>NW_026138089.1:7770000-10170000 GCF_025592945.1 Manacus candei
CAAAAGCACAAAAAGAAATATATAGAAAGGCTTTTAAAAAAGAAAAGAAAGCTCAGAAGAATATAAATACTTAATTAACATCAGTCCTCTCCATATTTGTGATGGCCATGAGCTAAAACAGATAGTCACATGTCTAATTAGTTATTTTCATACTCTTTAACTAAATATTGGGTTTCAACAAATACGCACATTACTTGTGCTGCAATTTACATCCTAATACAAGAGTCCCTGTGTTCAGGATAATATACAGTATTCTCATCCATGTTAAATGCCTTCCAGTAGTTTCTACAAATAAGTATTCTTAATTCATGAGAGTGAAAATATTTGAAATTATAAACATCTGTCCCCAGTCCTCCTATGCAATATAAGTATTTCATTCTCACAAAAGTAAAGGCAACGTTCCCTTTCCCAATATTCTGAATCCCTCGATTCAAGCAACATTTCAGCATATGGTTCAATGCACCCTTAACAGAGGGCAATACCTTAAGAACAGTAGTTCAGGCTAACATCTGCAGTTGTGCTCTGGTTACAGCTTCTTCAGACAGGAACCCACCACACACACACATAGAGATCTCACATAGTTTCTGGATGCCAATTATTTCTTTGTCAGAAATAATCTAATTGGTAAATACCAAGTAGCAGAACAGTTGTTCAGATGGTATCTAGAGCAGTTGCCTCTATTGTAGACCCTTCTTCTATTGCCACCTTCAAGAAGGGCTCATGCTCAAGAAACCCTGTTCAGCTCTGACAGCTCATCTAGCACAGTGTGCTGTCTCTACCTACAATCTTTTTCCTGCCTGTATCCCTTCACAGCTGGATACTGCAAAGATTTGCTAGGAAATCATGAACATGCCCTTTGCAGAGCATATGCAACGGATCAGAAGCTTTGGGAATATGTCTATTCCACCCTATAGATGGTCTATGCAGGCACACTGAACCTGTGCTTTAGGAACATGGGGATTTAAGCTCCAACAGCTCACTCTTTACACCCAGAGGCCCTCTGATGTTCACTGCAAGACTTAGTTTTACTGTCCTTACAGAGCACAGACATCCAACATGTGTGCTAAAGATGTGTCCAGAGCTTGCCAGATATATGCCAGTCTGGACAAATATGCAAATTCTTCCAAATTCCTTCCTGAAAAAAAGGATAGGTCTTCAGTGTTCACAATGGGAGTGTTGGCTCTGAGGCTTGCTATGAGTTTTCCATGGGTGTTTAAGAAAGAAACAAACACAAGTGTCTTTGGTTCATCCAGCTAGCCCCAGAGAGCCAAGGGGATGACCAGCTCATCCAATCTGGACAGGATCATACTCAAGAGGGACACAAGGACAGGGTAAAGTAAAACAGACCTCATCATTTGTCAGTCCATGTCTGGGTCCACACTGAAATATGACTTCCCAGTTTCAACCCTCTAAACCAAAGTAGCCCTTCTAGAAAACAGAGAGGTTGCAGCTATTCACAGACAGAGCCAGGAGCAATAAAGACACTTGAAGACCCTGAGAAGCCTGTTTCCTCTGGTCAGTTTTAGGTTAAAACAGCTTCCCTGACTCCTCTAGAGAAGAGGATCACTGCACTGGGTCAGTAAGGTAATGTGCATCATGAGATGGTGACAGGAGATGAACTCTGCTGTTTTGTCCAAAAACAAAGAGGCAGTTTTTTCCAAAAACAAGTTCTCTACTTTTCCAGTCTCAATACTCAAGGCAGCAAAAAAGCATCTAGAGGCAAGAGGCTATTCAGCTGGTCCCTGAGCAGAGACAAGATGCTCACTCACAGGGTGGTGGCAGGATGAAAGCAAGAGGCAGCCACCTAAGCCACAGGCCATGCAGAAAATTACTATTAGCATTTAGATAGCTCCCAAGTGCTTTACAAATGTATTTTATCCCTAGTTAATCTCTCTTCAGCTCCATTTCCCCATGCTTATTCAACAAGTCAGTGGCTGAGCTGGAAAACTTATTTCTTGCTGGCTTCAGACTTCGCCAGGAACACAGGTGCTACTTTAGTAGCTCCCTGTAGATGCTCTTCATGCCTAGCGACAATAAACTGCTATTTTTTTTTAAAAGCAGCTTAATTTTAGGGAACTCTAAGTAATATAAAAGGCAAGTGCAAAGTTCCTAGCTTCAAATTTTAAGGCAGAAGTATAATCCATGCTCATCAGCATTTTCTCTTCCCTGCCATCAGTACCAGTTTATTACCTACTGCCCCTTCAGCTAAAGATGTAAGAGTTCAGCTTCGTTTACTCAGCCACCCTGAGGAATACATTTCTACCAGCATTATTCAGCTAAACCCTGTTCAAAACATATAAAATCAGTGGGGCTCCTTCATACTCCACCCAGATAGAATTTGGTTCAGCTTCTTCCTTTCCTCTAGTGATTCTGATGCCCTTTTCACCAAGCAGTGTTATGCATAAGAAGTACTTGTCTGAAAGGCTCTGACATAACATGGGCATTTAGGCTGTGTCCTGCAGGGAAGAGCCACATAGTGTTTTTGACAATTTCCATAACAATTTCTGAGTGCTACATTTTCAGTCAACTTTGCCTCAAAATATCACTTTTGTAGGAACCATGGATGGTGAATCCAAAGAAGACAGAATTGTGATTTGGTCTGGGCAAAGTTTATACAGAGGGTGAAGGAAATGAACCCTATGTGCAGAGAGGAAAAGCATCAACATCTGGATGGCTTTACAGCACTGCACTAGCAGGCACCAGAGCTGCACAGAGATTTACCTTAGGTAAAATGAAACTGCCTGTCTAGCCTGAGAGAAATTCAAACACTGAGCAATAGGCAATCAGTAAGAAGGAATTTATATCTGCTGAAATGCTGCTGAAGTTACTATTTAAAACATTTCCTCTAGAATACAGCCTCTCTATAAGACAGTTAAAGACAACTGAGGTGATATGATCTCACATAACTCCAGACATTAACACTAGTTAAACCTGGGGACCTTCATCATTTATTTTAGATACTTCCTTCACCGGAATTCCCCTTCAGCTGTCAAGGGGCAGTTTTTAACCTGGCACTAGCTTTTCAAACTAAACAAACACTGTTTTTCCTTCTGCAATGAGGAGAAATCAATCTTCAACCAACTGAGCTAATCCATTCTTTTTACCCTTTTTGCCATGGATGGAGTAAGAGGTAGCATGTTTATGAGTCAAGAGTAGAAAAGAGTCGTGAAACAATGCAAGGAAGAAAAGAGGAAAGGGGAGAAAGCACCTGAGTGCAGAGAGGGAACCAACGCAGTTGAGGAAGCAAGAGGGAATTCAGAGAAACAAAACAGGAAGGACTAAAAATAGGGAGGGAGGGTACAGTAATGAAAGTACAGAAGTAACAAGTATGTGTTATTCATGAAATATGATTTTAAGGATATCTTGAGGAGTGCCAGAAAATGTTTTAAGATGGATGTTCACTGAGATGAGATGAGATCAAATTCAATTCTGTTACATTGAAGGTTATGAAAGACCAGGAGGACTACAAAAAAGACAAATTGTTTAAAGAAGGTATAGAGAATGTGGGAAAAAAAATCCAAGAAAAATATGAAGAGAAATTTGCCTGAAGCTGACATCTGGTAGGCTAAGTCTCCCAAAATGGAAAGAGCTTGGCTTGAGGTTCATGGGGCTTTACTTCATGAAATGAGTTTCACTTAGGCTTGTTAAATACCAATAAAGCACTAAATATTTTTTCAAAACAAAGAAAGTCTTGTTGTGGAAAGTATTTATATTTCTGTATTGTAGTTCTAATTTCTTCATGGTTTTATATGTAGCTTAGTCTGTGGCAAATTGCATTAAAAAAATGTTGACAAGAACATTTTCATTGAATGAAAAAGATTTTAGATTTATTCAGAATGTAAAGGCATATATTCTAGCCTGTGTATCTATAGACTTAAATACAATGGCCTGGTTTTAAATTGTGCAAAATTCCTGTGTTTTCCATCAGATTCAGTGAGGACAATACAAAAGACAGAATAAAGATTAAATGAAAAATCGCCCTATGGGTTTGTCTCCCATGACATATAAGGCAGTCTGTACTGTGTTCTCCTTGTCTGCCAAATTTTGGCAGCTGTACAAAAGTGTCTGCACTAACTAGGACAACGTCAAATGAAGGTGTTTTAGAAATTACTCCTGCGATTACTGCCCAGGCCTTTGCCCAGCAGCAGGGACTACAGGAGGGTGAGATACCCCCAAACGAGATACTGTGGTTACTCTACACAGACTGTCTGTGCCAGGGAACATGCAGATCACAGGGAGATACCAACCTATTGCAGGATTTGGATAGGGGCAGGTTGGTGTAGGCAGGGCTCTGCCTGAACGCACACAGAAACCTGGCTTTGATGGGTGGTCTGTGTCAGGTTCCACATTGCTCAAGATACTTCATTGAATGCCTGTTTGTAGACCACAGAAGGACTGAACAGACCAGAAGAGCTGAGATGAGTTCCATCTGTTCAGCCCCTTAGTGACCTTTCTGTATCAAGGAAAGGAACCAGTAAAAGAGAAGGACAGGGCTGCAAAGTGGGGGTGAGCAATGGCAGAGAGTAAAGGGTTGAAAAACTAAGAAAAAACTTCAGCCCAATGTTTACATTTGACAAAAGAGGTTGAAAGCTGAAGGGATGAAGTGGATCTGTCTCTGTCTCTCTAACACAGTCTTGTTACTGTGTACTGGATTCCTGCTTTTGACACCCCACTTCACCTTGCATTAGATATGGTTAATAATCCCAAGCCACAGTTATCCTGATCCCAAGTTTAACAACCCTCTGGGGTTAAATGAGGTTGGCACAGCTTGGTGAGACTGAGCTGGGCTGCTTGTTCAGTTTATGTCAGCTCTCTATCCTAAGGGTATTCTTCATCAGAGCATCTCATTTTCCATAAACTGTTCTTTTAAATGCCTGAGTGATCATTCGAAGTTGGTGAGATGACCAATCATGCACAACAGCTACACGAAAAGTCCAGGGAACAGAGCATTCATTCTCTGGCATCTTTACAAATATAAAAAGGCATGGGCTTTTTCACAGCCAGGGTGGGCTTTTTACTTTCTAATCAAAGGTGGACTCTGTACAGGAGAAAATTGAAGCAAGTGCAATTCATCCAACAGACCTTGGACATTTCGCAGTGTGCACTTTTAATCTGATCCAATTTGGCTTGTTTCCTCCATCGATCATCAAAGGCACTAAAACATGTAGGTCAAGTTTACACTTCAGATACTGAAGGTTAATACTCTCAAAAAGTCACTGCCCAAAATTTTACAGCTAATCAGGCTGCATAAACAGCCCTACAGAATAACCGCTGGTAATGGCCACAGCCCTTTCCAGACCTCCTTTTCTCCTGGAAACCCAAAGGAGTCTGTCCCCCATCAGCTCTGCCCCCATGACAGCGATTCTCAGTAAATTACCAAAACCAGGCTTTACCCCTTTAGGAGCCACTCAGTGGAAACTAGGCTCAAGTTGCATTGTTTGGCTGCTGAGACATTGGATTAAAAGTGAAACTGTGGGAATAAATTAGTTGTGACAATTGACTGGGAAGATTAGATTCCCAGAGTCTGACTATAGAATTTGCAGACCATGAAAGTGATACCCTGATGAGGAGAGGAAGGACTTCTGGATCATTTATTGCTCCTTTCTCCTCCTAAGCAGAAACTCAGTCAAATTTCCTCAGCTTCCTACTGTTTTTCTAATCATTATAAATACTTTCTAGCAGTAACATTACCATTTTTTCTCCCCAAGACTTCATCTGGAAAGTGGAAATACATCCTGTTTTCTTCTTATCTCATTTGGAGACTGTTTTGCTGATTTTTCTGGAGCATTTTGTGCATCAGTTCAGCCTATGTGGGTTTGAATGAGTGGGCAGGGGCAGAGGAAGGCTTTCAGGACACACATGTTTTTGCAGTTCCTTTGTCTGGCACCTGATGGAAATCTGGGGCCTTGACTGGGTGCACACACTGAGCGCAAAGGACAAGAGGAAATTTTCATGGAATTAAAACACATATACACAGACTACCAAGACAATTGAAAATTAAAATTCCCCAGAATATGGTATTGGGAATACTGTCAGAGTGAATACAGCTCTGAGGAGCAGCAAAGATTCTCTCCAAGGAGGAATCAGATAAAACAGTTTAGCATGAAAAGTATTCACAAAGGCATTCCTGATCACGACAGTCATTGCACAGGAGAGGGATCAAATCCATGTTATAACCAAAGTAAAAGCTGCAGAGGGAGCTCAGAAATTTCTCAGCATCGGGGTATCTTCCCCAAGGAGGAACTTTGCATAAACAGCCTTTGTGGAGGAGGTGGAGATGCTCCCCAAGACAGCATAAACAAATTCACCTGTGAGATGCTGTATAAATATTTGAAATGGAAGAAAAGCTTAACATAAGTGTCTCAGCCATAAAGTAATATGCCTGGCTCCCCTGGCCAGGCACCAGGAGAGGTCATAGATCTGTAGTGAAATCAAAACAAGTGCCCATGCAGGAGAGACACCAATCAACGACCTGTGAGAGATGAAAAAACATCCAAAACCCATCTTCGCTAAATCACAGACCCCACAGTGAGACAACGAACACCTCAGAAGGAGAGCCTTTCTGATGGGGACTGTTCTGTTGGAAACAGAGAACCCATATAGGAGAGAGACTTAGGAAACGAGTCATATGGGAAAAGCCCTGCCCCCTTGGGGAGTCCTTGCAGGAGAGAGGCCTCGCTGAACAAAAAGATGATTTCTTCTTCGCTCCTACACCAGGAACAAGGTGTTTGAGTTCACATGTAAGTACCTGAGGAAGCTTCCTGAGCACTTTCCAGTCGGAGAGACAGGGACTGAGGAAAGGAGAGAAGGATGAGGAGCGAGATGGGCACTGAAAAGTGTTGTGACACCAGCGAAAAGGAGGCAGGTGTCTCAAATCTGTGTTTCAGTTCATCCTAGATGACTGTTAGAATAAGGAGCCCAAGAGAAAGTCAGTTGTCAGTAATATGGAAGCATGTTGGAGAGTGCATCCAGTTTGGCCAGTGGTTGGATCAGGAAGAGAGGGGGTGAGCAGGGAAGTGCAGGCTGTTTTACAGAGGTGGGACAACACTGCCTTACTAATACAAGGAATTTAAAATGCTACATTCCTGTTTTTTCTCAACATCTTCTCATATCCTGCTCCTAGGAAATTCCAAAAATTTCTTCTTTGGAAACTGCATGTCTCGTATGCAGTACATTTTCATTTTCAGGGGACACATTTAAATACTCTCTGTCCTGTGCTAGAGCAAAGGGTTAATATCACACCAGCCCTTGTGAAACTTGGTTGCTGTTCATATTGCAATGAATTAAGTTTAATTAAAGAAAAATAATTCATAAATAATCAAAATTAATTAATGCAATCTGGCCCATGATAGACATTTTATATTGAGGTTCAAGTCATCAGAACTACCTGCAGCACACAGTTTTGAAAACCTGATAAAACTTTCCCTGAGTGGAGCAGTCTACAGAAGTAGGGTGACTCCCAGAAGAGGGGTGCATGGCTCCACCAGGCACTTGCACACTGGTCGTGGGTACTGACCCAAGCAGTGCAGGCAACCTGATCATAGCTGTCGCATTTGCACAATGAGGTATAAAGGGGAAAAAGCATTTCTGAGCTTACTATGGCTCAGAAAGATGGAAATGTGGGTTTCTCTGGCAGTCTGTGAGGAATGGGAATTTGTTCTGCCACTTGAGACTTTCAGAGTACTAAGAAGAAAATGTCACATCAGTCTGAGAAGTCCCCTGGATCATTTATTTTTTTTTTTTAAATACAAAAAATCAAAGCCAGATCCTGGGTAGGCAGGAGCCAGAGAGTCTCAGTCAGTGGTGTCCACCACAAGCGTGGTCAATTCAGGGAGGAAAATCTTTCTGTAAAAATCATTGAATGAGGCACAAACACATATCAAGTCATGGAACGCATTGTGTTGATGACGTTAAAAGTCAAAGGGAAGAAGAAGATGGTTACAGGAAATGAAATCTGATTTACCAACGTGTTTCATTTCAGCTTCCTTTGGTTTCAAAATATTCCCACCTACAGTTCAAATCCATGTATGTATATGTATATAATTTCTGTTCGAGCTGAAATTATATACCAGAAAGGTACAATCAAGCATTTCAGAAGTAAATATAGTTCTGTTATGCAAAGGGACAGTTTTCTGTCTCCTCACAAGAAAAAAACATCCTTGTGCTTCAAAAACAATGGTAGATGGGTTTTGATTAAAAAAATCTACAGCACTCTATCTTCTGCTATCACAGAAGACTTCCACTCATGTTCCAAAACAGTGCTGCTGGTGTACCCCTTATCTTCAGAGGTAATCAGTCACATCTTGTGTCTGATATAAAGAAAACCATATGTTGTTTCCAGCTGGTCATTCTCCCTTAGAGTAACTGATACACTTATTATTAAAAACAAAACAAGCCAAAAAAAAACCCCAAAAAACCCAACCTTTCCTCTCCCCAAAAAACCCCCACAAAACAAAATCCACAACCAAAGAAAGCTATTAAATTCAATCACTGTGCATTTCCCATCAAAGGCTCCACAAACCCTGCAGAATAACTCCCACTCCTCTGCAGCTCTGGGCGTTCAGCATGTGAAGGATTCAGAAGCACTGTACGAGTCAGCTACCTGGCAGTCTGTTGGCTACAACAGCCTGAAGGAAGAAGCATTTTGTTTCAGGTTCCTCGGAATTTAAACCTACAAGTAGTCATGAAGGGTATACATTGAAACAGACTGCAGGGTTTCCTTTTTTATTTTGGCCTTGCTTGTAGACTGAAGGATTTGTTTGTCATAACTTCAAATGCTTAAAGGAAGAAATCAGGACTGCCCTTCAGACTGGCGATCTCCGGCAAACTGAGGGGGGCAGCTCTGCCTTCAAGGTAAATAACCTGGCCCTACTCTTCCAAAGACATTTAGAAATTATGGTTTTACCAATTCTATGGGCAAAGACATGCCTAATACTGAATTTTTGGTAAATTTACAAAACTAGAGGAATAACAATTATAAATTCAAACCCATATTCAAACTCAATTTCACTGATTAGAATATTCTGAGTTTATGAGACACAGATTCCATTTTTATCAACATTGATCCTTCATGATCCATGCCATCCCCTTATCTGTGCCACAGTATACTAACGTTCATAAAAACTTCCAAGGTTAATAAACATACTTTTTTTTTTAATTTTGTACACTTTTTACTTCACCAGTCAAGTGTAACTGGAATCTGCTTCCATTAAGAATCTTTCTTTCATTTTTGTTTTACATGGACACAAGATATAAATGACTTTCCACATCAAAGGGAAATTCAACACACACTTCTGACTTCTGACTTGAGATTTTTGTCCGCACAAGTACCATTTATCCCTGAAAGTTTTATACATATATTTCACTCTCATAAAAATGTCAAAACAGCATAAGTCCCCAGTTTTAGAATTGCAATAACACCCAAAATGATGGTGTAATCCACCTCCTCTCTGGTCATCCTGTTTCAGTGCCTCACCACCTTCACAGTAATGAATTTCTTCCTAATATCTAATCTAAACATACCCTGGTTCAGTTTAAAGCCATTACTCCTTGTTCTATCACTACATGCCCTGCTAAGAAGTCCCTCTCCATCCTGCTAAAAAGTCCCTCTCCATCTCTTTTGTAGCCCCCCTTTAGGTACTGGAAGGTGCTCTCAGGTCTCCCTGGAGTCTTCTCTTCTCTAGACTGAACAGGTGGCCCCAGCTCTCTCAGCCTGTCTTTAAGGAGAGGTGCCCCGGAGATTTTTCAGCCCTCAACCATCTTCAGGGCCATCACACAGGTTCATGTCTTGCCTAAGCTGTGGAGTCCACAGCTGGGTGCAGTACTCCTTGTGTTCAGACATATCTCTACTCGTCCTAGAGAGACAGGTCTTGTCAGCATGCCAAGTGAAGACCTTCCAGCAAGCAAGTACCCTAAAAAAGTATTTAGTAGGAACTTTTAGTTTTATTGTCTTCAAAGATGGGGAAATTTCCTTCTCTGAGGCCGTTTTCTTCTTTGTAAGCTTATTAATTCTAGATGTGTCTGATTGTACCAGAAGTGTACCGCTACCTTATTACAAATTAGTCCAAAACTCATGCCAAATTAAATGTTGACATATGTTTTCTTTCCTTCCAAAAAGATAAGACAGTTGAAAAATTATTTTTTACCCATATCTAAACAAAATACATTTACAAAACAAATACAGAATGCTTGACATGGGTTTTTAGACAGACTCTAAAGGCTCTCAAGCATTTTACTTTTCACATAATCCAAAGAAAACATTTTGTGGTCTGGGGGGTTTTTTTGCCTTATTTTCCACTGCATCTATTTAAACTTTATGAAAATTTATGCTACCAAAAAAGAAAAAAAATTAACAATACGAGTTAGGCAATTATATCATCAATGCGCCTGCTGTCTGAAGTGCAGTACTAAAAGCATTACTCATTACAAAAACCTATTCTGAAAGCATTTACCAACTCTGAGTGAACCACGGAAAGCTTCTACTCTTCAGCAATTAGAAAAATAAGCCTATAAACAGAACATGAACCTTAAGGCCTAAGGCAGCATATTAAAACAGAAACATTCATACATATACAAGTAGTTATAAAAATTAGATAGGCTTGTTTCCAAATCTGTAGAAGCAGACACCTTTCTGTCAGGAGGTTGTGGTTTAAGATGCAGAGAAATCGATGTGCTTAAAGCTGCAAGTTTTACAGTTTTTAATGGGATACTGAGGCCTAAGTGCTACCTGTATCTCAAGAAACAATATCACATTCTTGAAATTAGGATCAGACAAATATTTATGCACCTTAGAGGAGTGTGTTGTTCCAGCAGTGGTCTACTTATGGCACGCAGCAAGAAAAACATTTTTCTTTGTAAAATAAACCCATCAATTTTGCCTGCTAACAGCAAATTAATTACTAAAACCCTGTGAATTTCAAGTCCCTCCTCTGAGTCCTTCTCTCCGAGCCTGCACACTGAGCACAGGCTGGTCTGCTATCATGAGAAGTAAACCCTTTATGCTTTATAATGGGAAATCAAAAAGGGATTTCAAGAAAGAGGGGGGGGGAGAATGTTAGAAATGGTGAAAAATTACCCTTTCCCTGCAGAAATTGATCTCAGTCATCTCCAGAGACTTTCCACATGCTCCAAAGCAACAAACAAACTCAAACTTCTTTCCTCTTCCTGATATTAACGTGAATTTAAATCTTTAAAGTTTTACCTTTCCAGTAGCTGTTTTTTAAACTTGATATATCCAGGTGTGGGTGAAACAACGTCTGCTCCACTTGCCAGAGACAAAAATCCTCTGGACTCCTGACTTTAGGAAAATGAATATAGAAGAAAGAGATGAAATATTGCATTTACTGTACTTATGACTCTTTAAATGACACTTGGGTTTTAAAATATATGTTCCAGTACTCTACTGAAAGAAATTTATACTTATTGTATGCCAGAAATACACATAACATTATATTATGTCAGTTTAAGTATAAAGGAGGTTTATACCATATACTGGGACAAAATAAGCATTATTTAGATGACAAAATTGACTGTTTTTCTTATTGTTGTATTTTTTAAAATATATTTTATAAAACATTTTATCCTTTACATTATAATTGACTTTCATTTTCCATTTTAAAGAATTCTCTTTCCTTGTAATGGAGAACATGATAATGTGAAGAATAGATCATCCTTCTTCTCATAGGCCTTCTTTAAAGCATACAGACATTTGAAGAATGTACTTTGCTCTTTCTCAATAAATCTGTCCTTGTTATCGTGACACAACTTACTTAAGAGTTAACAGAGAGTTACTGTATACAGGGAAGATGGTTAATCTGACTGCAGCTATGTCAAGAAAGAAAATGGGTACTCTTTTGCTAAAGCACCAAATTGTTTCTTTACCTCATTAGAAACCTGTGTGGGTTCTAGCAAGGTGTGTCAAATCAATATCAACAGTTGTTTTGACTAAGTCTTATTAGGAGCACATTCGTATTGAATCTCCTTTTGTATTTGCTCTCAGTTTTAAACTTCAAGGCCATGAAGAATTGGCAAAGCAATAGCACTGTCCTGCTTTTGTTAATTAAAATAAAGTAGAGAAATGTGACTGGATTATGTCAACGTACATAAAAAGTTAATCAAAGTGCAATTAGAAATACCATAGACTTCTTCCAAAATATATATTTTTTCCAAAAGAAAGCTTTTTAACATTATAAGGCAAGTTTTATTTCTTCAGCATCTCCTAACTACATTTTTACAGGGAGATCATTTTAAAGAGGGTTTTATCATTTCTGTTATACAACATTCATTCCACCTATGGTAACAATAAACAAATAGAGTTGAGGGTTAACATTGCTTACTGTTGTCAACATTTTACAAACAGGTCTCTACTTAAAGTGTCCTGTACTATTTGTTAGTAATCATTAAAATAATTAACTTTACCTCCTGTATCAAGTGAACATTCACCTTTTTGGTCACATCAGTTTAAAAAGTCATGTTGGTATTTTAATAATTATATTGCATTCCTGCATCAAATGCTGCAACATACACACAAAGCACTTGTCACATGTTTTAGTACTATAATAATGTTATTATTATTGTTACTGTCAGTGTTGCTAACAATAATTCCAGTCTCAATATGAATTTATTCTTTATATTGGCATCATTTCAAATCAACCACCCATGGCCACCTATGCTAAAATTCACAGTTTCAGAAAGCTCCTCTTTCAGATCATGAAAAAGCAAGGCTTTTATTATAGCTCCCAGCAAGTTTTTTTCATTTAACATTCTAACTAAGGATCTGTGTTTCAACAGCTACAAGTCACTTGAAGATTGTCATACCTCCTTATCAACCTTTCTGACCTCTTACTCGCTTGTCGTTTCTGCGCAAAAAAAAATATGTGGGCCTCTTTTACAAATATCTGGGAGCAACAGGCAGCAGCTACCTACACACTCCATAAACACAAACAAAAGAGTTAACATCTATCACTGATTGCCACCAACTTCACCTGCCTGAAACTAATGCTGGCATCTGTTTTCCTGCCCTTCACTCAGTCCCTACAGACTCGTTATATATATTGATATCACAGTTATGGACACTGATATATACAGTTATACATACATATATGTATGCATATGTGTATTTATGTATTTGAGAGAGCACATGTTCCTTTACCTGTTCCTTAGCTTCAGAACGCCCTCACTGGACATATCCCATACACAAATGAGTTTTCTGGGTTTGGAGCTCATGTAGCAGCAAGTTAAGGAGAGAGGGAAACAAGACACATCTGAATCCAAAGACAATTAAGGAAATTTCATAATGTCTATACATCACATCTACCAAGGAGCAAAGGTGTGATTAGGTTTAATCAAGAGCTTGCTTCGTTAGACCTAACTTTTTTTAAATGCTCTAATTAGCTGCAAGGGGGTTGCAGGCTTTGATAAGGCTCTGAATGATTTATATGCCCTTTCCATACACATCCTTTGTATTTTAATTTAATTCAGTTTCAGAGAGACACCTGGACATCACTCTCTGCTGTGCCCTCTGGCAGCCCCATTCCCAGGGTGAGCACGCAGCAGACATTAAGCACGGAGGAGATCTGAAGCATTCCTGATCAGACAGGAAAGATATGAGAGAGAGGCTGTTCAACAAAAGCATGCTGGGCATATAAAACTTCACTATTTAATAGGATTGCTGTGTGGAAACACCCCACTCCTATCTCTCAGGTTCACAGTAGCTGAAAAAAATGGCAATAGCAAGTACTATGTTGGAGTTACAGCCAGAGTGAAAGAATAACGAATAAGCGTGGTGTTAAACTTAAATCTGGTTCCCAGCTGGAGTTTTGCTGTAGTCTGCCAAGCACAACAGGGAAGAAGGCAACAAGGACACTAGTCTGGAGATCAGAGCGGAGGTGTCTGTAAAGAACAAAGGATATCCAAATAGTTGGCTGCAGACACTGTACTGATAAGTCAGGCAGCATTTGGAGAGAGGAAACTCACAGGAGTAGAAGAGAAAGAAAATGAAGGTGGTAGAGGAATAGAACAAAATGGTACAAAACAAAGATAATGAGAAAAAGGCAGAGTTGTAGTGTCCTTCAGCATTTAATGATGAGAAATCATTGACTGAGATTATAACTATTGATCAACAGGCAAAAAGAATTACAGAAAAAAAGGAGAGACAATGCTGTTGAGTGGGGCCAGATATCCCAAGACAGGGGATTAAGGAGACTAAGACAATTTTGCAGACCTTTGGGACAAATGTCACTGTAATGAAACACTACACTCTCTGCAGCATGACCCATAGCTATGTCTGACCAAGTAGGCATGGATCACTTTATGAACAGGGTCAGAGAGTTGGTGGGAAAAGTAGGAAGAGAGGGGAAAAATTCTTCACTCATAATAGTTTTTAGAGAGAGGTATAAGGGGATGTTGCCTCTTGCACCACCTCATCTTGACCTGGACTGACTTGCCATGGGGAAAGGAAGACATGAATTTAAAAAGCCTGTAGGAATAGTAATCAGTGAGTATGAAACTAAGGACAGGGATGTTAAGCCTCACATAACACAATGAGAAGTAAAAAATATAGTTCCTGTAGAATAGTTGGCATAGAGAAAGGAGACCGTAGCCTTAAAACCATAGATTTTCCCTCAGGATAGTTTTCCTGAACTACTACGGTGTTTATATCAACTTCCACTGGGAAAATCCTCATGTTTTTTCACAAGCCTTGCCTCCCTTCTAGGCTTCTAATGCTTAAACATATTTAATTTATTAGCAAAATTAGTTTCAATTGCTTCAAAGTAATGAGCAAAGAAACACTCTCTTTCTTTATCTAGCTCATTACTAGATAAATCACTGTTGCAGACACCAGCTACTGAAAGATGCAGAGAACATGTGCATGTCATGTCCTTTCATGCATCTTATCTGGTTCAGTTCAGTAGGGCAGACTTCATGCTCTATACCCACTCAAGAATACTTTTTCCCATGTCGATAGGATTCTAACAGAAGAAAGGAACCATATGGGAAAAATTAGGCTTCTCTGGGGAGTGGTAAGCAAAGTTACATCTTTGTGCAGAATACTGTCAACACAGAGATTTCCTCAGAAGGATTTTTCTACAGTAAGTTCCCAATAAACTCTTTCAAAGACACCAGCCTTGGGAGCAGCCAGTCACATACATCTTAAGTGATTGCCATGGACATCACACCTCAGCATATCCTCAGCCTTATTTAGATTGAACTGGTACATCCTAAATAAGGAGCCAAATCACTGGGATGTTGGCTCTCTTAGAGGTTTTTCCCAAACCTTTCCCTATAATAAAGCTCCAAGAACTGACTTGCTCTGATGCAGAACGATACATGTTTTCAGAAGTTCAATCAAACTGAAATTCTCCATGGTCTTGACCTATAATAAAAGCTCCCCAGCAAGGTACTGGGTAATTATATTTTCCTAGCCACTCTGGGTAGTGCTCCTTACTCCTGGTTCAAAAATTATTAGTGCCTCCCTGTTTTTCCTGATGCCTCCTTCAGTGGAGTATTCAGATCTGTGGTGTCAAGTAACTCACAGCTGGCTGTTCCTGACTTATACAGGCATAAGAACTTGCACTTCAAAAGCACCATGCAAACCAAAGACACTGAGAAGAGGTTTGTTTCTGTTTTAGACTTCCCAAAAATATCAGTGAGGTCTTTCCTTTATAGTCTCTGGTCATAACCAGAAAAAGAGAAGCATTCATATTGAAATTGAAAGCATGCAGTCTACCTGGCTTTCAATTTCTTTCTGGAAATCACTAGATGTGTATAGTTCCATAACTACTACATTGTGAAAAGTTGTGTTCAACAAAAATATTGCAGCTGCCTGCTATAATTTAAAAAAAATATATAAAAAGCTCAATCTGCTCTGTCAGCTGGGTCCACTCCATATGAGAGCCTCATTTTCTTTTTAGTTGTTGACTCCAGGATTGGCTATCATAGATGCCCTCTTTTCATGTTCTTTGAAGTCCTCTTCACATATATTAATCTCAAGAGAAGGATGTTCAAAACAGAAATGCAGAAAGAAAGTAAAAAAGCAAGAAGCTTTCAGCATCATCTGATGGAAATGAAACTATTGTGAAGATTCACCTGTTCAGTAAACTATCTCTGCAGCATCTGTGCTTTCTAGTCAATGAGAAAACTGATCTTAACATAAGCCAGGCCAATAAGCCACATGAATTACACCATGCTGTTTTGTATCTAGACCTAGAACTGCCGTATGCCATCATCAAGCAGACAGAGCACACGAAGTCACCACAGAAAACAAGTTCAGAAACTAGAATATAATTAGACTAATCTCTGCCATTTCATGAACAGATTGGCCTGGCTTTTAGAATCTCTGTTTTCAAGAGAATACTGATAATCAACAGAATCTTGTCTTTTGAGATCAAACGGTCTACTTTGCATTGTTTTGGTGTATGCTGTGACATTAATAAATCACCATATTATGTGATATGTCAGACAGCATGCCACTAAGACAAACTCAGGTTGTTCATTTCTTCTATCACTGGTCTGCTTCTCGTTGTAACCTTGCGGACCTCTGGCAGAATAAGGCCTACATTTGTGAGGGACTTTGTTAAGAGGAACAAAGACATCATCACTGTCTGGAGAATGATGTCTTCCCTTTCCTGTTTGAAACATTCAGCTGGAAAACGCTCTGTCACCTTCCCTGCGTAGATAAGATCTTCTACAAGAGTGTTGGGAAAAATGCTATAATTTTATCTGCTTGCATCCCGGCACTTTCATCAGCACATCTTATTCTGAAACATGTCAGTCTCCCAATTCAAGGGACTTACCAGATTCAATCTTGAGTTTTTCAATATCTGACATTACAGGCATCTTATTACATCAGGATACAGTTCTTATTCAGAACAAAATCAAGTTCTTTTGTTTATTGAGAAACTAAAAACAAAAATATTGACTGTGTTCCTGAACAGTTGCTGGTGATAAAAATATCAAGAAATATAGCTAAGATATCATTATCTGCAAGCCAGTTTCATGGGCTTGGGTAATTTATTCAGGATTTTTAATCTTGGGAGATATCAATCTTGTAGCTATGCTAATAAAAATCACAATGGATACTTGAAAAATACTAGGATCACATCTGTTTCTTTTAGTCATGCCCAAACAGTTGCAAGTTTAATTAAAGATATCACTCTAAATTTGCCACTAATCCCATATAAACACATAATCATTTCTTTCCCTCTGGTCAGTAGAAACCATATAGCAAATTCTTCTATGTTTATTCCAAATTTTCTTTCTAGACTAAGCCACTAAATTATCATAATCGCTGCTCTTTAGAGCATTTTATTCTTGGTTCTTGGGTACTTCTCTAAAGGAGTCATGTTTGCTAGTTTTTAGCTTTCCTTTTGCCATTCCTCTTTGCAGCTCTTGTGGATTTATTCTCCGGTATATTCCAAAAGGACCTAGGCCCCATCACCAGCACATCAGATACCTCTGGTCTGCAAGCACCTGAGACAGACAGCACCAGCCAAATGGCCCAGGAGGCCAGATGATATAATTCTTAAGGGAGCAATATCAAAACCACATACAGCAGGAAAGCATCAATCAACTGATTTGACTGACTGTAATGTTGGGTTTGGTGATTTGCCTTGAAGAAAGTTGCCTGGTATCTTTCTCTGAAAAGTAGCTGAACTCTACTTTTGTTTCCCTGAATACAGGACTAGATCACTGTAATTCAAACTTGTATTACCAGTGGGATATGTAGCAAACACTGATTTTCAGACATGTAGTTCACTCTGCAAAAATGCAAATGATTAAAAGTCATGAGTGCAGGCTATGTCTTGCACTGTTTTACCTCAGAGTTTTGCTAGATCATGTTTCTACTGTTTTACAGATTGTACTATGAGTACTGAGAGACAAAGTCACTGCTTTGAAAAACTTTCTTCTAGTCAGAAAATAGAAAGGGCTTTAACCACATCATGTACAGTGACTACCACACTGTACTGTGAAATCACCAGTCCATCCATCAAATGCCAGATTCAGTTAAAGATTTCAGCTCCCAACTATCCACTGCCAAACTTGATTAGGAAGCTGGGAGTTTGCATGTCTTATCAAAAGTACAGGATGAACAAAAAAAGTCACAGTGCAAATGAAAACTGAGCATGTCAGAATTCTATCCTCTTAGTGATACAGCCTCCCAGCTTGAAGGGATTATAATAAAAAAATAGAGATACTTGAAATGTTTGCAAATACTCTTCGGTTTATGCATACTTGTTCTGGAACTGTAGTTGAGAATTTTTTCATACCATTGTTGTAAGATTTTCTAAGCACAAAATCCCAGAGAATACAAAGGTTCTTTTCTGTATATAGGTGTGCAAGCCCTACTTACTGGGATGACCAATCGTATTTTATTAGTTCCTTATGCTGCCTTGGTAATTTTTTGTCTAGTGCCTCTTCTTCTATACTTGGATCATAAGGCTCTTTTGAGCAAGGACTATTTTATGCATGTCTTTAAAGCATCAAGCACAATGACATCTTGGTCCTTTACTTCATTTCTGGTGTAAATAACAATCTGGATTTTAGACCTTGAATGAAAGAGGGTTTCAATCTTTTTAAAGATCTATTTAAATATTGTTATTTCTCTAAGCCCAGAAGCACAACCAAAGAGAGAAAAAAAAAAAAAGGAAATAAAAAGGTTGACAATGCTTTCTGCAGAAGCCTAGAAAGATTAAAGGAGAAATAGCTGCCTCATATTACCATTAATTATGTATCTGTCTACCAGGATGTGCTTTGTCATAACAGAAATCAAAGTGGACTCAGGACAAATGACCAAACTATGATGCTCTTTTAAGCTGGAGTTATGAAAGCTGTTAAAGGCAACTGGAAATGGCCATATTATCTAAAGTTAGTAACAAAGCTGAACAAAGAATTTCAAAAGAATCAAAACAACATTAAGGTGGGCAGATTTTTTACACAGAAGAATGATATTATTTTTGAGCCATCTGTCAAATCAAACTCAAAGACTTCTAAACCCATGTTGTAGGGTGTGGAAATACCATTGGATGCTTTATATTGGCTTGATGTAAGGCTAACTGGGTTAGTTCATTGTCTCCAAGAGTCACTGGCTCTGTTATCTTGCAAATCTAAAAGAGAGAAGCTGTAAACTTTTAAAGTAAGGGTAAAGCAGCGAGAAAAGCAATACATTCTCTGTTCTCTGATAATACCAGCATGATCTTTGATTTTACTTTGGACAGTAAAGTGACTCCAAGTCCCCAAAGCACCTCAGTAAGTTATTTCTGTCGATCCACAAAACATAATCACAAAGTTTTACTTTGCACATATTCTGTGTTCCTCTGAATCTTGAAACTATTTATATTATTCTAAGATGGAAATAAATTTCTCAACACCTAAGCATTGAACTGCAGTCAAACTCTTGCTGACAGGAGAAGAAACAAACAAAAAATAAAACTAACAAAAACCACACCTACACCTCAAAAGGCAGATCTTGCTAGGGTTGATGATGACTCCCTTTGCCCTGCTGCACTCTGCTCCAGTTAAAGGCAAATTGGCAGCCACTGGCATAGAAATGAGTTGTTGAAGGTAAGACACTGCCACCTGGTCCACCAGGAGGGGTGAGGGTGAAGAGAAGGTGACCTTTTCCTGCAGCAGAAGAAGCAGAAAGCCCTGGTTCCCTAGCCTCTCCTCCAGGATCTCTGACTGATTGCATCCTTTCCCTCCCCAGGACACCAAGGTGTGCAGTCAGGTAAGCAGTGTGAGATGCCTGAAAGGGGGCTGAAGAGGCAGCAGGTCCCCACATAAGGTAGAGGATATATTCTGCTGCCTGACAGGTCTCAGGGGAAGTGGAAGCCCCATATCCCAGGGGGAAATAGGAGGAGGGGGAAAGAAACTTCAGACTCCTGTCCCCAACTCTGCTCTCCAAATTCCCATTCTTTCTCCAAGCCTCCCAGACTCTCTACAGCTCTCTTCAGCCTAAGTCATCCATACACTTGTTTCATGTACTCAGAGTTATTTAAACCTGTCCTATTCCCTCTTTTTTCTTCCCTTTATGTACCCGGAGCCCTCTTTGCAGATACCAAGCTTTCCACACAGAGCTGAATGTCTTTAGCCAACTCTGGCTGTAACTACAATTCAGATGAGGGCTGTACAATCTTTTTGTCATTTCCCTATCATGTGGTGGAGAGTACCTCTGCTAAAGGAGTTTTCAGAGCATCCCTCTGTTCACAATTCATTCTACTCTGATCTTTGGCTAGTCATTTTAATGAAACCTGGTGGAGAGGAAGGGGAGAAATGGCAACTGTCCCACTGATTCTATTAAATACATTGCATTTAAGCCCTTCCATGGCCCCAAGGCTGTTAGATCAAGACTCAATCCTTATCATTGCTCGTGTTCCCTGTAATGACCATGTTCACACTGGCTTTGTCTGAGCTGCAGCTAGGAGTCAGAAAGTGCCTGGAGCAGGTACCCACACCTTGGAGCTCAGGAGCAGGTGCCACATGGCCACTGTCAGCTCAATCATGACCTTATACACAGCAGGAGAAAGGAGGTCAGAGAACTTATCACTAAAATGGTGCTTGAAAAAACACTTTTTAGACCTTGACCACCACAGGCAGACACTTGCCTACCCAAGGCCACAACATCTTCACTTGGATGGATTAACTTTGGTGAGATTGAATTGGATTGGACTGGATTGGGAGCAAAAGATATAGTGCCCCACTATGCAGTGCCACTAAAATCTGCTTTTCTACTTTTAATCTATAAGTCTAACTTCCTTTGTCCTTTAATCACTTCCAATAAACCTCAGTGATACTTTTCTTTAGTCTCTTCATTATGTTTTTCTTTTAAGATAAATGGATGTCATGGATTTATATCTGCTATCAGACAGGGTTATGCCCTGATTTATTAGTGAAGACAAAATTATGCAATAACAGGCACTTTAAATATGATATAAAAAGTTTCCTTTCTCACTGTTTAAAGATTGAATTTTATTTTTTTTTTTTTGGTAAACAATGATTTTCACTAAGCCCAAATGAAGTGAATTAGTCACAGGAAACCTATGAAGAGTCTGGAGAACTTGAGAAAGATCCTTTGTTAAATTATAAACCCATTTACTCTGTTTTCATTTGTGAGAATAAGTGAGTGTACTATATGGATTTCTAAAGACTTTAAATCAGCTAAATCCCTGATATTATCAAACGTGATTCTTGGCTGTCCTGCACAGGATCAGGACTTGGACTTGATGTTCCTGATGAGTCCCTTCCAACTCAGCATACTCTATGATACTATGATTTGGAATTTACTCTGTGATCTAACTTCATCATTTTCTTTTGAGCATGACTCCTTCCTAATCCTCTGCTCTTCCTTCTGTGTCTGTTTCTGTTTTCTCTCTTCTTCTTCTTCATCAGAGGCATAATGTTGTTTTCCACAGCATGACTCAAAATTTGAAGCCAAAATTTGTGTTTGTTTTTTGTTTCCCCGCTCCAAGCTCTTCATTCTGCAACTGGCTGTTTGTTCAAATACATAGCATCATAGAATCAAAGATCTTAAACTTTTCCTTGTCTTGTTATATATTTTTCACTCTCCAGTGTACTATCAAGGAGATTCACATCTTTGCTTTTCTCTTGCAAGCTGTATGGTACCTCATTCTCAAGCTCAGCATCGCTGTCAGAAGTTCTCCTCTTTGCTTTCCGTGGCACTCCACTACTGCTATGGCCAAGAGCAGAAGCACTACAAGATGAGATCCAAGTCCACAGGGCTGAGAGTGGTTTTTGAAGGTTCTAAACATCAGTCTCAAAATGAAAGTAAGATATATGATCTCATAAAAAATAGGTAAATATCTAAAGCTAAAATTTGATGTTTAGTTCCATCCCTGAAAAGCAATATTTCTTCCTGGTAAAATCAGAAGGCTGTTGAAAACACTTTCTGTTGCCTGCTAGTGAACTCATAGAGCAAGGTGTAGATTTAAAAGCCTTTCAGTTCTCAAATGAACCCAGGAAAAATTAAGCACGTGGCCTCTTTCATCACAGCATTGTTATTTAGACTCTTGTTTCTCCTGTGGGAATGTAGCAAACTGAAACTGAGCTCATGCTTGTCTTTTAATGATTTCATTGGGCTTTTTGATATGAAGCTTTTCCTTTGGGAATATCAAGAGCATGCTATACTGTGGCTTGAGAATATGCAGGCTCCTCTATTGTTGAAAGTTTTCTAAATGTATGACCAAATAAGGATGAAACTCCTATCAAAATTTTCACAGGCCCAAAATGCTTCTGTGGCTCCAGCTGGGAGTAAGGATACAGGCAGAAACGTTTGCTCTTACTTCGTAGTTTCTGGATCAGAATACAGAAAAATATTAAGTTTGCCCAAGAAACAGTGGGTGTTAAATTTTATCAGTTTTCACAGATAATTTTAGACTTGAAACAGTAACCAAGAAAGCAAAACTTGAACATTTGGGTTGATTCAACAGAGAATAAATTAAATTCATTGTTTATAAAAAATGTCTGTGATGCAGGGAAATATGTAATCCTTTGAAAAAGAAATTAATAGAGAAATAAAAATCAGAATGAAATCCAAGAAAAACTTAAAGCTGTGACTATTTGTAAGCACATTAAGATGCTCATTGGAATATTGAGCCCATAAGATGTTTTTTGTCTTTAAGGAAAAGTAAGTTATCAAGTATGTTATGTGTGTATGTACATATATATATAATACATATATAGGTGTATGAATACAAAAGTTGCTTTAAACAGGATGTTCAGAGAGCTATTATATATGGATTTTTTACTAAGATGGAAGAAAATGCTTAAACTCTTTTTGTAAATTTAGTGCTTGCTTTTTCATCCTAGAAGAGGTCCCCTAAAACATTAGGAGCAAAAGCTAATGCCTCCATGTGACTCTTAAAAACAGCATAGTAACACGAGTATCTGGAGAAAAAAAAAAATTATTTGAACAAAGTAAATAGGCCAGATATTTCAGGAGCTAACAAAAATGAGAAAAAAACCACCCACAGTAGTTTATATGAGATGGATTTCTTCTTCAGGACTGGATTTTTAAGTTCATGCTGCTCTAATGGTACAAAGAACATTTGGACCCAAAAGCTATGCTTAGATTGCTGAACGCAGCTTGCCTGAAGCTGCTCCCTTACACTGAGACCAAGTGGCATGGAACAGCCTGTATCCATACTATTAAACTCTCTTACCCTATAAAATAGGGTGGCTGCAGCTACACCACACTTGGGAACGGTCCCTGGCCTAGGCTAGCTTCTGGACTCTGCCTGAAAATCATTTGGGAGAGCACTACTTGGCCAAAAGCAAGCCAAGGGGCATTTTAATAATTTAACAATATAAATAATCAAGTCCAGTGATGTGCCCTGGCACTGCTTAATTTATTAGAGCAGACACAGCTGACACAGCCAGCAGCTGATCCCTTAATAGCACAGAGAAAGAACAGATGGCCTTGGACTGCTCTCCCCTCCAAGCAGGGGTGCTGGTAGCGTGCCACAGCATATGCGGGGCTGCACCAGGGGCCAGAGGAAACCCGCTCCGTGCAGAGCGAGCCAGGGCTCATGCTGGTAGCAAAGCTGCTGCTTTCCAGCACCACTGCCTCCCTCCCCTGTGGGGCCGTGCAGGAAAACAAGCTACCTTTTGCTTGGTCCCAAGTTCATGGAGGGCTGGAAGATTCTTCAGTAGGCTGCTGGGTCACTGGAGGAGGGTTGGCAGTGGTCCTCTACATGCAGTGGCCAGAGTCTATGCCCAGGGGTCAGAGGCAAAGCTCTCCATGCATGTAGACATGCCCTGTTGTGCTGCTGGGGCTTACTCACTCCAGCATAAACAAAAGCTTTGATATCTGGCTTTTGATTTACAGAAAGGTATGAATCCTTTGCTGCTGAGAAACATAGTTCAGCCCAGGCTTGGGAGATGTGCCCCTTGCCAGGGAGCAGTGTGCAGCCAGGAGAGAACAGCCTCCCAGGCAGTGGGATCCAAGGGATTTTGTACATCTAGGGACCACATTTCCAGGTGTCAAAGGCTTGCCGAGGAGCAGGGACCTTTCTGTACTGCAGTAGAAACTAGAAGCAGGCTTACAGGAGGGACTGCACTGGGTACTGCAATTTACATTTCTTAGTGGTGGCTTGTTTTGCTCCTGAGTAGTAGTGTAAGTATCTGTGGTGTGCATTTTTCAAAAATTATCTACTTTTTAGTAGAATAGTTTTGTTACTGGACTACTCTTATCGTTAATTTTAAATGAATGTTTGGAAAGACGGTAATTACTTTTTGTGGGTCACTGGATAAAACCTGACTTTGTCTTCAAGAGTCTTGTTAAAGAATTGTAATGAACTAATCCACAAACATTTAAATGACATAAAAAATTTTAAAAAAAAAAGCAAGGCAGTCATGTATAGACTAGCTCCCAATGTGAGATTCAAGATTCAAATATTTTGTTTCTGTCCCTATGTTTTTGTCTGGAAGGAAAATAGGCAGCCCTGAGGAATTCAACAACTATTCCTCATTTGCCTCACAGCACTCTTGCTGTTAAGCCTTCGTGGATGAGGCACATGTCATGGGCCTCAACTCTTTGTCAACTGTCTGGTTAAGGTTGACACTCCAAACTCCTGGTCATCACTGAGGGTTGACCCTCATCACTAGGGTCCAGCCTCACACCTATCACAGCCTGGATAGTTCCACTCAGTCTTCCTGCTAGAAAAGTCTGCCCTCCAACAGTCCCCATTGGCAGCCATCGGCTGAGATAGGAAGCATGAATGCCATGCTAAAGCATGGACATGTCCTCAGAAGCTTGCCTCAAGACAGTCTTTATCTTGCCTCCAGGAATGGTGGGAGAAAGATTTTGTTTGGACTTTTTCCTCATTCTCATTCATTTGCATTCACATATTTTGGCTGTTTAGGTTATAGCTTACCCTTTAGAGATCGCCATACATCTACAGAAGGATTAAAAGGTTTCAGTGAGGAGGGACAACCTGACACTATGGCATGTGGTATGAGGCCTGAGGATCCACCTGGAGCCAGCATATGGAAAGTGTTTCTGAAATCAGTAACACAGGCATGACCTTAGATAATCTGTCTGCAAAATGCGAGGCTGGTCTCAGGCTGCTGACATCTGCAGACAAGTTGGCTTGCCTCAGCTGAAACAACTAGAAAATGAAACAATACCAATGACACGTAGTGAATGAGCAACTAATTTTTTGGATCTAAGGTGCATTCAAGCCTGTGGGAGCTATAAAGGCACTGTGAACGTAGGTGTCAGTGTCCTGAGCACTGTGTGTGGAGCCTCCACAGCGAAAAACAGTGGGGTTGTTTTACCTCCCTGATGCCCCAGCCACTGGAATGGATCATCAATAAAGCAAGCCAATTGGAAAGAAGCAGAAGCCCAGGCATCCAAGTGCTCAAGCCATTCTCTGGAGTTTCAGGGCAATTTCCTAGGACAGCTCCTAGGGATTTGCTAGGCGGGACACCTGCGCTGACTTGAGGCAAGAGCACTGCTCTCACCCAAGCAGTTGGTTCTCAGTTTGGGACTGTGTTCCTGAGAGTGCACCTGGAAACCTCTGTCAGTTACATGGGACCACACTACCTTTTTAACCAAGCTCATTGATCACCCCAGCAGAAACATGTTACATGAATTGCTGAAAATCTCATACCACTAAGCCTCCTGTTTACATGTGCAAATGTCTTATAAACTGTGAAAT
Source organism: Manacus candei (assembly GCF_025592945.1). NCBI lineage: Eukaryota > Metazoa > Chordata > Aves > Passeriformes > Pipridae > Manacus > Manacus candei. The sequence continues at coordinate 7,795,674 of NW_026138089.1, forward strand.
GGGAAAAGCTAAACTCTATGAATTTCCTCTCTGCTAACCCAGTTTGCTTTTAGCAATGGTAAAAAATAAAATTATGAAAGAATAACAATATTTTTTGAGACTGGTAACATAAACAGTCCCTTGCTCCAAATGAACCTGAAAAGTGTAGCCACTGTTTCTTCATTTTTTCCTCTACACAGATAGAAATCATTCTGTTCCTGCTCTACTCAGAATTAAAAATCCTGGCAGTCCTAGTAACTGAAAGTCCAAAGCAGGCTGTAGAAAGGTCTGAGAAACATCTGAAAAGCCCAGAGCATAGTTTAAAAGAGAAGCATTCTTCTTCATCCTTGACTACTATCTTCTTGTTGTCTAGTAAGGAGGCAAGTCTTCTAACTCTCAATATGATATCTCTGTACATTAACTAGTTAGAAAAAAGACTAAATTCAAAACTAAATTACTCAAATAGAAATTCAGGACCTAATTTACTGTAATATTAGGCCCCTGGCTCCTATTCTCTTCAGTTCATAAATGCAGATTGGCTAGAGGGACTGCAAAACACAAAGCAATAACATAAAATAAACTATTAAAGCAAAGGACACCGTGTTCCTTTGATTCTCACACACACCCACACACATACGCCCCCACACACTCAAAAGCTCCTTGGGAGTAAGAATTCTGAAATGTGAGAAGTCCAATACACAACAAGGCTGTAAAATAGACTTATTACTTTTTTATGTACATGCCCTCTGTCATTAAGCAGCTTTTCTTGAAAAAAGGCCATGACATCTACATGTCTTTTTCGCTGCTGGAGAGGTAATTGCTTTTTCAATAGAAGTCCTTTTGAGCCTCTTGCTATACACTGAGTGGCACACCGGACAAGTAATTTTGTGTTCCTGCAACAGTAAATTAGAAAGGCAGCAGACCAGCAGAGTAACCACAAGACAATCCTTCTCTTACCTTCTAATTATTGCACAGAAAGCACAAAAACCAGTACAATGTCCATCTATTGATTCCACAGTGGAACGTATCTTACCCCAAACTCCTCTGCAACAGTTCATGTCCACATTGCTTTTAAAAGAATTGCAAATCTCTAGAAAGTTAAATGAGACAGTTGCTAAGGTTTGATTTTACAGTGAAGCCTTTAAAAAATTAGACTGCTTTTCCATTTGGAAATATTTTCTTGATTATGTCAGAGGCTTAGTTTGCCCTATTGAGTTTTTCTACCCTAACCATCCCTCCATTCAGGTATGCAAATCCAGTTGTGAGTCCCATTCACCAAACCCTCAACTCAAATTGGTAAAGTTACTCCTGGGTAGCACCTGCCTTCTCATAGCACGTTCCAATGACAATATGCCCATGTAAATGGAGAATTATCTGCACCAGCAAAAAATGGCTTTTACCAGTATAATTATCCTTTCATTTTTAATTTATTTTTAAATAAAAACTTAACTGTCTAGAAGCCACCGTGAATGTATTCTCACTTTTCTCTTTAAAGTGTCTGATATTTTTGGACAACTCTCCTGTCAGCCCACCTTTGCGAGCTTGTGTCTATGTTATCTTCAAAGAGAGAGGGCAGATCATCCCAGCTGCACCATATGCATAAGAATAAAGACATGATTTTGTACATGGGAAGCAAAACAATGATTTTGGGACCTGAAAGGCTTATACAGTTCCGAATAGGAAGGAAAGGATTGCAGTGCTCTTACTGAAAGGCAGGGGGAAAAGGGGTTAAGGAAGTCTGGAGCTGTCATCTCCATACTGGATGTTACAGTGCAGAACTGGATTCAGTGCTGAGCTCAGATTGCAACGCTCCCCACATTTCACAGAAGATTCTTTACAGTGCTGAGAGAAAGACTGCTGAGAAGGCCAGCTGAGCTGGTTTTGACTGAGGTGATTTTCTTTACAGTGGCTGGTATGGGGCTCTGTTTTGGATTTTTGTTGAGCACAGTGTTGATAATACAGAGATGTTTTTGCTGAGCAGCGCTTACAGAGCCAAAGCCTTGTTTGCTTTTCATACTGCCATGATGGCAAGGAAGTTGGGGGTGCATGGGAAGCTGGGAGGAGGCATAGACAGGATAGGTGACCCAAACTGACCAAAGGGATATTTCAGACCATATGACATCATACTCAGTATATAAAGTAGGCAGAGGAAGGGGGGGTGTTTGGAGTGATGGTGTTTGTCTTCCCAAGTTACTGTTACAGGTGATGGGCCCCTGCTCTCCTGGAGATGGCTGAACACCTGCCCAGCCATGGGAAGCAGGGAATCAATTCCTTGGTTTGCTTTGCTTGTGTGCATGGTTTTTGCTTTCCCTATTAAACTGTCTTTATCTCAATACACAAGTTTTCCAGCTTTTACCCATCCAATTCTCTCCCTGATCACACTGGTGGGGGAGTGAGTGAGCGGCTGTGGGGGGCTCAGTTGCTGGCTAGGGGTAAACTACAACATCAGCTAACACCAATTTTATTCAAAAGCATGTGACTTTTCCCAAGGATTCTCCAATGTCTGGCTAAAACCGACTCAACCTTCTGAAGAAGGGAAAAGGAGTAAAAGTAGGTTTATAATTGTGTACTACAGTTTACTTTCCTTTCTTGTCCACATCCTCCTTCCCAAAAGTGTCAAGCACACGAGAATGGATCCTTTTGAAGAAGGCAGTTTATCTTCACAACAGCAATGACAGTCATAAGCGTGCAAAACAGAAAGCAAAAGGTTAATACTGAAAGCATGCAAATAAACCATTTCCAAATGCACAATTTTACAGCACAGGCAAAGAGAAGTTTCTACAGAATAAATCAAAACAATGAAAATGGAAAAAGGAACATGCTGAAACCCATATTTTGGTACTTAGATAAAATACCTAAAAAATTTAAAGCAAGCTTTGCAAGCAATGCAGTAACTGGTTGTTCAGATTCCATGACTTTTCATAAATAAAATGACAAATATGTAAGGTAAACATCTCGATGCAGCATGTCAGTTTCCCCATCTCCAAATCCAAGTCCAAAACAAATTACTTCCCTTCTGTGCTTGGACTCAAAATTAGAAATAAGTAGAGCTGGTTCACTTTGTGCTCAAGGGATTGACTTTCAATTGGCTTGCTGAGTTAGGAAGCAGCAATAAGCTTCCTGTTTGTAGAATATAATCTTAAATTTGGCACTTGCTCTCCCTGCAGTCCTCTGGCACAATGGCATCTATTCAGACTGCCTGCTTTAGTTGCTGAACATGAGTTCTGAACATCTCAAAACTGGATTCCTGGCCACAGCAGGCATCATTAATAAGATAACTCAAAGTACCCAGCTTAGGGCTACTTAGCCTGTGGAAAAAGCTAGGCCTGAAAAAAGGCTCCTGAAGAGTGATTCAAAGCACTAAAGAAGATGCCAACTTCCCCCTGCAGCCTGGAAGACCCTTAACAATGAAGAAATAATCCTGAAAGTTTCCTTAGGAGTACTAGTGTGTAGTTGAATAGACAATTGTGTGAAGAAGAGGAGAAGGTACACCCCCAGCAGGTGTTTCTCTGAAAGTTTTGCATTAAATGTTTGTGTCTGCATGCATTCAAAATGACAAGCCCCCTCCTGTGGGCACAACATCACCAGTGTGTGACTGTTTGATCTTCGATCTTGTGCTGTCCTGGGGAGTGGAGCCCTGGCTCAAGATGAGTAGCCCCAAAAACAGAGTCAATGGGGAACTGAGCCCATTGCCCTCTGCCCAGAGATGTTCCATTTGTTGCCTCCCTGGAGGTCATCTAGCAGAGCCCACCTTCATGCACTCACCACAGTAGCACAGCTCATTTTCCTGAGCAATTCATTAGGTGAGTGAAGTAGACTATATTACAGCCACCCGCTGCAGGTTAGGAGCTGATGCACTGCTGGCAACACAGCGACACTTTGTTTTGATACATCCTATAACATATATGTGTCTACATCCATATATATATGCCATAAAATATGAATATACACGTTCTATATATCTATATAACTTGTAATATGTAGATGAAACATTATGTCATACATGTTACAAACAATTGCATTCATTATAAATATTTATATATTCTATATCGGTAATATATATAAACTGAGATCTTATTCAGAAAAATTATAATTCAAAGTTTCTTTCAGACTTTCTGTGTCACATTTGTTAGAGCATCTGCCACTGTCAGAAACCTTGATCTTGTCCTCCAGAATGGGATCAATAAATATAATGATGGGGTTTGACAAAATATAATGCTGCAGTGAAAATCTCATCAAAAGCTGGGATGATATAAAGCAATCAGTTAAACTGAACCTCTACTTCCTCTGCTTCAATTTTTAAGCATGAATAAAAGTAACATTAATGTAGAACAACCATAATTCTTGCAGCATCTGCAATCTTGTCTTTCTAGTTTTTGATTGAATTTGTTTCATTTTGTGACTTGGTTTTCCCAGTACTGCTTTCTGATTCAGTGCAACATACTGGCATTGTACATTTAAAATGTGTAAAATGTACAAATAAATTTCATTCATAGTTACAGCAAGTTACACTGAAGCTTAGCTGCTCTGCCAAATAATAGCCCATAAATATCAAGGTGAATTGTAGTCTGTTAGTACAGGCAAATATAAAACAATTTAGCTGGAATCAGTGGATGTTCCAAGTTTATCTCATCACAAGCACGTACAGAACATGAATTAGCACCTAACACTATTAAGTAAGCTTTAGCAATATTCTGCCCATTTGATGAAGTCACAAACATTTTTCAGGTTGTTGGTAGCATGACAGAAAGAAAAGACTATGAGACCTACAGCCCTTTTCTTGAAGAGTAAATTATGTGAAATGTGACATTATATTCTCTGTCCTGTGTCAGTCCTCTTATATTCACTCACTGCATCTTTTCTAGAGCTTATCTTCTTCATATTTCTATCTTCCCCTGTGTATGGGGTTTGTGTGGCCAGGTTTTTGTATCGGGGGGTGTCCTAGTTAGGACAGCTGAGATCAGTTCATCATGGTGGGTGTAACCCAAAACTGTATTCTATAGCCTTCCATGTCATTTCCCAGAAACTAGACTATTGTTGTCAATAGACTATTCGCACCCTCTGCCCATAGAGCCTGACTCCTCAGGCTATAAACTAGGTGTTAAGAGGCCTGTGAGATAGGAGGATGTTTCTGTCCTCACACCCTTTGTGGAACTCCCCGCCCTGAGGGGAGCACTGAACATTCCTGCCTGAACTGGAGGATATATAATCTTGGAGTTTTGGAACATTTTGCTACCCACTCGTGGGATCCAGAGGAAGGCTGCATCTCATCGCTCTCAACCAGACTTAGACCACCACTGGACTGCGATCACCAGTTCTGGCCAGACTGCAGCAGCTCTCCCACCAGCAGGTTCTTCCCCTCTCCCTTTACTTTGGACTCAAACAGGGCCCAAGGAACACCACTTTGTTCAGGCCCCAGGGTACTGGGTTATACATTTGGGTTTTTGTGGGTTGAGACCAATTGTTTGTTTGTATTATTGTACTTACTGTATTATTTTAATAAATTGTTATTCTGACTTATAATCTCTCCTTTGAGTTGGGTTCATTCCCCCTGCTGGTTAACTTTTAAACCAGCACAGGGGGCTACAGGGGTGGCTTCTGCCAGAAGCTTCCCCCATGTCCTGCAGAGCCAATGCCAGCTGGCTCCAGGACAGACCTGCCACTGCCAAGGCTGAGCCAACCAGGAATGGTAGTAATGTCTCTGTGATAACATATTTAAGAAGGAGGAAAAAGTTGTTGGGCAGAAGAAAGCAGCAGCAAGAGAAGAGCAGAGTGAGAACATGTGAACAACAATGTAGACACCAAGGTCAGTGGAGAAGGAGGGACAGGAGGTGCTCCAGGCACCAGAGCCGAGGTTCCCCTGCAGCCCTTGGTGCAGACCATGGTGAGTCAGCTGTCCCCTGCAGCCCATAGAGGACCACCAGGGTGCAGAGACCCACCTGCAGCCTGTGGAGACCCAACCTGAGCAGGGGGATGCCCAAAGGAGGCTGTGACCCCATGGGAGGCCTATGAGGGAGCAGAGTCCAGCCAGGGACTTGCAGACCTGTGGGGAGAGCAGTCCACACTGGAGCAGCTTTTCCTCGTAGGACTTTTGGCCCTGTGGGAGACCCACGCTGGAGCAGCCTGTGCCTGAAGGACCTCATGGAAAAACGACCCACATTCCAGCAGTTTGTGAAGAACCATTGCCCGTGGGATGGACTCAGGCCGGAGAGGTCCATCAAGGACTGTCTCCCATGGGAGGGACCCCATGGGAGCAGGGGAAGGACTCCTCTCTCTGAGCAGCAGCAGAAACAACAACTGACTGTAACCCCCATTCTTCATTTACCTGCACCTCTGGGTGGGATGAGGTAGAACTTAGAAGGAGAGAGGGATGGGGGAAGGTGATTTTAAGATTTATTTTACTTCTCATTCTTCTACTCTGATTCTGTTAGTAATAAATTTAATTAATATCCCCATTTTGAGTCTGTTTTGCCCCTGACAGTGATTGGTGAGTGATCTCTCCCAGTCCTTATCTCAACTCATGAACCTTTGGTTATATTTTCTGTCCTCTGTCCAGTTGCAGAGGGGAGTGAGAGAGAGATGTTAGCCAGGGTCAACCTACTACACCATGAAATAGAACTTTCTTCCCTTGTGAAGCTTTTTTTTTCAGAAAAAATATCAAAACATCTGTGTCAGTATCAAAGTTGTTTTCTAGGATTTTATGGTCTTTGGCCGCAGGTTATGCTCTCTCCCAGGATGCTACTTGCTTGGGCCCAGCTTCATTAGCAAGTAAAAAAACCCCAAATGCCCTCATGGCATATATGTCTGGTTGTCAAGCATAGACGTACCACAGATCTGGCCATAATCATTTGTGGACTCAATGTCTTCTAGGCACCATAAATAAAATTCCCTGTATCATGGACAATAACCAGAGGTCACAAAGAAAAATTGAAATGACAAAATTTGGCCGTGCACCTGTTTAGTAGCACAAGTTGCTTTGCCCTCAAAAACTGGCAAATTATCTGCAGAGAGAAGGCTGTAACTTATGAAATCATGCCATTCAAATTACAAATGTGGTAAATAGTAAAAATTATATCTGAACATTAAGTCATAAATGTAAGATGATTGGCATTTGCTATTTTTTCCTGCATCATTTATACAGCATCACTGATGTCCAAAACAGTATGCAATAGCTGGGCTGAGGTAAGGTGAAGAACTGGTCATTACAGAGTCAGTTAAAATGCATGGCTCATACACCAAGATACAAAATATTTTGAGTTGTATTCTGGCTGTAGGTTCACTGATTGTCCTCTTCAGCCATGGCCAGCTGAACCATGAATCACCCCATTGCTGGGGACAACATCCTCATTGGTACACACCTTGTTCCAAGAGATGTACACCCCAGTGTCAGTATCTTGTGCCTGTGATCTCTGCTTCCTCACAAGTCACCAGCAAGTCCTCCAATTCCTCCACATCATGGCTGTCCTTCCTCATCAAAGTTTTTAATAGGTTTATCACACAAAAACCTTGCCTAGACTAATATCAATCTTCAATACCACAGAGGTCTGAAATTTGATTGTTGTGGGAATTCCTCTGGCTTTGCGGCATTTAAATTCTCAGCCACAATCCCATGTTAATGTAGAAGTTATTGTGTCTAGAATAGGTTTGTGCCTTCCCAGAGCAACATTAGATTAGAGCTTAACACTTCAGTATCACTCAGCTTCTTGTCGCATGGCTTTTTTTGCAAAATTAAGTCCGGCTTTATCTAGTACATACTAATGAGTCCAAGCTTCTTCTGTTTACATGTTGGGAGTTTCCTAAGGCTAATGTTACAGGTTGGAAAGTCCATTGTGTATTCTGTTCCAAGAAAAGAAAAAAAAAAGCAGAGTGGAAAATTAAATCCTTAAGTAAAAAGACAAAACTAAGAAAATCCCCCAGGCCTCCAAACAAGTGCTTGCTTATTCAGACCTCATATGTTGCCACCAGACTACACACTGATAAAACCAATTTTGGATTATTTAGGCTTGAGCAAAAATTCTGTGAGTTTAGGGAGTCAGTTTAGGGAAAATCACTGGCATAATGACAGCTCCAGCAATAAGCAAATTCAATTAAATCATTACACAGAAACATAAGCACTGATGGAATTTTCACAGCTTTAATGAGGCCAGTATAGAGTTCACAACCCTCTGTGAAAAGTGTGTTTAACGATGATGGGCTGGGCCATTGAGTGCCATTATTTTTTAAAGTCCTAAAAGGGAGCTTGTCCTGGACTGTGGATGAGTCTAATCAGCATTAAAAAATGTTAGCCTAAATAAAAGATATGTCTCTGCCTTTTTCAGCCTCCCCTTTACTAGCACCAGGAAAGAAAGAGAAAATACAAGTTTTGCAGCATTCTCATATACTGAGGACCAGGCAACTGCTGGTGAATGAAGAGCAGAGTTCAACTATATCCAGGGGTAATGACAATGCTTTAAGGGATGTGGGAAGAGGATTATTTTCTTATTTCAACAATTGCTAAGGAAGTTGTCAAAGTAGAAGGAGAAGAGGCGAACTAGGATTAGGCTGTATTAGAGAAAGAGCCATGTATATGGGAAAAGAAGCAAGGTAGGAAGCTCCTGAGTTTAGAAGTAAAGCATGACCAAATAAATCCAACATATAACTGATGATGAGTTTAACGGTGGATAGCTGAATATCAGAAAGACTATGCCTATTCCTGTAAATCAAACAGATAATTTCAGATTTAACACTGCTAGTCTCCATTATTTACATCATTAAATTGTTAGTGATCCCCAATATAGTTGAAAAGCACTTCAACTAACACTACTCAGAAGTTTCCAGTCGTGGTTCAAAAGTCATCATGGATAATCCATTGGCATGCAGCAGCTTGTATGAGAGAGGAGGATGGCTTATCAGTGCGGATGCAGTGTGTCCCATGTCATGCAGCAACAGCACCAAGCAGCACTCCCAGGCAGTTTCCATGAGTTGATGTAGCTCTGTTACTCCAGTTATAGCAGTTGTACTCATTTCTGCTCCTGAAGAAAGACAGCAAGAACTGATGAATTTCTGCCCCAAGCCACTTCTTGAGAGGGCAGGACACTGGTATTTATTGCAGTGCTGAGTTCTGGGTGTATGGTCAGAGCTTTTAGAAGAAATTAAATCCAAACCAGAAAAAATGTCAGCTGAACGTGTCATGAGATTATTTAATTTATTTCATTTGGTTGACTTGGATTTCAGAACAGCCCTTGAAAATACTAAGTATTTTGGACTCCATATGAAGTCCTCAAGTCAAAATTTTATTAAGATAAAATTGAATTCCCTCTTTAGAGAGTAGACAAAATGAAATCCAACACCAAGAAAGAGAGAGAATAACTTACTTCTGTACTCACGGGAGAAGTGAAATGCTATTAAAAAAAATGCACAGTGGGTAAACACAGCTCCACATTCTCTCTCAAATTGCATTTTAGAAATATTTTATTAGGGTTAATACTACCTGAGAGTTGTATTGCAGATCTGGAGAGAAAACACTCCTCAGCTTTCAAAGAATTGTGCTCTGCAACCTTCAGAGGATCTTTTTTGATTTTCGAACTTTCAGTGTCTCCTACTGCTCTTCCACATCCAGACAGGACCCTTGGTTGAGTGTATCTTAAACAGATCTATGTTTTCCTGCCACATAAATACTATTCCACTGAAATTTCCCATGATAAATAAGCCTTTTTTTGGCTGTTTAAAATTCATCATGTGATAGTGTTTGTGGAAAGGTGACAAATAAAATGAAGGACAAAAAAAAGAAATGGAGAAAAATGCTTCGGGTAAACTTTCCCATCACCTTCTTCTTACCGTAATTATCACCACAAAGCATAGCAAAAAAATGGTCCAGAGCAAAATGATTTATCTAATGTGATAAAGTAATAAAGGTTCTGATTTTCTGATATAACCAGTATTAGTAAGAAGTCAGCTCCTCAGTATTCTACACCTTTCTGATAGTTAAAATGACAACACAAGATACAAAAGACTGGGGACTTACGCATTTGGGAACATTACTTTATTTCCTCCCAGACCCTCATCCGCCTGTTTTCAATGTTCCCACTTCCAAGGAAGCACTAAGCTGTGCTGTTTTCATCAGTCCCTGTTCTCAAATGTCTCCGTGCTGCAGGGGACAGTTTGCAGTCAAGGCAGTTTGCTCAGGAGGATGCTGTATATTGTGCTGACTATGGCCTCTGCTCCCTCTTTAAAGAGCAGAAAGAAACATCTGTAGATAAGCCCTATTTTCTGAGGAGAGAGAAGTTATAGAAGTTATTACTAAGAGAAGCAAGGCAAGAATAGAGAAAAAAGTAGGATAGGTCCAGGAGGGAACATAGGAGAAAAACAAGCCCTGAGTTGCTGTGCTTTTTATAGATGTAGAGGGATTGCCTTTTAAATGTTGATGTTTGCCAAAGTAAATCAAATATTTATTAAGGAAATTGCCTGCTTGGGTGGAAAACGGGAGCTCTTCAGAACGAATGCTGTGTTTACCTGGAGCAAATAGAGATTGTTTTTTTTTAATAATCACTCACTATAAACAAAAGTAAGAACCAGACTTTGACACAGCATAGTCAGAGCAATTACTCTGCACTGTAACATTTGGAAATAACCCAGATGTTCCAACATTTAATATCTAATGTAGCTCAGATTCCCACTTGCACTTCTAAATAAGCTGAAGCCACCACTACAGGTAATGCCAGTAAAACAGGTTGTGTTGCACAATATTCTGATGGGGATGATTTCTGCTTTGTCTTTCTGCTCTGCAGCAGATTATCTTGCAAGCGTTTGCTGCAATGCCTGAATATACCTGATGGAAATATATAAAAAAACCCCAGAATGTTCTTGCCAGGAGCTGTAATCATTTAATCAGATTGCTATGGGTTTTTTCAATCCATGAAAAGGACTCATGCAACTTTAGTCTGAATGCCTTTACTGGGGAGGGAAAAAGAAAAAAAAGGGAAAATAAAAAGAATACAACAACAACAACAAAACCCGAAACCACCCACAAAAATTTCTGTGACAGAAATTCCCAGTGTTTGCTTTGTTCTGCCCCCGTAACATCTCTGTTGCAGACAGCTCTTTAGAAAGCAGAAGGCAGAATCCAGAGAAAATCAAATGATAACTGCATCAATGTCTTTTTCTCTTTACCCAGACTGGAAGCTGTTCCCACAGATATTTTGTGAGAATTTTCCCTCCAGCTAGTTAGGTGCAGAATCACCTTGGGATTTTAATCTATTTATGAGAGTCCCCAAGTTTGACACACACTGATGCACTTCCCAGAAAAGGCTTGGGTTGAGGGTATTTAAACATTAGCTATTTATCACACAGTTTTCAAGCACTTGAACAACAGGTGAAATGTAATAAGGCTTTAGAAAAGGAAGATTTTTATACAGCTGTCCTTCTCTGATGTTATTGTTTCTTGTAGTTTCCAGTGCAGCTTATTTGTTATGTTTTGGAGCACGATCATGAAAGCTCTGCTGTTAATGGTCAAAGAAACAGCTGTGAACAAATGGAATATTTCATGACCATTCTTGTTGCAGGGTGATATAATGATTTATGTAAATGACCATCAGAGCTGAAAATTTTCTCTTTTCAATGTGAGTTGACAGATGCTTTGTCTTTGACCTATAATAGCCTACATAAGGACTGGGTGTTTTCAAAAAGCACAAAAAGATATTAGTGAGATGGTCAGTTTAAGGAAATTAAACCACTGAAATTCAGTTGTTGTCAAAATGTGTATCCAAAAAGATTTGATGAAACTAGAATGCCATTAATTCTACAGCTATAGCAAGAGCATTAAATAGGTGACAACCATATTTCCAAAGTTATGTAACATTTACATTAGGGTCCATTCCTCTTTTTTTGCATTAGCTTGTCTATCTTCCTGCCTCCACCTCCTTTATAAATATAATTACTTTTATTCAGCCTTATGCTTCTTCCACTCCAAACTGCAGCCCTTCAAAATGTAGCAACTATCACCTCTCTTTTTCCAAACAAATCCTTACAGTGCAAGTTATGCCAACCTTGTCCATCCCAACTCTCTGCATTTCAGTCAGTACTGCAGCTTCCTGCAGAAGCTCCTGGCAGTTTGCCTCACCCAGGTCTCAATATCTTCTCACTTGTTAGCCAGTTCCCTCTACATCTACCCAGACCACTCAAAAAATCACTCTTTTCCAGATATCACTGGGATTTATCCCTTCCTGCTTCCATTTCTGGTGTACCCTACCAGCTACACAAACATCCCCCAAGAGAACTGTGCACCTCTGCCACCACCACCATACACTTGTACTGCCCCCCAACACCCCACTCTCGCCTGACTCGAATGTTTTAAATAGAAGTGGTATTCTCAATGATTTTAAAATGTTTCATGATTTAATATACTTTATATTATTATTTTCCAAGCTCTGTCATCAAAATTCCTGAAGTGGAAGAGGGAGAAAATGTTGACAGAAAAACTTCTGGCTGTGCACCAGCACGACCCTGCTGGATTTGTGCTTCTTCTATTTTTCTTGTTTAATGAAGTTGATGGAATGTGGCCCAGCTGCATACACACGAAAACTGTATCTCATTAGTTGATAATCCTCATAAATGTGTCAAATACTATAACTTGTATTAATGTGCTAAGGAAAGACCTCTCCAGTCATTACAAGATAATGAAGACATTGTGATCTCAGTTAAATCTATTGTAGGAAGATATAATGAGCCAAAATTCTAAACTAAAAAATTTGAAGGCTATGTGTCTTGAGAGTTTGAAAAATGTAATGCCTTATAAGCAATGCCCAGACAATGTAACACAATTAATTTTGAATAGTATTTAGATGCCAAGCAAAGGCAGAGTGCTCTACTTCAAAATGAAAAATACAAAATTACAGATTTCTGTAAAATCTAGAGCAATGAGAATAGTAATGAGATGAGAGGAAAGGAGTGAAAGCAAAAGAAATTAATCTCTTAGATCCTTGTGATACAAAGCTCTTCATGAAGTTTTTCCTTGTTTTACCTGCATTATTCTTGGATAAGAATTCTGCAAAGATGTTAGCATAACATGTACAGCACTTTTTTTTGCACCTAGAAAGGTGTGCTGCAATAAAGACTATAAGAAGAACATGCCTACAGGGAAGTCTGAGCAGCACCCTAAAAGTCTTCTGCTTTTGAAACTCACCTTTGTGATCTCTGTATCCTAACCACAGGAGATGTTCTAGCAGAAGCACTGTCTCAATTGGAACAGCCTCACACAAGAAGACATAACTTTCCCTTGGCCACTTTCACATCCCACTATTTCCAGAAACAATGATCCCTTTCAGAGCAAGAAAAAGTGCTTTGAAAGCACTTCCAGGCTGGATTGACGACCAAGGAGAGCATTACCCCTGTCTACATGGTGAGTGTTGTATGATCGTAACAAACCCGCCCTCACTGCAGCTGCGCTGGTCTTTTGTAACAGAGTGAAAGTGTGTCAAAATTACAATCTTTCTTCCAGTCAACAGAGTGATCAGAGGTACCCTTAGGCTACACAACCCCTGAAACCCCTGGATACAAATGTAATGAAAGTATGTAGTGTAGGCTGTATTCTGTTAACCCATAGGCTGGAACTAGACTGGTGTATCAAAAATTATTTATGTCCATCAAGCAACTGTGTGTGGTAGGACAAACTGTTCTGAGGGTCACCTCATGCTCAAATAACTCAGACCTTGGCACACAGCACCAACAGTTCCTGTCTATAGCGCTTTAACCCTTGCACAACAAGGAATGAATCATGCTCCTCGTGCGGTGGTGAGACAAAGAGGATTTATTCAAACTCGCGCGCTCCTTTATCCTTACATATCATGTGACTTTCTTAACCAACCAGCTTACTAACTCTGGGGCATGCTCCTTGGGCTCTGTACCTGGGCACATCCTCTGTGCCACCTTAGCCACGCCTCCTACACCTGTCTCCTACAAATACGCGGTCATATTGCTGCATTTTCCTTTTGTAATGCTCACACTTGCAAGTAAACATCCTGCTCCTCTTGCTTTCCCCTGCCCAATCCTCAATGCTGGCTCATCCATACACCTTCAGAAGCAAAGAGAGTGTTTCCACTGAGGTCAATGGCATAAGCTCAGAGTAACTGCAGCTGCAAAGGTGTTACCTTACCTGAAGAGTAGTGCAGTACTGCTAATATTCTGTGGTAACTATCACTATCTTAGCTGCGGACAGCTTGGCCTCCATATTGTTCACAGTAATAATAGGTCATGGTTGTTCGGGAAAAAGATAAAACCTAGAAACACTGTCGCATTAGTTCACAAAAGTATTTTCTGAACACCTAGCTCCATTAAACCCATAGTAATAAAATAAGCCTTTATAATTCTGTACAAACTAATCCAGAAGGATTCTGAGAAGGATTTTCGCTGTTTGTAGGAATAGTATTCCTAGGAATTCCTGTTCCTAGGAATAGTATTATAAATAAAAGTAAAAAAATCTTGACTAAGGAGTTTCACAATGCCCCCATAAACCTCTAAAATAACAATACAATCGCAAAAGCACTTTTTTTTTTTTTTCCCAACTGTATCACAATGCTGATGTGTTGAGTGGAATTATGTTCTCAGGAATAAACCCTGGAACCACATCTGGGTCTATCCACTTATGTCATATTGTATCCATTACAGCAGCATTTGAACACCTTCCAACTACTTATAGTACAAATAACAATCTCTCTCCCCTCTTCCAAAATAGGGTTATGTTCATATTCATAGCTGGCTTGTGTATCTGGTGTCTGTATAGTGTGTATCACAGCTTGTCCAGTGTCTCTGGGCACAACATACAGTAACTATAACAAGAAATAACAGAAGTGAACCAATAGCTGGTTTTTCTGTTAAGATTGTGTGTTTATACAAGCCTGGGAAATTGAATGGGGAAATATTGCATTTGCTTTTGAAAGCAAGTATTATTTATCACACCAGCATGTTTCTCATTTTGTAGAGGCAGATTATCATCTCTACTGCTGAAGATTTCTTGTCACACTGGTTCAATCTCATGTGCATCTCCTTCCTTGTAAGATAAACCCTCCATGAAATACTGGTAGTGAGATTTTGATTTTCACAGTCATTTAATAAAAAGCATTTCATTATTCATTCTATAAGAGTCTCTCTGGAAATAGCAAGCTTTCTTTTAACAGGGAAATGCTTCAGCTGTAAATCATAGGATGTCAAACTCTGCTGATAAAACTTGCAAAGAACTTTTTAATTAAGAGAATGGATGAACAATTCATAATTAATTATTTGGGAATTAATGCCACCTCAATTTATCATCAAACATTTGCAAAGGCAATACCTGCACTTGTATGCCTTTTACAGTCTTTATGGTCACTACTGAATGCTGGCCCAATCCACTACAATATGACAGATATAGTCAGGTCATTAGTCCTTCATTGACTTATCTGCAAAAATTGTATGAAGGATGATGTTAGTAATCATTTAAATGCTCAGCTTCTTTGGGGATAAAAGAACTAGGAATTTCAAACTTTGTGCCTATTAATCACTTCTGTATAACTGTCTGTAAGTTGTTATGCAATGATTTGTGGAATCTCTTTATGTACAATTTGAAAATAGTTCAAATTATGAATTCCCTGTGTTTAATTTATGAAGACCAAAATTTCACTTCATATACAGAGTTTGCCTTCCCTCACCATTGGTTGCTTTATTTCCTCATTTTTTTTTTTATACTGGAATTCTCAAGGAGAGTCATTCACAGCTAATAGCTGAGCAGGGATGCCATCTCTCTGCCAGCATGTGTCACAAAACCTGTTATGGAGACATTCAGCAACCATTCACCGCAAACTTTCTCATTCATATAACCACACCTGCAGCATCTTTGGAGCATTAACAAGATCCTTCCTCTACCATGGTCACCTAGTGTATGTACCATCACATACATCTGCACCATTATTTCAGGAGTATTTTGGGCACTCCAAGCCCAAGGACAGTTCCAGAAGATGGAGAAAACTGGAGTAAGCATATACGTGGAGACATTCTGATTCTGATTTCTTGTGAAAGGTAACAAAGAACTACCATTTCCTAGAAGAGTTGCGACTTGCATCTCCACACAGTCAGAGTTCTGAGAAAGAGTGAGCAACAGTGTGTGAGAGACAGCAAGGGGTCATTTTTGCTCCTGGCTAGTTCAGGCATCTAGACATTAAAAACCTGTTTCTGAAAAAGATGAAGTTTATCAAAGAGATGGAGGAAACAATACCAGAATTACTCAAGTAGTAGAAAGCTTAAAAGTACACAGGATCGACAGAAGCCAGCCCAGCAGTGTGACATGTACCCAACTTCTTTAAAAAGCCTGGTTCAAAGTTTACATTTTTTCATCCATCAGGATTCTCAGAATTCAGTTGGGACTTCAGGCCAGAATGTCTCAGCCAAATGCAACCCAGACAATGAGACCCAGAAATAGCAATTAATGAATTCTCAAAAAAAACCCCATTTGCTTTCAATGTTAAACAACCAGTTTCAGCACAAAGACATGTAACTTAGATTCACCAAAATAATTTGAGAGTTTTCAACACTGTTCTATATCAATGTTAGCCATACCTGAGGTTCTCACACAACTTTTATTCAGATTGAGAATAGAAAGACTAAGTGAAGCCTTCAGGATTTGTGGGAATCTGCATCTCACAACTCAACAGTATCTACATGTTGCATGCAGGCCACTCCTTTGGGCTTGCATGCAGCCAGAGTCTCCTCTTTTTTCCAATGTGGGAATTTTTGGTGAAGGAAGTCTGAAGGATATACACATTTGTCTGCAGTTTCTGGCCTGTTGTATGTGAGGAGGTTCCTGAGGTTGTGTTGTCTATGCATAATTGAACTCAACAGCACTGGCTCTAGAACTAGATAGGGCTGCTGGAGATGTGGTGTAGAACAAATCTCATATCTCCAAGCTGCCCTGTTGTTCCTATACAATTGTTCCAAGCAAATCAGTGGCATCCCCATAAACAGTAGATCCAACCTTTCTCAATAGTAGAGGTCTTTCTGTGTTTTCACGACACAATGTATAAACACATACTTCTGACATTTCCAAGACTCAGATTTCAGCTCTCCTGCCCAGAAGCAGAAATCAGCTTCCCATAGATCACCAATAGTCAGAGTGAGAGCTGAGAATATAGTGAAGGCAAGATCAACACAACTCACCCCCCTCAGACCACACACAAGCTTTCTTGAGGGAAGTTGTTTCCCTTCTTATGGCCTCATTCCTAGGGAGACCCCCACTGTGGTGGGTCCTCAGGTACTTCTGCACAAGAACAAACTATTCTGAAAGAGCAACAGCAAATGTTTCAATGCAAACAACAACCTAGGAGAGCATTCTAACTGAAATAACATAATGAAGGTAATTATACAGAGGAGCTGGGTCCAACTCATGATTACAAAAATGAAATAAAACAAACTAAAGATGCTCAAAATACCTAATAATCTACCTATTTTTTTTTATTAGTCATTCCTACTGCAATAAACATGCTATTTGTTCTCCTAAATTGGTTTCTTCCTCTAAGCTGGCCAAAATATTTGTGTCTAGAGTACTGCAGTATCTCTGCCTAAGCCAGCAGAATGGCTTGCCAAATAATATCTGTGGACACATACAAAAGCTGGAATGAAAAACAAAATGTTGATGCTGGCCTATAAACAGGAGTCAGGCTTTCAAGGTCAGCTAGAGGTAAGTAGTTTGTTTGTTCTCATGGGGGTAAGTATTAAGCCTGTGAGGCTTAGAAGGGAATTAAGCCCAGATGTTTCATTTTCTAAGGAAGTGATGTACTCAGCAAGCTATTCTATAATCAGCAGGGGCACATTCATCATGACTTTTCATTGCCACCTAAAAGAGAGAGATGGTGTCCTTTTTCTTAGGGAACAGCTGCAGATAAAGTTGTCTCCATGCTGCAGTTTCTTCACCTTGTTCTCACCTACCGCTAAATACACAGCAGAAGTACCTAAGCTTGTATCTATGTTTGGTCTAAGGTCAATGGGGCCAGCCAGAGAGCTTAGCTGAGATGCTACATAGGACTTTGTCTCCTGGAGATGAAGATCTTCAATGACTATACAGGATGGACAGGTACTTCAGCTGGAAACTTGATAGGAAAGCTGATAGAATAAACGGAGATACCGGTATAAAGGTTTTTCAGGTAACTCTCTGGGGCACCCAATTGCCTCTCTGAGTTGAACAGAAAACCACAGACATGGCTTTCAGCTTTGGATCCCATCTTGTGTATTAAGGACTTAAAAGTCATAAACCTATGTCTTTCACTACATCTGTCTTTTTTTTTCCCTCTCCCCCCTGTTAGTTAATACCTCTGTCACATTTAGGTGTCACAGATCTAATGTTGATCCCTAAGGAACTACCCTGGAAAACCTCAGAAACCCTGATACTAAAGAGCCACATGTAGCTCCTCAGCTGCAGGAGACTTACAAGAAGTTCAGATGTCACTCTCACATTTAAGCTGTACCTCTCAGGGCCGTGCTGGCCCCAAAGCTAGTGGGGCATTTCAATCCCTGGCTGATAGAAGAAGCTGCTGAGACTGACTTTGCTGGTTTGCAATCCGAGTGCACCTAACTTAAGAGCCATTGCCATCTCCTGCCCTTGTGTCCGGAATATTCTGTAGTGGCATAACAGGCATCTTGTCATTCTCAGTCCTGTGGAGACTGAGCAATGCATTTGCAGCATTAGGCAGCTTCCCCTTACTTGGAATAGGTTAACATGAGTACACACCTAATTATGTTCTTCACTACTTCTCAGTGCACTTCCAGTCTCAGTTCAAAGCATCTGTGACTAAAGCCTTCCATAGTAATAGAGGCTATAGATAACACGGAGCAAGCCTTTTGCCTCGTGAAAGAGCTCCTGTAGCAGGGAAATCGGTCAGCAAGGCTGTTGTCAGTCTCAGGATCTAGGTGTAGCTATGTGTAGAATTACTACCACCCATTGTACTGAGCACAGCCATCTACAATTATGGAAATTCCAAAGATCATGGAAACACCATCACTGAGGCAATCTGCAATAACAACTCAAAGTGGCTCACAAGCAGCCAGCATTAATAGCTGTGGACACAACAGGTAGGTACAAGAAATAATAGAAGAAAGACAGAAGTAGAGGAAAGATGGAGGGCAATGCTAGCAAACCAAACACCTACAAGGCCTGACAAGGTATGTTGCTGAGGGATTTTAACTGATCTCAAAGTGTTATTTAGCTCTTCTGTGACTAACCTCTGGTCAATCAAAACCTGACTTTTAAGTTTATGCAGAAGTTAACACATACACAATGATGAACAAACCTGATTCCAAACCACAGGATTTCCACAAAGTCTTTCCACGCACAGATGCCTATATTTTCTTGGAATCTGCATACCCGTACCTCTCAGGCAGTTCATGATATTTCAAAGACCAATAGAAGAAATAAATAGTGAACAAAGAAAACCAATAAAAAACTATAAATTCTTTTAGGATGCCAGTTGTGTCCCTAATATACCTTGTTTTTCAAAGTAGAGGGGGAAAAAAAAAACAACAAGAAACCCCTGACCAATGCTTTATTAAAATGATGAATGTTATTTAGTCATTACTGATCCTAAATAATTTGCAGATTCTTACAGCACTAACTTAATTGAGTGGATTAAATATTAGTTTGGGGCATTAACTTGGATATCATGAGTTTTGTGGACTAAATTCTAATAATTAGGGGGGCTGGTATTTCAGTACGTCTATGTGTGCATTCCATATGCATTTGGGAATCTTTTGAGAGTTAGTAATGTTACAAAAACTGAAGGAGAAAGGGAATAATGAAGGCAGGCAGAGGGCCAGTTTAAGCCACATACAGTTTGATTCAACACACTGTCTTGGGGCCACATTCAGATATGAGGAGCTCATCTCAACCACACGCTTACTTTGTAGGCAGTAGCATTTAGGCCAGGAGAATTGCTGATGGGGTGGAAGCTACTCTCCCTAGACAGAACAAGCACAGGATTTAGGAAGAGATCTGGTCGCATCCCTCACTGCTGTTGTTACTTCCATTTGACTACACAACCCTTACCTGATCCGATCAAGGCACAGAGTCTCTCCTTGGGCAAAGGAATCATATGGCCACATATTCTGATGTCTTTACAGTCTTCAATCTTACCATAATCTCCTCACATATTACCCACTGACTGCCTGCATTTAAAGCGCATCTGATGTTACTAATGAGTTTTCTCAATTAAAAATAATTGATGAGAAATGTGAAACAACTCAATTTTTTTCTATATAAGAGAAACATCTGTATTTTCTAATTAAAAACTCTAAATGTTGTTGCTGTACAATAATGTCAAAATTAACAAAGATACATAAAATAAATCCAATTACTAAAGAACAACAGAATGAAATTCAAAGACAAGATGAAAATGTATCATTATAATGTTTTATTGTGTGTATATACTACACACAATTACCACATAACATTCTAATCTAAATCATCATAAACTTCTATGCCACATGTTTCAGTGTTAAGTGTCCAGGAATGGAAATTTAAGAATTAGCTGAGTGTTCAGTTTTCTTTTGCTTTTCGGACTCTGGAAATCTGCATGGTTCAAGATCCTTTTGTTTGCTTTCAAGAGAAAGGGAGAATTTGTGCCATCTGAAAGGTGAGAGGAGACAGTATATTTTAGCAAGCCAGAGGTACACGAGTCAGAGCTATTTGGCAGCTCTTTTACTCCTTCAGAGCAACCTGTTTAGACTCCCCCTGCACTGCTGTTTTAGGCGGAAGGTTCTGCATTACCACTTACAATGCTGCCATCTATTGACGTCCGTGGGCTTTTATCTCTTATAATCTATTTTCCCTCAGCAACTTCTTGCACTTCTATTGTTTTTCGCGATGGGATTTATCTGGCTAAACATATACAACTGCAATAAAAGCACCTTGTGAGAATTGCCTCAGGCTTCCTCGAAAATCAGTGGAAGAAAAAAGCACTTCTGGGGTGTGATTCATTTCTACCCAAAGTAGACAACCAACATCTATCAGATGAACAGCACCCAAAAAGCGCTACTGCGCTTTGCTTGTGGCTATAATGGTATCTGAAGAGTGACTAGCTCAGGTGTAGAGATCACTGTCAGACTGTAAGTAAGCACATAAAGACAGCAAAAGAATTGCTACCCCCTTACCCGGTGATGAAAGTTTTCAGAGATGCTGCTGATTTTTAATTCATTAACTTGTATTCATGTTCAATGTGGCCACAGGTGCTACAGAAGAGACATGCTATCTATCTACATCTAACTTTAAATAAGAGTAATGTCATTTGGTGTAGAACTCCAGCTCCACTTCTTTTTTTTTTTTTTTTGGCAGTAAAATCGTCTTTAAGATATTTCTATCTGTCCCCCAACTCTGCCTCTGGTAGCCTGTACCTCAGAAAGCTAGAGGTGATTAAGAGAAGTCTCACACGTAGTTTCACACACACAAACACATGCACACACTCCCTCCCTTCCACACCCCCTGCCCCGAAAGGGATATCAATCTTCTCCTGCAAATTTTATGAATTGTAGATTCAAATTATACAAGAGCTAGACTGAAGTAGGATCTGTTTTAATCCAAACATGCAATTTGCACCATGGTTGGAAATCTGCTACAAATAATGCATAATATGATTTTGTCTTAAAAAAGGACAAGCAGAGTCAATAACTGCAACACTTTGGCCAGTCAATAATTAGACCACAGTTCTAAAGGTGACTTTTCTTGGATTATATTTTGGATTATATTTAACTCAGTAGAGAACCATTTCAATAACATAATCTTCACAAAATAATGGTCTACATACAAATTCTCATAAGTTTAATGTTTAGCAAAAGTACATTTGTGTGTAGCAGATGCATACTTTTTGAACAGCAGTACAAGAAAAATAGGTTACTGCCTACTTTCCAACTTCCTATCATTGCCCCCCTGTTCTGGAAGCTTCCACCCCTTCAGATCTGAAGCCCAGAATGCTGTTTTCGGCTCATATAAGCAGTAAAGTGCATTGCAGATTTAAACTTTCTACATTTTTTTACAAAACTCCAGTCATTAAACTCATTGCTTCTTAAAGAATAAGTTAATTGAATTAATTGGCTAATTAGTGAATCAGAGTGGCTGACAAATGCTTTCTAAGATGTCCAGACTTGACAACTTCATATGCTGCTTCTCATAAAGAAATTTCCCTACTCTAATAGCTGGTCTAGTCTAACATTTCACTCTCTTGCCAGGAAACATTTGCAAGCAAATAATGTCCTTATTTTCAGCCTATTGGAGCAACATTGAAAGCTGTAGAGAACACAGTCATGGGAGAAAGTAGTTCCAAAGGGACATGCTGCGTTATGGGACACCACTGATAAAACTGATCAGTCAAACCAAAGCTCCCCTGTCATGCATCTGGCACTCAATCTGCAAAAGAAGATCTCATGTTGGAATAAACAGGAGCTACACTTCCCTCACCAGCATTAGCTTTGAGAAATAAATTGCAGGGGTATTCACTTCATTCCAGACCCAGATTACATTTTTCATGTGTCATGGGTGTAGAAGAAAAGTATTTACTAATCAAAAATTAATGTGAGAACCTTCTTTACTGTTGGGTTGTGTGTGGGCCTGCGTAAGGGTGTTGTCTTTAAAAGCAAATTTTTATGCCAGGTTGCTCCTTCTCCTCTGATAAGGTAGACTTTAAACTCATTTATTATCCACGTGGATTTCCAAGGAAAACACAGCTCTTGGAGCAGCAGATATTTTGTGGAGCAAAAGATTCAGAAGTGATCAAGTGAAAGTGATCAGGTGAAACACAGAGAAAGAAATCAGTCTTCAGCAGGCAGGAAGTTCTAATCTAACTGTTCAAAAAATGTATATAATCAGAGGTTTATTTAATGTAATATTCATTTATATCTTGTAAGATAGATAACTTTTTTTTGTCGTTCCAGACAATAACTGTGCAACCACAAATATATATATAAGTAAGGCAGGTAGCAGGGAATAAGTAGGAAGCAGTGAATGAAGAGAATGTGCATTTTATAAGTAAGACTATCCTAAAATAATAGTCTTTCAAACTGAAATATTACAGAATAAGAACAGCATGATTCCATTTGCAAAATCTACATAGAGTTACTTGAAATCTTTGCTTGTGACTGATAAGGTTAATAAAACCAACACATATGTCAAGTCTTTGTGCAGTGTGCCTTGATGCCTTTCTCCCACACAAAGTACAGCAGTTCAGCAATAATTCATGCCTTCATTTTAATATATACGTAACATAAGAATCACTTCATTGAGTCTAACCACAGGCCATGCTCATGTGTTACAGCCCATCCATGAGTTGTCTAGACAAGAGCACAAATGATGGGGTGGCATGGTCTGGTGAGAGTATTGTGCTATTCAGTACAGTAGAGCTGAGGGGTTTATTGACCATGAAGAAACACACAATAACATTATGGTACCTATGAGAGAACTGAGTTTGTTCAGCCTGGAAAAGAGCGGGTTTAGGGGTGACCTAATTGCAGCTTCCAGTATCTAAAGGGAACTTATAGGAAAGATGGGGCAAGATTATTTACAAGAGCATGTAGTGACACAACAAAGGAGAATGGCTTCAAACTGACAGGATAGGTTTAGACTAGATAATAGAGAAAAATTCTTTACTGTGAGTGTGGTGAGGCACTGGAACAGGTTGCTCAGAGAAGTTGTGGATGCCCCATCCCTAGAAGTGTTCAAGGCCAGGTTGGATGGGGCTCTGAGCAACATGGTCTAGTGAAAGGTGTCCCTGCCCATGGCAGGGGGCTTGGAACTAGATGATCTTTAAGGTCCCTTTCAATTCAAACCAGTGTATGATTCTATGATCCTATGATTCTATGTTAATAGCAGACAAATTTAACATAGATAATATGAAATGCTACACAGGGAAAAACACAATCACTGTTCCACTGGCCATGACAGGTCCCCAAGGGGCTGTTCACATGAAAATACTATCACAGTACAGAACCTGAACAGAAAATTTAGAAATTAATTAGGGAAACAAATAATAACCAAAGGGTGAAGTATAACAGTGCCACGCCACCACCACCACAGCACATCCAGGTTTTGAGTAACACTTCAACATGTGGAGCACTCTAGTGCTCCGGGACTAGAGGCAGTAATGAGGGATTGGGAGGGGGAGCAGGAGCTCACAGCTTGTCCGGAGGAGGGCAACGAAGCTGGTGAAGGGTCTGGAGCACAGATACTATGAAAAGTAGCTGAGGGGGTTGGGGTTGTTTAGCGTGGAGAAACGGAGGCGCAGGGATGACCTTATTGCTCTCTACAACTGCTTGAAAGGAGGGTGTAGCCAGGTAAGGGTTGGCCTCTTCTCCAAGGCAACTATGACAGGACAAGAAACCATGGTCTTAAACTGTGCCAGGGGAGATTCAGGTTGGACATCAGGAAGAATTTCTTCACAAAAAGAGTGATGGGATGGACTGCCCAGGGAGGCAGTGAAATCACCATCCCTGCAGGTGTTTAAGGAAAGACTGGACGTGGCACTTGGTCTAGTTGACATGACGGTGTTCGGTCATAGGTTGGACTCGATGATCTCGAGAGAGGTTTTTCCCAACCTAATTTATTCCGCGATCCTATGATTCTGTGAGCTCACAGCGCCACCTCCGTGAGGGGAAGGCGGGGGCATGTCTCTCCCCTCAGAGGCGGCTGCGGGTCCGGCGGCGCCTCCCCGCGCACCACGAGATGGCGCCGCGGGGCCGGGGAGCGGCCGGGCGGAAGCGGCGGGGGAAGCTGCGCTCGGCCCCGCCGGAACGGAGGGAGGGAGGGAGCGCTGGAGGCGGCCCTGCTCGGTTCCATTCGCCCGCCAGAGCTTCAGGCTGCCCGGGTGGGTGTGGGGATGGCGGAGGGTGGCGGCGGGAGCGAGAGAGCCAAGGGCTCCGTGGGGAGGTGTGGGAGCCCGGGCGCCTGGCGGGGCGGAGCGGCGGTGGCTGTGGCACCATGCGGTGGTTGTGGCACCATGCGGTGGTTGTGGCACCTGTACGGGCGCGGGGCTTTTCCGTTCCTTTTCTCTGCAGCATGTCGGCCCCGGTCCCGAGGCGGCGGTGAGGAAGCTCGGGCGAGAGCTGTGCTCTGTGCGCTGGGGCCGGGGCAGCCGGGCACAAGGCCTATGTTCCTACCACTTCTCGGGTGTAATTGTTAGCCCTGTTTGCAGAGGCGAGAGCTGCCCATCGCTTCTGTGAGCCTTAGAGTCACTGGCCAGAGTCTGGTCACGACACGTGTGCCACCAGGAAATGAACTATGTAGTGGCGAAGTTTCGTTCTTCTCCTTGTTTATAGCTAAACTGACCGGCCATACACGAAACATAAGTTTACTGGGGCTACTGATAGTTGTACAGCTTTTAGCACTTTGCTTTTAACCTCTGACTTTTGGCCCAAATAGCTTTTGGGTTTATGTCCTGGACCTCAGAGAATAAAGACCCTCTTTTGGGTAGCCACAGCTGATCACGCTGTCTTAGCCTCTGCTCGGGCCAAAAGAGCCATAATAAATAAGCTAAAGCTTGAAAACATTGCTTTGCCTTATGTGTGATTTGTATCCCTTCCATCCACAGCAATTGCTGCTGTTGTCGTAAGGAGACTGGTGTGAACATCATAGTGATAGGTGGGTCTTCACAGCACTCCTGTTGGGATGAGAAGCAGCTGTAACTCTGCTGTAAGTGCTGGACAAGTCTTGTATTTACTGCCATTCCCAAACAAGAATGCAGTGTATAGTGTTGAGAATTTCTGCCCCTTCTTTTTTAAGGGATATAACTTTTGCTGCCAACTGTCTCAGCAATCACAGGCTTATATTTCTCCATGGCTGTAACTAGGGCGCTTCAGTATTAAAGTTAACGTCACAGACTAGCAATGCACAGTATTAATCTGAAGCACAGGATGTCAAACTGCTTTTCAGACATTTCCCTCATCTGTTGGTAATTCTACACCAAGAATAAGCATCAGAAGTATAAAATTAAATAAGTGTTTATGGGAGGATGCACACACTTGCTGAAATCAGGAGAAATGTACCTGGAAAAGTAATTCCTGTATGCATATTCTAGTGTCACGTTTTACTGTGCATCTCTTAACTAACCTAACCATTACCAGAAGCTGGATGCTGAGTTAGGGACAGCTCTGGCCTGACTGAAGACATGTCTCACAGCAGGGACAAAAGCAGCAGTGGGCTGAGGGGGTGGTCAGCTGTCTGTTTTTTGGGTCATTTCTGATTCAAACATAGTTGGTGGTTTCAGGAAAGCTTTCTGTAAATGTGTTTTTTGGAACCTGCTGAATTTAATGACATAACACCATGCAACAGGTTAATTAATTAATCTTTTGTTGATCAGTGTTGTGAATAGTTGAACCCTCGCTGATCTCACACTGAGCTGTGAGTTGTCCCTGTCACCTCCAGCGTGGCCACCGTGTGGCAGCGCTGGATCCAGCACACTGCTGGTCCCAGCACACTGCTGGTCCCAGAGTCGTCCCCAGAGTGTGACTTATTTACTAAGTTATAAACCCCAGTGTGTCGTAGTTGTGTCTCACGATATGACAGACATGGTCTCAATTTCTGTTGACTCCAAAGAAATTAAATGCTGTCATTGCTTTGATCAGATTTGTTTATTTTCACTGATGCTCACTTGCCTCAAGCTGGCAAGGAGACAGGCGTGTTTTAATGAAAGGGAGTACATCCCTGGTTAATTATCAGTGGAGAAATACTTTAAAAATGTGAAAAGGAAGTAAATAATAGTAATAAAAAATTTCCGTCATTAATGAGCGGCATAGGCAAACAAATCTCCTCATTTTAAATTTTACAGTTGCTGGTGAATTTCATATGTTCAATTGCTTCAATATTTTATTTTTAAAAATGTAAGTTATAGACTATCACATTTGTTTTCTGCTGCTTGTCATGTTTCTGATTTTATATAGTTTGTTTTGAAAGAGTAATTCAGCTGAAAATAAAACAAACTCATTTTTTAATTTAGTGTCCAGGCTTGCAGCATTGTTTTTCTCTGCTTTATATTTGTAGTCTAATGTTTCATAAATTATTTTGGAAAATAATTAAAGTTTCTGTATTTGGCAAAACAGGTTTTTCTTATTTGGTAAACTAATAAAGCTGGATACTTTTACCAGGGTTTTTCCCCTCCTTCCCTTTCAGAAAGCATATGTACATGTTGTGTATACATGTACATATGTACATGTATAGAGTATCAGACTTCACCACTTAACTGCTTTAAAAAGTGTATTTACATTAAGCTCGAACCTGATTTCTGTTTATGCTGAAGCTAGTTCAAAGAATTTTTTGTCATGTAGGAATTAGAGTGAACACGAAAGTTAAGCATGTACTTTTTCTGAAGTGGAAAACGAAAGAATCAGCTACATGGGCTTAGGTTTCTAAGTATGAGAAAAAGACATTATGGCAACCTTTACAGCATCCAGATGTACGTGGGAAAGAGACAAAAAGTATATGTGTACATCATGAGAGAGTGGAGATAAAACTTTTGAAGAGGACTATTGTTAGAAGGATATGTTTGAAATGCACAGAGATGGCACAGGGATCTTTTATGCATGTGTGGATTTCAAGTGTTATAGGTAATCAAAGTGTTTTGCAGGGACCTCAGTGCTAGGTTTCCTTCTTCCTCCAAGCAGGCAGGAGAGAATAAAGTGAATTCACCTGCTTTGGTTGCCTGAATCAGAGTGCCTGGATCTTCAGCCTTTGCTGGCATGAGTTATCCCATCAATTGCAATGGGACTGCTCATGTATGTAGAGCTTCTTGTAGTTAGGTTGGTGTTACCAGGGATTTGTGAGTTTGAGCTTAATGTGGGCTTTGGAAAGGACAGAAATTTGCCTTTGTGATCGCCACATGATTTGCATTTTGTTTGGATAAAGCCCATCCCATTTCTTTTCACACAGTGTGACTGTGTGAGGCAAAAAGCTGCTCTTTAATCAGTATTGTTACATATGAGGCAGAATGCAACTGGTGTATGTACTGTATTCATATGCATTTTGAAAAATCATACTTTTATGCTTTTATAAATCTACAGCAGTTTTAAGTGCTGTCTTGGCTGTATTCCAGTGTTTCTGGGAAGAGTATTTGACCATTTCTTAGCCGTAGCAATAGGTACTTTAATATACTGAGTTTCTTTTACCTTTCACTGGCACTCACCTACCAAAGTTCAAGTTGGGGTGAGAGTATCAGGAGACATATGTGGATGAAACAGCTAATGTCTTAATGTAATAAAATAATTGCCAAATAGGGAGGGGATCCAGAATATTTCTCAGTGATTCCTACTGGTAAATCACAGTGAAAATGTTGGTAATTAAAAATCCCGCCTAGTGGTTGTAGATGTTATGTTCTCCCTCTTTCCTCCCTTTTTCCTTCTTTTTTTTCCCCTTCATCTGGTTGCCCCTCTCCTTTTAGCCTTTTCCTCCCATTTAAAAAATGTGGCTGCAACCTGAATTGACTTGTGTTTTCTTTATGGGAGGCAGGATCAGAGGCTGAAAAAGAAAAAAGTGAAATAAGGGAGTGTATGAAGTTTATAAGTGCACCACAGGCTTAAGCAGAAATCTATTGCTTGAGTGTGGTCAAGATGGATTGAAACATTTAATGGCAATTGCTTCTTTTATACAAGCCCCTGTGCAGACAACACGAAAAAGGGAGAACGGTGTGTTTCCTTCAAGTGTATAATTTTTGTTTGGTATTAATTCGGAAAATAAAGGCTGTAGAAGCATGAAGTGTGGGAGAAAAATAGAAAAGAAAAAGATAATGGGAAAAGTGATCAGTCACGGCATTTTAGGCTGCATTTGTGTGGAAGGCTCCCTTTTACCTTCCTTACTGTAATGGGTAATTCTAAGAAATGGGATTTTTACTGATGTTAATCAAAATATATAAATGAGAGACTTCAACTAGCCACAACAGAGAAGGTATGTTTAATACTTGTAGGCCATAGTACTCAAATATAACAAACTATATTCAGTGCCTGTGGCAATCTTAATACATATATTACGAATTAAAAAGCTACTGTTTTCTTTTCTAGTTCAACTTGATCATCACCAGAACAAACTCTACAAGAGATGGTAAGAGGTCTTTATGGGTTTCTGTGTGATAGCTTAGTCACATTTAAATACAAAATGCATACAAGCACTTATTGAACTGTGAATGCAGACATGTAAAAATTAGATGTGAAAGTAGCTAAATTGCTTTGAAAATAGAATTCGGATTACAACAATGAGTGATTTGTCTACTCCTGGGAAGACTCCAGAGACATAACAGGAAAATAACAGAGGACTCTGATCATTTGCCTTAGATTTATAGCTTTTGTTTCCTTGAGGAAATCTCTTATTTCCATTTATTCCACAGCTGAAAAAGCACAGACACAGAACTGAGTTAGACTAAAAGTGTTCCTTTCCCTTTTCCACCCCAATGCGAAACATTTCTGTAATTTCTTTTTTAACAGATGTATTTTTAAAATTCAGATGTAAGAGGGATTTTCAAGGGTCGCTTCCAACAAAAAAAACCCACAAAAAGTAGTTGGACAAGCACCATGATCACAGTTCTGTCTACATGAACTGGCTTTTTGTCTTTCTTTCCCCTAAATTAACAACTGGAACTAGTCAGCTAGACAAATCAACCAGCTGGATTCCAGAACTTGCAGTAAGGTCATCAATGCCCTTTTTAGAAACATTGTAAAAGAACTGGAGAATATTTTTGAGCTTTAAAAGAATGTACTGTCTTCTTTGGAGATACACAGAATGTAGGAGATACCTGCTTTTGTCAAGCTTTATGGTGTTTCAAAACTGGATTTTAAAGTATTTTAATATTTAAGGTAAAAAATAGACAAAATGTTTTAAAAGTAACCTGTGAATGCATTAGATTTGATAACAGGACATTCTCATCTGTCTGCTGAAGGATGAGGAGTCAGTGTGACATTCTTAAGCAAAGGGAAACAGTAATTAAAACATAGTTCATCCTAGCTTTTAGATAGTTGGATGATTAAGAATGAAGAAATTCCATATGGAAGGCAGATGCTTTTCTTGTACCCACTCATTTTGGGAATAAATAATCTAAACTTCATGGTCCGGTAGCTGTGTAATGTTAGACCAAGAGGAGACTAACAATGAAGTTTCAACTCCATGGATTCTTACTTTTCAGGAAAGATAAGTTGTATACACTTTTAAATCATGTATCTGAGCTCCATAACCCTTCACAAATAGGTTGTAGTTTTTGATCAGAAATATCTTAAGGAACGTAAGTTTGTTGTGGTGGGTTTTCTCTATGTAGTCTGTTAGCTGAAGGTATTTTGTTTCTGAGAACACTTAACAATGACCTTTAAAAGAGATAGCATTTATAGATCTCTTTTGGGATAATGGACTCAATTTTGCAGAAATGTGGCAGCATGGGAGTTACAATTATTATTCCAAACTCACTAGTATTTGCATTATTACCTGAGAAGCAGAAAGTGAAAACAAATGTAAGTAAACTAAGTTAACCTCTCTTGATAGTGTTAGCATTAAACGGAAAGTATTTCTTGGGTTTGTTTTTTCTGTTTTGCTTTGGGATTTTTTTCCCAAAGAATCATTCTTTTAAGACTATAGAATGGTGCCCATCAAGAGAACAGACTTAAAGATTTTTGTCTTGTATGTCCTTTAAAAAAACAAAACTTAATAAAGGACTGTAAATGTCACATTCATCTCTGAAAACCTCAGTTAATCTTGCCATAGTTTTGAGTGTTTGCCAAAATATGACTTAATTAAAATTTTCCAATTTGAAGTACATGCTTTCCATTTTAGCCCAGAGAAAAGATTTTCTATGGAAATTAAGACGTGGGGGGAAGGAAAAAAAAGATTTGCTGTTTAGTTTACTTTATGGTCTTCTTTTAAGATCCTTTATTATTACACTTTTTGAGAGCAGGATGAGAAGGGAGATGAAATGGCTTGTATGAAGGGAGCTTAAGGCTAGAGGAACTGTGGGGCTTTGTAGTTGCTGGTGAGGTGAAATCTGAACAGCATAAAACTGGGTTTTTTTTCAGGAAAACTAAGATTTACTGGAAGACAGGAGGTGTGTTACAGTATGTTTCATTCTATAGAGCTGTTTTTCTCCGTACTTTATCAGTGACACTTTATTACCTCTTTTCATGTTTTGATTGCTGATGAGCACAAAAGGGAGATTTACTGGCAGCTTGCATTTGGCCAAATACAGTCTTGTTTTTGATTGAGGCCATGATGGATATATGAACTTGTCTGAATTGCCATTTGACCTTTTCTGAGAAACTTTGGCAGGCAGAGGCAGGAAATATGTTACTGGATAAAATGAATGCCTTTGTTTAATATGGAGGAATTTTAATCTCTTGTGTTTTCTGTCTGCGGATTTGGAAATCAGGTGTGGGTTGTAATACCTACACCTTGGAATGATTCAGTTCTTAGAACTCACGTGAGTGGCTAAGGAATTGTGGAATATATCCACACAGCACATTCCCTAAAAAGAACTGATTCCCACTGTAGTAGCACGAACACTTGGAAAATACCTTCTGGATACTACAACTCCTCTATTGCTAGTTCTTCACTGGTAGTTGTGTTGATGCAAAAACAATCTCTTGTAGGAGTAATGAAGTGTAGGAAGTAGTGCACGTGCACCGTGTTGTCATTTTTCAAGTGTGCATGTTTTATCATAGGTAAAGGATTACTAGCGATTAAAAGGCAGAATTGTGCTTGCATTTTCAGTGTTTCTCCCTTAGTTATTGTCTTTCTCTCTCTCTTTGTTTGTGGCTCTTTATTAAAAAAATAAAAGGGTGAGTTCATTTTTTTTTTTGTCTTTCCCTCTCCCCCATGTTTTGGCCACAGGAAGACGCCGAGCCGTGGTATTCTCAGAAGGTGTACACGAGATACTGGAAGCACTATAACTTAGCCATGCGCTGGATGCGGAGGCACCAGAAAGCCTACAGGAAAGCCATGGAGTCCTTTTATCACCTACCGTGGTATCCTCCTGCAACCTCTCCCAGTAGCCACTACTCAGACTGGGATGGGAATGATCTCCCACATACCCGAAACCATTCTTCCCGCTATCCACCACATGGAGGAGCTCTGTATGATGGGGGAGCTCAGCAGTGCACAGGGGCCCACCGAGGGAGGGAGGATGCTGAAGAAGTCTCTGAAATGGAGGAGGATGCTGAAAGGGACTCCGAAATGGAAGAAGGCTCCGAGTCTGAAGGGGAGATAGAGTATGACTTGAGTAACATGGAGATCACAGAGGAGCTTCGCCAGTTTTTTGCAGAGACAGAGAGGCACCGGGAAGAGCTGCGTAAGTCCATACTTGTTCTGTGTTTTCTGGTGTTTGATGGCCATAACACCGAGTGCTGGATGGCTTCAATTTTTACAGGTTTTGCAAGAATTCTCAGAAATAGGCACTGCAAGTGAGGAAGCCAAGCAGAATGAAGCAGGCAAAACTGATGGCTGCGCTTCAGTACCATTTATTAGAAATAAATCTGTGAAAATGCTTGAAAGTTTTTTGGTGAGGGAGAGAGAGAGAAAATTGTGACTGCAAAGAAGAGAATAACGCATTTGTTCAGAGGACAGTATTAATCTTCAGCGCTGAAGAAAAAACCCAGTATTTTTATGGTTAAATCTAGTTAGCATGCTGTATTTCTGAGAGGGGGACCCACAGGAAATGCTTTATTACATCACTGAACCCTAGAGTAAGCCTCAGTGTATTTTATAATGTGGAACAGCCATTTTGTTTGTTATTCTTTGGCTAACCTGACAGTAAAATTTCGTGACCCTTTTCTTCTCCCCCTGCATCCTCTTCATTCTGTACTGTACCACAAGTTTCTCTTTGTTTCGCATCTTGATCTGGACCCAGGTCCTTTAGGAGGGATTGTAAGCCAAAGACTTAAGGTTTTTCTCAGGTCTTGATCCTCAGAGGTATTGGTCATCTTGCTTCTGTGAAATCCTTAAAAGAAATAAAGGATTATACTGTACTTCATTGACACTTTACTCATATACAGATGTTGCAGGCAAATTTATCATGCTCTTTTAAGAAAGCAGAATGATGAAAATAACTCTTCACACATGATTCCGGTAGTAAATGCCCAGAATGAATGCTTAATAGAGCTTTCTCTGAAAATGTTCTAAAAAGGTATAATAAAGGCAGTGATTGGGAGGGAAAGACAAAAATGGTTTTATTTTAAGTTCTTTGATTAGAAGGTATCCAGTGAGCTGAAACAATCCAGCCTAACTTCATACTTCTCATCAGTATGATGCACAGTTGATATAGTTAGCAGAGGAAGGTGAGTTAAGGAGCTCCATTGTAGTGCCTGACATGAATCCCTTTCTCATCATGCTTTTGCAGAATCAGCTTGGTGTTCTCTGTTGAAATGTTCCTTTGATGAGGTACATGATGCTTTAAGATGCTGGGCTGCTTCTGGAAATGCAGAACATTTTCTTTGGATTTATTTTGATTGTTATGGTTAGTGGTGTTTAAAGGTATGTGAGTGATTAAAGTGGAATTGGGAGATCTGGGCTCAGAGATGTTCTCTGTTCCAAATATCCTGTATGACCTTGGTATAGCTATTTAATCTCTTCCTGACCCCTTGCTGGCTGCTCTTGCTAAAAATATGATTTCGTTCTTTGTGATGAGCAGGTGAATTGGGAAGAGGTTTGTGACTCAGAATACAGATTTTACTGCTTTTCCTTCCACCACAGTGGTACTTGGAGCCGTTTGGAAGGATTAGGTCTCTGCTGGGTGCTACGTAGCAACCTAGTTCTGCATAAGTGTAACTCCATTCACTTCAGTGTCACTGTTGCAGATCTTCATGCAAATTTAAGTGGGCTCTGGTCTTTAGCTACTGCATGCCTCAGTTTCTTTAGTAGCTTCCCTGACAAAATGAGGATAGTACTAAGTAATTGTCTATAATTCCTCAAAGATGGAAAAAGTAAACAAGTACTTGATTTAATTGCAATTTAGAAGTGCCACAGAAGTCTTAGGTGAATGGTGCTATCTAAATGCTAATTTTGTGAGTAATTAAAAATACATTATGATCTTGCTCAGAAATAATTTTTTCGTGCATCATAAGGGAAAAGGAAAATAGAATAAATTTTTTATTCTATTGAAGTTTCTCAAAGAAAAACATAAGCACCAAGGAGCAGGGGAAAGTCATCGTTTCCCTGATGGTGTGGAAGTGAGCTTGTATGGAGTTGAAGGCAATACTACTGTACTTTAAGAGATAGTTTTACTAATTTTCCTGGTTGCTGTTTATGAACAAAATTAAATGCAGAAGTTCATTAAGCTGTGATCCATAATAATGCTATCATGTTATATCTTTCATATTGTGCAGAAGAACAGTTGTCATTCTGTATTGATGCTTAAGAAGGTGGAGATAATGCATCCACAAAAGAAATCCATGGTTATTTCAGTATTTTCTCCTTAATGCCTTTTCCTTTTAATCCCAACCTGCATGTCCTGGGCTGCCTCCTCTACCTGAGGAGCAGATTTGTAGAGAAACTTGGGCACTGTAAACCTCAGTAGTGCCTGAAATTTAGGCCTCCATGTCTGAAAGAGGCATTTGTGATGGTGAGGTAAGAGTTTTACGTATTCTTTGAAGAGAATGGAAATGTTTGGGTATATCAAGTAGAATACCAACAGAGATCTTGATGATCAGTTGAAGTGTAAGCCAGCTGTTAGGGAACATTAAGGGGAAGGCTGTGCCTCATATTTTCTTCCTCTGGCATAAATAAAGGGCTCCAGGTGGAATTCAGAGCCTTTGACCCCTGCACCTTGATATTCACTTGAGAAAAGACACCCAGCTTACTCTTCCATTAAAAGAAGAGTTTGCAAGAGTTTGATACATGTTTATCTGCAACTTACATGGGAAAAAAGCGGCAATGGGACAAATAGAAAATGGAATTTGGCACATAAGGAAGGGGATACTAATCTTTGTGAAGGATAAGTTCTGTTAGTCTGGTGTTTTTCAAGCCCTGCAAAAATTAGGAAATACTACACAGCATTAATGCAGGTGTTTTGGACACACATAGTGAGAGTCCAGATTTTCCAAGTAAGATATAGTTGGTTCCCACACATGATCCACGTCTCGTCAGCATGTAGAAGGATAATCAAATAGACTAAAATGAATACTAGCTGATGTCAGACTCTTCACTTACAATGCCTGATCTAGGGCCTGCTGGAAGTGAATGTGAGACATCAGAGGATAAGATCTTGCAAACTTTAACTGTAAAAAACTTAAATAAACCTGAGATGTAGGTGGCAATGAGATGACTCAAAGATCTTGGAGGTGTTTTCCAGCCTTAGTGATTGTATGATTCTCTGGTTCTATGAAAGACCTTTGTGCCTGGATAGTGACATACAAGCCTTAATGCTAACTGCAAAGAGAAAAGTTTCAGAGATAAGAAAGCGATTGTGTCAGACTAGCCAAAGAAGAAAACTTCAGGTGCATTTCATTTTTTAGTAACTGCTGCAGACTTGAAGAACAAGCAGATTCCTTACTGCAGTAAGCAATTGTTTTGTTTTCACAGTGGGCATTTGCAGTGATTGGCTGACTTGCAAAGTAAGGGCTTTGGCAAACTTGCTGCATGATTTAACACTTCTGCAGTGATATAGTTCACAAGCAACCTCTTTTAAAACAATCTCTTCTTTTTTGCCTTGAATTCATGTCAAATTCTTACTAGTTTTTATATTCATGTCATGTGTTGCAGTCAAGTTACATGTTCCTGGAATGCCCAGAAGTAATTGCGAACATAGTTTTGCTGAGGCTATATGAACGCAGACATACTAATGCGCTACAAACTTATCTAGATATATGGTGCATTTAATTAAAATCCCTTACAGACAATTTTAATTCCTTTCCTCTTCAGTTGTGTCTTCATACAGAATCATAATTATACAGAATCATAATAGTGATTTTCCCTTTTTAGAGGATTTTCTTGTCAGGCTAGTCTGTTCTGGTTCTTCATGTAACTGGGGATCCTAATAGACTGTACTCCTTGGGGGTATTTTTAGTTGCGTTTAAAAGTCTTCCCTCTGGCTGTCGGAGAGCATGAAGTTGTTATCCTGGGTTACCATACCTGTCAAACCTAGGTAGGGTACCAAATTCTCCAAGCATCCAGGCTGTAAAGGACAGAATGCAGTAAGTTGCCTTTTATATTTGCAAGAATTGAAAGGGCAGAAACCAAGAAAGGAAGATTCACAAGCCTAACAATTCTGTAAAATGTCTAATTGCACATATTTATTACACTTTTAAATTTAGCTTTTGAAACATGTAGTTTGTCCTTATGTAGTTTTTCTTTGTTCCCTTTTACATAAAAGAGAAAACACCGTAATTGGGTGAGTACAGCATTGCAAGAACCATTCTGTAGTAGTTAACAGGAAACGAGACAGTGTCCTTTATTTAAAAACAAAGAAAAGGAAGGGAAAGTACCATCATGTCAGTTCATTACTGAAGGATAATGGTCTGTCATTTGTTAATGCTCTGAATAGTTTTTTCCATTAAAGGTTCTTTTTGTATTGCCCACACATACCCTCCAGCTTCTTCCAAAAATATCGTTGTCTCAACTTAAAATTTTCATGCTAAATGGAAAACTTTTCTTTAAAAAATGAAAGGAAATGGTGGATGAAGATGTTTCTTTCAAAACTGCAATTTGTAGGGTTTTTTCCCTCAAGTTTCTTTTTCTCTGAAAGATCATAGTTGCCACTGCCTTTTTTGTGAAGAGGGAGTAATGGAATTTTCTGTGTTTTGAAATTTGTTTGAATTGTACCAGATCTGTGAAGCTTTTAGTTTTGTTTAAGGCCTGCATGCAGCTTTGGAAAAAAGACTTTGATTCAGGGAGTTTGCAAGTATGTTTTCCTTCTTTCCTTTGCTTTTGGTAAATATTTTTGTCCTGTTTTGTCTTTTTCTCCATCAGACTGTAGCTCAAATTCTTGAACTACAAATTCCTGGTCTCCAGCATTTCTGTTTCTTCCTCCCTGCCCTAAGCTGTCCAAGCATTGTGGATGGTGAACTTAAAAATATCTGATCAAGTTCCTTGACTTTATCAGCCTTGACTGACAAACTTTTTGACTGCCAAAAAGCTTTGTCTGGCATGAACTTTCACCACAATCTTTAGAAGTTGAGTTGCTGAAGCTTCTGAGAAATGCCTGTGAAATAAGAGCGCTCTCTGCAATGTGTGTGGGTGCTTGAGATGCTTTTGAAACATGTTTTTATGCGAGCTGAAGAAGAAATGTGAAAATCCCTCCTTTTGTACCACACTCTGATCTTGATGATGGAACCTTTTACTGTGTAGCAGCAGAATCTTGTCAAGTGCACACACTGTGTCCAATGTAGAGACTGTGTTATTTGGTACTGGCAGCCAAGAGCTGACTAAGTGCCCCCTTACTAGAGAAACAAGGAAAAGTCCCACAATTTTCACTGCTTTAATATTAAAAACCTGTCGGTACTTGCAAAATTAAAGGGTCTGAATTGCAGTTGGAGAGCGACAGTTGGGCACAGTTTTATATCCATTTCATGATAGACAATGTTTTCTTTGTACTGAGAGTATCAATTTGGGAACGCAGCCATTCTTAAAATATATGATAGTCAAGAAAATGTCCTTGGATCTTATG
Source organism: Manacus candei (assembly GCF_025592945.1). Classification (NCBI taxonomy): domain Eukaryota; kingdom Metazoa; phylum Chordata; class Aves; order Passeriformes; family Pipridae; genus Manacus; species Manacus candei. The sequence continues at coordinate 7,833,242 of NW_026138089.1, forward strand.
CTAGGGACAACATTTGAGCTTAGGAGAATGTATAATTGCTGTGTGACCCTGTGTCTTTCCTATCAAACCAACACATTTTGCAACAAGTGGGCATTATGCTGTACAGGTGTACTTGCTGCTGCAGGAAGCAATGGAAAAGAGACACTATAAAGCTTGAGGAAACTTCACTTTTGGTGTCACTGGACCAAGTGCAGCTACAAGTGGATATCCTCTGCTGTGTGCTCTGGAGAGTTGCGTGGCAGTTTATATATATATACCTGGAAATTATATGTAAAGTCTTTCTTATTTTTATGTGCCTCAGGCTGAGACTGACAGTGTTGGTGACCAGTACAAGGCCAGGCTTCTTGTTTTGCTGCTAAGGGATGCTGCACGTTTCAGCTTCTAGTAGGTGGCATCTGGGGATGCTGTGGACTAATCTCTCGTGTGCAGTGTGGACCATTGGGTGGAGCTTGGGCCTGAAATGCCACTTCCCTATCTGCCAATGGCTGTATTGGTCTCAGTTCTCCCTAAGCACACTGTGGAGTACTGGTATTTGAGTTACAGCAGGTTAATGCTAGGAGTGTGGGAAAATAAGCTCATGTGGTTCAGTATAACTGTAGTGTAGACATTGCTTTAAGAGGAATGCCAAGATGTCAAATGCCTTTACTTCCTCTTACATTTAAAGGAAATGAAGAATGCTGTGCTAATATGAATGTATTACACTTCAGGAATTTCTGTCTGAAATTGTCACCCTTTGTCTGTCTGCTGTGTTCCTGTTATAGTGAGATGGTACATATCTTAGGTGACTTCTTGAGAGGTTCAATTTATTCATCTTTATAAGGGATTTTGAGTACCTCAGCAGGAAGTAAGCAAAAGCCTCAGGTGGTAGAAGGATGAACTATATGATCTGAAAGAATTGTTCTTTACAGACTTTAACATGTTATTCCTGTGCCCAGAACGCTTCTTGTTGACATCTTTGCTGAACAAATAAAGGATTGGAGCTACCCTGTCTCCCAGAGGGCTATTATCCCGAAGTTTTTCATGAGGCAATAAGAGAAGTCTGGTAAACTTGAATTGTTGCTGTTCTTGCTAAATCAGTGCTGTGGTAAAATTCCTTCTGGCTGGACTTGTCTTGAAGATATGGGAATAAGATGTGCAGAACAGAGACAGGTCATTGCTCCTCTCAGCTGCCGTGTCCCTCACCATCCATGTGCTAGAGCTGCTTTTGATAACTGTTTCTTCATAGTTGCTGGTCACAGAAGGATCTCCTGGAAACAGGTCAGTAGCTTGCTCTGATGCATTAGCTATTGGAACTTTCTGTTTACAAAGAAAATACATGCAGTAATTCAGTTTTAGATGAGATAAGCAGAGTGTCAGTGCCTGTTTTGTGTCCGTGGGGTTTCCATTCCAGGGTTTGAGGGTATTGCTGTGACATACCTGGCCCCTGCAAAGTTTTGGCAAAGAACCAACAGGTGGGCCCCAGGACTGAGAGGCCACGTGTGGAAGAATGAATCCGTCCCCAGTCTTACTGTAAAAGCAAAAATAGTTTTCAGAATGCTGTTTTGGAAGATTGCTTCATATGGGAACAGTTTAGTGTGGGAAGATGCAGACGCTACTTACACTCGTAACTGGTCCTGGTAATTTTTTGAAGGCAGGTCTGCCTGCTTGCTTATTCCATTAGCATCTGCAGCTGCTCTGAGTGGCTCCTTTAGTCTTCCAGGAAGAAGGAAGCTAGTCATTTATACCCAAAGGATGATGCATCTTAAACCCAAAGGTTTGAGGGAGCATTGTCCCTCTTGTCTTTTCAGGGCCTGAGCTGAGCCCCTATGGCACCTTGTGATGTGATCTGCTGTGAAGCCTGTTCCCAGGAATCTAAAGCACCTCCTGCTCTATGAATTTGTGTCCATTTTCTTTTTATTTGGAGGTGTGATACAGGAGTAATAGCACTTCCCTGTCACTCAGGAAAATAGAGAAGGTTGACATGGCAACATACCAAGAAACAGTTGTGCTGTGGCCCTATGAAGTACTCAGTTCATCCGTGTTACAGTTGGTGCTGGCCTCCAAAGTACCCAAAGCTGTTTATGTGGATATTGGAATTTTCCCCTGATATTTTGAAGGACATGTGTCTTAAGTTGTCATACACTGCTCTGGTACACTGAAATCATGAAGGTAATGTAAAGTGAAGGCTAAATCTTAAATGAATATTTGTACTGAAATAAATAACATGGGTGTTACACTATTGAGTGTTATTGTTCACATTAACTGGGTAAGAATCTCTTAGGTTGAATTTCATTTGTAGTTGCTGAAGTTCTTGTTGCTCTGAAAGTCAGCTCTGTATTCACAGAAATTGGAGGAACATTGCCAAGGAATGTAGGTCTCCAAAGAACATGCTGGGCCTCAGCATTTTATGGTTGTTCAAATACTAACAAACTAATGCTGCTGTTCTTTCATTTTGCACAAGCCTTGCAGAGCACCTTCATTTCTAGGAGCTCTGCAATTTCTGATGTGGTTGCCGAGCAGAGGGTTGGAGAACTCGCTTTAAAATTCATCAGTTGTTATTTCATTGGGATTTTTGGCCGCTGCTATGATGGGAAGGAGGCTGAAAAATGTTGAAGAGTCCAGACTTTGAAGACTGCATCGTGTGACATGTTGATGGAGGAAGTGTTGAGGTGGTAGATCACAGAGCAGCTGGCTGGCTTTGGAGGAGTGCAGGAAGAATTATCTGCCTTTTTTCTGATCTCTCAGTTTCTCCCTAGGTAATGCTGGTGGTTCGTAGGGAGTTGCATTCCCTACTTTTGTGTTCTTCTCTTGGCCTTAGGTACTGACCTCTGTCATGAACAGGCTGTCAGGCTAGATGGGCTTTTAGTCTGATGGCTCTCCTTGTATAAAGTCTTCTCTTCATCAAGTCACTGAAATACTTGCTTTGTGTGTGAATTATCCCACTGAAGTGACAGGAGAGATGGAGCTCCTGAGTGCTAAGAAGTACAACTTAACTTTCTAAAGGGCGAGATGCCAGCTGCCTCTTTGAAAGCAGACAGTGCTGACTTCTGCTCCAGCACCCAACCCTGGAATTTCTTCTGAAGTCAAACATTTTCCATTTGCAGAAGGTAAAATAGACGGACATCTGCAGATTTCCTCTGGCATATTTTCCCAAGGTTTTTTTGTTGTGTTTTTAACACTGGGCATAACAGTTACCCTCATGTATTTAAGTATATTTCATTTAATTTACTAGAGTGCTGAAATGAGCAATGAGAAATGGAAAAGGTCATAGTTTCCAAAGCTGCCCCTCAGCCCTTTCCTTCACGAGTTGTGATATGCTTAACTGATTCCTTTAGTTTGACCCTCTTTCCAGATATCTCTTTCCAAATGCAGCACACACACAGTTTACTGGCAGCATGGAGAAAATGTGTATTTACTTGCTGAAATTAATTTTCTCTGGATCAGACCTTGTTATTTAATTCTGCATGTCTGTGGTAATATTAAATTATGGATGTGCCAGTTAACTGAAAGGTCAGTTTATAGTCTGAGTATACTTCCTTCCGAAAAATCAGCAACATGGCTACAGGTTGCTCTCCAAAAAAATGTTTTTCAAATGTTTTTGATAACATAGCTTCGTCATATCAGACAATAAACCAACCTTCACTTCAGCACTGTAGTCTGTGGCTGTAGTCAAGAAAGAAATTTCAGTGTGAAGTTCAAATGTGTGAGTTTCATTTAGAAGACTAACACAGGCTGCTTCCTTTTTATTTTCCTGAGAACACCAAACTCAGTATAATTTAGCTGTCTAGCGCTCTGTGCATCGTGAAACACGTTCTTCCAAGTGCATATGCTTAATTTCTATTCAAGGTACCCATAAAAAATTATTGTGAAACTCATGTTTCTTCAGCATTCTGGTTTGCTTTTAAAGAAGCACTTTTAAATTTGAACATTTCCTTGTTCCAGCTCCTCTGACTGTGCCATACATGTATGTGTAGATATAGTTATATATAGATTTAAGTAATCCTTCTGTTTACTCTAGCAGTGTTGTCTTTGTCTGGCATCAGCATTGTTGCCATCAGTGACAGATTGGAGTTGTTTTGGGGGATGGGAGTGCAGAGTCAGCTGGTCTGTATTTAGTCTTATTGCTGTAGACTTGATCCTTACTAGAGGCATCTGCCAGTGCCTGATCCTGTACTAATTTCTAAGCAGTGATCGGTCAGCAACTTCCCAGCAGTTTAATTCTGTCAGATGGCACAGTGCAGTCTGAACACCTTGGTGCCTCCTCTGGTGTGATACAGACTCCGATTACGCTGGGCTCACCCGTGTGTTTTCTGTCCTAGATGAGCGAATGCCTGATTCATCATCATGGCTAGGCTTCGCGAACGAAGATTTGGGAATGCCTGATTAGGAATTACTTTAAGAGCATTCAAATTTCTAGAGCAGGCTTTCACTTGAGGATCCACTGGACTAGCTTCGTGTTCATAGGGTTTAATTGTTTCAGTTCATTTTCTGGTTGGGATAAGAATATCCCTTTTTAAGGGTTTCATTGTGAAGGTAAGAGAAGAAAATAAAAGAAAGGTGATTTGATGTTTAGCTGGGCAGTAACCATTGTAGCCTAGTGCGAGTGTAAACATGGACATGAGGGCTTATGTTGTTTCCATGTAGGATTGTTGGCAGTTTGTTTTGGAGACCACACAACAATCCTTCTCAGTTTTTAATCCTATTTCTAAAACAAAAATCGGCCTCTTTATTCTCTTGTTAGCTGTAAAACTTTCCGCCAGTTACTTAACCCAAATAACAAAATAATATGAGGTAATTAATTCTTTAAAACATTCAGGTAAGACGGATTAATTACAGTGCGGCATGTGCTTAATTAACTTGAGAATGATACATACCACTCGGCAGCAAACCTGAAAATGGAACACCTTGGTTCTAAACTTCCTTCCTTCCTTCCTTTCTGTTCATTTTTATTTCAAAGGTAATTTTCTTCACTTGCTCTCTTGGTAAGTAATTTTGTCCTGTTTCTACAGAGCTGTCCTCTTCAAAATATGTAGAAAAGTTGGGTTACAGTGAAAGAGAAGGTATCAGAGTACTTCAGATTTGTAAAATCTGTTTGCTGTCTGCTTAGGCAGCCTGTTGCAACTGAGTCTGTCTGAGGGAGTGCAGTCTCTCACCTGAGACTATTTCCTGCTCTTACCAATAGGTTTCAGTTGGGCTGTGCTTCAATCTCAGTGCCAAAGCCAGGTTAAGCAATTTTTCTTCTTAGACATTTGATTCTGCTCTGGTGTTGCCAGGACACTGAACTGTACCAGACCTAAATATAACTTGTTGGGATTGGGTTTGGGGTTTTCTGGGTTTTTTTTTTGTTGTTTGGTTGGTTAGTTGGTTTTTGTTTGGGTTCAATTGTTTGTTTGTTTGTAGGGTTGGGTTGGTGGGGTTTTTTTAGGATTCATTGTGTGGCCCCTTACACAGTTGTAACGTCATCCTTGAGGGGCCTGGGAGCTGGAGCATGCAGTTAAGGGAGAAGGAGAGGAGCAGAAATTGCATAAGCTGGTTTTGTAGCTGAGGAAAGGAAAATGTCCACGGAACCATGGTTTCAAACTGCCACAAGCTTGCCAAGGAATCACATCTGCTCTTACTTCAAAGCCTGTAACAGAAAATTTTCTTTTTTCTTGAACATATTGCATTGCTTGTAGATACATGTGGTGAAATATTCAGTTTCTTTTAACTTATTCCCTCCTCAACTAGCAGATGGAAATTTTGTCAGTGTAGATACTTGGGGCTTTAATACCTTCAGCATCTTTGTGGTGGTTGTGACTCTGTTGAAAGCTTAACGTTACAGGCAATTACTCGCACTGGAAGTAATTTTTATTCCAAATCAGTGTTTTCGAGCCAGCTACAGCATTTGATTTTTCTGTGTAGATGAGACTGCTGGCATAGCAAGATATGGCCTAGCTGTCTTTGGAGATCAGACTTCTGTTAAAAATGGGAAAGGGAAAGTTACATGGTGTCTTGGGGAATCCTGTCATCAATTTTTTGCAAGCACAAAGTTTTAAATTTAAGAATAAGTTTAAATGGAAATCTATTTTCCCCAAGCCAACTTATACCTAGAATGAGGCTGTTCATTCTGCTATAAAATCATAATTTTCTTTTTTCAGTATGTTTCCACAGTTTCTGTAAGTTACGTAGTGTTCCAAGGTAACCCTCCAGTAAGCAACACCGTGCTGTTTTCAGCAACCAAGAATATTTTATCTTTACAGATGTGGGGGTGAGTCACAATTGTTTGTATCTCGCAGGCTCCCACTGTTGGAAACTCTTGTCCTGCAAATCTTTTTGCTTGATGAAGAGTTGTACTTGAGATGTCAACCCTCTGGAAATCCAGAGCTCTGTCGAGCTCTGCAGAAATTAAACTCCTTGAATATCCTGTTTACAAGTCCTCAGATTTAAATCCTTGTTTTGTTGGAATTCCTTTAGGCAAAGATTTTGGTTTTCCCCATGCTATCCCTGCTTCCTGTAAGTATGGGCACAATAAAAGGGTCTGATTCTATCACCTCTGGAAAACTCTTATGTAGGTTTGTGGTAAAGGTATTTAGCTAGCTTTTCTAGGAAGATGAAGGAGCTGGCATTTTGCGAGAATCCTGTGTGGGCAGAACACTTAACACAGCAGATAGGCTCGTGGGAAGTGGCATTCAAAGAGAGAACTAGGAGTTTTTAATCAGTAGAAATGGGTAGTGTTTTTAACTCTGTTAGTGTGGGCTGCTCAAGATCAACTCAGGTAGCATTTAAGATGAAAAGCTCAGAAAGTGCACACGCAGCGGTAACAGAAAATAATTCATCACTTGAAGTAAGCAAACAGATGTATGAAGGGGGTATAGGTCAGTCTGAAATCATGGAGAAATAAAAACACATCGGGACTGAGTAAAGTGCACTATTTCCTTGAAGAATCATGAGCCAACTAAGCAAGAAACTGAAAGTCAGTAAAGGCATATGACACTTAGGAGGAGCAAGTCTCTTACTATAGCTATCATTGTGTGGGGCAGCACATGGCAGACTGCAGGGTGTGAGAACTGAGGGACCTGTGGGGAAGGCTGGCTGTAGAAGAAACGTGTTCAGATTGCATATGGTCACTGGCTACAGTCAGCTAGGGGTTGGATGTATAAATATTGAGAGCTAAAAATGGTTCGAGAAACCGCACAATGCTGGGTACGAATCTTTCATTAAAAATCCGACATAGATAATTACCCTCCCTACTTCTGTGTCCTTTTAATGTTGCAAAGTCTCTCCATGGAGACATTTTTCTGAATCAGGGAATTTATTTGGATTTTGGTTTTGAGGTTGTTTTTTCCTTGTTTTGTTTTGGTTTTTTTCTTTTAATAAGAAAAGGGTAAATTCCGGACAGGAAATTTTTTTTATTACTGCTTAAGCTTCTCAAAGGATATTACAAAGAAAGAAAAGTGAAGTGGATCAAACTTACGGCAAGTGTGTGACATTTGCATTTTTATAAAAAAGGAGAAATAAGACATCTGAGTTGCTAAGGGCTTGTGGGGAAAATAGCTTATGTCTTGAAGGGCTTAGGTCATTGTCTTGCTGAAAGTATATAAGGTCATTTGTGTGCATATGAAGGCCCAAATGCAGCGAATAGTTAATATACTAGTTACTGTTCATCCTGCTTCTGGCAGACCTTGGGGATAGAGGTAGTTGTCTGTATTTGTTCACTTTGATTTTCAGCTCGTACACGCCAGATTGAAAGTCTTCCATAAAAGGTGGGAAAAGTGGTAGAGGGGAAACAATAACCCAAAACTTTCTTTCAAAAGGCCTGGAATCACTGAGAATGCAGTATGGGTTAGTAGATATGCTTGTTTTGGCTGGGGTAGAGTTAACTTTCTTCACAGTGGCTGGTATGGGGCTGTGTTTTGGATTTGTGCTAAACACAGGGCTGATAATGTAGAGATGTTCTTGTTATTGCTGAGCATGGCTTACACAGAGGCCAGGCCTCTTCTGCTTTCTGTGCTGCCACACTGGCAAGGAAGTTGGGGGTGCATGGGAGGCTGGGAGAAAACACAGCCAGGGCAGGTGACCTGAACTGACCAGTGGAATATTCCAGACCATATGACATCATACTCAGTATATAAACCTGGGGGGAAGAAGGAGAAAGGAGGGCCTTTTGGAGTGATGGTGTTTTGTCTTCCCAAGTCACTGTCACACATGATGGTGCCCTGCTCTCCTGGAAATGGCTGAACATCTGCCCAAACATGGGAAACAGTGAATTAATTCCTTGGGTTAGCTTTGGTTGTGTGCATGGCTTTTGCTTTCCCTATTAAACTCTCTTTATCTCTACCCATGAGTTTTCCAGCTTTTACCCATCTAAGTCTCCCTCTGATCCCGCTGGTGGAGGAATGAGGCTGTGTGGGGCTTGGTGTCTGGCTGGGGCTAAACCACGATAGATCTCGACTTTTTTCCTTCATGGTTAAAAAATTATATTTACTATGTTTGGAAAAGTGTCCCAGCTGGTTTTGGCCAGGTAATGATGACTTTCCAGCAGAGCTGGACTTGGTAGGAATAAGTTAATTTTGAAAAGAGCTTCAAGAGAGTGAAAGAACATCTTTGAAAAGAAATGGAACTGACCAATTGGGAAAACATCAGCAGTGCTTTTCCTTTGTGCAGGAACCCATTACCACTGCAGCTGCTTGCCTGCCTTGTGACCATTTGCAAAATACTGTTCCATGACTGGCGGAAGCTTGCCAGTAGTTGAAGCTGAATGCTGTAGAAGAAAGCATGTTTATTTTTTAGTCTGTGTGAACTGGAAGGAGGAACTACTTAGAACTGTGTAAAAATTACTTGTTTCATGTCTATAACTTGGCAGCACAATGACTTGTGAATGTGGAATGTGAAAGTGATCTGAGGATGAGCTGGGGACTTCATTGCTGCAGGCTGAGAATTAGTGTTTGAATAAACCTTGCTACCTACTTCATGGATGAGTATTTGGTCCTTGCTTCAGAGAAATTCTGGTTGCCTCAGTGGGCTCAGGGCTATAGACAGTTTATAATTTTGTTTGTTTTTTTCCATTGTCAGATGCCTGTTGTCATCTTTTCGATGAAGAGGTAATTGCATATTTAGCTCAAGTTGTACTGCTTTGTATTGTTTTTAAAATAAACTCTAAGATAATGGAAAGAACCCAGACTGCTGCATATTAGAGAAGTTCTACTTCCCAGCCCCTGCCCCACCAAAGAAAGTTTAGTGTTCATCTCAACAGGACAATGTTTTCTCTGCTGTTACCTATTCCTTGTATCTGTGTTTGACTGAAAATACTGCTTTTGGAAAAGCAGCATTTGGTTTCATTACTTCTTTCCTTGATTGAGTGCAAATAGTGCTGCCAGCTGTGAGGTGGTCAGACACTGGGACGGGTTGCCCGGAGAAGTTGTAGATGCCCCATCCCTGGAAGTGCTCAAGGCCAGGTTGGATGAGGCTGTTAGCACCCTAGTCTAATGGCAAGTGTCCCTTCCTATGGCAGGAACTATATGGAACTACGTGATCTTTAAGGTTCCTTCCAACCCAAGCCATTCTATGATTCTTTCTGTGACTGTGGATTTTGTCACAGTAGTGTCTCTCCTCAAATAGCGGATTTGAAACTGCAACATGTTCCACACAGCTGCAGTAGTATTACCAGCAACAGCTGTCATGTTCTATGCTCAAATTCAGCCCTTGGTGCAAAAAACTATGGGTCCCTGTAGCCAGTTTGTGTCCCAAGCCTCTGCCTGGACTCTGTAGACCTGATTTATGTGTCTGCGAGTGTAATGCAATCACTCTGGGACTTTTTTTAACCCGTAGCTGTGGAATAGCAGAAGTCAGGTTAGAAAGTTAAAGGCAGTACATCTGATTAGTGTAAAGTAAAACATGTGCTCCAGATGTCCAACAGGTAATTTTGAGAACAGAATTTAAATTGGTATTATTATTTTGATTGTTACTAGTAGGATCTGCAGATTTATGAACTGCTCAGTGCTACAAAATGGAGATTGATGTGCCCTAAACTGTAATCCACTCATCCATCATAAAGCTTCTGCTACAAACCTATTTAATTACCAAACAGAAGAATTCATTATCTATCTCCAGAGAAATTGATTTTTCTTAATAATAAAGCATTAGTGTGTGCAATGAGCTATCAGAGAGCATTCTATGGCAAGCAAGCGAGGAAGCAGCTGTCTCTAGCATGCAGCTGTGGAACTAAAGAATAAAGAATTTCCATGGGCAACACAGAAGTACAAGGAATTATCTTTGTGGCCCAGGAGAGTTAACAAATACGAGTTCAGTTCATTGCCTTGCCAGAGTTTTGCTGTGGAGAAACATTGGTGTCCCAGGAAGTTGGTTTCAATGGGACACAGGTGACCTGTGTAGTCACCGCCTGGGTGCTATACCTTGTCCTCAGAGTGCTGAGCCCTCTGTAGACAGTGTTAGCTCCTCCTTTAATTCAGACCTTCTGGTTAAAATGGCCTGACACCAAATAAATCTGACTCTTCCAAAAGCACATATGGACTCTAATGTATGTTTCCATGTGAATTCTGGCAGTGCAGCCAGTTCAGGGTGTGCCCTTAAAGCAAAGTCACAGAAACAGCTTTCTGGAACAGATTGCTAATAACTCCTCAAAGCCTTCTGTCCTTTGTCGACCAGCACAAAACTGTGAATGGTGTTTCAGATGACAGGACAAAAGCTTTCTATGTCCCTGTCAGACAAACAGATCCCAAAATTGAAGTTTCTGATTCTTTAAAATATCTATTTTATGTGAATGAGGTATAGGAGATAATTCCTTTAGGAAGGCTGACAGGCAGTTGGCTGCTATATATACTGTACTTTCCAGTATAAAAATAAACTGCAGATGTTTGACACAGATCTGTCAGGATACTTAACTTTGGGTTGGGGTTTGCAGATGTCATGTGCGTTGTGGAAGCTAAATCTTTGCCTTAAGGGGAAAGAGGGAAGAGGTACATGGCAGCAAACAGTGAGAAGCATGTCCTGTGTGTGTCTAATGCATTCTGACCTGTGGACACTGTCCTTTTTGATATTTAAAAAACCCAACTGCTGTCATTAGTAGTGAACTGTGTCACGCAGTTTTGAGGACAGTCGTTTGTTACTGGTAGGCAAAGGAGTTCAGCTACCAGGTGATTTTCTACATCTTGTAAAAATGTCCCAATAAGAGGGGAGTTTTGTATAGAACTACGCTGTTTTAACTGCACAGAGCATTATTTGTTTCATCAAAGCAGCACCCAGGAAGTGGAGGTAAGTTTAGACATGCAAAATCAAGTTCTCAGTTGGGCTTACCAAAGAGAATTTTTGTTGACAGATTGGTCCAAATGTTTTGCCTCTGTGAATTGTTTTAAATCCTCTTTAAAAGACCTGAGGCAAGGATTTATGTTGGTGGTGTTTCGTTTGTCTTCAAAGCAACAGAGTAAGGCTGCCAGCTGTGAACTTCGAAAGCCTTGAGAAATGGATAAGGTTGGATAGTTTACTAAACACAGCGCCTACAGCTGTGTGTCATTGAATGCACTTAATGGCAGACATGACAGACCAATTTGTTAATTTTCATAGAGTAGTAACTGATTACATTTTCTCTTGGCTGTGATTCAGCTAAAGTTGCATTGTCCTGTGCATTATTTCCTTTCTCAGCTGCTAAGTCATTACTTTGGAAGCAACTCTCTTGTTTGTTTGGGGGTTTTTTTGTTGAGAGAGTGGGTTGGGATTTTTTTGGTTGAGTTGTTTCTGTGTTTTTTTGGTAGAGGGATTGTGTTTTGGTTTTTGGTTGTTTGGGTTTTTTTCTTTTTTCAGGGTATGTGTATGTTGGGAAGAAATGAAGCAATGCTAATTTTTGCTTACTAGTACTAATACAGAAGTTTGCTACAATTTTAGGATTCAATTCCAGGGTCTTCTTCCTTTCTTCCCACTTCTTCCAGCCTACCTTTATTATGATATTTAGTAGGAATGTGTCTTTATGCAAAACGAGCGCAGCTGCACCCTCGAATGTGTGAATTTTGGCCTTTTAAGACCCAGCAAAAATATGAATATGTCATATTTTTAAAATCTAAACTGAAGCATGATTGGTTGATAGCTCAGTAATTTACATCTCTTATGGTTTGTTTGTCTAGGGAGGCAGCAGCAGCTGGAAGCTGAGGACCCGTACGTGGAGGCTGATCAAGACCTTCACAGGAGGACAGAGCGTTCTGTGGAGCCGCCGACGGAAAGGCCTGGGGAGAGGCGAATGGCAGAAATGAAAAAACTGTATGGTGCTGATGCTGCCAAAATCCAGGCAATGGAGGCTGCCATGCAGCTTATCTTTGATAGGAACTGTGACAAAAAGCAGCCCAAATACTGGCCCATTATTCCCCTTAAGCTGTGAGTACCTGGACTGTGCTCTGACATGGCACACAACTGTGCCTCAGTCAGGTTGTGCTGCTGAAAGAACAAACGGCCAATTTTGGTTTTGGGTGGGCTTTGGGGCAGAATCTGGCAAGGACAGCATGTGTGTCTTTGGCCTTTGTTTCTTTTACACTGTCTGTCAGCAATGCTCACTGTCTGTTCAACCCACATACCGTTGTCAAGTAGTAATAGGAGGGATGGGAATGTCAAACCTGTCTTAAGTCATGTGTTTACTTGTTTGATACCCACCTGCCTTGACCATGCTTGCAAGAAACAACCATGTCTATACTCAGTGAACTGGGAAAACTTAAAATGATGCAAATAAGAAAAAGACCATAGGAATTGTCTGCTCTTACTGTTTAGGAATTTGAGTGATCCCATTTTTTAGTCTTAACATAGTAGCATTTGGATTCTGTTTCACATAGCACAGCTCGAAGTGTTATGTCTGCTAATCTTGGATTTTTTTTGAGAACCAGGAGCCCACTGGCCAAGATACAACTTATCAAATTACCCTAGCCCAGACGTTTGAATTCTTTTTCAAAGATTTATAATAACGCAGGAAGTTTTTCTTCCAGACTGATACTTGTCTGACAGAAGTCTGACTCTAAAGCAACATTATATGGAAAAATGTTTTAATGAAGGGGGTGGGAGGGTGGGACAGAAGCCTGATATGGTCCTGTCTGTTAGAGGTCTGTTTAGCAGAAGAGAAACTTAAGAGGACACAACATTATAGGAGACAGTGCATGCAGTGATTTTTGCTATTCTAATAAAAAGCACCTGACAGGTTTGAAGCTTTACAGAAGGCTTATTATTTTGATAGACTGCATCTGAACAATGTATATGGAGGTATGAAAGACAGGTAGCCCTGCAGGCTATGTCTGTTTTAGGTGCAGCTTTCCAATGCCCGCCTGCACACGACATGCACAAGACTTAAACACAAGCAGGTAGATGTGCCTCTGTGTGTACTCATCCATCTGCACAGGCTGTTTGGTTCCATTTCTGTCACTCTCTACTTTTGGTCAGTTGTGTTTGCTCCACTAGTAGCTAACAAGGTGGAGTGAGGCACACAAGTGGTCTGTGTAAGAGAGGCAGAACTGGCCCCTCAAAAACAATGACTCCTTAAAAAATGGTACCGTGAATACTTCCAAGGACTCTCGGTGAAGCACTGCTGCTACACCTCATTGTGTGCTGAGGGGCTGTAGTTTGTCTCACAGCGTTTCCATGCCAGGGCCAAAGAACCTTCTGCTCATTTAATAGTGACATATTCATCTGTCTTTCTGGCAGCAGAGGAAGGTCACAACTAAAATTCTGGCTTCAGTTTATTCCCAGTGTATCCAGAGTATCTCTGAGGCACGTGTAGTTCGTAATGCACACCAGCAGTTGCTGTGCCCTCTGCAGCAGCCAGCTGCAACAAAGCAAGTCTGCAATGCAGTTTGAAATAGCTTTGCTTTTACTAGTAGTTACTATGTATTTTCCAAGCAGCATTTCCCTGTCACTTGTACCTTTTTCACTTTGGTTGTGACAAGATGAAGTTAAATTGAACACTGATGTTAAAAAGCCCCCAATCTCCAGGACTTATTACTGGTGTGATTAGTCTGAAAAACTTCAGTGAGACAGGAGAGGGAAAAGGGTTATTAACAGTCGTGCATTTGTCTTCACTCTTGTTTTTGGTGGGTTTTGTCAAAAATTTGGTGTTTTGTTTGGGTTTCCTTTCATTGACCAAATAAATTTTCTTCATAACACTTTGTAATTTACTTTTGTTTTGTATAAACAAACTTCCATACTTAGGACACTTCAATTCTCATATGCTAAAGCTTTCTTTTAGCTGCTGCATTGTTTAAGGACGATTGAACTTAGAGCAAGAACAGTTTTAGCATATGGAGAAGCGCAAGGAGTGTTGACAGGAGTTTTCACAGGAGTGCCAGTCAGTACCACAAATGTATGGTATTGCACAAAATGAATGGGAAGGTTGCTGCATCCGCTGGGGGAAAACCCTGTCCCAGATTAACATACATAAATCTCTCTGTTCCTATTTGAAGTGTTTCCAGTGTGGTGATGGTGTTTTCTCTGTGCAGTTCAGTTCAGAAAATAAAGGAAGAATGGGTAGGACTGTTCTTGCTTTTCAACACAAGTCCTAGTTCTTGCTGTGGTTTATTTTGCACCTAGCTGGTTCTTCTAGCAGAAGCAGAAATTCTGGTCTCCAAAAGTATTTGTAGAGACCTCATACAAGACAACATTGAATTCCTTTCCTACTTCATATAAAATATAAAAGAAATTTCCTTGCCTTTGGTTCTTTTACCTATTTCTAAGAGGGTTTAATATACTTCATGAGGTTAAAAGTAGAGAGAACTGGATGAAGTGTTCCCTAGGAACTATGTACTAAGGCTTGAAACGGAGGAACACACTACTGCAGACTTAGGAGCTGCTGCCAAATGATGTCATTTCAGGGGATGGGCTGTTGCTGGTATTTGGCCAGATGTCCCATTTTGCTGATAATTCAGCAAAATTTGGAAATTCTTTGTTGCAGTTCTTTTACTCTGTTTCCCATGTCATTTTAAATTTTTAAGAAACGTCTCACATAAAAAGGTGTGATCATGGAAGAAATGCAAGGGCAACTCAAAAACACCAGTTCAGTCATCTGTAACATTCACCTTTCATGCCCATATGTATTGTGCTGCAGTCCTCAATCGTGGGAACGTGTGCACTTTTTCCCCCCAAAGACACAATGTTATGCCACCCACTTACTTGACTAGAATGCAACTGTGATGCTGCAGACGTGATTCTTTCTTGTCCACAGCATTGCACCTTTGCTTTCAGTTGTGCCAACTGCTCGTATAGTCCTGCCTGAAGGGAATTCTTCGCTTGCTGGTGGTGCTGTTTCTCATGAGCTTTTCCCAGCTCCAGCAGACGGAGTTACAGCCTGAAGTCACAACTTATCATACAGTTAGTCTTAATTTCAGAGACTGGTTTCCTCATTTGTTACGTGCAAATCTGCAAATCAGCCTTATTTTCGGGAGAAGAGTTTGTGATTGGCTGAAGACACTTCAAAGATTGGAGAAAAATGTTATAGGTCTTCTCAACTGAAAGCATTCTTAAAAGAAATTAAAAAAAACTTTCAGAACTGGCACAGTATAAATTTAACATACAAATGAAGCAATGACTTCTGTGTTTCCTACCAGAAGAAAAACTGCTTACTTTTATGCATTGGTGACATTGTCAAGTGCTCTTGTTCTTCTAGAATTATTTCCCCATAAAGCAGCTGACAGCTCAGTATGCCTGTGTGTACAGACAGCCTGAAAAGAGATTCAACCATTTTGATGAGAGTAACTTTTCTCATTCAACATAATGGGTAAGTATTCATACCTTTTGACAGTGGTCTTGTTAATGACTCGTGCTTGGAAGAAGCTTTAATAAACAACAACCTAAATTTCTGTAACAGCCTTTGTGAAGGATAAACACTTACATAATCCACATGGATTTGTTCCCCTGTGTCTTTTTCCCTTTGTAAAAGCTCCTCGCTCACTCATTACATGAAATACATTGCAAATATTTGTATCTTCATCTCTTGTTACATTAATAATGATCCAACTCTGAATAGAAACTGAGAAAAGCAGGACACTGATTCAGCTGCTTAAATTTCGAGTTTCAAGTGTGATTTTTGGCATAATGGTCTGAACACTTTGGCTGAAAGAACTACAGAGGGGCCAAGATTATTGCCCAAAATGTGAAATACAGTCTGTCAAAAGGAAACATCCAGAACTCTGTTTTCCTTGTGGTTTCTTTAAAGTTTAAGCTCCTGGGAAATACACTATTTTATAAATAATACGTTCAGGCTGTGACAAAATTCTGTTTTCATGTTTGTGTGCTAATTAATCAACTGTCTACCCTGTCTAACCTCTTGTCTCCTGTGCTCCTATCTGGATAGTCCAAAGGAAAGAAACTCATATGGGCTCTTTCCTAGGTAGAATAGCAGCCTGTGAGGGAGTCTCAGCTGCTCCTGAAGGGTGGTTGTAGCCAGAGTATGTTCAAGGCTTCACATCTCTTCATGTATTCTCACAGCTGGAGTTGCTGAGCTGCTACATAGACATGAATAGACGGTGTCATTGCCATCTGGGCATTGTCTTGGTGACCTGGCTATTCATTCATTCATGGCTGGGCTTCACAAACAAAGATTTGGGAAGGGCTCTACCCACGTTTGTTACAAGCGCGTTGGTGGCTAAAAAGGCCAATATGAGATAGACACGTCCGGTTGCAAAAGGCACAGCAGAAAGACTCCTTAGGTGGTATATTCTGCAAGACACGATTCTTTCTGCATTGTCTTTTCTCCTCAAGAGTGATCCTGCGTGCGTTCTCAAAGGAGACAGCAGCGTTATAGATGGTGTGTCTCCAGACCTCCCGATTGGAGGCCAGAGTAGACCAGTTATGGTGATCAATATGGCCAAGGCTGAGATGTTGTTTCAGGGAGTCCTTGTATGACCTGGCTATAGTAGCAGAAGAATTGCTTGGGCTCCGTCTGTTCTTTGGAGCACACAGACATCAGCCTCAACTTAATTTCAACAGGGCAGGAGTGGTACAAAAGTCTTGCTTGGCCAAAAGTGGAGAAAGCTTGCACATCTTGAGCTTGCAGAGTGTAAATAAGATTCTCCGAGCATAGATTCTGTTACACAGTCACAAGGGTTTTTTTCCCCCTTTAATCATGAATCTTCATCTTTTAAGAAAGCAAACAAGCAGAGTAAGAACATACATGGTTTTTGAAAAGAAAATACTTTTCAGTCTAATGATGCCAATATCACTGGTTCCCTAAACTAAATTGAGATCTTTTGCCTACAAAGCCTTTTGAAAAGCCAGAATGTACATAACTGCTATCCACATGACTTTACAGCCATCCTAAAGACATACCTTTGTGGGGAGGAAGGGATGAGAAAAATGGAAATGATGGATAGGGATTTTTTCCGAATAGGGTCCTCCTTAACTTCTAGACTTTGTTTTAATAAAAGCAACAGTTTCTCAACTTAATGAAGATGTGAGGCAAAAGTCTATGAGAGGCTGTTAAAAATGAAGTTACATCACTGTCTTGGGATGTCCCTAAGCTGCACCTTACTGGAAGTTAGAAAGGAGTGACAAAATACTGCTTTATTCATGGAGTTTTCATATATTGTCCTCTAGACAGCTGCCAATGGGTCATCCCATAGGAAGATAACTAGATTTCTGATCTGTTTATAGAGATATTTAGAATCTTTCCACGTGCTTATACTGAAGATCAAGATTGAAATACCAGGCTTGAGTTCCAGCTTTTGGCCATCTCATGCATCCTTTATTTCTAGATACAGAAATTGCTCCTATGACTCAACTCCACCAAAGTTTACTGTCATTGAGGTCCAGAGGATTCAGGTTGGAAGAGACCTACAGCTGCGCTGTTTAATGTAACCCAGTTTATTTGTTACTTGGACCAAGATTCAGTCAGCCCTTTTGGTCTAAACTTGTACAAGCATCCAGCAATAAAAAGTCTGTGCCTTGAATTTAATTAGTTCTGATTCTCACATAGCTGTCTTAGTCCTATCCTTTGCACTGGACAGGAAAAGATCCGAGTCATCATGTCTGGTTTCTGCTACCTCCGGCAACCACATCATCTAATACATTGCAGAAACTAATTAGGAAATTCCATTTCCTGTCACCTCTACTTCTGCTGGTTAAGACTGCAGGGCCTACTTCTCACTTGCAAAACATAATAAAATATCAGGAATGCCACGAGTTAAATTGTCCTTTGTCAGAGAGCTCCAAAAAATGTAAATGCGGGTACAGATTATGTATCTTGGGCTTTTTTTGTGTTAATTACAACTATGTAATATCCTCCCCCTGGACAGAAGGAGTGGAGTTACTGTTGTGACAGAAATAAATGCTTGAAGTATGTTTTTACTTAAGCAATAACTCATCAAAGGCCACACTTCTGATCTGTAGCATATTCCTTGAAGTGGCTGAATAATAGCTGAAGGCTCCCATTCCACTGTCCTTTCATGAAAAATGCTGAGGTTGACCTAAAACTTATCCAGTTGTGCTGCAATGCATTTGAAACACACAAGTTTGATGAGTTGCTCCAAACAGAATAATTCTTACATGACTGCACCATATAAATCTGAATATAAATCTGGACTGTAAAGCAAGAGCAATCAAAAAAATAGACATTACATTATTGCATCTGGGAAGATAGTTTAATTGTCATTACTTTTTATCAATTTTCTATATATCTGTTGATGAATTTAGAATTTCCAGTAATGCCAGACCACACTGCACTAGAGAGAAGAAAGTATTTGTTGAGCAAAACACGATGTTTTCATTTGTACTGCTCTGCCACAGAGCTGTGTCTCAGCAGTGCCACAGTTGGTTTGTGGGCCTGTTTTAGTGTCACTGCCCTGCCCTGTTTTCAGGGGCACACAGGAAGTCCTTCCTTGGCACCTCCTCTGAGAAGCCCTGTAGCTGAGCAGCATTCCTGACAGC
The DNA here is from genome assembly GCF_025592945.1 of Manacus candei. Taxonomy (NCBI): domain Eukaryota; kingdom Metazoa; phylum Chordata; class Aves; order Passeriformes; family Pipridae; genus Manacus; species Manacus candei. The sequence goes on from NW_026138089.1 coordinate 7,852,100, forward strand.
TGTTTTTATAATTTTATACTGGCCTTGTGGTCCTTGTAATCTTTTTCTGCTGGCTGTTGAACTCTGAACATGCAAACTGTTCTGCCTGCTCTGAAAGCCTTGTGCTGAGTGTGTGATACGTGTGACATGACAGTTCCATGACAACGGAACATGATCTTATAAATGCCAGATGATGAATTCATTTCAGGGACACACCAGAAAGAATATCTGCACTGTGCTGTAGAAAGTCCTTACTCCAGAACTACTCTAGAGAAGATGACAGACAAAATTAAGTGTTCAGTTTTCCCCCCTTTGCTTTTTCTGTTGAGCAGATCCCTCTTCAGGTCACCTACAGCTCCAGTGTGACAGCATAAACATGTATCTCCAACATGCAAAAGTGCTTCTATGGATAACTTCTAATGAGATTAGGTATTTGCCTTTCCCAAGTGTGTTTTACTATGCAGACCTGCTTTAGAAAGATGTCCTGTACTTTCCCTGTCACCAGCAGTTAAATCTTGTTTGGAAGGAGAAAAAGAGTTGCCTTATTGTCTCTTCCCTTCAATAGCTGTTTTAGTCTAGCAGTGTTACTTGCATTATTCAAGTCTAGCAAGATGAAATCTGTTTCTATGGCATGGCTATGGCTGAAGTTTTTTTGTGGTAGGTACATTGATGATAATGAGCTGCACTAGTTACTCTGTGGAAACTGTCATTCCTGGCACAGCCTGCAGTGCCATGGTCCCCATCAGCATGACCAAATTGGTCACTTCAATCCAAGAAGATATTAGGTTCTACTGGAATAAAACATATCAACTGTTTATATTGTTGAAATTTTTTTAATACCTTACTACAAATCAATAATTAAACAACTTTGTTTTGCTATTTTCACTTCCTTCATGCCAGGCTTATGAAAGTCTGAATTTATGTAAAACCACTATAATGCTAGTTCCCAAATCTTCGTTCACGAAGCCCAGCCATGAATTGAATAATGCTAGAAAACATTCAGCAGAATCTCAAGTACAGTACAGATTATTTTTTTCCTAGTAGGGTGCCCAAAATTATTATAATAATTGTAAAGAAAAAAAACTTGTGTTTGTTGGTTTTTCCGACATTATTTCTTGTTTCTAGAATTTAAATTTGAGGTTTTCTTTTTTAATATGCTTCTTAGTCAGGCAACCTTTAAAATCTCAAATGGCTCAGCAGCCTCAATTTCAAGGCCTGAAATAACATCTGAATGTATACTAAATGTAGGAAAAACACCTACACTGCCTCTCCCACCAGTGCCATCCCCACGAAGCTGCTTGGAATTAAATGGTTACGCACTGTTACGCATTTCTCTGGCCACATATGGAATACTTTAGATCTCCATGGATCCAGCTGAGCAGTTTTGTGGGTTTCTCTTTTCCTCAGTCTTTTTCAGCATACCTATGCCCTTTTCTTGCTCCTTCATCTTCTTTTTCACTAAGGCTCCTTCCTAACTTGTATCCAGCAAATACTCTTCTGCAGCCTGATGATGCTCTCTCAGCTCCTACCCTCCTGTCTGCCTCTCACCTGTAGGGCAAAAAATGTTGCCTGGACACTCAGTAGCCAGCAGAGCAAACAAGAACTAATCTGGATGACCAGATTTTTCTGGTCAGTGCCTCTGGCACCGTAAACACTGAAAGCAGAAAGTGTCAAGACCTTTCCTACAGCATTGTCCCTGACCCGTCAGTGAATGAGGGGAGATCATTCTCTCCTCTTTTCCTACCTAAGAGACAAAATTTCCTTACTGCTGTGCAAGTGGTGGGAATTGTGTCAGTGCCAGTTCATTTCTCCCCACTCCAGTCAATCACCCAAAGCCTTTCTAAAGTTGCAGTGCAGTGAACCACCACAATCCTGTTGAACACCAGGGGAAGTTTTTGTAAGACTTTCCCCTAGTGGGAGAAACAATTGCTGGATACAGTGCCTGGACTTCACAATCCATCTGTTTAATTTATAGTGTGTCTCAACTGTACATCTCTGTCAACTCCACCTCCAATGGCAAGGCATAACTGTAACTTGGGAGTTTAGCCATTTGGAACACCAGCTAGACAACCATGATCTATTGCCACCCAGTAGATGAGGATGTTGCTAAGGCAGTTTCTTGATGTAAGAATGATTTTATCTCTTTTTCTCTCTTTTCAACCCTCTTGGCCAGCTGGCATCCCATTTTCTACTTTTCCAGCAGGCATTGGTTCAGCTTGGCGTGATCCTTCAGAGTGGGAGCAGTAGCCCATTTAGAGCTTAAAACACATAAAGACTAACTGGCTGCAACCCCAGAGAACAACCTTGCAAGAGGCTGATGAGGGCACTTAGCCAGACCATCTCCAAAACACTATTGTTAAAAGAACCTGATATGCATGTTAAGTAAACATCAAATATGCAAAATCCAGCACACATAACATGCAGTTAATAGCATAAGGTAGTGGACTCTGTCTCCAAATAAATAATAGCACCCTCATACCCACAAGCAGTTTCAATATTTTCTGTTCACTTTCATTGCCCTCTGGATGGGTCATATCTATAATATAATAAAACTCCCACAGGCTCCAACAGGACTAGGATTTAGTGTTAAACCCTGGCTAAAATGAGGGGAAGAAATTTCTCTAACGTGCAAACAGGCAAGAACTCTAGAATAAATGTGATCCAGGAAGTGATTATATAAAGGCATCGATAATTTCATTTGCATATAAAATAATAACAACAAGAACGGAAGCTAAATTAGCCCATATATACAGAAACCCTGGGTGTTCAGGATTGGCTATTCATTATTCTCTTGTCATATAAAGCAATTCAGTCTGCAGCTGCATTTCTCTTACAAATCCAATTCAATCAAGAGAACAGAAACATCATTAGCAAACCCACTGATTTATCCACCAGTAAAGTGCTGATACAGGCTTCTGTTCCTGCTGCTAATAAATTTTCTGCATAGAAGTGTTTGCTCTCTCGAGGGATCTCCCATTATTCTAATGGCTACAGATTTCTAACTTTACCAGTGGAATTTTTAAACCTGAAAGTCTAAATTAGTAGGGTTCAAAACCTGTGGGAGTCATAGGGAAAAAACTACACAAGCCATGTATCCAGTTGCCTCAGAGATGTGGCTGGATGTAACTGCAGGTGAAGCAGCACCTGGTGCCTTAGAAAACTGCTGTAGTAAGACCCTTTTTTTAATTTTCTGAAATACAGCCACTGTCTCCTGTTTTGCTCATCACTTCCTCTCCCTATTTCCCTCTGTGGGTTTGCCTGCAGAGCCTTGCCTCTTTCTCTGTACCTTTCCCTGGCTCCTGCTTGGTTTGATGCCTTAATTGCAAGCCTGCCAGGCTCATTTACCTCTGCCTCAAACCTCTCTTCTGTAGAACTGCAGGAAATGCTCTGAAAACCCCTGGTAGGTGTTGTCTCCTGTTCTTTTTGTGAGTCTTCTACCACTGGGGTTCTGGGTGGTCGCCTCCAAGCTCATCACAGCGCCATCTCATTGATGCTTTCATATGCATGAGCTCTTACACTCTGTTTCAAGTCCTGGGCATGTGCTTCTGTGTCCTTTTCAGAGTGGACTTCAAACAGGGAAAGCCCACGGGGTGTTAAGTGACATTGTCTTTTGGGAAGAATTCCCCAAGCTGCAGTTTTTCCATAACATCCTTGGGTCATTTTGTCTGCCAGGTTCATGTGACATTTAGTTCGCCTGTGGCCTTTTCATCTTTTAAACACAAAGAAGCTGTTTCCTTGGAATATGGAGGGCAGAATTAATGTTCTAGGCTATCTGGCAGCTGAGAAACACATTCAGTCTGAGCTTTATTTTTTTAAAAAAGTACATAAAGTAAGAATCCAGATCCACCTATGACAATAGAATGTGTTTAATATAGCTTTAATAAAAAGTTTTATTACGTTCCTCACTTGGTATGGTATTATTTTTCTATTTGCTGAACAAGATATCCAGGATAACGAGAATCAGATAACAAGTCTTAAAAAAGAGTTCTTTGTTTAAAAAATACAGGCTCTCCTATCTATCTTATATATGCTATAAATAAAAGATAAAATTATTACCAATATAATACACTTGACAGTTTCATTTACTTACTTTTTCATCTCTCCTAAGTGGAGAATGCTTATGTATGGATGAGTAGTGTGTTCTGCTTTTATATTTTTAATCAAATACTCATACATTTGCAAAAAATTTGCTGCCTGGACTGAAAACAGGAGGAAAATGCTCATGTTTAGAATAGCTGTTTGGATTTTTTTAAGGAAAAAAACACCATGTTTATTAGTCTAGGGAATGAGAAGTTTAATATTCTAAACTCAATATTTAATATCAAAACGTCATCTCATTGTTATTTTTCAAGTTCCTCAGTTGCATTTATCCTGGTGGGGCTTGCCAGGAGGGCTCTCACTCTGACCAGAGTGGTTTGTGCTGTTTTACCCCTGAGTTTCACATTTCTAGTGGGTCTAATATGTTTGACTTTCTGTGAAGTCAGAAGGAGGCGAAGCGTTTCCATGATGTCAGCAGATCCGAAAGCACACCTTCCTTCCAAAGCCACACCTTATGAAGCTGATGGAGGATATTGTGCATTATTCCTATTTCCATTACCTCCCAGTGAAAAACCTGCAGGGTTTTGCCAGCTCCTGTAGCTCCCACAGCCCAAGACACCCATCTTCTGCAGCCTGTTGGCACTGTGGGCATGCCAAGCACATTATGCCATTGCTGGGTCACTGAGTCATTCCCATCTTTTCTCCAACATATTACATTTTTGTCACAAACCACAACTTTGGGTATAGCCATTTGCCAGAACTGGACTGTGCAAAGCAGGAAGAGCAGTACAGAAGCAATAAAACATAGTGTGTGGGGGGAAGAAAAATCCCCACACAAAACCCCAAATAGCATTTTGTAACATGTATTAGTAGAAATCTAAAGCTGAGTAGCCCATTAGGAGTAAATTTAACTCAACTTTGTGATACTGTTTAAGGCATCATTCATGTTTACAGACCAGCATTAAAACCTGTAATAAGTTATGAGCTTGTGCCTATAGACACAATTAAAAAAAAAAGAGAGAACTAAAATTAAATCAGCTGGCTATTACTCAGCCTCCACTGCCCAACTAGATCAGGAAAAGTATTAAAATGACTCCTGCAATTTTTCTTCACAGCTCTTTCAGTTTAATTTTCAGTTTGCAAAAGAAGGCACCTGAGAATGTTCTTAAACGCTCTCTGTGCCTGCCATCAAAGGAGTTTTCTACTTCAGAAAAAGAGAGCGAGCCTTGTCTCAAAATGTACTTTTGCCAGGAATTCTGTCCTGATTAGGCTGCCTTGGAGCACTTTCTTGGGTGGGTGCCATACTGAAGTTATTGGATGGCAGCCATGTGTTCAACATTCTTATAATAAAGTCTATTCCCTTAATTTGCAGTGCAACAGAAAACTGAGGTTAAGTCTATTGATGCCGCTGGAGAGTGGGGCTAACATACATGTGTATGCAATTATTTTCAGGATATTGCAGTGAATACGTATATGCTCACACAGAAGTTGCATACCCAAGGAACATAAGTATTCAACTTCAGAGCATTTTGCCCCTGCCTGGTTTCTTCATTCACAAATTATTCCACATTCAAATCTCCCCACTGGTACTGATGAAAATGTTGGATAATCCATACATTTGACTCAGCCCCTCCTAAAGACTCTAGGCTGGCCTCTCCAGCCCACATGATCCTACTCCACAACAGGAACTTAGCAAAGCACTTCAGAAAAGGTTTATGTCCAAGCCTTCTAGACTGAACTCATCTATGACCAATCTCAAGTGCATTTTTGAGCCTAAATGTTTTAGAATGAGGCAACTGGAAGAATGCCTTCATAGGATTATTGTATCGTGATTCACACGGCAACAGATAAGAAGACTTTTCTCTCTCTCACTTGGAAAAAGAGTTGTCAGCATTTCTCATTTACATTTCACAGATTCCTCAGGGAGGATGAAATGAGATGGGCTGCAGGTGGAAGGAAAGGTTGTATCCACTTGTGGTTTTTCTGTATAGCAGTAATCTGTTTTTCAGATATGTTAATTTACTCTTTCACTCATGAGCTTTCTGCTCTAGATAATGCTTTACTGAGACCACTCATACTCTTCAGACCTCATACTATCTCCTACATGGTTGCCTACCAGGTGTGGGTTATCTGTGTGGCATGCAGAGAGAGAAAGGCACAGAAGCAAGAGTGTATATCCAGAATAAAAAGAGCTAATATTGTAATCTTCCCTCTGGTGGCCCCCAGACATGGACGCTCACAGAATATCCATGCACGTAACTACAAAATACTGTGCTTAGGGTAATGTCCCTCATGCAAGGAAAGTGAAAGATGGTTCTTTAGTTGCCAGAGGTCCCAATAAACTTATTAATCCTTCATTTCCAGTGATGTCTCCTAAAATTTTTTGTACCTGTAAAATCACAAAACAACGTTGTTTATTCTACAAGTGACTTGGGGTATATGAATACAGAGATGAGTCTATCTTTTAACACTGAAGATGTATTTAGTACTCCATAATTAACACCAAAATGGTAATCACTAATTTTCAGATAAAATTAACTATGCTGCACTGGGAAAAAATATGCATTCTGTTGAATATATAATTATATATTTTCTAAAGCAAACACAGCTTATATTTACATATTGAGAAACAGTTGTTGGAAATGTGACCTACTTGGTAATAAGAAACAGTTTTCATTTTGAAGACTGTTTATTTCTTACAGTATCATACCTGACTGTTAAATTCTAGGAGGAATATCTAAATGCTGGCTAAGTTGCATCAAATCACTTCTCATTTTTTTATCTTTTCCTTTCTTTCTTTTCCCTCAGACTACACAGTACCAGTGATCTGAACAATTTTGTTCAGCATTTTGCTAGATGAGTTTTACAAACAGCTCTCTGCACTGAGCAGTAAGAAAGGGTTTTGGTGGCAGCAGTTGGAGTCTTAAGTGGATCAGCCTCACATAACAGGTACAAACAACCCAGGAGAGCATGAGTCATTGCCCTTAGTCTACACCAAGATGCTGAGAGGTGACCAAAAAGGTCAGCTCTTCTTTACATACATATGAGAGTGTAAAGTGATTCAGTTGTCACCTTACTTCTCTTTAAAATCCATGACCTCTGTAACAGCACTTTGAACAGAAGATCACATGGGAGAAAAAAGTCCCAGTAGGCCTTAACTGTACGTGGAATCACAGAAGCTCAACCTAGAGAGGACAAATGAACCCCCCTTGAGAAAGGCCACAGAGAGCACTCACTACAACTAAACCCAGTTTTTATCACTTCTGATTTCCTTAAATGTTAACATTCAAAAGGAAGCTGTTTTATGAGTCCCTGATTGTATAATCTTTTGGAAATTTGCAGAATTTTTGCAAAAGCATAGGAGTGGCACCCTATACATTCACTCTAATTCTCTGGAAAGTGGCAATGACTGCTATCCACTGACACTGCCTGTGTAGTAGTCAGAAGAGGTAGTATCATGATTAACCACTAGCTTCACTATTAGCAGAGGGAGCCATGGGAAGGGGCCTCGCATACAGCCAACGTGGGACTTGAGAACCCACTGAAGCATGTAACCCATTAGAACATCTTTTTGTTAAACCACTGTCTTTAATGCAACTGAATGTTTAGTCAAAGCTAAAACATTAAGTGGAAATGTACTGCCTTTGATTCTGTTTTTAGTTGAGAAGGTTTCATACCTAAGGCAATCTGTCTAGTTAGACAGCCTGAGGAAGGCCAGTAGGAGTGGAAAACAGGAGAAGCAAAGAGGCGGCAGCAGCAGCAGCTATCACACCGCTCTGTCCACAAAGAAAATAGGGACTCATTTTAGAGATAGGATGCTCTGCACTGGAGAAGTGAAGAAACAGATGGAGCCTGGTAAATTAAAACAAAAAAAAATTAATTATGTGCAATGAACTTTCCCTTGCTTTCAAAATCTGTTTCACTTGTCACTGCTGGAAATGGTCAAATATGGTAAAATACAGCATTTCAGACTGATGCCACACCCTCAGTTACAACTAGTGAGACCATCCCATGCCATCTTACCTCTTCCTGACTGATCTTGAGATTGCAGTTAAATTTTCTTCTGCACATTAGGTGGCCTCTTTAAAACATCTCCAAAGATGAACACACTGCTCCAGACTAGGTCAGGAGATACTCCAAGCGTATTGCTGCAGGGAATGAAGGTGCCTTTTGAAGTACCTGGTATCATCACATTAGTATCAGAGTATCACTACATCTAGAGAAATGTTTGTAGGTTGTTACCTAATCTATGGAAAAGGTTTTGAGCACCCAGTGTAGACAAGGACATTAATCAATGAAGAATTCTAACCTTTGCTTTCTCTTTTATAGTTCAAATCTACAATGACACCAGGTCATTTTATAATCCCGTGATACCAGCATTGTCTGGATCAGTCTGGCTTCCAGTGTAATTTACAGCAGGCCTTTAGCCCTACCTTACAGCTACAAGTGTAGCACCCAAGGAGCCATTCAGCTACAGAGAGTCAGCTACAGAAATGCTGCACACTCCAGCCTTTCTTCTCTTCACTGTGTACTAGATACAAGAGCAAGAACATGGACCAGAATCCAGCTGTAATTCCAAACTAGGGAAATACCTGTTTCTACAGACATCCTTGTTCTGAAATGAAATCCATTAGTTTCTATTCCTAGTAGAAATTTCAGCCAGGTTTTCTATTCCTGCCTTCTTGACACCAATTGAGTATTGTAATATAGTTTTGCTTAAGGAACCAAAAACTTCCAACATCAGTCTGGTCAGTTCCTTTCTTCACTTGTCAGCATCTCTGTGAGTAGAAATCCCTGCTGACTGCTGAGCCATAACCAATACTTGGACAGCTGTTCTTTGCTTTACTCTTTGGACAGAAAAATGACCAACATTTCTGAGTGTGATAGAAAGGGAGTCCTTCCTTTCACTGCATATGTGTTAAAATGCGTAGCTTCTTCCGCACTACCATAGGAATGTCTACCTCATAATTGTAAACCCAATCTGGACAGCACTGTTCAACTTCCCTTGAGGAACTAGTCCCATGGATTTCAATGATACAAAGTTACCCATAAGTGCAAGCACAGTCCGAATCAGGGATATTTTTCAACAGATTCTGATATTAATCAAGCACTATGCTGCAAGAGCTTCACAGAATAAATTTAACTAAAGACTATATTTTTAAAAAGAAAATATTTTGTACCATCACTGGCACATAGTGCTGCACACAGTGGGATGCTCTTACCATTTGCCTGCCATTCCCACCATATTTCAGAGCTATTTAGTGCCATTCTAGTTAAGGGTCATGTGCTATTTCCATAATTAATCTAATTTTTCAAAGGTGCATATCTCATCTACTTTAATTCCCACTAGGGTCTGGAAGCAGCTTGCTAGTGATCAGCTTTGCTATCATTTTTTTTCCCTTATCTTTACAAAATGGCTTACTGCATCAATCCACTTATTACCTCTTAGAGAAGAGGCATTTACTCCCTGATCCTGCAGTGCTTGTATGGTGTTGGACCTGTAGTCCTTACCGGAAAAACAGATGTGTTCCTTAATCAATGCAAAAGCCTCTGATCATTTTAGCCTGACAGACTGGGATTTTTATTGTAATGGAAAAGAAACCACACATTAACATTGCAACTTTTTATGTGAGCACAGACACACATTACTTTAGGAGCAGGAGCTTGAAACTATAGGCAAAGTACAAACCAATTTCCTTGAAAATTAGGGTTCACACTTCTGTCACTCGTTTGCTTTTGCATTTTATTAATATGTTCTTAAGCAATCGATCTCATTTAAAGTGAATAATATAGTTACATAATTGAATAGATCAATTTGTTAATGATCATGGGAGAAGATGAAATATATCCTTATACTTCACATAAATAACAGAAAATTAGGGTGCTATTGTTGTCACAAAGACAAAAGATGTGCATGCCAAATACCCAATTAATGTAAATCAGCACAATCGGATTGATATTAGTCACTGTAGATGCACTTACTCTGACTGAAGCACTGGCCTTTGCATCTGAAGCAATCAAACTTGTAGTGGTAAAAGTCCGACTTAGGAAAGCAACTAAACTGAAAAAGCTGACTTTGCCACACTCTTCCATATTCATCCTCCATGTCTGTGAATGTTCACTCCTGTGTGACACTTATCTTTACCTCCAGCATGTCTAGGTATGGGCTGGGGATTACTGGTTATCTCCGATGGTAGAAGCCATCCATATGCCCCCTAACCACCCAGCCTGTTACTTCGGGGTCCCATTTACTGTTTCTTTCCAAAAGCTGATACACAGCGCTTAATTCCTCACAGTGCTTGACGAGATGACAAAGTCACTGCAAGCACTGTTATGTGGCTGAAACGTCGTTTAAGTGGCAGCTCCCGCAGTGCTGTGTGACGCTGAAAAAGCGGCATGAGTCGGTTCAGAGGGGGGTGTGGAGGTAAGAATTGCATTGCTGAGCACGGATACAGATAACAGTGAAATAATGTTATGTTTGGGCACAGTGCCCTTGCCCTTGCCACAGATAAACATTAAGAGGCAGTTGCCTCTCAAGGTCAGGGGTGTCCTCAGCTCAAGGTTTCCGAGGAAAGAGGGTCAGGGGTCCTGCCTGGCCCCGGTTGCTTATCCCTGGCAGCCGCCTGAGGACTAGTAATGACACACTGGAGGAGAGCAGTATGAAACTGACGTGAACATAAGTCAGTTCTCGTTTCGGGGACCCCCGGCTCCGGCCGGGACTCCGCAGCCGCAGCCCCGCGTTTCCCGGCGGCCGCCGGGCGGCGCTGCCCCCCGTGCCCCGCGGGGCCGGGCCGGGCCGGTCGGGCCGGGCGCCCCCCGGGCGGCGCAGGCAGGCGGGGCCGGGCCCGCCCCTCCCGCCCCGCCGCAGCCGCCGGAGGCGAGCGGAGCCCGCCAGTGTGTGCGAGCTGCGCTGCCGCCGCTGCCCTGCGCCGCCCGTCCCACCCCGGCACAGCCCGGCTCACCCCGCACAGCCCAGCCCGGCGAGGCACGGCAGAGCGAGCCCCTGCCCTGCTCCCCCCGCACCGCCCGGGCGACCAGAGCCAGCCATGGGTAAGCCAGCCGGGCTGCGGGGGAGCCGCCGCCGCGGGGCCGCAGGGGGAGCCGCGGCTGCGGGCGGGGAGGGAGCGGGGGCAGGTGCGGGGCAGCCCCGGGGGTAGCGGCGGCAGCAGCTCCAGCCTGTTGAGCGCCCCGGCAGCGCCGGGGGGTGCGGGGGAGCGGCCGCCCCTCCGCCCCCCTCGCTCCGCGCCGCTGCCGCGGGAACTCGGCACAGGGACCGGGAGCGGGGACGGGCGCGGGAACCTCCTGTCCAGCGGGGCAACGGGACCTCGCTCGCCAGCTGCAGAGCGCTGCCTTCCTCTGAAAATAAATCTGTGTTAACACGGGATCGCGGAGCTGTGGTTTCTCCAGGCGGCTGTGCGCAGCCGGCCGGAGCGCGTCCCTTGCCGCGGTCCCGCAGAAGCCGAGGGGGTGCAGGGGCGGCCGCCGGGCCGGAGCGGCCCCGGGTCTCCCCGCGGGTCCCGGTCCCGCCGCTCAGCGCTGGGACCGACTCGGTGTCGGACCGGCTGCCTCTCGGGGTAAGGCGGGGCGAGGGGAGCTGCTCAGCCCCTCTGCGCCAAACCCGCGTCCCTAGATCAGTTTTGCGGGGGGATGAAGTGTGGTCGGGAGAGGAGGAATAGCCTCGGGGGAGAGGAGGGAGAGCCTTTTGGAGGTGGGCAGCGTTGAGTACGCCCGTGTGCTAGGCGTGATGCGTTTCGGTGTGAGCATTAGGGAATCCTGCGGGCTATTGGAATAACGTGGTGTGCGTTTCCCTCTTGCAGCTTGGGGTCTGCGTGGTGGAGGGAGTTGGGTGTGGATGGAAAGTGGCAGATTCTGTTCCCAAACCTATGGGAGGGGGTAGCGCTTGCATGAGTGTGTTAACAGGAGTAGAAATGGGGCCCTAGGGAGGGAAAGAAAGATTCGTAGTGCACATGGGTCACTCGGTAGTAAGCATTCACCTTGAGCATCCGCATCCTTTTAGCGTGAGCCTTTTAGTGTGGGCTGCTTCTGCGAGCTCTCCTTCAACCAACAATATATCCAAATTAATTAAGTAACAATGAAAGTTATGAGGTTTGGGGGGAAAAAAAAGACAGAAAAATGCAGCTGTATCTTTGGTTTAGTTTGCCAATGGCGTGTTACTGCTTAGAGGTTGCAGCTGCTAAAGCAGAGCTATCAGTGCATGCCCAAGTGTTAATATGCACATACTGATGCTGGCACTGTCTCTGGTTTTAATTAAGAAGAAAAAAAATTAATTACTCATCCAAAGCAAAAGGAAGCTGACAGAATTCCTATGGTTGCTACTTTGTTAAATTAATTCGCATCACCTAATTCCTTAATTTCTAAATGCTTATTAACTGGTTTGTTCCCTAGCTTAGTGAAGATCAGACTCCTGTAGTATTTCCATCTCTTAACTAAGTTTTTTTAACTTTCAACACGCCTTTCAGTGTATGTTAAACTACTGATTCCTGTGGCCTCTGCAACTCTGATGGGTGAAACAAACCAAACCATCATCAAAAAGCTTATTTTTTGCAGGCGTATTCTGATACTCACTTTTTAGACTATGCTTTTCCTATGTGAACTTTTGGTATTAAGTGGAACTGCAGAGTGGAGAGCCTCTCTGCTGTCTAGACCTTACTATTCTTCTCTTACCTTACACTTTTACTTTACTGCCATGGGTTAATGTCCAATAAATCTTGGAATGGGGATGGAAGAGGGAAAGAGAGAAAGGAATGTTTTTTAGTGCCTTATTAAGAGAAGTGTATTGATTTTTAAGGTAACACATGTAAAATTGTACATAAATGTCTTTGCTGCTAAGTGTATGAAATTGATTTTTCTTCAGTAAATTAAGTTGCTAGCAGTTTGAAATCAAAAAGTTGTTTTAAATCTTTGTCAGTGATTCATGTTGAGGAGAAGCACATTTTTATTTTAATCCTAAAATGTTATACAAACACCAAAGTTAGTCTTGCAGGCTGCGGGTCTGCAACAGTGTATGAAATATATCGTTTATGTCTGTATAGAATGTGTTGTCCTGAATGTAGCAGTTGGGGAAAAGAGGAGTGAAGAGAAGAAAACATTTCTTGAACATTTTGCTCATAATGGTGATGATAACAAAAAACTCCAAGGTCTGTTGACTTCTTTGCTTAGAAGCATTGTTGGATGACCAAACTGTGCCTGACTGGGCAATGGCAGTGTGGTCAGTCTGGGGAGGGGACTTAGAGCACAAAATTCAGATTAAATACTTCAAAAAGAAGTCACAAAAAGAAGCCTTTGTCAGCTGGGAATACAGTCCCCCATGAATGCAAAGTTTTGTTTCTGTCATTGCATAACTGTTGCCTTGGCATTAGGTAGGCTGAGGCTGATGTGATTGTCTCACCAGGACTTGTTTGGAGCCCCAGTGCTGTTGTCGAGCTTCCTGATCTGATGGCAAGGATGTATTTGACTGGTTCTCATTAGGGCCATTTGATTGTCATTACTTGCACAAAAATTTTATGTAGAACTGGCTTAGTAAAGGTGATTTTTTTTTCTTCATTTTTAGAGGCTGAGAGCCCACCACTGTCGTTGATGTTGATTGGGGTTTTAGCTCCCTCAATACTTCTGAAAGTCTGTCTTCAACACCACTTAGGGTTTGTGTCACCTGGAGGGAGAGTCGTCAGTAATAACCCATGCAGTGCTTTGTGCATCTCCTCTCAGAAGTCCTACCCGTGGCCATCTTGCATGTAGGAGATGGGGAGTGGGGCTGTAACTTGACAAAATGAACAAAAATGCAAACGATTTTTGTTCATAAGTGTTTGAAAAGCATGATACAGTGTAATTTCTTGGCAACTGTGTGTTCTCAAAATTTTACACTTTTTCTTCTTTGTACTCCCCAAACTGTTGCTTTCAAATAAGAAAAGTGGTTGGAGCAGAGTGGGTACATGTGTTATGTTTTGTTTGTTGGTTTGTTAAGAAAGAGATACTGAGGAGAACACTGCAAACAGGGGATGAAATTAATGCCTGTCAGACTGCTGCCTTGTGGAGCCTGCAAACCCAGGAGTTCTCAGGGATATCACACTGTGCTGTGCTGGGGCCATCCCCTGTCCTTCACACCTTCTTCAGCACATCCAGCTCCCTCATCAGTTGTTCCTACATCCCTGTAGCTCTTCTCTGCATCCCAGAGAGGACCATCCCTTTCTTGTAGGCAGTAACCTCAGGAGTTCCACCTCAGAGGCTTCTACCACCCATAGAAATGGTCCTTGTTTTCACATGAAACTTGTCTGAAGTAGGTTCAAATATGCCATAAACCAGGCTTTCTTCTTAAAAACAACTGGGAACAAATTCTGAAAGAGAATCAGTCCTCATTCTTTCCATTCAGCTATACACTTCATGCAGGCAGGAGCTGGAGTCTTTTGTGTCTAACATTAATAGTAAAATCTGATTAGCTTTGGTCATTAAGGGTGGCTGGGTTTCAATTGCCAAGTGTTGTAGTCCGTATTTTCTTAAATCATACACCTCTTAAATGTAATTAACCTCATTCTTATTAAACTTAATATTAGTTTCTCTTTTTTTATCTTCTCTTAAAACCTGTGAAATGCAAAATTTTATACTGCTGCCCTTCCTCTATCTTCCCAACACCTGCTTGTGCTGTTAAAAAGGCACTGAATTTTGCCTTCTCACTATAATCCTTCTTGTCTGAGAAGGAGGCGGAGGAGAAAATGTTGTGCATTTCTGATATTCTTAGTATCCTAAACAATTTGTGCTTTCACCATATTTACAGGTTCTCCCTCTTACTCTCTTTCTAAACATGTGATTCTGTAATAGAGGAAGTCTGCTGCCTTGTGTGTGAATTCTGTGTCTGATAGATCTTGAATTGTTACATTTCAGAAAAACATCCTGGATTAGATTACATCCCTGGGAGGTCCGAACTGTGTCAGTGCCTGATTACCTGTCTTTTTCAGAGTGTTTATAGATTTTTTTAATCCAATCGAAGTCTGCAGGTGTCTTTCAATGTTTAAAGGACTTTATTTTTCTCAAATCAGTACCTTTTTTTCAAGTTTGCTTCCCTCTGTTATAATATGAAGTTGTCATGTTTCAAGCATAGGGTTTTTTATGCACTATTTTTCTATAACCTTTGTTTTTCAAGATTAATGCTTTCTAATCATAGAATGTTTTGATTTGGAAGGGACCTTTAAAGATCAATTAGTCCAACCCTTCTGCCGTGAGCAGGGACACCTTTTCACCTGTTCGAAGCCCCATCCAGCCTGACCTTGAACACTTCCAGGGAAGGAGCATCCAGGGATGGGGCATCTGCAACTTCTCTGAACAATATTTACTAATATCTAAAGTCATTACTCTAAAAAATAAGCCCAGTGTCTATTTCAGGATAAGGTTAAAAAAAATTGACAGTAAACTCAGTGAAGCCCACTCCTTGGTATCTCTTTTTCTCCTCATGCAGCGGCATTGTGTTGTCCATGAGTGGGTGCACGTTCTCATAGTGAGGATTTTCTTTTCCCCAAGATACACAGCTGTTACAGCCAGATACAGAATCATTGCACGTATTGTATTTCCACTGATGGTTTTTGGATAAATATGTGTTGTTATCTTTTTAGAAGTGTGAGAGCATTGTATCCAGTGAAATTTCACTGAGGTAAAGTATTTGCCGAGGGAGCTGCTGTGGGTTGTTGCATTACCACATTCTCCATGATGACTGCTCTTCCCATGGAAACTGTTGGATTTCTCTTCTGTTTGACCTCCCCCGTGTGCATCCTGGCTGTGTGTGCCCTTTGCCTTTCCTCAGACGTGCACACACCTGGTCCCTGTTAATGCATCCCCAGCACCTGCCCAGGCAGCACATCACCTTGCTCCTCTGTGCAGCTCCTCAGCTGTTCTCACTGAGGTTCCAATAGCCTGCACAGAACCATGGGAACTGCCTTCCTATGAGGTACTCAAACCCACCGGCAAAAAAATCTAACCCTTCAAGGCACCCTGGTGTTAATGTTGTGGCAAATGTGTGAATATGCTTATTAGTGCACTTTTAACATAGGTGCTTTTTATCCTGGAGTGTGGGGCTAAGGCTCACTCCTCATGAAGCAAGTGGCATCTCTCCAGGGTTCCAGTTGGGTGAGGTGTGTGGTGACACACTTGGGAGGTGGTTCTCCAGGGTTCACTGAAGTGTGCTTGTGGCTGGATTGGTTTGAAGGAAATCAAAATTCTTTCTGTTGTCCTGGCTGGTTCCCTAAAATATGTTCAGGTATGAGTGCCTCTGGGTTTGAGCTGGCGTGAGCAAATGTAAGGAGAGAGAGTTTATTTTCCATGTGGGACATCAAAGATGGTTGTATTAAAGTAATGGATCTCAGCTGAGCCTGTGAGGCTCTGAACAGATGCAAAATCCTGTGCTGGGAGCATTACTGGGTCAATACCCGCTGTGGTCAAAAGGCAAAACAGAGCCACGTCCATCTTGTAAGGTGGCTTATTCCAGGTCATGTGGAATGTAGCCTGTGGCCCAGGGGAAGCAAACTTGGTTTGACAGTACCCAGTGAAGAATCCACACCTCCTGATCCCCTCTCGACCTTTCTTCTGCAGGCAGCAATGAACCTCAGACAGCTTGGATGCAGGGATGGCTGTGCCAGTCAAAATCCCGTCACCCCTCCCCTGTAAACACACTGAGCATCAGTAGAGATGTCACCATTCAGTGCAACAAATAGGTAGCATCCTATGCACCACTTAGTTCTCAGTTGTTTGTTACTTTCTATTGCTGCTCTGTCTTGGTGCTTTGGCAGTCTTCCTCTCCATAATTATTTGTCTCTTGGGTTTTAGGCTCAAAAGCTTGCACGGGGAGTTGTGGCTTGGGAAACATTTATGAGCAACACAAAGAACTGTGAGAATTCAACATCTTTTGTTCTCCTTGGTTTTGGAGCTGTTTGACTAGCAGCAATTTCAAAATGTGAATGGAGCTTATGTTTCATTAACAGAAAGATGTGCCAGATGCAGAGCTATCAAGAGCTATAAACCTCAGTGCCTTGCTCCACGTTGGTTGTGGGTGTGTTTGTTTTATGCTTTGATAATTGTGTACATGTGACATTTGGAAATTTTAGCCAATGTACAGCCAATGACTTTCAGGAATGTGTTTGTACTTTAATGTTTGGGATTTTTTTTTTGTCTGAGAGGAAGATGTTGAAAAGGACTGTGGTTCAAAGATAACTGGGACCTGGGTCATGAATAAGACTGGACTTCTTGAAGTTATGAACTGATTTGAAGTATTCAAAGTAAGACACATCCTTCATAATTTTTGGTGTGTTTTGAGGTTTTTTTAATGTTTATTAGGTGCATAGAGCAATCATTGCATATTGCAACCTAAAACCTGTTTGTGTATACATTCCTTCAATGCCAGTGGAAATATAAGAATTGCCCTGGTGTAAACCATACGTAAATCAGAGAGTTGGATTGCACTGAAGACAAACAGCATTAGGCAAAAAAAAAAGGGAAACGTATGCAGTTAATGGCTTGGGATTAAGGAAGCAGCTGGCTTGCCTTCCAGGTGCTGGTCTGTGGATTGACAGATAGAAAGGACACCTTGTGTTAACAATGCAACTGGTTGGGAGATCCAAAAGGTGGAATAAATGATGGGAGTCCATCCAGAGGAGGATTACATTTTGAGTAGCACACTGGTTTTCTTAATTTTGGAAACATACCTTTGGGCTTATTGGTTGTTTTGCTGAGCTGGAGCTGTGGAGCCTGCCACTGATGGCTGACTGAGGAGGAGTCTGACTCCCTCGTGCTGCCAGCAAGGCAGAGCTAACTGACACTCTCCAGTGTCCGGTTTTACCTTTTAGTCTATACTTTTGTCAGCTTGCATGTGAGCAAGTTCATCAAAGCTTTTCAGTCCTAATGCTGAGTGTGCATCAAAATCAGTGAAGTTGCTGGGTGCAGGTGAGCACAGGTTGCTTGCAGTCACCTGCTGACACCTTTTGGGAGCTTGCTTGGGAGGCTGGCTGCTGTTGGGTCTTAGTTATCTCTTCAAGAGTGATTTTCTTTCGGTTTATATCTGTTTTGCTTTCTGATAGGACACAAGTATTTTAAGACAGTGCTTTCATCACCTTAAGACTTCTTTTTAAAGCATCTTAAGTTCTAGGTTCTGGGCAGTGCTGTCAGGATTTGCTGGATGAAGTCCTGGGCACACACTATGCTGACAAACGCCATGCAAGTTGGAACTAGTGCAGAGCACTGACTGGATCTTCAATACTTTTTTGTAACTTCTATACTAAAGTAATTTTAATTTTCTTGTTCATGGTGTTTTCTGTATATTATGTTTCTAGATTTATTTTTTGGTTTTGTTTTTTTCTAAGGAATAACTTTTGGAAGGTTTTAAGTGATTGCTGTTTGTGTGTAAACTTACACTTTTGTTACCAAAACTGTGTTGACATAAGTGTCATGCACTTTCCCAAACAAAAGCGTAAAATGAGTTATTGTATTTGTTAAGCACACAGCTGAAAATAAGTTTGCCACATGGAACTTCCCTTGTGGGAAATTAAATGCTTTTCTTGAGCTGTGTAGGCATGTATCACCAAAAAAAAAAAAAAGTCATGAGGAAAGAGAGATGACTAGTGGGAGTATTTGGAGTTGAGAACTTTTGGTGCAAGCACAGGGATCTGCTCCAGCACATCCGTCAAGAATCCATGACTTGCAAGGTGTAACAAACAAGAACACTTCATGTAACATCTGCTTAGGCTCTGTGATGGGCGCTGGTGCAAAAGCCTTGAAATATCTGAGATATTTGTCATGCCGTGTCAGGGGAATGTAACAGAATCCAGTACATCGTTTATTACTGCCTGCCCCAGCCAGTAAAGTTATTAGGTACTAAAGCTGATAACAGTTACATCGAGCCAAAATTTTACGTAAGCGAAGGCAAGGAATGCAGTGTAGAGGGGGCTTTGTTCTATATGGCTGATGTAGCCTGTGTTAGCAATTATTTCCCACGTGCAGTGTGTACCTTCACTTCATAGACATTTCTCCCATTCTGTGCTGAAATTGAGATGGTGATTTCTCATGCTTGGTAATTGTCTGATGAAAGTCACCCAATTAAGATAATGTCTGGAAACTTAAAGAAATAATGATGTGGAATGAAAAATAGCCGGTTAAGTTATTTTGCTGGGTTTAGTCTGCAATTTTTAGTCTCTCCCTTTAAATTATTTTTAAACAATTTGAAAATACCTATTTTTCTCCTCAAACTTTATCTGTGAGAAACATATAATAGATATTTAATCTTTAACCTCCTCCTGAAATTCTTTGAGGTTTTTCATTTTATCTGCCACTGATATGCTTGCAACACCATGTTTGAGAAATTGTTGTAATCTACCACATACTGAAGTCCTCTTACTCCTCAGTGGAAACTTCAAGGAAACAAAAAAGAACAGTGAAGGAGTAAAACAAACTCTTAAAAGCACTAATTGAAAATAACCAAGGCAGACTGAAGGTAGGTATTTGGGGAGTGGGTGGAACTGAAATAAAAGACAAATATGGTGGCAGCACGAGACTCAAGACTCAAATGATTTTTGCCTTAAACAGTCTGCAGATTTCATTAAAGTTATTTTATCTTCCTGTAAAACTTTGCTTCTGGGTTTTCTTAGTTTTCCTATGGCTGTTGTCATAAAATCTGCTGAATGTTTTTCCCATTACAGTCAGCTCCCCAGCGTGCCCAACATGGTTTAGGCTCTTTTTATCATCCTCGAAGAGAGGAAATTCTGCACATCATGGTCAAACCTTGTCCTTTCCTCCCTCTAGGCTGTTTTCTACCAGATTTTGTGGGCAGGCTGTGTGTGTGGGTAGATAGTTCCCTGCCTACCTTATTCCTTTTGGTATTTGATCCTCCACTGAAGACTTTCTTCCTGAAGTGGCAGCCAGAGGCGCGTGCTGGTTTTGCATGCATGTGATTCACTCGTGGTAGATGAGCACAGCTGTGACTGTGACTTGTACTTCCAAGTAAGTGATGTACCTCTCCTAGAGATACAAAACAGAGAAGACATTAGAAGAAATATCTTTAAAATAAACTGAAAGTCAGGAGGCACTCTCTTAAAGCAAAATTAAGTGCTTTACTGGAGGGAAGTTGGAGTCTTGGATTTCTATTTCAGCGGTAACGAAAGGGCACAGCACACGTGGAATATTAAGTGTTGTTGCCAAGGCTAATGGGAATGTCCCAGCTGCTGCTAAAACCTGACATATAACTGTGTTAATTACTGCACACTGAGTCTCCTTTTCTGTTCTTATAATAACATACAAAGAGAAAAGTTCAGGAAAATACCAGTGTAGTTACAGTCAGTGCTAGCTACTTCTACCCCTTACAAAAATGCATTTAGTTGATGAATCTGTTTTGTTTCATGTTTGATGTTAGATAGCATAGGTATTTTTTGGCTGTAGAGATACCTGCCAAATTGGTTAGTATGATGGCTGTAGGATGGCAATTTACTTTCTGAAGATTACCTACCCTCTTAGAAAAAATTATGTTCAAAGGGGTTATTTGCCACAGAGTTGTTGGGGTTTAACTGAGGGATGAGAATAGAAACAATACCTGAGTTTCTGTTAAAAAAAAAAAAAGAAACAAAGAAACAAAAGAAAGTTACCAGCTACTTGTAAATGTGGTATCTTTGTTCATTAGTTACTTCTTTGGCATGCCAAAGGGGTCCCTGTGTAGGACTCCTGAAAAGAGACTTATGTGGACTTCATAAGGAGACACAGAAGGGGAGAAGCAGTTTTCCAGCCAAAATGTGAGTTCCCAAAGAATTCCTTCCTCTTTCTCATCATAGAAGGCAGGTTTATTGATTCAGAAAATGCCATCATGCTTGCTTAAATTCTCATCTACTGTAATCCTTCCTAAAATACTTGATCCTTAACCCTTTGTTTTTCAGGGAAGAGAATGGTAAGATTAGTAGGAGGGAAGCATGCCTTTTTCCTTCCATACGTGTTCACGAGCGTGACTGCTGTGCCCACTTTCCACATGGTCAGTAGTCTGTCTTCTGCATGTGTGAAACGTCCCTTATGTTAGCTCCTGTACCTTGTAAACAAAGTGTTTTCTATTGCCTTACTCAGAAAATATGTCAGGCATTTTGTTGCATATGCTTCATTGCTCCAACATTTGCGTTTGCATTTGCATGAGGTTATTAGATCTCTGTGGGGAGAGATCTCTTCTCCTCACCCAAGTTTAAACATAGGAGAAAAATCAAAGAATCATAGAATCGTTTGGATTGAACAGTAACTTAGAGATTATCCAGTGCCAACTCCCTTGCTGTGGGCAGGGACACCTTCCAGTAGACCAGGTTGCTCAGAGCCCCATCTAGCCTGGCCTTGAACGCCTCCAGAGATGGGGCATCCACGTCTCTGGGCAACCTTTCTAGTGTTTCACCACCCTCACAGTAAAGAATTTCCTTCTAGTATCTAATCTAAAGCTGTCCTCTTTCAGTTTAAAGCATTACCCCTTGTCCTATCACTACACTCACTGATAGAGTCCCTCCCCCTTTAGGTACTGGGAGGTGCTACGAGGTCTCCCCAGAGCCTTCTCTTCTCCAAGCTGAACAACCCCAACTCTCTCAGCCTGTCTGCATAGGCGAGGTGCTCCAGCCCTCTGATCATCTGGACTCACTCCAGCAGGTCCATGTCCTTATTATGCTGAGGACCCCAGGGCTGGATTTAGTACTCCAGGTGAGGTCTCACCAGAGCAGAGTAGAGGGGCAGGATCAGCTCTTGACCTGCTGGCCACACTGTTTTTGATGGAGCCCAGAGTACAATGGGCTTTCTGGGCTGGAAATGCACATTGGTTCATACCCAGTTTTTCACTCAACACACCCACATCCTTCTCAGCAGGGCTGCTCTCAATCCACTCATTGCCTGACCCTGTATGCATGGTTGGGATTGCCTCAAGTGCAGAACCTTATACTTGGCCTTGTTCAGCTTGCATTTATTTGCCATTTTCACATTATTTTCTTGTATCAGGCTAAATCACTGGCATGACAGCAGTATCCCAAAATGGAATTGATCCTGAGCTGCTGCATGTAGTCCCAGAGACATTCAGGTTTTTGCTTTTTTGTGACTTCCGTAGTCACAAGTGGACTTGCAGCAGGAACCTTCACTCTTCAGTGGCAGACAGGGATGAAGCTGTGGTGCCTAAAGCCTTCAGGCTTGGCAGCTGCTGTGGGTCCTGCTTTGTCCTGAGGGAGATGGCTGGAAAGAGCACCCCAGTGATAGCCTGCATCCCAGGCTTCCCACAGCACTTAGGACATACCGTGACAGTGTTTCCTGCTAGGAGATACTGGCAATTAATTTAAAATCCTTTCCCTAGGTCATCATGACTTTTAAGGAGCTTTTGCACTTACTGTCTCAGAAACTGCCTTTCTTACTTGAGCATGACCTGCCAAGGCAGCTGTGTTTCTCTTAAGCATTGAAATTAATGATACAAAACATGAAGCTTGAGAGAAGGAGATCAGGATTACAGTTCTTCTTAGCTGTGTACTCACTGTCACCAACCCTTCTGTGGGAGACTAGCATGATCAGGGCTTTTTGTGGCTGCTGGACAAAGTATAAGGCCTGGTTTGGGCATCTGTGATCCTTTCTGCAAGGGCTTTTCAGGATGGTGCTCGTATGGCCTCTCTGTGCATAGCATGAAACAAGGCAAGCTTTATTTTATGTGCTGGTGCCTGTTTTTGTTGTTTATTTGGTTTTTTTATGGAATGCAAAGGAAAAAGCTTTTTTCAGATGTAACAGCAACGTTGCATAAAAGGATCTTCCTTGTGTTTGTGCTGCTGCTGACATACACTTTGGCTAAGTTAAGCCCTGTGGAGTAGGTGGCTTTGAATCAGAGGATAATCACAATGCCCCTGTATGTGCTATAGCACAAGCTGCACAGTGTGGAAATCTGGTAGTGTTCTGTCTGGACTGTGTAGGTTCTTTCCTATCAGGGTGCATATAGTAACCTAAACTTACCTCTTAACGTAATCTTAAATGGGCTATCAACTCTCAATCACACATTGGCATGCAGACTTTTTTGTTTCCACTTTTGCTTGGGAATTCCATCTTCTGCTGTCTCCTGCATGTGGGCTTACCTGTTTTTGCATGGTAGGAGTTTGTACAAGGAAATACCTTCCCAGATATTAGCCCCAGCAGCTGTGCCCCTGTGGAGGCACATGGAAGAGGCAGGGCAGCAGTTGCCAGCAAACATCACCACCATCCTTTGTTTCCCTCATAGCTATGGTGACCCTGGATGTGAGACCAGGAATGTATGCACAGGAGATGATTTAAGGAAATGTGCAGCACTGCATACTAATTAATTTGGGTCATGGTACTCATAGGATAAGCACAGCAGCTTCCTGCCTCCCAAGTGGTTGCTGCAATTCTGATTTGAACCCTTTTGCTTTATGCCAAGAAAAAACTTCACAGTAATTAAAATTAACCTGACCTGCTTTAGAGGAACCTGGTTTGAATTAGGGCATGATTATTAACTCTAGCAGTATTTGGCTTTGCTAAATTTTTCCCTTTCCTTCCATGTTGTTCACTCCCTGCTGCTCCATCAGCTCAATAATGACTGCTGGAGTAGTATCTATTTATAGGAGACCCCTCATCTCTGTAGAGAAGACTAAAATGTGGTAACACATACCACAAGCCTTGGTGGGACACTGTCAGGGATGTAGTGTCTGCTGCAGAGCTTGATGGCTGACAGGGTATTGTGTTGTCCCATCTCCAGAAAGCCAGGACTATGGGAGTAGAAAATGGGGAGTGAAAAGGTAACTTGATTGTGTGCGTAGCTGATCTGAATGCTGTTGTTCTCATGGGCATCTAAAATAGTTAAAATAATCAGACTGCTTGGAGCAGCATTAAATCCAAGTCCTTTGGGTTTTAAGGGCATTGCCTTTTGTATCCATGTGTGGGAAATTCAAGAAAAAGCAAGAGTGCAACAGAGTTTTAATCTCAAACCATGGAAGCTCTGTTGGTTTGAAGGCTCAAAGTCCCCTGCTTGCGGTTTTCTTTCACATGAACTAGATGATGTGCCCGTTTTATTCTTTATATTAGATGACACCACTGAAAAGTATCTTCAAGCCCTCTTTGTGGGGTGGGTGATCTGTGAACATGAGTTTTCATCAAAAAATGCAGTAAAGCTTTTTTCGAAAGGAAGTGTTTTGCATCAGGTCGCCGGTTTGAAACAGAGTGCCAGTTTCAAAGTCAACAAAGTAGCGCAGTGACAACTGTGCTACTTGTTTTCCAAGGCATTTTTCAGGCGGGAGGCATTGGAAGCTGCTAAAGTGTTTTCACAAATTCTTCTCTGGTATAGTGCCTGGATGCTTTGATGCCCCTTCCTTGTTCTGCTGTGCCACACAGTGGTGTTGTAAGACCCTCCATGTCTGTGATCCCTGGTGATGGAGTGAATATGCTTTTTTCACTGTTGTTTGTTTTTACAGTGTTTAAAAAGTTGATGCTGCCAGAAGAACAAAAAACAGTAGGATTTTTTTTTAACCCAGACAAGCAGGATACTTGTACTAGAAAGGTCTTTCTGTCAAGAAATTGAAACATCCTTTGTGGAAAAAAATATTTGAAATGCACATTGTGGTATGCTGCCTCTTTTTTCCTCTGAAAGAATTGTCTCTGCAATGAAATGAAAGTGATCTTTAGTTTGAAGGCTCATATTGGACATTCCCTCAGCTTGGGAACAATTGAAAAGCAAAGAAAATGTAGGAGTTGTACAGAGAGGCTGTATTTTGGGGTCTGATTTTCCCTGATTCTTCCTCTGAAGTTCTAATTTATCTTTGGAAAGCATGAGAAACTTGAGGTCACTAAACATAATTTTCTTTTCTCCTGTAAAATGATTAAGCATTGATAATCTCTAAACATGGTGGTCCCTTCTCCCTTTTTGAAGAATCACATTTTTACAAGATATCTTTAACCTCCACTATCAGTGAGATGTCACATGCTCTTTAGAGAGGGCATCTCTGCTGTCTCCTCAATTTCTGTGCAGGAAGTAGATCAGCATCTTTCAGAGAGATGCAGGCATCTAATTCTTAAGCATTGCAAAATCTTTGCTCTTGGTTCCTGCTCCTATCCAGCCACTGTCTTTTGTAGTCCTTGAATGGTGAAAAAAAAAAATCACAAGACCTGCTATTATTTTGGAGGCTTTTGCTTGCTGTTGGTTTTCTGAGCATTTAGTGGCTGGTAGTTACTTCAAATTTTCCCACTTCAGTGGTGATGAATGGAAATCTACTTTCTGGGTTTTTTTTCTGTTTCATAATAAAAGATGCAGTTTTTCATGCATGCTTCAGAACTGGGACTTGAGCTGGGCACCAGATCTTGATAAGCTTGGTGAAGGTATTGCAAGAGGCAGTTCTAGTGTAGGTAGCAGGCCTCTCTTCTTGCATGACTAGTACCTTTGCTCTCGCTTTGGGGGTAAAAAAGGCTAAATATGTACCACACTACCTGCCCCTGCTTTTTACGCTCTTCTCTTTTGTACAGGGATTACTGTTTCAGGTCTACAGGAAAGGACAAAGCCTAGGCAAACTCTGAGCCTATAACACCTATGAAAGGCCTGTGTTTTAAGGAAGCATGTCTGAAACTGAAACAAAACGGGGATCGGGTTTTTTGGTAGGTGGTACCTATTTCGATAAAGCTGATGTGTCTGGAGGAAAAGTGTTGTCACATAACATAGGGACAGTACTTTTTAAACTATCAGAATACTCTGTGTTTCTTTCTCCATCTTTTCTATGTAGTGAAACAAAATCTTGCTATAAATTTATTGTCTACATTTGAGTGATGTCATATGTATATGTGATACTTGCATGCATTCCCTATTCAGTCACTAAAGAGGCTCCATAAATGTTTAGTTTAGAACCAATAAATTTGAGGGTGGGGGAATGGAGATTTTCACGGTGTGTCATTAAGGAAATGTTGCAAAACTGACGTAAGGGTCATATTTTTTTACTCTGCAAGCTCTGCATATTTCAGGCAAACTTTGCCATAATGGAGCAGTTAGGAAGCGGTGGTTAGTGGGTCAGACAGGCCCAGGGGGCTAAATTGGGTTTTGTTCAGCTAAATGCTAGTGCTTTTTAATCAACACTGAATTTTGCGTGCAACACTCACTTCCTTCCCCAAAGCCATAACAAAAAAAAGAGGGTGTTCAATTGGGTTATGCACAACATCTGTCCTTTACTAAATCAGTTAGGGAGTTACCACAGCAAGGGAAGAGAAGCTGTCTATAGCTACTGTTAGAGCATCTTTTTACCGTTGTGGCTTTGGTGGTCTGGTCCAAGCAACTGTTGATGAAGTTCTGTGGGCAGTCCTCAAACTCCCTTTAGAAGGAAAAGGAGAATTTCCTTTTGTGTTTTGTGCAGCATTTTTACAACAAGTGCAAACTTCCAACACAACAGTGTCATGAAAATTGGAAGTGCCATTAATTTACAGTGCTATGAAATAATTGCATAGATTTCTTTTCTCCCAGTACAGCTTCCTTAGGTGTTAGGCTGCTTCACATTAAGGAATTGTTTTTTTCAAATCTCTCTGCTGCCACCTGTTCAGTCTCCAGTAAATGTAATTAGTGTGATGGTAAAATGACAGAGGCTTTGGCCTCTCTTGTCTAGAGGTTTAATATATTCTCTGCCATAGACTGTGTGTTAATTGGGCTATCCTGATAAGTTTCAATTTTCCTTGATATGGGCCTTTTTTGACAAAAGGCTCCGTGGAGGCCAATTTCATTTTTAAAAAAGTCCATTGCAGTAAAAAAGCTTCAGTGAACATATAATACAGGCATCTTTGGTTTGAAGTTTTTAAGTTCAGCTGAACTTCTTCAAATTAATGGGAGTTTATTATGTTCATCACCCAAAACAGACTGAGTCTGTGCTATATTTAAAGTTAAAATTTAATCACAATTTACTGGATACTTACTGGTGTCTACCACAAAGGAACCTAAGAGGAAAAAAAATGGTAGTTTTCTGTTTTGAAGTTCTGAAGTAATTCACTCTCTTCCATGGGAAGAAATAGGAGGATCTAGTTTGACGAGACTCACAAGGATCATCATAGCCCAACTCCTGGTCCTGTAGAGGACCATCCCCAAGACTCGCATCATGTGCCTGAGAATATTGTCCAAAAGCTTCTTGGACTCTGTCAGGCTTGGTGCTATGAGCACTTCCCTGGGAAGCTTGTTCCAGCACCCAACCACTCTTTGGGTGAGGAATCTTTTTCTAATATCCAACCCAAACTTCCCCTGACACAACTTCCAACCATTCCCTGGTGTCCTGTCACTGGTCACCACAGAGAAAAGATCAGCGCCTGATATGGAGTGTTGTTTAAAGCATAACTTGGAATAATTTTTATTTGGCTGAAAAATTGCATTAAAGACCCAATGAAATACTTCCTTAGCTTCATCTTTCAGATAAGTAATTACAGAAATATGCATTGGTATTTGATAATCCAGGAAACAACTTTTGATTATAATGAGATCTACAAAGCATATTTCGTGCTATGAGCATGGTCTTGGAAATGTGGTTGAAGAGCACCACCATGGAAATGAAGTATGATGCAACTTGGATACAACTGATTAAGCTTATGTAGAGAAATAATTCATCAGAGCATGGCTACTGGCCTCTAACAGATGTTTCAGGCTAGCAATGGGGCAACATGCATACAAACTTTGGCTTGGAATTCTTTTTCTTTCCAGAACCACAAAACACTTTCTTTTTGCAAGTCTGCTAACAGTTACCACTGCTTTCCATCTAGCACTTAAATACATTGTAATGAGTAAAATCTTGGTCTGCGGTGGAGATTGGATTTATAATTTCAAAGTTTTTACTGTTTCATAGTTGCAAAATACATTCATTAAAACCAGGACTTCTGACAGAGTCACAAATATGGTGGGAAGTCCTGAATTGATAGCCAGGTCTGCAGGAGAACAGGTTTTTCTGAGTTGCATTTTTTGGTCTTATGTAAAAATGCAGAGACATCCCCAAATGCCAGTTAATTTTTCAGTAAAGAAGTGCTAGCAATTACTTTACTGTAGCCTTTCTGGATAATAATTCTTATATAGATAGCTCCCCTTATATGTGCATTTAATGGCATCAACTAATTCTAGAATACAAACACTATTTCAAAACTGCATTATATTTTGAATAAACTGTCATCTCTGAAATGCTGAAACTCCTTTAGATATAAGCGTACATAAACTTACATGTAGCAGCTAGGTGGCAGAAACTGTGCCTTTTTAAAATAAAGTGGCACTATAAATGCAAGTGTTGTTTTGTAGTGACTCTTCAGTGTCTTTTAAAGAATTTCGTGATACCTTTGTATTGCCACAGTGTATCCTTTGAGAAGACAAAAGGAAGCAACATCCTTTGGTTTTATTGATGGCATCTTTAGGTGTCTGAATGGTCAGAAATAGATTCTTCTTTTGCATGTCTACCATCTGTGTGGTTATAAAAGAAAAATAGTTGAGAGATGTCACCTTGTGCTTTTACCAATGACTTTCTTAGCGTCTGCTGTCAAGTCATTTACCTGTCATACCTCATAAACTATATTACGTACACTGGTTAAACATTATAATGGAACAATTATGGGGGGGAAGTGGGGAGGGGAGTGGGGAAGGGAGATTTTTTCAATTTTGACATATTCTACTGTTTCAAAAAGTAAATCAACCTCAAATGGAAATGTAGCTGGTAAAAAATACTGTGCCCTGATAGGATATTCTCTAAACTCAGTTCATTACTGCAATTCCACGTAGGGCTTGTTCAGTCCTTTGCTGGGCACTGCTTACCAGCAGAAGTGGTCAGACATTTTAGTGGATTGCTTTAAATTCTTTGACCTTCCAACCTTTTTATGTAGAGTCTAACTAACGGCCACTGTGGTTGGGATAGGAAGTCAGAGAAAACTTAAGCTCAACTCTGCACAGATGTCTGAACTTTGAGACAGGGCCATCGTTAACACTGGCAGCTATTAGACTGAAGCAATAAAATGGTTAGGGTGAAACCCTTGCTTTCCTGAGTAAGAAACTCCGTAGGGTTCTTCAGTTGTACGGTCATAATGTGATGCAAAGAACAGTCAAGTGCTTTGAGTTAGAAAACAAGGCAAAAACCCCTCCAACAGTCTATAAGCAATGACTGCCCAGCCTGCTGGGTTTTCCCTCTGCATAAAACGTTGGCCCAGCAATGTATGAAGGGGTCATACAATCTGTGAGCTACCTGTGCTGTGTCAACAGCACAAAAAGTACTTTTGTGTGCACCATCTTATCAAAGTTACACAAGTTAGCTTGTTTTAAGAGTGCAGTAGAGTTACTGAGGAGGAACCAAGGTATTTTGTGTGACAGGTTGGGAAATAAATGCCTTGTTACAAAATGAGGTGTTTAAGAAAGTGCTTGAGGATGCAGAACTCATGCCCTCTCTAACTGAACACTGTGTGCAACAGCTCTCTTAACTCTTGAATTTCCAAAATGCTTGATTTCTTAACGGTCAGGTTGGTGGGGATTTGGAACATAAGAGCTGTAAGATAGTTCATTTGTGATAGAAACATTGTGATGTTTAAACTTCATTAAATGTTAAACTAAATAGAATTATATAACTTTAGTAGATTCAGAAGACAACATACAAGTTTTCCTAACACCTGAAATTGTCAAGAGCAGGGTGTCCTAAACAGTAGTGAGAGGGAACAGTGTATCTTACATGTATTGAACACTGAGGAACACAAGTCTTATGTAGCAGTTGAACAATTTTTATAGTCACTGTAAAGTCCTTTCAGTCTTTTTAATTGCTTTTTAATGTCGGTTTTGGACATCAACATTATTGAGAGAGCATTGTTTTGGACTACAGAGAGTGCTGTCTGATTAAAATGTTCTTGAGAATCTTCCCAAGTGCTTTTTTTACAGGAACAAGCACACTGACTTAGCAAAATGCTAAGCTGTTCATTAAGGCAATAAGCTGTAGCTGCCAAGCTCATGTGATTTACATGAATTTGAAGTTGTATCTGTACCTGTTTCTTGTTTGTATGACTTTGAACAAATGAGCTGAATTCTTTTAGTACACTTCTCTTTCATTTGTTTATGTATTCTAGATGCTTAATGGGTAATTACTACCTTCAGAATGCTTCAGTGCTTAAATGGAGGCTGATACTGAAGGGGTTTCTCTGGAAAACATGTGATTTAAGAGTTGCAGGTTTGAATCACACTTGTTCTTAGTATTATCAACTACTGTGTGTTTTCACTCTCCAAAAGAGTGATATCTGAAAAGGCTCATAAATCCTGACACCTTGGTTTCTTCTGTTGCAACTATCAAGCAGAAGATTGGAAAGCAAAATGGGTGGTGGCTGAGGAAAGAGACATTGCCTTGCCTTTCAGAAACCAATGGCATATTTTTCCTGCAATTTAGTTTCCTTCTAGCACTCTCTGGCATGTTGTCTTTCCTCCCTGCCTTTCCATCTATGCTAGTCTAACTATGAAAGACTTACAGCTTTTTATCATTTAAGAGGAGACAAAAAAAACCCTCTACAAAACAAACCCCAAAAACTAAACAAGAAAAAAAAACCTGGAGAAGTCCATTGCCACATCAGAATTTTGATTTGAAACTCTCTGGATCTTCAGAAATATGAAGCATGTCCCAGCTGCCAAACAGCCTGTTGTCGCTTTGTGTATTTACATGAGAAGGCTGAGCTGCATGGTCATCCAGTTGACAGAGGGACCTCTGCCTCTGCTATGTATCTGAGAAAGAGCTGGCTGACAGGGTTTAGGGTTTTGAAAAGAGTAACTGCATTTCCTGGAGTTTGTACGCTTGGTGGCTCTTGAATGGAGAAGCTTTTCTACTCTTTCCTGGTCTTAAGACATGCAGTCCCTTTCTCTTTGCCCATCTTTAAAGATGAATTTTTCCTTGTGCTCTGCAAGTGAAGTTAGCTGTACTCTGTTAGTGGTCATTCAAAGGATGGGAGAGACCCCACAGCTGGAGCAGGGAAGAGGTACATCTGCTGTGAGCCTCTCTGAGGCTCTAGTCCCTGTTCAGCTGGTGGCTGAGTGACCTGGGTTGAAGAGGAGAGGGAGGGGGATTGCAGTAGAGTTGGGAAAGGCTGCATATGGGGGAAAAGTGGAAAGTCATGGGAAAAGAAGCACTTCCTGCATATGAGGTTATAAAAGAAAAAGTTGTCTAAACAGGAAGTGAGTTAAAATTTGTGCTTGAGACCCTGTCAGTTAAATCTTGATTTATCTCTTCATACGAATTCCGTATGTAGTTTAATATATTGTTACTGCTATGGATGTCATTATATGCATTTTATTTTGGATATGTAATGCTAGTGATGAAATGTGGCATAAATCATCTGGAATTTAGACTTGTGCCTATTTCACAATTTGGTACTTCTTTCCACTGTTAAATTATTACAAGTTACGGTCTCTTGGGGCAAATTGGACTACATGGCAAATTGGGGGATAGAAAGTGTGTGTGACTGTTGTTCATTGGCAATTTTAAGTGTGGCTAATTTCTCTTTGTCTTTCTCCCTCCCTTGTTTCATAAACTGATCTCAGTCTTAGTTTCAGAGCCACTGATTTACTTGTATAAGCAGTCTCTCAGCTGAGCAGCCTCTCCTCCAGCCTCAGGTAATGATTCATCATGAAATAAATACAGAAATCACTGTCTGGTTCAAAAGAATTTGGGAAGCTGTGTCAGTGCTTTACATTTCTCAAGGACACAGGGTATGGTATTTTCAGGCCAGATTCTGATATCCCTTCTCAATCAACAGTTTTCATTGCAAAAAAGTCCAAATCCAAACACTGAATGTAACAGGTCTGATAAAAGTAGCAGAATTTTACTCTTTTTAGCTTTTACCATGTCCGCTGTGAACTTCAGTAATGTTTTTTCATGATGTTTGTGAGATAATCCCTTTCTTTTCTGCTTGATTTGTTTCTAACAACTCTGAAGGCCAATGAATATGGTATTTTCTGGAATAAAGTGTGTGTTTGGAGGCTGGGGGGAGTGTCAAGCTGGTTTTTGTCCTTTTGTTTTGAACTCCTCTTCCATAGAAGACACGGTGTCCTACAGACAGATAGAACAATGCTATATTCCATTTTAGCATCGAATCACAAGCAGGGTCTTTGGAATTAAATTTGGCGAATTGCCTGGATATGTTCAGTTTTTAACAAGTACTGCTTTGTGCATTAGCACCCTACGCTTCCTCCCTCCCTCCCCCTGATCCTGCCACTGAAGAGAGAAGGAGAAACAAAAAAAAAACAAAACAGAATAAAAGCATCTGTTAGAGTGAAAATGAGGAAGAAAGAAGGGATGAAAAGGGCAGAAAAGATGTATGCCAGAACAGTTGTCAAATTTGTCAAAAGAGCTGGAGAGGTGGACATTTTGTATTAGTCACACTCCGAGTATCTGATTACCTATGTATAATATTTTTTTTTTAACATTAAGGGTAATGTAGATTCAACACAACTTTTAGTACAGAATGCAGCTCAATTTTCAACAGAATGTTTGAATGCTCATTTACCAGGACCTTGTTCCAAGGCATGAGCATGTTAAAAATTTGACGCTAACATGTTCAGGCTCTAGAGGGTAAGTCATATGAGGAGTGACTGAGGGCACTGGGTTGTTTAGCCTGGAGAAAAGGAGGCTTGGGGGAGACCTTGTCACTCTCTACAACTATCTGAAAGGTTTTAGCCAGGTGGGGATTGGCCTCTTCTCCCTGGCAGCTAGTGATGAGTTGAGAGGACATCAGCTCAAGCTTGCCAGGGGAGGTTCAGATTGGACATCAGGAAGAATTCCTTCCTGGAAAGAGCTGTTAGGTGCTGGAACAAACTGCCCAGGGAGGTGGTGGAGTCACTGTCCCTGGAGGTGTTAAAGAAATGACTGGACATGGCACTTAGGGCTGTGGTCTAGTTGACAGGTTGGTGATTAGTCAAAGGTTGGACTCCATGATCTCGAAATTCTTTTACAACCTAAATGATTCTGTGATTCTTTTTTAAGTATGCAATTGGACATATGCTCTGGTGAGCTATGTAGATTATATTGAGCATAGTAGATAAGTCAGGCTGTAACAGGCTTTAAGGTACATGTTTAAACAGTATTCTAATAAATGTTTGGGTTTTTTTTTTAATTTCTCAAAGGATAAGTGGAAGTGTAAAGCTCAAAAGATTTATTTTCCTTGAAAGAGATTGTAAAATTATGTACCTCATGACCTGAAAGACCTGTGAAGAAAAATACTGTCCTACTGTTGGTAACCTTGTTGTTAACTTACTGACAAAATGGTAGGTGAAGACCTCCTTCCCACCCCCTGGTCCCCTGTTTTAGTTTGGTCAGGCAGGGTGATTGATTGCAAATCACCATTTTCACTCAGCTGAAAAATGTTTGTCTGCTACATTTAATGCAATGCGTTATATCAGCCTATCTACAGAGCAAATTTCTCATTTAAATGAGAATATATTCCTAAAATTAACTGCCTTGCAGTGGCTGCACCCAGTACTGTGCTCCAAAGAGGAAGGAATCATGAAAAAGTGTGAGAGCTGTGAAGCTGAACAGAATTCCTGTAATTCTTCTGAACTGCAGGCAAAATTATTTCACAGTGAAAATTGTACCAGAGGAATGTATAAGCTCAAATATTTTAAATTTAGAGACGAAAGGGAAATCCATAGTCAAATAAATGGCCATAACAGATGACGGGTGTTTTCTGCATTTGCATTTTATTTTTGACCCAGGGATGAGGTTCTGAAGCAAATCTCATTTTTCCTTATGCACTGTGCTTTGATTCAAATCTCAGAGCAGTCCTGGAGTCCATGACTTGGTTTCCTTTGGGATGATAATGGACAGAAACGTGCCCTCCAGGAGGGCACCTGGAAAGTTTCCAGCACTGAGGGTTGCTCAGTTCATAGGATCAAGCTAGAGCTGGTTTGAAGTCACCTCCTCTGCTGTGGAAGTGCATGTTTTGTGGGTACTGAGACCCCAGGAGCAACTGTTTGCCTTGCAAGTCTGCTGTTATTGCTTTCCAAATTTATTTTCCAATTGGATTTCCAGTGACCACTTCAAACATGTTGTCTGAGCTATAGATAGTTTTTGTGGTAAATTTGCATGTTGTTTTGTAATGCATACAATTTGCAGATCTATTTTAAGAAGATACATAAGTTTTTGAGTTTATTAAAAGATGGAGGATAAATTATAAATCAGTTTAAAGTCATCCTTTGAATGAATAGCCCATCCTTTAATGCACTCCAACATCTTCAGTATTTATCAGTTGACTAAAGCAAGGTTAAATAAAACTGTATACCAAACCTGCCTTAAAAAGGGACACACAGGTGTAGCTACTAAGTAGAAACAGTTGCTTCTGGTCACTCTTGACCACGTGTATGCTGTATTTTAAACCTGCACGTGACCTTGCACATGGTGCCAGAGATCCACATTTGTTTGGACACAAGCCTTTGTGAGAAGGTACAGGTTTGAGGGGAGCTGGAGAGGTGGGGAGCCCTCCAGTGGAGGTAGGGGATCAGGAGAGCTCGTGCTTGTCCACCCTCATGCATCTCTCCTTTCTGCAGTGGGGGTGGGCTGGGGGCATCCGGCCTCCCGGCTGCCTCTGGCAGCATTCTGAGGAATCCTGCCTGCAGCAGGGTTGGTGAGCTTAGATGACTTGTACTTGTGCTGTCTAATGCAGTCTGGCAGTGCTCTGCTTTTGGCAGAATGGTGATCCACGTGAGAGGTGTGCAGGGCCAGCTCTGGGAAGCACTGCCTGGCCCATTGGCAAAGGAGGTGGCTAATGTTGTTTTTTCTCCCCAGTATGAATTACTTTCTCAACTTTAAGTGACCAGGCTAGCAAATAAATAAAATGAGTAGGAAAATGAGAGTTTGAAAAAAAAAGCTATTTTAGTAGTCTCTAATTCTGGGTGCTTAGCTAGTGACTTCTGCTAATCTGATTTGTCTTCCTTTGAAACCTGACAGAAAGCATAATCTGCTTGAGTATGTGCTACACACAATAATCAGGTAGGTGGTAAATCAATGTGAACTTCAGCATAGGTTTTCAAAGATAGAGGTAGTTTTACTTATGAGGAAAACTAAGGAAAAACTAATTTTCTTTTATGGTATCTCCCTCCTCCCCCACCACAGCCCCCCAGCCATGCTTGGATAGCTGACCAGGGTTCAGAGTAATGTCTGTGCCAAGGAAATGATGCATGTGAAGCACAAAAATATCAGAAGGTGAAAGGCATGTCACAAGGGAGTGAAGTTATTGTGACTTATTTCACCTGGCTTTAGCTATTTGATGGTTTTTTTAATATTTGTAGGGGTTTCTGTTGTTCTCCCTTTAAATTGTGTTTAGATTTGACAGAGCAGACTTCAGGAACAAGTAAAACAATCAAGTGATGCTAAAATGGTGGTGTTGAACAGGCTGCAACACAGCTTCTGAGCTTCTAAAGAGCTTATTCAGATAGAAGGGCCACCAAGTTGATTAAGGGGATGGAGCACCTCTCTTGTGAGGAAAGGCTGAGAGAACTGCATTTGTTCAGCTTTGAAAAGAGACAGCTTAGGGTTGACCTAATTGCAACTTCCAGTATCTGAAGGAAGCCTACAAGGAAGATGGAGAGGGAATTTTTTACAAGGGCATGTAGTGACAGGACAAGGGGGAATGGCTTCAAACCAAAAGAGAGTAGGTTTAGATTAGACATGAGGAAGAAATTCCCTACTGTGAGGGTGATGAGGCACTGGAACAGGTTGCCCAGAGAAGTTGTGGATGCCCCATCCCTGGAAGTGTTTATGACCAGGTTGGATGGAGCTCTGAGCACTGGTCTAGTGGAAGCTGTCCCTGTCTGTTTTAGGGGAGTTGAAACTATATGATCCTTAAGGTCCCTTTCAAACCAAGCCATTCTATGATGCTATGATATTTTTAGTCAAACTGGGCACGTACCACAACTTGTTGCAGCTCAGTAGCTGAAATCTGCATCCCTTCCTGGACCTGATGAGAGCTGTGGCTCTTCTGCACCAGGTCCAGGTCTGCATGGAGTGGGGCTGTGCACATCTGTACATGCAGCTGGAGGTGGCCATGTCCAGCACAAGCAAGGAGCGTGGCTCATTAGGGTTGGTTCTGCAGTGTGAAACCGCTGTTCGTAAGGTCCCAGTGTCCTTGCTGAACATGTTACTGTAGCGTGGAGGGTCATGTCATGTTAGTTCTGGTTGGGGTGCATTGTGTGCTCCTGGAGCACAGGGTTTTGCTTAGTTTCACTAAACAGAAAGTCAGTTTGTGTGCTCTGAGACTACACCACAATGTGGGACAAGAGGAGTGGCAAGGGGGGTTGACTGGGAGATGTGTGGAAGAAGTACACTTGTCACTCCATCTAAATAGTAACTTTTTAGGGTTTTTTTGCTCCCTAGCTGTTCAATCTGTGTGTTTTTGTAAGAGGTCAGTGCTGATTTTTCCTGTTGAATTTAGCATTAATGTTCCCTGGCTATTGAAAGGATTCCTGCCATGTCCCTAGCTTTTTGTTTGTTTAGTTTGGGCTGAAGCATATCACTTGGTTATGATTCACATGATACTGTCTGTCACTACTAAATTGCAGTGTTGCCCTTGTCAAAACTTGGCTCCAGCTGCTCACCAGAGTGGTGTGAATGGTGTTTGAGTGTGCACATCTGGTCATTTTGGAACAGGTTTAGTACATTCTTTTCTGTGCTAGAGTTTAATTTGCAGCTGGAAAGCAGACCAGCACAGCACTAAATTACTTAGTTTCAGATAAATGCTTTCTTTGTGACTGCTTTGTGAAAATGATTTATGGGAATATTCTGTGTCCTGATATGTTTCTTCCCCTTCTTCTGCCACTTCCGTGAAGTCTGACATCCTACAACTCATGTGCTAGTCTTTGCATCTGTTTGCTAAGTATATAATCATCACGTAAGCTGAAGATACAGTTTGTATAATTAAAGCAATAAACTGAAATAAAAATTTAAATTGCATACCTTTTGGCAGTTGTAGAAATTGAGAAGAATGAAAAATTGAACTCTTGCGGATGAGTACCGGCAACTTCTCTGTCCTGCACTTGAGGAATGTTTTTGTAATCTCTCTCAGTACTCTTAAAGCTAGGAAAAGGAAATTTCACTCTCTGGGAGAGCTAGAAATTGATTCTGGGCAGGCAAAATTAGATTTTTTTCCTATGGAATTGCACTTGAATCTGTTTTGATTAGAAAGGCCATTTTCGAGAAGGGATGTGTGTGCAAAGATAATTACTGATCTGGCATAGATCACAGTGATGCTCAGATTCAGCAGAGTTCCATTTTTAAGACTTACAATAATAAACTTATTATTTATTGAGTGAAATATTAAAGTACTTATTTTCCCTTGCAGACTTAGATCATGATATTTTTTCTAAGTAATAAGGGAAGAAGGAGAAGTGGAGAGTGCCTTTTTGCCACAGTTGCATCTTTATCTCTGCTCAGTTTTTGACCATGTCATTGGTAGTGTCTTTGCCTCTTGCATCTCCTCTGAGTGAAGACGTTAAGGCTGTACCTTTTTAACCATTTGCAATTTCTAAAAGGATCAGTCTACTTTGTTTTTCATTAATAATTAATAAAAAATAATAATTTGTTTATATATCATTGTAAGAGAGAAGTATCATTTATTCATTACATTTGAGCAAAGAACTTGGACTCTTATAGTTACCTGTATTATGGAGCTGTAAGCGTTCTGCGTTTTTTTAAGGTACAGTGTCTTTTACAGTGAGTTGCTGGACTTTGTTTCCTTCTTTAGTTCTCAGTTTACTGGTTGAAAATGCTTTTTGTCCTACCTTTCCCCAGCAATTTCCTATCTGCTTCATTGCTAGAACCAGCTGCTGCAAGCTCTTTCCGTGCAATTACCAGTTTGCTGCTTTAGCAGTTTTTGGGATAACATTCACAAAAAAGTGGTGTTTCCAGGACCAGTCAAAATTGGTGCCAAGTGTTAGAGAGGCCATGGGAAGTATGTGTGATGATAACTTGCTATTTGTCACCTGACCTGAACTGTTGCACAGTATTGATGCTTCTTGCTTGGGATGCAGCAGGAGAACTTGCTGCAATTATCTATAGTCTTCTATAAAAACACTCTCCGTTTTATTCTGCTTTCTAAAATGACTTTGAGAAATACCTCATCCAGTTCTAGAAAAGAGGAAGCCATCTAACTGTTTGTTGATTGTACCATTTGGAAGATGGATAGTTGAAATGGAGACCCAGATGTGTTTGCTCTGTATCCTCATGAGCAAACCTAATCAGGCAGTATATGGTGGAAGCTACATGTTTGAATTCCTTTCTGGACACGTGTCCCTGTGCACAGGGATCTCTTGACAAGCTTTCTACTAGTGTGAAAGTTATTTCTGTTGTGCAGGCTTTTTCCCTCTGCCTCAAAACAACATGTGCATCCACTATGATATTATCTGAATCATGGGTCATCTACCGCCACCACCTGTGACTCCTAGAACGCTTCCATCAACACTGTCTCTGTACAATCCTAAACATCCACTGGTCAGATTATGTGACCAATACGACTGTTCTAGAACAAGCAGCGGTCACAAGTATTGAGGCCATGTTGCTGAGAACACAGCTGCGTTGGGCAGGGCACGTCTCCAGGATGAAGGACCACCGCCTCCCTAAGATCCTGCTTTATGGTGAACTTGCCACTGGCTGCTGCAAGAGAGGAGCCCCGAAGAAAAGATACAAGGTCTCCCTGAAACAACATCTCAGCCTTGGCCATATTGATCACCATAACTGGTCTACTCTGGCCTCCAATCGAGAGGTCTGGAGACACATTATCTTTAACACTGCTGATGCTTTTGAGAACGCACACAGGATCACTCTAGAGGAGAAAAGACAACGCAGAAAGAATCGTGCCTTGCAGAATATACCACCTAAGGAGTCTTTCTGCTGTGCCTTTTGCAGCTGGACGTGCCTATCTCGTATTGGCCTTTTTAGCCACCAACGTGCTTGCAACAAGCGTGGGTAGAGCCCTTCCCAAATCTTCGTTCACGAAGCCCAGCCATGAAAATGAAAAAAATGCACTCACTTGTTTTCTCTCTTTGCCAACTAATTTAGCTAAGTTAGCAGACTGCTAACTTAAAATCATTAAAGTGCACTTACTAAATAAATCACTCAAAAGTATTTTACTCTTAAAAAACTATAAATGACTACTACATGTTTTTCATTTGACGTATGTCAGTTTTGAAGCCTCCTGATTTTTGCAGACTCCCACTGGGGAGGTGGTTTATGTGAAGAGAAGCACTTTCTGAGAAATTTTTGGGTGGTTTTTTGTTTGGTTGGTTGGTTTGGTTTTGAGCTGAAAGAATTCTACACCAATGTGGAAAGTCATGTTTTGTTTATTGAATGGGAAGCAGAATGCTGTTTGCTGTTTCTCAGATGGCTTTATGGAGCTGAGTTGGGGCTTGAATGGTTAAATTGTATTTCTTTACAGGAGACCACAACTCCTGTAAAATCAGTCAGAACACAAATGTCTTTGGATTTCCCTTACTGTAAACTAGCGAAAATGCTTAGTGCACATACATGCACAGGGACATATACACACATATAGATATAAAAAACCCCTCTTCTACCCGGTCAGAGTATTTATCTAGTATTGTAATCCTTCTGTCTTATCACAAAATACATATATTTGCTGGAGTATTTTATGAAAATTCCTGTTGAACTTTTTAGGCATCTCTTACTGCTCATAAGTAAAAGTAAACTCTTCATGTCCAGCAAGTTTGGTTTTTATCCAAATGCTGTCTTGATTGATCTTGGTTGTTTTTACAGTGCAATTAGATTTATTTCTTTTCTCTGTTATGGTAGAAGACTTTTGACAGAAGTGGTGGCTCTTAGTGAGAGGTCAATGAGACTGAAGTTGTTGACCAAGTTCACTGTTGCAGAAAAGGAGGAGCACATCTTTTGGGGTACTTTTTTATGATCATTGCTTGTTCAGAGATTTGTTGGTGCTTCTCTGCTCTGTCAGTGTAAAACCCACTAAAATGCTCAAAGCAGATTAATAATGACTTGTTGCTCCTTGATCTGTCACTCCTTTGTAACTACTTTATATTGGATTGAGAGATCAGAGAGGGAATTCCAGCAGAAATCCAGTGAAATATTTAGCAGACTGGAGCATATGAGAAAGGAGTCAGAGGGAAGAAAGAAGGCTGGGGTGTTGAGGGGCAGGTCTGATCCCTGAATCGTAGTGGAGGTGTGTAGAGAAAGTGAAGATAAATACTTCTCATATACGCACATCACAAGGACAGGGGGCAGTTGTCACTTGTTGCAATAAGAGAATTTTTTTATTGGACATAAAGATAAAAAACTGTAGTGAGAGTGGTTAAGTGCTGGAAGTCACTCAGAGAGGTTGTGGAAACTCTGACCTTGGATATTTCAAAACTCAACTGGGCAAAGCTTTGAATAACCTGGTCTAACTTTGAAACTATTCCTTTTTTAAGCAAGAGGTTGGACTCGTTCACCTCCAGAGGTCCCTTCCAAATGACTCTGGCTTAATTTGCACAGTTCATAATGCACCTTTGTGAGGCGTGTAAGGTTCTGGTTCTTCTCCCATTTCTCCTGCACTCCCTTCAGGGAAATATAGACACATAACTGTGGGAGAGAAATCTTTGGCATGAAAAAGACTTTGTGTTCTTATTATCAGAGTTACTTGAGAAGATCCTGACAGACAACTGGTCTTTCAAACTACTGCCAAACTTCACAGGGAAACTTAATTTATCTGTGGTTTGTCATGACTCTCTAGGTGAAAAAGACACAAGTCAAATTTTAAATAGATACGAAATATCAGTGGGAATGTGTTCCTATAACTCTTAACAGCTGTATGTGACCTTGTAGTGTTATACATAACTTTTAGTAATGTCCTACTGTGAGGTGAAGACTCTGCAATGAGGTTGTTTCAGCTTTCAATTAATGTACATTTGTCCTCTCCTCCACCCTTATCATCTACTCTTGTAGCCTATTACTATTTTTTGTAGATGGCCAACACCTTCTGAATACTTCATTAATGGAAGATTTAGTGTGTGTACCTGTTGTTTAAGTGTTATTTAATGAGTCAGGCTGTTTTATGAGAATTCATGGTTGACTCCATAATCACTGCATAATACAAGGACTAAGCAACCACAGATGGAAGATAGAAGTGACATCAGACAACACAAGACTATTTTTCATTTTCACCTTGAAATAGGAAACATTTATTTTAAAAGGTTGATGAAATTTTAATATTTTCTCTATACATTAACTAGTCAAATTAATTGGTTCATCTGTTACTATCTCTGCTATATCTGGTAGTTTTTAAGCAAACTGTCATTGAAACTTACCATTGTTACGTGGCTAAGGTATTGTAGGTTCATAGCTGGACTTTTCCTGAATGGAAAAATTGCTTCTAAGAAGCTGATGACCAAACAGAGCAGATACATATGTTGAATAGTTACATTTGTGGAGTGCAGCCAATCCCATGTATGGAAAGAACTGCATAAGTCTTAGAAGATACTGGAAAGATCTGGTCACTAATGAACTATAAAAGATTTTCAGAAATTCCTGGTCTTATTTTTAAATTTTCTATTGCTTTCTGTGACAGCTTTAAGGACAGAGATGCCAAAAATCTGTGGATAAAAGCTGTTATGCATTATCCAGAGCATTACGGTACCATTTATTTAACTACATAGTTAAAAAAAGAA
The DNA here is from genome assembly GCF_025592945.1 of Manacus candei. Taxonomy (NCBI): domain Eukaryota; kingdom Metazoa; phylum Chordata; class Aves; order Passeriformes; family Pipridae; genus Manacus; species Manacus candei. The sequence goes on from NW_026138089.1 coordinate 7,893,765, forward strand.
AAGCAACTTCTACAACATTTCATTTTAGAGGATTAATATATACATGAAGAGGGAAGGAAAGAGCTTAGTTGTACTCTCCTTGAGTCAATAAAAACCCCAGCGTGATCAACCTTCTTTTACTGGCCTAATGAGAAATAATTGTTATGCTTTCAAAATACTAATCTTTATGGCTGAACAACAAAATACCCTTTTCTTTCATGTACCATTCAGTAAAAGATAATTGGATAGCTGAAACTGGTGAACCCCCCCCCAACTTTGTTTCCAGTCACTCTTTGGATTGAAAAGGAAATTGTAATGTCCCAGCTCATGAAAATCTGTCAGATTCCCTTGGATGGGTCTTTGCTTTGCTGTTCAAGTCATATGATGGGCAGGGGTGAATTGTTGAGGCTGAGAGCTTCTCCTCCTCTCTTCAGGCCCTTTAAAAAGTCTTAGATTGCCATTCACCTCGTGAATGCATTTTCTCCAGTGGGTAATCTCCTGTCAGCTCTCTAATACATACATGGCTATTGGTGAAAGTGCCTGTAAGACAGAAAAAGTAAATTAAATCTGGTAATCATGTCACTGTAAGAAAACACACTGATATCTTCATCCCCTTGGTTCTCTCTTGGTTCTGCTCCTTGCAGTATCTGTGGAATTCCAAGCACACCTTTGTGTCACCTGTTCTGACAAACCTCCAGGGACTGACACTGTGGGCATGTCTAGGTGACCTGTTCTGGGCCTTACACCTGGGGCAGGCATCTGTCTTTGTTTTTTTCCATTATTCGTCTTCCCTCAATTGCCACCTCCTCACAGTTTCCTAATAACCAGTCTAAATTTCTTTTTGTCATAATTTTAAACCAACTGTACTGTCTGTCCCTGGGGAATAGGGAGGATGTTGCTCTCTGATCCTCTTTTCAGAAACCTTTCAGATGTTCAAAATCTTTTGTCATGCTTCTTTCTTTTCATGATAGACTATTGATCTAATGGCAGATGGAGGTCTATCTGAGTCTAAAAAATAAAGATATCTGTGAACCTACGGGTGTGTTCAGTAGCAAATACCTACCATAAGCATATGGAAAAAAACATATGTACGCTTTCTTCCTATTGCTCATTCTAACCTTGATTTACATGGTATTAATCTGTGATGCTGAGTTAGTGACCCATAACGCTCAATAACACATAACTAGACAGTGAAGAATGACTTAGAAACAGCTGGGAGCAGTAGTTCAGCACAGCTGATCATTATTCTTGTCTATCCGGTCCAAGCACTGCCTGTAGCTGAATTGGAAAGATGGACTTGCTTTGCCATAGTTAGGTTTTGTGACTCTGATGTCCACCCAGTCCAGAACCGAGCACCTGTTTGTGCCTGGGTCAGTCTCCACAACATTTGCAGTGAAACACCCCCCTGCTTGAGCCAGAGGGGGGATTCTAATCTGGCCTTGCTTGACGGTGCTGTTGTCATTTTTATGGATTGCAAAGGGCAAAGAGGTGCCTTTCTGCTGTTTGGGTTCGAAAGGTCCTGCTGGTTCCAGTAAGTGCCCCCATCCAAGATCCAGAAGTAGTCCTGGAGGCCCAGACTTGAGGTTTTGTTGTTTTATGATTTCTTTTAAAAGTGTATTAACAGGGTGAACTGTGCAGTCTGCTTGCAGAAGTTCTAGTTGTTGCCTGAAAGTCTTCCTACTCAGGAAATAAAAAATGGCTTTTTGATTAAAGCTTTTGGATTAAGCAAGAGCTTAATCAGCTGGAGTTTATATTGGTGTTTATAAGCTCTGAAACAAGTCTTGGCTTGAGCTGGCCGGGTCACACTGCATTTGTTAGTCCAGTGGCAATTTATAACTGTTAAATTGAAGTAACCTTGTTTGGTGGCACAGACATGGCTTTTTGCATGTTTTTTGTGTATTTTTTTCATTCAGTTTCTGAAAACGGAGTGGGTATAAGGATGGAGCTGTTGTATATGCAGAAATTTAAGGTGATGACAGAATTGAGGAGAAAACTGAGAGGAAAAACAGCTGGCCTGTATTAGTTTTCTCCTGGTAGAAATGGGATTTGATATCAGTAGATGAGTATTCTGAACTGCAAGAGGATGTAGTAGGGATGACAACCCCATCCTCTTCATAAAGATTCACTGGGATTTCTCCTTTCTGAATGCTGCAGCACTTGAGATGATGCCCAGGAAATACTGTTGTATTATTTACTGTTGGTTTTTTTTTTTCATTTGTGCTCTTCTGAGTGTAGTAATGAGCTTCAGAATGAAGAAGAGAGAAATTAAAACAAAACTGAATAATACATGAAGAACTTCTGATGGCTACCAGTGATGCAGCTTGCTTTGATGCCTTGTTCAAACACTGGTCAAGGCACAGCTGAAGCCCTGCTCCTGTCTCCAGTCTCTTTTCACCTTGGTGTGATTGAACTCACACACCTACCTATGTGACTGAAAACCTGTTCAGTTGGGTTTGTGGTGGCCTCTACTGGTGTTCCTCTGCAAAGGAAAGAATCACAAGCTCAGCTGTTCTAGTTTGCTCCTTTGCAAACATAATAGTCTAGAAAATCTCTCCTTGTTAAGTGAAGTTATGGGAGGGCACTGAAAAAAGCCCTTCTAGCGCATCTGCTGTTGTGCCCCTTTGAATCAAGACCTACCATCAGGCGTTCAGCTCTCAAAGCTGCATGTGTTCCTCTGCTGAGCATTATGGGTTTATTGCCTCCAAGAGCAGATGTGACCTGGGAGAAACTTGTCTTGAGCCTCAAAGCATCTCCTGCCAGCTTTGGCACTGTGTTGCAGCTGCAGACTAGCTGGGGTGGGGCATCTGGGGGAGTTGGGGTGCTCTGCCCTGTGTGCTCCTTGGTGAGGCTTTCTTGCTTTGGATCGAGAGTATCTGCATTCTGGCTTAACCTGTTCCTGCCATTCCAAAATAATCCAGTACCACAGGTTGTTAAAGCTATTTAGAAGTCTTCCAGCTGTCATGGATAAAATAAAATGGATAAAATTAAAAGAGGCCTTGAGTGTGTTTATCGCAGAGAGGATGCTTCAAACTGATGTAGGTACAAGGCTCTTCCCTGCTTCTGCTAGGCCAGAGAAAGCATCTCACCAACTTTGCATGCCAGGGAGAGCATGGTGGGGAGAAGCTGGTGCCGGGTCAAGAAACATCATGGGGAGGAGTTGATGTCTAGATTGTGTCTCCATCCTTTTCAGCTGAAGAGCAAGGCATTGCTCTGAATAGCAAAAGACCTTCTTGCTTCAGGTTTAAATGACTCTTCACACGCTTGTGAACATCAAACCTCTGTGTGTTTGTAAAACCCTTTTGCCAGTAAGTTATTGGGGGGGGGGGAATCTGTAAATGATTTGTCTATTACATGTGTTTGGCTTTTGCTAGGAATTAGAAAAGTTACCAAGCTCTGGGATGTTCTGGTCCCATCTGGCAGGTGTAGCGCAAGGAATGTGTGGGCTCTGATCTTTCAGTTTGGTTTTTTCCCCTTGAACGCCCTAAAGTTGAGCTCTTGAGCTGGTAGAGCAGAGGGTCAGAGCTTCTCAAATCGATCTGTCAACTGACCTGCTACACTTACCTAACTCGGGGGGATGGTGGTCTGATGTGGAAAGTCAGGCTGTTGGAAAGTCATGGCCCAAAAGCACATGACTTGTTTTTGAATGGTGTGCTTGGAGCTCATCAATTTTGCCTGTTGGGGAATTGTTAATGGTTACATATTTAGGCTTTTTATCAGAAAAAATGGAGGCTAGAAAATTTGGTTTTTTTTTTTTAAACAACTTATAGCTCAGGTTTAGCAACTGAGAAGCTGAAGCCCTGTTAAAAGCACTGAATATCATGAGACTTGAAGTAAAATCATGAGATGGCAGTGTTGCTTCTAGCAGCTGATCTCTTTGGCAGTGCTTCATTTTCTAGGTCTCTGTGCAAATGCTTTTTGCTTGCTAAAAGCCTTGTATTGACAAATTACAGCCAAAGCTAAATGCATGATTATTTCCACTGTCTAACCTGTTTATCACTTCTCTGTTGCTTCTGGATTTGTCACTTGAATTTCTCACAGGCACAAATTAGTGCACTTGTATTCCTGGCAACGCATAGATTTTGAATATGGTTAAATATGCTTAAATTAATCTGACATCTGGAGATGTGGGTAGTGAGAACCCGTTTCCATGTTACCAGCTAACTTTAGCCTCGTAGCCGAGGAGACTATCTAACTATCTGTGTGGGGTGGCAGGAGGGAGCTCATAAAAGAGTCCTTTGGAGACTGCAGTTGGTGTCGGCCAAGCTCTGGCAATGCTGGCCTTCAAGAGCATCTGAAGGGACTGGCTTCTTGACTCATGTGCTTCAATTTAATCCAACCCATTTTGACCACAAGAGCGTTGTTGGCCTGAGAGCAACTGGGGAGCTTTCCCTTACAAGTTCAAGTGATCCTTCAACTCCTTCTGGCTGCATCTGTGCTTAGCTTTTAGCCTGAGTCTATTCAGGCATGCTTTGAAGGAGGGCATTGCCAGTAGGTGCGCGAGTACCCTTGATCTGGAGCAAATATGCTACATCACGCTAATGCAGGCAGTGCTTTATAAGCTTGTGTTTAAGAGTTTGAAATTTAAATGTTTAAGACTCTGTCTCCTTGGGCTTGCCAGGTACATCAAAACTCAGCTAACACTTGCCACCAGAAGAGGCTTCTGTGAGTCAATGTCATATGCTGCTTGCTTATCATAGTCTGGTGACACTGTAATAACACTGCAGTGCTTCCATATTGAGCTTAAAAAAAGGTCTCAGCTTTTGCAGCCCTTTGAACAGGATCCAATCCCTAGTAAGATCTTTTCACATGGATCAAAGGGTAACTATACCCTTTAGGTACTTGGGGTTTTTTTCCCCTGGTCTTTCCTTCTTACCCCAAATTCTTCCTTCAGTTTGTATAGTCAAGGGGTAACGTCCTGTTGCGTTCAGACAGAATAATGGCTGCTCTTGCTACACTTGAATAATGTTGATGTCCTTTGAGCAGTGGGAGGCAGAAGCATTTCCTGGCTGGACAGTAAACCAAACTGGTGCAGGGATAAGCTTTTAAACAGCTTGCATGCTGTGTGAGCAGCCTTCTCCATGGACTACAAGAGTGGGAAATTAACTTCAGTATGTGGATTTTTTTATATGGAAATCGATAGTCTTTATGCGAATGTGTTTGAGAGAATAAGACCTGAGGTTTGTTGTTGGCTCTTGACTATGGCTAAGCATGGTGGTAGCAGCTACGTCAGAGCTGCAGAAAACTCAGGTAGCTTGACTTTGCATGATACTGTGGTGGTGGCCTCTTGGTTCTCTGTAGTGCTATAGTGCTGTGGAAGCAATGAAACATGGCCTAACAGTGTGAACTCAGGATGAACAAGTACAAAAATGGTGGGTTAAAATAGGGCAATGAAATGTAAAAATATTCTTCCCTAGAAAGGGCCTTCACGCCATTTAGAAAGGAAAAAAAAGATGTACCTACATTCTTCTGCCAGGATCCCCAGCACACACTGGCTTGGCTTCAGTAATTTTTAATAGAACTCAACTTCAAGCGCTTCCAAATGAGCAAATAGGAAATGAATTAACTTAAAGAAGGACTTGAAGGACTCAAAGGACTGTGTCCTTTGGAGGACACCGATAACAAAAGAAAAATTCATTATAGAAATTAATGAGTTGCAGATAGCTTCCTGTGTCTTGTTTTGAGGCTTTTTTGTATTGCTGAAATTTGTGCACTGCTGCTGATGAAGTTTTGCAGGATCTGTCACAGTGAGGGTTCATTTTGGAAGGCTGTAATTTACAGGTGGGAAAGGATTCAGGATTTCAAGGAAAATTTTGGTGCTGAGTTCTAACTACCCCCTAGCAGCTTTAATATATCAATTCCAAATCCTCAGTGAGTATAAGGGGAAAGAGATGCAAAAAATGGCCAGACTCACACGATCTTTTTAACATCTGCTTTTGTCATTGTCTGAGTCAGAATACCAGGCTATTGCTCTGACACAGCTGGGCATCATTACTTATGTTTTTAAACAACATGAAATTCCTCTTCCCTTGTTCCCACAAACATCATACTACAGATATTTTTTCTCTGTGTATACATATGGACATGTTTATTTCCTAGGGGATGCATGCACTCTCATATGGCTTATCTTCCCATGCTATTATTTCAAGATGAGTTGATGGCTGCAAATGATAATTCCCCAAACAGGAAGATATCAGGTCTAGCTTCTTTTAAAGCTTATCTCTGGCACAGTGCTCATTAGATGAGGGGATGTTTCTTATTGTGTAATGTGGGGTTGAGGAACCTGAAGGGGACAGCAGAAAGTTTTGTTACTCCACCTGATTTTTTCAGTTAGGTGTTTGCATCAGGCTGCATGGATACAATCTGCACTGCAGACTCCATATAATCTCCATTAAAACTTTCTGAGTTAACTCATATAGAGTACCTTCAATGACAGGTTTGTTAAAACTTTGTCACCTTGTTCTCAGAAAAGTCAAGTGAGGAATTTCATCTTGATTTTCTTAAGTGGATTAGCCCTGGCATAGCCAGGATGCTACTCAGTCTTCAAGGTGCCTTCAAGGTTGCAGTGTCATAATGGCTTTAGCAATATTGCACTCAAAATGTGCCTGCTAACAATTTTCAGCACTAATGATAAAAAAAATGAAGCGAATTCATGTAGAAAAACTTTACAGGGAGTTTAATCTTCTATCACAGTGTAGAAATGTTTAGCTGATGTGTAACTTTTTGTGCCTTAAGGGTTATGGAATTTGTTTTGTTTTCTTTTTTTGGCAAACATCCTGTTTCAGAATCTGTTGCAACTGGTTGACAGTCAATGTGTCTAGTTCAGTTGGTTTTGGAACCAAAATTCTAGTTGAAGGCTTTAAAGAGCTGAGACTCAACAATATTAAGGTGGGTCCTCTAATAAGTTACATCATTTATGGACAAATAGGGGAGAGAGGGTGTAAAATTCTGTCCTCGGGACAGATGATTGAGAGGCTGACTTGGGTTCTCCTCATGGGTTTGTGTTGCATTGAACTTAGGTGTCAGTTGCCTCAAAGCTGAGGAGGGATAACATTTGTTCTACTGATGAAAAGAAATTTTGAATGGATGTTGCTTTAGATGTGCAGCTTCCACAAGCAGAGTAGTACAGTGTCTGTCAGACTGTTTCAGGTAACAGTTGACAGTGCTGTAGAGCGTAGATTAAACAAAGTTTACACCTGACTTCGAAAATTGTTAAAACTGGTGCTGTTGTCATGCAAATATTGGCTGTTGCAAGCATGCTTTGAGATTACAGCATTATGATTCAGAAGTGCCATTGTATCTCCTCCAGTGCTGTTTATCCATCTGTGCTGACAGTTTTCTCCTGACTCTGCACAGGGATGAAAGGGAAAGAGGCAAGTCTAGATCTGATGATAGGCTCTATCATTCTTGTATACTTCAAAGGCTATTGCTTGTTCTCATCACCTCCTGCACTATTTATGTTGTATGTAAATCATCTGATCCACGTTGTGCTCCTAATAATTCTCAAGCTGTTTGCCAGAGTTGCTCATCACTGTCCTCGCTGCTATGGAAACAAATTTTTCCCAGTTTCATAGGAAGAATATTTTCTGTTTCTGACAGATTTGATTATGATGCATCAGAAATTGAGAGTCCAGGCATCATTCTCTATAACCAGGTGCTCTTGAAATAGTTTTTGGAGGCTGCTTAACATTTGTTGTTTGTTTTGTTTGGAAAATCAAGTGAAAGAAAGGGGGGATGGGTATTCAATCATATTTGCTGCATTCTGTTAAGGGAAGTGCTGCCCAAAATCTTGCTGCAACACATCATTTTAAAAAATGAATGACTGCCATTCTTTCCCTTGCCCTTTGCATCTTCATGACAGTATGACTAGTGTGTTCTCAGTGACTTTTTCTCTGCCAACATTGAGCAGTTGCTACTTATTTGAGCCACATTTGACCTTTGCATCCTGGTGAACAAGAAGTGATGAGTGGAAAAAACAACCCTTCTCCTAATTGCAGTATCCTATGCGTACACTAGTGGGATTTATGGTGGTACAATGCCAGCTTTTGACTGCTCTTAGCTAATCTGCTGCTGGACAGTTGCTAAAAGCTCAAAAATTGATTAAATAGTTTTTCCTTTTTTATGCATGTGAACAATGCATGTTTTTTATGCATGTGAACCTTTTTTATGCATGGTGAAGGGCCTTGAGGGAAAGCCATAAGAGAAGCAGCTGAGATCACTTGGTTTGTTCAGCCCAGAGAAGAGGGGGAGACTTAGGGGAGACCTCATTACAGTCTGCAACTTCCTTGTGAGGAGAAGAGGGTCAGGCACTGATCTCCTCTCTGTGTGGTGACCAGGGATAGGACACCAGGAAATGGCCTGAAGTTGTGTCGGGGGAGGTTTAGGATGGATATTAGAAAAAGATTCTTCACCCAGAGGGTGGTTGGGCACTGGAACAGGCTCCCCAGGGAAGTGGTCACAGCACCAAGCCTGACGGAGTTCAAAAAGCATTTGGACAACTCTCTCACACACATAGTGTGAGTCTTGGGGATGTTCCTGTGCAGGGCTAAGAGTTGGACTCTGATGATCCTTGTGGGTCCCTTCTAACTAAGAATGTTCCGTGATTCTGTGCAACAAGGTATTCTGACCATCTGGATATGAATTCTTACTCAAGCAATTCTGTTCAATTTTTTTTTTGTGCCTTGTGCCTTTTTTTTGCACACACTTTTGGTGGTTCATAGTGGTGCCACGGGCATGTGGAAAGAGCTCCCTGTCTGGAAAGGTAATGCTTAGCTAAAACACCCCTTTTCCTATGGCTGACCATGATCTCAAGCATCTGATTAAAGTCTCAGATATTTGTAAAATGTACCCTGATTTCGCTATTGCTTTATCCTTTTAGTCAAGGAGTATTCCCTCCCATCTGTTTTTTTTTGTTCAGCTCCTGCAACTTGTCTATATAGCATAGGATTCAGTCTAGGATGACAGCAATCTGCTTTCTTTGTTTCTGACATTCCTAGCACAGCAGGAGACTTCTCCCTAATTGAGTCTTGTAGGTTTTAATGCAGTAATACCTTTGCTGATCGTGACAGCTCACAGGATATGGCTGCTTCTCAGCAGAACAAGAATACCCTCACACAGCAGAACTGCAGGGTGGGCAAGATAATCTCAGCAGGTCGGCTGCAGTTTTGCATTTCACTGGGTGGAGCAAACTTGCATCAAAATGGCGGTGGATTCTCCTTCTTGGTACCTTGAGTTGATTTTTATCCTGCTGTTATTGAGTATCTATGCTCTGGGTTCTGCCCGTCAGCAAACTTTAGCAGTGTTTGATTTCAGATTTAGTGGGGACCCACTGCTGACAGAATGAGGAAAAGGAGAGGGAACACAGGAAATCGGGATTGTTTTGACTTATTTGGCTCCCAGATCATTGAGTGACAACTGAAATAGGCAGAGGAGAACGAACTCCATCACTCCTACTCTGTCTCCCCCTTTCAATAGTTTGGACCTTGGGAGATACATTATTTTAAGCATATCTAAATTAATTCCTCAATTTTTCATCCTTAAATTTGGTAGGAAATGTGTCAGAAAGAAGCTCCTGTTGTTTGTTTGTTTGATTGTTTTGATATTGAGGGTTTTAATGTAAAGAGATTTCTAATGAAAACAGAAAATTTGCAAGCAAATCATTAAATTACATACTAGCTAATGACCTGTGCCTATCTCATACTCCAGCAGTCCTGGTGGTAAACCTTGATACAGGACATGGAAATGAAAATTAACTCTTTGTGGTCTTTGTGATTTACAGCCAATGAAAATTGACAGCGGAACAAGAGAAAAGAAAGCTATCAGAGATACCCTTTTCTCTAACAGTATAAGCAAGCAAGAGTGTCCATTGCCCTGCCAGGAGGGTTTGATTGGGTGGTGTGTGCTGCCGTTCTCAGCCGTCACCACGTTTCAGGCAGATCAGGTGCAGGGCTCTACAGACGTTTCGGAGCGCAAAGCAGTTGGGGGTGAGTGGGTGAAACACTGACTGACTTGTGTTGGCAGATGGGAATTCAGGGATTCATTAGTCATGCTGTAGTATCTTGTTTTGCAGTATCTTGTTGTGTCGTGATGATATGAGAGAAGAGAGTTGCCTTTTGATAGCTGAAGAGGGCTTTTAAATACTGCAGGCTGAAAACCCCTGTGCTTAAAAGATGTCTTCTACAGCATTTGATCATTGAGATAGTTGTCTTGCAGATCAGAGGGACATATATGATGGTTAGCATTATCAGGCTCCATTGATTATGGAAAGTGGGCTGCTGGACCTTATTTTGGAATGAGCAGAGAATGGTCTGAAGAGATGCTGTCCATTGGTAGAAAGACCTTTTTTAGCTGCAGCATAGTCATACAGTACTATAGTTCTCATCTGACAAAATTAGGGTCTGTTCCAATAAAAATCAGTCAACTGGAAGATAAATAATCTTCTTTTTCAAACCGTCCTACTTAACTGTACCTTTGTGATACCCAGATGAGGGTTCTACATCTATCTTTGCTTGCTCTTTTCCCAGGAGGCTGTAGTGTGCCTACTTAAAAGAAGCTTTTCCTTGCCATTCTTCAGTGATTCACTTTTTTGGGTGGAAATTAGGTCTAGACCTGTGCTATCTGTCAAAGAAGTATAGGATATGAGGTATGCTGTCCTGGTCACATCATTTTAATTTTAGATCACAGGAGGGAGGAGGAAGACAAGCAAGTCTTTCCAGCCACCTACATCTTCAGGATTGAAGTCACAAATGTCTAAAAGGGTGTAAGTAGAAATGATTAGCAATGAAATCATCCATGTAAGTTAATAGATGGGTAAATATACGATGAAGAGAAAGATGCCATAAAATTAATAGTTGAAGAGACATGAATATTTGTAACCTCACTAATGTCTATGGCAAAATGAAGTACTCTGGAATAAATTAGAATAACAATGAGGGGAGTAAGCTTATGAACAGTTTGGAGTATATTCTGTCAGAACTGGGCAACATTTCTTAATCACTCAGATCTCAGATACACACCTCTGCCTGAGGAAACACGACCAAGCCTTGTGAAACATTCCATCCAAGAGGAAACCAAATTAATGGGCCATTTTGCAGTGCTTGCTTGATACAGAAAAATGCAAAATTCCTCCGCACAGTGAGATCATTTTAAAGGGACTAAGTACTGGCAGCCTCTGGATGAGAGACTTCTAAGCTTGTTTTCACCCCTTCTCCTACTGAAATCTAAGTAAATAGAAAGGTTTAAAATAGATGTTCCTCAGTGTAGTAAATGCAGTTTCACCAAAGCTTTTCACCAAGTCTTCCCTTGACTGCCTTTTAAGACATTAAATGTTGTGCTTTTCCCATGGTCTCTTCTGTCCTTGTTGCTCTGCAAGCATTGGAAATTTTTCATGTTAGCAGTCAGCAATTACTCTTTGGGTTGCAGTGCTGGGCACAAATACCCTCCTGGCTCTTACAAGAGGGTCATAAATTGCCCTGTTTTAGATAGTTCAGGTAAGCACAATATTTGGAGGTGATCTCAGACTGTGTTGTTCTTGAATTAGGGGAATTGGCCTTTTTTTTCATTTCTTCATTAGCTGTGAGTGTCCAACACATGCCGCTGACTGCAGAGCCTTCAGGAATGGTGCCTTCAGGGTGTTTAAATACAAAGGGGCCACATTTGTGTATCTCTTAAGGGGCTGCTTCTGCACAAATATGACCAGGGTCCTTGCAATGCTGAGGAGAACTAGCCTGATAAAAACTGAAGCCTCATCTTTGAGTAGCTTCTGAATATAAGTGCAGTGAAGGAGCAGCTTTTTTACTTGTGGGGCGGGAGGAGAAGAGCTGAAGAGTTCGGTATTTCCAAAATGTTCTAACCATACTGTCAGTGTTGCTTAGCAGCAGAGAGTTTAAAATAGCGGTATTACTCAACAGTGTGAGCCACATTTGCACATGGTAATGTTCTGTGTCCTGTATTGACTTGCTGCATTATAAAAGTGCTAAGTTAATGTAAAGAAAGTGAAGATAGCTCACCTCCTCCTCTCTTAACTTGATGAACAAATGGCTGAACAGTGACATGTCTTCCTTATGGTTTCAACCAGTAGATGTCCAGTAAGACATGCCATGATGTTTCAGTCCCCATAGGTGTGCACACGCACATGTAAAGGCCTTTCACACTCTCGTTTGCCTCTGAACAAGTTTAGCTCTTGAGCCAGCAGCCTGTACTGGTGCCAGCTAAGGTTGTGCTGTTAATGCAGCATCAGTTGGCTTGGGGGACACTGGCAATGAACAGCAGAGACAAAAGAAAGTGCAAAAAACACTCAGTGATCTCCCAGCAGCCTAACTTCTCGGTCCCTGTTAGTGCACATTCCCACCACTTGTCTGCCTCCTGGGCAGTTTGTCTTCTTAACATGATGCTGAGAGTACCTGAGGCGGAGGTATCGCCAAATGTCTGTGGGAGTCCCAGCCTCTGGTGGAGGAAGTCAAAGGACTTGCAGCTCTGCAGCTGTAGTTGTTGTTGTCTCCAGAAGAGTGGAATTATAGTGATGAAGGCAATAGATTATGCTGACCTAAGTGAAAAGCTTGATTCAGGTATCAAGGAGTTAAAGAGTTTTGTCCTCTACAGGATTGGCTAAGGGTGGATGGTGGTTAAGTTGTATGGTAGCTACTGAAAGATCTTATTTGCTGATGTAAAGATGGGCAGCTCAGTGTGTTACACTGAGCTTTGAAGAGCTTCAATATTGCTTTAGAGCTATAGAAATTATCCCTTGGCATTGCTAATGATCTTCCTAACATGACTACGTGTTGTTGTGTCAGTATAGGACCATATTTTAAAGACTTTAAGTGAGTTAAAATAGCAACTGGATCTGTCTTTAGTGGTTTGTATGCCATACCATGGAAATAAAATGTTTACCAGATGTGGATGTTTAAATGCTGACCTTAAAATAAGGCAAATATGTTTCTTAAGCGGATCTCCCTGTTTTTTTCAGTATTTAAAACCATGGCCCACTTCTTCAGTGAATGCTTGTAAATAACCCATCTTAAATTGCACAGTTAGAACATCATCTAAATTTACAGTTATTTTATTCATGCTTTGCTTGAAGTATCAGCAACTTTTATGACTTTTATATACATTGCCTCAGCACACAGTATATGAACAGTGGAGAAGTATGACCATTAAGTGTTAATCTAAGACTGGGAGTTGCACTAGTAAAGTACTTCATTCAGCCACTTGTAGTTTGCAGGGTAATGTTTCAAAAAGAAATGTGGTAGTGTTTGTGACAAATAGCACAATATAAGTTATGATAACTTATATTGATTTAAAATGCTGTTTTACAGTTTTTGAGGAGGAGAGCTGAGCTCAGTTAATGGTTTTGGGTTGGGGGTAGCAATGGATTTAATTCTTCCATGACTTACCGCTGTAGAGACTAAAGATACTGAAGGATGCTGAAAAAAAATTATTATGCCACTATTACTTGTAAAGACAATGATTTTCAGTTGTTAAAAGAAAACAAAACAGACATCCCATTTTAGTCAGAAAAAGGACACCTGATGTGCCAACGGCTGACACATTTTTTTTCCCCAGAATGATTATGAAAGACATGAAGGTCATATGAGAGACCTTGAATTTCCCTGCACACATGCTTTGTACTTCAGAGCAGTGAATCTCTTGAGATGTCAGTTGCTAAGAAAAATATGCTTCTGTTTCCAATTAGGCAAGCAGGGTCTTGTGAAACCATGTCTGCAACCTCTTGAAGCTTTGTTTCAAAGTCCCTGCCGGTGGAGGGGCGTTCATAGGAGCCCAAATTGCAAATTCTTCAGGTGCTTAGGAGATGGTGCAAGTAATTTATGCACTACTGGCTTTTCACAATTGGGCCATATGTTACCCAGCTGATGTACAGTGTCACATGCAGACTGAGGATGTCACTGTCCTGTGCTGGCTGTTTAGCCTCTGAGCTGGCAAAGCCTTTTAGAGAATGTGATTTAAGGGTAGTGCTTAAGGATACACTACAAAGAGGAGAGAGCTTTTTCAACTGGGATCACTGTCAGTTAATTGCTCTAAACAGATTCTTGACTGGAGGAGAGGAAAAGTGGGAAATGGGAAAGAACTCCGTCCAGCTGAATTCCTCATAGATATTATTTACCACTTCTAGTTCGTCCCTGAACAAATAATTTCTCCATATCTCTGTATATGTGGGTGCATGTGTGCTATAATCAGGTCCTGAAAAGTTTATCCTGTATTTCAGAAGTATCTTGTTCTTGTGATTTCTAGTAACATGGCCTATCTATGACCTGTTTCCTGGATGGTTTCCAACAAACAAAGATGTATTTAGTTAGAGGAAAGCAGATGAATGAAAATTAGCTGGCCACATACACAATATGGTCCTTTATATGACTGCCTGCCCTTGCTGACACACAGAGATGAGCAGGGCTTCTTTTCTTTGTTGTAGATAGAAATCTTGCTAGAGCTTGAAGTTTTTCATAGGTTTGCAAAATGAGCTCTTAGTAGCCTTACAGGACTCACATGGGCTTCAGCAGGGCTTGGGTTTGGTCCTTTGACAGCATTTTTTCTGTATATGTGCTCAAAATGTGTGTTTTCTCAAGGCTTGCATGTTGCCTTAGATTATCAGTTTGTTTTCTTGGAGATCTGGTGAATCCATACAGGAGGAGGGATGAGATTCCAGTTCTTTTCTGTCACCTTCCTAATTGTCCTACGGGTTGGTTATCTTCATCCTTTTTTGTGTCCCCAAGTCAGTTGCTGTGTAAAGGAGGAAAAAAGTTCCATGTTCAAACTACTGCTGGCATGAGCCCAGGTTTGCCATGAGTGTCTCACATTAGGCTCTGAGGCCGGGCCAAGCAGAGCGATACATTTCCGGGTTCTCTTTGGCTTTAGAAACTTGTTTTACATCTGGAGACAATGCTTCCATGAATTGCTTATTCCCTTTGGGCAGAGGCAGATGTGGGCCCTGCACACAGGCCACGTACCGGCACCCGGATGTTTGTGCTCAGCTACTCCTTTGAGAGCTCCTGGCGCCCACAGGATTTGCAGGGGCAGAGCTGGGGGAGCAGCACCCCTCCCTCTTAGACATGGGGTGATGGGCACTTCAGGGCAGGCAGCTGAGCAGGTGCCTCTTCTCTAGTGGAACCCCAGAAGGGACATTTGTCTGCATCTTCTACCTCTAGGCGTTCCTAGGTGTATTTCTCTGGTCCAGCAGATAAATGCTGCATAGTGAATGCAGTGGTGTTTCTATTTGTGATTAAGTATTGCATAAACCACTGCATAAATTACAGTGCTGATGTATATGCACGTGCCTGACCTAGCTGTCCAAGATCTGTTCTTGCGTTTTTGCACCTTGCCAATTCAAGATCTAAATAATGAAAAACAGAGCTCAGCTGCATAGTTATGACTTCACTTCCCTGAAGTTTGTTGCTTTCCCATGTTAGGCCTAGTTTCACTCTCTTTGCCAGCCCTGCAGGTAGCCATCAGCTGTGGGGAGCTCTTATGCATGTCATCTCCTGTTCTGGGATGAGTTAGCCTTTTTCTGTTCCTGACTTTCCTTGTTGTTTTGATGGGAGTTTTTTTCTTAAATTTTTTCCTACAGCCAAATGAACAATGTGGTTGCCTGTTTTTGTTTAATCCTAGGGCTTCTGTTTTCCAAATAAGCATTGTCTTTACTCTGTTTTGCTACCCTGGAACAGCAGTTGCTGCTACCTGAAAAGGCTTTGAGCCCTAAGTGTTTTGTGTGTGCTGTCTACATGTAATTGAGGGGCAGGCCAGAACATGGCAACATGGGCTTTTTTTCTGTTCTGTCCCTGGCTGCCTGGTAGATGCTCATGTTTGAAGTATCTGTCTTGGTCTTCCTTGTTGAGGGAGAGCTTGGGATGTCACTCCTGGTGCAGCTTGTTCCCCTCCAGGGTGAGCATTCTCCTGACAGACTTGTATGCAAACCAATATGGATTGGTAGGAAAAGCTAAACCTGGCACAGAGATGGGATTAGCACCTAACTGCTGGCTGAGGTGTGCTGTTTAGTGCTAGGTTTCTTAAGCTTATGTCTAGAAATTGCTCCAGGAGTTGGTACTTGCAGAACTCAAGCTACTGCAAAGTCCACTTAGAATTTGGTGGATATTTTTGGTTCTGTCTGCATATTTCCTTGTGGTCTTTCCTCTGCAGTTTAGATGTCTCAGAGCTGCCAACACTTAGTGGTGTGTAAGAGCTGCAGGATGGGAGGGTGTGAGCAATGCAGTCCTAGATATCTCCTTGCTGCTTCCTGCCTCCTCCAGCCTATCTCTGTTGCTGTGGCAACTCTGAGCACCTACAGGCATGGAGCATTTGTTGCCTATCCTTGCCTTCATGCTTCATGCTTCTTGTATTTCTGTGCCTCTCAATTTGTCGCATGTTTTAGGACTTGGAATTCCTTTTGATTAAGGCTAGAGACTGCTAACTTTTTAGGAGGGCATTTGTCTAAGACAAGATGTCATAGATCACTTTTCGTCACGGTGTATGTAGTATTGCGTTTGTGTTTGATTAAAATTCTTCAGGCATCTTTTCTGAGTAAAGTGAAGCACGTGGTCATGCAGTGTCCCAGTCACATGGTAACAAAAGAGTCCATTACAACATTTCATTAGAAGTCTGTGTATATCACAGTTGTTTTCATTTCCAACAAGAAACCCGCGAACAACCCAAGGGAAAGTCAAATATGTGTATGGTGCTGTCCAGCTATCTGCAGCTGTCTGGAAAGTGTTTTTGCAATCCTCATCCTCTGTTTCATTATTTTCTTGTGCTCTTTTTAATTATAGGACTTTTTTTTTCCATTTTATCAATTATTAAAAAATTTGAGAATTATATAGAATGTATTTTGCTCTCACTTTCTTCAGTTTAATACTTTATCTTCCACTAATTAAGCTCTTTATCATGAGCAATTACTGTCATCTTATACAAACAATTGCCAAAAGGTTATCTTCCTTTAATAAGAGCGCAAGAAATTGTTCTAGGGGTTACAGGCCCTGTGGAGGTTTGCCAGTAAATCTTCTGCATAAAATATTTGTAGTCATTGTAATTGCATACTGTACTTTATGCTAGTGCAGAATCACATTCTTCCCTTGAGTTCATCATGCCTGTCTTAGGGCTTTTATGGTGCTTATGTGTTTAATGTGAACTTGCTTCTGCAACCAGAAAGTAGAGTTAAATTATGAAGGAAAGAAAATGGCAAATATTTTACTTATCTTTATTACTGTGCTATAAACAGTAATAACACAAATGCAGATATAGATCAGTGGAGGGGAGAGTGTCATGCCTGAAGGGCTGTGTCAACCCCTGTTGCTGGACATGCCTGTAGAGAAAGTGCAGGTAAGAATGAGGGCCATCAAGTCAGACTCATCAGAGTAGACTTGGTTTCATGGGGGATGCAGTGAAAGTGTGGTGTTTCACCCTTCATTTCAGATTAATTGGCTTCATATAGCTTAGGTTTGCATCTCTTTCTATCTGACTTGTCTTGTGATTAATAACAATACAAGTTAGAGAGAATCTAATTTGGGCATGTCTTCCTGTGCTACCTCTGCACCTCTGGCAGTGATGTGTGCTGGAGAAAAACGTATGAAAACTCTACAGGTCACTGTGAATACTTCCAGTCATCCCCATTCCCAGTTTACAGAATCACAGAATATGCTGAGTTGGAAGGGACCCACAAGGATCATCAGAGTCCAACTCTTAGCCCTGTGCAGGACCATCCCCAAGACTCATGTGCCTGAGAGTATCATCTCAATGCTTTTTGAACTCTGTCAGGCTTGGTGCTGTGACCACTTCCCCAGGGAGCCTGTTCCAGTGCCCAAACACCAAGGGTGGAGAACCTTATTCTAATATCCAACCTAAACTTCCCCTGACATAAGCTGAGGCCATTCCCTGGTGTCCTGTCACTGGCCACCACAGAGAAGAGATTAGTGCCTGCCCCTCCTCTTCTCCTCACTAGGAAACTGTAGAATGCAATGAGGTCTCCCCTCAGTCTCCTCCTCTCCAGGCTGAACAGACCAAGTGATCTCAGCCACTCCTTATGCAGCTTCCCCTCAAGGCCCTTCACCATCTTCATTGCCCTCTTTTGGACACTCTCTAAAAGCTTAATATCTTTCCTATATTGTGGTGCCCAAAACTGCCACAATATTCAAGGTGAGGTCTCCCCAGTGCAGAGCAGAGCGGGACAATTCCTTCTCTCGACCGGCTGGTGATGCTTTGCCTGATGCCCCCCAGGACATGGTTGGCCCTTCTGGCTGCCAGGGCACTGCTGACTCACATTGAACTTGCTGTTGACCCTGACTCCCAGGTCCCTTTCCATGGCACTGCTTTCCAGCATCTCATTCCCCAGTCTGCACAAACATCTGGGGTTGCCCCATCCCAGGTGCAGAATCCAGCACTTTCCCTTGTTCAACTTCATTTGGTTGATAGTATTGTTCTAGCCAGGAGTCCTGCAAAAACAAACACTGAGTATTAGAATGGAAACAGAGCTTTTTTGGTTTTGATGGTCTTTTAACTTTAATGGAATGCCCTCTTGATAATTAAGATCAAATGAGGTCTCTCGAATAGGATCATTAGTTTGATGTTGACCCCAAAAGGTTTAGGACAGTGATATCTTTTATTAGCAAACTGATATCCAAACTTTGCCAATTGTACATCCATCTATAGGAAAGGCCCTGCTGGTTATTGGACTTGTAACATTTAGTTGTGTTCGTAGACACATGTATCTTAGCTCTGTATGTTCTGTTTTGATTTATTGCAGCAATAATGTGTCTGATATATTGTGTCTGAACAAAAAAATAATGGTGCTGTGGCAGCAGAGGCAGTATCTTTGTAAGGGACAGTAACTTCAGACCAAACCCCACACCAGAAGAGGCTTTGGCTACAGAAGGCCAAATTTACAAATGTTAAAACCCCTACCCAGTTAAATTCAGAAAACTTGTCAAGAGGCATGAGCTTGCTTCTGGGTCCCAGCCTGGCTGCCAGCCTGCATGCATCACTCATCCTCTGCAGAGCCTTCCTGCCCAGCTCAACATATCAAAATCCAGCCAGAATGAACCAACTGCAGCTGTCAGCCTCATACAGCAGCTGTATGTCTTTCATTGTGTAATATGTTGAGTTCCAGCAGCAAGGCAGTGCTGGGAGTAGAGATGTGCAGTGGTGGGGTGTAGAGGGCCCCTGCAGTGCACCTTGCATAGCAGGTCCATTCTGCAGCTGATCTATCCAACCCTTTGGTCCTTTTGTCCATCACCTTAGCTTTTCCCCAGCTTTCCTTCACAGGTAATCTTTTGCTGGTGTGGGTAGGATGTCTTTTGACTCTTACGTGGATTGAGATTTTAGTAGGCAAACTTCATTCAGGAGTGTTGTCCATCCCTTGATCCAACTCATGTTATTTAGTATGTCAGGAGCTCTCATGTCACACTTACTTAAAATATAGCATTTGAAATTGCCTGAAGTGATCAGTTCTAGTGCTTATCTAAAGATACAAACTTAAAATAAAATCTAAATTTAAGGTTCCTAGTATATTGCTTTAATATAAAAATAATATTTTCTCACCTCAATTGCAGACTTTCGAGTCCAGTTCTTCAATGTCTCAGCAGGCCCCCAAGTCTGCTATACAACATGCAAAATGAAGCCACCAGCTACTCTGAAGCCAAAACTGGCCATTATAAAACCTCTGTAAGCTGGCTGCTAGTCTCAGAGTTCATTATGAGGGGAGGTCATTCTTCCTTTCTTCCTTGGAGCAATGAATGTAGCTTTTGAGTACATTTTAAAAGTTTCATTTAATCACAATGTGGATGAATTGTTTCAGCCGTGATCGCCTGATGGGAAACTAACTTTCTTCTTCCTGGAAGAAAAACTACTGTGTTGATTCTTGCAGCAGCTTTAGAACTACAGGATGTGATTTATTTCCCTTTTTTTTTTTTTTTTTGAAAGACTTGAAGATTTTGGCACTAACAAAGGAAATTTTTCTCTCTCTCTTCTCTGCTTTTTATTTTTTCAGTCAGTTTTCTTTTGAAATTGGTCAATATGCAGAATAAGGTCTTTAATGGGCTCTTTCTGTACATCTTCTCAAAGTGTTTTTTCTCTAAATGTATTCAGTTCCTCCATAAAAATCATGTGATTGAAAAATGCTTTGAAGAGTGTATCAGTTTCATATTTGGCTAAAATGTTTTAAATAGTGGAAAGAAAACAAGTATATTCTTATTTTTTGTCATGAATAATCTTTCATTCCCTAATAGATGGGTTTGGAGAAGATGCCAGACTTACCTAGGAGGTACATAGTATTAGTATGAGAAACCATGTCCTCAAGCTGGAACACTGGAATTGCCAATGAGATCCAAGGAAATCTTTTCTTCTCCCTTTGAGGATGGTTAAGGATTGGAAGACATTGCCCAAGGAGGCTGAAGACGCTCCACCCTTAGAGATTACTCAGTGCAGAACTGGGCAAAGCTATGAGTAGTCAGCTGACCCTGCTTTGGCCTGGGCATTGAACCAGAAACCCTCCCAAACCTAAATTATGCTGTGATTCTGTGAAATTTATCTTCATTGTCTATGCAGCATCTATAGGGTTGGATGAATTTGTTGTTCTATTATATGATATTTTCTGTATGATTGCTGACAACTGCAGAGAAATGGAGAGGGAATGGTCTTGGTAGAAGTGAGAAATCTACAGCAGCACCTAGCTGGGGAGCAGCTGGAGTCAGGAGTCCACTGCAGCAGGGTGCTGCATGTTCAGGATATTATCCTGCAGCCATGAAATGATGGTGAGAGTGTGTATGTTACTCCTTGGCAACTGCCTGAGGATTGTCATGTTGTAAGTAGCTGTGAAGAGGTATACCCAGCTTTGATTTTCATTACGTGCATAAAAATGTGTTGGTGAATGAAAATAGTAAGCTTAAAGTACTGTATAGCTTTACTTTCCTAGTACAGACCCTTTGCCAGGACCAGTTTAGAAGAATCCAGTCTCATAGCACTAGTCCATGAATGCTGAGAAAAACAAATAGCAGTGCTAACACCTGTCTTTTCCCAGCAAAACTCCAGGATTTTTTCCAAGTATATGTTTCAAAACATGTTTAAATGTTAAATTTTTGCATGACTTAAATGAAACACATAAAGTATCAGGGATACTCAGTTCTAATCCTCTGTAATCCTTTTGATTACTTTGTGGTTTTTGGAAAAACTGTTGATTGCCTCTTGCCAGAGAGATTCAAGATGAGCAAAGAGGCATGGTAATATGTGTTACTTCCCAACCCAATAGATCTGAAAAGGAAAATCCTTAGCATTAATTACATTTAAATGTTTCAGCAGAAAACCATTGTGATCTCCAGAAAATGTTGTACTCTCTATTCTAGATGTTTCCTTTCTTACTATTTGGAAGTAAGTCATTAATTCAGGATATCTTAGTTTTTAACATGGATATATCATTACTATCCTGTTGCAGGTCCATAGAAATTCTGAGCTTTCATCATCAAAGAAATTCTAAAACAATTGGGTGAGGGGTCTAGGCTGGAAGGAGATAGGTAAGATAATTTAATTTCCAATCACATTCTTCATATTGGTAAGGAAGAGTACAGGAAGCACTAGACAGGGTTCGCTGGAAGTCAAAGTGTTTGTCAGATAGATTTGAATAATCATTTTTTTTTCTGAAAACAGGCAAATAGTGTTGAGATGTATCTTCAACACTACACAAAGTTGCAAAAGCCGTTTAAAATGGTCACACTGCTGAGCTGAGATGAAAATCTTTGTAGCTGTTAGCTGTGACTCAAAAAGCAATACCTAGATTTTTTTTCATCTCTCCTATCACCCTTAGAAGTGGAAAAGTAATTCCTTTGATGCTAGCTGTCCTTGGATTATTTAAGCCAACAAGTCTAATTAAGGGTGACTGTTACATTCTTATTAACGAATAAGGAATAAGAAAAACATAAGAAAATTTTGGTAGCACTGTTTAAACAATAAAAAATGCTATTGTGAATAAATTATACACGATGTAAAGTGTCTTCATAAAAATCCAGTGGGCTTCAAGTAGAAGTTGAGGGGGAGGGTGCAGTGCATGGATAGGGGAGAAAGATGTTCTGGTTTTTAATTTATTCAACCAACTGTAGGTGATGAAGATAGAGTATTGATATGGCTGAAAAAGAGATTGTATCTAGAACCCAAATGTAGGTCACAATCCAAGCAGGGAACCAATTCCAGTTTGAGAGGCACATACAGTTTGTGATGGATAATGAAATATGAGCCCTCAGCGTAGAGGGCTGAAGAGATGCAGCTGATCCCCGGTTACCAGGAGTGATGAAGATTCAGCACTGTGTGAAAGTTGGATTCATAAGAGTTGCAAGGAGAACAGTAAGTCTAGAAAAGCTGTGAGGGAGTGAGGTTTTGCTTTGATCCAAGAGATGGTTAAGATGTTGCCAGGTCAAACTCTTGTGGGAGAATACTTCTGCCAGTGGACAGAGAATTGATTCCTAAGGAAATGGCATAACAAGTTCCAATGTCTGGAAGCTGGAACACAAAATGCATACTACTAATAAGTAATACTCTTTATTATTCTGATGATTCATCTATGAAAGAACTAAGCCATAAATTTAGTAGGTTCCTCATATGGCTTTTAAAACATCAGGTTATCTGTCTTTCCCCAGAAGAAATGGTATAATCTTACCTACGAGGCAAAGGTAGAAGACAATGAGATGACAGAGGGAGTCTTGTGGGCTATAATACTCTGTAAGCTTTGTGAACTGGAATAAGTCTGTCAGGAACTGGAGTGAGGCCATCAGGTTTTTTTCAGATAGGCTGCTGAACAGCTGTCAGACACTAGCTGCCAGATAACATAAAGAATGTATCCTGCGTTGCCAAAATGTCTAAGTGGTTTTGGCACTGGGAGGAAACGTGGGCTTGCTTCATAGTCTTTTCACCACAGGAATGCATGATGCACATTATAATATGTTCTATCAGAGCATTTTGCAGGGCATCGGAGGAAACAAAAGAAAATACAGATCAGTGCCCTGTGGAAGAGGGCAAGACCAGATCTTGGAGGCTTTTACATGGAGTTAAGTTTCACTCTTCAGGAAAATTTTAGAAGCAACTTACAAAATCATGTAATATTTTCTGTTGACAGTTCTGACTTGTTTGAAGCTGTATGCATCACTGCTTGAGAGGAGCTTCTGCTGGACTCACCAAAATTAGAGATGGGAAATTTGTCTGCTTTTGTATTTCTGTTGTCCAACAAGCCTTATTTCTCTCTGTTTAGACTGTACCAGTTTAGAGCTAGTGCCCTTTCACAAGTGTGAGAGCTGAATGTTATGCTGTATACCCAAATGGATGCTGACCTCCTGCTGATTTAGGTGTCCCCTTTTCCCAAACCCAGCTTCCTGGGGGCTTTACTCCTCTCACAGCAGGTGCACATGGTTTGAGATGCAAAATGTAGACCATGCAAATATTGAGAGAGAAACTGAAATTTCTTGTACTCCAAATCTTTTTGTTTTCTTCACTGCTCTGGAGTTACCTTTTGCTGCAGTCAGTCTTGTCCCCCTACGTGTCTTGTGGCATGGCCTACTATAGAACTGCATCACCAAGTGTTTGGCTGGTTCAGTGATTTGTCTCCTGACCATTAGGACAGTCTGAGATCTCCAGGTGCTGGATTTTTCTCTAGAGCTTTCCATGTGAATATCAACTATGTTTAGTGATTCTTCATTACCAACTTGTTGTCATCACTCTTTGCAACTTTCTTATGAGAAAGGGATAGAAATGACAAAGATGTCAAACATACCTTGAATTCCTCAGTTTGTAGAAATCATGGTGCAGTCTATAGAAATAAAAATAGATAACAATAAGGAATACTACATTGTACAGAGACCACTGAGTGCTGTCTTGATCCTGCTTGAAGGTACCTCATCTGGAGAGAGGCATGAGGAAGATACCAATACTTGTCAGCAGTGATCAACTGGCAGCCATTCCTAACTTCACAATCTGATAGTGAAGAATTATATTAAAGTAGTGACTACTAAGTAAATTCTAATGAATTGGAAATCAGTAAATGAGGATGGATAAATATACTACATAACCACAGCATTATTCAGACAGCATAGATGTTTAAAATATAACTTCTCTGCTAGTACTGTGAATCTGCTGGAAGTCAGTCTTAAAAAATAATCCATTGCAATGAAACTCAGTGAAGAAGTTATAATTAGTTATCTCTCATAATAATCAGATATATGTAATTCGTGACTATTCAGCTCTATGAGAGACTTGTATCTCTAGGAAAAACATTCAGGAAAGCTGCCAGGGTTCACATGAAAGAGGGGATCAATGCACTTTCAAGTCAGTTTATTTGCTCAACCAAAAATAAGCATATGCACACATTGTAGGGTTCAAGGGGAAACCAGTGAACCAGCTAGCTTCCAAATGAAAGATCTTACTGCCCATGTGTTTCCACAGAAAAGCACCTCTAGCCACCCCTGTATTTTGAAGAGCCACTATTGTTGGGTACTTTATTCTGTAACTGATGTATAATCAAGAACTACTAAGAGCAATTAGAAAGTTCTTTTAAAGTAATTCAGGAATAGTTCAGTGCCATCAAAGAAGAGGAATTGAACTGGATGCTCTCCCTCAAATGCCTGTCTTTGTTGTTGTCAAATCCTCACTTCTTTCTGTAAAATACCTGCTTTACTGAAGACTCCCCATGTTTCACACACCAGGTCCTCCCTCCCACTACCTCCAGGCTGTGTCTGTAGATCAGATCTTTATCCTGATAAAGTGACAGTTTGCACCTCATCTGGTCCTGGGCAGTTCTCACAAGCTTCTTGAATTTGCTATGCTTTTCTGCAAACAGTGCTATATTGCAAACTTCTGCATGTTGCTGTGAGTGATGAAGGAAGAGAGCACAGCTTAAAGTTCTCCTTTGCACGAGGGTTGACAGAGAAACCCCAGTGAGGTTCTCATGTGCTCTGGTTACTTCTGAATAGCAACCCCATCTGGGGTTGTGTATATGCCTCATGCTGTTTAGTGCTGCTGTGTGAGAAAATGAAGCAATGAGGCAAAATCTGAGCAAAAATTTACCACGTTTTACCAAAAATGTCTTTTACGTAGCAACTTTTCTGAGTTTTCAACCTTAATTAATCCTCTTCCTTGATTATTCACTTTAAAAATGAGTGAAGTCCAAAAATTTGCAAAGTCTACTTAGGTATGTAGAGCCATGAGATATATTTACATATGGGATGATTATTTCCATGAACTTTCCATGAGTTTTGTGACTAGCTCTCTGAACCTGGCAACATGACTGAATTCCTGGCATCATAACACCTTGCTGGGCTGTCATGGTGCTTTTGGAGAATATCTTAGGTATCACATGCCAGAGGGAGAGAAGGGAGCACCCATCTTCTACTTGTTATGAGAACTAGAGAGAGGGAGAAGAAACCCACTGGCAAGTTCAGGTGTGTTTACCTGCATTTATAAATTTATGTGGTCACAGGCAAAGGTGTTTCTCCTCCTCATGAGATAAGGCAATTCACAAAGAGAGGAAGTTTCTGCACCACAAGGGCATTCCTGCCAGAGGACAGATTTTTGTATCAGATACATTGAACAGGCTGAAATTATATCTAATTAATGACTGTGTAAGCTGGCCTTGTGCTAGAAAGCCATATGTTCATTTGTGTAGACACGGTGAAGACAGGCAAACAGCATCTGCAGCGATTACAGATCTGCCCCAGAACTGCTTACTCACTGTGAAGCACTTGATGAGGGAGGCAATGCCGATGCCAACCACCTGAAGTAGCATTGATGCTCACTGATAATACATGAACAGATACAATAATATGTGAATTATCATGGCACATTGCTGCCTGAAATGTTTTGTCACTATGGGATGGGGTCCTCAGCCAGTTGACTGGTTGGAGGTACCTCATCTGTAGAAGGGCTGAGTTGTCAGATAAGTGCTTGGATGCTGAAGGCAACCTGTGTGTGCAGCACTAGCATAGCAGACAGTGTATAAGCAAGTGTTTCTTTTTAAAGAGAGAAGGGAAGCAGGCATGGGTGGGAATGGCTCACCTATGTGGAGTTACAGCTGAGAGCTTTTCTCCAGCTCATGGGAGCAAAGTGTCTTTCATCACCAGGTCCACTAACCCTGAAAATATGTGCCATAGCTAGCAGAAACCTGTATGTGCATATGCCTCTTTTAGGTATATTTCTTGTCAAAGAGGGAAAGGAAGGTGTGTTTTAAATGTGGGCAAATAGTAGCTCAGTATAAAATCCCTTCTAGAAATCTCTCTCAGCCTTTGAGAAGGTACTGAGAGTGCTTTTTAGTTGCTTTCCTTTTCTTCTTGAGGACTTTCAAGAATGTTTCAAGGAGCAAATAGGAGACTTGGGGAAGGACCAGAGCAAAGAAAATAATTTTGCTGTTATTAATTTTGGTAAGGTGAGTAGTGACCATTTACCTTTCACCAGAGTTGCATTTTTTCAGGGGGAAGGTGATGCCTTGGATTACATAGGCAGAGTCTGAAAAAATTCTTTTGAGCTAGAGGAGAAAAGGCATTTCTTTATCCTTGAGGTGTTTTGTAGTTGTCCTCTGGGATGAAGAATAAATCAAACAAGCTAATTTTTGAAAACTAAGAAGTCCCATCATCTTTTCCTCTGGCATTTTTGCCATTTCAGGCAGCTCTGTCTTTCTAATACCATTTTTCTTCTGACTCTTACTCTGCCAGAGACCAGCATCCTTGGTGGATGGCTTCCAGTGCTCTTCTGCATGTGAGAAAGAAACATTAGCCAAGGGAAGAGTCAGAGAAGGGGTGTTGTTCAGCTTTGTGGCCACATACATCCTCCCTCTCTCTGAAGAGGAGCCCTTAAATCCTTCAAAAGTGAATATGAATAATGAAGTGTGTTAGAAGATGGGAAGTTCTGTAGTTACTTACAGTGATCTGGTACCACTTTAACATCTGCCTGTACGCCATCAATGGGCAGGTGGGCTTTTCTAATCAATTGCAGGAGAAATTGGAGAGATTTTAGTTGTCTCAGTATCTCTGTGGGTTTAGTCCTTAATTATCCTTTTGTACCATTCTGCTGCAGCATGTTTGTTAATCACTCCAGAGTACTTTAGCTTCTTTCAATATATTGAATTCCACTTGGATGCTTTTAAAAGTGTTTGCGCAGCATATGCCTTTCTTAGCAGTATGGGAAATGTCCACAGTCTGAAACAAAAGTGCAGTGTTCCAAACTCAACATCCATGTTGTTATTCCGTAAATTAGTACGTACTGTGCTGTTACGTAAGTTTGTCTTGTGTCAGAATAATAAAAGCTGAGTGTGCTAAAAGACTGATAAGCCTGCCATGAAGAATTACATTTTTCAAATTCTTCTGCCTTAAAATAACACCTGTTGCTTTACCAACGTGCTGGTAGTATAGCATGTCTTGAGAACTAGTATAAAAAAAGAAAAAAATAAAATAAAAAAAAAGCTATTTTTTCAGGCCGTTCAGGTCTGAGCCTTGGCAGCCTTGAATTTAGTATTGTCTCTGAGCCACTCTTATACAAAAGGACTACGAGAAAGCACAGCTGTTCTGTATTTTTGAATATTAAAAATGGACAAAGTCACTTTTCAGTAATACTGCAGTAGCCTCAAGGACCGAATGCAAAAAACAAGTGCTCCTTCTGTTGGCAGGTGGGAAGTTCAATCCCTTAAAATGCAAAATAAAAAAAATAATAAAATAGATGGTTGTGCGGATTCTGAGGGTAGCCCTGCAATGAGGGCGAAGGGACAAGTACCCCACAGCTGCTGGTGGAAATCACTGCTGGCAGTGTGTGTGCATAAACCAACAGCGCACTTCCAGCGGCCCTTAAATAAATGGTGAGGGGGAGAGGGGAAGTTCACCCCTGATACCGCGGCTCTGCACAATGACCGCCTTTCTGGGTGCCGGGGTCACAGCTGCTGTCTGGAGATTACGTACAGAAGCACTCTTCTTCTCAGGAGAATGAGGTTTCCTGGAGGATTAAGCACAGGCTGAAAGCAGGAGGAGTTATTTGGGAGGGAGACAAAAGAAAGCGAGCCCATGGCTGTGACAGGCGACGGGGGCAGAATACAGGGAGTGAGAAGACAGTGGTTGCTGCTTGGATGGGAGAGTCTCCAGTTTGGGATCCTGAAGTGGTCCAGTTGTTGGGTGAAACCCACTGTGGGTTTGGCACGACCTTACCTGCTTTCAGGACCCACTGTTTTTCCAGCAGTGGGAGGTGGATTGAGTCTGACAGGGCTCTGCCACCTCCTGCGTCTCAACTAAAGTAATTTCTTTACTCACAATCCAAAGTCCCCTTCAAAAATAGTGATCAATACAGTAATCTGAAACCCCATGTAAAGGTACATTTTCACTCCCTATCTGCTCAGAAAGCTATGCTTTTTTGCATTTTCCTCTGTCACAAACATGGTGTCTCCATGCCTTCTGAATCTGCTACTTTTGTGCTTCTTCTTAGCTTTCTTTTTCTTTTTTTTTCCTCCTTTTTTCTCTCTTATCCTGCTATTTCACCTCTTGGGTGCAGACATTCCCAGGCAAGTATCCAGAATATCCTTCTACCCATGTATCATGTGCCAGCACCTCTGTTTTGTGTAGGAAGGTCTTCTATATTTGAAGCCAGGGCCATCTGCCTCAATGCTAAAAAAAAACAACAAACAAACAAAAAAACCCCCAATCAGATTTCTTTCAGTTTGTGCAAGGGCAGTGGCCACAGTTCTCCTGTAAAACTTCAAAAGGAAAATTGCAACCCATTCTGTATTAATAATATTTGAAACTTCTATTTATCTGTTCTAAAGTTGAGTCTTATTTCACCTACTGGATCAAGTTTCCCACATATCCCATATGTTGACAACTTCTTTTTAGTGGCTTCAGAATCCACTAGTGCTTTTTATAAGCTGAAACAAATGCGTGCTGCACATAACGTAGGAAAGGAGAGGTGGAGGCAGAGGAGGCTGACAATGCATGCATTCAAACCATGAGAAAATGCAAGTGGGAAAAATATGACTGTGTTGGTAGAGCTTGTCAAAGGAGGTTTAAGGCATATCATGTATTAGCAAATCATAGCTATTTTGAAGGCAAAAGAATGAAACTTCTTAAAAGGAGCAGAATTCCAGAAGGATGCTAAGGAGTAAGTATTGGGTGCCAGCGTTTAAATGTTATGTCATAGTTGCTAGTTATTGACCCTGCTGCATGGATATTTCCTAAGTGCAGTATGAGTCATAACCAAATCACTTTTTAAACTCATTTCCATTTACCTTTCACTCCATAAAATCCTCTCTAAAAAGGAGCATTGTCAAATAAATTGGTAGGAATTAAAATACTGCTATTGCAGCTGAAAGTGGTTCATGCTTTTGATGCTGCATCTAGGCACAAACATAAATAAACAGGAAATCATACAAAAGCTATTGAGGGGAGAAATTCAGTATGAGGTAGAAATGCAACCTGTGCTGCTCACTTCAGACCCTGGTTGATACTTTCGTTAAGAGTAAAATGCTGAAGAATGCTCCCCTTGCAAGGAGGAACTGAAGCAACTTTATTTTTTTTGAAGTACAAGTCTATAATATGAATAGTACTGATGACTGCCCACATCTGGTGAATTGGATTAGAATCTAATTAGCATGCAGAGCTTAGAAAACTTTTTTAAAGTTTCAAAAATAATATGTGAAAGAAAGAAATAGCTTAGCTAAAAATTCAGAGAAGTATTACTGAAATGTTCCTTTGGGGATAACTTGAAAGTAGCTTTCCTTCTTCTTAAAGATGTAGCACGCATGAATGGTAACCTATTTTACTTGTTAACATTTTCTGTTGAGATAATTTGGTATGTTTAAAGATATCTGTTGTATCTAATTGACCCCTGTAGCTTCAAGTCCATCTGGAAATCTAGGCACATACTGTGAAAGATCAATAAAGCGATTTTAGTGTTTGTGAAAGCAGTTTTTCTGGCCTAGTTTATGCATTAAAAAGGATAATACACCTGTCCTACATTTGTGAAATATCTCAACAAACACAAAAGGATAGTATATTCAGCTTATGTACTTCGTTTTTCAACACTGTGTTGTAATAGCATGTTTCCAAGAAACTTTCCCCTCTAATCTCATTCGCTTACATATACATCAACTATTCTGTATAGCAGAGAGGTTAAATTCAGGCTGAAATGTGGTCAAAAGCAGAAATGGAGGCAGAAACTCCTTCTATAATTCTTACTGAAGAGAAATTCTTTCCCCATGTCTCTAATCTTAGGGTTTACATCAGCACTGAGAAGTCTTTTTGAAGAGAAAAAGATGATTTGTGAAATAGAAATTGCAAATATTTTGAGATGCAAACAGCTGCTTTTTTGTCTTCCTGCTCCATTGCAGTTCTGACTATCTGCTCGGGTTCAGGTGTGCAATTTTGTTTTTTCTGTGGGACTGCACAGGGCTTGTTTGCAGAGCATATTCATAACAGTGCTTCAACTTGTAGGGGTGGAAAGTGGAGACCACTCTGTATTGTTAGTATGTATTTTGTGTCAGAAAGGAAAAATCTCAAACAGTATTTATGAGAATGGACCAGCATGACTAGCACTATGTCAATTGATTCAAAACTGTGGAAAATTTACATTTCACTTCTGTAGGGCATCTCACATACTTAGTTGCTACATCTTGGATTAGTTGGGAATTTTGTTTATTTGTTTATTTATTTATGTTCTTTGCTCTATTTAGAAGAGAGATGAAATTTTGTCAACCTCTGTAGTGATGTTACATTGCAGATAGAGCACAGGTAGAAGGGAAGGAGGAATGTGTCTTTTAGAGGGAGAAGGGTTTGTATGTTTTTAAGCATGCAAGCCCTTGAGTGTTTCTGGGCTTGTTAGCTTCAGTGGAGTATTTCTATGAGGAAGCCTGTCTGTAGCAGAACACAGGATATTTCTCCCCAGTTTGGGATGAGCTTGTGCAGCATGTCTGAGACCATGAAGGATCGTCATGGGAAATTTCAGTGCTCTAGAATGATAGGCTCTGTCCATGCAGAGCATAAAATTTAGACTAGCAAATTTCTACCATAACCTGAGAAGACTGAAAATCACCTCTGCCTTGATTCCTGGAGCCAGGTTCCCCAAGTCAGGGCAATATTTAGAAAGTAGTAAAAATAGTAATGATCAGTTTTGTTAGATTGAGTTAAAAGGACAAGAAAGGAAACATGAGGGGCTTGTCCTGCTTCATAGCACATCAATCTGTTGTTCGAGTGCGAGTAGTTTTGGGGTTTGTTTTTTTCATGAGATTAATTTAGAAGGCCAGAAACTATTTCTGCCTATAGGAGCAGCCATAGTATGTCCTGAATGTTTTCTGTGGCTTCCTTTTCTCACTGAAAGCTGAAGCGTGAAGCATATTCCGAGATAATTCTGTGCTGTGCACTTGCACTAAAGAAAACAGCAGTAGGTGGGATACTGGAAAAGTTAATAACGCTTACTCAATGTGGAGGTGAGAAGGTAGTTTTGTTTCAGCAAGGTAAGTGATTCATGATGCCAAAATGAATGTAAATGAGGATGGTTTATTTTAACTTAGATATCATACATACCTGTTGAGGTCTAAGATGAAGCTAGTGAACCTTCAGTAAGCATACTGTCAGAGTTCAATACCCTGTAGTGATCCAAGCTGTAAAAGCCTCCTCATCACATGAGAACACAGAGCGCTCTTTCTGGGGCCCTTTGAAAGGAAGAGTGGTGCCATTGTTGGTGGGGTGCTGCCCTGTGCCAGAACGCCACAGCGGATGGCGGCATGTGCTGTGAATTCATCA
Source organism: Manacus candei (assembly GCF_025592945.1). Taxonomy (NCBI): domain Eukaryota; kingdom Metazoa; phylum Chordata; class Aves; order Passeriformes; family Pipridae; genus Manacus; species Manacus candei. Next base: position 7,925,477 of record NW_026138089.1, read on the forward strand.
TTGGTCTGAATCCAGTGAATCTGAAGAATAACTGAAATTTGAGATTATTTCCTCGATTGGTTAGTGCTGTGGTCAGGTCCCTTTGGGGCAACGGCAAGATGAAAGGCACTGCTTTACCCTGCTCTGAGTTCTTTCAGTTACTTTCTTCTTCACACCCCAGGCATCCTGAAGAGAAATTCTGCAGATGAGACATAGTATCTCCAAATAAATGGAGGGCTTTTTTTTCTCAGCTTTCTCTTTTCTTGGTTTAAATTCAAAGTTATGAGACTATTTTACCTGAAGTTTCTGTCGATAGATCCCATCACTAAGAAGCCTACAATCTCATTGCTGAGTTTACTGGACCTTTTTAGTAGGCATATCTCTTACCACCTGTGGTGGTTGACCCTGGTTGGACACCAGGTGCCCATCAAAGCCACTCTGTCCCTCCCTTTCACAGCTGGGCAGTGCAGAGAAAATATAATGAAAGTCTCATGGGTTGAGATAAAGATAGCTAGAGATCACTCACCAGTTAGCATCATGGGCAAAACAGGTTTGACTTAGGGAAATTAATTTATTTTATTACCAGTCAAATCAGAGTAGGGGAATGGGGAATAAAACCAGATCTTAAACCACCTACCCCCCCTACCTTTTTCCCACGCAGAACTTTACTCAGGATTCTCTACCTCCTCCCTTAAGTGGCACAGGTGGACAGGAATGGGGGCTGTGGTCAGTCTCTGCCACTCCTTCCTCCTCAGGGGGAGGACCCCTCACACTCTTTTCCTGCTCTGGCACAGGACCCCTCCCAGAGGTCACAGTCCTCCCTGAACTTTTACAGTGTGAGTCCTTCCCACAGACTGCAGTTCCTCACAAACTGCTCCAGTGTGTGTCCCTCATGAGATTGCAAGTCCTGCCAGGAACCTGCTCCAGTATGGGCTCCTCTCTCCATGGGTCCACAGGACCTTGTCCAATGTAGGCTTCCCATGGGGTCACTGTCTTCTTTGGGTGTCCACCTGCTCCAGCATGGGGTTCTCCATGGGCTGCAGGGGATTCACAGCTCTGGCACCTGGAGCACCTCCTGCCCATCCTTATTTACTGGCCTTTGTGTCTGCAGGACTGTTTCATGTATTCTCACTTCTGTCTCCAGCTGCAGGTTGCTGTACAGATTTTTTCCCCCTACTAAATGCATAATCCCTGAAGCGTCACTGTCACCGATGGCCTTGGCCTTGGTCAGTGGTGGGTCCATCTTGGATCTGGCTGGCATTGGCTCTATTGGAAATGGGAGAAGCTTCTGGCATCTTCTTGCTGAAGCGACCTCTGTAGCCACCCCACTACCAAAATCTTGCCAAGTAAACCCAATATGCTGCTTTTTTGTGACCTCTATGTCAATGGAGCTGAGATCTATTTTATTTCATTTTCTGTGGCAGGTTGTTGCAGAATTTGATTAACCAACACTTCCAAAGAACTTAACTCAGAAGGAATGCTTGCAAAGTGAAGTACTCATTCAAGTATGAGTGAGAAAACCAGTCTTCATTTTGGTCTTAAATTTCTCTTTTCTCATACCTAGACTGCTTTATTACTCTCACCCATCTGTTAATGATCTAATGAAGGCCTCTGAAAGGCCTAGTAAGTCCTTCCTTCTTTTGCTTTGACATGAGACCTTTCTGTGGTCACATGTGGAGGTCATATCTACTATTTTGGTACCAAGTTGTGAAGTGCCTCAGAGCATGGAAAAATGCATGTTTAAAGGCAGTTTACAGGCAGAGGTAGAGAAATACTGCCAAATAACGCATAGTACTCTCCAGTCAGATTTCTATAGCCCCACTGAATGAATATATTGTTAAAGTGAACCTGGAGACTATGAGAAAGTTTTCCTGGGGATCAAATTGTCTCTTTGCTGGCAGAACTGGTACATCAGAGGAGAGTGTGACCCACTAACAGACAGACCCTTGGGCTGTAGGTGCTTGATACTGCAGAGGACATTTTAGTAAGGAGGATGTGAGAGCATCTGCCAGAGGGAGGAGAATGTCTATGGTTAGACCTCAGTCACTGCTGTGCGGTTGCCATATGGACAGTGAAATGCATCAGCACCAGGAGCTCTGTCATTCTGGTGGAAATCAGTAAGTGAAATGCCTCTCCTGCCAGGTAATGCAGATCCGCAAGGGCTGGCACCCTGCAGGAGGGAGCATGGTGCCATGTGGACTGCTTGGCACGTGGCAGGGTAAAAGTGGATGGCTGAGACCAAAGTGCTCGTGCACAGCAGGGACTGTTGAGTATCTTGAGCATTGCTCCTAAAGAAGTCAAGGAGTAGAGATGGATCATCATCCTCAGGAAAATTTCCTGAGACAGAACGGAAGAGTCTGAACAAAGTAGACATTTCTCCTACAAGACTCCTGCAGGCTGCAACCCAGGCTTTTTTTTCTGAAGAGTTTTTATATCCACCTTACTTACAAGCTGCCTGCCTAGGATCTCATTGGCATTCTGCTTTTCTGCTGTAATCTCATGTTGTTAAGGAGCGTGATTTTTGTTCTTAGCTGTGCCACATATAGAAGATTACATAAATACCTTGGAAATCTTGGGAGACAGAAGACAAAGAAGAAGAAGAAGAAAAACCAAACCTAAACCACCAAACCCTTCCTCTGAGAAGCACGTGTAGTCTTCCTCTCAGAGAAAATTCTGTTTAATGTAGGAAGAAGGCAGACATGCCTCTTTACCAGGAAAACCACAAACTGGCTTTCTAATGGTCCAACTGTGTTAATGAGCAATTACAGACCAGCACACTGAGCTGAGGTAGATTTATTCTTCTAGCAGCTGTTACCCAAAGATGTTTTGATGGAGGAGTGCTTTTTCCTGCTTTTGTGTCTGTGTTGAACTCATGTAATTTCCATCTCCTGCCCTCCTTTCCCTGATAAATATCTATTCACTTTCTAATTTGAAGCTATTTCATAAAGGTTGTACTTCTGAGGTTCAACTCTCCTGTTCATAACCCTCAAGTTAAACCAAAGGATAATCCCGGAATGGGGGGACGGCTTTCTTTGCTCCTCCTTACAGCACAGTGGTTTGATTTCTCACTTTGATATTTTCAACAGTGTGCCCCTGGCACAGTAGTAAAATCGAGCTGTGAATACAGGACCCTTTCTCTTGGGTTGCTGTGAACGTATTCAAGTTCTGAAATTCTCAATGACAGGGTCCACGCAGGTGCTGAGCGCAGCCAGACGAGCTCACTGGGGGGTGGACCCTGAGCTGCAGTTCAGTGGAAGCACTGCGCAGCACCGTGTTGCTCTTTGCAATACCGAAAGATTGGCTTTTTCTTTTAAAGTCTGAACCCGATCAAATAATAAGATTTTTATCAGTCGCGCTTCCTTCTTTACAGAAAGAGTGAAAATTTGTTAAATGTGCTTGCAACTCGGGAGAGAGGGAATAAAACTTCAAACAGTGCTGCTAAAAACAGCCTGGGCTGCTTTTGTTTGGACTTGCAAACCGCAGCAGCTTAATGCCTCCATTGTATGCAGGGGGAAATATGCTAATTCGAAGCACATTTCCCATCAGAAGCCCTTTCAGGCCTGTCATCGTTGAGATATGAAGGATGATAAAAGCGGGGAGAAGGGGGAGGCCCGTATTCTGGGAGCGCGGCTGCTGGTTATTGTGCACGGGGAGCGGGGCTGAATAGGGCTGACGAGCCCGGTCACCCGTGAAGCCCCAAGGCCGTGCGGGTTCCCATGGGCGGCCCTGGCCCCGCTGGGACCCCCGCCAGTGCCATTAGGGCAGGGGTCCTGGAGAGCGCTCCCCAGGCAGCCGGGACAGGGGTGGTGGGGCTGCTGGCAAGGTTTGCAGCGCTGGCCACCATCACCCATCCTGCAGCTCTGTAAACCAGTATTTCTTTCTGGCTAACACGGACAGCTACTTTCTATTCACTTTTAAGTGCAGTTTAAGCTGAAATAACAGATTTTTCGCGACAAGGCCTCCATCGATTCCTTCCCAAGTTGCTGATGTGTGCAGGGCAGTCAGTGGTGCTCACTGGCTGTGCAGTACTGAGCTCCCAAAGAGTTGCCTTCAGCTCGGGGAAATGGGGGCTGCCGCAACTGGGGTGATTTTTTTCTTCTCGGTTATGCAACAGAAGGGAGTCTGTGAAATGCTACTTAGTCTGTTACCACATTTATATGATTGTATTTGAGGTTGAAATAAATAGATTCATCAGTGTTTCGTATGTATTGAAAAAATCCCTAAACACTAGTCTTTACTGAATGATATAGATAAAAGCCTAGAATTTGATTTTTTCCTTCTCTCTTAAAGTTATGAAACGGTCTTTAAATGGTGGAGTTTGTCACAGAAGCCTGACACTGTAGGTCCAGAGCTTGGGAGTTGCTCAGTTTATCCAGGACTACATTTTCTGTTTTCTTTTAAACAGATGCTAGTGTTGTTTTATTGTAGAGAATTTGGGATTAAGTGAACTCGAGTTCTGATAATGTTGCTATGATATTTGCTTGGAAACTGCCTGAAATGGCAATGAAAATTTAGTTATAGTTGGTTGTTTGTCTCTATAAACCTGCAGTGTACTAATGGCAAATTACACTAAGAAAATGGGCTTTTGATTGCATTTGCAATCTGGGATGTTCTCTCTGCGTTAGAAGTATGTGCAACCCTTGAACACACAATTAGTTTCTGAGGACCATAGCTGGAATTAAGTGCTTAGAAATACTTTTAAAGCTGTGGGTGGTCTTCAGTTTCTTCCCTGTACTAATGAACTTGTGAACAGGCAAATTGGGCTGGTTGATTTTGGCTTGACATGAGAAGCTGTGATCTTTCTCTGCAACCTGTGGGCAAGTCTGATCTGCAATGAGAAGAGCTCTGTCCCAAGTTGAGCAACATGCATTTGGTCACTTCCAAGACAGTCAGCCCATACTTGACATAGTAAAGTTTTTTTGATACAGAGACACAGTTCCTCTTACAGACAAAGAAAAGAACCTTAGCCAGAGCTTGGGGTGTTTTCTTGCCTTATGCTTTTCTCGTTCTCATCTCCCAATATATCCATCCCTTCTCCCTTTCCTTGATTCCTTGGCTTCCTTCTTTTCCTCCCCAAATGGTGCAGAAAGGTAGAGCAGATGATTGTACTTCAGGAATCGGTGGTGGTGATAGATGTGTCTGTACTACTACTGAGATCAAAAAAGCCTGGTGCCATTTTGCATAACAAATGTGAGGGTCTCCAGAGTAAAGAAGTAACTACAATGCTTACTGTTTACACTTGGGAAGCTCTGAGTGCAAGAGAAATTGTTACAAATGTACTGAAACCCAGAGAGCAGAAATAAAATGGGATGGGAATGATACAAGGAATAGATGAAGAAAAGTAGATGCTAAATGAATTTCGCTCTGATTCATGACAAAGTGCAGAAACGATGCCTTTCAGCTGTTTAAAACAAGTGAATGTCATGTTTGGGAAGAAACAGAGAAATGGGGATGTAACTAGGCAATGTTGGGGTGGGATCACTCAAAAGAGAGTCTGGGTGGTTTTCAGGCAGCAGAACTGGAGGCCATTTCAGAGGCTGGGATCCTGCTTCTTCTGGAGAAGCTGCTCTGTCTGCATTGACTGCAGCAGGGGCCTGTCATTGTGCAAGCCCTCCTTTGTGCCAAGCCTCAAAACCTGCCGGGCCACAGAATGGCTCTTCCCGTGAAACGACTGAAAGGCTCCAAGCTTGAGACACTTAGAAAATTAGGCGAGACAAAGTGTTGGAAATGTATACTCTAGGGAATAATCCTGCCCTGGCAAGGGATTTTACTTGACAGCCTATCTGGGAATCCACGCTGAAAGCTGCTACTTTGTCCTTAACTCACCCTATAGCACTTTTGTCTCGGAGCTCACTTAGTATGCAGGATCACCCATTGCTGAGGTTCGGCAAAAATCGAGGCGTGACATGATCCAGACGGAGCTCCAACCACACTCGTTGTTAGCAGGTTAAGTCATTCCCTGTTTATAAAGGTAGAGGGTGGGTTTTTCTCTTAATTTCACTGAACTCCCTGAGTGCACACTTAACTTTTTATGGGCGCAAGTGAAAGACCCGTTAAACATTTCAGCTGCCGTTGTTTGTTCGTCGGCTGCGGTGTTCTCAAAGGCTTTGCAGAGCGCAGAAAGAACAGCTACTTTATACATGACTGGGATCCCAATTGCTGCGGCTAGAGAGGATTGGAAAAGCTAGGCCGGGCAAAGTTGCCTGGCACATATTTAGTCGATGAGTTAATTGGACACCCTCAAAGTGGGACTTGTTAATGTCCTGCTGGTTTCCTAATGAGGATATCTGCTCTTGCAAAGAATACAATGATTAATTGGGGACCCTTTCATTAGTGTCTTAACTGAGGATTTCATGACTAGTGTCTTGTGTGTGAACAGAAACTATACTTGCAATTCAACTGGCAGTCCAGCGCTGCATGACAGGACTGGTCCAGGATCTTTCCCAAAGTATAGTTTAATTACACTGGAATGGGAATTTTCTGTGTCAGGGAAACAACTGTAATCGTGGTGACTTACAAGGTGCTGAAACTTCAAACAATGAATTTCAGTAGCTCATACCAATCATTATTTTGATGTTTTCTTTTACATCAACATTTTGACTGTCAAATTAGGTGGGCTTTTCAAAATGTCGACACACTCAATAATCCATGAGTGGGGGCTGAGCCTTGGACTGGTGGGGCGAGCCTTTCACCCGGGGATGCCGAGGTGAGTGGCTAACGGTGCCTAAGAAACAGTGCTTCTGCTGCACAGTTTAGCTCTGCTGCAGACTCCAGTCTGATGCTGGCTGACTTGGTTCCTGGCCCTGAAATCTTGAGCTGGAGGACTCTGTAGCACTGGGATGGTTGTGCATTCACTATTAAACTGAATGCTATTGCGTGACTCTGTAAATTAGTTTGCGTTCCTCACAGTGGTACCAATGGTGCTTGTATGCTTTTCTGCTCAATAAAAATATGTATGTAATCGTTTACATCTTCATATACATATGAAAACACACACGTGTTTTTTGCATATGTGTACACACACAGAGCTACATGATTTATGCATGAAATCCTTCATAGCATTCATGAGGATTCTCCATCCCTGACTCTCCCCATGTGTACCCCCAGTGTGGGGTACCCAGTGAGAAGTACCTTTTTATAATCAGTGCTCCTTGGTTTCTTTTTGGGAAGCTTTAGCGTTTTGCACTTCTTTATATTTCCCTGCTTTTTTCCATGCTTTGTGAAAAGACTGGACTGAGGCCAAGACTGAAGAACAAAACGAGCGCTGAATAGATGAGAGATTGTAGGTGGGATCCTGAAGTCTATGTGAAGAGTGGGAGGGTATTTTTGAAAATCAGAACTGGATGTAAAGTTAACACAGGATTGTCTGGTTAAATCTCATTTTGTGGAGCAAAAGGATAAGTTTGGGTGAAGGCTGAACTCAGTGAAGTTTATTTATAGATAGATAGAGAAAAAAATTCAACATGTAACCTCCCAATACCAGTCCTGTCTCAAATTCTCATGTTTTTGGAGATGAAGCAGCTGTATTAGCAGGAGTATATTATGATACCTTTGCTGCCTTCCAAATTGCTGGCAGAAATAGCTCTTCTACAAGTACAAGAGGCACTTCTACTTGAGTACCAGCAAGTGTGACATAAATATCTAGGATACTATTTCAGTATGTCCAAGTATTCAGAAGCTCTAGTTATTCTTCTGAGATGGCACTAGGCTTTGGCAGTAGTATTGGAGAAGAGGGTTCACAGCAAAGCTGAAGATGTTGGATTGTCTTCAAGGTGCAGAATTAAGGGAACAAAGGCAAAAAAGACTTGAGCATATTATTATCCTGCTGCACTGCAAGGCAGAGAATCTCCCCTCAGTTGTGAGGGACAGAGGGAGCAAAGAAAGGTGGTTATGTGTGTCAATATCAAGAACCTAGTCCTTAAAAGTATGGAGGAGCATTTGAAGTACTGTTGAAAGGTTTCATAAATTAGTCATGTAAGTGAGATCTTGCTACTGATGAAGAGAAAAATTATGCAAGATAGGGTAACTCAAACCTTGTTTTGCTGCCTAATTGTAAAGTTAAAGCATTTGAAACTTGCCATGTAGTATACTTATAGAAAACTGTACATATTGCCAGAAAATTGTTGAGCTGGAATAGAAGCTGAAGACAGCCATTGGAGCTGGAAGTCTGAACACTACCTGCTTAATGAAAACTCCTTCTGGGGGAGATGCTAGGAAGCCTTTGCTTTGATTTTCTGTATTTCCATGCTATTTCAACTGTATAGTTCGAGTTTGGGCTCCAGTTTGTCACTATATTTCTTTCTGGCTTGCCAAAAGCATGATGCTACTCCAGGCAACCTCACCAGAAGGGGGTGCAAGAGGTGATGCTGCTTCCAGCTTAGTTTCAAGAGTAGCCTGTTTTGTTTTCATTTTTATTGCCTTTCCTCAGATGTCTTTGGCATGGTTGAGATTTCTGTATTTTGTCTGTCAGAGTTACGAATTGTTTTCCCAAGGTTTGTTTTTTTTTTAAATACAAGTTTCTTACACCCAGGAAAATGTTACAAAGGCCATTACTTAGATTAGATAAATAAAATCTAGCTTTTTTTTTTCTGTGCTGTTGACCACCTTTCACGAGCAGAAATGGAGCTTAAGTTGCTTAAGAACACAATAACTTTTGCTTTGGTTTTGACTTTGATTACACCTCTTTAGGCTTTTTTTCTTTGGTAGCCTTCACATCTCTGCCATCTGAGTCATCTTTGAGACTAGGACTTGATGAGACCTAGCTGCTGGAAAAGCTGTACAGAGCCATCTATTCACTTTCTAAGGGATTTTTTTCCCCTTCCTTTATGTTCCAACTAAAGGTTAGCCATCCGTGTATGTTTTGGATCTGGGCTGTTTATTGCCTTTGATTCTCATTGGTGGCTGTGAGTGCAGTGGACTAAAGCAATGGTACAGATGGAAACAAACAGGCTGGACAGAGGAATGTATGAAGCCCAGCTACTGAACAACATCTACTTTGCCTGCCTGCTTGCTGCCAGGCATTTAGCTTGGCAGCAGTTATTGCCATCTTCATGTGGCTTTATTAAGGGGGCCATAGAACTGGTTGTCTGCTTACCTTCTGGGTGTAGGTGCATTGGTTAACTCAGTTATTTTCTTTGGTTGCAGAGATAACCACTATTCATGCTTAAGCCTTTACTTTTGCTCTTTCTTACGGAAATCTGAGATTTAAACCCCTAAGTGCAGTGGTTTTTAGTAGTCTGTATTTTATACCATGTAAAAGTGCAGGGTTTTTACACTGTTATTCATTAATTAATTTGGATTTCGTTTTCCTAGTAATTTAGTATGTCTGAAAGAACAGACTTCAATTTTTTTTTCTTAAAAGTACTTGCCAGGTATATGACTTCTGTGCAACTAAAAGCTTGTTGTCATGCTTTGATTTTACCCACGTGGAAAATTTACCTACATTTGCATAGGCATTTGGATTGGGTTTTCTATGCAAGTCTTTGGTAACTGGTCTAAAGCTGGTTTGAACACAACTGATTACATTGCACCAAGTGGCTTCATGTGTATTTGTTCTTTCTCCTGAATATTTTTCCATATTTTCTAAAAAAAAAAAAAAAAAAATAGTATTCTGCAAGTTGTCTGTAAAAGTAGCTGTTTGGACTGTGTTTCAGTCTTGTTTGAGGAACGGTCTATGTATTTAACTTCTGGGTCTTGAATCTCACAGGCAAATCTCAAATTGCTCTTCAACTATATGAGAACACTCTTTATTACAGCTCTGTGAAGCCTTTGTAGAAATCGCAAGTGTGTATTCATCTCCTGAAAGCTTGTGAAGAATTTGCTGTAGCTTATGGTAGAGCTTCTCAGCCTTCAGGAATGTAAACTAGATTCAATGACATTAAAGATAGATGTTCAAAAGGAACTGGCACATGAACAGAACTGGGTTTTTAGTATCTTTTTTAACTTCTACAATTGTGCTATTTTAACTGACTGAGCACAATGATTAAATAATGGGAATTTATTTTTTTTTTTTAAACCTAGATAAAATAGATTTCAGCCTCTTTTTTTTAAACTCTTTTGCACAGAATGTGACTTGGTCTGCAGTACCTTCACATACTTTCCTTTGCTGCTGTTCATCCTGGGGTTTGGTAGTAGGCTCAGAGCTGTACTTTAGCAGCAGAAACCCTTGCTGCTAAGCCATCCTCTTCATTTTCCCTTTTATTTTGGTCTGCAAATAAAATGCTGGGCTGAACTCCTGAAACATAACTAAATGTAACTAGTTGCCATGCCTGGTTGCTGGTTATCTAAATCAACCTGGTTTGTACAGCAGGTTTTTGCTGAATGTCAGTCTTAATTTTTTTTTTTTTAATGCCTGCCTTTGTGGATTAGTCTTTGGCTGTATTGTCATAGGCATAAACTTGATGTCTCCCAGTCTCATCAGATATTATGAAAAGGATGCATCTGATTAAGGAAGGGAACATTGGATGAGACAACTTGCTGGCTGAGATTAATGCTCGAAGCACAAGATCAACACTCAGCACTGGAGGAAATAGCATATAGTTTGTTTTATTTGCTCTGTTTATCAATGATGGGGCAGAAGCTTGAAAATTAAGGAATTACTTAGGATACTAAGTGGTTAAAACCTATCATACATTGCAGCAATCTGGAAAATAGAAAGAAGGGAGGGGGAGAACTTTACACTCATGCCTCGCTTGAAGCTTTTAAAGGATGATTTAATAGGTAGAATTAATGCTTTTGAATAGTTGGGTTTGATGGTTTTTGAAGTCTTCAGTTCAAGCTCTTGTGAAGTTGATTCTGGTATTGTGCACTGGTTTCTTCATTGCTTGTTTGGGGAAGAGGTTATCCTGGGAGACAGTAAAGAGTCTCCCAGCCTGCTAGGTTTGGGTTTCTTAACCATCAACTCTGAAGTCCTGAGCCTGCCTAATAAATTCTGCTTGCCAACAGGAAAGTGTGCAGCTGTTTGAAGGAGTAGGTCTCACGGATATGGCGTGGAGGGGTTTGTTTGTGGGTTCCATCCAGGGATAGTCTGTAACCAAAGGTTCTGTCTAATGTATTTTCTGTTTAAAAAAGGAAATTCCAGATTATGTTTATATTTTCTGTGTATTTATCCTGATAAGTGCATTCATATTATACTACTTGAATTAAGTTATGAAGAGGCTTTTGTAACTTTTGGTAGTCAAAAGAGATGTTTCAACCTTTTAAAGTTTTAGACCTTCCAGTCTAAGTAAGCAACGATCATTAAGAATCAGAGATCTAGATTGTGACAGCAGTGAGCAGAAGTACCAACTGCACAATGAAAAGTTCCAAGAAGTTCCATTTTAGTGTCAGAAGCAATCAACTGCTTTGACCAATGACTAAAATTTGTGTGACTTTCAGGAAGTGTCTGGTATGGATTTTCAATCCTACTGGTGTAAAATGGGGAAAAAAGCACTCTTTGTAGAATATTTTCTTTGTATATTCAGCATCCCAAATGTAAAGAAGATATTTTCCTTTCTTGACTGTGGGATTTGAACAATTTTTAGTAATGGCTAAAAGAATGTAGCTAACATGTCACCTGCGTTTTCACCTTTTGGCTGATTCCTTCAGGGAATGTGTTTGCAGTGCATGATCTTACTGGGGAAGGATTTCAATATGTGTGTGGGCATTGGAGAAGACTGGAGAAATATGCCATGTACCTGGGTTGAGGTCTCTTCTGGGGCTGCTGATTTGATTACCTTCAGGAACCTATTGCCTCACATTGATTCCTGAGGATATTTCATCTCCTCTACAGATTAGCCTCATCCTGTTTATATAAAGGTCTTCTGAGGTGGGAACTTCAACTGCAGACTTTTCCTGGACTACAGGGAAGCATTTTAGGCAAATACTTGACATCAAGTTTAATACTGTGATACAAAACCTTAGGATAAGTCCAAGATCTCTTGGCAGCTGGGCTGGAGCCTGAACTCTGAGCAGTAATGTTCAAAGCAAAGTAACAGATATGTTGGCTGTGGTGAGAGAAGAGATTTTATGCACTGATTTCTTGAAAGAGAAGGGAACTTTCTCTAAATGTTTGGTGTGAGGTTTTTTGTGCTTTTCGCTAGACATCTGTAGAAATAAAATTGTGAGTATAATAGCTTCAACTAGAAGAGGCTGAATTGCAGCTACAAATCTTTGGACTGCTTCCCTCTTCCCACTTTTCTCGTTGAATCTGTTATAGGGGACATTCAGTGTGTAGGTTTTAACATCCTCAGGGGTTGCTGAGTCCGCTAGGTGTCTTTGCAAGCTGCAGAATTGGCTGCAGTGACTGGACCACGAGGACTATTGCTCCATGGTTGCTCCATCATCCTATGCACAAAAAGGAGTGCCTTTGGGCACATCTACCCTGTGCAGTGTGTTGCACTGTGAGGCGTTGAAACAAGCAAAGTGATAGGCAAGGTTAATTAACCTCAGCACAGTACAGCCTTAAATGTGTCAGTTGTCTTGGGGTTTGGGAGGGGAATAATACCCCTATGTGGTTTTGCCCTGCTCTGTGGCACCCCAGCACGGGCCCCTCAGAGCAGTCTGGAGACACCTAGTCACCTCATGCAATGCAATGTTGACATGTCTTGGGTTTGTTGCTCCTAGAGCCAGGCTAGTACAGATTGTTAGATCATGCTACAGTCTGTCTGAATTAAGGGGAGCAATCAAACGTGCTGAACAGCAGCTCTGTGCTCACTTCCAAGCATGGCTTTAGGTCTCTAGTGGCAGACCTCCTTTTAAAACCCAAGCTGTGTTTTCTTAAACATTTTATCCTTTAAAGTGTTGCACGTGCATTTTGGGTTGCTTGAGCTCGCTTCCTTTCTGCTTGGTTGGATTTTCTTTTGCTTCTTTTTTCCCATTGCGCTTGCTAGTCAGAGAAAGAATTTAGATTTTCCATGTACATACATATATGCCCACTTTTGCTTTTATGCTTCTCTCACACAGTCTTTTGCCGTGGGTGAGCGGAACTTAGTCGGCAAAGAAAGCAAACAGAGAGAACAGACCCATCACCCCCCGCCCCTTGAAAGAGCAGAGGGCATGTGGAATAAATCAAAATGCGAAGCATAATAACAAGGTCCCATGGGAAAAGGAGCCTTGTGATTGTGTGCCGGCGTGCACTCCTCTTAGAGACGGCGGCCGGGGGGCTCACCCCACAACGGCCAGGGGGCTCCTTTCTTTCTCGCTTGCATCTCCCCTCCCGATGTCACCAATTCATTCACCACCCAGAGAATTGATTAGCGTTTGTTGGGAGCCTTGGGAGACGGGGAAAGAGGGGGAGAGCAGAGGGCAGGAGGAAGGGGGCGCAAGCGGGTGATGCTGGTCCCCACGGTGTGGCGAGGCGAAGCGCAGTTGGGCGCAGGATGGCTATTTTATAGCTGGGGACCGTGGTGACGTATAGCTGAGCGCTCGCTGGCACAGCTCCTCGTGGACCAGTCAGCGGAGCGAAATTGAAGCTGACAAGACTTTTCTGGCATTTTGGAAAGGACTGTAATCTACTGTAGGGGAGAACAGAGCCGCTCAATCACCGCCGCTGTAAATAGGAGACGGAAGGGAGTGAGAAAGGAGGCGAAGAGAAAAAGTGCTTGCTGGGGGGGGAGGGGGGGGCGGCATTTTTGGTGGATGGTATGAAGCCAGCCATGGAAACTGCAGCGGAGGAAAATGCAGAACAAAGCCAAGAGAAAAAAGGTACCCAGGGGTCTAACAATAGCCTGTTTAAATCTTTTCATTCAGGGGGCTTAAAGAGGTTTAGGCCAGTTTTGTCACTTTTTCAAATAGCTCTTAAACAATCATTACTGCATCTTCGGGCTTTCAGCCGTCCTTTCCTGCATGGCTTGACAACAAATTAATAGAGCAGCAATCTTTCTGTCTGCGTCTGTATTTGCTCTGAATCTGTCCTAACCCTACCTGAAATGATGCTTGCAAAAGAAGTCTTGTTATTGCTGTATCTTTGAGGGATTTTGGTAAATTTGGTTTACAGAAGTAGCGTGTGCCTGTGTGTTGCATGTTGTTTTCAGAGCCATAATCTGGTGTTTTCATCGAGACTAGCCATGTAGCAAGGCTTTGCAATGCAATGTGGGAGACCTAGGTTATAACAACATATAATAAATTATAATGTCACACAACCTTCATGTAGTGAACTTGATGCCAAATGCTACTCTTATTTTTAAATTCCTTTTCTATGGTGTCATCTGGCAAATTTCACTTTTGTAGAGATCTGCCTGTACTATGATAATGGGGAAAAATGCAATGAGTTTTTCAACATTAGATTTCAGGATGTGTTAATCACTGAGAATTGCTGCTTAATAGAAAGAACAATTCCATAGTAGTGGTTCTGTGGTAGGGAGATGGCAGCCCAGAAAGAGAGGTGCTTCATCCATGCCAGCCTTACAGGTGATTCTGTTTGGTCTGGAGTGCTGAACTTCAGAGGGTAAATTCAACTAGCAAAGGCTGTTTTATTTCTATGTCATGTAATTTATGTCACATATGTGTTCCTCCTCAATGTAGCAGACTACTGTACAGATCATAGCAGTACTTTTTTTTGCTAAATGATACAGCAGTAATAAAATTATTTAAATTTCCACTACCTTTTTGCATGAATCATAGTATACTTTTTAACTTGTCGTGTATCATTTATAAGCAATCTGAGTATCTCGTCTGGGTATCTCATAGGCTTAGGCAGCTGATACACAACTAATACATTTCTGCAAACAGAATTCTTTCATTGAGTGTTAAACAGTTCAGATATGAACATGATAAATCGTGGTGCTGTCCAGTGCCAGATTTTGTTTTCCTACTTTGAATTTGGTTCCTGCTACACGCTTCCTATAATTCAAAACGAGCTTCAGTTTCAAGTAAATGAAATTTGTCAAGTGATTAGATATAGTACTCCATAATCCCTTAGGGATTTCACAAAAGGAGGTCCACTGATGAGAGATTAAACTCTGAAAGCCATTAGTGTATGGGGACAATAACCCACCTCACTGCAGATTTTGAGTAATTAATGTACAAAATGGCCTGAATAGCTTGACTGTAAAACCACCTTGAACTGATAGATCATTCTTTAAAAATGACAGCAATTTTTTGTTCTCATTGATGATCTTCCTTTAAACTAATGGAACTCATGTTACAATAAACACCAAAGAAAATTATCTGTATGCATTAGCAGTTGTGCAAAACAAAATGTGTTGCTGAGTGTGTTTATGATGAGTTTATGGTTTCCCTTTTGTTTTGGTAAGGGTGAAAGCACAACAAGTAGAACAGTAAATATGCTACGAAGTCAAGGTGGTTGATCTGTTTTTTTCATCGGATGCAAGCAGGGGAGCCTCCTCTCCTAACGTTACCACCGTTTCCTAGTTTTTTCTATGATAATTTTATACTTTGGATTCGTTATATAGGTATGTGTATGTAGCACTCCTAGGCTTTGTTCTTGCCAATTCTCTGATTTCTTAAAGCAACACATGGTCTCTCACATTATGCTCTGTATTTCTATTCATTTAAATTCCCAATATGTTTCACAGCAAATTAAAATGCAGAAATCTGAAACACTCCTACTCCTAGTTTCTATAGAAAAATAAATAGCCCAAAATCCCTGCAAAGTTACTGCCATGAAGAGGTCAGGTAGGAGGTATATTTGGTTTTGAGAGGCAGATTTTCCAAAGTGCTAAGTCTATTGAGCCTGGTTGGGTTTTTGATAGGTTCAATGGGCATCAGGTACCTCTGAAATGGCAAGATTTTTCTAAAGGGCTCTTTCACCAGCAGCTCCCATGAAGCAAAATGAGCTTTTTCTCTATGTAAAGAAACTTGCAGGAAAATGTTGCTGCTTCATTTTGGGTATCAAACAGAAGCTGACCACTTCAAAAATATGTCCATTTACTCTCTGGACTGGATCTCTTACTTGTTATGCCTTACACGCTTGCCAGGCTTGCAACATTTGCATCTTACTCCAGGATCCCACCGGGATTTAGTATAATGGCCATCCTTTTTGAAATGCCCTAGATCCAGTGATTGCAAGGCAGCTGCCACAGACTGAAGTGCTGTCACAGTCTTTTAACTCTTCCTTCCAGAAACAAATTGCTAAGCCTAAGAAGGTGAATCAACATCTGAAGGTGTTTGGGAGATACTGCTATTGCTAAGACTGAGCAAGGGAAGATGCTGAGCATTCTGCTTTGAGTATTCAAGTTCACACTCATTATGCTTTACCCTGCCAAGTTCTGGGGAAAGTATCTGCATTTAACTAATAGCAAATTTTACTTTTAAGCTAAGAGGGGTTTTTTTCTCTTGAACAGAATTTTAAACTGCAGGTTTCCAGGTTTTGGTTTTAGTGCAAGGACCTTCTCAATGATGTACTGCAATTTTGTGGAATAAATACTTGGAGGAAGTTGGGCTGGGACTACATGCTGTCTGTATACAGGGCTCCCCATGCTTGGGAGAACACCGGAGAGCAATGCTGCCAGAGCTCTTGGGGTGTGCAGCAAGGTCTGTTTTGAGTTTGAGCGCTTAATACAGTCATATCTGAGCAGTGGTGTCACATAGGTACTGGTTTGTGTTTCCCATCTCTGTAGCAAATATGAATGGCTTGCTGTTTTGGATTGCAGTGTAGTTGAGCCAATTCAAACCAGCTAATGTAATTTATGAATAATTGCTGATTGATAAATTAAAATGATTGGTCTTATTTAGATTTTTAAAGTTTACTAAATTGTATATGAGTTCTAGTTCTGTATTTTAATAATTATTTTCATGAATCCCTTGCCTGATTCAGGCTGCTGAATACTACCCAGCTGATGGATTCAGTGTTTATCTGACATTTGTTTCTCTGCACCCAGATGAGCGGCTGCTGCCCCAGTTTTTTTAATTGGAAATGGAACAACCCCCATGTTGATGGAGATAAGAAATAAGTCAGCTTTATGCTGTGTATCAGCAGCCCTTATCAGAGGAGAACACCATGAAAGCTGAAGCAAAATGTTTAACAGATACTTTGCAGGCTGCAGGACAGATTGGATTCATTTTAAAGATGAAGGTTTACAAATTATTACAAATGACAGGATTTATCTTGCAGGCATTAAATTAAATCAAAACGTGAGGACTGGGCAGGCAGATTTACTGAGGTAGAATAAATAAGAAAAACGAAATGCCGTTTTGCATCAACAGTGAAGGATATAGATCCTGATACACATTAACAGAGACAAGAAGTTTCCCTCTTCATTTAACTATGAGAAATATTACAAAGTTGCAAAATTCAAAAAAAAAAAAGAAAAAAATAAAATAAAATAACCCCCAACTGTGGATGACCATGGTGAATTCACCAATTACACATGGGATGGAAGAAAGTCATTATACTAGGGTGTATTTCCTTATATAAATACATATGATGTTCAAATTGCCTATGCTGTGCTGAGGAATAATGAAGACCAGTTTGAGCAGCTGTACCAAAGGTTCCTTTTAATTGGCTCTTCCCTCCTAATGTGCTCTCGATGAAAGGAGACCTCATGCTCAGTAATGGCTGTGAGCTTTATTATTTTCATGGTATATGAAGCAATGTTTCCTCTTTTAAGCTCTAAATAGACAAGTATATGCTAGTCAAAAATAGAAAGAAAATACTTCTCTTACACTATTTCTCACATCTGTACAGTTGTGTTTAAATGAAGCTGTAAAGTGGAACATGAGAAAGGAATGAAGTTGTGCAGTTTATTTCACTTTTAGTGAGGTTATTTTACACAGTGAGCTTATGGCATTTTGATGCATCACAGATAAAGGTATTTTTCATTACAGCAAATTGAAAAAAAAGTCTTTTATATGTATATATATGTTATGATCACTAACCAAAATTTCAAACATATCCCCTTAATGTTAGGCTTACACAGTGATATCAGAGCTGTCAAGCCATTCAAAGATTCTTAGTATGATGTATATTTTTCCCCCTTTTAAGCAGTTTATTGGTGTTTCAGATCCACTGAAAACAATAACTGCTCTAAGGATAAGTCTCTGAAGAATACAACTGTAGGAAGAGAGGTCCAGCCCAGGGAGAATCTGGGACACGCGATATTCTGGGGATAATAATTTGGTAGGCTTAGTGATTTAGGTTTTAATGAATAGGATTTGGTTTCTAAATAGGAGGGGGTTGAAAAAACACTCGGAGAATGTACTCATACTGGTCTGAATGACCTCATGAAAGCAGAAAACCTAGACATATGTGCCATGGGATATGGTAACGGGGGTGGGGGAAACCCAGATGGCACTGTACATGCACAATGGATTCTGCAGCAGGAGCAAAGGGACTAAAGAGGGGAGTAAAGAGGGGTAGAGGAGCCCCCTTCAGTCACTCTGATGCTTTCCCATTTTCTGGCCAGCCTTGCTCCTAATGCAGTATCCATCACCAGGCCATAAACAACCAAACAACAGCCGTCTCCTTGCTCCCATGCACTGCTTCTTCAGCTGAGACAGACGAATGTCAAAACTGTTTGTCTCCTCTAAAACCATATAATAAAGGCAGCAAGCATGAGGATGTTGGGCACTGGGAATTTTATTACAGGCGTGCAAGATGATTCATCCCAATGAATATTGAGCACCACAGCTGCCATCCGTGTGCCTTTGTGGTGTGACATGGAAATGTTGTCAGTTCTGTGGCTGCTGTGTCTGTGCAGGATTGATACAGCCTGGATCTGACAGGAGGCCTATGGCCACAGGAGCTTGGCTGTGCATGGAGGGTGCTGTAGCCTAACCAGGGAATGCAATTAGTGCAGTTAGTTCCTCATAAAGCAAAAGAAGCCATTTAAACCTGCTTCTTTTTCTAACTATTCAGGGTGCGGAGGTAAATTCCAGCTGATGCTGACTGTGTGCAGTAGTTGTTATGCCACTGAAGCCTGTGGGGCTTTTGACCTGCTGGTGGTTTTACATGAGTGGGACTGAGTGGGTCCCAGCAAAGTCACCAAGAGATATTCTTCAGCTTCAGAGGTCGTGCCAGGCATGCAGTAAGGCTACCAAACAACCATTGCTAAGTGGCTCTTTGCAGAGCAGTGGAAAAAATGAGATTCCCTATGGAATTTGAACTGCCTCCTAATGAAAGGAGCCCTGTTACTGAAAAACCAGAAATTGCTAATTAAAAAACCCAACTCGACAGAATATTTGCATTTACAGAAATGATGCTACAAATTTTGCATGCTGTCTCTATGTTTCAGGGTTTGATGTTTATACCGCAGCAGACAGGTGACTTCACCAGTGCTCCCCCCAGGCTAAGGGAGAAAGGCAGTTGCCTGCTCTGCTGCTCTGAGCAAGTGCTTTTTGTAGCTACTGCAGGAGAAATTTCCAACTGTGAGTTCAAGCGTGGTAGGATAAAATACTCTTGCTGCCAAGGGTTTGGTTGAGATACTGCTGCAGTGCAAATGAAGAAATCTTTTCTTCCTGTAAGTCTTTGCAGCTGTTTTTTTTAATTTTATTTTATTTTTAATCTGAATTTGTTACCAATTTCCAGTAAGTAGCTTCAAAAAAGCAGGGAGCAGACATTTGGGAGGCAGAGGAGAGGAGGTATGCAGTACGAGCAAAGAATTCTGTTGTTTTTCATTTTGTATCCTATTCAATTATTATGGCATTCCTTGTGATCTCACAAGCAGGATTGTTCCTCTGTAAGCAGAAGGAGATTATATCATCCTGAGTGTGCGCTGTCATTTTGGAGCAATACTTCCAACATATTTTGAGTTTTGTTATGCTCATAAGATGTGGAATTTGTCCTTCCTAAAAGAAAGGGTAAGCCATAAAAGACAGAATAATGTCTCTTATGGAAGATTTACTAGCTGATACCTGCTTGCTGGTTTGTGTGTCAGATGCAGAGAGGGGAGAATTACCAAGCCGCAGAGTATCCTTTACAGAGCCTTTGATACTAAGTTTACATCCAAAACCCGAAAGACTGTGTTACTATTGGGTGTTCATATCCTGATAAAGGAGACAAACAAATTCTTGTTTCAAATCTCTAGATCCAACATTAAGATTCAAGGCCAAGATTTTTTCTCTTCTTGACGTATGCAAATGTAGCTGTGCCAAACTCCTCATTGCACGAGCATCAAAACCACATGAGAGAGGGACCAAGTACAAGACTTTCCAAGCCCCTCACAGGCTAGAAATTCATGGGTTTTCTACTCCCGCTCCCCTTGAAATTCATCTCTAATCTAGTCTAGAGTAGATGGGATTTTCATCACCATAACCTTCGCTTCCTCCACGTGCCCAAACGCTACTGAATTGGATTTAATTTGGCCAAAAATGATGGTTGCTTTCTCAATTAGCCACTATGGAGGGGGGCTCTGGGACATTTTAAATATACATCTGTCAGTGTCACCCTGACAGCTTTGACAAGACCATAGTGGTGCCAGTGTAGGTTCAAAAGTGGTTTGATGTTTTACCAGTGGCCTCTTTTGGGGGGCTCAGAAACCCTGTGCCAATGAGTGTGCAATGAGTGTGTGAGGTGAGGTGAGGTGTGCTACTATATGTGGGATCTTGTTGCTGAGCTTCATGTGTCCTCTGAAAAGATAAGGAGAAGCATGACTGCTTTTCTTCATCATAGACCTGGAACAAGTCTGTTTTAAAACGCTTGGTCCAGATTTTTGGATGTAAGCAGAACCTAAGTGAAATAAAGCTCACAGAGTTTTATTTTTTTTAAGAAAGTAGTGGAGCAAACCTTTGTGTTTTCCCTAACTTTACAGAAAGCAATAAGCTTTTTCTTTGACAGAATTATAGTATTTTTAGAAAAAACAGGTAAAGTGGTTTTCTGTGACTCCTCCTTCCTTTACTTGTGGAGCAGAGCTTTTTGCCATGGACAAAGAGAGGGAGATCTGAGAGTGGGTGGGGGTAAGGAACAGAGTCCTTCCTTATGTGTTTTTAACTCAAAGCCTAGGAGGAGTTTTAGCTATTCAACCTTTCTTAACACGTCTGTGAGCATTTCCCTGTTGATTGTCCCTCCTAATCCCTCTCTTGGTCTATAAGGTTATGTTCTTTCAGTTCTGAAACTATAGCATATTTTTCTGGGCTCTTGTTTTTAAAGTTAAATGACTGAAAGTACTGAACTAAAGCTTGCTGGTGACACTGACTTTTTACCACCTAAAATTGGCAGTGATCACCAGACCAGAAATGGAAATTGGCAGGTACCACTGGATGTACAGGAGTTCAAGGCCACACCGGTACCATCATGTGCCAGCATTGAGAGGCAATATTAGTCCTTTGGGGATTCAAGGTAAATAAAGGGCTGGGTAAAAGGGAAATGAAGAGTTCAGAAATGGTAGTAGCATAAACTTAATGCTTTGCACTAGTCCTAACAATTTAAGATAAACATTCTTCTATTTTTCTTATTTTGTTTGTTAAGGCTGTAAGGACTCTACTTCTTTTGTATGAATACTTGACTAAATATAAATTTCATTGTTAATGCTTGAAAGCCAATAATGTGTGGTGAGGGACAGCTTCCTTTTAATTGTGCTGCCCGATTGCTTCAAAACTGTTTACAGGTGAGATGTCATAATAGGGGGTTTATACTGATGAATCTATCAGACTCATCAGCCACCAAGGCAGAAATTACACTAAAGCACATCTGACTTAGTAGTCTCCTACAATATGCTTCCTAGACAATATTCCATGGTTTTGTTTGCATTTTCCCCTTGCTGGAAGCACTAAGTGCCTATGTCAGTTTAAAGAAGGATTTCAGCTGAGGCTTTAAAAAAAGGTTTGGTGATTCCACTTGCCTGTCCTTTTGATATCTGGCTTGAGACCTCAAAAGGATCCTATTTTGTTTTCCTGAAGCTTGATTTTAAGAGTCTGGGGGGAAATTTAGTTTTGAAGCATCTCAGAAAGGCACCTAAAATCAAGCCTGTGATTGATTGCATTGGAAAATTCCAGTCTGACTGAGTGTTAGCACAGTGAGGGATATGTATGCTCAGAGATAGCATTTGCAGCTAGCTCTATCCAGCAATCCTCTTCCCTTTATGGAGCTGATTGACTGAAGCTTGCTTGACAGCTTGTTTGCTGGAGATGCCTGCCCCCGCATCAGAGACTTTAATAGCAATTGCAGGGAAATATTCACCAAAGCTTGCTGCCTCATCCTTCCCCTTTCCATTATATTTTCACACTTTTATTCCTTAGGATTCAAATGTTTATGTATTTCAAATGACTTCTCCCCCCAAAAAATACCTAAGTTGCCGAGTATGATCTCCATCTTCAATATCAATATTCATTTGGACCATATTTTATGAAAAATTACCTGGGTGACAAGACTTGGGGCTGCCAGAAGATCTTCCCACACTTCAGATCAGTGCACATAGGATATTTTAAACATGGAAGAAATGTTTCAGGAAGGAACAATAGATTATGAATGCTGCCTTCTTGGGCTGTGGAAGACATGGAAGGAGCAGGCTGGATGCCTGGTTATCAGAGTCTTGTGCCCCTTCAGCTGTCCCCAGTGATGAGACATGTCCTTATGTGCTGGCACAGATGAGGCAGGACATGTAGATGCACAGCCTTCTGTTCCAGCAGCTGGGAGTCTGGCACCTAAAATGATGCTAGAAACCCTTGTTTAGGCAACTGAACCCTATTCAGTCTGCCTTGGGAATCTTTCTGAACTAACATGCAGGTAAATGTGGTGGCTGTCATGGAGGAGTTGAAGATGAATGGGTTCTTGTTGATGGAGCGAAAAAAACCAGACCAACAAAGCCCAAAAATGTGAGTTCAAGGGAAGGTGCTTTAAATGGCTGCACTTAAAGAAATTAAAAATCTTTTAGGCAGCAATGAAGCAGCTCTGAACAGGTCTTCAGTAAAACCAACCTTCCAGTGATGGATTAACTGCTGTGAAAATATTGGTTTTTGCTTCTTTTCCTTAAACTGGAGGGAAAATGTCATCTCAGTCTCAACACAAGTCCCTGCTATAACATGCCTTCCTTCAGTACTGACCTGCAGCTCCCCGCTGCTGGGGAGCCTTGGCTGCTGTGCTGAGATAACCTCTCTCTTTCTTTGACAAGCCACATTATTTCTGGGATGCCTTTGCAGTATGGATATTTCTGCTTTCCTCCTCTGTCAGTGTCCAGATGGACACTCTTGAGAGCACCTCTGGCAGTTCTCATGGCATCCACCTCTTCTCCCAGGGTCTCCATGTACAATATGATCTCCCTTCCACAATTTCAGCTTGAGTCCAGCACTTGAGCAGCAAGAGAAGAGTCAGTGTGGGAGATTCACTGCAGTGCTGGATCCAAGATATCCCCAGAACACCTGCAAGCTTAATGAGCCTTTCAAAACGCCTAAAACAATTTTTCCCCAGGAAGCAGAGTAGCATCTTATTCTTTAGAAAGGGAAACTTTGCAATAGTTGTTTAACATGAGCTTAGCTGTAGGCACTCTTCCAGGCTGGGTGGGCGTTGTTTGCTTTATAGGAATCTTTTTATTTTTTTCCAAAATTTGCTTTCCCCAGCAGCTGGGAGGTGTTTCATCTGCTTTGTGAGAGCATAAGGGCATGTGAATGTGGAGTATCTCTCTGAAACAGCCTGCTCCCTTACCAAAGCAAGCTTAAATTTTGGAAATCGTGTGGTGAAGACTCAGCTGGGGAAGTATCTGCATGAAAGTTGTTGCAGGGCAAAGGACTTCTGCAGTTATGGTTCTGGTTTCTTACTGCTCCTCTTGTTCCATACCTGTGTAAACCCACAGTGGCGTAAACGTCTGGGAAGATCTTTGCATCTTCAGTTATCTATTAAATTGAAAATTTACCTTTTGAATTCTTAGATTTGTCAGGCTGGAATACATGCACACACAGTTTTAGTTCATAGCTCTAGGGAGAGAGAGGTTGTGTTTCTGTTTGCTTCTTTGTAGCTAGGGAGGAGTCAACTGGGGAAGCAGTCGGTAGCGGTGGCTGAAATCCAGTGTGGCAAAAGTCTTGCTCTCCTGCTGAGTGCTGAAGGCTGATGGAGAGTGAGGTGAGTTACAGCTGGCAGAAAGGTGAAGCTAAGAGTCTCAACTCCAGTCTTCCAGGTAAGATATTCATCTTTGATTAAAGTCAGCTTTAAAAATCCTGTCATCCAAGTTACAGGTTGAATCAAGGAAGTCGAAACATCCTTACAGATTTTCTCAGAACTGCAGAAGTCGCCCATGGGACTGAAATGCTTACGTGCTCTTGTGCTTCCCCCACTGAGCTTGCTTAGACCTTCAGACATTTGAATATCTTTAGCAGTCTGCCCATCAGTTCATCTCTTTTGCCTCTCTACCTCTAGTTTGTCCAAAATTACCACACTTGGGCTGGCAACCTATTGAAGCAGCAGTTCTTACATGTTGATCCTACTGAGCGTTTCTCCAAAAAGACAAAAATAGGTGAAGCAAAGGGAAGGAGGCAAGGACAAGGGCAGAAAGGAAGAAAGGTGTTCAGGCATGTTGACATGAGCAGTGAGCTGTTGATATGTCAGCTGAGAGTTACAGCCACAGTTTGGACCAGCAACTGGCCTTGCTGGTGCAATGTGTTTGAACTTTGAGCTCTGCGTGTCAATGAGCACTTCCACATGCTCAGACTGTGCTGAAGTCTCAAGGGTCATTTTGGATAATAAACTACTAGAACAAGTCTCCGGGAGGAATTATGCCAAAGCTTTTATCAATAATGCTTGATCTGTCCCTTATGTGAGAAGTCTCTTTAAATCACCAGCTTAACTTTTTGTTCTGCAGAAGTAGCTAGAGCTAAAAAATATTCCTTCTCAAGAATTCCCATGGAAACCTGTTTAAAGTAAGGCCTTTTCCAAAGTATAAATTAGGTATTTTTCTTCTGCTGTGGTTTCCACTGTTTCATAGGCCAAAAATAAAACAGAGAAGACATGAATTGAAATAAACAAAGTTCTGCCTGACCTTTGTCTAAGAGCAGTCAAGGTGGACAAGAGCAATACTCTCGTCCCACTGTCCTATGGGGCAGTGACGTTCTTCCCCTCTAGGTCTGACTGTGCTCTCACACAGCAAACACCTGGGATGGACACTTGAAATATGTATGGATGTAGTGATTCCTATTTTGTAGATTTCACTGTCTGAGAAAGATAACTTCAAAACACCTGTGAGCTTATTAGCCTGCCAGAGGCCGGGGATGATATAGATGGAGAGTGTGTGTATTTCACTAAATTTGAAGAAGGTAAACTAGATAAGGCCTGTAAAAACACATTCAGATCACGTGTCCTTGCATGAAGTGGGTTTGGTTCTGTAGTGTGAATGCAAATTTTTTTATGTAAGAAGTGCCAGTTTGGAAAGAAGAGATTTGGAAAAAAAAAAAAAGGTTATGATTACTGCTGTCTGTTTCTACAGTCTTCTCTGCATCATTTAACAGCATCCAGAAGAAACAAATCTTACCTGGGTAAAAACAACCTTTTCTCCAACTTGAATGTCACACTTTCTTTAGCGAAGGGAAAAAAATTTAGCTTTTGCTGTGCATGAACATATATAACCTCTGCAAGGTTGTTTGATTTGTTTGGGCTTCTTTGTTTGTTTGTGGGGTTTTTTGTTAACCATGGTAGCAAAAATGTGCTTCATTTTAAACCTGTGCTTATTGTATTTTTGGTGACATATTCAGAAGCCACTTATTTTCATTATGTGTGCAATACCACAGAGATACTTGGTGCTCTGTGGATCTGAAAAAGGGTTTGCTAATGGTGCTTCCAGGCTGTGAGATGCTTGTTCTTAGTGTGCACCAGTTCTCCTGCTTTCTCTGTGTTGGTTTCCAGCACAGGAGGTGTGAACAAGGACTTTTAGTTCTCTGCTACACAAAACTATGGAAGCATCTGACTGCTAACAGAGAATAAATACCTTCTCAGAAGTGAGGAACTGGCTGTATGACAGTTCTGAAACCAAGTATCTTGTATCCGTATCAAGAATATCTGGAGAAGATGCAATTAATGCTGATAACCTCCAGAAAGGAGCTACTTTTTCTTCAAGTAGCTCTTAAATAGTAGAGATTGGGATGAAATTTACTGGATGGATCAGACTACCCTAGATCTCACTGCTTTTCACCTGAATGAAGCACCTTGTGCTAGCCACTGTGAAGGATAGCAGATGGGGTCTTGCTGCATGTCAGGTCAGATCCTTTGTGACAGCCCTGAGGGCTGTGTTCTCCAAAGGTTGTGTCTCCTCCATCACAGGTACTGTGCTGGCTAGGATGAAGTATTTATTCATGAACAACCACGGAAGAGGGGGATACAATTGCAGTGAGGAGTGTATCAATCTGGCTAGACTAAAGTGCACTTGCGTTAAGTTTTCTGGCTCTCATGAGTTAATTTTCAGTATAAATCAATTTCATGACTTCTAATTTGGGTAGTACAAAAAGGCAAAATTAGGAAATATTGAACTCGAAAGGAGGTTTTCTGTGGGAGAGTTTTAAGAAGTTTGAGGGAGGAGAAGAAAGGATTTTTTCTGTTTGAGCTCATCATTTATTTAGTCTGTTTAATGTTAATCCAAAAGTGTGGTGAGTGAGCATTTATTTTAAGTAGTAACAGTGTGTTTAGCTTTGTGTCATGTTTTATAAATCAGCAAAATTTAAGATGAATAGGAATGGGTAAAGACAGAGCTTCAGCAAAGACTTCCTGATCATTTAACACAGAGCCTTTTTATTTTAGTGCCCTTATTAAACCATGGAGAGAAATTTGACACATGCTTTAAACTTACCCTTGTAAGATTAAGTGTTTTATCTTATTGTATTGTTGCCACTGACTCCTAGCTGCAGGTGTGCATGACAGATGTGGGAAGTAAAGTTATCTTACTGCCAGGTACTGGCCTAGTCTCATACAGAGAAAAAAGAGGTAAATTCTGATTTTGCTTCTGAGGTATTATTTTATTCTCACATCCCTCACAGCTTCTCCTGTAACTGTCAGTCACGCTGTAAGGTAGGAAAATGTACATCCTAGCATACATAAGCCATTTACTGTGGAAATTAAAAAAAAAAAAAAAAGACAAGTAGGTGGCAGACAATAAAATTGGTATTTGCTTTTATTGACATAAAGTTCATTTTCTGACAAAAATCCATGTGGTTTAGGACTCTGATGGTATTATTCACACTTGGTATTGGGTAATCTTCAGCACTGGGGAAGCAGGAAGTGAATGTCAAGTACTGAGTTCTCTTACATTTATTTGAGAATTAGGAGTAATGCTACCAACACTAGATTCCCATGGACGTGTAATAGTAAGCCTGATTTACATGTGATGGCTGCATTTAAGATGTTATCTAATGCTTTTTCTTTCCTTGGATTTCTTGCAATCTTCTTTTTGTTAAAACAATTTCTCCCCCTGTGCTCCCTGGACTGTGGTGCTGAAGCCAACCGATTGTGGTCCTGTGGTGGAACATGATGTGTTATTTCTACCATGTATTAACTGGGCAGGTGTCTAACATGCCACAATTTCTAAAAATGCATTACACAATTACAGGAAGTAAGTTATGAGGAAAAAATGGTGCCCATTGCTTTATCTTTCAGAATACCAGAACAGATTTATGGGAGGGGGGGCAACTAAACTTTTAAGGAAAAGAGAGTGGAAACTAACTCAGAAAACAACCACAGGACGCTGGAGGTTTAGGTACCTGAAATTGAGAGCTTTTCAAACCTCCTTTTAGGTTTTCTTTGTTCCTTGTTTTTTAATTCCATAGTGACCTTGACTATGGGCTCAATGATTAGTGCCTGAGATACATCACGGCATGAGTTCAACCTGATAGGGGTTTGGGACATTAAGGGAGAGGCTGATTTTCTGTCCAGGAGGTGTGGACACTCTTCCTTTACATCATGTTTTCCATGCTATGCTTTGAGGGACAGCTCTGTGAACATCTGTCTGTCTCAGCTTTTCAAGTCTGGGCTTCAAAGAACTGATGTGTTAACTTCTAGAGCAAGCCCTAGGAATACTCTAGAAGGCTACCTGATCCCATTGTCTTTTGTCATTTCCAAACAACAGATCTGACCTTAGTAGGATGAGTTACAGTCTGAGAATTGCCTCTTCTTCTTTTTTATTTTTAAGACCTCCTTCCATTAATTCACTATTACCTTGCTATTCTGAGTTTAAATCTTAAAGCTGTACTTAAAGTAACAAAGAAGGTTTAGCCAAACAGTCACCATTTGGCATGGGAATTTGAATGGCTAAGCCCCTACATATATGCAATAGCGTGTACACTGCTGGGTAGATTGTATAATTGTTCTTCATACATTAAGCAACCAATTGCCGATTTATGTACATATGTAGGTTCATCCTTTACCAATTTCCTGTGACTGATAGCTTCCAGGAGATTAAAAGAATAGCCGGTTCCTGTTTCTTTCTCTTCTCTTTATTTTTGTCCTGTAGCAAGAATATTTGTGCGTGTGTGTGTGTGTTTAATAGCATTCATTCCCTAGAGAATAATCTCAGTCTTTGTTTTAGCTGGCCTCCTTCTGAGAGTGTGTTAAATCTGTAGCCAAGATCACAGGCAGCTCTGGGCAAATCATTGGGCTGTTATTAACCTGCCTCCATGGCAACTGCTGCACACCAGCCCGAGGACAAAAAATGTTTTTATTCTGCTGAGTTGCACAAAAGGTTCTAGTGATGCCTTGCACAAAATGGTCATTGAAAAGGGAGATGCAGTGATGTGTGTTTGTGCTCTACAGTTTCATATTTAAATCATTTTACACTGTTACATTGGGAGTGGATATACAGCTGAAAAGTTCAGCATTTTGGCCATATGGAGAGTAAAAACTAGCAGAAAATCGGAACAAAACTTATTTTAATACAACTTAACTTTTGTCAGCTTGAGTTCACAGGCCTTCAGCCTGCAGTTGTCATCAGTGTGTTAGCAAATTTTTTTGTAAACATGAACTAGGCAAACATCATCATGGGTTTCCAGTTGTATTGTATGAAGATAGTCACTGACTTGGGGTTAGAGAGAGAGATCATAAAGCAGGTTTCCTGAAAAGCTTTCATTTTTTTCAGAACTCCTCTGATTTGCTTCAATGCTTGTTAGGGAAGCTTGGTAAGTGTATCTTAGTTCTTGATGAGCTTCAAATTGTAGCTGGTTTTGAAAGTGGCTCTTGGCAGTACTGTTTAAGGCTTATGTTAAAACAAAAATTATAGCATCACTTATATTGCTTAGGCTAGGCATGGATTTATTCTGCTCATAGAGAGTGTTCACAGTGGGGTCTGGGGGAAGGTCTGGCAGCCCCAGCACTGTGATGAGGTTGTGTCCTGAAGTTAGTTACCCTCTGGCAGGAGGCTGTGCAGCTCTGCTGTCAATTTGGGTGCAGAATGACTAGGTATGGATGGCTGCTGTCTCTTGGAAATGTGCTCATCTGGGATGCTTCATGCACTTGCAAGCTGGCTGCATGCTATTTCCAGGTGTACCAAAGTCCCTCTGCTTCCTGCTTTAGTCTTGGGGTGAAGGTGAGTAGTTCCTGGAGGTCCACATTTGGGCAGTTTTCTCTGTCTTGCTCAAAATAATGTGGTTGCTTTGGGCACCTCTTAGGGCATCCCTTGGCCATGACCTGCACTGATAAAATGACAGCCACCCAAATACTGTGATGCCTTTTCACCTGGACTTTAGAGGAAGACAAAGAGTATGGCCAGCAAGATGCTCTGTGCAGCTTGCCAGTGGCTGTGAGATGAGAGGGGGTCTGCCACTGTTGGCTTGTGTTCGAGGGTCTGTGGATTAGTGGCAGATACTGTCATGTGTTTGGGTAAGGGATCCAACAAACTCCCCAGGGCGAATGTTCTGCCAGTGGCCTGGAAAGCCATCTGTGCAGTGTGGGGTATTGGGAGGACAAGTACCTAGTTAGGGAGTGTTAAATGTCAGTCCTGGGTCTACACCAGTTTTTAGTTTTGTCAAGCAGGCTGCTCCCATTATCTGAAACCAGCAGCTTTTCTTTTGGATCTTGTAAGTCCCTTGGTTTCACTTCCAGCTATTTTTATTTCCTGTCTTTGATGGGATCCTTCTACATAGCACTCTTGGGATCAGCATGATTTAGGTGATCAATCTCCTCCACACTGAGCAATGATCTGGCATTTAGTCACCTTCTGCTTTAGGAGTGCAGCCCAAAAGGTACTTTGTTTTGTGCTGGGCTGTGGCCACATGTGTGTTGAGCATTGTCTGCTGGGTTGGAGCGTGGTTACTCTTGGATAATCCTTCATGGCTAATCCTGCACCAGGTGCTAGCATTTCTTGGATTAACTCTGGGAGGCTTGGGCCTGACCCAGGAGCAGATGCTGCGGAGGCGAGCCAGCCTCACGTGTATGACTGCTGTTGCGTGTGGCTTGTGAGCTGCACTCAGGCAGATTCCCCAAAGCTCTGCAAGGTCTGGGATCTGAATTCAGCTTTGGACCTCTGTGATAAAATGAGACCCAGAGATGATTTCCTCTGATAGCACGCATTTGGATTTTGTTTACCCCTTCACTGCTGAGTTTCAGTGTTTGTTCATTCGGCAGTATTTTTGTCATGAAGATAGTTCTGACTGAATGGACTACAGCTGTGGTCTAGACTATAAAAGCTTCCCAGGCTTGTTTCTATACAATTAAATCTTGTCTGCAGTTAGTGAAGTGGCGTTTCATAAGTCATTTCGATAGTGATAACTGCTTAAGCCTGACTATAGCACTTGCTAGTGACTCTCTAAAAGAAGAGTTTCTCACTTATGAAATGGGAAAGCTTTCAATTATTGGATGCATATTATTCACGGAAGTGCTTCATGGAGGTGCCTGCTCTGCAACTCATTCGCTAATGGGAAAGGGATTGGGATAAAAATAAGCTTGCCTCGTGTGGTGGCTGGAGACTTACTGATCTTTGTAAAGAATTTTTTGGGTGGGAAGGTGTGATGTGATGTACTCGTTCACCAGCTGTTTCCTTGCCTTCAAATGCTTTGTCCCTTTAGCACATTGCCATAGAAGCAGCGGGCTCTTCCTGCGACATGCAGTGCCGGTCACTCCATTAAGTGTTGTCTTAATGGCTTGTGTTTTGTGCAGTTGTATGAAATGCACATTAATGGAGACAGCTTAATGCCATCACCCTGAAGTAATGAATTGGTATGGATTGCCATTACCATTATAGCGCAGTTAAAAGCTGTGCTTGTTTCCGATTTACATTCCCCAGCTTTGTAAGCAGATGGGTTTTCAGGCCACGCAGTTGGAAGGAACCTGGCAATTCAGCTGCAACCTCCTTATTACAGTGTTCATACAAACAGCAGTTCTGGGGGGTATTTTGTTAACTCATACTGCTTAAATGATGCATTTCAGTTGATTATGCTACTGCAAACTGTATTCAGGGATCACTGTAAATCCAGTGTATCCTATAAAGATGGAAATATATTGTAATATGGCTTCATACAGCTGCCCTCAATAAAAATTTTTATTCTTTGGTCCCCATTCAATTTTTCTGTTGTTGAAGTATTTGTATCCCTACAACCTGATATTGATTTATACAAAAAGATAATTTGGGAGTCATGGGAGAGCGTAGGGTAGTTAAGTTTTGCAGACCTAAATATATTCCTCTTCCAATGAAAGTGCAAACTCTCTTACTTTTCCAAAAGGCTTCATTGTCTTGAGTATTTGCTTCTCTGACTCCCAGAATGTTGCCAGCATAGCTGGTGCTCCTGCAGTTAGTAATGCTGAAATGTGGTGAGCTCTGTATGAGCAGCTGAATTGCAATGGATCACTTTAGACAGTGATTTTTTTTCTTTTTCCATTTCATAGGCTGTCTCATCGATCTCCTCTTGATTCTGTTAAGAGAGGAGCACTCAGCCCACTTTCTGGGCTTTGAGTCCATACCAACAGATCTGTAGGTCACTGCTTTAGAGGGTGATGCTGTCTTGTACCACCTATAGATTTTTTGCTTAGCATGTCAATGCCTGGGCCTTTTAATCCCCGTGGCTTTTACCAAGTGGAGGACAAATATTCTTTTCCTCATAATTTGCTTTTTGCTCATGACGTTTCTTTTGCTTTCTCTCTTCTGCTTAGGTTGCTTTGAATGTTGCATTAAGTGCCTAGGAGGAGTGCCATATGCTTCGCTCGTGGCAACCATTCTCTGCTTCTCGGGGGTAGCGTTGTTTTGTGGCTGCGGCCACGTGGCGCTCACGGGAACCGTGTCTATCCTCGAGCAGCACTTCTCCACGACTGCCAGTGACCATGCTTTGCTGAGTGAAGTGTAAGTATGCCTCCCATTTCCATTATTCATCATAACACCCTCATGCTAAATGAGTAGAGATGGATTCAGACTTCTGCCTCCATTCCTGAGTATTCGGTTGCTTGTTTTCCTAGCAGCTCTTGGTAGTTTATTGGTGTTCACATACAAAGAAGTGTGTATCCTGCTAAACCAGTTTATATGGGGATCAGTACTATTTAATATCTTCATCAATATCATAAACAGTGGAACTGAGTGCACCCTCAGCAGATTTGCAGATGACACCAAGCTGAGTGGTGCAGTTTGTTCACCTGAAACAAAGGATGCCATCCAGAGGGACCTTGAGAGCCTTGAGAAGTGGGACTGTGTGGACCTCACGATGTTCACCAAGGCCAAGTGCAAGGTCCTGCACATGGGTCAGAGTAATGTCCAGTACATGCTGACAGATGAAGGGATTGAGAACAGCCTGACAAGAAGGACTTGGGGGTGCTGGTGGATGCACTCGCAGCCCAGAAAGCCAATTGTATTCTGGGCTGCATCAAAAACAGTGTGACCAACAGGGTGAGGGATGTGATTCTGCTCTTCCACTCCACCCTGGTGAGACCCCACCTGGAATACTGTGTCCAGCTCAGGGGTCCTCAGCACAGGAAAGACATGGACCTGTTGGAGTGAGTCCAGAAGAGGCCACAAAGATGATCAGGGGGCTGGAGCACCTCTCCTATGAAGACAGGCTGAGAGAGTTGGGGCTGCTCAACCTGGAAAAGAGAAGGCTCTGGGGAGACCTCGTACCAGCCTTCCAATACCTAAAAGGACCAACAAGAATGCTGGAGAGGGACTTTTTACCAGAGGCTGTTGTGACAAAACAAGGGGTAATGATTTTAATCTGAGAGTAGGTTTAGTGTTCGTTGATGACGTAAAGTTGGAAGGAATGACAGGAATAGCCAGGAAGCATGGTTCTGTCCATCCTCTCTCAGAAGAAGCTGGACTGGTATATGAGAAAAAACTGGAAAGGTCTGCAAACACAGCCTTTGGACATAATCACTGGTGAAATATTTGGGTCTTTTATGCTCCCGAGGCTTCCCCATGAGGCCAGAGGAAGGTCTGGAGTGCAGCATCAGGGCCTGTGCTCAGCACTCAGCCATGCATGTCTGTGAGAGGGGGCTCCTGTGGTGAGCACTGTGGGTGTGGCACATGTTGGGGTGCACGGGCATCGAGCAAGGCAGCTTTACTTTGCTTACCTGCCCCAAAGACTCAGCTTTTAGGATATCTGAAGATTTTAGTGTCAGGGTCCAACACAGTACACTTAATTCTCCTTATTTTCTTTTTAATTTCTGTTGTCACTGACTCCCTTTATATGCTTGCAAGCATAGACCTCCCAGTTTGCTGCGTGCCCTCCTATCACTGGTGTCAGTCCCACAGCACCTTTTCAGGGCTTTCCCCTCCACAAGACCCTCTGTGCTCAGACAGGCTCTGAGACTGCTCCCAGCTGGGGTCCCCCATCCCAGCACTGCCCACACTCAGTCCTTGGCTGTGGCTGGGCAGTGTGTCCCCAGCTCCAGTGCATGAGCCACGAGGGCCCTGCAGTTATCCACAACTTTTATTGAGAAACTGTAAGCAGCTGTTCTTCAGTAACTGAATAATAAAACACCCTGTGCTTGTATCAGTCTTCATTTGAGCAAAACAGAAGAAATTGCAAAAGCAGCAGTAACAGGCAGCAAGTTTTACATTTTGGGGAACAATGTTTCTTGTCAAGTCAGCATCAGCAGTGGGGGAAATGCATATTTCCTACCAAAGCAGCTCAGGGCTCGGGTTCTGTGGAACCAAGGAGGCACGGCAGGCAGAAGAGATGTTAGAAAGGAGCAAATAATTGAAGCCTACAGAGACATAAAATAAATGAAAAATACGTTAGTAGGATGCCCTTTGGAAAAGACTTTTTTAACCACTTTTTCTACTACTAATTTCTGGTAACATGCATTGAGTCTCTCCTAGACCCTTAATGATGCTGAAATGAATTCTTCTGTACTCTATTAAATCCTGAATTAATTTTTTCATGCTTTACAGCACAGGTGCAACAGCTTTATCCTGTTACTTTTAATCAGTTTGGAAAACAAATATATCACTTCCCACATAAAATTTTAAATGAACAATATCCTATTTTTATACAAGGATAACATTTAACTATATAAATGGTGGTAATTAATTTTCTTTAAGCTAAAACATGCATATGCTCTTTGGAGATCTGTGCTAGCGGCTGCTTAATGGAGAGTGGCAAGAATTGGAAAAAAAAAATCTGAGGAAAACATATTTATCCTTAGAAAACTGGTAGTGTGGATGCATAAAATTAACCTCTTTATTCTGTGAATAGCTTCATCCAAAATTACCCTCCCAACAATCAAATTACTTTTAAGAAGTTCTGGAGAAGTTGTACTAATAACGAAGTATCACTTTTGGAGACCAGAAGTGTTGTATGGAAGATCTGGCATTCTAGTCCTTCAAAACAATTGACTTCAGATACTAAATCTGATTGATAATATTTAGAAGTTATTCTTTCCATTTACCTATTCTGTCATTGCAGATGGTAGATTTTTAAGGAATCAAGAACTTTCTCAAATAATATCTGAGGGAGGTGCTTATACTATGTGCCCTGAGATCTTTTTTCTCTGGGTGGTTCCAGAGTACCTAAAATGGAAGCATTTCCTACATAATTCTTTAATTTTTAAAAAAAATTTATTTACATTATGGGGAGCTCAACACTGTTGTGACTCAAGGCACTAAAACTACCTGCTCACTTGGAAGTACCCTTCTAGGCTGTAGAGCAACCATTCCTCCTCAGGAGAAGTCACTGCTCACTGCATACTCACTGAGTTTTGTATCAGACAAATATTGCTGAATTTAGAAATTTTTGCAAACGTATATTAACTGGATTTTACAAGTGAAAATAGTGAATTTCAGGGACTGCTTCCTTTCCCTAATCCTGAAGAATCACCATGGAGCCTGGTAGTTCAGCCAGGAGTTCAGCTCCAGGTTTTGCCCATTTCAAAGCCCTGCATTGTCCCTGTCAGACATTCCCAAGTTAGGTGTCAGGATCAGTAACAGGAAAAAGAAAACCTCCATAGTGGAGGTGTGCAACTGCAGTTTTAACCTGGTGAGTAATATTAGTCAGTATAAGGACTGCAGCACAAGCAGGGGATGCTCAGGTGGATGCAAGACTAATGCACATCAGTATTGCTTACCTGGAAAGTGGGGCAGTCATACCAGTGCTCTCCTGCAGCCTGCTTGCTTAAAATGCTAAGGAGCCTTGAACTTTGTTTCAAGAAAAAGAGTTCTCTCTAATTTATTAGGACTTGGGAGGACTGACTTTGTTTTTATAGGACTGAAATCTAATTATATCTTTTTTTTTCTCTTCCATTGTAGAATACAGCTAATGCAGTATGTAATTTATGGCATTGCGTCATTTTTCTTCTTATATGGAATAATCCTTTTGGCAGAAGGTTTTTATACAACAAGTGCTGTGAAGGAGCTGCATGGAGAGTTCAAAACAACAGCCTGTGGCCGCTGCATCAGTGGAATGGTGAGTAGCATCAGAACTGAGAACAGCAGTCTTTGCTGGCTAAAACCTGTTGGGCTTGGTTTGACTCCTGTGGTTTTGAACAAAAATGTATTGCTGCCTTCTTTGTTTAATTCGTTTTGGGTGGTCAGGGTCAATCCCTGGTCTTGGTCCCACTTTGAACTTCAGGAGTGCTTGGTCAAATTGAAATTCTGCAGGTGGACTGTTGGGGTGCTCCTGTGGCCTCCCCGGTCATAAAGGTGAACCCACGAGTCTGAACTAAACTGAGGGAGACCGTTAATTTTAAAACACTCAATGTGAGCCAAAATTAATTTTGTGCTTTTAAATATGTAACATTAGTGATGCTTAAAGGCAGAATGTTAAATGGCTGTGGTTTGCAGAGCTATTTAAATATCAAACTGTAATGCCTCTGACTTCCATAGTTAATTTTGCTTGAGTGTCTGGATCGTTCAAACGAACAGTAATGAATGAATGAAGCTTCACAACATCTTTGCACTTGAGTCAAGTATTGATTTGCAGAGGGCAAAAGGCATACAGAAAGAACAGTGAGTCTTTTTCACAAAGCTGAAACATTTAAAGCCTTAAAGTTACAAGCCTTATTCCCTTCAGTATACTTCTGTATTAGAACAAAATTGTAAGCAAAGTTTAACTAAAAATAAAACCTCAAATTCTCACCCACATTGTCCCCTAGGGCACACTCTGCAAGAACAGCCATAACTATGTTTCTGAGACAGGATTTCAAAGCTATTACTGAAAATCTGAATTCAAAGCTCATAGTTTTGGAGGAAGCTAAGCAGTATGACAGATCGCCCACGGGAAAGTGTGGGTGAAAAGAGAAGAGGCTTTTGATGTGATCGTTGCATTTTAATATACAGTCTATATCCTGTACTTAAAAAATATATACTTTCAGCTGGTTAAATACAAAAGAGATGCATGTTTATTTTCACAAGAGTTAGCAATTTTCCACTGTGCTGTTGGGTACTTACTGAATTTTCCAACAGCTAATAAAAATAAGGCACCTGATAATTTTCCAGTTAACTGCTATTTGCTCACTCTTTTTCTAGCAAGTGTGGTCTTCACCAAGGAGCAAAATTAGATCTAAAGCAGTGCTTTTCAAAGACCCAAAATAAAGTAGAAACATACACATGCGTGCATCTCATCAGTGCAGACAGTTGCTTATGCAACTGAGTAGTTGCAGGCACATGATTGTCAGCTGGTTATACAAATACCAGCATGGCACGTGGAAATATGAAAGAAAATTGTTTTCATGTTTGCCCATATTTGTCCAGACAGTGAAGGAGAGAATTTACCAACTCAGTAATGGCTTGGAGCTCTTGTAAGACATATTAATGTTTGGCAGTGACAGGAAAAGTGCCTGTATACTGCTGTGTAAAACTCTAGGCTTAGAACAAGGTTTGCAAGGAGATATAATATTTAACAGACTAGTCAATGCAGCTGGGTACAGGCAACAAGGTTTTGGACATGCAGTGATGTTTTCTTTTGCCTCTATCATTAAGAGCTCCTCTACTTCTTCCTTTGTTACATTACCGAGTGAGGTCCTGAAAGGCAGTCCCATCTTGCATAGGGTTATTACAGAAGACAGACTTCCAGCGTCCCTAAATTATTTGTGTTGGCTCTGGTAACACAGAATAGCCATTTCCCACAGTTATCACTTTAAATGTGAGAATGAGTGTATTTTTTTCTGGCTATTTCTTAGGAGTCAAAGGCTTTGTGCACTTCCTCTTGTGCACACTTCCACATACCCGTATGCAAACTCATGTTTTATGTATAGTTTGTCTACAGAAATCCTTTAACCTGGCCCACTTGGTCCTTCCCAAAATCCAAAGAGAGTATCCTTAATTCGCACATAAAGCATAAAGGTCTGGTATGTGGCACTATCTAATAGGAGAAGAGGTATTTTAGTTGAGTTGCATATAAATTAAAGTCTAGCTGGGTTTTTATGGGCCATGGTTTTGCAAGCACTTCCACCTCCTCACACACCACCTTTGTTGACTGAAACCTAACCAGTTGCTCAGCTTTTGCTCTAATGCTTGGGGGATTATTCAGTGCATCTGGCAAAAAAACCTATGAGGATGCAAACTTCCACCACTGCAACATTAGTTCAGTCTTGTTGTTCTGGGTCAGACTGACACAACCTCCCCCCTGAGAGCCTTTCCCATCCTTGCTGTAGCACACAAGTTTTAAGTAAGATAGGAGGGCACTAGTGATTTACTGGAAGTAAAGCCTTTCCAATCCACCTACAGTTAAGAGAGAACAGCTACAGCCAATGGTGAAGGGAGAACACAGAAGACGTAACAGCATTCCCCCGCTTTCCAAGTAGGATCCAAATCCTGGTCTCTCCAGGAGGAGGGAGATAGCAACTGGTGCCAGAGCTACTGTTTCACCATAGAACTCAGAAGAGGAGGGAAAAGGGAAGGGGCCCATTGGGAGGGGGAAGCTGGAGACTTCCAAAGCAATCAGTTCCCCGCCTTATAATCTTACAAAAGAAAATGCACAGAATATTTTTTTTAAAAAAAGAACAAACCCAAACCAGCAAATTTCACTGGACAAACCCATGATTCTCTAAGGGAAGTAACTAATTTACTTCTTGGCAATCTGTATGATATCAATTGAATCCTTCTAATCTGCTGTTAATGGTCATGGTATGTTTGCAAACATAGGTATTTTTAAATGTTATATTCCAAATTGATTTCAATAAATCAGAGAGTATGGGAGAGCTCTGTGAACATCAATTTACTGTGTTGTTTTGATTTGCAAGTTGCATAGAAATGCTAGTGTGTTATAGTTAATTAAAAAAAACCTTAAATTGATTTTTGTTAGAATTTTATTGGTTTTAGCCTACAAACAACATCCCTGCTTAGCAGAGAATCTTGAGAAACCAGTGGGCTGCTCTTTCATCTGTTTTCTCAAGCAGGCTGATTAAAAAGGAAATGTCTGAATTACTTTCTTAGTAGCACTTAAACTACCAAACTAACTGTAAACAACGAGAATACTGATTTTTTGTGCTTGGAAACCAAATGTTTTCTTACCTGCATTCTGCAAGTGTGCTTAAAGATTTTTTTGAAGCATTTTTAAGGAAAATTCAAATAGTCTTTTCAAAGAATAAATGCAAAGTGTTTGTATTTTCTCTGCCCAGTTTGTTTTCCTCACCTATGTGCTTGGAGTGGCCTGGCTCGGGGTCTTTGGCTTCTCTGCTGTGCCTGTCTTTATGTTCTATAACATATGGTCAACTTGTGAAGTCATCAAGTCTCTTCAGACAAATGTGACGGTTCCAGGGGACCAGATCTGCGTGGATATCAGGCAATACGGTACTCATTTTAATCCTGATTAAATGCTTCATCTTTCTCCTCGGTCTGCCTTCAGTAGTTTTGTCTCAGCCTTATCAGATGAATCAAATGCAAAAGCATCTTCTATCTCTGAATGCGGTATTACTTTTCTAATTAATTCACATTACTCTGCTCTCTCTCCAGATGCAATCAATTTAACTGAACTGGCAAGTCATTTATCTAAAATGATTTTGTAGCAGTTTCCAATACCATAGTATTAGGTTTGAAAATAGATCAGCCTCAAAATAAACTGCTTGGAAACAGTGCTGAGAAATAGATAACCAGATTGTGGTTTTTGAACCCACATACATATATTCTTTCCTTTCAGAAAGTTGTTTTACATTTAAAGATGAAGTTAACACCTGAACGTTGCTCTAACGATTACTTTCAGTAAAAACCCCAAAAACCTGCAATTAAAAGTCTGCCTTAACTAATAATAAATTAATACTGCTTTCTGATGACACGCAGAAATCTGAGGGAACTGGGACAATAGCTTAAAATAGGGTCAGGCTTTTCAAGTTGTTCATTCCTTAAGGTGAATTTTTCCTGAAGTTAATCTTTTCAGCTTCCCTTGTGCAGAAGTTCTTTTATCACCACTACTTTTGGCTTGATTTTAGCTAGCATTTTCTATGAATGTTTCTTTCTTTGGACTAAGTCATTCAAAGCTGAGAAAACGGATTCAGAGTTGAAAAAGTAAGAAAGCTTGGTTTTGCTCTC
The DNA here is from genome assembly GCF_025592945.1 of Manacus candei. Taxonomy (NCBI): domain Eukaryota; kingdom Metazoa; phylum Chordata; class Aves; order Passeriformes; family Pipridae; genus Manacus; species Manacus candei. The sequence goes on from NW_026138089.1 coordinate 7,965,172, forward strand.
CTGTCCAGGTAAGTCCAGTAGAAGAAAAGATATACTAATTTTAAAAGGAAGAAGTACTCAAATCGGTTAAATGTTTGCATCCTGTTTTAGTGGCTGACAGAAAGAGGCTGAGAAGACATTTCCTTCAGCAGCAAAGCCTAGGAATGAAGGGAGATGTGCTCCTCCACTTTCCTGCTCCTCCTGGTTGTGTGGTAGCTGTATTAGTGCAGTATAGGGCTGTGTTGTTGCTCTGATCAGTAAAATCATCTGGGTTTCAATGCATGATGGGAGAGAGCAGCTCCTTAACAGGCAACTTATTACTGTTACTGAACTGTCCTCACATTTTTGAATGGAAATGGTAGCTAAAAGGCTTCAATTATATATTGCAGATACAGAAAAGCTGACTTTAAAGTAAATCCTGTAAAATCTTTTTGAAATTATTCGGTGACCTGCTGCCTACGGAGTTGCTAATTCCAACCAGCTGGGTTGAAATGTGAAGTTGTATGGGGAGACAAACTGGTTTTCTCCTAATTCAAATGGGTTTTGCTTAAGCTTCACATCTGTTACAGACCTAAAAGTTCAGGTTATTTCAGATCTGCTAGATCCTGTTGACTTTTCAGACTTTCAGTTGTGTAAGAAAAGTAATTAGGCGTAAATGAGGTGCATCAAACTGAATTCTCTTGTAGCAGTGTTCACTTGATGCTTTTTACCTATTGGAACTAAACCAGAAAAAAATCCCGTAATTCTTCCCTCTAGCTCCAAATTCACACTCTTCCACAGTAGTTACTTGCTCAAGTAGAATTTAATCTAGTAAGTGCTATCCTGAAAAGTGCCAAGTACCTCTGAGATGCAGATTCTCTCCTTGGTGCTGAGTGGGGGAGTAGGCAGCATGCAACTGGACCCAAAGTGCAAAAACCCAACCGTTTGGCTGCCATATGGGAAAACCACATCTGAGAACATGCCTTGGCAGCAAGCCTTGGTGTGAGGAGAAAGCATAACTTGAGGGAGTTGTTTTAATTCCTCCTGCCAACTCAAAGCTGTACTGGTCAATGCGCAGATGCCCAGAATGGGAACACAACTGGCAAGTGGGTGGAAGAGATGAGAGAGGAACAGAAAGTGTGTGTTGATTGCTAAAATTAGTGGTTTCTTTTGCTGTGGTATTTCAGGTATTATCCCTTGGAATGCTGTACCTGGCAAAGCCTGTGGCCCGATTTTAGAGAACATCTGCAACACGAACGAGGTACAGAAATGTAACCTGTGTACAGCTTTTGCCTACAACTTACTTGGGCATCATGTAATAAATAACTTGATGAAAGTTTTTGGAGAGAACTCATATATTAGTATAAAGAATTGCTTTAAACACAACACTGAAATAATTGTTATGTCATCCATAAAAATGAAAATTATTTCAGAACATTTTTATTTTCTAAAGCTTTGCTACCTTGCTACAAAGATGGGTTTATTGTCATTATTCTCCAGAACACTTGAAATGCGTTTTATACTATCCCATTGAATTACCTCAGTGTTTTTAATATGTTTTTTCTTCAGTTCTACATGTCTTATCACCTGTTCATTGTGGCTTGTGCTGGAGCTGGTGCCACTGTCATAGCACTGGTGGGTAGTATTTTTTGGTTTTATTATGTAAAATGTTCAGTTCAGGCTTAAGATGCTTTAAGATTGAATTTTGTGCATACTAAGAATAGTGATACTAGACACTAAGGAGGGTGAGCTGTAATCTATTTGCTGCTATGGTTCAGTCATTATAAGTCAGCAGGTCCCCAACTTTTGCTTTAAGAAGTCATCTTAACCCGCCTCCCACATACTTAGAAAAAAATTATTTGCATGTCCTTTGAAAATCCTACTTCTATCCACTATTTCTTCTTTTATGTCCATTATTTATTTTCATTTTTGTAGTTTATTTGATCAGCCACTTGTAACCTCTTGGTTTTTTTTGTCTGGACCCAGGCAGATTGACTAGTCCAAGCCTGCAATGCCAGTTACAGGTAGCAGTTGGGAAAAGGGATGTTAACAAGATGACTTGCTTCCTACGTCTAACGCTTCTTTTAGCGGCCAGCTTCTAACCTTGTGCCAGCCAAACCCAGGTGTAACACTCACAATTTGTTGACAGAATAGCCTAGGGTCTGTTTTGGGTTATCCTCCCCAGATAAATGGCAGGTTATTTATCTTGCATCTTCACCCTGGAAGAAGCTCAGAACAACGTCTGTTGTAAAAGTATCAACAGTTGCCCAAGTGGGCTTGAGCCGTCACCTTGTTGTATCTTACTCTCCTGTATTTTGTTCTCTTCCACCAGCTGATCTACATGATGGCTACTACATATAACTATGCTGTTTTGAAGTTTAAGAGTCGGGAAGATTGCTGCACTAAATTCTAAATTGTATAAGCCCAGTAAAGAGCTGCATTGCGTAGCTTGAAATACCACTGACACCCTAGGCTAAAAGTCTAGCTTTCTGAATTTTGTTACAGTAATTGTAAATAGCTTCAGTAAGCATCGTTTAGCTTATCAGATTAATAAAATGACTTCTTGTATATGAACTATGATGTGGACGAGATCTGGCTATTTTTTTTATGTTGAGAGGATTCAGTTACTGTAGGGGTGTTTATAAAGCATCCTTCTGAAAAGGGGATGTTTTCATTTCAAGTCTCCACTTGCTTTCTAACAGTCATCTCAAACAAATACTGGAAACAGTTCAGGGTCAGAATTATTAATTTATTCTTTAGCATGAAAGCCAAATACAAATACCCCCAAGCATACAATATATATAACGCAAAAGCAAAGGAATAAAAAAGTAGTGCCAGTCTTTTTTGGCAGAGACCAGGTATTATGAATTAATATGCTTGTAGTTCCAAGTGATTCCATGGATGATGAAGTCAATTTTTTTCTCTTACTCCAAGTAATTGTCAAATCATGCTCTTTCTAGAAGAAAATATATCCTTGTCTTAGCTCTGCGTAAAACAATCACATTCTTTCTTTTGGACCCTGAACTAGTAAGAAATGGTATATAAATCGCTTCTGTTCTTGTGTGACTGCACTTTAGTAACTGATTTCTCAGTAGCCAGATCTCAAAAATGTAAGTATGACTGCACGGGAAGCAAAACCATGCATAGATCACAAGGAACTTTTTACACTGTTGGGGGAAAAAAAAAGAGAAGTGAATCAGTGTTTTCAAATGTAGATGTTTTTGCATGAAGTATGGGGAAAAAGAAGTTGGCAAGAGACAAATGCACAAATTAGAAAGAAATCTACACAATAATTAAAAAAAGAGAACCGTTTGTTATGTAAAACTCTTCACCTGAGGTTGGACAATGGAAGTTTAAAATGTAGCTATAAAAATACAGGATTAAGACTTCTTAACCCGGAGATTGCATGCTTTTGCTTAGTTTTGGACTCATACTTTGATGTTTAATTTTTCAGTGTGTTAATGTAGCCTTGTTTGCGTAAATAAAACGGTTCACAGTTTCAGGTTTTTTCCATGGGGAGGGTGGAATTCTCATCTGCTTGTTGGGGGGAAAGAGATACCAGGCTCTGGCCTTGGATATGCATAAACACCACAACCTTAGAAAGCAGTTCTTCTGAGCACCTCATAGGTTACTGATTACGTATATTGCCACGTACAAAACTGTTTTCCTGCTTCCCCCCATTCTGCATTTTAATTGATCCGTATGACTCTGTAGCTCTTTTTAATATTGTTATACTAACTTTCTCTGAATTGTGAATAACCAACTGAATTATTAGCATGCCAAATTCTAGAGATCTTTGAAAATAGCCTCTGTGCTTGTTTTAATAACAGAATGCTTATTAACGTAGAATAACTTGGTTTTTTGGTTGTTATTTTAAAAAGCGTCTATTAATCTAACTACCAGCTTGCTTTGCCTCTTGACATGCTCACTCGCCATCATGCTCACCCTTCTCTTCCAGATCCACTTCCTCATGATACTGTCTTCTAACTGGGCCTACTTAAAGGATGCAAGCAAAATGCAGGCCTACCAAGATATCAAAGCAAAAGAAGAGCAGGAGCTTCAGGATATCCAGTCTCGGTCAAAAGAGCAACTCAATTCTTACACATAAATGTTTGCCACAGTAATTCAGCAGAAGAGTTCTGTAGCTCTGACAAATCAGCAAACAGCTGTTCTGCAGTACAGATGTGTGTCTACCAAACAAAATTAGAGAGAAGTGCAAAAGCTTCACATTCCAGCTCCTGGAACACTTTAATAGGGAAATCTTCCCATGGGTAATCTTCCATCCTTTCATACAGAGAATGGAGGGTTTATTCCAGGCATTTTAAAAGGCAACACTTTACAAAAAGCGACCAAATGATTCTTCTTTGAGACTTTTGGTGTTTAACATTTGACTTGTTCTACAGCATCATGTCCTGCACCAAACGGTGGCAGGTGCTCCAAACCAGCAGGCAGGAGATCTGTGCAGACCTCAGGCACAGGCACGTGCACGGTGTGTCATTGAGTGTCTCCCAAACAAACCTGTAGCCACCTGGGATTCCTGGTGTAGGCTTCTGCTTACGTGAGGCGCAGCTGCAGCATCTCCCAAGTTGCAAGGAGGCTGTCTTGGAACGTGGGCCACAGGAGCAGCACTCCACCCTGGTGCCACACTTGTCCGTGATGAAGCCGTCACGTCCCTGTGCTTACCTGAGTGTCGAGCAGATGTCCCAAGTTCTAATCTTTTTATTAACTATTTAATGGAATGTAGACCCCTGGATCTGGATAATGATCCCCTTCTTTGAAAATAAATGTCAGCTTTGCCTTAATATTTATTTTCTATAAATGTCTTAGCATTTATATAGTGGCAGGAGACCATTATCCTACATTTTAAATAAGTGAAAAGTGTTACCTTATTAAAATGACACTGATTTGACTATTCCAAATGAGTGGATGAGAAAGTTTGCAGAGTTTTACACAAACAATAAAAATTACAGCCATAAAAAATAATACAGGATGTCCACCTTTTTCTATCTTGGTGCTTAGCAAATTTATAGTCAGTGCTTATGTGTTTTCCTTTTTACAAATTAATTAGCACACTAAGAAAACGTGGTGTTCAGAAAAAAAAACAAAAGAAAAACAAACAAACTGGTGCCATTTTAAAGTCATTACCCATAGAAGTCTGCCTTCTAATTAATGGTTTTTTTCAGAAGCATTCAGTGATATCTTGAGTATTAGTGATGGTATATTTGGTGTTTGTTCTATATGATATATATATATATATATATATAAATGTTGGGGGGGGGAAGTAAAAATACATCATTCATTTGAAAAAATTAAATATTCAAGTCATACCCCTGCTAAGCTGATGTGTGGTTTGATAGTTCTGTTTGCTGAATATACATCAAAGGAAGCACAAATTCCTTCAAATCAGTACTATGAGAAAAGGTATTTTTTGGGGGTATTAACTTCAACTATAATTTTTTTGTTAAATATTGAAGTCTAATTTGACAGTTTCAAAAAAGGGGCAAAGTTGATTGATGTAGAGCAAATATGACAAAATAGCCTAGTGTATGTTCTTACCTGTTGCATGAAGGAGACATTTCTACAGCAATGCAGGTGATGTTCTAGCCCAGTGTTTGCATAAGGGTAATAATGGAGGCAGTGTCTTAAAGCCTAATTCTTTTCTAATTCAGTGTAGCTATTACTGGGAGTTTTTGAAGTTTTGTTTAAGTAGTCTAATATTTTTATGTAAAGAGCATTAAATTTTGCTATGTATAAATTTTTGTAACCTAACAGTGAATCAATATTTTCTATCAGTGCCAAGGGCTTCCTGTAGTTACATCCAAGTGTTAAAATAAATATTTGTAGATAATAGACAACACTTGTGTATGCTTATTTGAAAACAGACCTACAGCTACTCCATGGCAGTGCATCTCTAGGCTTTTTGTCTCTATCCGAAGTGAAACACGTTGTGTTCCCTAGTTCCCCGCTCCCTCCTGCAGGGAAGGGGATGCCCTGTAGGTGCAGGCTGCAGTGTGGTGAGGCAGCCAGTGTGTCTAGCATGAAGTAGTGGTAGTTGTTCCAGGCCAGCATAATGCAACAAGCACTACCCGTCCTGTTCCCGACACCGAACAGGAGGAGTCTCTCAGAAATTTTGTGAAGGCCAACGTGGCTGCAACAGCAAATTAAGCAGCATGTAAAATTAAGACTAGCCACCATCTCACATTTTAGCTTCATTTCAAAAAGCAAAGTTTGTATCTGTCACGGTTTTGGTACGTTGTGTTTCAACATCCAGTGAATTCAAGACAGAGCTTTGTTTTTTGCCCCTAAATTCTGTCAAACTTGGCTTCATGTTCTTGTAGTTAGATCAAGATGAGCAGCCTCAAATGCAGTGCAAGTTGTAATATATGCTGCCACCCAAAATTACTTCATTGATAAAAACTACTGTATTTTATACTGTAAATAAAGTTTAATGATCTTGCCTATAATCTACCTACAAAATACAAAGCTTAAATAAAGATGAGTTAAATAGCATTTTTATTTTAATCTCTCCGTTCTGGGCTGGTTAATACCAACAAGGTGATACATGAGATGGGCTGCTTTTGGAAGTGGTTGCTGCCCCTGCCACAGCAGTAGAATGGGCACGTTAGTTTGAGTCTGTCACACTCGACACTCTGAAACTGTGCAAGCCAAGTGTCTCCACGGGACACCTTTAAAGCAGGTGATGATGACTGAATGTTTTGTTACCTGCACACAGTTACTTTCACCCACACATTGCACCATTTAGAGGAGAAGGGGTTGGGAGGTGGGGGTTGTCAAAGTTTCCAGGAATTCAGTGCCAAAACAAATCTACCCAAACATCCTGATCAGTTTCTGTTCTCTGCTTTGTCCTTTCTCTAACCCCACCCAAGGGGTTCCTCCTGGATTAGTGGCACATCAGGACTCACTATTTGAAGTCAATGACTGAAGTGATGAGACGGCTCAAAATCAGCTTTATTAATTTATAATTACACAGCCTGCAATGTTAGTGCTTAACATTTATTACAACTTTTTACAGGCAGAAAGCTGCTTTAACAACATCTTTCTTATCATAATAATTAAAATTAAAAAATCAGTAGCTATTGTTCACCAGAAGCTTTCATCCATGTCTCCATGAGAAATGTCTGCAACACTGTATTGATTAGAGAGAGAGAAAGTGGTATGAGTCCAAAGTAGTTCTTGTCTTGAATCTTAAATATTAATACTCATTTTAGAAAGAGAGTAAAGAGACTGCCTCTGCTGCAATTCTCTTGATGTTTCAGGGAACTAATGGCAATAAGACAGCCCTTAAGGGTGAGGATTTGGGCCTTCATTAACTGAAAGCCATTACCTATCTCTCAAAAAGCAGAACTATCTATCTGCTGCTTCTGTAGTGCTTACCCAGTGAAAACAACACTAGTGGTGCCACCACAGGAGCACCAGGGTAGGGTCTGCTGTGTTCAACAGCACTTTAAAGGCACACATAATAATGAATCATTACTACGGTTATGGTGAGCCTTTAGGGTTTTAGTTTTTTTAACTGCTCCACCTTTTTTGCTTATTTTCAATTCTACGTCATCAAATAAACTGAAAGACTTGATAGGAGGTTGTTTGATTTTTTTCCCTTTCGAGCAACTAAAACCTACATACCCTTACTTAGCAACGCCTAGAGAAAACCAGAGGAAGTGCCCGGGCTGTCGTAACTCAGTGCAGGCAGTCAGATCTTGGAAAAAACCATGTTAAAAGTCTGATGCTACTGATAAATCAAATCTAGAGTCAGTGCTAGTAACAGACTATGGGTAAGGTGCAGCACAGACAAACCTTCACACATGGGGTCATCACCCAAGAGGAATCCCTCATCAACTCACTGTGAAGGAATTTGGATGCTCCTCAGTTGCAGACAAAAAGTTGTAACTGCCACAGCTACTGAAACAGATCATTGAATGCACCTCCCAGATGCAAGTTAAGCACCACATAGTGCTCAATTTGCATGTGTAAGAATTGGAAGGATCTTCATTTTTCCAATATATTTGTTCTTGATTGCTAATTTATTTTGCTTTTTAAGGAGGCAAATGTCTCTTAAGTGTAACTCATATTGTAACTATTTATTAATTTGGAGTAATAATAATTAGTATTATTATGTAGTAATAGCAATTAATATTTAGGATTAATACGTAGTAGTAGAAATTATTAATACATGAGCCTCACCTGTCATCCTTTTCACTAGATAGAAGTCCCTCTGAATGTGATACTTCTCCTATTTCTTCTTTTTTTGAATCCTGGCAACCAAGAGAAAAAACACACTTTCTATAACTGGTTCTTAAGTCAAAATGTAAGTGACTCTATTGATAGTATCTGTATTTTTAAAACACCTACCCTATGTCTACAAATACTACATTGAATCTAGAATAGTAACACTTTGGAAATTCAGATTGGGATCATGTGTGAACAAAGCATCCTGCATTTCTTTCACTTAAGTAATGTCCACTCATACCTCTTCTTTAATGTCAAATGTTCCATTTGGCCAGAATAAATTGTTAGTTGTGTTAGTGGAACACAAACTGACCTGTGTAGATTCAAACTGTATTTAAACACAAACTAAAAATTGAGGACATTTAAGTTGTAAAATCATAGAATATGCCGAGTTGAAAGGGACCCACAAGGATTATTGAGTCCAGCTCCTGGCCCTACACAGGACCATCCCCAAGAGTCACACCATGTCCCTTAGAGTATCATCCAAACACTTCTTGAACTCTGTCAGGTTTGGTGCTGTGACCACTTCCCTGGGAAGCCTGTTCCAGTGCCCAACCACTCTCTGGGTGAAGAACCTTTTTCTAATATCCATCCTAAACCTCCCCTGACACAACTTCAGGCCATTCCCTTGGGTTCTGTCACTGGTCACCACAGAGAAGAGATCAGTGCCTGCCCCTCCTCTTCCCCTCACAAGGAAGTTGTGACTGCAATGAGGTCTCCCCTCAGTCTCCTCTTCTTCAGGTTGAACAGACCAAATGACCTCAGCCACTCCTCATACAGCTTCCCCTCAAGGCCCTTCACCATCTTCATTGCCCTCCTTTGGACACTCTCTAATAGCTTAATAGCTTTCATATATTGTGGTGCCTAAAACTGCCACAATATTCAGGTGAGGCTGCCCCAGTGCAGAGCAGGACAATCCCCTCCCTCGACCGGCTGGCGATGCTTTGCCTGATGCCTCCCAGGACAGGGTTGGCCTTCCTATTGTCCTAGTACCCAAAAAAACCAAACTAACAAACCCCCTGCCCAGAGAACACCAGCAACCCTTACAGAAGAAAGTTTTCAGTGTTCTTTCTTTTGGATCATCACAGTTTCTCCAACACAAATCCAAACACTCTGCTCTGCAAGTTGTTACATAAAGTTTCTAAATGAAGAAAAAACTAAAATGCGAATATTGTTTTCGTTCTAAGCATGCCTACCAAGACACAGATTCAGTCAATAATATTTTTGGGACCATGTTTTGATGATAATCACCTTGTTTGACAGATCCTGCTCTCTGCTTTGCTGAATTATTCTCATGTATTTTTCTAATGGATTTGAAGGAGGATCCTTTACATGATCTTCAGCACCAGAACTGCTATTCACAGATTTTACTCCCTCCTTATCTTCTTTTTCTTCATCTATTGTCATCGAGTCCTGGATATACTTAAAGACACAAAAAAGCAAGATTAAATACTGATCAGAAAAATACCTTTATACCTTAATGCCTGCACTATGTGCAGGATTTCATGTTAACCTCAGTAGAACACATCTGTCTAAACAGCATTAAACTTATCACATGCCGTTCAAGATGAAATGTTAAGCTATTGCTTCCATTCAAAAAGTGATATTCAGGAAGTCCCACTCTAACCCTGTCTGGATGTCCGAGATGCTGTGGGGCCTGAGGTTGTGATGTGTGACAACTGCATGTGAACTGAAGATGATGAGCAGGCACAGACATGCAAGTTTCCTGAAGGGCCTCATTTGCTGGTGCCAAGGGTTGTGTGAGCATGTCTTACCAGTACCAACCACTGCACTGAATCAAATTAACCAATTTAAGGCTGAGGAGAGGAAGATTAAATGGTCGGGAGCAAAAAATAAGTTTTACACAGGACCTAGAAATCCAGAACACTATTTAAACACAAGTTAATAAACACTATTTAAACAAGGAGTAATAAGCAGATGGACATTAACATGTTCTGGTGGTGTCCCACCTGCACTGGTCCAGACCAGAAAGACAGTGAATGTATAGCTTGTTCCAATTGCCTGGTGACAGTGGCCTTCCAAGTTTTGGCCATAAAACTGTAGTTTCCAGTTACATGAAGCATGGAAGGAAAAGCATCTGTTTCCAGTGAAAAAGTTACTTGGCATAAGGAGACATTCTAGTGAGACTCTAGTTGATCACACAGGTACATAAAATAACTTAGCCTCTGATACTTCCACTTCATAGAATAAAATCTATTTTTAAACAAGTGGCACACACAGCAATCCTAAAATGCAGGGCACTACAAAGCTCCATTACTTATTAAGTTACCATCTCTTTGTTAAGCTTTTCCACTTCTTCTTGTTCGCTTTCCAAAGCTTCCTGTTGTTCTCTCTCTCTCCTTTCTTCTCTTGCTTTCCTTTCTTCTAAGTTTTCCTCAGCTTCTCTGTTCTGTTCTTCAATCTGTCTTTGATCCAGCATCTCTGTGAAAAATTATTTCAACATCTGTCATCTGATTTATGTAGTTCAGTAATTGCTACAAGAGCATACAAATAAGTACCAGGCTCCTGTATAACATTGATAGTAAATGAAAAACAACTGGATATACTGTTTATACATACATCAAAATTATTCTTGGGTATTGGGTAATGTTTTTTCCCCTGTAAACATTTTCAGCCTGATATATGACTCACTAAGAGTTAAGCAGTAGAGCCGAAGTAGAGGCGAGAGAGTTGACAAGTCTATGACACTTCTCATTCCTCTCATGGGCATTCTCATTAAACCTTTGTTATCCCAAAGTCCATTTTACTATATTCTTCCATCTCTGCAATGTGGTTGGATACAATTCTTTATATTTATAAAGCAAAGTACTTAAAACCCCTTTGAAATTAATTGCGGGACACACTGCTGATGTGACCAGTGTATTTAAAGAGCAGTCTACATAGAACAGCATCAGATAGTAACAAGAGGGGCAAACTTAAGTACTGGGAATCATGAGATGCTAGAAAGGTCTTCTCTAAATAAAAATAATCATAATGCTTCCATGTAGAACAATTAGAAAAGCAGCATATGCTGACCTGAAATCATCCTCATCTACCCAAAGAATTAAAACAGCCTTGCGATAATAGTTCACCAACAAAGTCAAGAAAAAAGAAAAAAAATCCAGACAAGCAGTACATAAAATACTTTAAAACAAAACATTTCATGTCTTATTTCTATCAAGAGCAGAGATTTCTATCAGGAGCAGAAGTTATATGTAATAGTTATCCTAAAGAAAAAAAAAATTCAAATCACCTCTGCAGAAGCTGGACAGGGGGGTGGGACAGTTGGCAAAATATTAAAATGAAATTTATCTAAAACTAGGGTGAAAAAAAGTCATCCTCATACAGAACAGCAAAAGAAAACACTCCTTCCTCTTTAGTATAACATCAGCACTTTTTGGAAAATTTTTCAATCACACCAGCATACACACCTACAGAATGTTAAATATTTGGCTTTTTGATTACACATTTGACATATAAAAAACATATTTTATTTTCTGTCTGAGCTGAGAACTCACTTAAATCCTGAAGTGAAGTGGCTGGTGCTGGCACAGGAGCTGTGACACAGTTTCCATTAACGATGTCCCCAGATGGAAGCAACGCATCACTTTCACACTCCTCTGGCACGTCCCCCTGATCTGGAGATGAAATTTGAACAATGGCTTCATTATTTTGTAATTGCAAAAGTGGAGCACAGTAATGGACACAAAGTGTGGGAATGGTTGAATTAGAACACATAAATATCAGCACTAATTGAGCATTTTCCCTTCAGCTTGACCATCTCTCTAAAGATTAAGAATTATCATAGGCATGATACAGAATTGTTAGTTTTGAAATTAGTTATTGCAACACATCTGTTTATAAAGTCAAAACAGAAGAAATATGCAACACAAACCCAAAATGCTTTAATTTCTTTTCATAATCAAGATACAGGTCACAGAAAAATTACTTAGCTCATCCTTTCTATGCATATAAGAACAATCTTTAATTACTGATCACACACTCTTTATTGTGAAGCTTGCCTTCTTCAGTGCACAGGATGGATGCTAACTCATATATTCTACATCATACTGTCTTCTCCCTGTGCAAAGTGGCTCTGAATTCACAAAACCACAATTACTGTCCTTTCACTGTGATCATTGTTATGATACTCAACTGCTTCTTACTTAATTGCAAAACATGCAGACTGCTACTATCTCAATTTTATGGGAGAAAGAAAAAAAGAGATTAAAAAAAAGTTAGATGTGGTCATTTTCTCTAGGTAGCCAACCTGAAATACACAGGACCATTCTCCCAAGCATTTAGTATAACACAGCACAGAAACCTTCTGTATCTCCATAGGTTTGGGGTAAAGTTTAGAAAACATCAATATTCCATCCTTAAAATACTATCGATGTCTCAAGCATTTTTCTTTTCTACATTATAATAAAACTGAAATATTTTGCACAAAGAAAAACGAGACAACCAAACTGATGGGCCTCTCTCTCAGAATGGTTTGAATTTCTGTAAATTAAAATTCTTTTAAAGGAACTATAGATGAAAGCATCACAGAAAAATTCTGCCAACCTGTCAGTCTAGCTAATTTAGTAGAGCATTTTCAGTTTCTTACAAAAGCAATGAAGTCCTACCAGCTTCAACCATGAAAATAAATTCTATTTTTTTTTCTGTTTTTTTTGGTAAGACCAAAATAATGGGCTATCACACTCAAACGAAAATGTATTCTGTTTAAATTATAAAGCTATCAATAACAGTATTTCCATATAAGGCACCAGTAAGCATCAAGTTATGTAATATTTAAATAATCAAAAAATTCCTTTCACAGTCCCTGTAAAATATTATATCTAACTTCTAAATGTCTGCTAACCACATAAACAAACAAAAAGACCCAAATCAAAACCAGTGTAGTACAAAACATCTTTAAATTATCCTTCGGCAAAGGAAATAAAAAGGTAAGTTTCTTTGTACACTTTCACTCCCTTATGTAAGGGTGGACAGTGAGAAATGACTGTTCCCTTAAGATGAGTACGTCATTTAAAAGCAATTTCTGCCAACAGAATCTGCCAATCTTTTCTTGCTAGAGTTCACTCACAGTAGGGTTAAAAGACCTCCATATTTTCTGGCATCTCCTTCACTTCATCGTTTTTAATACTCTTATCATCTTTTTCCTTCATTATATATTTTTCTGTATTTAATTCTTTGATTTTACATTCTTATCCCACCCCTCCCTGCAAGTCCTCCTGAGTTACCTCCTCCCCTCTTTAGCCAGTCTGATTTCCTCCTACATACTGAGATTGTCTTTTGATGCAGTCGGACCCAACTAAAGTACTGTTGATTGAAAATCATCAGCATATGTGAACTCTCAGAACTACTGACTACCACACATCACTAAATGATACAGCAGTACCTGACTTGTGCACAGAATCTACTCAGTCCTAATTGCCAACAAAATGCCAGTCTGTTGTCATATGTAATAAAATAGAAGTGAAATATGTAATGTATTCCCCAAAGTCTCTCATACAAAATTAAACAAATAAATCTAAATCTAATTAAAATGTGAGATGAGTAGAAATCATTAATGGCTATGGGCTTGGTTCACATTCAACTAATGCACTTAAATCTTATAAAAAGGAAATTAAATGAGATAAAAAAAAAATATAACTGAGTACTGAGTAAAGCTTCACAGAGAAATGTACAGATGAGGCATCAGCTTCTGCTACTCACTGTCACTAACTAAACACTATCATCACATTTGCTGTTGAAATAAACATTATCTTTTTTGGTTGGTTCATTTTAAAATACTGAAAGTCATGTTCTCACAGGTCCAGGAGAGCAAGCAAGGGCATCACTCCACTTTCCATATGACCTAACCACAACCAAAAGAATAAACCAGTCTGGGACGAAGGAAAACACACCAGTTAGAATGACTGGTTTCAAAGAAAATATCCCTAACTCTCCCACAGAGCAATCACAACCTCTTCACCAATTATGAGTTTAATCATACCACACACTGCCACATCTCCACCAGTCTCAAGACATCACAGACCTAACAAAATCTGGAAATGGAAAACACATTTAGGTTGCTGTTTGCATCTTTCTCATTGATGACTTCATTTACTTTAAACCCACAGTTTCTGGGAGATCAAGCTGCTTAGGCCAAACATTAGGATGCCACTCAAACGCGGAAAAACTAGGAAATAAAGCCAGTAACTGTGCTTCTGTTTCTCTCCGTATGCAAATGGCTATAAAGTGCATTAAGTTTTATTATCCTCCTCTTTCTAAAGTACCTTAGTTACATCAAAGATTTTTGAAAACTGACTCTACATCATATAGAGACAAGGAAACATTTTATAGCATGCAATCCACAGAGAGCAGAAATGCAAATAAATAAAATGCTGACCTCATAGAAAAAAAAGGATAAAATTCAGGTTTCAGTAGCTGAACCACATGTTCCAAAACTACTCAGAGATGCTGATTAATGACAGCATAATTGTGAGAGCTCTTCACATATTTACACACAGTGTAAACCAAATTCTAATTCATAATACTATTTTAAGCCTCAGTTACTGAAGGAAAAGTCAAGAGCATATCCAATGGCTGCTGAAACTTATCTTCAGAATCACAATCTAGTAATACTTTTTTTGATATTGGTCTATGGTGAACACTCCCTGGAGTTCTACTTTATGCAGTAAATATAATAAAGCCTCAATGTAGTTGATATACTAGTACACTTTTCTGTTTAAAAAAAAAATAAAAATAATCATGCACAATTTTAAAACATTCTAAAACAACTGTCCAACCTACAGCGTTAAGCAGAACAAGGTTATGAAAGATTTCTGAACAAAAAGAATGTTACAAATTTCAGAACCAACTCGACTTCAGTGTCTAGTTATTACTACATATCTTTATCAAAAAATGCAAAAATGAAGAAAATTAATCCTTTATCATCTGAGATAATTGTTTTTCTTATTTCCAAAATCAGTCAGAAATTTTTCTCTCCAACTACAGTCTTAAAACTACGAAGACAATTGTCCTAAAGCTGTTAAGCCTCAAGGTGTTAAACAAACTGTCTGAAATGCACTAAAACTTACCTTCAAGAGAATAAATGTGTTCTTCAAGGTCCTCGTATGTTAGTTTCTTAGGTTTGTGGATATCACTGAGATCTTGTTTATCTGTTTGTTGACTCTGAAGTCTGAAAGAATAAGGAAGAACATAAATAACTTCATAAATATAAATGCTGAACTTTGAAAAAAATAGCAATCTGAGATTTACTCACATGCTAAGCAACAGACTAAACCAAACCTAAAATCCATGCAACTGAAACACTGGAACTTTCTGACTCAGGGTATTGAACTCCATTCTCTAACTTTTACCAAAAGTCAACTCCATATCTCTGATAGTCATCTCCCTGCAGCCTTTCCCCAAGGCCTTTATATGACATCAAGTCATTACATTAAACCAAAATACACTATCAAAAGGAGTACAAATGGCTAAGAAAAAACAACAAAAAAGGAGAAATACAATGAACTGTGACACTTAGTCAACTGAAATTAAGAAATTTGCCTTTTTAAGCTCTGTGTTACAGTTTAATTCCCATTTTGGTATCATCTGAACAGATGTGTTTGAAATGTATTAGGATTAGATGTCTGGCAAAACATAGACACAGGGGTGAAAAAATCTGGGTGCTATGACAAATGGGGTTAGTGCCCTCATTCTAAATCCCCGTTTATCTCATCAGAAAGATAATATGAAAGAACAATGTCTCCCACGTGACCCTGCCACTAAAGTCTGACCAGAACCAGAATGGCAAAAGGAGTGCAGGTCACTAATGAAATTCAGCAGCAGCGCTTCATAAAGGAGCTTACTTCACACCAGCTGGTGCTCTTCATCACAGCCTAAATATATTTGTGCTTACAATTTCTAAGAAATTCAGGTCTTCCACAGGGCAAAAGTGGAGAACAAACAAAACATACCCCCATAATGAGATTTGTTCATTAAAAAAAAATGTAAATCTGGGCACAAACAAATAAGTTTGTATTGTCAGAAAGACAGTTTAGTGTCAGTGGGGAAAAACACCCTGTAAATTAAATAGGACAGAGTAAATGGAAGTTCAAGTTTTTGGAAGTCTATTTCATGTTTTGAGTCTTTCCTTCCCAAAAATGGTTAAGCGTTAAATAATTCTTAAGGATGCAAGTTTCAAGGACATGCATGCCACTTTCTTCAGTACTGTGTCCTGCAACACTACTAGAAAGACAGAGAACCCCCTGCCTCAGTAACAACCCTCAATCAATTTCTTTAGGCCTAAACAAACAAACAAACAAAAATTTAGACAATAATCTGCCTTATCACTCCAGTCTTCCTGTCTGTGTTTATTGGCTTTCTTCATACCACTCATATCTTGGAGCGTAAATAAACAAGGAGCTTCTGTGGTCACAGAAGCAATTGTTCTTCCTCACTGACATAGGTCTGACTTCTAACAGCTTACTGGTGTTACAGGATATTTTCTTTTCAAAGAAGTTCCCATTGCCACTTAAAATCTACACGTCATAAACTAATCCCACAGTACACATCAATAATGTGGTATTTGCCTAATAATGAGAGTAAATAACTGGAAAAGCCCACACAAGCATTTCTCAAATATTTCACGTAACAGAAAACAGTCCAAGGCACAAGACATTAAAAAAAATATGCAACAAAAGAATGTTGCATTTAAGAAAGTCTTGGGAAAGCATCAAGTCCAAGACAACTACTGGGACCTTATACCCTTGCTTTGTCATAAGAAACCCAAGAAAACAACTGCAACCCATAGCTGCCTGCCCAGACCTGGGTCTGTTCTCTGCAAAACAACTTGCTCATACTGTTCACTCTTCAAGCAGGATGGACTCTACAACATCCTTCAAAGTATCGTCCCTCACAGGACTAGAGCATTTTCCCATATCACCTTCACAAGCAGGTTAACATTCAACCTTCACTTTTTAAGGTCTGTCACAGAAATAAAGGAAATCTCTGACATATGATAGAAAAGGTGAATGAGTAGGGAAAGAAGAGACAGCCTTAAAGGAACACTTAGGAAAGTAACCTCACAGTCCCTAAAAATCCCAACAGCTCATTTTCAAGGCCAAGAACATACAGGCTCTCTGAAAATTCTAACCACATAAGAGAGCCTCTCTACATTAAATGGATCCTGAGGCCTTGATAACAACAAAATAAGAAAGCCCTTCGAATGCCTCCTACAGCTGCCCCACGACAAGCTGTCTTTCTTCACCCATCAAATCAGGAATGATGACTAGCAAGTTAAGGCCAATTCCACGGTCTCTTCTTAGGAAAAAAACATTACAAGTTAAATACTTCTAATAGAAGCTTTTTCTGAAAATACATATTCAGGACTCTCAGTTTTGGAGAGTGGAGGCAACAGTGGCCATTAAGAATAGAACTTTACATATGGAAACAGGAGAAACACAGAAGAAAGACAAGTCATTTTTATGCAAATCTTTAATTTTGTCAAGTTATTTATTTACCTAAATAAGATTTAAAAAAAAAAAAAAAAACAACAAAGAAAAAGAGAAAAGTTGTGCTACCCATCCCATTCCCACATGCAAAGGAGACTGGAGGATCCTATTTTGAAAACAGGCACATGAACAAGGTCTTCAGAGAGAAAAAAAATTAATAAAGTTAGCATTACAGCTCATTAATGAATGAAATGAGAATGTACAATTGCCTTCATTTAAATTCCCAAACAGGCAGCACAAATTCAAATGCTTCAATCAGCAAAAGCTCATCAGTCAGGTCACAGACGCAAAAAATAGACACAATTAAAGAGATATTGCTTCGCTCAAAGCAAACCAAAGCTTGTTTTTTTATAACTAAGTTCCTCTTGAGGTATGATATTCAAAAATGGAAATCCTTATCCACCTTTAAAAAAGTTTTCACTTATAAAATTAATGGTTTGCTTGATTTGTAAAAGCAGCTATCACTGTGAACAATTAGATAAACACTTCTTTAAATAGCAGGTTAAAAATGTTGCTTTGTAAACAATGTTACCTGATTTTCTGGGCATGACTGGATGGTGAGGAAGGAACAGACTCAGAAGATGAAAGCAGATATGGCTTTGAAATAGGAGAAAGCACTTGGTCAACACTCCGCTGTGAAGAGGTAAGGGATGAGCTCTTGATGTCTGCAGAATAAAAATCCCACAATTTATATTAGTTATTTGTCCTACCGCTTCTCAGACAAGGCTGATTGTACAACACATGCATTACTGAATTGCGCAGGTACGACTACTCAAGGGCAACTAACAACCAGATCTTAACATGAACTTTCTTGTACTGGTTATTTCTCTTCTTCCTTTACCTCTCCTGTGTGGGAGTTCTCCTCCACAACCCTTCTCCATCATCATATTGTTACTCCTCACAAAGTCGATCATTCTCATCACCCCATAGTATGACCATGTTCACCACAAACTGAAGCCCAACAGCAAATAACTTCTCCTATGCTGGGCACTCGAGGAAGCACTCACAGACCTGGATTTCAAGCTGTGCTTACTAACCAGCAAAAGACAATGCTTGAGGTCTCCCAAAGGCTATTCTTCATTATCAAATTTAACCTACAGGTTTCACGTTCTACAGATTGGTGAAAGTGGGCGACAAAGAAAAGAAGAAAATACTTTGAGATTCTATCCTTTTATCAACAGCTGTGAAGTTATTGCAGAAAGAAACATAGTATGACTAGAAGTCTTGAGTTTTCTAAGAAACCAAGGTAAAAAACAAAACTGCATTAAGAAGGCTTTTAATAAAACTTGCGAAGCCCAGCACTTCGGTTAAGTTTTGCTTTGCAATTCTAGTTTTCCTTTCCTGTGTAGCTGCACAGGTCTTTCATTACCAAACTACAATCTACTAATTTTCCCACAAGATATGGTATTCACTAAATAAGCAGGAACTGTTGTTTTTCATCTCTTTATTGATCAAAGAGTGAGTGTTTATTTGGTTCAACAGATAGATGAAAAGCCACTATTAACACTTCCACACCTGAAGTTCTTTCAGGTGGTCATATAGAAGTGCTACCTGTTCATGGTGCACATCACATTGCAAAAGTCAAGATGCTTCAGACAAACAGTTGCCCATGGATTTTTATCTCCAGGCAGCCCCTAGGACCACACAACACAGTTGAACACCCTCTAAGGAAGATGCACACTAATAGAATGACACTAACAGCAGACACATTGTACTCATGTACTGGCAGTACCTGTTTGTGGTGGGAACCCCTCAGCTCACCCACGTCCAATCTTCTTTATAAAATAACTTGTCAAATTTTCACATGCAGAACAAATGGACAAGAACAGCACATAGTACTTACCACATGCACCTCCCTGCCATAATACATCCTGTATGTTAGGACACAGGTGACACACAAGTCACCTCATACAGTAACTTACTACAACCTACTACTATTTAGAAATTATCTAGGATTGACCCTACTGATTTTCTACTAAAAGACAAATAGCTGAGATCTTTGGTTCACAGCATGCTGTCTGCAAGACTCATCAACCTTGTCCTTTTTCATCAGAAGGTATAAAGCTTGGTCAAGTAACAATCAAGGTGAAAAGCACTGATCACGTAATAGGAAGCATGGGTCAGTTGGAAATCCAAACTTCCTTCTCAGTAACTGTTTCCTGGTCTGTGTTACTGCCTGTTAGAGACAGTAAGTATGAGAAAGTAGAAAAGGATCCTGCCCTACTTCTAGTTGCTTTTAAAGAAATGGGCTTACTCCTTCCCAGTAGAAAGTCAAAGTTGAAATATGTCCAATGTGGGCTTGGGAAGGAAAACAGTCAAATGCATGAGCTAATTTAAAGGAAGAGAAAAAACCCGCATAATCCTTCCACTGGCAGTTAATTTAGTAAAACAACTGTTAGATCTGCCAACTGCAAGTATTGTAAAGGAGGACATGCTTCTTGCTTTTATTCTCCAAAGATAGGTGCTGACAGCTGAGCTGCACTTAACCTCACTTAAAGCAAAAACAAATCTCAGACTCACATGCATGGTATCTTTTACCTCTTTAAATTTACCCTCAGTTGTTCAGACTGGTTATTTTCAACAGCACTGCAAAGCTCCACAGAAGGTGTCCAGAATGACTTACAGTTTTCTAGTAAAACCACACCTGGTGTTTCAGCCATCTAGCATAAAAAGATAACATATATACCAGTATAAAAGCACTCAGAAGACTCTTGAAAGAGAGGTGGACATACCAGTGGGGAAGCAATCTAACTGGAAGCAGACAAATCATGCTAATGGCGTGTTACCACTGAAGCTCCTGTGCTTACTGGGGCACATACCAGCTGCAGCCTGGTTTCCTACACTACATACCACTCAATTTCTGTAACTCCTAAATCAGGTAATGCACTCTTATCCCTCTCCAGAGCCAGTCAGTCTTGTGCATTAATAAAAGAACTGATCAACTGGGAAAAAAGAGATCTGCCATCCTGTAACTAGCCATGAAAAAGTACAAAGACAGGAAGGATTGCTAAGGTTATGCACACAACTCTAGCTTTAACATTTCCTAATTTTTCAACAAAACCCTCATGTTATGAACGACTTTGTGTGTGTGTAGTATTAAACAAGTAGTCTGAGGATATTTTATATAGAAGTAGACAGAGAGAACTTAAAACATGAAAGACTGCTTTGGAAGTTAAAGTTTCAAATACGTTTTCAGTAACAGAGCATGATACTCTACATGCAGAAACACAGGGACAGCCACAATCAATCAGTGTTTGTAATCTGTTTTTAACAGTGCCTGTTAATAACAAACTAAACTAAAATTGGAAAGGATAATACCCACCCAAACTTTCCTCAATTGAGACTTTTTTGTATCCTCCTGACAGAGAAGTTTTGTTTCTGCATCTGCAGTTGTTGCCACAAGAGCAATAAATTACACAACTTACGGAATGAAAAAGCACTTCATTCTTTCCTTTCAATGTCATGGGATTCTGGGGTCTGTGAAGCAGTAATTAATAGATCCCTTTTCACCTTTTCCACATCACTCACTGTTTTCCAGATTTCCCACAGTCTACCTCAGCCAACTCTCTTCTAAACGAAGCTGCCCTTGTATTTAACCTTCCTTTATGGAGAAGCTGATCGTTATCTTTTTTTTTTTGTTACTATCTCTTTTTTTTCATCCTATTAAATCCACTTTGAGCTAGGGTGACAAGAATTGCATCACTCAAGGAGCAGAAATACTGCAGATTTGAAACAACATAATTTTCTAAAAAAATTAAATTTCTTCTCTATTTTGTTTGCTTTTCTGTATATGGTCTTAAAAAAAAAGGAAAAAAGAGACTAAGTAATTACTAGACACTGTGAAATTAATAGAAAATTAAAATTTTTCAACCATGACTAAAGCCTTCCCCCTTACAATTGCTCAGGAATATTTGATAAAGATGTCACAGCAAAAACAATAAACAAAAGCAAATCTGGACCTTTCAGACTGCAAAGCTCAATTTAAAAGAAGCCAAAGCAGTCTGCTGCACACGTTAACCAGAACAGTTAAATGAAAAGTTAGAAATACAAAAGGGATACAATTAATGTTGCAAAGTAGTTATACTTCATAGCAACCGTTGAATGAAACTCTGCATATCATAAGGTTACACCTGTAGTGCATTATATGGCATAGTCTTCTCTTGAGAGCTACTTAAGACATGTTTAACTTCCCTCAACGTATTTCTCCAGTACCTGTTTCTAGGAATAAGCAGTACTCCAAGCAGCTAGTGTATTTTGTCTCTTGCAAAACCACAACTCCTGACTTCTGCATCTTCGCAAATAATAAACAAGGGAAAGACTAACACTGCAAAATCTTTCTCTTCCCATAGAGCAAGAGGAACAGTAAATAAAACTCCACTACTGCACCACATTAACAATCATGACTTACCATCTGGAATTTTCTTGTTACTGAGATCTCTCATGGATTTGGAAATGGGAGTAGAAGAAAGGCGTCTTGACGATGATGCTCCTCTCTGTGGTGGTGTTAAGGGATTTTTAAAGATATCAGCCTGCCCAGTTCTTTTGATGTGTTCTTCGCCTCTTGGGCTGCTCAGAAGGGAATGTGGGAAGCTGGGATTATCCTCTACAAGTTCATGCTGGGTAGTAAAAGAGGGTCCACTAAGAGCATGTTGTAGAATTAAAGGAGACTCCATCTTTCTCGGTGTTCTGCTTGCAGCTGCATTCTGTATGACTCTGTGTTGGTAATTCCTGTAAGTTTCTTCCAAGTACTCTGCCTCTTTTGATAGCTCTTTTACTCTAGCCCAGGTCTGCGCGATGTACTCCAGGTCAGAATCCGGGGAAGCACTGCGTGGCTGTAACTGCTGGCTGTCTCTTGGCACAGCATTTACCTGCATCACATCCGTCATAACACGATTCTTCAGGAGTGCACTATCCACGTAAATATCATGGGGTACAGCTCTGTCACTGGTGAAGTCAAGGACAGAGCGATCGACAAGCGAAGGTTTTGGGTTCCGATACACTTCATTTTCCAGAGCTAAATTATAGCAAGAGAAAGTGAGTGACACTAAAGAGAGAGAGGGAGACCCATAACAAAACAGAAACAGTAAAACGTGGCATTTAAATTCCATTTTGATCAAAATTATTTCAACATGGAACTGGCTCGTATTTTGAGAATTCAATGGGTTGATTAAATGTATTTTTAATGTGGCTACAAAGCTGCAAATTAACGCTACTATTTTTTATTATATAATCCTTCCATGTAAAACTACCTTAAATACATACTCTACAATGTTATTATTTAAATTATGTTTAAATAAAGAAATAAACATGAAAACATCACCGCTTTGGATACCTGATATCTAATCATGTTGTTAAAGGCTGAAGAACACAAGGTATGTCACAAGTCTTAACAGTTTCCTTCTATTTAGAGCAAAAAAGAATTTTGGAGAAAAACAACATAGCATACAGAAAATATTATAGGCTTGTTTTTCTTAAAGTACTAAAAAATTGTCAGTTAAATTGCATGTTTTGGTGCTGTCTGCTTCCTGGTTTGCACTTGCATGCTTCAACAGGTCCAAAAGACCAATCTATAGGGCTGTTTCTTTCTCAGCAAAATTACAACCTTGATTTTTATTGTACATAAATGGTTCTTCAATGACTTCATTAACTCTGATGTAAATAAGTCCCTGCAGTACTTACAGTCATTTAATTAAAACATATATTTGCTATTTTGACACAAATAAATTTCCAATTCCAAATGGTACTGATACTTGTACCATAAATGAAAATGTGCATATTGAGTTAGTGAATAATATAAAATATTGCATATACTGAACTATGATGAAGCACATTATATATAATGTATAATCATTGGAGAATTCAATTCCATATTTTTACATTAAATATACATCCCAAAACTTTTACTTACGATACTTGATATTAGTAATTTGACAAAGGCATCTTTAGAACTACATTTCTTCAGTGGACTGAATTGCTTTATGCAAGTGCCTCTGTTTCTAATGCCCATACAAGATAAGTTAGGCAAAAGTTATTAGCCTTGACAAATTCTGTTAATGAGTCCGACTTAAATTTCTGAGGTATGTAATACAATTTCAAATTGATTGTTCTTATTATGAACATTCAGGAATCAAAATGCATTAAAACACAACTCGCCTGCTGGAAAATGCTGTTTATGTTATCAACAAACATTATTGCCTTCATACTGAGGAAAAACAGACAATAAAAATATGCAACTGTTCAGGGAGGAAAGTTTTCCCTTCCTCCTGTATATTTTTTTCTGAAAGGAAGTTTTAATGAGTTTGCTTTTTAAACCTGGTTTTTAAATAGATTTTGATTTTAAACTTTAAATCTGCTCCCTGGTGGTATATTAGTTCTATGCAACTGCAGCTTTTTTAAGCTTCTGGAAATTCTTACACTTGTCCTTAAAGGACTGCTGTGGTTTAAGATACAAACCTGCCTGTGTTTGTTTCACTTGTAGTTTCAGTTCTTCAACCTGCATGTTTAATTTTCTGACAGTAGCTTCGGACTCTAACAGTTGGGTCTCTAGCTGGGCACAACGCTCAACCTACAGGAGATCAACAGAAAAACAAAACGCAGCATAATTCAAAAAAAAGAATAATTTCAACAGGCTGAATACTTGCTTTCTAAATGTTTTTCAGGTTCAGTCAAACCATTGTCACTTAATATCCTACTGAGAGTCAGTACTGACAACTTGTTGACTTGGAAAGATTTACTTTGGCTATGTTGGGTTGGTTTTATTTTTTGGTAGTTTTTTTGGTGTGGTATGTCTTTTGTTTTCTTTAGAGCTGTTTACACAAAAATAAGCACTGTACAAACAATCCTTCTAACTACATGCCAAAGAGCCTGCACAGGCAGATGGATGAATGTGAAAAAGATGACAGGAAGAAGAAAGGATTCAAATAATTTAGAAACAATAATTTACCTTACTTTGTAGCTGCTTTTCCAAAATCTGCTTACGACTCTCAAATTCATCCAGCACCAGCTTCCTAGAGTGCTCCACTCTCCTCAGCTCCACTTGGCAGGCCAGGTACTCTGCTGAGGGTTGGGACAGCTCTACCCAGAAAGAGAAATACGAGACACTCAGACGAGTGTGCACTTTTCTACATGATACCCCTTGAAAACATAAAGCTGATTTGTTTTTATGAACATAACAAGGCTTTGCCTGAATAAACTACTTGGGGATTTTTTTTCTTCCTTTTACAAAAGACTGAAATTTTTGTTGGGGTAGTCATACATCACTACCCCCCCATAATCTCAAACATTAAAAATACTTGGTATTTATAACTATAGTTAGGCCAGTACTTAATATTGCCATGTTCTTTTACCATGGTTAACCAAACTAATGCCATGGTTAGAAATATTGCACTGCTTTTTTCAAAGGGTGAAAGGAATATCCTTCATATTATAACTACCACTTAATTCAAGATTTCTACCATACAGACATATAAAAGAAAATAAACTTATGTCAAGGACTGTTTAATTTTATGCAAACATTAGCTTGGGTTTCATGCAAACTACAAGTAAACACAACACAGAGAAAGTATTTTAATGAAAATCTATTTCTAAACAAATAATTGTAGAGAAAGATAAACAAGAGAATTACTAAATCATTCACACTGACTGTCTCGGAGATGCTGGTTCTCACTGCGAGCCTCATCCAACTGTTGCCTAAGTAGTTTATTCTGCACTTGGAGCTCCAATTTCTCCTCCTTTAGCAAAGGATAGTCTGATAACTCTTTCAGTTTCTCTGTCAACAACTGATTCTGTTTATTTGCCAACAGAACCTGAGCCTTCACTGACTCCAAATCCAGCTGCAAATAAAAAACAGTTTAGAAGCTTATGAACCTCTGTACTACTTAACAATTATTTTTAGTTCATATTTTCTTTTTTATCAATGTACTTTAGCTGCACCAGTTAGAATACGGCTTCTTTAAATTCATATTTACAATTACCTCAAGCTCTTTTGTGCGTGATACAGCTTGCTTGAGTTCCTCCTTTTTCGAATTAACAGCAATGGCTTCTTCATGCAAAAGCATGGCTTTCTCTGCAGGGAGGATTACAAATGTTGAATTAAAATTAGTAGAGTATTACAGTAAAAAACTGTATCAGCAAAAAACAGTTTTAAGCTGCTAAGCCCAACATTCAATTTAATTCAAGACATAAAAATGACTGAATGTCATACACATTCCTTCAAAATTAAGTAAATCACACTGTGTGTATGTATATATACATATGTATATACACTTCTAGAATGAAGTAAATTGAATTCATATGTGTGTGATATATCATTTCTTACAGAGGTACCTAAAAGTCTAAACATGATATCTGTTCCAGCTCTCTTCCTCAAGCTCCACTTAAGCATCTCGTGCAAAATAAATGCAGAAACTGGCAACCATTCAAGGGTACGGTACCAGAGATCAGTTAAAGAGTGTGAGGTAGTAGGACTTCAGAAGAAAAGGGGAAACTGGAAAACCACGAATGCCTTGCAGCCTCTGTGCAAAGTGGCAGCTTACGGTTCCCATTGTGTTCCGAACAGCAAGGAGTTGCTGACTTGTCACTGAATCCTGCTACATCTTTTTAAAATCTGTTGTGATGGTTTTTCTGTCACTTATACCACTGTTACTGAACACTGTGACTGTTCAGTAACAGTAGTGGTTTGATATTTGCTAGTAAAAGCTCTAGAGACAAACAGGTACTTTATCAGTCTCAGACAGATGGTTACCTTTATTTTTTTTCTCATCTTCAGTAACTTTATTGGTTCTGGTTATGTATTCTTCTTTTAATTCAAGCTGATATCTAGAAGCAAAAAGAATTATGTATTCCCACAGTATGTGTGTACACACATGCCCAGGCACTTGTGTAAACTCCAGTCTTTCCCAAACTACACTATAATCACACAATTATTATTGACAAAATTAACTATTGCAGGGCCACCAAAATGGTTGGAAAGGGCCCTGACAATCACCTCATTCAACCACCTGCTTGAAAAGCAAGACTACTGCCAACTCTACAGCAGGTCATGTGTGGCTCTTCCTAGCCAAGTCTTGAAAAACCTCAAAGGATGTATGTTCCACCACCTCTCTGGATGATCTGTGCCAATGCTGCACTACTCTCCCATTAAAAATTTTTTCCCTATGTCCAAGTTAAATCTCCCCAGCCACAATTTACAGCCCTGCCATATGAACTCAGAGGTCACATTTGAGAATCCAATAACTATCCTGCTGGTCTTTACTAGGTTGCCTCCAGTTTCATCATGACTTTTTTGAACTGGGGAGCCAAAACCTGGACATGGTATTCCTAGAACAGCCTTCCCCAATACCTGAAGGAGCCAATAAGTTCCCCGAGTCTGATGGCCATGCTGCTACTAATGTTACCATCATGCTGTTTGCCTGATTTGCCAGAGCACACTGCTGGCTCATAATCAATCTGGCATTCACTGTAACTCATCCATCTCCTCTTCAGAAATGCAGCTCCTCAGTCAATTAATTTTCTCCATTTATACTACCTCATAGGGCTATTCTGCCTCAATTCTTTGAAACTATGTTCAAGCAGATGGTACCAAATAAAAGAGGGTGATCTATATGAGAGAATCCCTCTCCAAAAATGGGAAGGGGTGAAGAAGGTAAGAGCAAGCCTGTCTGTACAATGGACTAGTGTGTCTCTCACCCTGTTTCCAAGAAACATGTCACATCTCTTTCATGTTAATTTCCCCTTTGTGCCTCCTCCACATTCATAAAAAGGTCAAAGGAAGTCACTAACACTGCTTCAGATTCTCTTCTCTAAATGTATGACTAATATCACCTCTCTTTTCCAGATATTAATACAGAATTTAAACCACAACAATAATATAACCTAAAATCAAAAGAGAATTTTTTTCTACAACAAGCTTTTTCTGAAGCTAACAGTACGTTTTCTCTTACTAGCAAAGAGCTAAGCAATAATGTTAAGAATTCAAGCTCACTAAAACAAAAACATAAGTGTACATTTTCAAAGTCCTTGCTCTGTTACGCTTTTCAAAAGAAATCCTATACAATTTAATATTCTGTTTTCTAAGGAAGTAGCATGTGTTCTACTAGAGAAAAAAGAAAAATTTACTTTAAGAGTTCTGTCTTCAGCCTCTGGTCATATGTTTCCTCTATGTTCTTCACAGCAACCTCTCGACGCCGAAGTGCATCATCAATAGCTTTATTTTTCTCTTCCTGAAGTTTCTGAGTGCTGAAATATCCAAAAATATACAGACCAGTAATATAATATAATACAATATAATATAATACAATATAATATAATACAATATAATATAATACAATATAATATAATACAATATAATATAATACAATATAATATAATACAATATAATATAATACAATATAATATAATACAATATAATATAATACAATATAATATAATATAATGACCAGTTATAAAGTCAAAACTTTTTGTTTTCTTTTCTACAACAACATTTATAGACATCAAAGGGTAATGTGTTTACTTGGAATACTGTAGCAAGTTGAAATTATCATCAGAATCTGTCATTGTAGTTCATTAAGAACAAGGACATGTGACACAAACTAAATTGCCCTATTTAAAATCCAGTACTAATCAATTACACAGCTCTTCTGGGTTAACCCTGGCTCACTTTCCCACACCAGAAACACTTCAGAGGAGACAGTGATGAGCAGGCTATTCTATCAGCACCCTCTGCTGGGTTGATAAAAAACCCCAAGTTTTTGTTAGCAGGATACTCGTTTTGCTCACAAACACTAAGTAGTATTGAAAATTTGAGCAAAAATGGTTTAGTTATTTTTTTCATTTGACTAAAGAAAACTGATCTTATTAAGGACAAATAAAAAAACCCAACTCCAAAACATAGGACTAACAAGGCAAAATATCATATATGTGACTCATGAGCGTTAGGGTTACATACTGTGTTCTTTGTTTGGGGGTTTGTTTTCTTTCTTAATTTAAGCACTTCAAAGCAAACATCTGGTTCCTTGCCCCCAAAGCAATGCTGAAACATTTTGGTTGGATGAAGCGGAATAGAAAAAAAACCAAACCCAGCCTTTGTGTGGGGTATCCTGCTAACAGAGACAGTATACAACACTGCTCAAAATGTAACTGCTGGGACATATAATCTACTTCAACGTCATAGTAGCAGAAACATCCTGAAGTAAACTTTTCAGAAAAAGGACAACAGCATCATTTACATACATCCTTCAGCAACTTACAGTTCAAATGCCTCCATCCTTTCCTTCAGTTCCGCCTCCCTGGTTCTTACGGCTTCGATATCTTTCAGCAGACTTTGTCTCTGAGCGTACACTTCCTTTGCTTCTATCTGAATCACAAAATATTATCCCTAGTTTTACTTCACACTTTATACGTGTATTCACTGTTTAACACATTCAATTTACAAGGATCTCCTTCTGGAACTGATCTTACTCCCATAAATATTAATTATAGAGTAATAATTTGAAATAACATCCAGAATCAACTGTATGTATCTTTTTGTATTCCCTTTCTACTTTTACTCTGAGTAAAAATGTTTTAAATGGAGTCACTATTGGCTACCTGTAAACACTTCTCCTTTAAGAAATAGCACTGATTAAAACTTATGTAAACGGAAAAATTACAGAATAAATATGTTCAAACACTTGACTTTTTAAAATAAAAAACAGTTTTGTATGTTTTCACAGGACATAATTGAAAAAACAAATACCAAACTCCCCGATGAAACATGATTTAAAACTGAAACTGAGTAAACCAACAGCCTTTCAGTTTTTGCAGTTTAACTTATAGAACTCAAACAAATTGTAAAAGGGATTCTGTAAGTGATGAACATGTTAATACCAAAATTCACCTATCTTCCTATTAATAAAAATGGCTTTTCTCATCTGTAAGCACAAAAGACATTATTTCTCTCCAAAGAAGTAATAAATGTCTAAGAAGAAAATTATGATTTTGCCATACAGGTGTTTATATCAAGTTTGAAAGCTGTGTGCATTTGACAGTGCTGAAAGATTCAGCTGCTGCTCCTGGCACAAAAAAGAGAGCAGTTTCTCAAGCCACATTTCCAAGTTATCACAGTGAAGGCTTAAATGATCTGACATCTTTAATGTAAATATACCTGGATTCTGCTAAAAGAATCCTTATGTATATGAAACATACAGTTTTCAGTGAGTTCAGAAGCTGACAAGAGAAATTAAATATTCATACACAACACTTGACAGCTATGTTGATCTAGTAATTTGTTGTGGGTTTTTTTAATTATTGAATTAATTTCACACCCACAAAAGAAGACTGATAGCATAAAATAGATGGTTTTCTTGTAAGCTTCTAAGGACATAACCATGAAATAAATTCATGGCATAGTGACAAATTGTTTAATAATATAATAATACAAAAATCTATTCAGAAACCTGTATGACTTCTTTGTTAACCAATACCACATGTTCTCAGGGGAAAAAAAACCAAGACATAAGCAAAACCATAACACCACCACAACAAAGCAAAAATATGGTTAGCATTTGTGGATGACTGTTATTTGGTTACAAAGGTCTACTGTAGACAGCAGGGGGGTAGCCAGGCAAACAGGCAACAGGAGAGCAAACAAACTATTCTCTCAAAGACTGAGTTAACAGAGACTGAGATAAGCAATTGAGAACTACATACAAATTATTGTGTGCTGTAGTAACAGTTACTACCCTGGCAAAACACCAAAAATTAACAGCCCCAAAGGAGTAACTCATCAACACAAAAGTGTTCAAAGAAACAAACAGAGATGCCAGCTTACAGTAAAGACAGTGGCTATTCAAAACATTCAACATATAAAGGCAAACAGAAACGGTCTACCTGTACCCTACAGGCTATGTATTCCCTTTAGGTTTAAGTCCTTCTCAGCAGTTAAAAGAACTTAGATTTTAACTAAAAACTATGTTCAACTTTCCACGAAAAAAAAATAAAATCAGTGATCTGAATTCAGTAAAACTATTAAAACAGACTTTAAAGTCTTTATTACATTTAGATCCTTCAATCCCAGCTTCCAGAGCTGTTCCTTTTCTAGCCACCTCTACTTTGGTATTTAACCATATTCATTCTTGCAGTTGCTAAATTAATTCTCCTATTTATGAGAACAAAAGTAAATTCAAAGTTTTCCCTAATAGGCCAAGTAAGATCTGAAGGTAAGTCTCCCAAAGACAAATCAGTTTCACTAATTAGTTTCACTAATTCACTGAATAATTTTTAATAGATTAAGAAAAAAATACTTGGAACTTTACCTCTTGTTGCTTTTGAAGCCTCTCAATAGCATTCTTTTCACGAGAAATCAAAGCTTCAGACTTTGCTTGATGTGTCTTCTCTAACTCGTGACGCAGCTCAGAGATTTCTTTCTGGGTCTGCACTTTCTCCTCCATTTTAATTTTTGCTATTTCAACTTCTTTAAAGTGTTCCAGCTTTTACATAAAGGAGGAAGAGAGGGCTAAGCAGGGCCATTTTAGAATTGACAAAGACAATCCTCTCTAAGACAATTCTAAATTTCACCTAGAAAGTCTAGTTAGGAAATGATAATTTGATAAAAATTAATTACTGTGATAAAAGTATCTTAGCAGGACATGCTACCTGCACATCTCACATAGTTTTCTTGTGTTCATTAAGCATCCCAAAGCAGATCTTACACAAAACTATTAGCTTTAGACAAGAGCAAAATAGAAACCTATGAAGAAAAACACACTGCGGATATGATATTCTGCTTGGAATTAAGGAAAGGTCACACTCTGTAATTCCTCTTCTGACACTGTCTCTATTTTTGCTCCTTTCCCAAAGAATCACTTTTGACTAGTGATTCAAGAAATGGTAGAAGCAGACAGATCCTGCATTGCTCAGCAACCACAGAAATTCATCTGGATGGCATAAAAAATGCAGAACATGTAACTCCACATAAAGAGGGATTCCACAATCAGGTTACAGTCCTGATTCACTGACTTATAAGCACAATTGAAAATAAAAGTAAATGCACACAAACAGGAAGGTATGAATATTGCAACTGCACAGAAGAATTGTAGGGAACATGACTCGATACAGTGTGTGAAATACAATGTATGCAAGAACAAATGGGATTATAAAGAATTACAATAAAAATTTGGATGACAAGGGAAAGCAAGCATACAAGATAAGAAAATGTAAGGAAAAAACGAGTAAAGGAATACAGAGAGAATGACAGAAAAATTGTGAGATTGGAGAAAAGATTAAAGAGGGGAAAAAGCAATGTCTAATCTAGGAATTCGGGTCTGTGGGCATAAATTTTATGAAAAATTAAGAAACAGTGAGACAGTACAGCACCACTTGTATACAGACAAAGTCAATTAGAGATGTCTCACAGTAATTCACCTCACATTGTTAAGGAATTCAAGTCAAGTCAATTGAATTTAGAAGAAATTTATACCTGGTTAAGATTTCAATCTCCTTTCTTACAACTGGTTTGCTTAAACTGATACAAACTGAACATTACACAGACAGAGACAGTTAGGGAATAAAAACTAAATGAAAAATGAAGGTAAAATACATTGGCAGTTTTAATTCTGTATCCTTCTTCTTGTCTAGGTGAATAAATATGACTACATTGATTTCCTCAAACAGCTTATATGCAGCTGAGTGCCTTTAAAAGTGTGTCTAAAAATTCTGATTATTAGATTATATTTTTATATCCCAATAAACTACTGATCTTGACAGAAACTAATGAAAAAAATCATTTAAATGAACTACAGTTAATCTTTTCTATCTAAATAAACAGTTGATTTTGACAGAAATTTATGGAAAAGAAAAAGATGCATTTAAATGAATTGCAGTATATTCTTTCTGCTACATTTTTCAGACACAGGGATCATCGAAGGATTACATGACAAAATTCTAATTTTATTCCCAAAATGAAGGAAAACTCTCTAAAAGAGCTGTCTTCAATTAGAGGAAGAAAAAACCCCACAGTAATAATTAATAATACTGTCTGTTATGACTTTAGTGTTTCTATGCAATGCTTTAAAATACTATGCAAATTCTCACCAGTATTAAACAGTAGCTATCTGCCACACTACAGAGCAGCAAATCACAGCTCTCAGTTGCTATGCATTATATTGAAATTCAAGCTTTAAAATCATAACTGGTAAGGAAAATAATTAACATGACTAAGTAGAGTAAACATTTCTCCATAAAACAAAATAATCAAAGAGCAAATAAAATTTACCAAATTATAACAACCAGAGCAAGTAAATGTTTTGTTACAAATCAACATCAGAATAAAAAGCTTAACATTCTGTGCACATATAACAAAAAAGGGGGATTGCAAATATATGTTATATCATCAAATTAACAATTGATATTTGATTAACTTAACCTTTTGTGCTTGCTGTAACTCTTAGATCTTTAATTTCAGTTTACTTTAAGTATTAAACGTTTGCAATGTGCAAAGTCAAAATTAACAAATGTCTCCCTCAAATTCATTGACCAGAGTTATACCTTTTGATGCATTTCTGCTTGAAGCTGCTTCTCTATTTCTTTTCTATATTCATGAAGTTTTACTTCTAAAGATTCGTATTTCTGATGCTGGGGATAAGAGTCTGCAAACTGCTCATCAATCAGCTGAAGCTTCTCAGCTATAAAAAAGGCAACATATCCACCATAATTTAAAAAAAGTCACCACAGTTATCTTACCAAAAACTGCAGGAACCTGTCTCTCTGCAGGATGTTCCTCAGCTTATCTAAGTAGCACTATCCTAGAAACACTTGTGTGCTACAAAAGCAGAGGCAGAATGCCATTGATCTGCTTTATGCCACACAACACATATCTAGGAGGAGGCACTTAGCTGTTTAGGCACTATTTGTGGTATTACATAGTCATTCATCCTGTTTTCCATGGGTGGACTAGAATTTTTAGCTTTTTTGTAATAATATACTAACAACAGCATTCATATTATAATTCAAGAACTCCCAGTCTATGTGTAACTTGCACTGAAACACTCACAGAAGGAGAAGTAAGGCACGCATTTACAATTACGTTTTCTAGAACGTTTCAACACATAACATTTACAGTCCATCTGTCATAACTAAATGTCCAAGAAAACACCTGAGCGAAAAAAACCTCAAAACTTAAAAAGACTCTTGCCTTTTAAAAGAAAATTTAGAAATTCCATGTACTAGTGATAGACATGATCTTCACTTATTATTACTTTAGGCTACTTTTGAATAAGTAATGAAAGTATACCATTCATACAATACATAAATCCATACCATTTACCAATATGAAAGTATTTGGGGAGACTTGCTTGCACAGGCTGCACTTACCAAGAGATTCTCTATAAGGAGGCACTGAGGTTGTCTGAGTTTCTGTGTTATGAGTTTCCTTATTTAGATGATGCTCTGTAAGTCCGATTAAAATCTGCATAAGAAAACCTGGCAAGATCCAATAGATCAATTAGTTCTCATTTCATAACAAAACTGAATTTGAGCCTGTAATTAACAAAGCGATTTTCAATTTACAAGAAAAACCTACTTGATTTATAGAAAGAACAAGTATTTAAGTAAACTATTGTGGTTTTATTATAAGCATGATCCAGTCCACCTCATTCAGCAAAAGCTGTCCTTTTCCTCCCATCCATGTCTCTGTCTCTTTCACTCCCAAGGTCAGTTGAGAGTGAAAATTATTACTACTTAATTATAAAGCTACTTTAGGTTATACAGTATAGCTAGGTTTCATCATGAAGACATAAGAATTATTTCTTTTTCAAAACAATGGAAAGTAAATTAAACCTGTAACTAGTTTTGAAGTACATTCTGCAAACTAATACAGTATTATAAACACAACCCAAAATCTGAGTTTGCCAAAAGGAGTGTGAAAAGCTTCCAAAGAGCATTATATTTAATACCTGATTACAGATTCTTCTCATGTTTCTAATGTTCAAGTCATTTATTTCATAAGTGAATGTTAACACCTAATCCACACAACAAACAGGAGTCAGATAATCCTGAAATATAACATTCATCACCCTAGTGTACTGCAAGCTTCAAAATCCAGCTGAATCCATATTATTCCATACCAACATGCACTCAAGAAATCTGAATTTTTATTGCTCACATCTTAACAAAAATGAAGCTAACACAATTATCCTTGTCTGCATCATATACAAACATCTTGTACCTTTATTTTCCTTCTGGGTTCCTGAAGTCTGTAAGAAAGAAAAGAAGTTTTAGCCAGTCTATTTTCATCACCGCTGTAATTTAAGTTTATTTTCAAAATCAAAATAACTTTACCAGTGATTTGTAAAGACTGGACTTTGGACTGATCCTCATTAAGTGAAGAAGGTCTTGCATAGTCCACAGCTTTGTGGAAAAGAAAGATCAGTGAGAAAAGGTTAACTGATTGAAAATAATTTCAAATATGTAAGAGACCCTATTTTACAGTTGTGCAATGTTTTCCATTGTAAGATCTATTTATTGTGTTGTAAAATCATGCAGAGGCTGCTGTTCTAGTACTACATTTATGTATCTCCCTTACTTAAGACATACAGCAGCCAGCAGGTAGCTTTATGATAGCTGAAGCTCTGAAAAGAGATAGTTTTGTTTCCTCCCCACCCTAGATACATGCCCTTGCTACTTTCCTTGCCTCTTTTCTTCATTTATCATACAAGTCAGATGAGCTCACTGACCTAAATGACAACTAACTATTCACCAGGTCAAGAAATTAATTTTCAGTTAGAAACAACTTTACCCTAACACAGACTTACAGAGAAGAAACAAAGAAAAGGCAAGGACTGCCCTTTTCAGCCACACTTTGTAGTTAGAACAGCTTTAACTGACCAGGAACCACACTTTTAGGGCATTGAATGGCCAGACAAGCTTTTACCAGGATCAGTTCCCCAAACAGTCTGCCACACAGCCAGACTGTGGCTACATCTTTCCAGAACAGCATCGTTACCTTATTGCCAGTTTAAAGTATTCATGAAAATGGCCCTGAATAATGAAATGTTTTATGGAGATCATCAGAAGCTGTACTTGTGTTTGTACTTCCCTATCACAAAATTTTTTTCCGTTGTTGGAATATGACAACCCCCAGGAAGTAAAGCTTAGACATCATGGAAGAGGCGAATTACTGAACTTACCTTCTTCTTCTCCAATCCACTTTCTGGAAAGAAAACTGAAAGCGAATACTCGTAGCCACATCTCTGTAGATGATCTGCCACCAGACTGTTGGAAGCTGTGATCAAAAGTGAACTGTCATCGCTTGGAACCGTCTGTGGCTGAAGTTCTCTGCTCAAAATTGGGTGCATCAGTTCATGGATGAGCTGGTTTCGGAGCTGCGTCTGATACAGAAAAAACACTGTATTCTCAGTTTACATGTTACTCAATGAGAGTTTTAATTTTTCAAAATCCAGCGTGAGTTTCATTTTACCTGTACAACCTACATAACAGAACAGGGCAGAGTAATTTTGGCAAAATCTGG
Organism: Manacus candei; assembly: GCF_025592945.1. Classification (NCBI taxonomy): domain Eukaryota; kingdom Metazoa; phylum Chordata; class Aves; order Passeriformes; family Pipridae; genus Manacus; species Manacus candei. Next base: position 8,001,385 of record NW_026138089.1, read on the forward strand.
AAGTGCACTTGGGACACCATGCCTTTCTTCAAAACACTCTTAACTGTGGATACAGTGATCCCTAACTTTCCCTCAAGATCTATGGAGGACTGAAAAGAAGTACTGTTCTCAGTCAAGAGCTCACACAAACACCACTTTCCTACCCTCCAGCTTAATTTCCCAATCACTGCTTTGCTGTTTTCCTTCCCTCTGGTTTAAAGCCTGCCTGATGTGGCCTCAATTGCAGGTGTACCTGGAACCCTTACTAGTCCCCTTTAGAGTCTCATATCAAGAAGCTGCTGATGCCACACAAACTGAGATGAGAAAATAAACAGAAAATTCAATATCTTTAATATCAATTATTTTGTAGGAAAGCAAAAGGGTACTAATCAAACAAGCTTAGAGGCACTAATAATAATTAAATGACATTTTTTTCCTTACATATTTGCATTCTATGAGTTAAAACAGAGAAAAAAGTAACCTAAAATCAGAAAATCTCCCTCCTGTAAAAGGAGAAAATAATAATTTTCATTATATAGTTATACAAATTGTTTATAGCATACTAAAAGATCACGACAGAAACAGAGTTTTAAGCTTTCAAAAGCAGGTATGCAACCGTGACACAAAAAATAATACGTCAGTGGAGAGAGTGAGACATTTGTATTCGGCGTGGCTTTCACTGCTCTCAGTGTTAAGCAGTACAGCGGATCACAGGTAGCACACAAAGCACACCTTAAGTGTGTCCAGCACGCCTCGGCTCTTAAAAGTCTGATACAGTCTTTTCCGGAGCTCCTCTTGGGACAGCGCCTCCCTTTCAACCGAAGCCATCCTGCCCTACAACACCGGGGGGGGGAGAAAAAGGGGCATTATTGACTCCCAGCTCGACCCACGGCCAGCGAAACGCCGAGCGCCGCCCCAGCCTCCCCCTCGGGCTTTCCCGGGGCAGCCTCCCCCTACCCGCGGGGAGCGGGGCCGGGGAGCACCACCGGCTGTCCCGGTACGGCCGGGCTGTGCCGCCGGTGGCGGGGCGGCCCCGCGGCCGCGGTGCCGTCACGGAGGCGCCGGATGGGGCGGGCGGAGCGCGGCGCTTCCGGGCGGCCGCGGCAGCGGGGGCGGATCGTCGCGGCGAGGGGTGAGCGGCGGGGCCGGGAGCGACCCTGCGGTCCTTCCCCTGGGGGGCGGCGGGACGGCTCATCCCTCCCGGGTAACTGCGGAGTGCCCGGGGTGGGGCCGCGGGACCGCCCCACGGCCGCTGTGTGCGAGGGAGGACGGCGACCCTTCCCCTTCCTGCTGCCTGTGAGCAGGGTCCGGGGAGAGACAGGCGAGGAGGCTCCTCGGAGGCGGTGCCCCGCGTTACTGCGTGGGATCGCCGCGTCCAGGGGGCTGAGGGGGCTGTCAGGGGGTAAATCATCAGTGAGCGGTGCAGGAGGCGTTTGTAGGTACCAGCAAATAGGTTCACTTCCAGGAGATGTTTAGCGCTCTAAGGATATTTTCCCCCCTCCCCCCAGAATCACAGAACGGGGAAGGTCGGAAGGGACCACAGTGGATCATCTGGTCCAATCTCCCTGATCAGGCGGGGTCATCCCAGAGCATGTGGCACAGGTTTGCATCCATAGTATTCTTGAATATCTCCAGCGAGGAAGACTCCACAACCTCTCTGGGCAATCTGTTCAGTGCACGGTCACCCAAGCAGTAAAGAAGTTCTTCCTGGTGTTCAGGTGGAACTTCCTGTGCATCAGCTTCTGCCTGTTCCCTCATGTCCTGGTAGTTGGCACTACTGGGTCCGTCCTCTTGATATGCGTACCTGAGTGTTTATCTCTCTTCAGCCTCTGGTAAATATGAACAGGAAGCATGTTAGCTAATTTTTAGGATCACTTCTACACCGACTAATATATAGAGTCATCAGCATGTCTGTTTTTTTTTTTTTTTTGGTAAGGAGCGCTATTTTGAAGAATGTCTGGAAGTTTCTACTTCGTGATAGTTGGTCATCATGATAATCCCATATTTGAAATGGAATTTCTGCCTCCTGGAAAAGTAGAGTCTAAGGTATGTTTTTTCCCCTGTGACATTCCTATGATGTACTTACAGTGCATTTAATTGTATAGTTTTACAGTGTATTAGAAACACAACCGGCATGTTATTAGAAGTAGTATCTACTGTTTTCTGTTTGTTTGTTTGTTTTTTTTAACCAGAAACTTTGTCATAGGGAGTAGAACTCTGGAGTTCTCAAGTCTCTTAAAAATCCTTGTCAGATCATACAAGTTCTTCATAAAACACATCTTCCTTAAATATTTGCTGCTATATGTTATAGAATATATATCCTAGTTGTGCTTTGGTAATTTTTGTTAGTGTGTAGAGGTTTTATAATAGCTGTTCATTATTTAATGCTACTTAATTTTAAGGTATTTGTATGCAGTAATAAGGTAAAGTAAGGAACATAAATTTGAAAGCTCCTTCATTTTTTATGCTATAAAATATTTTTTAACCATCTTCACTAGTCATACTTGCTTCTAAGTAAGAAAAGTTTAAAACTTGTATTGATAAATAAAGACTTTGAAAACATCAGAAATGTAAGACTACTCAATCAGTAGTGCTTCCAATGGGAAAAAATCAAATCTATGCATAGTGATATTACATGAAAGAAAAAACAGACTTCAGAATAAAAGTATGTGAATCTGTGAGCGTATCCAAAAGTGGAAGTGTGTACTGTCACTGATTTGAACTGCATGGCATCATCTGTATTTTGAGCTAGTGTCCCATAAAAGATCATAAATAAGGCTACTCAGACTAGACTTAGTGGGAGGGTGTGTCAGATTGTGGAAAAATTCATTTTCTGCATTCTGCTAATGGAAATAACTTGGCTCAGGTAAGCGTCTTCTCCGACTGAGCTTGGAGTACTAATTTTGGTCCTAAGAATCTAAACTTGATGTGCACTGAAGGAGAATGAGTAGACATTGATATGTTTTGGCAACTATTATGCCTGTTTCTGAGACATGCCACTGCAGTGAATTCAGTGGCACTGCACAGCCCCCTAAGGCAAGAGGTTTGCATAATGTACGTGGTAAATCAGCAGAAGCTTTTGCCCCTTTAACTTTGCTACCTAGTCTCTTCCTCAGTATGGCTTAATGGAACTTGCAAAGCTGTTAATGGACTGAGCCATACCTGATTTGTGGGAAAAACTGAGGTGACGATGGCAGTAACAGCATCCCTGTATTATGAGAAACAGTGCAAGACTACTTATTTTTTCAGTCTAATAAAAGCTTGCAGTATCATTTTGTTCTGTATCTCTTCTTGGCAGATGTCTTCTGGTGTTCTAGGTCTTTGCCTACACAGCTCTTTAATGATAGGGCCAAACACTGATCACTCTCATGAAGGCCACTGATGTTTATTATAGGAAGAGATGCAATTTACTTCTGTAAGCACATATTTAATACTAGTTGCAGGATGTTTTTCTGCACTAGGTTTTAGGAAAAAGAAGACCTACAAAACACTAAAACAATCCTGTTTCTAAGTAAGTAACATGAAAAGAACAGAATCTTTAGGTGATGTTATCAGTACACCTGTCCTCTGTACATCTCTGCTTTCCCCATCTGTCCCCCTGATTTTACACACTGTAATCTGTTGTTCAATTTCTGCCAAATTTGACAGAAACATTACAGTACAAAAACTGCTACATTGGTGTAAATGTCGCAAAAATAGGTGTCTTGAAGGAAGAGAAAAATACATACCAGGGCCTCTTTTGTGGAATGAGTTAGCAGTGGGAGTTTACCCATTGGTAAACAAAAGAATTCATGCTTGAATTCATTCCTGAGCGATAAATATAGGCTTTATTGGTTCTGCTGCTCTCAAGACTGGTTTTGTGATGACCAATGTTTTTGCGATATTATGATGACCTTTTTTCTTCCTTGAATCATGACAATTTAATATGACGTGGCAGAAAAGCAGGGTATATGTATCTTTATGTAACTTGAGCACTGGTTGTTTAGCAACTTGAGCAAACTATTGTTTATATTTCACCCTTTTCACTGAATTACTAACCCTCTGTCTTCTGGGAATACATTAGGATGATCATCGTCATCTCAACCAGTTCATTGCCCATGCTGCTCTTGACCTAGTGGATGAGAACATGTGGCTTTCTAACAACATGTATCTGAAGACTGTGGACAAGTTTAACGAATGGTTTGTTTCTGCTTTTGTCACAGCTGGACATATCCTTTCCTATTCTCTTTCCTTATATTTCTATAGGAAAAGCCTTTCGCCAGAAAGACATAAAATGAGTTTGGAGCAGATTTTCACTGTTGTTGTTAGAGAGAGTCACCAGCTTCAGGAAGAACTGTGTTGGGAGGCACAGCAGCTGTTTCAAACTGGGAACAATTGGAAAGGTGGATTTTTACTTTTGGAGGAGCTGAAATAGCCTAATGAAATGTGGAGCTCACATGGACTGGAGGAAAGAAGTATGAGAGGGTCTAAGCAAGCTTATATGATTCTTTGTTCCAACCCCTTTGATTGTGCTAGAGAGGAGCTTGGTGTCAATCACACCAGTCGTGAAAATGCAGTGTCAAGGCTTGATCTTATGTCCTGGCAGTGTTTGTGGAGAAACATTTGTTATACATAGCAAATAACATTGAATGTAATTTTAACCTTAGGGGTATATGGCAAAGGTTCAGAGAGTGTCATCCACATTCAGAAATATATACTTCTTTAAATGCTTCCTCCTATAAGTCACTGCTATTTCATGTACAGCTAAACATATATGCAGAATTAGGTGTAAATGCTTATCTCAGGATATGTTACATATCTCTTTTCTTCTTGAAAGTTCTATTTTCCTTAATTGCTGTACATATGAGATTTATAATGCTTCATGATGTAAGGCTAGAAGATGGAATTAAGAACTTCTTTAATGATGTATATGAGTTGTATATAAAGGTAAGAACCCAATTCTTATGGTCTTGCTGCAGTACTTTTAAGCATGTTCTGCTGTACATGGTCAAACACAGATGTTTTAGCACATTTTCTCATGGGGGCCTGTATAATTGGAGAAGAACCTGTCCACATCAGCCAGAGTTGGTAACGTGACACAAAGGCTTTGTTTTGCATTAAACAGAGTAGATTTTTCTAAATTGTTATAAACTGTGCTCTTTCAGAATTTACTCTTCATTTTAGTCCAGTGGTTTTTTCACAGAATAGAATGGTTTGGGTTGGAAGGGACCTTAAAAATCATCTCGTTCCAACCCCCTGCCATGGCAGGGACACCCTTCCACAAGACCAGGTTGCTCAAAGCCCCACACAACCTGACCTTGAAGGGTTCCAGGTATGGGGCATCCACAGCTTCTCTGGGTAATAGAGAAGTTGGGAGGCAACTTCTTTTGAGGCATTTTGGGGCAGTATTGTGTCATTAATGGTGATAAAAAAGGAAAGGACTGTTGTACAAAGCCTGGCGGCAGTGCTTCGCTCTCAGAACATGTAGCCCTGTTCTCACATCCCAGTGTGTTTCCACTAGATGGGGTAATGGCAAACTGTCATGGGAAACATCACAATCTCAGCCTCCTGTAGGCACTCAGATGATGCTTATTTCCAAAAGAGAAATTTCAACTGGTGTTGTGATGCATTTGTTCTGAGGAGCTGGTTCTAGGGGATGGCTCTGCACATATATGGGGAGAATGCAAGGGCCTGGAAAGAAAGGACTGTTTAGGAGTTCTGTGCTCTTTGTGGCACTAAATAGGCCAAAAGCTAGTAGCAGATTTCACCTAAGTGACATTTCCAGGGCTGTATTTGTGTTTATTGATAAGTTTTTCTCCTTTCCCCAGTTTGCAATGAATCCATTTTATGAACTCAATTCTCCTATTCGATCTACTGCCTTTGAAAGGAAAGTCCAGTTCCTTGGGAAGAAACACCTTTTAAGCTGAATAAATAAATTCGCTGAGTGAGTCTTTTTTCCATATTTTCCTGACTGTTTGAACTGTTATTCTTCTGGTTAGTTCCCTGCATGTTTGAGATTCATCTTCTGAAGACTGACAAATTGGGTGCTGAAGGAACTTTTTCTTTTTGATGGTACAGATAAGAACAGCCAAACTTCTCTGGTTAAAATATGTTATCTTAAGAAGTTTCCTTTTATGTGGTATGAAGAAGTTTTAAAATGTCAGAGGCTGCACAGGTACAAACTAAGACATTTGGGTGTCAACATGGGAAGTGTAAGCCTCTTACACAGGGTAGGAGGAAATCAGATCTACATGCAAAAGATGTCTCCAGCTATCTGAATTAATATGAGTAAATGAGAATTCTTGACTGGAAAACAGGGTGGTTAATTTTGTTATAAACTTTGCTACTTTCATTCCTTCGCTAGAAAACTTACTCTGCAGACTAACCAGACTAACCTTACACTTTGTGATAGTAAATCAGGTCTCTATTTATTAATGTGTAATTGTGTGTATATAAAGTGCTCAATAAAAATAAAACAGGATAGACAGAAAAGCTGTCTCCAGTATTTCAAGAAGCTTTGAGAAAAAAATTCAAAGTTTAAAAGCTTATAATTTCCAATTTACCATATGTTTAGTGCAATACATGTTTAGCTGCAGTATTGCATCAATGAAATGAATGAAGTAGACCAGAACAGCCATGTCTGCCCTGACATTAATTCTAATTCACGCACAAAACCCCCCCAAACTAAATTTACATGTTTAAACACACTCCTTTTCATTATTTTTCAAGTGCTGAAAACTTTCTTTTTGCAAATATATTTAGAGTAGGATCTTTAAACCATGAAACTCCATTTGTTGAAGTTTCAGAAAGGCATTATTTGGCCTGTCTGGCTCCTATTTCATTGTAAAACATGTTAGGGACCCTTTTGCAAAACTTACCATCATTCCAAAATGGTAATTTTTAATATGACATATATGTATCTAATATTTTGTTTAGGTTTACAATCCTTTAAGTATTCTGCTCCTTTTTGCAATAAATCTGTATAAGCTATCTTCTTGTACTTTTTTTTTAAATGTCTGAAAAGTAATTTCCAAAGGAAGTGGCATGGTGTTCTAAGAAGTACATATTGCATAGTCTGTCTAATTAAAGGGACTACATACATGTGCTATAAATGTATAGTCAGTTATTATTTCTACACTTACTGCTACACTGTCACTGTAAAATATACCATGAGGAAAAAAAGAACATGATATAAAGATTGCAGTATTTACCTTAAATAAAACACAGAATGATGCACTATGTATGTGTGTTGAGTATACTTGAAGTGATTTAGAAGAAAACTAGGTAACCACAGTAACATTACCTGGTGGGGTGGCAGGTGAAGATGGGAATACTTGTCTTTGCAATGTTATTTCATACAAACTGTATTTTGGTAATATCATGTAATTTTATATAAGTCAACTTATTTTTATTTTTTTTTCTATATACATGAACTCAAGAGAAGCACACTTGAGGTAAAGCATTCTTGCTCATATGATAAGGAGCAGCTGTTGTTTTCTGCCTCCTCCCCAGTAGGTTCTTCCAGCTGGCTGTAAAAATACTAACAGTTAAGACTCACTGAAGAAGTACTTAAGTTAAATAATCACATACATAGCAGTAAAAAAACAGCTTGGCAAGGATGGAGGATTAGTGCTAACAGTTTCCATCATTTACAGAAACTCTGCATTTTTTAATAACTTTATCCATTGCTGCAGTAGGACATTAAGTAAAATGAAAGCATTTTTTTTCTTGCCTGATCTCTGGAGGCAGTTAGCCAAATGATGCCTGTTCTTATGCCCTCAATGTATCTTTCCCTCTTTCTTCTGAATATAGAAATTGTAAATGGGAAATGCAGTCTCAGGTCCATCGAGGCTTTATGAAAACAGACTGTTACTGACTACAGGAATGGAAAAATTATGGCCTAACACTTCATTTATCATTACAGAGCTTGTGGTTGAGGAGCACTGTCTTGTGACAGAACTCTCCAGGGCCTTGGCCAGGTAGCTCCAAGTTCTCTGTGCATGGAGGAACACCTGTTTATGCTTTCTACAAGGTTCTATTACTGTTTAGGTAACCTGTCACATGACTTAAAGGAAGCTCCGTTCGAGGTACAGAGAGGCCGCTGGAGGAAGCAGCCTGGTTCTGGCAGCAGTCTTATGCTAAGCATTGATACAGTTTGCTGTGACATGAGCTGTCAGCTGCCCTGGCTAGTTTCTTCTGCCCCTTCCCATTCTGCTGTCTGTTCTAACAAGCATAGCTTTCAGCAGTCCCACCAATCTGCCACAACACTGTTTTTTGCTCCTCATTTTCAAGGACATCTGGAACTTTGCATACATGTTATGCAGTATGTTCTGTCACTCTACAGAACTCTAAATAACTGCTAACAGGACCCCATAATATTTGAAGTACATCAGCACTTAAAACAGTGAATTGAAATATAAGTCACAAATGCATACCTTACATCCAAATGGAATGATACTAAGCTTTACAAAGTACAGAAATGAATGGTTGTTATTAAGCATTATATTTTTTTTTTGTACCTATAACTGCTTGTTATGAGACTTCTGCTTCTGTAAGTACTAAGTAGTCTTGCTGTGAGACCAATTCCTGACCTCAACCTAATCCCTATACTGTCTTATTTACTACAGCCACTTTCGTGATTAGTGTACCATTGTGGTACAACAGCTCCCAGGGCATGAGTAATACACTTCTATGGGATTATGTTTTATTTAACTTTATTAAACCTAATTCTCAGATGGAGGCTTGGTAACCATGATGTTACATGGAAAGGGGACAGATGGGAAGACACAGATGGATGCCTTGGCACAAGAAAGACCACAATGGTTCTCATCATTCAAATATAATTGCTAAAAGGAAAAAATTAAGGTTATCTATAGTCATATACTCTAGTCACAGTATCTTCAGCTCCTGTTTTGTTTCAACCTTAATCTCTGCTAAAATGAATGTTAAAGAAAGCTTTAAGTAGTAAGGTAGTAGTTTTACAACAATTTCATGTCACTAGCTTAGTAGCCCTTAATGCAAGCAACCTTCATTTCTAAAGCTTTTTGCTCTCCCATCCTAAGATTAGGAACCATTTAGCTACGATTTTCTCCACAGATCTCGATTCATTGACTAGAAATTAAACATAACAGAAGTAGCAGTTCAACTTATATTTAGCTGCTCAGTGACTGAAGCTTAAAACACAGTTCTGTTGCTGTATATGCAGGACTGCAAGAATGAATCAGCCTTAGAAATGCACAAAAGGTAAAAAGATGTCACTTTTAAGCAGGAGTAGCAGATCTACAGAGTAAAGTTGCCCTAGACAGGTTCAAGCAATACAATGCATTCAGAAAAGTGTACTAAGAGTGACAAAGAGGGTTTGTTTTTGCAAGCTTTACTTCCAAATAAGTACACCTGGTACAGACCGATCAGATACTTAAAGAGAAAATGCTTGCTGGTATCGTATTCTCAATAAAGGCTTTTCTACTGGAACAAAAAAGTTGCTGTACAGAAAGCAGTTGTTTAATGAATAACATGGCCTGTCCTACAGGCCTCAGACTTCCTTTTTCAGTCCACAAGATGTGTACCTGTGTGCCTGTTAGCAGTCAGATTACAGATGGAAGCAGTAGTGCACTATCAGTTTTGCTACTGCAAGGACAGTGGTTACTCTGAGGTCCAATACTGAACAATTTCTCATAGAAGTATTCTACCACAGACTGCAACTGAAAGCCTGAAATTACCTTCTGTGGTTTTGTCTGCATGACTGCAAAAAAGACTCCATTAAATACAGAATTTGCTCCTGTTCATCATTATGAAATGAGTTCAGTAATATAAAAGATATTATCTTAAATGTACAAGTCCATATCCTAAAACAGCAATTTAAATAAGGGTCAATTTCAGCTCAAACACTATCTATATAACTATTATATACTTGTATTAGGCTGAAAGCTGTCAAAATCTACTGTAAGTCAAGAGCTTCCTGAGTTCTCTACATATTGCCAATCCTTAGTTTCACAGTGCAGGTTATTACTGGTCAACACATTCATAGCTCAGGTTAACAGGAACAAGAGGTTTGGAACTTTAAGGCTGTACACTAAAAATTTTCCTAAAAAATGTCATAATGTGGATCCTTTCAAGTGCTGTTAAAGCTGACTGAATAAAGCATTTCTTTTTCAAAAATGGTTGGTTATACTTAAGTTACTCAATTTCTCACCTTATTGATCAGAAACATGCTAGAATGGACTTAAGGCAAAGACACATTAGCTTTAAAAATCATCAGTATTTTGAATTAAACTGCTGGAAAAATTAGTGCAGCATTACAAGAGTAAATGAAAAGAAAATGGACATTAAATATGTAGGAAATTTATTTCCTACTTAAAAACCTACATAAATTACAGCAACATTAGGTAATTAGAAGACCTAGAGGTAATTTATGTTAACTTATAATATTTAGAGATGAAGTACCACTCACAGCAAAAGGAATGTAGTGAGACTGAAGTTTAATATCTAGCATTGTTAAGAAACTGATGTCTAATGAAACAAAAGTGGAATGCTGATTTCATAAAAATATACACATATAAAAGTATCTTTGTGCCTGAATTCCAGAACAGTTTCTCCAAAGTAGTGCTTCCAGAACTTTCAAGTTTTAATTATATTCAAAGTATTTATCATTTGAATAAAGTTGGCAAATTACATTCTTATATTATGTTTTTACTTGACATCTTCCTAAACAGAAAATGTCACTAATTCAGTAACAGGTCACTCATGAAGGGAGATTTTTTTTTCTCCCCCATGAAAGCAGCAGAATATTACAATTTTAATATTAGAGTGAAACCCATTTGTTATTTTACCTACTACACCTTCCCCATTCATTTATAGAGCAAGCTAGTCAACAGTAATTTGGCAAAAAGAAATTTAAGTCAACAACAAGATGAACTGGGTTTCGGTTTCCGATGAAGGTTTACTGTATCTGTTTGAATAAAGTGATCTGATCGATCTTCAGAGGCTAGAACTCTTCTAACAGCTTCTTCAAAGGCTGCTGCAACATTAGTGGCATCTTTTGCACTGGTTTCAAAATAGGGATGGTTGCCATTATTCCTGCACCAGTCTTGGGCTTCTTCTGTAGACACTTGCCTTTCATCAATATCAACTTTGTTACCCAGTATCACAAAAGGGAAACTTTCAGGCTCCTTGACATCTGCATAGTAAATGAATTCTTTCTTCCAGTTGCTTAAGTTTTGGAAGCTTTGAGAATCATCCACACTGAAGGTTAGCAGGCAACAGTCAGAACCTCTATAGAAAGGAGTCCGCAAGCTCCTAAATCGTTCCTGACCTGCTGTGTCCCATATCTGCATTGTAACAAAATGTCCATCGACTTCCAACTCTTTATTTAAGAATTCCACACCTATTGTATGAAACAGCTGTGCATCAAACTTGTTGGTGACATATCTGTTCATCAGCGAACTCTTCCCAACGCCACCATCTCCCAGCAGTATTACTTTAAGGAGCGATGATTTTGCTGCCATTGTTACAGGAAAAGATCTTCCTGATTCCCTAGACCTGTAAAGATTAAGAAAATCATTAAAAAGGAAAGTCGTAAGCAGCAAATTTTGCACACAGAAATATCCAGAATGTGTAAAAGTCCACCAACATCAAGTTTCATGTACAAAAGCAAAAGGATACACTAAAGAGGTAAAGTCTAGATACTCCAATAAGAATATCCTCTCAAAAATACCGTGTATAAGAGGTGTCACTTCCACAGACTGCAATCTGCATGGCAGTCTAAGCAGTACACTGCATGAATTACTGGTCTGTCACTTAAAACACTTAAAAGCCCCAAACTCTTCAAATCACCCCCCCTTTGTGCAGAAGGAGTATCACATCACATTTAACAAGTGCAATGATTCATTTATGTTCACTGAAAAAGATCCATGAAAAAAAAAGTGGAGTGAGAAAACTTTATAGAGCACATGCCTTGAACTAATAACTTCAGTGCTGTACTTCATTAGCAAAGTTATTCTAAACCAACTCACTGGGAACACAGTTATCTTTAGAACAAATGCAAATGCTGTAATTTTATTTTAAAAGTCATATGACTAGATATCAGTAGACGAACATTCAATATTTTATAGTTTACCTTGCACAACAGCATTGATGAACGGAATACTATTACAACTCCTACAAAAGCAAATTCACTGTTGCTACTTCAGTGGTACTCAAGATGCCAGATACTGACAGTTCAGTTAGTAGGTGTCAACTTCCCATAGTAAAAATGTCAAAAAGTCTGGAAGTGCTAGGGAATAATCTGGCTGCCAGCATAGGGATGGCAACCAATGAAGGCTTTTTAACTGTCAGACTTAAAAAATAAATTTTAAAAAACACAAAACCTCTAGCATTAAAGTAGTTTGCTCATCAGTGCTTTGTACCAGCCCAACCTTTGCCATCACCACCACACTGTTTATCTAATACTGTAAAATGGTGTTTTAATTGCTTGGGGGTAAAGTTTCATTTTAACAAGCCCAAACTTAAGTTTCTGTATGAGGAGAACTGCTGTTTCTAAACTTGCCTGATAGTAAAAGAGCTCAAAGTATTCAGCCCAAACAGGCTTCTCTGAAAATAGCATCTATTTAAAATGGAAATGGGTCATAAGTTGCCTAGTCTGTCTCTTTCCTTTGAAGGAAGGAATGCGGTCTTGCTAGTTGTAATTAGTGTTACTGGCATATACATCACCCACAGAGTGTGACTCTAGAATTAATACCTGACACAAGCTGGCATGAGAGTCATATGACTCTATGCTGCCTTACAATCAAGGCCTACATCGGGAGTGAGAAATTTCAGGAATTTTTTTATCAGTGACTTTCCATCTTTGAGTGTTTATTTGCTAGATACAACCTACAGTAAGACACAAGGAATACTTTGAAGCCTCAACACAAAGAAATTTCAAAATATAAGGACCTGGCTGCTTCCATTAAAGATCTGTTCAGAGCAAGTAATTTAATCAATTCATATTGTGTAATTAATAACAATATTTATAAATCCTTAATTTTGTACAGATTTGTATCACAACAATGTTAAAACTGCATAGGAGCAACAAGCAGATTGTTCATTTACCCTTCAGAGAGCTAGGGGATAACTGCTATGGCTCAGGGTATGAACACATACATTTTAATGTACGTGAAAAGCCTTAGCAGAGTCACTGGACTACCTGCATATGAGTTACAGATTCTATGCTTAACTCTTGGAAATGGTCCTGTGTATTCATTTATCTCCCTCATTTCTACTGTTGGTTAATTAATAAGTTATCTAAGCTACACCATTAGATAGGAGCTGCTTCTTAATAAATAATGCTTTCATGAGAACAGAGGGTACTGAATGTTCTCCTGTTCTTCCACTCCAGTGTAGGGAACAAGTTATAATTCATTTTTTCTGTCCTACAGAAATCAGAAGTTCCCTAGAAGACACAATGTGAATAAATAACTGGCTTAAGTAGTTCTGACTGGTACTAAGCACTTGTTTCTTTAGCTTGTGCATTTTAAACAATGGCAGTTATAATCACAGAATTGTCCAAGAGGCCACATTTTAAACAAAATACAGGTAAGGAAAGCGTTAACAGTATCTAGTACGTTCATGCATCCAGAACCTGCAGAAGTTATTTTGCACAATTCCAGCTATGTGGGCCATTACAGTGAGGTGTAAGAGACTGATGACCATCAAATTAGTTTTACTGGGCAGACAATTACACACCAACCACAAACTATTAAAAGTGTTTTTTCAACTGGAACAAACTGGTCCTTTCACACAAAGGCTACAGAAACAGTCTTCCCAGGACTAACCAAAACGAACTATCTCAACCGGATATCGCAGGACACCTTGCTTTTCAAAACATTCAGCTTCCAAATCAGAAACTGTCATGCTAGGCTAGCTTTTAAGTTTTTGGCAAGTTTTTAATACAAAATAATGGAATATATATTCAGTCACTTAAATAAGTGCTGACAAGCTGGACCTGAAGCAGCAAAGAAGCATGTTAAAAGTATTAAGAGGTATTTTTGTTTGGAAGCAGCAAAGTCTTTATACAATTATAGTTTTATTACTATATAAGGGACTCATCTGCAGCCTCAGTGATTATGTGATTTAGAGTATCTGCTGAACCAGAGTGGTAGTTTCCAGCACAGTAGACTGCTGCATTTTTTCTCTGCTTACACATCTTTAGATAAGATTTTTAAAAAGCTCAATTTTTGTAATTGTTTTTCAGTTCAACAAAGAAAACTATAAAATACTTAAGACACTTGGAGAATTAATGTTATTTATCCTATTACATACTTCGAACTTATCTGTATAATGTGATTTTCAAAAGTATTTTTGGAAGGGATGCTCAACATCTGATACCATGTTTCTGAAGATTTATTACCTTAATTGTTCAGTTTAAATCATCATTCACCATCTGAAAACAAAACAAAAGCTTAATTCCTAATGTGCACCTGATTGTACATCAGAAACTGCAAGACAGAATTACAGGTAACTATTTGTTCCAGTTATTTCTTACTGAGCTACACGAATAGTTTAAAGTAAAAGTAGTCTCAACCTACTACACAGAGGAGTCTGTAACAAGAAGAATTTTCCCTCATGTTCCTCTATCATTTCAATATTCAAAGAAAGTCAGAGCAAATAAATAAAAAGCATCCCCACTCAGGTTCATTTTGATAATGATTTCTGAATTGCTTCCACCTACTTAGAAGGACTCAAGCACTTAAATCACTGACTTCAATATTCCTGTTAAAAACAGGGACCATTTTCTATTAAATATAATTTCTAACATGATCATATGCCATAATACAAAAAGTAAATTAATTGTGCCTTTCAGGATGTCCCTTTTAAACAGTGAAATGAATTGCACGTCTAACATTTCCATTATCAGTCCAAATATTTGCTGTCGAGACTAAAGACAACATGCTAAACAATCAGTTTGCATTAAAAAATCTGTGATTCTCAGTCCCTCAAAGCTTAGTGAAACACCCCTGCCTTGTCCAGTCTATCCATCTAGACTGTCTTATTTCTTAGTCTACAGACTTGTCTTTTTTAACTACAAAAATAATTTCATAGATTAAGGAGGATCTGCTCACACCAGAGTACTGAAGGCTGAAGACAAATGATGAATTTAAGTTCTCTCTATGGAAAAAGTGTTTGCCAACACAGTAACTGCATTGTATCTATGATGTCAGCAAGCTACAACCCCACATAAACTATTAAGCAAATCAAGTCAATCGGACCTATTTATAATTTCACTTTCACCACACTGATAGCAGCCACCACAGCACACCATGAAAAAATCCAGTCAAACAGAAAAACACACATAGGAACTGATATCTCACCTCCACTCCCCCTTATTTCAATAAGACACCAAAAACTGGATCTGTTGAAATACCACCACTGACATCCCTCAGCATTCTTGTAAAGGACACTTCTAATTTCCAGACTATTGTTTTTCCACTTGTATCTACTTTCTGCCTTGGAAACAGGTAACGAAATTTATTTCAATCAGCATTTTCATTCAATGGTCACTGATGAACCAACCATCTGCTGTACAAAAGTAAGATTAAACCCAAAGGTTTTCTTGAAGATATGCGGTACACTGTCCTTTAACTGGAGCTGTTAGAGAACACCTATTTGACTTGGAGAAGGATAAGGTAAGACAGAATCAAGTTTGTTCCAACTAATCATGTTTAATTACAACCTAATACACTTTCAGCCAAGACTTATTGAAAAAAGGGGACATCTTTGATTTAAGAAAAAAAACCACTGAAGTTACCAACAAGCAAAATTAGCAGTTCCACATAAGTTATGTCAGCAAACACTAACCCTATGTCATAACTTCCTATCCTCAAATTTACACATATACAGTATATCCATTTCAGCTTTGAAGCTTTTTCACAGTTTTATTTGCTAAGCCACCTTATTTTGTTAAACACTGGCATCAGATATTAATAGTTTAAAAAGACATACCAACACTTCAAGTATTTTGACTGACAAAAACACTCAGCTTTCAATAGAAATGTAAATTCACTACCTCATTAGTCATTAACTGCTGCTCTGTAAAATATCTGAAAAGAAGTCCCAAGAACTATCAGAGTTGTGGCACAAGGGGCACAATCCAAAACTATGTAGTTTTCAACACTTACTATTTGTGGAGGTTTTACATCTCTAAACTTGTTGCTTATAGCAGATCTGCAATTTTCCAAAAATCTGAAAAGAAAGGACAGAAGCAAATCTTCTCACTTTTCTCCCCTTAGCCAATCCTTGTTCAGTGGTTTACGCTCTGGCCAATTAAGTGGCACAAAAATGGTTTTTTTTAATGCATAAGAGGCCACAAGTGCGTTTGACCTTGAAAGAATTTTCTCTCAATTCAGAGGAAAACATCCAGATACAAAGTCAAGATGCTACATGCTTTGTACTTTCGAACATGTTACAAGCACAAACATTATTCAGCCTCCAAATTGACCCTCCCCTCCACAGGGCACTGATGTAACAGCTGCGGATCAGGAACACCCCTTTACTGACAGCCACCTG
Source organism: Manacus candei (assembly GCF_025592945.1). Classification (NCBI taxonomy): domain Eukaryota; kingdom Metazoa; phylum Chordata; class Aves; order Passeriformes; family Pipridae; genus Manacus; species Manacus candei. Next base: position 8,017,885 of record NW_026138089.1, read on the forward strand.
TCAGCTGCCTAGTTCTCCGGAAGCCTGGAAGCCCTTCAATCATTCAGCTCCACCTATCAGAGTCCTGATCTCTTTGCAAGTCTTCCTTCCTATGAAGACAGTCCGTGTTTTCTTTCAGAGAGATGTTTAAGAATTTGCTGGCAGGTTATCTGAAAATTGCCTCTATTTTAAGCAACCTAGATATGCTTTATCTAACACGAGAATATCACTAGAATTTATTCGTAATTTCTAATATGAACTCAACCCAAACTGAACTGATATACAGCTGTTGCCACTCATTTGGATACTGAAAAAGTTGTATTTAGCGGTTTCTTTATAAGCTTGTTTTTAACTCCTACGTAGTTCAGGACTGTAGTTCAAACAGTTGCCTGGCATGACTCAGGACTATGAATGAAGCAGCAGCCAAGGGGAGGAATCCTCCAGTCCCCATAACCCTTGGATCATGAAATCATCCCAGTACCTACTGCCAGAATCATTTCTTTTATTCTAACTTCTATCTAGCCACTAAGTCAATCAGCAAAACTTGTCAGGAGAAACACACACCTCTGCCAGTTTAATCTTGCAGAGACCTGGCTTCAATTCCTACGTCACTCCCCAGGTTGAAGTAGAATGAGCAAACTATTATTTACTGGGATTTAATCAGAGCTGACATTTCTCAGCAGTTTACAGTTAAGCATCTTCCAACTTAAATATTCTATTACTTGCAGCCAACTTCAAAACACCCTTCAGTGCTGCTGCTCTTGGTCCAACATTTCCAACAATGCATCAGCTATTTGACATTCTCCTTGCAACCTACTTCTCTGTTACTTCTTCCACTCTTTCAATAACTTATCCAACAATTATTTCTGCTCATATGTGCTCATCTTATTCTCTTGCATTAGTATCCCTTTTCCTTCAAGGAATCTTAGTAATAGCAGCCTCTATTGGTCAGGCTACATTGTACATTCATATTCTTCCCAGTATAACTATGTGACGAAAGCCCAACCCTAAGGCATTAAGTGGGTTATACTGTAACAGGCCAACATACTGTCTGCTCTGTAGAGAATGAAAACAAAAACAAAACACCAAGGAGAATGAACATTATTTTAAAAAAACCAACCAAACAAAAAAAAACAACCCTAAGGACTTCTTACAAACCTTTCTGCTGGGAAGGTTTTATTCATTGTGAAATGTTTATGTAAAATTCCAATCCTAAGGAGCTGAAAAATCTGTTTCTCATGATTTATTACTAAATTGACACAAAATAAAACAAAGCTTGAAATCTAAATATCTTATTTGAGTCTCTGCACTTTTAACTTAAGGAAATGGAAGGTTGGTTTGAGCATTGAAAAGCAAAACAAGGACTGCTAGAGTTTTGGGGTTTTTTACTACACACTGTCACTTTTTAACATTACAGAAAAGGTGTTACGAAAATTAAGATAGTGAACAGAGCTCCATACAACCTGAAAGAAGACAGAGGAAGAGTTCATTATAAATTTGATGTTGGTATGAAACACAGATATAGCTGTACAATCCTTTGGTTAGGTTTCTCTGGAAATAAAAGTATTTTGGGTATGTCTGAGAAACAGCTCTCTCTCCAGTCTGCCATTACAGCTTGTTACCTGATAAGGTACTATAAAGTCATGGAAAAATAGAAAAAAAAATCATAAAGAGAAAAAAAACCACCTACACCAAAAAACCCCAGCCATGCAAAACAACCCTTGCTCTAAAAAAAGCAAGCACTGACAACTTCAGTGTTGCACAACAGTTTAAAAGTAAAGACAAATAAAACCCACATGCTTATTTAGTATAGCTGTAAATTATTGTGGACAAGAAGGAAAACAACATGTAGGACAGGAGGGTGCATAACAGCTAACTGCAGACAAGTGTTTTAATTCCTGACCAAAATTTAGCCAAGAAATCCTCTACTTTCCTATCCCACCCAAGTTAATAAAATTTAAGTGCTCTCTACGTAGCTCATTACATGTAACCTTGCTATAAAGGCCACTCACAGAGGTTCTTAGAACTAGTTTTTCTGCTCTTTTCTGTTATCCACTCAATTGTTTTGCACAAGTCAGATGCAATACGGAATCACTTGCACTGCCCACTAACCACCCAACGTAAACGATTCGCCCATCGTGCCCTATCTCTATTCCTACCCTCCCCAGTCATCCCCACACCTGAGCCCACACAGCCACCTGCCACCACTGGAAACTCCACAGGCCCCGCAGAGGGGCTGGATCGAGCCTCTGGTTCAAAAAAGAAGAACTGAAACCCAAGGGAACCCCGAGCAGTTCTGTCCCTCTTCAGCACAGAGTCACAGAATCGATTAGACTGGAAAACACCTCGAAGATCATCCAGCCTATGATCGAACACCACCATCTCAAGCAGATTATGGCACACCACTCAGTGCCACGTCCAGTCCTTCCTTAAACACCTCCAGGGTCGCTGACCCCACCGCCCCCGTGGGAAGCCCATTCCAAGTACACAGTAGTAAGAAAAGGTGATCAAGAGAGCTCTAATATTTCTTCTTTTTCCGATCTGAAACGTGTTGAGGACACAGGTACGAAACCGAGCTTCATCCTGACAGATCAGAGATTCTTAATCAGTGCTGAGGAAGCCCTGCCGGGCCGGAGCCGGCTGGGAACCGCCTACCAGGAGCCGCGTCCCAGAGGAGCCACCGCCTGTCCTGGAGTCACGGGATCCCGGATCACACCACATTCCCCGCCACCCGCACCGGCCCCGGGGAGCGCACGGGGCCCTCTCCCACCGCGGCCCCGGCCAGGGCTGCCCTCCCGCTCCCCAGGCGCGCCAGGGAGCCACCGGGAGCGCCCGAGAGCACGGATAGCGCCGGGGGAGCGAGCGGGGACCGCGGCGGCGAGAGGAAGGAAAAGAATGCAACCTCACTGGGCTCCAGGCCGCGGGAAGGGGACTGCCGCCGCTCCCGGGCGCGCTGGGGAAGCCGATCCCTGCCTGCGGGAAGGGGCTGTGCCTGCTCCTGCCGCCGGTCCCGGGCCCGATCCCGCTCCCGGGCTGCGCCACCGCCGGGCGCTGGGCGAGGAGGGAACATGGCGGAGCGGGCAGGGGCGGGGCCACCATCACGTGATCCGCGCCGCGCGCGCACGGCCCCGCCCGCCGGCACAGAGGCCCCGCCCCCAGCTTGAGGCGCCTGCTGAGCCCGGCGCTGCGGGAGGCGGCAATGGGAGAGGGAGTGGGAAATGGGAAGGGCTATGGATGTGCCCACAGCCAGCGCACGGCACGGCTGGGCCTGTCGGGGGCCATACCTCTCATCGATCACTATCGTGTGACGTCTGAGAGCGGCCCACCGTTCTGCTGGAAACAGATAACACTTACTTGCTCCAGAACGCTAGGCATCATTAAACCCTAAAACGCCTAAAACCATTTGGAGGTCAGAGTTATTTATTTAAGGGCAGTAGAATCATAGAATCAGCCGGGTTGGAAACCCGACCTCTAAGATCATCAAGTCCAACCCTTGTAGTCTCGCTGTGCTCCACATTAAGGACCCCAGGCAAGCAAACTCGCGACTGTAAGGCAGCTTCACTTTACAAGCAGAAACATTGAAAACTATGCTTGTGTCAATGAAAGAATTAATCGAAATACAAAGCACACTGTTTAAAAAGAGTAGCCAGGCACTTTTTTTTCCCTGTAGTAATTCAGAATAACAATGACTTGACTGTTTAAACAAGATCATGAGAAAAAAGGCTAAAGAAGCTGGTGATAGTATTTTCTGTGCTCTTCCAACTCACCACAAGGATAGGGCAAAATATAATTAAAATGAAAAGAGCAGAAATTAAAGAGGTTCCCACATCATCAAGAGAAATAGGCGGTGACAGTACACCCATTAGCTCAAACAGTCATCACATGCTTCCGATCATAAGGGAGATGCAATCAGACTGGAATTGCCACTTGGCAGAGTCGGGTTTTTTTGGATCAGACCTACAACATGGCCCAAGGAGTGGAAAACAAGATCTCAGTGCCATCAAAAAGAGATGTCTCCTATTGACAGGAGCAGGATTATTAAAAGGCAGTTCATGCCAGAGGCAAATCTGATGACACGAGATCCATTCTTATTTAACAAAGCTGGACTTCGAAAATTTTCAAGTACTTTATTCCTGGGATCTGCTTTCATTCAGTACTAAAGTAAAACACAAGTAAGTGCTGGAGAGAGAGAAAAATGGACTCTTTAAATTAAGATAATTCTAAGACATAAAAGTTCTGATCAGTAATGGCATTATTTTGTGATTTTAAAAGAAAAAATTCTTCATTTAGAAGTGGAAGAAATAATTACTCTATTTTCACTTCATGCCTTGTGGGGTGAAGCTACCATGTTTTTGTTTTGAGACAACATTGGTTCTCAGACACTGGGATATATTTAAGGAAATTTAGAAGCACATTTATAAGGTCATCTAGTCCAATCCCCCTGCAGTGAGCAGAGATATCTTTAACTAGGTCAGGTTGCTCAGAGCCCCATCCAGTCTGATCTTGAATGTTTCCAGGAATAGGGCACCTACCAGCTCTCTGGGCAACCTGTTCCAGTGTTCCACCACCCTCATTGTAACAATCATATTCACAGTCTGAATATAGTCAGTTTGTCCAGTCTGAATCTAGGCTCCTTTAGTTTAAAACTGTTACCTCTTGTCCTACTGCAACAGGCCCTGCTAAAATGTCTGTCCCCATCTTTATTATAAGCCCCTTTTAGGTCCTGGAAGGCTGCAATGGGGTCTCCATGGAACCTTCTCTTCTCCAGTCTGAACCACCCCAGCTGTCTCAGACTGTTCTCATAGGAGAGGTGCTCCAGCTCTCTAATCATCTTGGGATCCCTCCTCTGGACTTGCTCCAACAGGTCAATGTCCTTCCTGTGCTGGAGACTCCAGAGCTGGATGCAGCACTGCAGGTGGGGTCTCATGAGACCAGAGTAGAGGGGCAGAATCATCTCCCTCGACCTGCTGATCATCCTGCTTTTGATTCTTTCTGGATTGCAAGGGCACATGGCTGAGTCATGTCCAGCCTCATCCACCAGCAACCCCAAGTCCTTCTTGTCAGGGGTGCTCTCCTTACATTCTCCTCACAGCCTATATTGACACCAGGGGTTGCCTTGACCCAGGTCCAACACCTTGCACTTGTCCATATTGATCCTCATGAGGTTCATATGGACCCACTTCTTCAGCTTGTCCAGGTACCTCATTTTTTTCAAGTTCTAGGTAGAAAACAAAATTCTTGAATTTCTCAGATAAGATGTATTTTTATTTCTTTACCATGGGAACATAAAAAAGAACCATGGTGTAACTATGGCTATTATGCTTATGATTTTATAGGCATAATGGAGTATCACAGGGTTACGCTCATGGTTAACACACACACATGAGTGCTTGAGGATGAGGAACTAAGGCCCTTTTCCCTCATGTCCACGCTGTTACTATTATTCACGTATGTAACAAAACCAATAGTTGCTATAGAACAATCAAAAATCTGAGAACAAATAATGCCACTGATAGGGCTGGGCACATCAAGTATACCTGCCAGTTCTGAGGTTAGGTACAAGAAAATGCCCAGCTAGGATGTGATTTGAAATGTGTGCAACAAAATCATTCCCATTTTAAATTCTGCAGACAGTGTAGGGTCCCAGTGGTAGGTGCTGTGGGGTCTGCCCCTGCCTGAGGCTGCTCCCTGACCATTCCATTGCTGGTGAGCAGGGCTGGGGCAGTGCTGATGAGGGCAGCCACTTCAGGGTCCTGCTGCCAGCAGAAGCCACATTTTGGCTCAGACACTGAACAAGCCTGGTGGCCCCGTTCCTGAACCCCACCTTGTGCCCCAACACCCACGCGACAGCACAAACTCCTCCCCAGACCTGCCCAGTTCTCAACAGAGTTTTGGCAGATTATTGTCAACAGCCCTGCCCTGCTCTTCCTGTTTGAGTGCTGTGGGACAGTGACTCTTTTTACCGAAGCCACTGTCTCTCCATGCCTTGTCACCCTCCCTCCACTCCTGGCTCTCCTCCTCCCGCGCAGCAATCCGCCCTTGCTGCTCCCTCACATACACCTTCCTCCGAAAGCTGCCTGTGCACCTTGAGGATTTTACAGAGGTGTATTCATGAAGCGGTGTTGTTATGTCACATCATAGCCAAGGGCACAAAAAATATCCAACGGCAAATAAAGGGCAAATTTTTTTGTGTGAGTATGGGAAGTTCTGTATCAGCAAAGCTCTTGTATAATAGAGCTTGTGAATGCTTTTTACCATCTGTAGTTGGCAAGGAGATTTTGTCCCATCCTGGAAAGTGATGACATGGCCTCAATAAAACATGACTTTGTCACCTCTTGGATGAATTACAGCAGTACAAAATAAGGGGATATGAAGTCATCTGCCTTTATGGCTCCGTTCATACCAGAATGAAGCAGGCCAGCCCTCGAGCAATCCAAGAAATTATCAAAGTGCTCTTGTTTCTTTCCTTATCTTTCAGGCAGTCAGTGAATTGGCCATTACACCCTGAAGAGTCTCTGAAGGACTGTAATTCAACATATTTGTTCCTTAACCTCAGTCTGTTACCAGGTAACTTTCCTTTTCGCCAGAAAAAAAGAGTTGTTTTTTTTTTGTTTAAAGGGTTGCAGTTCTTGGCTTTAGTACAAATGTACATAGCACAGCAGATAGGAAAGGAACACATTTTAAATAAAAAATAAACAGCACAAATTTCTTTTTGGATTTGAAAGGAAGAAAGAGTCATAAACAACAAATGGCAGCTGAGTACCTCCCTAAAAAGTGCACAGTAAGAGGGTTATGAGGGAGATGGAAAAGGTGCTCAGCAGAACAGAATGAAATGGATCTCGCAGTGGACCTCTAAGAACCAGAGGGAGTTTTATCCCTGGTGTTAAGGGAGCAACATTGATTCCAATTATAGAGCACTTCTCAGAACAGTATCTTTGTTTTTACATTGAAAATTGTGTGAAATTCATTGTTAATTTAGCTTTCATCTTCTCAAGATATGTATCACAAGTTCTGTAGCTACAGGCTCCTTGATCTTTGAGTGCAATTTATGTTTAAGACTTCATTGCTACTGCTAAATCACAGGATCCAAGAAGCAGTTGAATTGACAGCATCTCTGGAAAACCCAATGAAAACAAATACAGACTTTAGCCTTATTCAGCATACATTTGTCCTATGTTTTTTGTGGATCACCTCTAATGTCACACTCCTTTTTAGAGTAGCACCATGGACAAGCTAAACATCATCCCAAAACTAATTTTCTATGCTTAAAAAAGTTAAGAGATCTTTTTACCACCTGGAATAAATTGAAATGAGGCAACTTCAACAGAAGAATCTCAGTTTTCTTTTATCCTTGTTGCTGGACCCTGTACTCCCTGTACTCCAGTGATCTACACACTCCTGCTGGTACATACACTGTGTAGTTGCAAGTTGACTTTTTAGAGACGTTTTGAGACGAAGCATACAATCTTATCCAGTCCAATATTTTAAGCCTGCACAGTTACACAGTCTGGGTAGGGACAATATAACCTGTTGACAAACTGTGGCCTGGAGCAGTACTTTGCTTAGTGAAACTATGACCACACTTACTTAAGAGCAATGGTTCACTTGAATGACCATCTCTCATACTTGGCACTTCACGTCTGTAGACTATTCTCATATGTAGCAGTACATGCTGCCACACATGACATTTGGCTTCTACTGAATATTTCAAGTAACAGCATCACATACAAATACAGATGAAAATATGGCCAAAGAAGAAGTTCTTTACCATGGCCATTGGTAAAGAACTGTATGAGGTAAAAATAACCAAAAGCATAAGATGATCAAGAAAGTAATACAATAATTTATGATTTTGTATAGTTTCACTGACTGTGATGTGAAGTTGTGGCAGCATGTTTATCAGCATGAACTAAGCATAAAGTGAAACTGAACCTAGATCAGCTTTTTCACCAGCCCCAGAACAACAAAGCCTCGTTTCCTAGAGATTTATGTCCTCGGCATACGTAATACAGTGCAGTTCACTCTTCCTGTCCCCCAATACTTTCTGCTCTATTCTGCCACTATTCCCAGATGTCCTCCTTGTCCCAGACTACCATCTGAGCAAGCGGGAGTGTATTTTTTGCCTGTTTTTTAGGTAATACTTAAAACTATGTGTGCAGCAGCCAGCAGCTTAGACTAGGTAACTCCTGAGTAAAGGTTAAGGGCTCTGTCTCTTTCAACAGGAATAGAAATTCTTTTCATGATTACTGGATTTCACAAAATTTACCAAATATATTATCATCTTTTAATGTCTAGTTTTAACTGGACTTGCTACAAAGCCAGTTCTTAGGTTCTTCAATTGTCATTGGGAAGGAGAACAATGGAAAAATGCCTGCTCACAATGTATTACCACAGATAACTACTTTAAAATGCTGAGTTTACAACTGCAAGGGTACAAGTACTTGCCCTAAGAGTTCTGACTGTTCTCAGCTTGTAACAAAATAAAGTTAAGGTACAGTTTTAAAGAGGCATGGTTATAATCCATTTTATTACTATTTGTAGTTATTAACCTTATGGTCTCTATACCACAATCTGCAACTGCAGTTGCTAGTAACTGGATTTTATTATTCCCACATCTTAAAAGATAAGATCAAGATATGAAAGGCTAAAACCAAATGACCCTCTTGCTGCTGCTGGCATGGCTCACTCAGACCACAGTGAGGCAGGCTTGCTTAGGGATCTAAAAGTTTTAAGATACCTGCTGCTTGCATACTTGCTGTTTACCTGCTCAGTAAATATGGATCATAGATATAGCTTAGCACTACATATTTAGGAATGAGCAGTTCAAAAGAAAATTATGTTATGTATTATGTCACAAATGTAGTCAGTGTTACAGCTATAAATTTTACCCTTGAAATATATTCTGTCAAAAACACTGGCCATGCCTTGTAACATTTCCCGTTGGCAAGATAAAACTTGGATGAGCTCTACATTACTGGAATGGCTTCAAAACCAACGGCAGGCAGAAATTATTTATAAGTGTCTGTTATTCACAGCTAAAATAGTCTTCTGCTACACGGTGTTCTGACACAGCACAGTACCGGCGTACAGCTCTCCTCAACAGGACCATGACCTTCAAAATGACTGCACACAACAATGCTGCGCCTACTGTGAACCAGTCACACAGAAGTGTTTGCCTTCCTGTAGTTTCATTGAAAGCTAAGAATAATACTTTACACAGAAGTACTCCCACTTAAACAAGCAGGACTACTTGTAACCAACAATTCCAGCACACAGGTAAGGGCTGGGAAGGAAGGGCAGATATTCACTGATTGGTTACACAGTTGAACACCAGGGGTCTGGTGTAAAGCTTTAATATATATTTTACATCAGTGCAATTCCCCTAGAATGCACATTTTCACATGATAAAAATCTTAAGTAATACCACAGTAAATCACAACATTGAAAGTTAACTGTTAATACTCCACTGAATGGAAAGATTTTTCTTCTTTTTTTTTTTTTTAGTAGAATATTTTAAGTGTCTCTTCTTAATAACAGGTTACACACCATTTTCCCCACATACAGATAAAAGGCCTGTCTCTTAGTCCTGGCTGGCTTTTAGTTCACCAACAGCTATTTTCTCATCTCATGTCCCTAACTCCTTTCTCTGGCAGGTCATGTGGCTGGAGAGCTCCAGGGCAGTGTCTCAGCCCAGAGGAGCTGACCAGCCCCAGCTGTGTCAGAGCCAGACGGGTGCAGGAACCAGCCTCAACTCCTCCAGTCAATACTCACCACGTTTGCCTGCTCTGCTGATGCATTTTAGCCTTGAACCGAAAAATGCCTGTTGTGCATTTGTAAGAGACACAGGGCTATTACTTAAGTGAGAAGAATGCGGGATGATTTTTTTTTAAATAAATAAATGCTTATAGTATACAATCAGTGAACATCCCGTTGATGCTGGAACAAAAATATGTATAAAAACTTTAGCTATTAGATTTCCTTCTATTCATTGTTTCTGATTAACCAGAATGCACAATATAAAAACATTAATTTTCTCAGTTCAGGCCAGATGTCCCAATTCCAGAGACGATATCCACTCAGAAACTGATTAATGCCTATTAATTTCATGCCTTTATAACAAAGATAAATTCAATAATATATTTACATAATTTTTTGAAATAATCCATTCTCTGATCCTACATTAATTTCTTAACAGTTGTGGGACACATCACCTTATATTGTAAATCTGGACTGCATGCTGATAGACTGTCACAGGTCCTGTTTTCTTTCCAACAGCTATAAAAAGCTAAAGCAGGATGTCATTCCTGTTTTCATTTGCTAGCTGTTTTCTCCCCCTCTACATTCTATTTTTTGTTTCTTTTCCTGTTAGAAATTACCTCTCAAACCAACTTAATAATTTAACACTTACTTGCAAAAAGTGATCTAATTAAGGAGTGAATCCATGCTGAACACTCTGCAATGCAGGCAAGTATGTGAACAGCAGTTTTGGAAACAGTTTTGTTTACTGTAAATGAAACTTAGGTTCTGTGAAAGAACTCCTGCTGAATATAACAAAAATTCCAAATACTCAGCCCCTTGAGAAAAAAAATGCAGCACTCAGAATATTTTTAATGGATTTACTAGTGAATATTTCACTCTCAGATATAGCATAACCATGTCACAATTTTTTTCCCTCTACTCTTTTATTTCTTTACATATGTACATTACTTAAAACCACATAGATTTATTGAAGTCATCCTCAAAAATACATTAGCAGTTTTTTAAAACTGATCTTGCACCTTTTAGTGACAGCATCTACATAGTATCAATACAGAATTTGAAGTTATAAGTTTCAACAGAGGCACTCTGAGGAGAATGAGAAGTCTCAGTCCCGGCCATCAACACTTGTGAACTCCATCGCAGGTTCCAATGGAAGGTAATTCCCCAGGGGATGAAAAATTCTCCTACGCTATGCCAGATGTTTGTGGCAAAAGTGTTGGAGCCAATCAGGAAAAGATTCCCACAGTCAATCATCTTCCATTATATGGATGATGTATTCATCTGTGCCAAAACAAAATTGGCAGTTGAGCAGACTCTAAATTCAACAATTTCGGCTCTAAATTCCAAAGGATTGGAAGTATCCCCTGAAAAGGTACAAAGGGAAGCACCATGGAGGTATCTCGGACTCCAAATTACTGCCAAAACCATTAAGCCTCAATCAGTTTTGATTGATAAGAAAGTCCGAACTTTAAATGACCTCCAGAAGCTGTTGGGAGTGATCAATTGGATCTGACCAGTGCTGGGGATCACAACTGGTGATTTGCACCCCTTGTTTGAATTGCTCAAAGGAGATGCAGACTTGTCCTCCCCCAGATTTTTAACAACAGAAGCAGAACAAGCCCTTCCCACAGTTGAAAACAAAATCTCAGAGAGACAATCTTACAGAAAGATGGAGGGACTGCCATCTTCCCTAGTTATTATCAGGGAACAGCAACAACCACTGGCCATTCTGGGCCAATTCACAAGCGACACCAAGGACTTCTGTTTGTGGGAGTGGATATTCCTCCCACATCAATTTTCAAAAACTATCGTTTTTGAAATGATTGGCAAGTTAATCTTTAAAGGATGCACCAGGTGTTTGGAACTCAGTGGAGAGGAGCCAGGTTGCATTTACCTCCCACTGACTTCTGAACATCTGGAACAACTGCTGCAGAATTCCATGGATTTTCAGATTGCCATCGGGGGTTACCCGGGAGAAGTCAAATTTCACCTCCCGGCGTGCCCATTTTTACAGAGACTGATTCCAATTCCATTAAAATTAAAAATTATGCAATCAGACCTTCCAATAAAAAATGCCAAAACGCTTTTCACCGATGGATCTGGGAGAACCAGAAATGCAGTAATAGTTTGGCGAGAAAACGGCAATTGGCAACAGAATATTCATAAAGTTCAAGGTTCTCCACAAATCATGGAATTGTCAGCAGTTGTTCGCGCCTTCCAAATTTTTAACAGTGAACCCATTAATATTGTATCAGATTCGGCATACGTTGTGGGCGTTGTCAAAAGGATTGAAAATTCGTATTTGAAAGAAGTATCTAATGGAAAACTTTTTAATCTGTTGAAAAATTTGCTATTTTTAATTGGAAACGGGAAATTCGGCTACTATATTGTCCACACGAGGTCTCACACTACTTTGCCAGGTCCTGTGGCGGAGGGAAACCAGATTGCCGACCATCTGGCAGGTATGGTTGTTTCCCCCAATTTATACCAGCAAGCAAAAATCTCCCATGATTTTTTTTACCAGAATGCGCGGTCACTACAGAAACAATTCGGCTTAAAATTGGCTCAAGCAAAAGAAATTTTGAAAGCGTGCCCTGACTGCCAAATGGTTGCTCCACTAGTTCCAGAAGGAAGTAACCCCAGAGGATTAACAGCATTGGAGATTTGGCAGTCAGATGTCACGCACATAGCAGAATTTGGAAAACTAAAATATGTACATGTGTCTATTGACACATTCTCAAAAATGATCGTGGCCACCGCGCATTCTGGTGAAAAAAGCAGAGACGTGAAAAGACACTTTTTATCTGCATTTGCTAGGATGGGTGTCCCGAAGCAAATAAAAACTGACAACGGATCCTCCTACGTATCTGCAGACACCAAGAGATTCTTTGAAGAATGGGGGGTACACCATACCACTGGAGTCCCACACAACCCCACAGGGCAGGGCATGGTAGAGAGAGCACATCAAAACATAAAAAATTTACTCAAAAAACAAAGAAGGGGGAGTACAGGCATGACCCCCCAAGAGAGATTAGAGAAAGTGATGTACGTCTTAAATTTTTTAAATTTATTGGAGGAATTTGAAACTCACACAAACAGAAGTCCTGTAGACAAGCACTTTAAATCTGACTTTCCACAGAGTACTCAAAAAGCAAAAGTAATGTACAAAGACCCCACAACAGAAATCTGGACGGGCCCTTTTCCCCTGATCACCTGGGGGAAAGGGTAGGCCTGTATTTCAGGTGGCACAGGACCTAAGTGGGTCCCAGCAAGAAGAATACGAATACATCAGGATCCCAACACAAGATGTGGACCTTCTGCACCTGCATCATCTTAATCGGCACTTTAGGACTGATCCGCAACAAGTCTACCTCATCTCCCCTGAGAGAGTGGATGAAGCAGCTGACAGAGAACCTGTGGGTAACGCTGGCCAAGGCCACTGGGATGGACACCTTGTGCCTGGCCTTGTCCAGTCCTGGTAACCCCTTTCAAAGGTGCCTAGTGGGTATTCCTGTGACTCCGGGTGAGGAGTGGAATGCTTTTGTATCACAAACCCGGAGTCTGGGATCCCTGCCACTAAATTCTGTTACACTAAGCACAGGTTGTTTCCGGCCAAGCTTTCACTGCGGATCCTCCCCAAGAAATTGACCTCCTTGGTTCTCTCCCCACCAATAATTGTATCTTATTTCATCGTTACATGGAGCCCAATCTATTCACACCCCATAATGTATCCGCTAGCAGACCAATTTACCAAGGAACCCCCTCGCTGTGGTGTAACAATTCGATTGCTACTACAGTAGCAACCGAACATGTGCCGAGAAATATGAGACTCCCAAAAGGATTTTTCCTTCTGTGCGGGGATCGGGCATGGCAGGGTATTCCTGCTTACCTGGAAGGGGGTCCCTGCACAGGAGGAAAACTGGCACTTTTTAACCCAGTGAAGTTTAAATTATTGGATCAACCCTTTACCCCTAAGAATCAAGTTAAAAGATCCCTATCCTTTGCAATGGGCACACCACTTAGGTTTCCTAAGCCAAAGACAACAACACCACGCGCCACCAGCCCAAAACCAAAAGTTCCTACTCCCCGTGATGTTGCGGCACCACACGTGGACACTGGAATCATCACTCCGCCACCTCCTTTACCCTTCCCGGCGGATTGCGATTCCAACATCCACATCTGGTCCCGCATGAAAAATTTCTGGGCTTCCTTCCCGATCCCGGGGATAGGAACAGCCTATACCTTTTGACCCACCTTGGTTGCTGGCTGACCAAGGAAGCTAATGCCACCACCACTGCAATCAAAGGCCTGCTAGCAGATACACAAAAGTTAAAAGAAATCAGTTTACAAAATCGTGCAGCCATTGACTTCCTACTCCTGGCACACAGACATGGGTGCCAGGAGTTAGAAGGCATGTGCTGTGTGAATTTTTTGGATCATGCACAGTCAATTCATCAGAGTATCAATCAGTTGAAAAATTTAGTTCAAGATATCCACCAATCCCGCAGTGAGGGGTTGGATGGATTGTTTGATTGGCTAAACCTCCCTTCACTTCCCAAATGGTCCCGAAAAATAATAATCATTATTGTGATCTCCGTGTGTGCCCTCATTGCATTTTTAACCTGTTTACCTTGTTTAGTTGTATGCCTCCACAAGTTGCTGCTAAGAAGTATCGATGTCAACACCGCTTCAATAAACAAAGAAGGGGGAGATGAGGAGAATGAGAAGTCCGATTGGGAGAGATTTCAAGCGTGGAGGGACATTTACAGAGCTTAAATGGACTGTTAACTTATTGGACTGACCGTTATTCCCCAGTTCATCATTGGTTTTGCATCAAGTTTAATGTACCCCAATATTATTCCCCTTTGTCCCTCAGATTTTCCTGCCAAAAGTTGTTTACCACCTTGTTCTCCCCTGCTTTCCTGCTCCTCTGTCACTGATCGGTTGAGGTTTGCCGCAGTGCAGAGTGAGCTATCATTGGTCCTTTCCCCTGGATACCCAGAAGTTACACCCACCTTTCCCCTGTCTCCCAATCCTGTCTTACCCTGAGCTGTCAGTCCCATGCTCCTCCCCAGTTCTGAATCCTCCCCTCAGATTTACCCTATATAAGTGCCTGTGTTCTCTCAATAAATCGGCATTGCACCCAGACCCTCAGCTGCGTCTGAATCCTTTGTGTGGTGCCGTGTCCATATCCCTTTTTCCCTCGGGCCGTGGCAGCACTCTCTCATATCAATGTTTGCAAACCACTTATTCAGAAGGGATAGTGTTACAAACAAATCCATCTGTTGTGATACCACTGCTCTCCACATGCATTACAAACAACGTAAGTCAACATTTGTTCATCTGGATTCGTGTTTTGCACCCAACCTGGAAGAAAGAGAGTTCCTCTGGCGATCATTGTGACAGTGCAATCAAATTTTTCACAGCGCCTACACTTTATTTTGTTTGTCTGTGTGCCATTAATAACTTGTGGAAGCTGATGTTCCTGAATAGATGATTCTGTGTACTGAGCCCTGAGCTGTTTCAGTTCATCGCTGGCCATTTCCATCACTGTCATCTCAGCAAAAGCCTTGGGGCTCAAAGTCCCTGTAAAAAGGTTATGTTTCAAGTGGCAATTTTTAGGGTTCTTCAAGTTAGAGATTTTACTTCTGATGCAATTTTTATATTTTTTGTCATTTTTAGCATGAAGAGCAAAAATATGTTTTTCAATTTCTTTAGATAACTGTAGCCATTTAACAGTTTCTTCTTCATCTTTGGCAGAACCAATCAAAGCTTTATACAGAAGATCTGTACATTTATACCTAAGAGCTCTCATCGGGTCCTGATGGCAGACTTGCTCCATTAACAACAGATTTAGAATCTTCATTAACAATGTGTTGCTCCTCAAAAGAAGGTGGCTGATTCACACTGCCTTCTGCATTGTTACATGCCACATTTTTAACAGTTTGTGATGGGACCAAAAAGCTGGAACTAGTACCAGCTATTGCCTCCTCCTGATATGGTCCTTCAGACAGCAACTGCTCTCTAGGAACCACACTGCAATGCCCGATTTCCTCTTTCACATACGCAGAAAATGACTGTCTAACTTGCATTGACCGAACACAGTTATTCTTGTAAAGTGCTTTCCACCTTGATAATAACTGCTTTGCTTTCTTTTTCAACCGTCCTGAAGGGCAGCTCTTGAGTACTCTGTATACAGCCTTGGTAACTTCTGTCCCCTGAAGATATTCTACAATCATATCAATATCTTCAAGTTCTTTAAGATGATCCTCAATATCTTGAAAATTGTTCTCAGACAGCAGTTTTTCAATACATTGGGTTCTGTGTACAATATTTTTCCAATCAGACATTTTTAAACCTGAAACAAAAAAAAAATTATCATATTTACTGCATTTATGGCATTAATTCATCTTCTGTATATTCACACATGGTTTTCTTTTTCATTTCATGCTATTTTACACTATTTTATTTGTATACATTACTGGGTTTGCCACCATTTTCTTGAAATTGTGTACAGAAGAATTAATGAAGCAAATGCAAAATGCAGAGGAGCTCAGCTCCTGGAAAAATGCAAATGCTAGTCTAACTCATTCCAGAAAAATACTATCAGACAGGAGAGCCCAGAGGGACTTCTGCTGGGGTAGTCAAGTGACTACAAATGAACTCAGTGTAAGGCACAATGACACAGAATAATAGAAAAATCAAAGTGGGTCCAAAACCTTCACATTGTAAGGTGCTTTTTTTGGCTTTTTTTTGGGGGGGGGATTACAAGTTTAGTTGGGTTTTGGGGGTTTGGTTTTATAAATTAGTCATTCCTGTAACCATATATTAAGTTAAAAATTTTTTTTCACAAATTCTTATAACAAATGCTGAGATGTTTGGCTATCTGTGGTTTTGTTTCAATGAAGTCTGCAAGTTTCCACTTGGTTTCTCATAAGAAATTCTTTAGATAAATTCAAATATACAGGATTTGGCATTAGAAGACTGACTTGGAATAGGGAGCAATGTGTATCATAGCTACGTTTTCCACAAATTTGTTTTTGCCACTGTATGTTGTAGCCTGTGCAATGGAATTACTGATAAGTGCAGAAAATAGACACATGCATTAAGAATGACCCAGGAAACAAACAAAGTTAGAAAGTTTAAGAAAATTTGCACAGTCACATTGTATTAGTTAAAATTTTAACTTCTACAGCAGACAGATGAGATACCTGTGAATTGTGATTTTTTCATTTCACACTTTTTCCTCAAGCCTTTGTTACTTCAAAAGAATAAAATTAACCAGCTAATGAGGACTTGGCATCTGACCAAAAGTTACTGACCTAAATGAGTTTTTCAAGCACCTAATGGAGATGCCAGAGTTTTCAGGCTTTTGGAGTACTTTTTGTCACCATAACTTGATATTAGGGATTTCTTCAATTAGTGAACAGCAAGTAGGTGAACACGTTGTATTGGGAGCTGCAAAGTGAAGTTTTGGGGTTACTCTGCAGAAAGTCTAAGTGAACTGACATAAATCAGTGAAATTTAAGCCCAAAACACCATTCTAGTTCCTACATGATCCTCGACTTTTCACTTGCTATGCTATATCTCTTCTAAAAATTTCTCTTTATAGGTGTTATCAGAGAAACAATTCAGAGTAGTAAACTTCTAACTGATGTCCCTACTGCTGCCTTTCTCTTGCTAGTTCTGGCTTCATATTACAGTTGGATTATCAGGATAGGGAAGCTCAGAAACAGTGACATCAGCAAAACAGTTTCAAAACAATGACAGCTACCAATTTTGAAAATTCTTAAAACTTAAAGACACATCCCTCTATTTTCTTACAGCTGTAGCATTATTAAAGTGTGCTCCCATATATGCCAGTGTGTAAAGGAAAACCAAATGGTGTTTTCAGAATGCAAAGTCTCATGGCTTGAATAAAATTTCCTTTTGATTCCTTTGCCTCAACTCCTTTGACCAAAAAAATGCTCAGTGCATTGTTATTGTAAATTTACACACAAAAATATGTTGATATAACTAATGTTATTCTTCTACTTGCTGAAAAGGAGAATTAAATGTAGAATGCAGAAATGGATGGTGTGTTAACGTTGTGTTCCTCTTTTCTGCAGTTAGTCCTCTAAATTTATGCACAAAATCTTCTCAGTCATGCATTGACCTTTTCAAGTTTAAGCAGCACTACATTCCAGTTCATAAATATTATAGCAGGAGTTAAATAAACAAACTGAAAACAGAATAGGGACATCAAACTATGAACAATTATTTTAAAAAAATTTTGGAAATTAAACCACCTAACAGACTATTCACATTTAAGTCAAAACAATCACTTCTAAGGGAATGCTTCCCTCAACATGTACATCTTTATATGAGGTAGGACTGAGTGACTCCCTTCAAACTTACTAACCAAAGCTGGGTAAAAGTAACAGAAAAAGTAAGTAATCAAAAATATGACAAGAACAGAACTGAATCCATAATTAAATATTGCAATGGAGTGGGATATGCACTGGTAACTGGCAGAAGCACAAGAAAGAGCCAGCAGAGAAACAACTGAATAAAGGTAAATAATCAATGACACCAGAGAGATTTCTGCAGGGAAAATATTCTTGGAACAGCCCTGGCTTTGTGGTGTGTACCTAGTTTGCAAAAGATTTTAAGATCCTTCAAGATGAAAAGCAACATATACTTCTGAAGTATATATTACACTAACTAATCGAGTATAAATTTCATCTCTGTTTCCAAATTAAAAGGAACTGTGCTGAAAAAAAAAAAAAGTTGTTTGTGCATTTGTTGCCCTATAAATCAAGGAAGGACTGGACTTATCACCAAGGTTGAGACAGACCATTGGTTATGCAATCAGAAATTAAACAGAGACTCCTGAACTTATAAGGAACATATAAGGTAATCAAATGGTTGATCTTTACCATTCAAAGGATGAAGCAAAGGTCATTACTGCTGGGAATCCTGTGTCCCATTTCATGTTAAGTCTGAATCAAACACCAATTCTGCTTTTCTAATCAAGGCACAACATGATTATGTCAAACAACTGTAGAAAACATGTTCTTCACATTCTTATAGGGAGAAATAAGAAATCACTGAAGCTGTGGTAATACTGTGGTGTATTTTCTAGTGGGAACCCAAGTATAGCAAGAGTGAGTTCTTTCCCACTGAAACTCTTGTTCCTTGAACTCTGATGTTTCTGTTACAAATCAGAGAGAACAAACAGTAAGTTGGGAGAAGCCTCAAAACCATCTGAAGAGAAATCAAGTGTTTCACAGAAACCAAGCTGGAATTCCAAATGGAAAATTATTTTACCACCTGAGGGAGCTGTAGCATAGAAAACCCATGGAATCTTGTGAAATGTGCATAATGAGAAACTCCAGTCTGTGAAGAAAAAAAAATAAAACAATTTCCCTATGACCTTTAGGAGACTTCACATTTTTACAGTATCTATTTGCCAAATTTTGGCAAAAAAACCCTGCAGAATCCATAGGTGCTAGGATACAGACAGGAGGGAAAGGGTGCACCCCTTATCCAGTCCTTGTCCTTTACATTGCTCTTTCATTTGACTTTTTTAAATTTAGAGTTTGACTGCTTTTCTACCTGATTTACTGCAATTTGACAAATGCTGCTGAGCAAATATTTATAAAATTAACTGAATTGTACTCAGTCAGCACTGTTCTGCTGTCTTCCTAATTCCAAGGGACAAAAAAATCCAAGAAAGACCATTTTCTTTCTTAAGTTATGAAATGAATCATGCGCCTTTGTTCAGGTAAAGATGTAAGAAAGAATAAATGTGTCACAATTTTGTGCAGTACAATACAAACATTCTCACCCCTACCACAACTACACAAGGCATTTCACTTAAGCAATGCATAGAATCACATAATCAGAGAATGGTTTGGGTTGGAAGGGACCTAGAGGTCATCTAGTTCCAAGCCCCCTGCCATGGGCAGGGATACTATTTACTAGACCATGTTGCTCAGAGCCCCATCCTGGCCTTGGACACTCCCAGGGATGGGGCATCCACTACTTCTCTGGGCAACTTGTTCCAGTGCCTGACCACCCTCTGAGTAAAGACTGTTGCCTTCACTCCCTCACAGAAGGCCACCAGAGTGGTCAGGCATGACTTGCCATTAGTAAAACCATGCTAGCTACCTCGAATTACCTCCTTGTCTTTTATGGCCCTTAGCATATCTTCTGGGAGGATCTTCACAGGAACAGAAGTGAGGTTCACTGGTCTGTAGTTCCCTGGATCTTTCTTTCTCCCCTTTTTAAAAATGGGAGTGATGTTTCCCTTTTTCCAGTCACTGGGGACTTCACCTGACCACTGTGGCTTTCCAAATATGCATGAGAACATCGGTTTGAATTCCAAGAGTATATTGAAGGCTAGAAGGTAGAGATTGGCTCATATTTACAATAAGACTCTGTAATGCCGTGCTGATGAAGCACTTTCTTGCCAAATCATTAAGAGTTTTCACTCTGACTGCACAGTATAATGAGTCACTTGTGTGTACAAGAATAAATAATGACAATCAATAAAAATCTTCTAAGTCAGTTTGCTCCCAAAAACCAAAAAAAAAGATTAGGCTACCTCAGGTTTAAAATATGGCCATCCTGTAATAATGTGAAGTTGAATCAGAACATTTTTAAACAGTATAATGACTAAATAGGAGTAAAACAAAAAACCAAACAAAAAAAACCCCAGCCTGAGATGCTGCTAAATGCAAAGTCAGTCCCTGGTAAAAACACTGGCCTCTACAAAATCATTTGGGGTAAAAGCCTTGTCTTTGCACCTTATCCAGTGCAAAGCCATAGCCTATTTTGTCTTAGCACAGATAACCCTGAAAAATCAAGACAAACTCAGAGTGCATCCAAGCAAATGGGTATGAATGTCTTGGAAGGGTGGACGCCAGTTGTCCCTCATCCCAACCTCAGAAGAAAATCCAAACCACAGCCAATATGAGGATCTGAAGTCAAGTACTCCTAATGGCATAATAAATTTTCTGAAAAAAATGTAGTTAATGCTATAGCAGAGATGATGTATAGGACAGTCCTGGAAACACCGGCTTACTTTGGGCAACATAAATTTCGTATAAACAATAAAAATTATCAAATGTTATTTTAAACTCAAGAGTCTAAGCAGAAATCAGAGAATTCTCATAGCCAGCTTCCAGACCCAAAAACATTCCTTCATCCTATCTACAGTGGGAGAGCAGATTTCAAAGATGTCACCAAGAAACCATTTACTGGGGTTTTTATTTTATCTTGGCAAAAATCACAGCTCTTCCTGCCTCTCAGCAGGACTGCCTCCCACCTCTAAAAATTCTGAACTAGACAGAAAATCATCTTCAAAGAATAGCCACATGAATAAAGCTAAGTTAATACAATAAGAACTGAGGCAACACAACAGTATAATTGCCAGCTGTCTGTGACCACAGACACCTCATTGATCAAGAAGAGTCACCTCTCAGTAACAGATCCAGGGGCAGTGGAGTGCACAGCACTACTAAGGAGAAATAGCTTTGTTCTGTATCTTCTGCATCAGTGACTGCTTCAACTGCAGTGCTCTTAACTAATCTGGAGCTGTACTGTCTCTGTCCCGTGTTTCTCTCACCGAAATCACTCTCCCACAGCTTTCTTCCTAAGATGGGGAGTTTGCAGGGAGAAATGGCAGAGTGCATCACATTCATGTGAAGATGTACACAGTAGCCTCTTTTACAAGGCAAATTTTTAATTCTGATTTGGAGTTGCTTCTCCCAGAACCCCCATTTTTAATTAAAATAGAATTCTTATTTTCTTAAAAAAAAAAGAAAGGGAAAAAGATAAAACAATCAATAGAGTGCATAATGAAATTCTCAAGCCTCAGGGATCAATTCCAAACTAGAGCTGTCAGCACATTTTTCTAATAAGATCAAACAAACATGCATGGATTTAATGAGATAGGAAAAGCTGTTGTCCTTACCAGACTGCTTAGCCACTGGCTTCGTTTGACATCAGCCAGAGTTCAGGAAGAGGCTCAAAATATTACAGCTACACCAGAGGAATAACACCCTCGCTTGTTTCACAGCAGAAATTACTAGATGAGGAAAATTCTTTATAAACTGAACAGCTGCAGCTGTTTTGAGTTCTAGGACATTCAGCTGATGTTAGAGTGGACACACACATCCCAGCAGAGAATTTACCTTGCTAATGACTTCTTTTAATAACTTAGTTTAGAATGAAATTGAGTCTCCCTAGAAGATATTTTAGCTTTTCCTATATTCTATCTGCCTTAATTATGTGAATTCTTGTACTGAATTAAGTAGGTAACTAGTTGAAACCCTGAAAATCTTAGAAGTAATACATTATTCCACTGATATCTTTATTTCTATTGATATGGTTGATCTTTTTAATAAAATACTTTTAAGGAGTTAAAAATTACTAAATTTACTTTTAACAAGTTACAGATTACAAGTATCGAGTGGAGTTACTAGCTAATCTCTTCCACAATAGGACAGCTATACATACTCACAATTCATTCTAATACATTCTGACTCAGTATGGCAATAATAAAATGTAAATAGAGTTCTGAGAGATTTTTCATCAACAGTTTCATTGGAAATTATGTATAAATAATGTGTGCTTCTATTTGCTTTAAAACTTGCACCATTTTACATAAAGAAACACTTGCATGGTTTCTCTAATCTACAACCAGATCATTTTTCAGTATTCACTAACTTTATTCCCATCCCATTTCCTAGTTTGGGCACAAGGTCACAGAAATGTTCCATTGGGTTATCTGTTTTTTCAAATTTTCATGACAAAGACTTATCACAGCTGGCAGAGAATTCCCTTTTCTCTCAGCCTCTTTCTACTGCTTGTCAGTATGAGGTACTAGCTGGGGCTTCAAGCAAGTCAAAAGTCAGGCTTTTGACACACAGGGTACTTTTTCCAAACATGAACTTCCACTGTGGCTACAAGTGACAAATACACATCAGAAGAGTGTTGAATGAAACTAGATGACTCAGACATGAATTAATGTTACCTAGCTATGGTAAAGACACAGATTGTGACAGATGTGTTTTGCACTAATTAAGCTGACTTGCTACGGTGCAGTTTATCACAGGATTCAGGCTTTTTGTGTGGCTGCACACAATTTTTCAAAAATCATATAATAATTTTTGTGACTATAAATTAACAGAGTCTCCTGCAAACTAAAGAGTATAGCTTATCATCTGGACCAAAAACTCAAGCTTGTTAGAAATACATCTAGCATTTTCCCAACATGCCTCTATCATGAAGGCAAAACTTAAGCTGGGACAAGCAAAAAATGATAATACCATTCCTGTAGCATCACCTGCCTCAGTACCCAACCAAAAATTCACTGTGTGAAAAAGTTTCTTTGCACTTTGTGAAACAAGTGCTTCATTTTTCTAACATTCATGTTTTTACAACAGTAACAGATTTTAAAACAAAAAATAATTATTACTGTTAAATCCGGCAGACCATATGAACAATATTTCACTATTTTCCCACAGCAAGAGGATGCTATAAACATTCCTCCTCACTCAAGAAACCTACCTGGCAATAGAAATATGATCTAAGCAGCTTTGTGTCATTGTTTACTAATTAACTACTTCTATTCAATATAGCTTAGTCTCCTAAACTGTTCATCTGGATGGATGCAAATGTTCATATCCATATTTCACAGAATCACAGAATATGCTGAGTTGGAAGGGACCCACAAGGATCATCCAGTACAACCCTTAGCCCTGCACAGGACCATCCCCAAGAGTCACATCCTGTGCCCAAGAGTATTGTCCAAACACTTCTTGAACTCTGTCAGGCTTGGTGCTGTGACCACTTCCCAGGGGAGCCTGTTCCTGTGCCCAACCACCCTCTGGGTGAGGAACCTTTCTCTAATATCCAGCCTAAACCTCCCCTGACACAACTTCAGACCATTCCCTCAGGTCCTATCACTGGTCCCCACAGAGAAGAGATCAGTGCCTGCCCCTCCTCTGCCCCTCATGAGAAAGTTGTAGGCTGCAATGAGGTCTCCCCTCAATCTCCTCCAGACAAACCAGCCAAAGAATTTCAGGAAGGCTATGACATCTTCAAAGTGGAAGCTGGTTTCTTCAACATAGATTAAACATATTGCCTTATACAGGTAACAGTTCACGAAGTGTGTGCGTGCTCTCTCTGCGTCTGAACACCACTGGGATTGTACCAGACATCTGGTCTGCTCCCTCTACTCAATGTCTGCGTAAAAGAAGCATTCATTACAATGTCCTCCAAACACTGGGAAATCATAATTCAGAATTCCCAATACACTGAGATTGGCTTATACACTATATTGCTTTTAGAAGTAAAAAACTGGGAACTGTTCTGCATTTCTTTTAAGGCTGTGAGCCTCTAGTGTTGCCATCTTTCCACCACAGACAAAATCACTAAGTTTACTTTTCTGGAAAAAAAAAATCAGAGTTTTACATGTTCTATTGTAACTGTACAAGACAGACAATCCTTTCCCTGTTTATCCATAACGATGTTACCTCTCATGTTCATGCTTGGCATTAGAGTTTAGATATTTCTCCACTATTTTGTATCTTCCTCTGGAATTTCTTGTTTGGTTAGAATTAATAGCATTAATTTTTTAAACCTACTGAAGTACATGTTGTGAAGTGCAGGTTTAACACTGGCTTTTAAGTGGCAGTGTATCCACCTATTTTTCAGTCCTAAAAAAAATTGCTTATATCCTCTTGCAGATGTCCAGGTTGTCTGAAACCTGGACAACCTCAACCTAAATGAAGCTTTCCTAAGGTGGATCTCACATCCTCCTTTCAGTGAGCTTTTGCACTGGCACAAAAGTCCAACAAAACAGATTGGCTTGAACTTAAAGCCTAAATAAACAAGTAAAAATGTACTTAAGACATACCTACCCAAAGTGTATTTTTTCACTTAATACTTTAGAAAGAAAATATGAATGATTTTTGAGAGAAACAAGCAATTCTTTCTCTTGAATACATTTCCTTGACAAAATAGCTTTAAAGATTATTTTTATATAGAGCTAGCAAGGACTTCAATTTCAGCACACTACGAGCAAAAGGAAGTGTTCAGTCTCCAATGCCTTTTTATGGATAACTGTGCTGACAAATTCAGATAAAAATGGAACATGTAAATAATAAAAACATGCTTTATGAACTTCTGTGAGCTTTTCATCATTTTTCAGATGAACACAGACATTTTATTGCTTTAATGTTCAATTTTTAGTTAAGCATCAGCTCTATACTATTTCTATTGCCATTCCATTGCCAGGGCCATACTTAGATTAGATATCACTTTATCGTTCTTTTATAGGATTTCCACTGAAAATTTATATAACTTTTTTCCTTCAAAAACAAATCCTTTGTATGCAGAAGAGAACCTATGTTCCTGACCCCTCTACAGAGGTAGTGTGTGATATAAACAAAAGGTATTTGTAAGATATTATTAGTGTCCGCTAAAATTCTTTCTGCTATAATATGAATAATTAGATATGAAAGTACATAATTTCAGTCTTGATCAAGACACCTGATGTTCTGGTTGAAATTATGTGAAATACACTTGAAATGAAGAGTGGGTTTATATCTTTAACTATTAAATGTACTACACTGAGAAGTGTGAAGTCTCCAATTCCTTTCTATACTTATGCCCATCATATGTCTTATCTCAAGACATCAATGCTGCATAGCGACCAACATAACAAATACATAAAAATTCCCATAATAGTACTATTATTGCATTTTTCAAGGTCAGTCGCTTCTGTAGAGTGGATTTATAGACACTTTTGATATATATCAGAAGGAGGTATATATTTGATATATACCAGCAGCAGGGAGCAGCAGCCCAGTATGTATTTGTCAGGAAGCAGCTGAAGCCAGCCGCAGTGACACCTTGTCTGGCTGAGGTTTGGGGTCGGACTCGTGGCACCAGCAGCTGAGCAATGCTGCCGTAACCCTCATCTTGGGTCACTGGCCCAAGAAACTTGGTGGGGACCAGCTTGCAAATCTACCAGCAGTTGCCCCCATACAACGGGTGGGCCAGTGCACATGGTAACTGATCCAGGATACCACTAACTCTGTGGTTTTTCTCCAAATCCTTCATTAAAACTTCACAGAATCACAGAATCAATTAGGTTGTAAAAGACCTCTCAGATCATCCAGCCCAACCTTGCCACCTTGCCAACTAGACTTGAATGCCACGTCCAGTCTTTCCTTAAACACCTGCAGGGATGGTGACTCCACCACCTCCAGGGGCTATCCATTCCAATGTCTAATCACCCCGTGAAGACATTTTTCCTAATGTCCAACCTAAACCTTCCTCGGCTCCTCATGCCCGTTCCTGCTAAACATCCTCGGACCCGTCTAGCTGGAGTTTGACTGTCTTGCCAGGGGCTGTCTTGCTCGGGGGCGAAACGCCGCCTCTCCTCGGATCCCCGGCATGGCGCGGGCACAGGAGGAAAAGCAACCACGGCCCTACCTACCGAACCCCGCTTCCCAGGGCGCCGTTACCGCTGTTCCCCGCTCGGGCCAGCCGGGGCTTGGGAGGGCAAACCGCTGTTCCCCGGGGTGCTGAAGGGCAAACCGCAGTTCCCCGTGCTGGAGGCCAAACCGGCGCTGGGGAGCAGCGGGACGGCTCGTGGCTCCCCCGCGGGCCTCACCCCCACCGCCAGGGCACGGGGCGGTGGCTCCCCGGACATCACCGAGGAGGAGAAGCCGCACTCCCGCTACCCCCGGCCAAACACGCAGCGCTGTCCCCGCGCCTCCCGTGCCCCGGCAGCGGGGCCGGCGCCCTCACCTCCGCAGGCGGCGCCTGCCGCCGGCCTCCTGCTCCGCCGCCATGTCCGCGGGCGGGCGGCTGCGCGCAGGCCCCGGCAGTGCCACAGCGCCGCCGGACTCCGGGCTCGGGAGGCCCCGCTGTGGGCGGGGGGCCGGCGCGGGAGGTGCCCCCGGGCAGAGAGGCCACGTCCCGATGTATCAGAAATAGTGCGGCCAGACGACCTAGGAAGTGTTTGTCCCTCTGTACTCGGCACTGCTGAGGCCGCACCGCAAGTGGTGCGTCCGCATCTCAAGTGCGGTCCAGTTCTGGGCGCCATTGAGATAAACATCCATGTCTCTCCGTGTCTCCTTTTCTGCTATGCATACACAGTGAACCAATCTGATGTTAGCTAGTCAAATAGGAATTTGTTGTGACAGCCCTGGGGTTCTTTACATACACACAGTGCCCTTGAGATAGTAACTAGATGTTAAAGAACAGAGCTCTCAAACTATGATGAACATGATTTAAATCCATTGACGCTTCTCCTGAAGGAACCAGCAAGCAGATGAACTACAAAGTGCCCCTGTGTGACATGGTGGACAGCAATGTCAGTACAGGAAATATGGGACAAATACATGGGAAATGGATCTGGACATGGGACATTTACGTGCTTGATGTGCTTTTTTTGTCTTTTTCAGTGCAAGTGAGCATTCCAAAGGAAAATACAGTCATTCTCAGATCATTTTCCTTAGAGGTATAAGCTAATTCGGAGCCACGGACTACATCTATGATATAAAGAAGATTATTTATTCCTATTCCATTCCTTTGCAGTGATCTACAGTTAATTTTCATATCCAATTTGCTTGCACAGTCATTCAGTATCACAAGATTCTTTGCAGACACCTTTCAGTTTGACTGTTTGAACCATAAAGGCAAACATTATTATCTTGCTATTCCCACTCTGACACACATTTTCAATAGTGCACATAGTCAGGCCATTCTACAAGTCCCCTTTACCTTTAGAAAAGGTGACTGTTTTAACATTCTGGAAGTTTCAAAGAAGAGAAAGAAAATTAGGACTGCCATATATTTACATCCTGAGTAGGAAGATGATGTTAATGAGTAACTCACTGTTAGTGAACATGTGGCTTTCTTGAGTACAGTATATGTTCTAGCGCTTTTAAAATCAGCTGTGAACATTACTGAGTTTAGAATAAAATTAGTGCTTGAGGGGAGAATAGTTTTTTTGTGGGTGAATTTGAAGTATATTGTTTCTGATTACTTTATGGCATGTACTTATAAAAGTTTTTTATCAGTATTTTGTACCATTTTATCATGTTTGTGACTTCCTTTTTTTATGGTACTAATATAATTGTAAATTGAGTAATTTTTCAGGTGGGAAGACAAATCTTAATGCAGTACACAAAAATACCATGTATCAAATATAGCAAGAAAATATAACACTGCAGTGAATTAAAACACAGAGATTATGATGACTGTAATAACCTGAAGTGAATAAAAATCCAGAGATTTAACATTAAACTGCTATCAACCTGAACTTAAGGCCAGATTCTGATCGCCTGCTTTACGTGCCTAAGTCTGATTTACTGACTCTACGCCAGAGGTGTCCAGTTCAGCAAGCAGATTTTGGGCATCAAAAATGTTCCCTGGTGTTCCCTGATGTTCCCTGTATAGCCAGAATAAAGCAATGGAGCAGGGCAGTCAGGTCTGGAAGATTTCAACTGCCTGAATGAGCTGCTAACTTTGCTATTGTCTGTCTACAGAACAATAGCAGAAAATTAATAGTAGAAAATTAAACATGCCAACAAAAAAAATGGGGCTTTTGCGAGTGAACTACCTCCTGGGAGTGATTCTTGGAGCATTTTGACTCCCAAGCTCTGCCTGGGAATCATTTGAGGAAGAGCTTGGACTTGGGCCCTGTTAGACCATGTCTGGGGAGCTATTCAGTGCTCCTGCACACCATCCAACTTGTTGGAGAAGCACCATCTTTTCATGGAAGCAAAAAGAAGTATATGAAGAAAGAAGGATTAAATGCTGTTTTGAAGCAAGTCTAGGGAAATATTCTATCAGCATCAAATACACATTTTTTGTAATATATTGTATTATTCTACATAATATTTAGCTTTGAAATATTTCCCTTTCATTTGAAATGAATTAATAAAACACTCCAAATGTGGGATTTAAGTTAGCTTTAGTCTGAGAATCTAGAAAGATCACTTTTAAAATGATTTCTCAATTATGTCTGAAGAGAAGTTTTTTCTCTATTTGAAATAGAAATTGGTATAATGCATTACAGAAATGTGGAGAAATTGAGAGATTTTCAGATTGATTATTGGACTACTTCCTAAAAGAAAAAAAAATTAAAAATCACTGAATCCCTGTAGGCTGAATATTCCCCAGCTAAATATTTCCCAAATAAAAATTTATCATCAGTGTTCTCTCTACAGTTCTCTTATGTGCTCTTCCTGAAGAACTGGGGAGGGTCAGAGAGACTGTATGTCCAACTTTGTTGAAATCAAATTTTAAGGTCAGGTATTTGAGAGGTTAATAACTATCAAAATTAGAAATTTGTTTCTATTAAAAATCTTTTGCTGTGATGAGCTTTAATGTAACAGTTACCCATATGACCAAATAAATTATTATTCACACTTTCTTGTTATTTAGCTTTTCATTAATATATTGTTATGAATTTCAACATCTCCAGTACATGCAGGTGTATGATTCTATAATTAACAATATAGCAATTATGAAGTAAATATAAACTCTTTTTTAAATACATAAAAATAACATCTAATAGCTGGAAAATGTTTTTAAGTTTCTTTCAATTGCAGGTTAAAAGAACATGCCTCTGCATTTCCATGTATTCATTGTTGACAAAATGTCTCCATTAGTTCTTTTTTCATTTGAAAAAGCGTTGATTCAAACCTTTTGTTACAACATTCAAGATTAAGTGATCACATCTGTTGAGTAGCTTTTGAAGGATGTAGTATAGATATAGGTAATTAGCTAGAAGCTCTTTTTTTCCCATTAACTTGTAGGCAGAGTACTGTTTCCAAAGTGAATAAGTAGACTTATCAGACCTAAAAGTTACAAATTATGTTATCAAAGTTCAAGCCACTTGATTGTAGCACACATGTAACATTCTCAAATACTACCAATGCAGTTTCCTTGCTGTCTAAAATAATCAAGCAGATAATGGATTTCACATTTCACAGTAATGGAAAACTGTCAGGAACATTTTGAGGCATTAATGGCTGTAGGCTTAATATGCCTTTTAACTGTTTTCATCTGAAGGAGAAACATGTAGCTTTTGCCCTGAGCAGTTCCATCTTTGGAATGAATCTTGCAAACAATAGCAGTTAATTTGGTGATGCGCTGATATGGTTTATGTGAATGTCTATACAGAATGGATTTATTTGGGTGCTTCTGCAGAAGCTGTCTTTGAATTTATTCACAACAAAAAAAGGTTTCACTTTTGCTACTCAGATCTTATTATGCTAGATTATTATTTTTATTATCTGGTATGATGCAAACGATCTTGTATATGACAGTCCTTTGCAAACGAGAAACAATTTCTGCATCTACTACAGAAAGAATTGTGGCAGCTATTGCAGTTTGTACTGATCTGTGCAAATAATTTTCTTACTTGTTCTCACCTCTGTGGCGTAAAGTAGGCTGCAGTCCAGATCTTTTGTTCCTGAAGGTCAGTACCTAATGTGAAGTTTCTTAAATGTTAAAAATGGTCATTGTTTTTGCTCTTCTTTTCTGTACCAGTTGGTTACATCATCTGTTAATGATGAACATTAAATGCTTATAAAACTATAAAGGGGTAATTTCTAAACAATGATTTGTGTGACTCAAAGACAGCGATGACAAACAAAGTATTTTAAATGCTTTATTGGTAATGAAAATATTCCTCAAAGGCGTGGATCCACTTAAAACTTGCTTAGCTCCATAAAGAAGGAAATAAAGCTCCTCACTTTCTTCCTGCTTGTTCAGTAGGTGGAATATTTACCTGATGTCTATGACAAATTATTTGTCAATAGAATTGCCTTATTAAAGTTTAGGGCTTGACATGCTTCAAAGACCACAGACCCAGAGGGGTAACAAAATTTGGGAGGAAGGGTGTGCTACTGCAGGAAGTCCAAGATAAGAAGAAACTAACAAAGCCAGCTCAGCACAGCTCAGTAATAATAGAATAGTAAACACTGAAGACCATCAGGTCACCCAAGATAAGAAGCCAGCTCAGCAATAGTAGACTAGTAAACACTGAATATATATTAGATAAGTGGAATATATCAAGATTAACAGTATATAAATAGTGGTCATCTTTTCTCCTTGGTGTGCTAACTTTGTGGCTTTGCCACCTAGCACCCATTTGCACAAATATAAAATAAACAAATACATCAGCTCTGTGTGTGATTGGCTTACTGCACACCGGGTGATGAACCCTGATTTTTGGTACAACATACGCACTAAGTAAGAAGTTAAAATTATGTCACCAGAAGTAGCAACATCCTCTTAAATACTGTTTTATGTTCTTGTGAAATAGAAGACAAGAATAGAGAAGAACTTTAAGAAATAAAAGCATGTAGAATTTATAAAAAAATTAGACAAATAATACTTTGGAAACCCTGACCTTGAATTATAAAATACAGTAGTGTTACACTCAAAGCATGTATTAGAATTAGAATGACTCATAAAAAAGTGTACTCTGCACCTTGCATTTTTCCATTTGCATTGTTGCATTAAGTTCAAGGCACAGTTTTATAGTTTTGTTTTGGTTTTTTTTATAAAGAAAAGGATACAAAAATACACTACTGAAAAGGCAAATATGAAAAATAAGATTAAATCCGGTATACTCAAATGTCCATTGTCAGGTATCTTCTGGGCATAGACCAGAAATTAGTATAACATTGTCCACTCCAATTTCTCCAGTTTTTCCCTTCCCACGTTCTGATTCAAAAGTGACCTGTCACAAAAAAAGACATGTATTAGCAGGAAAAATATAGATTATCCAAACATTTAGCAACTCTTAATGTTAATTAATTATGAGTCTGTATCTGAGGAATATTTTTCACAATACAGGACTTAATGACTTAAATCCTTGCTGTTTTTAGAGCTTCCATGTATTATTGGAACTATATTTAAAATCCTCTGTGCAGATTTACAATACCAAATGGATTACTTTAATAAGATTATTTATTTTCATTGTACAACAAAAATGCAAATTGAGTGAAATCCTCTTATAATAATGTAGTTTTATCACAGTATGTGATGTTAATGCACTTCATTTATTGAAGACATTGCAACTGTTCATTTTCAATCTATTTGGATCCTCTGGCTTTTTGTGTATATACTATATATATTTACTCTCATGTGTATTCAGTGTAGTATGTATACAAAATAGAGAGAGGAGGTTCATTTTTATGAATAGAATGTCTGGGGCTTTACTTTATAGTCTGTTTCTGATTTATGTGAGGGCTTTTCTACACCATTCCAGCTGTGCAAAGGACCTTGAAAGGGCTCGCATTTCCTTTATACCCACAGTAATCAATTATACAGTAGAAGCCTTTGCACAGCACTAAAAACATTCAGTCACATAAATGGAAAGCAGACCCCAGAATTTCAAGGAGAAACTTTCTGAAGTCCTGAGGGAGACAGTTTTCAGGCATACACCAGTGCACAGTATTCCCTGTTGGTTGGTATGTCCTCCTTCTGAGGTGATTGCCCACCCTTGATTATACATGATGTCTCCTTTTGCTCTAATGGTTTAGCTTAGTGTGGTTTGAGAGCATCCTCTTCTATGAAAGAGAAATTTTCATTTTTCCAGGCATGTGTGTATGCTTCTGGTGCACGAGATTTTAAGAAGAGATTTTGCTAACTTGTGTTAGTTTATGGTGTGATGCAGTTTTTTTACAAAATGACAGAATTACTGGCATCAGTGTTCTAATCAACTGTGTAATTCAGTTCTGAAATTACAACCAGGTGATAACTTCTGTGCCTCCTAAAATGCGGGCTCCTGTTTTCCATTTCAGATAAACCTTTCAATTGCTGATGCCTGTAAAACAGTTGGTGGAACACTTGAGGATTAAGAAATTAAACTGTTGTGTCGATTATGGCAATTGGCTTATAAATTCTGTTATACTTACACTGTTAGTTGTCTCAGCTCCCTGAAATATCTCTATTTTTCCAGTTCTCCACCTTTCATCTTTTCCTGTGTTCTGCTCCCAGACAGGAGCAGTTTTTTTGTTTGCCAGGAACACTCGAAGTTTCCCCACTTTCTCACCAGCAAGCCGATAACTGAAAATCAAGCAGTAGCTACTCTTTGGTTTCAGGTCAGTGAGAAGAAGTTTTAGACGCCCCATATCCTTCTTGTGCCCCACAAAAGCTGGAACTGCCATGTAGTACCCATCACCTTGTAACAAAAAAAAAAAAAAAAGAGAAAGAAAAAAAAGCTTCTTTATTGGGTTTGTGTTATTTATGAGCAAATTGAATACATCTCCACTAAGAAGATAAGGGGAAGCTAGTTTGCTTGAATAATTTAAACTCAGACTGGAGAAAAGCAGCAGGGAGTGTACTTTGCAAGGAACAAGCTTGTACAGTTGGAAGTCAGATCAGTTTACAGAGGAGATGAGTTCATATTTCACTGGTAATTACAGTCATTCTTCCTCACACTATCTTTCTAAGGCAAAACCATCTGTTTTTCAAATGCAACAGCCTGAAACATACTGCTATGCCTCTGTGGTCAGATAATTTCAGTACTTGAGCTAGCTCAATACTCTCTCCACTGTCCTTTGTGAACTGATAGCTTATTCCCCAAGTCCTGTAGGACCAATGAAGTGACAGACACACACACGACGTGACAAAGGAATAAGACATCTGAGCCCATAAATAAAGTCATAATCAGCAGATGTTAGTTCAGGGAGACAGAGTAAGGCCAGGATAAGGTCTTCCTGGAAGTGACAGTACAGAGAAGGGATTTTGGGAATTATGTGGAGCAGGATAGAAAGGATTAGTGAAGAAAGACTGGGATGGAAGGACTGTGAGGGAAGAGGGAGAGAATGTACATGTAGAAACTGGAGCAAGTGCCCTGCATGATCTGTAGGATCTGCTGGTCTCCACTGCAGCAACTTCTGCGACATTTCCTGGGTCACAGGGGAAGAGACATCCTTTTGAACAAATTCCTCCAGCCACACCTTTTTATGTACACCCACGGAGCAGTCACACATTGCACCCGTGGAGCTCTTTCTCAGTTCAAGCAGGCCTCCTCTTGGTACCTAGTCAGGTATTGGTTGTTCTTGAATAGCATCTTGCCCTTGGCTCATTCTGAGGAATGCTGTCACTAGTTTGTCTTGCAGAGTTTAAGACTTCTGAGCAGTTATCCCAGTGATCTAAGCCACTTGAGTGACTACATTGCCACATCCATCTAAATTACGGATGTGTGATTAAATGACTTACCAATCTTGGAGAGACACAACATGTAGCTGATAAGGTTTCCATTACCTTGTACCTTGCAATTCTGAACACTTATGTTCTAATAATTTTTCTTATATTTTGATCAATTTGTATTGAGATATGTTGCTGACTACCAGCTGCCACTGCATGTTTCAAAGAAACAATATCCACTCCCAGTATCCTCTGCCTCCTTTCATCTTTTATAAAAATAACTCACTGATTGAAAAGCTAATTTTTGATTCTGATTCCCCTCCCTCCTGCATTTTTGAAGGGGTGAGCCATCACATCAAAGCTTAGGTAGAGGACAGATATTTAAATACCTCTATCACGATCAGCAGGATTCCAATCAAAGTCATCATCAGGGTCTTGCTTCCAGTCACAGACTCCTCGACTAAAGCTGCAATCAACTGAAAAAAAATTGTCAAAGAGGTAAGAGAAATACTATATCATGGGTACTGTTAAAATAATTTGCTCATTATTCACACCACTATTAATGTACAGGTAATTCTAAAATTATCTATAATCTGAGTTCACATAGTCTTGACCTAGATTAAATTGCAAAAAAGCAAAACATTAGAATTCATGTAGTAATCCTTTCTTTAGCTCACAGGAAAGTCTGTTGTGTCTTTTTATTGCCAATCTCCCATCTGCACATGAGTTTATATGCTATGACTGCTGTATACTGAGTGTCTGCTGATCCCCAAGTATAGTTGGAGGTGTTAGTTTTGAACTCCAGTGTCAAAAATGATTTGGGATCTGGCAACTTTAGAGCTCTCCTCTCCGTTTGTTACACTAATGTAGTTGTAATCAGCTGAGATCAGCTCTGGTTCTATCCATTGAGAGAAGCTGGCCTCCCATGAGCAGAATTCCTTATGTCAGCACTTGATACTCCTACTACATGGAGCTGGGAATAGCCCCAATCAATTTATCCTTAGAGGGTTCTGAAGGATGAACTGAAAAAGATTGTCACCCATAGCACACCACAGCCTTCGTGACTGTGCAGATGAAAAGCATTACATACACAAAGAAACACTGCAATGCAAGCATGACAGATCAGATTAAGAGTAATATGTCAGCCATCTGAGTCTCCTCAGAAAGATGCATCTTTCTTGTTCTATTAATGTATTTTATCATGAGACAAAGACATTCAGTACATGGCATTTAGAGAGCTCTGCTGTATAAATTGACTATTTCTGAGTATTTCTAAATAGGAAAAAAAGTCAGCCAGAACATCTGTCTATTTGGTTTGTTTAAGATTTGGAAGTATTTGTGGATTGTTTTTGGGTGAAACCCTCCTTGCCCTAAAAATAACCTCGGCTACAGCCAATCCCAGCACTTCACCCCCTGCCCACTCACTGGTACCTTCCCAGGAGTTTGCTACTGCCCTGTAAATGCATCAGCTCAATAAGATCCCTCAGTCCCTCCTTATGGATTCTGGTTTTTTTCCATGGTTCTCAAAAGCAGGTCCTTATTGTCAGCTTCATGATTCTGTCCATCACAGGGGAAATGGTTTCCCACCAGGAAAGAGAGGGAGAGTGCCCTTTGATCATACAATCATTAAGGTTGGAAAAGACCTCCAAGATCATCAAGTCCAACCTTCAAATGAACACCATCATATCAACTAGACCACCAAATGCCACATGGAGTCATTTCTTGAACACTTCCAGGGAGGGTGACTCCACCAGCTCCCTGGGCAGCCTGACAACCCTTTTGGTGAAGAAATTCTTTATTCCTTTATGCTCTGCTTTGACCAGAGCTACACTGCAGTGTCTGTTATGGCTCTCAACAGGCAGTGAAGTTTTCTGCTTCAAAGTGCATGAAGCCATTTCCTAAGGCACAGCAGAAGCTTAAATTGTGTATATAAATTGAAAGGTCTTGGACCTTCTATGCTCCCCTGACTGATTTTGTAATGATTTTTTGATGTGAAAAAGAACATATCTTACTGTGATATCCATGAGACTTACTGATGAATAGGGAACTATCACAAATTCATAGCCAGGCTGTGTAAGATTCAGGGTAAATATTTATTCAGTCTTGTGCAGGGGAAACTCCTACTGACTTCTGACAGAGGACCAGAAGCAAAACCAAGATATGGCAGACAGACATTGGCATATTATTGTGTGCTGTGGAACATATTCTCATTTTTTACACAATTGAAATTACTTTATTTTTTTATGACTATGAAATTATTCAAATGAAATTCAATTACAAGTCAAGTTCCAGTGTGGGGGAACTTTCTGTACTTGGCTTATAAACAGTTCTGTTTGGAAAAGGACACAAAACCAGCTTTCACATGGGAACTGGCAGAAGGGTTTGGCCAGATACTGTCTCTAACATGTTCACCAAATCCTTGGTTTGTGTTAAAGGCTTTTAAACTCATTCTGACTTGGCTGGTATAGGTTGTCATGAAAACATACAATATGCAAGAAACTAAATACTGTAGAAAAAAATAATCTACCTTCTTGCTCTGGTCTTGACACTGGAACTTTCCTCTGTGCCAGGTGAGGGCCAAACGCAGCTGCTTCTTTCACCTTTGGAACTAGGGAAAACAACTTGTCAAGTACTGAGTCATCATAGGAACAGAAAATGGAACTTTATTTCTTTATACCAGATGCCATCATTTATTTAAATAAGTCAATGTATGTATTTTCCACTCCACTACCAAACTCCCTAACCCCAGTTAGATACTAACTCTGAATTTTAAAAATTAAATACCTGATCAGCTGTTGGGAAGGAAGGCTGTGGTGACTGCCCTTCCTCTTCCTCACCCTCCCTGCTACAGCTGATAAGCACAGACTGATGTTTTGATAACCAGACCCCATGGAAAGCCCTGAGCAAGTTATTTTGTAAAAATTGGTAGATGTGTCTTGTGCCAAACTGGAAGAGTCAGTACAGCCAATGAATGTTTGGTGCATTCTCCAAGACACTGGCCTGAAGGAGGTACTTGCTCAAGAAGCATTATTTTTCAGCAACAGCATCAGAGACCAAGGGAAAACCTCTCCTGTCTGGTGAGGTACAAAGTTATAGAAGCTTACATACTCTTGTTTATGCTGAATAATACTCTGAAACACTAAGTATTTTAAAGTTCTGTGATTAAGCTTCTCTTGTACTATTTTAAGTGATTAATAGAGAAGTGCACTCACTAAAAATAATGACAGTCTCAACTTCTTTATGCATATCCTATGTAAGTAAATAATCACACATGAGAGAAAAGGAAGATCTGCTTTCACTGGTAGAGGATTCTGTCCTTTGCAGACACATAAGCAGATGATACCTATGATATATTCATGCACACCTCTGAAAAAAGGAGGAGGTTAAATGTGTCATTTCAGAGGAGGAATGAGGGAAGATCCTCTGGATTACTGCCTACAGAAGGTGTTAGTGGAAAGTCCAAAAGACTGAAGTTCACTTTTCACCCACACCCTGTGGGCCTCTGTGCTAAGAAAAGCTCAAACTGCTTCAACAGTGCCAGATGATAGGAGCTATGGAAATTACTTTTCCCTACTCAGCATTGTATCATATATGCAAATGCCAAGTATTTTAAAAGTCATTACTTTCACATGCATGCACATTTGTTCAGAGGGGAGTTGTTTTCCCATGAGTTCAGCTGAACTAGTGCTTTCCATCTAAATACTCCAACATACAGTTGTAAACACATACTCAATTTTGAGAATATACTTGGAACCCAATGCAATCCAGAGCCTCCTAGCACCATAAAGGCTATACCATCTATTTAATCTTTCTTCTCCTTCAAAACTGTCAAAAATTGCTTTGTGTACACCAGTGAAATCACACTCTAACAAAGAAGCCCTGGAGGTATTTCCAGAGGTGCTGAATTGAGCTGAGAAAGGAGACTCATGCAATCTTATGAGCTTTCTGATGAATTGCCAGGAGCGTGTCCTCTCTTGTTGTCCTTGCAGCCTTCCCCTCACCCAGACCATTACTTAAATCACTTGGATAATATTCTTACTCAAGGCAAGGATTAATATAGCATTTTCCAATTAATATATGTCTACATATACACATTTAGGAATAGGCACATGGAGATTAGGTGTTAAGTTTACTGTCATGCCATAAACTTGGCCACATACTTATTGAAAGAGACTCAGGCTGTGAAAATCCTTGCCAAAATGAAGAGAGCTATTAAAATAGGATCAGTTCTGGAAAAAGTGATTTAACAGAAGACAACAGCTGCCAGTATGATTTATATGTGAAGTTATTGAATTACACTTGAATTCACTTGAGGGATATACATCCAGGTGTAGCTATGTGCTATCAAGCGAAGAACTGTCATGCACAGAAAAAGAGTCCAGTTTTGTATCCAAATCTATTTTTGTTTTCAGTCAGGCATGACAGTCAAGTTTTCCACTTACTGAAAGATATCAGCTGCTTATTGTGAGAAACTGTAAGTTTCAGCTAAGAGAAAGGCTTCCAAGAAACCTTACTGCTTGGAAAGTGCCTACATTTTACATCAAACCATCATCACACATAGCCAGGATACAAAGTTTACTCCCTCGTAAGTAGTAGGCAGGAGTCAGGATTACTCTTTTTAGCTCTTCTGCTGTCAAGTGGTCTTGTAGAAGGGCAGGCTTCATCCCATGTTCCCTAAGAACATACTCTCACCAATGAAAGTGCGCATAGTCCCACTTTAGGCACAGCAGAGTCTGTCCTTTCTGTACTGCTGATGCCCTCCCATCTACTTACCTGCAGCATTAGCTGCTGTGAAATCTCTACATATAAACCCCTTCGTATGTTGGTGCACACATTCTTAACCATTGATGTCATCATGATACTCTTACCAGGTAAGATGGGTTGATCTTCAGAGCAGGAATTAGTGGCAATACCCATGTAACACACTACCATGAAATTCTACAGGAATTGGGTCTGTGAATGTCTGTGACAAGCTGAGCATAAATAAATCGGAGATTTTCTGGTCCTGAAAACAGCCACCTCATTGCTGACACAGGTTCTTGCATCTGCAGGAAATTCAGTGTTGCTACCTGCAACATATATCTGAGTATTGCCCTTGTTCTTAGGAGGGAGAATCTCTTCGAGCCATGTCAGGTGGAGTTTGTCAAGTGTATTATACATCAGGAAGTGCAGCAGGGAAGGAGACTTTCTGCTCCATAGAAAGCCCCAGCCAGGTCTACCTGGCTGAAGGTACTTCCCTAAAAAATGGTGAGACTTGCATAAAAAACTCTGGAACTACTGAAACTGTTTGCAATCATGGAAACACTTCTTAGCAAATAACCTAAGAAAATGAGAGAGTAGGGCTGAAAAGAAGCATTGAGACATTATTCTAGTGTAAACATGACTGAAGAGAGTGCCACAAAGGGGATTTAGAAACAAATTTATACATGAAATTAGAATTCCATTTTAAAAACACCAGACTTACAGGGAGCACTGCACATACTGAAATAAATAAGGTTTGAAGGCCACCTCCCGTCTGAGGACCTTAATATAGTGAAGTAAAGAAAGAGACTGCCACTAGAAGATATAGAAAAAGAGACAGATTCAAGCACATCCTTTTATACAGTGCACAGCAGTGCCCTCCTAGAAATGCAGGCAGATACCAGTTCACTCTCCCTGTCAAACAGAATTGTTAGTACTCATCTACCAGTTGTGCCAACTTGGAGCACAAAAGTTCTTTGGAGTTGGGTTGCATCTGGCTTGCTTTTGTGTGCTCAGGGCTGTCTGAAAAGTGCCACATAGATAGAACCTCAAGTCAGTTTGTAAGTCAAATAAGGGCCAATGAGATCACAAGAGCAATAGGAAGTTTCAGGAGCACATCTGGAAAAGCAGTGCTTGGAGTAAACTACAACATTTAAAGGTTCAAAGTAAAGAAAAAAAAAAAACAAAAAACCCCAAACCAAAATTGAACCCCATACCACAACGAGCAGAAGCTCAGTAGAACAGGTCTGTGGAGCACTGTTTTATGGACACCCCTGAGAAAACAGTACAAAAGCACTGTTAAGCATCTGGGAAGTGACTGATGCTAAAGGAGCTTTCTGAAAACACTGATAGATTTTCCTTTCTGTGGACTTGGTTTCACCTCTCTGCTTTGCCAAGTGCTGTATATAAAGTTACTTATAGTGCATTTGGAAATGGTATTTTAATCTGAAAAAATATGGCTTTGTTTATAGCCTGGAAGTAATTTTCTATTTGTCTGCAGTAATGCATGTGCTATCCTTAAAGCTTTGATCCCTTTTTTTTTACCCCATTATTGTGACTGTATTTTTTTATAAAGCATCTGTGGCATCACATTGAACTCTTGCTGAGGCAGCTATACTGGAAGAGCAGATATATAGCAGAATATAAGCACCCATGTATTTAAGTGTGCTAGCTGTGGGCAATGTGGTATATTTTTATTTCTTGTTACTACTGTTTGATTTTTCTTTCCCCTGGAAAATGCTGATGTCTGGTTTTGCCTAGGTAGTCTAGTTAGTCTAATGTAAAAATAACACACTGAATTTGGGAAAAGTAACTAATCTTGGTAATTCTAACACATATGATCTAAAGTGCCTGAAACTGCAGCATGTAGGAACTCTCACAAAAATGCTACTTCCTGTGTTTCTAACACTGTTTTCTAATGTTCAAAGCTCATTAAAAACAAACAAACAAAACAAAACCAAAACAAAACAAAGAAAAAACCAACCCCCCTAAAGAAAAAAATGAAAACAAACAAAAAAACCCCACAAACAAACAAACAAAAACAAAACCGAAAACCAGAGTGAGCACTGTAAAAAAAACAAGTAGACTGTAAGAAGTACTAAATTTAAGACTCACTTCCTATATATATAGTGTATCACTATGTCAGACTCAAAAGAATATACCATATCTGTGCTACCACGTCCTGCTCTGAAATAATTACATTTGCCAGGTGTCCAACATCTATAGCTCTGGACTGAGCTGTGGTCTGAGCATTGTAGCTCACAGAGTGGTGTAATTATCAGAAAAGAATAAGATTAAGAACAGACATCATGATTAACTAAGAGAGAGTTTTTGTTCAAAATTAAGAACCCCAAAATCATAAGGGAAACAGTGCACTTTTAGTATTGCCAAATAAACCACAACCCAAAACCTCTTGATGCTACCAAAGTAAATGTCTCTGTAATAACATGTCTGGTTACATGATACTACGGGAGTTACACGATATGAGTTTCATAAACTGATAAAGTAGAGAATATAGAATTTAGTTGCAGTTGGCAATACCATTCTAGATTACCAATGGTACCTGAAAAGCACTGAAATGTTAGAAGCTGTCAGAATTAAGGTTGTGCTTAATTGATTAATTAAGTGTAGCTTGAGTGTAGCATCTCTACAATCATTGCTTGTACAACCAAGTACTTTGGTCCAACTCTCTGTGTCTTCTTCCATGTGCAGAAAGGACATTTCTCACAGAGTAAGGAGCTTTCCAATACTTTGGTTTACTCTAATCTTCTATATATAAGCAAATTTTGCAATCAATAGGACATATTTATGTAACTATTTAATAATAAGAATTAATAATAAAAATAATATGGATAAATTATTAGTCTATTGATAAATAAATATTCCTATTTATTAAACTGCACCTTTCACAACAAGACAGATCATTC
Organism: Manacus candei; assembly: GCF_025592945.1. Taxonomy (NCBI): domain Eukaryota; kingdom Metazoa; phylum Chordata; class Aves; order Passeriformes; family Pipridae; genus Manacus; species Manacus candei. The sequence goes on from NW_026138089.1 coordinate 8,059,470, forward strand.
CTCCACACTGAACAAGGTAAAGATCCCATGGAATATAGTCATTTGAAGTCATTACAGACTGTATCATAAGATAAAAAGATAAGGAAAAAATTTTCATAGATGTCCTTAATTTTGATATTTCTTAAATGTTGGGGGCTTCACTGTGATGTCTTTAACTATTGTAGTTTGGTTTTTTAAGTAGTGAGTAGCAATTTTGATGAAGGTTCAGTATTTTGATAGCTGGCCTATTTTAATAATTTCCATCTCTGTAAAATAATTTCTTTATTTCCCTACAGTATTTTTCTGTGACTCCCTATACACTTAATATGTAGTAAAACTACTATGATAAAATAATAGGTCAATTTAAAAATAAAAATTAAGATCTCTGAAAAGTGCGACCTATCTATTTTTCCTAATTAACTATTCCTCCTGGAAGACAAAGAATACCTATATTAATAATACAAGAGGCAGATGCTATGTGAATACTTGAGGGGATTATATGGAGGAACTTAATGTGGTAGTAAAGGAATCTGCTGAATAGACACCAGCAAAGAAGGGAAAAAACATGATGTACAAATTTACGAGCTGTAAATTTGAGCTAACGATGTAGTCCAAAGGATCATTCAATATCATTAAAAATTAAAGTGGTTTTGAAGCCAAATGTTCAAGCAATTAAGTGCCTAAATCATGACTGAATTTTTATTAATAACAAGGATCAATAATAGCACATGGAAATTTAAAAGGAAAGGAAACACAGTTAACAAGCTACCTATCTTAAAATGAAAATGCAAATGCCACAATGCCTGAAGTCCTAGAATCACAGCTGGCATCAAACAAGAAAGTCATAAATAATACAGAGTTCACATACTTAATGAAACTACATCTTGGACATACTTGCTATCTCTATGTCACAGAGCACACTGACTTTCTGCCAGTATCCCCTGGCAAAATGAAATCTCTCTAGCATGGCTTTAAACTGAAAGAGGGTAAGTTTAGAGTAGATATTAGGAAGAAATTCTTAACTGTGAGGGTGGTGAGACACTAGAAAAGGTTGCCTAGAGAAGTTCTGGATGGGCCATTCCTGGAAGTGTTCAAGGCCAGGTTGGATGGGGCTTTGAACAACATGGTCTAACAGGTGGCCCTGCCTGTGGCAGGGGGATTGTAACTGGACCATCCTATGATTCTATGGTTCATTTTCTACAAGTAAATTCTGCTAAAGTGTCTATGATGTTTTGTGATGGTTTTGTTAGTGTTTATATATTTTTATATTGAAGCCAGATTCTTTTAAAAACAAAGAAACTTACAAAAGACATCTCCTCTCAGGCTTTGCTCATCATCGATTTGATTCTCAAAATCTGCCTTCTCCTCTTCATCAGACTCTTCTGCTTCATCTTCTGTAGTAGCTTCAATTTCTTTCTCTTCCTCACTGTAGCTCCCACCAAGATCAGTACCACCTTCATAGTCCAATAACTGCAAGTGGGTCTTAGAAGGCGGTGTCACAGCTGCTTCTGGGATGGCATTCTTGATTTTTTCATGCTTTTTCACACTATTTTTATGTGCAAGAAGTTTCTTAATTGTGTCCTTAGCTGTTCCAGGGATTCTTGCAATTTCCTTCACTGACTTTTCAGGGATAACTAGAACCAAGAAGAAAATAGTAAATATCCATCTAAGGAACCATCCAGCATTTTTAAATGGGACCATGGTGTCCTTTACAATGTCTAGAGACATACAGCTAAATTCTCTACTATAAGTTCAGCTCTGCACAGAACCAAACACACATGCTCGTGTTCAGCTCTCTGTCTGAGTTACAGTGAAAAAAACCAAAGTGATCCTCTGTCATGAGTGCTTTGGACTCCTGTGTAACAAAGGCCATGCTGCCCCTTACATTAATTATTTTTACAGTGAAGCTTAGGTAAAAAAAAAGAAAAATAAATCCTGCTTCAACTTGTGAACTACTAAAAATTGTATGTGCAGCTGAGATTCCCTGCACAACTGTCAGCCTACTAGTAATGAACAATTTTCTTAGCTATCTTTTGTGAACTTTTCTGGCCTACTTTTCCTTCCATAACGGGCTGAAAGCCACTGAAATGGAGCATATTTTGAGAAGACATGCATCAAGCTGCTCCGTCATATTTCATTTAGCTCTAAGGGCTATTTAGATGTAAGGGGTAAACTCCAAAATTCAGAGAGGCATCCAGGAATGCCAAATTATTATGGTCTTGCAATTCCAAGATGGAGTAGAACATAAATGTAAAATTTCCTCAGATTTTTACTATTTTATGATTCCTCTTGGCCATGAAATTCTCTAGGTTATCCTTTTGATAATCTGGTATTATCCTTTTAATTATCCTGGTATTATCATTTTGTGTAATACTAACTATCTTTTTGAATAACCATTCTTGTAGTATCTTGCAGCTTTGGATCCTGCTTAAAAACACAAGGGCTGCCAGAGGTGAAAACTAAAGAGTAGGATAAAAGTCAATCAAGATTCTTCAAATCTGCAAAACAAAAGAAAATTTTGAATTTGGAGTTTTACCTATTATGAAGTATAATGAAGTCAGTATAGTCTATATTCAGGCACAAACTTCAAAACATTAATTGGTAAGAGGACATTTTTACATTTACATGGCAACTCTGATTTTCTAATCAGGCTTTCCTTGTCAATGTATTGAGTTTCAGGACACAAGCCATTTATTTCTTTTAGAATTCAAATTTTTTCTCTCTACAATCATTAAACTATGTTTGGATGCTTGAATGTGGGAGGTTTTTCATAGGAATGCATTTGAAGTTGAATTTCTAGGCATGTGGGGAGGCAGGATTGATTTTCCACCAGTGGTGGGACCTAGTAGCAGAACAAAGGGTTCCTTTGAGACTGTATGTTGGGCAGCTGTTCTCCATGTTCTCTTAAGATAGAAAAATTATCAGTTTACATGAAACAAGATATTTTAGTTACGTATTATGAAAAACTTGCTATAGGATAGTGAAACACAGGAGCAAGCCACTTAGGTTATTTGAACTGTATCACTAGAAGTTAAAAAATTGTTAGGCTACCACCTGTCATTAATATGTTGGATATGATCTACCTCAGAGCAAAAGAACAGGCTAACTGATCTTTTTTAGTCCCTTCCAGATGTACTCTTCTCTCATCTGACAAAGACTGATGGCTCTTTGTGCTGATGGCCAAATCACAACTGAGGGTTAAAGCGAGGACTACTTTGGATCAGTTTGTTCAAGGTATGTGTACAGTACAAATTCAAATGAGAATTTATGGCAATACTGCAGGTGTTACCTTTTATCAGCAACATCAGTTACTGCTCAGCATCAGTTGAGAACACCACTGTGCCAAAACAAGACCTGGAAGGCTTTGTGTGACATGTATGCAAGTTTAAGAGAAGACATTAATCTGAGGAGTTCTAGTTTGTAAGATGATCACATCCCATTATAAGGTTTCCATTAGACCTAATCAAATCCTTATTCTGTCATAGTACCAGAGCTACTAAGGAGGAACATATCCTTGGGGTTTAAAGTCCAAGGCAATGGACTTTGGGGCTCAAGACAATGAGGCTTTTGAAACAACTCAGAATGAAACAACTGCTATGACATGACCAACTCAGTCCTCTAGCATAGCCTGAATTTGAGTGGGTGAGGAAGAACTGGTGAGTAGGAAAGAATTAACGTGTCATAAGCTACTGACAGCCTTCTGTAGTTTGAGTCCTTTATGTGAAGTACCTAGGACACAATGAGAGTTGAGCAGTTCCTTGGTGCTGTACAAAAGCTCTTCCATAAAGAGAGACTATTTCTACCAGTGGGCCTTATATACTGCTTTCTGTCTTTAATTCTTGATCAGCATTGATGTTGCAGTACCTACAGTCTTTTTGGATTGAAAATGGTGGGGGAAGTCAGCTGTTTTTATTTCCCTCTGCTTTTGCTGTCTAGTGATTTTATTAACAGAACAAGAATATGTTCCTATTTTGCTCCTTAGTGTGTAATAGTGAAAACTTCATAGTAGTATTTTGGGACAGATGTACAGGACTTGTAACCTTGAGTAGTACTTTTTTTCTGTGTGTTTCTTTTCATAGAAGAGACATAGCAGAAGAAAAAACACCAGCTAATAAAACATAACTGTGGACTAGTAGGAAAAGGGGAAAGTTCCCTGAAATTATGTTCACTCCTGGAAAATGGAATCCTATCATTGTGAATTTGTCACGTTTTATTTATGGGAAGTGCAACTACATGCTATCTAGTATGTCAGGAACAGAATTCAGACTCTCTTGGTGTGCTCATTGGAGCATTCAGGGATTTTTGGAAGTTGCAGTTGGAGTAAATGGATGCCAATAAAACTAAAAACTAAAGATTTTTTTTTCTTTTCCTTTGGGTAAAGCTTGTAGCCTTGCTTGTCACATACTTGCAAGTAAACTCTTTACTAGTGCTGCACTAAGTGTCCTCTAGAGGATGATGTCATGAAGGATGTAAGGTTTTCTGGGTCTAAACTCAGAATGTAGCAATAAAAATTAACAGGAAAGCTTAATTCCAAACAAATTTCCTCTTGACAATCAGTAACAAGAAACTGCATGCTGTTAATAAAGGCTATGGGGATTTTCAAGGCAGGGCTGACTGCTCAGCAGACCTGAACATCTGCATTTAGTTTCTGCTTTGAAGTCTTCCTTGTGAAATAATAAATTCTTACAGCTCAACATAATAACCTCTGTGGTGTCAGAAAACCAATCTCCCTGTATGTGCGTGCAGAAAATCAAATGATGGGAGTGACAAAAAGAGGGAGATGAAAATGTCTAAATTCCCATGTGCTTGCAGACTCCAGTTTGCTGCCGCACTATGAAAATCTGCTCATGGGGACAAAAGGGACGAGACAAGAAGCACATTTTAGGGTATGGCACTACTCCCCTTCTTATCTGCAGTCAGCTTTAGAGTAGCTGGAGATGTGGTTTTAAGGTATTTTATGTCTACACATACATTGCAGGAGGAATAATCCAGTGTAAGGATACCCCACCTTAAAGTCAGTCTGCTCTTTTAAATCCACTGCCTGTGGACTTGCCTGAATGAGCAGCTCATCTTCCCTGGCAATCGGGGGTGCTACACCTGAGGCAGTGATTCTTCAGAGCCCTTTGTCCCAGGACATGGAGATAAATGCAGAGGTGCTGGTCACAAATATTTGTACATGTGACTGCATAGAGAATTTTGGAAAGTGAAAATAAATGTAGTGCATTTCATCTCAGCTCTTCCTTGTGTACCTTCCATCAGAAAGCATGCAGATAAATGCCTCCTGCTCCTACTGTTTGTGTTTATTGACCTAATATGAAAACATCTCAATTTTCAAAGGCATTTTCTTTTTTTGAATTAGAATTAAAGCAAGAGGTAGAAAAACAGAGGCAAGTGGTGGCTGAGGGATAAAAGTAAATCTTTTCTGTCATTGGTTGCTGTACAACATTATAAAACCATAGAAATGGATTGGTGTAGGATGTCTAATGACCAAGTTGCGAAAGTTGAGTTGAAAAAAACAGAGAGCAGATGCCGACCCCTTGACTCCGTGCTGCGTTGTATAGAGGGAAGTACTCAGGGGATGATAAAGGAGAGGGACAGACAGTGATCCATTTTCCTTCCGCACACCCTGTGACCACAGCCAGTGCTGGCCAGGGCTCTGAGTGTACAGAGGATGCAGAAGGAGACAGCTTCCTCTGCACTCCAGCAGGATCCCCACTGCTTCCACTTTCACACCCAGCAATATATTTCAGAATCTGGTGAGAGACAAGCCTAGGAGATTATCTTACAAATCCTTTTGTAGCTCCCGTTGTGGCTTTGGAGAGGTGGTGAGGGATACAGACAACCCTTTACCATATTTAGGCAGAGCCTACAGATGTGAGTAAAGATTAGATCAGCATGACATAGTTTCAGAAATCTTTCTAAAAGTTCTCAACCTCTTTTAGACAGTCTTAAGAGAGTCTGAAAGCTTTCATAAATAGGTTAAAACACAGATTGTGGACTATTATTCTCTTTTAAGCACCATGGAACATCATCTACATATCCCTACCCTGTTTCATGTCTTTTTTTAGGGAGGGATACTTTGAGAAATTAGGGCAAGTTCATCACACTGGACTGTGCTTAATACTTGATTACACCAGCTGGTAATGCTTCCAGTAGGAAATGTGTGATGACAAAAGCCTAAGTGTTATTCATTAAAGGATAGCAGCAGTATTTGACTTCATACTGAATTGAACTGTAAGAATATCACCAGTGATATGACCACAATTACTTCTTAAGCTTTGAAACTTTATTGTGTCAAACTCAATGTTTCTCAGGACTGGCAAGTTAATAAGAAAGCAAAATCATATATAGGGTTTGAGAGTTACCCTATCAGCAAAAAATGAGTGAGTAATACAAGAGGCACAGAGAGAGCTGGCATGAAATTGTATTGACATTTAGATATCCAGCAAAACATAATGAAGAGTAGTAACCCCTGCCTCCAGCCCAGCAATAACAAGAGTGTCATTGTTGAGCTCCTTAGAGTGATACCTGAAGGTTGTAGACAAAGTTAGTAATCCTTTTTCCTGTTATTTTGTTGTACCATAAAAGTGAATCAAAAATAGGTTCATTTTTTCCGCAGGAATCTTAACTGCTTATGGAACCTTGTGAGACTCTATTCTTAAATAAAAGCTGAAATACATGTAGTAGTATGTGGCAGGGGAAATGTGGTTTTTCAATGCACAATAGGAAATCAGGAAACACATGAACCTGAGAAGAGCAACAGATTGCAGCAAGAGGGAGGCCAGATGTGGAAATGGCTAGGACCTTTTTAGAGATCATTCAAAACATTACATCTCTATGGATTCTCAAATGAAATGTGGGCTAGGGACAGTTCAGAAGCAGCCTCTAGTGTTTCATGCATATTGGGAGCGTTAAATGGCAAAAGGATGCCTGAACAATCACAAGTCATATCCATGCCAGCAGTAGTATTTGCTGTCTGATGTTTCAGCAGCTTTCTCCTAAGTTATTATATTGACATGCAAATTGAATGAAAGAATTTACCCCACCTTGTGTGCAAAGGTGAATTATATATTATCTCACTTATTCAGTTATTTGGTGGCATGAGGAGATGTAGCCATAGGCGTTTCATTATAAACAATGTACTTAGCTATGCTCTTTTCATTAAAATATTTTTCCTTTGTTATAAAAAGCAAATACTGCTGCCATGGTAGCCAGTATATTATATACTAGAGGCAATTGCTATAAAGTATTAATGCTTCCCTATGAAAACAGGATTGCAGCCCTGTGGGGATACTTATGTGGAGTACTGAGGACATATTTAAGAAGCCTTTTGTTTAACTGCAGCACAACCCTAGGCCCATCTGTTGAGAGCTGGGTTGGGACACAGGAGCTGTAGCCACTGTCACCAAAAGAAGTGTGAAGCCCCTTAAAAATCCTTAAGCCCCTAATGTCCCAGGATCATGCCCTCATCCTATTAAATCCAATAACAAAACTTTTGGCTTCAGTAAAGCCAAAGGTTTTCTACAATTGCCATATGACATGGAGAACACTCAGTGTTTCAGTGTACTGGTTGATGCACTGGTACATCCAATTGGTGTTTGTGTTACTGTTTGAAAAACATTTTCCCCAATAGCAAGACGCATGTCCTGTCCTCATCAGGACAGACTTTTTTGAGGATTGCAGTAAAAATGAACTATTGAAACATTCAAGGCTAAAAGAATCTCCTCCTCTTCCCTTTAAATAAAAGGTGTATGTGGGGGAATGACCACCAGAGAAACCAGTCTCTCTTTAGCACCACTGATTTTCAGGTTTTACCTACCACTGACTCTAGTATTTTTCTCCTCCTCAATTGTTTCATATATCTTTCTAGCTAGACACTCATGTTTTGATCTTCTGCCTATTGCTGTGATTTCTCTCATTACTATGTGTTATTCCTCTATCCTTTCTCATAGTAAATCTCTTTTCCATTTAGTGTATTTTACTAAGTTTATGAATGCATGTCTCCTTCCTCTGCTAAGCAAATAATGGACTTCAGTAATTGGAAATATGACATTAGGAAGTAGTCAGAGAGAGGCAAACAACTAAGAAACATCAGTGAGAAGATAGGAATCACCTGACTTCAGGACTTATTTTTTTTACAGGGATAGACATTAAAAACTGCCTCTCCACAAGCAAAAATATTTCCATTGTTCATATTTAAGCAATCATGCCTGTTGAATTGTTTCTGCTTGAGCAAAGAATGTTTTAAACATAGACTTAGCCAAAAAGAGATTGGAAATTGTCAGCATCTTAATAAAAAGAAAAACAGGTCATTTTGCTTGGAGATGTATTTGTTTAACATTTCATCAGTGGTACATTTTGTTTTAACAAAACCATATCATGATGTGTCATGTCAGCTTGCTGTGGTGTTCAGTCAGATCTCAATCCCTCTTACTGCATCCTTCCATTGCAGTAAGATGCAGTGACGTATCACAAGGGATGTGGTCTAGCAAGGAAACTGGCTCATAACATTGAATTTGGGCAGAGGAACCTCCTAAACAGCTCTGCTGTGGCAATCTATGTCCAAACCAAACCTTTTGGTACCAGTCAGGTTTTTGATTGTTTATTTTTGTTCATTAGAAATCAACATCTTTTACTGGAAATAGAAATTTAACAAAATGGTTTGATACTTGGGGCTGTCCTGTGCCAGGCTGGGAGCTGGACTTTGATGATCCTAGTGGGTCCCTTCCAACTCAGAAAATTCTGTGATTCTGTGAAAATACTAACTTATCAATGTGTATTGAAAGTTTCAATGACTATCATAATGGGAGTAGGAACATGGATGAAAGAGGGTCTCATAGAACATCTGTAGCCATGAAATATAACTGTAATACATATCTGATCAAGGATTACTTGAAAAAAGCCCAGGAAGGTTTATATATTATATTGAGTTCATCTGCTATAGAAAAAAGCTTTTAAAAAGTTTATGCAGGGCTCAGATGTCCTCCCTAGGAAAACATTTCTAATGGTTTTGCAGGAGAAACCTCTGCTGGGTTTAATAAAGGTACAAATAAAAAGGTTCATTTTAAATAGAAAGACAAGAACAGCCCTTCTTTCTTCCTTCTTGGAGGGTCATGTTCAGTTAGAATTGGGCAATGACATCTTTATAGGAAGTCTTCCATATTCAATAGAGAAACAAAGGCAAAATTTTAAGGGAAAATAGTTTAACACAGAAGTCACAGCTTTCCTCCCTTTTCTCATTTTTTGCTAAGTAAGTCTGAAACTCTTCTGGAAGAAACTGCACAGCCCTCCAAAGGGCTAGCCTTGGGAGTTTATGGAAAATTCACGTTTTTAAAGCTGTTTCTTCACGACAAATCCTCTTCTCTGTTCTAATTATGATTCCTAGAGATATATGAGACTTGGAGACTCATAGGCAAATTTAATTTGAACAACTTATAAATGTACTAACTGTGCTATGACTCCTACAATTAATATATTGGTTTTTTGAGAGGTCTTACTTGGTCGGTATTGCAGCACTGTTCAGCATGACATTTCCAAGAAAATGCCTTAGAATGATCAATTGTTGGAGAAAAACAATACAGCAGTATTCCTGACATTCAATTGTACTCACCAGCACAATCAAATCCAGTTCCTCGGTATCCCTGTTTACATTTGCACTTGAAGGACCCCTCAGTGTTGAGACACTCTGCATGGAGGTTACACCTGTGTGTGTTTGTCACACATTCATTCACATCTAGGGAGAGATATAGATGCTTTAGTGAAAACCCAAGGTTCACGACAGCTTGTTTGTGCCAGCCATCTGTTTCCAGGTATTGCAAGCACTAACGTCAGACCAAGACAGTCCAGCGACCATCAAGGGCAGAAGAATTCACAGTAGGAGAGAATGCTGACTGTCAGCTCCACATACACAACTACTGGTATATGCATCCATGGAAAATGTAGAGCATCTCAGTAAAGACAAAGTGAATGTAGTGATTTTCTGACTGAGAACAGGATTCAAGCTATAGGTTGAACACACTCTTCTATTAACAGAATGCAAAAGGCACCAAGAGAATGTGTGACATCAATTAAAAAACAGCTCACCAAAGCTTTCTCAATCTTTCATTCACTGTAGAAGAAAAGCAATGGAAAGTAAACCTGAGTATGCCAAGATGTTATAAGATCTTTAATCTACTTCTCATATTCCAGCATACGTATAATGCTGTATGAAAAAAGTATAATCAGGAAAATTCAGTAGAAAGTACTACGGTCAACTCACAGCAAAATGTACAAGCACCAAGAGTATTTGATTTTGTTCTCCTTTTTCCTTATTTTTCTCCATCACAAAGATGTTTCTGATTTCTCCCACATGAGGGAGTCAAGCTGGTGCACAAATGTTTGTGCCACTGGCATTTTATCCAGATTGCATCATTTTTAGCAGCTGACAGGTCCTCTCATAATGTAAGTCAGCAAACAGACAAGTAGCAGGAAGAGTGACTCAAAAATCTGGTATTTCTGAAAGTGAGATTGAGGTTTGCAGATAAAGTCCTGACTACTGAGACCTCTCCAGTTTTTCCCCCATCCACATATATTGTATGAAAAAATATTTTTTCCAGCTTAAGACTCTCAGGGTTTGCAGACAACAAGAAATGCAAATTTAGGTCTCCAAATTGCCTCACAATCTCACTTCCTCCCCTCAGTCAATATCCGTCAAATATAAACAAAACACATGAATTCTCTTTTTTATGCACTTGTAGTAGTTCTAACCCTTCCAGGCCCTTGTGTTGTCAACAACTTGAGCAATGCTCCTGTGGCACCTGCTGCAGGAACTTATACTTTGCTGTTCTTCCATCGTTCAACCAATGGATTGAAACAGGAGTAAAGGTGATTTGACGTTTGTTTTGACACCTGAGCATGTCAAGATAACTTTTTGCCTGTATTTATTCGTGTTAGGGAGAAACTTTGGCATGCTATAGAGATCTGAAAAGTAATTGAAACCTACTATTTTCACACATTTTTTCCATTGTCTCTACTGTCCATCCAAACAACTTGTTTTAAAGTCATGAAGGCACTTGATTCACATTCCTCAATAATGACACACAAAAAAAGAAAAAAAAGAAAAAAAATTTGCTCATCACAGTTTGAAAGCCAAGACAACAAAAAATGGCTCTTTAACTAAACCTGTACCCGAAGTGGCATTTATTTCAGTCAACTGTTGCTAGCTTACTACAAACTCTTGCACATCTTGACTCGGTACAATAAGGCCATTTTTAATCTCAAGTGCCAGTGGTTACATTTTTCATAAGGCTACAGAGAAAACCCAGGGAAAAATTCAAAGTGTCATCAAGAATATCCTTAGGGTGACATCTTTTATCCGTTTCTGAGGCAGTATCCTCAGGCTAGGCCATCATGGTTCAGGCAATGACAGGGAAGATGCAGGCTGTGGGAAAAAAAAAACAACGAAGAAGGAAAATTCATGGGCTAACTCTTACCTACACAGTCATAATGGCCACTGACGTATTTCAGTTCATAACCAAGCTGGCACTTGCAGTAGTAGCTTCCAAAGGTGTTGATGCATCTGCGGTTGTAAGAGCAGAGAGCTTTGCCAGTGGAGCATTCATCAATGTCTAGAGCAGAAGGGATGCTGGTCAGATCCATGAGAAGGTAAAATGGGAAAGCAAGAACTAGTTGGGATTTGCATGGGAATGGTTTGGTCTTGGCTATCACAAGTTGTTTAATAAATAACTCCTGTAACTTCATGCTTGGTGATGGTTTTTTGCTTTTGCATGTGTTCTTCTGAATGAAGCAGCAAAATGTGAACTAACTTCATGGAAGATTTTGAGACCTGGCACAGTAAAATCTAGGGTAACTGGCAGTGTGGGTTCTCCTCACTGGGGACAATGATTTGCCCTAAGATCTTGGAGTAGGCTCAGGAGGAAGTACAAAAATTTCTTTATTTCCCAGAGAATGGAAATGTCAAAGAACAGTTTAAGACAAAGTTCCAGGAACAGGAAATCGAGAGCAGCAGCAGCTCTTCTACTGAACCTCTGCACCTCCCCTTGCTGGGCTAAGGCAAGACATATCACATTTTAGCACATAGTAGTGACTTTGAACGTAATTCATCATGCCACACTGCTGCCCTTTATGGCTTAGAACTGCTGTGATGCACTGCTGGACACCACGGTCAGTCTTTTTATAATTTCTACTATTTGTTTCCATGCTTAGATGATCAAAGGGAAGTGGACAAGAATTCAAAAATATTTAAATAAACCTGGACAGCTTCCTGAAGACAAAACATTGTATTTAATGGCCTCATAGCAATAGGGAGAAACTGAATCTGTTGATGACTCTAAATCATGTCAAAACATTCAATTATTTATTGGAGATGAGACTTATCAGAAGAATTACATGGCCAATAGTACAAGAACAGTTATTAAAAAAAAAGCATGAAAACTTTACATCACACTCTGATTAACAAGAAGAATTATTCAATCCAGCAAGGAGGATTAACTACTACTTAACTTTTGCCCAGAGTCTTATGGTTTCAGGAATCCTACAGAAAAGAGAGTGAGCTCTCTAAGCATACCAATGCATGTCCTTCCATTTGGTCCCAGCTGAAGGCCACCTGATGGACAGAGACACTGCACCTCCCCTTTGACTTCTTCACATCCATATTGGCAATTCACCATGGCACATGTCCTGGAACCTGAAAACAGTATTTCAAATAACAAAAAGCAAAATTCTAGTCTAGGATCACACACTTAAGTTAGATCTGGATGAACACAGAAATTAATCAGAACAACAAAATTCCATTCATTATAAATAAAACTGTCTATACATTAACACATTAACAATTCTGGAGTCCATGTGATAGATCTTACACTCCTGTCTACTTTGTTCTTTCCTTATCAGCCCTTATTCCTCTCTTTTTTGCTGATCCTAGTTCTGTGACTTTTTAATACCACCCTTTAGACTCAGAGAGAGAAATGGAAGAAATAAATATCCATTTCTCAAGGATGTCAGGGGCCTGCAGCTGCTGTCTGCCAGTAATACACACCATGGTTAGTAATGCAGTGGACGAACCTGAGATGTGATGCATGGCAGGGAAACCTTCCAGAAGCTCTGTCCCCTGGGCACCTTTGGTGGCAATTTCAGTCTCCTTGCCATAAGTGAGAGAGAGTAGTGGCTCTGGTTTTCAGACCTGCTCTACAGCTGCAGACCCTGCACTCCTGCAAGTATTTGCCAAGGCTGGGTACTTTTACAATTATTCTGATTGACTTGCCAGATGGGCACCCTGCCTGATGAACGGTTTTCTCCAAGATTTGGAGATCAAAGACTTTTAGAATTTATGGTTTTCTGTCATGTTCATGGGAAAGACTGTGCTGTACCCCATACAGCCAGGTCCTTTGGCTTAGAATACAGCTCTCAAGCAGGATGTTCCACTGCTCGGACAAACTGGCTTCCTTGTCCACCTGATGGATCTGCTCCAATCCAGTGAACACTATAAAGGACTGTCACCATGTTACCTGGGTTTTGTGAAATTCAAAACCAAAATACCTGTATGGAACTGCTCAGGTGAAGAAAAAAAGTATTTTCTACAAATGAAACTCGACCATTGAAAAACAAGATGCTTCCTCAGGTCTGAAAATCAGGTTGGCTAAAACAGTGGAATCCTTTCCATTTCATGCTGGCTTAAAGACAAAGATAGGTAGAGATATCTATTTTCCCCAGAAGTTTAGATAAGCCTTAGTTCAAGGAACAAATGTTTGCAAGAAGCTGGTAGCAGCTGTGGGAGGCATATCAATACAGATAAAATAAATCAGTCATGGAGCACAGAAAGGTAAAGCAAGGAATAACAGCATGTAAAAAGTAGTCTGTATTGGTGCTTTGCTTGGATAGATTAATTTATCCTTACTCAGCAGATGAACTGGCAGGACTATGCACCGAGATTGTACTAGCTGTCCTTCATCTGAAGTAAAACTATCAAAGATTTTTATTCTAGAAGAATCAAAACTCCTCTGAATACCAAAATACAAGTATGACCTAGTTTACTTTATCCAGGAACTACCAAATAGAAAAGCCTCTTTCAGTTGTGGCAGTACCAGAGAACTGGGGTAAAAACCCTATACTAAATAAGCTAAATCTGTTCATCACAAGAAGAAAATCTGCTGGAATTAAATGTGATTAGATGATTTTGGTGTGTCTGTTCCATCAGCTCTATTACTTACTTGCACATGTGCCATCTGGCATAAGCATGTACCCGTTGAGACAATAGCACTTGTAGCTGCCATGTGTATTCATACATCTGTGCTCACAAGGACGTGGCTTCAGTCCACATTCGTTCAGATCTGCAGAAGTCATTGCAATTAAATGAGTGCTGGGTTTCTATACATATATTCATACATATAGGTGGATAATATTGCCTAATGCATTGGATTCCCCAGAGTAAAATCGTTTGGATGGAAAATGAGCCAGCCCCTTGCAAAATGAGAGTTTAGCAGACCATCTGGCTGAAAGACTGCTAGTAAAACCAACATACACAGACTTCTACACTTGAAAAACTAATGCAAACTCTGGCCACATCTGGCAGCTTGTTAGGAAGAAGTGGAGTGGTGGAGAGAGAATTTAGTTACTCTCTTTTGGGGAGTTATTTGTCTGGATTTCTCTGATTCTAGATGGAGATTTTAGCCCTCCCACTGACCTCTGTACTAGAAAGGCAAAAATGAGACTGAGAACAGCAAATGAGTTTAAGTGAAACAAAGACTTTTACTTTTGTTTTTCTGAGCTACACATTGGCACCAAGGTTATCAGTAGCAGAAATTAATACAATAAATAAATACAATAAAATTAAATACAATATATGATAAGACCAATCTCAAAAATCTCAAAATCCTGAGAATGAAAGCATCCTAAATCTGTCTCAAAATCCAAGATGTAAAGACTTTGCAGAAACTAACTCAATTTCAAATTTCCAATAGCTATTCTTCACAGGGAGAAAATGAGAATTCCAAAAAGTTTAATTTGTGCAGTATAGGGTGAGCAGTGTTCACAATAATATTTGGCCAATGGCAAGGGGACAAAAATCTCTGTTTGTGACTTCTGTGAACTGACATCTCTACCTCTTCTAGTGATGAGGAAACAGGCAGAATGCATTAACAGAATGCAGCAGCATATGCAGCCCTTTCAACATGTGCTGTGTTAAACAGAGCATAGGACCAATAATATATCTTCAGTAAAGATGCAGCTCTCCAGGCAAGCATTGAGTTTGTGTAGCTCCACTTCTAATGGGAGAAGTATCTGTTCTCATGCCTATGTACCCTGCAGACCACAGGGTCAGCCATTCGAAGCATAAACTTTGTGGAGGTGCAGAAGTGTTTGTTACAGCTCAGTCCAGGGAAGAAAGAGGTTTTCTATTTCTAAAAGACATTCTATTATTTAAATGTAGGGTGTGTTTGGAAAAGGGCAACCTATCTTCTTGCAAATCACCCTGGATTTTTGTGCTACTGTGGCTCCACTAAATAATCAAGACCCTCTTAACAAAGCAACTAGGGAGCAAACTGGAGAACAAAAGTTATTCTACTTAGGCCATACATTTTCAAAAGTGCTTATCTGCACCTATCTCACACAATGCACTGACAGCATACACAGCTCTAAAAAAAAACCTATGGAGATAAGGCTAATTTGGCTCAGACTTGGTGGCAGACTAATACAGTCCCCTTATCTCTGTTATTTTAGTTAGCTCATGTTGAGCTTGCTCAGCAGGGCATTCTGTGTAAGGACAGACCAAAGCTACATCTCCAGTAAACTAAAAGTGGGTATGAGCATTCCTAGCTGCTGGAACATGACCACCTAAATGGCTATACTGTTGAAACAGCTCTTGGAGACTCTGGGAGACTTCTGGCCTGTGCCAGCAACCACTTTACTGAAAAAATCCTGGCTGTGCTTCAGAGGGTAGAAGAGCCCAGGGTCTAAGAGGCGATTTGCACATGTGGGTCCGTGTGGTGCTTCCACCAAGCCTCAGACTCTGAACCTACTGCAAGTGGCACAGAACTGATCTGATTGCCTACAGAGGGCATTTCAAATGCAGATGGAGTTACTGCACAGAAAACACCTAAAAACTGAGGGCTTCTCTGTTGCTTTTTGATGACTTTTAAGCTGCCAAAAATTTTTGAGGTTAAACTTCTGGGTTTAAAGGCAGAAATTGTAAGTAATACCTACATAACTGTTACATGTAACCACAGCTGCTGTTTCCCTTTCTTCTCTAGTGGTACTAAGGAATTAACTTCTTTCCCTGTGAAAAACACCAAAAGTGCAAAAGATGGAGTTTTCTAAAATACTTAACAATATAGCTTTGTGATATATTGTTTGAAATATACTGTGTAATAAATGGGTTGTTTTGACTATAAAAAAAGTGTGTTTAGCACATCAATGCAAAATTTTCAGTCAAAGGCTGCAGGAGCTTAGTAAGGTAGCAAGTACCTGCAGTTCACTCATCTGTGCTGCAGTAGGATGGACCTGCTCCTTTCATCTGCTCCAACACAGGGGTCTCATATATTGGAACAGGAAAAAAAATGAATTCTTACCTATGTGTTAACTGAAATATTCCCATGTTGAATTGCAAGTTTATGGAGGGAAAGTGGTGCATTTAAAGTTTCTGAAAATGCAATTCTAAAGACTCCCAATTCTGGTTCTCAGAAATACCATTCAGCATCTGCAAACAGCCCAGACAGCTTGATAAATTACATGTCTAGCATATAATTGCATGTCTTTCTGATTAGAAGGTTAGTTAAAAAAGAAACATGGATTACTAGTTAAGAAAATAACATGGGTTCTGGAATTGACTGCCATCTCTTCTGATACTTTCCTATGTAATCTCTCCATGCCTTAATCCTCTGACTATAGACATGACAGTTTGCCCTTGTCATCAGCCCATAGGACATACACAATATGGGTTCAAACTTCTGTTTGCTGAAGGAGACTTAGGGCTTGCCTGGGATGCTGGAGATGTAAGAGCCTTAAACTCTTAAGTTCTTCTACGTAAACATGAAAATATCCTGGTTTACTATCTTGGAAGATGACACAAACCATAGTACAAGATAAGGAGACAGAAAATCAACAGTGCTTTCTGGAGCATATGCACTAACCTTGATTACAGGTTTTCCCTGTAAATCCAGGGAAACATTTGCATTTGTTTGGTCCCATGCACTCCCCATACTTGCAGCCATGTCCACAGGTAGCTGGTGGAGTCAGGTAGAGAAAGGAGAGAGAAAAATTTAGAAATATTCTATTTGAAAACTTTTGCCCTGCTTAGTTGCCTAAAAACTTTTTGCATAAGTTCAGCATCCTCCATACCTCTCCCTCTAGTCTGAGCATGGTAGCTACTGATCAGCAATTTCTATCTACTTGAGAACAGTGACGCTAACATAAATTAAAAGAGTTTGGTTTTTTCCAGGTTTATGGAGACCTGGAAAAGAAGGGATTACTTTTAGGTCTCTCTCTCATACTTTTTCTGCCATGCTTACAACTCATATTTAGTAGTTTTGTACTCTTGCATTTTTCCTGTTTTTAAGAAGCCTATGTGAGAAGCAGCTGGCCAGCAGCTTGACTTGCTAGGCTTGGCATCTAGAGTAGGAAAGCGGCAACAAGACTCTCCTGCAGCCAAAGGAGACACATTATACTACAGCAGTTTTACAGTCTTGGACCTTCTGAGTTACAGCTGAGGAACGTGTCTATTCCATAGTGGAACATCCAGAGCACATCTGTCATGAGGCAACTGTCCTTACCACACATCCCAATAAGTATAATTGCATCAGGTTTACAATAATTTGAGAGGGCTATGCTTAACCTGGATGGATTAAAAAGTAAAATTTTCTAACTCTCAGCCCTCTAGATCATCAATCAGAAATTAAATTGACTTTTGTAAGGCTTATAAGGCTCTTAAAGTCAATATGATTGTCAACATGGGGGTTATGCAGGAAGAGCAAACAAGACATGCATTTAAATCAGGACTAGCTCTGTAAAAACAGTGAAAAAGTATGCACCAGGATGCACATCTCGATACCTTGTGTAATTAAGCTGATCTGCAAACTATAGGAAAGTCACAGTGTTAATTACTATATAGTAAAATGAATAATTAAAATTCATACTTCTGATTTCAAGTATCTTCCCTACATTTACAGAAGCATTCAGATGTACTGATCCACTAACTCCACAGACTGAGGCATTTTTCAACACTATTTCTATCCCTGAAGGCAACATGACACACTGCAAGACCAGCTTGTTGCCCTGGGATCCCACGCATCCTTGCTTGGCATGGTCTCCCATGGGATGGACACATTCCGCAGCTGTAATGAGGAGATCCAAGACTGGAAAAGAGCAGCTTGCAGTGTTAGCACTGAAGCAGAGAACACTGCATCTGGATTTACAATGCAGAATTACATTATAGGTGGTTTAAAGTAATTTGCCAAAGAAGAGTCTTCAAAGTTTATGAAAACCTATTGCTTTAAAACAATACAACCTACTCCACTGGCTGATCAGAGTTGTATTTGTCACCTGTCCCTCTAGCTATTCATTTGCATCAAAACTAAGGTGTTATTAAGCAATGCAGAAATATGAAAATAATCCCTTTTTTCTTTTTTAAAATGATGTTTTATATATATAAAGTAGAGACATTTTATGATTTTCAGCAGTGAATAACCCTAAGCCTCTATACAAATTCACCAGATACAAAATGCCAAACCCTCTGGGACAACAGGTGCAACATCTGAAAAAGATTTCTAAAATATATATTTTATGATTTTGCTGTGTTTTGCACAAGTACAGTTGAAGAAAAAGATTCCACATTGCCTTCTCCTTGGGATCTGTAGACCTTTTACAAATTAGAAATGTCTTAAGAGCCATTGTCTCTTCATTAAGCCAATGATCCTCAGACCAGAACGCTGGCTGGCTACCCAAGCTTGGGTGCACTTATTTCTTGAGTTTTATTTATGTTTTCAGAAAGTTAAAACCTCCTGGTTCTCAGAGGCTGTGTACTCTGAAGATAAAGGATACCAACTGACAGAAAACTATTTTAGGGGTCCTTACGTAGCATTGGAAAACACTGTGGTTTTAGCACATTCTCAACAGCTGTTAGAGTATAGGCACTGACCAGGGCTGTGCAGGAGATTGGAACAGATGGTCCCTTCTGGATCTAAGAATCTCTGCATATGCAGTTGATGGCTTTTTATTATTTACCCAAAGCTCTGGGTTTTTTTAGGAGATGGTCTTTCAAATATGTTTTATTCACTCTTTCACAGAGTTAAGAAATTTCACTCCTCAGAAGGTTTCTTTCTGTAACTTCTGGCAGACATATATGAAACCCCTTTATCAGTACCAAGTACACAGCCATGGAGAGGAAACAAGCATAAAGTTAATGTTACCTTCGCAGTGGCCCTTGTTCTTTTTCCAGCCATAACAGCAATCCAACCTGGAACCATAGCGACACACCCCAGGCTGGCTCACAGCCACCAGCTGCCCACGAGCTCTCAAGCTGCATAAGGAAGGACAAACAGCAGCTTCATCAGGCAAACGCACTTTAGTTCATTCCTCTGTGTACTCCATTGCACATTTCTCTTATGTTTTATCCCCTGTCAGGCATTTTCATTTCACAAAACCTAGAGCAGTGTTCCTAGAGAGGAATGCAAAGTCACATTTGATCGGAGAAACAGGGGAGCTGGGAACGTTTCACCTGCAATAAATTAACTGTGCAACATAAACCCTTTCTAATAAGAAACATGGCAAAGGCAAAAAATACAGCCAGGTCCCCTGCTAGTATGAGTCATTTTTAATATCAGTGAAGTCAATGGGGCTGCCTCGGTTTGTGCCACATGAACAACCTGGATCAAATATACGATGCCGCACCTGACAGAGCTTTTGCTTTGGATGATGAAATATTGATTCTACAGAAATGCATGTTCTGAACATCAGGCAGCCCCATAAAAGATAGTGACTTGCAGGTCATAGTCACTGCACACATGCAAATTGATTGCATAAGTGCAGACAGTCTTGAGCGTTCTGGTTGCACAGGGCTGCCTGACCATAGTGTTGATTTCACCTGCCGATAAGCCAAGGGAGTTCAAAGTCACTGCAGATCAACAACTGCAAGAGTTGGAAAACCTGCCATGTTAGTTGCCAAAATCCTACATCTGATGCAATTCCACAACTGTGTAAATCTTCTAGACCTACTCTGTGCTGCAACTAGTACTGTGGATTTAGTTGTCTTCTCCCTCTGTTTGCTGTTACTTAAGTTCTCCGATGCCACATGCCTGTCCCCTTCATGAAATTCCTTTTCCAAAATCCTGTGTCCTCACTGCTTTTTCCAATCCATAATTTAAAATGCGCATTCTTCAAAGAGTCCAAAGTGTTGGTTTTGACACAGAATACACCTTATTGGTGGCAGCTTTATAGTAAGTGATTTGAGGTACTGAGGGGGCAATGCACAAAAAATATCTCATGGTGGGAAAAAGAAAGATGGAGAAAAGTAATCAGGTATGAACTTTTGCATTTTTTAGTCTGAGGCACAGTAAAGCCATTGCTTTATCACATTACAGTAGCACTTTGCACTTATCCAGTGCTTATCTGTAAGGGTTGCACTCATATCAGAACCATTACTGTAAACATCACTGAGGCAAACTAATAAAACAAATATATCCATACACTTCAAAGTACAATATGTTACACCAGCATTTTCTTTAGTAGTTGAACCATTGAAAAGAGAAGGGAGTTCAGAGGAAATGCTCATGTACCTGAGATACTCTGAATGAAGAGATGGTCTTCATGTCACTGGACAAGTAAAAAAGCCTCAGTGTTGGACTAAATTGTTCTGAAGTCATCCAACCTTTGCCATCAACCCAGTGATGCAGTTTACAGTACACGCACCTCATCTTCAGACAGGTGAAAAAGTGTATTAAATAGCTATAACTCCTCTGTGTGCATCTGTGAGAAATCAGCACCCTGCCTCTGTGTATATAGACAAAAAAATAACTTTTTTCCATTTTGTTCATCCAAATGCTGCCGACTTAAATCACTTGCAAGTATACAAGTTAAAGAACATATGTTCTGTTTGCAGGCTAGAAAGTGCCCTTGAATTTACCTGAATAGTAAATGTACATTCTGCTTCCATCCCAGAAAATCCTCTGAAAGGCATCCGGATAGTGCTATGACTCCCCTGAAAGGTTAAAATGCCTAAAGCTTGGAGCAAGAAGGATCTCATTCCTTTCCAAAAGGTGCTCATTTTCACAGGAAAAAACTTCATTCAGTAGTTTTATTTAGTAATTCACTTCAAAATCAAATGACAGTGTCTTTATAAAGTATACAATATATCTCAAGATTTCAGCACAAACTTCTCTTAAAACTGGGAAATGAAATTAACATAGCTGTACTCTATAGATACCACCCTGGACAAGGTCTTTCTTGTGTTCTGATTTTCACAGCAAGCGCCAAGTTAAAACTTACCTTTGGCAGTGGGAAAGATCAACTAGACTATTGAGAGCCCACCTGGATCCCAAAATCTGGGAGAAAAACCAGTTTTGCCAGCTTAGTCCCTCTAAACCATGAAGAATCAACATCCGTCAGCTCTGCCACTACTGTCAGGAGTTCAGTATTTTGTGCAAAAGAAAGAAATTTAGAAAGAGGAGATTCTTTCAGGCAGGCAGATCCTTTCTGGGAGAAAGGATCCAGATCCCTTCTGGATATTGGGGGAGAAGTAATGTAGACTGGAAGCACAGGGCACTTCTGATCCCTCCCTGCAAGATATTCTTGTAGGATTTCAGAGGCCCGAGCATGATGGCTGGGCTTGTCACTGTCTGCTCAGTGTGCAAAGAATTCCTGGCCTTGAAGAACCTGCAGCCTAAATACACAACTCAAGAAGAAGGGCAAGAGAAGGTAGACTGTGCAGGTCAGTGGCAAGAGTGGTCTCTGAATTTCTAGTGAAGAAATCTGTCCTCTGAGTGTCAGCACCTTACAGCACTGGTGCTAAAGGAAACAAGTGGCATACTTAGCTGTCCAGAGTGCCCAGGCAGGAGAGATTTTATATGGCTCTGTTGCTGCTGACATCAGTAGGGTGGTATTTAGCAAAGAACAGTGAAGATGAATAGCAACTACAGCAATCCAAGGCCTCCTTGTTTGAGGTGACAGAAAGCTGGCTGCATTATTTATTGCAAGATTGCTGTGAGCCCCTAGCACCACTATAAACTAAGTGGGACCCTCAGGTGTTTTGGTTAAAATTCTAGGAAAGGTTTACTGCTGCTGTACCAGGCTGTATTGTTGTGGTTTAGCAGTGGTAGTCCCCAATTCAGTGCCCCCACTGAGACTCTCCAAACCCGTTTTCTCCTGTTTCCCACTGCGGTGGGATGGAGTTGAGAATTGGAGGCACCAAAGGTAAAGATCATGGGTTGAGATTAAAACCACTTACTGGAAACAGCAATGAGATAAGAAAACAAACCGTAACAACAAAAGTACTAATGACAGAGGGTATAAGAAAAGAAACTATGCACATGAAAAAAACCTCCAATATGGGATGACTCCCTCTACAATATTTCCTTGACTGGAAGGAACCCCTCATGCCTGGAAGACAGACCCTTTTCTCCACCCCCAGCAATGATGTGAGGTGGTATAGAATAACATCTGTGTCCTGGCCATGCCCCCTCCTGGCTACTGTCAAATATTAATCCTGTCCTGGCTGGAATCAGGATGATTGTGTACAGTTCTTAACATGGGGAAGACATTTGAATTATACATGGTATATATGATAAGAAAAGCTATGAAGAGTGGCCTATTTACAGAGGATGATAAGAACTTGGCTTCAGTTGAACAAACCAAAAGCTGAGAAGGGAATCTAATTGCTTCCTACTGCATGCCAGGCATCTCCAAAAGAGAGAGAAGAGCTCATTAAGATAAAGACTAATTTGTAACCATTTACTCTTGCGCTACCATCCTTTAACACTCTGAGGGGAAAACAGGAATATGAAAGCCACAAGAAGGGTAAGAGTCCGGAAGAGCTTTGAAGAACCAGGAGAACAACTCCTCCCTAATTTTAAGATACATAGTCTCTCTCACAGACTAAGACCTAACCTTGCCTGTAGTGACACAAACATAGGCATGAATGTTGTTCCTCTTGGAAGTAATATGAAGATTATGAATCCTATCCCAAAAAACATCAGACCAATTCAGAGCAAAACATCCAGATACTGGCCAGGATCAAGTGAGTATGTAACTTTATTCCTAGAGTGGTGTGAGGAACAGACAAAATAAATTGAATGTGTGATGTGAGGACAGATGTTAAGCTGCTACAGAGGACCTTTGACTTCTTACAGTGATTTACTAAATTTGATGTTAAAAAAGAAGAAAACATATTTACAATAGCACGTATTCAGAAAGTTCACCTGCTCCACTTATCAATTGTCTAGGTAGACTTTTTAGCAGAGCAAAGTTGATTGATAGGGTAGGACGGATATCCCTGATACCCCCAATAGCTTAAATACACAAACAATTGCAAAGAAAAATATTATAAGTAGAATAAAAGGTGAAAAGAGGGGACTAAAGCACACCTAAATGTTGGGACTCGCTTGTCCAAAAGAATCTTCCTACTACTCCTACCCCTCTTTATTGTTGTTTCATTCCATAAAATAAGGAAATAGTTTTACATTGCATCATTTTCTCAAAATTAGTTCATGACCTAGGCCAAATCCAAGCCACTAAAAATGTCTGCATACCAATGGGCAGTCAAAATTTCAAACATAATAACAGGGCTGTTAACTGTGCTGGACTACAAATTTCATTAGCAGCCATTTTACCCATAACAGCTAAAATAAAAAGAAGTAAAAACCTCAACACTGAAAAAAAAGATACTTGTCATGTTCTCCTGACCAGTGCTCATTTGCAGTGTAAGCCCTGCCTGAACTGAGTGATGCGACAGTAGCAGCTGCAGAGGATGAGCAAGCAAATCTTCAGAAGCCTAACTTAACCAGGTAGGTAGATAACAAAGTTAGTTTGAGTTAATATAGTCCTATTAATATTGTCTTATACTAAAGTTTTATCTAGGAAGGAGCATTTATGAGTTTTTATTTTTTTTTTTTTTAGCAGCTGCTGAATAGATTAATGCACTGTTTCCATAAGACCTCTACAGAACACTTTTGGTCAGCTCTTGTGCACACAATAGCTGCCTGCTGCTGGCAGGGTGTGGGGGCAAACATCTCCATTCCATTATCGTCAGCTTCCAGTTAACTCAAAGGCAGGATGTGATCCCTTTCTTTAATGTTCCTCTAAAAATATTTCTGGACATTGCTGCTAGCAAAAACTATCACCAAACCTAAAATTTTGATCAACTCTTATATTCAGAAGAACAAAAAGATGGTATTTCAGAAATTAGCAATTTGAAAAAGATTCCTTAAAACTGAGCGTATGCAATACAGAGGTATATTTGAACACTGTGCAAAATAAAGGCATGAGGTGTTTTCTCTGCGTTGGTTGTTTGGTTGGGTTTTTGGAGTTTTGTTGGTTTGTCTGTTTTCACAAAAGTTTATTTGAGGGGTGACTTCCTTCTAGGAAAAAAGTTCACCTCTATTCATATTAAATAAAATGAAAAGTGTGTCACCTTATATCTTTTAATAACTTAGGTAACCCTTCAACCAGTTTCAGGCACTCAACATGACAACAGTCTTGCTTCACTGTGAATCCCTTCCAAAAGAATAAATGAAGTTTAGCTTGGGCTTGCAAAATTTTCTTCTTTATGGCTTCATGTGCCCACCAAACTCATTAAAAGAAGTGCTTAGAGCAGAGAAATTAAAAGTCCAGGTATGAAAGCTACACTTCTAAGAGACATAAATAACCATAATTAAATCAGTCTTTCAAAACTGAATCTGATTTTTACTATTTCCTTTTCCTTCTTAACCATTCAGAGGCAGATAGGATCCTCTTAAATTAGGATCCCTTGTCAACCAAAGCTTCCATCAATATGTTTGAAAATCTTTTTTTCCCACTTTCTTTCAATGGAAATGGTAGAGTGACAATCTTGGTAGAACTGCGAGATGCCATTACCACCCAACACCAACTTGGACAGGACAGGGTATAGAGCAATCAGTTATAGGCAGGTTGTGCATTTCCCATGGGTTTCTTGACTTAATGTGAAACAACAATTTTTATCAAACATATCACTCTTGGTTTTAGTTAACTTCAGGCCATATTTTCTTCTAGAAAGAGATAACACCCTTATTTTGTGGTTTTACATCTTTCTAAGTACTTGAAATGCAAGTACACATGAAAAATGACCAACAAACACAGGCATTTAAACAGAGCTCTGCTTTGAGAGCAAATGTGTTTTGTCGAAGATATACAAGCAAGTCTGGAGTTCGTAAACTTCCAGTTACTGGGGAGCTGACCACTTGACAGCCCCACATGTTCTGGAACAGCACACTGCCACTGGCTGATGACAAACGTTCCCATTCACAGACCTGATACAAAATAAATAAACCACACAACATCTTGAAGGCTTCACCGGCAGTTGCTGTGAATTTCCCCTTTATGAGCTACTCCCTTGCTGCAGCACTTGTGCTTCTGGAGAACTGGGAGGGGGAGCACTAGAATGGCTTGATTAGGAGTAAGTGGTTTTATTGAGCCTCTCTCAAAATCGCATTCTGTTTCCAGAGCGTACCTATCTCTGCAGAACCTAAAACCTTGTGATGGCGGGATGATTGTGAAGCGCCTGTTTATCCAAGCAGATCAAGAACTGGAGCAGCTCACACCTTTCTACAGGTGGTGCAGCTGCTCCCACCGTTTGGACCGTCACTGACGCTGCCGTTTGCCCCGAAGCAGAAGAGCCCCAGCTCTGGTGTGAGCTCCGGTGAGCCCCTCGGGGAAGCGGCGCACACGCCGCGGGAGGGTCCGAGCCGGGCGGGTGCCTTTCAGCACCACGGCCCCGGCGACCGGCCGGGAGAGCCCGGCGGACACGGGCGTGGGATGGACCCTCCAGCACCCGCACCAGCGGGCGGGCACGGCACGGACGAGGAGCGGGACCCAGCCCTAGCCTGGTCGGACCCCCGACCTCTCCCGCCCCCTCCCCGCCCGCCGTCCCCCCTCACCTGCCCACGGCGGCCAGCCCGGCGGCGAGCAGGGCGGCGAGCAGGGCGCTCCCGGGCGCCGGCACCATCGCCCGGGCGCGGGCGGCCCCCGGCGGTGTCTGTCTGTCCCTCGTTGGCCGGGCGGCAGCGCCGGAGCGCGGGCGGGCGGTGGGACGGGGCCCTATAACCGGGAGGGGCGGGACGGACCCGCCTCCGGCCGCCCTCCCCCCGCGCGTCCCGGGACGGGGCGGGCAGGGACCCCCGGCTCGCCGGGCGCGGAGCCACGGCGGTGTCCCTCTGGGAGAGCCGGAGGGCAAACTGCCCCACAGGGCCGGGCGCGGAGCCACGGCGGTGTCCCTCTGGGATAGCCGTGTTGCTCCGGCCCGAGACCGTCGCTGCTGCAGGCTCACTTCGTTCCACAGCCGGCGTGTCCCGCGGGCTCTGCCTCCGCGGGCACCCGCTGTCCCCCGTGGCACCGTTGCGATGGACTTCTGTCACCGGGAAACGGCATTTGCATTGAAAGGTTTCCAGGCTTTGTTTTTCAGTCGCAGGACCATCTCTGACCAAACTTTGTTTAAGCCCCTAAAGAAAGTGCTTGGATATTAGGAAAAAGTTCTTAACTAAAAGAGTGGTCAGGAATTGGAACAGTCTGCCCAGTGGAATCGCTATCCCTGGAAGTGTCTGAAAAAACGTTTAGATGTGGTGCCTGGGGACATGGTTACTGGTGGACTTGGCAGTGTCAGTTTAAAGGTTGGACTCAGTGACTTTGGAGTCTTTTCCAACCTAAACGATTCTGTGATTCTAAGTTGTTATTTAAGCTGTGTATGCTCACTGGTGACATTTTTTCTTGATAGCTAGTCCTTTGGCTTTGGTGCTGCTGCCATTGCACGTAAACTGCTTCACCCCTGATATATTCTTCTAGAATAATGCTTGCACTTCGGGGGTGCTGGGTTTTGTATTAGGGTTCTTCTCAAGATTAACTAATAACTCTATCTTTTTGTAGTGACATTTAAGCTGTGACTGATGTTTACCAGCAAATTAAAAATGTTTCAGTTTTTCTTCTCTCATTTTTGCCATAGGAATGGGAATGTCCAGAAAACCTGGGATGGCAACTGTTTTAGTCACTCCAACTTAATCCTCTGCTGAGCAATATCAACACCTATATTCAAGAGAGGTATATCAAGCAATAGTGTCTATTTGGGTCAGTCTAAAATCTCTGCTAATAAGGTTTTCCAGGAGTTTCCACAATGCTTGTATCAAAGCATTTTGAACAAGGTAACTTTCTAAGGATCCTAAAACAGATATTTTACTGAATTGCTCATCTACTCTTGGCTTTGAGCCTCTACCAGGCTGTTGTCATCCACTGCTGATTTCTTTAGACTCCTGAAATTACAGATGTTCCCCCAAAGTAGGTTTAAGTCGCCTTGTAGACTTAAAGCAGAGCAGAGGTATCAAAAGATGGCAAATTTAGCCCCACGATTCAAATGACATCAAATTAAAATTAATCTAATTAAAAGAAATAAACCTGTGCAATGCTGATTGTGTGCAGGATGGTAGAGACACCTTTTTTTTCTGGATGCTGGATGCAAAAGCCATTGTTGGTTTTCAGCTGTTCTGCTGTCTTTCTGAAATGCAGAAATGCAGCAGCACCTTGAGACTCTTTAACTCTCTTTTTAGACTTGTCTTCCTATATGGGAGGAGTAGTCTTGATTTTAGCTAAGTCTGTGCCATGTAGAAAGCATTCTAATTACTTAAAACTATACTCAAAAATTTGCAGTTTTATTATGCACATTTACTCCAACAAATGGATATGAATGAATAATTTGATGGGCTTGCCATTAAAATACTGATCAGTGTTCAAGACAAGTTTTATTGGTCAAGACAATTAGTTTCTGAATTGTGGTGCATGTAGTCTGTTACGAGCTATAATTATTTCCTCAAAAATCTTTGTTTTTTATGAAGAGTGACTTGTGGATAGATAATAAAATTATTATCTGAAACTGTATCCTTACTTTAGAACAATAATTAGAGAAACAAGAGCAATGGATTTAATGGAGCATGTTTGTATGTGCTAGGATATTCATATTTGCACTCTTTAGAACCTCCTGCCTGCAAGATACCTGAGATCCCCTTGTCACTGAGTTTTGCTGTATGATTCCCAAGATGAGAAATTTTCAAGTCTCAGGTCACGATTCATCCATGAAAAGATGGGACAGAGTGAGACAGAACACATATACTCACACTTACCATGTTAATTTGGTTTTGTTTTAACCACCCAGAAAGTTACATGTGTCTTTTTCCACAGAAGATGTCAGGACTTCACCTATAACCTCACTTGGTTATAATAAGAATTAAAATTGTGGGAAATCAGCCTAAGCCACAGCATGTAAATCATGATGTCCACTGGAGTTTAAACATGCTGCTTTGCCACCAGGACATGAAGATTTATTGAACTCTAGAGGAATTTCAGTCTCACACCTGACACCCTTTCCTCTTCATTAACATTCCTTGACCATCTAAATATATTTTTTTCATTTTTATCAATACTGCAGTTTTGCACTAGTAAATCTGCATTGATTTGATAGTAGCAAATTTTCATAGAATAACCTCTTATTCACACCTCTTCAGAGGAGAGGAAAAATTCCATGGCAGGGCTCAAGGGAATACACTGGCTTTCTGGGCTGGTCCCAGAGGTCAGCATGATCTCCCCCATGGTCTGTCAGCCCCGGTGGTCCCTGCTAACTAGTATTTCACATTGCCTGCTGGAATGGGACTAGCCCTGGGTCTCCCCCATTCCCTGTGATTTATTAGGGAAATGTTTATTGAGACTGCAGTCATGGTTGTCTCTTAAATGAAAGCTAATGGGCAGTTTTTGGACCAATCTCCCAATCTTGCTCTGAGCTCTCACAGGGGCTTTTTCATATCAAGCTGATGTAAGAATGGCCTGTGGCTTCTAGAGTCATATATAACATGTCTTACAGGAATCTCCCTCAGCTTTTAGGATAACCTGTTCTGTCCTTCATACAATCCTGGCATACAATCCCCTCATGCAATCCCCTCATACAGTTCAGTCACCTCATGGCGTATTTTACATGTTGCTGGGAAATACACCAAATTCATATTTGCTTAGGTTTTTCCTACTTTTCCCACTTGCTACTTCCTCTCTGACAGTTACTGTGGAACTGCTCTATAGACTCACGGACCCTGGAGCTTCCATTCAGGGGAGGAGATTCAGTCTCAAAGCACGATGGAGGTACACGAAGTACAGGCCCTGACACAACTCTTACTGTACCATGATTTAATAAGTTTTTTCCTCTGAGGCAGTAGCTCTCGTACTCAAAGGGATGGAAGGGTGGAGGGAAGATGGCTTGTGAGGTTATGGAAGAGCTGAACTAGGTTTACCCCTTTCTTTCCCACACTTTGAGTATGCTTTCCCAATAGAAAGAAAAGGGTTGCATTTTTAAATTAAATCTTGAGCTCTGAAAAGTGCTGCATGTCCCATGTGAAGAACCCAACACCAAGTATCTAATACATAATGCCCCCCATATGAGCCCTTGTTTCCCACCTGGCCAATTATAATTGATACCTGTGCAATCCATGTGTGCATCAGGGATTGCCATTTCCAGCAGTTTTATAAATGAATGTAATAGGAGATCACTGTGTGGGTTTCACCGAGGAATTTTATAAGTATAACTTCCTGGTTTTTGATGTGATTTTCCTTAGTTTCAGGTCTCCTGCCAAGAAGATTTAGACTTTTTTTTCTTCATAATATTTCTCTACATACTAATGCACAAATCTTTCACTGCTTGACTACATTAGCCTGTAACAAAAATAATTCAGTCACTGTTGATCCTCTTATATATAACACTTTCCATATGGGGGTCCAATAACCTGGTGCCTCTTAGTAGTTTTTTGGGTTTTTTATGTTAGAAAAAATGCTGTAACACAGTGATTTTAAAGTTTGTTCAGCAATACTATGTTTAAAAAAATGTAAATTTCATGTAA
This sequence comes from Manacus candei, assembly GCF_025592945.1. Classification (NCBI taxonomy): domain Eukaryota; kingdom Metazoa; phylum Chordata; class Aves; order Passeriformes; family Pipridae; genus Manacus; species Manacus candei. The sequence goes on from NW_026138089.1 coordinate 8,089,526, forward strand.
TCTATACCTTTATTTTGACATATTAATAAGTGTTAAATGTTAATTGACTGTCCTGTCATTCAGTGCTTTGGAGCTATAAGCTTTAACAGTTTGTCCTTTTTTTTTGAATCATCAAAATGTAACAGGTCAGCACATGGAAAGAGAATGAAAAAGACTCAGGATTAAGCCAGGTAGGGCTGGACTGAATTTATCATGGGTCCACAGTTGCTACTTTTCAGCTTTTGCTATTTCTGCTATCTTTAGAGATTTCTGTTTTACTTGGATTCTCAAGATATATCCTCATTTGTTCTCCTTGAGCATCTCAGTACTGGTATGCTCAGCAACAATGCAGAAACCTTAGCTTAGTGGGGAAGCACAGACTGTAACCCATTTAATAGGTGTGACTTCATAGAACTAATTGAGGAAGGAGACTAGCAATCTGAAAGTCGTAGGTCTGACATTTGATCTAATTTTTAAAAACTCTGAACTATTTTGATTAAATTAAACAATTCTAGGGATTTTCATGAAAATCCATAGTGACAGAACTTTGTTATTACTTTCACTGTTACCATTTAACATTTCAGTTGCAGTACTGCTTAAAACCCACAGTCACCTGTAAGGTGTTTTACAAATTCTATTATAGGAAGTACTCTTTATCTTATTCATAGTAATTAAAAAGTTTAAATTATAAGACATACTTAAGATCAATAATAAATCTTCTTTTTCTCTTATTAAGAGAATTAAACTTTCTCTTCAGATAAGAGGTATGGAAAACTCTTTTAAAAATTAAAGTGACATCTTTTCATAATCACCTGACATTTTAGGGAAATTGTCAGTGGTCATGAATACCTGGGATTACAGGAGTGAGAACTGGGCAACTGGGCTCTGCACTTACAGGAAGAAGCCAAGGGTCTAAAGACTCTTGTCTGCCTTCATTTTTCTAGATCTTACCAATGTCCATAAGTGTCTGAAGGGAGGGTATCAAGAGGATGGAGTCAGGCTCTTTTCAGTGGTGCTGAGCAATAGGACGAGGCAACTGGCAGGAACTAATGCACAGGAAGTTCCACCTGAACATGAGGAAGAACTTCTTTACTGCACAGGTGATCGAGCACCAGAACAGATGGCCCAGAGAGGTTGTGGAGTCTCCCTCACCAGAGACACTAAAGAACTGCCTGGATGCAATTCTGTGCCATATGCTCTAGGATGACCCTTCTTGATGGGCCTGGAGGTTGGACCAGGTGACCCACTGTGAGGCATGGTAATATTGCTTCTCTGAGACTATGTACATCAGGAAAAGTTGGCAGACCAGATTGTTAAAGGCAGAGCACCAGAATTAACAAAACTCTGCTACTAGGAAAACTTAGTTGTAACCTCAACCTACTTTTCTATCTGAACTTATGAAATACCCCCCAAAAGTGGTCTGTTTACATTCCTTTAACATTTGATAACATGTTTCGGATTGTTACTATGGTTAACTCAATGCTGTGGTCCATGGGGCAACACTTGCTGTCTTCTGTGCAGCAGAGAGCATAAATCCATTGACAGTAATACCATGGATCCCAGATACCCCTAAGAAGGGTTCAGTATATCTAAACAAATTATGGTTTCTGTGAGAGAATCCTTATTTCTGGCCAAAATTATTGCAAGCATAAAATCTTAGTGCTTAGGAAATGCTTTGTATTTTATTACATCTAAATAATTAAAAATCATACCTTCAGGATGGTGGGTGACCTAACATACCATAAACAAGAGCCTGTTAAAATTACACCATCAGACTGTAGTTCACTTTTCTAAACATGTGAGTAGGAAGTGTCACATGTTAGGTTTATATTCCACAGTCTGGAGTTCCAAGTGATGTTATAAATTTGTTTGGCAGTAGTAACTGAACTGAAGGATATATATGCCTATTTGATGATTGGTTCAGGAAAAATGAAGAAAAACTCAGCAAAAACTGACAAAGTTGTTTTTGGCAGCTAAGACATAGGTTATTAAATGAAAGGAAGACAATATGGAACTGATAAAAAATCTGAGGGGATCCTAGATAAAAATATGCATGGAAATGTCTAGTCAAGGTTTTCTTTGCTGTAGTTTGGTTTTCTGCCATGGATGATCATTACTGGTTCAGTTGTATCAGGTATGCTTTTGAAGCGCATCTTGAGGTTTCAACTAAAACCCACAAAATCCATTTCACAAGGTCTGCATGAAACTAAGCATCCTAAACAGTCATGAAATTTACTTCCAAAGTCCAATTCTAATTTGAACTAAAATGCAGATACAGAAACACCATCTGTGTCTGCATTATGGACAGTACTGGTATTACAATAAATAAATACTTGCTTTTCGGAAAAAAAATCTTTCCAAAGGACTTCTTTCAAATCCTCAAGTTTTTTATCTGGCTGTCTATACATGTTTTTATTTGACTCCTTTCATAAGCTCTTTCCTCTTCCCTAGACCTTAATTCTCAATGCTTAAAAATGTGACTATATCACTTTTCTGAAAATAATCCCCTCCTGAATTCTGCTCCTAAAAGAACCATTTTGTCACAAACACTTTGTGTAGAAAGCATTTTCCACTTCTAGATATGAAGTGATATATGAATGTTTTAAGTCTGTTTTCACTCTCTATCACAAAACAGATAATACACAGGATGAGAAACCGTGTCCTGGGGGACATGGCATCACCAGCTGGTTGAGGGAGGGGATTGTTCCACTCTGCTCTGCACTGGGGCAACCTCACCTTGAATATTGTGTGCAGGTTTGGGCACCACAATGTAAGAAAGATATTAAACTACTGGGGAGTGTCCAAAGGAGGGCAACAAAGATGGTGAAGAGCCTTGAGAGGAAGCCATATGAGGAGCAGCTGAGGTCACTTGGTCTGTTCAGCCTGGAGAAGAGGAGAATGAGAGGACACCTCATTACAGTCACAACTTCCTTGTGAGGGGAAGAGGAGGGGCAGACACTGATCTCTTCTCTGTGGTGAGAGTGACATCAGTGACAAGACCTGAGGGAATGGCCTGAGTTGTGTCAGGGGAGGTTTAGGTTGGATATTAGGAAAAGGTTCTTCACCCAGGGGGTGGTTGGGCACTTGAACAGACTCCCAGGGAAGTGGTCACAGCACCAAGCCTGACAGAGTTCAAGAAGCATTTGGACGATACTCTCAGGCACATGGTGTGACTCTTGGGGATGGTTCTGTGCAGGGCTAAGGGTTAGACTCAATGATCTTCATGGGACCCTTCCAACTCAGCATATTCTGTGATTCTGTGAAATTTATTAACATTTTGTATGCTTTCTCCTGATTTGGCTCAGAAGTATTTACAAAAAAAAAAAAGGTGTGGGGGACAATCAGGACAAAATAAATATCGCCTAAGTTTCTGGGCTCCTAGGAACTCCTGCAAAAATGCCTCTCAGTCTGTGAAAACACAATGGCTTTTTAGTACAACATACTTTGTAATCCTTCTTGTGGCATCTTCTGATGGTCGGTGTCCTTTACCTCTTTTTCTTGTAAATATTATGACTCTTGCCCTCATACAAATCTTTACAGAATCCAGAGAATATCCAACAAAAAATAGAAGTAATGCAGAATTAAGTCAAATGAAAAAATTACCAAATATGCAATATTTTATAAAACTTGGTTTATTCTTTCAGTAAGGACACATAAACATTCAGTTTCATATTTACAAGCACACATTTCATTCTTTATTGGTGCTTTTAAAACTGTTTTCATTGGCTTTGGTCCCAGTCTGAGATCCAGGTAGAAGATTACTTATCTGTGTTTCTTGCATAATCAGGGCTGTCCTCTTGAAGTTGAACTTCTCTCTTATTCTCAGGGATATAAATCTTTGCAGGTTTCTGGAGTTGCGAACTATTAATTTCCTTAGGTAATGTAGACATCTTTCACCACTCACTACTTTTGTACCTGTCACTCTGTCTTCCAGAGTGGCACTTAATCTCACTTCTGCATTTGAGAGAATGCTCCTGAGAGACCTCTTTGGAGCCCTCCAATACTCACAGGATGAGGGGGAACTGTTTAAAACTAAAAGAGGAGAGATTTGGATTGGATGTTAAGAGGAAATTCTTTACTGTGAAGGTGGTGAGGAACTGGAACAGATTGCCCAGCAGAGTTGTGGATGGCCCATTCCTGGAAGTGTTCTATGCCAGGCTGGACAGGGCTTTAAACAACCTGGTCTAGTGGAAAGTGTCCCTGCCCATGGCATGAGAGTTTGAACTAGATGATCTTTAAGGTCCCTTCCAATTCAAACCATTCTATGATTCTATGATTTGCATTTCTGAGTAGATATCCATCTCTTTGGTTTTAACACCTTTATCTTGAAACTTTTTCCTCCAACATGGATTCCTCTCCTTTAAATTTTGCACGTGAGCCACATATTTCTTAAGCTTATATGTGGAGATGTATTATTATGGATATTTTTACAATAAACATCTGTTTAACATCTATCCGTTACTAATAGGCATAGTGTAAAGCTAAGTGTATGCCTTGGGTCCCTCCTGGAAAATATTTTTGCTGCTTTTTTTTTCCCCTTCCCAATTGTGTACATATTGTAAATAAATTTGTACTCTGAAGCCATAGTGTTTATGTCCAACTGCTTTTCTCCCTCATCCATCCCTCCTCTCCTTTTATTAAAGGTGACTATGCAGAAACATCTGCTTTCTATTACTCTCTGTGTCAAACAGAAAACAATAACAGTGCTCATTAAGAAGTTTCCATGTTTAACCTTTGCATGACAACTTTCAGATAAAGAGGACCTCCCAGCTTTTTTCTTGAAGAACTTTGTTATTTTCTCACCATAAACTCTCCAGAAGGCTTTCAGCAGCTCTGCCATTTCTTGCCTGGAAGATCGACCTCCTGGAAATATCCCATTCTCACACTCTTCAGTCTTCAATCACATTGCTGTGGTGTGCTTACCACAGTAACTGGAAAATGACTACTTTTAAAATAATAGCTGTTGTTTCAAAATTTATGCAATATTTCTGAACCTCCTTGATCACACCACTAACCACCAGTTTGTTCCCCTGAATGCACAGCATGGTTCTAAATTAGCCCAGCCAGCTAATGAAAGCTCAAAAGCAATCAGTGTTTCAACCTGCTTGGTAGGTGTTATTTCATTTCTTCTACAGTTACTTGTGGTCTGAGTTCAGGAATGATGGAAAAGCCCTCAGATACGTGGTGACTCTTGGGGATTATCCTGTGCAGGGCTAAGGGTTGGACTTGATGATCCTTGTGGGTCCCTTCCAACTCAACATATCCTGTGATTCTGTGATGCTGTGATTCTGTGACTGATGGTAGGATTGAGTAGACAGCTGGTCTACATACCTGCTAGGTTTGTTTGAAATGTTGTATCCCACTGGTATCTGCTGTGCTTAAACATGTAAGAGTGCTAATTTTTTCTGTTCCTACTGGGGACTGAATTCCCCACTTCTCTAGATGGGAGTGTTTCCATTTTGAAATCTAAAGTACTTCCCCATTGCACAGCATTTAATATTAACTTTCTGTATTTAGTGCAGATGGATTTATATGCTCCTGGCTTTTTTTTTTTTTCCTTCCCATTGCTGATTTGTCTAAGCAGGCAAGTAAAGGTGGGTAAGTATAGATGCAGGTTGAATGGATGCCAGGTATGGAAACGATCTGTATGATGTAATCTGCAGAGCTCTACAGTGCTAGTAACAAAAACAGACTCATATCAGCAGTTGCAGCCATTACCTTGGTGTGATTTTACCTGACACAGTGTGTTTTGTGTATCATCATTCTTGACCATGCGTAGTAACTTCAGATGGTTCATGAGAATGAGTAATGGCTAATCCTGACTTGCTAAATTAAAATTCAGTTTAGGTTGGGTGGAATTACAGACTCTTTGTCACTATTCTGTAATTGCATTTGTGCTGTGTAATCACACTTCCTGCATAAAGAGTCACCATGAAGGATTGGACACTGGGACATTTCTTAGTGAACAGATGCCTACAAACATCTTAGATTCATGTGGGTAAAATACTAGCATAGGATCAGTCTTATTGTAACAAATGTTTTCTAATGTCCCTTCCTGCAGGCCTATAATTCAAAATTGTCACAGATGAAGTGCACAGATTTCAGAAGCTTTCAAGATGAAACTGAGGTCTGGAAATGTTTATTGATTTCAGCTTTCTCTGTACTTCTTACAGTATCAATTCTCCTTTTCCACTATGGGTCAGTGAGTATGTGAAGGGGAAATCCGAAGTATATTTAAACAACATTTCCAAACAATTCTGCCCTTAATGACTGTGATTCCCAATGTTTCTGCATCTTAACCCCACCTGAGTCATATAATTACCATTTCCTGGAAAAAAAATCCCGAAAGTAGGAGTTCCTTGTCCTTTGTATCTTGACAGAAGTGTTCTGATAGGAGATGGAAAAGGTAAACTTCTTCTTTCCAAAAAGTTGAATCAATCACCTGGCTTGCTCAATAATTAGGATTTTATTTTCTTTATCATTAATTACAGTCAGCACAACGAAGAAGCCACGTATCTTCTTGCTGGAAGCAGAAGAAATCGATATGCCATGGCTTGAAATTGCACTAGTAGCTAATGAATCCTTCTGTGTCTCTATGATTCTAAGTCTGGCAGAAAGCTGCCTAACATTTTGCAGTAGTCTTTCATTTACAATACCATTATCAGTAAAAGAAACATATTTATTAAGCTTAGATATAAATCATATTATATGCAGTTTGTTAAAAAGGAGAGACTGGCCTGTGGGAGGCATTCAGTGCATTAGTGGAGTAATGGTGAGCTCTGGTGAAAGTGGAAGTTGTGCAGACCCTGTGGGCTATGCAAGCAGCAGAATGCATTGAGAAGGAAGACTAAAATTTAGAGATGGATTGTGATCCAAAACTTCTGGCTGCCCAGGCTAGACTTGACATCCTGCTGAGAAAAAAAGGAGGAATAAGTAAGAGTTAAAAACATTTTGTTTCAGCCTTCGAAGAGGGCTGTCTTTGTCACTGACCTTTATGTAAGAGAAGGGCTTTTCTGTTCTTGAAATTAATGTTTTTTACAGTATAAATCTTAGCAGTTAATAATGTACAGAGAGGCAAGTTTGTGTTTGCATCTCTTGGAACTGGAAAACAATGTACAGTGCCCTGTCTCTCTCCAGCAATCTGTTTAAGAGAGCAAAGTTACACCTCCTGCCTTGAACAAGAGGTGTCTCTGGAGAAAATCTCTTCTTTAGAAACAATTGCATTGCTTTGTGTCACTGACTGTTCACTGTTATCTGGAGGCAGATTATAATACTGAATGAATGCCAGTGTCTGTCTGTGTTTTAATGTGCATAATTGTGCTGGTTTTCTTTATATAATTGATCATTTTTTCACACATGTGCTGCTAATTGATAAAACAGCCCCATGTGAGAAAGAATGGCAGGAAGTACAAAGTGGAGAAATCCCAACCATCTCACTGCAAAATCTGTGCTCTTTTGTGCTGCACACAATGTGTTGCATTCTTTTTTCTATTTCATAACCGTGTGTGTTTTATTTGCTTAGAATGCAGCTCTTGATATAGAAGTGAGTAGGTCAGTTCCTGTGTATTGGGGGCATTTCTCAGAAACTTCAGCCTTTGAACCCTGGTCTATGACAGGAATTAAATGGCTGAGCATGGATTTTGTGACTCAGGTCCATACAGGAATGTTATATTATATTTCTTGAACAACTAATTTACTGAAGAAGTGTCTCATCAGAAAAATTATTTTTTTTTCATATTTTCTCACGTATTTTTCTTTTTTGTACTTTCTCCTTGAGGATTACATTGACCAACTGAGGAGGATTTCTGCAGGGATTGAGAATATGAAATCCTCCTTGTCTTTTCTAACAAGCCTCATGTTCAGCAAAACACAAAATGAAATCACTGATGACCTTCTGTAGTATAAGCTCAGTTTGGAAGTTTGATATTTAGGGCATGTGTGCTGCCAGTCTATCCACTGCTCTAGGTGTAAATGTGATGTAATCCAGGTGGGGACGAGTTGTCAGAGAGGTATGAAGACATCCTAAAGCTATAATTTCCTGTAGTAATTACAGCATCTGAAGGTTTCTTCAGATAGGCCAGCAGCAGAAATCCCACCGTGACCATTCCTCAGCTGTAACTGTTTGCTGCTTGTGCTAGTCTGGAATTTGACATGTGAAAACGTGGCAGCACCAACAAGCCAAGATGAATCAACTGATAAAAAAAGAATAAACATACACAAGTTTGGAATGATGATGCATAGTTTATACATAGGCTGGATTCCTCTCTTGGGGTAGTACTGCTGATAATGGTGTTTAGATACCCAGGGTCGGGATGGCAGCATAAACCAGCAGATATATTCTGTACTACCTTCTAATTTGTTTTTTTAGAAAAGGTATTAATTCTGACTTACAGATGAAAGATAAACAAAAAGTAGTCCATTGTCTTCGGTAGGCAGCTTAACCCAAAAATTATGGTAATGATGACACCAAACTCTGTCTCTCTGCATCACACTGTTTAATGACATTCCTTGCTGAAATATGAAGAGATCACGTTGCATTGCATGCCTTAGTGTTACTGTTCCTTTTCTATACTTTCTCTGATCTAACATAACCTAACTTGGAGATTTTATGGTGTGATTGTGAAAAACTTGCATTCTTTTCCTGCTGGGACAGTGGCTTTGTTATTAGTGACTTGAGAAGAAGAGGAAATAAGTTTTGGTAACTTAGGGAAATTCTCCTCTAGACATCAAAACATTTGCTTATGTTTTTTAATTTATTTCTCTCAAAAGATAGCACAGCATATAGAACAGTGAGTAAAGCCTTAAACAAAACTGGTATAAAACCCAATGCATATAAATGACTTGTAGCAAAGAAATTGCATTATATTATATGTGGCACTCCACAACTCAGAAGGGCATTTTCCTTTGCTATGTGTTTCACAATCACAAAATAGGTCACCCTGAAGACTATCTCCTTCTCCATTGCTATTAAAGCTTTGGGTTATTATTTATCTTGTCTCATTCTTTTATGAGAGACATGGCAATAAAACTCATTAATCTGTCCTCCCACAACACTCTGCTGATAAGCTGGGTAAATCATAAATGATTCCTTTCAATTACAGTAAATTTGTTTCAGGGAAAGGAGGAAAAAGCAAATTAAAATAGGAACCTAGGGAACAACTGAATATCACTTTTGCATATCTTCAGAGATAATTTTTATTACTTGTACTAATAACAATCCCCAAATTGCATTCTGGGAGAAACCTACCTCTTCCCACACCATCCATTCTCAGACCTTGGATATAGGTTGTGTGTGCGTTTGTATCAGTAGTTAAGTTGGACAGATTGATTGACTGATCAATTGGTCAATCGATCCATTGAGTCATAAAATAAGTTGGAGTGGCAAGGACCTCTGGAAGTCCTCTATTGCATTCATGTGCTCAAAGCAGCTCTACTTAGATTATTGAGGACTTTGTTCTGTCAAGTCCTGAAAGGATGGATATCTCACAGCCTCTCTGGACAGCTGCTGCAATATTTCACCTCATTAAAAGAGAAAAAATGTACTCCTTATATCCAATTGGAATTTCCCATGTTTCAGGCTATGTCCATTGTTTCTTGTCTTATTTCAGTGTACCACTGAGAAGAAACCTGGCTTCATCTTCTTTATATCATTCAGTCAGGTAGTTGTAAGTCATGAATGAAGTTTCCCTTTAACCTTCTGTTTAAGGTAGAACAGACACATTTCTCTCAGCCTTTTTATACATGTCATGTGCTCCAGACCCCTGCCCCGCCTGGTGGCCCTCGACTGAATTTGCTCCAGTATGTCAGTGTTTTCCTTGAACTGGGGAATTTAGAAGTGGACACACCGCTCCAGGTCTGGTTTCACAGGTGCTGAATAGATAGAAATAATCACCTTCTCTGATATGCTGGCCACACTCTTGGCTAATGCAATCAAGGGTTCAGTTAGCCTTCTTTGGTGCCAGCTTGTTGCTCACCAGGACACAACTCCTTCTGCAAAGCTGCTTCCTAGTCCTTCTGAAACCTGTATTGCCACATGGTGGTATTCCATTCCAGACGCAAAAACTTGTATTTGCTTTCGTTCAGCTTCATGAGGGCCTTCTCAACTCATTTCTCCACCCTGTTCAGGACTCTCTGAATAGCAGCTCTGCCCTCTAGCACACTTACCACTCATCTCAGTTAAGTGTCAGCTGTAAGCACGCTGAGGATACACCGTGTCCTTCCACCGATGTTAAGCAGGATGGGCTCCAGTACATAAATGTGATGGATGCCACTGGTCACTGCCTACCAGCTGGACTTTGCACTACTCATCACAACTCCTTGACACACCAATATATCCAGTTTTCTGCCTGCCTTACTGGCCACTAATTTGTTGATAAGGGGACAGTGGCAAAGGCTGTGCTTTGACTAACCACCAAAGTTACTCACCTTTTCACAGAAAACAATCAGGTTGCTTCAGTGTGATTTCTCTCTGCTGTTTTATCACCTGACCCAAGAGAAACCTCCATGCACTCAAGCTACACCTTTGCATATATTTACATACAACTATGGACATAAATAGATAAATTAACACACATAAACACAAACAAGCTTGCATTTGACGTGCCATATCACTAGTCTTTAGTGAAAGAGAACACCTAGGCACAGTTCATTCCTAGGCCATAAGAAATCTAGAGTGTTCAAACCTAGTAAAAATTTTTCCTCTCCAAATTTTGTTGGTCAAATGTTTTTCTTAAAGGATGGAGAAATCTAAAAGGCGGCAGGATTTTAGAACTAGATTTAATTCTCTAAATCAGGTAAACACTGAAGGCAGGTCATATTACCTTTTCAACTTGCTTGCATTCATACTGTAGGACTTCAGAACACCCCAAATCCTGACCAAAAACAGTTCAGCCTTCTAACTTTAGGAGCACTTTTGGAGAGTAATTCGATGTCTATTTTTCTGTCAACAGCTGTGGATTGAACATTTTCCATCTCCATCTGCTCATTTTTCAGAACCACTCCATTGTGTTGTTGTTTTGCAAGTATCTGAATGTTTTTTTCCTGTAAGATGCTGCCACAGAGAGTTGGGTCTCAGAGAGAGATTAACGAGTTGTCTGCTTGAAGATATTTATATGCAAAGTTTTGCTTTGTTTATTTTGAATTGGGATTCCATCTGTATCATTACTAAATGATGCAAGGAAAACTGGCAGATGTGTAAGGAAAACTGGATACATTTACACTTGCATTACTTCCATAATAACAAAACAGGAGAAAAAAACCTCACAGTATAGAAAAATATAAAGCCTTAATTAACTATCACTACAGCCTTTTTAAAAAAATTAATTTTTAAATTTAATAGTTTAATTTTTTTTGTTCCTGTGACCCACTTAATGAGCAAAATGGTGTACGTGCATATATTGACATAAATAAATTAGCTTCACTTTTATGTTTCTAATAGACTTTAAACAGATTAACAGGCACAGCTTTCTAGTTAACTTCACTTTGGAGAGGCACTGGGGGTAGCTAAGATGCAACAGAGACTGGGAAACTATTTTCCATTTGTTGCTAAAAGGGGAATTTTTATTATCTGATTTCTTCAATGTCAATCTCAAAAGTGCATTTTGGCGGTTTTCTTAAAGGTGCCAGCTGTAACAAAATACTCTTGAAATTTGAGAGATACTAAGCTAAATACTTTTTTTTAATCCTCTGTTCAAATTAACAGTAAAAGTAATAAACAGCGTTGTTTCTTTGGCTTTGAAAATTACCATTAAATCTGTCAAGATGATTATTACAACTACAAAGCAATCCCTTGCAAAATGAGTTTGTACAGCAAATGTTGTCTTTGTAAAATTGGAGGTGTTTTATAACATCAAAGTTATAACATTACAATTGTCAAATTGAGATAAACTTGGATTATACATGTTGAATGTATGCTCCACATTTTGATAGTATGTATGTAAACCTGCTCTTACACTATTGCTTTTCTCTGTGTGGATTATTTCTAGAAAGACTTGAAGGGCTAGAAAAAAAGAAACAAAGGGTGGAAACAGATTTTATAGCTTGACAGGCTATCTTCCAGATTTGTGGCAAGATCTTAAAAATCGCTTTTTCTTCATGTTAGAATTGCCTGTCACAGCAGAACTGAGTCTATACTATCATGTTATGAACAGAAATCCAAATCCAAAATTCTGACTAGTTAGCTCATAAAAATGGACATTGAATCTGGTCTGAATTCAGAGTGAAGGGATGTTCAGGACCATATCTAGTTTAGTAAAAGGAGGTAGACTATTTTGCTAAAGCTCTTGGATGGAAATTTGGAAATGTTATGGGTTTAGAATCTACCTGTAGCATTTGTTTCTGTTATCATAGTGGGTAAACCACATGAGCAACTAACCACTTATGTGGTCGCAAAAGTCCAAGATTTGATAACAGCATGGTTGCATTAATGTTATTCCATTAGGTCTAAATTCTATACAGACTGATGTTTACATTATTTTATTCTTCTCACAGAGCTAAAATAATGTCATCTCTGCCTTTTTTGAATTGAAATTAACTTGTCTTCTCTAAGATTTCCACTTCTGATGTCTCTAGAACAATTCAGAGTCTATCTTCAGAGGATAGCTTCCAACAGAAAAAAAAAACCTTGAAAACACTGGTTATAATTAAAAAACCCAAGCACAGTAGAATTTAATGGCCAGAATAATTGTAATTCTCAGCATCCAAATTATTTTATAGTAATAAAATACTATGGTTAGTAAATGGTGAATCATGACAAAATTTCAAAAACTGAGATTCCTTTTCCTTTCTGAACAATGAGAGCAGAGTAGATCTATTTTTCTTTTAAAGATGTGTCAATAAAACGATGTGTTCTAGTATGATTGTTCTAAAATCTGCAAGTTGTTAAGTCTTCTTGTTCCCTGCTAAAAACCAAACACATAGTCTTTTTATCTTTCTTTTGGGATAGATGCTGACCGTGTGTACACACCGCAGTGGAAATATACTGTAGATGATGAGCTAAACCAGCACAATGTCCTGTGCTCTGCTTGGCTGGATGGTGGATACTTGGCCACAGTGCCTGTGTGTTATCAGCTAAGTGACATGCTTCTGGCTGAGTCGGACCTAAGTCCCAGTAGTTGTTCCTTGTAAACAGAATTACTTTGTACACACCGCGCTTTCTGAGGAGAATCCCCCATGAAACAGTATGAAGTGATATACATAAAATTGGATACATGGCTGTGTCAATTCTTGCTTGTCCCTGCTCTGTTGGGCCACACTAAGTCTGTCATAGTCAGGGCTTGCCAGAGCCCTTAATGAGTCTTGTGAATGCAGTCTTTAATCAGAGGGGGATGCTGCTTCCCTCAGGATAGCCATGTTTCATGGTAATTCTGAACACATGGGCACATGTTTAATACCACAAATGTCTGTGTTTCTTTTTCTCAGTAGTAAAACACAGGTCTCAAGGTATCATTTACCCTTTCTAAAGCACCAGAACAGGAAGGAGTGTGTTCATATTATTACCGAGTTGGGGATATAAAAACTAATGGAAACCAGTTCAAATACATTCAAGCTTTTGTACAATGCCCATTTCTTGAGATATTACATTATGATGTTGGTCAAGAGTGTCTGTGTACTTGTATTTTCTGTGCACTAGCTTCAACTAATTGGGGATTAATTTGTTACAAACTTTTAAAGATAAATGAAAAGTTATAATTTAAATGTATTAATTCCATACAAGTTTGGAATGTAAGTAGGGAACTTTGACAACTAGTTAATGGTGTTCTGGTTCTAGTCCACCCATTAATAGCAATTAAGGAAATCAGAGAACAGAAAAGGATCAGATTCTATCTGGGATGTATTAAGGTTTTTCTTCTCAAAGGGAATTAAATGTGTGCATCTAAGGGAGGAATTTGGCCTTGCAGTAGGGTTTTTCAGACCTGCATATGTGACTAACCTCCTTAGATGAAAACATAAACTACGTTGTGCCTGCTGTGAGACTACCCTTCTTGGGATAAAAAAACCACAAGAAATGCTTCTCACTCCTATTCTCATCTGTGCAATCATCTGTTCTCCAACTTAGTAAAAAGGGATTTGAGACACTTTGTCTCTTCTGTCTCTATTGTTTTCTGCCTCTGTAGTGGTTAAATTTCTTCCATATTATTCTGAAACATAAACCCATATTTCTTTTAGCTATTGAAAGTTCCTGAATATTTGCCTTGTTTAGGTATCCCACAAAAGATTAATGGGAATTGCATACTCAAAAGGCTGTTAAAAGGAACTTGAGAGATGACTCTTTCTTCTTTAGAAGTTTTAGTTTAAATATATCATATTCAATTGAATATATCGGTTCCACTGATAGAAAGAACTTGTAGGCAGGTAGCCCATTACTACTGTAAAGCCGTTTTATGAGGAGACAATTCTTTATTATTTAGAACTTTTTCTGAAGTGAGGCGAGTGAAAGTTGCTACCTGATACTTGGTTTTATCTGGTGGTGGCTCCATGGGTTGTGGGATTTGGGTTTGACCCTGTTAGATTTGTGTTAATTTAGAGCACTTAGCTGTGGCTTAATACCTAGAAAAAAGGTTGAAGTAATCACAGTCAATGTGATTGCTACAGGGTGCCCTCTGCTAAAATTACAGCTCTAAATTCACCAAGCCTTTTCTTGAAAATAATTAGAAGTGAATATTTCCAGCATTGAAGTAGTTTCTCTGCCTCAAATCCTGCAATACTTTCTCAGAATCTGTCTTGAACCTTAGTACTTTGGACAAAGAGAAAAAGTAATAGGTCATAAGTACGATATCAAATGTAGGTACCATCCTGATCATCGAGGTCTGCTGTGGCCCTTTGGAGCATCATGCTAAAAAAGAGTGTGAATAGGGTTGGTGCGAGAACACAGCCTTGTTTCACACCGTTAGTTACTAGAAAGGGCTCAGAAAGTGTGTTGCCATATCTGACTTGGCTGTGCTGATCCTCATGGAGTGAGATGATCATTTTAAGGAACTTGGGGGGACAACCTAAATGTTCCAAAATCTGCCCTAGACCTTTTCTGCTCACAGTATCGAAAGCCTTGGTGAGGTCAACAAAGGGTACATAGAGACCTTTGTTCTGTTCCCTACACTTCTCTTGCATTTGTCTGAGAACAAATACCATGTCTGTGGTGCTCCTGTTGGCTCTGAAACCACATTCCTTCTGCTATAGCAGGTATTAGTCTGTTCAGGAGTATTCTTGCCAGGATTTTGCCAGCAATGGAGAGCAGAGTAATACCATGGTAGTCTGATTTAATTCCTTTCTTCTTATACAAAGTGATGATGACTGCATTTTATTTAGGAGCATGATAAAGAATAGAAAGAACATTTGAGCTGAGTACTGTCAGAAAAAGGTGCTTCAAACCATCAGCAAAGCTTGGGAAACCAGAACTTTTGAAATTATTTGCAAATACTTTTACAGAATTGCATGGCAGCAACATCTGCCTCTTGGCAATCTCAGTTTCTAGCTATATAACCTTGAATACGTTTTTTGCTAGTTTTGTTGCCTAAAAGTGGTTTGGGCTTGTGGGAAATTGTCAGCTGAATTTACCAATAATAAATAATTCAAACTACAACATTTAAAATATAGGCTTTTACTGAGTGTGCAGAATTATATCCAAAGAAACATGTTATCACATTTCACATCAAATGCTTTGAGATGTCAATAGTGCTGAACATTTTTAACAAAGAATGTCTTACATTGTAGAAAAAATAGTCTGGCTATCATCATAAAAAGTAACTGTAAAGCACAGAGAATATATTTCCAGCACTGTATTTGGCAGCATGCTTCAGCTGTGAACCATATCAATCTGTGAAACACATCTTTGATCCAGCCTCAGCATTTTTAGCGAAGAAAATGTTCATGAAATATTTTTGCCCAGCTTATAAAACAGCTAGTAATATTTTAGAATTACTGGTATGAAAAATAAGTGTTAGATTTGAGGCTTCCTCACTGGTGTGAAACATATGTAAACATCTGTAAATCTCTTCTGAAGTGAAGAAGAGCTTCCATCCTTCCCATTTGCCTTTCCCATTAGCTTACTTAGCTAGTGGATACATGAGTATTCTCAAGAATTATGCATTTTGGGCCTGTTTCCAGTCTAAGCGCAGTGGTCTGATTTCAGATGGGTCACTCAAGTGACCTGATAAGACTGCATAATTTTTCTGTTTTACAGTTGTAGGCACTCGGCCAACTGTTGGAGATAACTGCACTTTACAACATGTATCCTCTCATTGTGTAACCGTATAAGAAAACAGACACATTGTGAAATAATGGGCATGAGTGAGGTTTTATTATTAGTCTTTTTTATTATCGTAGTGCCCACCAAGACGAGGACTGAACTCTGTGCAAACGTGCAAAACTGAATAAATTCGTTGTATATTG
The DNA here is from genome assembly GCF_025592945.1 of Manacus candei. Lineage (NCBI taxonomy): Eukaryota > Metazoa > Chordata > Aves > Passeriformes > Pipridae > Manacus > Manacus candei. Next base: position 8,105,891 of record NW_026138089.1, read on the forward strand.
GACCAGCTGACTGTCATCAGGCCTGGAGAGATTAATTTTATACTTTTTAAAGGATTATTCCTAACCCAAAGAACCTTAAAGTCAGAGGAATGACTTCTATGTAAATTTCGTTGATTTTGATTGAAGTTTATAATGAAACTGGAGCTTTGCTGTTCATGCTTTGAGTCAAGAGCTGCACATGTGAACAATGTGAATGTCTTCTGCAGTGAATGTCTTCTCCCAGCCACCTCTGCTCTGCTCTTCTTTGGCTTTCAGTGATGGAGAAAGCTTACACTCTTCTTGGTAGTCTGCTTATTCAGAGTCATGTTCACAGGCATGGACACCAATAACCTGTGAGATGCTAATGAAATTATCACTAGCATCTAGAGAAGAATTGCTGGCATAAAGCTGGGAAGAGAATACAAATCTAAAATTGGTCCTGGCAATTTTACCTGTAAATAGAAAGAGCACTGATTGTTTAACTAGAAAAATGTAATGTGATTTAATTTTCCCAGAGAAATCTGTGAATGTCCCATCTTTCCTTTATGTGGTTGCCTAACCACGTCTGAATTCTGGAGAGGGGTGAAAATCGGTTGGGAAATATTTTGCATGTGGGAATATATGGCATATATTTCAACTCTGTATGTACATACTCATGCATGTATGTACATCTCTTGCAGGTGTAAGGTTAGTAATTGTCAGTTACTCACAGACACATTCATATCTTCTATCACTATTCACATCATCTTGCAATTTAAAGCCTGGAAAGAACGCATTTTGGAACAGCAAACATCCTTTCAGCTCCAGGTGCAGAGGAGTGTGTCCAGGAATGCTCAAGGCTAAGTGCTTTTGAAATTGCAGTTTTGTTGCCTTAGAAAAAAAATACTGACCATTGTTTAAGGGAGATGACTAGAAGTTCTCTTTGGTTCTTACTCTGATGAAAGACATTGTAACTCTGAACAGGGCACTGGGAAACTGCGTAGAATATGAGAGAGGGAAAGTCATACAGTGAATTTATACCTAGTACTAGATGTGGGTAATATTTTAAATTTTTCACAATTTAAAAAATGTTATGACTGACACTGCTCAAGGCTGTTTCCTCAGCTGGTCTGTAGTTCCAGAGTCAGCCAAAAATGCCGTAGGTGTGTTGAAGAATCAGACTGAGAGGAATTACATATTCACAACACTCAGGTGATGTTTGAGGAGCTACACTGATTTATTCTTGCTGAGTAGCCTGTCTATTTCTTTGCAATCAGCTTGCATATCATCTTACCCTAGAAGAAGTGCTGTGGAATAAATGAAGTAAGAATCATTGAGGTTTTATCCTTTTTTTTGTCACCCTTTAAAGAGGTCAGTATTGATACTTATTTTTTATTTTTTTAATCTTGTTTTTCTAAAACAGAAACTACACTCACAGTGATTTTGTCTGAGAGTATTTTTTTCTATTCTTCTCTTACAGTCATTACAGTGCCATGCAAAGATAGCAATTTACTGAAATGTTCTGACATTCACAATGGCCATTTTCATTAAGTTCTGCCCTTGAGTATCATTCTGAATTTTGCTTTGCAGTCACTGTGACTATGTAGGTCTCAAGGGATCCTCTTTTACACAATTTCTGTATTCTATTACTCTAAGGGCTAAAAATTTTAAACAAGATAAGTATAAAGAGAGAGAGCTGGAATCATGGCAGCTACAATTCAAATAGCAAGACTATTTAGAAATTATGTATGTTAAAACTGGAGTTATATTTGTTGAAACCAGAAATATTTGATGGTCTTTGTAAGTATTGCCTATCATTTATTTGGGTGGGGTATGAAGCTTGGATAAGATTAACCTCACTTTTTACTATTGTTTCCTTGACTGAGGTTCTTACCACCTCAGTTGTAGTCTGGATATAGAAAGAGTAGCATTGGGTTTTAAGGGTGTGAAGACATCTGCATAGGAAAGAGAAAAAGTAGGTGAGAGTCAAGGCATCAGACCCGATGTGGATCTTACACTAATCAATTAACACTAATAAATCAACAATTAGAAAATTATTTGGAGTTTTCTGTTTCTGCAGTTGTCCCATGTGTCCAGTCCAGTGGGTGCCCAGTGGGTGCCCAGAGGGAGCACAAATGTACAGTAAAGGGGAAACAGGTAGTATGGAAATGGCTGAAAATGATTGTCTAAAAGCAAACTAGTGACCATTCATGAAAATTGCAATTAGGAGAACAGATAATTGCTTATAGCTCTAACTGAAATAATATTTTATAAGAGAAAAAAAAAATTTCCATGCTTTTTAGAGTATTGCTGAAAGCCACAGTATCTCCATCATAGTTCTGAAATACCTTGGGTTTGGAATTTCTAACCCCAAACCTACCCCTACAGAATTTAGATGCTTACATTTACAATATATGTGTCTGGAAAGGGGTTGTACTTCATCAGATCTAATTAGTATAGTACACTAGATTGTATTTATAGATATCATTCCTTTGGAAAGCTTTTTGTCTCAGGAGAATTGTATATAGTACCATTAACAACTTCCTCCCCTTCTGATTTTTTTGAGAAAAAAAAAGAATATAGTTTAGGTCTTCTAGCTTACATACGGTAAATTCCTGAAGATGATGGACCCTTTTTTGCTGTAGGAGATGGCACTGACAACACTGCTAATCAAAAGTAGAATATCGTAGAAAGTAGCACCAACCTAAATTCACCTTTGAAAAGAGCATCAGTCAGTAAGCAATATTAAATAAATAAAGGCTTGCATGTGGCCTGCTCTGTCAGTTGTAACATCATCTGAAATATTGCACATTCATCAGATATTTTTTCATGACCTTGGCAAAAAAGTAATAAATGGAAATGAGGAGTTAGTGTGCCTATATCCAGTAATGATTTCATGTACTTACATGCAATGCTGATATGCTGACGGCTTGAATCCTATAGCAGCCACAGCAGGTCAGAGCAAACCCTGTAACCTATTTTCTGAGCTTCATTGCTCTTTTTTCAGACTGCTGGTAGCTCTTACTACATGGAAAGGAAATTGCTGTTTTGCTGATAATCTAACCCATCATTTCTCTGTTCTCAGCATGTCCTCAGGAACACTTAAATTAAGGAGTTTATATGAGTCTGTCTTCTACATCATCAGATGTTACCTTTTTGCCCATTAATATCTTTTGAAGCTCTTGATTTCTAGCCAAATATCTGACAGTAAAATCAGTATGATGCTTTTTTCCATTTCTAGAAATAAGTTAATTAAACTCCCTTAGGGACCTGAAGAAAAGCCTCTTATCTTTTGTCAGTTTAATTTCTGTTCTATCCATTTGTGTTAGTGTTTTGTGAAAGAATACTTCTATTCTATTGCTTGTTTAGTTTACCTTTTTCTTAATTTTTGGTTGCTCTTCGCAGATGTCAATATATCTTAAGTAATGCATGAGGAATTAGAACACAAGAATTAAAAAACTCTCCATATTTCTCAAAATATCTTCATATCTTCAAATTTCTCTTCACATTTCCCTCTTTCTTAAATTCATGACACTTGTTATGTAGAGGGCATATATAGGCAACTATGACCTACTGCAGTGTTTATTTACATGAAATTGAAATTAATATGAAACAGAGAGTACAAAGCCTCCTCTCATTTACTCCTCTGACATTTTTTTAATCTGTTTTTAAAGGACAATATGTTGAAAAGAAAAATCTGCAAGAGAAAAGGGAAATGAATGAAAGAACTGGATTGTGAAGAAAGGAAAATTAAAGTACATGCATAGGATATTAAATAGCTCATTTACAAACAGCTCTTTTGTGCACACAGGATGTTATTATGTTTTTTCTAAAATACCGAAATGTTAACATGATGTAAAATTTCCATACATTCAAAATCATATATAAAAATTTAATTTTGAACTCCTCTGTTCAAATGGTAACTGTGGATCTGCTCACATGATGATGGTTTTATTCATTTATCAATAGGAGGCAGTTTGAGATCCCAGCTAGGCAGCCTGAGAGAGTAAAATATTAGATTTTCTGGGCTACAGCTGCTTATAACATGTTCTTATCATTAATGTGAACCTCTAACATTCATGAACACATCATGAATAAAGAGCAACATTATGGAACTGGTAAGAAACAAAAGAAGGATAAAACTTGACATGGAGGGTTCATTTCTCTTTTGTTGCTATTTTGTCACAGGTCACACAGAGTCCCTGGGTGCTGCTGTCCTGTGGCTCGGTAATTCTTGTCTAAGGATAAACCAGAACAACTATTCTACTGAGCTTGTGTCAAAGGCAACTGTGAGAGGAAAACTGTGCAAGAATCAATGAGAATGGGAAGCAGGAGAGAAGGAAGCTCATGAGTGTTAGCACATGTCATCCTCTACAAGGATGTGCAATTCAGCTTTCAGAAAGGTCGTTTTTCTTTATTCTATTTATACAGCTGCTTCCAGTTAAAATGAAATGGTTATTTGCTGAAAATTGATACTGATACATTAAGTATAATGATGATTTAAAAGATTTATGAAAGGCAAGTTAATGAAGTTGAGCTGTTCAGTCTCTTCATTCTTGGTCACCCTGTACTTAACAGTAAATTGCTTATCTCTAACTATGCCTGGTCTAGGAAATGTGTGCATAATTGCATTGAAAGTCATGGTAGTTTGACAGATACACACCTCATTCTAGTTGCAGTTATTTATCAAGCATATTGTGATTATGAATAAAGGAATATATAGCTTAGCTCCAGTATTACCACTTACTCCAGTAACTTCCTTTTTTATATAGATAAAAAAAGCTATAATATTGAGATAGGCATAAATGGACCCTTTTGGTATGGCAGTGGATGTGTTTCCTGGGTCAGGAGTAGTAACAGGACACAGACATGTATGAAAGTGAAAGAAATAGCACAAGTGGAAATGTCTTTAGACAATCCACCCTAGTGGTAGTGGTTTGTTTGTCAGTCTTCAAATTGATTTGTGCACAGTAATGCAAAAATCAGAAGTCTTCAAAAGTGGTGTTTAAGAATACCATGTGTCTAAATCTAATAAAAAAGACAAAACTTGAAACAAATTCATCTAAGAAAAAGATAAACTTATGGACCTTGAAGTAGCTGAAAATGCAGCGACTAAAGAAGAAAACAGTAAGGAACAGAAGCACAGAATAAACTTGCTATGTTAGATTTTATCATACAAAAAATTGCAGTCCTCACACTGCAGTGGGCTGAAGCAATTCCCAGCTTTCCTTCTGCTTTGCTATTAAAACACTTCTTTTATATCTCAACTCTCTGTGGCCCCATTTTCTTTGATTAAACAAAGCCATTAACCCATTGATATCTCTGCCGAAATGTGACTTTCCTCCAGTGAGTAGCTCTGTAGGTGGCTTTTCAAAAGTGAGAGCTCTCTGGAGTACTCAAAGTGCATTCAATTGCCCACAATTGCTTTGAATGGGTGCAGTAAGTGGATAAATAAATTTCCAGATGGCAGTTAAAAAAATGAGATCAGAAAACACATCTCCCACACCAAAGAGTAGTGTAAACAGGACTGTGAAGAACCCCAGGAGGTCCTTATTGAATTCTGAATATTCCTGAAATAGAGTGCTAGCAGCTGTGGTGCTAAGTACAACAGAGCTGCCTCTGTTGACCAACACCTTGAAATACAGAATAGCCAATCTCATAGAGGAGGGCTGCTTTTCTCTGTTTTTTTTTCTTTTTTTTTTTTTTTTTTTTTTCTGTGCTTCCATGATACCATAGCCTCAGCTACAGCTTTCCTCTCTCTCTGACATAAAGCAAAATCTCTTGGCTCATTAAGAGCCTACTCTGTGCATACCTTCAGCATCCCATTGCATTAGCTCCCTGGAAGCAACATCTTGTCTCTCTCCATGTAAAAGGATGGTACTCTGAGTGTAAGACACTGCGAATGTCCCGTGTCTCTGATCTTTCTCATTGCCTACTCCTTCCTCTTGTCTTTTTTGTTAAGACCAGACAGTTTTGTGAGGTTCAATTTTCTTCCTTCACTCCTGAATTCCCCATATTCCCCCTGCCAGGGGTTCTGTGCTCAGTCTCTCTTCCCCTCATGATCCCTGCTCAAAGGCAGGAGCAGCACACACGATTTGCCCTTGGCCTCTGCCCTAGGTATGTGTCAATCAGATCACTGCTGAGGGGTTGAGCAGGGGTCTTGTGTTGTGACAAACTGCTAGTGCAAGCAGTTATTTGCTTTGTAGCAACTCTAAGAAGTTAAAAACACCTTCCTTTTATTTTTCCCCTGCATAATTATACTCCTGGCTATAATAATAGAAGACTATTATTGCCTGAGATTCTGGAATTCATCAATGCCTCATGGAAAATTATCCCAAAAATAACAGATGAAGAGAAAAAAACCACTTAAATCCTGTTGAGTTCAGCCTAAATTGTTACAAGTCAAGTCTGGTGTTGCAGTCCTCCCAGAATTGTGGAAGAGAAAGAATTCAGCTTCAGTGAAGATTTTGGGAGATTTCATGATGACCTCTCATGTGACTTGGCTGGTGCCCTCAGCCCTCCTCTTGTGAGATGGCCACAGGACAGAGTGTCTGATTAGTGTGGATCATCAGGACGCTCGAGGTTTTCATGTTCATTCCATGGCCTTTCCAAAAGAAGTAAATTTCACTCAAAAAAAAAAAAAACAAGACCAAAAAGCAAGAATATGAGGAAGTTTGGAGGAACGATTGAGTAGTTTCTGTTTCTTTTCTGCTCCTGATTTCACCAAAAGCTGCATGAGTCAGTTCAAGTACCCATGAGACATTTTTAATTCATTACTAGCATAGCAAAATCTTTTCCTCTCACTTTATGTGCTTTCATCCTACTGACTATCTGAATATGCTTTGGAATATGAATTATAGGTTATATTCTTAAGGAGAATGTCTTTAACATAAAATCTTCCCCCTAACATAATATTCTATGATTCTATTTTTTGATGCATTGCATAACATATTTATACAATTAAGTTTCTTATTAAACTTTTGTACAAAATTAAACTTTTTTACAAAGTTCTCTAATGAAGATAGCACATGAAAAGCCGAAAAGCATTCCTCCTGGATATGCATATTTCCTCCTGGAAAGCATACCACTATCCTAATTAATTTCTGTCTTTTCCTTGTTTGTTTAAGAAGCTGCCTTTTGGGATGTCTATAGCATTTTTGAATGTCAAGAGGGGCCTGGTACTCTTCTGGTGGAACATGAACATTCCTCATGTTTCCTTATAAATGTCCAGCATTGCAAGTTCTGAAGGTGCTGACGAGAATTTGTTGTTTTAAATACTGCAAAATAACAGTGTGGGGATACCGTAGGAATGGGATCTGGAGTACCAGTATGATTAATGTTTTAAAACAGGCTGTTACAGATTTTCTACAAATCACAACTGGTTCCAGATTGGAAAGTGTTTGCTCAAATACTACTATACTTGTTCTTTTTTGCTTTTGATGGCATCTGCTTTGGCCATCTTGAAAAATTTTTTACATTTGAAATATGCTAATGTTCATAACATGCTCCGTGAATTCTCAGACTATTTTTTGGACCCAGGGAGGAGAATTTTGGGGTAGACTAGGTCTTTTTATATAAGGATTAAGTTTTCAGGACTCTAAAAGATGACAATTGTAAAGAGTAATTCATATTTAGCATGATTTTTTTTCTAGTTTCCAGAGGCAACATGATTTAAGCACACTATAGCAGTTTTTAATAATTAAAATCACAAGATTAAAGCAGAATTATTTTTTTTATAACAATCAAAAAACATTCATCATGTGAATGATGTGAAATATAGATTCAGTTTTTTAATATAATGACTGGAAATTGTAGATTTCACTTTCTGACGCTGAAACTTTTTGCCTGTGGTTTGAACATTGCATCAACTTAACTGAAATACAGTTTCATTGTGTGGGTTGAACTCGTGGAAAAAAAGCAATTATCACGTTTGTATTGGTTTTATTCTCTTGTGCGCAAATATAAGGAATTTTTCCTTATATATGCAATGTTATTTCACTTCACATATCACATCATTGTTTTTGAAGATAATATTAATATTTTTCATGGCTTCTAGGGCTGTTTTTCAGGCACTTTACAGAAGTCAAAGATATGATCTTTGCACTGAAGAGTCTGAGGGAATGTGAGGGTTTGTGTTAACAGATAAGCTACACTTTAATTTAAATCATTCTTGACAACATCAAACATCCAGGTGCAACAAAATCTGATATCGCAAATTGAAATTGATGTATGAATAAGTTTATCATATATTCAAGTTTTCCTAGTTTGCTTTTTTTCTTCACACAGAAACTTTTTGAAGCTGTATTTGAAGCCTGCACGTGTACCGTGAGTCCATTTAGCCACTGACAGAGAGCTTCCTGTTCAGAGGGGTCTTGCATAGATTGCAAAGTCAGCAGTTATAAAACTGTACCTTTTTTATTGTACTGGTACCACTACACAGCTACAGAAAGGTATAGGGAGCAGAGGAAACTCAGAGCAAGTTAGGGTATGAATGGCTAAGAGACAAATTATCTGGAAAACACAAGCTTCTGACTATGTTCTTGACACGAAACGAAACAGCAAGCACAGAATTGCTTGTCTTTGTAAAGATCACCATATTTATGGTCTGAATTAAGTTATTAGTGTACAATTCCCTGATTTATATTTCTGCCACCTAAATTCAAGAATTTTTTTCATTTTTCAGTATATATAATAAACGCATCCTTTGTAATCAGACACAAGACAGATTACATTCTGCCTATTTGCAGTAATGAAACACACTCCTATGTCCTTTTTCATCAGCTTTTGTCTGTTTAGACTGCAGTAAATCAGTGAAATATTCTCCTTCTTGCTTGATTTTGAACTAAATCCCTGGCAAAGAATCTGTGATACACTTGTATTATGACATATTTTTGTAACAATAGGCTGTGATGACATAAATTTGGAATATTAATATATGTTCAGTTATTAAAACAGTCTTATTCAGATTCATTTATATTCCACAACAAAACCTGGGGAAAATAAAGAAGTGCTGCTAATTGGTGGGTCATGAGAAATGATGTAGGGAAGCAGTATAGTGGTGAGGGCTGAGAAATAATAGGTCTGTATTGTTCCATTCACTGATTTGCTTACTCATAATCCTTCTATAAGGCCTGTAAACACAAAGAAAAACTTAAATGTTGAGTCTCAAAATGGAGATTCACAAATAATAACTTTCTTCTAGGGAGAGTGGTCTCTTTGAGTTCTATTTACAGTCAAGAGTGACAGTCAGGTACTTTTAGGCAGTTGCTTAACTCTTTAAAGTGTCCAAATACCCTGCAAGAACCACTCCCCAACCATGGAGCACTGCTTTGCAGTCTTTCACCAGCTTCCCCAGTGGAAGTTCAGACCTCATTATAAGCTGTAGCTTCCCAGCATTATTAGCATCACTCTTCTCAGAAATGTTTCCAGACCTATTTCCAGCATTTCACAGAGTATCTGTGCTCGGCAGACCATGCACACAACACCTCTGCTATAACTGGAAACAAGGGGAACTAACCTGTCGGAGCTATACTGAGCCTTTCTGAACTTTCCAGAGCTATTCCCCTTCCCCACAAACACAAGAGATGTCATGGAACACAGCAGCATGTGCATTTTTGTACCTGGTGCCAATGCTGCTTAGTGCTGAGAATCGGGACAACTTTCTTTACATACTTTTTCAGTGTTCTGGTAAGGAAAGAGCCTTTGATTTGCTTGTCTGTGATAGTTTGTATTTTAGAGGGCTTCAAGGAATTAGATTAGGGAATCTTCTTGCAGTTGTTTATGGCACTGAACTCTGAAAGTCTGGGCCACAGCCAACCAGCTGTTACATGAAAAATAAATTCTAAAAAGGCAATAGGATGAATGCTGTCCCCTTGTAACTGGGGAAAGGCTATGGGGCAGAGTGATGATGCAGCAGTTGTGCTGAGCACTGCCATAGTAGAAGACGGTGATGGCAGTTTTTGATTCTGCATGAGACGGTTTTGCCAAGGCTGGTCTATTCAGCCGAAATAATCCTTCATTGCCTAACAATAATTTTGGTGCTGTTTGATTGTAATCATTGACAAATGCCAAATGAAATATGTAGTAGTGGTATTTTACTGTAACATGGTGTTCTGAGAAAGTGTGTAGCATGACATTTGTACGTAGACACAGTGTCTTCTCTTAGACTACTTGGTGTATTTGGAAAATACATTTCCAAATAATTCCAGGCACCAGATCCTTTGTAAAGATCTCAGTGTAATCAATAACTCTTGTTCAGGGAGTACCTCTTTGTGGAGCTATAGGAAAAGAAATTTATGGCACAATCTTTATCCTTCACCTTAAAGTTTTGTAGAGGGCTGGTGAATCCAACAAATACTTTGTCTTCCACTCGCTTGCTTATTTTAAGAGGTTTGTCAAGCATAAGCAATTGAATAACAAGAACTAAAGTGGTGAAATCTGGTGAAACAAAACAAATCCTTTGCTTTCTTAGAACACAAGAAAATGACTGATCTGGTTTGACTCTATCCTGCCTAGGATGCAGAGGTAGGTGCTCATCAACAAGAAACATCTAATAAACACATGCCAAAATGGATATTTCCTCTGATCCAGATTCCCTACTATTTGATAAAGTGGTAATGAAAAAGCAAAAAATAACTGTAACTGGAAAAAAAATGGTATTTCACAGTTCCTGATTTTTCACCTTGCTTGTTTTCTGATTTACAATAATAATACCTGAGTTGAAGTATAGTTGATTGCCTTAAACAGCAAAAATGATTTCTTAAGGTGTGATACAGTACTTCCAATGTGTTATCATAATTTTTGGAAACAGTTATATTTTTAAACTCTAGCATTTTCCAAAGTTCTACTTATTGATTTTGAAATGTCAAAGAATTTCGCCTGTAGTGATTAAGCAGATATATATGGTGACAGATACTGGTCTTCATCACTGTTAGCTTAAATACATGGAAGTAGAATGTTAAAGTGTATTGCCTTTGGTTATGGCAACACTAACAGTAAGGATTTTCAGATCTGAAGTAAAGACAACTCTGTGGATGAAATAGAAGCAAAGAAATATATTCTGTGACCAGCCAAGCAATTTAAAATGCACAACAGAATACATACTCTGTTCCTGATTCAGCATCTTAAAATGAAGGAAGGGAAAAATGTTCTTACTATTACACTAGGTTTAACAGACCTGTATATTTGCTACTCGTCTAAGAACTTGGAATGCAGGCAAGAAATATGTATTTATGGAGATGCACATATTCTCCATAATTAGTCTACTACATGATTCTCTGAAGAACCAACTGTTCAACCTCAGATATGAGCCTCTGTATAGAGTGTAGTTATATATAAGAATTGTTAGGCTATAAAAGGTTTAACAGCTATACATGCAATGGTGGCTGAGCTTGTGTTGGTACATGGCTTCTCCTCCTCTATGCCTTTACATAAATGTCTAAATAAATCTTAAAGTTTTGGGGCATGTGCTTTCCTCAGGTGAAAGGTAACATGGATAATTCAAATAAAAGTTTGAGGTAGCTCAAAAATATTTTACTATATACACAGTGATGGATTACGAAGTGGAACATAAAAGCTTTTGCCATGTCAAGAAATTACAGAATAAATGTTACTCAAAGCTATACTTCAATACAAGCCAGATATTGAATAGAAAGAACAAATTTCTTAAGGAGATACAACATGAATATGATTACAAAATGTTAGTAAGATATTAACTGAAATGTACAAAACTTTTTCAAAACAAGTATTTTGCTATTAGTTAAGGAGAACAGACAAAGAGTACTGAATGCTATCTGAATGTCACTAACTACAACCACCCATCTTCATTTGCTTTTGTATTTTGTGACCCATCAGATAAAACAATGCAGCTTCCAACTTGGACTATGGGGTCAGTTTGAGGCAGACAGGTATTTTGGGTGACATTAAAATACAGTAAGTTCCACCTGCCTTGTGGTATGGTCTTCTCTGTTTAAAAGCAGTGAGACCAAGGTTTTAGTAACATGTACTTGTGACTATTGCCTTTTTTTTTTTTTTTCAGAAACAGGGTACATGTGGCATGTGGTAAACAAGCTACATTAAAATATTAAAATAATTTTTTTATTTCAGTGCAGCCAGATATTCTGTGTACAACTGAAACCTTAGTTCAAAGAAAGGTCTAAAGCTCTATTTAGTACTATGGCACCACCACCAAATACGTGTATGAGTTCATTTGTTTTGAAAAACAAGCCATTTGAGTGGGCTTTGGCACAAGGACTCAGCCACTCATCCTTAAATGCTGCCATGGAGATATTTTGCCTGCTAACTTCATGTTCCTGGAGTAAAGTCTTCAGAGAAAATCTCGCTTGTCAATTAGACATGCTCTTCTCTTGATCTTGCTCAAGTTGTAGAGTTTGTTTGCATAGAGAAGTTCACAGTGAATGAAGCTGTGAACTTAATAACTGTCCAGAGATCTTATGCTATTTCTCTGCTTGGACACCTTTGGCTATTCTCTGGGCTTTTATGCTTGAGCTATCAGTTGGAAGTCCCCTTTGAATAAATTTAGAGGCTGAACATAGACTCAGAATTTAATAAAGTATTTAACTTGCTTTAATCTTCAGAGAAGGGTGAGGGAAATTCCAAGTGACTGAAAGGACACAGAATAAGTAAAGCCTTTGGAATTGAAATCTGTTAAAGCTTTAGCTAATTTTATATGCCTCAATGTGTGCACTTTCATGTTCCCTGGCAGGCAGGGAACGGTAAGCAATCAAGCAAGTCTGAAATATGTCCCTGCAAGTCAATGAGTTCGTAGTGTATCATGACGCATTTCTCACTGTTTGTATAACATACTGAAGAGCTACACATTAATGAGAGATGGCCTGTCCCCACACAACTGTAGGTTGCAACTTCTTGTTCTGATGTCTGCTGCTCTTTCACTAAGTGAATTTGAATCCAAATGGATCTAAAGATGGAAAGCACTTGGAAAATTTAGTATGGTTTCAGAATGTACAGCTGCAGCTTGGAAATTTTTAAGGTGCTTTGTGCGTTTTTTGTTTGTGCTTTTATTGATGTGACTCATATTTTCCTGACTTTCTGCTTTTGCACAGAGACTTCAGATTGTCTGTGACATACCTGAAGAAAATTCATCTTCTGCTTTATTAAACTCATCCAAATCAGGTTCATGGACTGGGAACTACAAGGTTATCACTATGGTTGTGGGACAAGATTTTGAATTTGAGTTGATTTTGAATTTTAAAAAAATCTTCCTTTATCCAACTGTCAATTTTAATAATAAAACTCAGTTTTTCTACCTGATAAAATTGTTATGATTGTACTTGTTCTACAGTAGCTACCCTGAAGTTTAATCTGACGCCTGAAAAAAAAATAATGAAACTGAAACAGAAAATAGTGTACAAATTTGAATTTTAAGAATATAGATAACCTGAATATAAGATTGATCACTTTTTTTAAAAGTGCCATTATTTGTTATGCCTATGTACCTTAAATTGCTACAATTTATTGAATTCTCTTTGAATACTTTCAAAGTCTGTAATAAAATTTTCTTGGAAAGGCCTCCTTTCATAGTGGGTAAACATTAGACTTCTCTGCCTGTAGGTCTTAGTAACCTTACTAACACCAAGTCTAGCTGAGAGAAAAGGAATTGATTACCTTGTCATGGATTTGAATGAAGAGCAAGTGACTGTATGTACTTATTTTGTGCCAGTCTTTCTGTGTTATGGCGTGTTGAAGCTGTACTTGTGTGAATCGAGACTGCCATCCCATGGTTGCTCACAGGTTAGTTTTCACTGTAATTCCAGCACAGAGTGGTTGTCCCCCTCATCATCTCCCTTTGAAGAGTGTTTGTACTGGGTAACACTTTGTCCTTGCTGTATTTTAAATTTCATGTTTTGCCATGCTGTGCACTGTGTTAAACTTCTTCCCAGCTGCCAACTTCAGTTGCCTACTACAGGTAACTTTCATAGTTCTGGAAAGCTACCAAAGGGTAAGAGAGCACAGGAAAGAGATGAAAGCAGAAGGATGGCATAGATAGATAAAAAGGACTCTATGCTATAGACCCCCAGGCTAAAAAATAATAGATATTTTGTCATCCTAAAAGAAATATTTTGGATGCTGCTACTCGCCAAGCTAAATCCTGCAGCCGAGCTATCATAGAATCATAAAATCACAGAATGGTTTGGGTTGGAAGTGACCATAAAGATCATCTAGTTCCAATCCCTCCATCATGGGCAGGGACACCTTCCATTAAATCATGTTGTTCAGGTCTCCATCCATCCCAACCTTGAATGCTTCCAGGGGTGGGGCATCCACAGCTTCTCTGGACAACTTTTTCCAGTGCTTCATCACCTTCACAGTAAAGAATTTTTTTATAATACCTAATCTAAACCTATTCTCTTTACAGAACCTTAACTTTACTTAGTAAAGAGGCAAACTGTGAGGTTGCTGTAATTCCATATTTCCATAGTACTTCAATATGCTCTAGCTTCTCAGAGGAGATGGTCTAATACCTAATATTGTTTAGGGACCCATGATAGCTTGTCCTTCATAGATGTTTTTATGGATGCTTTCTAAGATAAGCTAACATCAACTGCTTGTTCCCGAAGTGTTGTCTGTAGAATGGCTTCAGAGCTCTCTTAACCTAAGCATACTGCTTCTGTTTTAAATAGAAATCCTCAAAGTAAACCCCAACAACTGGAGGGAAGGACTGAGAAATTTTTTTTATACAAGTCGAGTAGCTGTTTGTTTGAGACTGCTTGTTGGTATGTGTCCCGCTAGAGATGTTGACTGCTGCTGCCAATTTTTGAAAAGAGCATTTATGATGTTATCTAATATGGATTTCTGCTGAATATGTAATTTTTATTCACTGCATTGTGCTTGACACTAATGAAATCTGAAGACATAGCCATATGTGAAATATAAGAGGGCTGGTCTGCACAGGAACAATCATTAAATGTAAGGAAATCTGCTGAATATATAAAGTCAATACACCTAAATTACTGTATCTTCAACTCCTCTGTAGATAACATCATCCTTGACTAAAGACATTTCAGTTTGCTGCAGACTAAACCAAATGGTAAAACTGCTTTACAATGTTTACTATGTTTACTACAAACTTTACTATTCACCACCATTAAGCAGCCAAAGGTTACTGTACAGGTTAAGTGAATGGTTACTTGGTACAGGTTGAATGAGCACTCTCCAACATGTTTCAAAATAAATTTAGGCAAACCACATTAGTACTTTTTTTTTAACTAAGTCATGTTAAAGAAGCTTTGAAAAAGCACTTTACTGGCTTGGTACTGAATTGGTAGAATAACATTCATGTGACACAGCCTCAATCAGCTGGAGGAAGGCAGCAGACCAGATTTAGAGCTGATGTAAATGAAGGTGAATTTCTTCATCCAGTCTAATTCTTGGCTTTTTACTGGCAAAGCTGGTGCTGGACCAGAATCAAATGCAACTTGTCTTTATCATTTACCAAAATTCCTGAATTACATCTTGTTCAGGTTTTCTGGGAAAAAATACTGTTGCAGATATGATTAACTCATATAATTTTTTTCTTCAGAATGTGATGCCAGTCTGCTTTGATGCTGCATAGGTTATGATAATTAGCAGTGCTTTGAGTGCAGCTAAATTCATTGACTGCTAACAGCAGAAATGATACAATAGATTTATTGATGCGTGACCATTCTTCAGCTAGACTGTGACCAGACCCTTCTTAAATCTGGTTATATTTGTAGTACCTACACTCAGCCAGCAATTGGGATCTATTCTGCTTTAGTAAAACATACTAAAAATATGTCCTCCTACCTCAGATGTTGTGTGTCTAGGAAAAAAGCCAAGTGCAGGCAGACTGGGACACTAATTTCATTTATGAATAGTCATATTATACCCTCTAGCACAGCCACATATGGCCACATGATGGAACCTCTAAATGCACAAAACTATTTTAACAATATACGTTGTAAAAGGAGAAAACTATTAAGTATAATTTCCTCACTGAAAAAGATGGTAATCATTAATTGTTCTACTATTACTCTATATAATTTTCATATGGAGAAAACAGGTGAATGATTTCATATACTTGAAATCACCAGTTTGTTATATTGATATTGCAAGGTAGCCAGTAGGTGGCAATAGCTATTTAATTTAGTAAAGGAAGGCAGATATCCAGCTCTAGTTGCAGTGCTCGTGCTAGCTTTGCCTTACCAAATAACTCAGTCCCCAGGTCTTGCCAAGTGTATTGTCAGCTTTGTAGCTGAAGTACCTGCTGTGCAGGCAGGCTGTAATTTGTCAGAGTAGTCAGAGTTGGGACTAAATTTAAGTTCTAGTCTCCTATTCTTCTATGTATTCTATATATTAGCTCATTGTGAACTTCCGATCATTTCTTCTTATCTTACATACAAATTTCTGATGTATTCTAAAGACTCTATGAACAGATACTTTCCCAAGTCCTCTCTTTCTATAGCATAATGTATGCCTTTGTACGTATTGAGAGCCACTAGAAAGCTGTAGATATGCTTATGTGCGCACACTGTGTGTACAGATACAATATCATCTAAGACATAAAATGACCTTTGTTTTCCGTGGATGATGCAGAATGTTATTATCTATAGGATATGAAGAAGGAAGGATTTATATACAGTCCTTAATATTCATAAGAGTATAATAGCTGTAATGCTCAAGAGTGCTTAGCACAGTCATGAGTGTTTTCTCAGATTAACAAGACATTACTCTCATAAAGCATTATGCCCAGAATTTTTGGCAACACTGCTGCTCAGAAGTGTATGTAAAAAATCAAAAGGTCTGGTCCCTGAGTTGTCAACTGATTAGCTTTGTTTTCTGCAAACAGACATCAGGTGTCTCTGCTGTTTGGACCAACTGTTCAGCATATCTTCAGCCAGAAATTTAATATGAGGTGAGAATGAAAGAGAATGTCCATGAGAGAAGAGGATAAACAAGAGGCAGATGGTCCATGTGTGAAACTTGCAATGCCAAACAGGGGATTAAGCTGCTCTTTTAAAATGCTACTTCACAACCTGAAAGCAACTGAGAAAAGTTACATTTTCAGTAGCTACAGAATGAGAAAATTTAGTCTGGTCTTCATCAGAACATCTCCCATTTGTTGAACTATTATAGGAGCTGCTTGTCTAAAAAGTGACCTGTCTAACAGCAGTTGATTACTACTCTCTAAGTAGAGGGAAGCATAAAAGTGCCATCTCTCTGCGGGGTTTATCAAACCAGTTACCAGACTGATCAGCACTGGGTTGGAGGTAAGATGCAGAAGACCCATAAGAAAACCCTTTGGGCAGTCAAACGTTTGCCCAGCCTCAACAACGTATCAAAGCTGCTTCTTCAGTCAGTGCTTCTGCCATGATGCTGTGGGATGACTCGAGTTCTCTGATGGTGTGTGCTGTACACAAAGAGGCAGCATAGGTGCATGGAGCTTTGGTATGGAAAAGGTGATATTTCTGTCAACAGTTTATGGGATCAGTAGGGAAGTCACAAAGGAGACACAGTGGTAGGAGTCTGATATGGACTGCCAAGTCAAGAAGAGAAGGTGAGCAAGCCTTCCTTAAAAAACTGGAAAAAGTGCCCTGATCACAGGCCTTGCTTCTCATGATGGGTCTTGAACCACTCTGACATCTGCTGGATGAACCTCACAGCAGTGTGCAAGCAAGTTTATGTAGTTGTACCAATGACAACATCTTGTCTGCTCCTGTGTGCCTGCAGGGACAGGAGCGAAAAGCTGAAGGGGTTTAGTGTGCCAGGAGCCAAACTCTTCTCATGGATGGTGGGAGAAAGCAGAATTTGGTTACATCTGGGATAAGGGGAAAATTAGTGTGGGAACAGAAAAGAGAAAAAAAAAGAGAGACCAATAGAATCCTTGACAAATTGGAGTTCCCTTTAGCTGTGCCATGTGTAACAGCAAAGAGGTGGTGGTAGAGCTGATGCAGGGCTTCTCTTATGAAAACTGAAAATGGTTCATGTCTGAAAAGAAGTGTTTCATGGGAACATATGGTACTTTTGATCAGTTTAGTCAGGAAAGGTTTCTTTGCTCCATGGTGGAATATCCAGGTAGGAGCAAATCTCTCACAGCCACATTTCAGAAAAGCCATTGATATGGTGAATAGGACATTTGCTTGGTGTGAGTTCCACATCCAACACTTGCTGTGACGCTGTTTGCAAAGGGCATTAAAAGTTTGACCACAAAGACTATTATTTGGGGAGGTAGGTGGGGAGTGTGTCAGATTTCTTTTACTGCCCTGTTGGAGCTCTTTAAATAATTTAAATTCACATAAAAGGAAAGAGTTGAACATGACTCTCCTGTATTGTATATGAAGGATTTGAACATGAGGCTGCAAAGACATTTGGAGGGGTGGAAAAAAGCATCCAAACTCTCTTTTATGGGATCCAAACTCTCTTTTATAGGACTAAACACTGACTCTTTATATCGTTGCTGTATACCATAAACGCAAAGCCTGTGTCTACTCCAAAATTTATCATTAATTGTCTTAATTGTTTTTTAATTGACAACTTTGAGAGTTTCTTGGAGAGGAAAAAATCTGAAATATATTCACAAAATGGGAATTTTCTTTCTGAGGCAATTTCTTTTCCAGAAAAGATGATACCCCTTGCTGAGTTGTGCTGCCAGAACTCTTCCTTTGCATGAAAGGAAAAGACAGTTGCCATTAAAGTGTCACAAATGTCATGGCTGGTTCACAGTGCAGAATCATTACTGCTTGTTAAGTAAACATGTCCAAGCAGAGAATAAGTAAATCCCCATCATAAATGAGGATTTGGGAAGTGGTAATAGAGAACCATGCTAGGGTACCATCCTAAATGTATCTGATACCAAGCTGTAGCAAAATTAACTAGCACAACTGGCACAACTACTTTTCTCCACACAAAGGGTGGGTAAGACTGGGCAGATGTGGGGTTTATTAAAGAAATTATTGAAGTCCATGTTTAGGGAGGGAGGAAACATAGTTATATATGAGGAAGGTGCAGGCGGTAAGGGCTTCTATTCTGCTTCCTGCTATAGACTTCATTGTGAGCTGTCAACCTCAGCACAAATTCAGTTTGTAGAGAAAAGACCCCCACATATCTCATTTCCAAAGGCTTTTATTGTGTTTCAATACTTGATGGTACTGGAATATAGGTAAATGTTGTGAAAGAGCCACGTGGTATCTCCTGTCACTCAAGTGAGTTTTCTTTTACTGTACCCCCAATGAACACATTATTTGGGAGTTTACGATGACTGGTGTCTGACAGAACGACAGTGACCTCCAGGCCTGACCTTAACGCAGCAGCCAGAATGTGTTGGTACAAGTTCCTGTTGTATAGTTGGGAGTTTGCATGCTTGGATTCACATTTTGCAAAGCTCTGGAGAAGTGACAGTTTACACAAGACTGCAGGGGATGAAAGAAGACCTTTAATAAACTGCACGGCACACTCTCTAACCAGGATGAATGTCTATAAAGGCTGATGACCTAGAGGTAACAGTCCATATTGTCTCTTGGGCACCTGAGAGCAAAATGGTCTCAATGCATGAGCTTTCTATTTGGGAATTCACTTTTTTCAGTAGTCCTAAGGAATGCAAAAGCCCTCACTTTCAGGCACGTTTGAGACTGCAATTGTTCATTCAGTCTTTGCCTCTGAAAGTGCAAGGTGTTTGTTTCTTAGATAAACCTTTTTGTAGATTTTCGATGGATAGCAGTTGACTGGTGGTGCATTTTTGCTCCCTTATCACACTAATTCTCAGATACTTTCATTTTAACCTATTTATGCTACAAAGATAAAAACAAAAATAGACTAAATGCTGTGTCTATTTTGCTAAATAAAACAGGACCAGTTTTACAGTAGATTTTTGGTGAAGGTTTTCTTCCGTTAAAATGTCAATTTTTCCAAAAGGCTTTATTTCTATGTTAAAGTCTCGAGAAACATCTTTTTAAAACTTTGTATGTCTACTTTAATTACACTTTTTTTATACTTTAGTCTTCAGAAATAAAATTTAAAGGGAGTATTTTGTGGGTTAAAAGGAAAAGCAAGATGTGTAAAGACTGTAGCAGATGTGCTCTGATGCTTAGAGTTAGGATTAATAAAATTCTTTCAGCAAGTGCAGTCAGAACAGTGAACTTCAGGAAAAATTCACCACTTCGAACACATAGGCTGTTGTCACTGAGTCAGAAACTGGGAGTAATGACACCAATATATTAATCTTAAAAAATGTTTGGTATGAACATGAATTCTTTTCTCTTTGCCTCACAACTCCCTCCTCAAAATGGAATTCTGTTTTGGGTTTTAATATCTACCAATGAACTGTCTCCTCTCAGTACGGTAAAATTATTCATGCTGTAAGGTACTGCCATGGTGAAAGAGAGGATCAGGTTAAACTCATTAAAGACCCTAGGCTGAGATGTAACATTCTCCCTGAACCCTTCTGCTCACTGTCTTTGCTTCTTGCTGCTGAAGGGCTGTTCAGTGCCTGCACTCCAAGCCTGTTTTCACTGGAGACACAGGAGGTCAATTCATTGTCCAGATTCCCCCAGTCAGCCACGTGCTTTCTGTGTGATTCCAACCAAGTCATGCTCAGACCCTCCAACACATAGAAGAATTTCTGCCATGTAGGAGTCGAGCACCTCACTGTGTTTGAGAATCAGAGCTGTAGAGACTCTGTGCTTCTGGTCTCTCCCTGTGCAACCGGGATTTGAAAACAAAACAAACAAACAAAAAAACCTAAACTACAAAGCCTTTCCTGTTTCATAGGGAAGCCAAAAGAAAAGAAATTCATCTAAGAATGAGACACCCACATATTGTAGTGATTGAAATCTGAAGCAGTGTTAAAAAAATACACGAAAAAAATGTCTATGTGGAAAACAAAAGTATTGATATAAGGGCAACTTCTATAAGGCTTGGCAAGGATCCTGCCCCACTGGGAACTTAGCTATTAAAATAAGAGGATAAGAGTAGACTGATCCAAGCAAAGGCAAATGTTTACTATCATCTCATACATATGTTCAAAGCTCCTTTTCCAGATCAGATCTTGCACTAGCAAAGTAGTAATCACTAGGATTCCTGTGATTACAGAAAACTGAGGTGTAGGTAAGGGTTTCTCTGCCCAGATTTACCACTTGGGTTACTTTCCTAGAGTAACTGCCTCTTATAAGAACAAAATATAAGTGTGTAAAGAAATAAACTCCCTAGTACCATATGTGAAGCTAGTGTAAGACCTGTCCCCTCACAAACCCCCAGGGAGAAAAGCTCCATAATCTCTATGCAATATTCTTCTTCTTATATGCATTGAGGAATGCCAGTTTCATCTCTGTTAGCTGTTTAATGAGTTTATTCACTTATCAAATAGGACTGATTATGCCTTAGCATTGTCTTGACTTAAATATATGGATTTATTTGTTTTAAAATGTACTTTTACTATCTGCTTGGCTTCCGGTCCACACTCCATCCCCAATAGAAGAAACTGAGTTGCACACTCCCAGTGTATTGCAAATTACAGCAGCTCTAATACAGGTTTTACAATGGTCGCAAATCTGGAAGCGGTGCAGGAAGGTGAATCTTAGAATCACAGAGTAGTCTGGGTTGGAAGGGACTTTTAAGGGCCATATAGTCCAACGCCCCTGCAATGAGCATGGACATCTGCTAGATAAGGTTGCTCAATAAATACCTTATTCTAGAATAATGATGATTGTTCATCACTAAGAGAGCAAGTAGAATGTATTGTTTACTGGCAAGCCTCTTAGTGGATGCCTGGAGACACTTCTGAGCTGCATATGCTGAGCACCAGCCACCGCCAGTCACACTGACCACAGTGCTCTGACTTGCAGTGGAGACACTCAGGCACTCACATTGTCTCTGCAGGTCTCAGCTCCTAAGATAACTCATTCATTCCGTAATGTTAACTTCCAGAGGGTGCAACTGGGTGCAAATTCCACCAAATTAAACATGCCCCAGTGAATTAGCCATCTCATTTAATTCAAAAGGTTTTCTTTCATAAAAAGAAATAAATGTGGTCATTGGATAGTCATGATCATGGATAGTCCAACGGAGCTTGTACTGGTCCCTACTTTCTATGTATGTTTTCCTGAAAGAAGGAGAAATCAATTCAGAAGTAGCATTTTGTATGCATTTGCAGTGTGTTGCAGATATTGTCTGCTGTCTTAAGGTGTGTTAACACTTTAAATAATAGACTGGACTGTTTCTTAACTGGCAGCCTCCTCCTTGTATCTCCTTTGCACCTCCCTGGCTATCTGACTCCAAGACACGTGCTGGAGGGAGCTGGTCATAAGCAGCTTGGACTTGAGCCTGTCCATACTCTTGGTCACAGAGCTAAGCTTCAGAAAAGCAAAAATAATATAGATAGATTCCTAATATCCCTATTGTACTTCCTTGCTTTTGCTTAAGTTTAAAGCAGCCTTTTAGAAACATGATTGATCTTTAAGCAGTGGCTCAGGGTATGTAATCTTCATATATTAATAGACTAAAAGTATCATATAGAACCTATTCAAATAAACAGAAGCTTCACTCAACAACAGTGCCTGGCTTATCCTACAGTTTAGTTACTTCTGCCTCTCAGCCAGGAAACGTGAATGTGTATCTGCTGAAAATGTGTTTGGTGCTTTTCAGTTTGAGAAGATCCATCTGTCTTTACTTCATGCATCCTCACCAGCAAAAAGAGAATCAAGTTTCAGTTTTCAAAAATCTTGTGTATAAGAATGATTATGCGGCTTGCATTGCGAAAAAAAGGTAGAAAAAGCAGCTGAATATCTTGTGGCTTAATTTTAAGATTCCCATCAGTGATATAAAGAACACAGTTGGGTTTTAATTACTGTCTTGGTACAACCAAGATGATCCAAGAAAGCTCATTATTTGAGTGCTACTTGTTTCTTTAAAATAAAAGCAGAAGTATCTTCAAAATATGTATTAGTATATTATTTTAATTACAAACTACTTCAATAATTTCTTTAATAAACCCTATTATAATTACTTCAAATTAATTACTGGTTACTGCCCATAACATCTGGATATTGCAGCAGTGCACATGCTTTATAAAAACATACACTCAGATCTATCATATCCTGAAGTTTCACATGGATTAAACTAATATTCCATCAAAAAGAGAAGAAAGTGGTTGTCTGGGTGGATTGCACCTTAGCCAAAAAGGGCACTAGGCATGATGTTAGGTACTTAACAAAAAGAGAATAAGAACAGTGATGCACTGGGAATCCTGGCCATGGTTTTGATCCTTGAAATATCTGTTTTAAAAACGCCACATGCAATAAAAGATGAACAGTAATATTGTTCTGCAAATGCAAAAAACTGAAGCACAGAGGCTGAAATATGTCACACAGAAATACAGCAGCAGACCCAGTAATGAAACACAAATACTTGCTCTAACAATTTACTATGAAATTTATTCAAAAGTTTTTGGGTAGGTCCTTCTGCAGTTCTGAAGGCTGAAAAAGGTTATGTCAACTTTAAATCCCCACTTGCACACTTGTGCAAACCCCAAAGGCCCATGACACCCCTTTACTTGCTTTTGGAGCCCTCCCAGAGCCTCTTTAGCTCTGAGGGGAGTTAGCTACCTGCCTGTGGGTTGAGTGGCAAATCACAGCTGAGAAGGGGTTTAAGAAATAGTTTCTAGCTGCCCCTCAGCTGTTTGCTTCCTGGCTGAGACTGCAGCCCATCTGTGCAAGCGGCCTCCTCCATTTCTGCCCTGGCAGCTGGCAGTGGTCTCAGCTTCGGAGCAGTGCCACGAGCTGTGCCTTCCAGAAACAGAGGAGGATGGATGCAATGTGTTCTTGCAGGTGTGCGACAGCCTCTGGGCCCCAGCCACAAACATGAGAGTAATACAAAAAGGAAAATGGGAAAATGAAGTATCCACAGTGAATGCTTGATTTAACAGCCACAAACTGTTCATATTTCAAATACCGCTTTCTGCATTCATAATGTGGCTCTGCAATAAAGTTTTCTCTTTAATTCTCTTCAAAGGTGTTACTTTTAAGACTTCCCGCCACCTTCGAGTCCAAAACTTAGAGTTTGCTTAAAATAAGCATAGATTCTTCTGCTTTCTATCAGGATGAGAAAACAGCGACATGAATTCTTTCATGATTTCTTTCATGATATGATCTTTCCAATGTGGCCTGTAACAAGGGAGTAGTGGAAATTTTATGAGGAAGCAAATAAACTTTTCAACTTTGGTCAAGGCTGTCGTGTGTATTTTATTTGTATCAACCATCTCCCCATTCATCTTAGTTTCTCATTAACCCCACAAGTAAACACTTGCTTGGAAATGTCACCCTTGAGAACAGCCTGTTTCCAAATGACCATTGTTCCTTCTCCTGCTCTCCTTAGATCTTATCTCACATACATTTCTTCTGAGAGCCACCAGCAATAATAATCACACCTTCTCCAAGAACATGTGAGTAAATAGCTCTGGGGTGTTGCTGTTCTTTATGTAAGTGGGAGTTGGACTGGGATGGAACAGAGGACGATACCACTTAAACAGATGACTGCTAGATTGTTTTGGTGAAGCCACAGCCCTCTAGCTGAGCAATACTGTCTGTGTAATTTAAGAGACTGTTTCACTTGTGTCTTTGTCATACATCAATGTATAGAAAATTTCTTCCCTGCTCGTGCTCACAGATGAATGTATGTGTGTAACTTAAATCATGGGCTAGGCATACAGCAGGAGAGGGGCAGGGGAAGAGCTGTCCTGATTTTCCCATTTTCAGTATCAAGAGGAGGTTCCTGTGTTTGCTCAGCTGAGGAGAGTTGCCCCAAGCCTTCCCAAGGTCTCCTGCTCAAGTGGCACCAGGATGTAGCGCTCAGCCCAAGAGCTCTTCCCAGTAGGAAGGCAATAGGAGCTCCTGCTTTCAGACAGTGAGGGTGTTTTGGAGCACAAATAGCAAAGCAAGAAGTGAATATTTGGAGCCGAGAATCTGAGGTCAGACTCTTTTTGAGATGTCTTTATTTGCAAAGAACAGGGGTGTTTCACAGCACCTTGGTGCTCATTGTTCGAGGTTTCTCTGCGACACCAGAGGAAATGTCTGGGAAGGAAAACCAGCTTGGGATGTGAAGTTCAGGCCGGATCCCCTGTTGTTTCAACATCCTCCTGGAAGGGGCAGCTTGTCTTCACTTAAAGCTCTGCAAATCTTCTGGATAAAATTCAGCATTGCCGATTCCACGGAGCGTGTACCGCTGTGCAGCAGCCTGCTGCGCTTACCTGATGCCCTCCCTCCTCAGTGAGACGCAAAGCTGACGTACTGCACAAAAAAATGGGGGGAGACACATTGTCTTCCTTTTAGAAAAGCCATCCTGTTAGAGGCACTTTCCTCCAGCAGCTGGTGGTGCAGAAACTCGACATCAGATCACGGACAATTGTAACAGGATCCGCCCTACCCTCCCCGCCAGCTCCCGGCGCTGCCCCCGCGCTCCCCGCGGCCGGAATCGCCCGCGCCCCGCCCTGCGCGCACGGCTGCAAAGCCCTGCCGAGATAACAGGAAACGGGGGCGGCGGGGAACCCAAACCTGAGCTCGCAAATGCCCCGGGAAGCGACTTTTCCTCGAGAGAGACGCAGCGCCGGGCCTGGGGGAGGCCGGGCCGAGGGAGCAGCCCCCGCCCTGCCGCCAGCCGGGGCTGCGGTGCCGCCTCCCGCCGGCAGGGGACGCGCAAGGACGCGGAGCCGCCGGGGGCTCCCGCCCCGCCCCGGCGTGGGTGAGACCCCCCTTCCCCTGCTCCCGACCGGGAATGGAGGCGGGTCACGGAGGGTGGGCAGGGCACCTCCGGGAGCCTTTGACAAAGGGAACCCGCCCCTGCGCCTGGAGAAGGAGGAGTGGGATATTTGGAGCGGCGGGCACGCTCGCCTGCGGGCAGGCGCCGTCTGTACGAGCAGGGATTCGACGTGCTTCGCAGCTCTGTCATTCCGGCGTCAGGGACTGGGAGGGAGAGAAAGGAGCTGGTGCCTGTGGGGTGGAGGGGACCGACCGCCTCCCCGCCTCGTCCCCCAGCAGCAGCTGTACCACGTGCGGGGACATTTTGGGAGGAGTGCTCCCGGCTAAGCCAGCGTGCATAAACACCCTGCAGGAGCGTGCGGGAGCGGCCGTGTGTGCCCGCGCATCGGCTGAACGTGTCCCTCTGCGGCGGCAAGCAGAGCTTGCTGCTGAAGGAAAATCGCAACTATGCAATAAAAAGCCCTTTAATCAGTGAATGATGTCCCTTGTATGTATCAGTAACACACAGAATCCAGCAGACCCTCCCCCCTCCCCGGCTCTTGTCGCTAAGGTGGGGTGTGCCCAACCCTCGAAGGTTGCTCTTCACTACGGCGGCAGCATCCAGGGGTTCATTGCGTTGTGGAAGCGGCTCCTCGGCAGCCGCACGGCGAGGAGCGCTCGTCAGCCATCGCTGCCTGCCGTCCTACGGCCTCAGCGTGGGCATTGTCAGCCAGCCAAAAAACAACACGCCACAAGCTTAGCAAGCCGCCTTCTTTCCCCGAGTACGAGATTTCCATCATGTCTCAGCGTCAAGCGTGACAAGAAAAGGCACAGTTTTAAATGCGGATTCCTTCAGACTCTTGTTTACATCTTTACCCAAAGCCCCCGGAAAGCAAATAGTTCACATGTTTTGTGAGGTGGTAGGGTAGGGGTTTTTTTAACTTCTGACTCTTTTATCAATATATTTACACTCTGTCCTTGAACAGCATTTGTTAAGATTAATGTGCACTGTAGTATTTTTCTGATTACCTAAACTCGACAGCCTCATTAATAGCTGGGGTAATCCCCCAAATCTCTGAATATCTGAACCGGAGAAATTTTAGAGATTGATCTAAGCTGTGTAAGTCGGTCCCATTTCCTCTTCATTTGCTTGATGCAACAGAGAAAATCAGAGTGCTGGCAGCATTTGTGAGCAAACGAGGAATACACTACCCTTCTTTACTAAGGCTCCCTTGCATACAGCTTTTTGATATCCTATAATACAGGTGAAAAAGCTGCTCAGCTACTGTACAGGTCTACAGTTATTACTTAGTCCATGAGGTATAACCCAAGAACAGGCAGAAAATATCTAAAAAATTTTCAACATTTTCCGTGTATTAGAATTTAAGGAAAATGTATAAGCTGCTCTCTGAACCATGTTTCTTGTGAATGTGGCTGAATGGTACTTACTGAAAGATACAAACTGATTGCAGCAGGCCAGCAAACATTTTTTCCTGTAGTCTGCTGAAGGAGCCTTTTGTCTCCAATTTTTTGGCATTTGAGATAGTCCCATTTCAATGGCATCTCACAGTCCGATAAAAATTATCCCATTATTTGTCTTTTAAGGTATACAGCCTTAAGGAGCTCAGGGCTTAGATTGGGTACAGGACAGAAAAAGGATGATCTGCTTAGATCCCTTTTTTTGGGCCTGGGATTTCTCGATATGAATTGGACACCTTAACTGCAAGTACAGGTAACAGGGGAGGTGCTTGGAGATGGTAATCAGAACTGCACAATAAGTGGGAAGATACCTGAGTTTTAGCTGATAGATACTGTGAAGTGTAGGTACCTATGGCCAACTCACATCCTGCAGGATGCTCAGACTAAATGGGACTCAGCAGAGGCTTAAAGTCATCCCACGGGATGCAGCTGATACAACGTGCATTTATTTTCAAAGTAGCCACAGGTAATGGTGTTTTTATACATTTCCCTACTTGCCTGGGGGAACTTACCTGAAAAATGGAAGAGCTGGGGCCTGAAGGGGAATGCCCAGGCTGCCGCTGGGGTGCTTGGGCACCACTGAGGCTGTCCTACTATGGAAATGCAGTTGAAGGTTTGGAGAGGAGGAATGCATGGGAACAGGCTTTGTAGTTCAGGCCCTGCAATCCACTGGTGAGAACACTTAACAAGGAATGGGGAGTGCAGTTTCAGTCCCAAGTATCAATGTACATCTGTCACTTGATGCCTTTACTGAATGCACAGTGGTTATTATATCTATCACAATTAAGATTTACTGTTCCAGCTTGTCCACAATTTCCCCAATATTTTTTTCTCCATTTCATGAAGCAGAATTGTGTCTGTGGTGCCCTCTGCTTAACAAAATGCTGTCGATGTGTGCTGTTGTTCACTGAGCATGCCTGTCAGCTTGGTTCCCCCAGGGAACATAAGCAGCGGGAGCCTCGTTTGTAAATCTCCAAAGTGTGGTAGGCACAGAGAAGCACAGCTTAGCCTAGATGGTTGCTTATCTGGGCATGCACAGCACTAAATATTAGGCTGGCAAGTATAAAAATAAGATGGTTTCTATAGTGGTTGCGATTTTTTTGGATATTGGTGTAAATTCAGTCTAAATTTTACAGTAGACTTTTGTGTTCACAAAGCTTCAGAAGTGTTCAGAGCCAGTTTTCTGACTGCCCTTGCACTTATATTTTTTGCCAGCATTTGTATTTCCTTTTCTTTGTTCCCTTATGCAGTTTCTTATGTGGGTGTGAGAACTCTGTGCTCCGCTGCCATATGGAGCAAAAGTCTTGAATTTATCTGTTTTCTGTATTAAATCTCAGCTGAAAAAACCCATTTGCTGTGTTGTCTGACTTCTTCGGAGACTGCAGCTTCTCTAATCAGTTTTATAACAACATCAGTTTTGTAATGGGGGAGGGGGGATACAATTTGCCTCATAGATAACAGGGATAAAAGTCTGTAGGAATCTCATTCACGTGACTGTTTTGCTCTGACTGTGCCTGGATGTGATGAGGAGGGTGCTCAGTCATGCTGGTGTGGGAGCTGCACTCTGTCCCTCAACCAGCCCTAAAGGGAGCATTGCACAGAAAAGCAGCTGGATGCTCTGCTTTGACACCAAGGGGGTGGTGACTCCAGAGCAGATGATGGGGAAAGTGGTGACCTTGTAGCTGTCTCATTTCGTGCCCAGTTCCAAGACATCTGTTAATTTAACATTGGCTGTGAGAACTGTCAGAGCAAATGGCTTGGAAATGAGGTGCCATAGTGGGGAAAACCTGATGCTGTATAACACTGCTCCTTCAGAAAAAAAAAAAATCTTAAACCTCATACACCCTCTCTCCCTTCGTAGCTACAAAATGCTCTGTCATTGTCAGTCTCCCATGTACAGGGTGATGAATCGCCATTTTAGGGAGGCGTTTTATGGCTCATAAATACTTGGGTGTGTCAGACTGTAATGGATCCCTTAGGAATGACAATACTGTTTGGACAGTGGCTGAGCACATCCCTCTGAATTCCCATCCCTTTAGCATAGAAAATGGATTTTAATGGTCACAAACAGATGGTGTTCATGAAAGGGAGAAAAAAAATCAGATTATAGCTCGTGTCAGACAGGGTGGAGAAAGTAATCTGCTATATTTAAAGCTTTATTTTATTTGGAACAAGCTTCAAGCAGTTGTACAAAATAAAATCTCAATATTACTATTAGCAATAAGGGGATCTCAAAAGACAGAGCAGTTCAGGTCAAACTAGTCAGAAGAATCTTAAGTCCAAGAGTGGGGTTATATTTTAGCTTGCTTTTTTTTGTTTCTTTGTTTTGTTCAGATCAGAGGGGTTTGATTGCCAAAATTCAGCCGTCAGGCAGCAGAGAGAGTTAAATTGAAGTGTCCTACATCCCAGGAGAATGTCATTAACAGTACCTTAACTTTCTGAGCATTATCTAAGTCAGATGGAAATCTAGTTATTTCCATTTATTAGAAAGTCAAGAAAAAAAATATTCAGGCTTGATCGCCCTGAAATAATTATTTCAAACAGGATACTGGACTGAAAACTCCTAGCATTTTTGGTTCAAATGCTTGTTCAAGCCTCTAGAGAGCACATAAACACCCATTAGTGCACACTTCATGTGTAATATAGTGATAAATACAAGGCTGAGGCGCAGACACACAAGACTTAAATTTCCTTGTAGACATTTAACTCAATTGTGATCTATTAAAAAAATCTGTATAATGCCTTAGATATTTCTTTAAATTATCACCTCCAATCACCATCAACAAACAGACACAGAGTCCTGGGAGTCAGGACCAAAGCCCATAAACTTCAGTTCTTTGCTGGTTATGGCTACAGATTTGCTGATTTGCTCTTTCTAATGCTTTGAATCTTACATTCTACCCAGAGATAGTTGTTGTCTTTCTTTTTCCACTTTACTCAACAGAGTGCAGAAGGTGGTGGCTAAGGTATGTCTTCTGAAGTACTAGGTGCTCTTCTGAATGCATTTGCCTTGATGGTAGGGAGAGCTTAAATGTGAATGGCAGCTGCTCCTCCTTGAGCCACATTTTAAAATGTAAGACTATGCATATATAGAGGGATAACAGGTATCTGAGCATATTAGTAGACCTTTTGTGAGGAATCTTTCTTCTGCCCTGTCATCTCTCACAGGGTGGCAGAAAAAATTCGCATCCTTCCTTTCACTCTTTGCTTTTCCCATGCCAGGGTTGCATATTGTGAAAAAAATTTCTAAGTATTTAACACTGTGTGTGGATTTTAGACTACGGCGTGCATTCCTAGCATCCAGTGTCTAAAGCTTTTTATAGTTCCAGCCTGCTGTGTGTCTTTGGAGTCAAAAGAAAGGTAAAATATTTTTGCTACTCTGTCATCAGACAAAGCTTCCAGTGAACAATTTGCAGGGCTTGAATTCAAAAGATAGCTGAAATGGGACCTTGGATTACCAGATTAGCAGGAGTGGGGTTGCTACCCTACTGTATTTCTGCAGTGCCCTGTGAGGCCTGGCTGCCATGTAGAAAGGTCTAGCACAGCACTGTTAAGGCTTGACTGAGCAGTGATAAGGTTTTCATTCCTGAATGTGTCGTCTATGAGATTTGCAGGCCATTTCCTTGATATAAGGGGGAAAACCAGAGGAAGGGTGTGATTAAACTGCTGAAGTGATTGATGTAGCCAGCTGCTGTGGTCCTGGCCCATCGCCAGCAACACTGAGAAGCTGCAGTGGGCAGCCTGGAAGTACAGGAAGCACAGGGATATGGAGGAAACAGGTAGTGGGCAAATAAATCAAATGACATATGTGAAAATGGAAGAAGAAATTAATACTTTGAAGACTGTTCTCTGGCATAATCTTTTATATGAATCCTCTTGTAGGGATAATGGCACAAAAGGGAAAATTAACTTTTAAAGTAAAAACAAAACCTGTGAAATATTTTTTGTGAAATGATCGAGGGACTTCTATGCTTTTTAAGAGAGCATAAAGACTTAGTCTCTGCAGGGAGGGATGAGAAGCAACTGGGACCACAGTTCTGTTGAGTTTGTACCAGAGAATATGAATTTCTTTACAGACCTTTTTTTGAGACTTGCAGTAGACAAAGACCCAATATTCATCTCACTGGCCCTGAACCAAGCATGTTATAGTTGATTGTCCATCTTACTAACCTCCTCTGAGCTCCACTGGGAGCCAGTTACTGACATTTGCACTGTGCATGGAATGTGAGTATCAGTGTGTTAAATCAACACTAGCATACAGTGTTGTCAGGTCCTATTTTTAAGGAAAAAATAATCACAATACTTCTTAAAGTCTGTGCTTCTGGATCTGTATGAGTATCTCAAAATTCCTGAGAGAAGGAAGGAAGGAAGGAAGAAAAAGAAATAAAGAAATAAATAAATAAAGAAAGAAAGAAAGAAAAAGAAAGTTGAAAATATGAGCCAAATGCAGAAATCAAAAGAGAACTGAACAATAGAAAATGGAATATGCTTTTTAATGCTCATGATTTTTGTGGCATGGTCAATCACTTTTCAATACTTGGACTTGGTGAAAGTGGAAAAACTGCAGAGAAGTGTAGACAACATTTCTTGCAGATCTTTCTAGGGAAAGAACTGAGGAACAAAGGGGACATGAGAAGGTCTTTGTCTCTTTCTCAGTGGGGTGAACATGCCTGTTATTGTGTGAAACAGAAGGCAGCAGTGTATGCCTGGTGGCCCTCAGAGCTTCAGGCCATTTGGGTGATTATTGGGTAGCCGTGGCTGCAGCCTGGGAGAACAGTACGTGCTGGGTAACAACTGCGGGGCTGGTCTGTGTGAGCTGGGCAGCTGTCCCTGCCCGGCTGCACAGACACAACTGACTCGTTTCACTGAACGCCCCTCTGATGGTAATAACTTCTAGTCCTGGCTAGCTGAAAATGGATGGAAACTAGTGACCTGGAGGTGAAAGGTGCCATATCTCATTCCAGTGCCCTGAGTCACTCGTGCTGTCATTACAATGAGCTCTCTGTGCTGCATGGAGGGATGCTACTGCTTTGCTGCTTTCCAGCACTGCCTCTGAGCTGTGGTTAAATCAGATGCACTGCTTTCCACAAGCTGTTCCCCTATGGCCCCTTGTTTATTTTAAAGGGCATAGTAACACATTTATGTGTAGCCTATGACTGTATTGCTAATTACAAATGTCACCTTGCTCTATCTTCTCTTGCCTAAAAAGTCAGATCTTTGCTAAAGGCTGGAGACTATACAACTCATAGCAGAGCGTGTGGTGTGAGCTACCAGATGTGAGTGAGCACAGGCTGTGAGTGAGTTCAGTGCAAATTATTCCTGTTTCACATTTTGTCCCGTTTTTACAGCAATGTGGGCCTGTAATTCCTGGAAGCTGATAGCATTTCAGCTGAGGAATCTGCTTGTATACAAGTAAAAGAGCTACTCTTTGTAGCGTGTTGGTCTAGCCTGTAAGGTTTTGCATCTTGGTAATGTCCCTGAGACTACACAGTTTAATACTGCCTGCATATAAAAAGGACCAGGAGAAGCTTGTCTATCTAAATGACTCCTGTCTGGACAAGTCAATGGTGATAGTGTACTGATGACTGAGGTGTTTACATGCATATGGAAATGTAGCTCATTATTTCTGCAAGTACCATTCAACTCTGATGTTGTGCAGCTCTCCACCTTATCTAGTGTACCACACATTACAGACACCGTGTGCTATGTCAAAGTAAGATAGACTTACTGTGAGAAATCTACAGCACACAAGCCATATTCAGAAAACTGTATTAACTAAAACTCCTTCCTTCACCACTCGAAAAACATGGAAAACCTATTAATTAAAGTAAGAACAATCAGGAGAGTCTGAATGAAATTCCCTCTTATTATTTCTCCTCCATTATGCCTCACTTTTTTCTATTTTATGATATGTTCATGTTTGCCTGAAGTACAACACTGAAGCACAAATCTTCAACCAGTTTGCTCTGACTGGTTAAAACAATGCCTTGATACTATTTGTTTTTGTGAAATGAATGCAGGCCTCTGTAGAGGCCTTGTGCCTCAGTGTTTTGCAGTAAAGGTCAGGAGTCTATTCATGAGACTTCCAAAGTGTTATTGTTAAAACATGTCTTTGCTATGTCACTGTTTTCCCTTTCCTCTCCTCATTCAAAATAATACATTGTCGTTAGTGACTTATAAGGCTCTCCATCTAAATGCAGCATATCCAGCTTTCCTTGATTCCTTCCCCCCCAAACTTCCTTCCTATTTAAACAAAGAATTGTTTCAGTCTTTTGGGACCAAAATATGCCTAGCCTTGCTATCATGAAAAAAGAAAAATCACTCTCTTTTATGGAGTGATTTATAAGCACTGCAGTTTTATTGCTGTTGTGAGCTGCAGCATCGTGATTTGTTACAACAGAAAAGTTATATTCTAATATGGGCATTGTTGCAATGTTGACTCTAACCTTTCTATGGCTAATGTGGCCAAAACTTTAGACTTTTAATACATTAGTCACTTTATGAACCTCTGTAAGTGACGCTTCAGCAAGATGGGAGAAAGGGAGGAAGATGTGCTATTGTAATTCAGTAATGTTGTGTACAACTAGTCCTTGTACTCATTACTGCATTTTGTCACTTTCATAATATATCTTGATTTCAGATATCTTTAACTTAGTATTTAATTTTTATTCAATTGCTTTTAAAGTAAAAAAAAAAATAAATCCATAAGATCATTCAAAATGACATTTTCAGTTATTTGGACTCTCAGTTATTACTTAGACAGTTTTTAGACCAAGCCTCCTGGTGTGTTGTCTTTGACCAAGTTGTGTCCTATGGTAAAGTCACCAGTCCTTCATCTGGGCACACTGAGGGATGCTAAAGCCTAAACTTGCCCACTACATGCCAGAAATTAATCACTGCATTGATAACCTACTCGTTTTTTCAGATTTATCTGTCTTTACATTGAAACCATTGATTCACACTGCAATTTATTCTACTACATTAAAAAAAAAATTATTTTCCTCTTTTGAGAACATTTATTCACTATAACCATGTTACCTCTCAGTCTCCATTTTGATGAACTGAGCAGAGTAAGCTCTGTAGGTGTCTTGGCAAGGTAAGTTCTACAGCTGAGGAATATCTTCTGTGACTCTTATAGCACTCATATGAAATTATGAATGAGGTTTCTGATGGAAATGCTACTTATGTGATCACAGTGCCTGTCCAACACCTTCTCATTCTTTTCCTCATACCTTATTAAATCTTTGGCTGGTTTAAGTCCAAACAGTCAGAGGTGTGGCAGTCTAAGAGTCATTACAGTCTGCATATTTAAAGTTTTATGAAAATTGTTGCACTAGGAAGAGGTGATACTGAGAAAAGAAGGGCAGGTAGAGCTCAGACAACTGGCTAGCCAGCCTGTGCCCATGGGCTGCCCAGCCAGCATTGCCTAAGCTCTTTTCTCAGGGTGGTAGTGAGGAGACAGCAGGAAACACATTAGGGGCAAGAATTCCTATTGCATAAGTGTCAGAGAGATAAAGAAACAAAGGATGCAATTTCATAGGAACTCAACTTTCCTAAATTGTTTCTTGAGCTGCAGAATTAATCCTGAACTTCAGGCATCACTACTGGATGGAGTGCTCCTCACTCAGAAGAGACTTTCCTGTGTTAAAATTAAAGATGCCAGCTATGTCAGTTATTATTTTCATACTGGGAATGTATTTGATATTTTGAGATTTTTATCTCTCTATGCCTGTGAATTTGGGCTTTGTTGATCCTAGGAAACATTATGATTATTTGGCCACAAATGTGGACTGCATTATAGAACACTCTGCAGTGCTATGAATAGAAGCCATGCAGGGTGAGGCATTCAAGACATTTCTCTGTCATGAGAAATGTATCTGCCATAACAAACAGAATAAAATACTCCAACCAGCTCTGACAGCCAGCCACCTCTGGTAACTAATGTACTTTGTGATGACTTTTACTATCCTTACCATGTTGTGAATTGTCCTGCCTGTTGCTTTAAACGATTAGTAGCATGCATTCCAATAGCCTGCCCCATCATACTCACAATCCACCAAGTACATATCTGAACATATGGACTCAGGAGTTAGGCTGTCATCTCTTGGAGGAAGAAACTGTAGGACAGTACAGTATGTGTCAGCTGGAAGATTAAGGAGTCCGTGCTCGCTGAAAGAGTTGAGTACCAATTCTCACGCTCTGCCATGTCAGTGACTTTGGGATGAATGGCCACCTGAGATCAAGATGATTTGCATAGAAACATTAATGATGGTACAGTACAGTGAGTGGAGGTCAGGACATATGACTGGTGATCAATATTCATGGAGCTTGTGGGACGACTATCACACATCTGGGAATGGATTAAAAAGTAATTGATGTAAAAATTGCTTGCTTGTAATTTTAGACAATTTACAGGCCTCTCTATATATTTTCTTTGTGCTTGCATTTTTCAAGGAAAAGTTCTTTTAAGTAGCCCTGTGATGACATGAAACCACACTTTTACTTGCAGAAGCTTTGGCTGATT
This sequence comes from Manacus candei, assembly GCF_025592945.1. NCBI lineage: Eukaryota > Metazoa > Chordata > Aves > Passeriformes > Pipridae > Manacus > Manacus candei. Next base: position 8,141,573 of record NW_026138089.1, read on the forward strand.
CAAAGATTAATAAATTTTTCAGTCATTAAAGTCATCAAATGCACACTTGATAGTGTGTGAAAACAAAATGAGTTAAGTTTCCTACCACACAAAAAAGCTTCTTGGAAGGTTTTGTCTAACATATTATATTAGAGATGCATATTTTATATATATTATATAATAAAAACATAAATACATAATATAGATATAAACCAGAACATATAACACATAATACTATAATTATATATTACTATGCACTTTTTATATTATATATGTATATTATAGCATCAGATTCCCTGCTGAAGCAGCATTTTTATTTAGCATTTATGATAGTTCTGGATTTGTTGTGTCTGAATGGATAATAGAACAGTTGCAAGGAGGTAGCCAGAGCTGGCATATTACATGCAGTAAGCTAAAACTGTGGAAGGTGCAGTAGTATAAAATAGTGGGGAAAGAGTTACTATGAGCATAGATAAGGGAAACTAGGCAAAAAACAATGGATTTATTTATTCTTTTTAATAGTTTCTTAGCTGTGGAAAATTTGCATCACTCCATCACCATTAGAGAAACTACTTCTCTGCTGAGGATTTTGCAGAACATAGACCTGGACGTCTGTGAAGGGTCACAATACACATGTAACTGTTTCAGGGAAAACTACTTGAAGCAACCCAAAGGAGGGCCAGAGATTGGTGGTATAGACAAGCAGAAACCCTTTTCTCATTCTCTTGTATTTCTGCAATGCCATACTCCATAGGGGGCTAGGCAAGAAAAACTGGATCCCACATTCACTTTTGTCCTCAAAACTTTAACAGATGGAAAATCTGTTATAAGTCTATTAACTGGTGGTTTGTTATCATTACTGAACTTTACAGTCCAAGGCTGAATTTGCTGAATTTCATCTTCCAACTACTGTGTCTCATTAGGCATTATTTTTGTTAAATCTCTTCCTCACTCTAAATGTATGTAGGCTACAATCAAGTAATTTCTTAACCTCTTGAATATAAACATAAAGAGATACAGTTTATTCAGTTTCCACCTAACAGCTGTATTTTCCTGCTTTAACTGTCCTTCTCTAAGCCCTTTACAGATTTTCAGCCTCCTTTTTTGAAGCATGGATTCCCCAAAAGGACACCATGTTCTAGCAGTAAGCTCACTGAGGACATATGCAGAGAAAGTACTATCTTTTGCTACTCAATATTACTCCCTGTTTCTTCATCCAAAAATATTTTTTCTTTTAAATATGAGTTATTCTGCTCAATTAGCAGTCTCGTAGAGCCCCCGAGGTAATTCCCCATTGCAGAGGGCTGATCTGCATTCTTTCTTCCCACTTGCCCAAGCTTTTGTTTTGAAAACACATTTTGCTTGACTGGGCTTTGTATACAGGGCAGACAAATTGCTCTAACTGCTCTTTTAACCTTCGTGGTACCTGCGTATTTTATCAGCAATTCTGAACTTATTTTGAGACAATTAATGAAAATGATGATTCTGCACATTCCCCATTGCTTATTAAAGATTTGTGAATCAACCAATCCTTGTTTAACTTAACATGAGTTCCAGTGATTGATATAGGATTGCATTTTTCCTACAGTCAGGATAAAATGGTGCAAGTTTGTTATGAAATAACATGCTGGGCTGTTACTTAAGAGTATGAAACCTTCATACTTGCTTTTTGAATGAAACTTGCAGTTTCAGAGAACAAAACTGGATTTGACATGTCAAATTTTCTTTAAATCATAGTGGTTGTTCTTGGTCTGTAGCCATTGCACAGAATACCTGGACTTTCCACTGACTACCAAACAGTTTAGTTTAACCCACCTTTTCCTGTGGCTCATGAACTTACTCTCAGAGGGTCTATCAAGGCTTTTATAGTCACAATGCATTTTTGCTTACTGTCCTGGCTTTCTCTTTGGTCTCCCGGAGGGAACAAGAGAGATAAGGTAAACATTTTTTCATTGATTTCTGTTCAACTTAATATGTCTTCTATTATAGTAGCAAAGCAGGAGGATAGCATACTGTACAGGAGTAATCTGCCTGAAAGACACGGCACACACACAATTCCCAGGGTTTTTCTACTACTGTAATGACTGATAGACATGATCAGAGCATAATTCACATGGCAGGTTCTTCTTAATATTAAATAATAAAGCTGTTCCCGGTGCTCTAGACTAAGAGTAATTGTCTCTCTGTCTGCATTTGATAGCATCAGCAGAGAAGCATGCATGGTCTCCTAGGTTGTTAGGTACCTAACAAGTCTGGGATTCAGAATTAAGTCAAAGAAAGAGATACCTTTGAAATAATTTTGCATTGTGAGATACCTGCCTGCAACCTTAGGTGCCTTACCTTAGCCTAGGTGAGTACAGAGATTAAAAAGAGAGGTTCACTAAACTCCTTGCTGCTGTAAAAAGATGTAAAGGCTTCAGAAAAACAATTGCAGTGTGGAGAAGGGCATCCGCCTCTTCTTCCACAAAAAAAGACTTCCCCAAAACATATGTGCAGATAGGAGGTAAAATGGCTGTGTCACAAACTACTTATTCAAGTCTTGGATGTGAGTGCACAGCACTGCTGTCTCAGGAGTGTTCTGACTGACATCCACAGGGCTCAGTTCTGGAGTTCAGGATACCAAAGGCATCCTTGTGCTTGTGCACCAATTTGTTGTGGGGAGATGTACCTTTCATGTGTAAACAGCCATTCTCTTAGTTTTGTAGGGTGAAGTATCTGTCTGATGGCTACCTGGTTGGAAAAGCATTTGTGGCTAGAATTGGCTTTGTTCTTTTTGGCTGATGAAGGCAGATAAAGAGTGTCATCAGCAATTTGTCTATAAGAAGGCCTATTATAGCAATTAGCTTCTAACTTGCATTTCACACTTTCTACTCATTATCTTTGATAAATGAAGAGTGCTTAGGATCAGAAGTGCCTCCTGAAATGGAAGGGCTTAACCATGACACCTGCACATGCAGACATGAATTGAAATCACTGATACAGTGTTTGCTTCGTATCACTACAGTTCTACCACCTGCTAAATTGTTTCACCTCAGTGCTCAGGTCACGTTCCAGTAAGCATGACATGCATAACCTACCTGTGAGCTTAGGCAAGCGGAGTAAATTCACACTCCACCTCCACTGCCTCACTTGCCTTCCTCCTGGTGCTTTGCATGACAAGATGAAGTGTGTGCCACTGGACTGGAATAAAAGAGAAAGCCACTTGCAACTTCTTTAACATGATGAGAATGGTGTGGTGAAGGGAAAAAATTTTCTTAAAAAGAAAATTGCTCAGCTTATACTTTAAACATTTACAAAACTGAAAAATAGTCATAACCCCAAACACATCCATCACCATTCCAAATCCTTTTCTGATTAAACTGCTTGGAGTTCTGCTTGGCAATGATAAAGAACGGCATTTGGGAAAGGTCAGAAGAAACATTTTCGAGTTCACTCTTCTGGAATAGACATGTATTTAGATTGCTCAGTTCTGGTGTGTTGATCACTACAGTGACTTCAGAGCTGTGCATTTCTGGTAAGGAGGATGATTGTAGGTAGTGGGCTCAAACCTGTCTGCCCTTTGCCTGCCATGCACTTATGGCACAGCCACAAGAGGAAATTCCCTCATGGTAAAGGAGATGCATCATGTGGGCTGCTCCAGCTGTGATCTCCTGTGAGGAATCTCAATGAAACTGATCCTTCCATGCAAGTGGGGCAGCTTCTTGCCATTAGGCTTGGGATAAGAGTGTGCACTTTGCCTCAGAAGAGCCAATGCATTGGATCAACATTCAAGATTGCCTCATGGTAATTGTTCTTGCATATACTGTGTATTCTAGCCTTGACATAAGTTACTGTTTTAGACTATGGCAGATGCTCTTCCTGAGCTCACATACCAAAATCTTCAGATGGCAAACAAATATAAGGAATGTGGCCCAAGGTCCGGGATGCCAGTTGCTGCAGGAACAATTCACAGTCAGGATGAGCCAATGGCTCCCTCTGGGTTCCCTGACTCCATGAGGAATGGGACAGTGCTGAGGTGACAGCTGAATGCAAAGCAACTTGGTGATACTAGCAATGACTGACCCTACTCACTCCATTGGGACTGAATTAATTGGCATTCCATGTGGTGGTACAGTGGCTGTGGTTGTACAGTGACACACTGGCCAGCAAGCTCCATTAGAGCACCACTTTTTCCAGTACCTGCCTATGGCTGAAGAGCCTCTGCTTGGAAACATATGTAGACTAAAGGGTGCTCCTCCTGCTTTTTAAAAAACAATGCAAATAAGAAACCAAACTCATTCTGTTTGCTCTCCAGACACCACAAACGCCTTCTAAACAGTCCAACTCAATCCAGCTTGTTGATACTTTACCTTTGATATTCAAAGAGTAAATCCCACCTTCCCAGCAGAGGCCTGAGCACTAAGGCTTCTGTATGTGAGAAGCTGTTCTGCAGAAACAGAGATGCACTTGAACTCCTGCAGTTATTACTTGCCTATCAGACTAACTCACTGCAGACAAATCTGTAGAAAATTTACTGGTTTGTATTTCTCTCCTCTGTGTTAATGCTGCAGCACTGGAGCCAGAGAATGGAGAATGGAGTAGCTGAGCTGCAGAACTACAACCCGAGATAATTCACATAGTGTTTTAAGTCCCTTTACTCATCACTAATAGAATTCCTGCCAAACCCAATTACTCCCACCAAAGCTGAATTAACTTGCCTCTGTCACAGTAAGTTTTTTGCTCTATTTCATTACAAACTGAGGGGAAATGATTTTACCAAGTAAAATACTTATCTGTCTCCAGAGTTTCCTTATCTATAGGTAGGTACTTAAGTAAACATTTCAAACCACTAGACCAACATTTTCAAATACAAATACCCCTGCTTTTTGAATTAGATATCTCCTGTCATTCATCGTCTAGGTATTAAATGTCATAGGGTGTGTCCATCCTTTAAAAAATTTTTAAACATTTCTGGGGAAAAAAGGGAACAAAGGCTGTCACCTGCAGTGGGTGCATATTGAGTCTCAGTCTCCTGCTCTTCCTCCAAGAAAACTGCCTCATTGAAGTGGATGGATTTATGTGAAGAACATTCTGTAGAAATTTGTGTCCAAATTAAAACACTGGCTTTAATCAGTAAAGGGCAGATATTGAGTAGCAAAGAAGAGGGAGTTTCTTAGACACGTCTCCAGGTTTGAACTGTAGGACAGGCCTAAAATTGCCAAAAATTGTGTCACTTTGTACACGTGGTTGCTTTGCACATGCAGCTCAGTTTGCCCACAGGAGCCGTCCAGACAGTAAATCCACAATTTGTCAGGAAATCCACGTCTTGGCAGGAAAGCTTAGTATATATGGGGGAACAACACTGAAAAACAATCTCATTCCTTGCCTCGTACTTGAATTTGAGCTTGGGAGACCAGAAGAGATCACTATCTTTCTCATCTCTTGACTTATATAGAACAGAGTGTTAAAAAAGTTGTCTTATTCCCCAGCTCTAAGCATGTGGTTATGGCTGAACCAGAAAACTGTGTTTCTGAGTTCAGAGCGGAGCCTGGTGAAGCTGTGATATTCTGGCACAATCACATTTCTCCTTTAGGCTCCTTTGGAACAAGACTCCTGGTTAGCCTCTTCTCTGAAAATGTTTGTATATCAAGGCTTAAAATGCTTAATGGTATTAATTAAAAATTGTTTAAATTGACTCTTGTGGATAAGAAGTGGTATAAATGCATAATATCAGCAATAGCACTAGAATGAGGCAAACTAGGACATCCAGGCCTGTACACTGTAAGGTTAAATATGTGATATGAGAAAATTAATTGTACATATGTTTGTTGCTGCACAATCCAGGGAATGCTGACAAATGGAACATAGTCAGTCCAGTGAGAAATACCAAGGCAAGCCAGGAATGTGTTGTCAGGCAGCAATGACATCAGCCTACAACCCTTGCCAACCTCCCTCCGCCAGGTCCACAGTTCCAGATCGCTGCTCTGCAAGGGCTGCCACTCCCTTCCTGTTAAATTACTGCACAAAAGACCAAATCTTAAAGTGGTTGTTTGGGTTTTTTCCACTTTACAAGAATATATTCTGACTACCCAACGTCTAATGTTGAATATACAGGGACTTTGTTTATATGAACAAAATATTCAGCCTTTCAGGTGGCTTCCCTTCTTCTTGTCCTACTGTAGTCCTCCCTTCAATTTTGCTTGTTTTCCTCAGAGCTTGGTAAAAGTATGAGGGCTCCTGTTTTGACAGCTAGGTCACCCCCATCATGGTGTGATTTGTTACCACATGGTTGTGGTCTTCATCTACTCCCACAATGTTCTGCAAGCTGCTTCTGAGAGTGTATATAATGTCAGAATTCCTTAGTAAATAGTCTGCCACTGTGGAGGTAAAACGGATGAGGAAACTGGTGGCTAACTAAAGGCTTTTGCTTACTTGGCTTGTTCATTTCTTAAATACCAGAAAATGTTCTTCATTCAATGACCGATTTACTTTCAAAGTTTAAAAATGTTAGAAAATACTGTGTGGGAGTTGGAATTTAATCTTCCCAAAGGAGACACTGGCCTTCAGTTTTTAGATATTACTTTAAATGTACCTAAAAATCATCAATGGTTAAATAGAGCTGCTTCCAAGAATGTTTTGATGGCTTAAAAAGGTCAAACTAAAGGTTAGTTTAACTATTTTAAGTTGCATAACCTTCAAAAGACAGTGACAGCTGAAATAACTCAGTAATTTTACATAGCAATCAATATAATGGCTGGAAAAGCATGCAAAGGGATATATAATTTTCAGAACTTACTGTAAAATCCAGGTGGAATATTTTTTTACTGAGAAAGATGTATTTTTACTTCAGTTTAGATAATGTACTTTTCTATAGCATTGGGAAAAACTCAGTGAAGACAAAGCACTTCAATTTTACCATGAGGAAAACTCAGAAAAATCAATTCTGTTGTCCTCGTTGACAGTTATTGAATTATCTGTGAGTACAGCTTAGAACTTCCTTCTGTTTTTATGTTGGAATAGCCCATGGAAACTAGTATTACTGATTGTTAGGATTCATCTAGGTAAGAAATGTGAAAACTAAATCATTTCACTTATTCTTGTACTCAGTGGGACCTAAAATCACAGACACTCTGATAGAAGTTATTTTTTCATTTTTTGTATCTATCAAGCAGCATCTTGTCATATGAGCACTCTCATAATTTTGAGGTGAACATGTTCAAGCCTGAATTTTGACAAAGGTAGGAATTTCAAGTCTGTATTTAAAAAAGAGGGGGTGAAAAAAAGTAGCATCAAATATATTGTTGACTGAAAGATGATCTTATAGCTGCAGCTGTGGTTTTGGATTTGGAAACCTTGTGGTCCCTCCTATTTCTTCTGTAGTTGTCCTGAGAGATCTTTCACCTGTTTGATTCTACCCTCCACTAACCCTGACTATTGCCTTAATCTGCAGATATCTCCATTCTGAGTCTTAATCATTTTCTCACAGCTCTACCACTCAAAGTCTCTGCATTTTATGAATGAGGATATGATATTTATTTGTGTCTGACATTACAATAGCAGATGCCATGAAAACAGATAGGATTTTTGGTAGGAATTACTCATGAACATTTGAGTGCACAATTTAGTTTTTATCAACACCCTAGAAAAATAATGCCAGGAAAACATTGAGAATAGAACATTAAAAATATGGAAAATAATTAATTAATAAAACTAAGAGCTAGTGCAAATATAAACTTCTGAGTACATTGAAATGTACTAAGACATGTCTTAGTCTTCCCATGTCTTCCAAAAATAGCTTTGAACCTGTGTTCAAAAAGTTGCAGTAAAATATATTAGCATGCTTGAAAGAACTTATTTTTTTTACAATCCTAGCATTTGTTTTTTAGAATTCAAAAATTAAAACTTGAATAAACTTAATATATATAATTAATTAAATTATATATAAACCCTAATTTTCTTTCTTTCGAGATTGAGTAGCTTTACCATTTATTTTAAACCACTGGGTTAATTTAATAAAACTATAAAAATATTTTCCCCTTTTTAAAGAGATTAAATATTTCCTGAATCAACATTAATTTTTTTTACTAACTTCAGTTGATTTGAATCAGTATCTGGGGGAATTATTTTTCTAATTATTTTTTCAAATTTTATCCATCTCTAGTTTATATACATATAAGTATATTTATCTACCAGTCTTTGTTATCATATATGTCAGCCTAACCAGTTAATTATTCCTGGAAGTTTGCCATTATTAAAAATTAATTTACTATAGATTCATCCATATTTTTTCAAATGTATGTTTAAATTATGTATTACTTTCTTCAGTCATTGACTAGAACCATTAATAGCATGCATGAGGTTTGTCCTTCATAAATATAATTAAAAATTCCTTCTTTAAATGGAAATGGAGCTTCATAGAGCTTGTTCTGTCGTGACACAATTACAGCTGTTTTCCTGTTCCAGCTCCTGGGGAATGTGTATCCATTAAAGAGTCATTAGATAAAAACTCACAATCAACTCCTCAGTGGGAACAAGAACCCACTCACCAAACCGTGGGAGCACTCCAGGCGACAGCTAAATGCAGATTCTTACTTACTCTCTTTCCCTGACTTTATTGATCTTTTGCTCCTTCCTGTGTGCTGATGTGGCTTCAGTGCACTGATGTTAGTACTGGTAAGAGTTAGATAAACACAGTGATATACTGGACTGTGATGCCTTCAGCTAGATCTGCATTAATAAATTAAATGGACGAAGATCTTCCTGCACACTGAGGTCAACTGGCCCACAGAATAGCCCACATCTATGGTTGGGATTTTTTTTCACCCCGCAGCTGGGTGACTACGTGCATGCTGCCTATTGGGAAAGGACCCTCAGACCCTCCAACTCCCAAACCATGCTCAGGAATTGTTTGAGAGAAAGCTGGTTGATGTGGGCATATCTAATACCGTGGGCCATCCTCAGAGTTTATTAGTCTAGACAAACCTCTCCCAGTGATCAGAAATGCTCCCACGGGCTGTTTCATTTACCAACAAAAACCCAGGAAGCTTCACTGTATTTGGGAGTGAGGGTGACAGTTTGCAAGTCCCAAGGTGCTGAGGTGCCCTGCAGAGTCAAAATGACTTTTGGACAGACATGGTTATAAAAATGCCTGCCACTAGCGACTTACAGTTAGAGATGGGAGATTTTTTTTGTACAAGTTTCTTTCTTGGATGAAAGTACCTAGATGCTACCCTGGGAGTCCTTGGCTTCACTGCTTTTCCAAGAAAGATTCACAGTGAGGGTAGTGCAAAGCACTTCAGAGTACCTGAAGAGCAATAGCTAAACTTAAAGACAGGACCAGTGCTTATTGCTTATACTGGCTTTAGACACTACCATGGGGTTTATGTGAGTGGGAGCACTTGGCCAAACACAGCATAGACAGAGTCACAGAGGAGAACACCCCTCAGAAGATATTGAATGGCTACTAAACTACCCCCTAATTTTTCCATTTTTGCAGATCCCTTCTTTTACCTTCTGAGAGGAGGGCACATCCATCACCTGAATGGGAGGTAAGTGCAGGTCTATGAACCTGTGATGTAACAAAGCACTCTAATATGGGAATTTTTCTGGTCAGTTTGTGAGGTGAACCTTTATGATTAATCCAGCTGGAGAAATCATGGAGCTGCTGTTAGTTAAAACGTTACTTACGTTTTTCTAGTATTCGACTGGAGTGGTGGTGCAGACTTCAGAAACCTGACTTTTTCAGTAAACTGATATAATTCAGAAATGAATCTTGGAAGGGTCAACTCACAAAAAAGAAAACAATACAACTTGTCCTACAGCTGTTTCCTCTTGGCTAAGACCCTGTTGTACCCCACAGACAGCTTTTTGGTTGACTGACCTGCAGGTAGGTCTTTAGATTACTATCTTCAGCTTTCTTTTTGATTCCACATTTCTTCTAGTTTCTGTGTAAGTAGCTCAAGCTAATCACACAGTCTCAGGCTCATAGTTTAGAAGTTTGCAAGAGCTAGACCTCTATTTCTCATTGGATGGTTTGTATTTCTGTGCAGAGAGAGCTGAGCTCTGATACAGAGTTATCCATTGATGTTTATTACTATTGCATCTCTTCTGGTGCTTTCTGTTGTCTAAGCTGAAATTTCAAGATAGATAAATGTCATGTTTTATTTTCAAATAAAATCAGAAGCAATAAAAAGGAAACAGTTAAAAGCTTTCTCTGATCCTGAAGTTAAAAGGAGTACATATGCTGGCTTTATTTATATAAAGAACAATGAGAGGGAAAAAAGGAAAGAAAACAATTTATGCAAGAAATTTCTTTGCTTAATCTCTTTGTATGTTTCTAAATATTTGTTCCTGCTTCTCACTCACTTTGCCTTCCCAAAATGGAATGACTTTTTATAATTGTTTTGGAAGCAAGATGGAAAAGGTACAGCCTTTTAATCTTTATTCTGCTTCAGTTTACAATGCAGGGTATCTGACCACCGCTGTTCTCTGGGTTCTTATAGTAGATGACATAAAAATATTGACAGAAATTGGTATTGCTATCAGTTTTGCATATCCTATTTTGTATCCCAGATTGGTCCTGTAGGCTGAAGTATTGTGGGATTTCTCGACAGGAATAGACTTGCCCACTGATTTTATGGGCAAGATTTACAGTGAAGCAGTGAGTATAGGCGATTTCCAATGTTTGTGAGTGTTCATAATGTAAAAGACTCAGCTGCAAGACAGGTCTGGATCCTATCCCTATTTTTAGGACAATCTGAGACCCCAGAAATGAACAACACTGACTTTTGTCCTATTAAAAATCCAAGACATTTCTCCCCTCGTGACACAGTCTTCAAAGTAAACTTGACCCTGGCTATGAAATTCTCTCATGCATTGAGATACCAGCTTTTTGTATCTCATGGACATGGCAGGTTTCTGACTGATGTTTGGTTTAGACATATACACAAAGTGCCTGAGGCACCCACTGGGCCTAAACAAAGAAGCCTGGGAAAGGTCTCACCATATCTATTGTCTTACACTGACATCAGCCTTTCCATTACAAAGCCTTTCAAGACCAAAAGTAATCAATAATGATGAATGTGGTTTTTCCCTGTGTGCATCTGAGACAGATGGAGAGTCACTGTGGACACAATAGCCTGCAGGCAAGAGCGCTGACATGGTTGTTAAAAAACATCCCCAAAACTGCACATAAAAAAAGGTATAAAGTTTTGTGTGGGTTTTTTTTACATATTTACCTGCTTAATGACAGATTCCTGCAGGGAGCAGTAACTGCGTTACCTGCTTGCATGAGGATTGGTGCTCTTGCTGAGCAGCATCCATCTCTCAGAGAAATGACAGAGAGTTTTCCACATGGTTTTCTCTCTCTGCATCTCCCTTCTTTTCCAAACTCCCATTTCCCAAGCTTTCCTTATTAACCCCTCTCTCCATCTCTCTTCTTTCTTGCTTAGGCTGTCTGGTTCAAAACACATCTGTTTACAGAGGCATCATATAGCTGAAAATACATGTCTTAGTTAGTAATTCTTGGAAAGAAACTGGTTATGGACAGTGCTGCATTTTAAACCTCCTTGCATATAGCTGCGTTCACTTAGGGTCAGATGGAGGAAGCAGTCCCACAGTGGCACATCCTCAGAGAGACTGCAGGTATCATTGCAATGAGCATGGCTGTAAGAAAGCAGTCTTGCCAAGGGGCCAGGAGGTTGGCTTCATGTGAGCAGATGCTGCATATACCTTATCCCATCCCTGCCTGCTCACATTTGTTCCACCCATAGAACATCTCCCCTTCGCCGGAGGTATATATCAGTCTTCTGACAAATGCAAACAGAAGGGAAGTCAAAGGAGACTGGAAATGATCAGAACTTGATTATTTTTCCAGTATTGGTTTTGTATTTCATTTGCCTCAGCAAATGAAAAAGTTCCCTTGTGGTGCCAATAGAGGTACAGACGGGTGGTTGGGATGGATGATGATGAGTCCCTAGTGAAATCTATAAAAGCATTTACAGTAGCACTCACCTAAGAAAATTATTTTAATAAAGCTAGAAACAACAAGAGAACAAACAGGAACACAAACAGGAACCTCTGAAGTTGGATTTGGCCCTCAGTTCCAATGGGATGAGAAAGAAGCTTTCCTGTTTAATTGTTAACAACAGAAAGCCCAATGTAAGCATATTAGCATTTTTGTATTACAACGTATTAGTAATTAATCAGAAACTGTCCTGATAATATTTTACATAGAGCTCAACAGATTGTGCAGTAGTAGATATAATCAGAGAAATATTAAATGAAGGACACAAGATATGTTAGTGTTTTAATTAGCCTATAATTAATTAACCTATAATTAACCTTGATCTGAAGGTGTGACTAGCTTTGTTTCTGAACATAGGATCCTCTCCCCATCCATAGGCTATCCTGGCTGTGTGAACTGCTCCATTGGTCTAAGACCATATATGCTGTCAGTCATCTGCAACACCTTGGCTAAATTACTGACCTGTATTCTTGTCTTTGTGCATTGGAGGGGAGAAAAACCCATTGGAGATGAAGTTTGTGATATCCAGAGAATGCTTCTTGATTCCCGGATTCTAATTTACATGGACGTCAGAAGTGAGTGTGTTTCAAACCTTTCCCCACAGTCTTACAACTCCAGAAGGGCTCATGTGGTCTATTCACTTCAAAATCCATTTCTCCTACACCAATGGAAAGGAAAGGGGAGGGCTGGCATGATTAATAATTTATTCCAGTCTTCCCACATGGGGGAGGCAGGGAAATTAAAGGCTTCTGTAGTTAGTGGGGTTGCACTGTTGCAAATGAAGGCACCATTTAGATCAGGATCATGCTAATTCCTCCCTGTGGACACCTTTGGAAGAAAACAAAAAAGCATACCCAAAGACAGATTGCTTCCTTTACATTAATAACAAAAATGTTTATTCTAGTAAAAAGTTGAAAAGGAGCAATTAGAGACTTCAGGGAATACAGTCAGTGAAAATGTGGGGGTTTTTATCCTGGACTACAGATAATTTACTAAATTACCGTATTTTACTTCTTGTGGTCACCAGTGGCACAGTGACCCTGTTGTGGTAATGCTCCTCTGCCATGCTCTGAAAAATCCGATAACCCCTGTGGCTGTCCCAGGATGCTGTTTGTTACAGGCAGCCCAAACCTCAGAAATGTGCTGTGTGCCTTGTGGAGCTGCTTGCAGCCACTGGGCTGTATATACTGCCCTGGCTACAAGTCAAGCAAGCATGTCTTGTCTTGGCATGTGAAAGGAAAGGGATGCCAAGAGGAAAGTGACCCTAAAAGTAATTTCTGTGGTTTATTTGTAGCAATTCTATATTTACAATGTGCCTAAAAATCCTTCATCCGAATCTACCTGGCAAGCTAGTTTGCAGCTCCAGCCCAAAAGCTTTATTTATGTATCTAATCTCTACTGATCAGAAAAGTTGAAGTAAATAGGAAAGAACAAGATGGACAAATTAAAATGAATCACTACAAACTTTACTTTTAAAATAACTCTTGCTTTATTATTTTATGGTTTATCCTAAAGCCATGCCTAGTCCCCAAACACAGATAGGTGTATCCTCCCCCTTCCCTCTTCATACACCAAGTTAAGCATTTGCCCTGAGCTCTTGCATCTGAGAGGGATGCCCAGCCACTGGGGTGGGTGTCAAAAGACCTCCATGCTTTTCAGCAACTTCAAAATCTCTTGCTCGAGACTTGGTTTGCTGGAGTATGAGACATTGTGAGCACACTGTAGCCATTTGTGTGTGTGTGTGAGTGCACTACAACATGTAGCACTGGTGAGGCTGTGGAATGTTAGTATATCTTTCCATATACCTCAAGCCCTCTGCTGCTCTGAAGTCATGGATTCTTTCCTTCAAGGAGATTCAACAATGTTTCTTAACAAAAATGAAGGAAACATTGAGAAACTACTACCCTTGCCCAGTTTCAGTCTGGTATGGCTGCTAGTGTGGTGCCAGCTGTTTTCATTGTTGTCTGCTATATTTAAACAGAATTAAAAGAAAAAAAAAAAAGAATGCTTACCTATCCTAATCTCTACGATAATTTAAAGTTCCCTCTTATCCCTTAAAGACAACAGCTTACAAAGATGAAGCCTAAAACTACCCCAGTGATAATCAGGTAGAATAACCCATTCTCCCTCAGATCATTTCCCATTCTTCCCCCTCTCCCCCCCCATCAATCCAAATTTTAAAAATTATATGTTTTGAAGGTCAGCAGACTTGTAGGTACTGAACTACCTGATAAAGCATCAGGTTGAATTCCAGCATTGTAACCTGCCACTGGAATCCCCTTCCTTCCTGTAGTCTGAGATCTATTGCTCAGCTTTCTGCAGCATGGATGGAGAGGGAGGCAATAGTTTATAAGGAAAGGTAATTGCTCTCTCTTGCAGATCACTAGTTTCATGCTTCTAATAAGGCATTCATCATCAACCAGTTGTAACTTTCCATCTTCAGATAGTTTTAAAGAAATGTGTATCTCCTCCTCTGTGAAAAATATTACAGTGACCTTTTTTTTTGAGATGGCTACACCCTGGACATCATTAGCAAGATCCACAATTGAAAGGAAAGTCTGTACATTTTTGACCAAGCAGAGGCAAGAAAGCACTGGTGTGGCTAAAGCTGCCACTAAAAGCATCTGTTGCTATAAAAAGCAATAAAAAGCTGTAAACCATGAACAGAGAGCAGATGCACAGCCTTGGTTGGCTGGTCAGTGCAAACCCTGCCAGCTTTGAGGTCTTTTCCAAGCCTGTCGGCAATGTCTCTGTCTTGTGTGGGCTGAGCTTTGGATTTCTTGGGCTCTTGCAATCAAATCCTGCTTAGTCACAGGAACTAGAAACATGCAAAGGGACACTATGTCAACCCCGTGAGACACACTGAACTCAGGGACTGGCCATACCAAGTGTTATTCCTACAAAAGACAGGCATCCTGTGTACAATTTCCTGATGGACTTCTCTTAACAATTGCATGAATGTGTTGTATTTTGTCCTGTGTTAGGCAGACCTAGGCTGGATGCAAAAAAGGTGTGGCCATACCATCTCCTGTGTGCTTCCCCTGTGCCTACCTAACTGTCATTAAGTCCAAATCATTTCTGTGGCACCTGTAAATCAACCACCTTTTCTTAGTTAAACCACAAGTGATCAATATATTGACTAGCAATGGTAGATGCATCAGTCCAAACTGAAGAGATGGAACCTATTCTTCCCAAGAAGAAAAAATTTGAAATGAAACTTCTTAATCTGGCTCCACTTCTTCCCCGCTGGCTCACCATTGACAAAATGCAGGGGCTACATCCATACCACTGGACTGAACACTCCTGGGACTGTTTTTAGCAGCTGGCAGGGAATGAGCCATCTCCCCCCACAGTATCACCTTCTCTCTCTCCCCAACACAGAGTGACTGCAGGAAAACAGCCAGCTGGGAATGGTCTCTGGGCTCTGCTAACTCCCAAACCACACCTGCAAACTATGACATTAGGATGTGCCAGTAACTGTGCTAATAAATTAACAATGCAGATGATCAAATTTTGAGGACTACGAACATACGTTGGCACTGTCATAGATGTACTACAGTAGATACAGACAAGCAGCCCATGTTCTGGACAAAAAGTTCTGTATTTTCAGTCTACAGTAACTGTTTTCTGGTGTCTGAGACACCCTCGCTTTGGATTTCTAAGGCACACTAAAGCTGCCACATCAACACAGACAGAGGCAGATGCTTGGTCTGTGTTGGACACTCCTGATTGGTAACTTACTCTCCTTTTAATCTTTCTCCATTTCATCTCCTAGTTCTAGCTGTAACCAAAAGCAATACTTGCAGTCCACAAGGAGTTTAAATTATAATGCTGATACTGAAATTACAGTGTTCATGCTTTAAATTATACTTCCAACTTGAGCTTACCTTTTCTTACTGCATCAGGATCACACCCATGGGGCTTTCCCTGTCTGCATTTAGTCATTGAGTTAAAATGCTTTCCTTCTCCCTGACCCATGTGATCTGCTGCGATGAGCAGGATGGTGTGATCATGTATCAAAGCACAGATCCCAGGGGGTGCCTTCTTGAGTTATTTTTACTGTACTGAAACTGCCACTGCTCCTGTGTGATGGGAATTACACTGTGTTTGACAAATTCTGCCCATTGTAAGTTGCCTTGTAGACTCAAATGATACATAAGTGTGGTGGTTTGGTCTAGGCCTTCCTTGGTGACCAGTTTGTAACCAA
This sequence comes from Manacus candei, assembly GCF_025592945.1. NCBI lineage: Eukaryota > Metazoa > Chordata > Aves > Passeriformes > Pipridae > Manacus > Manacus candei. Next base: position 8,157,763 of record NW_026138089.1, read on the forward strand.
GGAAGGGCCCAGATTTACCCAGTATTCCCTACAATTTTTACGTAAGCCAGGCTATAAGAAGAAAGGAGGAGAGGCCTTCGCTCTCTTTCCTTCCAGCGGCTTGGAGGTGCAGGTTCCCTGCTGTTGAGTCTGCCGTGTTGGGGAGCGAGGCCTGGTTGGGCCTTGCCGACCTTGGGAGACAGAGTTTGCCGGCGATCGTTCCGGAGCAACTCTCGGTTGTCCCAAGGAGAGTAGTGAGATATTTCTTTGCTAACTCTTTTAGTTGTTAGATATTGGGTCACTAATCGGGATACATATATATGTATTTTATTTTGGTTTTGTTCCTTTTCCCTTCCCCCTTCCCTTTCCCTTGTGAAATTGTATATTTTTTAATTGGATATAATTGTAATATAAGTGTAAATATATATATCTTACTTTAGCTCTCTCTCTCTCGTTTTGGGTTTTCTTAGTTTTTTTTCTCCCTCTTCTCCCTGAGGTTTTTGGAGGGGGGGGACTTCTGGTGGTAAAGTTTGGAGACTTGGCAGGGAACCAGCTTCAAACCATATCAATAAGTAAGGCCTAATAATAAGAAGAGCAAAAACTGCTACAAAACACTACTATAGATCATTTATAAGCATAGCACTGTTCAGTTCTGCTCTTGATCTTGAAGATATGCTTTACTGGGTATTTTTTACTATTCTGACTATCTCTGCACACGTGCTCATTAGGAACTTATGCTTGGTGTAGACTCCATCCCATGTTTATTAATGAACTCCACTGGTGCTCCTTGTCTCTTGTCCTCTATCCCTTGCCCTGCTGATGGTTACTCGCAGGCCATAGTGCCAAGCAGATTGCATTTATGGATATTGAGGTGGGAGAAATCCCTGTAAATGTCATTTTGGTTTCTGTTATACCATAGATTAGTTTTCAAAAACAGTTGATCAGTTCAACTGTGTGTTGTACACCACTGGGTTACTCATGCTACCACATTCTTATGGTGGAAAATGATTGCACAAGATAATGGAACTGGTGCATCTTTTTCTGCTCCTTCATTATAATTCTGAGGGTGCAAAACCCTCATGAACTGCACCCCACTCACCTCTTCCTGCCAGAGAAGCCACTCATTATGTTTCTTTCAGCCTGCATTGTGTTGCTGAGGAAGTAAGTGATGTATCTCAGCTATCCTGTCATGGGACAAAGCTGATTTTCTTACGTAGCTTCAGCAAGCAAGTGCTTTAATACTGAAGTACTTTCAAAACCAATGTTTCTGTCACCTCAGTTGATGGTCTTGACACAAAGACTAAGGACTGAAAAGGTCTGGAAGTCCAAATTCCAGGGAAATGATGAGTACTAAGGGTTAATTTCATATTCAGGGCATGCATCCAGATTGGAGTTGAGGAGTCCATTTTTTTCTTGACCCTTTTGTGTCAGTTGCTGTTTTTATTTTTCCAGCTGTTCTGAGCAGGTGCTCATGCTGTACACTGTACTAAAAGTCAGGTAAGGACCAACTTGAGTTAGAGAGGCTGTCATGGCCTTACCCCTTCACTCCATCCCAGCTGGTGTGTTGTCCCTTCTTGTGGCATATGAGACAGTTGTTGTGGTAGGCTACAGGGTCCCTCTCCATTTGCAGCAGGGTTGCATTCATCCCATGTGCTTCAGTTTGGCAGAGCAAATCCAGTTCTTTCCTTTCCTCGCCATGGCAGAACACATTAGCTGTGATTAGGGCTTTTTTTTGCTTAAGATGTTTTTGCAAATCACTTGTGGTGAAAAAGCAAGGCCTTACATTTCCAAGAAAATGAAGCTGACAAATGGAAATAGATAATCTGTCCTTCAGGTGAGCTTTCTCTACTGCACAATATGTGAGCTATTGGAGCCTTGTGGAGAAGAACAGTTCAAATTGCATGGTCAGGGACTTAATAATTCTTAGGTATGAATCATTGCTGTCAGAGTTTCTATGGGAACAGAGAAATAAATTAATATTTAGGCTATTTTCAAATTAATTCTATGAGAAGATCCAAAGGTTGTGCAATGTCTAGAAATTATAGAAGAAATAAATAATTGTATCACTTAGATTTTGCTAGTTACTGTTACTGGGGTTTTTTGAAAAGTATGGTTTATACAACTTAGTCACAAAATGTTTAAACACAACAGAAGATAAACAGGACATTTGGCTGTAAGTTCAGAACAATGAACTCATAAGGTTTATTTTTATATGCGAGTTCAGCTTGGATTCGTGCCATGTAACACAAAATCCAGTTACCACTTAATGCTTTTTTTTTTATCCCTTGAAGTGATGAGGGCATCTGGATCCCATTTTAAATTGCAAACTAGGCTTTTTAGCTTTTTAAAACAATTTGCATAGCTTGAACTAATTAGTGCTTTGGTTGATGTGTAGGCAGTAAAACAACATGACCCCAAGCATGAGAGAGGTGAAGGAGAATTGCATGAATTTTGGCATTTCTTAACTTTTGAGAGCTTGAATTAACTACCCAAACATTTCAATACAAGCTGGGTATGCACACAGAGGAAGTAACGAAGTAATACTAGAAGGAGACCCCAGGATAAGCTATGTGTGTTTCCCAGCATCGTAAATAAATGTTCACAGAGCCTAAATATGCAACCTAATGTTCTGTTACCTTGAGCAAAGCCAACAGCCTCAGCCAGATGCATCTGTCCCTCTTGAGCTGAGCCGTTCGCTGCAGTCCCTGGAGCACGTGGGAGCTCCAGAGGTCCATTTTCTGTGACCTGCGCTATTTCTGCTGATATTGGGCTGATGTCCCTCAGTTCCATCTGGTTGGACCAGCATTGGTCAATGCCCAGCCAATTTCAGGTTTTGGAGTGATGTTTTCCTCTCTCCAATCACACTCAAGTCTCTGCAAGCAACCCCCTGGTTATGTTCAAGGATAAATAGAATGTGGTGTCTAATGGCTGAACTACCACTGAAGTGGGTGCTGCAGGAAGTCATAAGTCTTCAGTTGTATGAAATAAGGGAAAGCAGAAGAAACAGATAATTTCTATTCTAGACAAATCTAGTTTGCATGAAAATGAGGAAACCTGAACTATACCCTTCCAAACCCAAGCGTCAGGTGCGTATACCTAAAATAGATGGCTTGGATTAGGTTTTGCCCAGGTTGCAGCACTTTGCAGCACTATGGTGAGGATGACAAGAAGGGATTGCCCTGCTAGAGTGGAGTGCTACAGATCAGTGAAGCATTTCTGCAGAGCTGTGCAGGAACTCAAGTCTTGATGAAACATTTTGGTTTAATGATACAGCTTGTTCTGCCAAAAGCATTCTGGCATTTCAGTTCTGCTATGCTTCAACCTTCTGCAGCCTGCAATTCTTCATAGACAGCTTAGATACAGTTAGGGCTTTTTTTCAGATGACAGAATGCATTCCCTGAATCCCAGGCACTGAGGATGTTGCTTGAAGTCCCAGGACTGTTGCTTGAAGAAAATGTTGCTGGATATTTTTAAACTTGGACAAAACCATCTTTGTTCAGAGTAATAGTTAAAATTATTTACCTGAAATGTTCTGAAACATTTGTCTATGATGCAGATACTTGCTTGGCACCTGGAAATGATGAGCCCCTGCAATGACATCAGGGGATGGAGGGACTGGGAACCACCTCTGCAGTAAACCCCTGAAGTGCTGGTGGTCTGAACATGAGCCTGTGGTTGGACCTGATGATCTCAGAGGTCTTTTCCAACCTGGCTGATTCTATGATTCTATGACAGCAAAGGCAGCCAGCAGCTCCTGAGCTGTGTAATCAGGGCTATGGGGAAGATCAAGGGAAGGGATTGTCCTCCTCTGTGCTGCACTCATCAGACCACATCTAGATACTGAGTCCAGTTTTGGGACCTGTCACAGGAAAGACATGGAGAAACTGGAGGGAGCTCAAGGGAGGGCCCCTAAGGTTGTAGGGCTGGAGCACCTGCCCCATGAGGAGATGCTGAGGAAGCAGGGCAGGGTCAGCCTGGAGAAGGGGTGACTGAAGAAAGAGAAGCCTGGAGAAATGATGTGACTTAGTCCCCAGCCCTGACAAAGGGTCATGGAAGAGATGGAGTGGGGGTCCTCACAGCAGTACAGGATGGGAGGGCAAGAAGCAATGGCCACAAGTTGGAATGAAAGAGGTTCAGGCTGAGTATAGGAAGGAACTTTCCCAATGAGGAGGTGGAGCAGGTCACCCTGAGTGGCTGTGCTGCCTCCATCCCTCAAGAGTTTCAAGCGCTTACTGGTCCAAGCCGTGAACAGCCTGGTCTGACACCAGCATTGGTCCTACTTGGGGCAGGAGGGTAAACTGGGTCTCTCCCAGCCTCTCATCCTCTGATCAACTGAAAATGGGGTCCTGCTCTAAACACACTGAACAAATGGTACTGCTGCCAATGCTGCCTTACAGCAGCTGCCCCGAGCCTGAGATCAGACCACTCTTGTTGCAGAGGTGATGGACAGCATCCAACCAGCAAATGGCAGGCCACCTTATTCTTTCCTTTCGCTTTTTAAAGGTATTTGAGAAGCTCTTGAGGTCTGTGCAAGTCTTCCAGATAGAAACCTAACCACCCACATTCATCTGTAAAAACCATATATGGCCTTAAACAACTGTACTCAGGTCAATGCAATGTTACATTTTACTATAGGCTATTTGATACAGATTATATTTGCAAATTGAGAAATACTGTAGCAGCCCTTGCCAGGGCTGAGCAATCCAAGAAATATTAAGTTTCAAGTCGATTCAGATCTGCACACTGGCACTGTATCCACAGTCTTGCACACCATCCAGCTTTTCTTAGTATCTATCACTGTTACTATTTGTTATGACAGCTACATTATTTGTGAGGTAACGGAACATTATAAAACAAAGCAGAGCTGTTTAAAGTATCAAAATTCCCTTATTGTGTAAACTTTTGTCTTAGGTTTCACTATTTTTTTGGGTCATCCAGCATGTACATTTGTATACTGTAGACATGATAAATCTGTATATTAATCTTTGTGACCTCCATTTGCCCTGGCTCATGTGATCTCAGTATTTCCATGGCAAAAAAAATAACAGAAGACTCAATGTAGAAAATTTAAGGCATTTGCTCTGTTTATAAATCTCACTATGGGCCTGATCTTGTAATTCCTTTACTTGGTTAAATTTTCATTATTCATCTAAAGACTGTTGCTGAGGTGTAACACTATGTGTAAGGGAAGATTTGTAACATCAAGCCCCAGTGAGATGTTAAGGTTAGCAGCAATCATCCCTGTCTTCCATCAAGTGGGGGAAGTCATGGAAAGAAAACAAAAAGTTCTTGTGGAAATTATTAAATCAGCTGCATCTGCTGTGGAAAGCCAGAGCATCACACAGGGAAGCTGTAGGTGTGCTGGGGCAGGAGGGGGCTGAGGACAGCCCTGTGCCCAACTGAGAGGCAAAGGGCCAGGTGAGGGCAGTTGGAGCTTGGGCTCAGCCCATCTGAAAGGAGACCAGGTGTCTCAACACAGGGCAGCTGGGGGAAGGTCTAGTGTGAAAGAGGCAGCTATGGGGGATCAGTATGAGAGCAGCATCATTTTCAAGAACTGTTCTTCACATTAGCCTATAATCTCAAGGCATGTAGTGCTTTATTATTCATATTCCATTATTATTGTTATTATTTATTTTATGATTCCATTTAGTTTGATACCAAACAAACAAGCAGTTAGCAAAAAGGACACATACAAGGCCTGGGCACTCTGCACGTCCTCCCAGGGTAGACCCTTAACCTCCCTCTTCTCACCATCAGCACCATCCAGGAGCCAGTGAAGGCTTTCATTGCCTCCCCGTTAGGGTGTAGTGGCTAATTAGGAGTGGCCTGTGTTTATGAGCAACTCTGTAGCCCATGTCCAGCCCCAGGAGGTGATGCGATGGCAGCAGCTTCAGGGCATCCAGCCAGGGCTGCAGGAAGGGAGAGGGCACTTGCAAGAGTGGTTAGTGCTGGGAGGTTGAAGAGAGAACCTGATACCATCTGTAAATCCCAACCTGGCCATTCCCACAAAGCCTGAGAACAACCCCTTTTCCTCACTTGCTTTCATGGGAAATAAAAACAAGTCTCAAGTCTGGCTTAATATATTTTCCTAGCTAAAACCATAAGAAAACAAACCCGGTTTATTAGGAACAATTAGTTTCACTTTAGCTCTTGCTTATCTGTGAGAGAATACAGTAAATCTGAATAATTTGAGGAAAGAGGAGGAGAGATTATGCACTCTGCTGTTGTTTGTTTAGTTTAGATGAGTACTAGATGTTGCTAGAGGCCTTCAAGTTTCAATTTTTAAATCTGTTGCCAAAGGGGTGGGGAGATGTATACAATAGCCAGCATGTCCAATGTGATCATTTTTGGCTATTTCATTTCAGTTCTCCATATTCTCCCCCCTTTTGACCTCTTGTTATCTCTATTGGAAGCACCTTATGCATCGTGCTGATATTTCTATATTTTTGAAAAAAATTTCATCTTTGGCACATGAGAATGGTCAGGAAGTCAAAGAAGACACCGAACTCTCCTGACTAATGTATTTGTATAATATATAATTTTGCAGACTGTGCTGGAGATTAAAATTTAATAGGGCAGGTGTCTTTTCTCTTTTAACCTCCTGTGCCATAAGGACAAATTCTCATGAATTTTCTTGACTCTCCTGAATAAAATTAATTACTTTTAAAAAGCTGCTCTCTGGGAGACCTAATTATTTTTTTATCTGTGCTGCTGACATATTCCTAATCTGATGTTGATCCAAATGATTTCAGAATCTGTGCTTCTTTTTCCTCAAAAACCTGCTGCCTCTCTAAGAGAGATCTGAAGAGCAATGGCTCAGAGGCCCTTATTTCTAACTTTCTGAGCTGCCTTCAAATCCAAGAGCAGACTGCTGCCAAGGAACAGCAAACTCTGTGTGAATAAGGGATGTGATGCCATAGGAGTGATTTAGGGTATGGGAGCATTCATCTGTATGCCAAAACTGGGAATGGAAGTGGTTTGCTGCACTGCCTGTTGTGTTGGGTAGAGCAGAGGTGGTGTAACAGAAGTTTAAAAGCACTGCTTTATTTAACTGATTTCTTGTGGCATGGATTGCCCACCCTCTTACAGCCCACAGAGAGGTTAACAGACTTTTGGGTTTGGCATGGTGCAGCTGCTGAAGGAATTTCAGTGCACTTATAGTGCAGATTTACAATGGAGCTTGCAGTTAAGCTGTGCTTGCATTTTCGAGGTTACTGAAACCTGCCATTATTTTAGAAGGAAGCAATAGAAAGGGGGGGAGAACAAAAGACATTAGGAGAAACAAAGGGATTCAGGAAAGGTGTGTGAGAGCACGACATTAACTAAAGACAGCCAGCCACACTAATTCTTGGGGAGAGAAGGAGCAGAAGAGGTGACTTGAGGACTGTCAATCCTCAAATAGGAAACACATGCAGTACTTAGTACTTTATGCAGTGTGGGAGCCGTTGCAGCAGGAGAGTTCTGATGGTTTGAGACCTTTCTTAGGCCTGTGCATGTTTGATAAATGCTGCAAGACCAAGTGGTGATGTGACTTACTTCTTTGTGCAGACCTCAGTGTCCCTATCAGGCGCTGCAGTAACTTACACATGAATAGATATCTGGAGTAGAAGTTCAGGTTGTTTCCTCTGAAAGGAATCTATCTGGTTTACGTGTGTCAGGGACATTCTGCAGACTGGAGTGATGCATGGTGAGTTGGGTCAAGTAGAGGATTTACTTTGAATCACCTTACTGCTCTGGACCACAGGAATCTTCAGGGCACAGCCTTTGTGCTGTGGAGTGACTAGCCCACATGAGTTAGGAGGTCAGAATCTGAAAAAGTGAATTAAGCTGTTGTTTAAGATGGAGGTTGTTATCATCTGTTTGCAAATAGAATTTTTTTTCTCCCCAAGAAACTTAAAATCAATTAAAAAATAACTTCCTGATAATAGTATTTATTTAAGTAGTTCTTAAAGAATTCAGAATGCATCAGACTTTAAGATGACTTACACCTCTTTTGTAACTTCATGAACTCTATGATTTTCAAATCTCCACAATAATGTCTGACCTCCAGTAATACTTTCTTTCATTTTGTCCTGTGGTTGTGCCAGCCGTCTCATTCAGCACAGCAATAGAGCCCTGTAAATTTTATTCACTGGCTTTCAGGTGTTAGTTATTGGCTTCTAGGTCTGACAGACAATAAGTTGCCACAAGCACAGTGACGGCTGACACCTCTGAGTACAGAGGACGGTGCGGTGCTAGCAGGCACATCATGAATGACTTGGGTTTGTGACCTCCTCTTCTAGCTCTACAATCGAATGAGCAATACCAGAGAAAAATAATAAGACTGGTGGTATAATCCTACCCTTAATTAGTATAAAAATCTAGCTCATTTGTGATGTTCAGAAATACTGAATTTCTTGCCTTTCCAAGAGAGAGATGCTTTCAGTCTTATAGAAAAGAATAGACAGCTTTATCTTTTCCTTGCACCAGCATGCAAAGAAGTTGTTTTGAAAAAAGAAAACTAATTAAAAACTGCTAACGCAATCTTCACAGCTGAGTCACATTCCCAGGTTCCTCATGCTCCTCTTTTGTGTCAAACAATAAACATCTGACTCAAGAAGAAGGGTGCTGCTCCTTGGGCCGGGCATCTGAGTGCAGGGGTTTGTGCTGTTTGTTATCACCATGTTTGAGACCCTTTTCACGTCTAGCCCTGAGCCTTGATTTCTCTGCAGAACATTTTACTTTTTTTCCCTCCTGTTTCCTAAAATATTTTCTCTGTCTTCTTGCTGATGGCATTCTTGGAACTGTGAGGATCCTGGAGAATTTATGGGTGCAAGTTGTCACAACTTGAAATGCAGGTGTTTAGAAGCAAAGCTGGGGAGGGCACAGAGTTTGCCCTTCAGATCAGAGGAAGCCTATGTTTGCCTGCAGAAGGAATAGGGAAATAAAAAGAAAAGGATTTCATTTGGAAGAATAGCAGAATGACCAGAACTCAATACTAGTGCTATTGTAAAGGCTACATGAAATATTATGACCAAATGAGTATCTGCATTTATGTTTAATGGATAAAAATGTTACCATCTGCTCATATGAAGGTGTGTAAAACTCATCTGCTTACACTGGAGCTAATTTGTTTTACCAGTGGGATTAACATACTTATTGATTGCTAGCTCTTTTGGGATGTTGATTTGTTTTGTTTGCTTTTTTTCAATACTAATTTAAGATAGTGGAGTCATCAAAAATAACAGTGTAGTTATTTGACAGCTAGTCATCTGGGTTGAAGTTCAACCTAAGAGCCAAATAAATCATAGGAAGTCATTCCACTTAGATTCTGGATCAGATACTATAGCTTATGTTGTTGATATTGAAATATCTTCTTAGTGTGCCACATGAGCTGTCACAATTTTATGTGGGGACAGATCACAATTTTACACTGCTTCTGTTCAACAATCTATCGTGCAATACCTATCAAAATTTTAATTTTTATCTTTTATAAGTTTGATACAAGAAAGCATGAATTTATAGATGAATATTACACCATAAAACCCTTAATAGAAGCGAACCAGTGTCTTTGTTTCTGTGGCTTTCTCATTTTCTGAGGAATAAAGATTGGAAATATTTATTGCTTTATAAAAGGTATTTTCCTACTAATCCAGTTTCCATGGGAGTATCATATTTAGGTGTAAAACAAAAGAGAGGCAATCCAAAATGGATTAGGAAACATAAATATTCCCAGAGACCGTGAAATCCCGATCTGTCAGGGAGTGTGGACAAAAGCGCATAGTAATGCACAAAAACTCATCTCCTGCTCTAGAGACCTGATGTGCTGGAAAGCTAATGGGATTGATGCAAAAGGGCAATGTGGAAAGAATTGGCCTAGTTCCTGCAACCATAGACTGTGTTTGATGTGCAGTGACATTATACCCGTGCAAATAAATTATTTAGGTTGGTCTGAGGGGGTCGGCAGAGAAATTCCTGTGGTTAGACATGAATTATCTTACAACACCCTAACTGGCTTCTTTACCTATGTAGGGTCTTTTTCAATTCCTGTTCTTTTTTAGCTGTGAAAGTGGTACTAGACCTCAGTGCTCAGTGTTCAGCTGCTCCTAGATCTGGCTGACAGATGACACTTTCGCACAAGGGGAGAGAATCGCTCTCATTTACAGTGGCATTTACAGTGGTTTTTCGTTTTTGATGGCAGGAAAAGGCTGTCTTCCATGAATAACAACATGGTTATGATTAAATTGTTCTTTAGGTGCTGTCACAACCTGAGCTGGTCCTTTAAAGGATTTGGATTAAACTTTCCCTATGTTGTCTCTTTAGCCTCAACAGGAAGGGAATGAGAATTTAGGAATCAATATCCATATCTGTATAGTAACTGGTGTAAACGTATTTTGATTTGTAGTCATGATATGTTTGTGGGTTTATGTCTGAACAAATGTTTTATTTCCCAAGTTATTTTTTCAATATGGGCTTAGCATTTTTCTGAACCAGAAGTAATAGGTCAGTGTCCATAATGACTGTCAAAAAGACATTTCGTAATATTTGCAGAAGACATGCATTATACATGACTGCTAACATAAAAATCTAGCTTTGTGCAAAACCTGACAAAAAAGATCTCTTTTGGCAGGCAGGGGCCCAGCCTCAAATATTTTGTTCTCTTATTTGTATCTCTGAAGAGCTAAATCTGTGGTTGCTGGGAATTCTTGCTGTACAGCACCTTCCTCCAGTACTTGTGTATTCCTCAAGTGTCCTTGAATCTCCACAGGAGTCTTTCTCAAAGGATGTTTGTTCATCCACGTCCACCCCAGGACCAGATCAACCTGGAGTTGTGTAGATTGTGTGTTAGACTTTGATTTCATTCAGTTCCAATATTTGTCATTCACTCTACTTCAACTAATTTTTTCCTATTTTTTATGTACAAAAGAGTTTTACATTGTTGGATAACATTTCATTTAGAGAGGGACATGAGAGTAAGAGGGCAAAGGAGCCATAAGCCTCTGTGAGACTTCAGCCAGCCAGGGCTGTGGTGGAGAGTAGAGACAAGATTTGGGAGATTTTCAGCCTCTTGTGATATGCACAAAAAGAATCAAGTTTTATATTTCTGTCCTTGAAAGTGTGCTTTAATATGCACCTGATGAAATTAGGCTATGGGCTCTACTAATTCTAACTACCTTGCAGTCAGTTAGAGGAAGAAAATATTTACAATATTGATAAAATTGAGCTTTCTGTTTAAGCCAATTGGTCCAGGGAAGTGAATGTTCTCTTGTTTTGAAGGAAATTGCTCCAATTTAAAGGTATTAAATTTTTAATAATTTGTTACTTGTCTCACTTGCAAATATTACTTTTGGTTATGTTTATTTAGACTGATTCTTTGAGAAATGAACAGTGGTTAAAAATCTTTTAAAGTTTTTCTGAAGCAATGAAGAACTCATGAATTGTAAAATTTTTTTTTTTTCCACCTGAGCTGAACTATGAAACCTGATGTTTGACAGGTAAATTGGTAAAAGAGGGCAGCTGGTTTCTGTCCCTTGTTAATTGGAATTTCTATACAGTGGGTGAAATTTTGCTCTCCTTTATGAAGACATACATTTGGAAAAATATAAGCAAAGTCATCTGAGTGTCTGCTGTAAAACTGGAGTGAGAGCAGAATGGATGATTTTCACAGGATTATTTGGCCTGTGATAGACAGGATAAAAGTAGAAACAACAATAACTTTGGACAGCTTTATCTCATCTAGGAGGATTGGGGGGAAAGGAAGACAGGAACTGCTGTGTGTGAGCAGCAGTCCTGATTCCTTTGTACTGAGTCCTGCCAGTTGTGTTGGACATCAATACATAATCGAAATTACATAAAAGTACACATCACTGTAGTATATTGTATTGAGGGGATTCTCTTTTGAGTTTAACATTTGGCCAGCTGAGCAGTTGGCCAGTTTTCTTTTACTTCTTCTTGTTAGCTCACATTAGGGATGAATGTTTTAAAGTAGCTCTTCTGATTTAATTACTGATCTGTCGCTCTTTATTTTCAAATTTCTTCTTAAAAATCAGTTTTGAAAAATTACCACTATTCCATGGTGGATTTACCCACGTAGTTGGTAGTTGCCTCACTGCTGAGAATCGGTAGATCTCAGGAACTCTGAAAGCTAAGGACCCGAGAAAAACATATTTTTTATGGAAAAACCTGTCCTAAAGATTGCTGAAATTATAAATTTCAATAATTTCCCACCTCTTTTGATCATGTTCTGATAAGGTGGGCACTTGTCTCCAGGGACAGGTTAGCGCTCTGACCCTCAGGAAGGGTGGAATAAAGCTTTCTCAGTCTGGTCATTATGTTCATGGCCAAGACCAAAGTGATGTCTCTCCCTGAATGCAGATCTTTCCTTCTCTTTCCACCTCTGCACCAGGCATTGCAACTTGCTACCAGCTGCAACTGGGCCTTGCCACATGAATGAATGCAGTGGTGTGTTTTTTTCCACCCCTGCCCTAAGCTACCTATATGTGTGGGCATTGGGATCGTGCAGACCATTCCTGCCTTGCACCTGGCTGCCTTGGAGCACAGGTAGAGCAGACACTGAGCTGCTTGTGCCCATCCTTATACTCAACTTCTTCAATTTATTCTATTTCCACCATTATGTTGAAGTTTGATGTCGTCTGAAAAAAAGAGGATTTAGTAATGTCTCCTCTACTTTCCCTCCCTCTCTCTCTCCCTCCCTCCTTCTTTCTAAACATGTAGTTTCTTAGGATAGATTCAGATAGATTTGAAGCCCTAGAACTGCTTACACAAGTCTAAGTGAGTGACTTCACTCCTTCACTTTCCCAAGGGAACAAACTGATAAAGGAATATGTTCCACTGTTTTATTGCACTGGTCATTTGCATTAACGATGTGTTTTTCTTCTGCGTAAACCTAATGGTTCCCATGGTGCTTTTTCCTGGTGTTCTTGGCAAAAATTTCCTCCCTCTGCTGTCCAAATTGTGATCATACTGAGCTGTTGTGTTCTCCTCCAGGAAATAGCTATATCTGCATTGTGCATGTGTAGTCTGCTAATATATAGTGGAAACTTACAGGAAGAAAGAGACAAGATAAATTTAAAACTTATTAAGTTATTAGAACTAAAGTTTCCAAGAGGTAATGCAACTGTACACAAACATGTTGAAGCAGGATTTGTGACTGGATTACAGTAAAAACAAAACATACAATGTGTATATTGTTCTGCTTCCAGCAGATAGTTCACAGACATAAATACTGGGACCAAAAATAGTCAAGTTCAGTGTTACTTTATATAGCCACCTAATGTGCTACCTTTTCTTAACATGCCCTCAAATTGAAAGGCAGCAATTTTGCTTCCAGCTATTCTGTATTTTGTTATGTGTTCCAAGTTTCCTGGGATCCAATCATCAACTTTTCAGCTGTGCACTGCTTGCTGTTGTTATGACTGCTGCAGCCCGTGCTGCATGGCTCTATTCGTCGATGTGCCTTTGGCCACTACACCCATAGACATACAACGATCAGTTTGCTCAGCTTCATTGAAGGCTCACTGTGTTCCTCCTGAAAATCTTCTGTGTGACAGAAAAAAAGCCCACGAATTAAGTATTTCCAGCAGGGAAAAAGGAATGGTATTTAAAAAAAACCCATCATGCTCCTGCAGAGCCAGCTATTCTGAGAATCATGCTTACCTTTCTGAATCCCATAAGGATTCAGAAAATAATTAAATTCATCATCGTAAAGCACGTTTTTACAACATGGTTTCACTCAGTGATATGAATTAGCATCGAACAACACACGTAGCCAGAAAAAGGTGCTGACAATCATTTCTGTCTTAAAAAAAATACATGCTGTGAAGTGTTTAAGTGTTTGGGAAAAATTTTTACTTCTGTCCAGGTTTACAAAATCTAGTTCACTGTGTTTAATCACACTGTTTTTCATTTTAAGTAATACAGCTTAAAAAGATGAGATAGTAATCACTGAGAAAGCAATTTTAACAAAAGTTTCTAGCCTTGGAAGACTTTCTTAATGGTTAGTGCTATATAATTAAACATTTGGCACATACCAGGTTTAATTTACAAAACACTTTGTACCTTCTCTAATTGTTTTAAGAAGAGAACTTGCAGTTTTGAGATCCATCCTGCTTTATCAAGCAACATAAAGCCAAAGCTATGCTTTTGTCTGTTATTTGATTTCACACTTGAAGTGATACCTTTTTAACCATTTTGAATACAAATGCATGTTGAATAGGCTGAGGAACGGGAAATCCATATGAGTCTTCAGCAATCGCATAAATACTGATATACTCTGAACAGCATGTCTGTTCCCATGTCTGGAAGACAAAGACAGAGAAAGATCTCTTTATTGCTCAAGTATTTTCCTTTTTCTAGTTTCTATTTTCCTGATTGAAATCAATATTTCAGGGCTAATGGATGAGAACGTCTACTGTTGCTGCCTAAAATGCTGACCTTGGCAATCGATATATTTAGCTTGGAGCATTTGTGATGTCAATTACTATGATAATACTTCAGAATTTACTGCCTGCAAAATGTCTGGGTTATTGGGTTAGAGTTTCCCTGCAACCTTGTCTTTTCCACGTTCTCTGTTTTTATACTTTGTAACTGCTGGGGACTCCGAACCTTCGAGCACAACTCTGATAAGCAATTATTTTATTAGGACTGGATGAATGATGGGTTGTGTTTTGTTTTCTAATTTGTTGATCATTTTGGAAGTACAGAGGGACAAGCAAGCTGTTCTGAATAATATGTTTCACTTCAGCTGGAAGTGCTTTGTTCTGATGTTTTAAAATCTTGTCAGGCAGATTTTGAAGCTTTCTAGTAACAATGAGGTAAAGATTGCCACAAAGTTATTACATACTGAAGAAACAGGACACCTTTTTGCAGAAAACGCTGAAACGCTTGACCTATGTTTTTCATTGTGATCTGTAACTGAAGTGAACAATTTGATTGTATCTAAATGAGTTCAGCGTCAGCAACTGAACCTTCTTTTTCCTCTGAAAATATTTCATGTAAGAAATAACTCATACTCCAGGATTTTAACTTTAGTCATTTCAAATGCATTCAAAATGGCAATTTTCTCCCTTCTCCTCTTTGTTTTCTTCAACATCAGCTATCTAGTCAGTGGGTTTTTCCTGCTCTTGGTTCAACAAAATAGGGTTAGACACCATCATCTCTGCCAGCACTGGTGCTTTCTCTCTGTTACGCATCAGTTGGTTGCTGACCTTCTCTACCAAACTACCCAGAAGTGGTGAAGACCTTGGCCTTGACATCAGACTGATCCTTGTGACCATAAAGGCTCCCAACAGATCTGAGAGATTATTGACCTCAGTGCAGAGCTTCAATAAAGTCTGTCAGTCTCTGCAGAGTATAACAATAGATAAGCCATTATAAATGATGGCGTTCTATTCATAGAGCAGTCTTGTACTGGGGCATCTAATCTTATTAGAGAATATTAGGTCTGCCTTGGAGCTTTAAAACCGGTTTGTGGGTCTCTGGCCCACAAGCTGTCAATCAAATGAAACCTGTCACAAAGGTTTGCAAAGACTGGCCATAAATTACTAAAGAACGACAGCTATTGTACATGACCGCATTGCCTTCAGATCTGTCCAAATCTGCATTCTTTGCATATCAGAAGGAGTCTGTGGTTAACAGAATAAATGATTTTTCTTACAGATTATTGAAGATAATTGTGAGTATTGACATTATTTGTTTTATATGGTTTTTTTTCCCAGAAGGAGCAGTTTGCTAAAAATGAGACTGCAAAAAGTGTTATTCATGTGTACTTGTATCAGTCAAAATATTTATTCTTCAGTCCTGTAATCAACAATACCTTTGCAGACATATGGAGCTGTTTAAAGGGTTTTCAAATGCTTCTTGTAATGCTGAATAAGCAAGGTCTGGCCTGAAGCCCTTGAAGGTAATTGAGAGCTTTTCCATTGACTTCAATGAGGTTTGGCTTAGGACATTAGTGAATTTAGTCTCTCCAAACCACTGGACTATTGTTATTCCCATATACTAGTAGAAAACTGAGACAAAAAAGTGAAATTACATGCTGTCAGTCACACAACAAGTTGGCAAAGACAGTATAAGAACTCAGTGCTTTTGCTACCAGTCCAGTTATTGAACCATCACTATTCTCCAAAAAAAACCCCAAACCCAAAAACCCCAGAAAAAGCGAAGAAAAGCAGATATTTATTTTTTTTTTTAATGCTGGTGAAATAGCCCTGTGAATGGTTTGAGACTAAAGATAGACAAGCTTTTGTTACATATAGGCTGTCCTAGCTAGTGATGTCTCAGGTATGCCCTGAGCTCCCTGGGGTTTATGGCCTTGCTGCGTGTATTGCTCACACATGGATGCAGCAATGGGATCCTCCCTCCCATGGCCTGCACTGAAGTTTCTTGGTGCTGACATGGATCATGTTGACAGCTGTGAGTCACGCTCAGCAGCTGCACTTGTGTGCTCTGAAGGTGTCCAGACAGGACACAGTAACAGACAGCCTCCAGGAAAATATTTGTTAGATGATGCATTCAAGGAAAACAAATATTGACACAACAGCAGCCCACATGCCTGCATCTCTTCCCTATGGCTTACCTTTGCCTGGCACTGGTGAAGGCACTCCCACTTTGCACACTCCTGTAATGTCCCCTTTTTGACTTCACAGTCTGTTCCCATCAGAAGAAATCTTTCAATGTAAAGGAATATCAGGGTGCAGGAGACCTTTTGGGAGCTAGCATCCCTTGCAGTGATGATGCCTTCTTCTCGTGCCCCTCCTATGGCTGTGGGATGGAGGACAGACCCTTCTTGTGCTGTTCTCCACCAGGAGACCTCTTCTTGTGCTGTACTTGTGATAATCCTAGCAGCCTTTGTTGTAATTTGATAATTCAGAATATATACTTCTTTATGGTTTGATTTTTCCCTTATTTTTTAGTTTCCATCTTTTAGACTGGGTGAGGGAACCCACTGTTCAGTAGTGGCATGCCCTGGTAGATCTGAGCTTTGAGTCCCCTGCAATATAAGAGGATGCTATTCCCCTCTGAAATCAATGTGTTTATTGCCTTTTTGTTTGTTTGTTTTGTGTCACTGAAGAGTAAAATGTGTTCAACTCCATGATTTCTTTTAGGTTGTCAGCTCCAGGCTGAGCAAACAGCACAGGGAGAAAGCTTTCTTCTCATTGGATCTCTTCCAAGCCCAAGAGGTCACATACAGAATGAATCCTTTCCAATCTGGAAAGAAGAAAAAGGCAGTTTTTGATAGCAGTACTTTTGCAGGTTGTTCCAGGAGTGATTCTTAACTGTTTTCTGAGCTAAGGAGAGATTCCTGTTTTTTCCGTGCTGATAGAGATGGCCCTGCCAGTGCTGACTGTTATGAACTAGTTAGGTTTGTCAAAGGAGAAGAGAAAGCATATACAGCCAAAGGCTACAAAACCCTGGAGCTTATTCACCTTCTTTCCTTGATCTTTTCACTGATTTGATTTGAGGCTGCCTCACCACTATATTGAATGTGATTTACATGGTTCATTAATTAATAAGCCGAAATCATATTAAGAAGCCATGAGTGCACTGTTCACTAATAGGTCAGTCAAATTCTTACTGAAGTCTTCAGGGATAATGCCCAAGGAGTGGAACTTAGATTAAGCCCATTCATATCAACTGCCACTACCTAGAAGATATGACTTAACTGATGAGCGGTTATGAGCCACTGTGACCAGGTCCTAAATTTGGCAAAGAAGAAGCTCTGAATTCTGCTGATCTGGAAGGCCTTGACAAAAACTGTCAAAGACTTGAGAGCACAGTCTTCAGCTTTGCCTGATATTTTGTGTGTATCTGAGCTGCACTTTGAGAAAACTCTGGAAGGCAAGAGACTTTACTTAATGTAGGAAGAAGAGTTTAAGGTGTGCTTGCACACATAACAGATGCTGAGATCTGAACCAAAAAAAAGCCTAGATAACAACAATCAGACATAAAACTAACAAAAGATCTTCAGGGCAACTGCAAAGGATATAATTTTTTCACCAGAAGTCTTTTATTTCCTGGTCATCGTTGCAGTTTCAATTGAAATCACAGGCAAATTCTGAATGACAGTCCTATTCCTGCAAAGAGAGACTAGTAATTGGAAACTGTTCTCCTGGAAAACCATTTAATTCCTAGTGAATCAAATAAACATTTTTACCTTTTTGAAGTGCTTTGCCTGGTCTAGGGAAGGAATAAAGAATAAATAATCCTGCATTTGCTCTCTCTCTCTCTCCCAACGCCTGTCATTTAAAAGGGTGATGACTAGAGACTGCTTTTAGAGTATGTTTGTATAGATCACTGCAGAATAAGATTTAGATCAGGTCCACTGAGTGGACAGTCACTTTACTGAACATATGTACTACAGATACCACTTAAAGAAAATATTATTGGATACATCCTTTTCACTGTCTCCAAATTTATGTATTTTTGAATAGTCACAGAAAAATAGAGAAGTTTGTTCATCGATGTTTTTTATTCTCTTTAGATATTTGTAACCATTGTCATAAATGGATCCAGTTATGGTGTTCTCTCAGGTGATGTTTTAGATCTCGTTGCTTGAAGTATCAAGCGATATTGGTGTCAAACCTGTGTTTTGAACTAAGACAGTCTCTTGCAACAGCTGCCTTCATAGATGGGACATTAGGCCCCACAGATTGGACCAGCCTGTGAATATTCCCAGTTTACATTGTCCCAAATATAACTTTTTCCTGATACTATCAAATTGAACAATAACAACAAAAAGCAATCCAATTTCTTTTATGAAGTTACTATCTAGGACAAAGACATTGCATTTTTCAATGATTCGAAAGATCCTAATGATTTCAAGATTTAAAATGCCTTACCCACTGCTTCCTTAAATGTTAGAGCTGAGTTCCAGATCTAGGTCAGATCTTTAAAGTGTTTCTTATACATAAAGGTGTGTTGCTATTAAGATTAATCAGGTCATTATATGTTTTAATTTCCAAACAAAGCAAGAAGTCTCTGTATCAGTACAACATGACTGAGCCTTTGTTCTTTCAGGCTGCACTGGAATCAGTGATATTTCACAGGTTCATAGAATCATAAAATGGCGTGAGTTGGAAGGGACCTTAAACATCATCTACTACCAATTCCCCCGCCATTGGCAGAGACACCTTCAACTAAGCCACTTTGCTCAAAGCTCCATCTAACCTCTCCTTGTAGACTTCGAGCGATGGGGAATCCACAATTTCTCTGGGCAACCTGTTCCTGTGTCTCACCATGCTCATTGTAAAAATTCTCCCTAATATCTAGTCTATATCTACCCCCATTCAGTTTATAACTGCTACCTCTAGTCCTGTCACTACTTTGTAAAAAGTCTTTCTTCATCTTTCTTATAAAACTCCCTTTAGGAATTTAAGGGCTGCAATGAGGTGTCCCCAGAGCCTTGTCTTCTCCTGGCTCAACAACCTCAACCATCTCAATCTGTCCTCATAGGAGAGGTGCTCCAGCCCTCTGATCATCTTTTGGCCCTCCTCTGGACTCACTCCAGCAGATCCATGTCCTTCCTATGTTAGGGACTCCAGAGCTGGATGCAGCATTTTAGGTGGAGTCCCACAAGAGTGGAGTAGATGTGCAGAGTCCCCTCCCTTGCCCTGCTGGCCACGCTGCTTTTGATGCAGCCCAGGACATTGTGGTCTTTCTGGGCTGCAACCAGACACTGCCAGATGATGTTGAGCTTCTCATCAACTAACATCCCCATGTCCTTCTTCTCAGGGCTGCTCTCAATCCACTTCAGTAGTAAAAGAAACCTGGAGAAGAGATAGAAAATAATAGGAATAATTTCCAGCGATTGTACTGAAGCTGAGCAGACTTAAGTTGTTTTAAGTCAGTAAGAGAAGTTGAAATACTCATCTCCTCTTACTTTGATTTACCACCGTTCATGTTTTAGAGTGAATTGTATTTGCTCTGTAAGAATAATTTTGTTCTATGGGGCAAATTCATCCTAACACTGCCACAATAATTGCTCAAAAGGCAATATATTGCTTACTTGTTTTTTCAAAGTGCCTACAGATACCATTTAACACTTCACAGTCCTAGATGTTATGAACACAAAATAAATACCAATCCTTCTGTCAATGACCTAGTGATCTTAACATGTAGTGAGAGATTAAAGGCAGAGAGAAAAGGAGAAGAGGCAGATGAAACTGTGTTAAGTAAGTAAGTAGCTGTTACAATTGCGTTGGTTCAGGCTTATCAGGCAGAAGTAGAAGAAGCAGGAGGGCTCTACCATCCCTCCGGTAACTCTGCCTAGTGCTACTTGTACACAAGTTCCATGATAGAGGAGACACTGCAGTGTAGTTTATTTACCCATCAGCAGCTCGACCATGCCTGACTCTGAACTGGTGTTTTGTACACTTTTGCAATAAGAAAGGTTGTATCCATTGTCTCTTACCAAAACCTAAATGTGGTATGGACATGAGTGAGACCATGCAGAACAGGAAAGGATTTTTCTGTAGCGGTGCTACTTTTCCATTAGCAAAAGTAAAGTAGAACTTGGAGTGAGAATGAGTTCATCTGTATTTTTGATGTCTAATGAAGCATTCCTCTTGAAGCAAGAGTCCAACTTCCATACTGAGTTGATGAAGATACACAGGTTCCTCTTTGCAGAAACCCAATCTGCCATAGGTTGTGAGTTCTTTCATACAAAAGGCGTGAAGAAATCCTATGGCTTTGCCACCCTTTCTTTAGCTCTTGGTTGGAAAAAGTGATACTGTTATAGCTAATCTCTCAAGTGAATATCAATCAAAATGAAGGCACACTTCATATGTTCAGAGATGTTGAAATTAGTTCTAAGTATGGTGGGACCTGAACAAGGACTCCCAGACCTCTGAAGCCCTATCCATGCCTAACCCATGCCTCAGTTATTAAAGAATGAGTCTTTATTATTGGCCATATTTTCTAGCTGAGTATCTAGAGAACAGAAAGGTTTAGTGATTTGGCTCTGTGGGCTGTGCAGCTTATGGGACAGCCAAAATTTTGAAACTTAAGTTTTGAAAATACATCTTAAAATTACCCATATCTCTCTTTCAGAATGAATACAGGCTGTTCCATGGATATGTGAATGCTTTATTTAGCTGTGTGGTGAATGTATCTATCTTTCTACAATGCTTAATGGATCAACATTTCTAAATTCTTGATTGCCAAAGCAAAGATACTGGAATGATGTATTTCTAGTACACAGATAGGTCTGATTTGTCTTGATGCTCCTGGATGAGTAAGATCCAGTGTTCCTGTTAATGGTTGCTTTCCATAGCCTAACTAGAGAAGAGTGATGCACTACTGAGGATTTTCACTGGTAGGTACGTTCTGTAGCAATTACACAGCTACCAAGAGAGATAACTGCTGGTTTCCAGATGTTACCGCTGTGGTCAGGGCCACTTGCTGTTTAAATTTAATTATCCTCTGAACCTTCCTTTTCGTTAATTAAAAATTTATGAAAATATTTTCTCCATTCAACTGCACAAAAGAAAGATGAACAAAAGCTCTTGTAAAAGCCTGGTAGAGTCTGAGCACTATGAAAGGGAGAGTAGCTACCTAGCAAAGCATACCTAGTGAACACAAAAAACTCACACGCTAGAGGAGAAAGCAGAACTGAGATTGCTGTACTTTTTACATGATTCACAAATAAAAGCACACTTCATCATTCATAACCCTGACCAGAACAGACAGATTTTCAGCCTCTATCTCCATGCTGTGTCTCCGGAAAAAGAAAACTCAGAGGCAATCTGCAAAGTCACGCCGAGGAAGTGCTCCCGGTTCGTTGTGCTCCCTCGCACCCTGAAGGCGCTCAGTGTGTGAGCGTTTGCAAGAATAGAGCATATGTTAATGAATTGCTTACTAACCTCAAAGCCAAATCCACGTGCTGTAAAGCACCATTACCTTTCTTTTGTGCACTGTGCTATTGCCTGAATGAAACCCATAATTTCAGAAAATGTCAGGCAGAAGTATTGTATCAAGATGCAAACTGTGGAAAGTCAGCTCATACATTTACCAGAAAGCCATTGGGAGATAATATGTTTGTGCTGAAATCAAGATAAAAATAATACATAAAGGTATCCACAAGCCAAAACTATGATGTTTTATTATGATGAAAGATTCTTGAAAAACATTTAAATAACAAAGCAGATTCTTTCCTACCATAAAAAGCTTTGCTTAACACAGGAGGGCTTCAGGACTTCTGGAAAATATGAGAAAGGTAAACACAGAACAAGGATATCACCCAGACATTTTGAAACGAGGATTGTTTTTCAGACTGTGTGTCGTTGGGCTGCATATTGGTTTTGTGTGAGTACTATAAAGCTAACATATCTCTGTGGTAGGGGAATAATCAGGTACTTTGTATCTTCCAGTGATTTTCTTGTGCTTTTAAATTTTCTTTTGTCATTTTCTCATCTCTTTTTTGTTGCAATAGCTTTGATAGTTCCCCATATACACTGCTTCTTTACCCTGCTGTTAGTCCTGAAAGGAATTGACAGGTCCCCTATCTGGCTTGTTAAGCTCTTGAAGCTTGCTGCATCCTGCATGTAACATGTTTCTGATTATGTCAGCAGCACAGACATTTGAGCTCCCAGCTGCTGTAGCTGCCAGATCAATACACTTACAAAGCACAGTGAGCCTTTTGTGTAGGTTCAGAAATCAGATTTCTCTTGTCTAGAGGGCAATCTGTAAAATAAAATCTCCTAACATGAAATGGTCCTCCTGGAGCTTCACTGAGATATGCATTTATCGGTGTATTTAACAAGGCACTAAGAAGTTCTCAAGGCTGAGTGACAAGAAGGGGCTTCCTTGCTGCAAATCAGTGCCACCTCCCCCTCTGTCTCTCCTCCGCACTGCCCTAGACTCCACTCATGATATAGCAGAGCATATGTTTCTGCTTAGACTTGTCTGCAAAAATATCAGACTCTTAAAAGACGCACCAGTTGCGGACATAAACCTGTCAGAAAACAATTATCAGCTGTATCTCTTTGTGATGTTATTAAGTCTCTTGAGTCTTGATAACCTTGCAGATACCCTCTGTAGTGGAAATAATCAAGGCGGAGATAATGCAATTTATTGATAAAACAAGGAATCTGACTGGGTCAGCTTGAAGCTCACTCAGCTGTTTGTTTGCAGGGGGTGGGGGCTGGCTGTTCTTAATTTCTGGGTCTTTGATTTTGGGTAGGTTTTTTTTGTATGGCTGATAGGATGCAGTTTAAATTTTTTCCTTCTCTCTGAACAGACAAGTTCATTTTTTTCCCCTCCAACTGTGCTGAATATTTAGCATTAGAGCTGATATTCAGGAGTTGGCAGCTCCACAGACAAGAGAAAGAAAGGGGAGTGGGGTACAGGAAATGTCCACAGAATGCTGTGGAGAGCAAACTAAGGCCTAACTCTCTCCCAGACATTTGTCCTACCACTTCCCTGGGAATGGTTGTGTTGGGGAGGAATCTTGCAATGAATTGCATTGGACTTTGACTCTGCAGGGGCATGAGAGTCTAAATCCATACAAACTGTGATACAAAGAAAAGGGAATTGTATGTATGGGATGAAGTAACTATTTTAGCAATTTGGGCTCATCTCTATCTGTGCTTATCACTCATTTGGAAATTATTTCCTTAGGGGTTGGATTTGGAGAATCAAATTTGAACAAATTTCAACTGATGGTAAAATTCAAGGCAATAACCTATTTTTCCACAGGGGAAACTGTTATTCCAGAGGAAGGAGGGTTGAAGACTGAGGAAATTGCAGAACTTCATTTCTGAGGAAATGGCTGGTCTCAGCAAAAATGTGGATATTTGGCTTACATTAACTTTTGAGCAGTCCTTTTCACTTTGTTTTTATTTTGGAGAGTAGCCTTGGGGGAAAACAAAAAAGGATATTTTACAGAATGGTTTCTAAAAGCCCCTAAAGGAAAGAACATTAGGTTGACTGGCAGGATCTAGCACTGACTTGGAAGGGCCCACGGAGAGGAGACCCAGGTTTCTTACTGGGCCCATGTGAAGGCTGTCGCACCCTCGCCTTGCACACTTGCCATGAGCATGGCTGAAGCAAGTGGATGTGATTATGACTGAAGGAGTGGTTCCCCACAGAAGAAGAAAACTTAAATGTTTTTAAATTAAAATTAGAGTACACAAATGTTTTTAATCAAGGATGACAAATTTAGTAAGGCTTGAACAAGAGTAGAGGTCTGAGAAAAACATCCACTAGAAAAAAAGCATTGGAAACACTTCAAAGTATATATTCAGTAAGGTGAGTCCATTTTTATCATTTTAATGAAAACATTTTTATATAGTTTGTTAAAAATGTCTAATGTTCTGCTTCCTTATGTTTTAGTAAGGTGTCTTGATTAAGATTAATTGTCTGAATTTTATTTTAAAAAGGAAAAATACTAAGAAACATCCTTGCTGAGCTTCATGCTAGGAATTGTGGGAGGAATCTGTTTCTAAATTAAAGTCTAGGGCTGAGAATTCTTTGGATGCCTAATTTTCCCCAATTTGTGTGTTAAATTAGGAGCGTACAACAGATTGATGGAAATCTCTGGAATGAAATATTTTCCTTTCGCTAAAGCAGCAGGGTGTAGGTCAACAGAAGGGAGCCCACCCTGTGCCTGTTTGGCTGATAGTTCCGGGTCTCTGCCTCCTTCTGTCTTTGCAGCCTTCAGTCCCAGAGCTTTGCAGCCCAGACCTGACCATGGCTTGCTTTCCTACACCCTGGTTTCCAGTTCCTTCTAGTTGTCTTGTACATGATTTCTCTCCTCTATCACAACCATTCAAAGAACTCAGTCTTCTGTGGTGATGAAGGATCAAACTTCTGATGGTAAGTGGTCTTAAAAAACATCAGAGGGTTTTTACTGTCTTGCTGCCTCTGCAGGACATCTAACATAGGGGACAGTGAATAACTTTTGGAAGTGCCTGTCTCCCTGCACTGACCAGGCCAGTTGCCTGCCTTGTAACAGATGGATATATTTAGTTGCAGAAATGCTACCAAAACTCAATGGACTGATGATATTTTAGGTCTTGCTGCCGTAACACACTTGTACTAACAGATCTTATGAATCAGTGTGAAGGCAAGGTCCAGAACAGCAAAACCAAGCCTCTCATGGAGAAAGTACAATCCTGGCTTTTTTACTCCTACTTTTACTTGGAGAGATTTTATATTGAGGCTATTGAATGAAGATATATTTGCCTACCCATACTTTGTCACGATATTATAATTAAAAATGTAACTATACCCTTGGTATCAAAGTAGCCTAAATTGCTCTTATCTGAAGAAAAGAAAGAGGCAATAAGATTTATTTTTTTACTCCACTTGCCTGTCTCATTGCATTTTTTCTATCCATTGAGTATGGTTTTAATTTTCCTTTCCAAATGCACTTTTGTTTCCAATATTGAACATTATATTTATAAGGGGGATCAATTTCATCCATTTCATTCATCACTGTCCCTCTGCGTTTACAACTCAATTTTAATTATGAAATTTTCTAGCAAGCAAAAGCATAGGTAGGTACTCTGTCAGTACAAATCTGAGTACACATCCGATTTTTTTTCAAACAGGATAAACCCAACAGTAAGACACTGAGTACAATTAGATAGGTGTGCTCTAAGTTGGGGGTAAGGCCATAGAGTGTCACAAGCTTGGAAACTGATCCAACTAGGAAACACTGTGATATGGTTAGACAAAAGTTCTGTAGTCATTTGGAAAAATTACCAGTTACAGCCATTTATGTTAGTAATGTCAAATTAAAGACAAGAGGGCATGGTATCAGGTTGTGCCAGGGGAGGTTTAGGTTAGATATTAGAAAGAATTCCTTTACAGAGAGGGTGGTCAGACATTGGAATGGGCTGCCCAGGGAAGTAGTGGATTCTCCGTCCCTGGAGATTTTTAAAAAGAGATGGGATGTGGCACTTAGTGCCATGGTCTAGTAGCCACAGCAGTAGTGGATCAAGGGTTGGACTTGATGATCTCGAAGGTCCCTTCCAACCCAGCTGATTCTATGATTCTATTATTTGTGCAGGCTGGGTCACATACCCTATCAAGAGACCTGTCCCCCATCCTGTTATCAGTTGTATCTCTCATACATGTAAAATGTAGGCATCTTTTGAAATAAAGATGACATAAAGCAGGTATGACACCACAGGAGGGGAAATGCAGAAGAGGGGAACTCTCCATCACAGCTGTTCTGTGAATAACCAGTCTTGGGCCCAGTATCACAGAACACAGGTCCTTAGACCAACCAGATTACTTTAACCACTTGATCTTATATGACAGAGAAACGATTGCATGCTAACAATTTACCTGGTAAATCATTATGCATATGCTACACATACAGGACCCTAAGTATTCTGGATTGCTCTCACTACAGTCTCTCTGATGGAGCCAGATACCACATAACAGTTCAAAGAAAATGAAGTAAAAGTACTCAATTACTTATGACAAAAAATGTAAGGCCATTTTCCCTTCTTCTCCAATAAAGATTGCATCTCATGTAGAAAATTCTCTTAACTCCTGTGTGACAACTAATATTGTTTCTGTCACAGGTTGAATGAGTTGTAAAATTGTGTTTGTTGCTGATGAAGAGTATTAGGAGATATTGACATGAGAAAGTCCATATGCTTTTTGAAAGCAGGGCACAAGCTTGAGTCAACAACAGGAGAGGAAAAAATAGGAAGCAGAAGAGGCAGTATGTGACTAAAAAGCAAAGAGAAGAACAGTGGGCGATGTGTTTTGTTCCCCCAAGAAATACTGGAGGATTTGACCCTTTGCAAGTCTGTCAGTGCTGGGTGAGAATTGCAGTGCATTCTTCGCAGCGAGGCCTTGGGGTAAATAAAATTACAACAGGAGTAAAATGTTTTAATTTCTCATGCCTTAGTAGTAAAGAGATAATAATAAAGATAAGGCAGGAACTTTGGGTAGTGTACCACTCCAGACATGGGCCATTGGTGAGAGTAATACATGTTCTGAAGCCTGGATGGTTTTGATACATCTAAGTAACTGTGGGTTGCCTGACGTCTTACTCCTTCTTCAGTAAAGATATAACTGCACTTTTTTCTTTTTTTCTTTTTTTCTTTTTTTTTTATTTTATATTTCAACATCTGATGGTTTTTCAAGAAAGCAGAACTGTTGATGCTGGTCAGATCCTGCATATTTTCTCCCCCTTTTTCCAGCCTCTTTGTTTTCTATTTGCTATGCACTTTCAGTGACACATCCCATCTGGTTCTGCTTTGTTGCCTGATCCAAGAGAATACTTAGTGCCATTAGCAGTTGAGATGGGACATACTGTAGCTTGTTCCCAATGCATGTGCCAAGGGCCTAAATCTTCTGCTTCAGAATTCTAAATAATTTTTAATTTCTTTTTAAGTTTTAGAGTGTTAAGCACCCCAGGAAGTGGTATTTCCTTGTTAGGGCTGATTCTGAACCTAAACAAGCTTTTTTAAAACTAATTCAGGGGTCTTCATATCAAATACACCTTAACTGGGCTGAAGGTGAGGTGAGCAGCTATTTCTTCCTGAATCACCCAGTCACAGTGCAGCCACCTTGATTATATTTCAATCCTATCCACTACCCTGCCTGGTACCCTTCCTTTGTGAGGAAGGGGCATTCTCAGGGCTCATTTAGGGCAAGTTTTTATTGTTGAGCCATGGAAAAACCAGCTAGTGCAGAGGCAATGGACAGAGCCTGTAATACAAAAGCATTCTTTCCACATCCTCTGATTGTTGTGTCCTGTATTTGAGTTTGAAACCATGGTATTTTGCATTATGACTCACCAATTTTGCTTTATTGCTGATAGTCTGTAGTTGGTAAATTTTATGAGTCTAATCATTCTAGAGGCTATATGCAAAATAAACCAAAACCAACACTATCTAATTTCTGCACAGAATAGGAAGAGATAACATAATGAGATTTTGTCATGTCCAAAAGCACGTAAGTTCATCTGACATTACAGGCATAGTCATTGCACACACGCACACAAAAAACCAGGACTTCCTGCTTTTGTGTGTACTGTTTCCCATGTAGTTTGTTTATTGCTGTGATTGTTTTCATTAGTCAGGTGGACACATCATTCTGGGGTCCTGCAACAGAAGTCAGTCTTCTTGTGGGACCTACAGAAATGCCTGAGCCCAACTGGGGAGACACCCCAAAGGGCTACACTGTGATCACACAGAGCAACAACAGAGAAATCTCCCCTGCTGGGCCCTGCTGAGGATTATACCCTCCTGCGGATGCCCTGATAATCTCATAATCCCTAACCTATGACTTGCCTCTGATCTCCTCTCACTCCAAATTATTTAGACTTCAAGTAAGAGGAAGTTTAGAGAAGAAGAATAATTATGAAAAGCCATTTCCATTAAGCTCCTAAAACATTCTTGGGCAGTTTAGCAGAGCAGTTAATGAGCGCAGTAGAAGAGACCTTGGGAGGGTAGCATAGATGTCTTTAATCCTTCTGTGCTCTTTTCCTTATCTCCACCACATCTGCTGAAGCAAACAAGAAAACAAGTTGTGTTTCCAGCATGCACTTAACACTTTACATGCTGCACTCAAA
This sequence comes from Manacus candei, assembly GCF_025592945.1. NCBI lineage: Eukaryota > Metazoa > Chordata > Aves > Passeriformes > Pipridae > Manacus > Manacus candei. The sequence goes on from NW_026138089.1 coordinate 8,186,279, forward strand.
AAAATAAAGTGGAAAAATGCTTTATTTTTTTCTGTTGATTTAACGGTTTTAACTGATGTAATATCTACGACATGAACATTCCCTACACATGCACACACAGAGACTTGTGAATATTTGATTTCATTACTACTCAAAAGTAGATCCACTTTGCCAATGTTTGTTTTTATTTCCCCTAAGAAATGGATTTTTTACTGCAGTCCTGCAGCAAGCCTTTTATACTGCAGTAAGGAGATATTATAACTTTCTTGTTCTGCCTTTTTATGTATTTCAAAGATAATTCTGAATTAAAATAGCCTAAAATGTAGAAGAGGCCAGCATCAATTATTTTTCTTTATTAATAGATGTATTTGTGTGGTTTTTTAATTTTGTTGTTGACAAAGCTCTAAAATATGGATTACTCAGCTTTATATGTCTATTTTTATACAGCTCCTAGGTAAAAGTGAACTTTTACATAGCTTTTTCCACTTTCTTTTATTCTACTGGGGTTTCTTTATAATATGAAAAAAAATAAGAAAAATTTGCACATTCCAGGAATAACAATAATGAATTTTTTCATTAATACTGAAAAGCTACAATTAAGTAAGAATTGTATAAACAAACCTTTGAAAGAAGAAACATCACAAAACAGATTTTTTTCAGCTTAGCAGAAATGAGGGAATGTAGCTTGTCATAGGAGAGTTACAGTTGGAATTCATTAACACACATTACCAAGTGACTCCCTTTCTCCTTCCAGGATATTTTCTGTTTGAACTGCATGTTTTTGGTGTGACAGTTGTTTTTTACTGTAAATTCAGCTCAGTGCTGTGATCTGAACTGTGTTTTCAAGGTGTTGCAGTTAGATAATTTGTAACAGGTAAAATGGCAAATATCTATCATATTCAGCAATTTTTTACGAGGCTATCAATACTGCTATTTGAAAACTGTCACAACTGCTTGGCTTTTGAAGGCAGATTTAGCCCTTCTGGACTGAGTTTTTTCAATGTCATTTGATGATTTGTGCACAAAACTGTACTCTCATATTAATAATAGGAGTAAGTTTTGTCATTATACAAATGCAAAGTAATAAGTGTCATCACCACTAAAACTGTAATTCATTTAATGGTGTCATCCATAATGGTGACATCCTTTTAAAGTCACTAGTAGTCTGGATTGTGTCCCTTCTTTGCTGATATATTAGAACAGTGATATAAAAATGCATCATCAATTTTGCAGGAAAATATCACTAAAGGAGAGTGTTATATCTTTTTTACTCCTTCAACCTCTCCCTCCCAGCCATAACTAGCTTACTGTAACTGTATTCTTCTTTTCCTAAAGCAAAAATAATTACTTTCAAGATTTGCAGAACCTCGTATTACAAAAAGTACCTGGTCTTGCTTCGAATGACCTTGTTGTCATTGTGTAATTGAAAAATTATCTGAAACACTTTATCAAAGATCAAACAAATGCAAACTGCACTTACCATTAGCAAACTATTTGGCCTAGGCTGAGTCACCCATTCTGGGCTCCTGAGCTCCGTATGTTCCTTGATCATTGCTGGAGTGTGGCACCCACAGGTTTAACTAGACTGCAACATGTCTTTATAACTGAGTTTAGGTTTAATAATAGATTAGTGTGGTAATGGTCTTGTTTTGCTGCTGTGGTAAAGATTGGGCTTTTAAAAAGCACAAAATAAATTAAGATTAACTGGCAATCTGGAGGAGATGTTTGAAGATGGATGTGTAAGAAGTGCCTCCTTCTCAAAATACTTCCAACTTCTGGTTTCACAACTCTATAATGGCAGTGTCCTCTCTCTCTCAGCAAGAGATGGTCAGGGAATGCTGGGCTAATGTAAACACTTCCACCTGTATGTAGTTAGCTGTAACACGAATGGCAAAATAATGTTCCACTGACACACCGATGATTACCTCACTTGGTTAGAGCATGGTATTACTAACACCAGTTTTGTGGGTTTGGTCCCCATATGGGTCGTTCACTTAAGAGCTGGACTCCATGATCCTTGTGGGTCCCTTCCAACTCAGAATATTATTTGAAACTCTGTGTGCTCCAGTACTTGAGGGCCTCAGATAAGCATTGTGCCCTCCAGTCCTCCTATTTGGCCCCTTTAATGCCCAGAGCCTAAGACAAATATTAGAAGCTTCCAGTTCAGAAAACAAAACCAAAACAAACACACACCCCCCAAAACTGAAAAAAAACCCTGTTGTGACTGGGAGGTACTGATACTTGCCTTTTTGAAGACTAGCTCCACATTCTCTTCCTCTGTGGATGAGTCCTCTTGGGTGTCAATACTCATGTTACAGGATTTAAAACCAGTTCAGATCACTGAGAAGATGGAATTGATGGGGAAATGTGATCAAAACAAGTAGGGAGAAACTTTGTAGGAGGTGGAAACAAGTAAACTCGGAGGGACTTCTGCATAAAATTTCCCAAACTCAAAGCTAATTCTGATGAAGTAGAACTCTTATTTCTGAAGGAGGTAGCTTAGGAAAAAAACACCCTCAAGATGTGTCTATTTTTTCAACTCTTCATGCTTACTCCAGTATGAAGCTTTTGTTAATTAACTGGGGTGAAGGGCAGGGGTGGAAGGGAGGGGAGGGGAAGTGGTATTTCAATATATCATTTAAATGAGATAGTTCTGGCTTGAGGCCAAGAGCTTAAGATGAATGCAATTTTCAAGCTCAGTTACTACTATGAATATATATTTCTCCTATTATTCTTGATTACTGTTTCAGCTCTGATGTGGCTAACCCTAGCTGAACACTGACCAGGTTGCTATATTGGGACCTCAAGGACAGACATGTTTCATCTTCTCTTGGTCCACTGGTCTTTGTCCCAGGCTTGGAACCTCTGACACACTTCTTAGATAACATATGGCTATCTGTTATCTATTTTCTCTTTGCAGAAATGGCTAAATGGCCCCTAGGCTATCCTAAGCTTCCAGACACCACAGTGATTTAAACACACTGAATTCCTTAAATCTAGCCTGCAGCATCCTGGATTTACATGTTACTCTTCAGTAATACAGGACAGATGAAAGTTAACAGATGCTCAAGATGTATATGGGTTTCTAGATAAAATTATCCTTTACTTTAGTTAACACAGGAAGGATACAGAAGTAGACAAAATAATAAACACACATGCCTCTGCTTCCTTCCCCTCTTTTTTTTTTTTTTTTAATTTCAGAATATTTTTTTCTTTTCTCTCTGAACTGTATGTGATTTGGAGTAGTTGTTCTTTGGACCCTCTTTTAAATATTCTTGAATCTCCCCTCTTTACACAGCCATTTTTTTTTCATTCTTGGTTAATCCTACTTGGAGAGAAGCATTACCTTCTGTCATGCAAAAAATAGTCCTCATGTTTGATATCATGTTTAGTTAAAGGGAAGCAAAATGCCATCTAATTCCTTTGTTTTGCACTTAGGGAGAAATTCCACTGCTCTGAGCTCCAGCTCCCTGAAAAGAAGACAAACAAAACTCACCCTAGCAAACTTTACACATGGCATTTCCTATTTAATTTCATTTTAATGAGGGTTCCTCAGGTTAATGTGTCATCATCTCCTTGAATTTCAGCTAAATATGGCAGTAGAAAGACAGTAGTGAAGAGTCACACTACAGTTTGAAATCTCACAAGAGAAACTCCTAAATCAAATTACAATTCATAAGCTCCACATCACAGAATCATAGAACATGCTGAGTTGGAAGGGACCCATCAGGATCATCAAGTCCAATTCCTGGGCCTGCACAGGACACACCAAGAATCACACCATGTGCCTGAAAGCATTGTCCAAACACTTCTTGAACTCTGTCAGGCTTGGTGCTGTGGCCACTTCCCCGGTGGGACCTGTTCCAGTGCTCAACGACTCTTTGCATGAAAAACCTTATCCTGATATTCAACCTAAACCTCCCCTGATACAACTTCGGGTCATTTCCTTGAGTCCTGTCACTGGTTACAAGGGTGAAGAGATCAGTAGCTGCCTTTCCACTTCCCCTTGTGAGGATATTGAAGACCACAATGAGGTCTCCCCTCAGTCTCCCCTTCTCCAGGATGAACAAACCACGTGTCCTCAGTCACTCCTCATACAGCTTCCCCTCCAGACCCTTCACCATTCTCATGGCCCTCCTTTGGATGCTCTCCAATAGCTTAATTTCTTTTTTATATTTTAGTGCCCCAAACTGCAAACGGGGCTCAAGGTGAGGCCGCCCCAGTGCAGAGCAGAGCAGGGCACTCACCTGCTTCAACTGGCTGGTGATGCTGTGCCTGATCACCATCAATGCACAGCTTTTTGCTGTGTCCTTCCCTCTTCTCTCTCTCACACACACAGGCACACACGCACACACAGACATCTTCAGATGTTTTCAGTGCTTGTGTAAATGTAGGTGCTACAACATGGCCTTGGAAATCTTGTCAATGCTGTCATGAATGCAGTTAAATTTTCCATTATTCTAAAGCAGATCTCTGCCTTAGTGACCTGCATACTCATTACTCCCGTTTTTCACTCTACCATGTAAGCTATTTTAAGTGATAATTTACTCTCATGTGATTCACTTCATGCAGAAAAGACTTCCTCTTTCCTGTCCTTTGACCTATGTTTGATTTCTATTTTCAATTATATCTCATGCTTTCTAGTGGGTTTTGATTTATTTATGACATTTATTCTATGATCTTTCTGTCTTTCTAACATTTAATGTCAGAGTGAAATCTTTTATGGTGTTGGGAACCTGCAGCCTCAGATCCAATATGAATTGAAGGCAGGGGAGAGCGTGGTGGTGGAAGTGGAAATATCCTTCCCATGCTTATGGTGGTGGTGAGCTTAGGATGTGGCTCTGTGCCTCCAGCTCAATGCTTGCAGTGAGAGGCTCAGAAGTCACTGTCTTTCCTCCCAGTCCCATCCAGTATTAGATACAAACCACTGCCCTCTCTGGGGCCATTGGCTCCTTTGTGCTGGTGCCCCAGCTGCTGATGCCACACTTGACAAAAGAGATGTAGAGATAAGTCCTTCTTCTGGAGGGTCAGGAGGCAGGTGGTGGGGGTTGCCTTTTCTGCTCCAAAGGATTTCCCCTTCCCGTAGAGAAAAGTTACTCTGTTGTTGTTTCCAGGCCTCTTTGTTTGCCCTTGCTGAAAGGGGGTTGTGCTTGGCCTACCAATTGTGTACATCCTGCATGGTGGTTGTTTTTCAGGATAAGTTTGGTTCTGGATGCATGAAGACCTACTGGGCCCAGGAAAGGGCTTAAAAAAATCAGAGCTGAATTCCCCAAAGCTGAGGAGATTCTGACCTCGTCTACCCTGTAGCCAAATAGTTAGGACATTAAGTTATCTTAGAGTGTGAACAGAAGGAACAAGTGCCATCAGACCAGCTGGGTTGTGATCTCTGCTTCAATGAATAAGCAAGGACTATTAGAAAGGCCAACAAGAAATACCCCTTCATGTGTCCCACAGTCCATTGGTTAGGCCCAGCTGTTTGTAGAGGAGTTATAGTGTTCTCCACTATCTGATTAAAACACAAGCTCTCACAAAACAGGTGATGCTTCTAGCCCTGAGGATATACTAGAATGAGACCTGCCCTCTTATTCTGTTTTGCCTATTTCTCTTTGGAAATATAACCAAGCAGTCGATATGTTTTGTTTTGGAATTGGTATTTTTTTCCATTTTTTGGGCTACAATGAGTTGAAATGGGTTCAACTTTCATGCAGTGATTTCATGGGTACTCTGAGGAACAGATGAAAATGGCATGTTTTATCACTCATCTTTTTTAAAATCTGAAGAGCCTCACTAAAGGACAGTCATGATGCCAGGGCCCCACAGGGACTGGGGAATCCCTGGGCTCTGGGAACATCAGAAGCTCCCAATGTCATGGCAGGGCCTGGCAGCCAGGGCCTGTCTAGCCCCTCAGCCAGGAGCAGGGCTGCTGGGAGATACTGGGGCAGACCCAGCCCTGGATATTGGGCACCTCACTGGGGAAGAGGACAGGCCAAGGCTGGGACAGACTACTGGTTCATGGATGGAATGATCATCAGGACCAGGCCTGGAGATGGGGACCAGGGGGAGACACTGCCCTGGGATGGCCACATTAATGCCCCCAGGATCCCAACCAACAGCACAGTCATGATGTGCTGGAGTGTCAGTATGTGACAGGTAACATGCTGTAGATACAGAATTAGCAGCCTTTCCCCATCTCAAGTTAAAACCTGATATGAATCAGAGCCTTGCACGTCCCGTATTGCATTATGTCCTGAGCAAACTTAGTGCTGGCTGTGGGCCAGGAAGTAATTTTCCAGCCATTTTTCCAGCTGTACACTGGAGTGCCTTGAATGTAGCCTTTATACTCCTCTAACATCAGGCCCTGAAACAAAGACTGTGTGTGCTCTACAAAGACGTTTTGTTATAACTAGGTGGATTGTATTTACAATTGGGATTACAGTACGTGGGACTCAAGATACAGAAACAGAAATGAGAAAACCTCTTTCTGATGATATTGAATAAAATATCTCCCCTTAGGAATTGTTGTATACTTACATAGTCATCATGTGGCTTACTGGGAAACCTGAGGGTTTAGTCTCATAAAGGTCTCGGCACATCTGCAGTTATACCCATGAGTCTGTTTCAATACAGTAAAAAAAAAATTGCTATACATGTTTACAACCATGTTAGTTTTACAGTTGCCATAGAAATTGCATCTCAATACTTACTTTCATTTCACAACAGGACAAAATCAAGAGATTTCGAAACCTTCCTAGGAATGGAAATTAAAAAATTCTTAGGAGAAAATAATACTAAATAAATCTGGAGTTCATTGAAATGCTTTCTTTTGCTTATTCAAAGCATCACAATGGTTTGTGTTTATTCATTTCAACACTGAACTGCAGATCAGGACTGTGTATCGTCTTGAGGGAGCTGTAGTACCAGACCTCATTCATTCCCACACTGAGCAGGGTCCTTGGCCTGAATCCATCTTCTCTAATGCCTTCTGAATCTCAGGGCTTCCAAGAAAAATCCTATGGTTTTGTTCAGAAAGGCATCACGTGCATTAAAAAAAAAAAACAAAGACCATTTTCAGCAAAAGCACAAGATAAAGGAAGTCACAGCTATAGACCAAAGACATCCTGAAGTCCTAAACCATTAGGAAATGGTCACTGTATGTGTGTGCTTATTCATGTCAGCTCAAAAAAAAAAAAAACCCCAAACCAAACAAATCTTTGGAGTAATTCAGACCACAAACACTTTGGGATTTGTACCCAACCACTCAAAACTGAAATATTTCACTTTCATTTTTATGCACTTAAAAAAAAAAATCTGCCATATAAGGCTCTTTACAGAGCATCCAATACAGAAAGCTAGGTGACAGAAGAGACACCCAGTACTTTTGTCCAGGATTTCTGACAGGAAAATGGATGAAATGCTTTTAAATGCAGGACTGGGGACTTCAGCTCTGAGAGAGCATCCTCCTGTGCTCCTGCCTCTCTCTGTACTGTCTTTGGTGCTCCTTTTTTGCTGCTCCTCAGTTGGAGGCTGCTGCTTGCCATGGTGGAAGCGTGCCTGGCCAAGTGACTCTAATTCCTATAGTTTAACATATCTGAATAACTTGACTGATTTTAAGTGAAACAGATGAGAAAATCTTTGATAGCAGTGGAGCTGGCAGATGGGATGGCTGTCAGATTGCATGGAGAGGCAACAGTAAACACCTTAGAGCAGAGTTTGAAACTTCTTCCACTGGCACAGGTGCAGCTGGGAGGAAACCACTTGCAGCCACATTTCACCAAAGTGCAAGGTGTGTTTATGCTGATTTGATCCACAGTTTTAAAAGTTCTGCTTTTTTAGCTTATGTTACCACTAGGTAAATTAGGATGGTTTGAATAGAATATGTACTTGCACTGAAAAAAGACATGGTACACTTCTGTAGGTATGCTGTAGGGTTTGGGGGGGGGGGGGTGGGAGGTTGAGGTTTTTGATTTTGTTTAGTATTTTTTTCGTTTGTTTGCTTTGGGGTTTTTTTGTGGTTTTGGTTGGTTGGTTGAGGGTTTTTTTATAGTAGACTTTAGTGGACAAATGTGGAATTAGAAGGGAAACTTCAGGTATCTTAGGCTTCATCATCTGAATGAGGTCTCACATACAAAGGTGAAAAACTCCACTCCTCACACCAGAAAAAGTTTCTCATTTTGAATCCAAATCAGTCCGCAGATGCTGACTACATTTTGTGAATATATTTTGTTCAATACATGCAAATGAATTACATGTGCAGAATCAGGCTCTTGCATAATAAAGCAGCCTGCCATTTATATCAGTTAATGTTATTTTCTTTCAGAGTGTGAGGTTCTGGTAAGTATAGCTATTCAGGTGATCTCTTGCAACTTGGAGGACTGCATAAGCCTAATATTTGTTAGTATGCCACTTTTGGATAAAAACGTTCCTTATAAGGATAAGACATTTACAAGAAATGCGTACTTTTAATAACTACAGTACTCACTTTGACAAATACTAGTTATGTCTGAGAATGAGTTTGCAGAGCCACAGGGCTGTCCAGGGCCTTTCAAGGTATTCACTGTAATTGGTAGTTGGTAGGGAAGAAGAAGCAGAAATATTCTTTTATGTCTCAATTTGACTTTAAAAACACCATAAATTCAACATCAGATGATTTAGACTAGATTTTGTGGTTTATCAGCTGATGATAAAGTACACTATACCATCAAATTCTGGGCATTTTAGTATTCTGTGTGAGCCAGAAACACCGGAACATATCATATAATAACTGGTGATCTGAAGTCATAGAAATTAAAAAGATGGTAAGTATTGTAGCTTAAAAGAGTTTCACAAGAGTGTACTCTCCTAAGCAGGTCTCTGTTTTGTCACCTGATTTCTTCAGTGTAGCTTTCCTTGTTATAAGAAGGCATTTTCTCTGCTTCCCCATATAACCCCACAAATATGCTGCATCTTGTGGACTATTTCGCCTGATGCTGATACATCTTTATACCCATGACAGAAAACTACCAGCAAGACTGGGACAGATCCCGACCCTGGGGACCAATGACTCCAGAAATCCATTGATTACTATTTTTCCATAGGTGTCTTTTCCTCCTTCTGCAATGATTTGGGTTGCTGCTTCAATCCAGCCCTATGAATGAAAGCATATTCTTTTAAGTGTCTCATGCAGCAATTGACTATAATTTTCATTTGTGGTATTTCCTTTTTTTTAAAACTTTTTTCTTCAAACATAAACTATTACTGGGCACAGGAAACTGGATAATTGGAAATGTTGTTAGGCAGCTGGATATTTCTGTCATTAGAGCATTGACTTGGGATTGAGGCAGTGTCCAGCATTCTTGCTTTCTGGGAGACATCTGTTGCCTGCTCTTTCCCTGCACGATGTAGCCTCCTCTACTCCTTCTCTTGTCTATGTTGGGTATAAGCTCTTAGAGGTAGGGGTTACCTTTTACTGTTTGGACAAGATATAGTATGATGCAATCTAGATAATTTTTGGAACCTCTAGGAACATAATCATGTAAACAAGACTGTTTTATATGCATCAGGATTTTATTATTTAGCAATTTGCTGGCATGCCCCAGTGCGGAGCTGAAATGCAATTTTCCTTATGCTATATGTATGCTGCAGAGTCACTGTGACAAATTGTTCAGGAACTGGAGCTTTTTCCCTCCACAGAAGAAATATTGAGCTAAAATGAAGGCCAGTAAATGCTTAATTACTGATATGAAACCGTCTTTCATGTCTATGCTGTGAACATGAAACATATTGGATGGAGCTGCTGTCTGGCACATTTTCATAATATATGAAACTGGAAAGGCAGAAACAGATGGAAAAATTGCAGTGTGAGAATTGCCCTATTCCCTAACTGACTTGATAACAATGCAGAAGAATAGCAATATTTGGGGTTTGTGGAAGACCATCAGGTCAATAGTCTCCGAGATAGAAGATGGATAGCTAGGACATGAAAATTACCAACCAGGATATATATATATATATATATATATACACACATTCTTATATTAAACATTTATATTTATCACGAGAAGCTTACAAAACAGCTGTCATTATGGTTCCTTTCTCCATCAGATATTCTTCTCTATTGGACTGTATAATGTGATTTTGCATATCAGCACAATGCCAGGCATAGAGCTGGAGGATATTACTCTTTTTTTTCAATGATTTCCTGAAAAACATGCTTTTGTGAAAAAAATATTATGAATTGAAGGTGAATAGTTTCATTACTTTTGGTTATTTAAAATGAATCTAAACCAAAAAAATGTTGGAATATCACTTTGGACCAACCCATTCTTTATCTGGGAGGGCTGGATTCAAACATTTTCTGTGCTTTTAAAACCACATCTCTGGGCTATTCAGCTATGTAAACATGTGTGTACAGACTTTTTCTCTCCTATTGTTACATAGGGTGATTAGAGGTGTAGCTGCCCAGGAACTCGAGGTCTGGTGTCTCACACCTTGCACTGTCCTTCAGCTGGAACAGAGGTGGGGACCCACACAGCCTGGGGCTGGAATTTCCCAGTACTGCCCATGGCAACATCACCTTAACACTCCCACCAGTAGCTTAAGGTGCTATTCTAATCCACTTTTGGCTAAAAGGGCTAAGCATGACCAAAGCTAAAAAGACTGCAATAGAAGGGAAGCAATCCAACATATATCCTATGGTTTGGTGGTTAAAATCCTTTTTCTGGGAGGTAAGAGATGTAAATTCAAACTGCCATAGGCAGAGAGTAAAATGCACCTGGATCTCTTAAGTCCTTGTTAGAGAGTCTAAAAATCACTGAATTACTGAGCAAGATTACAGCTAATGTCCAACAACTTTCTAAACTTAAATCTTCTGCTCTTTTCATGTTTTTTTTTGCGAATTCCTTTCAAAAACAATAAGGGGTTTTTTTAGATTGCACGGAAAACCTTCACGTGTTCCATCCATCTTCTGTGTTTTGCTTTATTTGGCAAGAAAAAAGAAGCTTTTAATTAATTTTGATCCAAACCAAAATGCCTAATTTATGTGTTTTCTTACAGCTTTATATCTAAAGACCCAAATATTTTGCCAGTCCCAACCTTAGCAATTGTGAGAGCACGGGTTCAGTACCATCCTCTTTCCAAAGGATTTCCTCTGGGCAAGCTGCTATATAAGACCCACCAAAGTAAGATTCTGCACTTAGTGTGATAGATAAAGAGGCTCTGCAAAGCATAAATCATACTTGCTGAAAATGGAGTGAGCAGCACGATGAGCCCAGGTGCTCCGTTTTGGCCCTCCAAATTCCAGTGCAGTGGGAAAAATTTTTCTATTTTAGAAAAATTGCTATTCTCAGGACAGGAGAGGAGCGTATTTGCTTTCTACACTTCTTTCTCTGCTCCCCATCCACCAGAATAACATACAAAACCACTTTTAAGTGAAGCCTGACCCTTCTTATTGGAATTGGCTTCATGGCATCTGAACAATTCTACTATTTCAAGTATTTGTTAGCTGTAGTCTGTGGAGCAATTGCTGATAATTTCTGATGAGCTCTTTGGCATCATATGCTTGGGACTGATGGACAAACCCTACAATGGAAGAAGACTCAGGAGGCAAGTGATTGGCTCATGAAGCTCAGTGAAGAATGCAGGGAGTGACCACAGCTATTGCAAAACAGCCAAATTATCTCAACACAAAGGGGATGGTGGGGTGACCTTTGTTTTGATAACTGGATGTATCAGTTGAGTGGATCAGCTGATACACTGAGTTTTCCCTGAGTTAATCAAAGAAGCATCAATGTCTTCTTGAGTTCCTGAGACCAACATGGGGAAAGTGTATACCTGGCTTACACATAGTGTGAGAACTGAACAATCAATAAAATGAACTTCAGAGAGAGCAACATGCTTGAGCTGCCTTCAACCATGCATTCCTTCCTAGTGATTGAGGATGCCAAACATCATGAAAGAGCCCATACGGAGACTGGAAATAGCAATCACGTGTATTGTGATCCAATTGTATGTTGCAGTTGCTATATTTTGCTTGTGTTCTGATTTCAGCCCACTGTTGTATCCCTCTGTTAAATCAAAATTCTGTCTAGCATCAAAATACTCAGATATCTAGAAGCAGTATTAGACATCAAACCTTCTTTGTGCAGAATATTAAAAACTACCTGGTCAGAGAGTGTTGTACTCTGATACTGCATCTTGGTTCTCCTCATTTTTCACTGCTAAATAAGCTTGCAAAAACTGAAAAGCCCATTTGCTGTTTTTCCAAAATTACTTTCTCAAGAAAGCTACTGAGGATATCAGAAAAATTTTTGCATTGAGAAATGAAAATGCACACCCTATGAACTCTGCACAGGGATGTGATCTACTCAAGAGAAGTTCCAAAATTACGATTATGAGTTACTCGCTTACTGTACCTGAGACTGCACTACTGTTGCATCTTTAAGAGGAAGCTGAATCTTCATCAGGGATCACCCAGCTTCCTTCTGGAGTGACCCATCCTACTGGAGGAAGAATGGGATGAAGGGGCAGCAGAGGCCCAGGAACTCTTCTTCACCTTGTTGCTGTTGACACGTCTGGCCACTCACATGAGAACTAATTTAACGTTTATTCTTCTGTAAAGTTTTCATGGCTATCCTAATGAATGCAAATGACAGCATATTTTTTAAATCTTGACTGTTCCTTTGCATCACCAACTTCTTGAATCAATCACTTCAACTTTTTTACTCATGTTATACAATAAGATTTTAGAGTAAGAATATTAAAAGCTCATGAATCAAGTATTCAAAAGTTAGGAAAAGCCATAATTAAGTCTCTCTGCATAATTAACTAAAGGACAATGTACTGATTTTTGTGAGTTCTTATGATGCAGTGTTGGGAAAACAAACCAGAAGCAACACTTTAATAATCAATAATTAAACTGTTGATGTGCTTTAGTTGTAATTGCTTTCTTAGTTACATATATCTATTGCTGAATATATTTGGAATATATTTTGAGATATATTGTTCAGATTTTTTTTTCTCCTGTCCTTTTGGACAGAAGGCATCTGCCAAGTTCTGAACTTAGAATTTCTGAGTTCTCGTCACAGCTTGGTTGATGATTAACTGGAAGATATGCCTGTTTCTCAATTAGTCCATAGATGAGGACAACACTTTTCCAAAATCTTCTTCACAGTTTAAAAGGATCAGTTAGCATTTGAAGATATAAACTGTGTAGGAGAGAAAAGTGTTGTTATTTGGAAGTCTTTTAAATATTATTGCTCATCAGAGGTAATTAGAACATGATGCACCCAGAGCCGTACTGAACTGTTTATGAACAAATCTCTCTAAGAAATACAGTTCTGAGTTTCTTCCAACGTTTTATGACTTACAGAAAATTTTGTATAATGCAGGAATACTATTTTAAAACTATAACAACTTTATGTCTTTACCAACACAGTGCTTTGTTCTATATATTCCAGTCAAATTGTTTCAAATAGGACTTTTTCATAAAGAATTAAGTAAAATTAAGCTGAAGCTGGAATTAGTTCTAGAATCCCTAACAGAAAACAGTAATCTACAGCTGTGTTTCAATTACTATTTTCTAGAAGGATATATTGTAAATCACTGAAAATTTTACTAGCATATACTTTGGAGTACTTGGGAGTGAAATATCCGTGTGCAAAAAACTGATTAAAACGTCCTACCTTCTGATTTCTCAATTACTGCTTCTTTCTGACAACTCCAGACAGTTTTTAGTATTAGAAGCTTAGTTACATTCTATCACTACATTATTCTCTTCAGATTTGTATTCATATGGTCTTCCAAAGGCCAAGAGGCGTTTGGCAATATTTACCTTATGAGGTGGTCACATATGTTTAAGGAAGCATTTCAGCTACCACACTTACTTTGTGACAAGAATGAGACAAATCATTGTGCAAAAAACAGACATAGTATAAAATACATGTATTCAATAGACAAATGAAATACACAAATTTACATATGCAGGGATTTGGCATGTTAGGATCACTCACACCCTCTTTATTTATTGAAGCTGTTGAGTCAGTCAAAGTATAAACTAATGTTAAATAAGTCTTTAAGTCTTTGGAGGCTTGGAAAGGCAAAGTCCTTAAAATTTAGTCTAATGTCAAGCCAGCTGTGGTCAGCCCTCACCAAAATTGCTTTTCCCTGAATTATTCATTTAAAAATCCAACTGGCCAGCAACCAGCATATATGTAGTGCATTGTGTATTGACATTGTGCAGCTGATATAGAACTTAATGTGATTATCAAGCCCAAACCACCACACAAGGCAAACTTTGAAAACTTCCCAAATTATGTCCTAACACCACTGAAAAGATCAGACTACTGAAATGGAAATAGCTCTACAGCATAACATAGTTTTTACTTGATTGTGTAAATATTAAGAGAACCTTAAAATTATGCCCAGAGACAAGTTAATTTCATTTAAGACTTGTGTTAGCTCTCTGAGAAAAAAAAATCTCACTGCTTATTTGCTTTACACTGGGCCTGAAAAGGAAATACTTATACAAAAGTATTTGTTTGAGTGTCTATCAGGGAAATCTACCTCTTCCATGATAAACGATACTGTGGGTTACCAAACAGAAGTAGGGTAGCCCTCAGCCCTAGCTCCACAGCCAGTATCTCTTCACAAACACTGCATGGCATGGAGTGGATGTACCTGCTATACCATTCCCTGGGAATATCTAGAAGTGATTATAATGAAGATCTGAGAAGCAGACAGAATTTAATTTCTAGGTTTAAGTGTATGCAAGACTACATTCACTTCCTTGGAAAGGCCCACAGCCTGGATGAGAACTTCCATGTGTATTGGCCAACCTGACTCACGCACCTACCACACGCGGTAGATATCACTCTGCTTTGCCTTCAGGGACTACAGTACAAGGTAAATAAAGCCACCATAGGTCAGCATCTGATGCTTCTCTTGCACCTGGTATGTGACACACTTCAATGAAAACAGTCAGCTGTCTCCAGGGAAGACAGATAATATTGAGAACACATGATCTAAAGATGAATCAGGTCCAACAAGCTGTACTAGATCTGTGGTTTTTCTAAGTGCATGTTTTTATGTGAAGGGATTAAAAATGGCAGTCTTTCACACCAATCCTTTCTTCACGTGATGGAACATTAAAGATTTTCTCCAGATTCTGTATTATTTTCATTCCATAAAGCCTTTAACAAGCTTACAAAGAATCTCTCTTTGCCTGGAATCGTGGTTGTTTTTTCCCAGAATAGTGAATCTGTTTCACAATCACTGGCAGACATGAGGCCAATAAGATAACATTTCCCACATACTTCACATTCCATCGTCTTGGAAGGGAGCTTTTAGATATGGTTTCTTAAAAGCAGTTGGAGGTTTGAATTAAAATGTCTCTGAATGTGGCTCCAAGTCTCAGTCAGTCCATTTCTTGAAACACTGAGAAATGCTGATGTGTTGACAGAGTATGGCAATACAAATCCATTAGCAAAAGTCAACACCTGTTCAACAGAAAGAAAGAAACTCTTGTGCGCAGCTGCAACAGTGCAAAAAAACCTCCAAAACCTAGAAAACCTAAAAGGTAGAAACTCTATTTTTAAATAACAAAGTAAAAATGGTATTTTTTTATCTTGCTCTTGCATAATCTAACACAAACCTTCCCAAGGAGTAAGAGTTCATGTGCTAATTCCTAGTCTTTTCATTTTGTCATTCATCTATTAATATGGCAATTTATTTTTTTCAAACAAAAACCCCTTTTTTGTTTTCAAAGGAGAAATTGCCTCATCATCCATGAACAAACAAGTGGTAAGTTTTCTTTTTTAGTGTATTAAGTAGAATTTGGTGAAGCATAAGGTTTTTCCTATTAGGCATAAGATTCTGTATCTCAAAGACCCTATGCACTCTCGGTACTGGAAATCCAGAGAAAGAGTTTGTATTTCCTCCAGACTACACTAGGGAAGAATACTGATCATTCCACTTGTGCACATAAAATGACCATTTCAAAGGACCCCTTTTCAAGACAAAGTGTTCTTAGAATGGCTCATGAATACTGTGTGCTTTGTGATTATATTTTTTTAAAACTTCCAGATTCTTATGGTGTGGGGGAATCTCACACATATGCAGACCCCTATCCCTTCAAATCTGATACTGCAGGTATATTGCAATGCAGAGGTATTGCATGAAGCTTTACCTTGCTTCTCCTTCATCTCTAATATCACCGTTCTTACACTGGGCATTAGGTGCGACGGTCATGAGGGCTCATTCTCCTTCAGGGGAGGTGTTATGTTTCAGTATGGTGATTTGGCTTAATAAGGTAGTTAGGCTTTCACAGTGGTTTTTCTTTTCCTATTTTTAATGGTGACATGTGTTTACCTTAGAGAGAGCAAGGTCAAAAAAAACCAAACCCAAAATGTTCTTTGCTGTGGTCAGTTTAGTTCCGCAGGAAGTTCATTCCATGGTCTGTGCTCTGTCTCCAGGAGAGCTCTCCCCTGCAGAGAGGGAGGCGTTGCCCTCTGCACAAAATTCCTTTCTGCTTAAGCAGTGATGTCAGCTGCAGCTCTCACCCCTCACCCCAGAGTTTTAGCTGAGCTTTTGGATTTGCTCAATGTGAGCCACTAATGCCTTGAAGGTTTTGCTGGTGCATAGATTGTCTGTGGGAAGTGATGTTAAGTGCTGATGCAAACTTGGTGCAGCCCATCTAGCCTGTGCTGCTGAAGAAAAAGCTCTCCATTGACAGCAGATCTCTTCAATTCATCTTTAGTGAGTATCATTTCAACAAGTAGAGGAATTCCAGCAAAACACAAACACGCGGTTTCACCTATCTGTTAAAAAATAGTGTTCATTTTATCTCAAGGATCAAAACCATGTGAATTCTCTGTAAAGACTTTGAGTAATTAAACAGGTCAGGGATCTTACATGGCATTTCTGTGCAGGAACATCAAGGCTGGGATCTGATGGAATGAATCAATGCAGTGCCAGTTTTGGCAAAAGCCAACCATAGGGAGAACTGAAGACCTTGGATGGATGGCTGCCTCCAAGCTGCAGACCAGGTAACTCCAGACACTCAAGGGCTGGTATGGGGATTCCATACCATGGAATTCCTTGGTAATTAAGAGACCTTACTTTCTAGGTCACTGTCTTGCACTGGAAGGCAATTGACTCTGAGGCTTTCAGATGAGACTTGAAGCCACCTGGGCAAGAGGAAGATTGTTTGCCACTGTGTAATCAAGAATAAAAGGGTGCATGAATCAAAGAGTACATAAGAAAATGTAAGCCTGCTTTTGTAACCTTATGAGGAGGACACTTACAGCTGAAAGTTGGTCCTGCAGTCAGTTTAATCCCTGTTTATCTTCAGAGTTGAATGCTTCTGAGCAGGAGTAGAAGCCCAAGGTAGGTCAGCTCCATGGCTCAAAGTGAAGACAGCAGTTTAGTTTCAGATGCTTCTGGGAGTTGCGTGTTACTTTACATGGGTTATCTAAGACTTTCAGGAGAGACAGTGAACTAAACTTTTAGCTCCTACTGACAAAAATGGCAAGTCCTGCTTTCATCCTAATGATCCTGTCACTTTTCCTGACTTGAATCTAGCCAGGCTGCCTATGATTGGAGTTAGCTCATCAGTTCCCTCTTTCCATCCAACATAATTCACCTGGGCAAGTTTGTACTGAGCTAATGAATTGGATTGGTTTATGGAAAGTCCAATGAGCCCCAAAGGTGGTATGAAGACATGGTAGGACCATGTAGCTGGGAATGTGGGAAAGGAAGAGAAAAAAAAGAGAGAATTTGAAGGGAAGGTACATTTACCTATTTTAGAGTGATTAGATGCACTGCACAACTAAGGTAACCACAACAGCACAGGCTGTTCAACATTTCAAGCGGGTATGAAGCAGCACTGCAGTCAAAAGAAGCAGCCATGGTCTTTCTCCTGCCTTATAGTCCAGCCTCTCCAATGCCCTTCCCTTGTGCTGGCAGCATACATGTGTAACCACAAAACAAACTGGAAGGATCTTCTGGACTGAAAACTGAGTAGAGAACAACAGTTTATATTTTAGCTGGTTATCTCAGTAGATAGTAACTAAGGAACAGTAATCTTATACATGGAAGATATACTCCCAGCAGGGAAAGAGTCAGCCACAGAAACAATGCCCCAGCATAGCAGACCAAAAGTGAATGTTGAACACTGTATATTCAGAAGCAAAGAAGTTCTCACCAGTGTGAAGCCAGTTCATCTGTATGCAGCTTTGTCTGTCCCCTGCATACCAGACCAGAGAAGGATTAGGATGCTCTCTACATACCAGAACATGGTGGTTTTCCCTCCAAGTGAAAAACAAGGGGGGAGAACTGTTGCTTACCTGAGTATGCTTGCTGCATTTATTTCCTGTGAGCTGCTTCCAAGTGGGGAGCAATATGACTACTGTTTTTTGACTGTCCTCACATCTCCCTTTCATGAGGTTTTACATAAAGCTTTTCTCTCAGAGTTCATGAGTACTCATGTCTCTTACAGACATAAGGTCTCTGCCTTCCATTCATTATTGGTAGTGAAGGCACACAAAACACATTTCAGCTCTTTTCCACTTCTTTTGGTTTGTCTATAATTTGTTTTGTCTTATTCCATTTGCTGGCCATAAATGAGTGTATTCTGGGGCCTCTGGGAGCAGAGTCTTGCTGTACTGGTGCAACAGGTGTAGCCCAGCTGGATCCCCTTGACACAGACACGTTTTCTGTGAGGTTGCTGGCACCATGGGTGACTCTGGCAACCACTCCTGTTACGTGTTCCAGCTCTGCTGCCAATTTTTGGCTGTTTTGTGTGTGGAATCACTGTTACCTCTATCTGTTGGGCACAAGAGTGGATGCAATAGAGCCTGGGGCATGTTTTGGAACTGGGAATTCCTTGGCTGCTACAGTCTTGGCTATTTTCTGTCTTCTATGCATTGCATGAGGGCAACTGATATTTAAAATGTGAAAAAAAGTCCCACAGTCTCAAATCAACCCTTTACAAGTATCAAGAACTCTGGTTATTTGACCAACTTGTTTTTTTTCTTCTGGGTTTTTATCACTTGGGTTGAAAGGACCTTTAAAACAGAAAGTTTCCATTTCAGTTCTCATGTGAATGGCAATGTATTTTCATAAAAGCACTCACAAGATAGCCACAGCCGCTGATCATCATAGGCTGTCAGGGCCCAGAATCACACTGAAAATGCTTGGAAGCTTTCAGCACTTCCAAGTTTGAGCTGAGCCTCTTGCTCTGAAACGTCCCTAACCCAAACACTAAGCCTTTGACCAGAGATATACTCTTTATTTTAGACTAAATCTGACCATAGTCTACATTACCTCCCTGTAAGTTATAGTGAAGCAGTGCTTTTCATTTCTGGTTGCTATTAAACCTTAATTAAATACAATGTGGAGAAGAGCATTTTAGAATCATGTTATCTACTCATCTGCTCTTAAAAGTTCACATTACCAAATGAATCTTTACTTACATTATAGTTTTTAATCCTGATTGGAGATTTTTCCTATTTTCCCTATGGAATTTCATAATTTTTGGTCCAAAACCTACATTTCAATCCATCAAAAAGAATCCATGTTTGCAAGTATTCAGTTGCAACCATGCAGTCCAGTTCAGAGCTGATTTGACTGGGTGCAGAGGTCATGTTACACTTTTCTTCCTCTCAGTGCATAGGCTTAACATCTGGAATCATGTTTCTTGTGTGCACGCTATCAGTTCCAAATGTAAAATCTGTGTTCTGTGAATATTAAGCAGCATTTGTTTGCAGTTTGGTACTCTGATTAGCATTTCTGCCATGACCTCATTTGTTAGATTTTTGGGGAAAGGAATAGATATCGGTTGCTGAACATACTGTTGCAGAACCAGCCATCAACACTTGTGAGAGCTTTTATTTTGTGTTATTTACCCAAATACAATTCTCAGGGATCAGAAAATCGCTACCTGAAAAGTTGCACCACTACCTCATTTAGAAGAGCTGAGAATTTACTGAAGCTTGACTGCTGTATAATTGAAATTATCTTACCACAAACGAGCCTGCACAGTTCATTAAAAGAAGACTGACACAGGTTCCTTTCAAACATTTTAGCCTTTTTATCTTCAGGTGGTCTTTAATGAAAGAGAGAGAAAAATGGGAAAGAAGGAAATATTTTCCTCAAAGGTACCCTCTGTAAATAAAAATTACTATTGCTTACATAGGGGAAGGATCTTTATGTGAAGCTGTTGTCACGAAACTGGAACTTCTAGAACATTCAAAGTAGCTTTTTTCATTAAATATAATGAACATATCCAATGTAGCCTCGAGTTTTGTTATGGTTATTTTTTATTATGCCAAATGGTGATAACTAGTCAAGTAAAATGTAATCAGCAAGGGAGCAATGCCTCATGTCTTGCTTTGCAATGCAGCACAGAACAGTAATTAGAAGCGAGGCAAAAAGTGATGCAATATATCCAGCCTACTGGTGTGAACAGCATCTTGAGAAGGCCAAAGTGTCAGAGTTCCCCTACTTTTTGATCTTCCAGTTATGACAACATAGACTTGCACTTTGCAGCTTGTTACCAGAATAAACACTATTTGCAGTTTAGGTAGTGCAGGAAAGCAGTCTGATGTTTGCTTATCCAAGGATGACAAAACTCAGGAAGGTGCTTTCAAGATTCTGGCTGCTGGTTTGCACTACACCTCAGTGAAAAATGCAAGTGGACAGGAGCAACCCTTATCCTTTATGGTGGTGCAAAGGAACAACTTACAAAATTGTCTTGGAACAAGGCAGCAGAAACCGTTGTGCTCTCCACCCCAACACAAGAACACACAGTCCAAGACAATGACATCTTTACAGCATATGGTGTTTCAGTGGCTTTATTTAATGATGATTTGTGAGTAAATGAAAAGGAAAGAAAGAAAGTGAAACCTCAGTCATGTTAGAAAGAGAAGGCAGCAACACTGCACATAAAAAGCATGGCCTGGGAATATGCAGGGCACTTTTGAACAAAGCACTGACTGTGACATAGCCTTGGGACAGCAAAGAAAGAGAAGGTCTCCTGCTCTTTCACTCCTCCTGTCTTCAAGAAAATCAAGTGTTATTAGCTTCTTGTAAATAAGTAGGTTTTTATCACAGATATGTGATCCTTAAATTCTCATGATCCAGTCAAACCTGCAGGCTCATATTTTTAACTGCCCTTGTAGATCTGGAGGTTAGCAACCTTATTACTCTCTGGGTTAACAAACTTGCAGCCAGGAGGTAACTATTCTTTCCCACATTTAAAGACAATTTAAATCAGGAAAAATGCAGTTTGATTTCTGAGTAGTATTAGAAAACAGTATTTTGGTGTCTACCTATGAACAGTCACTGTTGACAGTACATTGTGAAGGCAAACAGTGCAGTGCCTCATGTTCATGTTTGCTTCCTCTCCCAGTATCTGTATTCCCTTTCAGGTCAGCCATGCATGCAAAACCTCTGCACTCTGCTGACCCTCTCCAAGGCCCAGGCTTGGATATGAAGGGTCCCTTTTAGTGTGAATGAGAACTAAGCCCAAGACCATAACAAAACCTCTCTCCTCGCCTCATGGGGCACTTTTCAGCGTCAGCTTCCCCAGTCTACTGTGCTGTACATTTGGTGTGTTTTCCTGGGAAACAGCTATGGGAGCAACTATAAGGGCTCTGCTGTATGTGTGTTCATCTACAATCTCCATGGAGATGCAGAAAGGAGGAGGAGAAGAGGCACCTTCATGTGTCCTGCCTTTCCACACCTCCCGTCATGTCTTTGACATTTCCTTCTCTAGGGGGTTGCTTCAATATATCGTGAATCAATGGTATGTTAAAAATATCAGTGATATGTTAAAAAGCTAGACCTTTAAAGCTGTATAAATTCAGTGCAGCTACTCAGGAAGCTGAGATCATGATGGGACAATATTGTAGGTTAGAGCTAGCAGTGGCTACAGCTGTGATACCTTGCTTGGTCCTGAGGCAGAAAGGACTGCGCAGAGGCAGAACACAAGAATATTTACAGTCCCCCTGAAGAGACACTAGAAAGGCTGAAGTTGTTTTATCACAGAGGAAAAGTCAGCATGAGTAATACAATGGGAGTATGGAAAGTAATTAATTAATTAGATATGTTATTCCTATTTTCATGGCTGGGATGGTAAGATCTGAATGACTATTTGCTACTTGTGGCTTTTTTTTATTAATTCCAGACTCTTTTGCAGCAGTTTTTCCATAAGTGAGTCTCAAAATGCTTAGTAAAAAAGGTGGGTTTTTTTCCCAGGTTAATAAACATTAAATATATGTTAGGCATATCATCAACCATACAGTAAAAATAAGTGCCTCCAAAATGCCTGGAGAAAGTAATAATTTTTGTGTCAACTACAAACAGCTCCATTACAGAAGGAAGAAGTAATTTTTGTAAAGTGCTTAAAAAATACTCAGATTTCCCACTTGAGACACAATCAGTTGCTCAAGTTTTAGAACATACTAAGCCCTTACTTTCTGAAAATAATGTACCTTCCATTTGACATGTGAAAACAGTGGTCACATTACAAAAATTTAGATCAGAGGATTTTATGAATAGAAATTTTTATTGCTTACAGGAAGTCTCTGTTGTGAAGTGAGCAAACATATGGATAACTTAACAAGTTTGAACTTGAAACCTGAAACCAAACTTCAAACTGATGGAAAATGTTTATCTAACTCAGAAAAAAAATCTCTGCCTGCTTCTGCAATTTCTAGTCCCTATATGTTGGGGATTGAAAATTATAACTTCTGTATTTGGTCTATTGTACATTATATGGTTTTATATGTATTATGTTTTATTCCCTATGTATATAAATCCTGTGTTCTGATTGATCATAATTTACATGCTCCGCCTTAGCTCCTCCCCTTGTTCCAGCACCTTCCCTACCCTAGGGTAGATAAGGCGGGAGCCACTTTGTGTTAGAGTTTTTTCTGTTCTTCCCCCTGATCTGTTCAGTTGTGCCCTGTCTATTGCTCACCATACAATAAAATCACCTCACCAATTCCACCCTAAGGAGTTGTGGGAGTGCTCATTTAAGCACGAACTCCTGCACCCATACACAACAGAAATATTCAAAATAACACAGGGAAGAAATTACATCATGGTTATTCTGATATCAAACAGAACATGGACATAATGTGATTTATCACTCAGTGCATGCTAATCTAAAGTGTACCTCTGTACACTACAGATATAATCCAAAGTAAAAGTAAAAAAAAAAAAAGCTGTCTGGTAACCAGCACAGTTTGCAACAATGCTGAACAACACTGACAGATTTACTTTGTAAACCTTTGTAATAAGTATATGAGCTTTAGCTTTTAAGGTCTTACTATTCAAGCCTGTTTTAATGCATATTTTCAATTTTGCTTGGTTTATTTTATATACAACAGGAAAGGAATCCAAAGAATGGTTTTCAGCTTCCTCTCGAGGAAAGACTGAAACGTTGAACTACTTTATTACTTCTCACAATCTGAATTTTAAATTTTTCTAAGCCCTTGTTCACCGAAGTTCATTGCCTTTACATCAGGAGGTTCTGGAAAAGACACAGGATTTTTACAGGAGCCCATGTGTATTAGAAAGTGGGCCACTTGGACTACCAGTACAGCAAGAGCTCTAACAGCACAGTTGGAGAATAGCACTGTTTTACATGGCACATTTTACCTGACACTGCAGATGAGTAAGGAATATCTGCGTGGTCTGTGAAGACATCTCCGAAATAAACAGGTAATTGTATCTGTGGCCATCAGTGACCTAGTCTGAAATGAAATAGCATCATACACGTTGAGTTTGTATTAATCTGTTTACCGACTTTCAGGTATGTATTGATACTAATGTGGTTTACCCATTTGGTAATTGGCAGTTACCTAAGCCAACCTTTTCGATTCTTAGAATAAAAATATTTCTAGTTCTGTTATTGAATGGAAGATTTTAATTGGTTAATCTTCAGCTATTTTGTATGTCCTTTCATAAAATAACATGGGCTATGGTCTTACTTGATCTTATTTAAAGTGGCATTGATCAGGGATATATCTATGGAAGCCAACAATTATAAGAGGATTAGACTGGGAAAGGTGAGATAAGATGCAGGCAATGGCAGCCCTGTGTTGTTCAGAGCTATTTTTCTGACACCAATGAGCATTTAAAGAGCTACAGGAGCAGGAGTGATCCCAGGCTTTTAGAAATACCTGTGAATGGAGTTTAGTAGTTACATGGCAAATGTGTCTGTAGAAGTACAGAGACAAAAGGGTTATGTTCCCTTTTTGTAGTCATTATTAGAATACTTAGTGGTATAAAAAATGACTGTCTTGAGGCTAATTCTGATCTCCCTAGGAGACCTGTCTGACTGTGAACCTGCTGGGAGATTAGAGTGAGGCCGTTTGTGCACTGCTTTCCTAAAATATGTAATTAGTAATAATCATGCTTCAAAACACTACACCCATTCTTCTAAGAATTTTTTTTTGTAACTTAGAGAAGGTTATTTGCCCACCTGAAAGTTAGGCAGTTTTCAGTATTTCAATCTATAAAAAACAGTTCGTGGGTCACAGGGACAATAATTTCTTCCTACATTTTATTACCATGTACAGAAAAAAGAATAAGAGGAGGCAACTCCTACATCTTAATGCCTAACCTATGAGTGCTTGTGCTTAATGAAGTCAAAGTATTTTTTTTCCAGGTTAATACATTGTGAGCATGGAATAGCCTGTACCATTCACTTCTGCACTCCCTTGGCACTTTTTTATGTTTCCCGAGATTGTTTCACAGTCAGCAAGAAGCCCTGTGGAGGATGATTGAGAACTTGCTCAGTTCTGCCCAAATTGTGGAGCCCCTCTGCCCTGTGCCCAAGGAAGAGGAGAGGACAGGCCTTGTCTGTACACATGATCTGGGAAGACAGAGGTGGACCAAAGCAGCATTTGCCAAAGATCCCCTTTGATGCCATGCAATTTAGGCCAAGTGGCCAAAATTTTTATATGCTAAACTGAATTATGTTATGCAGCCTCATATTGATGTTGAATGGCAAATCCTTATGTAGGCAAGGCAAAAAGCATATCTGAGTTAAGTATAGTTACTCATAGCTATGTATAGCACCCATTCTGTTGTACAAGCCTCGTTTGTTAAACAGTATTTGGACTGTGCTTTTGGCAACAGTGCTATTATAGCATGGTACACCCTTGGTATGTTCACTGTATGTTATAGCATCAGTAGAAAGGAAAAGGACAAAAAGGACTACCAAGGCAAAATACCTTCTGGGCCTGAGAAACTGTGGAGAAACCCAGGCATCAACTCCCCCCATATACAACTGGTAACCACAGCTCTGAGTACATGGTCCTGTGAACATCAGCAGTGGGTTTTGGTTGAGCAGAAGTATCTGTTTCAGCAGTTATGGTGAAAACTTCACAGAGAGAAGCTTTTCCTATAAACTGATCTGATGGTCTCCTCTGACCCTGCCATGAAGGTGCAGCTGTTTCTGATGCAGATCTGGGCTGTTGCCTGCCTGCATTTAAGCAACTGAGCCTTTCCCATGTCATCACCTTTTTATTTCAGCCTGTGTTTTAGGGCTGTCATCCTTCTCACATGAATGTTCATTACCTGAGAAATTCAGACTCCCTGGAGAGGGACCACAAATGGAAAAGGGGGTGGATGGGTGTGTAAGAGAGTTTCATGCTTTACATGTGGCCAGCTGAAGACACTGATGTTCCCAAACCCATTCAGGAGTTAAAGGGATACTTCAGCAGCCTGTCAGTACCAGAAACGTGAATGTCATTTTCTCAGTGCTATGAAATATTCTCATTTCCCACAGGTTGCAGGGTGGAATCCCAATTGCCCCTGGGTTTAATAAAAACACTTTGTATTTACTGTTGGTTATTTTTCTGCTATTATGCTTTAGTTTTCGTCAGTTCCTAACTGATTTCTGACACGGAAAGCCATGTATGTGTAGCTATGAATTTAAGAGGGTTGAAATACAAATGTTATTAGTTGATGGGCACAATCACAGAAAATTAATATATATAGAGTTAGTATGGCTTTTTCCAAACTACTTCCTTTTTCATTAGTGGTCCTGGGAAGGAGAAGAGGTGTACAGTTGAAAATCATGAGGGAGCACCAGGGACCAGTTGTAGGGCAGGCATGTTGATCAAACTGCAGCTCTGTGACGTGGTTCCTAATGGGCAGGGATCAACAGCCATTACTTCATCTTGCCAGATCAGTCCCACTCTCCTGCATGCTCTCTAACCACTTCTTCAAAAGCGTTTTTTAAATTCCAGGCTGCTGGAGACTCGTAGGCTTCATGCGACCACAAAAACATATACACAAGTACATATGCATAAAGAGCAATGAAATGATAACTGTTACACTCCATCATTTATTACTCATAGTTTAGAAGAGATTATTCATCTTGGTTTTGCTTTGGCAGAGAAATGGTGGATTTTTTTTATTTTTTATTTTATTTTAATATATTTTACTGGTTCAGAAGGTTAAGAACAATCCTGTGCCTTTGGGGGGAAAAAAAGGAAGAGAACAAGAAAGAAAGGAGAGGGTAAAGAAAAAACAGAAAGTCTGTTCAAATACGGATTTCAGAGGGATAGCTCCAGCAGCCTCATTCTTCCCTCCTTCCCTTCCTCCCTTTCTCACTCCCCAACCCCTTTGTGTGCTAAAGTTACAACCCAAGGACTTGGAGACATTTCAAAGGAGCGTCACTAATGAAGACCACATGTGCGCTGCTCCTCTTGTTCAGCCCAGAACAAAGCTGAACTGTAAGAGCCTTCTCTCTACGGGGCGAAAAACAGGTCCCACTCCCATCCTCGGTTACCCACACAGAGTTTATGAATGAGGTTTTCTCAGGTAACCACCATTTGGTATCAGAGCATTTTCAGGAGGAAATCAATCGTCTTTCCAATAGGAAGTTGAAAGGGAGAGAGCATGTGTTTGCTTTGCCAAAACGTCAGCGGCAACACCCAAACACCCACACACTGACAGTGCTGCAGCCTTTGGCCTTGGTTCTCACACAACAGCAGCATGCTTTCACTGCAGTTTTTTTTCCTTTGCTTTTGGGACACCTCCTCTACATTTTCTCTGGAGCTGCATAAAGGCAAGTCTATGCAAAGAGATGGGCTGCAACAGGGCTTGTTTTCTGAACATCAGCTGAGGAGGATGCTGAAATCCAAGACCAAAGCATGTATATTTCCCATCTCTGTTGAAAATTAACCATGTTTCAAGGAAAGACTTTCACCAAGTAATAAGAAGTCAATCCTCACAGGAATAGTTTTATCAGGCAAAATAAAAGAAACTGACACTTGATTTTGTGATTTCATGTCCACTTGGTTGTCCCTCTCAGCAGTATAATGCTGAGGGCTGCCCAGTCCAGCAGTGGCCATCTGGGAGTGAGCATGTGGCTGAGGACTGGTCTCCTTAGGCAAGCCAGCTGGCAGCTCATGGACTGCTATGATATCGGAGCACAGGCTGTGTCACTGGGCAACTGGAGCATCTTCCTTCCTGCATGGCATGTCACAGGAGAGTGGCTAGGAAGGGATAATCTTCAGGCTTTCATTCCACAGAACCCCAAAAGGGCTGAGGAGTCTACCAAGGAGAAGGACAGGGCTGAGTATGTGAGGGGACCAATTGGCTGAGGGACTTGGAAACATGGCATGTATCTTCAGACTGATTCCTCAGCAAGAATTAGCCTGCTGCTGTTGTGCTATGTATGCATGGTAATGCTTCATGTTTAGATCCATTGGCCAATTTCAGCTGGCAAAAAAAATCACAGTGATATTAATTTTCTGATTCGTTCATTAAAACACATGATGGGAGAACCAAATCTCCCAAATTTCCTGGCATTAGGAGAAGCCTGCAGCAGTGGACAAGGATATGTTTGGAAACAAGGAAGCTACTCAGAAGATACCTATCTACCTACAAGCTGACAAACTCATGGCTGATTGACCATAAAGCAAGATAAAAGCACCCATAGATAAAAACCCAGCCATGGGTAGCAGCCATGCTCCTCTCTCAGACAGCTGAGCATTATGAAGGAATAAATAAAGATGAAGAAAAGATAAAATAAGCAAACAAATCCCAAACACATCAAAGTCAGTGTGCAGTAGTGGTTGCTGCTAAAGCTGTACCTATTTTCTGACAGGAAACTCTTCCGCCACAACAGCCTTTCAGAGACATTTCTGGTTACTAACGGTATAGAGGTTTGTTTCTATAACAAATATATTCCTGTGGATGCAACCACTAGTTTTAAAAATAAATGGAAAGAGGGAAGTGGATTCTATGAAAAAGTGACTGCAGAGGAAGAGAAGTGACCTCTGTGCATTGGTTAATGAGAAAAAAATTAGTGGAAGCATTTGAAGGATCATAGGACTTTATATAAAATCACTTTTAAGTACAGGATTAAACCATAATATATATATGGAAGAAGACACAGTTTGAGGATGGTTGTTTGTTCATAAGTGATCTAGGGTTAACAAAGCATTCCAAGGCTTTATGAAAGCACTTCTAAACAAATAAACATTACTCTGCAGTGTTTACAAGCTAAGCACTTCAACATAATCTCTATGCATGAGAACCTGAGAGGAAAACTGATTGAAATCCCATGATAAACTATTTTGTTTAATTGCTTAACCTCATGGCAGCAAAGAAAAACAGATACAACAAATAATGAAAAAATGTCAAATTTTAAATTTCTAATACATTTCATCACCCAAAGTGCAGTCTGGTAATCAACATGGAGCACCTAAAATATTTTCATCCTGGAAGTTTCTCTTTAAAGTGGCATCTGGCCTTTTATTTTTGAATAATACAAATAAATGGCTGAAGTTTCTTTTTCTAGCATAAGGTGACATTACTTTGCAGACAGAGGGATTGCCCACAGCCTTTGGACAGTTCTTTGAAGCCTTGCCAGGCTACAGTCTGTTCATTAAATAAGGCATCCTAAACATTTTTGCTGCTTCTGAACTCCTTTTCTGCCCACCAGTTTTTTCTTTTTTTTTTTCTTTTTTTTTTCGAGTATCTTGTCTACCTTACAAACCCATCATGAGGTCCTTAGATCTAAACCAACTGTAATTTCATTCAGTACTGATAAAATTAGATTAATTAGAACAGGGTTATGTTCCTGGGGAAAGGAGAAGACAGCTCTGGAATATGGTCATGAACAGGAAGGCAATGGGGAGCTCCTTTGGAATCCTTCCCACCTGGCCAAAAAGGGATTGTCTGATGTTCCCAGCCTCTTCACTCTGGGGTACAGGACTGCTGCTGCACAGCCCCCCTGTCCAGGCAGGAGGGGCTCAGCCTCCTGGATGGTTTTTCTTTCCCAATCTCTGAGATCAGTGGGGGTGTTTTGAGTGGACTGATGCTGTTTCTCTGGTCTGATGAGTGAGCAGAGCAAGGCACAAGGAGTAGGTGTTCAGATAATCCTAGCTGGCACTGCCTTTCCTAAGCTTACTCCATGTAGAGTTTGTTGTCCTCATTTCTTCTGACCCCAAAGGGATCTCCCATTGTTTCATGATTTAAATTTTAGAGGTGACTGACCTTCCAGAGCAGTTTGTCTTTATTGATGTCAGGAAGTAAATAAAAGAAAATACATAAAGTGCGGAAAAAAGAAATACTTTTACCCCAAATTTCAAAATACTTCTTTGAATATTTTTATTATTTGAATATTTTAGTATAAGAGATGTTACCTTGCTAAGTTCCCACTTATTATAAGGCTGACACAACTGACCATTAAAAAGCATTTTACATTTTTAAAGGCAAAGACTGTTACAGCAGTAGTGCCTGTGGAAGCAGCCTGGTTTATTCAAACAGCAGTAACATTTTCTTTGAGAGAAGATGAACTTTGAAGCACTAATACCTGTTTTGTGGCTTTTCAACCCACTTTTGTCAGAAATTCTATCTCTTGCCTCGTAATTGTCAATAGCATTCCCCTTTCTCTTTAAAACCATGGTATTGGCTCAGCTTGTTTGGAGACAGAAAGCTATTTTGACTTACAGGTTCAGTTCCTGTTGACTCAAAAGGGAGGAAGAAAATGCAGAAACTGAGAATGAAAACATTTCTTATTCCAGAAGTTACTAACAGAAAAATGCCATTGAGGAACGGATGGCATTTGTTCACAAACATTTAAAAATATTTTTTTCCCAGCTGAGGTTTAGCTCTGCATGTATTTTCTAGCAGAAACTGCCATGAAGACAAGTGAACCTAGATGTGGTCTTTGCTTCAGCAGTTGTATGAGGCAGCTTTCTTCTTGCCTGAGATCTCAGAATGGGGCCAGAGTGGGGTTTTTGTGTCATCCTGTCCTCATCAAGGCATCTGCAGAATATCTACCATCAAAAGGAAAGCAGCTCTTACTTCCTCACCCATTTGACCAAATGGGGAATAATTCAGTTATGCTGGTAGGGATTTCTTTTTCCAGCAGACTGTGGTTTTTACAGTTCAACTTTATGGACTTTGTATCTCCCCTGTCACAGATGTGTGTAAATATGATGGAAAGTAGGAAGAGAAAAATGCTGCTCAGACACAATAAGAAAACCATCACTGGTCATGGTTGTGGTTCGGACCAGGGCTGATGTCTGTGAAGCAGGAACCTGTATAAGAAAGGCTGGCTAGTGGATTGGGTGCAAAGCAAGACCTCTATCCTCCCATCACCACATCAGTTTAATTTCAGCAGTTCAATTCTGGAGACCTTTCTGCTGAAGGTCATAGGAGCATGGGGCTAAGAAGGGCTGTCTGAGTCTCTACTGTTAAGACATCATACCTTTCTGGTACCTGACAGTGGAAATCCCTCATCCTTCTGCTGCAGGAGTCCTCCCTATGTAGATTTCAGTCTCATCCATGGATGTATCAGAAATGCTTCAAAGTGTGACTGCTCCATTCCTATCTCCTCAGCAGAAAAACTCATCTCCAGGGAGATGGGAATTTCATGTGTGATAATTTAACTGTCTCTCACCAGACTTTGGGCATTGATTATCAAGTATAGCAAGTGCTCTTCCCCATGCTAGTGTGCTCACTGCTTTACCACCCTCCAGTGCTGAGTTTGTTAAGGGATTTCACCTCCTCATTCTGCACGTCCACGAACAAGGAAAATGAGGGCTTTTGACCAAGAAAGGTTTTTCAAGTAATAGATCACATCCTCTGTTGAAAATAGGCTTTTATGCCTGAAAAATGCATGTTGGGGTGATCATCTTAAAGAGAAACAGCTCTGTTTTTCATCCTGGTCGCCAATGATTGTGCTTGAAATTCTAAATTATATGTTGGGGGGTCAGGGAGGAAGACGATGGACAGTCAAGACAGCTCCCTGATAAAACTGAGCAGTTGCCGGAGCAGTTGCCAAGACCAGTCCTATGAAAAGTGCCACAGACAAACCCTTCCCAGGCCCTTCCCCATAAGCAGGAGACTCACTCCACGGGTGAGGAGGGAGAGACCACAGGAGGGGAGGTCTGGGCATGAACACAGCAGTAGCAGCAGCAGCAGAGGAGCCTTGCATGATTGAGATGAGTCCTGGAAAAGCAGCCACATTTCAAATGATCTTCCAAGGCTCCCTCTTAGCAATTATTAAGAGATTTCCTATGAGTACAGGAGCTATCTGGGGATTTCTTTAGCAGCTGTTTATTTAGAAATCATCCATGTCCTTTCTTAATCTGAATTCAGATGAAGCCAGTTATTAATGTTTCTGTTATTCTCATTAGAAAGTACTATTTTTAATTCCTTTGCAGTGAAGTGACCTATACAATGAATATAGGGTCATAACACAACCTTGACACTGAAATAGGAAGAACACAGCATTTTTTATTGCTCATATCAGCAAGGGATTCTTGCACTGCATGGTTATTGGTGCATTAATTTCAACGGTTGCAAGACTTTTAAAAGTTTTTCTTGCCATCTTTTTGTCTGTATTCTCATACTTGTTTACACATATTTTGAGAAAAAAAATCCGCAAAAAACCAAGTAGATGCTGCAGTGTCTAAACCTATATAGGGGAGTTTGGATTGCATGACTGTAAATTTGGCTTATTAATGTGAACAGAAGGTAGCTGTAAATCTCTAGCAAAACTTATATTTGGGTGTCAGACCACCACAACTACTAATTTGAATTGTATGATTCACTTTAAAATTGCTGAATCATAAATTGTTGAAATTTTTATATCTTGTTCTCATTACTTTTCTAAGTGCAATAACTTAAGACCAGATCAGTAAACTGTGTAAGTACAAATATTCCCATGCCAACACAGAACATAACCTAGACTGAACTCTATGAATTTAAATGAAAAATATGAGTGTTCTCTTCAAATACCACTACTGGGTTGGCAAAGGTGAAGAGGATTGTGTTTCCTGATTATGATGAGATCCATCACGGTTGAAAAGTAGTTCTGATTTAGATATAATGACCACTGAAAATTGGGTTAACTTTCAAGCTTCCCACTCCTTTCTGAGTCTACATATTTCTCTGTGATGTTTGAGTCAAACTGCTCTTTCCTTCCGACCACTTTCCTCCACAGTCAAAATTCTGCAAGGCCAAATTTGCAACCATGTAACTGCTATGAACCTCTGGTAATGAGTGACTCTGGCTGAGGATGGCTGTAGAGTAGAGCAAGACATATTTAGTTATTTATATGAGATAAGAAACTGTAAGTCTGTTCCAACCCAGAGTTTGGATAGGCTGAGAAGGGGCTCTTTTGGCCATAAAGCATGTATTCTGTTGTAGAAAGAACTGAACAATTACCACACAGTAATGCCTCCATGGAGAAATGTTCACATTGCAGAGCCCTACTAATAAGGGCAAGAACTGAGCATAATCTGTTCTGAGGACCCTGTGCATAAGAAGCAAATAAAAACTCATTTGCAAGCTGTGACTGTAGATGTGTATGTAAAGAGATAGTGTGTGTGTAAGATCTGTGCTCTGTGGTTGTGTTTCCTTTGGGACAAGGAAGAAGAATGATGACTCTTCATATCCACTGCACTTTGGTTAGGCTAATTACTAGGAACTACATGAATTTACAATGGATTTACAATAAATAATTTATCCAACATACTGAAATCTAGTTTTATATTCACTTAGTGTGTTATATCTCTAAACAAATGAAGGACTTAACAACCGTGTACAAATCTTTGAAGCTATATGTAGGTTTGGACCCCAACCCTGAATCTCAAGACCCTCCCAGGAGGCCAGTACCTGCTGAGCTAGGAGGTGAAATGTGTGCTGACAGGTCTGATCCCCCTACTGTGAGTGTTAGGGCCATTTAAGCCTTCTCACCTCTGAAGCAGCTCAGTCTGGCCTGAGGCAAGAGTTAGCAGAGCTTTAACTCTCTGTGGTTGTTTTGTCCAGGCTGGGTGAGTCAATTGTCTTTAAAATACAGAATGGTGTAAAGGGCTCCTTCTTCAAACCCGGTTTTTTT
This sequence comes from Manacus candei, assembly GCF_025592945.1. NCBI lineage: Eukaryota > Metazoa > Chordata > Aves > Passeriformes > Pipridae > Manacus > Manacus candei. The sequence continues at coordinate 8,219,613 of NW_026138089.1, forward strand.
TCCACTCCTAAGGAAACATGGCCAGCATGAGAAAGACTGTGTCCCCTCCCCATCGGGCAGGTTGAGGACAGGGTACTTGATCTTATAAGAAGTCAAATATGACAGCATTAAACTCTAAATCCAAGCTCAGTTGTGGATTGCAAAGGCAGACTGGACAGTCTCTGGTCTCTGCTCCAGTGTGCATCTGGACAACATTTAATAGGTTCATTGCCTTCATCAGCATTTTCTAAACAGATGCTTTAGGTACAGGCTTCATGGTCGCCTTTCAAAGCAGAAAAAATCCCTTATGAAATCATGATTTGTCACTGAATAAAGCTGAAAGCTGGGTGAAAGCCTGGTTTGTGGGAAGTTCATTTGATGAAGGAGAGTAGAAGGGTGATGACTGCATGGGAAAACACTCCATGTCAGCAGTACACATGGCTTGGTCACCCTTTGCCATTAGCGTTGGCATCTGCACTGCACTCCTCCCTCCTGGGGCCATTCGGACACTGTAAGTGATGTGGAGCCAGGCAAGGATTGGTTTTATGTCTAACCAGCTGGGCTTGTCTCTGCTACACTGCTAGGCATTCACAGAGGTTTTCTAAGCAGTGTCCATGACCACACGCTGTCCTCAAATGTTGCCTCAGGGCTGCTACAGGAGCAAGAGCCATTGCATAGAGAAAAATTTTCAGAATAAGAGCCATGGAGGCAGACTTCATTCAGAAAAGCGATAGGTGAAATATTCAAAAAGTGATAGATAAGATATTCGGTGCAACTAAGCTTGATGTCAGAAAAAATAATATTGCTTGGCTCTAGGGAAAGTCTGATGTGCAATGAACTGGCAATTGCTCTGCCTCCAGGGGTCAGTCTGCGATTTGGGCAACAAACGGAAAATATGCAGAATTGTCCTTTGAGCATGCAGGCTGACTTTATTGCTGCGTCAAGAAACATGTCATCTCTTTCAGATCCTGCCTCCCTCTTGTCCCAGTGTTGTGTGAAGCCAGGTCGGGAGGAAACAGCACCAGTTCTGCTCTGATAGCTGCTACCGGGAGGAGGGAAGATGAGTAGACTAGAAAACAGCAGGGCACATTTACAGCCCTCAGCTTGCCACAACTCATGAACCTCTCCCTCTGGGACTCCTACAGGGTATGGGAGTGGGAACTCTCATGCAGTCTATGGTGAACCCAAACATCTCTTTCTGCCTAGGAAGTAAAGAAAGGCTTGTCTGAGGTGGGTTGGACTCTCCTCATAGATTTTCCATGGGGTTCAAAGGTGATCTAGAATGTAGCATTTAACTGATGTACGTGGCCTGCCCTTTTGAATTGGAATTAAGACATTATTTCGGATCCGATTTAAAGTGTGATGAAAAAAAGAAAAAAAGAATCATAGGCAATCTCTCTCATCCTCTTAATTTTCTCTGTGCGGGTTGCACCATGCTAATGCTGGCCCTGTCACTCTGCAGAGTGGGCAGAAAGCTGCCTGCCTGAATGGGGCAGCCGGCAGCATTCCTGCAGACCTCAGGATGAAGGGGGGGGGTTGATCAGCCAAGGGAAAAAAATGTCAACATCTGTCTGTCACTACACGACCAATGGCCAATTATAATTTTTTTTCCTGCCTCCCTAAGCTGCAGTCAGACAAAACCACCGAGCTCCCGGTTTTGTTGCCTTCGCCATTTCCCACCACTGCTCCACCTCTGATATGCTAATGGCAAAACTGAACGGTTTTGTGCAGCTGAAAAGGATCTTTGGACACATTCACTGGGTCAACAATCCCAACTGCTGCGCTGGGGCTCAGCCTGCTGCGGCAGAACCCGGTGCCAGAGTACTTCCCTCATTTTTGGGAAAAAAAAAAAAAAAAGTAGTGGAATTGACCATCTGGTGGTCTTGGTGCCCAGAAACTTAGCTGAACGAATTATGACACGATAACACGATATACTCCCCTCATTTATCTTCTGGACTGACAAGCAACAACCCGGACCATGCTTTCCAGCTTTAATTGCTGTCTCGCCAGACGCAGCCTATGAGCTGAGAAAGGACCATCTCCTCTCTGCTTCAGAGCACCACAGAGCAGCGAGGTGGTCACAGAAATACTGCTGTGTTTATACAGTTGGCTTTACATGCGTTAGAGCAAAAGTAACACTGACAAACAGCCTTTTGTTTAGAAAATAAACCCTGTCATACATGCAATGCTAGACACAGAAAGCAAACTTGATGACCTAATCCTACCTATTGTGTAGCAATAGTAATGCACTTAAGTCATAAGCAGAAGAATAATCACAGAGTTGATTGAGTGATGAGTTTCCCATTCACTGATGTTGTGGAAGTGCCAGGGGAAATAGGCTGTAGCACCAGAGACAAGGTGCTCATAAGTCTGTGACAAATTGATTTTGAAGCATTTATCACTTATAATTAGTCACCTGAACTAAGTGTGAATGGTCTAAATGATATGTCACTCCTTTTGCTGATTGTACCAATACCTTCCTTGCTTTATAAAAAAAGGAAGCGAGTTGGCAGGATGGTAAACTTTGAAACACTTTTACAAGCAAATTAAGGTTTATAAACACAGTAATATGCCATCATTATTCAAAACAACTATGACATATACAATTGTGTGGGTTTTGGCTGCAAACACCCCGTGAAAACTGCTGGACATACAGTCCAATGACATGAGATAAAAGCTAAGGAAATTTAAAAGCTGAATAAGCAAAGCAGTCTGATGGTCCAACGACTGCCAGTTGACCCTGAGCAGAGACCTGGGTAAAGTTGGATGAATACTCCAGCCAAGAAACAGATGACAGCTGTAAGTGTGTTTTATGAGACTACAACTGAATATAGTGTGCATGGTAAACAATGCTGCAATAAAGGCTGACCTTTGCACAACTTGCATTATCTTTTCTTCTTAAGATATGCTTGCAAGAAGTGAGAGAAAGGTAGATTGTCTGGACCCAGAACCAATTAACAGTGAAAACTCATTTATTCCCACAAAGGAGAATTATCAAGATGAACATTTTCTTCTCATTTTTAAAGATGTTCATGTTTGTCAACTCTCCCTGTTCTGGCTGTGCTGGAAGGCACTTAGACATCATCACCTGTGCCATAGTCTTGCGGTTCTTTCTTGTGCGTTTACACTGGCTTCCACCACTGTATACCCCCTGCAGAGTGTTCACCCAGACCCTGGGAAGTGCTGCTGGCGATGCCTTCTGCTGCTTTCCAGGGAAGGACTTTTATAAAAGGCATGCACAGCATGAAGGAGGAAGCAGATGCAGGCTCACTCTGCACAGTGCTCTCCAGTTCCTGGCATATGGTGGATGGTTAAAAAAAATGGGTCTGAATGGTGTGAAAATCTATTCATCCTGTATCATAGAGAATGAATTATTTCTTTCTGGTCATATGTTGCATGTTGTCCTGGCTACACCCGCCCATGCTGTTATGAAGGAATGCTTTAGGCTCACAGGCTGTACAGATCAGAACAACACTCTGTGCTGACTTTCTGCATGACAGATACCAAAGATTTTCATTCAAACAATTTTTTGTCTGATTGTACTTGTAGCTTTAATGAAAGAAGCCCAAGCCACATTTATGACTATAAGAGGACAGAAAATCCAGCACAACATGAGTAAGTATGTTACCCCAGTAGCATGTTGCTGCTTGTGTTGGAAAATTTCATCCATGGTCTGACATTTTCTGTCTTTAGACTCTATCTGCTGGCTTTTGCTACACTTGGGTCTGGGTTCACTGTCCCTGTTTCTCATTTGTCCCATAACTTCTCCTCTGGTCCCCAAGGCCATGAAGCAGCTGCCCATGTTCAGGGTATGTGGAATGGCCCAGTGTCCTTCTGGGCATGCATGAGCTCCCATGAGGCAGGCAGGGCTCAGGAAAGGGCTTCCATCCTCCTTAGTTCTCTCTCATTCCCTGTAAGTCTGTACCTGCTCAAATCATCTGCAAAGCTTTTTTTTTTTTTTAATAAAATAAATAGACTCAATTTAATTAAATCTTTTTGGCACACCTCCAGGAATCACTTTTTGGATCCCTTCCCTGAAAATCCTTTAATTTTTGAGCAGCTGTTTTAAAGTTCAGGCACTGTACATTTGTAGTAAAGAAAGGTGGAAAACCACATTCAAATTAGGCTGAAATTAGGCTCAAATTTACCATTTGATTTTTTTTACTTTTGTTGGCTTGTTTGACTACTCTTGATACCTAAAACAGAGGAGGTATTTTAGAGTGTTGACAAGTCCTTACTATCTGCCTATTTCCCAAGTATTCAGGCATATTGCCTCATAAACCATGTACTACCTCAAAACGTGTAACTAAGATAAGCAGTTAATGACGTATTATAAATTTGTCCTCCAATACAATCAAAAAACAGCTGTTCCTTTTAAATATTATAAAAATTTTAAGTATTTCTCTTTACTGAATGCCAGTGGTGGACAAACAGATTTGGAGGAAATCAGCACTCTCTATTATAGATTATTATTACTATAATTTCAAACCTATAAGCTTTCTTAGCCTTTTCTTCCCTAAAAAAAAATTGGAGTGGGGGAGTGCACGTGTTTATGTGTGTGTATGTAGAACTCTGCACCTTTATAATGCTGCGGTGTCTGTGGGTCTGGCTTCCCCAGCTGGAGAACAGCCATTCCTTTTTGTTGGACCTTGTACTTCTCAAGAAAGTTACCCCAGTCTTTCACTTGCAGGCAGATTCAGCCTCATCACCAGCACATCCACTTCGTTCATCTCTTAGGTCTTAACAGGCTCTGTGTGAGAAGATGTCCCTGCTCTGGGAGCTGGAAAAAAACATATAACTCAGTCTGGTTCCTTAAATAGGTGTGGATTTACTTATGGTGTGAAGGAGAAGCCTGGGGGAAGGGGGAGACTGATCATCAGTCTTCTTCAGAAGCACCACCCAACAGGGAGATCCTGTTCCCATTTACATCCCACATTAACAGTACCTGCCTGTCTTTTTAACCCTCCCCGTCATTCACACTGCAAATAGAGCTACCTCCCAAACAAAACAGAGTTTGTACTGTAAAAGGAGTGAAACCAGACATTAATCTACATCATACATTTCCAGAGCTGAGCTTTCAGAAAAAGAAACCAAGCCACCTCACACAAATCAGCGACTGGGAGAGTTACACCCCTGGGTCAGGAGTAACCCTGCACATTGTAGTTTGTATGAATGATACATCCTCACAGACACTGAGAAGGCAATGCATTTGACAGTCCCCTCTGTGCTGCTCATACAACCTGCCTGCAAGGTGGTGAGAGCAGGTGCAGTCTTTCCTCCCAGGCATATTTCACAATGCTTTGTACACATCTGTCGGCCTGCATTTCGGTAGTGGTGAATTAGACCTACCTGAGCAAATTTGGTACTGAACTTCTTTGTTGTAACAGAAAGTGTAGCAGATCCATCAAATCTTGTGAATATGCCTTTTTTTTTTTTTTTTTTGCTTAGCCTTTGGGGTGTGGGGCACAATCTTATGCTTACCAGGGCCTGTTAGAATTCAGGCTGGCATGAGGCAAGGGGTGATGGCATAGAAGTGAGAAGCACAACTGCACCTCTCCTCCCATCCTTGAAAAAAATCTGTAACAGTGTGAATCTTGCAGGAGAAGTGCTCATCAACAACATTATTTAATAACGTAGTGCCTGAAGGTGCCAATCAGGATACTAGACAATGACCAAACCTGTGGGAAGAAGAAACTATTGCCTGATGTGCAGAATGCTCTGAGCAGTGCCCAGACGCAAAATAGCCTTGCACATAACTGAAAAGGCTATTGTTTTTCACAGGTTGCTACTTTTGTGCTCATACAACAGTCATAGAGATATGTCTGACCCGTGAAAGGCCTACATCCTCTGTTTTATTTGTAATTGTAATGTCTAATTACTATAGCCTCACACATAAACCCAAACAATTGTTCTTTCTCTCAATAGGTTTAGAAGACTAATAGGCATGGAACAGGATGCATACAGACATGTATGTATGCATATGTGAACACACGTGTGTTCTTTCATATCTTTTTCCATCAAATACATCACAAATATAGCCCAAATATGGAGCATCTGAAATAAAATAACAGACCCATTGGCATAAAGTCATCTTAGATGACTATCTGCACCAGCAATAGGCTGAAAGCAAAAGAACAAATAAATACACAATCTACTCTCTTTTTTTCTCCTACCTAATACAGACTGCAAGTGTATTTAAATTGTTCAACCTACTCTTGAAATTTGAAGCAGCAGCATACTTTTGATTGTGGTGTGAAATAAGGCATAACACTTCAAAATAAGAATGTGTAATGATTTCAGAAGCCTGCTTTCCTTTTGTAGATTATACATAATACCAGGCTTTGGTCCAATTTCCATTTTAGTGAATACTGGGGAGGTGAAAGGAAATGTTTATTTTAGCAACTGGGCAATTCAAAATAATTTTTTTCTCAAATGCAGAGGCTCTGAGAAGGCTCTGCAGACACCAATTCAGTGTCAGAGCTGGGGATCTGCATGGGGTGCCTGGGGCCTTTGGTAGGGTTTGTCTGTGGGCGTAGGACAGTAAGAACTGTGTGGAGGAAGCCTTTGTCTCACATCTTTTGCAAGCTGTTTGATCTGAAGTGGTTGAAAAGGTCCAGGAAATCAGGTGACCAGGACAAAACTGTTCTTACAAGGCAGTTATCCTTCATTTTTCAATAGCTTGGTGCCATATCTAATGACATGTCATTCATTCTAGACCCAGTGAAAGTCTGTAAAGCTCTATTTATTTATTTCATAGGTTTTGTTTTGGACCTGATATTCTAGAGACCTCAGCTCAACATGACAAATCTGCAGTATGGCTTTTCAGGATACATTCATGCTGAAGCAACAAATATTCTGTGTTTCTTCAGGAATGGTCTATGGGTTTCAGATGCTGGGGGTAACAAGCCCTTCCCTTCAAACAGAGGCAGGTACACCAGTGCCTGAACTGGGTCATCATCTGTAGAAGACCTTGCAGTGCCTGTTTAGAAGGGCCAGCTACCTGCTCTGCCTCTTTTTCAGAGACCACCACTGTCCAGGACTCAGTAGAAGGAAGTCTTTTTCCAGGGGATTCAGTGTCTGAGCTCAAATCACTGTTGAAGCTGCTGCACTATAATACTGGGTTTTGTCTGAGACACTGGTGTGTGTAGACCTCTGCCAGCCCTTCAGGAGAAGATAGGTGAAGGGTGTTGAATCACTAGAAGGCTGAGGACCAAAATCACCTTCAACTACTACATCATGATTCACATCCATTTTTCTGGAGACATGCTGTTCATCCCAGGCATGGTTCTATGAGGAATCTACCTTGCCCACAGTAGCTCCAATTTCCTGTGGTATATGCTTTGATTTCTCATAGTCATTGCAAAGCAGCAAGGAATTAACGTTACCTCTACTCTGCCCATTCCCTTCCTTTTGTGCCAGTGGCTTTTCTTGTAGTAACTGCCCATATGCCAGCATTCAAAGAAGAAATTGCTCAACTGGGCATGATGTGAAATTTCTCTCTCAAACATGTTTTTGCTATGTTTATCCCTACAAATTTCAGTTGGTAAAAGGGCAGATGGCCTGGATATATAAACTTCATTATACGTAACAGAAGAGGGGCTGTAGCAGGTGAGAACACACAGTGCTCATGCTATGGTAAGTAGCCTAGTGATGTCCTTAAATTAGCAAGAGGAAAAGTGTGGCTGGCTTGTTCTGGGAAAGCAGAGCCAGCCCACAGGTTTAGGTGTAATTCCCACCATCAGGCACAACATACAGTAACCTTACTTGATGATGTTTTATACCTGCTCTGATTCTTGTCTCTGAATAATGGAAGATGGTGCTGCCATAGGAGAAAAGACAACTTCTGCTATTAGCCCTATTGGCAATTTCTTTGTATCTAACTCTGAGTTATTTTCTCTTATTGAGCCCTTTTCTTTTCCTTTTATATGAGTTGTTTGTGAAATATAAAGGAACAATACTTAGATATTCTTTTCTCCATCATGATCACTCCTGTTGGAGGCTGTGTGTGTGTATGTGTGCACCAGTATGAGTGTTGAGTTCAAGGACTGTTAAATGTCACATAACCAAACCAGAGCATTTCAGTCACATGGCACTGACAGGCTCTACTCATGCATACCACATGCCTTTCCTTAGCTCAAAACAGATGTTTCCCTTGACAGATCCCTCTCTGGATTCCTGAAAATAAAGTTGGGTAAAATTTTGCAGACTTTGTTTTGTTTGTTTTTTGGTTTTTTTGCCTTTTTTTTTTTTTTTTTTAATGTTAAAAAGCTTCAGTATGTTCAGAAGCTGAATTGGAGACATGAAAGTCAGCAAGCAAATAGATGGTTTTGAGTTATTGATCTCTTTGCTCTCCAAAATAAATTATGGTAAATAGCTATTCTCAGGGCCATGGCTTTAATGAGAAACACTGCTGTGGCTGCATTTCCCTTTTCTATAATGCTGAGGCCCTGGAGCTGAATCCCGCTTCAGACTGAGATTGTCATCCTTTCTCATGACTGTAATATTCCTGATGCTCAGCATTTTGTTGCAATGTTATTCAGACTGATGTTATAATAATAAAAAATCATGTGTTTTGGCTTATCTAGCTGCATGTCAGACTTGATTTGAGCACCCTCATACAGACAGAAATGACTCTCATGAAACCATTACCTGGTACTCTTCTGATAGACCATGCTGCTGGGTGACCAAGATGGTCATTAAAGGAAGCAGTGTTTTTAAATCATTGACAGGAAAACTAGTTGAGAGACAGAATTGTCATCTATTTGCACTGTGTATAATGCTATTTACACAGAAAAGGGAGGTTAGACTTGACCAAACATGCTGTACTGAAGCAGGAAAAAAACAAATGATCAGCTAAAATGTTTGCATGCCTGGGGAAAAGACGTTTTCCAATAGAAGAAATTAGTTCTGCATCTGTAGCACATATTTCACTTTGCCTTAAAAAGAAACAGGTACTGTTTTGAGTTATGATTGCAGGATTATGTACATGTGTTTCATTTGTATGAGATTAATAACAGAAAGAATTGGGGTAAAATATGAAAGGGTTAAATATATTTCTGGCTGCCAATACTTATGCTTCTAGGTAATGTAGCAAAATTGCCTTTAGAGTTGCTCAGCATGTCTGTAAAATTCCTTCTTCTCCTGTTTAGAGATTTCCTTTGAAATATAGCACCATGAAGGACTCATATCTCTGCTCTCAGTCAGTAGAAATACCATCTACAATAAAGGCCAGTCTCTTTTCATATGACTCGTTGCTGTGATGACTCACATGGATTCACTTGCAGGATAGACCAGATATGTACAATTGAGCATACTTAAACCAGGAAACACAGAAGATCTGTGCTGTGATGAGCTTTGCTGCCTGGCCTGTGACTGCAACAGGTTGTTTTCAGTGCTCAGCATCTGCAGGAGGTTGGGACTGGCCAAAGCTACAGTCTGACCAAATGTCCTCTGTTGTTTTCCTGAAATATGAATCTCAAAACCACACAATGATGTTGCAAAATCATCTCTGGCTTTTCAGAAACCATAACTTTCATTTGATTAAGGCCTTTGAAAGTGTTACTCTCAAAGTAAATGAGCTCGTACCCTAAAGTGTGAATCATCATGTGAATACTGCTTTATCATAACTCCACTTACCTTTGTTGATTTGGTTGTACAGAGTTACCATGACTTGAAGACCAGGATGAGAAGTCCAGCTGCATTCCTGGATAAATACAGGCATAATATACAAAGGAGGATGCTGAAGATGTTATCCAACTTTAAAATAACCTTAATAAATTCAGTACACAAACACTCCTAGAAGGATCATATTCACAGCTAATAACTGCTGTTGCCAAGTTTTAAAAGTATTCCTCCTCCACATAAAACATCTGCAAAGGTGATGACCATGTTAGATACTTGGATTGATTTTATAAGAGGCAGTGCACGTGAGTCAGTCTGTTCTCATTACAGCTCAAACTTAAAATAGCTTGCTGTAAATAATCTTTCATGCATAACAAAAGCTCATGCAATTCCTGAAAATTAATTCATCACCCACACTGACATGCAAGAGGCTGAGATAGTTTCTGGTGCTGTCTGGTTTCCTGTGAGGGCATGTCCAGAGAAATTACTGAAGATGAACAATTTTGACATATCTGTTTATTTTCTTAGGGCCAAATTAATCACTTGTGTAAAATGTCCTATTTTGTTCAAAATCAGCTGAGAATTTCTGAGCACAAAAGGTTAACTAGAAGTGTTACAGCAGGCCTGTGGGTTCCCTTTTTAAGAGGCAAAATCACTGGTCCATAAAGGTCATATTCCATGTCCCAGTCCTGCAGGCACAACATGGAATTTCTCCCTCACCCTTAGACCGGGGGCGCAGCTGATGAACGAGGCTGTAAGGTGTTAGGACAAGCAACAGTAGCTCCCAATGTAGCAGGGGAAAACAACACTACTATTCCCTCTTTCCTGTTTTAAATGCAATTGTCTGTCATAGAAGTTAATTCCATCAGCCACGGCCTTTCAGAAAGGAATGGAGGATGTGATCTTTCAGCATCTCTGTGTTCCCAAAAACCCTGGAAAGAGCCTGCATCTGCTTTGCATTTTACAGATGTGAGGGACATCAGCAAAGACATAGAAATCCCTGGAGATTTCCTGTTTCTGCAAGCATTAATGATTTGCCCCACAGTGCTGTGTCACAGGTCTTCTCCAGATGAGTTTGCACAGCAAACAGACAAGACAGGCATGGGGTTGGAAGGAGAATAAATGTAACCAAGGATATTTGGCAGGACTGAAGTGAAGGTGAGACCAGTGGGCAAATTCCATGCTTTAAGGTTTCCCTAGGGTAGTCTTATATGCAATTCCACTGATAGGGGCAGATACATGGGGGCAGAGAAGGCAACTGTAGCTCCTTTACCCTGCTCAGCCACTGCTTCTGCTTACATACCAGCAGCACAGTGATGATGCCATGTGCTGCCTTTCCATTGCTGTGACTGTCCATGGCCCCAACTGGTTACCAAAAGCAGGTAAGCAGGCACGAATAAATAACCTCAAAGAGAAAAACCTGTCCAATTAGAAGGGGAGATGCAGGTAAGCCATGAGCTGCAGGCAGCCAGCATGACAGCTTTAGCCACTTTTGCAGTTGTTTTCTCAATGGGGGGGGAAACAGACGTTAGAACTTACAGTGTCTGATTGCCAAATCTCAGGAAAAAGTACATGTTCCTTCACAGTTATTGTGCCTTTCTGGAGGAGTGTGAGGCATATTTACTTTATAGGGAGCATAAAAGCTGAGGAGGTGGCAGGCATGAGAAAATTATCTTTCTGAATGTGTAAGGAAGACACTTTTTTATTTGTAGAAAAAAATAAGAAATGCTATAGTAGGAAGAGCAGATACTAGGGCTGTGACAGAAAATGATCAGTCACATAGAGGGACCATAAATGAGATATGTGGACATGAAGGAGGTAGAAGGAAGTTTGCCCTTCTAGTGTCAGTGAATTAATGGTGCAGTAAATTTATGTCTTGCAGTTACCTTTCAGGGAGGAAATCAATTGCCAACAGCAGCAGCAACAACAAAGAGTCATGACAAACCCATCTAGAAGACCACAGCATGACTTTGGACTTAGCTGTGGCTGTGTTTCCACTGGGGGAGAGTGTTGGTGAAGAGATGCAGCAGTACTGTCACAGGATCTCTACCCGGAAGGCCCTTTCAAGAATTCACGATGGCATTAATACGCATGTTGTTGCTCTTTGATGAGATTTCATCTCTCAGCTGCCTATGGAGACCCAAGGAATGCCCCTGTGAAGGCTCAGAGCCAAGAAACCTGGTTGTTGGGAAAAGGCCTCCAGCTTCAGAAAATTACTAGAAAAGGCTTTTCCTAGATCCTGAACCCATCACTGTGGTGCAGCTGACAGGCCCTGCCCCTGGAGAAGCCCTGGTTATGCCCCAGTGCCATGGTGCGCAAGTCTGCGCCTTGAGTGTGCTGTAGCTCAAGGACAGGTTTTACCTGTGAGGAAGGGGAATGACTCTGGGGTCTCTCTGGATTGGGGGCAGGTAGGTCAAGGTCTTGTGACATCTTGTGACCACCAGGATAGACAACAGGAGATACCTATTAAGATTGTCTTCCACATGGACGAGCTTCTGGTTACTCTCCCCTTGCCATGGAATAATGCTCCACGTCCTTCTCTGGGGATTACCTGGGAATTGAGCAAAACAAATGTGGCAATGTCTTAATGAATTTCAGGAGGCATGAAGCTGCAGCTTTGGTAAGTGAACAATCTCAGGCATCTCAATGGGAGTATTACTTCCTGAGTTTAGAGACAGAATTTTAAGTATAACCATGAACTACTTCATTTTTGATCACTTAAAAGATGCATCTGTCTCACTGCATAGCTTCTCTGGCTCCAAAAGAGCCCAAACCTTCTGTAGATTCCTTGTCATATTTGCCATTTGAAGCTCTCAGACCAAAAATAATATCTACAGTACCACTGACTACTAATGTTCAAGCATCTGAATTGCTCCCTGACTAGGAGGTGGCTTAGGAAGAGTCAGGCAATGTTTAGGAGCCACGTGCTGCAGTCAGAAGTGGCCCTTAGCATCTGGAAGGCAGCCCTTTCCTCACCTGCATGGCAGCAGTACTGGGAGCTGGTGTTTGGTTTCCCAGCTGATGTCAACCAAGTGGAAAATAGTACTGGTAACACAGGAAGCAGTTTCTTACACCTGTTTGTTTGAGGCAGAACAGGCTACTTCTAGCCCAGATGCTTGGTGAGACAGGTGAGTGGAATGGGGTGGAAATCCGTATCAGCAGCTTCAGCAGTGACTCCCAAGTACAACTGCGTGAGATGAAAACATCTGGAATCACAAAAAACTGAATGTGCAAGTAAAGAAACATAGATATGGTTGTAGGTTGGATGAGTGTCATTTTCTTTGAAGAATATGGAAAATGTCAAATACAAAAATGGTGACTGACTTCAGAAACCTGAGTTTCATCTGGATATTTTGCTTCTTATCATAGACTCATAGAAGGATTTGGGCTGGAAGAGGCCTTAAAGATGATCTAATTCTAATCCCTCTTCTATGAGCAGAGACATCTTTCACTAGACCAGATTGTTCAAAGCCCCACCTAACCTGGCCTTGAACACTTCCAGGTGTGGGGCATTCACAACTTCCTTGGGCAGTCTGTGTCTTACCACCCTCACAGTAAAGATTCTTCACATTCTTTTTTCTTTTACTCACTACTATTTTCTTCAACTACTGTTAAGGCACCTCTTGGGGTCTCCTTTGATAATAGTTTCTGCATCTCACAATAACAGCTCTTTCCCTTCTTCTGGAGTGGCCTCTGCTTCCTCTGGAATGGCCTTTCTGCCTTGCTGTATAGCTGTTCTTCACCAGCTGAGAGATCACACACACATGAACACACACCCCTCCCAAATGCAATTCTGTGCATTGACCACTGCAATCCACCTGCCTGGCTCTGCTCTCTGTCACACTCTAAGGCTCCTAAAGAGAACACTTCACATTTGGTTGTCTGCAAATCAGACATCTGTATTTTTCTGAATAGGTTTTTCAACAGGTGAGTTGGAATAGAAATAGACAGATTTGTCACTTAATGTACCTTATTCCAGAACCTCTTTCCACAAGTTATGTTCATAATGTCCTAGTGCATACATAACAATATCTGAGTGTAAATGCATTGCATTGGTGGGACAATGTCTCAGGTCAGTGTACAGACTGAGACATAGCAGGAGCTCCAGTCAAACTGGTTTTCTAAGACTGTGGGTGAGGATGCCATGAAATGAAAAAAGCAGATTGGAGTGTTATCTATCTATGTGTGTTGAGTGGAGATGTAAGGGTGGATATTATTTTAATAGGCCTGTTATTTTGCTACAATTAATTACTAGTGGCAGATAGAGTAGTGAAAATAGGCAGCAGCTCTTTGGTGTTGGGATTCTATGCCCCTTCACCACTTAGAAGACTAGCTCTGAACTCCACTCAGTTAACAGCAAGGGACAAGCTTTATTGGAGAGGATATAGCAAGTTTCTCTCATGCAATCCTTTTTCAGTGTCTTCATAAGCTCCTGTGTCTGATTTACAGGGAACAGCAAAGAGTCTGATTTGTCCAAGACTCTCATTTTGGTGTCTGTCTTTAGTTCAGGGGAAAACCTTTAACCCAGACCCTGTTCCAGTGAATCACTGCTGCACAGCTGTGGTACCTGCGTGATGTCTCCCATTGGGCACACACATTCAGCAGAGCTGCCTGAGTGGTACTGGTGTTTACTCTTCCCCAAGACGTTCCCTCTGGGTCTGTTTCCCAAAATCCTGAAGTTTCTGGCAGGGTGCACAGTTCACTGAAATCATTGATGGCAGCATATTTTAATGCACACTTAAAATAAAGGCTATTTTCAAGTTCTCTGAATTAGGATTTAGGAACTCAGCCTCTCCCAAGTTCCTCATTAGAGATGCTGTGATTTTACCTCCAATTGCAGACATATTGATTTACACTCAGAAGAGAAAAGGAAAATTGATTAGGAGTGGAATGACTGCAAAGAGCTGCACACAAGTGAGATCTGAAAGAGGGAGGCTGGAGGAAAGCTGCAGCCATTTTGAGACATGCAGGGTCTCTTTTCTCCTGATCTCAGTCTTGAAAAAAATAAACATTGTTATTTTAATGAAGAGTTTCAGTGACCCTCCATTATAAGCCTCACAGGCTACACCACAGTTCTGAGAGCATGATGGCAAAGATCGATGACTGCTTGGACACACTGTGTGTTCAATTCCACTGGTGAGGCACCTGTCGTGTTATGTATTGATTTTTCTTTGGTTTGTCAAAGGCACAGTTTATGTATGGAAACTAATCCTCTGCTCCCTACAGGAAAAAGAACAAAGATCCTTTGTTTCCAATGAGCTTTCAATGAAAATCCAAAGCACCTAATTAGGTAACTTCTTAGGTCCCTAACACTGCAGCCCAGGCAGCATAATTTCTTACCTTGCACAGCTGCTGAAGACTGTCTGTCTGTCTGTGTACCTGTGACCCTTTCATCAAAATAGGACATAGAGTGCATCTGTCTCCTGCCTGCTAACATCCTGGTGTCTCTTGCAAGAGCTTGTGATTTCTGGAGTGCTGGTGTACAAGCCACCCCTCTCTGACAGTTGCTAGCCTAAGCAGATAGACACATCAACTCTGAAAAATTACCAAGGCTTTGATCATTCTTTATGTAGTTAACACAGGAGATGTGGATATCTTGACAAAACCAACACAGATTTCCTTGTTTTGGTTTCCTCAGTGGGCTAGAGCTTTTCTCATGTTGAGAGCAAAGCCCTGTGCCGTGCCCTAATTCTCCTTCCTTTGCTGCTGGACTTTTTTCTTTTTAAATTTCTTTTTTTCCTCTCTTCCTCATTCCAAAATGCTGAATTTCCCTTCCGATCTTGTCCGGTGAATTCCTAATCAGCTTCATCATGTAAATTCCTAATCAACTTCATTGAGTGATCCTTCTGCCCAGCAATGCATTGCCTGACTTCAACCTGTTTGTAGTTCAGAGCTGAAAAACTGCCTTTCACCCAGACCTAGACATAGCTTTGTCCAAAGGTGTGTCACATAAATGGATAGTCATCAAAGTTTAATGACCTCATTAGTACTTGTTTGCAGAGTGCAAAAGCAAGCACTTTCACTTTCTGTGAGATATAGATCAAAACAGAAGTAAAAGGGAAAGGAAGTGGCAAAGCACACTCATTTTCAAGACAACTTGCAGTCCTATCAGAGCATAGATGAACTGCCCTTGGCAGAGAGCAGCAATACTGCTGAACATAGTTTTCTGCATTGCCACACCATTAGTCCTGTGAATATGTGTATACATGCCTGTAAATACACATTATATATGTGTGTATATACACACAGTATATGTGAGAGATCAGCAGGAATATACAAACCAATTAAGAAAACATATCTCTCCAGTTTCAGACAACAGAATGACTGCAGGTCTTCTGAAAGCTGATGGATGTTTTATCTTTGTAAGGAGATCAGGGAGGGAGACTCTAAGAATGACTCCCACAGTGAGAATAAACTGTCCTTAGGCTCGACCATGAAACTTAAGCATCAAACCCATTGTCATCATTATTAATTCTAGTTGTATATTTCTAGGCTAATGTAACAGCTATTCTACTGGTGTGGAACAGAGTGGACTCCATCCTTGAGTGGCAGGTGGGGAGTAACTGAAAGCTATGTCTGGTGCAATGTATGGTCTTGGGGAAAGCTCCTAAAGACCTTGGGGTTCACTGGGGAGGTTCATCTCACCTAACCTGAAGGAACTGAAACGTAGATGCCCTAAGATATACCTAAGTCTTAGTGACCTACCGGCCACTAAGGTCTCCTCTCTAATCAGAAAAGAGAAACAGGTAAAAGTCATGCTGCAAAAGTCATAACCAGAAAGAAGACTGTCTAGAGTAGAAGAAATGTGCTAGTTCAGACACAGCATAGCAGTGTAAAGGCAGAGAAAGTCCTAGGGGAGAGGAAAATATGTTATGTTTTTCTTTCACTATTAGTATTTCAGAAATGAATGTCTGAGAAAATAGGAGGAGAAAACTGAGAGTCATCACAGCTGTATGTAGTATAAGGAGCTGTATTTTGTTTAAGAGGAAAGCCATGAGAGAGTTTTGAGGGGTGGTGAGCTCAAAATACAAAGTAAAATGGTGTCTGCTGGCAGAACAGATGCAAATCTCTGGGACCTAAAGAGCAGAGCATGCAGGTTAGCATGGGGGCCAGTACTGTCAAGATTCACCACACAAAGTGAACAAAATGAGGTTAAACAGCATCCTTCTGGCATGGCACAAGCCACAGAAAGGCATCTGCTGCTCTTAGCTCCTCTGGCCACTTTTGAGAAGTCAAAAATTGTCAAATCCCATGCAAAGACAATGCAAGGCTTTCAACACATGGGAGAGACCCTTTAGCTGGTATCACTGTATTAAGAGTACTGAGGGAGGAATTGAGTGAAGATCAATACATTGTGCTTACTCTGGATGAGAAGGGCTTGACTCATCATCATCCTCTTCCCTGGTTGGTACCCTACATTCCTGTTGCTGAGTCTCCTCAGGTGGCATCTGCCTCTTGCTCAGCAGAGTCTCCAAAGACTTGCCAAAGAAACCCAATCCAAGTCACAAGCTCCTATGAAGATTTGGGACTTAAACTGTGCCAGGGGAGGTTTAGGTTGGATATTAGGAAGAAATTCTTTACAGAGAGAGTAATCAGACATTGGAATGGGCTGCCCAGGGAGGTGGTGGATTTACTGTCCCTGGAGGTTTTTAAGCTGAGAATGGATGTGGCACTTAGTGCCATGATCTAGTAACCATGGCCATATTGGATCAAGGGTTGGACTTGATGATCTCTGAGGTCTTTTCCAACACGGTTGATTCAATGATTCTATGATTCTGTGGGTTGTACAGGAAATCAGACTAAATGGTCTGACATGGTTTTGCATCAGTGACCCTGGAAGTGATTTCTGAATGTGGCACTGGAGGGAGAAACCAAATGGTCTGTTAGAATGGACATTGAAATGTTTGAAGAAAACCAGCCTGCCAGCTTTTTCTCTAAATCCTTTGAGTTTCATGCTTCACCTATTACTTGCAGTATTAGTTACTTAACATGTACATACATGACAAAGAAATTCTTAAAAATGTGCACATGGGCACTTGCTCACCTTCCCCTGCATGACAGACAAAGGAGGCTCCCTAAATCAGCTCACATGCTATTTCTTTTCTAAATATAGATTTATTTTTTTTGCCAGCAGTGAGAAAGAAGCTAGACAACAGCATCTCTTGTAAGAAACCTTAAACAGCTAAGCAGCTTGATTAATTACTTAGGGATTCCCTTGGGCTGTTACTAAGGTAACAGGAGCAGAAGTGCTTAAAGATGGCTGAGTATGCTGTATGTGTGCTGGGGGATATGCAGTGGCTTTTAGCAGCACCCCGTATTGGGAGTTTTGTATAGTATTAATGTAGAAAATAAAAGATGTGTGCATATGTAGTCACACAGAGCCTGCACAGCCCTATAAATCCTCAGCCACATCTGCTTAACACAGAAAAAAATAATCTGCTTTAGCTTTTAGGCAGATGTAACAGGAAAGGAATTTGAAGGGCGCAGGGCACATATCTCTTCCTAGCTCTGCAAAGTCTTCATTTTGCTGGCTGATTTAAAATATTTTCTCCTTCTCCCTTACCAGACAGCACTGACTCAAGTCTAGCTTCCAGCTCTCCAAGGCTCCTCTCTGAGATGGAGCCACCCACACTGCTGCCTGGCCCCCCTGTAGTACCCACCACAGCTTGCTTTGCCCATCAGTGGGGCACAGTGCAACATCCCTGTGCTGAGCAATGGTGCTGCAATGGTGAAGCAATGCTTGTGGCTTCATGCTCTGTAGCAGTAATGCATTTTCTAGTCAAAACTGGTGAGAGACAAAGCAAGAGGTGACTACGGTAAAGAATATGCCCCCTAGTAAGACACCATTGGCCTGTGGGTAATTTGAATGCATTTGATAATATGGGAGAGCAATCGTTTTGAGTGATATCCATGCTGGAATTTTATAAAATAATGCCCAAGTTTGTTAGCACAGGGCATGGGGGTAATTAGAAATGTTGACGTCTCATGCAGACAGAGAAACCACCTTCTCATCTGATCAGTTTGCATCCTTAGGAGAGGAGAAGAAGCATTCAAGACAAAGCTAAGCAAACACATAGCTCACAAGACCAATTTGGGATAAAAGCTTGTTCTCAGTTTAATGAAAAACCTGTAGTGGTTTAAGTTCCTACATCACCCAGAGAGGTTATTTTTTTTCTCCTTCTGAGACATCCTCTTCTCCTCAGAGCTTTTGCATGTACCTCACTGCCCCCTCCCTGTCTCTCACGTCTGGCAAATATCTCTGCCCAGCTCTTCCAACTCAACTCTACAGCTGAGCCAACCCAACAGCTTGAAACAACTCATGCTGATTTAGTAATTTTTTATTCATAGACATTCATTTGCTTTTTATCATGTTCCCAGCAGTGACCACAAAGAGAAACTCAAATTTCCAAGAGGAACCACTCAAAAACGTGACACTTGGAGAGCTTAATGCTGTGAGATGCTGAATACCCATAGCTGTCACTTGGCACTTCACAGGATGCTTATGGCTCAAGCTGTGCAAGAAATTATTTCTTCTGGTTTATAGACACTGCCCAAAAACATTCTGGAAGAACTGAAATAACTCCTGAGAACATCTTTAGGACAAATTGGGAAAAAAAATCAGTCTGAGCAAAACAATGTATGAAACAAAAGGCACCAGTGTGATTTGGACAGACTTTGATATCTGTCAATGCTCTTTGAAAATGTAGTCGCAACATTGCTTTGTGTTACTGCATCTGTGTTTTCCTCCCAAAACCATTTCATTTAAATTGTTGTTGAGTTCTACATATCATCTGGCAACCTATGGCTACTGTTGCTAAGCCATTGAATATGTTTAAACTTTCTGTTGGATGGTTCTGCTATCATATAGCTATTATGAGCTATATTCATATAGCTATATTCATATAGCTATCATATAGCTATATTCATATCATATAGCCCAGATAGGTCATTACAGCACAGTAAATAGAAAGTTTTTCATCTCCCTTTTCTATGCCTTCGTAAATTACCCACGTCAGGGATATGTAGGAGATATGAGCCGTATTAACAAGACATCATCACTACTATTTTGAAGCATCTATCCACACGTGTGTGGTAGGCAGTCAAGATGGAGAAGTGTAACTGTCTTAGACCCCTTTTCCCACAGCAGGCATTTCTCTTTTATAGTCTGTAAAATTTGACAGGACAAAGCTCTGCAGGAAGGATAGAACACTGACAGGGTTTCATCTGTTCTTCCAACTCCACTTTCCCTCAGTGCAATTTTTTCCCCATTGAGCAATTCTTGCTCTAGTGATCTTGTTTCTTTCTCCTGAGAATTTGCGAAGGTATTTCAACAAGCGAATCACAGGGAACAGGCATTAGATGATTTTCAAATCTCTGGGGAAAATGAGGAAAGTGGGGTGTTTTCTGCAGAAGTCTCCTGTGCTGCAGAAGCACATTTCAGTCTCTAATCCAGCAGCACCACAGGCACTGGTGCCAGTCCTGCCTCCTGCTGCATCTTGGTCCAGATCTGTGACTCTTGCCAGGGGCAGCAGCATCCTAGAGGGTGCTGCCCTGCCGGAAGAGGTGAGCTGATCCCCTGCACTGTGACTGCTGTTCCCCCTGGAACTCTCCTAAAAAGACTGCCCTGCCCACTCATCTCACAGCCTACAGCTTGGCAAGAGGCTGCAAGGATATCTCTAGTCAGCTGAGTTCCCACAGGGAGATTGCCATGAAAACATGTTAAAAAACAACCCACAGTTTCTACAACCTTCCTGTATTTACTTTCTTGAAAGGTAACTACACTCAGTTCTTGCCCTAAATTAATCAACTCCATGGCTAGAGAATCTGTAAAATGTATACAGTGTAAGCCGGGGAGACATTTATCAGTGTAAGGCCAGGATACAGGATGGCCAGGATGGGATACCTTGTGGGACAAGGTGAAACAGTCCCAACCTTCTGCTCTGCATCTTCCAGCTGAAGGATGCAGCCATTCACATGAAGGATGATTTCAGGCAACTTTCCTCAGGGTGTAATGGTTCCTATAGTGTAACAGTTCCCACTTTGCCAGCACATACCTGCAAAGCCAGTGAAGACCACCCAGCAGGTGCATCAGTTCACATTCATGTGAGTTAGTTCAAACTGTTGATGAAAGCAGACCAAACCATTAAATGGAGTATTTGAGCTACACTTGCAGCCAGGATATGTGTCCAGTACTGTTGATTCTTTTGTGGAGATGCTGCCTTTACACAATAAGCAATAATAAGTGTGACATGTCAGACTTTTTGAGAGCCTCAACTATTTGCTCCTTGAACTTGAGTCAGATCCTTAAGATAAAGAGAGAAACATCCTCTCGATGTATCCAAAAGAGTCCTTAAAGGAGTTTTGGGTTAAAAAAAATCTGCAAAAAACTCTCTACTTCAGCACCACAATGAAACTATGAGTGTAATTTTAAATTATAAAAAAATGAGGGAACATTAAGTTCATGTGGAATTGCAGTAATACCAGGATGAAAAGCTGTGATGACTTCTAACTGTTTAAGAAACAGATGTGGGTGTTTTTAGGCTTCATGTTTACAGCTCAGATTTGAGGTTTTTCGGAGCAACCTATGTAATTCTGGGTTCGTATGGGACAGAGAATGGGAACTGATAATGTTTTTTGTTTGATGTAGCAGAAATAGAAAGTAAAAGCAAAATGACCTGCCCCTTGGCATTTATTCCTTTATTTACTTGCATTTACTTAAGGTTTATTTTTGTATTCTGTAAGCTAATTTCCTTGTGAATTGATAAATAGCAACTTCCTGGGATTTTTTCACCCCTGTAAAATCTTAGCATGTTGTAATGATCTCCCAGCAAGCATAAGATATTCAGATAGACTTTCCCACCTTTCCCACCCTCCCCCAGAAAACTACTTGGAAAAGAATAATGATAAAAGAAAATCCAATACTTGCTATGAAGCAAGAAGAGGTGGAATAGCTTTTCCTTGGACAGTTATCTTTTTGTGAATCATGAATACAGAGTTACCAGGCATCATAGGTCACTAATAAACATGGAGAAAAATGAGCACATTATTAACTGGACTTTTGTTACTGAGCTGCTGGGGTAGATCTAGGCACATGCAGCTCCCTGGATACACTCTGATAGCCCATTACAACAAATTAACAGAGGCAAGGAGCAGTGGAAAACCACCAGCAAGTTAAGTGAGAATCCATTTGTGATGCTGCTACTTAGTGCACTTCTACTATAAATGATTCTTTCTCCCACAACCACCCTGTTCAGTTTTTATGCGTTTTTTTGGTCAATATGAAAATTAACATTTTTGAACTACCATGGTATAAAGGCACAGTGAAGACATTTATCACAATAAGATCAGCTCTATACTCCTGCCCAAGGCCTACTTTGGCAAGTTTGCCTCATGCTAAAACTAAAATTACCTTGAGTTCACTGCATTTCTATCTCAGTATAGCTATATTAGTTAACTCATTAGTGGCAAGGATAAATTTCTACACTGTGTTTTTCAGAAATCATTTAAAGTGAAAATCAAATTTATGGCTTTGGAACTGAAACTGGAAAATCAATTTTTCAAGAGTAATAAATACTGGTGATAGATGTTTTCTGCAATGTTGTAAGCAGTTCAGACCCAGGTGTAAGCACTGCTTTATTTTTCTAGCATCTGTCTCTGTAAAAACAGAAAAGTTGCAGGTTCAGATCCCAACCAGGATCATCAACATGCCAAAGCAGCATCACTGGGACACCGTAAAGACAGAAGATACATGGATTTTGACAAACTGTACAAAAACAAAACACAGGAGAGAGGAAAAGATGAGAGCATCCATCTGCATTTATCAACAAGGATACCTGCTTCAGTGAAAAGATGTGGCCATGATGATAGGTTTTAGTTTAATTGAAGACAGCTGACATTCTCCTGAAAACTTTCAGAATAACATTACCTGTGCGAGGGGAGAGGAGGGGAGGGAAGAGAGGGGAGGGGAAATTAAATATTTTTTTCCATGCACATGATGGCTAATAACTGAATAACAGTCTAAGACAGTCTAAGAAAGGGCTTAAAAGGAAAAAAGGCAGTTCTGGGCATGTGAGCACGCATGATGAGGATTATTATTTTAATGGTGCCACAAGGCAGTTGGTCAAACCTGGGGGAAAAAAAGTGAGATCCATGGAAACCTTGGATAACAAAAGATGTAAAATATGGTGATTGTGAATGCTAATGTGAATTTCTGAAGGCTGTTTGTGTGAAAAATGAAGATTCTCCTTTGTCTACAATGGGCAGTCATGGCATAGCTTACCCAGCCATGACAGGTAGCAGCTTCTGTGCTGTGTTAGCTTGTTGGAGAATTTGAAAAAGTTGGGTGTTATTGCAGGTGTGCTTAGGTATTCAGGGCTTCTTCAAGAAAACTTTGTGGATGTTGCCTCAGTCTATGAAGGAAGCAGGGGAGAGGATCTACAGAGCTGTATATCCATGCATACATCACCTAATGTGGCATGCATCCATAGTTTATCCTCAGTGGGATGGCCACCGAGACCTTAGATTTTTAATTTGTGCCCATTCATCTTGATCAGTTAATAAATACTAATTATGCCTTACAAGCATAACAAAACTTACAGTTAAATAGCAGGGATATGTTTGAATTGAGAGGGATACAGCAGCTGTCAGCAAGCAAAACATAGCTGCTGTAGCAGAAAAGCTAACTAATGAAATTGCATTAATATGATTCTTTTAGATTATTTGCCTCCTCCATCACATCCTGTTTATGTTTTAATCACTTTCTCTAGGCTCAGACTGACACTCCCTCTTGCTGTCTTACCACCAGATGGACTTCAATAAACTATTATTATGTCTGGAAGCACTTTCCTAGCTCTTCATAGTTTTTTCTTGTAGTACTTACATGTGCGATGCAGAGATGTCAGCCTCCACAGTCATACTTATTGCTATAATTGAGCAGCATATTGTTGCTTGTTTGGTTGTTTTTTTCTTTTTAAGGAATCTAAATTATCCTAGATATTAGCTTGTTTCCCTTGAAGTCACTATTTTCTCTGTTCACCCTACAATATTCTCATGTCCTGTTCCTTACTATGGGTGTGCAAAAAAGGGTAGGGAGTAGGATGTTAATGTTAATCTGCATTCTCTGAGTTGGCAAATTGGTGATATGAAACCAAATTCCTCTCCCTCTCCCCTCCCCCCTCCCTTTCCCTTCCTTCCCTTCCCCTCCCCTCTTATTATCTCCCTCTCTTAAGACTTTTCCAGAAAGCATAACCATGGTATATGATCATTCCTCCTGAGTCCAATTTGGTCCAACAAGATGGAAACTGATTTGTGACTCAGAATTATTTTATGAGCTCTAGGAGCTGGCAGGGATGATTTAGCAGTTTCAAGAAAAGGAAAGAGGCCTTGCAGGGAAAGGAAATACTGCAACATTACTTGAACACCAGTGACAGTCCCCTAAAAGGCCTGCCGGGCCCCTTTGGCATATGATTGCCATCAGGGCATAATGCAAGGGCATTTCTGAAGGGTGGAAATGAACCCTGGTTGCTGGTTCCTGAGAAAACAGCTTCTGTCCCTCCTGAGAGCTATGGCACCCTTACTATTGAAAAAAACACAAATGTTCCCTCAAAGAGAGTTGAACAAATACAAGTGTTGAGATGATGTCATGGGTTTTTTGTGTGTTGACCAACTTTGCAGTTCAATGTCCTGTTCAGGAGCTTGAATAGCATTTGGTGAGTTTTCTGTGTAAATTAGCTCAGATTTGGAGGGCTTTCTAGCACTTGTATTTCATTCTGACCTAAATGCTGCTGGAGACATACTACAGAGAAAAGAAGAATTCAGAATAGAGTTTCATAATTACTACTGCTTTTGCCAGGTGAGATTTGGAAAACAATTCTAGAAGCTGAAAATCACCTTACAGATATTATGTTTGTGTGTCTGGTTGTGTTTCAGGAAAGCCAGGAGTAAGGCTAGTATGGAGTATTCAACAGTATGGTTTTCTCCCATGGGATGCCAGTTTCAGACATTTTTGTTTCCCCTTCACTCTAGGCTCCATCTCCACACTGCTTTACTGCCTCCTCAGTCAGTCCCGCCAACAGCAGTACCAGTACAACCAAAGGGGAAACAAGACATCATAGTGGAGAGGCAGTAGGAAAGGAGAGAAGAAATCTTAATCTGTCTTTACTTCTGGAAAAAATGCATCAGAAAGCTATATCCTTGAGAATTCAGCAATGAAACATTACTGAAGTTTGTTGCTGAAGAGAGAGTTACCATTAAGTCTCTGACAGTATAGCTGTGGTTTTTTTACAGACTGTCACTGGTAGTAAAAAGTAGTGGCAAGCTTTAATTTTTATTACTCAGATCTGCAGTGGTGGTCCTGAAACCACAAAGGCAGGTGGTTTGTTGAAGAGAATAGTAATTACAACAGCAGTAATTGAGCAGAGTACTTGACATTTGAAGAACTGGTTGGGCTCAGAGGGGGTGGTTAAAGGTTCACACTTCACCTGCAGGATGGTTACAAGTCAAGTTCCCCAGGGGTCTGAACTGGACCTACTTGTGTTGTTTAATACACTTAGCAGTGAGCTGGAGGATGTGAAGGAGTGCACTGTCAGCAAGTGTGGCAATGAAACCAAACTGGTGGGACCTGTCAATACATCTGAGGACAGTAGACATTCAGAGGGACCCAGACCAGCACTAATAATGGGCCAACAGGAGCCTTTTGATGTTCAACCAGGATGGATGAAGAGTCCTGCACTTGGCATAGACTAACCCCCTGCATTAGTATGAGCTAGGCCAGGGAGCAACTCTTCTGGATAAGGCCAAGTGTTCTGGTGGCTTTTAGACCAAACATGATCCACGAGGGAGCTCTGGTAGTAGGACTGGAACACTTGCCACAGGAGGAAAGGCTGGGAGAGGTTTGGGGGCACCTGATGTCTGTCTTACACACAGTCATTTCATTACTAAATATGTTCTTTACTAAGCATGCTACCAATTTTATTTTTATATTCTCCTTGGGTTTTAATTTTCTACCCTAATTTGGCCTTACAATTCAGTATCTATTTTACTATGCTAGAACAATTTGATTTGCTTTGTAATTCCACCACCTATATTATTTTGCAAGGACAGTATTAGTTACAGACATTCTTCTGTCATGTATCTGTGAGGTACTTATTTATCATTAAAAAATACTACTCTACCTCTTAAAACAGTTTTGTAATGGTAACATAGAATAATTCTTTGTAATGACTACTAACCACACATCTATAGCAAGAATATATGTAGTGACCTGCTCCAAGAGCATAATGCAGCCACGAAAAATTTGTAACAGTATCAAATGACAACCAAAACTAGATATTTGAACATATTACTTTCACTGTAGAATGCTACTTGCTTTTTTCCTTTGGCATGTAAATTTGAAGGAAGGCTCTGCTAGGCGATGGCTGAGTGCCAAAATATGATATTTTTTCCTTATGCTTTCTCTTTCAGGTGTTTCCAGACTGCAATCTGCATGTGATTTCTTGCATTGTTTGCTTGTTCTAGTAATGTATTTTATAAGCACATAAATGGCCATTTCTGGAAATCTAGAGTCTGGTGCCTCTTTTTTGATGTCCATTGTGTTCTGTAAGATTCCTACTCTGAATCCCTGCAGAGGGATTATGGGAGTAATCTAGAATCATTCAATATTACTTATATTCAGTGATAGCACAGTATATCAAGTTCAGGGAATTCACCACACATTCATGCTATGTAAAAGTATTTATGGTGAATGAGAGGTGAAGTTATTTCTGGCAGGCAATTCAGACTTGTAGTACTATACCTAAATGTTCTCTGGAGGTTACAAACCCATGTTTAGCTGCATCCACACCTTCCCTTTCTTTATATTTACTCATTTTTTCGCAAGAAATTTTGAGCATAATTGAAGCTGTGAAAAAGGACTAGTGGCCCATAAAAACAGGTGGGTGGGATTCTTTTTATCCTAGAATTCCCACTAGCTGTCAAACTGGATTTTATAGAGGAATTAATTTGTTTTGAAACAACAGCGAAGTGATTCTTTCATGAGTTCAGGAAAGAGCTGAAGCATCGAAACTGTTAATGGGACAGTCGAGCAGGCTGGCTTAGGGTTCAGCTGACACGGTGTGGCTGTCTTGAAGTCTAGGTGTCTATAGAAGAACAAGGTGCCTCTACTCTTTTCACAGATCAATGGAAAGAAACAGATAGTTCATAGTGATGTTCAGCTTATCCTATAGCATTTCCTCAAGAGATGTTAGATTAAGAACTCATTTTTTGCCTCTGACTACAGGCAGTATCTAGGTTGACTAATTCATATATCCACATGGCAGACGCCTAATATGAGATAGGAGAACTCTCTCTCCAGATATCCCAAAATTTCCTCTGAGTTTCAGATTGAAACAAACAAGATCAGGAGCATTTTGTTTCATCTACTTTTGCAGTGGTTTAAGAATGAAAATGCATGAAGAGATTAGTTGTTTTTAAAAGGTTTTGTGCACTCTCAAAAACTGACTACTGAACCTATTCTGAACACTGTCTTTTGTAATAGTGAACAAGGTGCAAGTTTCTTGAAATTTAGAGGGTTTAATATAAACAGATCACTTACATTTAGTTTTAAAAAACTTTATTATTGGAAGGAGCATTCTGCTTTGTTCCAGGACTGCTTATGACATATGACTCTTCAACAACCTTCTGAGCTATTTGTTTCTAATAAGGTCTGCCCTGAGGTTCTAAAAAATTCTTTCTGACGGGATTCTGGTCCTGTTGCTGTTTTAATCCAAATCTTTTAATGGATAGTCCCCATGGGAGCATGAATGCAATACTTAAGATAGGAACATATTTAACCTTTGCAAAGAGCAAATGCTAATAGTGTTTTGTAATCTGCTGCTTGCCTAATCCAGTATCCATATCCTTTTATCTGATTCTCTTACTCTGTGAATTCTTCAAAGTCTTGAGAACATGTCCAGTGGAAGAGCTTCCTCTGGTTTCTATAGGTTCATTAAGACTTAAATCTGCATATTTTGCTGTATAAAATGATTCTAACATTGGAATGCTGGACTCTATCTGTTTCACCCACACAGTAAAGAAGTTCTTCCTCATATTCAGGTGGAACTTACTGTGCATCAGTTTCTGCCCATTGCCTCTTGTCCTATTGCTTGGTATTGCCAAGAAGAGTCTGGCTCCATCCTCTTGGCACCCTCCCTTTAGGTACTTATAGACAATGACAAGGTCCCGCCTCAGTCGTCTCTTCTTGAGTCTGAAGAAGTCGAGATCCCTCTGCCTGTCCTTGTGAGAGAGATGTTCCAATCCCTTAATCATCTTCGCAGCTCTCCACTGGACCTGCTTCAGGAGCTCCATGTCTCTCTTGTATTGTGGAGCCCAGAACTGGGCACAGCACTCCCGATGCACCTTACCAGAGCTAAGTAGGAGGGCAGGATCACATCCCTCAAGCTGCACCCAGGATATCTTTGGCCTTCTTGGCCACAAGGACACGCTGCTGGCTCATGGACAGCTTGTTGTCCATCTGGACTCCCCAAGTCCTTCTTCACAGAGCTGCTTTAAGCAGGTCAGCCCCCCAGCCTGTACTGATGCATGGGATTATTCTTTCCAAGGTGAAGGACTCAGCTTTTGCCTTTGTTGAATGTCAGACAGTTCTTCTCTACCCTCTCCCCAAAGAGACTCAAACTACCTTTTGAGTTATTCTGGAGTGACAAAATATTTCTTTAATTTGGAAACGTGTATGACATTTTTAAAGGAACTAAAATGAGTAGTCTGCTACTAGGCTGTGCTGCATTATTTTTAGTATACTACTTTTAAAAATAATACTTAAAAAACAGATAACATTGCCTTCTGGAGAAAGCATTGTTTTCATAGGCCATAAACAATGAGAATTCTTTGGACAGGCTGTCAATTTTCTCTGCTCCTGACAGCACCTACTCAGAGGGCACTGGAAAACATTGAATGTAAGCCAAGGAGTTCATAAGTGTTTTTTTCCAATTCCTTGGCACAAGTGATTGATACCACGCTTGTAGTAAGAGGCTAATGAGTCTTTGCTTAACAATGAAAACTATCAAGGTGAGATGAAAGTCTAATGCAATTCATTCTGCTTGGAAGAGTACCTAATTTTTTGTGAAGTGCCTAACTGGAAAAGCAGATGCCTCATTTTGATCATGAATGGTATCTTTAAGCGGTTGTGGCCTGTAAACCTTTGCAAAAGTTTCCTTGCCTTACCTGATAGGAAAAAATTCTGTGGGCTATGAAGTGAAGATGAAGCTTGAAGACGGTTTAGTAAGTGAGGTCATATGGCAGAAAGAACAGGTGATTTCACCTCTGTTCCTGTGATCAGAAAGTTCAGGTCTACAAAGGTCATCTTTGGTTGTCTGAAAGAGAGACTTCATTTTTATGGAGTTCTCCACCTCAACAGATTTATTTTTCAGATTTCCTTTTTCGCCTCTCTTCCTAACCCTTATGTCATGTACTAAGGCACAGACAGCTCATACATTACTGTTTCCCCAAGTTAGTGCTGTTGCCCCCATTTGCTGCAAACTCTTTCGCTGCTGTTTCCAGTTTTGACTCACAGGGTAATAGTAGCTGACTTTCTCACTGGAAGGTAGTGTTCCTTGACACTGCAGTTTCCAATGTTTTGAATAAAAGTGAGTGTTATAGACCCAGTTAAATGGTGTGTACTTTTCTTAGATGAGCTCAAACTCAGTCAGTTTTGGTGTGAGATTCATGGTCATATTAAAATATCTGTGTAAAATGCAGATCTGAAGCAAAACAATTAACAACCATTTTCAGTCTGATGATGATGAGTTCACACAGATTGACTTTTCCTTGATTGACAGTTCCTAGTTCACTTGAATGCCATTTACTTTCCTTCACTGAATCATGTATACAACTCCATTTTAATGTTCACACCATCTCTGTCAGGTTTGCCCTTAACAGTAAACTATTGCATTTTCTTTCCCTCCACACGTATTTCTTAGGTAATCAAACAAGAAATGGTTTAAGGTGAAATCAGCCTAACTTCTGAGAGAGAGCATTCTTTCAAAATCTAGATATTTTTGTATAAGTTAACTGAGACTAAGAGACATCAATAAATCTATTTAAACCACTGACCAAATGGATCTGTTTTGGGGCTTGCTAAACAAAAAAAAAAAACACTTTCAGAGAAAATAATTGTCAGTGAGGTCTAGTATGTGGTTCTATCTTGTTCACAATACACATGTAGATAAATTATCTATCTGAAGAAATTTGTTAACAGATGTACTAAGTGAAAAAACCATCCAGTCTGAATTGCTAACAGATTAATTCTAGGCATCATGTGAAATATGACTAAGAGTCACTGTTTCCCCAGCAACACTCTTGTAAAGGACAGCAATAAATCATCATGGAGAGAAACAGACATTATTCTTATAGAAATTTCTGTGCATGCAAACAGTTTTGCCAAAGGCCTGGGTTGTGCTTTGGAAAATCTAAGGTCATTATAAATAATAACAAGTTAAAACAAAATTGCGTGCTAAAATTAGTGTGTGCTAGTGGAAGCACCTTTTAAAGTCCCTGGTATGTTTTATGTCCTCAAAATATTTGAAAACAAGAATGAAATGCTCAGGATAGACACTTTAGATATGCCTTCCAGGGAATAGCATTCCCTGAGGTGCTCTGTAAGGGCTCCTAATTCTCTGGCTTGCTTCAATTTTTTAACCAGTGGTTGCCATACATAAGAGTAAAATGCACCAGGCACAGACACCTCAGCTCTTTCTTGCTCCCCATGGGGACCGCATAGCCCAGCTCCCTGACCAGAGAGACAGATTTCTTTTTGCAGAGGTTCCTGAAACCACTTTGAATGCTATTTAGTAAAAATGTCCTTGATCATTTTCCAGAATGAATAGAAACATTATCTCAGGGAAATCCTCCCATTCCATTCAGAAACTGTCTTTCTTCCAGTTGGCTATTACATCTCCTGTTCTCCCACCCTGCAAAACATCTCCATGTCCTGGGATAATGGCAGCAAGTCCAAGTTTACATGGGAAAGCCATACTGGGAAAGTAAGATGTGTATTTTTAGATATTACAAGTGAGATTAAGCAGTAGGAGACAGAGGGAAGCGTTAAAACTATGTGACCTCTCAAATCTCTGTGGACCAACTGTTTGGGAACCTTTGAGATGGCAAGATACAACACACTGTGAGCACATGTAACCGTGTTGTTGTTTCCCTTTAAATCCCTAGACTATTAATTCCTTTAAAAATGTCATTACAGAAAAGAAAAACAAAGCAATCCTTTCCAGAAATAGTAACGTTTTGTTTTGTTTTGTTTTGTTTTTGGCAGAGGGGTATTTTTATCAATAATTTTTAAACAGTTTTTGTTGTTTTTTCATGGTGCCCTTGAGACTCCTATATGGTTGGCAGGAATACTAAAATGTGCTAGTATCAAAAAAGGAGCACTCTAGAAGCTGTTTCATGCCAGCATATATCAGGCAAAGTGTTTTCCCTGCTGGCAGTTTTGGTGAAAATTTTGCAGGTGGGTGATTTTGCTTGTCTTTTAGTTTGTGTATGGCTTTAACACAGACCATGCTGGCTGGAGTTTGGAAACAACAAATATTTTGAGAACCTTAGCTGAAAAGAAAGGATTTTCTTTTTCTCCATTGAGTTGAAAATACAAACTTGGCAGGCAGTAAAGGGTCATGCTTGGCCATATCACTCAATCACTATTGAAGCAGAAATGCCCTTTTTCATAGTTCATCCAAGAGTGTCACTGAGAAGGAGGGATCATAGTAGTGCAGACAATACAGAAGGGACAACATGAAAATAACATTTCCCAGCCCTTCTAACATTTTTCTCATGTCTTTTTTGGTTTTTGTGCATTCCAAAGATTAATAGGAATCACTTGATTTCTTCAAATTTATAGTTGAAATGCTGGGAATAAGGTGCCATATTTGTTAAGAATAGTTTTGATTCAAAACAAAAGTAAAGCCTGGTAAAAGTACCAAACTATCCAGCTTCCATTATTATTATCTTAATTGCCCTTGAGTAATGCAAATATCTTATATGGACACATTATATATTTCATCAAATTTAAATTTTGGACCACTTATGAATTAATTATTAATTAACCAGGCATCTTAAGAATGTGCAAAAAAATTCACTTAGTATCTGAAACTCAGTCTGAATAGGAATAATGATATCCAAAAAACAAATCCAGTCTCCAGTCCTACAGTCAGTTCCTCACAAGAAAAAGCAGAAAATTTTTCATAGACTCACTGAAGTGTACTATACCCAAATACAAGGATTCCTTTATGTAAATTTTAACTCAAGACCAGAGCCATGAGGAAAATTATGAGTTGTCTTATTAACATTATTAATAAAAGCAATTGCAATTGAATTTACAGGATTAAAATGAAGAGAAGCTTTACTGCTCTTTACTGCTTTACTGTTGGAAATAAGCAAGTAAAAAGTGAAACATTCTTTCCATAACTTTTTGGAGTCTGTTGCTAGTATCCCCTGTTCCTACAAGGTCACCATTTTGATGCAGAAATGAGATATCTGCAGTGGGAGTCATCACAATTACAACACTGGTGTGCAGGCAGAGGAGAAATCTGTACAGAAAGCAAAGGGGACTATAGAATCTGGCAGAAGCTTTCCCCATTTTTGTGACTTCAATTATAAAGCCATAGCACTGACATCACATTCTCTTTCTCTCGCAAACAAATAATTTGTCTCCTCCCTGTTCCTACCAGTCCTTGTACAGTCTAAATGACACACAGGGCATATTGTTGAGGCTGCTTCCCTTATCTGACATAGTAGCAAATGATATGCAACATAATTTACAGGAAACTCCTATGTCACTTTATTTTTTGCCTTTTTTCAGCCTAATGCAGTAGAAAAAGGCAAAGTCACAGTTTCTCTCCACATTTTGATTTTCTGCTTATTATTCCCTTTTCCAATTCCTTGTTCGCTTTTTTTTTTAAAGAAATACGTTCAAAATAATGGCATGCATTTAATCTAGACATAGCTAACAGTGAGATGACGCAGTAGTATATATTGTTGAATAAGTGGAACAGGAAAACTAGTTATTTTGATTTAAAGTTTTCGATATTTCAAGTTAAATTATTAGAAAAGTTATTTCTTGCAAGTGACGCCACTGGAGCCGCTCTTACATGGCTTCCCTTAACTACTACTGGCTTCTGAAGAAGTTCTGTGTTTTCAGTTTTTCATAACTAACTATTTTACTCATAGATGTAGAGGGAGTCACCCTGCAATTATTAGATTTGAGCTAATCTATAGGACCTAGCTGCAGACCTGACTGTAAAGTAGGAGATCATACAATGACATCAGTGTATCCAAACTCGGATAATTGGACTATATACCTAAAATTATATTCAATCATATGTATAATATTGGATGATATCTCAAAATATGTGAAGACATATATCTGTTTTACACAAAACTCTCTATTTTGCTATGCCTGGCAGGCCAAACGAGCCTATCCATAGCAATCCCATGCCCACACACCAAGGATTGGCTGAGGTGCAGAGTAAACTCAGACAGACTGATCCTCCAGCTTGATCCCTGTTCCCTGATCTAGCCCACTGTTTGCTCCCTAGTTGACCCACTGCCTGGGCTGTGGAGTCCAGGGGTGTGCTCCACTGAAGGTGGAGCATTTCTGCTTCAAGTTCCTCACTTTGTGATCTCAGCTTGTCCTTAGAATGAATCAGCATGATTTTTTTAGTGATAAGTTATAACAATATATCATTGATGATTTTCTGCATATTAATTTGTTTTTCTTGGTGGTATGGAAGGAATTTTTCTTCCATAAAGACCATGCAGTTTTTCAAAATGAAGCGAAGTGTTGCCTGTCTTTTCTTGAGAGATTGTGCCATCTATCAAATACAATTGTTTTGCTAGTACAAAAAGAAACGTACTACACAAACCAATTTAACATATTTTGCAGGTACTGTACTGCTATATACCTCCAATAGTTGCTACCCAGCACAAGACACCAGCAAAAACAGGCAGATGAAAACAACCCAGCCATACCTGGAGCACCTTTGAGAAAATTGAGAAGACGCTGACCATCGTCAGTGCAGAGTGCAAAGTGCAGAGGCTGTGCTGATTTGGGGACCCAGCCTACAAGTACATACTGTACATGGAAGCATGCCCAGACACACAGTGTGGAGCTAACAGGTTTCACAGAGCACAGTGAGGTCTGAGCGTGCAGAGACATCTGTGAGGAGAATGGCACGGGTACACATGTCCCAGTGTAGTCTGTGCTGACAAACATACCCCGACTACAGCACCACATTTAGTACCTTATCTAGTTAAAATCGGTCTAGGTCAGAGATTGTGTGCTTTCCTACCTCTTGTTTGAATCCTAGGACTCATGAGGAAACAAGAATTATTCCAGGGTGATTGAAGCAGAACTTAACCCAACCTTTCCAAAATGCATGGGGCAGCAGCCGTTTTAGATTCAACTTCGTCATCATGTAAATTATTAGGGTTTTTTCTTCAAATAATTGCCAGTTCACATTTTTAAATCACTTAATTTTCCTGTGGTTATGTCAGTTTATGCCACTGAAAATCTCATCTGATAACATACTTGGAAATATGGGATAAAATGCTAATCTCCAAGAACATCATAGTCTCTTCACAGATGTTTCCATAGTAACATAGCCATCATGATACAGCCATGGTGAATGGTGTTTTAAAGTGA
The DNA here is from genome assembly GCF_025592945.1 of Manacus candei. Classification (NCBI taxonomy): domain Eukaryota; kingdom Metazoa; phylum Chordata; class Aves; order Passeriformes; family Pipridae; genus Manacus; species Manacus candei. Next base: position 8,253,907 of record NW_026138089.1, read on the forward strand.
TTTATTTCCTCTCTTGTGATTTTTAAAATGAAAGTATATGGATGGAGACAGTATAGAAATAATACTAATTGATCCACAAGTACAGGGAAGGATTTTGCAAATTGACCATGATTACATGCCTAAGGGGAATGTATAGACATGTTATGAAAAAGAAGTGGGAATATGATCTCCTTCTAATATACATTTGTCTTAGATTAAAAAATCTTGGCAATATTTATGTAGATGTATAAAAGTCTCCACCAAAAGCACTATATATTCTTTACAAGTATTAATTTTCTCACTGACCAGAATAGTATATTAAAGTGCTAAATCAACTGCCTCTGCATCATCTGTCACAACCAGAGCCAATCTCCTGACTTAATCAACCTAAGTCAGTGAACATCCCTGCATAAGCCCGTTCCCCAGTCTGCCTCCCAAATATCCAAGTCCTTGAGCAGTAGGACTAATGATGCCTGATTTTCTTAAGCTTTGTGTCTCAGGTATCCAATGCACTGCAATTTCTAACCAAAGCATTTTTGACATTTATGGCAGTCATATTAGCTCTCCTGTATGAATTCTCTGCCATTTAATACAAGTTGGGCTCATTCATCTCCCAGTACAAAAACTGACAGAGTCCATCTTTCACACCTTTTTTTTGAAACTTTTAGAAATTTAATATATTTTAGATCAGTATCCTATCAAACTCTATCCCATAAAACATGGCTGAAACTGATGGGCTAAAAAGTTATGGGCTGAAGTACGAGTGGGCAGGTGTGTACACTTGCTGTGAAGACATATCCTTCTTCCTTATGAAAAAAGGTAAATGAATTTCACAATGTATCTGAAAAATTAGAATCTGAAACTTTTGTAGATTAATCATCTCATCTGTAAGGTCTTTCATCAGTTGTGTGGTGTCCTGTCCCAGATCTGACATGGACTACAGGAGCACAGGTGTGGTAGGATGACAACCACTGTGGCTTGGAAAATGATGAGAGCTGGAGGTGCTGAGTAGGAGAGGAGAAACCACCTCTGAAGAGGGGAACTGATCCCTAGAGGAATGTCCCACCTAAATAGCTATTCAGATTTGCCAGAAGAAGTTATTTCTCTACCTGCAGGAAAAAATTGCTGCCTTGTATGAATATTTCCCAGGGTAGTGTGATTTTAGGGACTTTCCCCAACAACAAATGGTTTGTGAGGCACTTACTGTAACAGCTATGCCATTTAAAAATGCCTGTGAGTAAAGTAGGCATTATCAACAGCCACGTGTTGATGTACAGATACCTAAACCTTCTAAGACTGAATGTATTTCATTCAGATTTGTGGAGTCTCTTCAGTTTTACCTACTGCTGGAACTTCACCTGAGTGTTTACCAAAGTCTTGACTGCTCCTTTCTAATTAGCTCTCTGTACTTCCCCAGAGGAAAATCCAGGAGAAATTGCTGGTCTCCAAAACCCTTGCCTGCTCCTCTCCTCACACAAGGCTCTGCCTCCTGTGAGGAGGAGCAGTGCCCTGTAAGGACCCCCTGGCTGGCCCTCGAGGTGCTGCAGGGCATCTGGGGTCTTATGCCCCCCACAAGCCATGCCAAAGAGTTGGGTAACGTGGAACAAATCACACCTGCCAGCACAGGATTCATCATGCTTAACCAGTGATTACTCTGAGGTTCTACCAGCTGCTAGGGTGATCCAGGAAGCTGCACAGCCCAAAGCACAGAGGATGTGCAGCCGCCCCACAGATCAGGCTTTCAGGCTTTAAAAATGACCCAGTTCCCAGATTTGATGCAAGTAAACAATAGCCTCACTGCTAACCCATCATCACTGAGATGGACAGATTTTTCCCCTGAGCTCATGGGTTGTTGTTTAACTCTGAGAGCATCAGAGGCAGGGAGTGAATGTGATGCTGGACAGTGCTGTGTCTCAGACATATGCTCTCAGCATCACAGCTGGATTTGATGTTAGGATATGGCGTAGCGCACCCTTCCCGTCTCTGTGAAGTTAAAATCTTGTGCAGACTTACTGTCAAACACCAAATTCTACTCAGTTTTATGATGGCTTTACATTTAGCCCATATTTGCAAAGAAATCAAGATTTGGGACCAAACTGAAAATCAGATGTGCAGGTTGCAACACCCCATTAACCTGGAGGGACACTGGGTTGGAACAAAGAGATGCCTAACCTCCCATGGGTGGCCCTGAAGGGACAGCAGCAGCCCTCCAATAGGCAACATCCCCTCCAACAGCAAAATTTGCCCACATGAACAGACTGGGGGTGTCTTCCAGACCTGCTCTGGAGCAAGGCAAAATTGGGCGGGTGGTGGCATCACAAAATAGCCTCAAAATCAAGACACACTATAAATCCAGGCTTGTAGCTCTTGCCCACAGCAGAGATTAGGTACCAGCTGCAGAATCTGAAGCCCTGCTAAAACTTCCCTGTTTGGTCTAACAATCCTACATTACAGTTTTTGTTGAGCCCTTGAGTAACCTGCACCAAAGAAGCACTTTCCTCAAAAGCATAAAAAGAAAATAATATTGCAAGTGCAAAATGGAAAAAAGCTTAATATATAAGGGTGTCTCTGTGACTGAAATTTTTATGCCTGAACTTTAAGAGACCATAAATCAAATAATATTGTCTACTGTCTTTAGGCATTTTTAGAGAGTACTCCCAATATTTCTTTAGTAGTGTCATTCATTGACCGTGTTTATTGTTTTGGTTTTGGGTTTTGTTCAAGTAGAACCTCACAACAAATTTTAGAATGTGTAATTTTAGTGTTTATGGCTGCCAGCTGGATGACAGAATAGACAATATTATTACGGATTATAGGATCAATAATCCATGTGCTAAGAAGGATTTATGTGAGAGACCATAACAGCTTAAGCTTCAATAAATAACAAGCAACAGAGGATAGAAATAACAGACATTCTCTAATTAAAAAGAACAACAATTTTCTATACTGGAAAGGAAAATAATACATGTAATATTAAAATCAAAATGAATTTTTAAAAAGGTAAATAAAATGCATACTACTGCTTTGTAGGAGGTTTAAGTATGTATTTGCATGAATTGAAATATGTTTTGAGGCCTGAAAGATGAGAACAAAGGGAGCTTTTCTTGTCTCTGCCCATTTTATCAGCTTCGATGATAAAAAAGAATTTTTTCTTTTTCCCTGTTTGAAGCTCAAGTCACAATCCCTAAGGGAATTTATGAGGCAGCAGAGGAGGTGAAAATAACCTCTACATTTGAATACTACAAATACTACAAAAGCCAAGACATCACAAAGTATATTGGAGCTGATATTTCATTCAGGGTTTGTTTTTTTTTATTTCCCCCACATTCCTTTTTATGTGCAGTAGTGCATTTCCTCTTTTGCAGAGGGAGCATCAGTCTAAACACTGAACATCCTGGCTTTCATGGTTTATAAAAAGAAGTAAATGTGATCAAAACATTTTTTTTTTCCTCAGAGCTATAGCAGTATCTTTGATTTCCTTAATTACACCCATCACTCTGGAAAGGTCATAGTCTAATTGTAGTTACTATTCTGGGAGCAGAAGGAATAATTCTGAGGTTCTTTCACCTGCTTTCACAATCCAGCAAGGCTTCCTTCTTTCTTTTACAGGAACAGCTACATCCTCCAGAGATTTGACTGACATGTGACTAGTCAGTCAACAGGAAATTATTTACAGTTTGATTTTTAATTACTTGTGATAACATGAATGACTTAAAAATTGTATTCCAAGGGCAAACCTCCCACACACTGAGTAAATTCAGGTCATTTAACACTGTGTTGCCACTTACTTCTTATTTACAAGCAAACTAACCAAGTCAGGTTAAATGTCTCTGGTTTTCTTTGGTTTCCTTTCCCATTCTGCAGGTATAGGAAGTGCTGAGCATGACTCAAAACGAAATGACAGCAGATGACATTTTGGAGATGAGTTGCCCATACCTCAAGGACCCCCAGTGACCCACAGGCTGAGACACTGACATCCACACAGTATATCCCAATACTGTCCTTGGGATCCATAGGGCTGCAGGCTGCAAGTTGCTAACCCTTTTGGCCTTAATCCAACAACACATTTAAGCATATGTTTACCATTAAACACCTGAGTTGCCCTGTGGGCTTCAGCTGGATTATGCATGTCAGAGTGCTCTGCTGGATGACAGCCAGAGCACTCAGCACCGTGCTCTGGTTTCAAGGGGGAAGAGTATGGAGAAAGTTCATCTGCTTGGCGGTGACTAACTAAAGCTATAGATCTTTCTAATTGCTGGTGTGATATATTACCTCCTGAAGACAATGGAAGTATCCCTTTGACCTTAATGTGATATCACAAGGCTCCACACGATTATCTAGCTAAATCTGTGACTTTTCTGGCTTTTCCTGTGAAATGACATTGTTGGCTGATATAAATCTGGATCCATTCCACCATTTCACTAGTTTACCCCATCCCCTCCTTTCCAATGGATAATGGATTGTACCAAGAGATGCCCTCTTTATAGGTTTGATGAAGGCATTATTATAATAAAACGACTTGTCAGGGTGATTTCTTTTCTTGTTTTAGTTTCCTCGGTTCCTCTGAAACAATATGTCCAGCTTTGAACAGCACTGTGTTTGTAAATACCCTTTCAGAGGGTTGTTATGAGTAGTTTGTAGTTCAGTAGGATACTTCATGCATCCGGTTCTTCTTCTCAGGATATGACCACTAATGCAATTCACTCTCTGTTGATTATGTCATTGTTTCAGACAGCTGGCAATTAGGAAAAAGTTGGAAACCCTAGTGATTCTTCCCACTTGGACAGTTCTGATTTGGGTGATAATTTTGGGGATGGGAATATCTTCAGGAATTCTTCTGTTGTGAATGCATGTTGTCTTCCACTCATCTTCTGCCTGGAGGATTGAATTATCACCTTTCTTCTTTTACACTAAAGGGTGAGGGGTCAGTTGCCACTCTTTGGTTTCAAAGCAAAAGATGAAAGCATCTCCTCAGATGCTCATATCAGCAGGGTACACCTGCAGGACTCCAGAAGACACTTACTGGCCCCCAGACGCTGATGCTGCCTCCCAGGTGTGTTGGCAGCCCATCTGGAAGCCTTTGTCACTCCAGAAAACCAAGTTTTGTTCCGTTGGCTTCTCCCCTGTGAAATGCGTATGCCTGGGGTTTGCTATGGGCAGCAGAGCAGGTATTTTGAGGAGCAATGGCCACATCAAAGGCTCTGCTGGCAGCTGAGCTGAGGCAACTCCACTGCTTGTGGAATCCTGTATCATGGGAAGGAGCTTTGTGGCTTCCCTGGAGCAATCTTTACCCCTGGAGTGAGGAGGCTGCAGCCTCACCTCTCTCAGGAAATCCCTGCAATCCCCAACTTCCAGGAGTGAAGATGGCTGTATTTTGGCATGTGCCAGACTTCTGGGCTTCTCAGTCCTGGCCAGCCCTGGTGCCTGAAGGAGTGCAATCCTACTAGCCCAGCCTCCTCCTACCCTGTGTCCCACTGATGGGCCACCCACGGCAGCTCCTCCATGCTGTGCTGGGATGGACCCTCAGGGACAGCACTTTTGATGTGTGGCATTGTTCCCATAAAACGCATCCCAAAAATGTGGGACAAGGTTAGATGCTTAAGCACATGAGTGAAATTCCCAGCGCCAAAAGGGAGCTCACAAAAGCAAATGCGAATGAAATGTGCAAATGCTCTTTTTTCCTAGAGTAGTCACTGGGGCTTCACACTCCTTTGAGTTCTCACTATAGCTTCTCTCTTTTCCTTTAGCAATCTGAAAAAGAAAGTTATCAAGCCTGTCCCGCAAACCTAATGGAATGTTTATTCTGTTACAATTAATTTTAAGAACATCAGGATTTTAGCTCATATTGATATTTCTGGAAAAAAAAATTAATTTCATTCAAAAAACTGACATGAGTGGTTCTGGTACTCTACTTTTTCTCTTTAAGTATTTTTTTTTGGTAACAACACTGTTTTCTGTATTAAGGCTAAATTGTTCACAGCAATTTTAGTCCTCTGAAAGGTATTTTCGACAAGTGTAATTGTTTCTCAAGCATTTTTACCTGCCTTTACTCACTTCAGAATACAATGCCTCCAATTTGTTAAATGAATGCAAAAGAACGGCCAGACCATGTCAGAACAATAGCGCAGGTGACCCTGTGCTCTGTACACTGAAGCCTGTACCTTGGCCTGGTACAAGGAGTTCCCTAACATTCCCAGAAATGTTTAAGAATGGGAGTAGGAAATGTGAGTCATTCTGGGTTGCTCCATCCCCTCTCCTGGTGCAGCGTCTGGCAGCCACTGCCTCAGGGCCTTGCCGAGTTGAGCCAGGCTGCGAGGTTTAATAACCATCCTTGGTGCAGTCCTCATATAACCCTCCTCACATCCAGTTGGGCTTTGGCCTTGGCAGCATCCTGTAACAAGAAGTTCCATGGTTTAATTTCCACTGTGTGAAAGAGGATTTCCTCTATTTATTTTCTTATTGCTACCTGCTAATTATAAAGGGTGCTCTTAGTTTTTTGGTGAGGCCAGAGGGGGCAACTATTCCCCATTCACCTTCTCTGGATCTTTTAGAATTTATACACCTAGTCATCCCCCCTTTCCAGCCTCAGCAATCCCAGCCTGTTTAGTATTTTCTAGCACCATTGCCTTCCCATACACCTAATCACACATCTTGCTCTCTGCACACTAGTTGTCCTGTGCTCAACCATGTCCTGCTGTGAGGGAAAGAAAAACCCAGTTTTGCTTTCTGCAATATCCTTCTTCCCTTGTCCTCATTTGGCAGGCAGTGATTCAAGAGACACGCACCTAGAAGCTTTCCCAGGGATAGTGCAGGACTGTTGGATGGACTGACTGGTCTCCCAGGGGAACTGAGTCCTGCTCTTTAAATAGCATGGTCTGCAAAGGCCTCACCAAGCAAAACCCCTGGAGGCTTTATCCCTTCCTATCCCAATGGCTTCTCAGTGGGAAACTTTCAGTCCCCAAAGCTTCCTCCTACCAGAAAGCATCCCATCCAAGAAGGACATGTGAGGAGTACCAGGAGTTGTTCAGTGTACATGGCACATACCTGGTGACCTGGCTTCAGCCCAGTACCTGGGTAGGGAACGTTTTTTATTAGAAACCCTTTTTGTATTAGAATACTTTTTGTATTAGAAGCAAAGAATTGGTGTGTGACCTCAAGCAAATTCGCTCATGAGTTGGGTCTTGCCAGGCAGGCTATTGCCCCCAAAAATCCTGTCTGTTGGCCAAAGGGTTTCATAGCTTTGTCAGATGCAAGACAAAATTTGAAGCTGAGGCACTAAATACTGCAGCCCCAAATGCCAGGTCTGGAGTAATTTTAACTTGTGTGATGATACCAGGTCTTCTTCCTCTATTATTTGTGCTGGATTTGCTCCTTGGATTTCTGCCAAGCCAAACCTTCCTGGGGCTGGCAGAGGAAGCAAGGGATGGAGTGGGCCCTTTGTGCACTGTGGGCTGCCTGCCAGCTATTGAGGGGAGCTGAGGACCTGGTCAAGGGACAGCAGTGACATTTACCACAGCGGAAAAACTGGCTGCTGGCAGTCCTGCTTCCTTTGCTTAAGGGACAGGATGACTGGGCAAGCAGCTTTTGTGGGGGAGATGGAGCAGGAGGAGAACAAATTGCTTGTTTCTTCATGACTTTCTATTTTCCTTGTCTGAATAATGATCTTCCATATTTTCCCAGAAGGGGTACTGCTTTCTTCGAGATGTTATTGCCAAATATCTATCTTAAATGTCACACAGAGAGTGTGTATAGGTTGAATTAATCCTTGTGACATGGGAGCTCTCAGCCAGAAACAATAGCATCAGCTGGAAGAGTTAACTCCTGGGATTGTGTTGTTCATCTCTACTGACCAACACAAATTCAAGAAGCGTGACAGGATGCTGTGCAGTACCTAATTCCTCCACCACTCCATTCTTCTTGCTGTCCCCAGCTTTAATTAAGTGCCATTAATCAGTCACTGGTTAATGAAGAATCCATATCAAAACGTTCAGCAATGTGATACAGCCAGAGCAAGATCCATCCTTGCCACTCGAGCCTTGCGTGCCCGCCCACATGGAGCTGCATTGCAATTGCAACTGTTGATCAGGAAGCCATGAGACTTCCCAAGCCCCATTCCCTTAAATAAGTGGCACTTCTTTCTCTCACTGTTCTGCTTTCACCACAACAATGGATGTCTGTAAGGAGAGGACTGAGGTCTTATTCTGCTCTTTGCTGTATAAATGGCAACAGGCACAGATGAAACTGTCAGAGATATTTTTAAGCCCAAAGTCAATATAGAAGCCAAAGGGGATTTTCTAAGGCTTTTGGATACCAAATTCCCTGGAAGTTGGAGAGTGTGGAAAAGACAGAGATCTAAGATATTTCCACTGGTTATTTCCATGGAAGTTAGGCAGTTAAATTGCTTTACAGGTTGGATTAAGTTATGGGGTTTTTTTAAATGTCAGTGGGAATATATTTTTATAATTTAAAATTTTCTCCATATTTCTTACTTGAAAGTAAGGTCAATCTTCCAGTTTTGCACTGAGACATGTTGGTCAGACCAGCACGATCTCGTATGTCAGAAATATTTTAATTAGAAAATGTTAAACACCAGGTACTCAGGAAGGTACAATGTTCTCCATGCATAGAGCTCAGGGAAGGACTGGAGCCTCAGCAGTCAGCAAGAGACAAACATTGAGAGAGAGAAGAACATTTGAATATGAAAAGTAAATTGTTGTGAAATTGTGCTATTTAAAATAGCACACAAAATGATGATGGATTATCCACTTCTTTCAACTATTCATTAGTTGACTTCTCCTGCATCTCTTTTATATGAGAAATACTGACTAATTCAAAAGGCAGTGTAAATGAAGGATGGTTAAAGAAAGTGGGATGCTCTGCCATGTGATCAGGCTATTCCTGGCTACTGTTTATTCAGTCTTTGCAGCAATTACTATGACACAAGGACTTCAGAGTACCTTTTTTTTCTTGTTCTGATTATGTACTTTCTGTTCTGTGTGTTTGCTGCACAGGATCAATCCTAACTTAGGATTTAGCCTTTTGTCACTTGAAATTATTCCAGTCTTCTGTGAAACAAACTGAAAAACTGACAGAAATTCTTAGAAGATCATAAAAATTTTTATACTTGATTGCCTCACTTCTGGTTTCCTCCATCTCCTCCTCCATAGGCAATTGATAGCAACTGTGTCATGGAACAAGATATAGGATTGTGGCTTTGAAAATAAAACTGTCTCCTCTATCACAATCACTATTATAGCTATTGATCTTTGTTTTCTGCAAACTGTCTTTGTGAAAACAATCATTGATTTACCACCATTTTCAAGGTTTTCTAGCTGCAATGCATACTTCCCAAGAGACAAGGTGGTAATGGTCCTGAGGAGGGAAAAATTAAAATTTCATTTAGTAACTGTGAATCCTTAGGTAGTATTTTTCATTTTTGAACTCTCTCTAGTTAGTATTTCTACATGTTTCCTCCCAGTCAACTCTTACACTCTGGCTATTGCTTTGAATAGTAACTTACCACCTTTTTGGATGCCTAGCATCCCTGGCATCCTACATCTCAAGCACAATGAAACTAATTTATCCTGGGCATATGGGACTCACTATGTAAAAGACATTAAGCCTGTCTGCATTCACTGCAGTTCTTGCACATACCCAAGCTGGCACATTGGGCCCATTGCACCTGGGTGGCATCAAGTCACCACTGTTGTGAGACAGAGCCAATCTGCACACAGAGAGAAAACCTGGGGTAGCTGGACCTAGTGTGCCTGGGCAGAACTGCTCACACAGACAGTCTCTAAACACATTTTTTCAAATATTCATTTTCATTCCCTTTCCCTCTTTTTTTGTATTCTCCACTTCTTCAGACAATTCTCCATTAAGTTTACAGGATACCAAAGAGCATGGTCTTCATTCACCAGAAAGCAGAACATTTTGGAATGTCACAATTCCAAATCACACGTCAAAGAAAGACAGGAAGATTTTTCCCTAAAGAAGATTACTTTTCAATAGAACATGATTCTGATTATCTCTTTAGTAAAAAGCTGTTCTCATCTACATCCAGTAACAGCCTACTAGTTTGACATTGAAATGTTCTTTAAACCAACCATGATGGTAGGATAAATAGTTTGATTCTTACTCTAATGTATCACTTAGACTGGAAGCCAATTACAAATAGTCCAGTCAGAGAGTCCAAGGTCAGAAAAACTGGTCACAGTTTGTAGAATATCTCAGGGTTGCCCTATGCAATGGCATCTACGTAGCAATCTGGTTTTACCTGAACTAGAGCCAAAGAAAGAAAAAACCTTTCAAATATTTTTTTGAATTTGTAAAGGTGTTTTTGACAGCTAGGCTTGCATATTTTACAGTCAGGGTAAATATGGTAACATTCAAATTTGCCTTTATAAATATTCACAGATGCTGGATTTGAAGTTTACCCATGTGGATATTTATTCATCCAGTTGGTGCAGAGAAATTGTATTACTAGACTTCTGTGACCAATTAAAAGTAAATGGTTACATAGACATCAACTAAGCACATCTGAAAACCAAATTTTTGGATGATGTAAGTTTTCTGTAAAATCTGTGTTGAAAGCAAACAAGTTAAACATGTTTTAAAGTCTTTTTTTCATTCATAATTATTCCCAAAGCATGGATCACAGCAATATTTTAAATTACCTTAAAGAGGGCTCTTTAACATGGCTGTTTGCTCTGTGCTCACTTCCTGAACCTTAAAGGCTGAAAAAGATGCAGAAGTGGACATGAAGTATAACCTCATTAATTAATTACATTTATTACTTTATGCATTGTTAAAACTGTTTAAAAAGTGTTTCCTTACATATGCTAGATAGACTATATTAGCTATGCTCTTTACTAACTAGACTTCAATGTGTAACAATCAGGAGCAGTGCCGTAAACAGGCATTTCCTTAAATTAATAATTTAGTCTCTAAATACACTTGAGCAAAGACTACTGAAATGTATTTGAATACTTTGACAGTCAGTGCTTATCTGATGCTCAAAACCTATTTATGACATACATTTCTATAAGTAGTATGGAGCTTCTAGGATGCCTGTGAAATACATTTCTGTGTGACATGGGCAATCTTTCATCTCTCTGTGGACTATAGAATTCCCACATTATGTCGTAGTAGAGACATCTGCATCTCAGTGCAAAGAAAATGATCACAGTTTTCAGAACGTACTCATTTAGAGTTACTACCTCTTTCTTTTAAAGATTAAATTCCTTCATATGCCACAAATAAAAAGTAATGCATCTTTGGACCAAAGTTATGCTTTTCTAAATTCAACTCTGCATTAATTTTTCTCTTTTTCTGTTTCTGAAAAGAGAAAACAAGGATCTGAAAATCCACCAGGGTTTCAGGCTGCTGTGGTCCTGGTGCTTTAGAGCTACCTTCACTAATGAAAAAAAATAATCCCCTTCTACATGCCCCACTTTTAAAACCATCCTTTATTTTAAGCTTTCCAAGATGCTCATGTTCCTATCAGTATCAGATGAAATCCCTAAAACAAAAGTAAAATTTTTTCAGAATGAATTTGAAGCAGAACAAAGGAAAACAACAAACACTTTGTTACTGAGAAACCACATCTTTCTGAAGAACAAAACCTATATTTTCATTTCCCTCAAAAAACACCATGTGCAGTACTTTCATAGCAATGACCATGGTGGAGCTAGTTTACTATTTTTATAATACTCATAATTGAATTGTCACTGACTCATGCATTGTAGAAACAGCTAGACAGTCTCTGAAGGCTGCAAACACACTTGTGCTAAAAATTACATGTGCAGTATTCCTTACTGATGCTGCTGGTCAGTGTTGACATGAACTCCATGGTGAGCTATGTCAGGGTAACACATGGTACTTCTTTCAGTCTGAGCATCCACTGTCTCCAGTCATTGAGCACCTGATGTACCTGTTAGACCTTTCTTCTAAGAATATTTAACTACCAGAGATAATGTCTGGGGTGGGGATGGGGAAAAAGTCCTTTTTTACAAATCTAGAGCCCTTGAGTCATCTGAACCAGTCATCTACCTGTCTGCATTTTAGATTTATCTCACAGATTGGTGCTGGGGTTATAGTAAGGTATATACTCAGTCTTAGATTCACCACTGTGAATGGCTTCTTATAGTCTACTGTTCACATCTCTGACTACCTTCATCATAAAATCATACCCAAGCAGGTCAACTCTGGAAGATAAATCATGTCAGCACAAAGCTGGTTTGTGAGCTCTGATTTATTGGCTTTGTTAAGCCTGCAGGGCTTGTGAATCTCCACACATTGTAGTCTGCACTTTGAGACCGGTCTGCTCTGAAGGCTTGGATTTTTTTCCCTGATTAGAGCACAGGTAAGTTGTTACTGAAACATTCATGACAACATGAGATAGGTAATAGAAGGCAAGAGGTTTCGCTTACAGGAACAATAGTACAATGAAACTGCAATGTCATCATATGAGTTGATTTGAACTCAGGTAGCAAAATTTTCTGTTGGTTGCAAAGGGGGTGCAACTACTGGGTTGCCGGGGTACCTTTGCTGCTGGGGTTTTGTAAACTTACCGCATTTCTGTTTTCAAAGCCCTCAAAATTCACTTTAGTGAATTCTTCCCTTTCACAGCATTGTTCCCTTTCACAGTGATTTTGCAGTTTCTCCAGCTGCCAGTACACAACCTTGATTGATGAAGTAAAGCCACTCCAAAGAAGCATTATCTTTTTGCATGTATTATGACGTTTGCATTAGTTCTTTCATCTCACGTACTATGAGTTATAATCCAAAAGTGGGAGGTGTTTGCATAGAGAGAAAAACTCCTCCTCAAGTTTTACTGAAAGTCCCTCATAACAGTGTGGTGACTGCCTTTCAAGATCCCAATAAACAGACTTGAACACGTGTTGTGCATTCCTTTCAATACCAAAGATCTTCCCCAATTGTGACTCCAACCCTGTCTGCCAGTTCCGCCTCTCACCCCTCCATTGCTTCTTCCTACCACCAACTCCATCTCACCTGCCAAACCAGCCTCACACTCTTCCTTCCCACTCTGCTCCTGTCCAGGGAGCTCACGCTGTACAGCTGACTGACTTGCAGTGCTGCTGCTCCTTGCGCTGTACATCTGTGCTGTCCAAATGCAAAAAAATTTGGCAACTGGCCCTGCCAAGGCATTGTTGAAGCCTTTCTGTATCTCAGGAACTTGCAGCACTGTGGCCGCTTTCTTGGTTCATGGTCCCACGCAGCCAATGCAGCTGAACGACAAGACCCTGGTCCCTGGTGGTTCCAGCCCTGTGAGACCTAAAGTGGCAGAGAATTAAACTGCTACAACCAGAAGCAGGCAACCCCTTAGCTACCCATGGGTGCCAGCACATCAAAAGACCTATTAGATGATGCAAACCTGGATATTCAAGTCGTTTACCTGCCATTACCATATAGTCCTTCCCTGCCAGCTGACCTGAATTATCCCTCTCTGAGAGGTCTGTCAGAAAAAGAAGTTGGGGTAGCGGCATCTTGGAGATACCCTGCTGCAGAGGGTAACTCACTTTGACCACAGAGACTACAAGGATCTCTGTGCCACAATGGCACTTCATTGAGGCAGGGAATAAGGCAGGGAGCCAGTGGCCAACTCTCCTGGTGGAGCCTCACACATGAGTCTGCACCCCCAAATTCAAAGGGAGGTCTCTGACTCTCCTGGCCACAGTAGTCTCCCTCTGGGAGACTGACTCTCCTCTGGGCTCACATACACCGTTTGCCAGGTATTAGTCTCTCTGCTGTATGATGGTGTCCAAATCTTAATGCGGTTTACTGACCTCTCTCCATTGCCCCGAAAGATGACTGAAGCCAGGCCATAATGGACACTGAATCTGTTTTGAGAGCAGAAGTAACAAAAACTCATACAAGGGAGGAAAAAGTTAGTTTATTGAATTCCAATAGATTCAACATACATCAATACGAATACAAAGGCACACCAGGTTTAACAGCACAGCACTGTGAATTATGAAGCTGTGTTTATTCCTTTGAATTTAAGCAGGAAGGAAGGGGGTTTTTTGTGGCTCTGGCGCTGGGCCTGATCGTTTGCCTTTCCCTAGCTCCCAGCATTTGGAAACAGGACCTAACTTTTGCTGGCAGTGACCCCCGGCTCCCCATCTCTGCCCGCCCACAGTCTGGCTGGAGCTGCCCTATTCCCAACTGCTGTCACTCCACTCTATGCCCTAGTGATGCACTCAGGGCTCTTTACATTCATCCTTCATGGTCACATAGGGCCATTTCCAGGTTCACATCTCTGCGTCTACTTGCATTGTAATGTGTGCCCTAACAAGCCACGAGCACTTGAAATTGTCTGTGGAATACAGTAAAAGTGGTCTCTTCTATGTTCCTCAAGTAAAGAGAGGGTGCATTTTTCCTTAAAAGGCTTTGTACCCCAGACAGACAATTATTAAAGCTTATTTACTGTACTTTTTTGCACTCTCCACCAGGAAGTTAGCCACTGGTTCCCTGCCTTATTCCCTGCCATTTTTAACTCCTGATTAGAAATTGGGAGTTTATTTTTGTGTTTTTAGAAATGTCTAGGCCTTGTGGTAACCCTTTGCAGAATAGTAAATTTAGATTTCTGGTAATTGCTGGAAAGTGACATTCCTATTAATCCTCACTATTACCATTCAAGGATTTAGAAACTGCTTTTAGATATGAGCACAGCTCTGCAAATCCCCTAAGACGGAGCCTTGGGTAATGGGAATATAGAGGTCACTGGAGTCATGAATTCCAAACTCTGCATCCTGTCAGGTGGTGCTACAGAGAGGAGAAAGAAAAATAATGGTGTTTTCATTCCTTTGAAAAAACACTGCAGGAGTGGGGAAACTATACTGTTCCTGCAAGAAGTAAGAGATTTCCCAGTATGGCCAGATGACCATGTTAAACTGGTAACTGCACAGGGACAAGGCATGCTGAGAAATCCAAGCCTGGATCATTTGGGACTAAACTGAGTTAATTCCTGGGTGCAAAAACCCTGTTGTTTAACAAGAAAAAATGGTAACAGTGCTGTGAGAAACATCAGCAGGTCATACCTGACTTCTACTTGCTGTGTTGGGGTTTGAGTGTATGGAGCAGATTGCTGGTTAGCAAAAATGCTGGTGCTCCCTCTATGTAGCACTCACTGTCACTCAGACTAGTGGAGGTACTGGGTTCACAAGGCACCAGGTGGGGCACAACCTTCCTCCAAATTGTCTTGAAAAAGGACAATGGTGTGGACAAAGATGCCATCAGGTCACTGAAGCCAAATGATAATGCTTCTAGGTAGAGAAGTCTTAGAGGGTGGTGGGGCTCTGCTGGGATGAGACCATGCAAGGTGACCACTGGGAAGAGCAGGCCAATGGCATACACTGCTATGTTAGGCAGGAGTCAGAGAAGAGGGGAAACAAAGAAATAGAGACAGCCAAAGTGTGATACAATTAGCAGTGGCTCTGCTAATCGGCTGGCCCAGCTCTTAACAGCAGGAGCACAGATCCAATCCACATTTCTTTGTCCTCAGGCACCAGCAGCACTACATGCCCCATGCATGTGTCCCACTCCAGCCCCAGCAGCCCCAGCAGCTGCACAGTAAGGGGAGACAGCAAGGGCTGCACGAAGGAACAGCACACAGTGGGTTTTGTTTGTCTCCTTTGCCCTGTGAAAGGACTTGGTTACTCCTACCTGTTCTCAGCTGGAGTGGCTTGAAAATTGCAACAGGGGAAACCACAAGGGGTGGCCACAAAGGAGGGATGGATGCTCTGCAGACAAGTCCCACTGAAATACATCATCAAGCCACTGGTGCAGCCAACAACAGATTCAAACACATTTCAGTGCACACATCATATAAATGTGAGCTCATCCTGCTGCTTGTGCTGTACAGACTGAAGAAGTTCAACACACAGGCCACTATGCAAGCAAAGCTCGTTGTCTCCAATGTAGTCAAGGGCTGTAACTATTGTTTCCTTGGAAATAAAGAGTAAAAACTGATGGATTTAAATTTTCTTCCTGCTGCATCTCTGTGAACACTTGGGGTCTTGGGTATAATCCCTAGGATTTTTCTGAGTCCTTCATTAAAATTGTCTCTCCTCAACAAGGTGTAAAAGGGTTAATTCTTACTTTCCAAAGAATCAGCAAAGTCTGCAGCTTTGTCCAGCTCCACAATTAACACTTCAAAGTTTCTATTGGTCAGAGCTAACTGATAACAACCAGAACATGGTGGTACTTGGGTAGTTTATTATTCAAATTAAATATTTCAAAGGAATTCAGAATAGAACATCATGCCTTTGAAGCTATGGAAAGACCCCAGCTTAGGGTTACCATTTCAAAGAGATTTTTACAACAACTCTTAGATGCAGAAATGTCAATGGTGGCCAGAGAATTGATTTGCAAACTGACAAGACTGAATAATTGGGAACTGGCTTAGTTGAAACAACACATTAGGCATTCTGTGAAAGGCACTATAAGGCATCCTTGGAAAGGTGTTTTAACTGCAAGGATGAGGCAGAATGCCTAAATTTACAGGTTTTGGTCATTTTGAAGCTGGTCTGAGACCGGCTTAGAAAGAGAGATGTGTCAAGTAAACTCACAAAGATGAAAATCCAAGGAGAAGCAGAATTGGTTATTTCCACTTCGGTGCCCTCAGAATTCATAGTTAGGTGTAGTTCTCCTCTTGAACCTCCACGGTCACATCATGAACCTCATTACTGCTATATTACTGCAAAGTAGGACTGCTAACTCCAAGCATTCAGAATACATAATTCAGACATCCAAAATATGAAATATGTATATTAAGACCTAAAAATTTAAAAATATTACTGCACTGAGTTCTAGTCTTTATTTATTTACAAAATTGAACTTTTAAGGTTTACATTTCAAAAGTTTCCTCATATAGCCTGCCATTTTATTCAACTGTATAGACTAGAGTCCCTGCTTGATGGGTGCTGTATTAATCCAAAGCAAAATCAAGGTCTCATTTCCAAATGCCCTTATAGCCACAAATCATAAAAGCATCGCATGACCTGAGTGATTTTGAAAATTGAGACCCATTTTAATAATTTAGATATTTCACCTCCTATATTCCATTGAAAACTACTTAGTTTTGCAAAGTTGAATGGAAACCAGTCTAATCAGCCTTTAAAATCTGAGTTTTGCTGTTTGAGATCACCTGACATGAAAACTGACAGCTTAAAAAAAAAAAAACAAACCAAAAAAACCAAGACCTGAGCAAGGAAAAGGTAGTAGATAAATTATAAGGAGTAAAATCAAGATGCTATCCCAACAACTTCTACTACCTACTACCACTGTCCAAGTGAACGTATTACAGCTTCAGGCTTAGTTAGTTATTTGTCCAAATCCAGAAAGGGGGGGGCTGAACTGGTGTAGGTGAGATGTAATTCTCATGAGCTAAGCCCTATGGAATGAAAGCCCTGTGGGGATGGCTTACACACACAAGGGATTTGGCTGTAGTGTTATAAAATGGGGCCTTACTCGCCTCATCAGCTCATGAGGATGCAGATCAAAGAAGAAAATTGACATTTTTTTCCAGCTTGATGATGTGGCACGCTTCAGTCGAAGATCAAAGGAGACTAATGCAAGGTGGAGGTTGCAGCAGGCACCCTCTTACAGATGCTGGTGAAATTATACTGACATGTGGCTTCATCAGTCAGAATAGAAATACAAGTCTAGAGAAAAATGAAAGGTCAGCAGGTAAACTCCCTAGCACTAATTGAACCCTCTGGGCAATGACTGACAGAGGAGCAAGCAGCATAATGCTTTCTGGGCATGTTACTTGCAATGAAATAAATCATTTGATAGATGTAGTTAATTTCCTACCCACTATGCAAAGATGCTCATGACGAAGATCTCCATTCAAATGTACTTCAGAAGAAGAGGACTGCCTTCCAAGGATGGTGAACCAGGGTAAAGTGAGCAGGAAACTTCTAAAGGCTAGAATGGCTGCAAAAGGCCATATCAATCAACCCTTCATTGACTTAATAGAGATTTTTGTGTTTTGTTGGGGTTTTTTTTGAGTTACTTTTTTCATTCATTTTGCTTTTTTTTTGTTTTGTTTTTGATTTGGGGTTTGTTTTTTAATTTGTTTGTTTTGTTTTGTTTTCTTAATTTTAAATAGAACAATGGAAAATAGTAGAATATAATTCATTCTTAGATTGGAGTCTATCCTGGGGTCTTTTCTCCTGGATTAATATAAATAGAAAGCCAATACAAGTACAATGCATCAACTACATAAGTTTTTAGTTCCATTTTCCACATGGCTATAAATTAGCACAAATATGGTCCTGGGGTAATATTGGGTTTTATGAGAAGACTCCGCTTCTGGTGATACAACTCTGAACACAGTGGCACATGCAATGACTGCTGTGGCATACTGGAAGCAGCTGCAGTGATGACCCCAGGACTTGGTACTTGTCCTATAAATTGTGTCTGGTAGGCAGCAGCCCTTGCCTTGGTTCAGTGTGACCACCAGTCCCAGCTGCTTCAGGGGCAGGAGAGACCAGAGGGGCCATGTCTATCTATCCTGCTTGCTGCCATCATTGCAAGGTCAGCCATGCTAACCAGAGGCTAGCAAAACACTGAGCTCTGCCAGTGCTGCAGATGGGTAAATGCACTTCCAGCTATGCTCTGAACCCCATGGAGACAATAATATTTCACTGGAAATGCCAGGACTTATATGGTACTGACCTGAAGGGAGCTGCTACAGACAAACAATGTAGTATTTGTTGATTTATTTGACTGTGCAGGAAACAAAATCCAATCCCACATCAGTTTTAAGTTGCCTAACCTGTATAGATTAGTGCAGTTTTTATAGGTGAATGAACTATACCAGTGTAACCAGGTAACCCTATCCCCAGTATGGGGATTGCACCATATAAAACCTGGTAAAATTAGAGCAGCACACTTTCATCTACTGCCAAAGCCCAAGAAGTCCTTTCAACAGGTCATAGCAGGTGGAGCTCATTAGACTTCTTAATACTTTTAAGCAAGGAAATTACAATCAGTGGTTATTTCACATTAACTGTTCCCTGTGACTAATTGTTCTAACACTTGCTGTTCGTTATTCATGATAGGGGAGTGTCAGGCTGTCTACTCCAGGGACTTATTTTTCCAAAGAGTTCATCTACACTGGCTTCCCTGGAAGTTAAAGTCAATGTAACAGCAGGGGAAATCTGTTCTCAGATTGTATGACTAGAATTTCTATAAATAGAGGTGACTGATGTAGAGCTATGAAAATAATTGATTTTACAGTGTGGCAGCTGAACCAAAAAATCGAGAGGAAAAAATAATTTAGATCATCTCAACTCAATTTGTTGGTGGTTTTTTCCCTGTTTTTTTTTTGGTTTTTTTTTTTTTCAGTCTGTGAGCTGAGCAAAATATTTCATTCAAATTCAGAAAAAGCCGTCCATTTCCCAACCTGGTTGTTTCTAATGAAAAGCTATTTGTATGAACAGGTAGGCCATATTTAATCATCATCTACAGAGTGGATGAGGAAATGCAAACATATCTCCTATAAAAGGGCCTGACAGGTGGTACACTCCTCTGGGACACCATGTTCAAGGACCCTCCTCTGCCCACAGAGACTCACATCTGCAGCAGCAAGCTCCTCATCCACTCTGTGCTGAAGAAACAAGTGATGGGCCTTCCAAGAGGATAAACAGTGGTGTAGCTTCTGCCCCAACTCTACTTGTACATGAATATATTTAAACAGCCCTTTGCTAAGACAGATACTTTCCCATGGACATTAATGGGAATGACCTGGTATACATTTCTGTAGATAAATCAATGAGAAGGGACAAAGATAGCTTCAGACCTGTGCTTGTAAAAATTTCTTACAGGTTCTGGGTGTTCAGGGTTTTTTTTCTCCTGATAAAATTGAGAACATCTTGATTACCTCTGTTTAATTGAGTAGAGAACTGAGGCTGCCATGACATATGTAGCTGTGCTGATTTGAGAGCAGATTGGTACTGAAGGGCTGAAGTCTCAGTTCCCCTCACTCACACCCCTGTCTTCTTTATCCACACAACCTAACTATCTTTGGGTCCGATTGAGATATCTGAGCTGACAGCTGAGCTTGTGTGAGCTGATTTAATTCATTCACCTGCAGAAAAATGGCCACTTTTTCTGCTGGGATCATTTTGAGCTGGGTTAAAAAGTGAAACAGCTGCTGGAGTGGCCCAAACAAGCATCTCTCCCCATGCCTGGTCAGCAGGAGAAGGAATGGGACTGCTCTACACTGGTGCTTCTGTCAGGACTCCTGTTTGCCTTCCAGACTCTGCTGCTGGTTGCATTTATGCTGTGTTAGTGTTTATCTTCCTGGTAACTGATTCTGGCTCTGAAACCATTGTTCAAGGTGGTGAGGTTTTTTCCAGGCACTTTTGTGTCGTTGGATAAGCCTCCAAAAGGGCAGTTTTCCATATTGCTCTGTCTGTGAGTCATGCTGTGCCTAATGTGCAATCATGCTCGTTTTGACAGAACAGGAGATACTTCACTGACAGATAGGTCTTCAAAATGAATGTGAGTAGTCTTGTGATACTCTGTATTAGATATGATTGTAGACATGGCTGTACTTGTTCAGGAAAGGAATTTGTCCTTAAAAAGACAGATGCATAGGAAAATATCTTTCTATTTTTCTGCCTTAGTTTTGTTTAATAATAAGGGATGAATAGAGTTTAATAGAGGGAATGGAAGCAGCTATGTTGTAATTAGATGGCATAATTAGTGTTTGCCCAGAAGTTTGAATATTCTGACTGTACTGGGTAAGGAGATGGCTCAAATGATCAAAAATGAGTGGTTTTTTGGTTGATGCTTCAGAAATCTGGTTCCTCCTGTGTAGTCAATGTTAAGCTAGTACAGTACACTGGAAATATAATCCCTTGCAAATCACTTTCTGGATCTGAAACTAGTCAATTATCTGTGACTGATTACTGTCTTAGGGCCAGAAAAGTACCAGACACCTGCTATTTCCATTCAAGCCACTGAGAATAGTTGGTGCCCTTCTTACTGTTAGATCATTCGTGCTCTCAGGATATTCAAATCTGGTATTGTAGTGTATTGTTAAAATGAGGATAAGCACTGACTTCCCAGCAACAACTGTCCCTAATTATGTCCTTATTCTAGGTTTGAGATAAGAGCAGTTCAAATACCCTTCTGTTTGACTGCCAGTTTTATGCAATTTCCTGATTTAGCATGAGACCAAGGGCAGAGCAGTTTATTTAGTATTGTGCATTCAAATTATACCTCTAAAAGATTTACTGATTTATTTAGTATTTTTGAGAGCATGCAAAGAAAACATGAGAAGATTAAAATGGTAACTGACTAACTGCACTGCAAAGACGCTTTCAGATCAGATCTGAAATGAGATGGAGACATTTGAGAGGGTTGTTGCTGATGCAAAAACCTCAGAGGAGAGCAGTCAATAGGGGTGAGACTCTGCTCTGGGACTGCTAACAAAGTCATGTTCTCACTCTGCACAGAAATGGGTTTACTTTCTGCTCCTGATAATCTCATGTGACTTCTGTTACTAAGCAGGGAGGGTGTCAACACACTGTCAGCTGGAAAAATTAAGCAACCGTGTTTGTAATCTGATTAGTAAGGAAATACTTTGAGAGCAGGTTAATCAGATGGTAAGGTAGAATTATTAAATAAAAGCATCACTATTGGTTTCAGGATGTGTAAATAATTGCTGGCGATACTAACAGCACAGTAACTGGAGTGTTTCAGAATAGGTTCAGAGATGAATTTTCTTCAGGTCTCTGTCAAGCTTGAAAAAGCTGGAAGGATGGATATTGATGCAAACATGAATTCATTTAATCTAAGGATATGAGGACATGGCAAGAGCCAAAACAGGGGAAGGGTAGACTGGTTAATGTACAGATAGGGAAAAGAATTGAAGGACTCTGATATTCAAAGTGGTGAGGGTGTTCATGGCTGCAAACACTATACAGATCAGTCTTACAACAACAACATGCAATAAATGTGCACTTTGATCTAGCAATAATTTCAAAATAAAATGGCAGAGCTTTCTTTCTGTAGCTTTGATGCTGGTGTGAAACTGGGTGAACACCTGTGGGAAGTCTTTATGGGAAGATTCAGTGTGAGAGAAACCTGCAGGAAAGATCCCTGATGTAAATCCATGCAATGTCAGTAGAGGATCCCTCACTTGTCCAGAACCCCTCCTAGACTTTTAACTGTTTCCCGAATCCAAAAGAATATAGCTTCATTTGAACTGTTCGTTTATATGAGCTTTATTGCTTTGCATTAAAAAAAAAATGGTTTCTATACCTTAACTGTTTTATAGGGTATCAGTAAGCATATTCATATATATGACCTTTCCTTTGGATACTTCTCTCAATTTGTACTTTATCTTCAGCTATTTCTTTAGTTTCTAGCAAAAGTGAGTGTAATGTCTTATTTTGCCAAAACTTTAGGGAGACTAGAGAAAACCCTTTCTATTTCTTGGACCATTCACCAAACTACTCAGATGGGACATTACTCAGAACAGTTCAACTGGAAAATCTTAACCATGCTTCTGTACCATGTCTTCATGTTCTTGTCAAGTTTTCCCATTTCCTTCAACCTCAGAAGGATGAGCACAGATATTCCCTTCTTCCCTTTCATAAAATACTCTTGCTACAGCAGAATAGTGACCAAAAGACTCCATCAACACAAGGTAGATACCATCATTTCCTTGGAGGTCTGTTTTGATGTTCATCCCCAAGTGGTCAGGCAAGAGCTTTGAAGCCTTTCCCTCTCTACAGTAGTCAAGTGCAGAGTACACATTGTTCCCCTGACTATGATGAAATGCATGCTACCTGCCTTCCCTCTGATAGAAACTACTGTAACTGCATTGCAGTCTCCAACCAATTGGACCTAAGAAGATGATTAGGAGGGTGGGAAATATTATTCTAATTCTCTTTGCCCTCTGTATCAAGAATGATTCTGGTGCTGTCCTCAAGGATGGGCTGCCCTGCATGTAAATAGCAAATTTAAAACGTGATCCCTGGTATGACCAGGGCATGCTGCCTTGGGCAGCACAGGCTTTATGCAGAATAGAACAACCCAGGCAGACCTACACAGGCTGTCCATAAAGTGCTTCTACAGAGCAGTGATGCAGCTGGGAAGGTGGCATCTGCTGGGCTTTCAGCACAGGGATCCCTGTACCTCCTGCACTGTCTCCATGGGTAGTGTACACAGCCACAGCATCCAGCTGAACAGAGGATCTGCACCTGCAGGTATGGCCATTTACAAAACACTCTCTCAGGCTAGTAGCTGAAGAATCTCAATATGTTTATCAGTATTGTAGTAGTCAGATCATGGATGTCCATTAGGCTCCCAATAGCAGTAGTAGATACTTGCAGTAGAGCAGCTGTGTTGCTGCTACAGGTTATGTGCTGGTATGTCAGTGGTGGAAGATGTAAAGAGAATGCCACAGCTCTTCAAAAAGAGTTATAGATTGGATACTGTGTTTTGAACTGGGAAGAGGGTATTAGAAAGTAACTGTGGAGTCAGGATGAATGTTCCTAATTTCATCACTGACATACCTGGCAACCTCACTTCTTCAGCTCTCAAATTAATATAACATCTGTCCCCAGCTGTATATTAGTTACTTTGTGCCCTTAGTTCAATGGAGAAAAAAACCCTATGTCTCTCTGGCACAGGGCAGTACCACCTATGAGTTACACAGGTTAGTAAAGCTACATTTGTTCTGTGGTAAGAACAAATATACATGTGCAGAAATATTGACTGTGGTTTTTTTCGTTCAAGAGTATGATCTCTCACTGCTGCTTTTTATTGTATTTCATCTAGAGTTTTTACAGTTTCCTAAAATTCAGACATTGGGAAATTGTACATTATTGAAATCAGGACCTCTTAAAAATGGAAACAGAAGAAACTACTCTACATTTGAAAGTCTTAGATAAGTTCTTACCACCAAATTGCTGCTGTCTCAAATTGATTGTCTCTTTCCACACCAATGATCAGTTCAGGAATTTCCGGTGACACTGGCATTTAAAACATGGCATTTGACACTTTTTTCCACAATCCCCATTAATTAAAAAGAGATGTACAGTGTCTCTGCCATTAGAGCAGAGATAGAGCAACAGCTTTGCTCTGATAATGGAGCTTTGATGGCCTAAAGACTTATAATCAAGACCTATGAGAAAAGTTTAAAACTTTTTATAGGCCAGCTGAGATACATAGATAGATAGATAGACAGATAGATAGATAGATGGAGGCAGGAGGACCACAAAACATTTGTGCACACAGGTAAGAAATAGATGTAGATGCTCAGTCTGACTTATTTTCCGTTCAGGATACACAATGTCTCTTCCAAATACTGAGAGCTTCCAGATTGCAGTAATGCTGTCATGTGTCTGAGCAGATTGAGGACTCCACCAGAGCACTGTGGGGTGGCCACACTATCTGCAACTCCTCCATTCCCCAGGTCAGAAGCAGTGGGGTGTTCACTCCCACAGCATGGGGGAAAACAGCCTTATAAGATCCATGACATACTGTATAACCTTTAATTAGCTGGAGGTCACATTTCTTACACAGTAATTGGGAAGATTCTTGTTGGACATGGTTTTTATAATTTCAGTGTTAGCATCTGTTTTTAAGTGCACATCCAGTGTCTGTGTCTAACTGTGCTAGAGGTCATACTGCATATAATTTTCACATTGGCTGAATATAGAGATACACTGAACTGATTTAGGTATTGCCTCCCCATAGCTGAGTTCCTGGATAACCAGATTTTTTAAGGTTGTAAGGACAAGGGTGACATCAGAATATTCTTGCAACCTTTTCTGGTGAATCAACAAGTGGGAGGAAGGACAATTTAATAAAATAAATGTGGAATGGTGTTTTCTTTCACTGTTTTCTTTATCCAAATATAACCTGCTTGTCAGATATCCAGTCTATTCCATCCAGTCTCCTTACATGCCAATGCACAAAACCATGGGTATGTAGAATGAGAATAAGAACATGAGCCCCGCTGTGGCCATTGTTCTGCAATATTCTTGCCACTGACAGCATTTCTGAGTACAGCTGAGTTTATTGAGGCACAGAATTTTATACTCTCCCTTCAGACTGTTCAGGCAAATACATCTAAAAAAAAAAAAAGAAACAACCCCCCAAAAACCCCCATGAAAACCTGAGCCATCATATAGGGAGACATTTTACTCCATCAGGAAACAGGTGGCAAGCTCTGCTAACAGCTGCTTTGATGTAATCTCCATAGAGGTGAAGAAATATTGATGCTGCAACTTTTACAAGATATTCTAAATAAGCTGAAATAAAGCTGTATAAATGAATTCAGGACTTCTTTCACTTTAATTCCTGGAAGAAGGGAAACTGCCTGGGGTTATGTTATTTACAAGCAACATGTAGTCTCAATTGCTACTGATTACATCTTCTATTCTTGTAGAGCTCCTCAAAACATTAAGATTTCCATTAAAAGACAAAACCAAATCTAGTTGTATTGAATTGGGATTTTTCAGAAAAGAAAAAAACACCAGCAGATAAAAATATCTTGCATCAAACTCACTCAGACAAACAGGCTGAAAAGATGTGTAGTGAAATCAAGGGAGAAATTCTGTGAGAAAGAAGCACTTCAAAACCAGAAGTTAGAATAAAATTGGTAGTAGAATGAAAGCAAATAATCAATCAATATCAAAAGTGTCAAAACCCAGCAAGCTATGCTGAGAAAAAGCTCTTAGAAAATATCAGATATTTTCCAATTCGGCTATTGAAAGGTGACTTAAGAGTCTTGGCCTTTGAAAAGAAATCCTTGTAGGGGTGCCTGAGGTGTGTGATCTCATAAGCTGCTCTAGCCACTTTTTCATAAAAGGCTGCATTGCCCTTGCTGCCCTCCCATCCCTCCCTCCCTCAGGACCTAGGGAGGTTTGCAGCAACCAGCAAGGACCAGCTTGCAGAGGCAACAGAAGAGAGGTGTCTGAAGGTGGGACCAGTACTGATAAGGGAGCTGCTGTGGGAGGATGAATCAGGGCTTTCTCCACCCACATAACCCTCTCTTGCAATGTTACAGCCCTTACAGTCCCTTACTCTTTCAGGACAGGAGTTGCTACATTCCTGAGTGCAGTGCACGTGGTGCAGCATTGCTGATCTACCCTGATCGGGTCTCTCAATGTTACTGTGAATAAGCACGACCAGAAATGCTCCCCCAAGGAATGAGCAGTGGGCGCTGGTGATGCTGGGCTTAGCACTGCCTTGCTCAGTGCAGTAACTTTATCTAAGAATGCTCTGAGGTGAAGCTTTCCAGCTTCGTGGTCTGGAATTCATGGAAATGTGTATTTCTTTTGATGCTGAAAGCTTCTCCATAAGTTGATTCCCTCACATCCTCTGCTCAGCCTTTGCTACTAATTTTTAATTCAGCTGAGTATTTCTTCTTTTATCTTCCTCTGAGTGAATTAAACTGGTGAAGAGGGGCCTCTACCTGCAATTGCTATTGCTCATGAGCCCTAGGTGTTCCCCCAGTATCACCCCCACACATCTTTTCCTTGCAAGCTTTATGTAGGGAGTGTAATTTCTCTTCCTCCGTCTTTCCTGCTCTTAAGAAAAAGGTCCTGCTCTGGGGATGTGGACATATCCAAAAGATTTAGCAGTAGTATAGTCATTACAGCTGCAATGGCCTAAGGGTATATGCAGTGAAAGGTATGTCAGGAATGGTAATCTGTTTTCTTGAGCCCTCCCGGTGTAAATGGTAGAAACAGAAGCCTTTAGGTGCAGAGGGCCTTTCCCTGAGGGATTATTTACGGGGACAGACATTGGTTACCCGGGGGATAGCTACCAGCTGTACTGTGTTACCTGATACGTCAGTAATCATCATGCTAGCTTTGCACTTTCTGGCCACCTTTTGTTCTTAGTTGCCAGGAACATTCACCTGCCACCAGAGCATCACAACAAGTCTGTTTAAGTAGGAATCTTATATTTCACCCTATTGATAAATGCAACCTCCTCTGCAGGGGGACACAAAATAGCAGTGTGGAAGGAAGAGAGACTTAGTAGTATTCAGAACAGGCTGAATAGACTCAGCAAATTATGGGAGTATAAACAAAATACAAAAAGGCGACACTACAGCTGCATTAGGGTAAGTAAGAGGTATCTGAGGTCCATGCATCTGAGACCTGATTCCCTTGCAGAGGTTTTTTTTGGATGACCCCAGATGTCTGTAAAGCAGCTGAGTGAATTGCCTTGGGCTCCCTCTGCAACCAGGGAGAGAAGTACATCTCAAGAGTGTGATTCATCTCACCTATAATAGGTCACTATAATAGTAGGTCAGATGAATCCTTCCCTGGAAATGTTTGCTCCTCTCTGCTATAGAGGAGTCAGAGTGAATAATGCAGGTAGCAGCAGCTGCTTAGTAAACGTCTGCAGTGAGATAGAGGAATCCTGCCCTCTTTGCCCAGCTTGGCCTGTAGCCAAAACACACTTAAATTGCCAACTAAATTTAAAAGTGTATTTGAGGTTACTCTTGAATTTGTATTGCGGGTAAAGTGTTTTCACTGATGCTGGGAGGCAGAAAGGGGGAAGGAAGTGTGGATTTGTTTTTTTCCTCTGTTCAAAGGCAGAGTAAATGCTTGAGAAATAGAGAGATATAAAACAAGCACCAGTATTGCCTGGACCAGGACTGATGGTATGGGCTTGGAAAAGTGAAACTGGGAGCACTTGTTACAACTGAGAGCTGGTGGAAAGATGTTTGAAATTCTTTGTAAATTGGTGTGCTTGCATCAGAGGGTGGCTGACTTGTCCAGAGATTCTTCCTCTTCACAGAAGTGACCTGGTGGGGACCACCCACAGCAGTTGGTATGAGCAGCTGACACACATCTGTCTGCAGTGCTCAGCTTCAGCCCACAGAACTTCCTACAGTCCATCCCATCTATCCCCGGCCAGACCAGGACTCACTAGTTTTAATTACACTGGTGGGTTTTGTTTCAGTGACTCTCTCAATCTGCTTTCTCCACCATGCCAAAATAAAAAAATCTGGTTTTGCCATGCAGTAGCTGCCCTTGGCTATCCTACTGGCAAAGCCCAGTGGTGCCAGGACACTGGTAAGATGACTGCAAGATTAGAAAGGTAAAAGGAGACATAGGCAGGGCTTATGATTCTGATTAACACGGTGAACCTGGTGCAGGGCAGACACTGGTTCTCTCAACAGCACCAAACAGAAGAGCTAACTTGTGCTTGGTTTCATTATACAAGCAAAACCACCTTAGCTACTGAGAAGAATGAGTCTTGGTGTAATGACAGGCTGGGCTGCAGATGGATGACCCTGTCTACATCTGGAAGCAGGATATTTCCCCTGGGTGCTCAGCCCCATGCTGCAGACACCCATCAGCACCTGAGGGCTGCCTGAAGGTAATATTGCTCTGAGAAGCCATGAAGATCTGGTGGCAGGAAGGACCAGGCTATGGACCTCTGCTTTGGGGTCCGTAGGAGGGGATGGTAACATGAGAGGACTGGACAGGCTTTACAGGGAAGAAGGGGTCTCTGCCACCCTGGTGCCATGTAGGTGGCAGCAGTGACAGTAGTTTTTTCAGTGTGGATGGAGCACGCAGTTTAGCTCTATGTTGCACAGGTGTAATTCTTCTTTTGGACACAACCTTTGGAAAAAAACTTTCTTCATTCTTCCATTTCTTTGAATCTACTTCTGACTGTGAGGTACTGCCACCCTCCCTTAGAGGATTAAAAAACAGAACAGTGTGCACCCTTGGAATATGAGATAAACTCGTGAAAGCCACCCATCCGGGCTGAACATGCTTGCTCTGCATCAAACCATGGGTGATTTGACAGAAGAAAAAAGGTGAAAGAACTGACGAAGTTGAGACAATTCTGCAGTTAATGCACTTTTCAAGATGAACAACAGATAAAACTCTGCCCCTCCCATCACAGTATCATATTTGGTAGAGATTGTGAGAGCTGTGCTTTCAGTTTGCCTTGTTTTGAGCAAATCTCCAGGTTGGGTTTCAGCCTTATCTCTTGGTAACTGCAGTTCAATTCATGGGCCAGTCCCAGTCACCTCAGAGGGACAGTTGTTTTTTGCCACCTGGGAACAGATTGCTGTTCTTCGGGTTCAGTTTTTCACATGAACAAATCTGTCTTTCGAATATGGCTTTTATAGCAAAGAGAATAGTGGGGAAAACGAATCCCAAGGAAACACAGTGATCAACTGAGCATTGTGAGTTATTTGTACTTGGCTTGTCATATTTGTATCTGTAAAAATAAAAGGCCATTGCTAATTTTTTGTAATTTTTTCACAGGGTCAAAAGAATGATATCCAAAAGCACCCATGTGAGGACAGATACCATAAGAGGCACAATGTGTATTAATTCCACATGAATCTACGTACTGTTTGAGTCTGAGTCACACTATCATAAAAGATCTGAAACGTGGCTTCACAGGAAGGATGTAAAGGTAATTTACCCTGCTCTACTCACTAGGAAAGTAGGAAAAATTGCCCTCCTATTTATTTGAGGTGTTAGGAATTATCTGCCCAGTAAAAACACCTATCCACTTTGTTTATATTTAGAGTAAGTGGAAAGAGAGAGACATGGCTTCGAACCAGAAATTGGAGAAGAAAAAAAGGCAGAAAGAGAAAAGCAGCAGACAGATAGTCTGCTGTCTCCAACACCCAGGATTTTAGAATGAATGCTTGCAAATAGATAGTTTTAGGAAAAGGACAAAGCATTGTCTGTTTACCGCTGGCAATGTCCTCCAGCACTGGGGGAGAAAGAGAAAGGTGCAGCATAATTGTTACCTCCTGATAGAGAGTAGGAAGATATTTTCACAAGAGAGCGGCGAAATTGGACTAAATTCCATTATAACTGCATAGAAATGTTGAATAAAATTCTTGTGGACCAATATTCTTCCTTTCAACAGGAGAGATGCATCTTCCTTCTGGAATCTGTGACTATTACATGTTACATTCAGTATTCCAGCAGATTTATTGGTGTAGTATGAGAGGTACTGGAAAGAATAAGCACTTTAAGAAAAAATATGAGCCTGAGGACAAATGGCATTATCACCAATTGCACTTTACTAATTCTGTCTACTCAAAAGGAAAGAAGGTAATCTGGAACAAAGTATATGGTTACTGCAGGATGAAGAAATTGTGCTTGGAGCTGCAGCTTGCAGTGAGTGACTCATATTATACAAACAGCCGTGGTGTGGGTAGCACTAGCAGACAATTGTCTGTAATGACTGCCACGTGCTACATAATGAATGAAGCACTGAACAAGAGCTCTCTCAAAGTTGCAACTATGTGAGTAGCAAGCCTTTAATTTTAAGCTAGAGCCCCACATAATAAATATTAGGTTTTATAAACATGTTTTTAAGGTGTTTAATAATATCCATGAATGAGGTAGAGAACTGAGACAGCAGAATTTCAGTCTTCATGTGCCATTTTGAGAGACTCAAAATGTACTTCTATAAAGGCAAGCAGTCTTCTGAAAGGTACATTCTATTTTGGGTTTGATGTCATGAACAAAAAGGATATGACTAATATTTTTATTCTGGTCCAAGCTCCTATTTTCAGATAGTCCATCAATATCCTGCAGTTTGTAAATGTTCTTCCACTATCCACCTGCAGTAGCACTGCACAGATTGTGAGTGAAAAGGGTATGTTTCCCTGGCACAAGTTAAATGTTTTATGATGGAACACTAAGGACGCTTGTGACTGACAGCAGACTAGCATCTATGGCTCCTAAACTTCATCTGGCCTCCCCACTGTCTGTGGTTGCCTGGCTAACAGCTAGAGGACAGTCAGGGGAAAGGAACACATGGACAGTTCATTCTCATGTCAATACAGCCCTTAGAAGTTGTGATATTTGACAACTGAGCTGAAAGTGTTATTTTAGGTGCAAGGACCATGTTTTGCAAAGGCTGGGCTCTGAAATAGACCAAGAAATACCAAATTGTGAATTAATCCCAGTCTTCTGTTTGAACAAGTGTTTTAAATACCATAATGATTGTATCTTAATAATCAGATGTGCTTGTAAAGGCTTATCATGAGAACTTGTACTTCCAAGGATGATAACAGGCTATGTAATGAATGAAGAACTGAATAAGTAAAGAATTCTCTGCAAGACACTTTTATGTGAATGGGAAGCCTGTGATTTGAAGCTAAAGCTTTACCTTTGATCTTGATCTGAAACTGTACTGAATGCTGTATTGCAAGATGCTTCTTGCAGTGCAACCCATCCCTTTGTGTCACCACCTTGGCTTAGCAGCTAACACAGGTCAGGAGCTGAAACTGCATTTATTGATATCAGGGTGAGTCCTGTTGTCAACACAGCCCCCTGCAAAGCCAAAACAACAACAAAACAAAAATTATTAGCTTACAGGAACAGCGTGTTACTCAGCACCAGTTTTATTTAGCTGATTTTAATCTATTTTCATACTTTGAATATGACTGCCTTTAGTTTCCAAACTGGTTTTGATCATGCTGAGCTTTAACTGGGTCTGAGTTGTTGCTCTTCTGTTAGGCCTCAAACTCAGTGTATGAACTCCTTATCTATGCTGCCTTACTTCCTGGGTACAGGTCTCCTGTCCACATATCTAAATATTTGGTCATCTTCCTCCCACTTATTTAGCTGAGGTATAAAAGTCGAAATCATACTGGAACAAGCCAAGTCAAAGATACTGCCACTTTTGCTATGTACCCAAAGCAAAAACACTTAGGTTTCCTTATGCATACTTTTTGTTCTGCAAGTCTTAATAAAAAGAGATTGTTGTTTGAATGAAACTTTTATCAAGTTGGAAGGCCATCACAGACATAGAACAGTGTTACTTTCCTTGTAGATGTTATTGTTGTTTCTGTACTATTGCTGCTGGTTTCTAACTGCCTTTTTTAAAGTAGTCTATTTTTTGCAGGAGAAAGCTTATGCTTTCTTGCCTCACTTGATAGCTTCTCTTCTTCTAGGGGGCCTTCTGACAAGGTCCATCATTATTCCCTGAACTTTTAATCTATTTTTCCTGTATGCACAGTCCCGCTGGTTTAATAATATCTTCATTATATAATGAGTATTGCACTATATCCAAGGAGAAAAATCCGTTTCTGACATAGTTCTATTTGTGGAATAAAAAACGGGAGAAATTGAACAAATCTAGTACACATTTGCAGCACAGGGATAACTTAAGATCAGTACTGAGAAACATGTAGTCTTTGGACCTTGTGGAAACAATACTCAAGACAGAAGTTTATCTCATTTATAAAAAGGAAGGTGATCTCATGTGCTACAGGGTTACGGAAGTGAGAAATGGAAAAAATGCATTCAGTCATCTTGACCTCAGCTTAGGTTTATTCTGTGCAATATATTTTCTGGTGCCTTCTCTGAATTTCTTTTAAAGGCTACTAAGGATTTAGTGTTTATTGCAATGTTTGCTCATTTCTAGAGAATGGTTTGCATTCACAGCTGAGAAGAGAACCTTTTTCTTAATGTCAGGTCACTTCTCCCATTTTTTCCATGAGAAAGACTATTTGGCTCCTGGCATTAATTGCATTGGAAGGATGTACAGTTTATCACTGAGCAATGACAGTACTATTTAACACAGACAGCATCAGTATCAAGAAAAAAAAGGCCCAGGGATGTTTCTTGAATAAAAAATATGAAAGCCAAATAATGAGGGTTACAGCCTGGTCATCGATGGGACGACTTGCACAGAAGGGTCAGAGCAGACACTGGACTCTGCTGGTGCTTAGCCATGACTACTTGATTAAAATGGGACAGAATGGGGAATAAAAGCAATACAAAGGTGTAATGTGTTGCAAAGGTCTAAATTAGAAAGGTTAAAGGTCTAAAGGTAAAAAAATGAAGGGCTAAAGTAATGTATGGTTTCACTTATTTTTGTGTCCAGTTTGAAACATCCTGGAGAACTTCACAGAGTTTTATTTGCATAGCTGCTAGACTTCCTCCAAATCACATTCCCTCCATGAATCTGAAGTCTGCTTTCTCCCAGACAGGCCATTTGCCTTTCAAGAGACTGAAAGCACTCAAATTTCAAGCTTTTAAGAGGGTACCCCGCACTTTAGATTCCAACTGCTTTTTCTTTCTCTCCTAAACTTTGAAGACAGTTTCAAATTTGACCAGTTGCAGTACCAATGAGAGAAGAATAAAATGAAAAAGAAGTAGAAATATTTTTAGTAAAAAGCTAACTCTATAACTGCATTTAAAAATTTCATGACTCAGAGAACATTGAATGGATTTAGTTCTTCATGGCTCCTCAGTGACCCCCACAGATGCTTCCTGCCTTGATTTCAGTGTGTTTGTAGCTCTTTGTAGTTTTCTTACATCCCACGCAGACATCCCTTTACCAACATCCTGTGAACCTC
Organism: Manacus candei; assembly: GCF_025592945.1. Classification (NCBI taxonomy): domain Eukaryota; kingdom Metazoa; phylum Chordata; class Aves; order Passeriformes; family Pipridae; genus Manacus; species Manacus candei. Next base: position 8,287,250 of record NW_026138089.1, read on the forward strand.
TAGCTGCGTTTCCGTATGAGTACTTGGCTTCCTACAAGAAGAAGGACTCATTTGTATGAGGCTGCTTTGCCACAGTCAAGTATGCAGGGAGCTCACCTCGCCTGTATGATGATGCAAACTGTGGTAAATGAAGGGTTTCTGACAAAGGTAAATGTATCTCCTGTAAATATGGTAGCATTCCTGTTGGATTTTTAGTGTTGACTCAGACTTTGTGTTTCTGTGTGTAGAAATAGTGGAGGTCAGTGGCTCTCAAGTATAAAGCTACAGCAAGACTTGGTCTCCACTGGCACCATTCAACACAGAGTTTATGCAGATTTACCCCAGCCTCTCTCCTGCAGGAGCATGGTTTGTTCCCAATAACAGTATTAATAATAATTCAATGCTCAGCCTGTGATCAATCACCAGCCACTGGTCTTTGGAACAACTCAATTTCTAGCCAAGTAAAAGCTTTCTCACTAGCAATGGCATGCTAATACATGTAGTGCACTTCCTTGCAAATAGCTCCCCATAAATGTATGACATGAATCTTTAAACAAATTTTATAGGAAGTTTGCAGCCAAACGTAGCTGAGTCTGAATTTCTCTCTCTCCTATCCTCCCCAAATGTTCTTTAACTTCTCTGTTGGGAACAATCCCTTATCATTAAACCATCATGTTCAGTTATTGAGTTAGAAATAGGCTTGGCACAAAGGGTTACAGAAAGTTTACACAAACCAGTTTTTCCAGGTTGTGTGTAAGGACTGTGGTTTAAAAGAGTGGAAAGTTACCAGAAGTAGCACAAAACCAGGTGTTGGATAATCAGAAGGAAAACTGCAGAAGCAACTGGGAAGCCTTAGTCAGGATAGGCAAGCTTGCACCTAAAGGGGGGAGTTAAGACAGGGTGACTGAACTCAAAGAATGCAAAACACAAGTTGTAAAGGCAAATTTGAGCTCACTGGAAGTCAATTTGCCCTATCTGAGCATAGCGAAGAAAGGGAACCAAAGAAATGTGCACGGCATATATTATATTTAACAAGAACTATTCACTTTTTGTGTCATTAAGTCTTGGGTCTTGGTTTGCTGTGTGGGGCACATGTATTCCATGATATATGTGTAGCATGTGTATGTGCATTGCATGTGTATATACATAGTCTCATGTATGTCATCTGCCACTGAAGAGATAACTGGTGAAAAGGAAGGCTTCGCTTTCTGTGGTAAGGGAGGTGCTCAAAGCGTGGGGCAGCAGGATGCCAGTACCCAGTTTTGTGGATAGGAAGGCAGACCACCATCTCTCGGGCAGCCCACTAGATGAGGAATTTGCACACAGCAGTATAGATAAAAATTCATGATGAGGTTATCCACTCTAATTTGGGTAATGTGTAGTCTCTGTGACTCGTTACTTAAGCTAAATAGGGTCTTTAACCATTTTTTTTCTTTACCTTTGTACCATCTTGGCATCCCAAGAGCAGAGGTGGACACAGAGAACGTATGCAGTGCCTGGTGGCTTCCAGAAATTCTGAAGACATAAGCTCAGGAAGTGCAACAAAGTGGTCTCCTACACAGACAAAGAGGTAGTTTGACTAAAAACTTTCCCCTTACTTTCTGCTCTGGGGTACTCCCAGGAAAGCATGGGACAAAGCCTTTCTCTGGGGGCACTGTACCTTCTCCTGACTTTGCCCAGCAGGACTGCACCAGTGCTGTGGTGACCAGGGCTGCCTGCAGGTGCAGAAGATATTCCACATTTTATTTCCATTGCCTCATGAGTTTTTGGGCGACGAGGTGAATCTCTGTACAGCTGACAGCCAGTGCTCCCCTAACAGCACTAACCACTTTTCTGCTGCCTGTGACCTATTTCAGGCTTAGATGTCTTCACTGCAGCTGGCTGTGTAAACTGAGGTGATTCCCTTCCTTTGGGAGTTATTTTGTGATCTTTTCATAGAGGAGGCTACAGAAGTGCAAGCTGTTATTAGATGTAGTGATATATTTACATAGAAAAAATGATCTGACGAGGAAGTGGCTGAGCTAGGAGACAGGACTCCATTCACAAGCCTGAGGAAATCCCAACTGGTTTAGAGATTCCTTATAAAGAAGCGAGTATCATCTCCCACTTTCTTCTGGATCTCTCTTGTCAATTTGGTTCATAAATGCTCTGAGACAAGGTTGCTGTGCATTTCTTCCACAGCAAAGGCAGTGAAGCTCTAGTTTTGGTCTGGCCGCCCTTCAGACTACTGGAATATGAACTAAAAGATGGGCAGATATTCTGGATGTATAAGACTCTGCCAACCTTCCTCCTTCAGAACAACCTTTTACTCTTAGCAAGGCCATTTTGTCAGGCTGCTATCATATGACCTTTATTTTTTATGTCATATCATGGATTTCTTACAGTGTTCTCCTTTGCAGGAGGCATTGCAGCCTACTCTATGGCAGTGAGCCATTACTTAATGTGAGAAAAAGATCAGAATCTAGTCCATCAATGAATTGGCATTATTAATCTTAATTCTTGCTGTATTTTGTTGCATCTCCTCCTTCCTGGTTGCTTCCCATCACGTATTTTAGCCACACCATTCAGTTCAGAATATGGAAACAAATATGCAAAGGCTCTGAATCTCTTCTACTAAGGCCTTTCAGGCAAGGGAATATGGGAGATCAATAAAAATTGGATTTTTCTCCTGTCAATCCCCATGTTGTCTGTGAAAACACACACCAGCCAACCTGTTGAGCGGAGACCACGCAGCACCTGGCTGGAGATGCTGGCTACTTCTGCACCACCTCCCTGCAGCCATGCACTTCCCATCTGATATCCCTCCCCTCAGTGAGGGATGCCCTGTGCTGAAACGATCTGTACTCAGAGGAGCCAAAAATGCAGGTGAGGAAAACAGCTGTGTGAGCTGCCCGAATGTGGGGCCACCATCCCTGCCATCAGTGGGGCACCAGAAGGGCTGGGGCTCAGCAGGAAGGTAGCCACCTTTTGCTTTCACGCCAGTGTCACTCTCTCACGGGGTGTCACAGGGCAGTGGAAGGGTGTCTGATAGGGCACAAACAGCCATGCAGGAAGGGGAGGGCAAGCTGTGGGGGAAGGGGAACCAAAGGAAATTCACCGGTGGAAAGCAGAGGGGTTACGATCTTGTTTTTATTTTTAACAACGGAGAGATGTGAATTTTTACGCAGGATTATTTTAGGTCTCAGGACAGGCTGTTTCATGCTTCATTGGTGCTTGAGTTTCCCCTCTAGCCATCTGAATCCAAGTGATATTATTTGCAATTATTTCAAGAAAGCAGAAGCTCAGGGGGAGTGTCCTCAGTGAATAGCTGTAATTTCTGTGCTGTGGCTGCCCAAAGCTATTACAGCTCTGCTATCTCTGGCTGCCTGCCAGCAGGAAGGATTCCTTCCAGAATTAATTGCATTTCCCACCTTCTAGATACTCCAGGGAGCATGAACCAGGTCTGCAACGGGTGTATCACCTCGCAAGAAACAGTGACATGTCTTCTTATGTGTACCATAGAAGGGCAGCGTGAGCAAGAAGGCAGATGTGCCACTGATTTTCAGGTCTTTGCCTATAGCTAAAAATGAGTAAAGAATTGTGGAAAAGAGAAAGTAACCCCAGTGTTAGGCTAATTTTTGTTTCTGGTATGGATGAAGTGGGGTCTGCTTCTCCACAGTGTTATTCACGATGACATGCAGAAGCTGTTGCCTCTGTGCTTTGCTGCATGAAAAGAGGATCTGCAAGAACACTGCAAGCTCATGCTCTTTGGCTTTGTTTTATTGAAATGTTATATAGAGAGAGCTACTGTGACTGCATCTATATTGTATGGTGAGTAGGTGCACGGATTTGAACTTGCCTCTCACTTATATGACATAGCTATATTCGGGTGCAGCTGTGCTACTCCCTGCCTGGTCCTCTCCCATGTATCATATGTGTCATATGTATCATATGTGTTTCTCTCACACCAACCACTGTAGGAGGGACATCCCAGACAGGGTGCCAGGCCACATGGAAAAAGGCAAGATGGGAACTTTTAGGCAGTTGTAGCACATCCTGCTCATGCCCCATGGGGGACGCATTACACAGAGCTTGTGGCCTCCTGTGGTGATCGGTGTGGCCTTGGGGCAAGGAGACAGAGAATCTCAGCCCCTGGCTGAACACTGCAAGGCACTCCTCCTGGATTTGGCAGATCTTTGAGGACTGTATGAAAACAAGCCTGTAAAGCTCAATGTCATGATGGCTACCCCATCCCTGATTATGTTCACGAGGCAGGGAGACAGGCCAGCTACCTGCTAATGTGGGCTGCAACACTGCAGCTGTACCAGGTCCATGCAGACCAGATACTCCTTCCGCTTCTCCCTTTGTAGGAAGGGAAGGGAAGGACGGATTGCCTGAGAAAGTCCCTCCGTCACTCTCTCCCTTCCTCCTTCACAGTATAATGAGTTTATGGAATGGATTGTAATCTGGCCCTATAGATTTCTGCTTGATAGATTTGGTATTGTTACGAGTGGACATGCTGAGACATTAGATACATTCAATAGACCTGAAGTTGGGGGTTAGGTAGCAAGAAACAGCAAAGGGGAAGAAAATATAAAGAGAAATGAAAAGCAGGAAAAAACCCAAAACCAAACCCAAAACAAAAAAACAAAACCACAACAAAGATCCCATTTCTTTTTCTGTGTCTTTTAACACCAAAGTGCCAAAGTGCCCAGTGCTGAGACCTTTTGTAAATTGCCACAAAAAAAATGTTCCATTTAAAAAAGACAACAGTTTACTAAAGGACTGAGGTCATTTCATCTACTATCTTTTGATCTCTTTCTCTACAAGAGAATAAAGAAAATTAGAAAATAAACTAACTGTTCATATAACCTAAATGGAAGCAGAAAATATTGCTACTGCACGTCTCTATAAATCCAACTGTTGTCCTCTGGTTCAGCTCTATTTGCTTTTGTTCTATTGCACCAAGACTGATATAGTATAATATTATTGACAATATTTGTATGTGACAGGTTAGATAAAAGAGATTAGTGATATTTGAGAAGGGGCCACATTCCTCTTTCTTCACCTGTCAAGTAAAATGTAATTCATTCAATACCCCAAATGAGCTGTAGTAGCTACTCATGGTAGGCACATTGATGAACACACAAACCGCAGTCAGCACCTGAGCAGTGTTGCGAGTCATGGGCCAAGTCCCCAGGAGGATTCACATGTCTGATGGATGTCTTACATCCATGCCTTGATGCTGGGCTGTGTACAACAAGGAAGAAAGTCGATTCACATGGGATCTGTGTTTCCATTCATGAAACCATTGAGGTACCTATGCAGGTGTCTCTACACATGTGTATACCCATCCTCACCAAAACCTTGCACTGGAGCTCAAATATTGGCTGCTTTGCCTCTAGGTCCCAGTGCAGAAACTTACAGTAGAATAAAAGGAATGTGATGCCACTTTAAACCCAGAAGCACTAGGGAGGTCCACGCATGCAGTAGCAGGAATGGGACTGTATAGACTTCCTATCTCATGGGAACTCCTGAGCTGTTAAGAGGGGGTAGACAGGCACGCTATTGCCATCTCCCCAGCTAAACTGCTCTGTTTGACATAAATAATTAAATTCTATTGGGATGCTCAAGAAGAAAGTGAGATTAGCTTGGGAAGGCGCTCACTTGAGAGAAAGAATAGTTTGACTGAAATCCTTGTTTGGGCATTTAATTATTCATACCAAGCAGAACATTTTTGCCAGAAGACATTAAGAGACATCCATCTAATTGAGTAATCTGCTTATCATTAAGTTTAGCAGTGGTCAGGCAGAACATTGAGATGACTACTAGTATATCTGCTTAAACAGAATCTGGTCTTTTGTTTACTGTGCTTAAGTTGACAAAAAATGAACAATGCTTGCTTTGTGCACAGCTCCAATATTATTAGTGCAATCAACATTGTTATAACAGAGCATTAGTATTTCTCTAGTAAGAAATAATCTGAATTTCCAATCATAGGCACTGAATTAGTAAAAATTATACAAATACATAGAAATGATTGAGTGCTGTTGCAGAAAGGTGAAATTTTAAATTAATGTTGTCTCATGTGGGATACAGTGAAAGAGGCAGCCTACAACGTGAGATAGGTCATCTGTACCACAAAAGAAATCACAAATTTGGTAATTCATTAGAGATGCTTTAAATGTGAACTGCATAAAAAAAATCCCTTTTGTGTGATAGAAAGTGTTTCTTTAGTATTCAGAATTTTCTTTAGCTACTGTCAACAAAATGACCTTGGTCTTTAAATATAAGTGGAAAATTTGATTTAGCTGGTGAGTGCTGCAAGTGGAAATAACTGTTGTTGGCTGTTTGCATGAAAATGGAAGCTGATGTGACAGCTGATTTGGTTGAACAAGACATATCTGTATTAACCCGCAGTAGTCATGTGTGGTGAAACCTAGCCTGTGGTCACTGAAAAAGCATTGAGAAGATGAAGAGCCTGGGATCCCATACATGATCATATGGCTTGAGCTGCTCACTAAACCAAGAGGTATGACTTTGTAATTTTTTGAGAAAATTTCTGGAGTGGTATCTTTCACTCAATTTTTTTTTTTTCAGTAAGTGTGAAGTATAAGATTTACACTTATTTATCACCATGCACACTCCCACTGAAGCTACTGAGGGACATGGCTGATCAGGGAGCACCCAGAGAGAAGAGGGTAGGGCTGTGTCCTGCTCTGATTCCCTGCGGTTGCGTAGTCCCACTGCACCTACAACTGATCTCATACACCAGCTGTCTGAAGCCAGGACATTGCCATTGCTGTTGCCGTTTCCATCATGACCATGCAGACTCCAGGCTGTCAAGACCTTCATTTCCCTCCAGGGTCAAGAGGACTGCTTGCATTTGCAGGTGTGACTAGATCTTCAGAGGGGCCACCATGCAGAACAGCACATAGTGACTGCTCTTTTATGTCATGAATTGCACTATTATGTTGCTAAAGTACAAAGGAATAGAGTTGGTGTTGTAAAGCAGAAGATACACTGCCAATGTCAGGAAAACCATTTATGTCAAGGTCTTGAAACTCCCAGATGATTTGGAAACTACTTAAAACAGACACTTATTCTGCTCCTGTAATTTATTTTGAAGACAAGATTCACTGATTTTACTCCTTCAGTGCTATTAGCCCTTCTCATCAACTCTTTCCTTGTTAGAGCGTCAGTTGGAGAGCTCTTATCTACTTATTATTAAAAAGAAAACTTCTTTGCATATCCATCACATAAGATTTCCCTTATCTGTGTTTTTCAGACTGCATCTTGGCAGGAATATATCACAGGGCAGTATTAGCATTCCCAGTTTCTGATTAAGTCACTGGCCACTAGTGTGCAAACCTGCAATAACACAATGCCATAATTTATTCTCGCATTAGACAAACAAACTGTTCAGTGTTGTTCCCTAAAGGAGAAAATGGCAAAGCTGGGAACAAGGGTCACTGTCCTAGTCTGAGCCCCATTCACCATATAAATGCGTCAGAAGGTTCCAAGGGGATCCTCACTGGTTTTAATTGTAGAAAGCAGAAACATGAAAGTCTTCTGAGCGCTGTTCTTGTAAACAGGACTCAAAGTGAGCAAAAATGGCTCTAGGCGCCAAAACTCCCTTCAAATTCTAGTCTACATCTCCTAAAGGTCAGCTGCAGGATCACCTGTAGAGTATTTAGGTCTCCTTACATCTGCTGCTGCTGTTTAGAGCCTTCTTGCACCTACAAACAGGGGCTAAAAAAGGGTATAGAGATCAAAGAAGAAGAAATTCTTCCTTCTAGAAGCTTCTGTGCTTTGCTGTAATTGCCTCTTCTTTTCTCTCCTCAACATGCAGGTTATATAAAGTTCTCTCAGCTTCATGGCAGTCTGAAAAAGGGATTTAGCTTTTTAGAGTGAAAATGGGGATGATGTGATGCTCAGAAATGAGAGGACAATTGCAGTGTAAAATTGGCTTGCATGTGCTCGACAGACTGGATGGTGATGTGAAAGGAAGATTGTAAGGGCTGATTTGATTAAAAGGCTGTGAAAGCAGAGTCTGAATGGGTATGTCTGGAATGAAAGGGCGTCTGGGAGGACCGTTTTCCTGCAGTGTGGGGATTCTGGTGTTTGGCTTTGCAGATGCTAGCTACAGAAATGCTAAGATTTAAGAGCACACACTTAGCTCTTAGTCTGGGACAAGCCCTATTTTCAAGAGTGCACATGGATATATCAATAATTGAAATTATTTTAATTTTATTTTCTGAAGGGAAGGGAAATTTTGTTTTTCTTTTCAGAAGTAGAGGCATTAGTAGAGTTTTAGGAGTACTTAAAGACATTTACAGTATCATGTAACATCTGCCTACAACAAGCCCTCTTTTCTCTAACATATTTAGTAAAAGATTCTCTATATAATACAGAACAGGGAAAATTCATGAAGTTTACAGGATCATGTGAATATGTTTCATATTCAGACATCATGATGTGTTCCAGTGCAAAAATGGGACTCTCAAATTTGGTCACAGTAAAAACTCTTATGCTGACAGAAGCACTGTGGATTGGCAACAAGCCACCAGCAAGTGCCTATGGTTGAAGATGTGACCCAAATTTTACATGTTGTCACAGATATTTAAAGAAGGGGAACTGAAGTGCATTTGATTCATAAAATGTTCTGGCCTTTCCTTTTTCTTTTCTTAGTAGTCTCTAATCAAGTTGAAATTGTCTTTCTAATGAATTATTTGCTACCACAAACCCCAATGCTTTATTCACAAACATTGTTGAGGTGCCTGGGCAAAACCAGTCATAAATCATTACTCACATAGCTGAAATTTTTGTCAACATCTTTCATTTCCAATTTGTGTCAGGACAGGGCTTGTACTCACTTGAGTGCACATAGTGACAAGTTGAAACCCGAGCTGGGCTTAAAGTGATTTCCAGGCACAAGAGAGCTCCTCTCCTTTGGTGGGAAGTACACGAGGAGATTCTTACTGCATGCGATACTCAACAAGCATTCACAATATTTATTGAGCATAAAGTGGCCTCCATTAGATGAATTTATGTCAGCAGAGTTATTACTCGTGTGTGAGAAACATAAATAATAGAGCCAGAAGACCTCAGTATGCTGCAGTCTCAAAGCCATATGATATACAGGGGTTTGAGTGGGGAGCATTAGTATTGTGCAAGTGATTTGTTAATGAAAATATGTAATTTAAAGAGCACTCATTTCTAACGACGGAAGAATGGGTCTTTAAGTAGGAATCTTCTATCAAGTGCAAGTGGTGTAAGGGTCTCTGACTTAAATTTAATAAGAAAGCAGGAGTGCGAAGACAAGCCTTTCGAAAGTCAGAAAAAGCAAGCTAGTCCCTCACCCAAACCTCAGGAAACAGGGTCAGACTCCAGGGGAAAAAAAAGAATTTATGTAAATACACAAACTCCAGCCGGAGACTTAGTTGAAATATTTGGTCCTTTAAAATCTGAAACAAAAACCTTCCACAGAGCTAGCTGTCTAGGTTCTGGGATTTGGTAGAGCAATATGTTCCCTTGTGTTTTTATTCATGTCACCATAATGAAAGCTGACTTACTTTTTGAATAATATATACTTTATCTGCATTGTGAGAGGAGCTAAAATGGACAAAATTTACTGCAGGTTTATTTAAAGGGTGCCTCATACGAAATAGAGTGCCCATTATAGCTGTAAGGGTTTTTCAACACAGGGAATGGAAAAACTAGCAGAAACTGCATTTTCATTGTAAGCAAAACACCTTTAAAAACCTTGTGTCTCCTGCTGTGTGGACAGATGAAGGAAACCTTGCACTGTCATGCTAGCTTTGGGATGCCACATGGCCAAAGACCAGGATCTGGAAACCTTGAGGCTTTTTATAACAAAACATATCTGTGAATAGAGCAAAACAGACTTTGCTTTGGTGTTTCCCTCAGCAATGTCTGGATGTCAAAGGAACAAGATTTGGGACTTGCCTTGTCACACCACCTCTGCCATACAGATGCTGGAGGAGCTGTTACCCCATTTGATGCCTCTTTCAGCAGCTTGCACAAGGGACAGCCATCAGTTGTTGCTGCTGTGCAGCAGTCAACTTATCCCCATAACAAAATGCTACAGACTGCAGCTGGATCTGGTGAATAACTGGGGAGCAATAGAGGACTGGAAGGAGTCAAACTGTAGAAATGTCCATGGAAAAAGTTACTTGGCATATAAACTTTGTGGATGTCTTTTCCTCCATCATCCTGTTCTAAGACTGATTGAAATTATTTCAGCAGCCACTGCTGCTGACTACTTTTTCGTCTTTTATAACAAAGCACCCCACAGTGCATTAACCACCAGCTGATCAGAGCAGGCAATATTTGCCCTGGATATTCAAGCAGATTCTGGCCCTGCAATTCTGTTAAAACATCAGGAAGCCACAAAGCACATAGGAATCATAGGATCATAGAATCTTTTAGGTTGGAAAAACCTCAAAGATCATCAAGTCCAACCATTAACCAAACACGGCTTCCTTTCTCCTTATTTGTCCTAGTTAATATAGCCCCTTTGCAGAATGCATAGAACATGTCATTGCAATAGAAAGCAAATTATTTGAGATTTAGCTGCTCTTCCACACATACTTCTTCTACAGATCACTTGGATGCAGGAGTCTGTCTAGCAAAGTTAAGAGGTAAGGGACACCACAAGAAATGTATTTTTCATGCCTTAAGTGTTGTAACTTCCGATGGGCTGCTTGTGTCCCAGCCATCCAGATGAGCACAAGTGCAGAACTCAGCTGCCGGTTTCACTTCACCAGTGCAAGGAAGAATTAACCATATCTACAGCATTACCAATGGGTTACATTGTCTTTTCATCCCTCTCTGTGTCCAATGCAAGAACACAGTCCTCCACTGATTTTTTGCTTACTGCTATTAATGTTATTTTGGTGAACAAAAAAAAAAAAAAAGGCAAAGTGGCAGAGTATCTAACTTCTAATAGTAAATCTTCCCAATAGTTTTTGCAGTAGAAATAGGTCTTGGACATAAGGAGATGCTCTGGGAAGCTTGTAAGTCTAAGGGATGAAATCCATACACCCTCATCTTATCCTGGTGGTAGAGCAGAAGCAAGCTTTCCTTTAGGTACCTGCTTTTCCCCCGGCTAGTGGAAATTGCAGCCTTCAAAAGTGAATGGTTCTATGAAATGGATCAGGAAAGGTGAGCCCACTTTGCTGAATTATTGTTATACTAGAATAAAATTCATTCCAGAAAGTGAATGCCAGCAGACACATGAGCACGCAGCTGGACAAAACAACTGTGCTGCAAGAACACAGTAGGAAGTGACCCTATGTGCAAGGAATCCCAATTCTTTTGTACAAAGCCAAACATGAAACTATAACAGGAAGCATTCCTGGTAATTAAAACCAGAGTCTCACTGCAATATCTGATAGCCAAACAGGTATGAACTATTTAGACATGACTAAATCTTGTATTAACAGAAGATCATTGCACCTAAATTGGTTTAGTTGGAAGTTAAAATGGTTGTTTTTTTAATAGTGTCTGCGCACAAGACAGCACGGCGCAATCCAGTTGAGAAACAAACCAAGGACTAAGCTGTTCAGTGCACCAGAAGCAGGTGTAAAACAGGGGACAGTAGACATCCTCATGGTTTTATAGGATTGTGTGGGTGTTAGGAACCTCTGACACCTGAATCACAGCTGAGCTGTGATTTCAGTTGCAGACCTTTATAGCCAAGAGCATTGATGCTTTTTTATTTGAGGAACATGAGCTGGAGCCAAGTAGTAATTAGCTGGAGCTCTACTAGTAGAACTGCACAGTGATGTTCAAACATGGGCTTGCTTCTGCTAGCAAAACATTTTGTGCCAATGCTTCCAAATAAGGCAGAGCAGAAAGTATTTTCCTAGGTCTGTATAATTCTCTGCCAAGAAGGATCTGAGTCTCTCAAGAACCGTAAAAAGTCTCAGTACTTTCTAAGTTAATTAACTGTGCAATGGGCCAGGTGTTACTCCATGATTAGTTTGTGCACAGGATTTTTAACCAGCACAGGGAAAAAAGACAGAGCATCAATAGGACACAAGAGCTCCCTCTGCTCCCACTTGCACACCTGTAAGGAATCTGGGCAAGATCCAAACCTCAGCACCTCAGCACTAACCACAATAACATATGTAGCTTCAAGGGGAAGGATTCATTTCATCTAATTCAAATTTTTTGGTGAGTAGGTGCCCGGCCTAATACAGTTGTACAGTGGAGAGACTTAGGCATTTCTGTGAGAAATTTGTCCCATTCATCTCAGGTGGCAGCCAATCTGATGTAGGATTGGCACCTCACTTCTGATACTTGGTTGCACATCTAAACCCTTGCATTCTCTCTTTGGTCCTTTGCTAAATGCATGCTCAAGGGAGCTGGTTCATCAGAAATCTGTTTCTTCTCCTCTCCTCTCCCAACCTCTCCTCTCCGAACCTCTCCTCTCCTCTCCGAACCTCTCCTCTCCGAACCTCTCCTTCTCTTCTCTCCTCTCCTCCTCTTCTCTCCTTCTCTTCTCTTCTCCTCTCTTCATCAGACATGACATAGACTATATGCAAAATTTTGAGAAGATGCAAGTTGCAATTAAAACCATGTTATTTGTAAAGGTCACGGCTGGGGAAGGAGTAGAGAAGAGGAAGGGGAAATTATTTAATTTTATACAGTTTTTTTAAGCAGCATTAACCCTGAGATGCAAGTGCATTTTGAGGTAGTCTACCTACACCTTCTTCTGCCAATCTCCCCTCTTTACCTCAGATTGTCCCCTGTGGTAATGTGACCTCGCTAAAATGAAGTGAATCATGCACAAACTCTCACCACACTGAAGAGGCTAGGAGGGAACAAGGACAGGAGAAGAATGGAAAAGTGGGTTGTGTGAGAAGGAATAGTTGCAAAACTGTACAGGAGGAACACACAAAATTTGCCTGAAGTATTGAACACACTTCTTGTCTGACTGGTGCCCTAATGTCTCAGCAAAAACTAAAGAAAAGCAACGTTCTTGCCTCAATAAGCAAATAATGGATATGAAAGGATTTCCTTTGTTCTGGAGCTATTTGTTAATTTTTGCCTTCATGTCTTAAATTTATTTATGTTTCACCATGATTAGCTGTTGCAGTCCTTAATTCAGGCACTTAACTCTTTGATCTAGTCCTAAAACCAGATAGATTTTAGGGTTAATAAAATTTTGACCTTGTGATCAGAAAGAACCACAAAACCAATGAGAAAACCCTAATGTTCCTCTCATTCCCTAGCAAAAGTGGCATTTTGACTGAGACAATTCTGCCTTCTGATGTTCTGCTGCCAAACTTTGAGCACCATCAATCGTATTAGTATCTTCCTCCTTTTCAGTGGGACTAACCGTGATGGAAGGGATGTCTCAAGGATAAGTGAGAAAGAACTTGGGCCTTCAGCGGCTACAGGTAGAGGAGGGATGAAAGAAATTACTCTTGGTAATTCAGCTCAGATAACTCTCTCTCATTAGTTTATTTCTTCTTGACCCCTTGAATGGTATTATTAAATCTAATCCACTTTTAAAAGAGAATCTTGATTCCATGCATGTGGGTGCAACCCTACAGTAGTTCTGCTGGAGCTCCCACTGCTGCTGTATTCACTTGACCAAGCAATTTTTATTTGCATGAACACATCTATAACATGTTACTCGCATGAATAGCTCCAGATTTTTCTTCTAGGCCAGCAGCCTCAACACCAGGTTTAGACACCTGCATTCACTTGCCTGCAGTGTAGGGGCTGTGAACCTGCTGTACAACCTCACGCTGCAGGTAGGGAGAAGCTGGGCCTTGAGTAGTTACCTTCATATCAGTGTCTGGCAGGCTCAAAAACATCTTTGATTGCCCTTGATTGCCTCATCACACTGAATGCTTAAATTCAAGCAACAGACCTGAACCCTGATCAGTTTAGCCAATGGAGACTAAAAAGGGATTCAGAGCATAGGTGCACACCTGAGGGTGAAATCAAAAGGGTCTTTAGAACCCTTGAGCTTTACTGGATGGGCCTCCAAGTCTACAACAGGAGCCTGGGCACATAGCATGTATGTAAGGCACCTGAGCCTCTCCCAGGCCAGTTAAGGGTAGATCTGTGCTCATGTGTGCACTGCTCACACGCTGAGTTACCTACAGCCAGGTAGGCACGTGAGTGAGATGCTCAGCACATGGCAGTACACACTGACTCCCTGCAGGGTGTGTTAATCTTGGTTCCACACTGCCACAACCACAGCCACAGGGCTTCTAGCTGTGCTGATCAAAACTGGCTCAGGATTGCCTGCAAATGCCAAGCAGACATACACCAGGAATTAAGTATCTTTTCCTTCTTTCCTATTCAGAAATTTGACCAAATTATTATTATTTAAATAAGTTGAGTTTTCCATGTAATCGAATGTAAATAAAAACCATTTAATTTCCTTACTGTTGAGGGATTATAACGGGTTCTGTATCTTCCACAGTAGTTTATAGAATGATGTTCATTACCATAATTTGTTTCTCCAGCACATTCTTTCTGTCTGCAAGGTTTGACAGTTTGGAGCCTTATTTGCTCTGCAGTGTTATCTCTTATATCTATCCCTGGCTATATACTGTCATTTTAATTTTCAAACCATATCAGAAGAATCCTTGAAGAACTCAGGCCAACATCTAAATAATATTTTCCACTTAATGCCCCTCTGAGCGACTAAGTCTCTTGAGAGTAATACGACTTTCATTCTTAGATTCTTTCTCCAGTGAATACAAGTGCTGAATGTGCTATTTTTCTGTCTTTAAGAGGAACAAAAACATGTCCATAAGGAGAAATACTCTGAAACATTTTGATTCCAAAATATCCAAGTATTTAATGTTGGTCTGTTTAATTGACATGAGCTCCATTTCAGGTCAACCAAGGGTTGAACCAGATTTCTCAGCTGGGGTCCATTGCCTTGTGATGTTGTGGGTTTGGAGCCCGATGCTATTATGTTTCCATGGAAAACAGTTTGACCACACTATGCTTCCCTGAATGATAAGACCTTCTCATCGGTGTTATTTGGAAACTGATGGCCTTCAGGAACGCCACCCAAAGTAAAATATAAGTGCTTGTTCCCATGCATCTAAATGACATGAAAAGAAAGGTTAAAATTTATAAGACTTGAAATTAAACCTTTTGAGCAGAGTCTTTTGAATTAAGCTTAACTTTTCTGAAAACAAAATTGAAAATTGAAAAACTTAAGTAAAGCTTTCTACTGACCAGCTGTAGCACAACAGGTGACTCTAGAAGTTGTAAGTAATGCACCATGCATACAGGTTTTGTGTTGATGAAATAAAAGTTGATTTACTACCCCTTATAAATGTCATATGTCAACTGTTCATATGCATGAGCAAGCAAAGGCAAGATACATTTAATAAAAGCATAAATACATAGTTGATGGCAGTCAAATATGTAGCAAGATACTTGTAGAATTGAAATCATCTATTAAAGTTTATAAAACTGATTTTACATTATTTTTATCCTGCTTTTTCTTGTGTGGATACTTCTTAAGACAATAATTTCATTAGGTGATCAGGTGAATTAGTTTAGAATTATAAAAGTTCTGAAATACTGAAAATGGCAGATAACTGATTAATATGAGTACATAAGGAAATATTACTGCTCTGACACAATGGTACCTACATTTGCCACCCACAGTGTTTTCCCTGAGCAACCAGTACCCAGTTTAGTTCTCACCAAGCCAATGTGTAGACACATTCATCGTAATTATCACTTTACTAATTGTCACTTCATGGCTGTCTGTGTAAAGGATGGTATAATTACAGAATCATATTACAGATAATGTTATTTATTCGATAGTCTTTCCTGGATACCTGTAAGTAAATAACTCTTCCTGGGACTTTTTCTCTATGGATACATTCCATAAATATGGCTTCAGCAAGTACTTTTAATTTTCTATCTCCATGTATTTGTGGGTCATCTAACTCTAAGGTCTTGAAAATGCTGTACAAATGGGAGGATGGCTAGAAATAAAGTTTGATTTCAGGAAACCATTGAAGATCTTATTGTGAAATAAAGAGGGTTTTAAAAAAACCCAAACAAAAAAACCAGAAAGCTTTTTTAATAATCTGACATTTTATTGACTATACTAACATTTAATTTTAGATTTTCTCTTGATCTTCAAAAACTGCTCAGTCCAATTAAAGTGGCACAGAACTGTATATGGTAGTTGTGGTGATTTGACCCTGGTTGGACACCATGGAAGGGTGTGAAGTTCATGAATGAAGCATCAAATGCCTTTCCTTTGCAGGGAGTAGGGCTGGAGCTCACAATTCTTTTGCTTTGGATGAAGTTAATGCCCATAGATGGACAAAGGGGTCCCAAACAACCTTCAGCAAACCACACAGTGCATCTACCATTTGTTGATTATATGGTCTAATAAGATTATTTGAAAACTCTGACCTCAGATCCTGAAGATTTGGGTTGTTTTTCCGATCTAGTTCTGTTTCCTAGGACATATCTTTGTCAGCTTTTCATGAACAATTTTTCTTCAACGTTCCAGTTATTTTGTGTTGCTATGGCACAGTTATATTATGCTGTTGTTGCCGTGTACAGGTGTTGCTACAGAGAGAGTGGCAGCATGCCTCTGCTCCCTGGGGGGAATACAGGTTTGTTTTTAGGTTCCTGGGCAGTTGGGATGTCTCCAGAACAAGAGAGATGCAGAGAGATGCAGGCAGTTTTTGGGAGTGCCTATCACCTACCTGCAGGGCTGCAATCTTTGTCCCACAGAGGAAGAACCACAGCAAACCTCAGGTTTGAAATAAAGTTGCGTTTGATCCATAGACCTCACATAGCTTTCTGTGACACTACAGTCAGGACATGAAGTGAGGTAGCTGACTCAGTCCCTG
Source organism: Manacus candei (assembly GCF_025592945.1). Classification (NCBI taxonomy): domain Eukaryota; kingdom Metazoa; phylum Chordata; class Aves; order Passeriformes; family Pipridae; genus Manacus; species Manacus candei. Next base: position 8,304,097 of record NW_026138089.1, read on the forward strand.
AGCTGGCCAACTGGGAGCCAGCTCTGGGCTGGAAGTCACAGAATCACAAAAGGATTTGGGTAGGAAGGGACCTTAAAGATTATCTAGTTCCAACCTCCATGTTATGGGCAGGGACAACTTCCACTAAACCTGGTTGCTCAAAGCCCCATCCAATCTGGCCTTGCACACTTCCTGGGATGCAGCATGTTATCTCCACTAGTGCACTGCTTTGTCTGGACTAATAGAACCTGCTTCACAGCATGTTCCTTTGCTTGTGCTTAAGTTGATCGTGTTTTTGGGACTGGTGGATGTGTGGTATGTCAGGAGCATGAAGGCTGCGATAAGTGAGCTTGTGTCTGGTCCTGATTGCTTAAGCAGCTTCACAGCCCTCTCTCAGGAGTTTTCTGCTCCCAAAATGACCAAGAAAATTGGGCTATTTCATGTGAGGACTTCAGGTATTACAACTGTAGGAGTTGTATGAAGGGGTAATGTATTGGGAAGCTAAAAATAGTCTGGAGACCTTTGCCCATAGTTGCAGGCACTGTGTTAATTCACGGCTACTTGAGGCAGAGCTGCACAGCTTCATCACTTGGCTACTGTTACCCTGCAGGTTTGAGGTGGCTACCTATGCTCAGGTACTCAACTTTTTTGTCTCAGTCTTCAATGGCAACATCTCTTCCCACACCTCTCGAGTGGATGGACTGCAAGACAAGGACTGGGGAAGCAGAGTGCTTCCCACTGTAACAAAGATCAGGTTCGTGACCACCTGAGGAACCTTATCATAGGTAAGTCTATGGGACCTGATAAGATGCATCCCAGAGTCCTGAGGGAATTGGTTGATATACTTGTCAAGCCACTTTCCACGACAAAAATCATGGCAGGTAGTGAAGTCCTAGGTGACTGGGAAAAGGGAAACATTGTATCCATCTTTAAAAAAAGGTAGAAAGTAGGACCCTGGGAACTACTGAACTGTGAGTCTCACCTCTGTACTCAGGAAGATCATGAAACAGATCCTCCTAGAAGTTATGTTAAGGCATAGGGAGGAGAGAGAGGTGATTTGAGACAACCAGACTGGCAAGTCCTGCCTGACTAATCTAGTGGCCTTCTATAATGGAGAACATCAGTGGACAAAGGAAGGGCTACAGATGTCATTTATCTGACTTCTGTAAAGCCTTTGACATGGTCCCCCACAACATCCATCTCTCTAAATTGGAGAGAGAAGGATTTGATTTGCAGCCTGTTCAGTGGATAAGGAATATGTTGGATCATGGCATCCAGAGGGTAGTGGTCAATGGCTCAGAGTCCCAGTGGACGTCAGTGACAAGCAGTGTCCCTCAGGCGTCCATATCAGTATAAGTGCTGTTTAATATCTTCATTAAGGACATAGACAAAGGGATAAAGTTCACCCTCAACAAATTTGCAGATCATACCAAGCTGAGTGGTGCGTTTGACACATCTGAAGGAAAAATGCCATCCAGAGGGACCTGGACAAGCTTTAGAACTGGGCCCATGGGAATCTCATGAGCTTGAACAAGACTGAGTACAAGGTGCTGCACCTGGCTCAGAGCAACCCCAGATTTCAATACAGGCAGGGCATGAACAGACCGAGAGCAGCCCTCCTGAGAAGGACTTGGGGGTGCTGATGGATGAGAGGCTGGACATGAGCTGGTCATATGCACTTGTAGCCCAGAGACCCAACTGTATCCTGGACTATATCACAAGCAGTGATTCTCCCCCTCTACTCTGCTCTCGTAAGACCCCACCTGGAGTACTGCATTCAGTTCTAGGGTCCCCAGCACAGGAAGGACATGGACCTGTTGCTACTGTTGAAGACAGTCCAGAGGGCTACTAAGATGATGAGAGTGATGGACAATCCCTCCTACAAGGGAAGTCTGAGACAGTTGGGTTTGTTCAGCTTGGAGAAAAGAAGGCTCCAGAGTGACTTTATTGCAGCCTTTCAGTTCCTGAAGTAGTCCTACAAGAAAGCCAGAGAGGGACTTTTCACAAGGGTGTGTAGTGACAGGACAAGGGGGAATGGCTTTAAAGAGGGAGTAGGTTTAGATTAGATATTAGGATATTATGTGAGGGTAGCGAAGCACTAGAATAGGTTGCCCAGAGAAGTTATGGATACCCCATCTCTGGAAGTGTTTAAGGTCAGGCTGGATGGTGCTCTGAGCAACCTGGTCTGGTGGAAGGTATCCCTGCTCACAGCAGGGACACCTAGAGGATATATAAGGTCTCTTCCAACCAAAACCAGTGTATGATTCTGTAATTGTACCTGCTCCTAGACAGAGACATATACACAACAGGTATGGAGGAGCTGCAGAGGAGAAAGTCATAGAAATTGGATCTTCTTTGTCATCCTCTGTGTAACAGGCCGCTGTAACGTTCCCGTTTCCACTGCTTTGAGCCTCAGAGCACTTTTGGCCAGAGTGTATCTTTTGCAGTTTGAAGATCAGAGGGAGAATCCATCATTCTCCTTTTTCATTTATTCCACTGGCTGATCTCCTTCACTATTAAAAAATGTGTTCCCTATCAGAATAATGCCTGCCTTAAAAAATAGAAAAGGTATTAGTTGGAGACAGTTAAACATGACCTAAGTAAAACTCAAGAGTGATTGAGCTGTCCCCATTCCAAGGTCTGGTTATTGCCCACAGCATATCAAGTGTTATTTCTTCTGGTAGTGTCTGTCCCTGAAACAAAAGGACCTCAATTTAAAGAATCACTTAGTTACTCACACAAACAATGATGAGATATTAAAAAATACATGAGAACTGAAGGCTCCATCTGTCTTGTAAGAGTAAGTTCCACATAACCACATATTACTGCATAGGCTTCCTGGTGGGAAAACCCTTACTCAGTCAGGAAGGATCACTTGTCATTGCTAGAGAGAGGAAAGAGACAGTCTGTCCCGGTCTGGCTGGTTTGCTGGGTAGAACAGCTTTGTTGTAGTAGGGTTCACAGATATCACAATTTGTGAAGGACTCAAAATTATTTCATTGCACTGCTGACCTTTTGGCAGAGCACTGCACCATGTACAAGACTCAATCCTTTCAGCTGTTTGAAGCACAGGTAATGCTGTTGAGAGGGCTGTCATTAACCTGCCCTTTTGCATGCGTGTTTTTCCCTTCACCCCCTTCTATAGCCATTGCATAACCTCTTTGGAGCAGGCAGTATTCCCCACTGTGTTTGTTCAGTACCCAGTGGAATGAGGCCTGCCCATGTTATGCAAATAGTTGCACGTATTAAATACCAGTGTTTGCTCCTGTCATGCCATTGCTCACCAAGAAAGTGAACTATCACTGTTTTGAAATTGCAATACATTAGACAGACTAAACAGTTAAGCTCATGGAAACCAGACATTTCACTCCAGCACTTCCTCTTCCTTTTGTTTTTAAACTTGCTTTCCTGTCACATGTTATCCTGTTCCACACTTCATCCCCTACTGTCAGCTGCCGACCTAGAGCCCCTTGTACATGGAAGCACAGAGGCTTGCCTTCAGGAGCAGTACTGATCTCCACAGCAAGGTTTGGTGATGCTGAGGCATTTCAGTGTCACTCATGCTCTCTTCCTGGAAAGGAAGGCAGTTTACAGACTCAACACCTTTGGCTTGGAACCCCAAAATCTCACCCCTCACTTCCCACCATCATTGCCTGGCAAAGTTCCTCCTCAGGGTCAGGAATCATGTAATCATAGATTTGTTAAGGTTGGAAAATACCTCTAAGATCAAGTCCAGCTCTTAACATAGCACTTCTAAGTCCACTTCTAAATCATGTCCTCAAGTGCCACATATGCACATTTTTTTGAACACTTATAGGGGTGGTGATTCCACTGCTTCCCTGTGCAGCCTGTTCCAATGCCTAACCACCCTTACAGTGAAGAAATTTTTCTTAATACCTAAACTAAACATTCACTGGCACAACTTGAGGCCATTTCTTCTTGTCCTGTCATTTGTTACCTGGGAGAAGAGACTGATCCCAAGTTGCTACAGCCTCCTTTCAGGTAGCTGTGGAGAGCAGTAAGGTCTCCTCTCAGCCTCCTTTTCTCCAGGCTAAACAACCCCAGCTCCTGCAAACACTCCTCATAAGACTTGTTCTCCAGACCCTTCACCAGCTCTGTTGATGAAGGAAGGAGCTGGCTGTAGTGCTCCTCTGCTCGTGCAGCCACTGTGTTTGTGGACACGTATTTCTAACCCATGTGCCTGCACACATCATGTTAGGAGAAACATCAGGAATACATCTGGCTGGCATTTACTGAACTGCAAACAGAGAGAGCAAATGGCTAGGAGCAGGCAGGCAGTCTCACTGGGCAGATATACTGTCATAGCAAAAGGGGAACATAGAGCAAGTTGGGACATGCAGGAGTGATAGGAAACATTGGTGGAGGCAGCAGTGAGACCAGAGCCCAAGCTGGCAGGATGGGTTTTTTGGAATGGGTTAGTAAGAGAGGACAGTTACTGGAGTAGAACTGCTGGACTTGCTGCTGTCCCAGGTGCAGACAGAGAATGGGCACTCGAGCAGGTGAGGAGAAACTGTAAGAACCATTTTGAAAAGGAAATGAGGACTGAAGAAAAGCAAGCTCCCTGTTTGGGAAGTAAAGTAATAACGCACTGAGGTAGCTGAAACATTAAATGGCTTTTGCCATTAGTTTCCTGTTCATTACTTGCTGATTGAAAACAAATGGATTTTATGGGAAATGGAGGGGATTGTCTTGAAAGTTCTGGAAATCAAAGGACATAGAAAGAGGGAAAGGGGAAAAGGGAAAGGTTCACAGCAGTGGCTTCCCTGAAAATGTCAGATGCAGGGATGTGCCAGTCTCCTCTCATGCAGGCTCCATTGCTGAGGGACAAATGAGTTGTGTGGGTGCAGAGGAATGGAGTGGAGGATCAGACCCCACTGTCTGGATACAGAAAAACACCCCAAACTGTGCTACAGTGGCATACTATCAGAGGGACATCAAGGACTTGCTGAGGGAAAGCGCTGCCTATATCCTACAGCTTCCTGACCCATACAATCAATTCCTTTGGCAAAATGAGGGTTGCCTTTTGTAGCAGGTCTGCTTGGAAAGCAGCCCAGGACAATTCATATAACAAAAAACCTTTGAGCCTGGTAATAGGCATTTACATATTGTTCAAGATCTTTCTTTATTCCTGTGACTGGATTCAGGGCATATTACAAATTTCAAGTTTCCCTTGAAATAGCAAGGGTGTATTTAATACAGTGTTTCCAACCAGATAAATCATACTGGGGAAAAAGGTCTGCCCATATTTGGCAACAGAGTTAATTCATTCCCCAAGCTTAACAGCAATCTGACTAATCAACTTGCATATTCTTGATTACAGGCTCTTACTTGCTTTTAAAGACAGACTTATCTCTGCAAATTCAGTGATTTTTCAAATCTCTGTACCTAGAAAGAAGAAAATAAGCGAGAAATGATTTATTCCTGTCTTTGTTTACTTACTAGATATCAGAAGTGAACAGTTATGTGTCCTTTCTTTCTTATCTTTCTTTTTCTCTTTCTTTTACTTTTTCTCTTTCTTTCTTTCATTTTTTCTTTCTCTCTTTCTTTCTTTCTTTCTTTCTCTGTTTCTCTCTTTCTTGCAGCTTCTCCCCTTCTTTAGAGTAATTTACATTAAGACATAGATGTACCTGTCTATGTAAATATAGACAGATACCTTTCAGGACAATGGCTTAACAATGCTGATAAAGAGAAACAGCAAAATCAGAGCCATCCTATTACAGTTTTTCTATCAATTCTCTTTAACAATTTATATACAGGCACTTACTTGCCAGCTACCATAGCTGGGACTTGTTTTAATGCAATGAATACAATTTCTGTAGAGCAGAAATGCATGCTTTGCTTTACTCTTCTAGGATGAAAGGTGCTTGTTTAGGAAGATGAGGAGTTAGGGGAAGGAATAAATCAGACAAAAAGCTGAAGTTTCCAGGTAGCTCTCCCTTTATCTTTTCAAGCACGGAAATCAGCAAATATGATGCTATTTCCTTTAAGGAGAAAAGAGAGCTAATATTCACACGAAAACTATGTTTATGATTAGTCAATGTGACTTAAGGTTTCTGGAATGAAGCAAGTTTGATGCCAAATATGGAGAGTTCCTTTCTAAATTGCATCACAGTTGCTCATAGAGGTTATTTGCAGTTCGAATAAAAGGCTTGGGGGTTAACTTCAGAGTACCTTAAATGATGATGGCTGAGCTCTGTTACTTTCAGGTTGGGAAGTCTGAACTTTTCCTCTCTTTCAGCTGAAGTCTGGTAGCCAAAGAAGGAAGATGTGCAGTGCTTCTTCTGAACCAAGAGATGCATAGATTCTGTTGCTGTTTCTGATGTATGGAGCAGTGTGGGTGACACATGGGATGCATTCACTCACTCTGCGTGGTTATCTGGTTTCTCTTGGGATCCTGCTTCCTGATAATTATACAAATGAAGAAGTGCCATCTGAAGAAAATAACAGAAGGGTTCAATGGTACTGGTGAAGAAGTATCTCTTGAAAACATAATTCAGAGAAGAGTAAAATTCAATGTGCTGATGCAATATGAATGAACGTGTCAATTGCCTTCATGTTCTTACATGCATTTCAAAGCAGGCCTTGGCAATATTTTTCTGTATAAGAGTTTGTTCTTCTACTTTCCTGACATCAGAGATGCACCTTGATAAAATTAGGTCTTGCAGAAGCAGGGAAACAATTCCCGGGGGGCAAAGGATAAGGCACCTGCCTAGGGGAACACTACCAGGCAAAGAATTGGTTTCTGCTTGAGTGTAGAGACAGAGTGACTTTTCCTACCAGGCAGAAAATTCTGGTTTAAATCAAATTCAATTTTAATGGTTTAGGACATGTGAGGATAGGGCAGGGATGCAGAAGAAGGGGTTCCTCAAGATTTTGTTTTCTTTTCCTTCTTTCCCACAGTTTTCCTTAGAATTCAAACAACCTTGTGCAGCTGGAAGCTTTCATTACCTGTATTTGTATGGCTTTATGAAGATGCACAGAACACTGTGTACAGGGGAAAGCTGTGCCAAACAAATAGCATGTCTCCATCTTTGAGAGGAAAGATGAATGTCGAGACATACAAACCTAGAGAGCCTGACGAGCTTGTGATTCAAAAGCAAGAGCAGTAATATTTCGGCAACATTTTATGGGAAAAGTCTGGCATCCATCTGCACCCTGTTCTGTCATCCCTGTGCTTATGTAACTTGTACAGACCTGAATGGGTGTTTTATGGGTGTAATTGAAGAACACTGGAATTCTTTCTATTGACTTTAACAGGCTCTAAATCAGGCGCCATTATAGCCAGGATTTGCCAAAGTGATTAGTGACTTTGAATTACCCTTAACATTTGGGAAATCTCTTTGTGTCAGGGCTCATGGTAGACACAGTTAAGTTTGAAATATATGTGCATAAAGTGTGCCTATCAGTGTTACAAAGCCAACTTATATGCACCCTTTACGAAGAAAACTTTGTTGTAGTACGAAATAAATTCAAACTACATATGGAGGACAAAAAAAACCCTGGACTTGTCAACAGAGAGCAGAATGGGTCAATCAGGAAACAGGATATTTTGACAGCCTTTTCTGTTATCTCTGTATTTGGCTGCATTTAGCAAGCCAAGAAGACCCATAGAATCTCTGTTTTACCCCAGATTTTCTTCTGGATGCAGCATTTTTCTGTATTCTCCACTTAAGCTGCAGCCCTAGAATTTAGGCCTGTGTTTCCTGCGCCTCTGTGTAGCACTGTATGGAGACAGGGAACCCAGCCCTGGTTATACATTTAGATCTTGTGTAACCCAGTGATAGGTTTGACCCCTACCTTGTAAGAAATGTGTCAACCAAAAACTTGTTTCAATGCCACTTGTAACAACCATCTAAACTACTACATCTGGAGGTGAACTGTTTCTTCGGGGTTTTTTTGTTTGGTTTTGGTTTTTTTTAATTAACATCCAGCTCACTTTGGGTTAGATTTGATCTGCCAAGATCCCTCTTTGGCCTGTTCTGCTGACAGCTGCTTTACATTCTTTGACAGTGGTTTTACAAAAGTGGCCATGAGCAGGACATAGGTCAGATGAAGTGTGGTCAGTCCTGCTACCTGCTTTCTATGGTTGCTCCCTGGTCTTCAGCCTTGGCCCAGGAGCAGGATGTGATCCCATGGTCGTTATGCAGGTATCCTCCATCTTACTTGGTGACACATCTTTCACATGGTAGAAGTGCCTCTGTGCCTTGGTGAGAGGTTTAGCAGAAGTTACCTGCCATGCTAGCACAGCCACCCATGTCCTGTGACAGGCGTTATCTGTCTGCCGGTACAGGAGAGGTGTACAGTGAGTCAAAAAATACAGACTGTATGACTTGCCCAAGAAGCTGCTACTTTCACATCAAACATTAAGCTTTGACAGCAAAATAGAGTGTGGTGATGTCCCATCCACTATGTATTTTAAATAACTAAAGGTTTGACTAGGTGTCCTAGTTAGGACAACTGAGATCAGTTCATCATGGTGGGTGTAACCCAAAACTGTATTCTATAGCCTTCCATGTCATTTCCCAGAAACTAGACTATTGTTGTCAATAGACTATTCGCACCCTCTGCCCATAGAGCCTGACTCCTCAGGCTATAAACTAGGTGTTAAGAGGCCTGTGAGATAGGAGGATGTTTCTGTCCTCACACCCTTTGTGGAACTCCCCGCCCTGAGGGGAGCACTGAACATTCCTGCCTGAACTGGAGGATATATAATCTTGGAGTTTTGGAACATTTTGCTACCCACTCGTGGGATCCAGAGGAAGGCTGCATCTCATCGCTCTCAACCAGACTTAGACCACCACTGGACTGCGATCACCAGTTCTGGCCAGACTGCAGCAGCTCTCCCACCAGCAGGTTCTTCCCCTCTCCCTTTACTTTGGACTCAAACAGGGCCCAAGGAACACCACTTTGTTCAGGCCCCAGGGTACTGGGTTATACATTTGGGTTTTTGTGGGTTGAGACCAATTGTTTGTTTGTATTATTGTACTTACTGTATTATTTTAATAAATTGTTATTCTGACTTATAATCTCTCCTTGAGTTGAGTTCATTCCCCCTGCTGGTTAACTTTTAAACCAGCACACTAGGTGTGGGATGTATAAGCTAAACTCAGTTCAGTTCCCTCACTTTACCTCTGTGACCACATCCTCTGCAGTTTAGTCTCTGCAGTGAGCTTGCTTTATCAGCAGGAGTGAAAAGGAGTAGTTCCATCCTGAATAACCTGGATTTTGGAAAATGGAGAGTGGAAAAATGGAGTAGGAATTCCCTCAGGCTAAAGAGCAAACTGGATATGAGAAAAGGCTGCCATGGACATCTCAGGTGCAGACCACAGTGAATCTGCAGCTTATGTGCATCAGATCGTAGGCATCCATTACAGTCCTCTGGCAGTCTTTCTTGAAAGGCTGGGCTTACACTGCAGTTGCCCAGGAACTTGGGGCAGATGTAGCTGAATGCTCACCAAGAATAAAGAAATGCAAAATAAAATCAGAAATCCCTCAAGATATGCCACGGTGAGGAGAAAGGGGAACGTCTGGGAAAAGCAGGCAGAAGTTGTTTCTGAACACAGGGAGAACACGTGAAGTTGTTACAAAAGGAAGTGGTTTAGTTGCTGTATAAGTGTTTTAAATAAATGAAACATTTGAATTCCATGAGGATCCTGCTGCTAAGCATCAGACATGTCCAAGGTAAACCTGCCTGACCTGGTTTTCTCAAGGGAGGAAAGAGGAGGAATACTTTGACTCTCAAACGGGCTTAGGGATCACGTATGTGCCCTGTTGCTCAGTCTGATCAGGACTAGGATACTTCTGGACAGAGAAGGGGCTACAGCTTGAAGCACTTGTAGAATTTCAGAATGATAGGGAAAGGTATCCGTGAAATTTAACAGCCTCTATGCTAGAAAGTAGCTGGGAAAGAGTTTCTGGACTTTGTTTTACAGATGTAAACATTTAAAAGAAAGACATGGTGTAGTGTATGCATGCTTTCACTATCCCATGAAGGATACTGTAGGTAAAATTTAGCATCAAAAGCAGAAAACAAACTGCAGATCTTACTTGAGGACCTTATGCCATAGAGGTTAAAACAACCATCAGACCTACTACACACCACTACTGTGTAGTGGTGTCTTAGTGAATGTGATTGCCCCCAACTCTAGCAAAGCTGAACATTTCATGTTTCTATTAGTAGTGCTGGCTTCATTTACTAATGGGTCCCAGTGGCGCTTCTCTCAGTTTCAGAGATTCTGTGATCAAGACTAGAAAAAATGGATGCATAAGTGCTGTTCTCCTGCTGGGAGAGGTAGGTGATGTTTCACACAGATACTCACTCTCATTTCCCTTACAGTGGCAGTTCAGGGTATGTTTAACTCTCAGCCTCTGAAAACTAGTATTTTTTTTTTTTTACAGGATGTGGTACTGCCTTTCTGTGTCATCATAGAAAATAACAGAGAAGCTTGCAGTGACACAAGTTTTAAGCAATCCAGTCCCAGCCTTAGTGGTTGCTTTCTGCTTGGGATGGGTGCCAGGGGTGCTGTAATCTCATCAAGAGACAGCCCTCTCCTTCAACTCTGGAGTACAGCACTTCTAGGAAGCAGTGCCAGCTCCTCCCTGCCTTTTTCTAGGGTGCCTGCTGTCAGCTGAAGGGAGATACTGAAATGGTGTGTGCCAGTACAGTCTCCTTGCATTTCTCTGAAGCACCTGCCTGAAGTACTGACAAGCACAAACCTCAAAGCTACAGTAGCAGCATCCCCAGTGGGACTTCATATGAGGGCAGGCAAGGTGATTCTTATCTACAAGTAAATTTATGTCAGTGCAACTTCCCTGACGTCAGCTTGGGGTACGAGCTTACACAGGTGAACATCAGAGCTGGCTGCAGTGCAGGTCCCCACACAGGCAAACAAGTGTGCAGGTCCCTGTGCAGGCCACGTCTCAGTTGTCCCCAGCCCACACTACCTCTGTGCTACCACAGTTGCTCCTCTGTGGTAGCATGTTTAGAGGCTGCTCCTGCACACCTACACACAGGGCAGGCGGGGTGGCCACCACAGTGCTGGCACACACTGACTCATGCCTGCTTCTCCCTCACATGCCTGAGGTGCCTCTTGTTTCCAAGGGGAACAAGCTCAAGGGAAGCCATTACGAGAGGATGCAGCAGGGGATGCAATCCACCGCAGGGGAAAGACTACTATGTTGCAATGCCATTCTCTTTTCCTCCCGATCCCCCCCCCTTTTTTTTCTTCTTTATCTTTTAAATCCACACTGGGTTTTTAGTGTGAGCAATGCTTTTCTCCAGATGCTAGCAGCTAGCTACCAGCTTTTGCTCTTACCTGAAGCACAGCCATGTTCATAATTTTACTGAGGCTGCACAAAGAGATACCTTTATCTTGCGAAGTTTTATTTTTTTAGGAGGTGGGGCAACGTTTTGTATTAAAACCTCCCACAGATGTGTGCATTTCAGCTTCTGGTGGCATGGGCATTTTTGTCAAATTACTTTAATTATTCCGAGAAGTTATAAACCGATTGAAATTGAGTTAATTGTAGAGCTTTCACTGTAGTTGTGCTAGAAATCAATTGCTGTAAAGAACTGGGCTCACACTGTTTGCAACCTTTATCTCCAACCATAAGAAACAGGAAACCTATGTGGGTTTTCTTGCAACAACCTGACATTTATAGTTGCTTTCAGAGCAACAGCTATGGAGATTATGCAGCAGTGCAGCACAGCTCTCAAAGGGAAAAATTTATCAGAGAGGCTCCTGTCCAGCTTTGGTATGCATTTGAAAGAGAGTCACTTCAATTTGCGAATGGTTCTTTGTTTATCTGCTTTTCTTCCCAGTGTTTTGTATGTTTTCATCTCCACTGGGGTGCTGGGCAAACTGGGATCAACCTTTCAGACTCGAAATCCAGAGTCAGCTCCAGGGAGCAGCAGGAAACCTCTTTAGGTGCGCCAGGGACCCGTGTTTCCCAGTCCACACATTCATGACTTGGCAGTTCTTTCCTCACTGTTTCCAGCAGGATCCTAAGGAAACAAAATCTACCTTTCCTCCTGCCCTGCGTAGGGCAAAGAAAGGACTAAGGAGTATGAATACTCCCTCTTGCCTCTCACCCTTCACTGCCAACCAATAGTCTGTATCATAATTGCCATAATCCCTCTAAGATGGGGCAGCACTAGCTAGGCATGGACAGTTTCAAAAGAACCTTTCTTAATGCATTACATTCTAACTGTTGTGCTTGGCTGCTTGCTTGAGGGTTAAAAATGAGTCTTGAGAGTAGAGATTACAGTGGCCATGAGAAGATGATTTAGGGAGTCTACTTTCCTCTTTCTTTTCCTTTTTTTTTTTTTTTAAGATGTGGAAATGGTATTTATCAGGGGAAGAAAATAATGAAACAAGTTGGAACAGCACATAACAGTTTTTTCATGTTGTTATGTATGCTTTCAGCAAAGATATGTGTTCAGTGTTGCTAAATTTTACTTGAAAAGCAGTTGGGGTTCTTGTTGGAAAACAATTTGGGCTTTGGGGTTTTCTGACAAGCATAATAAAACTATGAAAAGCTGAGGTTCCTTCTGAAAAATACCATTTTAAAGAAATGTTTTTTCAATTAATATTTGAAACTCTTTTCCTGTTAGATGATTTTTTCTTACAGTGCCTAGTCCTATCACTGGGGACAGATTTTCAAATAGGCTCATCTTCCATTGCCACACTAGATGCAAGTGTCCATGAACGTAATTAGGTAAGAGCACTGGGGATTTGGCATGTTTTGAGGTCTGGTTACAGTCTCTTCACTTAAAAGTGCAGAACACCTGAGAAAGTAGTTTTATGTCTAAACGTCAGCTCCTCCAGCTTCTGAACTGCAAACCAAGGAGCTAAACAGCCAATAAGCTGTATGCACAGAGTCACTTGTCTGCCACTTGGAGTCACTTGTCTGCCACTTGGTTGCATTTTCCGTAGAATCACTAAATGGGTACTTACCACCCAAAACCAACCTCCATCAGCCTTCAGATATTGCAAAGACATCTTTGCTTCTACCATGACAGATACTGAAACTGAAGTTGAAATATGAAGAACCCAAAAGTGAAATAATGAAAGAGAATTTTTTTTTTGTCTTAATTTGTACTGCTTTTGATTTTGTCTTAGAAGTCCTGCAGGAAAAAAAAAAGACCTAATACAAGAAGACCTCCAGGTCTGTAGCTGATGCTAAGTTCAGATCAGGTCCGGTTTTCCAGATGAAACAGTTCAATTATCTAAATGTTTAATTGTTCAAATGGTGTAAAAATGTGTGCAGGCAGAAGGGCCAGCAAGTGCCCCAAATGTATTTATGTACTGAAGAAAGGCAGGTCGGAGTGGGAGGAACTGCAGAGGGGTAGCCAACCACTCTGGAAGGCTGTGCTAACTGAGCCCCTGCCACAGCTCAGGGCAGAGGTGAAGGGTAGTGAAGTGCTTCTCCTGTTTCAAGTCTGCACAGGAAGCACATGATGCTCTTTTCTAATTTCTAAACGCCTTGTGCAAGCTCTCTGCAGAACAGCCTGTGGCATACCACTGAGAGGGACTTCCTGCCTGCTTGCAAGGATTATTTGGACACCAAAACTCCTTCTGTAGTCTTCACTTTTTTCCCATCTTTAGTTTTTGCCACACTGAAGCCAAACCACAGAGCCTACACCATGGAGGCAGTCAAGTAGCTTTTTGTTAGATACATAACACAATTTCAAATACATTCACAGGAGGTAAGCTCTAAAAGCATAATTATTAGCAACTGGAGGCAAAAAAAAAGTAAAAAGGATAGAAATAAGGGAAAAAGCATGGAAAAGCTGAGGAGCTGATAAATGGTTGTCAGTGTAAGCAAACTCAAAGTAACCATTGGAATAGAAAGCCATAAGACATTCTTTAAAACCTGGACAAGGTAGAGATACCAGAATACTGGGTGGCATGCATAATGGCTGCTGTCTTCCCTGTGGGGCTACAAGGAAACTGCAGTGCCTGGCAGCACTTCCCAGGGAGGTTGTTGCATCACAGCTGCCCGTTGGAATGCACAGCCTTCTCTCTTTTTTCTGCTAGCATCCAGGGGAAGACTGGGCAGCTGGGAATGGCACTGCTCTTCAGCAAGTGCCCTGATCTGTCTGCTCAAGTAGTCAGGTATGTGAGGGACAGCGCTGAGTGCAAGTTCAGATACAGCCTGGGAGAACACCAGCTTCCCTCGTCAGCCCCCTTTTCCCAGCCAGTCTGGATCATATCATCCTTTGCTAAAGCTGAAGGAATATCAGAGCAGCTAAGCTTTAGAAGTTTTGGATGCATTGTTTCATCCAAGGAATAAACTGGTTCCTAATTCAGCCAAGTGGGAACTAAAACTGCAAGCACGCTTTATGTTACTTGCTATATCAGGGTCTTCCTCAGGCTGCTGTTTGCAAAACCCTTGAACATGCTGCCAGGCTTTTTGTTTTTGGTTGGAAAGAAGAAAGTAAAATGGCTTTTCAGTCATCAGTCTTTTGACTAGCAGTGGGCAACAGGATCCACGAGTGGCAATTGCAATATTTTCCCATGCTTTCTCAGTCTCGTCCTTTGTGTTCTCTAAAATATGTGGAGACTGTTGAATTTTATGTGTAGATGTTTGGACTGCCAACTTGGTTTACATTATGAATAATAACTCATCAACATTTCACCAGAAAAGAAATTGTAATTAAAACAAACTCTAAAAATTATTTACATATTTTGCAATACCACAGGAATGTGGTGGTTTATTATGTCAATTCTGTCAGGATAGGATTATTCCTGTACATGTCAAATCCCAGGTTCCTGCACAACCATGGCAAATTAACTGCAAGAACAAAACCAAATGTGCCTGCTACTTAAAACTGAGCTAATTTTATAGAAGAAACCACATTTTACTGTTTCCCTGTGTGTACTTTTATTTATACCTAACCAGGTCTTCTTCTCTCTCAGGAACTATTTCAAAAGTAGTAAAACTATAACAACCCCAAAAAGAGAAATGAAAAATGATGTTGTGACTGGCCTTGGTTCCCTGTGTGGTCTGATGGCCCCCTCCAAAACCCACCCAAAGGAGTCAGCGGCCCTCAACAGGGAGAAGGGGACCAGTGTGCTTCCATCTGTGCGGTGTTTGGATGCTTTGGAAAACTATATCCAGTGAGATTGCGTGACCCAACCTGAGGCAATATGTTAGACAGCTTTTTGATTTGTTTTATATTTCTAAAGGCAGGAAAACCCGTCAGCCTAAAACCTTTTTAGAAATTACCTCTAACTCACAGAGGTGCTTTTAAAATGACCACTTTGCCTTGGTTACCCCAAATGGATCAAAGAGCTAGAGCAGATGTTATAGAACTACAACAGATGATTGACATGTTCATAAAGCTGAATTTATTTGAGCTACTGATAGAGGGTTTAGTCTAAATGAGATTTTTTTTAAGTTGTGCTTCATAGAAGCCAAATATTTTATTTGAACTAAAAGGAAATGCTAAATTCTGTTTTCAGTATTCAAACTCCTTTATTATTATTCCAGATGTTGTTTTGAAAAGCCCTGAGAATAACATTCTTTTCCTTTTTCTTAATGTATATTTTCTACCTGAAGAAATCATGAGATCTGTTAAATTCTAGGAA
The DNA here is from genome assembly GCF_025592945.1 of Manacus candei. Classification (NCBI taxonomy): domain Eukaryota; kingdom Metazoa; phylum Chordata; class Aves; order Passeriformes; family Pipridae; genus Manacus; species Manacus candei. The sequence goes on from NW_026138089.1 coordinate 8,319,690, forward strand.
TAGTTTCTCTCTTCCTATAAACCATAAGTTTGATGATTAACACATCTTTCAACAAAACATCTGAATGTTACCTGATTTACAGAAAATGTCATCAAGCAGCAAAGTTTTTGTCTGTAAAACTCTTACTTCTTGGTTTAATCAAAAAGGCCTCTGGAAAAATGAGAACTCTGGGCGTTATACAAGACAAAAGCCTTGCAGGCTGGCTATGGTGCTATGATAGGTACTCAGTTATCCTGTTATTAAATGCAGTATAATGGAGCTGTAGATAAAAATTGTTCCATGGAGGACAAAGCAAGAGTGTTGAGTGGTGGATTTATGATTCAGAAAACTTTCCATAGCATCAACCAAAATCAACAGGAAAAGGAAAATATAAAGAGATGGAACATCAACCAAATATAGCACCAAGAGCACGCAGCAACTGTTCAGTGCTGAGGAGAAAAAAACCATGTAAAATCCCTTGGAAAGTTGATGTGTGTTGGCCTTTTCTGTGGTCGAGTGCATAGAGGTCAGTGCTTAGCAGGAGCTTGAGTGGAGATCACACGTGGTAGATGGTAGCACAAGTGTCCTGCTGCTGCAGGGAGAGTAGAGAGGGCTCAAGCCTCTGCAGCAGCCGGGCAGGTGTCACGGGCTCGCCCCATCCCCTGCCAGACTCAGTGGGTGATAATCCTGCTGCTGTGCTCAGCACACAGGCCAGGCACCCAGGGCTGGATCCACCTCTCCTTTGTTCAGCGCTAAGCTGAGATCTGGATTCCCCTCTGCAAGGACTATCCTTCTCTGTCATTTCTACAGGGGGCCCTGGTGATTCCTTTCCTAATTGCAGCACTTCAAATACAATTTTGCTCAGATGGCTCTGGACCCAAACATTAAATTAATAAGATCTCATAACTCAGCATCTCTATTACATCTCCCATTTCTGTGCATAGTTTGTTTCAGCTGCAAGTTCTTTATAGCAGCATCTGTCTTTCATTACATGATTGCATGGTATCTGGGACTGTGGAGCAGTTAGGCTTAAAAATACGAATGAGAAAAGTATTTAATTTATTTAACTTACATTTAACTTCGTTGTGCTGAATGATGGTAGGAAAATATGACCTTCAAATAAATAGTCTGCTATTTATTCATGCTGATTTTTATTCTTGTCTGGTGTGCTGTGGTAGTTCCTCTTTGGAGCAAAAGCCAACACTGCCATATGAAAATACCAATTGCTGTGTTCCTGTGCTGTGCAGTCTCTCCAAAAGCCTTGTAAGCATCTTTCCTTTTGTCTGGGAGGGCATTTCATGTATTTATGTGTGAATTGTTCCTAAAACAAAGATGCATTCTCACTCTCAGGCTGTGAACCTGGCACATATTTTCTTCAGAAAATATCAGACTATCTGAAAAAAAGCTGCTTCAACATTGCCTTGCTAGTGTGTTTAGCTCTGTAGGAAAATGAACAATGGATTTGTTACTAAAAGTGCCATAAATTATATTTGATTTTGCTTACTGCCTGGAGAGTAATTAAAAAACCATTTAAATGGATAATAAATTACATGGAAAACATAAATTGAATCTTCATGCAAGAAGATGGTTCAATAATATAATCGCACATAAAGTTCATGGTGGAGAGATCTGCTTTTTTTCTTTATGAGACTTCTGAGGTAAATTGCCCCCCAAACTCTAATCAACTGCATATACATACACCTTGCCATAAAAAAAATATCTCCATTTAATGGTCTGTCAGATATGGCTATTCTTGTGTCTGGATACTCTGCTTATGTAAATGTCTTTCTGATGCTGCTGCTTAAAAGAATGAACACAGATGAAGTCAAGATCAGCTCTGAAGGTAGCTATGTAAATGATGCCAGAGATTGTGCCTTTTCTTTTGGGTAGGAGGCACATTTCTTATCATCATTAGTTTTTCAGCCCTCTACTCAGCTACACAAAAACAGTGATGGTTATTCACAGCAGGACCATCAGGTCCCTCCCACACACAACAGGCTGAGGCAGGTAATACCAACTTCTGCAGATAACACAGAAAACAACACTGTCCCTAATAAGCCTGTTTGCCTCACTAAATTGTTTGGCTAATAGGAAAAAAATGGCATGAGCAGAACAAGCAGAAATTGGGATCAGAGCATCTGTTGCCTGGAGGTTAGCATAGCACTGGGCTGAAGGCACTGGGCTCAATATCAGCTAATTGGGAGATTTTGCAGTGAATCAGAAATTTGTGGTTCATTCCTATCCTAGACATGCCTGCAGGGAAGGCAGAAGTGTGGGATGAATGGAGGATTTGCACTTGGACCAGCCAAGTCCTTTTGCTTTTCCTTCATTTCCTTGTGTGGCGGCGAATCTGACGGTCATTTGCATCTGTTGGTAAAAAGTTCCATCAGGACTGTGCAAGGCACCAGTGGTGTGCTCCACACCTGCGAGAAGTTCATCCTTAACCAGAGAGCTGGAAGAGATGCTCATAAATGTCTGAAAGCTGGAGAGCTGACATGGTGGACTGGAGGGACTGGCACAGTTACTGGCAGGAGACCCAGCTGACACCTAGGGCTGCATGAAAACACTGAGACCCCATTTGCTGATAAAGTTCTGCAAGCATTTGCTGACACCCACAGATTATGTGTTTTGTGGGGTCAAGGACAGTGATGTCACCCCTAAAGTGTTCTGCCTGGGACCAGTGGATTACATTGCATCAGAAGATGCCTGTGTTATCAGTGTAAAACCAATTCAAATTCTTCCTCCTTTTGAGCTGGATGTTGGTCCATGATAATGTCATTCCTGTGACAGTGACACTGAAGAAAAAGCCACAGATGGTAGGGTGTAAACAAGTGAAACTCAGGACAGTGTCACCCTCTATCCTCACTAAGGCGTTGTGCAAGCTCTGCATTACTGAGGCAACAACAATATATGGGGGACAAGGAAGCAACAGTTGCTGTATTTGAAATATATCAGACTGTTCATCTTTCTTAGGAGAATTAATTTGAAAACATGAGTTCAAAACAGAATAAGAAAGGTTTGAAGTGTTTGAGCTTAAAGACTGCAGTATAGCAAAGTATACCCCTAACAGAGGTGCTGAGAGAAGCTGAGCAGTCTCATTGGCTCACAATCTGCAGCATGAGAGCTAGGGATGGCCACTCCAGAAAGAAAACCAGATCCTCTCACTAAATAGACCCCAAAGAATAGAAGAAGTAAAAAAGCAAACATTTTGCACCAGTCAAAACAAGAGACATTTCTGCAGAGATGATGGGTGCTAAATACATCCCTTGAGGGATCAGTAGGGTTCTGGCAGAGGCCCTTGGATAAACATTGCATGGTGGTGTGGCCGTGTAGCTTTGCCCTGGGAACCCTTTTGGGTTTCTTTCATAATCAAAGATTTTTCATGAGAAAATAAGAGCTTGGAGGGAGCTATGCTCTATATCAGAGCACACCCCTGGATCCCCAACATCTTTGGAAACAGCAGCAGTGGCAACTTGTGCATCACAGCTCTAGCAAAGCCTAGGTATTGAACAGGAAGGCCAGAGAGGGCAACCTCAGCCTTAGTCCTTCCTTCACAAAATGTTTGATCTTTGTTCATGAGAAGGCACTGCTAAATGAACCTGACCATAAATTATTTCTTACCTCTGGTGAACAGAGGTGATTTTCAGTTCAAAAATACAAATTTCTAATGAAAAAGAAGGCTACTGGGGAAATGTGCTTCCAGCACACTCTCTGGAGATTTTGATGAAAGTGCTAGGGAGTAAAATGCAGAGTTGGAGATTCTTATGAAGTGCTGTGAATTAAAAAAAAAAAAAATTTAAAAAGCCACAAACAAGCAAAATCCTGCCATGTTCACAAGCAAAACATGGATTGTTATTACCAGGGCAGAAAAATGATGCTGTATAAAATAATAGAGATTGTTAACACAGGGTGGTTGACACAGCATGTTCCTTAGCTTTTTTCACAAGTGAAGGGCATGCTCTTGGTGGTCTGCTACTAGACACCCAGCTGAGTAATTTTCAGACACTAACAAAAATATGCAATAAAAGTATGCATGGTTTAGGGATGGAAATACTTAAGAGAAGAATAGGGGGTGTTTTCTATTAGCTTCCCAGGAACAATGATGTCAAAGAAGTTCATCTGGCAAAAATGCAAGAGAGTCAAGTAAGGGAACTGATTTTGATATCATTGGGAAGAATTTTTATTTTCTTAGGTAAAAGTAGGCAGTAAGGAACAGTAGGTGGGTTTAACATGTATAGAAGAAAAGCCATTAATCCCCAAGATAGAGTTGCTAACTTTTCTAGTAGTCAAGATACCTCTGAGATGCTTGACTTCACAGTTTGGTTAGCAAGAATTTAATATGTGACATAATATTACTATGGATATATCAACACTCATCCTATGTTCCTCTGTGACTGTTAAGTGAAGAAGGCATCAAAATAATATGTCATGTAAAAATAGCATGAATTCTGTCTCCAGTCTATGTTTATCACTGTTACTGAACAAAGCTTCACTAGTAATCTTTGGTTCCCACAGAAAAAGACACAGTTATGGTACTTTTTTTCTAAATGGTATTTTTGCACAATGTCCCCACTAGCAAAACACTGCAGTATAAGCAGTATTGCTAATACAGCACCCATGTCATTATATGTGTTGTCCACACTTGATGAGCTTTGAAAACATACAGTATCAAGGTATCCCCAGCCACAGTGGTGCACTGGATTTGATCCAAATGCTCAAAAAGCCTGACTGAGCTCTGGGACTCTAAAATGGGTGAATGAGTTTGCCAGCTCTAGGTAAAACCCAAAAAGATGCAGTGATGGCTCTCCTCCGGGTAGGTGACAGCAAGAGCAGCTCTGAAGTGTAGAGCACCTTCACTGTGTGGAATTGCCAGGTCATGTCCCAGGAGCTTGTGGCTGGAGAGTAGACTTGCCCTGCATGGAGGGAGACCCCTGGAAGCACAAGGGAAGCAAAAGAAAGAAACACTGTATGTGAGTACAGGAAGGAAAGAAAGCTCAAAACCTTGCATGGCTCCAAAAGAGAGCCTATTGTTAATATAATTAACATATGGGACAAAAAGGAGGAGCTGGAGCTCTATACCCAGTCAAGAAGGTATGATATCAAAGGAATAACTGAGAAATGGTGACACAACTCACATGACTGGAGAATCATGATGGATGGTTGTAGGTTGTTTCATAAAGACAGGCTGGGAAAAAGAGGTGAAGGAGTTATGTTATATGTTAAGGAGAACTTTGAATGTATAGAAGTCAACCACAGCAATTGTGAAAGTCCTATCAAACACTTGTGTGTCAAGATCAGAGAGGTCATTTCCAAGGGGAGTCTTACATTAGGCATATGCTACCAACCTCCAAAACAAGTCAATAAGGCAAATAAAGTAATATTTGGGTTACTTAAGCAAACTTTGAGTCAACAGAATCTGGTTCTTATGGGTGAATTCAGCTACTCAGACATTTGTTGGTAGCAACTCAGATGTCATCCAACAAGTTCCTTGAAAGTGTAGAGGATTGCTTCCTTATGAAGCACTGCTGGATTTGCTACTCACAAACCAAGAAAATTTGCTTTGTAATATCTCAGTTAGTGATAGCCTTCGCTGCAGTGATCACAGTATTGTAAAGTTCAGGATCCCACTGAGCATTTTGGATGATAGTATGAAGACATAGAGTTTAGATTTTGGAAGAGCAAACTTTAGTCAGAGCTCAGTTTGGATGGATTCCATGGGAAGCTTCCATGGAGAATAAAGGAGTTAGCCAGTGCTAGGAATTTTTCAAGAACTATCTCCTGGAAGCACAAAACCAGTTCATTCCCTTTAAAGGTAAAGGAAGCAGGCAGGGCAAGAGACACTCTTGTCTTAACTGCAAGTTTCTAAGTCTGCTCAAAACCAGAAGAGAAGTATATCAGAGATGAAAAGAGGCCAAACTACCATTCAGAACTACAGGGGCATTTCCAGGATGTGCAGACATGCAGTTGGAAAAGTAAAAGCTCATCTCAAATTAAAATTGGTCAGAGATGTCAAAAATACAAGACAGAGTTTTCAGGTACATAAACAACAGCAGAAACAGAAGGAAAATATTGGCCTGCTGTTAAACAGGAGAGGTGAATTAGTCACCAACAACTCTGAAAAGGCAGAGTTTCTCAACACATTCTTCACATCTGTCTTCACCATCACTCCTGGGCTTCAGACCTTGGGAACAAAACTCCAGGTTGACGTAAACACAGACCCACCATGTGTGAAGGAAGAGTTTGGGTGTGACCTATTACAGGACCTTAGCTCCCATGAATGAATATGCCCTGGTAATATCCAGTCGAGGGTGTTAACAGAGCTGGCTACATTGCGAGGCCACACTCCATAGTCTTTGAGAAGTTCTAGAGACTGACAGAGATCTCAGAAGACTGGAAGAAGGCTAATGACACCCCTAACTACAGGAAAGGCTTAAAGGAGGATCCAGGAAATTATAGGCCCATCGGTCTTACTTCAGTCCCTGGAAAAGTTATGGAATGAATCCTCTTGGGGGCTATCAGAAGTCAGATGAAGCACATGATTGGGAAAACCCAGCAAAGATTCACCAAGTGCAGATCGTGCTTGACAAACCTGATTGCCTTTTATGACAAAGTAATCCGCTTGGCTGATGCGGTGCAAGCAGTGGACACCACCAGTCCACAGTGGACACTACACAGTCTACGTGTGTTCCTCCAAGGCTTTTGATATGGTTTCCCCACAACGGCCTCCTGGAGAAACCGATGTGACATAGTCTACGTAAGTGGTCCGTTCGGTGGGTGGGTAATTGGCTGACAGGTGGCATCCTGACAGTGGTGGCCAATAGCTCCTTTTTCAAACTGACAGCCTGTCACATGTAGGGTCCCCAGGGATCAGTGTTGGACTTTACACTGCCTAATATCTTCATAAGCTATCTGGAAGATGGGATCAGTTGCTACCCTGATGAAGTTTGCTGATGATATTAAACTGAGTGGAGAAGTGAGCAATTCAGAAGGAAGAGCCATCCCATAGGAAGACCTCAATGAGCTGGAAGAGCAGGATAACAAGAACCTTATGAAATTCAACAAGGACAAGTGTAACAGGAAAACATAATCTGGGAATGCAGAACAAGGTGGGATCTACCCCGGTGGGGAGCAACTCTATGGAAAGGGACCTGGTGGTCCATGTGGACAAGCTCAATATGAGTGAGCAGTGTGCTGCTATGGCAAGCAAAGCCAAGGGGATACTGGGTTGCATCAACATGGGCATCACTGGCAGAGAGAAAGAAGATATTATCCCACTCTACTAAGCACTTGTCAGGCCACACCTGGAATACTGGGTTCATTTTGGTCCCCACTATGCAAAAGAGATGTGGACAGGTTGAAGAAGGTCCAGAGAAGGCCAAAAGATGCTCAAAGGACTGGGAAGCTTTCCTAGAAAACACTGAGAAAACTGGGTATGTTCAGCCTTGAGAAAAGAAGGCTTAGGGGAGACCTTATCACCACGTCCCAGTCTTTAAAGGGTGGCAACAAAGAAGATGGCAATTCCTTCTTACAAGGAGTCCCATGGAAAAGATGAGAGATAATGGGTACAAGTTACTCCTGGTGAGATTTCAGTTGGACACAAGAGGAAAATTTTTCACAATGAGATCAGCTATTGGAATAATCTCCCCAGGGAATTGGTGAATCCCCCAGTGTCGGACACTTTTAAGATTTGGTTGGATAGGGTGCTGGGCCATCTTACCTAGACCGTGTTTTTACCAGGAAAGGTTGGACCAGATGATCCTTGAGGTCTCTTCCAATCTGGTATTCTATGATTCTATGAATATCATTTTAGTATTTACTACTGTTTTGCTTGTAGGCCTCTAGTGAGTTGAACATATGAAAAAACATTTGTTTCCATCATAGCCATTGGACTTGAGTAGTTTAATTTTCTATTAAAACAACATCATGCTGAATGCATTTTATTCAGATTGAACACCAAGGATTCAAATAGCCAAAGAGTAAAAATAGGCAGGCTTGTAAAATGCACTTTGAGACAATTTCTTCTGTCTGGTTTCCAAAGGAAATAACACTTGTGCAACCACATTGTCTGTGTGTAACTCTCTGTCTGCCTCTCTGCCTGACTGTTTAACATCTGAGCCCATTCATAGGTGCCAAGAAAATTTGAAGGGGGCAGAGGTGTCAACAAAATATATTTCATGAAAGCCAGTGGCTAGGAGGAGAAGGCTCTTTGTTAGTGGAGGAGAAAGGCTGTGGAAATGAGGCGACCGAGTAAAGTAACGTCTAAAGACGCCGGGAACAATGGGCTCCACTTTCCCAATCCTGTCTGGGAGGCAAAAACCCAGTGCAGAGCCTCGGTGCCTGTGGCTCCCGCATCTCCCCTGTGCTGGTGCAGCAGAGGTACAGAGAGGAAGGATGCAATCAAAGCTTACAAAGCCCAGCTCTAACACACCAGAGTGAATACACTGAAGATGAAGCTGTGAAAATGCCACACAAAGCAAAAACTTGATCAGAGCTTGAACCTCACTAGTTGTAAATCAGTCAGAGGACAAATTTTCATAAAACTACCTGAATAATGTCTGATATATATTGGGTAACCAGGCATTGACTACATCTTGGTTTTCATTCGCTTCAAGATTTTATTGGTGATGTTTGGTTGCAAAGAGGTTAGGCAGTAGCACAAACTATAAGTTGTGTTCCTTTAGGTCATGTAGGAACACATGTGAGATCTTGGTTGGAGCAAGATCACAACTTTTTAATTTGTGTTTGTAGCAGGAGGAACCAAATCTCCAGGGACCCAGGCTGATTTCACAAAACTATTTTCAATTTTGGATTTAAGCCAAGTTTCTTATTTCTAGCACTGAAGAAACTTGGCAAAATTCCCTTCTGGATTTTCTAATAAAGACAGTAAAAATGACGTTTCCATATTGTTAGAAGGAAGCTGAAAAACCTGATAAGCTAGGGTAGAGCTGAAGGATAGCTTCACCACTCTCATCCTTTCCTCAAGCAACAGTCAGTGTTTTGTACACAATGCATGCAGGATGGAGGAGAACACAGGATAGAACTGAAACGTAGCACATGCATAGCTGACAAAAAAAATCTGTGAATGAAATGCAGTACTTGGAGTCAAGAGATAACAGCAGGTATGTTTGCCTCTACACTTCCATCCAGTCAAAAGTTTCAATTCATTGCAAGGGGGGAAGCTAGAAATTGCTACATCCAGCTATTTCTGCTTTTATCACTCCCATCAAGCCAGGACAGAACACTGAGTGTAGCCTCAACATACAACTGTGCAGTTGCACAACAGAAATTGCACCTGTTGCCTTTCCTTAAACAAGGCTTGACTTTCAAATGTTTAAACATATCTGGTCCTGGTCATCACTGAATAAACTGAGGCTAATTCAGGTAACCATGTTGTATTTTACATCTCTTTTTCTAAACTTTTTTTTTGTGGGGTTGTCTTATACTGTGGCTTATCCACTTCTTATACAATGCTTCAAATCACACTCTGCCTTGCACTGCTATGTTGTAAGGTAAGCATTTTCCTCTTCTTCACCACACTCCCAAATATTTTGCCAGCAGTCACTGCAAAGTTAAGCTTTTTGACAACACCCAGTCACACAATGTTACTGAGAAAAATTTAGCTTGGGCTCTAAAGTTCTACCACCCACAGACATTGTACCACCCACAGATGTGTTGCCGTAACCTTGTCTTCTTCCCTTTATTTTCCTTCCCCCTTTTAGTAAGCACAGAGACTGTGAGCCCTCCATGAACGAGGCTCCCCACTAGCCCCTGTCCCCTTGCTTGTCCTCACTGGGAGGTCTATGGGAAAGCGCTGTGCCACTTTCCATGGGAAGCAAGATACACAGAGGCAAGGCACACTCCACAGAAAGTGGAGTGAATGGCATGTGTAGAAAACTTGAGAGCACAAAATATGTGCTAACATTACAGCTGGTGAGACAATGACCAAGGCAAACTGTGGTAATTGTCCACAACAATCTGGGAGTGTAAACAGGCAAGGGGGGCACGGGGAGAAATTATTTATTTAGCCTGGTAGTCAACAGTGATTTGGAGTTGTGGTGCCATAAAAAAAAGAGACTGCCAGAGCCCCAACAGCGTGTACACGCTCAGTCACGCAGAAATTGCCTCTCTGGGTCAACCGTTCGAAGGAGAGATCTCCTGTTGTGCAGGGACAGCTGCTGCGCCAGCACAGGGGAGATGCGGGAGCCACAGGCACCGAGGCTCTGCACTGGGTTTTTGCCTCCCAGACAGGATTGGGAAAGTGGAGCCCATTGTTCCCGGCGTCTTTAGAGGTTGCTTTACCCGGTCGCCTCATTTCCATAAAGCTCCCTGGCCTCCCAGTAGCCCAAATTGATTTCATGAATACAGTTTTGTGTGGTTTAGGATTCATTATTCCCCACGTCCCACCCTCTCAGTTTTGTAATAGGTAATCTCGGTCCCTGTGCAGAAGGATCCTGCTGGAGCCTTAATTAAAAACTATGGGCACAAAACAAAAGCATTTTCCTTTGCTCCTGTGTGTGCCAGCCACATACTTATGCCTGCTTTCCTGTTTCAGCCGAAAACAAACAGGAAGGAAGGAGACATCACAGCCTGTAGCTCTGGGATAGGCAATAGCATGACTTGGGAGAATGGGGGAGGAGACTCCTTTGCACCTAGAAAACCTGAACCTATGGAAAAATAAAATGCAGAGTGGAAAATGTAAGAGAAAGTGAGTAAGTTCTTCCTTCTTCACCCTCTTATCCCCAGGCATGTCTACATTTTTCTACATTATCATTGCAGCTGAAATGCTTGGCGCAGGAAGTTTACTAAGCTTCTCTTCAGAAGCTCCTTGTTGCACCTGCTAGATAATGGCCTAGATATTTTTCAGGTGTTTGACTCAGCCTTCATTTTGCAGGCTCTTGATAATCCAGGGAAGAGTGAGGAACCAGAAAGATGAGCCATAAAAAAATATATAGTCTCTTCTAAGAACTTTTGCTTCATGTTGAAGTTGAGGTTCTGCATGCCTATATGAAGTAACCTTGATTTCTTTATGTCATAGTAAAGTTGTGGAATCATAAAAGTGTTAGTACTAGAATATATTATCAAATATTTGGCAGTTTTCACCATCCTCTTGCCATCACAGGCCAGTTCATCCAATAGACCTTCTAGCTGTTTTATTTACCCCAAAGACAGGAATTCCTCTTCACCTGGGAGAATCTTCATAGATGGTGCCTTTAAGAACACTTTTTGTGCCATTAAGCCTCTGGATTTTTTTTCTCTTCTTTACCATCTTATCCCTGGCACTAGGCTAATGATTCCTTTATCTCTATTCAAGTCTAGCACCATTATCATCATTCATTTCTACTGCTGTGGTGATCCAGAAGACATCTTGTCAACCCCAGTGATGCCATTTGGTGGGTAAAACCTTTGTTCATCAAATTTAAGAACTCACAGTCTCCCATATAAATATTTGCAGTTGCTTCCTCACAGTCAGCAAGACTGATACATTTAGTTCCTTCTAATAAGTCACTTGCTATCGCTCATTAATCACTGTTATTGCCATCTGAATGCATTTGGTAAATGTAGCAATACAGTATTTGAGTACTGGAAATAAGACAGATCATTAATTGTGGCAGTGTCTAAACCCACTTTTATTTTACTATGCATTAAGAAATCCGTAAGTAGCTTTTAGTTCAAAAGAACCTTTGCAGAATTCACTAGCACTGTAAATATTTGTACAAATAAATAATTGTATTCAAAATAACATCCTGAATAGGAGGTCATATTTGGACAAAAGGTTTATCTGACCAGTGTGTGGCTTTGTGTCTATTTCATCTGCTTAAGGAATACATTAAATATTTTTCTGAAAGGTTATTAACCTTGCTGTTTCAGCAGAGGCCATATGTAAGAACTATTTTGCCAAACAAGTAAAGTAAAATTTGTGTATCCCCATTCTTTTTGCAATAATTTCAACTGAAGCAAACATTAATGCTTTTGATAATAAAGTTACATTACTAATTTTAATAACTTGGCTTTTAGTTCTTCTATGTAAAAATGTATTTAATCTGGGTGATTTCTCTTCTGGACAGACACAGAAGAAATTCTGTCCCATCCCTGCTCAGAAATGTTTTGTCTCAGTTGGTGACAGTACACACATATTCATAATTGAGTATTGCAATCCCCTACTAAAATTTTCCCCTAACATTTGATGTTTGACACTAATGTCTCCCTTGATTCTTCTTTCACACATAGTGTGACCTTGACCCTATTTGTGTAAAGCATCCTCAGGCACATTATTAGCATCACCCACTTTTTCTTTCCTCCCATGGGTTACTTTCTATGCTGATGAATCAGAGGTGGATTTATTAGAAAGGGTGAGGGGATCCTAGGCTTCATGAGAGGAAAGTGCTGCTTATCAAATCTGATTTTTGAGTTCCAGCAGCCCCACAGCTTTCATCATTAGTCCTCACACCACACTCAACGTGAGATTCTAGCAGTGCTCCACTCTGTCTTTTGGTGAAATGTTTTGGTAATCTATGTCCTAATAGCTCCACACTGGTCCTGTCTGTACCAGAGAGCCAAATCTGGGCTACTGACTCTGTTTCCTTTCCTCTCACTCACATTGTGTCTGCACCTGCTCTTGATGCATTGTAGAATAACTTCAATGAAAACAGGTATTAGTTTGATGGTAGGCTTAGATTTCTGTACTGTAGCATAGCTTCCTTCATTCATCTCTGCTCCTACAGTCATCCTGCCATTACTGTCTGGGAAATGTTCTGTGGAATTAATCTGCTCCTTGATGCATGTTGATATCAATGTGCCAGCTCTGGTACACAGGTAAAGCAACAACAGAAAGAAAGATAAGATAAATGAGATTATGGTTAATAAATCTTATCAAAAGACATGAAAACTGCAATCTTAATTTAGGCTTAAAGATCTTGAATGACTAAGCAGTAGCAGCATCTAGTTGTGCATGTACTACGCACAAAATAGAATCCTAGCATCATAGAATCGTTTAGTTTGGATAAGACCTTTAGGATCATTGAGTCCAACTGTAAAGCTTACACTGTCAAGTCCACCACTAAAACACATTCCTAAGCACATCTACATCTTTTAAATACCTCTAGGGATGGTGACTCAACTGCTTCCCTGGACAGCCTGTTCATGTTCAGAGTATTGTGTCCTGCACCCGAGGAGATGTATTTCTATACCACAGATTACATGGTGCTTCAAATGATTATGGGGAAGAGAAAAAAAGCACAGGCCTGGAACACAGAGATGTTTTCTTCAGTCCATGTTAGTGTGTGTACAAAGGAAGTGAATGCAGTGTTCTGACCTCAATTTGCACCATTGGGTAATAAAGACAGAATGCTACAAAAGTTAAATGTTTTTGAGACACAATCACTAAATTCTACTTCCTCCCTCTGTCCCATAGGAACAAGGCATCTGCAATGGTGAGGTGGAATTGCACATGACCATTTCTGTGTAGGAAAGTGTGCACATAGGTTAAACTGATGCTCAGAGTGTGGCTCTCCTGCTCTGAGTGCCCACTGCATCTCCTGTCTCACTCTGTGCTTCAGCAGAAAAGAAACTAAATGCCTCACAGAAGCAGCTCACACAGCTCTGGTAACATTGACTAATTCTGGGTTATGATGCAGCCATCAACCTCCATAGGAAAGAGAGCTGGTCATATAGCCATATTCCCTGGCTCCTGTCCAGTTTTCCCCAAATTTCTCTATGCCTTTCTGTCCTGTGTTTTTTAGGTGGAAACATCCCCCAGTGTCATGTCTCCTGTCCCCTTCAGAACATACTGTGCCATTGGACTGATTTGCTTTAATTCATCTGGACATGCTAATGCCAGGTACTACCAAAATAGAATAATATTAAAAAGGTAGAGACTACACTGGAAAAAATGTGATTTGTCAATGAAAGGCAAAATTTATCAAATTGGACATGGAAAAGTTCAGGTTTTTGGTCTAAAATACTTTTTCTGATTGTGTATGTGTTGAGTTGCTTCTTAAAAAGTCATATGCAGATCACTTAAAACCATCATTAACTTGTATTAGTATTCCATTGAAAAAATTTCTATATACCAGATGTTATCCACGGTTACTATAGATATCTTACATGCTTCTTACAGGGAGGAAGTGTTCTCTTAGTTACCACTGTGCTAATTATTAGCAAATGTTCACCAGCAAAAGGTAATTAGCAAATGATTATTAGGAAACAGAAGCAGTCAAATCAGGCCATGCAAAAACTTCTCCACTGGGGTCACCGGCTAGAGAGAAAAAATGCAAAAAAACATCTTTAAGAAGTGTAAAAAAATAAGACTTGATTCACATAAAAAAATTATTCAGCACAGCAAACCGAGGCTGTTAATATCTTTGAGGGATGCTGCAGCCCCAGCAGTAACCTCTTCACTCATAAGGGCAGCTGCGTCCAGGAAGGTTATGATTAGTAGGTTTGCACTGTGTGCTTTAAGAGTAGGAATCAGTTGACAAAGAAGAAAGCAGACAGGACCATAAGTAACTGCTGCTGTTTCCACGCAGTGGTAAATGAAAAGCACTGAGGGACATCAGGGCCAGCATGTACTGCTCACTATAACTGGAGGGAAGGGACAAGAACACAATCACAAAACTGTTAGCTCTTTTGGAAAGGCCGTGTCAATTTTAACTCCTCAAGGCTGAAAAGCTGGACCTTCCATGTGATGATATCTTGTTAAGTAAGTATATATTTATTCATCCTTGGGGCAGCATATGTAAGAAACTCCTGTTTCTAAAACAGCCCCCTGTCACATGCAGAGCAGCTGATGGAACAAAGAACCACATTTGTACATGCTCAGAATGACACCCCTGGATACGCATTGCTGACGGAGCCTGGCGCTGCTGGAAAGGTACCACTCTGTGTCCACAGAAATCATCCTCTCATCATGCCCTGTGGTGCATCCAGTCTCAGTATTAGTATTTTGGTTCAGAAGAGTACAGCCGGCGAGGATTCAAATTGAAAGAGAATATATTGCATGTGAAGTTGATGGATTACTTCATGCTTTACTCAACATTAAAAAGCTTATTGCTTTTTTTCAGCCAGAAAATGCAAGTTCTCTTACTTTACCACTTACTATTCTACTTTTACCCAGATATAATTTCCAACATCCAAGGAACCCTCTCTCCCTTGGGATACAATCAAGACTCAGGGCTAGTTTTCTCTTTATGAAACAGAGAAGTTAACTCTGCATTGGGACAGCTGGGACATAGCTGTCAGTTCCTTTTCATTATCAGCAGCACCCAGCTGGATGTCTGGAATTCACAGACACTGGAAGAGACTCATGTTTGCTTGAATTTTAAAAACAGGTTACTTGCTGGGAATGAATACCCTGCCACAGTTGCTCAACTTTGCATCTTTGAAAGTAAAAGCAATCCCAATAGCCATTAAAAGCAGAAGAGAAATCAAACTTCTTGTTCATCACTTCAGAGCCTGGTTAGTGGTTGAGTGTTTTGCTTTCGCTGCAAAATCATCTGCACATGAAGTATTTTTAAAAAGACAAATAGCCATAAGAAAATCAAAGCTAAGAAGAAACCCCCAATTCTCATTACTTGAAATCAGTGCCCATTGCCACTAATTCATTCTCAGATAAATGATTATGTAGCTCTAGTAACTTCAGGATTTGCAGGAATTTTGGATGAGAATCTATTGCTGAGCAATTAAAAGTTAAGGTCATAGATGATGTTCTGTTTGCCATATGTCAAATGAACAACCTTTGCTTAATTCATAATCCAAAGATTTGGATTCATGCAGTGGTATGAATCTACCTCTCGGAACTAGAAAATTTGCTGAATTTCTCCTAGAGGGGGCTTGCAGCTGCTATCTAAACCAACAGTTTCAAGTATTTCTCTCCCTAATCCAAATTAGCTAATGACTTGGAGAAATATTTTACTTACTTGCTTCTCAAGTAAACTTCTCAATGTTAAACTAAGCTTGTCATGTGTCACAGATTCAGGCAGTTCCCTTTTGGGATTTCAGGCTGCCCTTACCACAGCGGTCCACTTCTCTTCATTTTGGCTTCACTTTGAAATATACCTTGTTTTTGTGTTACTCACATAGGGACAGTCTACAGATTATTGAAGTCCAGTGGCGAGAAAGTGGCAGTAATGGGAGCACTGTCAGGTTTAGTTAAATTTGGTGCTGAGCACAGCAGAAAATCCAGTTTACTGGCTCGTGCCTGCAAAACAAAGGTACTCTATATGAATAAGCAGGCTGGCTACTTTGTTTACGGCCTCGTTTAACTTTGGCAAGAAAAGTTGCAGCTCCCATTTGACTCTTGAACATGATCCTGTAGCGGTCAACATCAGAAATATATACCAGCAGACGTGATTTGGACATAGTCTGGGCATAAACTGGTATTTCTGTTGAATAAGGCATAGTTCCCATAGTTCCAGTTCCTTTGGTTCTATGTTCATGTTATTCCAGCTATAAGAACAGAAATTGTTATTGCAGAATTAGAGTAGCATGGACAAACTTATGCCACACGCGGCATAAATTTTTCTAGGACAAAGAAATTTTCACAGACATTTGAATCACAAAATGGTTGAGGCTGGAAGGAATGAATGTCTCAAGGTCATCCAGGCCTTATGTAGGTCATCTTCTCCAAAGTAACAGAGTGTATTTCTACCAGATCAGTTCTCTGCACCATGGACAAGCTGGATGTTTTTTATGTGGTACAGACCAAAAGAGACCAGCTCCCTGTATGACTGAACTACAGTCTCACTGATAGTTTTAAGTGTTCTAAATTAATATCTTCTTCTTTTTTTTTTTAGTTGGTTGGTTTTGGTTTGTTTTTTTTTTTTTTTTTTTCATTTGATTGTTTGTTTTGTTTTAAATATGCTTAGGATATAAGGGAGTGGAAGAATCTGGCAAGCTGGTTGAGATGTTGTGTCTTATGACTGCATAAAACAAGTCCAAGGACTTGTCTCCCACCACCGTGGTCGTGGTCCACCCAGAACAAATTTCTCTTGTTAGAGTGGCCCAAACCAGGATTAGGCAGGGAGATAGCAGTAGGGCAGGGTAAGTGATCAGGGCTCAGTCCTGTGTGTCCTCCCTCCTTTCCCTTTACTTAGCACTATAAGCATGCTCATAAATAGTTAATGAATTCCTTAATTTTTGTGGACTATATGTGGGATATGAACAGGAAAAGGTTGCTTTAAATTGCCTTGATAGTTCCCACAGTCCTTAGGACATCTGGCCACATGTCCATTTCCAATATAAAACATGTCATCTTTAAATGGTCTGCTTTATAATCCAAGAACTGCTCCAATAGCAGCAAATGCTCCAGCCATACTTTTTTGTCCTTAAACAAGCTTTTATTTGTAAAAGGTTCTAAATGTACAGAAACTTCTCAGAGTTTGAGTTCTACCAGTTTGCAGGCATTTTTCGAAAAGCAGATAAACGTAAGAAAGATCTTTTGGGATTTCTTTTCATGTTTTCTTAACTGTTTTTTCCATTCTCTTACTTCTCATCTGCTAAGCCTAGCAAGTGGTGAGAAAAGTGCACCTAGCTCTAAATCTGAACTTCAGAACTGACTTTACAGAAGATGAATCATGACCCTGAATTCACACACCATTTCATAAGTACTCCCATTTCTAAAACATCAAATCTATGCAAATTACTTTCTTTGTACCTTCTTTGTATCCAATTACCTACTTACTTGTACAACAAATACCCTGAAAAAAATATTCAAAAAAATATTCAAGGTGACACCAAATTTATCTTCAGCCTCCAAAAACAGAGACGTGTAGGAGGGACTTGACAAAGAACTGTTCATACCACCTTCTGTATCACTGTTGAAATCAAGAGGATCACTAAATCCTCTGCAACACCTGGCACATAAATTTTATCTCACTCAAAATCCACAGAGATATTCATGGAGCTTACCTGCAAGGCCTGAGAAATGATTAAACCAAGCAGGCTGACTCAGTGTTTTTTACCTGAGTGAATTCTGTGCTAGTGTTGTTCACCAGCGGTTCAAAATAAAAGCAGATCTGCTTTGTCAAGGAGCTAATGCATCCAGGCAGGATCCTTTTTGCATCCAAGCATTTTAGAGTCCGCACCAAAGCATTGCAATGAAAATCTGCATGCTTCTGCCTCAATGTGTTTATCCCAGTAAAGGCCACATCATTCAGCAGCAGCTCGTCAGTTTATCTCATGGATCTGTTTCTGTGCTATGGCCATGTGAGGGTGTGCGCTCTGCTGTGACTGGGGGGACACTTGATGGTCTTGACGGTGCTTTGGCACAGAAAGCACATCATGCCTCTGGTGAAGTGTCATTTAAAAAGAAAAAAAATGAGATTTCACTTTCTGTTTGTAACACGAGCAAGCGGCAGCTCAGTAACGTGCAGACAAATTTCACATATATTTGGAAATAAAAGAATACCTTCTTATGGTAAGTAGTACCAAATGTAGACAACTCTTATGCTAAATTGTGTCTGTCTGAAGAGGAGTATTATTATGGTGCAGTACAGAAGATTTATTACGTGGTGGCTTTTTTCCTGAAGTTAACAGCTGTCTTTTGTTTTAATCATTGTGTATATAAGGAAAATAAAGTCATAAGACATTGAGTACTTCTAGTTCTTAAGGGCACTCTGCGTTGCCAAGGAGAAAGCCTAAAGCTTGCATAACAGCAAAACACAGAGTAGCCTTAATTTTGCGAGCACATAGTAATTTTACTGTAGATGAAAACTCTGAAAGGAAGCCTCCTTTCATTTCCAGCACAATTCGCTTGTTTGTGTGAACTTTTTGGCACACTAATGCAAGGAGAAATAGCGAGGTACTTTTCAGCTAGCAAGCATCCATTTCCTTCTCTGAGGCAGCAATAATCATTGTTGAAATCCATCTTTAAAAACAGGAAGCTTTATCATTTTGATTTTCTAGCAACCTCGCCCTTTCTTGTGAACCTGACCCTGGCTACAAATCATCTGCTTTGATTCAAGCACGACTGTTATAAGACTGAAGCGCAGGTATTTCCTATTTTGCTCTAAAGTACATACAGCGTGTGCTTAGAAACAGCCCTGCTCAGAGTGATTCATCCAGCCCTGAGCAGGAGCACTGCTTAATGGAGCCTTACACAGGAGACCCACATGTTCATACCGTGCTTTTGTTTATGTTTTGTTTCTAAGAAATAGAGGGAATGAAGCAAGATCTCTTGTGCTGGGAAAATATTATCGATAGGAAAGGAGGAAAGTGCTGAGGGTGAATTTGCAGGGACCACAGCAAAGATGACGTTTTTTGACATATGAGCAACAAGTAAATGCCTCTCCTAGTGGTACTTAGCAAGAAGGCCTCTACACACAGGAGTGTAGTAGACTCACCGCTGCAGTGATGTTGTCAGATATGTTTCATCCCCTCTTGAATGGATCCTTGATAGCACATCCAGGGTTGGGCACATACATGCTTGGTGGTGCTGACTATTTGCTCCTGAGGAGAGGAATAGTCAGCCAAGACTACTGCCCACCCACTACCACCCTCCAGTGTGGCCCCAGTCCCACTCTGAGTTTCTGCACCAGAAACATCCCTGAGATGCCCCAGGCACTGGGCCACCCTACAGGAGAAAACCCTTCCACTCCCCACTCCACAGCCAAGCTGGTGCCCAGCTGATGAGCCCTTGGGACATGCTAGCCTGGGAGACTGCTGTCATTGCTTTTGTCTCAGGCTTTTGTCTTTTGCTGGCTGTGAAGTAATTCCGGGGTGATGATGGCAGAGGAAAGGACATTGGCTCATATGCAAAACACTGTTAACACTGCTTTATTCCCAAGAGGGCTCACTGAACACCTCTCTAAATCAACCCATGGAGTGGGCGTTTAAATGGCTAACAAGAGGAGCCAACAAGAAATACTTGGAAAGGATAGTAAACCAGGTCAATGTACATTTACAGTCATCTCCAGTTGCAGTAGAGAACAGCAGAACTATTTCTTGCAGGAGTTTTACTGCTTTCCTCAAGCAGGGCGGAGGCAGATAATGGGAGGTGGTCTGCAAACTCAGCTTCTATGTTACCTTGCACTGTTTGGATAACCTTAAGCTTCTTATTTATCCTGAGACCTTTCCCCTCTGTTTCTCCCACCCACAACATGGTGATCATCTAGAGGAGCTTCATGCAGGGATCCAAAGGTCCAAGTGCACCAGTTCCATAGAGTTCCATGCATTAACTGAGTTACACTGAGGCCAATATACCTAAAGACAGGGACTCCTGGTTTCCCATTCCGGCACTGCTGGCACTCTCTGTATGGCATTGTCTGCTGTGTGCTATTGTGTCTTTGTGGCATGCCTGCTCTGCACACACATTAGCTAAGTTAGCTGCAAAGCCTGAAGCCAGGATTGTGTTGTAAGTAACTGATCTGCCTTGGTCATAAGTGCTGGCAAAATCACAGTCAGTTCCTGAAACAGTGAATAAGACATCCTCCAGCAAGCTCCCTTCACTGGCATCACTGCTTCTGTCTCTTGAGAGCAGCTGCCTGCACTGCCTCCAGTTCTCAACACCTCCTTCCCCTCCCACTCCCTGTGGCCCCCAACCCCTGCCCTTGGCTAGTACCGAGCACCCCTGGGAAAGTTCTCCCAGCACCTCCAGTGAAGGGGTGCTAACCCCTTCCAGTGAAAGTGCTAACCATGCAGCCTGCTCCTGGTGCCTTCTTGAGCACCTCCGCAGAGCCCTGCACAGCGTGGGCTTGCTCAGGTCCCCACATTCCCCAGCATGGCCAGAAGTGTCTGGGGAGCTGCTGAGGAAGTGATGAGGGCTGGCCGCAAATGCAGATTGTGTCCTGGCTGTGAACTCGACAGTCAGGAACTGCAACGTACTTCTGCGGTCTAAAGCAGCATTTTTAGTGCTTTTGTGTTCTCTGGAGTTTCTTTTGCTTTGGACACACCAGATGTCACCGATAGTAGATAAGAAAAGGGGAGAGGAGGATTTCTGATTTGCAAATGCAACACTCTGCTTCCAGCAGAGAAGATTTTGCAAATTCTTTGTAAGCAGGGGAGCAGAAAGTCACCATGGAAAATGCACCAGGTTTTACACCCACAATACCTGTGTGATGATGCCCAGCTGGCTGACAGGAACTGGCTCTCTTGAGCTTTGTTTCTGCTTACTGTCACCAGGAGGCTTTGAACATGCACATGTCACACGCCAGGAAAATGTGTGTAACTGCGTGACACAGGGCAGAAAGTGTTTCTGAGGGGAAAGGAAGAAAACAACTCTACAGACCGGGAAGGAAACATGAAAACAAGCAATCTGGGCCAAGAGTCTAAATTCTTTCCCTTGAATGCTTTCCCGATCTGTGACCTCTCATTATTTGATTATCACAAGAGAAATCTAAAGGGTGTTCTCACTGATTTCTGTTTAAATGCTAACCAGGAACATGGGTCACACTTGCATACTTCACATTTTTAGTCGTGCATATGAGGCCTGAGCACTCTGGCAACATGTTCTGAGTCAACTGTGAAGAGCCAGAACAGTGGAGACACTCCTTATTGCAATAGATCAATCAAGACAGACTAGGCCAAATGTTGCTCGATATTGGATTTTATATTTCTGCTTATTATAGGTTTAATGGATGGAGTGCCCAGCAACTTCATCTGTGATTTCTGATATGCATGGTTCCAATCAGAGAGCTTACTAAAGCTTTTTCCTGGTCCCATTAAGTAGCAGCTGTGCAGAAGATGGACGTGGATGATCAAGTAAGAGAGCAAATGAGGTAACACTGATCAGCAGAGCAAGCAGAGCACTTCCTTCTTGTAGTTCAGATTTTCATAAGCAACACAGCAAAGGATGTTTTTAAAAGCACATTCCAAAAGCTGCACAGTAGGCTGCTGCTAGACAGCAGTGGACTTTTTAGTGAGTGCAATCCAACTCAGAGGGGAGGCGTGGTAGGCCTAGCATAGACCATATGAGGCTCTGGTAGTGAAGATGTGCAGTGCTTTCTCGTGTTGTCACATCAGGGTGCAAGTACTGGGATGCAGAAAAAATGGTGTGCCAGGAAGAAGACAGTCCATGGTAAAATCTGAGAAGGGAGGATGAAGAAGTGGCTGCAGGGGTTGTGCCCCTAAAGCAGGAGGGTGGGGTAGCTGGTGACAGTTTGTGAGAGAGAAGCAAAAAGAGATAAATAGCCTCTTTCCTCCCCAGCTCTTGTGGTAAACAGTGATGATTAAGATCTGAACTGATTTATATTGACTGCAGCTTTTGCTGTCTCACTTATCCCAGTTCTTCACAAGGTAACCCCCTCACACCCTAGCCATCACTCTGCTCTTATTGATTGTGATTTTGTGTAAGGAACAGGCTGACTTTCTTCCCACCCACACACACTTGTCAGACTTTTTGTGTACAATAGTGATTCTTAAATCCTTGGGCAAATTTCTTGCTCTGAAATCTTCCAAACCACTTTTGACAGTATTGTTTTATCTTTCTAGTCTGCAAAGCACTCAGGAAAGTCACATATAAAGCTAGCGTTATCATAGTTAGTGGAGAAATCCGAGCATTGTATGTGGTACAAACTCATGTCTCAGCAAATTTTACATTTTCTCATGCAATAGGGATTTGCACGCACAAATCCTGGCTTTGTACATCAGATGTTGTACATGTGTTAGTCAGGCACATGCAAAATTTCAATTCTGTCTGAGAAGAAAGATCCAAGCAAGCAGTGTTAGTGGCAACACACTGCACTGCTGCTCTCTGCTCTCACATATCCTTGGCCTCTTGTGTCCCTCAGAATTGTCCTGCTCCTAACATAATATGTCTTTTAAAAGAAAAAAACAACCTTCCCTTTCTTTTTTGCAGGCCATGACTTAGGCTACTCAGACTTCGATCCAGGAAACCCAAGAAGGATGTGGGTTTTTAAAGCAGCATTAACAGGTAGTGTGTGGGCAATTAATTAATTATCACAGAGTTTAAGCCAGGTTTAGTGAGTTGTATAAAGGGAGTAGGCAAGAAAGAGGTAGAAAAGATACTGTTCCCTTAGTTTTTTTGAACAAGCCTAGAACTGTATTCCAAGCTCCTTAAGCAAACTGAGTAGCTACTGATTTTATGAGGACACTTGAAACTAAGAAACACATACTAATTCTGTCTGTAACACAGCCCCTGTGGACCCAAGAAGAGAGACTGTTAACAAGGAGATTGTAATTTTTGACATGGGTAGAGTTTTGCAGTCCAGCTAACTTGGTCCACACATGCTGCTGTTAAGAACAGTGGTCTTCCTGCATCCTCTGGGTGCCTTGCTTCCTCACAGAATGGAAGTTAAATATTCACCATACCAAACAAAGGGGTTAGTATAGCACCCTGCAGAGGGAGGGAAGAAAAGGAGAAAGAGTGAATCCCCCTTTCAGAAGTAATATGGATTTGCACCCAGCAGTCTTGGCCACATGACTTTGTTTCCTTCAGGTTGTGCAATCCATTTAAACCGATTAACTAATGGGATGCAAATGCACAATGTACCCATGTAACAATCAAGCCTGTATTAAAGAAAAATGTTTTAAACTCCTTCTATCACCAGACTTGTCCAGCTCATCCTGGTGCCCTGGCCCCCTGTGCCATGCCTCCCTGCTGCTCTTTGCACTCCCACCCAATCCCACCAGCTGCCTCCTCCTCTGGGCAAGTCTCTGTGGGGCTGCTTCTGCAGTGGTGGGCAAATGAACTTTCTGTGACCCTCACCTCAACTTGCCATGCCAGCACACAGGGAAGGTACTACACAAAACCCCAGCTTTCCTCGTATCCTCCTTCTACCACTTCGTCCTATGGCCATCGAAGAGGGAAGGAGTCCCAAAGCCACAGGAAAAAAGAATGGAAACAAAGGTGAGATGGATTTTCCCTGGTCCCTCTCGAATTTATTCTACACTCCTCACTTTGAGAAGAATTGTTCTACCTCATATACCCCCAGCACTTTGAGTAGGTTTTGGGTTTGATTAAAAATAAGCACAACCTAAAAGAAATTAAGGTGGTTACTAGATTTTTCTCTTTTTCCTTTAAAAAACCAAAATAGATGAAAGGAAGAATAAATACCAGGAATTTTCAGATGAGTTTTTTTTATGTCCTAGTGTGGTCATATTTATTAAAGATATATAATGCCTGCTCTCAGTTTAGTGATTATTTTTTTTAATTTATTTATACAAGTGTGATGAAGGGATGCCAGTGTGAGAGTTGTGTTTCAGTCCAGCAGGCTGGATAGGAAAGAAATAGGTTTAATCAAGGCATGAATTGCTGATGCCATCACATGACTTCTGAATTCGTAGCAATAGGTGAAAGATGTGCTTTTGGTTTAGAAAAAGAAGCATTTTTGGTTTTGAATGGTGAGAGAGGACACAAGTGCATGTTATTTTTTTTCAGAAAAGCTTTTACTCTCACATTACCAAGAAGAGAGATGGAACCTCAGCAGACTCACTTTTAAGCACTGAGGAAATAGTCAAGTTTCAGAGTATTGGCATCTTTTTTTGAGCAGAAAATTGCTTGATATTTTTATCCCTGAAGACATTTTTAGCATCCAGATTTGCTTTAGGTGGTTTCCCCAGGCAATTATGTAAAGAAAGCAGCCCAGTACTATTAATTTGCCTTTATCTTGCTTCACACTGCGCCTGGTGGCAGAGTGTTGTTCTTCAGTTTCCCATGCTTTTTCACAAAAAATGAGAACACTGAATTCTTCGCTGAACATTGCAGTTTTGCAGTTTTGTTTATTTTTGCAAATTAAAATCCTGGTTCAGCATAGTGGTAGCTTTGGACCTAGCAGCTTGTGTTAGCAGTGGACCTAGAAGCTAATGTTAGCATGGTTTAGATTTGGCTGCTACATTCATCCAGGTAAAACACAGTTGCAAGCCTTAGATCTTCATGCACAAAACATCCTTTTCTATAGCACAGCAACCAGAAAAATATCTAGGGATTAAGCTCATCCACCAGGTTTGTTGCAGTGGTTGAGCTCATAACATTGTTCAGTGTTCCAGAAGGGTAAGGATCACTGAGTGCTAGTCATGGAGAGTGGTAGCAGCAATTTTTGAAGAAGACCAGAGGGGAAACACATACAGAACAAGAAGGGGAAGAGAGAACAAGTGGAGTAAAGAGATGAGGGAGAGGAAAGAAAAGGAGAAGCAGATGGAGCAAGACAGAGAAATAAGTAAAACACAGTGGTACACTGGAGGAACAAAAGCAGAAATGGAAGTGAAAGAGGGGGTGTTTCAAAGTGACACCCAGCACCAGCCAAGATGCAGTGGGTCAGCACTTCTCAGCCATAAGGCACTAATGTACAATTCCCTGGCCCAAGCCCAGAGGAGAGGTCTCCCCCATGGCTGCTGCTAAGGACACTGCACCAGCTGCCCACAGAAACAGTCCTGGTCTGCTCTCCTTGGTCAGGCAGAGCAACACTAAATGAGGCTCTCTCGAAAGCGAGATTAATGCAAAATAAAGTGGAGAATCCCTCCTGGCTAAGAGAAATAGGCAGGAGTCAAAGCATGCAAAATCTCAATGCTTCCCGTCACCACTGTTATCACTCCTGAGGCATTTTTATGCTGAAGTAGCTCTAGGTATGGCTACCCTAGTTGGCTGAAGTGAAGAAAGCAAAACAAACTTAGGACAGTCCTTCCCCACAGTCAGTAGACTCCCAGCAAGTAGCCAGCTTACTGGAACAGAGGATCCTTCTGGAGTCACGGTCATTTGTTATTTTCATTCTGCCACGTCAGCCTTTCCTGTGTCTGTGTCACAGAAAAAGTCAGTTGCCTGAAACAAACTCCAGTTGATCTGAAGTCTGAACTAGCCCTGACCCTAATGACTCATTCCCATATTTTCCTTATTTGTTCACTAGCCAAGGAAAACTCCCCTTGGTTTGCCAGATTTTCAGGATTTTCAGTCTTTGGGCTGTAAGTTTGGAGGGATTCTTTTTGTGGATAGTTTTTGACTTGATCTTTTTATTTTGCTCCCCTTTTACTTTATGTGGTTATGTAGTGTGGCAGGCTGGAGCAGGCAGGAATGTGCTCCCTAAGCCTATGCACATTTTCACATTAGGGAGAGATAACTTGGAAGGGTGAACTCTCTTCTGGAGCCCAGACAACACATCCTAATATTCGGTTACTCTCGTAGCTGTGGAGGATGTTAGCGGGCCAGTGCTGCTTATTCTGAAGTATTTGTCAAGTTGTGCTGTGTGAATCCAAAGGAATAGCTGCTCTGAATTTCTCTAGAAATTATTCTCTCTAAGCAGATTCAGCTAATTTCTTTAATTTCTGCCTTGGTTTTGTTCTGTCTGGTCTCCATGCCACCTCACCACTGGGAAAGCAACACTTAGAGCAGAGCTTTCCTTTGAAAGATGTTGGTGATTCATAGGCTCCTACCACAGCTCTCTGCAAGCCTTCAAACAACTGCTTTACTTGCAGAACAAACCAGAAATAGGAAGTTTGCAGCCAGGTTGTTGTAAAACTGAAGTAATAAATTAAAAAATTAGTCATGCATTCATTTTACACACTCTTATTTTGTACTTACAAAAGGTTTGTAATGGCACTATTATTACGCTATTCAGGATTCTTATACCACTTCACAGGCTGGTAGCTTCACCTGCCAGTGATAAGGTACACAGCAGGACAAAGCATCAATGACAAAGCCTAAAATTTTAGTTCAATAACTCATCTAATGGTAAGACTTTGACAAAGTTTGAAAAAAAATACTTTATGATTGAATCACAGTCTTGATTTTTACAAGTCCAAATTTTAAGCAGGCTGCTGCTTTCCTAACTACCTATTCATTTGTGTTCATTGTAGACTATATTTTTATAACTTATGTCAGAGTCGTGTCTAAGATTACCACAAAAATTCATTCCAACCCTTCTTTTTGCAGTGACCTTTCCATGCAGATGTTCCACAGTGAACCCAGTCCCCAGCAAACCCAATGAGGATGAGCCAGGAAATGAAATGCTGAGAATCTCAGACTTGATCTGGAAGGCAGCCAGGGCACACTCCGAAAGCCAGCAGAAAGGCTTCTGCCTTGAATGTAGGTCACTACTCACTTATGGAAATTCATTGCTCGTGTAAAGAGTGCCATGAAGCAGTGCATTAGGGAGAGCAGGCAAACATGTAATGCTTTCTGTGTGGTAATTACAGTGGTGTGAGGGGGAAGGCTCCCAGTTGCTTTGGGTTTCTCTACTCCGTTTTCCCCATGTCTGTGAAAGTGAGGCATGTGAGTGTCTGACATCACTAGAGAGATTCCTCAAGGGCGCATTTCACTTGGAAGCATAGTTTAAATACAAAGTTTCTTGACATAATTGAGGCATCTGTCTTTTGCCTTTTTAAATAGATTACACTCAGTAAGTTGTTCCAGGCTAAACTCTATTGTCAAGGCAAGGAGATAGTGAGTTAATCTCCCCATTGCCTGAAGATCCTTGTCCACAAGCCTGCCTGCAGCTATTGATGGGGATCATTCTTCATTTGAGGAATACAGACACACACACACAGATATGTGTTGTGGATATCTGACTTCTCATGGGCTCTACTGACAAAAACTGTAGAGCATGCTAACTCTTTGCATGTAACCACACAATTAAATATAATGGTATTGTGCTCTGAATGCAAGGAAGAAAGTACTAGTGTGTATAAAATTTGAACTGATGAACCTTTCATTGCTTTTGATTTCATTGAGTCATCACACTCATCAGAAGAACATATTCTTTCTTGTATCTTGTTTAACTCTAGGACAGTAATGCCCAGTTCTCTGCCACTTCACCATCCCCTGTTTTGGAGATCCATCACCAGTCACTTAATGACCTGCTCTGCTGGTCACTGTCATCACAGTGTGCCAACATCCTTCTCCTTCAATATACCTTAAAACATCTCAGGTATGATGATGCACTGAAAATATAACTATTCAAAAAGAGGTCTCAAGAGATCCCACACTAAAGAACTTGTATTGGTGCTTCAGTCTCAGATGAAGAAATCAAGGTCTTTCATATTGGCAATCTGTTCACAAAAGACAGCATTTGCTGTTGTTAATGATCCTATTCCTGCCTTTCCTTCCTGCACAATGTATATACTGTCCCTGTGCACTTACATTGTGTGTTTTTCTTAGTACCTGCATGCATTCCTCTCTGTTATACTTAATCTTATGATAAAAATTGCTTTTCTATACACCATACTACTAACAGTTGCACTTCCCAGAAACATCCTCCTCACAAGCAATGTAGTTTAGCTGTATGATGCACACCAGTGCTAGGACTAACTTTTTACTGTAGCTTTGGTCCTGAATCAGAAGTTGCCCCATGTCTGTGACAACAGTTACTATATTAAAAAAGCCTCCTATTCACCTGCATAACAGGGACTGGAAAAGGAAAGGATTCTGCTTGGCAGACAAAAGTAGGACATCAGGCCCCAATCTCAGACTGTCTCAGTTCTGGCTTGATGTCATGATTATTTCATCTTGCTGGGAAATACTGTGGTTGAAGACATGGTTCATCTCAGTTCAGTCCTTCTGAGATAAGAGGAGAAACTCATACAAGTGAGTTTCAGATCCCAAATCTGATACATATTTAATACAATTTTTGACACAACTGTTAGGACAAAATACTTTACTGGCCAATGACCAGTTCTGACATCTAGGATTTAGGGAATATATAGGCGCCTGCATCCAAAATTACACTGAAAAAAAAAAACCCAAAAAGAAAAACAAAATCCAAACCACTGGCCCCAACATAGTGATTTTTTTTTCCTTATACTTACTGGTTTACATTCCTCCACCCTTAGAGATGTAACCCTGAGCATGTCTAGAATTACCTTGCTGCTAACCTGGTTGTATAGGTTACCATCTGAGCCTGATCAGTATTCACAGATTGAAATACAAATTCTTCATTCTATCAGTTAGCAGCCAGCTAGACAAATCTTCCACTTAAATCTTCCAAGCTTAATACACTGTTACAGTGTTTCTGAAATTTGTCAGCATTTCACTGCAGGAGCCAAGAACAACCACAACCCTTCCTGTAAGATAATTACTAAACTGCAGTGTCACTGTGCCCCCAAAAAACCCCAAACCCTACTGCTCTAGCCAGAGTCTGGGCTTCAGCACTCCACTCAGCACTTTTAACATCCCCAGAACCCTAATTGCTGAGATGGGGACAGGTATGCTGTGAACTCATCACATGCTGAGAAACTTCATTCAGGGTTTGTGCAATGACACATACAATGAACAGTCAGTGGGACTTTTCTACAAAGCCTCTAGCTCCAAAATACAAGCTTCCACCTATTTAGCACAGGAATAGCTCCATTAGATGATATATAAGGAAATTATGTACTTTATTCAAACACCTATAGGAGAAGAGTATGATAATATATGTCTATTGTGCAAAATTAATGAAATGCCCCAAGACCCTTGGTGGAAAGAGCTGATAGACCTTGAGTTCTCAGAAGGTAAATGACTTATGATTCACCCATCTAAATTATTTGTTCTCCATTCATCTCTCTGCCCTAGAGAGATATTTCTGCTATGCACCTCTAGTTATCTAAAAGTTGGATATCTAGTCGGAATTGATTGTCTAAGGTCACTTGAGAAGATCCACCCATCCTACCTTAAACATATCTCTTTGACTCTCCACATTGACCAGAGAAGAAGCTGAGATGACTAGTTTAGACTAGGCAGCTGCCTTAAAATGCTGAGTCCCAGGGTACCACCCTGGGTATGTAATTAGACCTGATGTGGGTGCACCAAATTAGACCTGATGTGGGTGCACCAAAGAGCCTGTTGCTGCCCCATGCTGGGCCAGGGCTTGTTGTAGGCAGTGCACCCTGCCCATTCCTTCTCCCGCTGCCAGAATCACTCCAGAGCTGCCAGCACCTGGCTGAGGAAGCATACATTCTGATTAGTAGCAAGAGATTAATGGTCTGGGAAACACGAAGGAGATGGGGTAAAGGAGAAACAAGAAAAGAGTGGTGTTGCCCAGGGCTCAGTGTTGGGGCCAGTCCTGCTTATGTCTTTATTCATGAACTGGTTGAGGGGATGATGAGCCTCAGTAAGTTCTCAGACAGCAAGTTAGGTGGGAGTGTTGATCTGCATGAGGGCAGGAAGGCTCTGCAGAGGGATCTGGACAGGCTAGATTGATGAGCCAAGGCCGATGGTATGAGGTTCAGTAAGGCAAAGTACCAAGTTCTGCACTTGGGTCACAACAACCCCATGCAGTGTTACAGGCTGCGGACAGAGTGCCTGGAAAGTGGCCCAGTGGAAAAGGACCTGGGGGTTCTGGTTGACAGGGGCTGAACATGAGCCAGAAGTGTGCTCAGGTGGCCAAGAAGTTCAGTGGCATCTGGGCCTGTATCAGAAATAGTGTGGCCAGCAGGACCAGGGCAGTGATTGACCTCCTGTACTTGGCACTGATGAGGCTACACCTCAAGTCCTGTGTCCAGTTCTGGGTCCCTCACTACAAGGAAGACATTGAGGTGCTGGAGTGTGGCCAGAGAAGGGCAACGAAGCTGGTGAAGGATCTGGAGCACAAGTCTTGTGGGGATTGGCTGAGGGAGTTGGGGGTGTTTAACCTGCAGGAAGGGAGGCTGAGGGCAGACCTTATCACTCTCTAAAACTACCTGAAATTAGGTTGTAGTGAGGTGGAGGTCAGCCTCTTCTTCTGGTTAACTAGTGACAGGACAAGAGGAAATGGCCTCACTTTGAGCCATTTAGACAGGATATTAGGAAAAATTTCTTCACCAAAAGGATTATCAAGCACTGGAACAAGCTGCCCAGGGAAGTGGTTGAGTCACCACCCCTGGAGATATTTAAAAGATGTGAAGATGTGGTGCTTAGGAACATGGTTTAGTGGTGGACTTGGAGGTGCTGGGTTAACAGCTGGACTTTTCCCAACAAGAACAATTCTATGATTCTAAGAGAAAATCAGAAATACAAGAAATGCAAATCAGATGCAGGAAAGAAAGCAGTAAGGGGAGAATGAAAGAGAGGAAGAAAAGGTTGTTTTGGCAGAATAAAAAAAAGCCATGAATGCCATTTGCAGCCATCATTAAAGGCTGGTGCTTGGTATTCCAGACAGTAACCATGAAAAGTGATCCTCCAGAGTGGGGCAGGGTCTCTCCCGTCCCCTCTACTCCCTCCCATCCTGTTCCTGGCACTGCCTGGATTTCCTAGCCCTCTACCCTGCTCTGAAAGACTTACTCTCACATTGACATTGACAATCACATTGGCAGCAAGGCATTGTAAATCACCTCCCGTCACACAGGTCTCACACTTCCATCCTTGTACATGCTCATTTGTTACCATGAGTGGGCATGTAGGAAATACAGCTGCCAAGGCAAAGCAAAGCTGTCAGATGGAGGAGAGGCATTGCTGCCCCATCTGCAGCCCAGCACACACTGCTCCCCACACTGGAGAGAACAATCTCCATGAGGTACTTATGGGAAGGACAGGAAGATAACCAGCATTCAGATATCCTGAATATGCAAATTTATATTTGGAGGCTGTTACAAATAAAAAATATTTTAAAGCAACCACAATAATCAGGGCCTTTTTATGCATTTGCTGTAATGAGACCCAAATGAAAAGAATTGTGAGCGCATACTGAATGTAAAGGTTAATCAAAGGCAGCTTCTTCCTTTGGAAGCTACATCCTTCTTCTGGTGTTTGCCAAGAACCTTTCACTTCATTCTTTCTCTTTCTCTTTTTTTCTTTTTTTTTTTTTTTTTTTTTTTGACTATGTATGTCCAAACCCCACTCTCAGGCTTTCTAAAAATTAAAATTATATCACACCCATTTTATGTGCCTGGATAAGAAAATGGTGAACCTGTAACATTTCAAAGCTACTTTGATGGATGGGGTTTCAGCTTCAGCAGTTTTGATTGAGACTTTTCTATATGTATTATAGAAGGTGCTGACTGATCCTTTGTTGCAGACATTGGAGGTAATCCCTTTAAGAAAACCACCTGAGCTAGCAGAAAGCCAGAGAGAAGTCCCAGCCCATCAAGCAGCTGTACAGAGCCATTGATATATCTGTTCTGGGAACATTGCCTCTTACACACTGCCCAGCTGGGAAGCATTTGGAAACATTTTATGGACCAATTCAGCATTAAATGCTGGGTAGACTGCAGACTGCAGCACAGGATAGTAGCATCTAAGCCAGCTTTCAACAAGCCCATGCCAATTTAAGATGCTATTTGCCTGTTAATATTCGCTTTGGGAAGCACAGGTGTTGCCTGTTCTCTCATTCACCCAAGTAGATCACCTCACACATCTTCAATCACAGCTATGGCATCACAGAAGCCCTGATGGCAGAAGTTGCAAGAGAAGCACTAAATCAAAGCACCACCATTCAGCTGGGCAGCGTCCCTTTCTCTTAGGCACTGCTCCTATTGGAGGTAGAATGGATTTGTCTGTGCAGGGCAAGGCTTGCTGGGTTTTCCAAACCCTCCTGCTGCTATGAGACAGAGCTGGGACAACTGCAGGTGGTGATACTTGGTCCTTTGGTAGAGCAACAGGGTTGACCTTGGCTCCTCTCTTTGCCACAAGTAGCACACTTCCCATGTCATTAATTTTTAACTTCCCTCAGTCTGTGCCAAGAACTGAATCACTATAAAATAACACACTCAGTTTGACAAACAGGTTGACATAAACCAAGATATCACCTTTTTTCAATGAAAGAATTTGACTCTTCAAGACCTAGTAGATATAGTAGGATTGTTCCCATATTCCACCATCTCTGTCCTTCCTTTCTAGTTCCACACTGGACTCTTCTCATCACAGAAAATCTCTAATCATTTTCTTCTTCATATTTTTATGCCATTTCTAAACTTTGCTCTCTGAATTTTCATTGTGCTTAAATTTCTCTTTCTCTTACTTTTCCCACTACTAGAAAGGCATAAAGGCTAAATGAGGTGAATGAGAGTTTAACCCTACAATATGGTTGCAGCTTCCCAGTCAGGACCTGGTTTTCAGCCTCAAAATTCTTCCATTAAAGTTTCCCCTTCAGACTTAGAATAGATGCAGCTAATGTGTCCAAAATTTTGCTAGAAGAAGGCAAATTTCTGAGTTTCTTCTGTTCTGATGAGGTAAGAACCTACTTCTGGCTCTACTCTCAAGACATACCAAGTGATCATGCTCTCTGTTTTCAAATCTTCACCTGAAATGAAAGTGAGTTTCCATCTTGATTTCTTATCCATGTTTAGACTACTTCTTTTAAAATTTCCTATTCATCTAATAAGTTTACATGGAAGGCATAGATGAGATC
Source organism: Manacus candei (assembly GCF_025592945.1). Classification (NCBI taxonomy): domain Eukaryota; kingdom Metazoa; phylum Chordata; class Aves; order Passeriformes; family Pipridae; genus Manacus; species Manacus candei. The sequence goes on from NW_026138089.1 coordinate 8,352,851, forward strand.
AGAAGCCTACTTTGGCTGTTTTCCTTCATCCATGCAAAGCAGTAGACTTTATAATCTCACTGTTTTTTCCCCTTATGTACAGTGGCTTTAAAGGCAGTTGATACCATTGAAGCATGTTATCTACATCTGCATTTTAAACATTACTCATGCTATCCCAAGCTCTCAAGGGAACACAGTGGTGACATTAAGATGGCTGCAGCACAGCAGAAGGGAGGTAAGGTGTTCTGCATCTGAGATTAGCCATGAGACATGTCTGTCTTTTATTCTTGTGCCACAGGACTCTGCCCTTCCAACTAGCTGGGATCCATCCAGAGTCTCCAAGAAGAGACACAATACTGCTTCAGGTACAGGATGGAAAGATTCCCTACTGTGCCAAACCCCATAACTACCCAACCCCCTTGCAGCAGCTGGCAGTTTTGCTGGTGGTCTTGATCATGACTTGTCCCTCCAGGTCAGGAAAAGGTAGGTGTATGGAGTAGCCCTGGGAAGCCTTTATAAAACATGTTGCTAATAACCCATTCAGTGAATGGTTTCCATCTTCCAGGCAGTTTCATAATGACTTTTCACAGCATATAAAAGCTGGAGAAGCTCAGGATTTCTTCTGATGAAATGATATTGGTAATCTGTGGAGAAATACACTTCTCTTACAAACTAAACAGTTACTTCAGAGGACTAATTCTAGTATAACTTTGATCAGGAAAGGTCTGTTAGATACAGAGGGGTAAATCTCATTTAAGATCGGTTTTGTTTTAGTGATGGAACATAATTCACATTTCCTAAAACAAAACAAACCAAAACAATACGAAAGAGAACCCTGAGATTAGTTCAGTTGGTTAGGGCATGGTGCTAATAACACCAAGGTTGTGAGTTTGATACCTGTATGGGCCATTCACTTAGGAGCTGGACTTAATGATTCTTGTGGGTCCCTTCTAACTCAGAATATTCTGTGAGAATAGGAGGAGAAGGAGAGAAGGGACGGGCTAAGATCTGATAAATGTTGGAGGCTGTGACCTATTACTTATGAAATTATTGTGCTGTGAAAATAAAAGTTTGTTCTGTTCTTAGTAGTTTAGGTACATAAGAAAAACAGCATTGCTTTGTTCAAATGCAGCTTTCCAATGGAGTAAATACATTGGTAAACATCACAAGCTGTGCTCTAAAAAATTTTTACCAAATTCTTCTCAGTTTCTTTGGACATCTCTTATTATCTCCCTAGTGAACACTAGCTAACAAATTTTCTATGTAAACTCTTTGTCTCACTGGTGTTGTAGAACAAAATACAGCTATCCAAGATGTATATTCACCGATGATTCAAAACTATTTGTACGACTTATGTGCTGCCTATCCCTGTGTTTATTTTATATCACTTCACAGCTGCCTTTCCATGTTTTTTCTTATTGCCACTTACCATAGTATTTGTAGTGTGGGTGTATCGCTAGTGAACACAGCCTAACTAGATTTACTTTAAAATGCTGTGAGTTTAAAACTGCAGTAAGTCATTATGCCTTATCAATGTGCAAATACTATGTTCCTACCCACATGCCTCTTCCAGAGCTGCAAGCCTTTAAAATGGAATCCCTTCCTCCTGCTCTGTTAGTACAAAAGCCTAGGCAGAGAATTAAACATCTGTCTATACTTGGGAAGTTGAATCAATGAGACCAAAATGAATTTAACTGATATTCTGAATTTGTGTGTACATGCATAACTATGGTGTATATCCAAAAAATTCTTTCTTTTTCTTCCCTATTCCTTCCTTACCTCCACTCACCACAGCCCAAGGGCACAGTAAAGTCACTTATTAGAGGAGCTGGAGACAAAACTACAGCATATCAGAGTCTATGTGTTTTGGTCTCGCAGAGCGACCCATGAGGAGATGGTAGGAGATGATGTCAGCCTCAGGAACTGTTCAGAGTTACCTTCCTATCAGCAGCCTTCCATCCTGTCCTCACTTTTCTGCTCTGATAGTGCAGCTCAGAGCCTGGCTGGGCAGATGACTTTTAACAAAGCCCTTTGAAAATTAGCTTGGCCATTTCCATTTGGGAACCACAAGAGGTTTACTCAGGACCTATGCTGAGGTACATGAGACCTAGGTATGGGAATACAGAGTTGGCAATTTTCTTCAGCTAATGGGGAATTTTGCCTTTTTTATCTTCAGTTCCTATCGCATTTTTTGTCAGGACCAGATAAAGTGACCTTGAATTCTGGCATATACAATGGAGGAACTAGGAATCCTTGTTCCTCATTACAGCGTTTGACTGAGCAGTTCCAACACTGCAGTGAGGTCACATAGGGAAGCACAACCATCAACAGCAAGTAAAATAAAGGCATTCCTTCCTATTCTAAGATTTCAGAACTTCCTTATCCTCCAGGTCAAAATCCTCTTACAACTGTTGCATTTAATTAAAAACTTTTTCCTTATTTCTACTTAGGCCACATTAAGGACCCACTCCCTGCTCAGTCCTTCTGCATGCACAATTTACACAAGAAACAGGCAGAAGGAAAATAAAAGATGAAGCTTAATCAATCCTCAGTGGAGACCTTGAAGCCTCTGGTCAAAGGTATGCAAACTGCATTAGGTACTCCTCTGGCTCCATCTGAGCTCCTTTCAGAGCTCTGTGTCTTGTACCTCCAGCCTCATTTCTCTTTTTCTAATTAGGTATGGTGCTGCAATTCAGGGTGGAAAGTAATCTCACAGACTATTTAATATGTACCTGTTGACTCCCACACAACAATTTAATCAGAATTAGATAGGGTTTGGAGGCAATCCGTCTGTTTAGAGGCCAAACAAAAAAAAGTAATCTGAGAAACTGTTCTCAAAAATTTTAAAAGGGATTATTTCCAACTAGTTGCAATGCCTGGGTCAAATCCTATTCATTTTATTTATATGAGCAGTCAAATCATGAATGGAATGACATGACTGCACTAGGTAAGCAGGATCTAACCTATCATATTCAGCTTCCTGAATACCCCTAGTCCTCATTCATCAAGAGTTCCAAGGACCTTTTAGCCACAGTCAGACAACACAAACAGCAAGTTTAAGCACAGGATTATCTGAGCAGTTCAAGTTAGGCACATGCTTAAGCACTTGCTGAATAAAAATTCAGAGCAGCTCTTGGGGTTTGGTCTTCCCTGCTCTCATTTGTGAATACAGAAGAAAGTCTTTGTGAAGATGTGGCTGCTTCCACCCTTCACACAGATTAATATGGCACAGTCCAAAATTTTTTTGTCAGCTGGGGATTTTACTGTGTGAGAACTTCTCTGGCTGCACAAAGAGAACTAAAAGCAGTGACTACCATGAGCTGGGTTTCTTTTCTCTTCTTTAAGGCTGACTGTACAGGCAGAGATGTAAAAGGGCTGTTGCATAAATACTAGGAGGACGGATGAGAAAGTGGGTTCCCAGGTATATAGTGGCCAAGTACCACTGCTGTTGGCAGCAAAAGGGATGGCTGCAGCTCCTGGCCAGGGCTGTGGCCGAGGAGAGGGAGTCCAACAGTGCAGGCAGTGTTCGCACACGGTGCCAGAGCAGCGTGCCTCCCTTCAGTCACACCCTGTGTGCTCAGAACCCTCTTTTAGCAGGCAGACACAGCACTGCTCCATCATTTGGAGGCAAAATTGGGGAAAAATCATGTCTGAACCTTTTTACTTTATCCCTAGTACTCTGAGGAAATTAATACTTGAAGCCACTCCACAGACATCTGGCCGGTTAGAGGCAACCTCCCTGTGCCCACCATGTATTTCCATAGCACTCAGCTTTTGTTTCAGAGTCCTGTGGCTGCTCCAGCTGCAATAAGTCTCAGGGCCTCCCATTGCAAATCAACCTCTGCAGCTCCAGGATTATCTGGCTGTCAAGGCCAGGGCCTGTTGATTTTTGATTTGCCTGCCTCCTCAGGCAGGATGCAAAACGAAGCAAGGGGGATGGCCTGGTGAAATAGAGTAAGTGTATACCACAGCCTCTCAAGGTTAGTCAGCAGCTATTATTAACCCTGAGCTGTTGATCCAGTGGCCGTTTCTTTGCCTTTGCAGGTCAGGTGCAAACCGCAGAAAAGCTTGCAAAGGAGTGAGCAGTGATGGAAAAACTCACCAGCTTCCAGAGGTCAAGAAAACTGTGACCCAAATGGGTCAGCCTCCTTCATCTTTCTTCAGTCTCCTTCCATCCTGGGTAAAAAAGCAGTGGTGCTGGATTGCTATGAAATGGTCAGCAAAGGAAGGCAGCAATATAAATTGTAAGTTGTGCTTTTTCTTTGATGTTCAGTATAAAAATGCCCAAGGCCTGAGGAGTTGATTGATGAAATCAAACCATAGCATTTCATACCCCTTATGCCCACTGCCTCATATTTTGTAGCCTTTATATTACATGTTGCAGACACACACAAATCTAAGAACAGATGTTCGTTTTGCAAACAGATGTTCTGATTGAAAATGGCACTGCCTTGGCTGCCTGTCCCTGCCCCAAAGTGAAGATCACTCTCTGAACTCCACAGCATACATAGAAATAGGGTTTGTGTGAGCTTCTCCTCATCCTCTTCAGAAAAAATGCACCAGGTTATTTCACCTTGCCCAGGATGATGCTGATTTACACAACAGGTAATGCAGTGAAAATTAGGCTATTTGAAAAAGTTGTAAATTAGGCATTCAGAGTCTCCAGACACTGTTACAGTACTTTGGCCCTTGAAATTTATCAATCAAAAATTCTCCATACTACCACTAAATGATTCAGAACTCTTATTAAAATCTCACAGTGAAGTAAAATGGTGCTGTGCTCAGGCACCCATAGTTTTTTTCCAACGAGACTTGTCTCCCGTTTTTCACGTTATTATTGCTTCTGTGTGCAGTTCTGAGAGTTATCAAGACTTCTCTGTCCCAGCAAGTATGAAGGAATAATACCTGAAATCATGAGTCCAGTGATTAAATTTAAGCACAACAGGGAAAAGCATCAGGTCATCAACACTTTTCCTTGTTAATATGCCGCTTCTTCGAATATACTATGTAAAACAAGAGTACCAAACTTCACACAAAATAGTAGCACTACAAAATCCAGCTGGATTTAAAAATAATGGATCTCTTCTGAGATAGGTGCTTGCCTGCAAAATTTCATCGGAACAGTAAGCTTTGTGGATAAATTAATTGTTTAGCAGATATAAGCACCTGAAATAGGGGAACCTTAAAGAATAACAGACACAATTTGCACATCCAGAAGATGTATACACTTATCCACAGAAGTTCAGTTTCAGCAAGTCAGTCCAAAATACCCTTTCTTCTGCATTTATCTTTCTTTTCCTCTTGGCAATCACGACTTTCTTTAAATATCCATATGAGTTTGTCTGTTTGTGAATCTGACAAAAAATAATCTTTTCTGTCAAAGCTGAAATAGAATGAATTAAGCCCAAGCCACACTGATATTAGCATATAAACGATGCTCATAGAGTCAGTGTGATGTTTACTGTAAACGGCTGTTACAATACAGCATGATATTTTTCAGGTTCAAAAAAGACTACATTTTTATTGCAAAACACCATTTTTATTATATAGGTGTGTATTGTACTGTGGTGCTGAGTGCTTTCATTAAAAATATCTATGAAGCATTATTTTTTCCATATTTTTGTTGCCATTATTGCTTCCATACAAGGATATGTTTCAAAGGGTAGTCTGCAATTTCTCATCACCAGCAATTATTCCTAATAATATATTTCAGCCATCTAGCTATTAATCTAGATATATGTAAGGTAGGACACACCTCACCAAGGAATGAACTGTGTTTTAAGGTAATTTTTTTCCTTATGAAATATCCTACCTAGAGACACATTGAACTAGTTTTGAACTCCTGAAAGAAGGGAGAGGTAAAGAAAGAGCAAGCAATGCGGTGAATGAGCTGGTTAACAGTGTGATCCAGAGCAACAGCTCAGGTCTCAATTCCTAAGGTACACTTGTTTGCAGTTCATTTCTATAAACACTAGTTCTTCAAGCTGGCAATGGCTCTCACCACACTTTTGTGTTTACAGCCAAAAAAATCTAGTTCTTTCCAAGTCGGTTAATATAGATTATCAAACCTCTCTCTCCAGTCTGAGTGTGTTGTGTAGATGCCCTAAAAAGGGCTGACAACTCGAGTGTTTCTCCTACTAGTGCACTTCATTGCACCTACGTTGGCAATTACCATATGTGAGCTCATCTTATAAGCAATTGCAAGACCAGGCCAGTTCAGTTCCTGTGATGTCTCTGAGACAATGCCAAGAGTGCTAGAAGGTATAAGTCATTGTTTTGGAACTGTCCTCTATTTGAATGCTTTAATTACTTACAAACAAGCAGGCATGTTGGATCACCAAGGCTACACCAAGCCTAGCTCACCCTCACACAATTCATGCCGGGCTCCCCAGATGCTTCTTCCTCAAAACCCGAGCACAAGATGTCCCAACCATGATAACTCTTTCGGAGGACCAGGCTCAGTGTTGTCTGAGGCTGAGTCCACTAACACTCCATAGTCAGAGGTAATGGGCAGGAAAGGTGTAAAGAGGCCTGATCATTGTTTCCCCCAGAGCCACAAAGGCCTTTTCAGCATCCTACTACCTCTAGGCCAGTCCTACAGGTTTACAAAGAAAATGAGAAATCAACTGCAAGCTTTACCGCTCTGGATGCCTGCATTGGTGAGTTTATAAAGTGCCAGTTGAGATTTCTCCATTTTCTATGTGCAAAATTTGTATTTTCCCTCTCCCAAAAGTCCCTCAGAACTGATGGGGAAAATCGCTTTATGGCCCTAGTTCAGGTAATTAGTCTAACCTTGAGTAAATCAGCCAGGCATTCCAAAGAAGTTGTCAGCAGTGCTCACCCAATTTCTCATCTCTAACTGTGTCCAGCCTCTCAGGCTAAACCCAAAGGTTGAAATCCCTTCACACATCTTCTCAAAACTAATTACTCATTAAGGAGGAAGATGGCTGGTGATGTGTAACAGGTTTAATTTCTAAATACAGAACTGACTGTAACACTATCCTTATCCTCTAATTTCCATCAAGCTTCTTTCTCTTTAGTATATACTCTCTGAGTAATGTATTTAGAAGTAATCCTATTCTTTCCTAACTTTCTCTTTACTTGGCTAAATAAGCCAAGATTATATAATCTCTTTTTATTTTTTTACTCTCAGTTTCCCCATCTCCTTTGTAGATTTCTTTTGCTCCTATTTCAGTTTATTTTTTTAAAATATAAAGCAACTCTAATATTCTCCAGGTATTCATACAGTTGTACTAAACCTCCCTTTTTTCTGCTGAACATGCTTGGATTGATGCATCATAGAAGTAGAGAAATGTAGGATTGGAGAAGGACCACCTGGGACTACACCAGGCATTCAGTCCTGCTCTGTGCAGTCCCTAGACATTGAAGCCCAGCAATATCACACTGGTGGTTCACAGCTCTTCAACCATCAATCCACATTTTCCCTGTCTTACCTGCTACCTCTGACAATAGGGACCCTGCTTCTTGTGAGTCCATACTCATGGCTTTGCACTTTATGCTTCTGTAATTCACCCTATTCCTGTTGCTCTGATTCACAGGGTCCTCTGCTCCTCCCTGATGAACAATGCTCCTGTCCTTTTCAGCATTAGTGACCCTGTGCTACTTCATATTACTGACAAATGGTTTAGACCACATTCTTGTACCAAGGTCAGTAATGAAAGAATTGGATTGCGTTGGTTCCTGAAGAATATCACTGATAACTTCACTTATCCTGGCTCCCCATGTCATGTTCACCTGCTCCTCACTCTAATTCCTGTGTGAAACCCACTCACCTCATTACATAAATGGTTGCAATTATGTCAGCAATGCTCAAGGCCCATTAAGTTATTCACAGAAAGCATAATAAACAAGTGTTCAGTAAACTATTCTGCTGGGTTCAAAACCACAGTTTTTTTCTTTTGACAGAAGTAATAATGAAGGCAAGACCTTGTCTTGTAATCTAGGGTGAGGCTGTTGGATGGCTTATTGTTTGAATTCTTTTAAATTAAAAATCAGAAGGCTGAAATGCGAACTTATGATGTATAAATATAATTTTTTCTTGTTTTCTGCTGAGCTATCTCTACTCAATAACAATTCTATAAGAATAATAAGAATAATACATTCTCAAATGCATTCATGAAAACAGTAAATAACATATAAATAATGAAATGAAAAAGTAGATAGAAAATACTGCATGGAGTACATATATTTTTTAAAAGCTAACTTTGGTAAAAAGATTGTTCTGCTGTTGTGCAGTTATGACTTAGAAGTTAAATAACATCTTGGAAATTGTAGAGCAGATATTTATTGCCACTTCTTCCATGCTTTATTTCTCACTCTCTTTGTAAGATTTGGAAATAAATTGGGTTTATAAACTTTAAGTGTGAGAATTTTGAAACAGCTAATTTTCACAAGATATTATAGTCATAAATTACCTTTGAAAATCGTAGGGTAGAGATCTGTTTTAGGAGTCAATACATTATGCAGTTATCAGGAAGTACCTCCAGCAGCTGTTATTAATGGGAGTAAAGAGCAGTAGTCAATGAGTTCTTCTGATACTGCATTATTAATACTCAAACCACAAATTTTCTGGGATGAATTTGCAGAAAAAAATCCAAAAGTAGGATATCTGATTTGTGCCAGCCATGATATGAAAAGAAATATATTTTGCATGCAGCACTATTGTATCTCTAAATATTGCGACCAAATTGGCACTGAAAACATCAAATGATCTTTTTGTTCAATTTTATATTTATTTACTAAACCACTTACGGAGGTCTACAATCAACAGTCTTTTCTTTAATTATCTAAAATTGCCATTCAGTGAAATTCTCAGATAATTTCCTATTAAAACACAAAAACACAGTTTTATAGTTAGAAAGTAATAGATTCATAGTTGCATATGAAGCTTGGCAGCTCTGAATGTGGGACAGAAATAGGGAGCTGACTTTTGTGGGTATTTCTCTCATTGTCCCTAAAGATATCTCTCCCTATCTTTCAGAAACATAGTTTAAGGCTTTTCCCTGACAGGCGGGACAGAACTCCGAGCAGAGCCCAGTTGAAATACAGAGTCGGAATCAACAGACTTCAGCCTTCCTCTTGTCAAGCAGCCCACAAGTTTCCCTTGCCAGCCTTCTTCTCTTTCAGTTCTTCATTATTTGCCCATTGCACCACTTCAGACAGTGCTTTGTCAAGCAAAACAAAGTCTACTGCTCCTAATATTTTCTATCCTCCCCTACTTTTACAGACCTCTCCTCTGTGACAGGTAAAAGATGACGCCTTTGATGACTTGAAGCAGAGAGGGCTTTAACTTAATAAGCTTACAGACAAGGAAACCTGCCCCAGAGTTGAAGCTTTTCAGAGGCAGCTGACATTTATTCAGATGAGTCCAGACTTTAACATAGGTCACTACTAGATGTAGGACTCCCCAACTCTTTTGCCAGCTCAGCATCACCTTGCCAGGTCCCTGGGAGTGCTTGCAGCCAAGTGCTTGCATCCTCTCCGCAGTGTTTGTGAACTGCTGTGACTCCAAAGCTCTACTCAGGGCAGATTTCACCAGAAAATGAGTGAATGCATTGAAAATGACTGAATGTGAACCTTTTCACACCATGCAGTAAAATTGCACATCACTCATTTATTTGACAAAAGGGAGAGGATCCAGTTCACAGGTAGCACAATTGAAGTTACCAGTTCAGGTGGCCAAATTCAGAGACACGAAGCTGAGCACCAGGAAGGCTGGCCACAGGCAACGGAAAACCGCAGGCGGGAGGAGGGGAGGTGCCACAGCAGTGAGCCACCCTCCTCCTCTCCGTGTGAAACAGCCCAGCGCATATCGCAGTGATAACGTGCTCTAATTCAGCTCCCCCGGTGAGATGCTGGTTTGGGGTTGATAGAGCAGCCTCATTGTAAAGGGTCAGAGCAGCTGCTGAGCCCCAGGTGAGAAACAGGGACAGATGTGGTTCTGCGCAAGTTTTAGGTACATGTTCCTGTGATCAGGAGTGAAGGGAAAGCCTAGAAGCCAGCAAGGGGCTGCCACTGGCCCCAGACATTTGAATCCCTGTCCTGGATTAGGGTAGGCTGCTAAGACCCCTTTGCTTACTCTGGGCTCCTTCTTATGGAAATCCTAAACTTGATTACATTTTTATTATCATATTTGAGATAAATGAAGAAAATTCAGTGATCTGGATGTATCTTTGAAAAAAAATAATTTTTAATCACTTCCTCTTTATTTGATACAGATACAACTACTCTGTGGACTGACGGCTTTCTCTGAATTTAAGCTCACGGCAGCAGAGACAAGCAGCCCTCTCTTGCTTCCTCCAGCTGCTGAAAGGAGCTATTTGCAAGTGTGTGCTGTGGGGAGCAGAGTCACTTCCTTACCATGTTTGGCCAGAGAAAGAGATTGCACCAAACACGGAAGCACTCATCATTGTGCAGTTCAGGAAAATATTTCAAACATCTCTTTCGCCTTCCTGCCTTTTTTTTTTTTTTCCTCTTTGGTAAGGGAAGATGCATAGGCTTCTATGCTATGTTGTTTGAAAACAGAAGGCTGAGCCGACTCAGACTTGTCACAACAGTTTTATTTGACAAAGTAGGATTCTGTGGTTGAGCTGAAACTGGCTAAAATGCAGTGCAAGCTTCAGCAAACACTCTCAGGATGGAAGTACCAGTGCACCTCACATGTCCCTGTCTAAGTTAGGTTATACCACAATTAATAAAAAACAAGCTAGAATATGAAAGATATTAAGCATGGAGCATGAAAGCAGTAACCACTGAGCAAAGGACTGATTTTAAAAACTGTTGTTTCAGCACTTTAAATAAAAATTAAATGAAAATGCAGTTATTTTCCATTTTCAAGTAAGCTCTGCTGGGATGTGTACTGCTAGCTGGACACCAGTTTTAAATGCTATCAAAGCTGTTACTTATAGCAGGGTTTTTTTCTATCTCATAAAAGAGGCAGTGTCTCAAAGAATTTGTATTACAGAATCACAAAATCACAGAATATGTGGAGTTGGAAGGGACCCACAAGGATCATCGAGTTCAACCCTTAGCCCTGCACAGAACCATCCCCAACAGTCACACCATGTGCCTGAGAGACTCACACCTTGGGAGCAGAGTGCCTATTAGTATCCTTCTTGGTGTAGGTAGCATGTATGTATGCTTATGAACACCCCAGGGTCCAAGTGCCATTACTCACTGCTGAGTGCCCGTTAGGACAAGAAGATTGTGCAAGTCCCTCCACCGCATCTTTGGGTTCCTAGTGCAGAAGGGCTCAGTGAGTGAAATCAGAGTCGAAAACTTTGTGCTCCAGGTTTGGCAGGCACCACTGAACAAATGATACAAGCCAGAATAGGCCTCAGACTGAATTGTAGGGTTCTAAGTAAGGCTGAAGGGTGCCAAAGGAGCTGCTATGGCATGTCCCACAGGCTGCTTGGGAGGAGATGTCCCTCTTGTCCCAGCTGGGTGCCCACACACCTCCTGTCCCCCATGCATGCCTCCTGTCCCACAAGCAATGCCTTCAGCAAAGCACAATGCCAGCATGACTGCATTTGCAGGAAATAAGTGTTTTTGCTTTCAGCACACCTTTTCCTAGCAGAGGGACAAACAAGCAGTGAGAACAACTGGACAGCAATGTGCCTGAAGCACACAGCTGTTTTGCTCAGCTGCCTTGTGCAGGGCTGTGCGGTGCCTCCCTTTGCACAGCCTTACAACTGCATCAGGAAGTCTGTACAAGAGGAAATCCATCTCTTTCCCAAGGACAGTACCCCACATGTTGGGGCACTTTGTTTTTTCCTCCCGCAGGACAGAGGCTTGGGAGGTTGAGCCTGTTGTGTTTCTCATTTCAAACTCCTTGTCAATAGAACTGGTTGTGCAGTTATTAGAACTGGTCATTGCAGGCTTATGGTGCTCCCTCCTAGGCATGTAAGCAGTGCTGGTGAGGGCAGCCATAGGGAGCAGGATGCCTGGAGAACCATTCTCCCTTGGTTACCAGTCAGCAGGGCAGGGACTCCATCCCTTACCCTGCCCTGACATGCCACAGCACAGGGGGTCAGAAAAATCCCCCTCTCTGGGAAAGCAGTTAATCCAGCTTCTACCAGGAAAACATTTCCAAGTCAATTATCATGAAGAAAGAGTAATTCTTTATTAATAGTAATACTAGCAACAGTAGCAGCAACAACAAAAATTATTGCTTTCATCATTCTCTTCACTGAAAAGCTTTTAGCATCATCTCCCTTAGTTTTTAAATTAACGGCTTTTGGCAAATTGAAACTTGTTGATTTCCCTAGGATTCATCCCATTCCCTGGGATTCAACCTATGTATAGCTAGATCATCACTCTGTGAACGCAACTGATGGAAGGGACAGGACAACCTGACTGCTGTCTGTAGTTACTACTACTAGTCAATATTACTAGCAGTTACAACTACTGCTGCCTGTAGTATTACCCTCTGCATCTCATCTGAGATCACATGCCACCTCACCTTTTCCACTCTGAGGCTCATTCTGGCCTTCAGCCTCAACCGATGTAGCACACACCTCTTAAATTCATGCTTACTTTCCCCTCCTTTTCCTGTTTTTGCACACGTTTTCTCCTCGCTTCCTGTCACACTTCAGTGCTCCCTGTGCTTGAGAACAAAACCCTTGGCAAACGTCACTGGTGGTTACTAACACGAGCACAAGACAGCTGAGGTTAACCATCAACATTTGTGTGCATCCCATAAGCATGTAAAAGATGAGCAGCAGCACTTTCAGGGACAAAAGTTTAAAAGCAAAGACTTTTCAGTGCTAGTGGCACCCCGCAGTCCTACCATCGCCTAAGGGGTTGCTCAAACTCTGGCCCTGACCACTACACCCATGGAGATTTTCTGGTGGAATTAGAGTAAGGAGATCCGGGAGTACCAGGTATACACATGTGTCATTTGTGTTGTCTTTGGCTTTCACTTTGTCATATCAAATATTACTCAGTTTATTGCTTGGTGGACTCATGGTCGTTCTGCGTGACAGCTGGTGACTCAATGGCAGCACCAGCACACTGCTGTGGCACCTCCCCACCTCCACAGCTCAAGACTACACTCACAGGCTCAGGGACCAAAATGACATGGGGGAACAGTGGGAGGGAAAACCTTGCTGGGTGGAAGCTGTGGCATTCACTGAGCACCTATCCGGTAGCCTCTGAGTCATCTTGAAAGCAGTACTGGTGGACCCCAGTATGCTTGCACAGCCGCTTGCCCAGCCAGATGTCACCACCCTCACCCTCGCAACAGACAGGGTGAAATAAAAGTGCTTCCAGAGAAGCACAGACTGACTCAAGTCACTAAATACAGCCAATGAGGTGAGTTTCTTCCTTGCCTGCATGTCTTCCATCCAGCAGAGTAGCTCTTAAACCCATTGGCCAGAAACAGTGACTGGGTTTAAGGTGTTGCTGACTGATGTGCCTGACAAAACTGGCAAAAACCACTCTAGGGTCCCTTAAATTACCCATGACTCATGCCTCTATGAAACCATGCCCCTTTCATGCTTATCTTTTTTATTGTTCTTTATATATTGTCTGATACTCTGTCAGTTGTAGTGTTTTATTAGACTTCCAGGTCAAGGGTTTCAACTTATTTGTCATTATCTCACTGTGCAATAAAAAAACATCTGCCAGCTTGACAGCAAAAAATTTTTGTTTTCAATGAGGATTTCAATATTCCCTGCATCACATGTAGTTCTCCAGGTGTCTGAGCACTTAGAGAGTCGGTAAAGGCTTCCTGCATTTATAACGAACAGACTATATGCATAGTCCTCCTAGCATGTCCAAAATTCTCTCTTCATGGCCTCTGATTCAATTATTTCATGTCCTTCTTATATGTCAACCCTTAAACCTAATCCTTAAACGTTACCCTGGCTGAGCTTAGTATTTTTGGCTTATGTTTTATTCTGCATAACTCTGGAAAACAGGACTGGAAATAGTTTTGAGAGGTCATGAGGTAGGTAGATAGATAGATAGACAGACAGAGTAAACTCCAATCAAATGTTTCTTAAATTATGATCAATGATAAGTGACTCTGCAAGCTCATAGCATCCTGGGACCAGGATATCTGCAGAATGAAATAGGTCAGGGACACTGCCTGATATGGGTACAGGCTTGGGATTGATGCCTTGGGCATCAAGGAGAGGGTGCATTTACCTTCTCAGGTATGTGAGGTCTTTGGTGGATATTCTGTTTCAAACATCATAGTCAGAAGGATGTCCCTGCCACTGGCAATGAATTAATAGTCATCACAGCACTGCAGAGGTAAAAAATGATGCTAATGCCTTGGGTAAGAAGGCTGAAATGCAAATAACACGTTAGCCTTAATATTTTTAGAAGCTTTTAAATGCTGAAAGTTGAAGAACTGCCCAGTTGCCTTTGAGACTGGTGTACCCATAGTCACTGTAGAAGGGCACAATCACACATAACAAGATATGAACACAACTGAAGTTTTTATGTGACTGAGTATTGCCTGCCTGGTGCAAATAATGCTGAAGTAGTCATCACGTTGCCAATATTCATCTCACTTCTTGGAGAAAAGGAATGACTGCAAGACATAAGCAAGAAATGCATTACAAGAAGCACTGCAACACTGGTCTGATCTGATAGCTGTAGTCTAGTAACATACCTGGTTAAAGAGCAGGGAAATAGTTCATGCCATGATGATCACGTGATATAAATTATGTATGGCTTCAGCTGCTCATGCTATCCTCTAGCATGAAGCTGCTAGTTTACTGCCTTCATGTTGTGTGCTAAATTATCATCGAATAATTTAGTTTGCGAAAGAGCTCTGAGGGTCATCTGCTCCAACACCTCTCTCAAAGCAGAGCCAAGCTTGCATTGGATCCTGAAGGCCCTTGGAACTTCGAAGATCTACCTCTCTGCTTCCAGTGTTGACTATCCTGATTGTCATAAGCTTTTTTCTAATATATAGCAAATTGCAGCTTGTAGGTGGAAAGATTGGCTCTATCTTCTGTATAACATCCCATTAAGACTCCAAGCTGAGCAAACCCAGATGCTCTTGCAGTCTTTCCTCTTATATCATGTGCTCCAGTTCCTAGTTGTTCTCCATTGGACTTGCTCCAGTATGTCAATGACCTTATTGTACTTAGGAGCCCCCCCAAAACATTTTCCCAGCTGTAGTTTCTAACCTTCCATTGTTTTCAAACTTGTAAGAAGATCGAGAATGATTAATCTATTTATTTAGAGGAAATAAAAGAAAAAGTCATATAAGGGCACAATCCCTGGGCTGTCTCTGCATTTAGCATTAGACAGATGGCTCACATTCCACCTGTGTCTCTGGAGGCAGATGCAGCCCAGATCTAAATGGGGAGCTGCTCAGCTGCGGCCATGTCAAATGCTGACCATATGTCACAACGACTGGTGTCAACGGGAAGAGGGGAAAACAGGGCTTTATAATCCTGTCCAAGTGTCCTGGAAATCAGCAGCAGAACCTCTTGTAGTATCTCCTATTTGCTGTAGATCTTAAGAGGACAGATGAATTTTCTGTCATCAGGCAAATAAGTTCCCTCAAAGGATGAAAGTCACCACATCTCCTAATGGCTTGTTCTGGAGTAAAATCACCCTCATATGGGACAACAGAAGCACTGGCCACTTGTAGGGCAGCAAACTTCATGGGGAAATAAGGATGCAAGCAATAGCCCATAAAGAGGTGAATACAGGTGGATGGGAGAGATGGCAGCAGTTATATACCAGCCTAGAGTAATGGAAAAACTTAGACTGCTGTCTGTCTTTTAAAGGAAAATGTTTCTCACTGTTAACTGTATGGAGACTTCAGCTCTGTACTCATCACTCTACCTAAGAATTAGTCCCCTGACCTCAGCTAAATTAAGTGCTGGGATCTCACTCTTAGCTGACCCAATAGTGTCTCTCAATATG
Organism: Manacus candei; assembly: GCF_025592945.1. Taxonomy (NCBI): domain Eukaryota; kingdom Metazoa; phylum Chordata; class Aves; order Passeriformes; family Pipridae; genus Manacus; species Manacus candei. The sequence continues at coordinate 8,368,742 of NW_026138089.1, forward strand.
CATCCTGGGGTCCCATTTCTAATAATGCTATATAACCAACACATACTAATACAGTCAGTCAGTACACAATAATAATGCAAAACCATCATCACAATAATATTGATGAGCTTCATACCAGTTTACTACTCAAATAATACACCAAGAAAAGTAAATGTTTACGAAGTACACAACTGTAGACAGCAATGTTTATGAAATATGCCCAGCTGTCTGGACAAAGGTACTGGAAAAAAAGTGCATTTGGAGTGTCCCACAGACTTCTCATGTGGTTATCTTTGACAGACAAGCTTTATGATGCTTATCAAAGTTTAGAGTCCATTAATATATCTCAGTTTGGGTACTCAGAGTCACACTCTGTCTTACTAGACAGTAAGAAAATTTTAAGTTAAGCTGCAAAAACATCTAAAAATGAAAAGCAATGGGTCTAAACACGCTGCTACATACTTCTGCCACAAGTAGCTGCCAGCGGTTGTACCACAGAAACGATTGTTATATCAGTGCGGCCCTGGTGGTGGTCCAAAAATAATTGTACCATTGCTAGGCATGACTCAAGAAAAAAGAATTACTTCTGTAGCTGGAAAGAACCAAAGGGCACCACATCCATCTGCTTGCCTTATGGCAGGCTCAGCTTGCCGTTCATCATGAGTGGCGCAGTTTTGAATTCCACCTTCTGTAGCTCGCACTTCTCACTTTGCCCCTTGGCAGGGAGCTGACTCCTCTGAGTCAGCGGAGTCCTGTGGTCCCCACTCAAGCAGCCATACATTGTGGCAGCAAGTCTTGCTGAGTATGTGGGAGTGGGACCTGAGGAGAAGCCACTTCTCAGAGGGTGCAAATTACATGCTTAGCAGGCCAGAGAAGGTGCAAAGCACACCCAACTGTGCTGTTCTGGAGTCAGCTGTGTTCCTTCCCAAAGGCTGCCCCCTCTTCTTCCCTGTGGTGTGGAGCTGGTAGGGAGGGCTATGGCAAATCTGGGAAGGAACAGTCCAAAGGCAAGGGAACAAATAGCTGCTGAAACTGGAATTAGTGTCTTGGTGGGAGGTTGAGAATAAATCTGTCATACTTAGCCTCTCTTTCAGTGATTTCAGAGAAGGACATTATATCTAACAATGAACACAGCAGGCAGCATATAGGAACAATATGGGACGAAGGAGCAGCAACTCTCCCTTCTCTGTCAGTTATTATAAGTATTCGTATGTAAGTGTACTCATTATTTATGCAAGACTGGAGTCTCCAGATTCTTCAGCTTTACAATAACCAAAATGACAGAATGCTTGTTGATTGTTTAGCACCTTCAGAGAACAAAATAAGGAAGAAAATGGAAACTCTCATTCAACTGACATAGAAAGCTGCAGTAGCACTGCAGGCACATTGGCTTCACGGAGTTTCCAGCCTTGGTTACTGCTGAAGGGCCCCAGTCCTTCTCACCCTGCTTACCTCCCATACCTCAGAATCAACTTCTAACTACTTTGGAGATACTTATCTTCAGCTAATGAGAACAAAACTGTAAAAACATAAAAACTCATCCAAAATGGGACTACATGGGCTAGTTTTTGTCAGAAGTAACACAATAATGTCATAGGGAAAGTGGGAGGGATCTGAGAATGCCCTGTAATAGAGAAATGAGCAGAGCCTCTCATGAATAGACAAGAATTGACCTAGGTACACACTGAAAAAAAGCCTATATTGAATTACCTACTGAGAGAGGTGAGGTAACACTTATTCCCCAAGCCACCACAATACCTACAGATCACACTGCACCTGGAACAGTGTGGTGACTCCACAGGCTCTGCTTTTCCAAATTTGTCCTGAGCCCAAATTTAAAGGCCCAGTGCTTTAAGGATGACTTTACACAACAGATAGTGAAAGAGAGGGTTTCAATGCATACGTGTGCCTGAAGGAACTGGATACTTTTGCAGATCTGTCCCTACATGTGCACGCTAATTGATTTCCAAAAGCTGACATAAACATAATGTAAAAGACAGTTTAGGTACTCAGGGCAGTTTGCAGCCTAAATAAGAGAAGTGGCAGTGTAATTATATTTTTTTTTTTTAAGAAATACCAGTTTTTGATATTGTTAACATTGAGCACATTTCTTAACTAGTCTCCTAGTTAGTCTGTTTGCATGGATCTTCTGGGATCCTTCACTTTCGCAGGAGCACTGGATTCTGACCTTGCAGACCAACACAAAGGAGCAGAACATGAAACTGTAAATCAGGAAACATATGAGAATAAATGTAAGAGATGAAAGACAAAGAAGGAGGAAAACCATATTCATAAAGGCAGTAGGGCTAGGCAAATGTTCCATGGGGTATATAAGGCTATATATTATCCTATAAATGCTTCGAGTAACTATGAAAGTCTGTACACAGAACTTTTAATACTCTGTGGGGATTACATGTGTGTGTGCCTAAGTACAGCATTCACTCAACATATGGACCTATATGAAATACCCCTACTAAAAAAATTGCACAGAATCTAGAAAAAAAAGCAGAATAAGACCATCAGTTAGATGCTTTTATATGGGAAATCAACCATTCACACATTTTAATGTTCTTTTAAGTTACTGGGAGGAAATGAAGACAACAAGAAATTATGGAAATTCTAGCTAATATTTGTACCAGTTGAAATTATACCAAGAAAATAAACCAAAGGAGAATACTGAATAAGAAAGTTGTACATTTGTATGGTACAAGCTCCACTACTGCTCTAAAATGACTGAATGTTTACCATTAAGGTAAACTAACCAGAAGACACAGAAGAGGATAAGTGATAAAACTGAGGTGAAATTAGAGGCTTCTAAAATATCACAGAAAAAGGGTGGTTATTCATTTCCGGCTCTCTTCTTGCTGCTGAAATATGACTTCCTACTGTGAAGCAAAATCACTGGTCACAACTGAGACAAGCATTAAAAATATGATAATAATATAACCACTTCATTTAATCCTCATATATTCATACCTGCTTTCAGAAGGTGGTAAAGTATGCATATGTTTGTCAATTAAACTACTGAGTGAGTTAAAAGTGTGTTTCTTTCAAAAAAATCATCATTGTCTTAAGGGAATGTCTGAAAAGCAAAGAACAATCACAGTAGGACCTGGAGGAAATAAAAGGTGGCACCTTATGTGTCTGTTGAGTTCATAATTTTTGTCTACCTCCAGACAAACCTTGAGTTATAATGAAATATTTCTCTAAGCAATGATACTGCAGCCTCAGACTGCCTCCTTATTTTGGTGACCATGTTGTGCGTTGCTGAGGGATGAGGAAAAAAAAGGACTGCTCTTCAGCAGCTTCCTCAACCTTGAGAGACAGAAATGGTGATAAGGAGTGGGGACAATGGTTATGCCCACAGAAGGAACATTCTTCTCCTTCTGCTTGTAAAAAAGCCTACCTGTATAGGCACTTTTCTGTTCCTAACCAAATCTAGTAATATCAGGCAGTAAATGATGTGTCAAAACTCACGGTGGTTATGAATTTTCACAGTTCTTCAGAGCATTGTTTACTGAGCCATTCACCCCTTGCTAGTCCAGATGAGAATTTGAAATTAACCTGCAAAACAAAGAGTGTAGTAACAGGTTCTTGTTATAAAGGAATCTGCATCATCTACAGTAGGCTGGTTTGGTGATCTAACTTTTGTGTAATTTGAAAGACCAAAATTAGCAGACAAGTTCCCTTTTAATGTCAATAGAGATGTCAGAAGTAGGTAGATGGGCATCTCCTTGTTTGTTGAAATAAAACTGAAGCATGGTTTAACATCAAAAATGTTTGTTAGCTGGGTCAAATACATAGTAATCCTTTAAATACTACTAAGTACGGTATTAGAATGCAAATCAACAGACAGTTTTCATCTTCCATGTATATAATTTGCTTTAAGCAGACAGTGTACACTAATAAATTGGATACTGCAAACTTACACTGGAGATATTTCTTCGTCTGCTGAGTACTGTAAAGTTTGAATGTTCATATGGACTCAAGTAGGTTTCACTGGAAATACTGTTCTGCATATTAGGAAGGAATGTCTGCCTATGATATGCCCCTTCTATGCAAGCAATAAACTGTGGATAAATTATGCTGAATTTGTAATAACAGCCTCACTACTGTCAGTGGTTGAAGGCAGTGGATAGTCCATTATCAGATTAAAAATCTATATTGTGCATCTATGGAAGAAGTGATCTATAAGGACCCACTAACACAAACTCGTATCACAAAAGGTAATTTCTCAGACTTCATTACACCTATTGAAAGAATTTAGTGTATATGGCTGAAATTCAGCATGATGTTATAAATAATTCACATTGGAAAAGACCAAAGCACAGCCCTTGATCACATAATAAATTGATTTATCTGTACAGAGAAGAACTGGACAGTTAATCTTGCCAAATCTTTGTTCATTGGTGTGGTGTTTACTCCTGTGATTAGTCCTACTGGTTACTGCCACCATTACTCAATCTGAAACATGACATAAACAGTCCTTCACACAGAAGTGGACAAGGGTGTAAAGTGCTACTGATTTCTTCATAATGGTAAGCCTTTCTTACTTTGTTCTCTCTAGTGACCCATTTTCTTTTAATACCAATAACACTTTAGAAAAATACTATGCCTGAAAATGCATGTGATCTAGATGTCCATAATGCAGCACTGATCTAAGCTGTATTACTTCTGTATAAAAATCAACAAAAAGGAATTTTAAAACATACATTAACAACTGCATGGTACTCCAGTTTCCTATCTGACATTAATTCCACATGCATATTTGGTTATAGTTCTGTGTGAAGGATGGTAAGTGAGATGCTGTGTTCCAGGAGAACCATTGCTCCAGGTAGTGCCCTCCTTGCTGTCTCTGGGCCAGCAACAAGTAACAAAAACAACAGACTTTTCAAGATCACTTTGCAGAGCTGGGCATGAGGGGATGGCCCTCTACCCCATCCTCTTCTGAGGGGTTGTGCAGAAGAAAGTTGCCAAGGGCAAGGCTCCAGCTGAGACTTGCTGCTTCCCTTGACATAACAAACTGAATTCATGGCTGCTTTTCCCATCCCCTACAGCTCTGTTTTGTCGCCTGTACTGGGGTGGACTCCCACAGAGTACTGCAGAAATAGCAGTGGTATGAGCTACTGAGCAAGGCAGTGGTCAGGGCAGAAAGACCTCAACCAAATAGTCCAAGCCTTTTTCTCTCAGCATTTAGAAACACACTCCATTTTGAAATTTCAACAAAGGGATCTCACATTCATTCAGGACAGTTTTCACAGAGTTGAATCCTGACCAACAGCAAAGCTGTGTCCCATCCCTGCTGACTTTGATGAGAAGTGGCAATACCTTGCTGGACTTCACATGGAGATTTCACACATGTTTGCCTTAGCATATATACCAGTTCCACTACATACAGTATGTTTAGCTTACAGCATTGCTGACAAGAAGGACGTCCAGCACCTCCACATCCCTGCTGTGCAGGATAAGCATATGGTACTGATATAAAATGTAATTGATTTCACCGGCACAGCTTGTCCTGAAGCTCACAGATGAAAATCTCAAATAATTTAAAGGGATCAGTAATCCATTATAAAATTGCAACTATCAATATGTGATATTGATTTTTCAAAAACCCCAGTGAACTATTTGCAATGGCTTCCTTTCTTTCTCTATAACTTCATTCTCCTTCTTTCTTTCTCCTTCCATATATATCCTTCATATGTACTTGTCTGAGCACTCCTGGAGGATGACATGTAGGAAAGAAAGCTATACCAAGACATAATTACAATGGTATAGCTAACAGAAAAGGCCTGGATGTTTCAAATGTCAGTAGATCTGAAGATGTGTGGGCAGGATTTACAACACTGGTATGTTGCCACTGGTAACTGACTGCATTTTTAACCTCCCCACTGCTGGCTAGCAGCATGAAACAGGATAAGTCTAGGAACTTAGCACTAGAAATAAACAATCTCATTACAAACCCCTGAGACTTGTTGTTGTGAAGCTGAGACAAACAAGGGGAAGGACTGTATAAAGGTTAGAGAAAAGCTCTTTCTTCCTGATGGGCAGCCTACGCAGCACCCAACCCTTCCAGTTTGCTGCCATGCAGCTGTTTCCTCTTCAGGATCAGCCCTGAGGGCTGGTTTTGGTCATTCCAGAAAGAGGGGAAAGGAAAGGAAAGAATGAAGCTTTTACTGCGAGTATATTAAAGGCACAGCCATCTCAGGCAAAAGATGCTTCATGGTGTTCCACTGTCAAAAAGTTGGCAGCAGTCCCTGACTGAGAGTGAGCCATTTGGAGACACCAAGCAATCTGACAGACTATTAGGCTGTATGGTGGAGTCAGGCGTATAATCTGAAGTAGGGAGTAGTTGTGACAGGGGTGTTACGCCCACAGTTTGGGTCTGATGAGTGGGGACTGAGGAGAAGACCAAGCTTCCTGGGCATGTAACAGGGGTATTATGGGTGCTTATCCAGAGATATGGGAACAAATTTAGGGAAGGAAACATGATTTGGTGAGAAATAAGAATATCTGAAAGGTGATAGTGAGAAGAGAAAACTTTGAGATATGTGATTGCACTTCTTATGTCATGCAAAGAGGGGAGATACTCCCATTCCTTCTGGGAAGTGCTCCTTGCAACCGAGTTCTGCCTAGGAGGCCCTATGCAAACTTATATCATAAACTGGGAGGGAGTTGGAAGTGACTAAAACTATGTTATTATCCTTAATTAGACACTCAAATGAAAAATAGCCTGATGTACATCTTTCTTCACGTCTACAAAATCCACTGAAATGAAGGTAATCACACCTGCTCAGCCCCTTGGCATTTCATAGGGACTTTACTTCAGCAAGGAGGGAAATTTCACTGGAAGTTGTGAGAATCCAACTGCTCCATTAGTGTTAACCCTAAATATGCATTTAAAAATCTTTTAGGATACCAAATTAAAAACTATGTGAAACCATTCCTGGTCTCAAAACATTATTTGTTGCTTTTTATGATCTTAGGGAGTGCAAACTGTAATGTCACAGTGTGGCCTTTGCTGAAAACAAACTCTGTGCCTATCAGCTCACAAAGCCCAGCTGAAAATGATATAGAAGAGACCATGCTCGTGCTGCAATGCATGTGATTAAACAGCTCTTCCATTTAAAGACCTTTAGAAGAATACCAGTCTGTTCCTAGTTTTAACCTTTAAAATGCAGCAAGGACTTACAGAGAGACTTTGGCATTTCTCAGTGTAACCCACACCTCCCACACACAGCAGAGATGGCTTTAACAAGCAAAGCACTAGGGAAGCAGACGTATATGTATATGTACAGTCTGTGTAACCCAGTAAAAGGATCCATGGAATTCCACCTGTATTCCTTTTGGCATCATACTAACTCCTCCTGCTGAGAAGTGGTGTCATCTATATTAGCCTCGTTAATTTTCAAGCTCCCCCTTCCCCCTCTACTCAATGCTGTCAAGTCAGCTACCATGAGCAAAGCAGGCAGCAGATTTTTTGTGTCTCCCAGAGTGGTAATTAAAGTTGCTAAAAAAAAAATTAAAAAATTAAAGAAACGTGAAATTCTTCCCAGGAGCAATGTTCTTGCATAATCCAAGCATTAAAAAATCCAAGCATCCAAACTGCTTTTGTAGTTGCAAGCTATGGAGATGAGAGGGCCTGGGATCCATCTGTTCTGCCCTAACATGTCAGAGTGGTGGGGTAAAGCTCAGCTGCAAGGGGATTTCTTATTCCTAATTCATTCTGAAGCGATATAGTGGGACCAAAATCACTGATGCCTTCACCAACTCACTTCATTTCTTGTATTGCTTTGTTTGCTACTGCTAGGGAATAGGAATATTTGTATAAAGCTCATCTTGTATTGCTTTCTCGTGGATATAATTTTATTATGCCCTCCATGATAACTTTTCATGGGATCTTCTAGTCTTGATGTGATATAAGATTTTTTGAAGAGCTAGGCATCAGGCTCTATCAACAAAACCTTCATACACCATGTACTGTCCTTAACTTAGTAATTAAATTCTTTAAGCCATGGATTTACATATGAGCTAGTTTGCCCCATTCCTTAGATGCAAAGCAGCCCCCAAGCCACCGCTGAGCTTGGACTCATAAGGTTATGGCTGATCTGCATTCCTGCATAGTACTAGTAGGGCTCAAGCATTTGTGTTACTGCTCTGTGTGGCTGAAACTTTGTGACTAAAGTGACATGAAGCTGAATCGAAATGTTAGAACATAAAAGGCTCAGCTGCCCTGAGGCTGTCCCTGGGAGCTCACCCTGTGGTACTGCCAGCAGAGCACACTCCTGGATGGCACTTTTGGGTCCCTCTTCACAAGAACCCAAAACTGTGTGAATAAACCTGGTGTGAGCCTGGAGGATGCTCAGCGTGCTGAAGATGGTTTCCACTCTGGCAGTGTAGATTCTCAGGGCCATGTCCACTTTTCTGTTTGAGGATGTCACTCTGGAATGGCGTTGTGCTGGTTTAAAAGTTAACCAGCAGGGGGAATGAACCCAACTCAAAGGAGAGATTATAAATCAGAATAACAATTTATTAAAATAATACAGTAAGTACAATAATACAAACAAACAATTGGTCTCAACCCACAAAAACCCAAATGTATAACCCAGTACCCTGGGGCCTGAACAAAGTGGTGTTCCTTGGGCCCTGTTTGAGTCCAAAGTAAAGGGAGAGGGGAAGAACCTGCTGGTGGGAGAGCTGCTGCAGTCTGGCCAGAACTGGTGATCGCAGTCCAGTGGTGGTCTAAGTCTGGTTGAGAGCGATGAGATGCAGCCGTCCTCTGGATCCCACGAGTGGGTTGAAAAATGTTCCAAAACTCCAAGATTATATATCCTCCAGTTCAGGCAGGAATGTTCAGTGCTCCCCTCAGGGCGGGGAGTTCCACAAAGGGTGTGAGGACAGAAACATCCTCCTATCTCACAGGCCTCTTAACACCTAGTTTATAGCCTGAGGAGTCAGGCTCTATGGGCAGAGGGTGCGAATAGTCTATTGACAACAATAGTCTAGTTTCTGGGAAATGACATGGAAGGCTATAGAATACAGTTTTGGGTTACACCCACCATGATGAACTGATCTCAGCTGTCCTAACTAGGACATTATCCACCCCTTATTCTATGCCATCCATGTCATGCCCAAATTAACCCCCTTTAAAAACTATATCCCTTTAAAACTATATACATCTATCTATCTATCTATATATATATATACAATGAAACATTACAGACCATTCTCACTCAAAATTAGGTCCCCTTGTGGTACACAATGTGTCTCCCCATCTTTTTGCATTACCCACCAGGTGGAACCAGGTCCCTGAGCAAAAACAATCCCTCGGATGGGTTTGCCTTTGCTTGAGGTGGGACTAATCCAAACAGTCTTCCCTAACATTCCTCTCATATGTACCACGGGGACTTTATCTCCATCTACAGTATGCAAAAGTTCTGATTGGGCAGGGCCAGCTCGATTGATGGAACCTCGGGTGTTGACCAACCAGGTGGCCTTTGCTAAATGCAGCTCCCAGTGTTTGAGAGTCTCCCCACTGAGCTACATCCCCCTGGCACCCCAGAAATAGAGATGGATTCTGCCCCTACGTATCTTGATGGCATTAATGTACATTGTGCGCCAGTGTCCACTAAAGCCTTATATCTTTGTGGCTCTGATGTGCCAGGCCACCGAATCCACACAGTCCAATAGACTCGATTGTCCCTCTCCTCTACCTGGCTAGAGGCAGGGCACCCCTAGTCCTGGTCATGGTACTCATTGTGCTCTTCTTGTGGGTATGACCTGGAGGTCCCTTCAAGAGGATCATTCCTGTACCGTCTGGAGTCTTGCCCACGAGAGACTGGAGCAACGTTTACCCTTGAAGAGTTCTTTATGGTATTTGTTCCTCTCTTCAGTTCACGTACCCGGGCTGCTAAGGAAGAGGTGGGTTTCCCATCCCACTTCCTCATATCTTCTCCATGCTCACGGAGGTAAAACCATAGATCGCTACGTGGAGTGTACCTTCTCTCCTTAGCTTGGGGACGCTGGCTCCTGATAGCAGAGACTCTTGTTTGTCCTGGCGAGATATGGAAAATCCCTTCCTTAATCTCTTCTCTTAGCTTCTGGTGTCCCTCTTCAATTTTCTCTTCCAGGCTTCGGACATGTTCAGCCAGTTTGGTTTCCACAGATGAGACGTGGGCTCGTAATGGGGCGGTGACAGTGTCTTCATAAATCCTGAGTTTGCTAACCAATGCTCCCACCTTGTCCTCTCCCTCCCTCCATTGCAGCGTTGCTAAGTAGCGGGAATACATTTCTGGCCCGAGTCGTGCAAACTTTAACCACATTTGGGAGGTGCACTGTACGCCATCTGGACTCTTAGGGAATCTTTCATCCTCTGAAAAGATTATCTCCAGTACAGCTAACTCCCTTAAGCACCGGATACCTTGTTCCATCGTGTTCCACTGTCCTTGCTGTACGTGGAGGTCCTCCTTGCAAAGGTATCTCTCCCTCACACTGGACAACAGTCGCCGCCAGAGGCTGAGAGTTTCCTGCCTCCTTCCAATCCCCTGATCAATGACTACATCTCGAGACAGGGATCCCAGCTGTCTGGCTTCACTCCCATCTAGGATCGTATCGTTAGCTGCGGCATCCCAGATTCGGAGCAGCCAGGTCAGAATGGACTCATTTGCCTGTCGTGTGAACTCTCTCCGGAGCTCACGTAGCTCACCCAGGGATAGGGACCGAGTGATTATTTCTGGCTCTGTCTCCTCCGGTGGATGTGAAGGTCCCGCCTCTTCGTCATCATTTGCTATGCGAACTGATTTAGTCTTTGATTTCCTTTTCTGGACAGGGGCGACTGCTATTGGTTTTGCTTGTTCTTCTGGCTCCTCGATGGTTTGTGTGGACACGGTGCCGGTTGGTTTATTTCTTTCTCCCTCTGACTCAGCTGTGGTTTGGGTGGACGTGGTGTCTGCGGATTTGCTCCTTCTCTCCTCGCCCTGACAGTGTTGTACCATGTCAAGTAGTGCCCGGTAGGCAGTGGCCAGGGCCCAGCAGGTTGCTGTGAGCTGGCCATCTCTGGAGCTGCCAGAGCATTTTTCCTTCACCAGTCTTATCATGCTAACAGGATCCTGCAGTTGTTCAGGGGTGAATTTCCAGATCATTGGAGGAGAAAACTTTTCCAAATACTGGTTGATGTCCTCCCACTTCCCGTGCCACTCAGCATTATCTGCTCCCAGGGCAGGTGTCCAAACAACCTCCCTAAAAGGCACTTTTCTGACCCTAAACATGGTGTACACAGTACAGAGCAGACAGAGCAACACTAACAATAACATTATGCTGTCCTTAACATCAAAAGGGAACTCAATATTTTCAAAAACTGTTGTAGCAGGTCTGAAGGGGAAGAAGGAGGTGGGAGGCTGGAAACCATCCACCCCTGTTCCCCAAAAAAGCTGGGTACGATTTTTAATGAGGCCCCAGAGGTAGCAACCCAAACCAGGACAGGCAAACAGGACTGAATACACATTTACAATGAAACTCATTGCTTCTGATGTTAGAATGACATAAACATAATATACTAATAAAGCAATTTGGATCCCTCTCCCTGGTCTTAAAGAGAGCATCAAAACAGGCAAATAATACCCCATCTGTGGAAATATGAACAGGCTCAAATACAACATCCATGTGAGTGCATCAAACAACATGGTGATCAGGGAGTTTCTATATTCAAATAGACAAATGCTTCAAATGAAATTGTGATTCTGACTTCTCTCTCTCTGCCCGACGTTTGGGCGCCAAAATGTGCTGGTTTAAAAGTTAACCAGCAGGGGGAATGAACCCAACTCAAAGGAGAGATTATAAATCAGAATAACAATTTATTAAAATAATACAGTAAGTACAATAATACAAACAAACAATTGGTCTCAACCCACAAAAACCCAAATGTATAACCCAGTACCCTGGGGCCTGAACAAAGTGGTGTTCCTTGGGCCCTGTTTGAGTCCAAAGTAAAGGGAGAGGGGAAGAACCTGCTGGTGGGAGAGCTGCTGCAGTCTGGCCAGAACTGGTGATCGCAGTCCAGTGGTGGTCTAAGTCTGGTTGAGAGCGATGAGATGCAGCCGTCCTCTGGATCCTACGAGTGGGTTGAAAAATGTTCCAAAACTCCAAGATTATATATCCTCCAGTTCAGGCAGGAATGTTCAGTGCTCCCCTCAGGGCGGGGAGTTCCACAAAGGGTGTGAGGACAGAAACATCCTCCTATCTCACAGGCCTCTTAACACCTAGTTTATAGCCTGAGGAGTCAGGCTCTATGGGCAGAGGGTGCGAATAGTCTATTGACAACAATAGTCTAGTTTCTGGGAAATGACATGGAAGGCTATAGAATACAGTTTTGGGTTACACCCACCATGATGAACTGATCTCAGCTGTCCTAACTAGGACAGGCGTCCTTTTCCTCACCCCTAGTTGCTCTCATTAAACACTAAGAAAAAGGTGCTGTGCAAGTAATGGACTTTTCTATTCCCACTGCACAGTGGGTCAGTGGCATTTCTGAGAGACCGTGCCCGGTTTAGGGGGAAGGGTGAAGAATACCCCTCTGTTGGCTCAGTTTTCTTATACTGCAAGTGAGGGGAACAAAGGTGCATGAAAAATTAATCCAGCAAATGATTTTACTGATTATTATGTAGCTCCAAAATTCTCTATATTATCCTGTGCAGAGGGCCTTAAAGATAAATTCCAAAACTTCCAGTAATGGTTTGAAGACATATTTGTCAAAACATTTTAAAATGCTATACCCGAGTAATATAAACCATATCATATATGGTCAGATAGAATAGAAGCACCACTATAGGAAATAAACCATAAAATAAAATTTACGAAAAATTTTAAAATATGTTAGGTAAGATTTGAATCATCTGAGAGCCTGAATTTCATACTTTTGGTCTAAAGAGAAGTAGATTTCAGTGAGTTCATCTGTATTATTTTGGAGACCTGAATGTTACTGCTGTCGTTTCAAACCACTAGAAGATACTAGGGATAACTAAATTATTCATGGCAAATATTATAGAACATGCAAATGCATTCCTCTTCTTGGTTTTGTGCTTGTTTGGGTTTTTTTGGTTTGAGATTTTGGGGATTTTTTTTTCATTTTTAAACAGATCTCTAAGTGTTGTAAGTGTACTCAATATTCACCCATAATACGCAAGCAAAGAACACTGTAAATGTCTGTTCATGGAATCTTCAATGTGTACAAGGTCCCATGAGATTGTTTCTAGGCCCAAATTTCAGGCCCATGACCACATGCCAAAGATAAAATGATGAGAATTACAATAGTGGGGGAAAATTTCTTCATCACCAAAAAGCCTTTGGTCAACGTAATGATGATTTTTTTTCAAGACAATGTTTTGATTGGACATGGTGAATATTTGGGGACTATTCAAATGCTGGAAATATATTTAAATTGGAGTAAATCCACTGATTCATTTCCAAAATATTGTTGAAAGAAAAATCAATTTTGTTAGGCAAAAAATAAATCAAGGGCAATCAGAAAACCTGCAGCCATAGGAATTCTGAGTTAAATTTAAAAAAAGGATATTTACTCATCTTACTGTCATTTCTTTGCATACTATGGCCTGAAACTAAGGCTACGGTCCTATATTTGACTCTGCTTTGCCATCAGCCTCCACTTTTTGTGAGGGAGCAGTGGTTGCAGAATCTCCTAGTTGCCAATTCTCATTACATTGCATGAATCTTGTTGTATTTGACAGTTTTCAAAAAGCCCAAGCTCCAGGAGACTGAAAAATCTCCTGAGAACCCCAGTTTTTGATTACAAGGAGAAAAACAATGCTGTAGTCCTCATGACTGTAGAAACAAGAGAAAAAATTATCTTTACTCTGCTCCCAATATGGCAAAAGCTCATTAACCCAGAGGCAAAATCAAACATCTCTTAGAACTCACTATATTTGATTTTTTTTTTCCTAAGCAGGAAGAAGAGGAAGTCAGAGAGTGGTCTGACATTTTTAAAACCCGGTAAAAACAATACTGGAATTCAGGTCATTAACTTCAGCTGAAAACAGAGAGAAAAATGGGCTCTTTCTTGTCATTAAGTCACAGAATTTTGAAACAGGTGTACGGTAAAGCACAGGATTTTAAAAAAGAAATCACCATATCACAGGGACAGTAGCAAATGAATCTGCCAGACAGCATACAAATAACGGATACACATTATCTGTAACTCCCTTTGAATTAACAAAATAGCCTATTTTATTAGAATCCCATTGCCTTGCCTGTTGAATTGAAAATGCACAAAGCTGGTGCATCAGATGATCTCATGGAAGGCCAAGCCTGACATAGGTTGCTTTGCATTGTCATCCTACTGTATATCAATGAATAAGCATGAGCTGCATTTTTTAGTTCTTCACATCCCTTTTGGTATCAGCCCAGTGGAACAATTGCACTGAACACTGTTATATGCTCATTGTGTTTTATATGATGATTGGAGTAGCGCACAGTTCCTTATTAATAAAATTCTGCTCTGCAGCAGATGTATGTGGCAGCCATGTATGATGACAATACACAATAGGAACTGCTCATTTCTACACTGTTTCTAGGGAAGTAAAGGGTTACTAGGGGAAGTGGTGTTTTATCACACATTCGACATTGCAAAAAAATAGCCTAGAAGACTCAAATGCTTGCACTGAAGTCTCCACATTTCTGTAATTAATACCACAATGAGCTATTTTGGATATGGTTAGCATATGCTTTCTGTCCGATATATGTATAGTTAATGATATCTGGGGAGGTGTATGAAAGAGAGAGAAAATCTTCCCTTAAATACTGAGAGAGGAAGAATTTGGCTCAGTGCTGAAGGGCAGAGCTACTCATCACATCGTCTTGGCGGAGCTGCCTCTATGCTGGGGGTGGGGAGGCAGCAACACCAGACACCGTAAGTCTCGTACAGCTGGCATAGTGTGCCTGCACAGCGTGAGAGATCGAAAATCATATGTGCCTTTCTGTTTCTGATGACCCTTCTTCACAACCAGGTTTTGGGCTGTATTTTCTTTTTCCTAGTCAATTTGTGGCCAATGAAAGTTTCTAGACTGACAGCTGAAGAGATCGATCTCCTTTAATAGCCACAGCCAATGACCAGTGCAGACACAGTCCTGAGTATTACAATTGATCCATGCGAGCCTCCATGTTTCACGCCACGAATTGCATTGCTGTGAAGTGGGTGTCAGATGTGACCTCCTCTATAATGGCTATGCAAAGCATGGTAAAGACCTGCCACAATTTTCTTCGAATGTATGCAAAGAGCTGAGCAAGGAGCAAAGCATCTATTGGATGATAGAGTCCAATAATTCCTGAATTTGACCTGGAAGGTTTAATTTCCAGTTGATTTCGTATTATATATATTATATATATTATATTTCTTGATGCCAGAAACAGAGCTTCTATAACAGAAGTAGTAGCTTATTGCCCTATGTCCTGCGAAACAGATCTGAGTCTCACCACCTCACGCTGCAGATTGTGGTACCGTTTAGCCAGCACTGATCAGTTTGGACTTGCAGTTCTTAAGTCAGAGGCATCATATCTCATTACATTAGTTTTGCTGAACTATGCTGTATTACAGCATGCATTTGCATTGACTTATGCAGAGCTGTATATACCTCATGCTTTGCCTCCTTCAGAAATATGTTGGTGTTTTTCCCATGGATAAACTCACGGTAAGCAAGTGCTCACTTCTACTCATTTGTGCACGTGCAGTTCAGACTGTATGCTTCTGAACCTAGTCATGTTACATCCCATGTTAGCTGATTAAGATCAGTAGCTGGGAGTTGATTAATTGACTTTTCAGAAGCTCAGCTGTAAGTTTCCTGTGTCTTTCCCATTATACATGGGGAATAAAATGAAACCTTAAAAAAGTGCAAGAAATGGTTCATTTCATTCCTGAACTCATCACCTTAAATTACTGCAGAGGTCCTTATGCCACCAGGACTTCCCAAATCTTCCCACGGACTGCATCAAAAAATCTCAGGTGTAAACCAAGGTTCTCATCAAAGACACAATTCATCAAGTTTTCCACTGGTGGGAGGCTGGGGACTGTACCTGCAAGCACGTGGCATCCCCCCCAGCTTCCACCTTCTCCAGAAGCACAGACATCCACCAAACCTTGAAGGAGAGGACCCGCACTGTTCTCAGTGGTGTAAAACCAAGGAGTTTGTTGCTGCAGTCAGATGCTGTTAGGGAGCAGGATGAAACCCCAAATCTACATGACCCTGCCAAGTCAGCAGCCTCAGCAAAACCCAGGCTTCCCTGGAGGGACTAATTTTGCTTTATAGGAACTGGCTGAAATTAATGCAGCCTAAAGTCCTTAAGATAAAACTAAGGCACTGCAGAAGCATGCTCACCACCCTCCTACAGGTTATCTGACAGCATTTTTTCCCCCGAATGTTCATTAGTCACTTCACTCTGATGAAATTCATGACTACTAAAGTCAACTCCTACTGATCTCCCTGGATAATTAGGTTTCAAGCACTATCATTTAAGGAAAAATAACCAAAAAGTGTCCCAGGACTGAAAGAATTGCCATAAATCAGCAATGTGGTATGACAAAGTGAATACCAGATTTATTATTATCTTTAAGTTACCACGATGTTTTTGTCCCCAAATGGTTAAGTTTTGAATTATTAAAAAAAATGTACCTTTTTATTGATACTAGTTCTTAGGATCAACTGATGTTAAAAGATTAAAAAGTGTTGTTTAAAACATTAGTAACATTGTAGCAAAACTACTTTTTATTTGCATGGGACACCACCCACTAAAATAGCTTTAAGAAACTAAAAAGCTTATTTTCAACCTTAAACTTAAAATTCAAGTTACATCGTCCTTTAAATAATGTATCAAAATAACAAGCCTTAATTATTAAACAAACTAATTATGGTTTTATACAACTGAGGTTGAATTTCTGCAGCAGTAAAGAATGGTTCTCAATAAAAGAGCTATGCCATGGGTGGGGCAAAGCAATAAACATAGCCGGTTTTTGCCTTTATCAATCTCTACATTAAAGAAATATTTAAAGTGATATACTCACATGGTAACAAATTATAAGATATGCAATTTTTTACTGAAATCTGTCTAAAAACTAGCTTCAAAGACCACAAATTTATCTATTGGTGAGCAAAAATATTGAAAAAAATGAGAATGATGACTGAGGTTTGAGGCATCTCCAAACGTTTTATAGTATCCCGTGTCTCAGTACCAGCTTTTATGCTTCATATCCATTGATACAGTTCTCCAAAGAGAGGACATAAATACCATCCAGGTTTTAAAACATTTTATTTGCATATTAAAAAAATTGTGCATTCCAATAATTAAAATCATTTGAACAAAAAAAAAAAAATGGCACTCGATTAACTGCATTTTACAGATCGCAGGACCTTGGTACAGCTTTGCATTTATTCGTGTTACTCTAGTTTACTGTAGTCCCACCCAAGTTCTTCTTTCATCAACATGCAAGCTCTTTCATGCCACCAGGACCAAAGCCAGACAGGCAGAGGGAAAGGCAGCGCCTTCATTCAGTGTCAGTAGTTCTCTCTATTCTTTTGATGTGAAAGGGGCAGTACAGTCATTTTAAACTTTATCCAACCTCTTTGCATCTTACAAAGTTAAACAGCTAAAAGAAGTAAAATAAGAAGGCAATGCTTGTGGAATGTACAGTGCATAATTTGGAAGGGCAGATTTCATTACGATTCACCCGCTTGCTTCTCCTGTTCAATTGCTAAAAAGGGGGAAAAACAGAGAAAACAAAATGAAGATCGGGAACCTCAAATGCATTCACATGACAATTGCTATAATATAGGTATATTTTTAGCTACATATCGAAACAGGATGTAAATAATTGTAAATTAAGCGCTGCTAGGCGGTGGGTTCAGGTTTTCGCTGTCTGGCACAGTCACAGCTGTGTATCCTCCCTCCACCCCGCAACCGCCGCACCCCCGGCTCCCCGCCTGCCGCCCCTCTTTGTCTCCTCCCGCCTTCCTCCCTTCATCCCTCCCTGCCCGTCTCCCTCCCTCTCTGCCTCCCTCCCTGCTGCCCGCACTCACTTTCTTTTGAAGGCAGCGGGTTTTTCTCTTGCGTCTCTGTCTTCTTCAATTTGGACTTGTCAAATTTCTCGATCTCAGCCATGTCTGGTTTGTCGGACATGTTGGCAGGTGACTCTGGAGGGGAACAACCCGTTACCCCCAGCGAGGGCTCCCCGCTCCCCAAGGTGCCCCTGTGGGGCCGCGCCCGCCGCACCCAACGCGGGGACCCGCGGAACCCGCACGCCGAAAATAAAACGCTTCACCCCCGACATACTTAAAAATAATAGTAATTTTAAAAAGTGTCCGTTTAATCCAGCATCCAAAGCGGTGCAGCCCGCCGCCAGCCGCCGCCGGGAGCTGCTCCCAGTATCTGCGCTCTGCGGAGTACAATAGAGGGGACGCGCCCGGAGCTGACCGCGTTTTTACCTCGTTCGGGGGAAAATAATTAAAAAATAAAGCCCTGGGATGGCAGCAAAACCGGCTTGCGCCTCGCATGCCACCGCCCTGCGCGCCTTCAGACAATACCCCCACGCGGACAATGGCCCCCCTCCCTCCCACCCCCCCGGACAACAGTCCCCGCGCCCTGCCCTGCCCTGCCCGCAGTCTCCCCGCGGCGGGGATGCCGGGCAGGAGCCTGCGCTGCCCGCGCTGAGGGACCCGGGGGAGGGGGGATGGTTGGAGGGGGTGCGGCGGGACCCACCGATGTCGCCGCGCGGTGATGCTCAGCCCGCCGCTCGCTGCTGCCGCCGATCCGCACGCCAGTATAAAGGGAACTCGCTGGCGGGGCGGTTTTATCCCCGCGCCTATGCAAATGACGGTGATGTCACCCGCTACCCATTTTGCCGCTTTCCGCCTCTCTCTCTCTCTCGCTCTCTCTTCTTTTTTTCCCCTTGCTTCCTTCCCCTCCTTTCAGCGCCCAGCCCTCCTCCTCCCCGCGCACACGCGTACACGCACACAAAGCTACACACACACACACACACGGACGCACACCCACAGCTTACAGCTCGGCTTGTAGCCGAGCATCGCCCCGGTCTCCTCGGTCCCTGCCCCGGCCGACGGGGAGGCACCCCCAGGGAGGGTCGGGGTGTGGGGGGGGTGGCCGCTGCCCCTCGCTCCTCGGCCCCCGCCCCGGCCTTGGTGGGCGTCCGGGGCCGAGACCGGGACGGAAGCAGGGGGGCCGGGGCCGAGGCAGGGGCAGGGGCATCCGCCGGCCGCCTCCCGCAGTGGCGGAAGGCTGTGCTTGGCTGGAGCCGTGCGGTGATTGTGCTCCAGCTCCCTGCGACTCGCTCTCCTGGTTGAGCAATATTATCTCGCTGATAACCTTACTCAAAATTCGTCATTTAGAAGGAAAAGCCGAAACTCGCTTCCCTTCAGCTCCGGCAGCTACCTCTGGTGCGCCCCACCCCCCCCCCCCCCCCCCCGTCCCCATTCCCCCGCTGCCTTTGCATCCCTGATGCAAGGAGAGGAAAATCCCATTGCTGCTGTCCCTACAACCCGGCTGCAGGGGGAAAAGAGAACCACCCCACAAACTCCCCCGGCCAGGCTTTGGTGCCGGGCCAGCAGACAATGGCTTCGGCCAGATGATGCTTGGCCCTGCCTCCCAGCCCGGCCCCGGCCAAGCACCGCCCGCCCGGCCCTGCCCGTCTTTGCAGGAGTGCCGGGAGCAGGGCTGGGGCCGAGGAGGGGGCCGTGGTGGCCCGCGGTTGGGCCAGGGCTGCTGCCAGCTCCCGCTGCGGAACTCCAGATGTGCTCAGCGGCCCCCTCGGCTCGGGGGATTCAAACAGGCATCCCCGAGCAGCAATCGGTCCCAACCCCAGCATCATCTGGCTAGGTGGGCAGCTGTTGTAAGGGAGAGGGCAGAAGAAAGGACTGTATGGGAAGCGTGATTCCTGTTTCTGCAATTGCCGCATCAGGGAATAAACTGAATTATTCACGTGAAAGGGCCGAGAGACACCGGGCGGTGCATGTGTGCGTGTGCGTGAGGCTGACTGACAAGGAGACGGGGAAATCTCTGCGCCTTTGTCTGGCAACAGCCCTTCAAGGGAGCAGAGGCACGCTTGCTTTCGAGGTGCGAGGGGGCACAGGAGCAGGCGTGTGGGAATTCACTTAATTTCTGCCGCTTCTGGGACATTTGAATGGAAGCCATTGAGCCTTATCACTCCCTGCTCCCTGCCCACCAGCAGGGCGTCCGATGTGAGGAGATTGCTGGTGAATTAAAAGCCCTGAGTCACAAACAGTATTAATACATGCAAGGAAAACTATAAATAGATTTCAATAAATTCCCTGGAGATGCTGCTTTCTCTTTTTCGTGGCTGCCCCCTCCTTCTTGGCTGGCTATTTTTCATAGCATTTCTAGAGCTGTATTTTCAAGGAGGTAGAATCTTGTCCCCATGGCAATCCAAATAATACCTTCTGTAGTGAACCAGGAGTTCAAATCAGCCCACAGTCTTCCTAAAGCCAAGCTCCTTTGCATTTGGAGGTGTGGTGTATGAAGTGTGCTTTCCTCCTGTAGTCCGTGATCTTCTCCAAAACAGAATGTGGTGTAAGCCAGGAACTGTGCAAGACGGAAGGCCAAAGGAATCACTCAGGAAAGAAATTACAAGG
This sequence comes from Manacus candei, assembly GCF_025592945.1. NCBI lineage: Eukaryota > Metazoa > Chordata > Aves > Passeriformes > Pipridae > Manacus > Manacus candei. The sequence goes on from NW_026138089.1 coordinate 8,389,381, forward strand.
AATATATCGTATAATTTGGGGATATTTACAGATTTTCATAGTAATGGCATTAAAAGTGTTCCCAAGGGATCCACTGTGTTGTATACCAGCTAACTCTGCTAGCTTTTGAGCAAGTTCTGTAAAATAAGTTTATGGCCCTTTACTGTTTTGACACTTTTGAGCATTGAACCCCATGACCAGGAATTGTGAAATTTCCCTGATGATCAGCTCATAAGCATACCCAGTGATGTTGCAGTCTCAGACTTTTCAGTTTTGCCAAAGATTTTTCTGCCTTTTAAGTGAGAGTAAATTTAATAAAAGTATTCTTTAGAATTGTTCTCTTCTGTGGCTGCTCTAGTTGCTCACCAATGTAACTGAGCAAATCAGTATTTCCCTGACCTCAGTGCAGGAAACGTGCTCCTGAAATTAAAGAACAGCAAATATTTGCAGACTGGGGTCTGGCTTTTTTCAGAAACTGCTTGTCCGGTAGCAATACTGCCTTCTTTTGCTTTTGCTCATTTTAAGACAGAACCATGGATCCCCTAAATCAGTGTAAGCCACAGGTTTAGATGGAGTTTTGCTGCTATCTGCAAACCAGGTTCCTCTGCTGAGCTTAGATTCAATTATAGTTCTGAGAGACAGTGACAAATGAAAGATTTACACTCTTGCGGTTTCTCTGCTGTTTACTATGTATATGAAGGCAATATTGTTCTGCTGAAGCAAAATGAAGGTTGTTGTGTTTCTGTGGCAGGATGTAGGCTAATTTCTGTAAAAAAATCCTCTTTATAGCAGTTTACATTAGTGGTATGGCTACAGAAATTGCATATCTCCATGCCCTTTTATATTTGCTTCTATTTGGTGCTATGTGGTGAATGCAAGGAAGATACGTGTTCATACAAGACTGTCCCATGTCAAGTAATTTCTGAGGATAACAAACTCAAAAGCACACTTGAATGGAGCAGAGTTGACATCCTCAGTAAATGTCCCAGGCCAAATGTTGTAATGCATAGTTAGCTTAGGAATTCTTAGTTTCAATATTAATGAGCTGATCATTTATTTTTTTAGTGGGTTTTGTGTCAGCTGTTTTTTTATTGTGATGATTTAAAAAAAATAAATCAGTCAACAAATATTTGGTGTTGTAGTACCCTGCTAGACATACACTCTCTCAGTCGTTTGCATGTTAAAGGAGAGCACTTTTCAGCACATTACTGATTCCATTTGCAAGAAGGAGATTGGACCCTCACTAACATAGCTTTTCGCTAACACCTTTGAGGATTTGAACTAGAGCAAGGCAGCAAGTTCTTTCTTGCCTTCTAGGAAACTCACATTGTAGGAAAGGTAGCAAGTGGGAAACCATGGTTCTTGCATCTCATTCATATGTTTAAGTTTGAAGCCTTGTAAAAAACAGGAACACTCCTTTTCCAGGATCAGGATATGCACTGATCACATTTGCTTAAATGTGATGATGAAAGACTTGCTCAAGGCCATGCAACAGGAGCTAAAATAGGTATTAGCAGATGTCAGTGGAAGTGTCTGTATCTCAAATTGACTTCAGAGGGCTTTTCCTTGAACTCTATTTGAAGAATGTTCTGAAACATGATCAGGAGCACAAATCTTCTAACCTTAAGCTAATTTTGCCACAGACTTTATGCATTTATTAAAAAAAAAGTAATTAGGGGAACATGAAACATCATGTGATAAAGCACCCAAGATTAATTTCCATCTCAACTTATTATTAATAATGGGATCCCAGGCACATAAAATGACTAATAATCTAAAAATAAATTCTATATGTGAATTTCTCGATCATACGGAAAATAAATTAAAGGGAGAGAAGCCAAGTGATTGTTTTCCAGGTCTCAGTTTCACATGTGAAATCTTCTTTTCACATGCTTGAGTCTCTGAGAGAGGATGCCTTCTCTCACTCCACATGCTGCTAGAGGAAACAGGAGCTGGCAGTGAGCCCAAGAGTGTAAGTGAAGAGACAATCCCTTTGGGCAGTTGCTTGCTGCACAGTCTCCCTGCCAACAGCAGCAGGGTGTTGACAGGGACTTCAGGGTTTGGGTGTTCAGTTTTTCAAACACCAGAGCACAATATTTGTGGTGTGTCACATTCCACCGATTGCTACCGACAATTTAAAAAAAAAAAAAAGGATAATTGATTCATGGAGCAACGTTTTTAAAAGGAGGAACTTCCCATCCGCCAGCCACTTAATTTCAGAAGACGGATTGTGAAATGCTTGTCCTAGCTGGACAGATTCTGCCATTGATTGGCGTTACAAGAAGCAGCATTTCCGTTTTTTACTGTGCTTGACAAAGGGAACTTTGCAACAGGTCATGACTTTCAGAAAGCAGTGCTTATGAGAGAAGAGAAGCCAGGCTGGGAAGCTCAGATTGCTGCACAGGAAGCTAAATACCCTCCAGCAGCAGATGCTCCTCTCCCACACCAATCTGCCTGACTCTGCTTTCCCTGCCTTGCCTATACCCGTAAACAATAAATGAAGAGCATTGAGCCTTTATTTATCACACTCAGAAAGCTGTGGCAATGCAACAGTTTGGAAGCAAGGCTATTAGATACTCCAAGTGGAAGGCTGCCTGCGTACCATCAGTAATAAAGCAAACAAGATGAGGAGGCCTTCAACTGTGGTTTCTAGCTTTCGATGGATGCTAAGAATTTATTGTCATCATGCTCTGCAATTTTTAATAAATGGAGAAGAAGAAAGAGAAGTGTTTCCAACTTTCGGAAAGATTTCTGTAAGTTTGCAGGGAACCACCAAGTTTTTAGTTACTTGTCTTATGTTTTTCACACAGGGCATGTGGGGACATGGTTTAGCAGTGGACTTTGCAGTGCTGGGTTAATGGTTGGACTTCATGACCTTAAAGGTCTTTTCTGACCTATATTATTCTATGATTCTATACGCAAACACTATGTTTGAAAGCTATCTCTAGAAACAGTGATTGATTTGCAAAGTACCTGAGAGAGCTGAAAACAATACCATAGCCTATCCCCTGCCTGAAGAAAAGCATCTCTGTGCCAGATTTTCACTATTGCTTGCCATGACTTTCTGAATTTAGCAGCACCTTTTCTTCCCTCTCAATTATATGAGTAAATATAATAATTTTGAAAGCATGTAAGTGACAACATCAGCATAATGCACCACAAAAACATGATGAATCATTTCTCCTAGGGCAACTCAGCAACTCCTTGTTCCTGCAATACTAGTCTTCTCCTAAAGAAAAGAGTTAATTTTATGCATGGATATCAATAGAGACAACAAACAGAAATCTCAGGCAAATGGAAAGACTGTCACCATTGAATATGAGTTTCTTTCAATGCAAAGGTAAAGCTAGATACGTGTTCAAAATAATGTGGTGTCTATTCAACATACAAAGACATTCATATGTACAAAAGACAAGGCAGCTATTCTTATCAGAATTCCATTGAAAAAGGAATGACTGAAGTAAACACTCAGAATGAAACAATAACTAACTAACAGCATCAAACTGCCTAGGCTTTTGTATGGGCCTTGTCAGTCCCTTTGAGGATTGCCAGTCCGCTTGCTCTTAAGAAAGAGCACAGAGATAGGGAAATACCTGTCAGAGAACATCCCCATGATACCCACGTTGTATATGGTACTCATGGGTGCATTTCAGAACAACAAAATGTACCCAACATCATTAATTAGGTGAATTATGTAATTCCAACCGTACGGTTCCCTCCCTCCACAGCCAACATTCTCATGACAGGTTGGCATGACACAGAAGAGTAGCATAAGTCACTATGCAGGAGCAAACAGCAAGACTAATTTATTTAGCTTGGGAAACAGCACTAACCCTTGATACCACACCTGTGCTATGTGCTCTGTATATCGCTATCTCTGAGCTGTCTTTAAACCAGTGGCAACTTGGAACTCACCCCAGGTTTATTGCTTTATGTTGATTTTCTTGGGTGGATTTTACTGCTTGTGACGAATGCTGCTAGCTATGTCTGAGGCATTTGCTTTAGAACCATCTTAAACATACTCAGCTATCAAGCTTTTTGTGTTTGGTTTTTCAAACCCTTACCAGTGCAACGATCATTTGTTTCTTTTAAGATTGTAGGCAGGTAAGGTTTTTGAAAGTTTACAGATGGGTTTATCTATCTATACTATCTATTTATTTTTCAACACTACTCACTGCTTAATTTAATTTAATTTCAGGGGAAAAGAAAAAAAAAAAGAAGAAAAAAAGAGAAGAAACTAAGTTTGCCACCCAACAAGGTGGTGCTAGGAGGTCTGCTCAAAACCTGACTTATGTTCTTGATATTCAGTCTTCAAGGGTAAGGAGTGAAGGATGAATCTGTTGAGGTAAAGCACTTCCAGTCATCTAAACTTTATTGATGTGGTGCTTTCTTCATAGTGCCACAACCATGGATTTTAGTTGTCTCTGGTATATCCCACAGATGGCAGTGGACTAGGAATGTGAGTGTGTGTGTGTGTGTGTGTGTGTGTGTGTGTGTGTGTGTGTGCATATGTGTTGGGGCAGTTACCTCCTTGAGGATGAAAGGCACAGCTTTCATAGCATGAAGGCTTCATCACCTCACGAACATGTGTGACAGAAAAAGTGTCCCTGGCACCCACACAGCTCCTGAAACTCCAAAGTCTTTTTCTCTCACATTTTTCTTTCAAGGCAGAGGGGAATTACAATGTCTGAGTGTAAACAGAGGTGCATACTGGCAGGGACATCTGTTGAAGCAAAGTCACACACACAGGATATGTGGGTTGAAAAGGACCCTGTGCTTAGTAGACACTTAGGATTTTCTCAGGTTTTTTCACTTTCTTACTTTTTCAAACAATTTCATGTTGACTAGTATTCCTTTTGGGGCAATCAAAGCAGGCGGGCAGGGGGCTCAGGAATGCACCACGTAGTGTTCAAGTTATTCCACACAGATGGGTATGGACCAGTGCTAGAGATTAAAAATTCATAAAGCTTGCGATTTCAGTGTTTAAAATATCAGGCTTAGAGATATGCAACCACAGACACAGTTGCTGGCAGTAAAAAGTAGTGGCAGGAGCAGATGGAACAGTGTCCATTTTCCCTTGCAGGAAAAGGAACCTCCGGCGTTACTCACAGCTTCTGGTGGTAGCAGGGCCTGTGGCATCTAAAGTGTCACCTCTCTTGCTCATTATCACTAGGAACAAGTTTGTTTTTGTTTAACAGAAACAAAAGCATTTCCTGGCATGTTTTAAGATCGGTAGGAAGTTACTACACACATACACAGGAAAAACAACAACTGTAACACTAATGCATATTGACATAGTGGATTATTGCCAAAATACATCACTGCAGGCAGGCAGGCAGAACTCATTTATGCAGAGAGGTGTACAGATACTTCACACCTGAATGCAAGATATCACACAGGAGGAGAAAGTAAAAATACTTAGGTTCCATTTTTTTCCATCCATGGATATTAATAAGGAAGGGATTGAGTCCAACTTCCATTTATTGCAGTTACTTACTGTTCCTTATACAGAATGGATGTGTAACTGGGGATGGCACCAAACTTCTCAAAGGGAGCACATCTCAACTTACATGCGTAGCCTCATTATCTTTGGATGACTAGTCTCCCTCACTTTTAGTATAAGTTTTTTTTCACAGCTGTGGTCTTGATGAAATCCAAATTATGGAATAAGAAAGAGAAGCAACACTATAGATTTAACTATGTAAGAGTTGGTTGTCTCTCCCCATAAATTACGTGTATGTGTGCAGACTCCGTGCTGTTCAAGCAATTTTGTCCACTCGTAACGAATTGCTGCCACCAGCGGGCTGCGGTTTGTATTGACACACACTTTTAGCGCTACACGTCTGCAATGCTTGTTATAATAGCCAAAATATTCCAAGAATCCAGGTCTAAAATCAAGTCACGCCTGCACGGTACAGTTGGAGGGAGACATGTACTAGATGAAAAGTCTCATATCTGTCTCTGCAATACACATGGAGTGTAGAGGTTAACTTATTCGTTTAGACACACTTGCAAATTCCATAAGGGGTAATTTTCTCTCAAACTTCACACTATATCTGCTAGTGTTAGTCCTACCACACTGGTTTATTTGGAGGAAATGCGATTGCATATGTATAAATTGTGGGGTTCAAATTTTAATGGTCAATGCCATGATTTTGCATAGGTCAAACAAACATCAGTATTCAAGGAAACACAATCTTTAGATACTGAAGAGCAGCTTCAGCAGAAAAGATCCATATGTGTCCTGAAACAGACACATGAACTACTTTGAGCACTGAGTTCCTCACTCTTGACTAAGTTGATCAAAGATCTAGAAATTAAATCACTTCAGAATTCCTTAGTGTTTGATCAGACCATGACTAACACACACCAGAAGTCTGACTCCTCAAAAATGTGATTGTTTCCACCATTTCTGTGAAAATGTGGCCAGAGATTGTGATGAGGATAATCCTTATGTATATACATGTCTATATACCCACAGTGAATATATGTGTATAATATATAATATGTATAGTACGATATACAATCATATTACATATTGTCTGTATATATAATATAAACCATAAACGCAACATAGAATATAGAGTATGTAATACATATGATATACAACATAAAAATTAAGCATAGTGTGTGTGTGTATATATATATATATATATAATATTTTTTAGCCTGAGGGTCATTCACATTAGCATCTTTTACTTTGCTGGAAAATGCCCTACCAATGTAATAAGGGTTAATGTAGCATTTACAGTTCACACACCACTAAAATGAAAGCAAAGCAGCAGAGCAGTGGAGAATTGTTCCTATTTGAATGGATTACTGAAAAATCATGTAAGGGGACAAATTTAAGCTCCTCAGCCAAAATGGATTTTGTGGAAAGATTCATCATCCTGTAGCACCCCATCCCTCCTGAGCACCAAGGGTAGCAGTATGTGCTGCCATTTGCATGACTGAGGCACAGCTCCCAGTTTACTCAACTCTTCCATCTGCATCCCAGGAACATCCACCCAGCCACACATTTTCACCTATTAAAAGATGATGCTGAATTTGAACATAGACCACACAGTGGATTCATGCACAAACTTAAAGTTCATATGCCACTATCTGTGCTACAAAGTTGAAAAATCTCAAATTTGCTTGAAATACTTCAAGGTAGCTAGGGATTAGGAGTTTGTAAATGTGGGATGGTTTCATAGTTGAGTGAGTAATAATTTACAGTGGTCTAGAGCGACTCTCTCTTACTGATGCTTGCACAGAGTCCTAGCAAGAACTTAATTTATCACTTACTGGTGAGCAAAACAACTGCTTCAATTCCTGCAGTGAGTGTAAACCCATCATTTTGTTCTGTGTTTGCAAATCCAACATGCTGCCATGAGGAAGGCTCTGAGCACTAAGGGAATACTGCTAATAGTTAGGTAGTAAGCTTCTTTTCTAAAATTCACTGATATGAGGAATCTGTAACTATATATCCTCTCCCACATTAATATGAGGTTATCAGAAAAATAGGAATGCAACTCTATTAATAGCATCAGGATGATACTCTATTGGCTGTCTCAATTAATTGATAGAATACTTCAACAAGAAACAAAAGATTTTGTAGATGTTTGGTCAGACATTTTCTTTAGCCCACACTGCTGGGCACAATTGCTTCAGCATCTTCTAACCATCTAAGTATATGGGCTTCCAACTGTGGTTATGTGCTCCATAAATAACTTGATTTGGATTTGCTGACAGCTGCTTTTTATGCTATACTTGGAAAAGAAGATAATTTATTTTGAAGATGAAACAGATTTTGAAGACTGGTTTTGTCCATTTTTTTTAAAATTAAAATCAACAAAGGCAAAGTTTATGGTATTTTTCCTTCCTAAGGGGAGAGAGAATGGGCAAGGAGTATGAAGGGAGTCAGTCAAGAGGAAATGCTGAGGCTTCTCAGTTTCCTGTTCTTGGTGAGAATGAGGGACCCAACAATTAGGAACCCGCAGTCAAAGAGAGGAGCACTCACTTGTTTTCAATTTAATTTGCAATATTCCAAGTCAGTAAGTCACCCCCTAAGCTTTGAAGAAGCAGATCTGCTAGGAATCCACATGATCTCATTACAGTCAACTGCTGGGTAAGTACTTTTGTGGCTAGACTGCACTTCACATATTTTATTTAATTGATTATTTGTATGGACTCATTAGCTGAATTTTAATTGGATTTTTAACATATGCTCAGAAAATATTCTATGATGTGTTAGTATTCCTTCTGGAAAATACTAAGATGATGCTTCCTAATGCATTAGAATGCAAGGACTAGTAGAACAGAGAATAAAAGAGAATAGGTAACTGCTTTATAAAAAAAAAAAAAAAAGAAAAAAGCCTATGGGAGAGATATTTTATGGGGATTCTGAACTCAGATAGGGAGGGAAAAATAGTGCCATACACTAGAAACAGCTGGAAAAACAGGTTGGAGGTAAATATTCATGACTGAGTATGGTAAGGGACCAACATGGCAGAATTGGAAGGATCCATGCAAAGACTGCTGTATGGATGCTTCTACATCCATTACTGATGTGAGAACCCCAATGTGTTCCGGAGTGAGGCATGAGGCTTTATATATACAGGATCTTCCATTCCCCACGTAATTGCTGTACCTCCTAGGATTTGTCTCAGAAGATCTTATTCCCTACCACTCCCTCATTTATTTGATGATGCCCATCTCCCTTAATATGGGGCAAGACACATTAAGTACCCACATTCATGAAAAAAAATTTTTGAGCAAATATGAGTGGCTAAAACTTAGGCCTCCCTAAGAAATTCTAAGCAAATGGAGAAAATACTTTATGCCTTTGGGTGCCAAAAGGCAAACTGTGAGAAGGTCTTAATCAGATTAGTTTAGACAGAAGAAGACAGAAGTAACATTCAAACTAAGGGAAGATTGGTTAGACAGTGAGGTTGAGATAAATGCATTCAAGTTGAATCATTCTGATGAAATTTGATTTAAGATACTTATGGAACAAATCAAAGTAATAACTTAGGCACACAGGGTTCTTCAAAGAATGTGGAAAAGACAAGAGAAGTCTCTGAAAAGCAGTAAAGGTCGAAGACTATATCCACTTTTAAATGATGGAATACAGAAAAACACTGGATGATAGACTTAACTGCTTAACTTCAAGCCTAAGAAATAAAATTAAATACACAGAAGATAACCTCATGGTAAAGAACTGCCAACAGGGATTCAAGCCAATCCAGTTTCTTTCTTTGGATAATGGGAAGGCAATGAGTGTAAAATACCCTGACTCCATGAGAGTCCCTTAGACCGCTTCTGTGTGGTTTTCTTATAACCAAACTGAGGAAATACAGGCAGGATTGGAAACCCCTACAAAGCATGCCCACTAAGAAGAAGAATCAGCAATTGGTCCTTTACCAAGGTGAGAGGTGTTTTGAGAGGGGGAATTTTATTAGCAGCCTGAAGGACAGTCTTTTCAAAAAATAACACAAGCACCTTGGTAAACGTAGTCTCACAGAAAAAACGGACACTCCCTGATTGCCCCAACTGCTGCTGAAAACATCACAGAGGATGCGAGTCACCCTACCTAAAGTCAGTCTGCAGCTGTAACCCAGACTCTTCCCACAATCAGTGCAACTGTTTCTCTTACATGATTCATCTGATCCAAGGATAGAGGTTGAGGATAAGGGAAATGAATCACTCTCCAGAGTTTCCTCTTGCTGCCATACCATTGCTGTAGGAGAATATAGAAGAGCTACTTCACAATAGTCACTTAACTTTTAAATAGCTAATGTTAGGTGAGATCTTTAGTAGCCAATTAATTACCCAGATACTTAAGGATATTTAGGTACTTAATTCCCTGTAAAGTCAACACTAAGTAGATGTGTTAACTTAACCTGGGATCTGTTGGCTGAGTGAGGAGGTGCCCACATGAAATAGGTTTTATGGGGATCTTAAGACTCTTGCCCGTTCCTATATTTTCCAGACAAATCGCTGGGCTTACTAAGGACTCCAGGAATAGGGAGGCAGGATGTGTGAAACTGAGGGTGTAAGCCTGGGTCACAGTCTGCAGTATTACTGAGCAGAAAGTGTTACAGTTTGCACAAAGAAATCAATGGAGCTAATGCTAATCCCCTGCCATGAACGTCCTCTTCCCACACTGGCCACACTGATATTAATAGAAGCCTTTCTTGTGAAATAAAGATCCAAAAATTGTATCTTAATGCAAAGAATCCTTGGTTGGAAAGACTTTTCTATGTCTAATGCTTGGCCCTTTGCAGAAATTTGAGAGGGGTAGTATTGATAATTCTGCTACTGAAGAATAGCAATTGAAGGATAATTTTCCTTTTAGCATGAAAAAAGACAGATGAACAGCAGAACTTTCTTCATTAAAAACCAGGAGAGAATTCTGCTAGCCAACAGGATTTTTTCATGCAACCATTCAATGCAAGCTCTGTTCCATCTTTAAGTTTTCTTTTTTTAAAAAAAAACTTCTGTCACATTTCATCACATCTCATCATGTTATCAAAGCCCAATCAAGCCTAAACTCCCAGCACTCACGGAAGTGAAGTGGTTGGGTTGCTAAGGTCAGGAATAAATAAAGCCTTTTGACCCCTCGCTACAAGAAAGACACTGAGGTTCTGGAGCATGTCCAGAGACAGGCAACAGAGCTGGTGAAGGGTCTGGAGCATAAAGTCCTTTCAAGCAGCTGTGGGACCTGGACTTGTTTAGCCTGGAGAGAAGGAGACTGAGGGGAGACAACTGCCTGAGAAGAGATTCTATTGAGGAGGTTTGTCTCTTTTCTCTCAAGTCACAAGTGATGGGAGGAAATGGTCTCAAGTCTCACCATGGGAGTCTTAGATTGGATATTAAGAAAAAATTCCTCACCAAAAGGCTTATCAAGCACTGGAACAGGCTGCCCAGGATAGTGGTTGATTTGCCATTCCTGAAGGTATTTAAAAGATGTGTAGATGTGGCACTTAGGGGCACGTTTTTCTGGTGGATTTGGCTGTGTTGAGTTAGTGGTTGGACTTAATGAACTTAGAGGTCTTTTCCAATGTGACTCTATGATTCTATGATTCCTGCTGGTTGGCAGCACATCTGAGCCCAGGGCACAGCTGTACCCACACCCCCTCACCCTGCGAGCCCTTACACCTCTGTGACTGCAGCCACCGGTCCCTTCTCACTCCACTCACAGCAACTTGCCTGCAGCAAGATTCTTCTGTCCTACTGCACCATCACCCTGACACCAGCAAGACCTTCAGCAAAGGCAGAGGACAAGTCTTAGGGTTGATGCAATGACTGAGTTTTGGGCACAAGCAGCTCTGAGAGTTGGTTTAAAGGATTGGCTTCTCCACTCCATTTGGATGGAGATTGAAACTGCAGCACATGGCAAGGGTCACTGAGGGAGAGAGATTGCATAGCTGAGATCCAAAGGTGGGACCAAATTTCATCCCTCTGTTTTTGAGAGAAGGCTTTCTGTGGTGTCTCTCCTGGCCCAAAATGCTCCAGTACATAAATCTGTTGGCTTTATAATATAATTTTCATATGGATAAAGGAACAGTCAGATTTACACAGTCTGAATAAGGATCTTCTTAACAGATGCCAATAATTAATTCAGGCAGATGCTTACATATTTTATTCCCTAATCCATATTTTAAAGCTTACTCACAGCCTCTCACAGGACAATACACTTTCTCCTGTGTATTTGGCAGTGGCGTTTGACACAATGAGGAAATGAGTTGTTCCATTACAAATTACTTAAACCCTATATCTGGGTAGAATATGAAGGTAAATGGCTAAACATATTCATATACGTTTTTCTATCCAGCTCTAAGGAGAAATTGCTCTCTCAGGCAGACAGACTGCTGCTGGTGAGATCCTTGAAAGGCTCCATATCCTGATGGAAGTTGCATTTAAAATTAGCACACCTGCTTCATGGTGTCATGCAGGCAGTTCCTGCAGCAGGAAAAAAAAATCAGATTAGTAGCTTGGAAAAGAGTATTTATTTCTTTAATTTTGTCTTGTGAAGACAGTAAGTGGTTCCCAGGACAAGATATGGAGTGCATCATCTTGACTCAGTCCACTCACACCAGTTTGAATATGAACTGATACTTTGTAAGGTGCTGTGAACTTTAGAACTTCATTTTTTTGAAAAAAGAATATTGCTGTGTTCCTTCACATTTTGTATAATTATTGCAGGATCAATGTATATCTACTTCTACTTAAAGGAGTTTCTTTATATCTTGCAGTTCTGTGAGAAAAAAAAAAAGAATCCTGAGTTTACTATAAAGGTCAGAAAATATGTTCTTCAAGCCATGAAAAGCCAGAAGTTTCATTATCATAAAATATCATACAATATCATCATACCATGCAGTTTTTTGAGTATATATGTGCACATTCATGTGCATATATGTGTATGCATTAGTGCAGAATAAAAAAAAGAACAATTTATCTTTTCTTATGTGTGCCTCTCTTTTCTCCAAGCCCCTTTTTCTCCAAGCCTTCTCACACATTCCTAACTGTCCCATTTTACTTCCCTTTGCATACCTGCCAGATTCTTCTTGTGCCCACAGAAAAATTTCTGGCATGTCTGTCACTTTTCATATAGTTGCCAGCACAACTGTTCTTGCTTGCTTGCTTCTTAGTTTTCTAACAATAGTACCAGACTGGATTTGAAAGTATAGTGATGCTTAAAGATAGTGACAAGCTTAAAAATACCAAGGTATGAAATTCCAAGCACATATACTTTTATTTCTTTTCATTTCTTTGCAAAAAGTCTTGTTTCTCTTCATTTTTCCTGCTTGTTTGACCCCTTCAGAGTCGAAGCAGCCAGCACTACTCTGCTGAATTGATAGTACATTCATTCACCACCTCTGCATGACCTTGTCACACTGAGCTTTGAGCCAGGCTGGCTGAGCTGCCATTTAATGGCTCCCCACATCCGTTTTGAGAAAGAAACTGGAAAGGAAACACAGAATGCAAAAAACCTTTTTTTTTTTTCTTTTTTTTCTTTTTTTCTCCATCCCCTGCCCTCCCCTCACCCTTTCAGGAATGTCATGCATACTAAGCCCCATAGTTCCTGGGGGAAAAAAGGAAGCTCTCTTAAAGATATGGCTGGGACTTATTTTCTTTAAGCCAGCTGTTTAAATAGTGATCCAAAGTTAGTCACTCCAGGCTCCCTCTGTGCAGCCATACAGGGAATGTGCACCTCCAAGGGCCAAAGACCCTAAGAGTAAGGTAAGTGTCTACAACAAGTCAGATAAGTCCTCTATGGAAATATCTGTTTCTCATTGTTGACTATAACCCGAGCCCAATTTACTCATTAAAATTAAGGGAAGTGCACCCCTTACTCAATACACCAGGGAGAAATGTAGTCCCACTCTGAAACGGGTGAAGGACTACCAGAAATAAAATGGTTGATCTTTTGATGAATGCAGCCGATATTATTTGTGTCTTAACTAAGCAGGGTGATTATATGTGTTTTTGCAAGGTGTAGAAGTAGAGATTTGGTCCAAACAGTATTCTTACTAAATTAGATCATGACAGATTAAGTGGATGTGGAATTCATTGCCATAGATGAGGACAAATGTGGTTTTCTTCCATTTCTCTGACGGTATTTACTCATTCCATTTGCCTGAAGGATTGCTCCTGAGGTTTTTTGGCTACATTCTTGAACTTTGTACTGTATTTGTTGAACAGACATCATAATTCATGGGTAATATTTCTTTTCAAATAAAAATTTTTAGTGTTTTTCCTCCTTCCAACTTAAAAAAAAAAAAAATCAAAGGATTAATCTCAACATAACTCCTCTGGGAAAACAAGACTGGCAGTCTGATGATGCTCCAGGTAAACCAGTGAAAACAAACTCCTCTAGGGAAGTAAGTTTGTGTTTCAAAATAGTTAGAACTTTTTTAAACAACTAATAGATTTCTTTTTTTAAAGGAAGAAATCCTGGCAGTAATTTGGATATTAAGCATGATGTGATCTATGAAATAACTTAATAATTTACTTGACTTTAAGCACACAATTAGTCTCACTGTCTATTCACATGCTAAATGCAACACTTCTGCTCTTTGTTAAATATAGATATTCTGCCAGAAAGTGTCACTGTAATTAGATTGTTACAGCTGTGTGTATTTGAACTTTACAGCATAATTTCCCTGATTAGCATTATAATTAGTAAGGGTACCTTCTTTCAGACAATATAATTGGGGTTTTTTTACAAGCTGTCTTTAGTAAAAACCAGCTTTTGAACAGAGAGTACCTTTTTTACAGTATCTATGATCAATCATGCTACAATATTTTTAGGGAAACACTGCACTCTTCAGGTAAAAACTTTTCCCCCAACTTGTAGTACACTGGAAAGGTTTTGGGAAGGAAACATTCTCACTGGTGATCATTTAATACTTTTTAACCAAGGAGGTGCATTGTCTGCAGCATCTTTATAAATGGGAACAGGTCTTCCTTTCCTTCTCTACTTCTTACTTTCTAAAGGATAGCCAAAAGTACACAGATATTCTGCAACATTTCCTGCACTAAAGAATGTGTGATTATATGATAAGCATAGCTTGGCAGTTCACATTATTTGCACGGCTCAGTAGAAATGCACAGCCATTTCCTCATGTGAATCCCACAAATCGAGTTTCCAGTTAGAAATAGGAGCAGTCAGTAAGGCTCAGCCCCAAGCCTGCACTCCTGAGTCCCTTACCTCTTCACCCCTCCTCATCACTGCCTTCCAGTTGTATCATCTCTACCCGGTTTCTCTTTTCTGATTCCTGGCCATTAGATGGCAACCGTGACCATCATCTGCTTCCCGCATTCATGTACTCTCATGGCCAACATGCCTGTGTGCCCACGCTCTAAAAAAACTTTTACTTGTCCCTCTCTGCCTTTCTCCTCTATAGCAGCAGTAGTTTTTCAGAGGCTGGTTGTTAAACCTGACTGTGGTTAACAGGGGAGAAAGGAATTGCTTGCGCTTAGAGGTACAGTGTTATCCTGGCATAAGAAACGTGCCCTCCAGATGGAAAAAGCAGCATTCCATTAACACTGCCAGGAGCTCTCCTCTGCACATTTTTCTTTCCAGTTTTCCACAGTTCCACCAAGCAGTAGGGCTCTTGCTGGTGTTTCAGAGGTATTGCGTTCAAATCTTTGTGGCTGTGCACTTAAGAAGTTGCAGGTAGATCTATTCATACCCAAGATTCTGGTTAAAGCAGATATTTGATGCAAAATCTTTACGTTGAGAATCTCTGTTACCACTGTCCCTTTTGGCAGGGATTTGAAGTTTGCCAGATGAGTCACCCTGAGGCCAATTGCTGAATTTATCTGTATTATTAGCCCCTAAAGAAGTTTACAGTGCCAGTAGAGACTGGTTCATGTTAGCTGCAGCCTTTTCTGCCCCTTTTCTGGCTGCAGAGCTGCCATGAGGTTACAAAGGTTCCATCTAGGAAAGCATCCATTGAGGTGTGCCCACACACCTGATCAGCCATACAAGCCCATGATCACATGCATTCTACTCAGGATCAGTAACTGTGGTGCAAAGCTGCAGGCTTTGAGCAGCTTCTGGATCCATCCTGGAGGCACCTCTGGTTACTTGGCTCTGGCTGTGATCAGACTTTCAGTTCAGCTGCAGAAAAGCCACCCTCTGCAGCCATCTGAAATTCCCTGTGTTGACAGGTCACAGAGTCACGGAATCAACAGGTTGGAAAAGACTGCTCAGGTCATTGAGTCCAACCTATGATCCTACACCATCATGTCAACTAGACCATGGCACTAAGTGTCAACTGATATCCTCCCCCTCTTCTCTCTCACCACATCCTGGTTCTGGATAACTGGAAGGGAGGACATGTAACCCACCAATCATGGGAATACCCTTCAGCATGGAGCAGAGCCACTGCCTTTGAAATCTGTAGTATTGCATGTAGATGGAGTTTACCAGTGTTAAAATCTATCAGAGATCAGCTCATAGTCCTTTCCAGGAACTCATCATCAGGAAGAGGAGTACACTTGCATTTTTAGGGCATCATCCATGCTCTGGCAGAAACACCAGGCTCCAGAGGGTTAAGTCTGGGTGCTTGTTCTCCGTAAGGGGCTCCAAAGCCAGCTGGATGCCCTGTGCTCTAACTAGGATGCTTTCGGTCAGGTCTGTTATGTTCCTTATGGCAACATGCTGCAAAGCCCTTCTATAACTCCATCATAAATATCTATTATCTCTGCTCTCAAGCTTCTTGTTGACAACTACTACTGCTGTTTAGCTCAGTATTTGTTAACATATCAAACAGGAAATTTCCAGCCAGCATTACTGACCCACAGTTACACAGACAGGAGCTCCATCATTTTTACATGTTGCAGTACTGGGCTGAGATATTTCCATAAGCATCTGCTTCAGGCAGTTCTGCAGTCCCTGCTAGCCACCCTTCCTTAAAACGTGGGAGCCTATCAGGCTGTCGATTTCCCTGCCCCATAGTCCAGGTGCAGACTACGTACGCAGGAGGGGCAGAAGCAATTTGTCTTCCCAGTCTGAAATGGGTCTTTGTAATGAGTAATGACTAATGCCTTCCAAATCTAAAATTCGAGCATATTTCCTGAAAATCCTCCTCTTTCTTTTCTGAATGACCACCTCACCTTAAACTCTTCCATCATTCAGAAGAAGTCTTACAACAGTTGGTCTGGCAGGTACATGCAAAGCATGTGAGTGTGCTTAGCCAAAATTGCTGCACATGCTACGCAGAGTGTCTTCCTTCTGTGGTCCCAACACAGCATGACAAACTGTCCATAATGCATGCAATCTTCTCCAAAAAGCATTTTCCTCTGCTATTTTGCCTGACCTGAGAAGTATCAATAGCTTTTCCCTGTCTCCTAGCTTTGTTGCCTGGGTTGCAACACTGATGTGGTTCCTTTCATCATGTGCCTTTTCTCCTTCTCATGAAAGAAGGCCAGAGCTGCACAATGTGACCTGCCCACCAAAAGGGCAAGATACGTAGTTCAGTTGCGGCTGGAAGTGGGAAAGGAACCTGAGCCTGGGGGTGTGATGAGATTTGATGAAACAAGATGGTTGAGCCTGGGAGATGTGGAAGAAAAAGGTCCCCATGTGGCTTAGAAGCGATGTCACTTGGTGCAATGAGCAAAACTGAGACTGTAAAGCAGTTTCTAATTTTGATATTTTCAAAATCTTGAGGGCTTAACCTCCACCTTCTAATTTTGTTTCCTAATACTATTTCTAGCTCTGTATTTCTAGGCCCATACTGTGAGGAAATTAGTCAGCTGTTATGCCATTTCTAGGGGGAGTTTCCACTGACTGACTTCATGATTTGTTCTGATGGAAATTTGTCACATTAAAACAACAGTAAAAATAATGTTATTTGATGAGTTGCTAGTGTATTTGAGGGAAATTATTTTTATAAGGTATCGATGTGTTTTACATACTTTTGCCACTGTTGATAAAGGATTTATGTTGAAATCTGAAACCCTGTCAGTCTATGTAGTTGTGAAGTATTTCTGGTCATTGATGGCCTTTAATATAGCATCCTTTTCTTCTCCTGAGCAGCTGAGGGAACATTAGGAATTTCACAAAGCAGAAAGGTAGTCAAAACAATCTTTCAAAGAGGCTCTGCTTCTGAGGCAAGTAAAACACAAGGAAAGCAAGTCAGAAGTAGGGATATTTGCTAAATTGGTATTTTGCTTTCTTTTTATAGATGTGAAAATGACTCTAAGTTGCCTGCACCAAGAATTATGCCCTTGTAAATTGCACTGTCTTTAAAAGAATGATAAGACAGTAAATGCAACACAGGAACAGGACATTGACCTGGAAATAGAAATGTATTGTCACTATGGACCAGAAATTATAAATATACAGTTTGGTACAGGAGAACTCCTTCAGCATGTTTCAAAATCTTAACTTTTCCCAAGGTGCTGTTCATAAAAAGACTGTTAAAAAGCAAAAACAAAAGTCTGTTTGGCTTTTTAGCAGAAAAGTTTATAAGAAAACTGCAAGTTATGGCACAGTACTAGTAGATGGTACTGAAGACTATGCAGGAGAGTTCTGTTTTTTTAAGGCTAACATGATAGTACTGAGGTGTCCAGAAAATGGGTTTCTCTGTATAGATCTTTCTATTACCCATTTCATTACCTGGTTGCTGTCAGTGATGCTTATAGAAATAGATATTACATTTTTTAGTGTCACAAGATGACGTTAGGTAACATGCATTATTGAACTGCCCTATAACCATTATTAAAAATAAGGAATTAAAAAGAATCAATCACAAGAAGAACTTTCTGCCAATCACAGGAGCATGGATTTTGTGAAATGTCATTCTCCGGGACATCTATCAGAAGAACATCTCCATTGGAAAGGGAACAAACTACCCTGAGGTAAACATATTACTGATGCTTAGCCTACTAATGCCATTATGGAGCAAATCCTATTCAAGGATTCCCAATCCAACAGTCCATTCTGATGGATAGTTAAACAAAGATACACAATAATGCTACTTTTAACTCATTTAACTATAAACATCAACACAGAAGAAAAATGAAAATGGGATCTCTTTGTAGATTGCAAATGCATCCATAACTACTGGGGAATTTTCTACCAGCTACCAGTAGTGACACTTCCCAGCAAAAGAGTCAGAAAGTCAAAAATTAGTCAGAAAGTTTCTGATTTCTCAAGCTTTCATTAAGCATCACCAGAATTAAATGTAGAAAGAGTATGTAAATAATTATACTTGGTCTATTTTTGCCACTGTTTTAGTAGTAAGGAAATGAAAATAAAATATGAAGCTACTTGTGGAAACTCCCTGAACCTAGAAGAGTTAATTTCTTTGTTGAAACAGGCATTTTGATAAATTTAAATGGATGGTGAAATTAGATAGTTAAAATGCTATAGTTTTGACAAATCCTTTTACTGACAATATTTAGTAAAAAAACCTTGATGTGATACATCAGAAATTTTCAAACCTAGATTATTTCACATTCTGGTATAGACCTGAAATTTTATTTTAAAATAATTCATCTATTTTGTCACTAAAAATTTTGTAAAAACTGAATTTAAAGTAAATGATAAATTAGTTCCTTTACTTATCCTGGATTCAGGATTTGGCAAATTTTCTGTATTTATTTGGGAATAATTGTTTAATGTTTCAGATTCTTTTGCCACGGTAGAAGACTGATTCTGCATTGCTTATACCATAGGAAGCAAAATAGCAGGAAAGCCACTTTATTAACTCTTTTAACAAATTTTTGAAGTGTTTGGCAAATTTCAGTCCCAATTGCATGGCTTTCATTCTACATAGCTTATGGAAGTATGGATTGAGCGCCTTTTTTCATCATTCCTAAATCATTTTCAAAATTATTATTTCTTTTCCAGTCTTAATTTAATTTTCTGTGTGCAGTCTGCTTTACATTTTTCAAGGAAGCCTTTGGAAAGTAGGGAACTTTGACGACCTCTTTCTTTATGCATAGTTTGGAAATGAACCACAGATGATGGAGATGAAAAGAGAAGACCTTAGATAATTCAAGGATCTGAAGGAGGCAGAGAGATGGCAGCAGGATTATTCACACTCACTGGTTTTAAGATCAAGGGTAGGTGCACCAATCCTGAAGCTCCTCTTTTCTTCAATGCAGATGCTCATGATCCCAAATATTGGGGCCTGGAGCTTTTGGAAAAGCTTGTCTCTGACTGTAGAAAAGCCAACATAGCCAACATAAGCGTTTACAATGCCACATGAGAACATTCTCTGCTTGTGAAACAGAGACTGATAATATGAATATTCTAATTAGCACAAAACTAAAGGCCCCCTGGAAGTGTAATAGTTTATCAGCAGCCTATGTTATGTGTATTATTTAATTTAAGTAGTCTCCAAAAGCACATACCCATAACTGTGTCCCAGCTAATCTACTTGTGCCATTGCAATTGCAGGGAGATTTTCCACTAAGTTCAAGGAAGACAAGCACAAAAAGTTGATTTTATATGGAAATGATTTTTTTTCTTAAATACAGTTTTGAAGTCCATAAGGTTATCATCAAGAAAGGAGAAAAAAAGAAAGATTATCTTTAAGAATATTAATATCTTCTTTGGAGAAGACAGAAATATCTCCCTTATAACAGAAATGTTGTATTCTTCTAAAGCAATTAATATTCTAAGGAGCAAGCCCATGTCTGTTGATGAAGGCCCTAAGTGCCTCCTTGTATGCTTCCTCTGTGTTTCTTCTCTATTATTAAATAGCTCTATTTCAATCACTTTAAATAAATGATATTTATGAGCCATGAAAAGTCTGGACTTCCACCACTGATTTGGTGCCTTTGGGGATTTAAATGAGAGAGAGTATAAAACCAGTTTCCATTAGAAGGAATATGCACTGAAAGATGAGCAGGTGGTTGAGTACTTTGGGGGACAGGGAACGATTTGAACTGTGAAAAATTATTTCAAAATTAATAATGAAAGAGGAAGAATAAATTAATCAAATGCCAGCAAAGACAAAAAGCACTTAGGAATTCCACTGGCAAGTGAAATCATAACTATTTTAACCATTTAAATCCACAGTATTTTACCCCCCAAAATCATCAGTATAACATTTATGAATGCAAACTTCAAGTTATGTAATATTATCATATTTCTCACAAAATCAGGCCAAAGCCTTATAGATTCTAACTCTTCCAAACTTCTTCAGTCTTTGCAGAACTACTTTCCAGTGAAATTATAGCTACCTTCACAATTCAAGTGATTTTTCCACGCTGATGAAACAGCGAAGGTTAATTTTTCTGTCCCACCACTCAGTGTAGTCTGTATAAAATCTACTCTACAAGCTTCTGTTTTCTGTGAGTCATGCTCCTTCTAGATTGCCAGAAAAGACCTTCTGCCTTTCCCACCTCTAAGGCCCTTTCTTCCAGGTGTAGCAGGACCTACTTTCCTCCAGGCCAGATTAAAGCTTGGTGCTTTCCCTGTTGGTCACTGCTGGTTCTTGACTGTGTGGTAGGGAGTGCTTTGTGTGGTCATGGATGCAGAGCTAGGGAATTTGTCAGGCAGGGCTATTGTAGCAGTCAAAATAATAAAAGAAGAGAAAAAGCAACATAGTGCTGAAACCCCATTTGGGCACTTAGGTCTGCATTCACTATGCTTTAACTTGCTTAATGTTCTGGTATTACATAGATGAGAGCAGTTTCCAGTCATGGGATGCTTACATTAACATTTACATACATCCCTTTAGGGAAATCAGGAATTGCATAGGCACAGTCACAAGGCTTCCCTTTGTAGCCCAGTTGCTCTAAATAATTTTACTTATTAGTAAGGGAGGTTGTTTGCTTTATGTGATGAAAGTGGCTGTAAAATCAGAGATTAGATGTGCTGCTAGCCCCCTAAAAAAAGTCGATCAGAAAGCTGGGAAAACTTCTTATGTTGAAGTAAAAATACCCAAAATACAGAAATGCTCTTGTCAAGATGATTATATATATATTTCAATAATATAAATTATTATGACTGCTAACATTATATGACATTTCTCGTTTCTTATACCTAAAATTTTACTTTTCAGCTTAGATGCTTTATTTGAGCGTTTAAGTCTGTGCTTTCTATTCAAAAAACACTGCAGTTTATTGCTGTTTATAAATAGTTTGGATAAATGCTGTGGAGAATCAAGAAATTTCTGATGGGGAATATTATGAAGTGGCATATGTCAAAGTACATCAGTCTACAGAGATCTCTTAATCAATCTACATAACTGTTATGTCCATCTTTCTGTAGGTAGCTGAGGTAGTTTCCATCAAACACAAGATTTTGTAGAGAGCTGTTGGCTAAAATAGTCTCTGTGAGCGTAAAATATCAGGTAACTTTATGAGTAGCTGAGGCTGAAAGGAACCACTGAGATCCCCTTTGCTCAGAACAGTAGCATCTAGGCAAGTTGTTCAGGATTGTGTCTAGCTGGGTTTTGAATGACTCCAAGCAGACTAGACAACCTCTCTGGGTAACCCACTTCACCTTCTTTTCAAGACAAGGGTTACAGCCCTGCTTTTTGCAGAATCCTCCACTCAGGATCCTGATCTCCACCATCAAATGGTCACGGCAATCAATGTGACCTTCACATCTTTGACCAGTTCTTCCTTTCTTCTGAGTGTGACACTACTGCACAGCACTTCAAAGAGACATCTACATGTGATTTCCAAAAAAAGTGTGAGAGCTTCCACCATCATTCTGTCCTCTTGGCATGTCCTTATTCATGTGCATACACTTGAGGTAGACCTCCTTAAATCTTAAATCCTGTTTTGTTGCTTTGAAGGCCTTAAAAAAAAAAAAAAAGATGGATAAAACTCAACTTATGCATTATCCCTGCCACAGTAAAGTGTTGTTTATTTTCACCAAGAAAATAAACAATTTCTGTTTGTCAGTGCTGAAAAGCACTGTTTGAACTTTGAAGAATTCGTCAAGATGTGGCACTGAATTTTTAGTAAAGATATATCATTGCTGGGCTTATCTGCTGGCAAGGGTATATTATTTACTTCAGGCCTGTATCTGGTTTTGACTGATTTTCTACTAATAGCGCTATTGTTGCTACACTGCGATAAAGGTGATATTCTGCTGCCAGACAAAGAAATTGTACTTAGCTATGTGAAAGACTGAAATCAACTTGTGTAATAAGTAAGAGTCTAAAACTGCATTTAGGAAGATTTTTCAGATTTCTGTAGGGCTTTAGCTGTTCATCATAAAGTCCTTGAACATCAAACAACTTAAATACAGTTACTGGAGGGAAGCAGGTTTCAGGAGTACTCAGACATGTTTGTACATCTGAGTTTGCACTTTTCTTCAGTGATTAAAAGATGAGTCAAGAAGTTATAAATAACATGGAATAAAAACTCAGCCCAGGCTACTATCTTCTGTTGAGTAGTTGAATTCAGGAAGAGCAGGGTTTAGAGTAAAGCCAGCTGGTAGATGTAGTTGGTGGGAGTCTTCCGTGTCAGTTGTGTCCTGGGTGTCAGGGAGCAAAGGCCAGGATTTGGAAGCAGCACCCCCCACACACACACCAATCCACAGCAGACCCTGCACGGTCCTGCTGGCTGGTCCTGGCCCTCAGGCACAGGTCCCTCAGCAAGGGAGCAGTTTTCTTCAGGAGACTCTTTACAGAGAGTTATGGTTGCAAGGTGTGGAGGAAGCAATGATCTGCAAAGAAAGGGTTGGGATTTTAAGGGGGTTCATTTGTTTTGTGGGATGTTGAAATTTTTGGTTCTTTTTCTTCAGGGATTATCGTGATCTGATTCTACTCCAATAGTTCTGTCACTGTATAAGTGCTGAAAGAAATGTTGCTGATGGAAAGTGTTCAATTATTTTTCATATACAGAGTAGTTCAAGGAAATAGAAATCCAGCTGGTATTTTACGTAAATGGTTTTCATCAGCCAGAAATTCCCTAGGATTTGCAAAGTTTGCAAAAGATTAATCTTCAGTTTTCACCATTTTCTTGCATAAATCATGAGGCATTTCAAATGCCTTTGGATAGTGGTTCCTGTGTAGATTTATTTTCATCAGCTTGTTCAGCCCCTGAAAAGAATCTTCTAAAAGATTCTTCTTGCAGTTGTCTGAGAGTTTCAGTTCAGTTACATCTCCATGTTCTGGTGTATACTACAGCCAAGAATGACAGAGGAATTTTCATTACAGTGTTAAGTGGCAGTATTTTGGATACTTGGATACAGTCAGAAATTTGGAAATAGCAAAGCACAATTCATAACAGACTTGTGACTGAGGCATTCAGGTTTCCTTTAAAAAAAAAGATACTTTTGTTTTTCTGTTAACAGGTACTTAGCACTAGCTTTGAAAAAGTCATAACATAACTGTACACATTAATAGACTGGTTTTTATAGTGACATTAGTATACCTTGGTTTTACTATTCCATACAAACCATTTAAAAATAGAGTCTAGCAATTGAATTTGAATTCATGGAGGGTCTTTGCACAGTAAGGATCACAAAGTTCATCTGACTTTTCATTGCTATTGCAAAGAAATTAGATGTCTTTCTAAATAAATGTCAACAACACAGACAATAGAGACTACTTAACAGAAATAGGATTTATTGCTTATGGTAGATAAAAATGCTAGAAATCTTTCATCTCTCTGAAAGGCTGATCAGACTTTTGTTACTTTAATATATTTGCACACAGGGATGTGTTTGTACGGCTAATATAATACTCCAAAGACAGATGAAGACAAGAAAAAGGCTCACATTGAGTGTATGAGATCAGGATTGTAGCACTAGCATTCAGGTATCTTTATTTTAGCTTTTTGTCAGATTTGTTCCTTTCCTTTTTTTTTTGGAAGGAAGGTTAAATATCACAGAAAGAGAAATGTACCAGTCTCAAAACTACAGTAATATTTTGAAACACAATAATATTTATAAGGAAAGGAAAAGCAAAAATATAGCAAATGTTTGAGGACATTATTATGCAAAATAATGCATACATATGGTTAGAAAGAAACTATTAAAATGTTGCAGAGAATATTCAGATAAGGAAACATGCAAAGAAGAAAAAAAGGGAAAGAATATGAGGTGAAAGATGAAAGGACTGTTATCAAAAGGTAGTCATTAAAATTCTGATTAAGTGGTAATATGATAGCTGTTCAACTGGTCTAACAACAGAAAAGATTATGCTCTACAATTTAAATGCAAAAAATCTGGTTTTAAAATGTCAAGAACAACCAAATTTAATATCAATATCAATATTATTATTAATATTCTTAGTGTTATAATGGCCTAGAGCAAAGATGGAAAATGTCCATCGAACAAGATTACTGTGCTTCAATGGCCACCCTCAATATTAGATTAAAATACACAGTTGTCTAAACAAATACACTTTTCAGAAATATTGAAAAGTTCTTGTTTTTCACAATTACCTGGGAGACTTGATAAGACAATCCCAACTTGTATAATATTAAAAAGCATAAATTTTTGTAAAACATTCTTTCCAGAAGCATAATGATTTTCCAGTCAGGAGCTGTGAAATTGATTCCAATGACACATACACAAAGTTATGTGTGCATAGAAATCTGCGCTAGGGAAGAGCATACTCAACTTCTGATTTCTCAAATTCTTGTCAGCATTGTCTGTGCTTCAAAAATGAAAATACTCATTCTTTTTATCTCTCTGACATAAAAAATTATCCTTGTATCATAATGGCAAAACTGGAAGCTGTTATTTACTGATTAGCTGACCCAGAGGGGCCAATGCATAGGCAGAAGTGATCTGTTTTCATAATGTTTTTCCTCGACGAACTGGAAGTCACACTGACTTTAACAGAGTAATTTCTACACTTAGCTGGTATGGGAATATAACAAAGGATGACCAAGTGAGACACAGCAACATGATGAGTTGTTATGCCAGAAAAGATTACAAAACTGGTGACCTATTCAGGAGGAAAAGTACAAAGGAGAGGAAATTATCTGAGCATTAGGCCCACACAACTCTGTGCTTCTCTGCTCAGTACCTTAAATATTTATGTACATATATATATATGGCACAATTAACTCTAGACTCAAGCTTTTCTAATGTGTGTGAACATTTATGTCTATTACTCTCATAGGTCTTAAATAGAGTGCACACCTCTAATCATGTCACTGATTGTTTAAAATATTATTCTCCAGGGCAACGCTGACAGTAAGATAATGAATAAGCATGACTTTGAAGTGCTCATACTAAATATTATAAATAAAAGTATAAATAAAAACCCTGTAGCTTTGTATATAATGACAGTGGCATAATTTATTCCCTCCAGCCTCAGAGTACTTTAACAGCTCCTTTTCTTTTCCTTCCCTTGGACAAGCTTTTTAGAGATAGAAAGTACCCAGATGCTTAGGTGGTTGAAACTTGTTTTGGTTTCAGTTTTGGTGGCTTTTGGTGAATGATATTGTTTATGATTATATTTGATGTTATGAAGTTATTTTCATAGCATTTACTCTGAAAATGGCTGTATCATTAGGGAGTCCATCAGTGAGGATGCAGCTCACTGAGATGTTTATAAAAGCCTTATAAAAGAGAAAGAAACACAACTGTCCAACCTCCAGCTGTTTAAATACCTCACATCCAAAGACTGGATGCAGTACTTCAGGACCACCCTGACAATAGGGTGTGTGAAAGGTTTTTCTGCTACCAAAGGAGAAGGAGTATTTATTTCCTTCCCTCCTTGATAATCAGAGCAATAAATTGTTCCTCTGTGAGGCAAGCTGCACCCAGATTTCAGCATTAATTTGAATAAAACCTCTGAGTGTCTCTTCCACTCTGCTAGACACAGCTATTAACCTAAGGACAAATTCACAGCTCACAGGATTTGCAGCAGATTCTGAGTAGAGAATAATGACCAAAAAATAAACACGAAAATTAAAAAAAAAAAAAAAATCACCCTGAATTGGCAAATTGCAATTCACTAGCAATAATTCCACCCTCTAATCAGAAAGGAAGAAAAAAATTTTTTTTCATTACTTTGCCACTGACGTGAGGAGAAGGATCAATCCTGGCTATGTTGTATTCATCTCGATAGACATAAACACACCAACATCTGCTCAGATTGGTGGTTAGATGCATAAATCACAGGAGGTGGGCAAGATTGCAAGCATGTCTCTCTCCTAAGCACATCTCCTACTGCTTGGCATAAGGATGCCTCTGCTCAATGTGATGTCTGTGTTGAACTACACCTTAAGGTGCCTTTGTCTGTCCCATGCCCTGTAGGAAAAACCTGGCTGAAGACTGTGAATTATTTCCTGTAGTTGCCTGTTGTCTTAAAGATCATGGTCTTTTGGGGCTCATATTCCTAGGTGCCTTTGAGGATTCCCCTCAGATGGACTGGAAGTAATTAACTTTTTTTGTGCCTGACTATCTGATCAGCCAGCTTCAATGATAGTTTCACTAAGGGAAGAAAGCCAGACAAAAACTGATGTGGCTGAATACCAAGGCCTGCAGGGAGAGCAAATCTGGGAAAATGGTGCTAATAATTGCTTACACCCAGTGTGAGAAGGGCATAATCACCTGAAATGCTCAATAGCAATATCTCATTAATAATTTCAGCAGCTTTAATATTAACTGGGAGATCCTGACAGATCTCCCCTTGGCAAGATGAGGCTCCCTGTGTCTTTCATCTCATTATCTCAAAGCATTTTATAAATAAAAAAATTATTTGCAAAACAATTCCCATTATCTACATTGCATGGACAATTAAGGCAAAGGGTAGAGAGACTTAGAAAGCACTCCCGGGTCACTTGGAATGAGCAAACAGATGTCCTAAACATGAGCAGTAAACACTCTCAAAAGCAGAAATTTCTTTGAACCTTAAGGTGATGCCTTTCTCTCCATATCTTACAAGCAGCATCTGTCTGTGTTGTCTCAAACGTTGGGCAAGCATTGCATTTCTGTCACTTGGACATGCCGTACCCAGCTGCTGGCCAGCTGCACTTGGGTCTCAGGACCTTCCCTCTGAGCACAGAAAGACCTGCTTCTCCCCATTTCCTCCAGGCCAGACTGAAGATTGGTGAGGCTTGGTGCTTTTTGGTCAGCAATTGCTGCCTCTTGGGTGTCCTACACAATGTGTGTGTCAACAGGAGCGTTTTGTGTGGCCATGGACATAACAGCCAGGCCTTTTGCTGGGCAGGACCAGTGGGTGTAATGGGCATCCCACAAATAAATATTTTGATATTTCTGGCACAATAGTGCTAATAACAGTAAGTAGGAAATCAAGTGAATCTCTGCAGACCAGCTCGGTGTCTGTTTGGCACTAGGAGGTGCTGGTTCTCTTTGGATCCCAGAAGGAAAGGCAAAAGCACTATCAGAAAAGTTAGCCATGTTATTAATATCCCACAAAAGTGGGACAATTTATAGCATCTGATGCTGGGAACCCCAAATGGTACAATGTAAGGTAGATCTCTTACCATGCCATGGCACACTGCTCAGACCTCACATATATGGTGAGGTTCACCAGTACTGTCATCTTCATAGTTTTTATAGGATTTTCTTATAAGCAAAGCAACTCTATTAATCATATTTACTGTAGTAAAAAAGAATGTTTATAGGAAAACGTGCTGCTTTACTTCAAGATAAAGTCAGGAACATGCTTTTGGCATCATGGCTGGTAACAAATAGGTGCTGCCTTCTTGTTTTTGACAAGCTGGCTGCATTTATCATCCAGAAAAGATGTGGATTGCATGGCACAGTCCTCAAAGCCAAGTCCTACTTAGTACAGCAGGGCTCAACACAGGCCTACACTGTGCAGCTCAACTGTAATGTGGGTTGTTATCTGCTCCATGTGCAATAGTCTGCCTTGTAGGACATCCTCCCTCCTCAGGTTATGGTTCAGGTGGTTGTTTTTGCCTGTGGTATAAAGGTGTTAGCAGGCTGTGTCCATCTGATGAAGGCATGAATTTGTCCATCTGCCTTTTCACTATGTGTCTTTTCAAGCCCTGCAGGTTGACTGGCTCTCATAGCATGCTGAAACTCAGACCAAGGACATTCTATTTCAATAGCACATCCTACGGAAACCTCTGAAATCCTGTTAAGCCTTATCAGCAGAGTGTGACAGGAATCTCCAGGAGAAGCATCAACAGCCATGATAACACCACAACTCTGCTCATTCTGCTTCACATGAGTAAATGTGCTGAAGGGTGTTAATTCAAAAGCTTTCACTTCATTGCTTCTCACAACTATCATAGTAAGTATGTTTCAGTGGGGAATGTTACCTGTTTATTGTGGGATATACCAACGTGTGCTATGTTATGGATATTTAAAAATGCATGTCTTTCCCATATCTATCTGTCGACCCATAAAACTTCTAAGTAGTTTCCTTAGAGCACTGATTCCTCAGGAGGATTACTGCTTAGATGGCTGTCTATACATGTAGAAAATGCATTCCAACACAAGCTAAAAACGTTCAGGAAAGGGAGATTTTCAGTAAAAGGCAGCTGAGATGTAAGTCCTGCCTATTGTGGCTCAGCTCAAATTAGATTTCTATTTTTTTTTGTAATGTAAAACTACAAGTTAAATCCAATACATGGTTTGATAGACATACTTAAATATTTGAAATCACATAGATAGAATTCAGTGCCATTCACAGCCTGACCATTGTAATTCATAGACAGATTCAATCAGGTAATTTCCCCAAAGGAGTTAATGAATGTGAGGCTTTTGAAGCTAAGAGGCAGTGTTTTTCTAGGTCAGGTACTGTGGGGTCTGAGAGCAGCTAAAATAAATAGTCCGTGCTTTTGTCCTAGCAAGTTCATGAAAGGATCAAGTTTAGCCATGTTTTCACAAAGTCAGTGTAACAGACTAGTCTTATCTTGTCCTCAAGGTGACATCTTGTAAATGAATTTCTGGAAGATTCTTAACACTGAAAGATAATGAAGTTAGGTTGTTTTAAAAAGTTTATACCATAAAAAAAAAAAGTCTGGCTATTTTAGGGAAACAGTTTTTGAGTGATGTTCAGATAGCTCTTCAAACATATCATGGAATATTTTATCATTTTGAAGATATTAGAGAAGAAAAAGACTGAGTGAGGTTTAGATACTATCATATTTTTTTTTCTCTGCAAGAATTTTTCAAAAACTACTTCATTCCTGAAATAATTAAATGTAAGTTGTACAACAGTTCAGTGGGGTATGCTACGAAGCCAGATGGCAGGTACAACAGCTAGGGAAGGGCTGGTAGTAATTCAAATGTTTAATTTGTTAAAGGTTTTGCAAAGCCAGCAAGCGTTTGGATGTAAGTGTTACCCATATAGGGCTCATATAAAATAGGACCGTTTTACCACCTCAGATAATGCCTACTTGGATCAAGAGATTCCACATTAAACAGTATACTTTCATCCCATCTATGAATGCTCTTTATTTAGTTAAACAAAGGCACTGTTCTGTTCCTGATGAAAGCAGAAGGGGAGGTGCTCTGGTGAAGATGCTGAAGAAGGAAGAATGATTGAATCAGTGAGATCCACAAAAGCCCCATCTCCTGAAACAAAATTTTTTCCATGAGGATTGCTTTAGTAACATTTCTTGCTCATACAAATCTGTATGAGCAAAAAGTAGAACTTAAATATTCTGTAAGTCAAATTGCCAGGGCAAACTCCTGATAGTGTGAACTGCACTGCTGACACTTGGTCCTAGTACAGCAGTGAAGCATGAAAAACCCTTGGATACTTTGTGTGGCTTGCTACTGAGAGGTAATTTCCCTAATTTTGTTGAGGTGGAAAAAAAAAGGAAACAGAATGGGATAGGAATGATCTGACATATTATGATTAATAACTTAATACATCTTTACTTCTGAAAGATGTAATCTGAAACTCCTTGGGTTTGAATATAGGCAAATATCAAAGTCACTGCATTATCATTTATTTCCACTTATTGTTAAAACCTTCAAGCTTCAGTGAAAGACTATGAGGAAACTGATGACTTCTGCTTCCAAAGTACATGGTAGTTTTCTGGGGTAATGGTAATAAAAGATTTCTGGTCCATGAGGGCCATGAAGAGCAAGCAGGACAGATAGTCTTGAATGCAGATATTTTATTTGAAAGGAAAAACAGTCTGAACAGATTTTCTCAAGAGAGAACAGCTGGAAGAATGGCCCATTAATAACAGGAGTAATATGATAATTTTGTCCTATAGTTCTAATAATCACATTCTAGATTATTTTTAATTACACAAAGCATGCATTTATGAAAAGGTCACAAGAAAAACTGTTAGCTACTTCATAAATACCATGGATCCTAGTTGTTTATGGGTTTAGTAATTTTTTCTCTCATAAGGTTAAAGAAATTGCATTAAAGAAATTAATATTATCTTGGGTTAGTTTTGTGGGCAGTATTTAACATTGCTCATACTGAGTGATCGGTCACATTGGCACACAGTCTGCCACAACAGGAATAATTTGGAGGGTAAAACATCTGGTGATTAAAGCCCCCTGTCAACATTATATGCATTTCAAGGTGGTTTATTTTAGAGGCGTTGTAGTTTAGTCCTTAGGCTGACTGAGCTGTGCTTATGTATAATGTCTTTCACCTTTGTTTCAGCCAAGAGGAAACCAGAAGATGTGCTTCAAGACCATTCCACATGATGAACCAAAGCACAGCAAGGTCAAAAATGGCAGAGAGTTGCTTTCAATTGCATTTGCTCCATGTTTAAACAAATATGATGCTGCAGATACAAGATACAACCTGTGACAAGACATGAGTGGGCATGTTAGTGGCTTCTTGTCCTAAAAATGTTCAGATGCATGTAGGATGTTTAATCTGAGGAATGATGTCTATCTGCTGGACATGAACTGCTAAAGCAAAACAGTAATTAAGGTATCGTCTCTGGAGGAATATCTTCAGTTTTACCATTTTCCTTTGTTTTAGAGGACATAGTATGTTGTTTAGGTGCAATGGACACCAGTCAGAAATAGCTCGTTAGGACTTTCTCAAAAAGTTGTTTAAGAAAGTGCAAACCCCTCTGGAACTATATGTACCAAGGGACTTACACATTGTGTTACCTGCTTCAGTGGAAACAGAGTGAAATTACCCTGTGATAGTTGTTCATGCTGCTATTAAGAACACCTGAAATACTGGGATACATTCTGGAGCTTTGAGTTTGTCCAAATTGAAATCAGAAGTTTTAAAAGTCTTAGTGATGGACTTATTTGGATAACATCACATATTCAGCACAGTAAATATTAAAAAAATCAAATATTTTAGTCTTGTTAAAGAGATAGAGAATGGAACTTTGTTTAGAGATTTTTGGAAAATAAACTGCGTCTCTTTCCATTCATAGATAGATGAATTGAGTAGTATTTCAGGTAGTATTGATCTTTGTAAACACAGCTAAAATATCTTCATGTAAAAAGTCATATGCTTACATGTTTTTAGAGTGATAATATATTTTTCAGTTGTATTTCTTTTTTAGATTTGCTCTGAAAAGAGAGGTGGTTTTGTATTAATAAGTAAGAGTTTTATTTATTAAAGGAAGCTTCCAATGATTACACTTCAAAGTCAAAATTATCATAAAAGACACCAAAAGTAATTCATCTAGATGATTTCTAAAAACACAGGTAAAAGGATGGGAAGAGATAAACTAGACTCCTAAAACTCTTCAAATGCTGATAGTAAAAGTTGGGAAATAAATTAATATAGATGAATGGCGGAGGAGAGAGAGAGATAAATGAAGCCAAAGGAGCAGTAAGCAAAAGCTTTAATGAAAACATTGTTCTAGATACTTACACAGCAAGAATGAACCAACGGAAGAATATAATCTCCACTCAAAATCCTATAAAATTTATCAAAAATTGCATTTAGTGCATTAAAATAGATGAGTAGAACTGTTCTGTTTACAGAATGGTCTGTAGGATAGGTGACACATACACATCAATTTCAGAAAAACACAAAAGCAGCATTCAATCTAAGTTCAAAGCTGTCTAATCAAGCCATTACAAAACACACACAAACAATTCTTATTCTCTTTTCTACCACCAAATTACCTGGGTGACTTGCTCAGGACTCATTAGCAAGGGTTGTTCTTGAATGTTTTCTCGTTGAGGCGAAAGCTTTTCTAAATATACCTCTGGGGCTGATGTGAACTCTGCTTACCCAGCAGTACAATTCACAGTGAGCATGGTTGCTCTTGGGCTCAGCAATGTCTCAAATTCCTGGCATCACTGAGCACTGTTGGAAAATAGACATCAATCCCTTGAGCCACTGCTGCTGGTGGTGCCCTTCCCCAGGCAGTGTTCTAAAAGAGGGGGCAGAGGGACATGCAAACCGCCCACAGGCAGCCCAGGGGAATAAGAGAGGCAGCTGGCACAGCTCCCCAACCCGGTCATGCAGTGCCAGCTGCATCTGGCCATGGTTTAATGCCACCTACTCAGGGTGACCCATTGGTCATGGTATCAGCCTTCATCAAGTTGCCACAAGAAGAGACACGTTGGGTCTTAAGTGAGGGCAGTCAGAGATGAATATTCTGGTAAATTGCTCAGAAGATACAGTGTAAACCACTGCAAAGGCAGGCAACGTTGTCACTCACTGCGTGCGCCTGTCACTGTGGTTATCATTTGATAGATGCAGACTTTGTTGCATCTATGCATGTCTTTACTGGCTCCCTGCTAGAGCAAAGGAATCTCAGAAGCAATTTAAAGGATCACTCTTTGGGGTTAAATACTTGAAAGTATTTTCAAGGTGTGTAAATCTACTTTTCAGAGGGAGCAGCCTAATGAGTTGAGTATTTAAATTGAAGCTGTAATAAAAGCACCAAATTCCACAGAGAGATCCAAAATAATCTCTCCCCACTCTCAAATACACCTCTGGCATCTCAGATTTTGAATGAAAGAAATCTTGTGCACTGAGGCACATCGCCTCGGCTGGACAGACCATCTCTATGACAAACTCCTCTCTGAGGATATCAGGGAGCAAGAATCTCACCAGTGTCATGTTTTGTCTCTTTGCTTCTATTTGCTTGGTGCCCTTTAACCACATTTTAGGAGAGTAGTATGGTGGTAGACTTCTCTTTTTTTTTTCCGACTACAGCATCCTTCCTGTCCGACAGCTGCAGAGCTGTCTGAAGGAGGAAGTGTTATTTTGTGCAAATACCTCCTGGAGTGGTTTGTAAGCAGCACTTGGCAACTCCAACCTCCATGTGGATGGCAAGAGTGAGCAGTGCTGTTCTTCGTGGGATGACATACTTTTATTTTTCCTATAAGAAGAATGACAATTGCCTAAAAAATTCATTAACATGCATGAAGCTATTCAATTTTCATGTAGAAGGGCAGACTTAACTATTTGAGCAGCCAGGCATTCTGGCTGATTCAAATTTGCTACTTAGTTAAGCAAAGATAGAAAAAGATCCACTTCCTCTTATTTCTGTCCAGGCTCAGCATTTGAAGTCAGTAACAGAGTCAATAAGATAGTTGAGTTGTGACGGCCAGAATGCAGTTCCCTCCTCTGCATATGAGAACATCAACACTCAGCTCTCAGAAGTGAAGGGTACAGGATATTCTGAATTGTTCCTGAATAGCTACTTCTGATCTCCTTTGGACTAGTAATCTAATATGACATATTTATTGAAACAGTAACAGCCGTTTGGGAGCTGTTTACTTTCCCATTCTTTACAGACAATTTCAAGATGAAAAATTAGAATGCTTAATTTCAAAATTGTCACAACAAAATGTTTTTACTCATTCAAATTTTTATCTTTGACCTCTTACATGTTATTGGACAAGGTTCATAAACCTTGATGTGCAAACAGAAATTCTGAATAACCAAATACTCAGCTACTATACTAACCAGACTCACTTCTATACTTTTTCAGTTCAGAAAACATTAGGGAAGTCACACTGAAGCAGAAACTCACAGCAGTTCCACTGTATTTGCATTCTGATGGGTGGAGTCAGCATTTATTTGTTTTCGGTGGACACTGGATAGAATTTTCATACTATTAAAATATTCTGTGTTGCTGATGTAATCAGACAGGTTTGAACATGAGCTACGGTCTGATGAAAATGGGATAAAGAATTGCTTGTCAATATTTGCTAGGGATGTGAGGAGAATGCTTATGGCAACAGGAGTGTCTCTGCAGCAGTGCTCTAGCTGAGCAGAAAATAAGAAAAAATGTAGGAAATTTTTATCTTGAACTTATTTCTGCTTTTTTTTCTAGGTTAGGGGTTAGTATCACAAATTCTGTTACAAAATAAGATGTCATTGAATAATATTTCTGAGCTTGTCTCCTATCTCCTATATTGATAAGTCCTCATCATTTGGGTTGGGAAAAGTATATACAAGGCTAAAGCAGGAAATGCCTGTGATTTCATGTGACCCACATATCTGCAATTTATAGGTGATCCTGAATTTCATGGACATGAGCTATGGGATGAAACTTGAAAAGATTATCCAACCAGTGCAGTCATCATATGCCCTTAAACAGGGAAGGTTTCAAATAGAAAAAACCCTGACATCAGGTTTTCAATCCAGAAATTGTGAAGTTTAGTTCAATTAGAGGCAGATTTCAACCATTATTTGGAGACTTAAATTTATCTGGGCTTATGGAAGCATTTGACAGCTGTCAGTGTATTTCAGTTTGGAACATCTTGAAGGTCTATTGCATGCCAACAAAAATCATGAACCTCATCAGAGTTGTATGCCAAGGTTCTGCTTGAACAGTTAAAGTAGATGGGAATTTGCATAAATAGGTTAATGAAATTCATCTGTCAAACACTCACTCAAAATTCATTCAAAATCCCATTGTCAGACCTTGATTTCATTACAATGAAAAAAAAAGGTTAAAATCATATGAAACAGGCATGGCAAAACAGAAAAACACTGTACCAGAATATTAAAAAGATACTGTCAGCTCAAGCTTCTAAATTACCAGTACTAACGAAAGCCTTAAGGGCTGTCTCTCCCTACAAAAATAGACAGAGATACTAACCATCCAGGATACAACATCCTCCTTTGTTGGACACTACATTGGAAAAATGCATGCAATTCTTAATTTCTTAATCCAAACATCTAGCCAGAGATTAAAGTTTTGTAGATTGCTCCAGATAAGTGGAGAATCTTGGGTTTGAGTCAAACATTTTTCTTACTCTGATTGTTCTGCGAGCTTTTATTCATAAAAATGGGCAAGGTATTGTTTTCTTGTCCGCAACAAAGATTGTCGCAGCCACTGTAAATATTTTCATTTTCTCAGCACAAGGGTCCTCTTGGCCAGGAACTACAAAGACTCTTGCTGGCTCCTTTCCCATCCCACAGTGCTGTCCTTGCTGCTTTTGCAGGCTTCCCCTACAAGCTGTCTCACACCACCCAGCTCTCCCTCTCCCCATGACGCACTCACACACGGGCAAACACCTACCTGCATAGGACTATGCTCAGCAAAACTTCTATTTCCAAGTACTTTGACATTCCTGAACTGCCTTTGCCTTTCATGTAGAAATCAGCGATGGCTGGTTAAAGAGCACTATTTGCCTTCTGACTTTCAGGGAAGTGTTTCATGACTTCTCATAATCACTTTAAATAAAGTGGTAGTGCCCAACAGCTTCAAAAAGGTGTAACACAGACTGCAGTAGCGGATACATCTGACCTTGTCTGAGACATAAGGATATCTGATAGTGTAGAATTTCACTATTTATCAGCTATCTAAACGTGCAGATAGGTATCAAGTGGATTTACAAAAATACGAGCACCTACATTACTTTTTAAAGCTGCCCCTCAGGACCCAACTCAAAGCCATTGTAGTCATGGAGCAATCCTTTATTAGGATTCAGTTCAGATTGATGTTGCACACTTCTTTGCTGCCCTTTGCTGTCTCTGTTCCTGTGATTTGAATTGTTCCCTCAAGGCATTGCAAAAAAAGGATGGAAATGTTAGCAGTAATGCATGGGAAATTGAATACTTGTCCTCCTGGTTTTGACAGTATCTGTTTAGTACAAAAAGAAAAATATTGTTTTAAAACTTTAATAGAATTTATCTGTCCATACCTTTAAAATATCACTACATCTTTAAAAAATATCTAAACCAATAGTGAAATATTTTGACTTTTTGGGAAAGGCATAAACATGTATGCCACTTACTTGTAATCTCGCTAATTGGAGTATGGTGACTGAAAAACTATCCCATGTTCCCACAGCAAACATCATGTCCATGCAAATCATATTCAAGTATTTGATTTTTGCATCACTGTAGAATATATAAAACTAGCCTTCAGTAAATCTTTTCCAATATATCAAAATGTCTGATGACAAGCAGTTAGTGTCAAAATCTCCTTCTCTAGCTGTCCTTGGCACCAAACTAAATAGATTAATTAAAACATGACAGTATCAAGCCACATATGGAATAAATAAGGGGACAAGTCTTTTGGTTGTTTTTTGTTACTTTTGTTTTGGGGTTTTTTTAAGAGTGTGTTATTGGATAATGTATGAATTGGGAAGCAAAAGAGAGATTAAAAAGAAAATGGAACCAAAGACTAAGAAACAGGAACCAGTTATTTTACAGTTTTGTAGTGTTAGAGGGTGGAGAAGAAAGATAAATTGAAAGCAAGTGTAGTGGTACATGATTGGTCGGCAAAGATGAAGAGATAATTTTGAACTTAAAACAGCTTAAACCTGTGATGGTTAAAGAAGAATACTGTGTACAGAACTGCTCTGCATCAGACCCAATGTCTGTCACAAGCTTGTTGCTGCAGACTCTTACCTATAGGGTGACTAGCCTTACTGAAGACCTGTTTCCAGTATCATCTCTACTTGCAAGGGGGACTGGCTGCAGAAAGTCTGATCAGAACATGTTGGTGATGCATGTGACTTGGTTTTCTACTTACAGCTGCAAAGGTAATTTGTCAAGTTGCCTTTTTCTCTGAGGCATCAAAGGGTAAACAGAATTTCGTGTGTTTTTTGTTTTGCCCTTTGAAAACATGCTTTAATATAATAATATAATTAATTTAATGTTAATAGCAACAATGATAACTTCTGCTATCAACAATGATTTTAGAGATTATGAGAGTTGGGAAAGATTTCAATGTCATGTATCATGACTAGATTTTCCTCTAGTAATTGAAAGATAAATCCTGCTCTTCCAGAGCAGATGAGCTCTGTGCAACCTCTGCAGAGGCTATGACCTGACTGAAAAAAAAACAGACGCGAAAGGGATTCACTCACAGCTCTGGCAGATTCTGAAAGCAGACAGAATGTATTTTGTGGAGTCAGAATGAAAGTCTGTTTTTTTAAGGATGCATTTGAACAGGAGATTTTCCAAAGCAAGGTTCAAGTGGAAAAGTATAATTGAGGCACTTTGTCTCAGGTCAAGCTGTTGTATAAGAACAGGTAGGCAGGACCGCACCCAGGTCAGTTTACTGGGGGACTGCAGTTGGTGAGAGCAGGACAGCCCCAAATTGTGTGGGAAGATATTTTCCATAGGGCTCACTAAAGTCCCAGTTCTAATCTCCACCAATTTCCTTCAAGATTGTGATGCTGAGGAAGTGTTGTAATGGAGAAGGTGCTGATGGACATGAGCCTTAGCCAGGTAAAGTAGGTGGAAGGCCTCTAGATACTGTCTTTGTTAATCATTGCCATTAAGATGTAGTTCCTTAACTTTTTTAAACTTGATAAAATTACATTTAATCTATACATAGGCTGGAGACCTCTCCTGGTTAGCTACTTTGAGCTTAATGTGCCAATTCCAATCCACCATCAAAATCTAAATTTTCTCAAAACTGCTAAAATCCTCTCAAATGTCATGATTTTAGGATGAACTGCTTCTCTAATCCTTCCAAACCTCACTTGAACTCCAAGCTTGCTGATGCTACTTTTCACATAGTAAAATAAGGTATTAATCCTGTAGTGTAGACCAAGCAGTGTGCTCACAGTCTGTATTAAAGTGACCAAGGTGAAATTAGATTGTACTCTGGTCATTTACTTGAGGGCAAACACCTTCACATGAATAAAACATGTAGGAAGTGTTGGCATCAGCTGTTACAAGCTTTCACATTCTCTCCAGTGAGTAAAGAATTAGCCTGAAGGACAAGCTTAAGTGATGAAAATCCTCTACACTGATAATTCAAAACTTGTTTACATTAACAGCTGGATCACATGCAGCAATAAACCTGAAATATAATGCAATTCTCTAGCATACATATTCCTACATGACATTGTGACACATAACCATGCAAATTAAAAATTACTCAAACCACTTTTGTAATCAACAAAAAAGAGAATAAATATGAATTTATGATGAAGGAGGTAACTGTTTAGTTGTAGAAATGACAAAGATATATTGGCAGCTAATGCTGCAGTTTTATTGGAGTGAGATGAAGAAATGTGTCTGAATATGCAATATGGATGTGTGTCTTCTGCATCATTGCAGAATAACATGAAGCTATTTCCTGGATATGCCTTTATTTAATGCATATGCACACAGACTATCTCATATTGAATAGTTAGCATGATTTATTTTGTCATCTAAAATGAGAATAAAACATAATGACTAAGAGAATAGAGACATTTGAGATTAACGTCAGTTTATTTGTCTTGCAGAAAAAGCTCCCCATAAAATAGGAATTGAAAGTGAAATAAGGGAGGAGAACAATAAAATGTGTTAAGAAAAATAAGAAGCAAAATCATTATGTCCATGTGATGGGTGGGTGGCCATATGGTGATGAGCAGGCAGAGGAATGTGAGGATTCATGAAGAACTAACTGTCTCAACAATATTCTTCCTCAAGAACTGAAATACATCAAGTTCAGATTCCAATCATAGAACAGATCCATAGAATGGCTTGAGATGGAAGTGGCCCTAAAGATTGTCTCGTTTCAACCCTCCTGCCATGGGTTGGGACACCTTCCACTAGACCAGGCTACTGAGAGCCTCATCCAACCTGGTCTCAAACTACGACACCTTGCACATTTCCAGGGATGGGGCATCCACAACTTCTCTGGGCAACCTGTTCCAGTGCCTCACAGTAAAGAATTTCTTCCTACAATCTCAATTAAACCTAGTCTCAGTTTGAAGCCATTCCCCTTTTCCTGTCACTATATACCCCTGTAAAAAGTGTCTCTCTATCTTTCCTGTAGACTCCCTTCAGGTACTGGAGAGTCACAATTAGGTCACCTTGAAGCCTTCTCTTCTCCAAGCTTAACAATCTCAATTCTCTCAGCCTTGCCTCATAGGAGAGGTGCTTCATGCCTCTAATCATCTTCGTGTCCCTCCTCTGAACTCCTTCCAACAGGTCAATGTCCTTCCTGTGCTGGGGACCCCAGAGCCGGATGCAGCACAGCAGGTGGGGTCTCATGAGAACAAAGTAAAGGGGGAGAATCCTCTCCCTTGACCTGCTGGCCACTCTGCTTTTGATGCAGCCCAGGATACATTTGGCTTTCTGGGCTGCAAGTGCACATGGCCAGCTCATGTCCATCCTCTCACCCACCAGCACCCCAAGTGTTTCTTGGCAGGGCTGCTTTCAATTCGTTCATTCCCCAGCCTGTATTGATATTGGGGGTTGCCCTGATTCAGGTGCAGCACCTTGCACTTGGCCTTGTTAAACTGCATGAGACTCCCACGGGTCCACTTCTCGAGCTTATCCAGGTCCCTCTGGATGGCCCTTTCCATCAGGAGTGTCAACCACACCACTAAGCTTAGTGTCATCTGCAAATTTGCTGAGGGTACATTCGATCCCTTCATCTCATGCTCCAATTTGTATTGTTTCATTTGGCCAACATGCATTTTCCATTCAGTTATACTACAAGAAGTTTTCCAATTCTGTCCCTGAAAAATGGTTGCGTTGTATAACTAAGTTGCAACAGCTACTGTGTTCTGCTGTAGATGTGACAACATGTTGATACTGACAGACAACAAGACAGAGAGGGGGAGGGAGAGAAGGAGAGAGAAGTTTTAAATTATTTTAGTTATCAGGAATTTATGAACAGGAGTTAATATAATTTTAGGCTTTTTTTTCCCCTGCACATTATTCAGTATAAAACAAATCACAACAAATCACAGCTAAGGACAGTCAGAGGAAGACATGGAAATGAGAGGGAAAGAACATAATAAATTCACAAGGCAATGAGTTGCTTTTTGCATGCTATCCTGTTTGGTTCATCTTTCATTTAAGTGGTCTTTGAGTCTGTAGAATTTCTCTTGTCCTTCCATCACTGTCTCTGCTCATCCTTCTCAAGCTTACACTCAGCGAAGTTTCAACCCTACCTCCAGACAAAGAGGACTAGTTAGGAGAATTGCCAGTGAGGCTTAGACTCTATTGTGCCAAGTCTACCTTTAAACTCCTGACTGAGCCCTCTGCCCTGCAGCAGAATCAGAGAAGTCTGTATAGATAGGTATGAGAAAATGGCTAGGCTCTAATACTGTTCCCAATGAAACAGTATTAGAGAGCATTTGCAAGACTTCAGCAGGCTGTCTCATGAAAGGACAATATAAACTGGAGAGTGGAGGCATTCACACCATCCCTTTCTAGCACCATCCCCCACCCCACCCCTGTGCAGGATCATACAGAAGAAAGGTGTCTTCCCCTGGGACTCCCTAGGGACAGCCTGGGTAAGAGGGAGCTGTTTGAGACAGCACTCTGAGCTGCTCCCTCTTAATTTTGGCTTGCAGGCCAGCTGCTCATAGACTGGGCAAGTAGAGCATCTCCTCTTTTCCCTTATTGCTACTTCAGTTGTGGTATCACTCACACTCGTTTGAAGTACCTTTCTGTGAGACACTTGAAAAGGAGAACTTTTCTTTTTCTTTTTGAAAGAACTGGCCTAACCAAGAGAAACAAATATTTTCTCAATATACATTAGTAATCACTCATTGTATGTAAAATTACTAATATTAAAGAGCTTTAAGAACAGTGCCAGACTGAGACCGTTAATTTTTTCTTTTGTCCCTAACAATAGAATACTGCTTTGAGAAAATACGTTTCTTTTGTGCTTCCTCTTTCTTCAGAGCTCATTATATATTTAGCTTTCTTTAAAAATGCTGTTTCTTGCGGTTTTTTTTTACTTTCAGTGTGTAAACCACATTCTTTCTGTGAGATTTATTAACTAATTTTGGTATGCTGTTGACGAGAATTTGAAACTGGAGTTGTCTGAAGAACTCTGTTGTGGTCCATAACATTAAAAATTACTCTTTTTTTTTTTTTTTTTAAGTGGAAGGTTTTTTGGATATGTGTTTATATGTATATACACATACATCACACACATATGTATACAGAATGTATATGTGTAACTACTCTGGATTTAGAGTCTTTAATCAAAGGGGAGAGCATTGGAAGGTCTCAGCTGCTGCAAAGCTGAGCTCCACCACACTCTTTGCAGAGGTGGTTGCTTCTCTTTCTCTGTCACCTGCAGAGCTGCCCCCACGCTGGCAGGTTCTCTGGGACCAGGGTTAGAGCCAGAGAGGGTGCATATCATACCTAGAGCCCACACATATCCACACTTACAACTACATCAATCTCAAGGAAATTCAAATCCAAATATGTTTGTAGTCCAGAAAATCACCAGTTATGACAAGCAATTTCTGTGACTGGATCTCATGTCAAAGCAGGGTTTTATTCACAATCAGCCATGGAATCTGAAGAAGAGTGTCTGGGAGGAAGGAGTACTAAGACGGAAAATGCTGTCTGATTTACTCCTTAAATGCACTTGGCAACTGTGTCTAAGAAGTATCTTACAGACATTGTTCCTGATACTGAAAAATGTGTTTAGGAAACACTGCCTATGCTTGTAACATGGTTCCTTTTCTTACTTGGAACAAGAGAGACAATAGGATATATAGGGTGCAAGATAAGTATTACACAACTAAAGTCATGTCATAACTTATTCTTTATGTGTATCCCTTACTATAAGACATATTTCCCAATCTTTACAAAACTTAGAGTTATCCTTCAAAGTGCAGCATGTCCCTCTCCCAGCCACCAGTGACCTAAGTCAACATGCCCACCTACAATTCATGCCACCATCCTCACTCTTCCATCTCCCTTTCCAGAACCAACTAAGGTGCACATCAAAACCAAAAAACAAGATGGTCACCCACATGAGGGGGTCCATCTTTTCTCATGCCAGATGCTAGAGTGGTCTTGTGTGGAATTGCAGAAGACATCCAGGGTGAAACAATAGAAAATGTCATTTCAGCGATATCACAAAGGTGGACACTAAAGCTGCTAACTGCTACTTCCCTTTTCACCACCACTTGGACACACTGGTGTCTAAGTTTCCTGGAGATAAGTACAGGCTATATATCACTTCTCCTTCCACTTCTTGCAGCAGCCCAAACTTCTGGTTGGTTTTCAAAGACAACTAGTCCAGCTCTGGGATTTTGATGAGCTGATACCACTGTTGCATGAGGTGGGGTTTAGGACATTAAAACACAATCTGTCACAGTGAGGTGTGGAACTTCTGAGGGGAACATGCAAGGTGAGAAACCACAGGGAATTATGGAAAGATTTTGAGACTTGTTTTTCCAAAGGAGCAAGGGTCAATGCAATTCTTGTTTTGGAGCTTCTTGCTTTTACATCACAAATAGAAGTTCAGGATAAATAAACAAGAGCACAACTTAGTTACTGAGTTTCTTCTAAATTAATACTAGAAGTAAAAATGAATCTTAGACCAAAGTAATTATGTAAAGAAATTTTATTATTAACAGAATGCAGCATTCAGGTGCACTGCAAAAGACCATAGCCTTGTATGAGTGTAATTATTCTATATAGACTTGTGGATCTCAAATATTCAGGATAAATTATGGGAAAGAATCTTTTGCAAACAAGAAAACGAGAATATAAGCTAAAACCTCTCTTGTTCATTGTTTCAGTAAATTTTACTTTGTTGTTCTACACTAAAAGTAATTTGTCACTGCAGGATATCAGTTAAATATCAGATTTCAATTATTCCTTCAATTAGCAAAGCAAAAGCATAAAAAAATAGAGCAGGAAAAGAAGGCATATTCACAAAGAAGGATTCATTGAGAGTTTTGCTCTTTAATTGAAAATTACTTTGTCGGTAGGAAAACACAAGACTGGGTATATGTGTTTTTAAGCAACGCATACTTCCAGAATG
The DNA here is from genome assembly GCF_025592945.1 of Manacus candei. Classification (NCBI taxonomy): domain Eukaryota; kingdom Metazoa; phylum Chordata; class Aves; order Passeriformes; family Pipridae; genus Manacus; species Manacus candei. The sequence goes on from NW_026138089.1 coordinate 8,432,845, forward strand.
TCTCACTCTTGTGGAATCTTACTAAAATATTGATAACATATATGATGTCATAGTTGCAGATATTACTATGGGGTGTATAACATAGATAAACCAAACAGCTAAGACAGCGAAACTAGAACTTAGCTTGTAAAATAAAAGAAAATAATCAGAAAAATATTTAGAAACCAAAAGCTGAAACCTTCCGTTGTATGGCTTGCCAGCTTTTCCATAATTATGTAAATCTATTGCCAGTCCTTCAATAATGCTATTGCTAGAAAAAAATTGAAACTTTTTTTCCTCAAATGTTTCTGAATTTGCATCAGCAAAAACAGTTTTTATTTTGTGGCAGTTTCTCTTTAAAAAAAAAGCTCAAGTTACTCAGAGACGCTATTGCTCAAAATTTTGCCCTTAACATTCTGTCTTAGAAACAATAAAGGAAAGAAAATAAAGACAGATAAGGCCATGGATTTTGATCAGTGGCTATTCTGGTACACTTCTTTGAACAAAGATACTCTCCCACAAAAGCAAAAAAACCCCAACCACCACAGTTTACAGAACTTAGCAGGGCTTCCTACTGTCTCATACTTTTCACAGCCAAATATAGAATTTCTCACCAGGTATACGTTTGATTCTCAATTTTGGCTATTTTTCTGATTAAATAATCCCATGTATAATAATCTCTAAGTGCTCATTAACTAAGGAATGCATGCAGGTTGCTTTTGGAAGTTGGATATCCAGATTCGCTTTTCAGTTGCAGCAGAAGTAGATGGATATACTAGAAATGGTTTGACTTCTCTGTGCTTTATTTTTATAATTTATAGTCCTGAAGATAGTGATGGATTAGTGTGTATGTCTTTTGCATTTAGACACACAATTAGTCTTCCCAAATTACGAGGCTAACTTCCATATACATTCAGTGAAGTTGAGCTCCTCCTGAGGCAACTGATAACCTAAATGATCTGAATATCTTCTTCAGAGTACATGGAGACATTTGGCCTACAGTTGATTTTTTTCAAATGAACAGCCTGTCATAGAGCTGAGTTCGGTAGGCAGATACTTTCAGAACAAGATTGAGAAACTGAAAAGGCAGGGATTATTCACAAGACAAACAGCAGGTTGTCTGGAGGAGCTACTGACCTACAGTGTGATCTACTACAGACCAAGGGCTCCCGATCTTCACTGAGTTAATTTTTTTTAAAGATGCTGTTATAAAGTTTCTTTACAGGATATCATGTTTGCTGCATAGCATTCCAACGTTATTGCAGAACAGGAGCCTAAAGAAGCTATTGATATGTTGAAATCAAGCCTGCTCTGACCTCCAGAGACCCCTTAAAACCTCCTCCTCCTAATTACCTCACACCAGATCACAAGCTACACCATCATGAATCTCTAACATATAGAAACCACAGGACTGTTCAGTGTTTTGTAATTCAGACACTGCTACACCACCAGACAAGCAAGCTCCAAGCTCTGCCAGAGAGAAGGTGCACAAGAAGCTGTGAGGGAGCATAGCCGGGACAGCTGATCTGAACTGGCCAAAGGGATATTTCATACCACAGAATGTCATGCCCAGTATATAGACTGGGGGAGCTACCTGGAAGGGGAACTCATTGTGGTTTGGAGATGGATTTTGCTTCAGTCAGTGAGTGGTAAGGAACTATTGTGCATCATTTGTCATTCTTGTGTTTTATCTCTTTCTCTCTCTCTCCCCTTTTTATTATTATTATTGTTCTTGTTGTTGCAATATTATATTTTACTTCATTTCAATTATTAAACTGTTCTTTTCTCAAATAAAAAGGTTTACTTTTCTTTTTTGATTCTCCTTCCCATCCCAAGAGTGTTGGGAAGAAGTGAGTGATTGCAAGGTGCTTAGTTGCCAGTTGGGGTTAAACCATAACATCCTCCCAAGTCACCCAACCTTGCTTCCACTGGTCATACACTTTCTTCTTTTTGCCTTAGCTCCAGAAAAATATCCCTGGTCAGCCAAGCTGACCTTCTGCCTCACCAGTATGACTTCCAACATTTTGGAATTGCATGTTCCTGTGCCCTTAAGAGATGGTGTTTAAAATGTGACCACAGTGATAAATCCCAGCATCTTCAAAGCCATTTTCCTAGGGGACCTTGCAAAGCAGTTCCCTTAGCAGCCTGAATTCTGCTCTCCTCTTATCCAGAGTTTTGTTGGCAAATTTCCTTCTGTCACCAGATATTTTAAATTAAACTACTCCATGGTCCAAAATGTCCACCACTTCAATCATGAGGCTCTCTTGTTAACAAGCAACAAATCAAGGAGGATATCCTTTCTAATCGGGTCCCTTAGTATGTGTACCAATATATAATCATTGCTACTCATGTCGTACCCATCCTTTGGGTGCTTCTCAATGGAAGAGGAGAAAATACTTCTTCCCTCAACCTCAGAAAGGCTAAGTGACCTTGTGTTCCTTCCCTAATCAATGAGGCTGTGAAAGAGGATCTGCTCCAAAATAGATGTTGTGGGGAGGTAGAGGGAGATGGTGTATGAGTAACTGAGGAACAGAGGTTCCTGTTTCAAGCATTACCTTATGGAGAGAGTCATATTATAGTTCATGTTATCATATTTAGAGGTACAGATTGTTTAGGCTTTCAAACAGAACCATCAGAAATACACATTATTAAAATATAACCATAAAACTACCAATTTTTTAATGAGATCCATCTCTATTTCCTACTTCTGTATTTAACCAATAAAAATCATAGAATCATAGAATCATAGAATCAGCTGGGTTGGAAGGAACCTCCGAGATCATCAAGTCCAACCCTTGATCCACTACCACCGTGGTTGCTAGACCATGGCACTAAGTGCCACATCCAGTCTTATCTTAAAAACCTCCAGAGACGGAGAATCCACCACTTCCCTGGGCAGGTCATTCCAATGCCTGATCACCCTTTCTGTACAGAATTTCTTCCTAAATGATGTGACAAATTGAGAGAAAAAAACCCTTCTTATCTGCAATATTATTACATGAAGTTTTGCTTTCCTGTTTATGTTTGAATTTGTGTTCTTGTCTGTCTGGTTGCCTACAATTAAATAAAAGAGAGTCTATTTAAAGAAAGGACCAGTCAGAACAGGTAAGTGAAAAAAAGGTTTAAAGTAATTAAGAATGTCAGTTCCCCTGCAGCCAGAGTTATTACAGAGACTACTTGCCAGAAAAGAAAAAGAACTTTGAGCAAGAGAGGAGAAGCTACCCAGACTGATGCAGACAGGAGCACCTTGCAAGGTGAGAATTTGCTGCCCTCCTAAAACAGACATCATCACAACAAGCAGAGAACCTGCCATGTCACGCTCAGAAGTTCAGGCTGCCATTTCAAAAGGCTTCAGTTGAAATACTCTCAAGTGTTTGATGAGTGTGTTCTGTGAAACAGAGTGGGGAACAGGCCTAGGTGTTCATGTTTCTGAGCATTGTTTCTTCCCTTTTTCAGGATGTCTCTAAAGTCAGACCCATTCCTATCTCAGGTGTTTAGTGGTGCCCTATCAGCTGCTGTGGGAGAGGGGCTTGCCTGGGGAACAAGAAGGTGAAGGAGAGCTTGAGGCTGCTCTGGAGCACCACAGCACATCTAAAGAAACAGCGGGATATATACTTTCCTTGTATGACTTGGTCTTACACGCTTTGTACTTCCAGATTTTGATCATGTTTTCTTCTGGAGAAAGTCTGGGCAGGTGGAGGTGACTCAGTCACTTTAGCAAGTCTTCAGGCCCCAGCCCTGGCTGGACCAGCTAACACCATCCCAGTTGATACAGAAGGGGTTGTAACATAGGACTTGGGTGGAAATGGAGAAGCCAAGCTCCTAAAACTGACATTACAACACTGGAGAGGAGCCCTGAGTCTTCAGGAAGGAGCCAGCTCAGCCAACAGCCCAAGAGGTAGGTGAAAGGCAAAGTGAAAAGGTGACTTGCAAATTAGCGGTACATATTCTTTAACTTCTAGCATGCCCTACTTTAGCTGCATTTTCCCCCACCTTTTCCATTTTCTCTTGTATCTTTTTACCTTCCTTTCCTTGTTTCTTCTCACTTCCACCTTGATTTACTTGAGTTTCTCTATCTGCCTTGTGCCTGACCCTCTGCCTCTCTGCTGTTCTCCTCCCCCTTGTTACTTTCACGCAGAAGACTGCAAGACCTTCTGAACCTCACACCTTCCCATTTTGGCATCTCCTCTTCCTGTGCAGCAGTCAGTGCCAACCGAGGCACATGTCAGCTAAACATCTGCTCTGGCAACAGTTTCTCTTCAAACTTGTCATAGCACAACAAGTGAATTTTCAGCCTTGGAATTAAATGTGCATTCCATTTCGGGACTTAATATCAAAATTAGATTTATCTTCTATGGTTCCACAATTTTGGCAAATGAAGTTGAGGATCTTTTGCTAACTCTGCATCATAATGATATATAAAGGGAGAGCAGAGCTAAACAGTTTCTTGGAGAAGCTTGTTATAAGCCAGCAAATTGTTTGTAGCTATGGCATTTTTCAGGCACTGCCAGAAGAAGGGCTGAGACTGAGGGTTAGTTGGCCATTCCAGGACAGAATTTCGGCACAGCCTCTTCCTCAGACGGACATAGCGCGACTTCTGCAAAACCTTCTCAAGAAATATCAAGATAATGACATCCAGTTTTTCATCTAGAAGCCGCTGGTGGGCCATGTAAAAGGTTGTTCTGAAACTGCCACTTTTAATATACTTATTGGTCAGCACAAACACAGTCTTTTTGCTCAGCTGAATGCTCTGGGAAAGGTTGTCAAAGACCGGATGTCCCGGGAGCCAGTCCCTTGCTTCCAGGCATAAATTGAACTGCCTGGCTTTTCGGTCTTCCAGCCTTCTAACCAGTTCTTCCATCACCCAATCATTCACAGCTGGATCTTCGTTGTCATAGGCAATAAAAGCATCGTAACAGGCATCTGGTAAAGATAAACGCCGATAGCCCTTCAGCTTGGCGGTGCAGTAATGGTAACTATACCACACATCCCAGAAGTACAGATGGCTCGTCACCGCAAGCACCATAAAGCTGAGGACGGTTGAAGCTGATAGAGCGTACAGGATCAAATATGAGGTGTCCAGCTCACAGGTATACAGATCCAAGAAAACCACGCTCCTGCCCTTATGTGCCCCTGGGCCAGCACAGATCACGTCTGAGGCCAGAAGAGGAATAGTCACCTGAGTCTGATTGATCCACCAGACAAACCACACGGCCTCGCAGTTGCACCTGAAAGGGTTGCCATGCAAAAGCAGCATCTTCAGGTTGTTGATGACATTTTCAGGGAAGCTAGATTTCTTAATTACTTCAATCTTGTTTGAGCTGAGGTCCAAATACCTCAGTTTAAAAGCACCTCTGAGAAAATGTTTGGTTAGCTGCTGAATACGATTGTTTCGAAGCATCAGTTCTTGCAGTGATGAGGAGCAATTGGACAGTTCTCGGGGAACAGTGGTCAGAAGGTTATTGCTCAGGTCCAGAGTTACTAGTTTCTTCAGGTAGTGGAGGTTTTCCCAGTTGAAACTCTTCAATCGATTATTGGTTAAGTTGAGGAGCTTGAGTTTGGGAGGCATTGCTTCAAAAACAGTGGGAGGCAAAAAACTGAGTGAGTTGAAGGAAATATCCAGTTCTTCCAGGCTGGTCAGATTCTTGAAGAAGGATAAGTATCTAGCATTGCCATCCATCCATAAAACATCTAAACGATTTCCTCTAAATTCTAAAATTTGAAGAGACTGACTTTCCATTCCTGTGTTAATGGTGGTAGAAATGTCATTATCGTTCATCATCAGCTTTCTCAGATGTGTCAAACTTTTTATAAAACTGAGCTCTTCAGTAATACCTTCTGCCAGAAAATAATGTTGATTATTGCTCAGGTCAAGAATTTCTAAGTGTTCTAGCTCTTTGAAAGCAGTTTGGTATAGCAAATCAACCCTGTTGTTAGAAAAATCCAGATATTTCAATCCAGACAAGGAGGAGAATTCACTTCCATTTAAAGTTTGACTTATTGCATTATCTGACAAGTTGAGACAGGTAAGGGAGCTAAGTCCCTGGAAGTCTGAGGGGTTAATAAAAAATACATTATTTCTGCTCAAATCCAGAGTTTTTCCAAATTGCAGGCAATCTTCCTTAACTGAAGATTGGTAGGAAGCAGCTTCTTTATCTTTGGAACGGCAACTTCGCTCATACACATCATACCTAAAATAATGCATCTCTTGTAGTACTTGCCTGTTGTACTGCTCTACTGAAAACCCAAGATTAGAGCAGAATCCATTGGAGTTGCTTTCCCCTGAAGAAGGAGAAATTTTATTCACCGAGAGATCTATGAACTTAAGAGCTGGGAATTCTTCGAACACTGTCAGGTTTGCAACTTTAATAAAATTAGTCCCAAGATCCAAGATGGTGAGATTCCTAAGACTGAGCAGTGGGCGTAGATCCTCCTCTCTCAGTTCTTTAAAGACATAACCCTTGAGCCTCAAGGTTTCCAGGTTAGAGAGGGAAGAAAATGTCTCAGACAGTTTCAAGAAGGGAGAATACAACTTGAGTTCAAAATTAAAGGACAGATCAAGCTCCACCAGGCTGGGAACCAACTTCAAAAACTGAGCATCTCCAATCTCCTTCATGAGGAAATTTTGGGAGAGGTCAAGTTCTTTGAGGTTCTTGATGTTTTTAAACCAACTGCTGGGTATGCTCTGAAGAGAGTTACTGTGAAGTCGCAAAATTCTTAAATTTTTCAAGGAATCAAAAGCCTTTGAATGTATCTGAATCGAGCCCCTGGTGCAGGGAATGCAAGGATATGGGGCATCATAGCAACGTGGGCAGTTGCCACTTAGATCGAGAATTTCGAGGTTGGGAAGGGCACTTAAATCCTGCTCTTGAATCACTTGAATCCTGTTATTGTAAATATACAGTTCCTTCAAAGTAGACGACAAATTGAGTGGAATATGTGTTAAGTTGTTGGACTTCAGGGATAGTATTGTTAATTTTTTCAGCTCCAGAAAGGCTGTTTCCTCAATCTCAAATGAAACATTGCATGGATTGCGGTAGTAGCAGTTCTGTCCCAGATACAATACCTCTATGTTTCCTAGCTCTGACAAGTTGGCTTTTTGGATAGAAAAGATAGTATTTGCTTCCAGGCTCAGCAGGGTTAAAGTAGCAGGAAGACCTCGGGGTATTTCCAACAGCTGGTTTGCATCCAAATACAGTGACTTCAGTCTTGTCAGGGCAGCAAAACTGCCATTCTCAATCTCCAGTCCTCTGTTGCAGATAAGATTTTTGGGCCCCAGTCTGACAGGCACACAGTTGCATCTGAAGTCAATCTCCATGAGGTTTTTAAGTTGAGCAAAGGATGTTGGATAGATATGGGGAATATGGTTAATACTCAGGGTGAGGTTGGTAACGTTTTCAGGGATCCCTCTGGGGACTTGTGTGAGACGCCGGTAGGTGCAGTCCACTGTCACTGTACCTTCTGAAGATTTAACATCACAGGGCAAAGTTTTGGGAAACCAAGCTCCAGACAGCAGCATCGGAAACAGGAAGAGCAAGACAAATAGCAAAGCGTTTGACATCTTTACATGAGGTACCTAAAAATAAGGAAACACAGGTATTATTTTAAGGTAATTAAACATTTCACCCACACACTGGGGCAGACCAAATAGGTCTAAACTTCTAAATGTGCAGGTAGGATTATAAGTTTTGTTGGTATTTTATTGGTATTCCTTACTTTATTATCAGGATGTATTGCAGCGTTAATATAAATATCACTCTCTAAATAAGGAATTGGTAAAAAAATCTACTGAAAAAGTGGCAACACAGGTGATTGAAATTTACATCTCTGTGAATGTTCTTTTCTTTTCAGGGGAAACAGGAGGTGTTAAACTTCCAGCAGATTGCCATTGCATACTGGAGTAGATGAGCAAAGTTACTGTTTCATAGTGTATGATAGATAAAATCTACAGTCCCTTAAAAACTCGTGTAGACTTTCAAACTTACTGAAGCATCAGCACAGGTGGAGAGTTGACCTAAGCCAGTCTATGGCTTTATTTCCATAAGGTTTAATACCACCTTGCATTTTCACTCTTCAATAAGGACAGGGGGCTGAGAAAACGCTGTAGCAATGTGAAGTGTGAAAATGAAAATCAAAGACAGGTTAAAATTGAGCATGTTCCATGTAAGACTCATAAGCATTAAATACCCAGAGCCAAAATCCCACAGGCATTTAAAGAAACTTTCAAAACATTCTCTGTGTCTGTCAAGTCTTTGTGCTCTTGCCTGCTTTATAGATTTACGTGTATTATGGGAAGGACAATAAGCTTTTAATATGTCACAGCTTACCCCTTACTTCCTCAGCAGTGGTCGGTGTCAAAGAAACCCTGGCTGGCAAGCTGCCAGCCTTGGCTTGTGTGACACAGGCAGAGAGGCTGTGACCATTTTGCTGCACTGCCCAACATCTTAACTGCTGGCGTCGGGTGCTGGCCATTTCTCCCTTGAAAACTCAGTGTTGAAGGCTTGGAGATGCACAACACATAGAGGGCTCTTAAATAAGCAGGATTTGTCTGGATAATATTGATTAAATGTTAAAACCCAGGTAAGCAGCAGAAAATTGGATGATTAGGTAAAATGTCCAAGATACAAGGAAATGTTTTTTTCTCTTTAGCTGGGGCACAAGAATATACAGAGACCTGCTCAAGCAGTCTGTGTAAATCCTGTTGAGTGCTACAAAGACATGCCTTGCAGGTGACACAGACTTGAAGTGAAGCGAGCCTTCCTGTTGTATGCTCTGTTTACTTCGACCACAGTGTCTCCTAGACAACCTTGTGCTTTTGTGTTACCTTATAGAACTATGTTAAACCTCCCTCTGCATCCATGTACCTGGAAGAGTGCTCTAGTGACCTGCAAGGCAGCAGATGTGTGAGAAGGCAGATCAAGTCTCACACAGCACTGCACTTCTGCTATCTAGAGTCCACAGCCTAATGGCATCACTTTGGGGATTCAGAGCCTCAGAAGAAAAAATGTAGAAGTCCACTGCAGATCTTGAATTCAGTGTAAGCTAATATAGTACTACACTCCAGCCTTTCCTCTACCGCAATTTCCTTTCCCACTCACTGCCAGTGCTGCAGTGTCACCTTGCTTTCAGCAGATCCTCTAAGAAAAGGCAAAGTAGCTTAATACTGTGTCTGGTAGTCACAAGAATCATTCATGCAATATCTCAGGGAAGGTTAACCCGGACTAACCAGACAGTGCCTGTGAATTTACATTTAATTATCTCCAAGTCATGTGATGTTGTTTGTTATGAGTCAAACTAACTATCATTTGGTTATTCATCGTGGAATTCACATTGGACTCTCACCCAGACGGATGCCACTGCGTAAGAGAGTTTACCAGCATTTTCAGCTCAGTCTAACCAATCCCCTTGAGAGGAGGATTAACTTTTCTGATTTCCTGATGTAGAAAAGTCTTTGGATGAAAATGATGCATAAGAATAATCACAGTATGTGGGGAGCAAATTTGGAAAAGATAATAAGCATTCATTTCCTCCCAGCTCCCTAGATCTTTTTTTTAAATTCTCTTTTCTCCACTAATGCAGTCAGGGATGTGAAAGGGAGAAGGGAGGGCTCTACCGTTGCTATTCATTACGTGGAAAACTGAAGGTCTTTATTCAAATGACAAGAGTCATTGCCAAAGAAAAATCTTTATAGAGTCTTGCAAATATTTTGCGCACCTTCCTTCCCTTTTTTTCCCAGGAGATATACCACATTATGGCTGTAAAAGATGGTATGAGACTAAAGAAAAGGCAGAGAGAGCCTATCCTAACCAAAGCCTATCCTAACCAGATGATGTTCCAGCACCTACCTCTCTCCACCTCTTGCTTTAGCAGACCAATGGACCCCAGGGCCAGGACCATTGTCCAAGGCAGGTTCCCATGGAGCATGGTAGAGAGGTGGTAGGGAAACTGCAGAGACTCTGCACTGCAGGACATGTTGTTCCATCATATAGGTGCCATTAACTGGGCAGCTGCTGATGCACAACACAGCAGAGCATGAAGTGCCAGTCGTCACCAACCATGGGCACAGAACCTGCAGTCACTGAGGGAAATACTGACAGTCACTGCATGTCAAACTCCAGGAGTCTTTCTAACTCTAAAAGAAGGAAGGTATACAAATGAGGCCTGCAGCCATGAGATATGCCATGAGATATGTGGTGAAGGGATTTCCATTATAGCCTTGAGGTATGTTGTGAAGGGATTTCCATGAGATATGCAATGAGATATGTGGCTAAGGGATTACCATGGGCATGATGGCATGCTGAATGGGTGATTATCAGGCAGACACTGGATGATCCTTTTACCTTCAGTCAAGAAGTAGAAGAGGAAGTGATGCTAAGGTGTCATGATTCTGTTCTACTCTTGTGCAAGACTCACAGTCTTTGTAATCTCTCTCTTTTTTACTCTCAATATCCTTCATTTACATATAAAGTGGCTGCTCCCTGTCCCTCATTTATGAAGGCAGTAACAAAACATTTGACCACAGTCTCACCTCCACTTCTCCCAAAATTATAAATTGGCTTAAATTGGTTAAACTGGATTTGAAATCCTCATTGACAGAGGATGAGAATACGACCATATTGCAAAAAGTCAATGGGTTTGCTTCTCTCTCTTCCCCAAAATACGGAAGATTTCTGTGGTAAGATTTCCACCTCTGACTGCATTGGAGTATTCCCAGGAGCACTTACACATAACACTGTACACTCATGTTTTGCAGATCTAGTGAATTTATTGGGGAAATATGAAAGAATCTATAACCTCTTGCTCCAATAAACTGCACTATTAGTTAATCTGTGTTCATGAAGTTCTTATTGAACTCGACCAGATTTACAGTGATGAATCGGTAGTCCTCACTATTGGTGAATCTCTGTTTGTAAAGGAGACCAGGACTGTAGTGTAACCTACATTATTGTTGCATCTGAGAACATGACCAGACTTAAGAGTGATAAATTGGCTAAAATCAGAAATCAAGTCCAGCCTCCACCAGCCCCTCTACTCTCTGAAGACCAGCTGGAAAGAGCAAGGGCATGAGCTGTCTGCTGAATTGCTCCACTCTTAATGCAACAGAAGGAAAAGTAAATTAGATTCAACCTTTAAAGATCTGATAAACCACATTAAGCCATTCTATCCAAGCACTAGAGCAGGACAAGGGCAAGGGGTGATTGCAGTCCAGATTGACAACACAAACTTCCTACATGAACTCATAAGCAGCCACTGCACTCTGACCCTTAATTTCAGGTGCTTACCCAAGTTCCTCAATTCATTGCCACCAACCTGGGCTGCACTGACGTTCAAGAGAGAGTGGGAGAGGGGAGAGAGAGAGAGAGAGAGAGAGAGAGAGAGAGAGAGAGAGAGAGAGAGAGAGAGAGAGAGAGAGAGAGAGAGAGAGAGAGAGAGAGAGAGAGAGAGAGAGAGAGACACACAGGGACAGGAGCCCCTCTGTAGGTGCTGCTGGGCTATGGAGATGGAAGAAGCTCTGACTGACTACACACCAGAGACTCACACTGCTGATTTAGGTGCCTGAAATCAGGTGCAATGAATGTGGGCCTTAAAAGTCTTCATAAATATGCTTCTAGGTTTCTTAAGAAGTCAAAGAAGACCTTTGGAGCAGTTACAATGCTCAGATTTTGAACTCTCACATATTACAGTATTATTAGGAACCTAAGTGTTGTTGCAGAGCCAGCCTAACTCCTATCATCTTTGTGCTTCATTGCTTTGTATATTCTTCTCTTTCCTAATATCTGACTATTTGCATGTGTAACATTTAGGAGCTGTTTAAGTACCAGAACAAATAAAAAGACTTTTAAATAGGAGAAACAAGCAACATCTTTGCAACGAGAAGCTTGTTTAAAAGTACAGCTGGAGTCTGCATGTGAACTGTTCTTTTCTCTGTGATCTACATTTGGATTCATAAGAAGTTCAAAAAGCAGTAATCTACTGATCCTAATGGGCATGTGCAAAAACCCTTAATGATTTAGAGTGTTCTTCAAATGTTCAGCAACAGTACAACTAGGTGTTTCTGAAGAAAGATTTTCTGCAGGGGTTTTGTATGTATGTAAAGAGTTGACAGGGCTAAAGGCTAGAGTAACACCTCAAAAGTTACAGAAAACAGTAAATATGATATTATACTCTTTCTGAAGTACAGTAGCATGCATAAATGATAGCCAGTTAGTATGAAAGCAAGTAAATGCTTTCCTTTCCTGTCATAATGCACTGCAGCTTCTAACCACAATAGCAAAATTGAACATTTAGGAAACAGAAAAGCAGAAAATGTTCTTGAAAGTTTTCCACAACAGTTCCAGTAAAAGATGTCTAAGAGCAAATTTAAAATGAAAGTTTAACATACCATTTTCTGTGTGCTTCCAGGTCTGGCAGATTTGATGCTGGAAGAGACTGTAAACTGGAGCAGAGGAAAACAGCATAAAAATTGTTCCCACTGGTTCAGCTGAGGTGTAGAGGAGAGTACAATATGACATAACTCACTCAAGGCAACAGTAGTATACCCAGTGTCTTCTTTCTCTTCATCTGAACACCAAAGGAGGGCAACTATGAAATATTTAAAGAGAGACCATGAGATTAATCAGCTAGGAGATATGCATTGTGTAAGGGTAACATTCATGTGAGCAACAAATATTTGCAGAAGCTCAAGTTCCTTTTTTTCTTTTCCATATTTACTGTAAGCTGCATGAAGGGAAACAAAAATTGTTAATTGGTATGAAAGCCTAGTAATTTTTATAATAATTATTTGGGGTTTATTTCTGTAGCTAATAGCTTCAAGGACCCAGATCTTACTAAGAATCACTTGCATGCTAATATAAGCAGACAAATCTCTTAAACTGATTACTTTATGAAAGAAATGTCTATTAAGTTAATGGGACATATGGAAGGGAACCAAAACCAAGAGAAAAAGGGTAATGGTAAGGGCATAGAAAACTGAATACAAAAAGACGAAAACTGCATGGGAGAGTGCACACAAGCTGGATTGAGAATGCTTATTTCTTCAAGCATCCAACCACATACCTGGTACGTGACACTGGAATATGAGATGCTTAATGTCCACTTGCTTTGGTTGCAAGTAGGTTTTCTAAATCACAGTGTCCAGTCACCCAATGCTGGAATTTTTGATAGGTGCTCAATGATTTCAGAGATCTTTCTCACAGTTTATGCCTAAAAACTGTGGAAATTTTAATAGCTGTACCAACACTTAGCATTTTCATTTGGAATAATCCTGATTATTTTTTTATATTAGGAACTTATTGTCATCCAATGAAGAACTCAAGGGGTTTCAATTCTATGCAAAATGAAACTGTAGCTTTAGCTGAATGCTAATGGAAATGCAGAGTACTTCGTTGTTTTTTGGTTTGTTTTGGCTTTTTTTACCTAAGAAATGTGGGAAGTAAAATATTTCCCCTCAACAAGTTGGAAGCAGGGTAAATTCAGGGGAGTTCAGAAGTCAAGAACTTCTGAACTATAATTTGATTTTTAGAGGCACAGGGAGTGCCTGATTTGCTGATTTCAAAAGTTCAGATTTTCCTCAGATGTTGCGCAAAATCTCTTTAGTCTCCTGTGAAATACAAAGTAACTGAAAGCAGAAAAGTACTTCCTACTGCATCATGTGTTAGGGGAAGACCTACCAGTAACAGCAAATGTATACTGCTGCCTCACTGAGCAAAGAATACAATTTAAAATAAAGCAGGTGTCTTTAAGTGCCTTAGTCTTTTATGTATAAATTTGTTTGTCAGTTGGCTTGTAATCAGATTAGTGAACTCCCATTTCCGTTTTTTTCCCTTTGCATTCTAAATGAAAACTGCAAGTTGCTTTAGCTTATTTATCAGAATCAGGATTCTACTCTGTTCATCTCAAAGATGGATAATTTACTTAAAGTTCTAAAATCTTGCAGCAAAATCTTTTCTCTAAAGTGCTAATCCTCATATAAAGAGTGAGGATACAACCCCTCATATTCATGGTTAATACAACATTCACTGTAAGATTGTATAATTTACCCAGGAAATTATTCAAGGAAACTAGTTAAGTTACTCAATTTTTGAAATACCTAAGTTGACTCTTCAAATTGCTGTTGCTGATACTAGTTGCAGAAATGTGTACTAAACACTAAAAGTAACCAAAACAATAAGGAGAAGACAGCAGTAGAGGAGATTGACCAAAAACAAGGGCAGAGGAGCACTCAGAGCTCTGGTGAGGGAGGAGACCCAAACCACCCAGGGTGCTGAGGTACCACTGAGGGAGCCTCCTGTACCACAGAAATAGACTTGGCCATTTCTGAAAGCTGAGGCTGCCCCAGGCTACATCCGTGCCAAGACTGACTGACTGCTGTTTACAACAGGTTAAACTTGTGTTCTGGAAGCAAAGGTGCCTGCCACTTTTACTGAAAGTCAGTTACCTTCAAGAGAGGCAGAAGGCATCCAGAAACACCTGAAATAAGATGGAGCTATTTTTCCAGGCTCTCCAGGGTCAGCAATGCAGCTACACCTCTGCTGTTTGTTTCTTCCTAAGAGACTGATAAGATAGAGTAGCCAGAGAGGGCATCCCTGCTTTTCTCTGGGGGAGGAGTGCCAAGGCAGTAATGCTGGAAGCAGTGGGGCATGCTAATGCAGGAACTGCTGGCAAACAATAAAACTGGCCGGTTCAGAGGAATTTTGGCACTTGTAGTTGGAATCCTACTTCTTAGTGATGAAATTACTAGCCTGCAGGACCACTGATTTGAAAAATTTCATGTAGATAATTCTACCATGAATTGGGTAATCCTCCTGGTTTTTCTCAGGCAAAGGCAGTGAGGGAGTACTGGAACAATGTCTGCAGAACAACATGGAACTCAGACACTGCTGGACCAAAACAAATCACATAGCAGGAAAGCAGCTCCATATGAGCAAGCAAGCAACTGTAATGAAGCTCATATTAAACACACAATAATATCAATTTATGGACTTCTAAAGATCATGAAATATGATATTCTCATTTATCATAGGCCTTGATATTGCCTTTCAAACAACTGTGGATGACATTTCTATGTGTAAGGGCTACTACTCAATAGAGGTTATTTTGATTCTAAGTTCATGAACTGCACTTGAAATTAATTGATTTCCTTTCTAGCTCTATGTATAGTTTTACATATGCAAATATCTGTATGCTATAGGAATATATATTGTGTAGTGTACATATATATGTAGATATGGTTGCAGATACACCATTAAACAATGTCCTAAGTGTTTTAACTTGTGTAACCGAGGACAAAGGCCTGCCACTTACAGTGGTGCAGGCTTCCACTCACGTTCCCCATGCCCTTCCTCCCAGGCTGCCCTGGAGCCTGTTCAGAGCCACAGGGGCAGATTTTCCCTTTACCCTCACACCATTGTTCTCTGGACCCTACCCCTGCAAGCCTCAAGGGTCTCCTCAGAGCTGAGGGGCAGTGGCACATGCCTCACTCCCACTTTTCCTCAAAAGTAACTCTGGAAGTGAAGAGTTGATGTGTACCATTGTGACTGGTACACTCTACTCTGCCCCCTGGTCATGTGGTTAACTAGCAACATTTTATCAGGCAAGCAGCACCTGTAACTGAGTGGGTCATATTCTCTTGAGCCTCATTCTCAGGCTCTGGAGGTGTGTGAACCCAGAAGAAAATCCATACAGATATTTTTTTCCCCTCCCTCCCAGCCTCAAGGTTCCTGGGCACCAGGTCAATTCCTCCCCTCCTTATTGTCCTGGAGGGTCCCAGGCCCATAGTTTACCAGGCCACCCCAGAAGAGGGAGGAGAAGTGGAGCAGCACATGGAGCACTGTCTAGAGATTCAATTGGTTGCAAGGTATAATGGGGGTACTTGCACCTGAGCTGCTGCTGGACAGTGGGACCCAACACCCTCCAGTGGCAGGGACAATTCCACCATCATTTGCATGCTCCGAGGATGAAATGAATGATGCATATACATATTTTGTGAGTCTGGATCATAATTATGATACTGATGCAGCAAACTGTGGACCAAAATTTGACTTGATCTGCAGGGGGTTTACATCACTAGAAATCACAAGCAAGGATGTATTATAAATTCTATATTACGCTACTTATAGATTGTACTACATTGACTTGGTTTGTGGAAATCCTGTGCCATTTTAAAAATAATTTCTGTGCTATACTAATCATAATATCCTGCCACAACAAACGCTTTAGTTGTAACTACAAATTAGCACCATCAGCATTCTGCCAAAGCCACCCACTATGGACCCTGCAAATAGGTACAGACATAGAATCATAGAATATACCAAGTTGGAAGGAACCCACAGGGATCGTTGAGTCCAATTACTGGCCCTGCACAGTGACTCCAAGAGTCACACCATGTGCCTGAGAGTATTGTCCAAACACTTCTTGAACTCTGCCAAGCTTAGTGCTGTGACTACTTCCCTGGGGAGCCTGTTCCAGTGTCCAACCACCCTCTCTCTGGGTGAAGAACCTTTTTCTAATATCCAACCTAAACCTCCCCTGATGCAACTTCAGGCCATTCTTTTGGGTTCTGACACTGGTCACAGCACAGAAGAGATATAGAAAAGAGGCCTGCCTCTCCTCTCCCTCTCACAAGGAAATTGTAGACCGCAATGAGGTGTCCCCTCAGACTCCTCTTCTCCAGGTCAAACAGACCAAGTGACCTCAGCCACTCCTTATATGGTTTCCCTTCAAGGCCTTTCACCATCTTCGTTACCCTCCTTTGGACACTCTCAAATTGCCTAATATCTTTCCTATATTGTGGTGCCCAAAACTGCACAAAATATTCAAAGTGCCAGTGCAGAGCAGAGGGCAACAATCCCCTCCCTCAACTGGCTGGCCATGCTTTGCCTGATGCTGCCAGGACATGTTTGGCCCTCCTGGCTGCCAGGGCACTGCTGGTTCATATTCAAGTTGCCTTCAACCAGGACCCTCAGATCCCTTTCCACAGCACTGCTTTCCATCATCTCATTCCCCAGTCTGTCTGTACAGATGGGGTTGGCCCATCCCAGGTGCAGAATCCAGCACTTTCCCTTATTGAACTTCATGTGGTTGATGATTGCCCAATCCTGTAATTTGCTGAGGTCTCTCTGCAGGGCCTCCCTGCCTTTGAGGGAGTCAACAGCTCCTCCCAGTTTTATGTCATCTGCAAACTTGCTCAGTATCCCTTCCAGTCCTTTGTCCAAGTCATTTATGAAGATGTTGAAGAGCACAGGGCCCAAGATGGAGCCCTGTGGAACCCCACTAGTGACAGGTCATGAGTCCAATGTTCCCCCATTCACTGTTACCCTCTGTGCTTGACCCATGAGCCAATTGCTCACCCCCTACATGATGTGTTTATCCAGCTGTGTAATGGACATTTTGTACAGGATACATGACAGACAGTATCAAAAGCTTTACTGAAATCCTAAAAGATCACATCAACTGGCTTCCCTTGATCAGTTAGGTGGGTTACCTTGTCATAAAAGGAAATCACGTTGGATAAGCAGGAGTTTCCTCTCATGAAGCTGTGCTGGCTGTGACCAATGACTGCATTGTCTTTCAGGTCTTTTTCAGTAATTCCCAGAACAATCTTCTCCATAACTTCCCTGAGCACTGAAGTGAGACTAACAGGCCTGTAGTTTCTGGGGTCCTCCTTGCCTTTCTTGAAAATTGGAACAATCACCAGCTTCCAGGCAGCTGGGACCTCTCCAGATTCCCAAGACTGCACAAAAATTATCAAGAGAGGTTTTGAGATAACATCATTCAGCTCTTTGAGAATTCTGAGATGAATCTCGTCAGGCCCCATAGATTTGTAGGAATCCAGCTGGAGCAGTGGGTCCCACAAAATTCAGGACTGACTAGGAGTTGATCATTTTCACAGTCATGGTCCTCCAGCTCAGGACACTGAGACCCCCTTGGTCCGTCATCTGTCTTGAAGACAGAGGTAAAGAAAGCTTTAAATGCCTCTGCCTTGTTTCTGTCCCTGTTTGTGAGGTGACCATCCTCATCCTGCGACAGGCCAATGATATTTCTATACTACCTGATATTTCTACACTGTTACCATTAATATATTTGAAAAACCTCTTTTTATTGTCTGCCACATTTCTGGGAGGTTCAACTCCAGTTGAGCTTTGGACACATGAATTTTCTCCCTACAGTGGCAAGCAGTATCACTGAACTCTTCCCATATCACTTGAAGGGCCTTGAGTGGAATCTGTATGAGGAGCCCCTTGATTCTTACCTAGAGGCTCTCAACTGTGCCATTGTCAACTAGGAGCTCCATATATTCTAATCCTTCCATTACATGCGGTGCCAATTGTCCACCTCTTCTGCTCTGCCTATCCCTCTGAAGGGCCTGTAACCATCCGACAGGGCACTCCAGTCACAGGACCCATTCCACCAGGTTTCACTTATGTCAATGATGTCAAATCTCTGGGACTGGGCCAAAGCTTCAAGCTCCTCTTGTTTGCTTCTCATGCTGTGTTCATTGGTGTAGAAACATTTCAGGTGTGGTACATTGTAGGCAATACCTCATGAAACAGATTGAGGCATGCCATTAGTACTGGTTTTCTCACATTTTGGCACACCATCCCATCACTCATCACTGATGAGCCTGGGTTTTCCCCTTTCCCCTTTCCAAGCTAGTTTAAAGTTCTATCAATGAGTCCCACTAGCTCCTGTGCTAGAGATCCTTTATGTGTATGTATATGCGTGTGAGTAAAACTCCTAATTTGAGCAGGGAATGCAGCAAATCTCTGTGATGTACGTGTTCTGTGCAAGGTCTTTTATCCTTTTCCATCTTCTACCTTTTCTTACAAATACAGCACAACTCAGGCCTGGAGAAGAGAGGGATGAGTGTCCACAATCACACCTCATTTGTCACACACAACAACTGTAGTGGGTCTGGCTGGAACGGAGTCCATTCTCTCCACAGCAGCCCCTATGGTGCTGTGTTTTAGACTGGTGACCAAAGCAGTGTTTATAATACACCAGCATTATGCCCGTTTTGGGAACTTGCAGAGGCTCAAGGCCTTCTCACACTGGTGAGCAGGCTGTGGGTGGGCAAAAGTCTGGGAGGGGTCACAGCCAAGTTTCCAGAGCCCAGTGGACCAAAAGGAAAACCCAAGCCATTATGGTCCATGCCCAGCAATAAAATTGGGGTGGAGAGTGGAGGGATGGGGATTTATCTAAACCAGCTGTCACAGAGATGTCAGCTGGGTGTTGCTCTGCTGGCAGGAAGCAGTGAGTGATGGCTTTTTGCACTTGCCTTTTTTTCTTTTTCATATTTTTTTAGTTAGTTTATTAACCTGGCTTTTTCTCCACTCAAGAGCTCCTCTGAATCTGCCTCCCCAATCCTCTTCCACACCGGGCTGTGTGGGGCATCACTCAACACACCAGAGACTACAGCACTGGCATTGACAGCAGACGCCTGACAAGCAACTGAGAGAGAGACTTGTACAGTGAAAACATGCTCAGATTTCACTCCCAACAGTCCACTGCTTCAGCAACAGCCTCTGAACATTTGACACTTAAAACCCCTGGAGTCTATGGCAAGAGGTTCCAGAAAGGCTGCAAATGTCAGGTACTCTGAAAGGCAAAAACATATACTTCCACAAAGGCAGGAGAACAAGGCAAATTAAGGTTTCTAGACAAATATGAGCTAAATCCTCTAACTTATGCTATGCAATGTGGCTTTTTTTCATCATTTCAAAATGATGCTGCTGAATGAAGAATGTTTCCCACCAGGCTGAACTGTCAGCTGATCTTCAGACCAGAATCCAGGCATGGAGGGGGGAGCATAGAGCGTTAAACGCCAAACACCTCACAATTCTCTGTTTCCACGGCTTTAATTCTGTCAAAATGGATGCGGTTTTCACAGAGCTGCTGGAATTCACTCATAACTCTTCATAAGCATTTCAAGTGCACAAAAGGTAGCAGACACAGTAAGCTTAATTCTGCCATTTTCCTTCTGCTCTTTCTCCCATCTCATTCTGTTAAATAGCGTTGAGTAGGTTTACTTACAGCCATCTGAGAAATACAAACTTCAACTGCTCATGAAATGTTAACTCAGACTCCCAAGGAAATTTAAACATTGTATCCCTTCTGTCAGACCATAAAAAGAAGAAGGACACCTTGTTATAAAGATGTGTGCCAGTCTGGTGTGACTAACAGTTCATCTGTATGTCCAAGACAGCTGCAGCACAATTCATGAACAAGGTTGACATGAGAGTCAATGCCTACATTCTTCCCCATTTGGCCTGTGCAGGGTACGATCTCCAAAAAAAAGAGTTTTGAAAGATTAGAATAGAAGCAGAAGCAATCTCTTGGCACAAGTAATTTTGAAGCTGTATTTATAGTACTTGTGCAAAGAAAAGGCAAATGATTCAGCATTTTATTTAGAACACAGATCTGATCTATAAAGCAACTGAATTGATATTATGCATTAACTGTATTGTATACTTTTTGGGCAGTAGTTTTGGTAAAATTATGTGGTTAGAGTTGGGGGTTAACAACTTAATTGCAAAGTAATATAGGTTAAATTATCTTATATTTAAGAAATTTCTTTACCAAATAAAATAATACTGTTAATTCATTGTGTTACTGTGTTATAGGCTCCTCAGGAAGTATTGGCAGGGCACACAAGGCAGGTGATGGCTCTGTATATAAGGAAGGGGTTGAATTGTATGGTGCCTGCTTTTGGCGATGACATGGTTGAGAGTCTTTGGGTAAGGATGAAGATGGATGTTGTGGGACTCTGCTATCAACCACACATCTAGGACCACAACACTGATGAAATATTCTATAAATAATTAGTCAATATATCTGAATGAATTGCCCTTGTCCTTATGGGTGATTTTAACTTCCCAGATATCAATACCCTATGATATGATGGAGACAAGCATTCCTGAAATATGTTGAAGATAATTTCTTGGTGGAGATATGAAATGTGGCCACTGAGATTTGTTGTTTGTAAACAGATAGGGGTTCATGGGCAAGAGGGGATTGGTCATAGTGATTACAAAGTAGTTGACCTTCACATTGTTGAATGTCCCACGCTTTTTCACAGCATAGTTAGGGCCTTGATCCCATCTTTAGGAGTAAGTGAATTGGAAAAGGCAATTGTTATTGAACAAATTCAAAATCAGGCTTCAGATGCAATCGTAGCTTTACAAGTGGAAGCCCACAGTTTGTCTCGTATTGTACTACAAAACCAAATGGCTCTCAACTTTTTGCTAGCCTCACAAGGAGGCGTGTGTAAGGTCATCAACACCAGTTGCTGTTCTTACATAGACCAAAGTGGAAGAATTAATAAAGATTTGGCTGCAATTCGGAAGCAAACCAAAATTCTACATCAGGTAACTCTCAAAGATGTCTCACTGGGTTTGGGAGACATTCTCCACAAACTTACTTCATGGTTACCAAACTGGACATGGATAAAACAACTGTTTATATCACTGATGTACATAGTTAGTGTTTGTATAATAGCTCATTGCATGCACCAGTGATGTAGATATTGGTCATCTCTTTGGTATAATGCTAGGTATAAGTAGTAGAGATTGGACAAGATCTTTAAGTTCTGTTCAGTCTCTAAAGGGGGGACTGATGCCTCAGAGTTTTTTGATTTTTTGATTTTTTAATTTTTATAGATTTTAGAAGTAGCTATGTAGTGGATGTAGATTTTAATGTCTCAGTATTTCCAGTAGAAGTAACTACAGCAGCACATAACTCAGGTATCATTTCCACACTGAGGTCTCTACCAGCATAATTAATATGCATTCTTTTACTGTCTCGCTGTATTATATCTCTTACCAGTATTTTCCAGTAAAAGTAACAGCTGTAGCTTAACGGTTTCACATACCAAACCCCATCCCATATCAATCCCTCAAAATTCTGTTAGCTGTTTAGTCTTCTTTTCAAGGTGGAATTGCAGAAAAGCACCTTAAGGCCTGCACCAAGGATGTAAACATAGGCAAAAGTGACCTTTAAGCCCGGAACTTTGGAGAGCCTCCAAGGATTCAATGTGCTCCGAGGAGGATGAAGATGATGAAAGAGGGGTCCCAAAGTCCCCCAGACTCAATTCCCAAGGGGGTGTGCTGGGAAGTGGAACGAGGTAGAACCAGGAGGTGGTTGAATGGGGATTGGATGGACATCATTATAAAATCATAGAATCTGTGTCCGAACACACACGTGGGTTTGTATCCCTGTGGGCCAAGGGCTCATTAAAGCTCTGGTCTCCTTATCTTTTCTCCAACCTGGAGTCTTTTTTTCTCCTTGGTCTTTTAGACAATGGTTTGGCAGCAAAACTGGATATGGGGAGAGAAGAATTCTGACTGCTGAAGGAGCAAATTAGTAAGGTCCCCTGGGAATCTACTTTTGACGGTATCGGGCTCCATGAAGGCTAGTCACTTTTTAAGAGCCATCTCTTCAGAGCACAGAAGGAGGCAATTTCAAACTGTTGGAAGTCAAGCAAGCAGGTAAAAGTCCACCTTGGATGAGCAGGGATATTCTAAAACATAGGCAAAGCAGAGTTTACTGCCTTCTTCGGCTCTGTCTTCAACACAATGAGGGGCCCTGGGACCCCTGGAGCCCTGTATTGGAAGACCATGACTGGGGGACTGATAAACTGCCAACCAAATCTGAACCTTTATGAGACTTGTTGCTCCACCTGGCTCCATACAAGATTCATCCCAATGTACTGAAAAAGCTGGATGATGTTGTCATGGGGTCTTTCTTCATTATTTTTCAACTGTCTTGGGAGTCTGCAGAGGTTCCATTCAATTGGAAGCTGGTAAATGTTGTCCCAGTTTTCAAGAAGGGTAAGAAGGAAAACCCCAGTAATTACATGCCTGTCAGTCTCACTTCAGTGCCCAGTAAAATCACAGAGAAGTTTATTCTGGGAGTTGTTAAAAAATACTTGAGAGACAATGTAGTCACTGGTCATAGCCAGCTCATAACCACAAGGGGAAATTCCTGTTTAACTAACTTAATTTCCTTTTATGACAAGCTTGTCCATCTAGCTGACAAAGTGAAACCAGTAGATATGTGGGGATTTTTGGACTTTAAGAAAGCTTTTGATACTGTTTCTCACAGTCCCTTCTGGACAAATTGTCCAGTGTGCAGCCAGACAAGTCCATAATACACTGGTTTGGGCTCAAAGGGTTGCCGTAAATGGGGTTACATCAGATTGGTGACCAGTCACCAGTGGGATTCCCCAGGGCTCAGTTGTAGGACCAGTGCTCTGGAATATTTTTTAAAATTATCTGGATACAGGGATTGAATACACTCCAAGGAAGTTTGCTGATGGTCATAAAATAAGAGGAACTGTGACTCCCTTGAGGGTAGAGAGACCTTACAAAGATCTGGATAGACTAGAGAGCTGGGCAATCACCAACAGCGCAAAACCTAACAAGAACAAATGCCTGAGACAGATTAATCCTGATTATACATACACACTGGGGGATGAGAGGTTGGAGAGCAGCCCCACAGAAAAAGATCTGGAAGTTTGGGTTGATGACAAGTTGAATTGAATTAACAGAGTGTCCTGGTAGGCAAAAGGGCCAGCAATACCCTGGGGTGCATCAAGCAGAGCATTGACAGCCAGTCGAAGGAAGTGCCTGTCCCACTCTGCACTGCACTGGTGCAACTCCACCTTAAGTACTGCATGCAGTTTGGGGCACCTCAATATTAAAAAACCTCAACCTATTAGATCGTGTCCAGAAGATGGTGATCAAGATGGTGAAAGGCCTTGAGAACAAGAGTAGCAGCTGAAGTTACTTGGTTTGTTCACCTCGGAGAAGAGAAGGCTGACAGATGACCTCATTGTGGTCTACAGTTTCCTCAAGGGATGCAACTGAGGTGAAGGAGCTGATCTCCTCTCTCTGGTGACCAGTGATAATGATGCCTAAAATGGAAGAAAAATTCTCCAAACAATATTAGTTAGTATAGATAAGATAGAGAGCAGTTCTTTAATGAAGGTCTTCAGATGCATGGAATACATAGGTGTGTGTGAGTATCCAGGGGTCCTATAATTTTATAGGACTAATCCATCCAATACGACAATTATCCGATCCCTGATCCTCCCCAGATCTGCCCCCTTGCGGAACTGCCATTATGATTTAAAGGCTATGATGAACACATTACTTGACAAAACAGAGAAAGAGACAGTTCAGTGAGCTGCTTGAGCTTAGCTTGAAGCTGGAATAGAGGCAGGAAACCTTCAAGGGACAATCAGTGATCATTTTCCTTTACGAGATCCAAGATGGGATCCCAATGTAGCAGAACAGATAGAGAGGTTGAGACCCTATCAGAACTGGGTGGTGTATGGTATAAGACATGTTATTCTGAAAGCAATAAATCGGTCAAAATTATGCAAGGTAAAGCAAGACAAAGATGAATCTCTTTGATAGAGATTCACTTCTTGAATAGGCCAGAAGAGAATTTTTCTTCCATTTTAGGCATCAAGACACAAGGAATGATATGAAGTTGTGTCAAGGGAAGTCCAGAGTGGTCATTAGGGAGAGGTTTTTCACTGAGAGATTGGTCAATTGCTTGAACAGGCTCCCCAGGGAAATGGCTACAGCATCAAGCCTGTCAGAGTTCGCGGGCTATCTGGATGACAATTCTAGTGATATGATTTATTTTTAAATAGTCCTGCAAGGAGCAGAGTGTTGAACTTAGTAATTCTTACGTGTCCCTTCTGACTCAAGATATTCCATGATTAAGTTGGGGACTCAAATGCCTCTATGCAAACTGTCACAGTATGGGGAATAAACAAGAGTAATTAGGAAAGTGTGTAAACCTAAAGGGCTATAATCTTATTGGCCTCACGGAGATTAGGTGAGATGGCTCCCATGACTAAAGTGTTGGAATGTAAGGATATAGGCTCTTTAGGAAGGACAGGCAGGGGAGATGAGGAGGGGTTGTCACCCTCTATGTCAGTGACCAGTCGGAGTGCATGGAGCTCTGCCTGGAGATGAATGAGGAGCTGACTGAGAGTTTATGGGTCAAAATTAAAGGGACAGCAGGGACAGGTGACATTATAGTGGGGGTCTGCTCCAGGTCACCTGACCAGGAAGTCTGAGTGACTGAGGCCCTCTATAGATAGGTAGGAGTAGCCTTACATTCACAAACCCTGGTCCTCATGGAAGAATTTCTCTACCTCAGTATCTGTTGTATGGATAAGACAGCAAGGCACAGGCAATCCAGGAAGTTCCTGGAATGCATTGATGATAAATTCCTTCTACAAGTGGTAGAGAAGACAACAAGGAGAGGTGCTGTGCTGGGCTTTGCTCTCACCAGCAAGGAGATGCTGGTGGGGAGCATGAAGATCAAGGCTGACTTGGCTGCAGTGATCACAAAAACATTTCAGATCCTTAGGAGAGGGAGGAGGACACAGACCAAGATCGCTACTTTGGACTTCAGGAGAGCAGACTTTAGTCTCTTCAGAGATGCCTGGTAGAGTGCCATAAAGCCCTGGAGGCAATAGGGGCCCAAGAAAGCTGGTTGGTATTCAAGGTTACTTCCTCCAAACTTAGGAGCAATGCATCCCAACAAAAAGGAAGTCAGGCAAGAATGCCGGGGCCTGTATGGATGAATAAGGAGCTCCTGGACAAACTCAAACACCAAAAGGAAGCCTACAGAGGGTGGAAAAAAGGACAGGTAGACTGGGAGGAACACAGAGAAATTGTCTGAGCAGCCAGGGATCAAGTTAGGAAGCTAAAGCCCAGATTTGGTCAACAGCAATAACAAAAGCTTCTATAGGTAATGTTGGTGATAAAATTAAGTCTAGAGAACATGTGGGCTCTCTCCAGAAGGAAATGGGAGACGTGGTTACCAAGGACATGGAGAAGGCTGAGGTACTCAGTGACTTCTTTACCTCAATCTTCACTGGCAAGTGCTCCAGCCACATCACCTGAATTGCAGTAGGTAAAGGCAGGGACTGGGAGAAAGAAGAACCACCCACTGTAGGAGAAGATCAGGTTCAAGACCATCTAAAGAACCTGAAGGTACAGAAGTTCATGCAACCTAATGAGATGCATCCACAGTCCTGAGAGAAATGGGGGAGGATTTGTCTAAGTCACTATCCATCATATTTGAGAAGTTGTGGCAGTCTGGTGAAGTTCCCACTGACTGGAAAAGGAGAAATGTAACCCGCATTTTTAAAAAGGGAAAAAAAGAAATTCTGGGGAACTACAGTCAGTCAGTCTCACCTTAGTGCCTTTTAAGATCATGGAGCAGATCCTCTTGTAAACTATGGTAAAGTACATGAAAAATAAGGATGTGATTGGCAACAGCCAATATGGCTTCACACTGGGGCTGGAGTGTTGGTGGATGAGGGAAAAGTGACTGATATTGTCTTCCTGCACTTGTGCAAAGCATTTGACACAGTCTCACACGACATCCTTGTCTCTAGACTGGAGAGATGTGGATGTGACAGATGGACCACTTGGTGAATAAGCAGTTGGCTGGAGGGTTGCACTCAAAGAGCTCAATGTCCAAGTGGGCGTACATGATAAGTAATGTTCCTCAGGGGTTGCTGTTGGGAATGGTGCTGCTTAACATCTTTGTCAGTGACATGGACAGTGGGACTGACTGCACCCTCAGCAAGTTTTCTCATGACACCCAGCTGTGTGATGTGGTTGAAATGCTGGACGGAAGGGATGCCATCCAGAGGATCCTTGAGAGGCTTCAGAGATGGGCCTGTGTGAACCTCATGAAGTTCAACAAGGACTTACTCTACAAGTGCAAGATCCTCCATGTGGGTTGGGGCAATGTCAAGCACAAAATCAGGTTGGATGGAGAATGGATTGAGAGCAGAGCTGAAGAGAAAGACTTGAGCGTATTGGTTGACAAGAAGCTCAATATGACTTGACAATGTCTACTTGCAGCTCAGAAAGCCTGTGTCCTGGGCTGCATCAAAAGGTATGGTCTTTTGAGGTGATTCTCCTCCTCTACTATGCTCTTGTGAGGACTGATGAGTCCAGCTCTGGGGTCTCCAACATAAGAAGGACTGGGACCTTTCAGAGCAAGTCCAGAGGAAGACCATAAAGATGATCAGAGGTCTGGAGCCTCTCTCCTATGAGGATAGGCTGAGACAGCTGGGGTTCTTCAGTCCAGAGAAGAGAAGGCTCAAGGGAGACCCTAGAGCTTCTTCCAGAACCTAAAGGGGCTCTACAAGAGAGCTGAAGTGGGGCTTTGTACAAGGCCATGTAGTGATAGGACAAGGAGGAATGGCTTTAAACTGATAGAGAGTAACTTTAAATTAGATATAATTGATAAATTCTTTAATGTGAGGGTGGTGACACACTCAGATTGCCTAGAGAAGCTGTGGATGCCCCATCCTTGTATTCAAGGCCAGGTTGGATAGGGGTTTGAACAATCTGGTGAACTGGAAAGTGTCCCTGCCCATGGCAAGACGTTTGAATGGAATTATCTTTAAGGTCTCTTCCAACCCAAACCATGGTATTATTCTATGATTCTACCCCATGAAGATAGCTGTATTACAGATCATGTTCTATTTAGAGACACAAATTGTTTAGGTTTACAGACAGCCATGAGAAACCACAGAATCATAGAATTGTTAAGGTTGGAAAGGCCTTTAAGAACACCAATTCCAACTGTCAGCTCAGCACCACCACTATGTTTACCCTTCAAGTGTATCCTCAAGTGCCATATCCACATGTTTTTTTTATGATATCTAATGTAAACCTACTCTGGCATAGCTTCAGGCCATTTCCTCTAATCCTGTCACTTGCTACCTGGGAGAAGAGATTGACTCCCACCTCACTAAAACATCATTTCAGGTAGTTATAGAGAGCCATAAGGTCTCCTGTCAGCCTCCTTTTCTCCAGCCTAAATAATCCCAGCTCCCTCAGCCATTCCTCATAGGACTTGTGCTCCAGATCCTTCACCAGGTTTGTTGCCCTTCTCTGGACACTCTACAGCACCTCAATGTCTTTCTTGTAGTGAGGGGCCCAGAACTGAACACAGAATTCAAAGTGCAGCCTCCTGAGTGCAGCTGGAAAATCACTGACCTAGTCCTTCTGGCCATACTATTTCTGATATAAGCCAGGATGCCACCAGCCTTCTTGGCCACCTGGGCACACTGCTGGCTCATGTTCAGCCAGCTGCCAATCAGCACCCCCAAGTTCTTTTTCACCACCAGTGATCAGCTGCCAGCTGGATGTAACTCCATTCACCACCTTTCTCTGGGCCAGGCCATCCAGCTAGCTTTTACCTGGTGAAGAGTACATCTGTCCACATCATGATAAGACAGTTTCCCTAGGAGAATGCTATGGGAAATAATGTCAAAGGCTTTACTAATATCTAGACAATAATATCATCTGCTAAGCAGGTCATTTTGTCACAGAAGGAGATCAGATTGGTCAGGTAAGACCTGCCCTTCATAAATCCATGCTGGCTGGACCTTACCCCTGGTTGTCCTGTACTTGTTGCATGATGGCATTAGAGATGATCTTCATGACCTTCCCTGGCACCGGTGTCAGGCTGACAGGCCTGTAGTTCCCCAGATCCTTCTTCCAATGTCAAAATAAAACCATAAAACACTCACTCTTCTAAATAGGCCCTGCTCTTTCTCCTGCTTCTGTTGTTAATTAGTAACACCACTATGATAAATTTGGAGGAAAAACACCCTTACTATGTGTAATATTATTATATGAACATTAGTTTTCTTGTTTGCGTCTGTGATCTTGCCTGCCTGCCTACAACTAAATCAAAAAGGAACTATTTAAAGAAAGGACCAGACAGGAAAGCTAGGAAAGGAACCACCAGAGGCAGCTGAGATCATAGAATGGTTTGGATTGGAAGGGATCTGGAAGATAATCTACTTCTTTGTGTCTGTGGTCTAATTGATTTTGTCCGTCTGCCTTGTGCCTCTCCCTCTACCTATCTGCTATCCTAATCCCTCTTCTTGCTCCCATGCAGCAGCTCCATGCACAAGGACTCCCTTTATCTTATAACTCCTTCCCACCCACAGCCTACAAACCCTTCTGAACTTGTTTCTCAGACACCTTCCCATTTTAGTCCACACACATTCTTCAAAGTTTCTTCAGATTTACGAGGTTTTTGGCAGTGCAAAAATGGGAGAGATCCTGTACCAGACACAAACCTCTGACAGAAGTCTCAACAGAATTTCTTATCCCCAGAGATTAGGACTGTTCCCCACTCGGACAGAAGTGGTAGACTCAGAAGATGGAAGCCTAACACGAAAAGAGAAGAAACCTTGTATTTTCCCAACTCCTAAGATCAAAGCATGAGTTTTACTAAATGCATTTTCAGAGACAAATATGCCAGCAAGCATTTCTCTTGTTTTTCATAAATACCTCAAATACAGAAACTAAAATTTTCTATGAAAATCACATTTACTCCAACAATATCTGAACAGCAGCAGTTTCAGGCATGGTCTCTCCTGCAGTCTGTGTAGTCGAGTATGTTGATAAAGTGTCTAACCCACACTTGACCCAACCACAGGAGATGCTAGAGGCCTCTAGTGAACTGAAAGCTGGAAGTGGCAATTTTGTTCTAAACCAGTGACTTCCAGGGTGTAGTGCATTATCTCTTGCTCTGGAGTAATAAATCCCAAGTCAGGTGCATGCGCATCATAACAAATTTTATGGGGAGGGGTAGAGTTAAACAGTTTCTTGGAGAAGCTTGTTGTAAGCCAGTGAATTGTTTGTAGCTATGGCATTTTTCAGGCACTGCCAGAAGAAGGGCTGAGACTGAGGGTTAGTTGGCCATTCCAGGACAGAATTTCGACACAGCCTCTTCCTCAGACGGACATAGCGCGACTTCTGCAAAACCTTCTCAAGAAATATCAAGATAATGACATCCAGTTTTTCATCTAGAAGCCGCTGGTGGGCCATATAAAAGGTTGTTCTGAAACTGCCACTTTTAATATACTTATTGGTCAGCACAAACACAGTCTTTTTGCTCAGCTGAATGCTCTGGGAAAGGTTGTCAAAGACCGGATGTCCCGGGAGCCAGTCCCTTGCTTCGAGGCATAAATTAAACTGCCTGGCTTTTCGGTCTTCCAGCCTTCTAACCAGTTCTTCCATCACCCAATCATTCACAGCTGGATCTTCGTTGTCATAGGCAATAAAAGCATCGTAACAGGCATCTGGTAAAGATAAACGCCGATAGCCCTTCAGTTTGGCGGTGCAGTAATGGTAACTATACCACACATCCCAGAAGTACAGATGGCTCGTCACCGCAAGCACCATAAAGCTGAGGACGGTTGAAGCTGATAGAGCGTACAGGATCAAATACGAGGTGTCCAGCTCACAGGTATACAGATCCAAGAAAACCATGCTCCTGCCCTTATGTGCCCCTGGGCCAGCACAGATCACGTCTGAGGCCAGAAGAGGAATAGTCACCTGAGTCTGATTGATCCACCAGACAAACCACACGGCCTCGCAGTTGCACCTGAAAGGGTTGCCATGCAAAAGCAGCATCTTCAGGTTGTTGATGACATTTTCAGGGAAGCTAGATTTCTTAATTACTTCAATCTTGTTTGAGCTGAGGTCCAAATATCTCAGTTTAAAAGCACCTCTGAGAAAATGTTTGGTTAGCTGATGAATATGATTGTTTCGAAGCATCAGTTCTTGCAGTGATGAGGAGCAATTGGACAGTTCTCGGGGAACAGTGGTCAGAAGGTTATTGCTCAGGTCCAGAGTTACTAGTTTCTTCAGGTAGTGGAGGTTTTCCCAGTTGAAACTCTTCAATCGATTATTGGTTAAGTTGAGGAGCTTGAGTTTGGGAGGCATTGCTTCAAAAACAGTGGGAGGCAAAAAACTGAGCGAGTTGAAGGAAATATCCAGTTCTTCCAGGCTGGTCAGATTCTTGAAGAAGGATAAGTATCTAGCATTGCCATCCATCCATAAAACATCTAAACGATTTCCTCTAAATTCTAAAATTTGAAGAGACTGACTTTCCATTCCTGTGTTAATGGTGGTAGAAATGTCATTATCGTTCATCATCAGTTTCCTCAAATGGTCTAGGTTTTTCACAAAATTAAGCACATGAGTAACACCTTCTGCCAGAAAATAATGTTGATTATTGCTCAGGTCAAGAATTTCTAAATGTTCTAGCTCTTTGAAAGCAGTTTGGTATAGCAAATCAACCCTGTTGTTAGAAAAATCCAGATATTTCAATCCAGACAAGGAGGAGAATTCACTTCCATTTAAAGTTTGACTTATTGCATTATCTGACAAGTTGAGACAGGTAAGGGAGCTAAGTCCCTGGAAGTCTGAGGGGTTAATAAAAAATACATTATTTCTGCTCAAATCCAGAGTTTTTCCAAATTGCAGGCAATCTTCCTTAACTGAAGATTGGTAGGAAGCAGCCTCTTTATCTTTGGAACGGCAACTTCGCCCATACACATCATACCTAAAATAATGCATCTCTTGTAGTATTTGCCTGTTGTACTGCTCTACTGAAAACCCAAGATTAGAGCAGAATCCATTGGAGTTGCTTTCCCCTGAAGAAGGAGAAATTTTATTCACTGAGAGGTCTATGAACTTAAGAGCTGGGAATTCTTCGAACACTGTCAGGTTTGCAACTTTAATAAAATTAGTCCCAAGATCCAAGACGGTGAGATTCCTAAGACTGAGCAGTGGGCGTAGATCCTCCTCTCTCAGTTCTTTAAAGACATAACCCTTGAGCCTCAAGGTTTCCAGGTTAGAGAGGGAAGAAAATGTCTCAGACAGTTTCAAGAAGGGAGAATACAACTTGAGTTCAAAATTAAAGGACAGATCAAGCTCCACCAGGCTGGGGACCAACTTCAAAAACTGAGCATCTCCAATCTCCTTCATGAGGAAATTTTGGGAGAGGTCAAGTTCTTTGAGGTTCTTGATGTTTTTAAACCAACTGCTGGGTATGCTCTGAAGAGAGTTACTGTGAAGTCGCAAAATTCTTAAATTTTTCAAGGAATCAAAAGCCTTTGAATGTATCTGAATCGAGCCCCTGGTGCAGGGAATGCAGGGATATGGGGCATTATAGCAACGTGGGCAGTTGCCACTTAGATCGAGAATTTCTAGGTTGGGAAGGTCACTTAAATCATGTTCTTGAATCACTTGAATCCTGTTATTGTAAATATACAGTTCCTTCAAAGTAGATGACAAATTGGGTGGAATATGTGTTAAGTTGTTGGACTTCAGGGATAGTATTGTTAATTTTTTCAGCTCCAGAAAGGCTGTTTCCTCAATCTCAAATGAAACATTGCATGGATTGCGGTAGTAGCAGTTCTGTCCCAGATACAATACCTCTATGTTTCCTAGCTCTGACAAGTTGGCTTTTTGGATAGAAAAGATAGTATTTGCTTCCAGGCTCAGCAGGGTTAAAGTAGCAGGAAGACCTCGGGGTATTTCCAACAGCTGGTTTGCATCCAAGTACAGTGACTTCAGTCTTGTCAGAGCAGCAAAACTGCCATTCTCAATCTCCAGTCTTCTGTTGCAGACAAGATCTTTGGGCCCCAGTCTGACAGGCACACAGTTGCATCTGAAGTCAATCTCCATGAGGTTTTTAAGTTGAGCAAAGGATGTTGGATAGATATGGGGAATATGGTTAATACTCAGGGTGAGGTTGGTAGCGTTTTCAGGGATCCCTCTGGGGACTTGTGTGAGACGCCGGTAGGTGCAGTCCACTGTCACTGTACCTTCTGAAGATTTAACATCACAGGGCAAAGTTTTGGGAAACCAAGCTCCAGACAGCAGCATTGGAAACAGGAAGAGCAAGACAAATAGCAAAGCATTTGACATCTTTGCATGAGGTACCTAAAAATAAGGAAACACAGGTATTAGTTTAAGGTAATTAAACATTTCACCCACACACTGGGGCAGACCAAATAGGTCTACACTTGTAGATGTGCAGGTAGGATTATAAGTTTTGTTGGTATTTTGTTGGTATTCCTTACTTTATTATCAGGATGTATTGCAGTGTTAATATAAATATCACTCTCTAAATAAGGAATTGGTAAAAAAATCTACTGAAAAATGGCAACACAGGTGATTGAAATTTACATCTCTGTGAATGTTCTTTTCTTTTAAGGGGAAACAGGAGGTGTTAAACTTCCAGCAGATTGCCATTGCATACTGGAGTAGATGAGCAAAGTTACTGTTTCATAGTGTATGATAGATAAAATCTACAGTCCCTTAAAAACTAGTGTAGACTTTCAAACTTACTGAAGCATCAGCACAGGTGGAGAGTTGACCTAAGCCAGTCTATGGCTTTATTTCCATAAGGTTTAATACCACCTTGCATTTTCACTCTTCAATAAGGACAGGGGGCTGAGAAAATGCTGTAGCAATGTGAAGTGTGAAAATGAAAATCAAAGACAGGTTAAAATTGAGCATGTTCCATGTAAGACTCATAAGCATTAAATACCCAGAGCCAAAATCCCACAGGCATTTAAAGAAACTTTCAAAACATTCTCTGTGTCTGTCAAGTCTTTGTGCTCTTGCCTACTTTATAGATTTACGTGTATTATGGGAAGGACAATAAGCTTTTAATATGTCACAGCTTACCCCTTACTTCCTCAGCAGTGGTCAGTGTCAAAGAAACCCTGGCTGGCAAGCTGCCAGCCTTGGCTTGTGTGGCACAGGCAGAGAGGCTGTGACCATTTTGCTGCACTGCCCAACATCTTAACTGCTGGCGTCGGGTGCTGGCCATTTCTCCCTTGAAAACTCAGTGTTGAAGGCTTGGAGATGCACAACACATAGAGGGCTCTTAAATAAGCAGGATTTGTCTGGATAATATTGATTAAATGTTAAAACCCAGGTGAGCAGCAGAAAATTGGATGATTAGGTAAAATGTCCAAGATACAAGGAAATGGTTTTTTCTCTTTAGCTGGGGCACAAGAATATACAGAGACCTGCTCAAGCAGTCTGTGCAAACCTTGTTGAGTGCTACAAAGACATGCCTTGCAGGTGACACAGATTTGAAGTGAAGCGAGCCTTCCTGTTTTATGCTCTGTTTACCGTGTCTCCTAGACAACCTTGTGCTTTTGCGTTACCTTATAGAACTATGCTAAACCTACCTCTGCATCCATGTACCTGGAAGAGTGAACTGCAGGGCAGCAGGTGTGTGAGAAGGCAGATCAAGTCTCACACAGCACTGCACTTCTGCTATCTAGAGTCCACAGCCTAATGGCATCACTTTGGGGATTCAGAGCCTCAATACAGTCTACCGCAGATGTAACCTAGTACAGTACTACACCCCAGCATTTCCTATTCCCTGGCAATGCTATAGTGCCACTTTCTTTTTAGCAGATCCTCTTAGAAAAGGCAAAGGAGCTAAATAATACGGCTGATAGGAATCAAACTAACCACCATTTGGTTATTCATCGTGGAATTCACATTGGACTCTCACCCAGACGGACAACACTGCGTAAGAGAGTTTACCAGCATTTTCAGCTCAGTCTAACCAATCCCCTTGAGAGGAGGATTAACTTTTCTGATTTCCTGATGTAGAAAAGTCTTTGGATGAAAATGATGCATAAGAATAATCACAGTATGTGGGGAGCAAATTTGGAAAAGATAATAAGCATTCATTTCCTCCCAGCTCCCTAGATCTTTTTTTTAAATTCTCTTTTCTCCACTAATGCAGTCAGGGATGTGAAAGGGAGAAGGGAGGGTTCTACCATTGCTATTCATTACATGGAAAACTGAAGGTCTTTATTCAAATGACAAGAGGTATTGCCAAAGAAAAATCTTTATAGAATCTTGCAAATATTTTCCCTTCCTTCCTTCCATCCTTTTTTCCAGGAAATACACCATATTATGCATGTAAAAGACATTATGAGACTAAAGAAAAGCCAAAGAGTGCCTATCCTAACCAAATGGCCTATGATGTCCCAGCACCTGCCTCCCTCCATCTCTTGCTTTAGCAGACCAATGGACCCCAGGGCCAGGACCATTATCCAAGGCAGGTTCCCATGGAGCATGGCAGAGAGGCTGTAGGGGAACTGCAGAGACTCTCTGCACTGCAGGACATATTGCTCCATTGTATTGGTGCCAATTACCTTTATCTGTTGATGCACAACACAGCAGAGCATGAAGTGCCAGTCATCACCAGCCATGGACAAAGAACCTGCAGTCACTGAGGGAAATACTGACAGTTGCTGCACATCAGACACCAGGAGCCATTCTAACTTTAAAGGAAGGAAGGAAAAGTAAATTAGATTCAACCTTTAAAGATCTGATAAACCACATTAAGCCATTCTATCCAAGCACTAGAGCAGGACGGGCAAGGTGTAATTGCAGTCTAGATTGACAACACAAACTTCCTACATGAACTCATAAGCAGCCACTGCACTCAGGCCCTAAATTTCAGGTGCTTACCCAAGTTCCTCAATTCATTGTCACCAACCTGGGCTGCACCGACATTCAAGACAGAGTGGGAGAGGAGGGAGGGAGAGAGAGACAGAGAGAGAGAGAGAGAGAGAGAGAGAGAGAGAGAGAGAGAGAGAGAGAGAGAGAGAGAGAGAGAGAGAGAGAGAGAGAGCGGAAGAGGGAGCCCCTCTGTAGGTGCTGCTGGGCTATGGAGATGGAAGGAGCTCTGACTGACTACACACCAGAGACTCACACTGCTGATTTAGGTGCCTGAAATCAGGTGCAATGAATGTGGGCCTTAAAAGTCTTCATAAATATGCTTCTAGGTTTCTTAAGAAGTCAAAGAAGACCTTTGGAGCAGTTACAATGCTCAGATTTTGAACTCTCACGTATTACAGTATTATTAGGAACCTAAGTGTTGTTGCAGAGCCAGCCTAACTCCTACCATCTTTGTGCTTCATTGCTTTGCATATTCTTCTCTTTCCTAATATCTTTGTAATGTATTATGTATTTTAACTGTAAGCTGTTGCATTCTGGTGTTGTATCTGACTATTTGCATGTGTAACACTTAGGAGCTGCTTAAGTACCAGAACAAATAAAAAGACTTTTAAATAGGAGAAACAAGCAACACCTTTGCAACGAGAAGCTTGTTTAAAAGTACAGCTGGAGTCTGCATGTGAACTGTTCTTTTCTCTGTGATCTACACTTGGCTTCATAAGATCCTAATGGGCATGTGCAAAAACCCTTAATGATTTAGTGTTCTTCAAATGTTCAGCAACAGTACAACTAGGTGTTTCTGAAGAAAGATTTTCTGTAGAGATTTCACATGTATTTTAAAAGGTAACAGGAGGAAAGTGTAGAGAAAAATGAACACCTCAGAAGTTACAGCAATCAGAAAAGACATTAATATGCATGTTCTGTAGCACTGCAGTACAAATAAGTATTAGAGCAAATAAATACTTTCCCTTCCTTTCATAATGCACTGCAGCTTCTAATTATAATAGTAAAACTGAACAGTTAGAAAGCCGAAAAGCAGAAAATATTCTTAAAGTCTTCCACAACAGTTCAGTAAAAGAGGTGTAAAAGCAAATTTAAAATGAAAGTTTAACATACCATTTTCTGTGTGCTTCCAGATCTGGCAGATTTTTTGTTTGAAGAGCCTGTAAATCAGAGCAGAAGAAAACGGCATAAAAGTGGTCCCTACTGGTTCAGATGAGGTCCGGAGGAGAGTATAATATGACATAACTTACTCAAGACAACAGCAGTAATCACTACTCTATTATTTCTCTTCACCTCAACTGCAACTTGAGAAATAATTGAATGTGAAACAACTGTTGCAACCTACTTCCTCAAATATTTGTACTTAAAAGAACAGTATCTCATTTTCTGCTCCACCCCTAAGAAATAATGGAGTACTCTTATTTTCCCCCTTTTAAACAAATTTTCACATTACTCATAAATTCAAGTGCTTTTATTCTGCAATTTATATGCTGCAATTCACTGTTTTCTTCGTTATTTTTGAAGTTTTCATTTCAAACTGTGTTTTACCTTGCTACAGTGTCACACCATAAAGAACTATAAGACCTACTCAGAGGAGATAAATATCCAAGCCACAGGGAACTCTGAAGGGGGACAGTTGCGAAGTATTTGGCCACAAAGTTTAAAATCAATCAGCTGGGAAACAAACGCACTACATAAGGATAACCAGTCACTTCAGACAATTAACATTTGCAGGAGATCAAGTTCCTCCTTTTACCCATCCCTCTTTTTTAGTATAAGTTGCATGAATAGAGATACAGTCATAGTCAATTGATGTTAAAAATAGGTTAGATTTAGAAGTTTAGTAATTTTTATAATTATTATTATTGTTTTGGCATTCATTCCTGATGCAAATAGCTTCAAGAACTGGGACAGTTCTAAGCCTAATACTTTATGGAAGAAATGTCTATTAAGTGAATGGGACTTTGGGGAAGGGAACCAAAATAAAGCATGATAAAAAATACAGTGGTAAGGGCATAGGAAACAGCATACAGAAAGGTGAAAATTGCATGGGAGAGTGTAGAAGGGTCAGAATTAAAAATTACAAAGATAGACTTAAGCTGGTGACAATCCAGCATTACACAGAACACGGTGTCTGTCTGAGAGTTTCTTACTTAGAAGTCTCTGTGCTTAGCAGAATAGACTAGTTCAATGATTAGGATATTTATTAGGTGGAGTTTGTGGGGTTTTTCATGTCTTCTTTCCCTACGTATTTTTATTTACATTTTAAATAGCAATTCATAATTTCTTTGACCATGATGGAGCTGAGAAACTCATTTCAGATGCCTGGAACCTGAAGAATGAACAGGGAAAGAATTTGCAGTCATATTTGCAAATTCCCTGTGTTTAGAGTCTGAGTCATTTAGACACGAACACAAAAACAAGAAAGTCATTGCCATTTTAATCAGGGCCTAGGAAAAGGCTCATTAATTCCCAGCTATATTAATTAGGGACTATATTTCTCACCCTTGTGGCTGAATACTAAAATACTACAACAAAGTATGATTCCTCTGCTCTTTATTGATAACTGGGTTTTGCTTTTCACGCAAGATGCACTGAGGTTTTCACTGAGTGCTACTGTAACTGATGCAGAAATCTTACTAAAATCCTACTATGTGCTGCAAGGACATTCAACACATTTCCAGTAGGATGAAAACCTGCACTACAAACACCACACACTAGTTATTCCGCTCTGGATTTTTCACACTCTATGTGACCACAAAGGAAAGTTACCTTCCACTCGTTTATAATTATTCACCAAATATGCTTAATTAATCATGAAAGAAGAGAATGAGTCGGCACAAGTTTGACTGTGTATGTTGATTTCTTCAAGCACCCAGCCGTTCCCTGGTACATGACACTGGAGTATGTGATGCTTAATGTCCACTTGCTTTGATTGCAAGAAGGTTTTCTAAATCACAGTGTCCAGTCACACAACCCTGTAATCTTTGACAGGTGCTCAGTATCCTTGGAGATCTCCCTTGCAGCCTAAACCTACAAACTGTGGAAATTTTAATAGCTGTACTGACACTTAGCATTTCCTTTTGGAATAAGGCTGACTTTTTTTTATATTAGGAATTTGCTGTCAACCATCTAAGAGCTCGAGTTTCAATTCTGTTCAAAGTGAAACTGCAGCTTCAGCTGAACACCAATAGAAATGCAGAGTACTTTTTTTCCGTCTTTTTTTCTTTTCGTTTTTCTTTTTTTTGTACCTAAGAAATGGGGGTAAAAATTTACAATATTTTCCTTCAAAAGGTGGGAGTAAATGTACAGCAGCCTAGAAGTCCAGAATTTCTGAACTATAATTTGGTTTTAAAGGCACAAGGAGTCACTGATTTACTGATTTCAAAAGTTCGGTTTCCATCAGATGCTGCACAAAATGTCTTTCGTCTCTGTTGTGAAACACAAGGAAACTGAAAAGCAGTTACTGCATCACGTTAGGGGAAGATTCACTGTAAATGTATATTGCTGCCTCTGTGAAAGAAGAATATAATTTAAAATAAAGCAGGAGTCCTTAATTGTCTAAATCCTTCGTGTAGAGGTTTGGTTGTCAGTTGGCTTGCAATCAGATCAGTAAACTCACATTTCCTTTCTTTTTATTCCTAATGTCTTGCAGCAAAATCTTTTCTCTATAGTGCCAACTCTCATATCAAGAATGATGATACCACCCCACATATTCATGGTTAATACAACATTCAGTGTAAGATTGCATAATTTACCCAGGAAATTATTCAAGAAAACCAGTTGTTGTGCACTTTTGAAATAAATAAGCTGACTCTTCAAAGTGATGTAGACAGATGTATGAAAAGAACCACAAAGAGACATGGATAGGAAAATTGAGGAAATTAAAACAAAATGACTTGCAGAAGCCTTAAAGCTTCTGTATGTATGATCTGTGCATGTAATGCAAGATCCTTGCTGATAGTAGTTGCAGAAATGTGTACTAAACACTAAAAGTAACCAAAACAATAAGGAGAAGACAGCAGTAGAGGAGATTGGCCAAAAACAAGGGCAGAGGAGCACTCAGAGCTCTGGTGAGGGAGGAGACCCAAACCACCCAGGGTGCTGAGGGAGCCTCCTGTACCACAGAAATAGACTTGGCCATTTCTGAAAGCTGAGGCTGCCCCAGGCTACATCCGTGCCAAGACTGACTGACTGCTGTTTACAACAGGTTAAACTTGTGTTCTGGAAGCAAAGGTGCCTGCCACTTTTACTGAAAGTGAGTTACCTTCAAGAGAGGCAGAAGGCATCCAGAACTACCTGAAATAAGATGGAGCTGTTTTCCAAGCTCTCCAGGGTCAGCAATGCAGCTACACCTCTCCTGTTTGTTTCTTCCTAAGAGACTGATAAGATAGAGTAGCCAGAGAGGGCATCCCTGCTTTTCTCTGGGGGATGAGGAGGAGGAGTGCCAAGGCAGTAATGTTGGAAGCAGTGGGGCACGCTAATGTAGGAACTGCTGGCAAATAATAAAACTGGCCGGTTCAGAGGAATTTTGGCACTTGTGAGAGAGATATCCTCAACTCCTACTTTCTATTGATGACATTACTAGCCTTTTTTAATGTTTAATATAGGCAATCTTGCCATGGTTTATGAAGTCATTCTCAGGTAAAAGCACTGAGGGAGTACTGAAACAACCTCTGCAGAACAACATGGAACTCAGACACTGCTGGACCCAAAAAAATCACATATCAGGAAAACAGCTTCAAAGGAAATAAAGGCCTAAGATTAGGGTAAGTAAGTGTAATGAGGTTCATATTAAACATACAAGTGTGTTAATATTCTGATTTATTATAGTATTTGATATTGCTTTTTCAAAAATTGTGCATGACATTTTTATGGCTGAGGGCTACCACTCAACAGGATATTCTGATAAGAAGGAAATGGAGCTGTTGGACCAAGTCCAGAGTAGGGTCACAAAGTTGATAAGGGGACAAGAGCATCTCTCCTATGAAGACAGGCTGAGAAAATTGGGGCTGTTCAGCCTGAAGAAGATTTCATCGCAGCCTTCCAGTATCTGAAAGAAGCCTACAAGGAAGACAGAGAGGGACTCTTTGTCAGGAACTGTACTGATAGGACAAGGAATAATGGATTGAAATTGAATGGGTTCAGACTGAAATAGAGGAAAGAAGAAATTATTTGCTCTAAGTGTGGTGAGGCACTGGAACAGGTTACCCAAAGCAGCTCTTGGGTGGAGATAAAGCTAGGTTAGTAAATTAAGAAATAAAAAAGGGTAGATGATGGAAAAATGATCACTCACCACCTCCTGACAGCACAGCAATGTCCAGTTGGCCTCACAGTGACATCTGGTTTTGCCAAACCCTCATCCCTCCACTCTCTATCCCAATTTTATTGCTGCACATGGAACTATAATGGCTTGGGTTTTCCCTTTGGTCTGCTGGGCTCTGCAAACTTGGCGGTGTCCCCTGTCAGACTCTTGTTCACCCGCAGTCTGCTCACCAGTGCAAAAAGGCCTTGAGGTTCTTAATCTGCCCTCCCAATTCTCTCCCAAACCAGGCTGTGTGGAGCTTGGCTGCCAGCCTGGGGCAGCCACCACTCAACACACCAGAGACTACAGCACTGGCATTGACAGCAGACGCCTGACAAGCAACTGAGAGAGAGACTTGTACAGTGAAAACATGCTCAGATTTCACTCCCAACAGTCCACTGCTTCAGCAACAGCCTCTGAACATTTGACACTTAAAACCCCTGGAGTCTATGGCAAGAGGTTCCAGAAAGGCTGCAAATGTCAGGTACTCTTACCAAGAAAGGCAAAAACATATACTTCCACAAAGGCAGGAGAGCAAGGCAAATTAAGGTTTCTAGACAAATATGAGCTAAATCCTCTAACTTATGCTATGCAGTGTGGCTTTTTTTCATCATTTCAAAATGATGCTGCTGAATGAAGAATGTTTCCCACCAGGCTGAACTGTCAGCTGATCTTCAGACCAGAATCCAGGCATGGAGGGGGGAGCACAGAGCGTTAAACGCCAAACACCTCACAATTCTCTGTTTCCACGGCTTTAATTCTGCCAAAATGGATGCGGTTTTCACAGAGCTGCTGGAATTCACCCATAACTCTTCATAAGCATTTCAAGTGCGCAAAAGGCAGCAGACACAATAAGCTTAATTCTGCCATTTTCCTTCTGCTCTTTCTCCCATCTCATTCTGTTAAATAGCGTTGAGTAGTTTACTTACAGCCATCTGAGAAATACAAACTTCAACTGCTCATGAAATGTTAACTCAGACTCCCAAGGAAATTTAAACATTCTATCCCTTCTGTCAGACCATAAAAAGAAGAAGGACACCTTATTATAAAGATGTGTGCCAGCCTGGTGTGATTAACAGTTCATCTGTATGTCCAAGACAGCTGCAGCACAATTCATGAACAAGGTTAAAATGCAGGCATCGACTCTCATGCTATTTGGCCTGTGCAGGGCATGGTCTCCAAAAAAAGTTTCAAATGAACAGAAGGGCAAGATATCTCTTGGCACAAATAATTTTGAAGCTGTATTTATAGTACTTGTGCAAAGAAAAGGCAAATGATTCAGCATTTTATTTGGAACAAAGATCTGATATATAAAGCAACTGAATTGATATCATGCATTAACTGTATTGTATACCTTTTGTTTAGTATTAAGTTGCAAATTTTGGTATACTCAAGTTGTTACCCCCCAGGTCTGTGGCCACTTAACTGCTAAGTAATATTTTCAAGACAATAGGTTAAATTATCTTATATTTAAGAAATTTCTGTACAAAACCCCCACAATTCTGTAAATTCGTTTCCACTGTGTTATAACAATTTTGAAAATTCAACTGTAACGAGGAATTCCTGTGAGAACAAGTGG
The DNA here is from genome assembly GCF_025592945.1 of Manacus candei. Classification (NCBI taxonomy): domain Eukaryota; kingdom Metazoa; phylum Chordata; class Aves; order Passeriformes; family Pipridae; genus Manacus; species Manacus candei. The sequence continues at coordinate 8,475,062 of NW_026138089.1, forward strand.
CTTAACTGAATTTTCATCACAATAACTTATATACCCCATTTCTGTATTCATCACTGAAAGCAGTACAGGTGAAATTCTGTTTTACTCATTCCCATGTAGGAGGAATAATTCCACAGAAACAATAGAAAATTACTTGGGGGGAAAAAATGAAGACCAAATAGATTTATTCTCAGAGAAACAAACAAACAAAATAAAAGGCTGTCTTAGCTGGAATGAAAAAATCCACTTTATAAAACAGTATTTTATATAGGTAGAGTACCATAGTTCACTGGCTGCATAGTAAGTATTGTGGTACTTTGTAACAGAAACTTGATGATCTATTGACTGTGCAGTTTGAAAATAAAAACAATAAATATTTCAGCTACTTTTTGATCACATAGATATGGGCAGAGACCAATTCATGTAAGCGTGTTTAAGTTTTCTGTTTGGACTTTGCACAGTAAACATTCACAATATTAAAAGGAAAACTGCTACAAAAATATTCATATTATCACAATCCGAGAATGGTAAAAACTACAAAGAAAAAAGGAAATTTAAACCAAATTGCTAATGATTAAAGGTTGGTCCTTATTATTGAAATAAGGGATACTAATAACCCCAGGAATACTGAAACATTAGTCTTACAACTGCAGACAGTAACTGCATGGAATGGATGTTATGCAAATCATTTAATGTAATGAGAGCTTTACAAAAGGAAACAGCAGCCCCATGTATCTTGGGGGTAAATATGAACATGAAGTGTACGAAACAGTAATACTATGTGTATGTCAACAGTTACTCAAAATTAGCATGACTTTTACATACTGTTAGGGCTTACAAAATATTATTCATGGTAATTAAATATAAAAAACAAACAAACAAAACCCAACTGCCTGCCTAACAGATTAATAGATACAAGATACTCAGGTCTGCAGCACTTAGCTGAACACAGAAAATGATCTTACACGTATACATCTCATTAAGATCTGTGAACAATTTGTAGTTCTCTATAGAAAAATGGATCCAAAACAGCAGTTTGGCAGAAAGTGAGGACAGGTACATAAAAGAGAACTTAAGCAACACAGAAGACTTTAAGACTCTTGAGGCAATTCATAAGGTTGCTTCAAGATGGAGATTTATTGCCCATTTATAACAAACAAGTGGTGATTTCAAGACAAATATAATAATTAAACATACAAGCTCTGGAATTGTACAAAGATACTCATTTCTTGTGGTTGATGTCCATCATTAAAAACAGTGCTAGCTTAAGGGACCTTTGCAAAGATGCAGTGTAATCTCCTGCAGTTACAAGGGCACATGACTGAACAGGTAGGACACAGATTCACCATTGTGTGTTCTTCGAATTGCCTCTGCCAGGATCATGGAAATGTCTATAAACTGAAAGAAAAATCAATAAGAAAAATTTTATGGGATGCCAAGAACAATAAAACTATGCAGTTTATAAACACAGACAAACATTCAATCTATCATTGTGCTCTCTTATTCCTAGGAAGAATTATAACATTAAAACTTTAGGTATTGAACATATACATAATAACTGCACAGATACAAAGTAGAACTCAAAAACTGAGTAAGAAAGCACTGACTAAGATTGCTGCACAGTAATACCATTAAGACTTCTGATAAAAGGCATGTTGTGAAAAACCCCCACTATTCTTGCCATCAGATGGCAGTGTCTGCTTGACACAAATACAGTTTAGAGGAAGTACACCTTTTAAGTGCTTGTCTTGTTTCAATAAAAACCAAATAAATGTTAGGCTTTTAAAAAAATCCAATAATGCATTAAAACCCCCAATCTTTTACGCTTTTCTCCACTCTATACTAAAGAAAACCTCCAATGAAACACATGACTTCCCAGAACAATTCCATTAGTGTTTTTCAAGAAAAAAGTCTAAGATTTCTGTGGCCTCCACAATAACATAAGTTCCTGCATGAAAATATTGTATGATTAATATTGATAAAAAAAAACCCCACCAAAATCCAGTCAATTTTACATTTGCCACTCTTTCACAAGCAAGCATACTCAAGGTGCGGCAAATATCAAATATTTTGCAATGCTCTATTGTACTACCTGAATCCCCTTAAAACAGTTCTTTGGCATGTTTTAGCAAAACTTTTTGCAAAACATGTATTTTAGAATATTAATTTCCTCTCAAGGCACAAATTCTAGCACCAGTGAACAGTAAAACACAAAACCAGAGTTTAAAGAAATTAAACAAAAATACCACTGTACCTGTATTTTTGGGCAGTGTTTCATTTTTTCCTCTTGGGGGATCGTATTGGTTACCACAACAGCCTCAAACGAAGCATTATTAATCCGAGAGAGGGCAGGACCAGAAAAGATGCCATGAGTGAGAATGGCATAAACTTTAGTAGCTCCAGCAGACACCAACCTGTAGAACACACAAGAAAAGTATGACGTGATGCATGTTTACATACATAGCTAAAGCCAGATACAAATCTCTAAAATACATTTTACTCACAAATTCCTACACATAAAATACCTACAAAATAATTCAGACATTTGTATAATCTGAAAAAGTTTAGAACTGTCTCAAAAAAACCCAAAAACAACCCCATACACTGATAATTAAATAAAAGAGTTCTTATTTGCAGCAGCGATACTAATTTAAATTGCTGCATTTTGACCCTATCAGCACAACACACAACTGAACTCCAGCACAAGTTTTCTATCTTAAAATCAAATAGGTTGGATGGCAGCATTCACAACCCTATTGTGTCTCCATTATCGTCCACCTTTATTTTCATTTGCAATTCAAAGAGTTCTGCTTGGAAGGAGTTTCTGAGGAAGAACAAATGTTAATGATTAAAAGCCTAGCTTGCTGCAAGGTTGAGAGAAGACATGCTGCTGATGCAAGCACTCAGCAAACTGGTGCAGCAGAGGAGGAAGAAAAAAGAAAGTATAATTCACAAGGTGTTCTAGTTCTTTGATTAAGTCAAAATATCTTCAATTTGGTTTTTTACTGGCCTTGATGCCTCTAAATGCTCAGCTATGTCCTAACTGATTTTCTAGCCTTGCAAACAGAGACCCTGAAGAATGGCATGTTATTGGATCCTCACAAAGGCACAGGAGGAAGCATAAGAGAGAGAAAAAACCCCACAGAAACATCATCTCATTTTGAATGACTAAAAAAATCAAAGTTTTCTGCTCATTCTCAGCAATACATTTCGTAGCTGCAAGGAGGTAAGTAACCTCCAAGGAAGATGCAGCTTGACAGAGTGGGTACCAAGGGCTTAAGTTTGTACTTAAGTTGATCTGCTGTATCTGAAAATACATTTCTTAGTTCATCTGCTTGATATGCATCTAGGTTGCTAAGATAAAAGGAGTTCTAAGAAGTATTTTGGTGATCAAGTCTGATTAAACACAAAGTACATCCCACCTAGATTTGACTTTACTGAAAAGCACTACTTTATGCCAACAATATGATATAAGGCAGCATCACTCAAGCAAATGCATCTTTCTTAGTGAACGCTGCGGATACTTTGAAGGTGTTTGATGGTTTTAAAGTTTGGTCTCTAGAAATCTACTGCAGGTAAATAAAGAGTGTTTCTTTCATAACAGGAAAAAAATAACGGTCTTCTTTTTGACAGGAATTAACTTCCTCTAAGCACAGGAGTATAAAAAAAAATATTGTTGGCTAGGCAGTTCGTGATTTTGACTGTAAAGTGCATTAGACAGCCCAAATCTCTTTCAAGTTATATGACATTTTATTTATTCTGTGCTCTTCCTAAAAACAAATAATGTATTTCTGTAAATATTTTCTCAATTCCATGTTTTAAAGAAGGACACAGTTTGATCACAGAACTGTGACCTATAGACTCAAGGATCAGAATGACTTCATGCTACAGATGTCAGGCGGAGTTATAGGCATGCAGGAAGACTGCATTCATCAGCTGTCTCCAGGTTGCAGTAGAGTGAGAACAGTGAGCCAGTTCACAATAATACTTACTTCTCTGCTGCATGACATATTGTGCCACATGTGTCAGCCATATCATCAACAAGAATTGCTACTCTATCTTTCACGTCACCAACCAAGACCATTCTGTCCACTTCATTTGCCTTCTTTCTTTCCTTATGAATGAGAGCAAATTCCACATTCAGTCTATCAGCAATTGAAGTAACCCTGAGTTATGGGAAAAAATACACCATATTTAGAGAACCATTTTAAAACAAAGAACAGTCATACATATGTATTTGTCACAAAACACAGTTTTTGTTTCCTGGCTTTCGAATTACCACAGCAAAAACTTTCGCAAGGAATGAGACAGGCAGAAATAATTTTAATTCATTGCTAATAAATACAACCAGAGTGTCTTAAGTTATACTCCAAAAATTGATTTTTTTAATTGAATTGATTTTGGTTTTCTGTCATTAAGTGCCTGGCTTTGAAAACATTTCAACTTTTCACAAGCTTTTATTAAGCTGCTGCAATACAAGTCACACTAGGTAATTTAAAGCAGAGGAAATTCTAAGTCAATTCTAAGCCTACTGGAGCATGCACTTTAATATTCTAACTGAAAAATACCATTGCAGGATGTGAAACCAAACCAAAGGGGAAAAACCAAAACAGGTAACAGAGATTAATAATTCTTTTCACAGTACTTGAATAGTAATCAAGTAGCTTACTTCATTAATAATGACCTCAGTGTACATCTGCTTGACAAAGATCTTTTAAAACTATTCAGGGTGACCTCTGCTGGCCAGACAAACTTCCAATAATAAATTTAACTTGTTATAGACTTCTGATTGCTTTCTTCAGTTTAATATAACAGAGCTGTTAGGTATCAAGACACAGGAATAAACAATTCCATGCTGTCTTTTTAAATGCTAGTGCAACCTTGTAACCTGTATTTTTAGAATATATTTAGAATGTTGTTAACAAGTTTCTTAACATGCATGGTTAATAGAGAATACAGTTTTGTTTCTTTGCCACTTAAATATGAAGGAGTTGTTACAGTATTTCAACAACTGCATAATAAACAAAAAATCCAGAAGTTTTGAAATTTTTTGTGCACAGTGTGATTTAATATCAAGTCTCAATACCTCAGAGCCTCAATAGAATTTGCATGCCTTATTTCAGTCACAACATTTAATAAGCTGGGGAACAAACAAACAAGTGGTAACAAACAAAAAGAATCCTGGTATTTTAAATAAGTGCAAGAACATGGATTTTTTTTAATTAAACCTTACTTATTTAAATTTTGAGCCAACTCACGTTCAATTTTCACATTCTATTCACTTTCCATTAAGTATTACTTTGTAGTTCTACATATTTTAAATGGAAAGGCCAAACCATATTCTTCACATTACATTGCAGGAGGTGAAGGAGAAGCTGCGACTTTATCGAAAGCAACATCTGCCCTACTTAACCAGCAACTGTTTGGTTGCATTACAACAAAGATACTAAAGATAGACTGCAACTATCTATATTAAATACAGTGAAAGTGATCTTCAAAAAATAAACTTTTATGATTAACTTAATCATAAATACTGGGCAAGGGAAAAAATGCTGTCTTGTGACTTGAATTCTAAGCAAAGGTTGTATTTTGTTTAAAAACAAAATCAAACAAAAACAATTTCAAACAAAAAACAACTGTGAAAATAAGAGTATCCAGACAGGAATGAACAAAGAAATTGAATCGACTGAGTCATCTGACCTTTAGAATGCTTTCTATAGTTTATATTCTTTACATCCTTGATTAATCTAAAAACGAACAACTATGAAGTTGTAATCAGTCTTATTTCCCTACTAATCATTACAACATGAACACTCACAAAAGACCCAAAGATTTCAATTAAAAGAAAATTATGACAATCTTTCACATTTCCCCCCATACTACATTTCAGAAATATAAATTGCTATGGACTTACAGAATTATTATTTCATTTTTCTTTATTCCCTTTGCAGCAGCAGCACAACCAATAAAACTTGAGAATAAGCACCTTACCTCAATGGCATGCTTTATCACCTCACCAGCCAGTGTGCTACTGAGCTTTTGCATTGGTTTACACTCAATCGATACCAAATAAAAGATAGTCTGCTAAGTGAGTAACACATGCTGCGAATGAAGAAACGAACCAAGCTTTCTATTTTTTCCTTTTGCCACTTCACTCCCTTTTTTCAGTATTTATAATGCAAAACTCAGGGTCAATAGGTTTACAGCTCGAATGCAATAACATAAAGAAAAAGGAAATACGAGTCAAGCAAGCTCTTACCTAAATGCCAGCAGGTAGAGTGGGAATAGGCCATATGTTTTGACAGAGAATGGAAGCTTAGGCAATTCCAGAGTGAAGCAGGAAGAGGTGCAGCAACTGGACTAAAGAAGCAAGCAGCGGGAAAAATCTTTCCCCTCCTGGGGAGGGATTCAGCTAATGAGGCCACATCCAGGGAGAGAGAAAAATATTTTCTTTAGAGTATAGAAAGGTCCTGAATGTTTTCAAGCACGAACAACATTGGAAGGACTATTGTTCTGTTTTTACAATGTAGTTGGATTCATCAGTGATGTACCCTATATCTTGCACATTTCATAGAGGAAGATAGAAGACTAGACAAACTAGTTCATTAACCACTAACTATATGTAAAACTAATAGTTTTAAGCTTGTATGTACCTTTTTGCACCACCTGCATCAGGTGAGACTATGATACAATTTCTCCACTCAGGAATGTTCTCTTTAATCCACTGCAGCACAGCAGGTTCTGCATACAGGTTATCTACTGGAATGTCAAAGAAACCCTAGTCCAAAAAAGAAAGAATTTCATGAATATATGTTTGTATCTTACCCGAAACAAAGACACAGGGAAAGAATCAAGCCTTTGCCTTTCTGAATGGTAGAACCTGAATTAGTATTTTACACTGACCTAATTCTGCCCTCTGATACTACTGTCAAATGCTGCTCAAGTCAAATACTAAGGTCTCTAAAAATCTCACTCAAGAGTAATGAATCAGAAAACAGATGTTCTCAATTGACATAAAAAAATCAGAAAAGGTGATCACCTTCAGGCACTCAAGTAAATTTATGCTAGTGAAAAGCTCTCAAAAAATCCAGTGAGTAATACATAACTTTCATAAATTTCAACTGCTTGACATGAACAGCAGTATTTCAACACAGGGAAGACTCCAGCTAGTATTACTTGAGCAGTAGAATCTTTGTTTTTGTCCGAATTGTAAAGATAAGAAACCTATGTTAAACCACAAATGAAACTACTTCTAATTTGAGTGACAGCCATTTAGCATAAGAAGAAATTCTGATTAAACAGAATGCCAGACCTGGAAGATAAGATATTTTCTAGAAAAAATAAGGTATCTTAAAACAAGGTACACATGAGAATGACAAATGATGTCTGCTCTACTACTGAGCAAAAAGTTTTGTGATTTGCTGGATTCAGCAGTAAGCCAGGTAAGTGTTGCCAACCTTCATCTCCACTTCTTTTAAGAGAATACTGTACCCTTTGTTGTAACAACAAAACTCTACCTAGGGCAACACTATAATTCTGACAAGGCTCAGATTAAGAGAACTTGCTGCAAGCCAGTATATTTTATGTTCTGGAAGCCCTTACATTAGGCTTGGCAAATTTTACTGAAGACTCCAATGCACAAATATTTGAAATGCCTGCAAAATTGCCCAATAAAATCAAGACTGGTATCTTTCTAAAAGGGAATTTAATTAGAAACAGGTAGTGAGACTTTCTCTGAACCCTGGGAGTCCTGTACATAGCCTATCAAAACAATGAGAAAAGGCAGAGAATTACTACTAGCCTTTCCCATCAGTTCAGTAGAGCTCCTAGGCACAACTAGTAAGAACCAATAGTTACCTGGATCTGAGAAGCATGCAAGTCCATGGTGATGATGTGGTCAGCCCCTGCAACTGACAACATGTTGGCAACAAGTTTTGCAGAGATTGGTGCACGACTCTGAGGAATAAAGCACAAATGTTTTAATTTTAACAATATTTTGACTAGATGCAAGAAGTAGTTTAGTTACTTTTATTGGGTTTTTTTCTTTAGAATATTTGGAATCTAAATATGAAAAGTTCCAGAACTTTTGCCAAACTATCCTGTCAATAGCTTGTCTTGCTACTACAGTTTTGAAACTCAGCAAAGTATTCAGGTATATCTAAATCAGTTTGCACAGTCTGCCTAATAATGCTTTGTATTAAAAAGATATAAAATTGGGGATATAGTTTTTCAGTTCTTCTGCTTACAACTTTCAAACATCTTTCCTATAGCAGAAGACAATCTCTATTTCTTTAATTCACTACCCTACACAGACATCCAACTCTAAAGCAACTACCATGTTCTAAAAGCACTGCAAAAATCATAGATGAAAGGTAAAGTGAAACCAACTTTTGAGAACGCTGCTTTAAAACAATGTTATCAAGCATTTCTTCATGACACACTAAAGTCTATAGCAGATCCTTATCGGTAAGGGTCTTCTACCCTAGCCTATTTATTTATTCATTCTTTTTTTGTTAATTAATGTTTAATTCTTGGATGCAATTCGGAGTTTAGAATTCCCAAAAGGGACAGGAGGAATGAAAAAAAAAACCTAAAAAGTGAAGAAGAATAAAAGAAGAATAAAAATCTTATTAAGAAGTTAATGCCAATGTCAAAAGCTCTTTAAAAGTGTGTCAAACAAAGAGCAAAGTTAAAAAAAAAAAAAGATAGAAACTATGACTGGAAGATACCCCACTTTTGATTTTGGAGCAACTTCAAAATTTTATCAGATTTTTTTAAGCTCTGTAAAAAGCAATGCTGCCCTGGACAACTTTCTCTAACAGAAATACTAAACAAAACCTGCTGCTTTCTTTTTGTCAATCTTTAAATAGGGCTAATAGCTGGCAATAACATTAGCATGAAGGCAGAACTGCCATTCAGTCTCTGTCTCACTGGCAGACTGGTTTTTGCTGGCACAGTATTGTCTCCTGTGAACCCTCTTTATCAAACATTTAGCCTCCTAGGAACCTCCTCTCCATCCACACGCCACAAACAATTACAGAGTATCTCTGCTTTACTTCCATTGATGCTCAAGGGCATAACTGACAATGACCTGAATCACTTCCAATTTAACTTAGATTCCTTTCCATCTGTGTCCTGTCAAGGAACCAATATTTTCCTTAAAACTTCTGCTAATTTAGGTGGAAACTTGTAATTTCTGTTTTAACATACAGATTGACAACATACTTCCAGAACAGAAACTGAGATACTGCAGCCTTTCTCATGGCTAGATACAGCATATCACCATCATTACTGAAATTCTTCATTTTGAAAACCATGCCTTTTGAGCTCTGTGTTTCACAGAACATCACCACCATTTGGTCTGTGTAAGATACACAGAAGGCAGATGCAACAGCTAGCACTTCCCTAGATCTCTGCAATTCAGATGCAGAAGATGCAGATTCCATAAGAATTTATCATTAGCACTTCAGCACAGTTGATTTTCCACTTACTGAGGACTGTGGTGCTCTTAATTTAAGTTCAGTTCTGTAAGGTCAAAGTTCTCCAAGGCTTTCTGGATATTTCTATTATTAGTAGCAAACATTTTGTTCGTGCCATTTGAATTCCTGATCATAGCATCTGACATTTTTAAGCTGGACTTCAAAATATTCTCAAGTCTCTGGCAACGTCTAACAAAAGAAAGACTTAGTATCTACTCTTTTTATTCTATCACAGTGTTCTCTTACTAGCTCTTAGCAAAGATTTGTTTTAAAGCTTCCACTTAGCTGGACCAACAGGTGATGCTGAAATTAGAAGTTTGCTCCCCTGCTTGTCCCATCCCTGCTTTCCAGGCTAGACACTTCCACCACTTCCCTTGTGCTGCAGACCAGGACTTGTCTAAACCAACAGCAGCCATGTGAGTTAGCTGCTCAAGTGGAAGGGAAGGGAAAAGAAGATGACAAACCAGGACCACCCCCACTGGTAGAAACAAGTAACTAGTTCAGGCTAGCAGCTAAAAGCAAATTACATTCTTCTCAGAGTGTGGTTTGCCATTTTCACTCCATCCAGCACACTGAATTTTGCCTTTGGTTTTTTTCATTTTGTTCAATGTGAATACCATTCAGTTTTTCTCATGTATCAGTACCATGAGTATCGCTATCACAAAGAAGACCCAAACAAAATACTTTCCTGCATCACATACTAATGTATACATTACCAGTTGGTACTTCTTTCAGCTGCTGGCCTTGCAGGCTGCCTTCCCAGAAGGAAGAACTTGAAGTTTTACCACTAGGTAACTTGTTTTAGCAGATATGCACACATCACAGATTGCCTACGTGTTGGTGGACAGAGGGTCTTGTAAGGAAAGTTAGCCAGACACCAATATCTGTTTTCTCAAGAATGGGCTAATAGGACATTAAGACAAAAGAAGTTTGTAGCTGACAGCTTCCTTTACCCAAAATTGTGCATTAAAAGAAAACCCGCATGACACATTCAAAAGGATTTAATATTTGCATTAATATTAATTTAATATTGCTTGCATAGAACGTAAGTTTTGTGCTACAGTATGATCCAAATTGAAGATTATTTTAAAATCAAAGTATATTCATGAGAACTTCAGATAACCTGGCCTCATTATTCAGAAACTTGGATGACAAAGATGAGAAGTCATGATTTTCTTTATATTGCAGTTTGTAAGGTTTGCTTCTGATGAGAGAGGTAAGAACAGAGGTTCACAGTATTCATTGTTCCATTCTTTGATACAATTTTAGATTGGTTGCAGAATTATTAGTGTGAAATGCAGCATTAAATTAGGTACAGAAAGTAAATTGTAGAAAAATCACTTGAATTACCAGGAGCAAGGGGAATCCACAAAGCTAATGTAAACAACCTAACGATTAACTGTGCAATGGACACATAGCTGAAAGTAAAAGTTGTCCACCAAGATCAAAGCTCTGTTGCCTTCAAGCATCTTATTACATTGTCTTGCTCAATATTCATCACATGCATGCTGAACAAAAAAAAAAAAAAAACAAAAAAAAAGATTTATAACTGGAACTTTCACTTCCAAGAAAGCCAGTTGTGAAGTGTATGGATACTGAATGTTCACTAATGTATTACCCAAATTTATCATTTCAAAAATGAGATATGCTTTGAAGCTTCAGAAGTTGACAGCCATTATCTTGAATGTCTTGAATGTCCAAATAAATTTTTAACCAGAATCTAGGAGTTTTTTTAAAGCAAATTATTCTAAAGGATTACTGTCATGGCCTAGGTGAAACACAACTGAAATCAAGAAGTGAAACTGGAAATGTTCCTAGTTATACATAATATAACCCAGTAAGTTTCACCCTTTAAGGCCTCATTAATGGAAAATGCATAGTGTTAGATTTAAAAAAAAAAAAAAAAAAAAAAAAGATACCTACCCAACGCTCCACGGACCCCTTCTACAAATCAAAAAAACAAAGTTACATGAGTGGTAGAACACCAAACTCACCTGTCACTGTACTTCTAACTTATTTCAAAGGCATCTCTGCAGTATCCTACAGAAATGTGTCCTACCCACAGCTTGGAAGGTTAGCATAATTACAGGATATATAAATGCAGTTATGGTCAAAGCACAGACACACCTGAGCTAATTTTAAGTTAGCTAGAAATATTCTGGTTTAGGGCAGCACATGATTGAGTCTAAATTAATTTGCCAACTTCCCTATGATTCTCCGTAAGCCTTTTTTTTTAACTTCTATTTCCCATTTAAAGCTAGTCCAGGTTTAGTGCTAAAATTTCCCAAGTAGATTACAAAGGCCTTGCTCAGAATAAGATTTGTACTGCTAAGCCCTTTCCTTACATAAACAAGTCAAGAGCACTTTTATTGTTCTCAGCAATCATAACTACAAAGAGGTATGAAGAATACATGGTTATTTTAAGCAGAAAGGACTCAGTCTATTTAGTTCTTAATGAATTAAAGTCAATAACTTAAATTCAAACCAGAAAATAGCATTGCACTAGTGAAGATTATACTGCTTCAGTGCATAGTCAAGCAAACTACAGCAATATCTTTCACCATAGAAGAAAATCTGTGTACAATCATAGGAAGAAAATGGCTGGCACTTTACTGACACTTCAGGCAGTATACAAAGCTTGTGCACTCAACATGGGTCAAAGAACAAGTCATGTGATGCAATCCAACACTAGGAGGAAAGATGTCCCTGTCAATAAGCTGCCCCATGTCGACAACTATATTATAGCTTATTTTGTAACACAGAGGTCAACTACCAAGGTTAATTTCCAAAGATGGTAAACATTTTCTCAACTGCAAAACAGAGGGGAGAAAAAAACCCCAACATAAACAAAAAAACGCATTTTGTCTGAAATTCTGGAATTAGAGACACAGAACAGCCTGGAAAAAAACCTCTAAATCCCTGTTAATCAAAATCATTTTCCTAGGCTATCCATCTTCACATGCCATTACCAAAATACAAAATGCTCCTTGATGGCATGCTGTGCCACCACACTGGGGGTTTAAGTGTCTCTTGGAAGTCTGCCAGATGGATTGTGACTACCCTTGACAAGACATAATGCACAGAAAATTTGGAATATACTCATCCTTTTCCTACACCAAGAACTTAGAGGATGGTCCAGCAGAATCTTCCCATACAAATTGGTAAAATCAAAACATAGTGAGATGCTTTCCTTCCTTTTCAACAAAATGTTTTTTGGTTCACTTTCAAGGTCTTTTGATATAAAGAAGTATTTCACCTCTCCGGATCAAGGGAAAGCATTGTTCAATACAAAACACAGCAAAAATGAAGTACCAAAACATGCAGGTAAAGAACAGGGTATTATTATTTAACTCCTGAATTCCATTTTTGGAAGAATAACAAGTGGATCGTGGTAATATTAGTATGGTGTTACAGAGCCTGCACTTAAAGAAAGAGTATACTAGAAAAAACCTCTTGTATTTAGTTTTGTTCTTAGACATCACAGACATCACATTACATGCTTTATAATAACTGCTGTTATTTTTAGCTTCTGCATTACTTCTCAGACTGTTATTTTTTTAATAAAAGAATATAAAGAACAACAGAATGCTTTCAGGATGGGCTTGATGCCCAAAGTGAAAGGGAGGGGGCAGTGCATTTATGGGAAGTACAGGAGAGCAGCAAATTTTCCCAAAAATATAATCACTGCAATCCAATCTTTAAAGCCAAAATCACATTTCTTATTACTTCTTTTCAAATGAGTTTAGGTAAAAGTAACATTCACATAACCAATCAGAGAAAGAAAAGTCTAGTTATCTACTTTTCAAAATCAGTCTTACTTGCCATAGAGAGTTTGTTACTGTGTTACTAACTTGGCTGAACTGATATATTTATCAGTTATGGCAAATCAAATTCAGGAAAAGGCACTAAATCAGAATAGTATTTATGGGATTTCCACACAATTTTTGGTCTGCATATATCAAAGTAATTGTTATAAATATAAAAACTTCTTTTTAATCTGTCTGGCAGCAAAAAATAATGTTTTTATTAATTACTGTTATGAACTGCAGATTTTATCAGTTCCTTCCATTTCACTCTGTTTAACCATATAGGCTAAAACCTACCTGCATAACTGTTACAGTAGTTCAAATTTAGGATTTAATTCCATGCAATTAAATTGCTAAAAAGGGTGTATTCTCTTCATATATAGAGATGGAAAAAACCCCAAACAAACCAACTCCAAAACTTTGAAAACGCAGGCAAACCCAATCCCATAAGGTGAGGTTTGCTAGCAAAGTACTCTGCAATATACCACACACATATAATGTACCTATTTTTGCAAACTGAAGGCATGTCAATTAGCAAAACACAAGCAAACAAAAATTGTCTCACTTCATTCCCTTATAAATAAATTAATTGAACATTTTACCAAAAAAAAAAAAAAAAAGAGATGGAGGGGAGAGGGATCAAATCTTTCAAATCACTTAAATATTTATGAAAATTATTAATCTCCAAAAATTTCAAGTGAGCAAGCTGAACAAAAGCCTTCCAAAATGACACAGTTCTTACCTACCTTGTCTTTCTTATCTTGCCTGGCATATGGAAAACATGGAATTACAGCAGTCACTCTGGAGGATGATGCAATCTTGCAAGCATTGATCATGATGAGTAGTTCCATTAAGTTGTCATTTATTTCTCCACAGCCACTCTGGATAATATATACATCTTCCCCTCTCACACTTTCACCAATCTCTACACTGAAAGAGCAGGAGATGACCATTTACCATTTCAACACTTGAGTTACTTAAAAAGCACTACTAAAGAATAAAAAAAACAAAACAAAAAAAAACCCCAAAAAACAGTTTTGTTTTAACAAACTTCCACAGGTTTTCCATAAACTCTCCATTTAGATTAGGATTTTTATTTTTTTAACAGCGATTTGGATAACTGCCTCCTTGTAACAAAGACTATTTCAAGACAAGCCAGTCTAAAATTTACTTTAGTCTAAATATCTTCTTCATAAGGTGAGCACTAACCAACACATAATTACAGCTATAACAGTGATGCAGCTCACATTGTTATTAAATTTGTTACTGCTTTTTTTTAGTCTATATGTTCTGTGTCCTTGCCATCTCCCAGGTAGATGGCCATTTAAAGAATAACCTAGATGATAAGTACAGAAATAGCATATTCAACTTCAGGCATTAAGTACTTCTTGCCTCAAAATACCTCCTTAAAAAACGCAATTATATTTCTATAATTATATTTCTATTAGTTATGATGTTACTATGTACAGGAAGCAGGTGTATTTTAGAAGCTGGATATATCAAACCACACTCCAAAACCAAACATCTCATTAAGATCTACACCATGATGTTCAAGTAGAGTATTTTTAAAAGAAGAAAACCTTAGAGGAAAGCTACAAGGGCTGCTCATCAACAGCTTACCATGGCTCAATTCTCATGTTGTGTCCGTTGCTCTATTCACTCTAACTGTACTTACTTGCTTTGGTTCTTTATGATAGTATCTAAAAGAAATTTTATTCTTCCACAGATTTCAAGGTAAATTTTGGGACCAGTCACTGCTCACACCACAAAATTCAAAAATTAAATAGAGCTTATAAATGAACAGGAAAAATAAAACTATTGAATGTATTCTTTCTCAATTCTAGATCCAAGCAAGAGAAACATACTGCTGAACCACATTCATTTTCACATCTGTTACTCCAAAACTTATGTATAAACTCAGCAGAATAATCTTCATTTTTCCCTAAATCCATGCACAACATACAAAAAACAGACTTCCTAAATACTGAGGTGATCAGACCTTTTAAACCCATGCTCTACTAAGTTAGTCCCAGTTATTAAATGCCAAAATATAGTGGGCCTTTATTTAAAAGGTAGCATCTTTACCCAAGGCACAAATTAGCAAAAGCTTCTAGCTGGAAACCTTTCTAATGGCCAAGATATAGGTAGAATAATTTCTCTGATCATAGAATCAAATGGGTTGGAAAAGACCTCCAAGATCATCAAGTCCAGTCCTTGATCCAACATGGCCATGGTTACTAGACCATGGCACTAAGTGCCACATCCAGTCTCATCTTAAAAACCTCCAGGGACGGAGAATCCACCACCTCCCTGGGCAGCCCATTCCAATGTCTGATTACTCTCTCTGTAAAAAGTTTCTTCCTAATATCCAACCTAAACCTCCCCTGGCAGAGTTTTAGACCATGCCCTCTTGTCCAACTGCTGGTTGCCTGGGAGAAGAGACCAACCCTTCCACCCCCACCCCACCCCCAACTCCGGCTACAACCTCCTGTCAGGGAGTTGTAGAGAGTGATGAGGTCTCCCCTGAGCCTCCTCTTCTCCAGGCTGAACAGCCCCAGCTCCCTCAGCCTCTCCTCATAGGACTTGTGCTTGAGTCCCTTCACCAGCCTCGTTGCTCTTCTCTGGACCTGCTCCAGCACTTCAATATCCTTCCTGAACTGAGGGGCCCAGAACTGGACACAGCACTCCAGGTGTGGCCTCACCAGCGCTGAGTACAGGGGCAGAATCACTTCCCTGGACCTGTTACCACACTGTTCCTGATCCAGGCCAGGATGAGTCCTTCAACACTGAGGCTTGTGCTGGTCAAACCCAGTTCTAAAAATTTTTGTTTATCAACTTTTTTAATGTAAAATTCATTAGTTTTCTGTAGAAAGGAGTTTACTGCTTTAAAGCATCTTAAGGATAAGCAAATATTTGATTTATCAGCACCAAGATAGTTAAGTTCATGTTCTTAGCTCCCCTATTCGTCTCCTCTGCAGTCCCAAACAAGCTACAGTAAGATCCTGTCTTAATTTTTCTCTGTAATTTAATACATTTTTTTGCCCAAGAATACTACTAGCAGGATTTCTTACGATCCAAAAGAAAGCGAACCATCTAACACCAGGTCTCTGGAAGGACAGAGAGTTGGTCAGGGACAGAGTCATATGCAGATATGTCAGGAAACTTTTTGGAGGCTTTCATCATGGCACAAAGACACAATTTTCCAGATATAAAACTGTTACTTTCCTGTCCAACTTCTTGATCAATAAAATAGGGTCATTTAGAGAAAAGTATTTTGATCAAAATATTTTCTTAGCTTGTTTTCCTTTTCAGAGCTGAAAAAGTTTTGGTCAACATAACTTAAGTTCAGCAAGATACTAAGTATATTACATAATTGGAAAAAACTACCCAGGCTTAAGTAGAAGCCCTTCTGAACACAAATTCAGCTCTAAGTAAAGCATCTACCCACTAGATGAATGTAGCCTCAATCATTATTATAGCTTCATGGTTATTATGAGGGCTCTAAAAAATTGTAATTGCCACTCGACTCAGCACTTACACAGACCTGCTTTATAACAAGTGTTGTCACATACCACACCTTTGGAATACATCCAAAGAAAAATTATTTTAGTACCTAGGTAAAAAAAAAGAACAGCTAGTTTAACAGACATTACACATTAGGAAAAAAAACTGCCAGAATGATATGATCTTAATGTTCATTATATACTGAAAGAACACTGAGTTATAGCATTCGGAGTTGGTTTGTTCCCTAAAAGCACACCACTAAAAAATAAGAGGTTTCAGAAGGTCAGGAAATATACTTTAAGACAAATATAGGTCTGGTTAATACAATGGACCTGAAGTGATGCTTTTTCCATTGTCATTAATTGTATTTTCTTTCCTTGTGCTAGCAGTAACTTTTTCCTCTTGTAAACAACTTAAAAAACAAACATGCTGCTTCTTTCTCTCTTGGTGCATTTGAAAAAAAATTCTTTATGCTTTTAAGACTAGAATGACATTCTTATTTGTCACACAGAAATGTGAGTAGTCACATTTCCCAATCAGCTAGAGAAAGCTGTGCAACCAAGTAGTATCTCTTATTACCTATCTTCGCAAAGATTGGTATTGAGAGGTATTGTGTAGGCTCAGCCAAGAGATACACACACAGCTGCCTATTTTACCTCCACCAAGCCAGAGAATAAAGGATAACCAGTCACTGTGTTGCAAGCATTCCATCAGATACAGCCTGTACTAACAACACTGGTGAGGTTTTGGGGGTGGGGTTTTTGTTGTTATTGTTTTGGTTTTGGGGGAAGAATGGCAGTTTGGGTTTGGTTGTTGCTTGTTTTCGGCTTTTTTTCGCCCCCTCCTTTTTTGTTTTCATTTGGTTTGGGGTTTTTCTACGTATTCAGACAACCAACAAAAGGCTATAAACTACGGAATCAGATATGTGAAGTATTGTATCTCAACTATCTATTAGATAACACCAAGCTAACAGGAGTCAAACGGTGTTAGTTATCTTATTAACATTACTACTAAATTCCCTCATCTATATCATAACTGTTTGGAAGGTTATTTAAACAATTTCACATAGTGAGGACACAGAGGAAGGACATAAGAACAAACTCTTGCCTCAAGATTACAAGTTCTGTTTGGTTTATGCAATTTAATCAAATTCCGCTGTTTGGTAACAGTTTAAATAAATGTCTCATTCAAGAAGAGTCAACAGAACCTGTACATTAAAAGCCCTGACATCACACAGTTCTGTTTAAAAGTGAAATTTACAGAAATCAATAGCCCACAAAAGGAATTAACTTTGAGCGAGTTGCTTGGAATTCACAAGCACAAGGCTCTAGCTGGGAAAAATACACATATGACAGGACACGATGAAAACCAAGTTTAAGTGTTAGTATCTGCCTTCAACTTGCAAAGGCTGATTTGAGAGTTCAATTTAGTAAGCAGAATCTTAGATGAACTAATAACCATGAATTAAGGATAAGGCTCAGAATCTACTTAGTTTACAAACATATTTCAATGGCTGAAGCATCCATTAAGCAAAAATCAGGATCAGGAGTAACAGCAGACTGAGCTCCTGAGTTAGATTTACAGTATACTCCCATCAGAACTCAGTGATAGGAATTTTTAATTTGTACCTTCTAACCAAAAAGCAAACAGTTGTGAGGAATTAGGGAAATAAGTATGCAGAGCCAGATTAGGATGGTAAATAATATATCTGTAACTAGGATCTTGTTCAAATCATGCACTTACAAGGGCTCTACATACCTTTTTAAATAATTACAATAGATTAAGTTTCTAGCCATGCTTACAAGAAGTAAGATTTCCTAAGCAATTTAGGTGCCAATAAGGTAGATGTGTACTTCAGGCCCTTTTAATACCCAGAGAAGGAGCCAAAATTTAAGGTCTAGAGTCCTCATACAGTGTGCAAAAAGAATCAATATCTCAAAAGTGATCAAAAAACTGCACATGCTGAGCTTGCAATTCATTGAAACCCAGCCAATGGCAAGCGCTCAGCAGTGGGGTGTGTTTGACCTCCTACCTTTGGGAACACATTTTGCAGAGTAAAGTCTTTTAACACAAGGCTTCCAACTTAGTGGACAAATATTTCAACTGACACGATGTTACATAAAGTGGCTACTAGCAAAGCCCAAAACAACAAAGAAATAATAAAAATGCCAGAGTTGGTTTTAAGTTTACAGGGATCCCTTATCTCCTGGTCTCCCCTCAACTCTAGGCTCTTCCACCTTAAAAGCTCTAAGACAAACCCTCTGCTAAATCTTCATTAACAACTGCCTAATGGTGGGAACTGCTGTGGTAAGTATCAGAAGACAGGAAATATCTTCTTACTCCGGCACACAGCCTACCATTGCCAAGAGGAAAATACCCTTCCTTGAGCTAGCTCTGGGTTTAGCCACATGCAGTCCAAAAGGAACTCTCAGAAATTTGGAAACAAAGGTCTAATAAGTCTGAAAATGGGCAAAAAGTCTCCAAAAGCTGAGTACCAAACTCTGCAGCTAAGGACATGTGGGTTTGTTAGTCTTTATTCTCAGCAGTCTTTTTTTTTTTTTAATGCCAAGCTTTTAGCATCTACACAAAGATAAATAAAAATATAGATAAACATAATAAAGATATCTTTGTGATAAAAGTGCACAGTAAGGTCAATACAGTGGAAGCCTCAAAACAAAAGCATTGAAGGATTTGGGGGCTTTTCTGATACAGAACAATGAACAACGTAAGAGATGGCTATATTTGCTGCATCCCCAATTCCCTGTACAAACAAAACACTGTGTTGTTGTGGTTCAATCATGACAAACAAACACAAGGTGAAGTCTAGAAACAATCTTTATCTTATTCAACCAATCTGATAAAATCTGTTTCTCCAGCCTCCCCTTGCTCATGACAATGTAACTGAGTGGGGAGGGAGGGAAAGAGCTGCCTCCACTGACACAGGCAGATCACAACCACTCCAGTTGCAAACTCCTGCTCAGCAGCTGGGCAGGGCGAAGAGACAATTCACATCTCAGCATGTTCCATAATCCCCACTGCCTTCAGCTGATGTAACATCAGTTTATGACCTGAGCTTGTTCCTTCCATGAGTAGAGATCTGCGAACATCATAACCATCTACTCCAGAGAGGGTGATGCAGCTCCTGGCCTCCACATCAGCTGAACTCAAACCAGGTTACATGAGATGCAATCAGGTCATGTCTCATCTGAGACAACTGCAGTACAAGATTTGGAGGATGCTGAAGGGAAGATAAGAGGGATATTTTACAGCCAGGTGCTGAATTGTGCATTCCTGATATATAAGTTGTTCTTGATTCTTTCGATTATTTACTCGATAGAAAAAAACAGTTTCATTACCCCACTTTATGTGAAATAGAGACCCAAACCCATCCTTGCATGAATTCTCCAAGGAAACATTCACTACTTTTTCCCTAACTTCCAAGATTAAATTTCAGTCCAAGATACTAGTTTTGTTTATTTAGTTACAAACACATGGCCCTCATACCAATAGCATAGCTTTTCCCACCCAGCAGCAATGTCCCTTGGTAGTCAAGCCATATTTCCCTCTGCAAAAGCTAAATGGTATTCACTTTAAGCTGATGTTTCTGAAACAACCCAGCTTCAGTAGCTAAATAAGGCTGTGGGTAGGAAGCCTTCAAATTCACATGTGCCAGGTAGGACTTCAACTCCCTTCCTATTGGATCAAGAAGATATTCACTTCAGACACTGAATCTGACAGGAAGAAGCAAGGAAGCTCACAGGAATGGGCGGGAGCCCCCAACTTCTTTCACCAGGAGAGATGTATGTAAAAGAATGCCATCTACCACTCTAGTTTCTCCAGTTTGAGAATAAAAAGTACTTTAAGGGCAGAGTTAAAATAAATAGTCTTTAGAGAAGCAAGAATACCATATCTTGTAAGAAAATATATTTATTTTGAAGTGATACATTCAATGATTTTTTTTTAAAAAACTCAGTTGAGTCACCAAAAATATCTGCACTGGGGTTTATTTGTGTATCAACTATAATGAAATGCCATCTCAGTGTATTTGGAGACAATTTTGTGAAAAGCTTCAGTGTGTTTAATATCTGTATGCATCTGTTACATGTCTGTAAAACAGAGCTTCACGATGCTGGGGCTACAACAGCTACCCCTGTTTAAGGACTTCCATTCCTTTCTTCTTCCTCCAGCCTGCACAACTCTGCTGATGACAATTGCTTGTCGGGTTTGAAGAAGATAAACTGACTAAGCCCCCCACTGCAGCCCTTATCATTTTGCCAAATAAATAAGGTGGTGCCACCCAAGCTCCTACCATGGCACTGTGGCTGGCACATAACGGACACAGAAGCTTTGAATACTAAACAGACTTATCTTCCACAACCAGATATTACTGAGGTGCTCTCTCACTGCATTTGTTAGGGTTGCTTGACTTTAGTATCCAGCTGAAGGAAAGCATTTCCACACAGTTTAGAGGGAGGGAAGAAAAAAAAGGGGCAGTGATTGAGTCTACCAGCAATTTCCCTCACTTCCCCTAGCACAAACATTACATTCATCAGTTACACACCTGCAAGAATACTGAATGCCTAAATCAAAAGAGAACTGTGACACCACTAGATATACCAGTCTCAGAATAAACTAAAAAGAGAAGCCTTTCTCATTTTAAATGTTCTGGAGTTGGGACTGTACCTGCCTATTTAGCCACAGTGCTTGTCAGTAGTGGTCCTACCCCTGGCTAACCTCAGCATTATTTTCTCAAACCCACTTACACCTGCTATGCACTGGGACTGAAACCTAAAGCGTGTTTGAGTGGAAATTGATGGCTCTTCCCTCCAGTAAAGAGCTTCCAGCCCAAACCCTTTGACAAGGATTTTAAGCCTGGGGCTGGGCTGCACACAGCTATCAATTTAGGCATCATTTATATTTAAGAGAATGCAGCAAAAAGCAAAATAGAGTTTTTAACAAAAGGTAAACCTTCTCTGCAACTTGCTAACTTCACAGATCTGACAAAACGAGTTTGTTGACCCTCAGACCCAGGCTTATCTGTTTGCATAGGGGTTTGACCGACTGCCACTGGGAAGGTTTACAGTTCTTTGAGCTTTTTAACTATCACGTTCTAGTATTCTGCAATACTGCACGTGTATTTTGTAATGCCAATACACTAGTTTATAAATTTAAAAATGCAACAAAAATAAGGGGGGAAAAAAGACTGCATGATTCACTTGATATGGGAAGAATTTTTTCTTACATACACACACAATGAAATTTTGTTATATAGGTACACTGAAAATCCAAATGCCTTACGAAAGGACCACTGCAGCACAAATATCAACTTTACCTTTAGTTTAATCTCAAACACATTGTTGAGGAATTCTCTTATTACTATTGCTAATTATTTTTTTTTTATTAAGGACATTAATCTGGAAAACTGGAAAGTCAATATCTCGAAATAAGTTGCTAAGGATATTGCAAAAATTACCCACTTAAAACATTATATAGAGGATACAACTTTATTTGCTGAAGGGGAAACAAGAACTTCATATTAGAATCTCAAAAGTAGAAAGTTGTAAAAAAAAAAACAACCAAAAAAACCCCCCAAAACAAAAACAAAACAAAAAAACCCCAACTAAACCAAACACAAAGATTGAAAGTGGTAAGGCATTGTAGTTCAGGGAATAAAAGAAAGATAATGTCAGCATCACGGTGTTGCAACAGAAGCAACTAGAAACATGTTTCTGTTAAGTACATTCCTCATATCTATACCACACTACATCCCTACTTGCCTAAGAAAATAAACTGGCACTACGAGATTAGCCAAACCACTGACATACTGTAGCCACCACTACCTTCTTTGTTAATGGCAGAGGTCAATATTCCACACCTGGAAAAATAGGTGGAATGACAGACTAGAGATTAACTTACCTAGAGTTTAACTTACCTCGTAAAATAAATATGCAAACTTTGGAGATAAACTTCTACCTTGGATGAAAAATCTAAATCAATTTAGTTCTGCTGTTTGTTATGTTTTAAGCAGAAATTAAGATAAGTGTCTCTGGAGAACCAACATTAAAAAAAAAATAAATTAGACAAGTTAGCAAGAAAGTCATGCAACCAAATACACAAATTAAGTTTTATCATGCAGAAAGAGATCAAAGAGCAATAAAGTGAGTATGAGGCTGGAAAGACTTGAGAGAAGATTTAAGCTTTCATTTAATCAGGAATGAATAGAAGAGCTAGAGTGTGCAAACATTAGGTTGCATAAACACCAATGGAAGAGGGTTTATAGTAATGCCAGTGAGCATAACTAGAACAAGAGCAATTAAACTGAGAATGCAAAAATGTAGACAGAAGAGAGGGACAAGCTTTGTGAGAGCAACTTTAGAATACATCATGTTAATCTTTCAAAGGAAGCAATGGAAACACACTTTTTCAGGAGTTTCAGAACAAGAACAGATAAAAATAAACATACAAGAACTTCAGAGACTAGTCAGCTACTTATAGTCAGAAAGTTGTGTTTCAGAATAAGCTGGTAGCCTAGACTGACACATCTATATAGAAAACAGCTGCACAGTCATACCAGCTCATGGGATGAACGTACCACTTTCACCTGAATTTAAAATTCTTCATTAAAATTGAGCAAAATAGGTGGGTCAGAAAGCTAAGATGACAAACTAGTAAAGAGAAATAATATTGGTAGAAAAAGCACTGGCAAGCACATTCTCAGAGTCCAGGTGAGCAAGCTATCCTGATAGTTTCATGCAGAATTTTTTGCACTGTTGCTAGAGTTATTTTCTGCATTTGGCTGGCCAGGAGCATGGTATGACTGCACTTTTAGGAATTGGTATAAAATTTAATGATCTTATCATCTGCAGGCACCTTTTGGGTAAGGCGGCGCAGGTCAGTATAAAATTTATCTTTTTCAGCAGGGTCGGCTTGGAGAGTTGGCGCATATACACTAAAGAGGACAACATGTTCCTTGTTGTGGAGTGGAAGGCGCAAGGAGATAATGCGGTCAGAGTGACCTATCGGCAGATTTTCAAGTTTAGGGACAATAGAGTTTTTAATCATGAAACCAACTCCTGAGAGATGCCTTTCGGTTCTGGGTTTACCTGACCAAAAGAGTGTGTAACTGGTACCACGTTCTCTAAGGCTGCCTTCCTCATGGAGACGAACTTCACTGAGAGCAGCAATGTTGATGTTGAGACATGACAGTTCGTGGGCAATTGGGGTAGAACTACGCTCAGGATGTCCACTGTCTGCAGTATCAAGCATGGTTCTGATGTTCCAGCATGCAAGTGTCAATTTGGGTACACCTTTGAAGGCAGGTGTATGCCTTTGTCTCTTAAACTTTGTTTGACCGCATCAGAAGATGCCCGTTGGCCATGGTTAACCAAACGAGTACTTTTAGGAGTAAGCCAAGGCCATCACAACAACTGTATTACCCTCACGCATGACCATCAGTCTTGGGCTATGGAGGGAAGCCACACAGGAGCTGTAATCGGTCCACCACACGCACAACTGGCTGCTGATGCAAAATAACGACCGGCTGCAACAAATTCTGTGATTTGCCCTTTTTTCAAGTGTCATCACCATCCTGTCCTTACAAAACTACATAACATACTGTAGTTCATAAAATCAAGATGATTTTTTTTCAGGTAGACAAAGCTGACCAACTGCATAGTTAACTATCTGCGAGCAGTGGGATGCACCTGTTGCCGCAGACGGGCCGCCTGTTGCAAACACCATCCTCACCTCAGAGGAGGCAGGATGCTCTTTGCCCGGCCGAGGCCGTGCAAGCCCTGCTCCGTCCTAAGAGCACCCGACAGGAGCACTGCCCAGCCGGGCCAGCACAAGCCAGCCGGGACGCCTCCCGTGCGGTGCTCGTGCTCCGCAGGCGGTCAGGGAGGGTGGGACAACCAGGAAGGGACCGGCCATGACACAGCGGACCACCCCGTGTCCCCGCGCCTGCATCTGCACCTGCCGGGGGGCACCCACACGCGAGACCCGGGGGTGACACCGGGCGGGACCCGCCGGCAGCAGCAGCCCGGCCACGGGGGTGTGTCCAGGGCGCGACCGTGACGCCGGCGGGGCGTGAGAGCGGGTAACGCGGGGAGGGGAGGTCGGGGACGCACCTGGTCTCCTGGTTGCTGAATTTCTTGGTGACCACCTTGCCCAGATCCAGCCCGAGCCGGTCCGCCACCCGCTGGGACAGGTCGTGGTGGGAGCTGCCGCTGAACAGCACGATGTTCGGCATGGCGGGGGCGAGCGCGGGCCGGCGGGCGAGGTCCGGGCTGCGGCGAGAGGAACAGAGGAGCGCGGGCACCGCGGTGCGGGGCCAAATAGCCGCGGTGCGGGCCCGCCCCGCCCCGCCGCCCGGAGCGGGAGGGACCGGGAGGGACCGGGGCGGGGCGAGCCGGGGGCGCCGCGGGGCACAGGTAACGCCGGCGGCCCAGCGGCCACGGGGGGGCGTTCGGGGGGGCCCTGCCCCTCCTCCGCCTCCTCCTGCTCCTCTTCTTCTTCTTCTTCTTCCACGTCCCGAGCTCCAAGCCCAGGTGACCCCCCAGCTGCTGTCCTGCCTCTGGAGCGTTCGGCCGAGCTGTGCCTTAGGCGTGCAGAGCTCTGCCTGCGCTTCGCTCCCGCACTTGAAGAGAGGCACGAAGGGAAGATCCTCACATGAGCTCGGCTATGGGAATATGTGGTTCAGGTGACACCGTCACCTAAAAAAAGCAATTGTCGAATACAGCTATAGGTAGGTATGTGTTTAGTTAGATCCATATCTAACTAGTTTTATTTACCAGAGCTGTCCTTAAATAACCCACGACCGATTCTATACACACACTGTTCATTTTCCACTGACATGTTTTTGTCGATCGTTACTTAGAAATAAGCTCACGACCAGACTGCTGTCTGAAAACTGACAAAGACAAAAAGGTCTTAGCTTTCAGGTGAGCTGTTTTAGGTTGTATGTATACAAATAAATAAATTGCATTGGATAAGTGACTTCAGAACTTTCTCAGTTTTCCTGCCTTAAGCAAACCTTTGCCTCAAGGAGCAAGGTGTTGAACACATGTTTAATATTGTTCTGTCAGTAGGATAATCCATGACTAAATAAACACCCGTGTTGCATAGTTCACTAGAACAGACAGTTTTAGAGCTGCTCAAAAAGTCCCATCGGTAATTTTTCAACCGAACACTGAATTCCAGTAAGTAACTTTCTCAATTAAAAAAAATAAAAATCCAAACCAAGCAAGTTTATGTCCCAAATCAAATGTTTTATTCAACAGCTGGGTAGTAAATGGTTTGGGTTGGGGAGTTAGGGACTAATAGTTTGTGTTGCTGTCATTCCCATTCTCTGGTGGTCTATATACTTGCATAAATCATAGACACTTCATGCTAAGTATCACATCATTGCAGAGGCAATGTAAACAAGGGATGCAGCTTATGGACAAGAATGGGAAAAATAAGTATTGTGACTTATCACAGCATAATTCCAGAATTTATTCCAGTGTTTGATACATTGCTGATACCTCAGTATATGATAACTGTTTAGTGGCCCACTCACCCTTTGTCCTCTTTGTATTTTCTCTTTATGCAATGAAAAAGAAATTTGTTTAACTGTCAGCACTGTAGGCTCATAAAAGCATCTCAAGGTTAAACCTGTGATTCTTCCAGTTCATACATCCTCTTCAACAACTAATTTTGTGGGCTACATTTTATTCTGAGTTACTTGCAACTCTAAATTTTGTCCACTCTCCTGATTTTGTTGTGATTTTTAATACTGGTTACTCTAAAATCTTTAGCTTCTATGACAGGACATCTCAGGTTCCATTAAGACTGCAGGTTTCAAATCTGTGAAAAATAAAATTTGCTTCTATGACCTCAGGATTATCAGAACAAAAAGCATTGCTAGACAGAAAAGGGAATAAAGGAAAACCATACTTCATTGTTGACTGAAAACAACACTAGAACTTTTAAAATGGACTGTAAAATCAGAAAAAGACAAGAAAACAACTTGGCCTGCCTAGAATTTTTTTAATATATGTTTGTCAATACTGAACCTTACAATGAACTTGGTGATTGTCATGATCCACTCCCTTTTTTTCTCGTAAGGTTACCAGTTAAAACTCTTGTCCTCACATTTAGTACATATTCCATTATTTGCCGGCTTAGTGGGATGCCCAGACAATTCTTTTCAGTCTACTAAGACTTTTGTGCCCAACAGCTAATTAGTGTTTATTCAGTAGCTACAATATAGAAACTGCAGTCATTAAAACTAGCTGTGGAGGCTGTAATACAAAAGAAATAATGCTGATTGACCTGCTGAGTATGATTATCTTTCCTTTGGTTGTGATAGACTAAAACAGTAGCCCAGAATTCAAAAGTTAGTGCCATCCTCACTTGAAGCTTTCTACTATTCTAGAGAAAAAGAAGTCATTTTTTGATTCAATGAGAACAATAAGGAAAATACCTGCCTAACAGCAGAAAGTAAAACTTTCAAGAGGAAATTGCTTTCTTCCTTTTATCATCACATTGTGGTTAGAAACAGTCATGCCCGATATAGGATGTAATAATCAGCAAAGAACAAGAAAATGCTGTTTTCTGGTAACAAGTTGTCAGTAAGTATTGGTCAATTTAGCCAGGACAAAGAGTGAAACAACTATGAGTCAGCTGGACCTGAGAAAGCATATGTAATTCTGCTCCTGCAACAGAAAGCAATTCCAGCAAAGGTATGAGAGCCAAGGAAAAATAAGAGGCTTTTAAATATCAGAAGCAGAAATTGGACTACCAAGAGACTTTGATTTACATAAAACTGAAAAATTTCTGCCCATCTTGCTTTCTCTGCAGTGCAGTTTTGCAAATTGTACCATACAGCTTGCTCTATGATTCTCCTTCCAGTTCCCATACTAAAAATTGCTACACCCTGAAAAAATGTCAAAGTAACTCAGGGCTTTTGAAGTTTTTGTGTCACAATGGCTTCTGACTGTTTTTTTTCTCTTTCTGATTACAAAATATTTTTATGGGAGAAAAAATCAGTTGGGAAAAAAAATCAGCCTTTTAAAAGTGCTGACAATCTGGAAATACAATCTGAATATCGAGGTGCTTCATTCCTTCCTTTCACAGTCATAATTTGTAACAGAATCTATTGACCAATTTCTGCCCTCAGTTACATCATTTAATTATCAAATGTTAGCAAATCGTGGCTCTGGTCTTGAAAGAGTTGATTGTGAAAAATCTGATTTAAAATAAACAGTTTCAGCCTATTTTTGTTGTGTGTATTTGTAACTGTTAGTGTACATTTGAGTGATGATTTCAAGATTTTCTCAGAATCACCCTTAAAAAAAAAATTAAAAAAAGCTAATATTTGCCTCTAATCACATGTCTTCAAGCGCTTTGACTTGAAGAATAAACAGCTACTATTAGAGGCCTTAATATGGAATAGCAGCAGCTGACAGCATTACAGTCACATCTGTCCAAACATATTATCTCTGCATTTTGAGACCTGTGATTCTATTGTTTTCAAATGCTGATCTGGTTCTTCCAAAGCTTGTTCTATCCTGCAAGTATAAAAACATAAAAAGTTGTTAAATGAATAATCCTACTGAGAAAGCGTAAAATTTTGTCATAAACCCCCTATAGTTGTTCCCAGTGCTCAGTAACTTACCATTTTCATCATGATCTGGGCCACCCACAGCTTCCAAATTCCCCTCGACGTACCCAACTTCCACACAGCTCCAGTAATCTCCCTCCCAGCTGTCTTCCAAATCTCCATTGCTTCCTTACTCGGCTCTATGGCTTCCAATAATTTCTAATGTTACCTCTGAATATTTTCTGAATATTGAATATTTCAACTGCTGCTTCTATTTCAGATCCACAGGTCTATGATGTACTGTTCAGCTGCTATTGAAATCTCTTTGATCACTTAGCTCCATTTTTCTTTGTCAGCAGATCCAGCTCCTACTGTCTCACCTACTTTATTCTGTAAAAGAGCTTATTGCCTTCTTACATTTCTTCTGAAGGAAGACACTAAGCCAAACACCTTTTATAAATTTCTCCTAATGTGCATCATAACACACCTTTCTCAGCTCTAATCATCATCTAACATATGCACCTTATACAATGTATGATCAATGGAGAGAAAAGAAAGAATTTTTAAATTTCAGGTTACATAAATTTAACTGTTCACTGCATGCTTTGTTATCTGGATATTTTCACATCAATGGTCAAAACTGTTCTTAGCCCCCTACTTATCTACACAGTGATGTTCTCTGCTTCTCTAACAGATTTTCTCTTAGACTGCCTTTGATTGACCAACAAAAATAAAATGTCTTTTGCTGCTGAGAAACCCAGAAAACTCACCACTATTTTTCCAGTCTAACCTTTGGTGGCCGCGTTTCAACTACAGTAAGCAATCATTTTGTTATTTGTAGCTAGGACAAGTTACAAAACTTAAACATATATGCCACCTCATAATGCTGCAGTTTTCCCAGACATCTTACAAAGTACCTTTCAGGTGCCTTTCAAGATTCTTATATCTAAAACTGTACTATCTGGGTTCTGTTTGTCTTGAGCATAAATCTTCTGCCACATAACAGTAGCTAAAATGGTAAACTGAAAATATTTTTTAGGTAATGTAGATATTGCTATTGTTTTGTTCTAGCAGTTTAGACTGGGATCCATCCATTTGAGTTTCCAGTGAACCATGAAACATTTTAATTTTTGCAGGGAGATGTAGTTCCTACTACTAAATGATTTCTCAACTTTTTCAATGAAAACAACCATATACTGTTTAAATTCCTTTTCTCCCCAAGTGTTTATTTCCAGTTTCTGTAATACCTCTTTCTTTAATTCCTTTTCACTGTTTTTTTCCTTTCTGCCATGATTTTGCCCACTTGAACTCCAAAGGAACAGTAGCTCATAATCTTCATCTGTGAATACTACATCTCAGCATAGTACCAGGGCTTTTAACTCTGATTCCCCCAGTTAGACAGCTGCCAGTCTCAACATCTTCTGTGTTACCACATGCCTGAGTAAATAAAGGCAAGATAGGAGACTAATCTTGGAATTAAACAAGCACTAGGGATTGCACTATTGGAGAAAAAAAGCATATCAATGCCAAGGTAAGGTGGAAGTATAGAGCCGATCTTTATATATCATCCATTCAGGTATCAGAGGCAAAAGACCAAGACTCTCCAGAAGACTGTTTTCTACCCCTCTAAAAATAGCCTAGTTCAAGATAAAAGATCAAAGATTTCTGTTTCTTTTGTAAGACAAAAGCTTGTGCATTCTGCTTCAGGCTAATTTAGAAAATTTTATCTTGTCTCTTATACATTTGATTCTAAGTAGGGGCAACTTAGCCTGTGAGCCTGTCTTATTCTTTAATCTTCTACTAAATGAACATATCACCATGCTGTGTCTCAATTCTGTCAAATCACATTTTCCAAAAGAAAACCATTCTGCATGGACATTTTTGACTGGAAAAAGATAAGGAAAGAGAAGCAAAGAAGAGAAGAAAGTAGATCACAATCTGAGACTGCACTCTTTCACATCATGCTTGCACAACCACAGGCACTTGCTTTTGCCTCTAGTCAGAGGCAGAATGTCAGGTATGTCTCTCTCAGATTTGAGCTGACCCAGTACAGCCTTTCTAATGTTACATTCCTGTGTTCTGACAGTATGCAAATCCAGAATGTCACGTCAAACTAAAGAAAAGTCTCCTTGAGAGTAGATAGCCCCCAGTCTATTTTGAAAGTCACAGGGTAGATTGCTGCGATGCCTGTGATGCTCACTTTACTAACATTACTGCACTACTTCTACTTTCAAAGCAAGACCGTGCATTCAGATTACACAAACTTTCCATCAGCTTTGGGTAAAACTTGCCTAGGGAAGTTTTTAGGAATTGCCTTGTGGTTTCTCTGGCTGTAATTATGCAATGAGACACAAGAAGACTTCCTTGCTTCCACATCTGAGTGAGTATGCCATGTCAGAACAAGATCTGTAAGTGGACAATTACTTATCAACTACCTCTTGATAACAAAAAAGAAGCACACCAAGAGGAAGAGATCTAAAGTTCACTCTAGAAACAAAACAGGACTGAAAAAGAATTCATCTATTACTGAGTCAAAACTTCCATTCTCCTTTGTGTTCCCACAGTATGATTGCTAATAAATATTGCTAGTTATTTTAAAAATTGGCATAGAACCTTAATATAATACCAGGAAAAAGAAAGCTTTTTATAATATTTGGGGGATAAAAAATCCACAGAAAATTGAACTAAGGATTTGGCAAAAAGTGGAAAAATTCTTTTCCATAAATATGCTGAAGAAGGTTGAATCAAATCCACTGTAGTGTTATTATTTGAGACAGCTGTATAAGTTGTGTGTTTTACTCAAAACTGATGTGAGAAATATTTTATTCTCTAGATACAGGCACGTAAATCAAGTTTCACGAACACCAGCATAACAAGTACTAAAAGTTAGATGAAACATAAAAAGACCTGGTACCCCTAATTCACCTTCAGTCATTTCACCTTCAAAATGTTTCTTCATGTTGCCTGTGTTCATATATAAATCAAACCAAATTAAATATATATCACTAATATTTGTTTATTTTTTAATATCTCAGGCTGATTTCAATGATAGCTTCATTAGTTATGTGCACAATTGAACACATGGGGTTTTACTTCATTTTTACTCCAGAGAGAAATTACAGTGTCTTGTGTTTATTAGCTTCATTCTCATTAAAAATAAATTCTTTCATGCCCCATGATCAGGTGAAGACTTATTATGAAGTGGAAGGAAGGAGAGAGAGAGACCAATATAGAAGTGCTGCTTCTGTGGTGCTTGAATTCCCAAGTGAAGTAGGAGCTGCCATGGGCCCGCTGAGACTGCCAGTAGAACTGCTAACCTCCTTAGTGAAAGGTCATTGATTTCTAAGGAGGAATATATATGTAGAGAACATTTCCATTTTAAAGCAGACCTATTTAAGTGTAGAATTTTATATCACGATTCTTAGGAGACACATACTGGTTTAAGGCATTTCTGTTCAGTGTCAGGACTGACAGTTAATTTTCAGTGCTTAAAACGGATTGCTCTACGTAGAAAGAGTGGAGAGGATAGACAAATGTAAACATTCTTAGAATGTGAAATGCTTTTGATAGAGTCTTCCACAGTATCCGATAGCCATAATAGTGAGATGGGTGCTACTGAGGTGAATGATAAGTTGGGTGGAATACTGGCTCGCTCATCAGGCTTGGAGGGTTGTGGTCAACTGTACAAAGTTCAGCTGGCAACTGGTTACCTGCCACATGCCTGAGGGATTAATACTGGAGCTAATACTGTTTAATTTATTTATTAACAACCTGAGCAGTGCAACAGAGGTGCACTCAGGAAGTTCACGCACAATACCAAATGGAGGAGAGGGGCTGATATGCTGGAGGACAGGTCTGCTATTCAGAGAAACTTCAATGGACTGTAGAAATGGGAACCTCATGAAAACCTCGACAAAGCTAAATGGCCTGAACCTGAAGGGCAGTAAGCCCAATACATGCTGGGGACAGACCAGCTACAACACAGTTTTACAGAAAAGGATCTAGGGTTCCTGGAGGAACACACTGAATATGAGCCAGGGATGTGCCTGCGGCAAAGGCAACCTGGGCTGCATTAGCAAGAGTGTGGTAGCAAGCTAAAGCGTTTCCTTCCTCCTCTGCTCACCCCTTCTGGGGCACTGTGCAGACCTTTGAACTCCCCAATACAAAAAAGACACAGACAGACTGGAATGCATTTATCACAGAACCGCTGGGATGGTTAGAGGGACAGCACACATAAAGGAAGAGGAGAGGGCAAGAGAACTGGGCTGGTTCAGCCTGAAGTAAAAACAGAGGAATATTGCTGCTGTCTCCAAACACCTACTGAGAGGATATAGACATGGATATGGATATGGATATGCAGCCAGACTCTTTTCAAAGGTGCACAGTGATAAGAGAAGAAGCAATGGATACAAGTGGGAACATGGGGAATTCTGATCAGAGACAAGAAAACCTATTTCACCTTGGGGTGGTCTGACATTGAAACAGGTTATTCAGGGAGGCTGTGAAATATTTGTCCTTGGAGATAATCAAAACTCACCAAGTCCCTGAGCAACTCAGTCTGATTTGATCTACTTTGAAAAGGAGTCTGGACTTAAAAAGTTCATTAAAACATATACGATTCCATGATTTTAAAAAAGTGCTGATTGATTTTTAAGGCAGTCAAGAGTTAGAACTGCTAGATATCTGAGAGGAGCTATCCCTTTCCTTCCTCAGAAAATGTTTCCTCAGACAATTATAAACTTGTCTGCAGTAGAAACTCTTCTTTGTAGAATCTGTGTAGATTTCATATTGAATCATAACATAAAAATAAAAACCTTGATATTCCTCTCCTGACTCCTCCCGGCCGTCATAACAAAAACAAGAGTGAAGCCAAGCCTAACATGTCCAAGGAGGCAACATCACTTTTGCCAGTAGCCTGAAAATTAGAGGTCTTGTCATCAGTTGAAATATTCTTGGTCTAAAACCATCCAGAGGAGTTTCTCTGCTTCAGAGAGATGCCTTTTTGCCACTGTTTTACACTTAATTAGAAATCTTTCACCCATTTCCAATAGCTCCAATCACCTATACAGCATGGAAGGATCTCTGTGCTAAGGACTTAGAATTGGACCATTAATTTAGATTTTCTATTCAAAGAATTAATGTTCTGCACATAAGTATTTTATTAGTGACAGGTGCTTCAAAATTACAGAAATAATAAGCACCTCTTAACACTAGACTGCAGTACTCCCAAGGCTATACTGTGGACTGGGGAAAACTCCTTACTATTTATTTGTTCCCCACAGGCTTGCCCAGATTAAAAAAAAAAATCAGACACTGCTGTCCAGCAAACTAAAGGCCATTACTAGGGGCAGAACAAAACTGCTGCTAGGGCTGGTCTATCTTCTGTAGGCATAAAAATTTTTAAGTTTATGCAATGCTGACAATCTACAGCGAGACTACAGATAAAAGGACTAATTTTCTCTCTCTAGACCTGAGTATAAGTGCTTGTGTACAACAGAATTTCACTTTCTGCTATCAGGTCTTACACAGTTTCAATACCTAGTTCTAAGTTGTCATTGTTCTCAATGATTGGAACAAAAATAAACTATACATGGTTTTCTTCAGTGTAAGGTGACTTTATGCTTTTCAGCCCTAGTATTCTTATCATTTGGCATAAACATTCTTGTAAAAGTGAGAACCTAACCTCTACATGTAATTTAAGAGAAAATACATTATTATTCAATGAAGAACATCACTGACTAGGTTGGAAATCGGCACAAGTAACAGCTGAGTCAGGCTTTAATTACCTTGGGAAGGTGAGGCCGTTGTAAAAGCTGCTCTAAAAATTTTCTGTGTCTTCATATTTCGAATTATATTTTCCTTCCACACTATGTGTGTGTTTGCCTACATTTTTATCATTTCCCCTTCACACAGTAGGCTGGTGCTCTGTACTCTTATCTGGGTCTGATCACAGTTGCAAGCATACTCCGTTTCAGTAGCACTCCATAAGAGAGACAGAGAAACAAGATAATATGCAATCTTTTTTTCATTAAATAAATCAGTTTCAACCTGATGTAATGCTTTGGTAACATCTCATTTTTTCACAGTTTCAGAACTAAATTCCTGACTGCAAGGTCTATGGGACAAGGCTACTGTTTTCCCCTTATTTTTTAGTACAAAAGTTGTATATTATGGACATTATATAAGATACAGCTATAATGATCTGAATTTCATTACTTCCTTCTGGAGTTG
Organism: Manacus candei; assembly: GCF_025592945.1. Classification (NCBI taxonomy): domain Eukaryota; kingdom Metazoa; phylum Chordata; class Aves; order Passeriformes; family Pipridae; genus Manacus; species Manacus candei. Next base: position 8,509,642 of record NW_026138089.1, read on the forward strand.
CTATGGGATTTTATGCAAAAGGTTATGTAGTCTAGCTAAGCTCTTTATATCCCCCATCCTCCAGGAAAGAAAATCAAATGGAACACTTCCACAAATGGACGTGCACAGAACAATGATCTCGTTAGGGAGAGGGCGCTGTGTTCTCACGAGAAGAAAGCTTGCCAGTTTTCTTCGAGTGTTTCAGCTGAGGCTGGTATGTGCCTTGCCTTTCTATAGGAGGAATTGGTCCCAGCTTTTTGTAGATCCTGAGGGAGGGCTGGAAGATGACTACTATCACACAGTTTTATAAATCTGCTGGATTTTATTCAATTTTTTTCCTTGAAATACAGAATAATCTTTAGGGTACTGAAGCAGAATTGTAGCTCTAAACAGTATTATGCCTTTTTTCACTCTCAGTATCCTTAAAAGCAAGGGAAGATGATGCATCCTTTCCCTTCCATCTTCTGCACAACCAGACAACTTTGCCTCCAGTCACCAGATCACTCAGCAAAAGAGCACTGGGCAAAAAGTATGTAGAGATGTTGCCACTTCTTCCACCTCTATAGACATGAAGCATAGAGGCTAGGTATGAACTGTGAGATGTGGGAGAGGACCTACCAAAGAGCGAAGAAAACTTTTATTTCTACTTTTACCCTTTGCAGAAAACATTCTAGTATTATTAAGTGAACATTCATAAGGCCTTCAAAAGCCTCTGGAATACATAAGAACAAAATACTATTGCTTTTTGGTATTTTGCAGACAGGCCTTATGCTCGTACCTGGACGATTAAGATATAAAAATGTCAATTCAGTTTTATTGCAGAAAGTAGCTTAATCTAGTTTATTGTGAACATGAAGAAGTTCTTCAGTAGTTTTGCAAAGGCAGTTTCAGGCACTGGATTGTTTAACCTATTTTTTATTTTATGTTAATATTTAAATTTTATTTTTATGTATATAGTTATACTGCAGCCAGATTAGAATGGCCCAATTACTTTTTATCTCATTGTCATTCTACAATGTTCTAGCACTGTAGTATGTGATACTGTAAAATAAACATTATTTAGGATTCAGATGATAAAACTCTAGATCATCAGCAAGAGGATCCTTTTAGTCCCATTTCAAACCTAGTGACTCATTATTCTTCAAAGGCAATTTTGGATTGAAGTGGTACTCAGTTCACATCACATTTATTGAAAGAAGAGCAATATTTAAGTAAATGTTACCCACGAAACACGGTGCAGAGGCTGAGGAAGGAATGAAAACAAAAAGAAAAAGAAAAGATGTTCTTACAATACATGAAGAGAAAAAGGGAACCAAAACCAGAAAGAGAAACACTGCTGAAACCTCCATGCCTAAGTTTCAAAAGGAAAAGATTATCTGTAATTCTCAACAGTGACTTGCAAACCACTTGCTTGGATCACAACATAATAGAATGACTACATAAGCCCTTCAAACTCGCCTGTGTTATTTATCTTCTCCAGTCACTGATATCCAGCAGGTCAAATGCCTATTTCTGAGAGCCTAAAGGGATCATTAAAAGCAAAATTATTCAGCAATCGTATTTATTGTAGCAAGTTGAAAATTAGCTACTTTGTGGCTCTAATTTAAAGATAAGCAGAAAAAAGAATGCAAATTTTACCTACCATCCATAATTTTTTGAAAGGACTCAGTGAGACACAAACAGAGAATGCCCAGTGTTCCTCTGTGGGACCACCCGCGTCTCTCCTTGGAAGTGACAACATGCTGATAAAAGTCTAGTTTGACTCTCTTATGAGTTTCCACATGTTTATTAATTTCAGATACAACAAATTGCAACCATGCTCTGAAAACTAAATTAGGTTCTTCCCAGCTCAATACTGCTTCTGAAGCCCTCTTTTGTGCCCTTATATACACCCAAAATGTTTTCGGATGACCCAACCAGATTTATAAACACTGATAGAGTGAGAACACGGGTATTCCACAGTGCACATTTATCTAGTGTATTTAGCCCAAGGGACATATCCTATGGGACAGGAGGAGTGAAAACTATGTGCAAACAGAACAAATTCATATTGTAAATGAAATTATTACATGTGGATGGAGTTGATATAATGGCTCATCCACTATGCTAGAGACTCCTATTCAAGCACGCAGTGTAAAATAAAACTGCTGTCACAGGAGCAACAGTGGGACACATATTGTGGTTATACCCAAAGTAGGTTTAAAATCATCAAAAACACACAAAGCAATGAATCTGAATTCACCTCATGAAATCTCTGACCAGTGAACTAAAAAATATAAAGATAAGACTGCTTTCTTCACAGTCGATGGTGCTTGGTTGTTTCTAAACCTGAACACTTTTCTTAGCAAAAACTATTTAGAGAATTTGACCTTCAGTCACAAATTGTTTTAAGGTGGTGCAGGCAATGAATTTACTATTTTTTGCAAATACTAAGTGTTACACATACTGATGCATGCCTATGCTTGTTTTTACTGTTAGAGCAAAGAAAACATGTACATTTGTTTGAACTTCAAAATCAGAAAACAAACCTTCACATCTCCATAGAGAAATGTAATTCTTCTGATTGGTTCTATTTCTCCAAGGAAAAAAGTATGAAGGGGTGGGGACAGATGGGGGAACGATTTAGTCTGTCTTGTTCTGTCTGTGGTGTGGTTTGGTTGTGGTGTTTTTGTTTGCTTGTTTGCATTGGGGGTTTTTTGTTTGTTTTGGGTTTTGTTTTGTTTTTTTTGTTGTTGTTGTTTGTTTGTTTGTTTTTCTTAATGTAATTTTGGTCATAATTACAGCAACAAAAAACCCAAAAAGCCCCAAAATCTTAGAAAAGAGAGGATGTGTCCTTTCAAAGGTCAGAATTAAACAATTTTCACAAAATAGTATTTTTAAAAGTGATGTTTAAAAAGCAGAAAAAATCAGCATAATGGAACTGACAGTTCCAAAAGATGAACCAATGAATGACATGGATTTACCCCTAAAATTCCTTTCTTGGCCAGATGTGGGGCCACCTACTAATTGTCTGCTCAGACTACAACGCAGTGTCTCATCATGCCAAGATGGTTTTACAGAATAAATCCCTGTCTGAGATGCTTTGCTGATATATTAAGTGATCATATACAGCTTTTATAGCTGTATGGATTTTACAGTTGATTGAAAACTTTAATGAAAAAAACATGAATCACACGAACCAATTTCAAACTAATTTCCCTCTAGATGTTACAGGCAGTAGTTCTTATTGACTTTTTTTTTTAATTATTATGTTAATAGCATTAATAAAATGTTAGTCATTAATGTTTGTCCATAATTCTGCAGAGAATAACTAGCAATTCACCAATGCTATAAGCTTTTGTGATTTGACTCAGTCTCGCAGGCTTAATGGATGTGATTAAATTATTTTATGCAGAGTAAACATTTGCAGTGTTTCCCTTCTTGCTCCTGTCCCAACCTAAGCAAATAAACTGACTGCCAGCATCAGTCTCATGCTTCTCATGTGAAACCTATTGTGAACTTTCAAAGCCCAGTACTGTAAGAGAGAACTTGATGTACTTCTAAATAAATTCACAGATTATTTGCTTAACAGTTTTGAACAATTAAGGTTATGGCCCCAGTCATTTGTCTAAAAAGTATTCTGTGGGAAATTAAATGCAATTAGGGAAGAAAATAATTCTTCCCCTTTTCTTTCCCATTGCTTCAAATGTGTTTCCAGAATAAAGTATTTTCCCCACATCCATTTTTCACTACACAAATAGTTTTTCTTTCTTGGAATTTGAAAAGAATTGTCAGGAAATACTGGGATCCTCTGCAGCTTTTAAAACCTAGGCTATGACACAGCACACTCACTGCTGGAGACATACCTAAAAGCAGAGCGAGATTGAAGATGAAGTCCTGCACTTCTGTAGCCAATGTGTTTCCAAAGGCCCTGGGCTTTGTGATTTCTGCTTCTGTTGATGCTGTAAAAATAATATTGGTGAGATGGCAGTAATGTGCCCACAGCTGCAGCAGACAGATACACTGGGGGTCAAAATTTTTCTTGTTCAGTGTTTCCAAAGGACAGTTGTTTCTTAATCCCAGATCAAAGACCTCATGAGAAAAAGGAGAAGACTGGGGCCTGGTGCTAATGTTCCCTGCCCTAAATCTCACCTCTTATAATGACTTCCTGTACATGGTCTCTCCTATTAGGATATGAACAAACTTTCTAAGATAGACCTGTCTTGCCTACTTAGGCTAGCAACCAGAGGATATGACAAAATTAAGAGCTTCCTTTCAACAGGGTTATTTGTTTGAGGGGTTCTTTCTTCTTGTTAATTCAGTTCCCAGTTGATGACCTTCAGGAGTTACGAAATACAGATGGTAGCAGGAGTAACTAGGACAATTGCCTTTGCTAGGCAGGAGTTTCAACACTTCTGTATACAAACAGTCTCTAAACTGTTCTCATTCAGGGCGGTCCTCAAAATCATGGGTCAGGGGAGCTGAAGCAAACTGGAGGCTTCTTCTAATTAGGGGGCATTAGGGGACTGTCTTGGTGACAAGTTTTCCTTGGCTTGCTGGGAGTTTGCAAAAAGAATTTAGGGTGCTGCTCTTGACCTAGAAAAGCACTTAGGGACAGTTTTTATGGCCACCCATGTCTTTCCTTTTGCAATACCAGTCAATATTAGCAAAGGTGCTTAGCTTCAAAAAAAAAAAGATACTTTTTCTCCCCGGAATTCGTGAAGCTGCTGGAATTCACACTGAGTCAGTGTAGCTAAAGATCTCAAGATGTACCCATTCAAATAAAACTGGGCTATAAAGCAAAGAAATTCCTGCAAATGAGAAGAAAACTGCTGGTAGGATTCATCTCATCAACATCTACATATTTACAAACTAGACTTCTATAATTGCACTAGCACCCTGGACCCCCTACACAGCTCCCATTTAGAGGCGGTGGAGAAAAAAAACCAGCATTTCTCGAGCACAAATAATCTGGCTTCTTTTAAATATCTTCATTAGCATGAGAGGGATTCTGTTGCAGAATTGCCATTGTTTATCTGTTGCCTATAAAGTGAAGGTGGAATGATTAGTATTTGTCTGTTAAATGCCACACTGATTGTTAATGCAAAAACAATGTAGTTGGAGTTCTGTTTGAAAATAAACAGATGCGACAACCAAAATCTCCTTGCCTTTCACTGTGACAAAAGATGCATCCATAAATTTAGAATGAGTCTCTTTAGGTCCAGAAGTGGCAGTAGAATAAGTAACAAAATGAATAAGCAGAGTCAGTTCATCTCACATTTTTAAAAGTATATTCAGTTAAAATAATCTGTACCAAATTTTTATATTTCCACTTCATCTCCATTTAGGCTGATACAAAACAGATGCTAAAATCTTTGAAAAAGTTCAGATCTTCCTGTCACTCTCATAATTTGCATGCAAAATATTATGTCTAGGATTTTCCTTAAGTGATTTCTGTGCTTTTTCTCGATTGTTCTAGCTCTTGGAAGAAAGATAAATATGCCCCTTCTGATTTGCTTGTTTAACCTGATAAGGTACTAAGATTAATTTTTCTTTCATACACTGGCTAATAAGGAGACATTAGCAATCAGAAGATAGTCTCATTAAGCATTTGATTCACACTGGATAGAGAATGTAGCATTACATTTCTCTAGCAGCATTGGCCTCATTCAACAGATTTTAATGAAGGATTGATTTTGATGCCATCTTTAATGAATACATGAACTAAAAGATTAAGTCTTTCAGTCAACCTTATGTAAGACGCTGAAAATAATTGAAAAGCTTAAAGTGACAGACTGGGACAAGACTAATGTAAAGAAACCACTGAAAATATCAGGCTGTCAATATGGCTATCAAATATTGATTGAGTGCTTGCACAGAAAAAACAGAAGTGAATATTCATTTCAAAATTAATTAGGATATATTCCAGAATGATCATTGTTCTCCTCCACACTTTGTATATACTCAAGAGATGTCAATAAAGCCACAAAATACATCTAACAAGTGCAGATGCTGCTGCTTACAGGATTACCTGTTCAAACTGGAGCAGCATCTAGTTTTCCTAGGTAGCTTTAGATAATATAGAATGAGAAAAGACGACTGAAAGCAGCACCACAATTTAACTTTAGATTTTTGCATCTTTTCAGAACGTAATCTCTACATTCTAATCTTCTATCACGAGATTTTTTTTTTTACTAAACGAAAAATAATTTAGAAAAATTATTTTTCTTATTTTCTGTGTGCTTTTTGTTAAAAGTCATGTCATGATTTATGTATCAAACCTGAATATGTCAGAGATAAGATATATTTGCCAGTTTGAATGAATTTTCCTTCTATAATAAAAAGTCTTGACAAAACTAAATTTGCCATTTTTTTTATCTGTAACTATTTCTTTGTCATGCACTATGACTTACAATATTCTTCTTATGACCTGATAGTTTTATCTTTTGAGGTCAGATAGTGATATTGCAGCAATACATGAGGGTGAGCTGTATATACAGAAAATAATGGGAGAGCTTAAAAGTTTTTCCTTGTTGTGAACCAGGTAGGTCTAACTTAGGATAGCAGCAGTGAAACAAATATTTAAGTAAAGAATCAACTTTTCTTTTTACCTCCCAATTGAAGTGATTTTTTTCCTTCTCTGTGTTTCTCCATTCTTTAGTCTAATGGGCCTTACAGACCTACACAATCGATGAGACTGTAGAACAGGAAACCTTTGAAATCACAGTCTTGGAAAAACTTATTTGTAAATAGAGACACATACACGCACTTTGACAATCCGTGCAAATATCTATTCATTTCTACAGCAAAGAGTACAGAATATTTCAAGGTAGATACAAGACAATTTATTTCTTGCTAGTTTTTTCTGTTGATCATTTTATACTTCGTATTACCTTTCATTCTTTGTTCCCATTTCCATTTAACTTCTTCTCTTGTTCAAAATAAAAGTGCAGAAAAGGACAAATGTCTGTATTCAAATATTTGATTTCATTTTGATTCCTGCTTTGATTTCTGGAAGACTTGAGGTAATATTAGAAATATATTACACTGTTTCTTTTTTCTTCCCCCAACTGAAATCTAAAGATAGTAGACTGACTGTAATAAGAAGCTGTCGAGCTTTCATATTACCTGATCTAGTAGACAAAAAGAAAACAAATTTTTCATTTAATGCTTCAACACATGCTTTACTTGAATGCATGACTGTAAAAAGAGTTTTATTTTTCTTGCAAAGAATTGTCACAGTCTTTTCTCAATTCCACTTGCAGATATTTAATGTATAACGGAACTAAGAGATTGGCTATGAAAATAAAATAAAAGACTCAGTCTTACTGAGTGAAGTTCTCCTGGTGAAATCAGGAACTTTTTAATGAAAAAAAATATTTTAAAACGTCTCTCTTCAAAGAACCCTTTTTTTTTGAGAATCACCATGCAGCAACCAATGCTCAGTAGTGGCACTGCTGTAATACAGCAGAGATCTTGAAGTACCCTAGACCCTTCAATATGAACACATTGGCTGTACCTGCCTCTACCTATTCCCCAGCCTTAGTTCACACTTTTAAATGAAAAAATGGCATGAGTTTTTATATAATACTGGAACCATTTTCAGTCACTTTCTTCCCCATCCTGCTTGGAAAAATGGGATATTCTACTTGGATGGACCACACAATTCAATGCTGCAAAGAGGTTCCAACGGCACCGAGTCCCCATCCTCACGTCTGAAGTTCTCATCCTACTTTTCAGTTTTGTCTGCTTTTCCCCACCACCAAGCTTTGCCAATGTTTCATCTGCTTGAAAAAAAATTTAATTTTTGTATTCAATACTTCTGGTTTGCTGGGACTGGCAAAGCTCCTAGGCTGTGCTATTTTTAAGAATGAAAAGTGACAACAAGTTTCTTTGCTAGTGTTCTTTTTCTGCTTCCTCTGGGAACTGTCTCCTTGGGATTTCAGGTATCTTTAAATCTATGTCACCATCCCTCCCCAACTGGGCTTTGACACGTTGCAGGAAAAACCCAATTCTTTGAGAACCCCCTAAACTCTGCACCTTTGTTTTCCTTTGAAACATTGAAATAGCTTTAAAGCTATTCATGTGTCTGATGAGTTTTTGGTTTATGGGCTTCATTGTTCTGTTTCTTTGCTATTTGTGAAACAGAAATGTCCCCAGCTTAAAAACACCATCAATATTACTCTCATGACAGCTTTCATCTACAGCTATGTAACTTTCTCATTTTGCCTAGCACAGCTGTTTGGCATACCTGTTGTTAAAGGCACACTGAACTTAAGATAATTGCAAGACATCTGCTCTTTCTTCACAGAGTTCCAGAAGCCCATCCCTTACTACAAGACTTTTTCTACATTCCAATGAGATATTCTGGAAGTTCAGCCAAGTTCAGTTTAAGACCCAGTCTTAAATAAAATCTTCCAGACAAAATCCTCCAAGTCAAAACTCAAAAATTATACAAAAAGTTAAAAAGAATGTAACTATGAACACTGGCTGCAAACATTAACCACGCTATTGACTAGAAGTTCTCACATATTCTCTGAACTCTTCTACAAGGATACATAAAAGCACTGGGCTTTCGGGAACACCACCACGAATGGGCTAAGAACAGCAGACTTGCTTGTCTGTGTACTGGGGTTGTGTACAGAGGCAAAGCCATGCACCTGTAGAGGAATAACCCCAGGTACCAGTACAGCCCAGGGGACAACTGGCTGGAAGACAGCTTTGTCGAAAAGGGGGTGCTGAAAGCAGGAAGTTTAACATGAACAGCATCCTTGGCTTCATTAGCAACAGTGTGGCCACCAAGCCAAGGCAAGTGCTTCCCTCCTCCTCTGCTCAGCACTCATGAGACCCCTTCAGGGGTGCTTTGCAGAGCACTGAACTCCCCCGTGCAAGAAAGACACTGTCTCACTGTAGTGCAGCTATCACTGAGCCACTGGGATGGTCAGAGGGACAACACACAGGAAGGAAGGGGAGAGGCTGAGCAAACTGGGCTGGTTCAATCCTAAGAAGAGAAGACCCAGAAGGATACTCCTGCTGTCTCTAACTATATAGTAACTACCAGTAGGTTATAGAGATGGTGGAGCCAGACTTTTCAAAGGTACACAATAAAACAGGATGAGAGGCAATTGATAGAGGCTGAAATATAGGGAATTCTGATTAAAGACAGGAAAATCTGTTTCGCCTTGAAGTGGTTTGACACTGTAACTGGTTCCCCAGAGAGGTTGTGAAATATTTGTCCTTGGAAATACGAAGAAATCAGTTTGTCCCAGAGCAACCTGACCTTCAAACCTCAGTTGATGCTGTGACTCTGCATCTCAGATATTGCAGGAGTAAGGCCCTATGGCTGAGCTCTCCTTCATGGGATTCAGAAGGCATAATATCTGTTAGTCGCGTACATAATTTGAGTGATGACCTCATGTGACTGGGAAAGAACCTCTTATGACATCCTTTGCTTTTTATGAATCTTGCCTTCAATGTGGCAATTCTGTGCCTCATTTTCACACTAGAAAATTATTTTGATTGTTACTTTTCCCTCTTTTCTGTCTTTAACTCTACTGCAAGTCTCCAGTGTTTACAAAAGAAGTGTAGAAAAGTGTAAAAATATTTTGGTCAGTAGAATTAAACAATATTTTCCATTTGGTGATAGAAACATGCCCAGAAACATGGATCTCAATTGTAACTCTTCTGTACTTCTCCTTAAGTGAAATTTTCCCTCTTTATTTCTTTACACTACAGAGCCTTAGTGCTGTCTACTCTTTTATATGGATCCGAATCATGGGTCATTTACTGCCAACCACCTGCAACTCCTAGAATGCTTCCATCAACACTGCCTCCGTACAATCCTAAACATCCACTGCTCAGATTATGTGACTAATATATCTGTTCTAGAACAGACAGCAGTTACAAGTATTGAGGCCATGTTGCTGAGAACACAGCTGCACTGGGCAGGGCACGTCTCAAGGATGAAGGACCACTACCTACATAAGATCTTACTTTATGGTGAACTTGCCACCAGCTACCGCAAGAGAGGAGCCCCGAAGAGGAGATACAAGGACTCCCTGAAACAACATCTCAGCCTTGGCCACATTGATCTTTATCTTTGGTCTACTCCGGCCTCTAATTGGGAGGTCTGGAGACACACCATCTATAACGCTGCTGCTTCCTTTGAGAACGCACGCAGGATCACCATTGAAGAGAAAAGACAACGCAGAAAGAATCGTGCCTTGCCGATGCCATCCAAGGACTCTTTCTGCTGTGCCTTTTGCAACCGGACGTGTCTATCCCACATTGGCCTCTTTAGCCACCAGCGTGCTTGTAGCAAACGTGGGTAAAGCTCTTCCCAAATCTTTGTTCGTGAAGCCCAGCCATGATGATGATTTCTTTACACTAAGCAAACTCACTTTTGAGGTACTTTAATATAGATTTGACGACATTTTTATAGGACTGTTATTTTGTTGCTGTTTTTGTCTTGTATTGGTTATTTGTTTTGTTCGGTTTTGTTTCATTTCATTTTGCTTTGGTTTAGGGAGGAAGGTGAACATAAAATTTAGGAAGAATCAAATATCATTCAGGACTAGAAGTGATAGAAGTGGGATAAATGTGCAGTGTCAACAGATAATGGTAACAACCTTAACTGCTGGCACTAATCAATGCCAGAATGATTAGGAGCTACTGATGTGCTGATACTGAAAAATGTAAATGAGATCATATTATGTACATATGAGGTACTGTCAGTAGAGATAAATGATTATCAATGGCCTGATTAAGTATATTCTGAAGAATCTCCTATATCAAAATGTTAAAAGAGTTTGCTGACTAGGCTAAAGTAAACCAGAGGGAACCTAACTCTGTGAATTGGAAAGATGCTATCAGAGGTTGGAAGAGAACTGTTTAAAAGGCCCCAGTTGCAACAAATATAAGTATTGTTTTAATATGGAAATAAAAATGAAGTTTGTAGCTATGGAAGGAGCGAGGTTGCAGAAGAGCTATCCAGGAGGAACAGGTACAAATCCTGTGTGAATATCAGTAGAGTATGTAAAGAGATTTGCTGGGGATCTGTAACTCTAGAAAATTGCTTTAAAAATTCACTAAAAGTATCAGGAAACGTCCTAAGTCAAGCACTCAAAAGTTAGGACATTTCAAAATTAAACCTGTCTTCCTCTGAAAAATTGTATTGCTGTTTCCCATATGTATGATTTCCACAGCACTCTTGCTCACTGCACAGGCACTAGGATGTCAGTGGTATATGAAGCAGTACCTGTAGAAAGAAAAAGTATGTAAAGAAGACAGTATGGTAACTGCCTTCTATATAACCAGATATGGTTATACAGAATGGGATTCTACTCTTTTCTCTGTCAAAGAAGCTGTTATTTCTAGGATGGCTCACAGCATTCTCTATAGTTTTCTGCCTGCATAACACAAGAGCAAAAAGCCTCTGTTTTTTCCTGATGTAAACCAAATCTCAGTATCGACACTTCAACATTTTTCACTAAGTGAAATGGGGAAATCTAAAGAGGCAAGTGCTGATCATTGTTTTAAATTAAGGGAACAATTATTCACTCACAAAACAATTTGCCTTAATAAATTAAGGATATCGTAATAATATCTATTTTTCAATGTTTATTCCATGCAGGTTTCTTCCAACTTTGAATAAAATAATATGGGGAATTAGGGTTTGGGGGTTTTTTCAGTCTGTTTTACTTTCTGATCTTCATACAAGAACCACCATTATGCTCTGATTGTCTATTTGCAGGACAGCTCATAAAACAACTTCAAATTAATTTAAATTAATTTCATTTTAGGTTTGCAACCTCTCTTTTTTTTCTGTTTGCAAAGGTATAACTCAAAAGGGGACTGTCTCTCCAAGCTGCCAGCCAAAAACTAGGTCAGGAAGTGTTCACAGGAGCAAGTGTTACAGTAACTCTTGTATCGTAATGATTCGAATGGAGCAAGATTCATGGGGTCCAGTCTTAGAAACCAGTTGCCACAGGTTGGGAGACTTTGATAACATTTCTGGATAAATTATTAATAAAGAAACAAACAAACTAATGTTTGCTCTTCAGATTGCTCCTACAACATTTTGTGCTTTTATTCTGCAGCATTGAAAGAAGGGACATAAGTTAATTAACAACTGTTTTACTAGAGTCCCACTGACATCACTGATGATGCGCATTCAAAGCAAAAAGCGAAGAGGTCTGGTTTGCTTTTGATGCAGTTCTCTTCTGAAGAGCTGGCAGAATACTTCAAAATCATCAAAATGTACTTTGGTCTTTGTCAACAAACACTGCTTTTAAAACAGTTTAACCTTCAGGCAGATATCCTACTTGGCCATTTTGAGCTGAAAGAGATTTAACGAAAGCTGTGAATATGCAATGTGAGTAGTTTCACAGAAATTGATGTGCATCCTAAACAATAAATGTAAATAAACAGCTGTTACATTCCCATAAAATGGCCCATCTGAGAGTGTGAGATCCATTTGTACAAAACCTCAGGCTTTGAATTGGAATGTAAGAACTATGCAAGGATTTTGTGCACTTCTGCCAAATTATCAACATATGTTCTAAGAAAAAACATGGCATTTGCCTAAGAAAAGGGAAACAGTCTTTTGACTTCTCATTTACAACTATGGCATTATTCCTGAAATAATGTTTCACATTCTCCATCTGCCTCTTTTTCTGCTATTTATTACTGGTAGTATTTACTAATACTGACCTGTAATTTACTTGAAACAGGATTTAGAAATATGAGAAAAGATCTAGTTGTGAATTCTGCCTACTGTAAATCTTGCAAAATACAATTTATTTAATTTCTGTACAAACACTAATGAGGATTCAGAAAGATCTATTGTTAAACTGTGAACAATTATGAAGTGCTGTTAATCGCTCCTATTTAAGTATAAGGCTAAATAAAATATTGAGATTTATGCAGAAACTAAACCCTCCTTTTCAGTTTACCAAAGCTCATTGCTTTATCTCCAGCACTGGTGGTACGAAGCACTTAGGAAGGCCACATGTTGCACATGTACAAGGAGCTCTGACAGACAGTGCAAGGTCTGAGCATTCAGAGAGACTGAGAAGGCTGGTACATCCCAATTCGAATGAGTACAGACATGATCGTGATAAAATCAACATTAAATTGTAGAGTATTATCAAAGTTATTCTTCCATGCTTTCCTCTACTGGCTTGACTATGCTTTTCAAAAGGGCTAACAGGATACCATGACATAAAAGTAGGAAGGGAAAACACTATGAAATGAATGATATATGTTAAACAAAAAAACCAACCAACCAAAAAAAAAAAACCAAACACAAAACCAAAAACAAAACAAAACAAAAAAAACCCCAGGAAAACATAGAAAGCTTCATGGACATTTCTCAGCTAAGTTCTTTCATTTACTGGCTGTAAGAACAAAAAACTTTAAACATCTACAAGGCAAGCATGAAGATTTGAGCTGGTTAACTTGGACCCTTATTAATTGATCAGAGAGAAATGGGCATTTCCAAGATGTGAATTCACTTACAGATTTTTGATCTCTACTTCCAAGTGATATGAGTAGCATCTAGCAGTGCCTACTTCTCTCCAGTTCAAAGGAGCCCAGCATGACCAGTTCACATTTTGAAGACCTCCAATAAAAACATCTCCAGTTACTTAAATGAATCCTAAATTTTTCTCTTGCCCTAACCATATTCTGCTAGTGAACCAGTAAAAGAAATTTTGATTCAAGAACCTCATATGCATTTAAGCGCACAATATTCAGCTCTAGCAACTCAAAGAAACCCTTTAATATCAGTAGTTCTGGAACAGTTTCTTACTGTGCACTGTTTAGTGAGCTATAGCTTTACTCTTAAGCACCTTTGGTGGAATTCATATTTTGTTCAGTCTTAAATCAGCAGGACGATCAAACAAAAGACACCAATTTCAGAATAACGTGGCATGAAAAATATGAAAAGTGATCACACAAATTTCTCCAGTAACTTCAGATAAATTTTCCTCTGAATTCTTATTAAAACTTCGAAAGCAAAACATTAAGAAATGCAAGTATGAATAAGGCAAACAATTAAAACAATTAACAATTGTTAATTGTTAACAATTAAAAAAATAAAAATTAAGCAAGAAAAAAATCTGAAAATCTGGGATATGTGTTCAAACTGGCTAAACAACATCCTCAAACATACTGGAAACAGCTGCACATCACTTGACTTGAATGCATTTCTTCTGGAGAAACAATGTGCTTGGTGCCTTTCAAAGCACTTTGTTGACTCAAAGATGGGAGGTATACTCAATTCAGTGATGATCACATGCCACTAGCAAAAGTGACAAGTAGGTGACCTTGACAAATACTAATTGATGTGAGTTAAAATTTAAAATATACAGTGTGAAGAAAAACGGGGGTTGTGAGGGGGGAGCAGAGATCTTCATATATTCATCACTAAGATGAACTGGTTGTCTAGGCTCTCTATACTGTCAACAGAAAGAGAGAAAAAAAACACATCCAAGAGGTGATTTATCCCAGACATCTTTGAATGCGCCTCTGGAGATGCCTCTTTCTCTTCCTGCATTGACTAGAGAGTTTTTCCCTGATTTATACATGATACCCAGCATTTAGACAATTAGAGTCAAGCAAGATGAATTCTGCCCTGAGGAAAAAGGGTCCACTGTAACTCAGGAGTTCATCAGTTTTAATTCATTAAGGAGAAAGAACTGCACATAATAGTAATTCACAGAATGACTCTAAGCCACCAGTGCGCTTCAGGCATGAAAGGTAAAAGGGATCCTGTGATATGCCAGACAAGAAATTTTCCATAGACAGAGAAGAAGTATTACCACTATATAAAGAAGGGTCAGATCTCATCTGGAATTTGATGCACCAGTAACAGAAGAGACCTATTTAAATCAAAAATGTAGTATTAGAACTAGCTTTTTATCCTAGGCTTTGGCAAGATATTAAAGGCAATGATGTTCTGGAACAGCCATCTACAAAGAACGACTATCAAAACCCCAAGTGCTTTTAAGACAGGTCTTGATGCTGCCTGTCTGCACTGAGAAAACACAACTAGACTCAGTGAGAAGAAGGCATCTTTGAATCCAAAGGTACTATTGGCATAAGAGATATAAACAGTGCAAACTTTCTGCAAGGAAAAAGACTCTCAACATATTAATGTGTAACTTGTGAAGTACAAATAAGGACATTCAGGAGGAATAATGTTATTTTAAACAATTCCTTTTCAACAAACTTTGCAAAGAAAACTGTGTTTTCCTGAATTTCAGAATAAGCAGGGAAGGAAAAACAAAGCTTAAAAATCAGCAAATAAATTTAAAACCCCCAACCAGGCCACAGTATGTTCCAATGTGTTTTTTTTTTTAAATAAATTGCCAGTGGGAAACTCAGTTACATAAAATTCATTTTCTTTTAAAAATTTTTAATCACAATATTACAATTGTAATAGGAGACCTCAAACCTATACTGACTGCACTGATGTATTGTTTTACATGCAAGACAAACCTCTGTGTAGGATCAGTTTTCTTTTCATCATCCAGTAGTTAATTTACTCGTTTATGTGGTCTTTCGTACAGCAAGAGGAGAGAGAAGAAACATCGAAAACTATTTTTTTTTTTAATCAGTAAGACTACAAGAAAAAAATCAATGAGAAAAAAAGAATAGCAATGGAAATTGCTTTACAAAATGTGAAAAAAGATTTAATTTGCAATCTTACCTTCATGTCATGAGCAGAGCCATGTGGGCTGAGCAGGTTGCCTCCTCAGAGACACAACACGACAGGCTCTTCACAACATCGAGTTTTGATGCAGGTCCCTGAACCTTTCCATCAGATGCAGCTTTTTCTTTATGGAGGGCATGCTGCCAGGAAGCTCCATAGAAGCATCTCCAAGTCAAAGGTTGGTTTTTGGTTTTGTTTTTGTTTTGTTCCAGACACATATTTTACCTGAAGTCCTATCAGTGTACAAACTGAAACAGTTGAAAGGCATGTCCTCATTTGTTCTGGTGAATACTTACCCTTCCTGACTCCTCAAGGAATGCACTGCTGCCTTGCTCTCATAGTTCTTCCATTTATTTAAAGAAGATTATTTTTTAATATGCTGTTTCAGTGATTTAAAGAGAAGATGCTGCAGTAAACTTTTTACTTTCTAGAAGGCAGGAACAGCTTTTAAAAGTAAAACATTATGAAGTATCCCTGATGAGAAACATACATCTCTTTTTAAGACATGGTTTTCAAGTGTAAAAGAGTTAACAATTAAAAGAGGGAAGAATAAAATATGAAATAACAAGATCTGGTGGGGAAAAAATGTAAACCAAGAAAGATTAAATATAATTATCTGAAATGTATGAAAGAAAATTGAAATCACAGTTATAAAAAGCCAAAATTCAATATGATATTGAATTTTGTATTCAAGTGTCTAATCCAAGTAGTGTCCTGCATAGGTAACAATGTTTCAGAGACATTACATTGTTGAAACTTGACTAAGTGACTGGTTGCTTCAGGCAATGGTTGTTCAGCATTATTATGGAAGGAGAAACTCAGCTGTACAACTAGTTGTACAGCACTTGTGTCTATAATTTATTTTCCTGTTCAAGCGACCTGTAGCAGAAGCCTTAAAATAAGTATTCATCAGGGATGGAAAACATTAAAACTTTCCAACAAAATGTGCTGACTTTGGACTAGAACTAGGAGAGGAAGTACAGGCACTTCTTTCCTCTTACTACAGAAAGCAGTAGAAGACAAGCTGGAGAAGTAAGCATGGGTTTATGTACTTGGAAAAGTTTGATGTTGGGGCTATTTTTTCTGGAGGTTGCCAGTTTTTCAGACTGTTTGTGAAGACTGAAGGAGTATCAGAAATTGCTGAGGATAAAAGGATGATCCATTTCAGCAAAATGACAGATTCAGAAATGCTTCAGGCACCCACGATGTCTGCATTGCTGACCCAGGGACAGACTGGATTCTCAGCTGCATCTGTGGCCATTTCATTGGCAATAGAAGAATCAAAGTAAAACTGGATCCTTTGGCATCCCTTTCAGCAAAAACCAGTCCTGGCCATCTGAAAATGGGATTCCCAGGAGGTGCTAAGGTCTCCTCCTTCCATGGAGGAGACTTCTAATTTATATTAAGAAACTCAGAATTTCTACTGAAACCAAAGCCTGGAGTACTGGCTAAAGCCTTCAGGTTGTTACCATTAATGTCTAGATACACCACTTTCAAACCTGTCCTACATACAAACTTACAGTTTAGTACATGAAAAAGAACGTTTACAAGGATAAACCTGTTGATGACATTTACTGTCACCTCATGCTGAAAGGCATAAGCAATATGGAAGAACTTTTACTTGTTTTACTTGTTGTTACCAGTTCTCCGCATATTCAGTATTAGAGGCAACTATCTTCTCTTGGCCCTTTGCTTATAGTAAGAAACAACAATAATCTATTTTATTATTATAAGTTTAACTCAGTCTTTGTTGCTACAGACAGCTGTCGCATTATCCTTTACAGTAATTCACTGGTAGAATAGAGAACAGAGATTGGTCTTCAAGAAAGAAACATACCTTACCAGTAATTAGTCTTCTTTAGGATGCACAGTCTATAAAAAAATCTGTTCTGAAGGTACACCTACACCTTAACACTCCAGACTGCAAAGATTTTCCTTTTGCAGTAACCACGGATCATGTATTCACACTGTTGTCATCACCTTTGGCACAATGGCATTAAAAAAAATGTATCATACCAAAAATTGTTTAAATTCCTTCTCAACCACAAAGAAATGGAATAAAACATTGAAAGAAAACCATGCTAGTAGAGCTCAGGATACCTTCTCTCTTTTTTCATTCTCAAATTAATTTCCGCATTCACTTACACTGTGAGACTTCATAAAATTTCCTGCCACGAATTATCTAACAGAGGTTCTTGATGTCCCTCATGAAAACAGCACTTCTAGAGTGACTCTACCAAGTGCTATTGCAGCTCTTGAGGCAGCTTATCAGAGATGGCACAGTGTCTGGGGAAAGAATGGCATACATATAGCTGTTCAGTTATTCACCACTTTCACAGAAGCTGTATACTCAATTGGAAGTATCAGTTCCTAAGTTTTATAGCAAATACTGAAACACCAAACATCCATCCAACTGCTGGATCTCTGAGAGATATACACAGTCTGTAAATTCTGAGAAAGCCTGGAATGCAAATATAAAGCTCTTTTGCTATTAAAGGTAAAAAATAAAGCATGTTTCTTATAAGGAAAACATAAAAAAATAAGTGATTCTAAAGACACCACCTTCACCAAAAATGATGGCTGCATCTTAAGAGATAGGTTATCTTTGCAGAATAAGGTCAAAGAAGGAATCACAGGGTTATGAATTTCTTCCTGAAAGAAGACACAAATGAGAATAAACAAACAAGAAATAACTTGGTTGGCCATTGAGAAAAACTGAAATACTTGTAGGTAACATGTGTCTAATATAATGTATTGAGAATAGAAGATGGCTGCAAGTGCAGGTACCATAAAGAGCAAACATCCCCCAAACCTGAGCAATAAGGTCCACATAAACCCAGTGCAATGGGGCAACCACTTAAAAACAGGAATGCAGAATATTTTCTTAGTGGAGAAGGAAACATAACACATTCCTTTTTACTCTTCCTCACATACTCAGAATAATTTATTTTTTTTTTCAGAATGATAGAATGAGCTTTAAAATGCAATTAAGTATGTCCTATTGCATAAAAATGTTCTACAGTCTCTTCTCATAAAAGAAGTGCACTTCAAAGTCGATACTGAAAGGTTTACATTTCAGCATGGCTAGGCTTTGCGAACGAAGATTTGGGAAGGCTCTATCCACATTTGTTACAGGCACACTGGTGGCTTATGAGGCCAATATGAGACAGACATATCCAATTGCAAAAGGCACAGCAGAAGGACTCCTTAGATGGTGTATTCTGCAATACACGGTTCTTTCTGCATTGCCTTTTCTCCTCAATAGTGATCCTGCGTGTGTTCTCAAAGGAGACAGCTGCATTATAGATGGTGTGTCTCCAGGCCTCCCGATTGGAGGCCAGAGTAGACCAGTTATAGTGATCAATATGGCCAAGGCTGAGATGTTGTTTCAGGGAGTCCTTGTATCTTTTCTTCGGGGCTCCTCTCTTGCGGCAGCAAGTGGCAAGTTCACCATAAAGCAAGATCTTAGGGAGGCGGTGGTCCTTCATCCTGGAAACGTGCCCTGCCCAGCGCAGCTGTGTTCTCATCAACATGGCCTCTATACAGTACCACAGTCTACTAGATTAGTTTGCCTTCCCTTCCACCCTAATGAAATCAAAGATTTGCTCCCAGATCTCATGAGCCAAAATTTCCTCTCCCCAGAATCTATTGCTTCACAGTCTCTAAAGGAAGAGTTTTTATTGAGTCTAATGCAATTTCAGATTTTACCTTGAGAACACCTATAGGAAAATGTAATTACTATTTTATTTCTTTAATTTAAGTTTATTTCTTTTAGATTAGATTTTAATGATGAGTGCCTCAAGCTCTCTATTGCTTTGGCCAAATCTAGGTCTGAAAAGAGAATCACAGAATATGCCAGGTTGGAAGAGACCCACAATGATCACCAAGTCCAACCTTTAGCCCTGCACAGGACCATCCCCAAGAGTCACACCATGTCCCTGAGAGTATCATCCAAACATTTCTTGAACTCTGTCAGGCTTGGTGCTGTGACCACTTCCCTGGGGAGCCTGTACCAGTGTCTGACCACCCTCTGGGTGAAGAACCCTTCTCTAATATCCAACCTAAACCTCCCCTAACACAACTTCAGGCCATTCCCTCAGGTCCTGTCACTGGTCACCTCAGAGAAGAGATCATTGCCTGCCTCTCCTCTTTCCCCTCACAAGGAAGTTGTAACTGCAATGAGGTCTCTCCTCAGTCTCCTCTTCTTGAGGCTGAACAGACCAAGTGACCTCAGATGCTCCTCATAGGGTTTCCTCTCAAGGCCCTTCACTGTCTTCCTTGCCCTCCTTTGGACACTCTCTAACAGCTTAATATCTATGGTGCCCAAAACTGCCACAATATTCAAGGCAAGGCCTCCCCAGTGCAGAGCAGAGCGGGACAATCCCCTTCCTCGACTGGCTGACGATGCTTTGCCTGATGCCCGCCTGGACACACTTGGCCCTCCTGGCTGCCAGGGCACTGCTGACTCATATTCAACTTGCCAGCGACCAGGACCCCCAGGTCCCTTTCCATGGCACTGCTTTCCAGCATCTCATTCCCCAGTCTGCAAAAACATCCAGGGATCCCAGGTGCAGAAGATGGCATTTTCTTTGTTGAACTTCATGTGGTTGATGATTGCCCAATCCTGTAATTTGCTGAGGTCTCTCTGCAGGGCCTCCCTGCCTTTGAGGGAGTCAACAGCTCCTCCCAGTTTTGTGTCATCTGCAAACTTGCTCAGTATCCCTTCCAGTCCTGTGTCCAAGTCATTTATGAAGATGTTGAAGAGCACAGGGCCCAAGATGGTGCCCTGTGGAACCCCACTAGTGACAGGTCACCAGTCCGATGTTCCCCCATTCACTGTTACCCTCTGTGCTTGACCTGTGAGCCAATTGCTCAACCCCTACATGATGTGTTTATTCAGCTGTGCGTTGGACATTTTGTCCAGAAGGATTCTGTAAGAGACAGTATCAAAAGCTTTACTGAAATCCAAAAAGATTACATCATCTGGTTTCCTTTGATCAGTTAGGTGGGTTACCTTGTCATAAAAGGAAATCACGTTGGATAAGCAGGACTTTCCTCTCATGAAGCCGTGTTGGCTGTGACCAATGACTGTGTTGTCTTTCAGGTGTTTTTCAATAATTACCAGAATAATCTTCTCCATAACTTTACCAGGCACTGAAGAGAGACTGACAGGCCTGTAGTTTCTGCAGTCCTCCTTCTTGCATTTCTTGAAAATTGGGACAATGTTCTCCAGCTTCCAGTCACCTGGGACCTCTCTGAATTCCCAAGACTGATCAAAAATCATAAAGAGAGGTTTTGCAAATGACATCAGCTAGTTCTTTGAGGAGTCTGTGATGAATCCCATCAGGGCACATAGATTTGTAGGGATCCAGCTGGAGCAGTAGATCCCACACAATTTAAGAGTCACCTAGGAGTTGATCATTCTCGCAGTCATGGTCCTCCAGCTCAGGTCACTAAGACCCCCTTGGTCCATCATCCATCTTGAAGACAGAGGCAAAGCAAGCATTAAATGCCTCTGCCTTGCCTCTGTCCCTGTTTGTGAGGTGACCATCCTCATCCTGTAAGGGGTCAATGATATTTCTATACTCCCTATTGCCATTAATATACTTGAAAAAACTTTTTTTATTGTCCCACACATTTCTGGGAGCTTCAACTACAGTTGAGCTCTGGCCACATGCATTTTCTCTACAGTGGCAAGCAGAATCTCTGTGTTCTTCCCATGTCACTTGACCTTGCTTCCACTGGGCATACACCTTCTTTTTTTGCCTTATTTCCACGAGAAGATCCCTGCTCAGCCAAGCTGTTAGGGCTGTTCCACAGGTAGTGCAGTGGAAGCTTGTGATCATCTTCTGTTTTTGCAGAAAAGCTAATCCTGAACTTTGAATGGTAAATTATAAAGGCTGGTTAATGTTAGTGCCACATGTTCATCAATAAGCTATTTGTGACATGAACCAAGTTTTCAGTTTGTAACAGTTTAGTGCTTAGTGCAATGACGCTCTGGCTTTTAATGTCTGCTGCTACAATGCTACATTAGTTAAACCCTATTGAGCCAAATTAATCCCTGATGAAATACTACTAACCTCAACTGGATTTCAGTGCAGTCACAGGATCTCTCTTAAATATAAACTGTGTGACAAAGTTACTCAAGAGTCCAGCTTCAAATAATGTGCTAGTGTGATTATTTCACATGTCTGGTGAGCAGCGAAGACATCATGAAGCATTCTGTATCTTTCAGTGATTAAGAATTGATGGTGTGTTGATTACAAAGAAGGAAAAAATATGTACGTATCCAGTTTTGTCTCTTAATTTCAAAATGGCAAATTTTGCCAAATGTTATTTATAAAACAGCCTGAAGACAAGGACTCAGACAAGAAGATGCTTGCCATATTGTCAAGTTAAAAAATCACTACACATATAAAAAATCGCATACATATAAAAATCTATAAAAATATAGTATATTCCAGATGACATTATTTAGTATTTCTTTACTGCCTTAGTCCAAGTAGGTACATACTGATGACATTCCATGACGTCATGAAGTTAAGATGTACAATTAATTAATGCAGGAATCAATTAGGACGCCACATAGGAAGAAAAGGTCACCTTAATGCTGAAAGATTAATAAAAATAGGTTATAATTCAGCAGCAACTGATGTGCAAGGTCATATGCCCCAGAATTAATAGCAGTTATGTCTGTTATCATCCAGGACTCTCCTTAGCTGGACAACACAAGCTGAATCATAGGATCTTACAATCATAGAAGAGTTTTTGTTGGAAGGGTCCTTTAAAGGTCATCTAGTCTAACCTCCCTGCAATGAGCAGAGATATCTTCAAATAGATCAGGTTGCTCAGAGCCCTGTCCAACCTGACCTTGAATGTTTCCAGGAATGAGGCATCTACCACTTCTCTGGGCAATCTGTTCCATGCCTCACCACCCTCATCACAGAAGAATTCTTCCTTACAGCTAGTCTAAATCTACCCTCTTTTAGTTTAAACCCATTACTTCTTGTCATACTGCAACAGACCCTGCCAAAAAGTTTGTCTTCATCTTTCTTACAGGCCTTCTTTAAGTATTGAAAAGCTGCAATAAGGCTCCCTGGAGCCCAGAAGAAAGATTAACATACTTCCTGACAAAGGATAACTATGAGACACCAACCTAAAATGCCTGTGAACACGTGATTCTAGGAGACTGCAGACAAATTATTTCCAGCAGCTGTGCCATTGTACAAGTTCTCAAAAGGCAATATTTAAAAGCCTGCATATAATTCTTGGTGGAAAGATCACAAAAAAGACATTTGCATGGTACCATGTGGGGATATCTGAAATCTTGGGGAAAGGAAAAGCTGCCTGCTAAGAGATACCTTAAAGAGCTTGACTAGGTGATCCTATTTATCAAAACTGAGACAAGAACATGGTGGTCGTTTATGAAATCACACCATGGAGTCCAGTGGAGGGTGACCATGCTGGTCAGGGGCTGGAGCACACAATATACAAGGAGAGGCTGAAGGAACTGGTTTTACTCAGCCCAGAGGAGAGAGGGCACAGGGGAAACTTTACTACAGCCTACAGCTGCCTGATGGAAGCACAGAGAGAAGACAGTCTGACTCTTCTAAAGGCTGCACAGTGATATAATGAAAAGCAATGGATTAGCCATGAAGAATTTTTATATTTTTATATTTTTTAACATTAAAGATTGCACAGAGGAGTTGTGGGACATCTATCCTTGGAGGGTGTCCAATAAACACTTGAAACAGCCTTGAGCAACCTGATCTGATTAGACCTGCTTTGAGCAAGAGTTGGACAAGATGAACTCCAGAGGACCCTTACAATCCAAATTATTTTATGATTTCATGAAAATACGTTAAAAAGGAGAGGATGCCCTCCCTCCCCCCCCAAAAAAATACACACACACACACACTAGTGTGTGTGTATTACCACAAAAAAAAAAAGGCCATGGTTAGCTTCAGGGAGCAAAAGGAGCATGTCTACAATCAGGAAAGCACTAAAACAAAAGAACAACAACAATCTGCTTACCTTTGAATTAATTAGATCAGTTTTTGAAATGGAGTGGAATGAAAAGGACTGGACTAGCAATGCTGAAAGCAACACATTCCTATGAACTATGTCAATGCTTAGTTGTGACAATCATAAATTTATTTTTGGTACTTAATGGTTCCAAATCACTGACGACATTTTTATAAACTCAGAAAACAACCAAGGAATACGTACCAATACAACAATTCATTCTGTTTTTTTCCCCCAGAGTGAAAGAGCCAAAACCCACAGTATTTGCAGCACCAGAGCAGCTCTCTGGTCCCACTCTCTGGGCTGCCAGAACGAGAGCACCAAGTGTGAGCACCACACAGGACAAGCTGTTGTCACCCACCAATAGTGTAATTCCGCCTACAGCCTACCTCTGAGCTGCCCTCCAGAGTGGGTCCATGTGCTAAGTGAATTGGTCTCAGAAACCAGATTTTTCTCCTATGGACAACAGATTAAGCTTCTGATACTGTGTTTCTGAAGCTGTTTCTCTGCAGTCTGAGGAAAACGCCTGTCTTGGTTTCATAGTGAAGTGAAAGAAAATATTTCCTTAATTTTGTTGGTTTAGTCTCTCTAGTTCAGCACAGAAAGCTTCACATGTGCTTCAACCGAACGGGTCAGTTTTCAAAATGGAGCAGTTATACTCTTTGTATGTGACAAACAGATGAAAATTACCTACATCAGCTTGGAGAATGGAGGTTGCTGCTCCTCAGTCACTGAAAAGTTTTACCAGATGCTCTTATGAAAGCCTATTTGCCACTTGGAACTGAGAGCTTTTGCTTTGGCTGCCTCTCAAACACGAGGCTACAAAATGTTTTCCAGAAAGGTTCAGATGGGAGAGATTATTCACAGTTTACCTTTGTCATCATTCAAGAGAAGAACTGTGTCTAGCTGGAAATATTTCAGAGATATTTATTGTATTCTGAAAACTTCATTTTATTTCTAACTTTTTTACAGTTAAACATTCATAATCATAAAATATGAAGTATAAAATATTTAACAAAATAGATGCAGTTCATGTTGTTCTGATGCACCATAGGTATATGATGAAACAGTAAACAGCATATGAATTTCCTGATGGTCCTCCCTCTCTCATTTACCAGGGAAATGGGTGTATAGACCCGCTCCATACATTTTGGTCTGACCATTATGGCATCAACCTTTCATTTCAGAGAGAAAACCACAACCACTCTGGTTTCTGTGTCCTCAGTCTTCCGCAAGTACCGTCACTGTCTAAAATACCAACACTAATGTTTAATACATCAAATACCCTCTGAAGTTGGTATATTCAATAGTTTGGTTTTTTTCTTTTTTTTTTTTCTTAAGTACAGAATTTCCTAGAAAAGAAGAATCAGGTAATTCAGTCCATATGAACAAAAGAGTCATTTATTATATATATATTCTCTAGTAAGTTATAATAGTCTCTTGGATTTTAAATGTCTTTTTGCTATTTTCAATGCTTAAAAATTATAATTTTAAAACATTAAATATTGTGTTATATACATTATGATTTAATTTATCATTTCTAAACATGGAGCATTCTCCAAGTGAAAACTTGGATGAAACAGAAAACAACTTCATTGACATAACAGGCTTTAGAAGTTCACTTCATACAACCATAAATTTGACTATATGAAAAATAGTCAAACATCAACTTGCTCCTATATGGGATTTTTTCTGTTTCTTTTTTTCTGGTCTTGGGTAGAGGGTTTTTTTTGGCTTTTGTTTTTGTATAAACAGAAGGACAGATCTACTAATTACTTTTGTCAGTGTTCAGTATTTTAACTTTTTTTTAATCTCATACCTATTTTATATAAAATAACAAAATATACAGAGAAAGCTGAGTTTGTTACACTAGTTCATACACATACAGTAAATAAAAGTTTTTTTATGTATGGCTTTGCAAAGGTAGATTATGAAGTGACTTTTGAATTTTATTTGTTTAAAAGCATTTTAAGAGAACGTGTTAGTGTGCTTACAATAGCGGCCATGGTAGTCGAATGTCGAGCCAAGAGTTTAATGCTAGGATCACCAGAGGTCTTGCCTGACACTGCTTCTGCAGCCTTCAGAAGACAAATGTAGTTTATTACAACCTCGTCTATCTTAGCTATAATTTCCTGCTGCTGTGTTTCAGAGTTCATTACTTTAACTAAACGCATGCAGGCTTCTGTTAAGCAACAGAGTACTTGAAAGCTGGAAGTCATAGCTAAAAGCATTTCCTCAGGGCTTTTATCAGCCATGGCCATTTTCCTGCAGGCACTTCCCAACTGTCTCGATTCCAAAGATAACAGTTGTTTGTACTTAGAAAGTTTAAGGTCATATGTTTCTGGATGTAAATCTTCTCTCTTGCCCATACTTGCTCGGACCAGTGAGAGTAGCTCACTGGCATCCTTTTGTGCTGCAATAAATCCATCAGGCATTGCATAAGTCTTCTCTTTCATCACATTTATTCGCGTGATTCGTGCATCAAAGGCCACATCATTGAGATTCACATCAATTTGGCCACCTTGGGTGTCGGCACTGCTCTTCTCATTGACTGACTCATCTTGTGGGGGCTCAGCAGCTTTCGGAGACTCCAAGACTTTCTGCTCATTGTCACCGGACAACGACTGACCAGCTAGTTCTGTGAGCTCACAGGGGGTCTTATGTTCGAAGAGATGTGAGAGTTGATGGCTGTCTTGGTCATCTTCATCATCATTGTCATTATTTCCTCTGCTTAGGAAGCAATAGCTAAAGGGGCCACGACACCTCCAGGTGCTGGTGTCCAGCTTTCGCAAAGGCAACGTTCGACATGGCTTGGAGTCCTTCTGACTGGCACCTGTGCCCGAACACTTCTTACTGTCCTTCTTATCAGTGGTGACAAACACACAACTCTGAGAATAACTTTTTGACAGCTTTTTGCCCAGGGAAAATTCCACCCTTCTCTCCGATTTGGATTCGTCCTTTCGGGTGATGTCTAGGCATTTCAAACTGGCCGTGGCTGCCTTCTTTTCAAACAGCATCTCAATGCCTGCAGATCCTCCAATGATGCTGCTGCTGCGTCTCAGCACTTTCCTGCTCTGTGGCATCCTGAGGCTTCCTCCTATCATGTCATATGGCCGTAAACTAACTGTTGCCCCACAAGCCTGATTTACTTTGGGAATGTCACAAGAGTCTTGATTTTGACTTGGCACCTTTGATTCTGATAGCATGGATGATAGCATGATGGAGTCAGCTAGAGGCTGTCTAGGAAAAGCTGTAGGCATGCCTCCTTGTCTTCCCTTTTCAGGCTCTGTGAAAGCTACACTAGGGGTAGTAGAAGAGCAGACAGAATAATTAAGCATCACCCTGATAATATTTGGACACTGAACTTTTAAATATCTATTATCAGTCAGGAAAAATGGATTCCTGGTATTTCCCAATGGTTTCCATTCCTCAAAATATTCCATAAAAAAATTCAATACTAGTCTTTTGTATTTCATTAAAATGCCTCTTAAAATCTATCAACAAATTACAAATTATGAATAATTAATTGTTCATTCCAGTACAGCAAATTTATTTTAAAAAAGGAATAGAAAATTATCTATAAAACATCCTAAATCTCCCCCAATATATGGATTGCATATTTTCTATTATTAATTAGATGAATTCTTTCAGATTAAAATACCTCCTCTAACTACACCTGAGAAAGTATGAAAAGATGTGTTCATGGTAATTTTGGTTTGGTTACATGGGAGGTTTTTTTTGGCAGAGAAAGAGTATTTCTCATTCTAGCTCCTAGTCTGTTGCACTTTTGGATTCTTATGCGTTCGCACAGAACTGTTACATGTGGGTTGCAACCACAAGAAGAGAGAAATATTTAAAATATAACTGAAAGAATTTCCAATGCTATCTCTGAAAAACTGTGCATTTTTTTAACTTTGAAGAAACACTTACTGTCAGATTGTGAAGTAAATACATGCTTAATAAAGTAGTGACATTTTCTCATCCTTACATTTAGAGCTTTTTATTCATATTGGCATGCTTTTGACAACCTGCTGAAATAGCATATAGGATACATAAAAAATGAATCACAGGTTTTTCTCTCCTTTATTATTATTATTATACCTTCTGAAGTCATCTTATAATCTAGCAAGTATCCTGGAACTCAAGTGACTATGGATTTTGGAGAGGCTTCCAAAGAGTGGAAGAGGCCTCACCATCAGTGTCCCTCCAAATATTTTTAACTGTAATGAGAGGTTTTTTTTAAAAGTCAGTCTCTGTATGCAGCTCTTAAGAATATTTCAACATGTACAAGTAAAATGAATAGATAAATAAAGTTCTAACCCCATTATCTGCTACAACTTGAAGATATAGTTCAAGGTAAAGATAATAGAAATGTCTTACCTAGTCCTCAAAGCTAACATATAGCTTTAAAAATAAACATAAGAAACCCTTTATTACTGCTGTACCTGTAGTTTCTTTTATCTTGGGGATCCGATGACATCCTTCTCTCAACGTGCCAAACAGTGGTTCAGCATTAACTGCTGAATGCACAACAGGCACTGTCATTCTGTGACACACGGCTTCCGGCTGCTGGTGCAGGTCTTTGTATGTCGTTCCATGGTTTGGAAGAATGGCAGCTCTTTCATCTGCTGGAACATAGGAAATACCCTTCATTGATGGGTCAGAGATGATGTGCTTAACATCAGAGGTACAAAGAGGAGATTCAACAGGCGTAGCACATGTGCTACTGCCTGTGCTGCATCCTGCATCCACTGAAGAGCACTGAGAGCTCTGCAGTGAGAAATGACCTTCACTTTGCAGAGATGACATGCGCTTAGCCAAGTGATATTCACAAAGCCTAGCCACGCTCTGCTCTGCTTCTGGAAGCTTTGAAGGATGGTCATCTGCAGATAAATCGGTATCTTCTGCATCGTTTAGGTCTTTGGCTGAAGACACAGGAGTCATATCTGACAGGAAATTTTCACCTTGGCTAAGCCCTGAGGTATCATCCTGATCCACCTCAGGATCCACTTCATCCTTACAGTCAGTTTCTGCTTTACCAATGACAGGAACTCTTGGAAAAGTTTTCCCATTCACTGTTTCTGGGCTTGGCTTATCTGCTGCCCCATCATCAGCAGCATACCATCTTTGGCGAAAGGCAGTTCTCTCCACATTAAAAGTGCTTAGGCGTTGACTGTCTCTTGCTGAAAGAGTTCCAAATTTAGCTTTTAGATCTTCATCAGTCTCTGCTTTTTTATTTCCCTGTTGCTTTTTCACAGTAGCATTGCCATCAGAGGGTGCTTTTACTTCGCTATCTGTCATCTTATTTTTCCTTTTACTAGTGCAAGAATATACCAAGGATCCCATGTGCAATTTGTTAAAATAATCAGTGACAGATTTTGTTTCCATGGTCTCTGGCTCCATTTCCATGTTATCAGAATGAAGAATCTGCTTTGAAGGCACAACTTTTGACTGTAGCTCTGCAGCCTGATGACCAGACAAAGGCTGTGAGGGCTTCATGCCTGGCCCTCCAGCCTGATTCTTTGCAATAGGAAATTCAGTCTGCTCTTCCACAAGGGGTTGGTAGCCTTCACTTGTGGTCAAAAACATACGTGCAGTGTTTTCTGACTGTTTCTGTGCTGCGGCTAGTTCAGAGCTTTCAGTCATTTCAGAGGAATTTGTTTCATTGCCAGAATCTGAAGATGACTCAGGGCTATATGCTCGCAGGATAGCTACACCTGCAAGCCACAAAAAATAAGACTCAATTAAATGACAGCAGCTGAAGCACCTGGATAAGTGAAAAGCAAAAGGGGGTGTATTAGAGACAAAAATATGCTTTGTAAGAATACTTTGACTTTATTGCACAGTTCCCGAAACAGGTAGTTTAATAACATAATGGTGCTCCATTAAATATGGAATACGATATATGCAAAATGATGGCAAAAAATAAAAGGAAAACTAAGAAAAAACAAACCAACCCTCATGAAATGGAGTATTTCCAAAGCTAAATGGATGAGATGGAATGATTTTCAATGAATAAATGTAACTATGGTGAAAGAACCTGAATTGTCATTCGTCTGCTGTTCCTCTGAAGCAGCCAAAGCTTCTAGTGCTTGAAGTGTAGAGACTACAGCATCATCTAGCCCCTTTTCACATTTCCCCTCTGTATTAGTAGGGACAGCATCGATAAGCGACACTGGAATGTCATCATTGCCTAGATTACTGTCTTGCTCCTTGTTGTCTCTAGGCTGCGTTGCTTGATTCTGAGTGTCTTCCTCATCTGAACTGTCCCTGAAGCCTGGTGGAGGAGCAGCAATGGCCATGTTTAAGGTATGCAATAGGAAATCATCTTCATTATCATCACCTTCTGGAGGTGGAAGTGAAGTCAAATCAATAATGTCATCACTAGAACCAGAAAGGCTGAGAAGAGCAGGCCTATTGATTTCTCCTACCATAATGTCTTCTTCACAGCTTACTTCATCTTCATCTTCGGCATCATCTGTGTTTTCTGCATAACAAATATCATGCAGCAAAGGCTCTTCTATCCCTTCCGCAGCTCCAAATATTTTACCATCACTTATAGTTGCGTAAACAGAATTTGTAGCAAACTGAATGCTTTCAGTGTCTGGTGATAACTCCAGGCCTTTAATATCACTGGCATTACTAATATAAATGGCTCTTTGTTTTTCTAGTACTTCTGGACTTTCATCCAAAAGCCTTTCATAGCCAAGAGTCTGGGGACTGATACCATCCAAGTTGTGATCTCCAAATATAAACGAAACTTTTGCTCCCCTGGGGGAATCCTGTGCTTTCTTGCTAGATTCCAAACCTGAGAGTGACAGCAGTGAAGGCTGGTTAAAATTTCTGCTTTCTTCTGCTTCAGCAGGGTCACTTTGCTTGGCCAGATGTTGATCAAATCCACCTGAATTATAAGTATTTTCTATGTACAGATGTCTGTGTTCTTTTTGACATAACAGACTTTCAGAAACATCTACAGTCTTCTGTTTTGGATCAGCAAAGCATATTTGAGTCTCCTGATCTCCTTCAGCCAGGAAAGTGGTAGTTTTTGGTATACAATTCCACTCAGAAGCAAGGATATTATGCTTCCCTCTGTTTTCAGGTCCTGTGGCACAGCGAAATAAAATCAACAGTGTGAAATCAAAGAACAAAATCATGTAATTTTTAAACAATAATTTGTTAATGCTGAGCATTAAACATTCTGAATAGGACAGCTAAGCCACCAAAGACTTCAAAAAACCTCTTTTTAACTCACCTCTGTTCTAAGTGAAATACCTGTTGACTTAATGACCTAAAGTTTAACTGGTACTTTTCTACTGTGGAATAAAACTAAACCTCATCTAGGTACAAATACTATAGCAGGAATAGTAACACAAAATCAGCTGGTTTCTCCATATGTATTCTTACAAAAGATATATGCATATAAAATAATAACACTCACAGGGAGCATGCATCTATTTTACTAGCGTAGGAAAGAAATTAATCATTGGTTTATTTTACCATTAAGATGCTATCATAGGCTGGATATCAGAACATTATAAAGCTAAACTGATACACTGTGATGCTAGGTCTGAGCCAGCAATCAGATCTTATTGACATAGCCTTCTATTTATCTGGAGGTGCTCTGGCTTAAGCTGACTTCTTCTTTATACATTGGACCATTGTTAAGGTACTGTGAAATGAATACCTGTTTCTCGGTTCCCTATATTTTTCTTGTTGGCCATGTTAAATATGGAACGCCTTGAGTCAACCAGCAGTCGGTAATATCCAGCTGTTAGGCAAGCAAGATTCATTGCATCTGATGACTCCATCAGAAGAGTAATAGGCTAAGAAGAACACAATCAAGTTAAGGCCGTTCCTCCTCAATTTGTTCACCTGCTGACAATACTAGTACATTGAAGCAAAAGGAATTACATCACAAACACTACACTGAAAAACACACGAGAATTTATTTTCCTCACTACCAATATCAAACAGCATAAACAATCTAGAAAAGGTAGAACTCCAATTGGACATCTTAACAGCTGATTGCTCTCTTTCTGAATGAAGCTAACCATTTTAAGACTCTTGCTCCACCTTTTTCTTGCATAGATATTTTATCCTTGCCAAACCACTATTTAATGTTACATTGAATCTGCCATGGATTAAGAATCTGGTACATTAGGTATTGGAGTCTTGTAGTAGTATGAGAATCCACAGATTCAGAAAATAAGGTGCACTAAGCATATGTAATGAAGCAAGACATGGGAAGCAAACACTCAGGGAAAGCTGAGGTTCAGAAAACACAGTAGCATGGTTAAAGTTATCATTACAAAGCAGAGGTAGTGACAGGTTAAAAGATTTCAGTGTTTGTGGCCTGGCATTACTGAAAAGACAAACAGTGAAAAAATAAGCAGATAAATAGAGACAAAGAGAATGGAGAAAGATCCTCAGAATGTAGAAAGATCCTCAGAAGGGAGATCAGCAAAGAAAACAAACACAAAGCACTGTAAAAAAAATCCAGACCAACAAAAATGAGAGACCTCAGAGCTCTGAAAAACTATGGCTGCCAGGCTAGCAAGCATGGAACCTGAGATATCCATATGAAATATATTTTCTTTAAATCCCTTTTCTTTTGCCATCATATATACATTTCTTTGTCTAAAAATTTTGTTCATATGTCTGCAGCTTTTAATACCAAAAGCTGTTCTCCTCAAATTTATTTTAAGGTGTCTAGCCTCTATAATTCCTAAACAGGAAATAAAAATAAAGCCCTTACTATGATGCATAGATAGAAATTATACTGTAGACAACCCATCTTATCACTCACATTTTGTAGTGACTCATAGCTGTGTGGACATTTGTGACAATTTATCATAATCTAGCATGCAGAGCCCACTGTCACAAGACATATGCAAGGACCTGCATCATTCTTTCCAGGAAGAACATTACATGCAACAAGGATGGCTCTCCAACCTACTCAGCCCCTTACTAGTAAAAAGACAACTGATTCTGGTAGAAGCTGTGGCCAAAACATAACTGATGATCATAGCTTACTACCAAACCCAGAATAGGCCTGATGAGTTTTTAAATGCCTGTGCTGCAGTATCTTAGGCCAAAATGTCCCGGCTGCCCTGAATGTTCTATAAACAGTTTTCAGGAACGCAGAAAAATTTATGTGGTTTTTTTTCTTTAACATATTTTTTGCTACAGCTTGAGCTTCCAGTCTTCTTTCAAGATATTCAACTATAGCCAATAAAGTTACTCTAAATTATTAAACTCACATCAGGTTAATTAATCTCTGTTCTTTTTAGCGACTACTAAAAACTAAAACTTGAAATGATATATTCATCTCAAATTTTCTGCAGTGATTAGCAGAAAAAGATGAACTCTACAGGAACCTCAAATCGCTGAAAACAGTTATGTGAACTACTGTTAATCTGCTGAAAAGTCTTGTGACAGCTAAACTTTTTTGCCTTCTTCTGCCAAGTGACACATCATTGAAAATGTATTAAAAGAAACAAACAATAAAAATCGGAACTGTCCCTTCGTGAAGAAAATAATGGCGTATATGACATATACTGGCATATTCAGAACCTGGATATATGAACCTGTTACCTTAGGGTAAGTTAAGGGATGAAAACATCAGTTGAGAATACCTACCTGTGTGTGCCTGCATTTCCTTCATAGGACATAGTGACAAACCCTACCCGTGCCCCACAGAGAGGCATTTTTTTTTCAAATTCCATCCAGAGCCTCCTAGATTTGTAACTTTAAGCCAATCTCGCTGACTTTAAGACTAAATGTGTTGAAATGCAAGGAGATGGGGATATACACAATTTGCAATAAGACAGTAACAGTATTATAATATAAAGCAACATAAAACCATGGTAATAAAAAATACTATGGCATATTGTGCTGCATATGAGCAGATGGGAAGGATTTAATTTCTCCATCTGTAAAAAGGTGATAACAGCTTTCTTACAAGAGGGCTATGAGTTTAGCACAGCAATGTTAACAGGTAAAGAAGCCTGAGATCCTCAGATGTCACCACTGCTAAGTAAGGTGAAAGAGATGCTACGTTTACCAACCTGTAAATTTCTCTTAGGTTGCTGTCAAAGAGCATCTCGATTAATTTACAGTAATTTTTTTTCATTAATGTAAATACATGGAAACAGTTCCAGGTCAATATATATAAAACATTCAAAGCAAAAGCTTAGTAAAAAATTCCTTGAGTATGCTCTTTCTGTATAGCTGGGTAAGCAGAATAAACTGTTAGGCTCTATTTATTTTAATCAAATACATACGTTTCAAGAACTATTCCTTCAATCTCTAGTTATCCTTATTAATGTCCTAGAAAGTCCATGAAGCATTTCACTTCAAAACCAAATAGAAACCACACCAAGAAGAACCAGGACAATATAACGTACAAAACTCCACTCATTTTGCCAGTAGATGCCACAGATGCAAAGTATTACGTGGGATTCAAGAAAAATTAAACAACTAGAGGTAGATGATGAGCATCTGCGAATATATTATGCAGGGCAAAGCACTGAACTAGAATTACAAAAGCTAAGAAAAAAACCCATGCTTTTCTACAGTTTACCTAATTGGTAACTGCTATGTGGTTGCTTGCAGTGAACTTTGCAGATGCAACACTGGATTTCAGGGGACACTGGTTTGATGCAGCTGGTGATTCTCTAATGGTAATAATATTGTCTATTACACTTCCAATGGTAATAATATTGTCTATTAGAAGACTTCAAAAGAAGACCAATTTCATCATCATCTCTTCTAACCATGGAAATTCAGGAAGACAACAGCAAAGCCAGTTGCCTGGGGTCAGCCAAGAGAAAAATCAAAATAGAATAAAAGTGCTGCAAAGTACCAGTCTGGTACGCTGCAGGGCCCTCAAATGCCCAAGCCATAGTATACATGCACTGTCCAAATAAAGAGTTAAAAATGCACCCTCAGAGTATTACTGGCATGAAAATATTCAGAACAGTATGGCTTGATATAATATTCAAATAAAGACAAAAACATTATTTATAGATATTATATCAAAATAAATTAAGAACAAACTTACTTTTACATCTAAGACATGCAGCTCAACTCTAACATTGCTTTCATCTTCTGTAAACATCTCAATTCTGTTCACATGGCTGAAGTCTGCCAGGAGAGCCACAAGGTTTGTTTTGGTGTTTATCACATGGCTGATTCCGTATCGTGGCCCCACTAACAGCGTTACTTCTGAACGCTTTTCTCCCTGCTTTAGCAGAAGAAATGAAAAAAGCAGAAGTAAGAAACATGATAGCTATGGCATAGTGACAGAAATCACTTTCAGTGATAACTTACAGTTACATAGGACTACATTTCCATGGCATTTCTACATTAAAGATTATTACGTTTTTTCTAAGAAGATACACAAGAGCATACTTGATTCGTAATTAAAAACAAAGAGTAAAGGAATTTCCTGCTGGATGTTGATTGTACTCTAGTTTTTAGATGGGCAGTTAGATGGACAGACAGATGGATGGACTCTCCTTCTGTTAAAAGAAAAATGTTGTCATTAAGATTTTTCCAGAGTAATAATTTTAGCATTCGATAGTTAATTGGATGGTGTTATTTGCTAGAAAAGTGCTACCTATCTCCAAATTCCCAGTAAAGTTCAAATTATATCAGGTATGTTATTTTCAAGATGAAAATTAAAAAAAAGTGATTTGATTCAATTAAGAATGATTTTTAAGTGTATGAATAAAACCTAAATTTCTAAAGAAAATTATATAATCCAGCTTTTGCAAAAAAAAAAAAAAAAAAAAAAAAAAAAGTATTGATGAAAAAATCAAGAGAAGAGAAAGACTATTTTAAGAGAAATGTTACCACTAGTGTTGCCTTGAAAACACGCCCTCCATATAATCGCAGATCACTGAGGAACTTTAGATAATGCACCTTGGCTTGCAGAGCAGAGAGCTGAGAAAGGAGAAACAGGGGTAAGAGGTAGTTGTGAAAATCATCACATTACAAAATTCAGAAAGAAAACATATTTGTGTAATATAAGGAGAATGGACTGCAAAAACAGCTCCTTGGAGCCTGAAACTAAATCTATACATGCTTGAATTTCAGATGAGGAGAAACTGTTTCATTCTTAACATTTATATCTTGCTTCTTTAGTTAAAATGCACTGAGGACTTCAGAATGGGCAGATCAGAGCACTGCAGTAACATCGTAACTGATTCAATGAAGAAAAAATGTTAAAAGTGCTCAGATTAAACATCTGTTCATTGAGGGATTTCAAGGCTAAGAAGCTCTCCATTCATAAACTCCATCAGTTCTTTAATGTTTATGCACCTATATAGAGAAAAAGAACAAAGAATTTGCTTTCGTCAGTTATGTATATTACATCTTGCTAGGTACTTGTGGTACTTGGCATATTATTCCAACTTGTTACTGTATTTCCTACTTTGTAAAATGAAACTCTTCCACTATATTTAGTAGGTAATAAACCTGAAAGCTAAATACAGCACATCAATACATAAGATCATATCATGTAATACATGTAATAATTTGTCTCCTTTTTTTCTCCTCTGAACTTAAACTCCCTACCTAGGAAATAAAACTTGGAAATACTTTATGAGACAGAATGGAAACAAGAAACAGTTCATTTCACCCAAACAGTCTGGATCCAAACCTTTTACCTCCCTGGTGGTAAAGTCCTTATATCTAGACTTTTGAAAGATAATATAAAACAGTCTCATCTCATTTGCTAGTCTCCTTTCAGGCACTGGAATTCTAATTCAAAAAATTGTTTGATCTTGAACAACACTTTAAGAGCTCCTATCCTAAGTTTTTTCTAGACACCAAGAAGGAAATGGATCTGAAGCAGAGCAACTAGTGATAGTGCTTTCCCTTTTCCTTCACTACGTGTTCACTCAGTGGAGAAACACATAGGGGTTGTGAAAAACAGGAGAATCCTGAGAATGAGAAGCTTCCCTTCATGCGAAGGAAGAGAAGACCCCAGAAAGCAGTTCCTGTGTTACTACCTACAAGTGAGACAGAAGGTGACGATGAGCTCAGATCCTTTGTTTATGAGACCTACCTGGTAAAAAAAAAAAAAAAGCAGAATGGAAACAATATATTTCCAAAGCTCAAATCAAAAAAAAAGTGAAGCAAACCCAAAAAGACTGCTTGCTGCAGGAAGGGACTGTTGCAATATCTCTCCTAACCAATAACTGATACTGTATGCCACTGTAAGGCATACCTTACACCTGCAAGGTCTCCAGCAGTGATGGCTTCCAAAATGAACCCAAATTTACTCTGCCGGGATAAATAATAAGCAATTGGCATAATTTAGCTTTAGTTTCAGCAGTATAGGACACATGCAGTGCTTCAGGGAGGTGGCCTTTCTTCCTGAGCTTCACAGGTCAAACACGTAGAGCTATGTTCACAGTCATGATGTGATCTGAAACCTTCAAGAAGGATTTCTGCTGACTGCAATGAACCTCAGCTCAGGCACCAGCTATTTTGAAGTTTTTTGGTTCAGAAAAAAAGTGTCATGAAGCAGGATTCAAATCATTTTATGCCTCAACTAGTCACTCTTAGATTCTTTTTACAGTCCGTGAAGAGAAATAAGCATTTCTAGGACACAACTAATCTGACCTATTTTTGGTTCCTAATGTGGGATGGGATGAATCGCTCCCTCGAAGTGCCTGTTTCTCTCCATTGACTACAAAGACAGACTAGACGACCTGCATTAAGAAACCTCATTACTGTGTCTAAAAGTAGCCTTAGTTGTATGCATGTAACAAAGATATTTCTCAGGAATACTGTCTTCTCCATATTTTTTCCAGCTGAACTGAAAGTTTAGTGCTAAGAAAAGCATTTTACAACAGTAAAGAGGGTCATTTACTGTAAGGGCCATCATCTATCCAGTGAGATCTCAGCCAGCAAAAAGTCCCTCTCTACGGTGTAACAGAAAACAATCTGAAAAACATTTATGTCCAGCACGTAGGTTAATGTAATTCAGATGAGAGTATCATAGAGAGAACAATAACTTTCCTAACGAGTCTGCTATTCATAGAAAGCACTAAATTAATTTTTAAAAATATATATCTTTATCATACATGATGTGTTAATAACCAGTTCTCTGTCATTCTCAAGATAAGAAGATAGTTTAGTTGGGGCATAATTGATTATATATAATTGTTCTTGGCTATGTTGTACGAGCATCTGAAGTTAAATCTCTGAAAATATAATGACTAGCTGTTTCTCCGAAAGATTAGCCTTAAATGTTTCTCATATGTGCAACCCTTTCTCTTCTTTAAAACATATTTTCCATTAAGATGTAAATTTAATACCTTTTTTCCTGGAGGAACTAGGTTTTGATTTGCTTTGACAAGATGGGAAAGTGCTTTCTTTATGTTCTTTTCTTTCATGCTTTGCAGCACAGCAGATGGAAGAAAAGTCTCTAATCCCCATTCTTTTCTGCAATAAAAGGCATATATTTAATTTCACATTTCTGTGATGATTATTTATCTAAAGACTGGTGACTACGATGTCAAGTGAACGATCACCTGAAAACAGAAGGAGAGTTGATCAAGTACAGGGTTCTGCAATAACATATTATTTTTCTAGATTCAAACTATGTACTTATTATGAAAAAGATGTTTTAAAATGATAAATAATCTCTCTTCTATCCCTCCCACCTCTTCAATCGTGTCATTCAGAAAAAATGTTTAAGTTTGATGTTTAAAGTCTATGTTAAACACCACTTAATTATATAGGCAAGCACCATTACAGAATTAAAATAGCAGATAATTTACAAGGTAATGTCAGATGTAATTTTATTTTTGAGGTTTCCTTTAGAACATGCAAACCAGAAAGTCATTTTCTTTATCACTTATACTTTTTTGGTGAGGGGGGAGAGGGTCCCTCTCAAAAACAGTCTCCCTCCTTTTACCGATTTTTTTTCTGCTTGAAGCACCTCTTTTGATAGAAAACTGACTTCTCAATTCTAAGTAGTTATTTTTGCTGATTCATTAATAGGATAGAATATAACATGATCTTCAATATGGTGGATAAACTCTACAAGACTGAGTGTGTAACAGTTACTTTTATTCTGCAAATAAACTACGCAACAGTAACAAAAGTTTTAGGGTTTGGTTTTTTATTTTGTTATGGATTTTGTTGCAGTTTTTTTGCTGCTTTGTTTTTCTTTTTACTCCAAGCAGATGTACGCATTCGCACTCTGGATTTTTCTTTTTCTTTGTAGATACATATACATGTTGTCTAACATAAGACAGGTGTCTGCTGGGATACTTTTGCATTTAAGAAATATTACACAATGGAATCTATGACCCTACTGTCTTCTGAATCAAGCCATTATCTGAATTTTACTATAACAATCTCTACTAAAACTTTAGGATTCAGACCATATAAACTTAGATCTTAAATCACTGAAAGCGAATGAGTTAATCTTACTTACATTTATAAGCTATTTATTTACATATATAGGCTACTTCATATGCCTAAACAGATGATCAAAAGGTAAATGCACCAAAAGGACCATATATGTTGCTCTTAACACACTTGAATCAATTTCAGTGACAAAGAATAAACCTAAAATTGGTGCATACATACAGATATATTAAAGAAACAACCCTAAAGAATCTACTAGTTACTACTAATGTTTCACTTTTTAAGGATACACAGCATTCTCAACTTACTCTATGTATTTGAGGGAAATTTTCTGAGTTTGCTTGGTGGTCACAGTTGCAATATACATTTGTAACGCAGCCAACCGCAGGGCAATGTCATATTTCAGTTCTGGTCCAAATCTTTCCTGAACCACATCGTTACAGCTCTGACAAAAAACCAGTAGAGGGAGCATGAAGTTAAAAAATCTTGCACTAAAAATAAATTATTTGGGTTTTTTTTGTTGTTGCTGTTTTCAGTTTTGGGTTTTTTTCATTAACGTTGCATGTAGAGTAACTCCAAACACAGAAGCAGGACCACGTTGAAGGTAGGACTGTTGCTCTCAGATGTGTCAGATGCTCACCACGACATGGGTACTTAGGAAGAATACCAGTACTTTTGCCTGAGAGCAGAAGGCATGAGTATTTTGACCTTAGCTCTCTCCATCCTTCCTGGGGAGGAGAGTAATCCTGCATCACAAAGAGTGCATCTGGACTCAGGATAGCAGGATTCTACCTGGTGAGATACTCAGGAGAACCACATTGCTTGTGCATCAGTTTTCCCATCCATCTTACTGGAAGTTCCTTTTCAGACATCATTTCTGTCTGATATTACAATACCATAAATAAGTATTAGCAATTAATTCAGCTTCACTCTTTTCTAAAGCCAAATATATTTTGGAAAGATATCAAAGCATTACTGTTTGGAGAGACTTACGAAGAAAGGGGACTTTGCAGATGATAGAGATTTGCACATTCCCCAAGTGCATTCATTGGTTTTATGCAGCAGAAAACAAAGCCAGGATTTACAGCAGCCACACTTTGTGAAGACGTAAATTTATATATACAATAAGTCCGCTTCTTTATTCTCCTTTCCATTAACAATGGTTGTACTTTCACTTACCTGTACATAGAGATATTCAAAAGCAACTGGATCTCTTCTTAAAAGATCAATGGGATCCTTTGGGACAAAGCTAATCCTGAAAAGACATCTCATCTTGTGCGAGCTTGGCCTTTGGGTCACCTAGGATAGTGCAATAAAAATATTAGAGGCTGGCAACCCTGGTTTAGCCACGGGCTCTGTAGTCTCAGGCAATGTGACCTTGCTTCAGAGCCGTGTGGTAGCAAGAAAAACAATTCCATCCATCAAACAGCTCTGCCATGGGCTACTAAGTTCTTCATCTAAAAACATCATATTTATAATCTTTTGGAAAGACTTTTAGACTTGTATAGGCATGACTGCCTGATACAACTTACCCTCAAAGCAACAGAATTCACTCAAAATCAGAGTGAAAGGACAGAAAAAACAGACCTTAATGAAAACCATCCAAGTGAAATACAAACTGAGTTGAGCTTCAGCAGGACTAAAATAAGAAGGTTTTTGGGGAGAAGTCACATTTTATTTCTTAGACTGCCTGAGAACACAGGTAAGGCCCAGCTTGAATACTTTCCTCACTTCCTCTTGCTTATTTTAACCCATTAGGCAATTTGCAAGAAATTAGGTCTTTTTCCTGGATTGAGAGATCTAATTTATGACTTCTGACTGAGACCCAATATACTAAAAAATTACAAAGACCTCTTTGCTTGTTGGTCAGCAAAACTTTGTTAAACCTCTAACACTCTATTCCGGGTATATTCACAGGAGACCACCACATAGCTAATGAAAAACTGGAGGAAAGGGTAACAATCCAATAACACCATTGTAAGTCATGGTCAGCAGCAACATCACAATGGAAAATTAAAGTATTTTGCTGATTTTACAGGAACTTCAAAGAAGACACCCCCAGAATTAATGTAGTTTATCTAACTTATTCAATTAGGCTAATGCAGTTAAAGAGTTAGGGTACTTTATAGCCTACAGCTTTACTTTATAAAACTATACTTTTAAAAATACCCAATGAATTCTCTGTCTTGCCCTAACAATTTTCAAAAGGTGTATTTATCTCACATTGTCTCTGACCTCATTCTTAAGCATCTAGACATACTCTGTATATATAAATAAAAGCTCGGGATGGGAATTTTGAAAGCTCACTGAGTTGGTTTATTCTGATCCTTCTGATTTCAATGAGAATTTTACCAATTACTTCAAAGGAGTGAGCTAGGCCAGGACAGCCAGTATTGAGTACTTTTGGATATTGTGCAATCATTGGGTAGCTTATATCCACAAGAAAAGAATGGTAACATGGCAAAAGCAAGTGCTTAAAGATTAGAAAATGCTAGAAAGACTGTTAGCTGGCAAACTAAGCTCCATCATACCATTACATGGACTCTAGCTATAGGATCAAGGAGATTCTGTAATTTCAATATTTTGCCCCATTTCATCTAAGAATCCATTTCTATTTTTTTTCTTTTTCAAATTTATTTGAAATTAAAAATATGCTAATGTTTTCCTAGAACTCAGAAATACAAGGGAAAATTTCAGTCTTAACAATTTGGCAAAATGATAAGCAGCTAAAATCAGTGTACTCCACTGGTAACTATGAAGCAACTTCACCTTTAGTCACACCTCCCTGATCTAAAGAAGAAAGTCACACCACTGTTTTCTGGGTCACAATTCATCATCACTGAAGAGACAGAAGGTATTACTGTGTAAACGAGACAAACCCGACTTCCTCAGAAAGAGGAACATTATTCTCTGTCACCCAGATACAGATCTGTATAATCAGACTGGAACCAAAATCAAAATAAGGTTTTTAAAGAAATTTGGGCAGACTGTGGTTCTCAGAACTTCTTAATACTTCTGAATGGCCCAATGAAGCAATGAAATATGACATTTGTAACAGAAAAAAAATTTGTTTCCTGTGAGAACCTGATTCTTACAACCACATCTAAATACTGTTGCTGTTTGATAGACAGGATCAAACTATAAATCTTGTTGATAACTCACTTGAGTAATGAAAAAGATGGATACTTTACTGATTAATCCATCTCATTAACATCTGTTTTCACATAGCATTACACAAACCTGAGTTAGAGTCTCCTGTTCATGTAGCAAAAGGAGTTTTGTTCCAGATCCTTCGACCCTCTGCTCCAGCATCAGGGAAAAGTGTTCAATACACTTGATGGAAAGCTTTTCTTGGAGTGTTAAGATGACATCCTAATTAACAAAGGATTCATAAAATGTACTTAAATTCACAAAATGCTTGGGACTGAGTTATTCAGTGCCCCCCACCCTACATGTACCTGCACAGAGTGGAAGCCCAGGCTTCATGCCTGTTCTGTACAAGTGTACAGGACATCACACCTGTTCACCCAGTGAAAAGTCAGCACCTTTACAATCAAACATCCCCAAGATGGTACCAGACACAAACGTGAAAAGTATATATATGAGATTGCTCTGAATGGACAACATTCTCTGTGGCTTAATATGCAGATTATACTGGTGTGGCCTTTAAATCATATCCTTCTCTCTCCCTGGAAATAAAAAACATCAGCAAAGGAGAGATGATCTTGCCACTAGTCTCTTCACTTCATTGGGGCAGGGCCATAAAGCAGTACAAACCAAATTTATATCTTCAACAAAAAAAAAAATAAAAATAATGGCCTTTATTTGTTCTTATGACAAGGTTTTTAAGTCCACTTCTTGAGTTTTAAATGCTCACAGAAAAGTCAATGATGATGATACCTGTGCAGAACAATAGTTGTAAATTGATAGACCATATCAATTTATAGTACAAATCCCCAATTTTAGAGACTTTCGATTAGTTTTCTTTTACAGTGGATTATGCCTAGGGGTAGTTAACTTGAGAATGACTGTTTCTAAAATAACAGCTAAACAAACCTCTTCACAAAACCACTCAATTAATCCCTACTTTACTTTCATATAACACTTTGTAACTGTATGCAGATTATTAATATCATCTGACAAGGTATCTTTTGCTTTAGTGAATGCTGTAGGAAAAAGA
This sequence comes from Manacus candei, assembly GCF_025592945.1. Taxonomy (NCBI): domain Eukaryota; kingdom Metazoa; phylum Chordata; class Aves; order Passeriformes; family Pipridae; genus Manacus; species Manacus candei. The sequence goes on from NW_026138089.1 coordinate 8,552,910, forward strand.
AATACATAATAACGCATCACTTAGAAATAGTTTCACATTATGTTGGTGACAAGATTAAAACAGTTCTACCCCTCAAAAAAAATTTTAGATATACATAAGTATCCAGATGGATAGGACTTAACTAAGGAGATCATGACGAATTGTAATCCAAGAGTTTTAACATAATTGAGGAAGATTAATTAATCAATTACAGTGTGCTTATGGAAAATCAAGACCAAGTTGGTGGAAGGACAAAAAAATGTATGTGGGAGGATGGGACAACTTTGTACAATGTAAAGAATATGACAGTATTAGTGAATTGCAAGCAATCACTCTAAATAATGGAACCTAATATTATACTATTCTGACTAATGGGGAATTTATTGCTTACACATTAAATCTATTTTTATTTATACTCCTAAACTATGCTATAAAGACAAGGGGCATAACAGTAACATTAAGAAGCATAATATTAAATGTAAGCTTTTAAGAGGGAGTAATAATGGCACTGTTTTCCACTAGCTGTCTTGAACCTTTTAAAATATGAAGGAAAGGTATATCGAGCTGAATTAGTGCACCAAATTTTTTGCTAGATATCCTCTCATCCAGTAACTTAAGAATCAGCCCAGGTGCTACCTCCCAGCAATAAGGAAAGTGAGAACTGCCCGTTAGGTGCTGCTTGCACCCTCCTTAATAAGCAGTGTACTACTGGCCTGCTAGGCATGGAAAAAAACTGCATTTACCTTGACTGGGGCATGTCTACTTCACCTCAGTTAAGTAAAGAAGCAACAATCCACACCCACCCATACACACACATGCAAGGCCTCAAAATATATAATTGCCTGAATTAGATGCAAAGGATATTATTCCTACAAATAGTCAAAATGACTAAGGTCAGAGCAGGTTTACAACATCAATACAGCTACATAGCTGAGCCCACATGGGTGCCTGTGCAAATGACTTCAGATTTGACATACAGTCTTACAGTAAATGACACATCCATGACAGAACTACTAATGCAATGTGATGGCTAAAGACATCTTCAGGGGCAAAACATCCTGGAACAGGTTAGTTGTTTTTCTGTTCATAACAGAAAATACTGGAAAGTCAGCTTGTGGGCCTTAGAAAGGTATGAGACTTCATTATCTATATGAATCATGCCTCCTATTTCTTCACCTAAACAAATTCTCAGATGGACTGAAGAAATTCAGTATCCCATGGATGTAAGAGTGGAAGCTTGTATCCATTACCTGCACTCATCTTACGCCTAAGGTATATATATGAACTATTAACAAATATTGCATTTTTAAGTGTGACTTCAGTATCTGTTTTACCATCACAGTGGAGTGAATTTCCTCTTGTCTACCTTAGCAAATCACTCTCTTTGCTATTCCAATTGATTGAGCATGTTGCTGTATCATAGTGAGCACAAAGGCAGCCTTTCTTCAAATATGCATAGTTTTAAAATCCCTTAAAACTAGCAAAAGCTGACAATGTAGCTGAGAATTGCATCCTCGGCCTCCACTGATCATTCCCACTCATGCATCTCTCAGGTCTCGGTGTCCCAACCATGCACACTCGATGCAGTGGACTAGATTTGGTAACCATCTGTGTTAAAACTAGTTTACCCAAACAATAAGGCTTAGGAGACCAGCAACATGCCCAACAGCTCTAGTCGTGTTGCTTACTACACTACTCCAAGGCTCTCACAGACACTGATGATGCCTCTGATTTGGGAACCTACATTGAACAGTGTCACAGACACTCCCTAGCAGCCTCAGTTGTGTGCCAGGGTTTCACTTTTTCATTTCTGTATGTGAAATGCGCTATGGAAAGTGCATTACACTGAAGTGAGCAATTCATCACTGACATAAGCCTACGATATCTCATCCTAATTTCACTGGATGATAAACTAGATGATATTCAATTAGCAACCAACATTTTAATCTTCTCAGCTCCTGACTTTTGCTGACAAATCATGCTTGTGTTTGGCAGCGTATCAAACGATAGGACTACGCATTATTAATTGTGCTCCAGGCACATTACAATCATCACTCTTTCTTCATTGAAAATAAATATGTTTTTAGTAGCAGAAAAACAAACCAAATCCTCATTATTTCTGAACTACGACTTTAGCCCCAACTGAGCACACCATTGTTCTTAAAGCATTCCAAGAAAATGATAATTACTGAAGGTCTCATACCAAGGTATATCCAGCCTACCTTTATTGAAGTGCTGCAGTCAAAACGGAAAGATTTGGTTTGTCCATTTTCAAGATACACCTTTAGAACATTTGGCATGAAAAGAAGCGAGTTGTCCTTAACTGTTTCCTGTCAAGCAAATTAGTGAATCAGATTACAAAACGCAACAAGGGAAACCTAAACACTGTTCTATAGAGAAGTACATAAATCAGATGGAAAGGAAACAACTGAAAAGGAAAGTGTTGACCCAAACTGAATGCAGAAGTATCAGTGTTCTCCAAGGGTCTAGGCATGCTCATTACAGCTGCCCTCTATAAGTCTGTGTCTGGAAAAATAAAACCTTTTACATACATTTTATGTCTGGCTTGTAGTATTGTCTTTCCCTATATACTATCTCTCTGACAATGAATGTTATCTCTGAAATTGAAACATTTTCAATAAAACAGAAAAATGGATTAGAGAGTTGCATAAGATATCAGAGTGGAATGATGTTCTGGGAAATTATGAAAATTATCTGGGAGTTCATGTTTAAGGAGGAGTTCAGTGCCTCTCAAAGGGAGGCTGACTTTGCCTAAGGGTTGGAAACAACAAGTTCAAGTAGATAAAACAGGTTTTAAAGAAGTCTGTAAGGTAATGTTTTCCTAACACGGTACTTCTCTTGAGCTTAGGGGTTTTAGTGATACAAAACTGGTCTGAAAAAACAAACAAATAACAAACAACAAGCAAGCACTATCAAGACAGACGTACATGCACTATCACCATAAAATGCATTCACTAGCATTTTAATTTTATTTTAAGAGACAAATTTTTCACAAAATTATGGGCCCAATGGACTCAAAAAAAGGTCTTTGGAAAACTTTAGAAACAAAAAAAACCCTTTCCTTGCAAGTCTATCACTGTTATTTCTACCATATAATTCCCTCCCTTTCCAGTTATGAGCCATACCTTTGGATGAAATGCTCAGTCCTTTCTGAGGTTAAATAGCTAAATACTCACCGACACCTGGCCATTGATAATTACTTCTTCTGAGAAGCGCACTTTGACAGGATTGGACTTCAATCTTGCCTTTTTTGCAGCACTAATAAAAGCTGATTTAGGAGACTGGAAGAAAAGATGATGACAAGATATATCATATAATTTCAAATTAAAACCTTTCTTTCCCTTTTCAGTTTTTGACTGTTTCTCACACACTGGGAACTCCGTGTATACTGCAATACTTTGCATGATGTTCACTGCAGAAGAGAAATACAGTCAAACTATAATGCATCCTCAGATAATACATATGTACATACACATAAGGAATCACCAATGCATACTGTAGTTACTGCAAGTTATCCTACTGTCAGACTGGAGTGATGAGGAGGGCTCTCAGTGTACACACAAATTCCTTGTAGTGCTTCCACAATGACTGCTGTCAGCAAAAGTTGTCTGCAAGAATGTTCACTGACCAGTGACCTACCAGTGACCCTTCATCAAACACTGAATGGAAAATTTTTTATAATCTGTGATCCACTAGATAGATATACACATTATTTTTGCCAAAAAAAAGTGCCTGAGACCTCTCCAAATATAGTGGCATCTCACTGTATTAGTCCATTTCGAAACACAGGTGAAAAGCACCAAGAGGCACCTTGCAGGCCAGCAGGCTTCCCCGGAAGGTATCCCCTAAACACACCTTGTGTAAGGCTTGCCTTCAATAGGTCAGACACTTTGTAGGGTTTCATGGGTTAGAAGTCTAGAAGAATTCCTAATTTTCTTCTTGGACCTGCTTGACTTTTACCTACTATATTATACAACAGATTCTCCTGTGATGAAGTGTTCAGCCCTTGGAAGAAAAGAGTCGCTCCATTTGTGGAGTTTAGATAACAACTCTTTTTAGTAACAAATTAAATATTCATAGTCAATCAGGTCAGCTACAAACACAGCATTGCCTAACTCCATAACCTTGATAATGGGCAATGGAAGAAATTCTGGCTTTGGCTGAAAATCACTAGTCTTCTTCGGGCCAGGCTTTGATCCTTTATTTTCTAGTAAAATATGAATTAAAGTTTTCATAATCTTACTCTAACTCCTTAGAAGTGGCCTGACTAGTTTTGGATAATGAAAAGACTAACTCATGCTAGTTTGCTTGGGAGAAACAAGGGCAGGCTTCACTAGTGATGATCAATGTAGCACGACAGCAGTCCCTGTAAAAACAGGAAGTTTTGTCGCTATCACTCAAATTTTGACTGAACTAACAATCTGCAGGAGAGATAGAGTAGTTCAAGGCCACATGCTCTTGTTGTCTCTGATCTCTGCTGAAACTGTTAAAAAAGTTATTTTCTTGTGATGCAGACGCCTTGTATTTCGTAACTAGCTGGAAGAAGTCTCAAGCTCATTTCTCTATGCCTCTGATTTATTATCACATTGAGAACATGGTAACTATTAACCATAGGCTCAGTATCAACCAGTGAACAAGAAACAAACAATGCCACGTTCTCCTAGGAAATATCAGAAACATGCAATAATTCCTGGAGATGTGAAACAACCACCAAAACCGAAGTAAGTTAAAAAAAAAGAAAAAAAAAAGAAAAAGGTCAGTATCTCAGGATGGAGGACCCTGTTGACTTCTTCAGCAAGAGGGGACAACAAGGATATGGCTGAAGCAGCTTACCTACTGTACTCTAGAGCTGATTCCTAGAATGACATAGTATACAACAGTACCATGACTAATATAACAACTCTACAGATGTCTTCTCTAATTTCCCTCCTCTCCATGTAGTCCCCCTCTGCAGTGTGGAAGGGGGATGGTCATGGCACCCAAGTCATGGACTGCAACTTGTTGTTTCCCACTGCCACAGGGCAGCATTGCTATAGGACCAGGTTACCAGCTTTCCCTTGCAAGGACACAGGGGAAAGAGTTGCTTTCACTTAATTTTCTTGCTGGGAGAAGCTTTGTACAGTTGTTTGCTCTTATTGCAAATGAGTCACCAGTCTGGCCACTCTTAATAGGCAGACCGCCAAATGCTCTCCGAATTCTGGCAAGGTTATTCCCATATAGCAAATCTGGCAAACTGCTATGTGTTGCTCTCTACAACCTCTCTTTTCCTCTCTACAACCTCAAAAGTCACTTGCAGGGGGTATAAATACTTAAATTATGCTATTGCAAAAATGCAATAGGGGAGTCAAAGATAGCTGAAAGATTTGAACATATGTGAGTTCCCAAGAGCTCCTTCAGAACATGGAGTTTAATGTATATATTGCACAGCCACAGGAGCACACCATGGTCTATCATAAAAAATGGGGCTTCCTTCCATTTCCACTTCTCTTGCAGCAATATGGGCAGGACTCTGGCCCTTTGCCAGACACTCTGGGTGAGCTTGGAAGTAGATTGCTTTCCAAAAGGCTTCAAACTATAAACCAGGGGTGTAAGAAAAACTAAAACAGCTGCGCTAGGCATTTGGGGGAACGTTCTCTGCTGGTTAAAGGTTTGAGTAATAGCACAGATTTTGCATTTAATTGCACAATCTCATTGTTTCTACCTCTGCATCAACTTAGCACTTGACGTTTTCTCTTTGAGAAAAGAAGGGTTTCCAAAGAATGCAGCAAATACCTAGGAAAACAGTCGAGTTTGATTGTCGAAACTTGTTTGTCTAACAGAGCCTCAGCAAGATGATATGCTGCTCTATTCTATTTTAATGTCTTTAGGTTTGTAGAAGAATGTTATCAATTAATGATTTTCAGAGTGTCAGGTTCATTTGTTTCTAATGCTCTGTCTTTTAGCCAAATGGAAGCCATTATCCACAGTTAATGACCTTAAGCAGGAGGTGTTTACACTAATGCGGAACATTTATCACTGCAAGTAAAGTATTTGCAATGTCACAGATAAAAACAGCTTAATTTGAGTGACTTTTGCAAAACGAGGGCGCACTTTTTAACAAGGAGTCAAAATAATTCAAAAACCCTCAAACTGCACTCTGTGTGACCTAAGCACTGTTTCCTATTAAAAGCTCAAAGTTATCAGGATTTTAAATAATTTTTACTTGTTTACACAGAATTCAGGAAAAAAAATCAGCTAATCATTTAAACAGTAGAGAAACTGCTAACAAGAAAAATGAAGCATTGCGCAGACATTTGCCTGAAGGAAATGCCAGTGAGGATCAAGACCCTACTTTGAATCCTGCTTACTATGGACTGCAAAAAATGGGCATCCCATCAGCAGGGTCAAAACACAACAGATTGCTATAACAAGAGGAGACGTTCTACAAAATGTGATTTTCTAATTTTCTGGACTCCTCAAAATTAGACACTATTTTTGTCAGCAGCATTATAGCGGGTCATTTTTCGATAGATCTTAGAAAAAAAATTCCTACATTTTGTGAGAAACTTTTCTGATGAAAATAACAACATCTAGTACTTCGTGCCTTTTGCAGGTAGACTATAATTTGGGGGAGATTCTAAGGGAAGTGGTTTTTATTTGCTGGAAAAGCCTCTTTGAGTGCTCTTGCCAGTAGAAGTGCTGCAACAACAAAATCTTTATTCATGCTCAAGAAAAAGAAGGATTTAATATTTAGAAGAGCACAGTGTAGTACTGAGCTACCACAAAGAAGTAAAATTATAACACTATAGGACAGTCACAAGGTGAAAAGAAAACCTGCTCTGTGACAGTAAGAAATACTACATTTAAAACTACAGAAAATGTAGTTTTAAAATAGACACAGAGTGTATATATACAATAAATTTTAAGCTTGTTACTCAAAAATAGTCATTAGTTTAATATAAAATATGTTTGCCAGGAAATAAGGATAAAAAATGCATGACTGCAAAAATGTGTTGACTTTTTGGTCCACTTCTAACAGTAATTATATAAGCCAAAATTTAGGAAGCAAATAAAATGTGAATAAGAGGAAGAATTAAATTTATTAAATGAAAAAGGACATAATGCCCAAAGGCAAACTAAATATGGTAATTCATAGCTCTGAATGAGGCTGAAACAACTACATTGGCTCACAAGAGCATTGTAGAAGAGCAGGTAGGGACATGGAAGATATGAAACAGAGAAGTTTTACCAAACAGTAATTTTTTATAACCACATGGCACTGACAGATAATCATCAGGAGTATTTCTTTGTTAAACTCTTGGCACAAATTTAATTGCTGAATTAGTGATCAGATCTGGGTTCTCTCTTAAAATCCAACGATCTATCATAGACAATTGTATTTTACTATTTGCATTACTTATATTTTACCATTTTTAGATAGTAATCATAGTCTGATCATTAGTCCCACAGACTCTCAGTAAGATTGTTGCCACAATCATAATGATCCATAAATGTTATTTATTGTAGTTTTTCTGCAAAGGTTCTGTCTCAGACATATAAGCATGTTATAACAAGAAGCATGTCTTTCAAAACAGAAAAAGATCCTATCTTTTTCCCATTGCAGAATTTAAAGCACAGCAAAATTGCCATAGATCTCAGCTGGGTCTGGACTTCATCCAAGGAGCTTAAGAGATTAATCATGAAAGCAAGCTATCAAATGATCTCTGCACATAAAATCTGAAGAGATATCAAATAGGCAAGTTATTTGATTTGAGTAATGCTTAAAACTTAATAAGACAACAGTCAGAATGATAGTTCGTTCACAGAATAAAATGGTCAGAAATTATAATCAAATGCTACACTTCCAGAAATCTAAACTTTGAGCTGCTTCAACTGCTCAGTGACTTTCTTATAAACAATGGTGATAAGAACGCAGCAGAGATTTGTATATTGATGGAAAGAAAAAGATGGCCTAATGCTTTGGTTTGGTCATAATTAAAATGAAATTTTAATGAGTTTCAGCATTAAACAAAACAATGCATGTAAGCAAAAATGATCTGCGAAAGTTTTCAAAGAGTACTGAGTGAACTACAGAGTACTATAAATCTAGATCATGTCTACTTTCACCTGCAATCTCAAAGGATGTCTAGCTGAATGCAAAACCAAAACACACTCTAAATAGTGCGAATAAAAACATTTAAGAAACAGCACACTTGTAATTCATCTGAGCAGATATTTTTCATGCAATGGTAGAAGGAAAATCACCATCAAGAAGAGAGATTGATGAAATGTTTGTAAAGACGTATTCCTGTCAAGAATGGGGAAAAAATTCAGTCTTTACTTAAAAGTTCTTACTTTTCCTTTGTCTGGTTTCTACTCCATCATTCCTGTTTTACTGGCAAAATAGTAAAAGGAAACATGGAGGAGGCAATATTAAAGAGATGGGGAAAATACATTGTAATTTTTGAAGACATAAATATTGTTTCCAAACTGTAAGACAAACTGTATTTGTCAGAGGATCCCCTGTGCAGAAGACCAGGACAGGTACACAGTTGGAGTGCAGCAACACCCAGGACTTCAGAGCTGAAAGGGATGCGATCCAATAGGCTCAGGCACTACTGACAGCAACATTGTGGCAGCATGAGGACCAGCGTGGACCAGATGTTCGAGATGGTGTATATCTCGAATACCCAGGAGACTTTGCATCCCAAGCTTTGCACAAACTTGCATTGCTTCAAGGGCCCAAATCTGGCTGCACACACTGGCAGCATCCCAACTGCTCCACATCCCTATGCACACCTTTGTTTTCACTGCAGAAAAACTAGGAGTGAAAAGTGGTAAGGGAAGGATGCTATGAATCAATAAAATACTGGTTTAGACAGGTAGGGAGATAAAACAATACTGCACAAATAGATGAGATGTGCAGGGTGCAACAATCCTGCAGTTGAGGCTCTCCCAACTAGCTCATTCCACTGAAGCATCCAGACTCTGGGGAAAAAATGGGTCAATCAAAGTTAGCATCAATATGCATACATCAATCTCATCTTCTAATTGCTCCGTGCACATTCTTGGGGAGACAATCTTCATGCCTACATGAGATAAAATGTCCATCCTCCCCAAACACAAGAGTTCTTTGTCTGTTAAGGTAGAGCTGGGTGACTCTGACAGACATACCAGAGTGGAACAACACAAATATATGTATAAAATGGGTACATCAGTCCAAATGGCTGACTGAACAGTAAAGTGTTTCAGTGCCATCCTTAGCTCAGTGACATCTAGAGGAGAGTCAGTTATTTTTTAATTTTTGGTGCTACATAATGAGAGGAGCAGATTCTGCCTTGTCAGGCCTCACACAGAGCTTGGACCCAAAGAGCTGGGAATCATAGAATCATAGAATTATAGAATCATACAATGGAAGAGACCATAAAGATCATCTAATTCCAATCACCCTGCCATGGACAGGGACACCTTTAACTAGACCAGGTTGCTCAGACCTCCATCTAACCTGGCCCTGAACACCTCCAGGGATGGGGCATCCATAACTTCTCTGCACAACCTGTGCCAGTACCTCATCATCCTCAAAGTGAAGAACTTCTCCTAATATCTAATCTAAACCTACTCTCTTTTGGTTTGAAGCCATTCCCCCTTGGTCTGTCATTACACGCCCTTGTAAAATGTCTCTTTCTCCATCTTTCTTGGTACTGGAAGGCTGCCATTAAGTTGCTCCAAAGCCTTCTCTTCTCTAGGCTGAACAATCCCAATTCTGTCAGTCTTTCCTTATAGGAGAGGTGCTCCATACCGCTAATCATCTTGGTGTCCCTCCTCTGGACTCACTCCAACAGGTCCATGTCCTTTTGGTGCTGGGGTGCTGGGGACCCCAGAACTGGATACAGTACTCCAGGTGGTGTCTCACCAGAGAGAAGCACGGCAGAATCACCTCCCTCACTCTGCTTGCCACACTGCTTTTGATGAAGCCAGGATATATTTGGCTTTCTGGGCTACAAGTACATGCTGCCAGCTCACATCCAGCCTCTCATCCACCAGCACCCCCAAGTCCTTCTCTGTGGGGCTGCTCTTGATGGGTTCACTCCCAGCCTGTATTGATACCAGGAATTGCCCTGACTTAGGTGTAGCATCTTGCACTTGGTCTCGTTAGACCTCAGGAGATTCCCATGGGTCCACTTCTCAAGCTTGTCCAGGTCCCTCTGGATGGCATACCATCCTTCAGGAGTGTCAACCGCACCACTCAGCTTGATGTCATCGGCAAATCTGCTGAGGATGCACTTTGTCTATGTCACTAATGAAGATATTATATAACACTGGTCCCAATACGGACCACTTGCCACCAATGTCCACTGAGACTCTGAGCCATTGACCACTACCCTCTGGATGCTACCATCCAACCAATTCCTTATCCACCTAACAGTCTACAAATCAAATATCTCACCAATTTTTGGAGAAGGATATTGTGTGGGACTGTGTAAAAGGCTTTACAGAAATCTAGATAGATAACATGTGTAGCCCTTCTCTTGTTCACTGATGCAATCACTCCATCACAGAAAGCCACTAGGTTGGTTAGGCAGGACTTGCCCTTGGAGAAGATACCAGTCATGACTTTCCTTCTTCTCCAGGTTAAAGGCTGGAGCAGGACTGTACCTGTGCTGTAAGGTCTTCCATTGAACATAGAGTGCACAGTTTATTTGGGTTTTAGCTTCCCTTACATTCAGTACATATAGCCTTGCTCTCAGACCAGCAGTGTAGTGATAACAGGCCACAGCACCTCACAGACATGTAACACCACACTTTACTGTCCACTTTTAAGGACTACACATAGCTGCCCTAAAGCATATGCCCTTTCTTCACCTGACATTTAAAGAAAAGAATGAAGTCTGTCAATGGTTGAAACTTGCATAAAAAAGAAAAGCGGGTGAGGATCTCTTTTCCCCCATATAATATATATGTTCGCTGTGATCAAAACCACTGACTGTAAACCAGCAAGCTTTAAAGGCAGTTAATAAGACCACGTCTGCATTTTCATTTAAGGTGGCTGATGCTGACCAGATCCCAGCTCACCTTCCTGACAGTAGCCTTACAGCAGAGTGGTAGCCCCTGCCTGGTTTTGCTGCGGAATGCATGCTTTTCCCCCATTAATTAGTTGCAGTGCAGACTGGTTTCTAGAAAGGGTGCAGGACCAGCAGAACTACATGGTCACCTCAAAACTAACCAGAAAGGGCAATGACTAGTACAAAGGCACACAGCACTGGCCAAGTTGCCTTAGCAAGATGTACATTTTGGCAGCTCCATCAGATAAACTCGTTTTCACATCTTTGTGCCAAATCCACCTCCTATTCTTGGGTGAAAAGGCTGCAATTATTCCTTGCTAATAAAAACTACTGTTTATCAGGCTAGCCAACAGGTAGCTGAATGGACCTGCTGAATCTGAATCTCCTGATGCATGACTGAAGCCCCTCAGCAGCCCACAACATATGCATGGCTGTGCATGGATGTACGGCAAGAGACGTATATGCTTCCTCCCCTGGCTTGGCTTCTCTCCTTTTCTCATGGGAGATGGGTTTGAGCTGACAGGCCACGAATCCACTCCCACAAACCACAGAGGCACGTCACATAAACCAGCTCCAAAGGGGGCTGCAGTTTGTCCCAGTCCCTTCAAGCCAATCTCACACAATCGCCTGTCTGTCTCTTCTCTCCCCTCACCTCCACAAGTTCTGCACTGGAGATGCAGACAGAGCCCTCCCTCACACAGGGTACAGGTGGTTTGTTACCGCAGCATAACTCTGTGGGACCAAGGTAGAACCAAGAAAAACCTAGAAGCTGCAACAAATCAGAAACTGAAGCCAAACTCGGCATCCTGCTCTATTGATCTCCTGGTATGACTTTAAAGACACTACTGTTATTTAACTTATAATACAGCCTTTGAGTGCAGGACACGGTAACACTGTCTTAAACATCACCTTTAAGAGATACAGCCCTTATTGCACTTATTTCTTTTTATTGCACAGATAAGGTAGAGACATGGACAGAATATAGGCAGAAAAAGAAGGTGATATGTTGCTAGGAAACTAATTCAGAAAACACTGACAATACTTACAGGGTAAGGTTGAACAACAGTAAGGAGGATTGATTCTTTGCAGCTTCTATAAAAAGAAAAAAAGTAAAATCAAGTAAAGATTCATACTTTTATTCACTACAGATAACCAGTTTTTCTTTTTAATGGAAAAAACTGCAGTAATATGGCAAAATATTTATTACAATGACATATCAGAGAATTACAGAGATTAATAATAGACCAAAATAACAATGGATATTAAGAAATAAGTTTCTTCCAATCTAGAAAATCGAAGTGACTTTATAGTCTATGCTACAAACTTTTTGCTTCATCAGAGACCTTCATGCTGCAATAACTGTTGTCTCTAGCAAGAATGAAATAACCTTTGATATAATCATATTAGTTCAGTATCTACAGACTACTAATTTCTTTCACCTAATTTACAAATCCAAGTCACTTTTTATACCATCTAGCTCTTGTACGCCTAAAGTCAAATCTATTTGAAGACAGCAGTGTTTTTTTGAAAACAAAAATGTGGACAAAATTTAGTACCCATTTCTTCTCTAGCTCACCTTTTTAAATGGGTGGAAAAGGACTAATGTTTGCTGAATACCCCCATTAGAATTTTTACATTTTTACAAGATTGCTAAGAAAAGGTTTTCCTTTCAATTTAAAAAGCTCCTCCTTAGGATGAAATTAGTAAATGGAAAACATATGAGCAGCTCTAAAAAAGCCCAGCTGATTTATAGGATAAAGAGAAGAAATTATTAGGAATCTTGATATGATCAAGAGATCTAGACAAATGGCACATGTATATTTTGACTACTGGTGGGTACTTGGGGATGGTGGATAAGTGGGGAAAAGTAAAGGTAAAGTGGAAGAAGATGGAAGAAAAGCCAATACGAGTCAGTATCTTTTGAATTACCTTGTTGGTCAGATGGCTCCTGAGGGCAATATCAGCTAAGAAAAAGTCAGTTGCCATTTTGTTGAGATGGAATTGAATTTCTGTTGGTTCTACTACTTTCAAACACAAATTGGTTATGTGATTTATTGCCTGGTTAACTGACATGAAACTGATTTGGCATGTCTGACCTGTTCAGCAGAACTAACTAAAAAAATCACGCTGTATTGGTATTATACAGTGTCACCTTATATGCATATTCACATCTCTGATATGCAAATTTAAAAGCCAAAAAGCAAAGAAAATAGAGGGGAGACAGAAGGCCCAGTCAGAACCTGTCTGGAAGGCCAGGCTATACTTGATGAAGCCAACATATCACCGAATACCAACAGGGATAGCAAATTCAACTTTTGTCAAAGCCATCAGTCGTGCAAGGGACAAGGTCTCACCAAATATCCCCTGCCTAAAGAAAAAATTTGTTAAGCTTCAATTTTTACTTGTCTTATTAGATATTTGTAGCATTACACTAAAAGATTATAGACAGACTTTTCAAAAGGTGAGACTGATGGTTTTGGCTGCCTGTCTGGCTCTGGAACAACTGAAATAAAAGTAATTTAGAAAGTTAAAAAAAATTAATGAGGAGCTATATGTGGTGAAAATTATATCTTCTGCCACAAAAGAGCATAATTTTGTCCCCTTGAGATATAATTACAACTACTTTCAGGAATTTCCCACAATTATTTTTCATTTCAATAAAACATGTTCCAAAGTTAAATTCTAGACATTATTTATTCAATCATGAAACAGGCTTCATATACAGTGTTCATAATTCTGAAAATTTGTAGTTCAATTTTAAGGTCCGCAAGCTAAAGTTTTGGAAATATTCACAATTATCCTTTATAATTCTGCATTGTTTTTCTCTAAGAGTTTATAGCTTAAAAAAAAAGTAACGCTCTTTCTGTTTTGGGTAACAACAGTCTACTGTCTACTTTATTGTTATTCTACCTACCACATTTTTTGGGAATCTAAAAATGCATGATAGGAAATGTAATTTATTTCAAGAATCTCACCACCGCACCTATGCTATCCACATCTATCCAACTGTGACTACTACATTAACCTAGGCATACAAGTAGACAAAAGGCCCACAGTTAGTTATGGGATGAACTGCAGCCCTGGGATAACTACACCATGCCCAATTGACCTTTTCAATTACTTTCAACCCACTAATTTATGCTTCTCATGCAGCATAAGATTACCACCACCTCTGCCTCCTGTAGTCCAGCTACCTTAGGAAGTTGCCTTAAAAAATGAAAAGCAGCTTCTCCTGAAAATGTTTTACAGTTCTTCATTATTCTTAGATTAAACCTGTCCAGCTGCCCAGTGTAGGCAAGATTCATTCTAGATTAACAAATTCTTTTTTTTTTAATGAAAGGTCAAAAGAATATATTTCATGGACAAGACTTTCTTACAGGATAATCACTTGCATTGGAAGGATGCTAGACCCTGGACCATTCATTCAACATTTGAGGCTATAAGGCCCTTTGGAGTATCAGGACACATGAATGTTACACATACATAAAGTTGGTGTCAAGCACTACATACAGACCCCTCATCAATAGAGTAAACATTTTCTATAAAAGTCATGCTACAGGCAAAACACAGCACAGTTACAGAAGAAATAAATATTTAATTAGCAGTTTTTTGATCTGCAGTACTGGGTCACGACTTCCCTACTCGTTTTAAAACTTTCTCAACTAATGATGACAAAACTCCAAAGGACAGCACATCTTTTCTACTTCCAGTATGGTTAGCAAATCCTATAAATCTATATTATAAATCTTGCACAGCACTGGAGATAGTCAATTGTACCATGTACTGTAAATGTCACAATAATGAAAAAGCAATGGAATCACTGACCATGTGACCTGTGAGTTTTGTAGCTTAAATGTACGTGGACATAGGCATGTCTATGTGACAGCAGAACATACAGACAGTACAGATTACATAAACTAGGTATGTTACCATACTTGAATGTGAGGTACTTCTTTTAAACAACTTCTGAAACCTAGTGGCAAAGGCTAAAAAAAACCCCAATTGCAGTCTTAATTTCCTTCTGAAATGTCTTTTCTCCTCTAAAATGTGATTGAATCTTTTTTTTTTAAAATATATTATAGTTATTTTATTACCTTTCATACTCACTTAACAACTGCCTAATTATTTCTATCTTAAATCCATTCATTTTTTTAGAGTCACTCAAGACAAAAAATCTGCAACTCCAAGCTTGGACAACAAGCTGAGGACTTTTTGGGTGCTCTGTCATCTGACCAGCTAACAGTAAAATATCATCACATTTTTTTCATTTCCTGACATTACAATCAGATGGTGAGAAGGCGGCTAAAATCTCAAAATTCTGATGAGAATTTGTGATTCATCTCTCTGTCCTTCTCCGTGTCCCACGTGGTGATTATATTTGTCTGTTCTCTCTACTCCTTACATCTACCTAGGCTGTAACAAGGAGAGAATATAGATGGTTTGAGAATCAAATTATGTCGTATTATAAAGGTTAAAGTTGTATTACTAAGTATCATGCATCTGGAGCTACATGAGGCGTTAACATTCATCTACAACGCAAGCCATTGACTTTATCTGTGAACTTGAGGCTGGAAATCACTGTCTCTCTTCTGCTTCTCGTGAGCTGGAAGGGAGGAAAGGCAAGGGACGTGGGGCAATCCCAGTGTCTGAGACAAATGGAGTAAGTGGGTCTGTTCTTTGTATGCATCCTACAGCAAATATAGCATATGAATAAAGAGAAAGTATGCATATATTGTCCTTAAGAAGGGAGAATGAAAAATTATTTTTTATGCTCATTTAAAAGCTTTTAGCAGTTTTACATACAAGAGGAGTACTCGATTTCTCTCCCGCTGAAGATGAACGACTTAAGAATTGATATGTAATAAATAATAATATGATATACAGGGAATGCAATTCAGGAAGATCTTTCTCTTAACTATAATTAAGCTCTGTTTCACTTACAATGAACATCAAATTCTGAAAATCGTTTTGAAATGCTTTGTTCTCTGCTATTTTAGGATCATCTGTTTCACTTTGGTTCTCACTATTAAATGAGAAAGGTCTGAATTTCACAATTGTGGAGTTTGATGCCATGACCTGCAGTATGTTTCGCACTACCTTTTTGAAGTAAGGAAATGGAAATCAGTGGGTCAAAAACTAACTACAAAATGTAACAGGTTACCTCAAATGCCCTATTCAGAGCTGTGGAAATTATCTTCAAATTCTAAAATCTAGGCTAGAGAAAAATCATTCAATGTTTGAATGTCTTTCAATATTATGAAGACTAATGCAGGAATAATGAACAAAGATTTTGCAAAGTCACTCTATTGTATCACATTTCTAATTATTTCATAGAATGCATTACAGAATCATAGAAATTTTGGGTTTGAAAGGACCTGAAAATCATCTAGTTCCAACTAAGGATCATTTTGATTTGAGCTCTATATATACATTTTTACATAAAACCTGTTCTACAGTATTTATCTTCACCTAGGGAAGGTCCAAATTTCATTTCTCCAGGCTTCTATCATGGTCAATAGTTCCTGTGGAAAAGAACAGTTTTCCCTAGAGATCCATGTAGATTTATTTCCAGGGCTGGAGACATCTGGTAGGACCTTGGTGGCACAGAGTAGACGCATCTTAACCCAGAGTTTCCTCATTCTCAGCTGTTATCACACAGCACACACACACACAAACAAGTACAACAGATTACACCATGCTGGAAGCTGTGCTACTGTGGGCAAATCGCTTTTGTCCTCTTGGTTACATCTACCCATGGATAATCACTGTTTTAGCAGCAGGTGAAGCATCAGACCTCTTCAAGCCTAGGAGGAGGATATTTTCCAGATAATTTTTAGGGGAACACAGAAAATTATCCTTTCTCAAGGGGCTGCCAATACCTGGCACAACAAACTGCTTGAAGAGTGTCAGTGGGATTTCAGTCTCTGCTTGTCCAGTTGGCTGCACTGACCTCTGTAGTCTCTCTGAAGATCCTGTACACAGTTAGAGATGGGAGTTCCTGACATCACCCTATGCAGGCAAGGCAGGGTATGCTACACATGGCATTACATCCCCAACTCCACCTCAGAAGACAGCTGCAGGAGTGCAGCAGGCACAAAGTGTAGCGAGAGGCTCATGAAATAAGGTAGGTCACCACAGAAGTGAGATCTGGGGTCCCACTTTGGGGAGGAGGGAAAAGAGTGCATGGCATATAGATATAGAAGATGGGGACATGAGGCCAGAGTGCCAAGCTTTGGGTTCAGATACATGAGGAACAACTTAAGAGATGAAAGGGAGCATCAGCTTGGACGATGGGTTTTTTTTCTGGGGATGACAGAGCACATCATGGCATTCAGGTGTTATTTTTGGAGATAGAGAGGGTTCATTGTAATCCTTAGTATCAGAAGGCAGAAAGAACACAGTCACATTTGAAAAGCTGTGGCTGCTTTGTCTACTGATGTTAATGGTATTACCTGTCCTTAGCCTAGTTGTCAATGCAGTGAAATATTCTTGACATCCAAGAAAATTCAACTTGTGAACTCCCGAACCCTGTAGCTTAATTTGCATAGCCTGCTGCTTTACAAGGTCCTTAAAATTTAAGTTTGCCATCGAGTATGTGAGGGCTTGCAGCAGCAAAAGCAATAACCTGGGAATTTTGCAAGATTCCTGTTTGAATGTCTGAGCCCTAAAAACTATGCAAGTAATGGATGTTTGAAATGACCACTGCCACATAAAGTATAAAACAAGATAAGCATGGGATTATTACAGCACTGCAGAATCAAACAGTAGCAGGAACACAGATGAGTGAAAAGATGCTCTGATTCCAACATAAATAACTTCAATAATAGCATACTGAAAATTTCTGTCAAAGCAAATTGTGTTTTGTATAAATGTTCTTCCTTATTTTAAAGGCCTGGCATAGTGTGAAAGTCAGTCTTTAAAACTGTCACAGTCTGCAGCTCACACTAATTGGAACCTTTGCTGGTAGTCTCCACAAGGGGTCGAGGAGAGAATGTGTCTGCAGGCTGAATTATGCTTGCTTCCTCTGAAAGAAGTGGTCCCTTCAGATCAGGGCCGTGGCACACTGGTGGGCTTTCATGCAGGAGATGCCACTGCAGATATCTCTGCAAATAAAGGCTTTGAGAATAAAAAAGCCTCTCATTCTCTAAGGCTGTCCGTCTGTCAAGTTTTCACGTGTACCAAATTCAGTCTGTTTTCTCCTTTATTAGCACTGTGACAAGGTGAGCCCTATAAAGTTGTTGTTCTTGGAATTTTAGTGCTATATGAAGACCTCATCAACATAACCCTCCTCCAAACAAATACTCAGAGTTGTCCAGTTGCTTATATTCTCAACTTTAGAGTACTACCTTTATAGTTAAGGCTATTACTTTGCATTACCTTTGAGTTACCAAAATGTTGGTCAAACAGTTAATACTTGTACATGCTGTACAAAAGTGTACAAGAGTAAAACTACTTGAAAAGCAACAGCAGCATTACACTGATATCTAACTGATGAGCAATCTTACCTGCTCCTTACTACACTGGCCTTCAATCAATTTTTGAGTGCACTTCTTAATATCAGCAATATGCAGAAAACTCAACATTGACTGAGGCACCTTCCTTAGACAACCATTTTCCTACTTACACAAATCTATGACAGCCTCATTCGGTTCCTGAGAGCACTTGGGGTTAAACTTCAAGATGGAATAGAGGATGTATTAGAAGGTACAAATACTGGAGTTGTCTGATCCAACATAATCAGTATTTGCTCATTTTGGTCAGCATAAAAAAACCCACAAGAGCCAGATGAGCATGTGTGTATATCTGATGGACTGAGACTTTCATCAAGTCAACTATGAGCATGCCACTGTTGCACCATCACAGCATTAATTACTTCATGCTGCATGAAGATGCCGTACAGCCAAGGAAAAAATGTAGTGCTTACTCCCCTATTAATTAATTGTTCAGCTGTCCTCTTCTAATTAGACTTTCTGCACATTAGTTTTAAAGGATCAAAGACAGATAAAATGGGATAATATTGGTCTCTCACGTCACTCATCCAGGTCAATGTTTCAGTGCTAGTTTTCCTATCATTAACTGCCAAAGTCTCAAAAGCTCTGAGGAAAAGTTAATTTTCAAAGTGTAATGAACAAAATGTAATATAAGCCAGTCTCAAGATGTCTATTGATGACACATCTTTAGAAATGGTGCTATGAAGCTATTATTCAATACTATCAAAGTAAAATATTTACAGAAGAGGTTGGTCTCACCATGGAAAGGTCAGTTGTACTCCCCTGAAAATTTCTCTTCTTTATTTGTCACACTACACTCTTTCCATCAGACTGCAGTGACTTTTAAATGGCATTTTCATGGGCATTTTCTGCAAGCCCTTTCAGACAGAGTTTCTACGTGAGCTAAGTTGTTCCCAAATTTAGTGCTCTCACTGAAACCCCATCAGCACTCACTTCCCCCTGCCCCCTCCCTGCCTCCATCTAGAAACACAAAATGCAAAGATTATGGGTTAAGATAACAATTTACTGGAAACAGCAATGAGATAAGGAAATGAACAGTAACAGCAACAATACTAATCACAAAAGTGTACAAAGAGAGGTGATTTACACGCAAAATGCTCATCAAGCCCAGGACAATGAAAAACAATGGCAGACAGACCCTCCCCTTGGCACACTTTCTCCCAACTGCAAACTAAACCCACCTTCTTCAGAAAAGCCAGTCCCTCACTTCCAAGCCCCAGTAATGATGTGAGGTGATACAGAATAAGACAGACACACTCACACAGCTCCAGGCTCTGCCCCCTCACAGCTATTGCAAAAAATTAACTCTGTCCTGGCCAAAACCAGGACATGAGTGCAATTCTGTTTTCCCATTCTGCAGTTGTCCATACACAAAATCTGACAGGCCCACAACAGCTGCCCACTGCCCACACTGAGCACTACCCTGCTCAGTTAAGTTAAACCAATGCAATTACTTTGGGATCACTCATCCTTTGCGCTAACATTCTTATATGGGACATCCAGGAACTTGGACGGTACTGAAACACAAAGGCTGCAGAACAAATTGCACAACATATTAATTCCTAACCACTCCTCAAAATCCAACCCAATGTTGACATGACAGATTATGCTTTGAAACAGTGGCATGAACCAATTCTCTGATGCAGCCACCACAGACCCAGCAATGGTTATGAAACCTGTTCCAATTACTCCGTCATTTTTTATCTTCAACCTTCAAAAATGGAGCCATTATGATTTCACTACAGTAGTATTCATGGGCATACAAAATTTAATTTGAAAAATGCTAAATGTCATTACAACATTCTTCTATTTTTCTAGAACAATTTCTAAATTTTTGTAAATACATCCGGATGGTCAAACTGAATTCACAGTTCACTTATCAGGGAGAAACAAAGGACTACAACACCTCAAATACTTTTCTGTACAGGTCCCATATGTTCCTCTATATTATCTGAATTAGATTACAAGAAGCTTTCTTATGCACTACTGAATTTCCAGCAGTTGTTTAGACATCTTGATGCAGTCACATATTCACTTGAGTTTTTATTTCAAGTGTGGAAACAGACAAAATAATAAAGCTTAAAGACTGAAGGAAATGATGAGGCAACTTTCCAAACCCTGGAAATTGGTGTTATTCCATTCACTTATCTCAGTGTAAAAGAGAGATTAACAATATGATCTAGCAATTGAAAAGGATGTTTCAGGGAGTAAGTGTAATTCTAATGTTCACATAATGAAGCCTAGCTGGCTTCCTTTTTTTTTTTCTTTCAAAGAGACACAATGTAAATTTTCACTTAGAAAATAAATTCTGTCTTCTAATGGTTTATTTTTAATGTCTGGTTTTGCTGACACTGTGTTAGTAACAATCATCACTTTACTCTATAACTTTTTTCTCTAGTCTGGCTGCAGCAGACCTCTCATGCCCCATGAAAAGTGAAAGTTTTCATTTAATAGATGTTTGGTTACTTCTCTTTGTTTTAAGTGACAGAGTAGCATAAATTTATCCCAGAAGTCAAAAACTTCTGGTATTTCTAATGGCTATTTTTACAGAGATGTGACTGTGCCCAGGTTAAAACTGCACCAGTGATTGAGCAAGGAATGTGCAGCTCTGCTACGATAAACCATCAATCCAAAGCTAGACTGGTAAGTGACTGCTTATGGATTTGAAGGAACCATTCGCTTGCTGGGATGGTCACAGTATCTTCTGGCATCAGGAAAAGCAACACTGCTGTCTTCCACAATGAAACTGTGCCTCTAGCAGAGCTCGTTTGCCTTCGTAGTCTTGACAAAAGTTAGGCACTTGATATACTGATATTAATATAATGCAAATATTGCTTGATTAGTGCTTCTATTCTCCCCGCAGTTTCCTGCATTACTCTGATTTTTGTCATAGGGGGGCATACTTTGGTCAGAAAAGATCTACAGTATATGCTTATGCAGATTTTTGTATAGTGAAGTTTGGTCATTCTAGGTAGTATGGCAGTTAAGAGATAATAAAAAGAGTCAGCAAAATGCATTATCTAATGCCAAACACTTTGAATAAATAATTACAACAATGAATTAAAATAAACACTAGTGTAAACTTGTTGAGAAACAAGCAAATCATGTACTCTAAAATTATATTTTAAATTGGAAATAAGGAAGTTAAAGAAAAGATAGTTGAACATTTCAGAAACTGTAGAGAAGCAATGTCGGTATCTGTACTATTGCAAAAGAGATTTATGGGAGTTACATATTAAAGAGGATGAAAGATCACTAAAGATGAGAAAATCTTAAATATATTTTTATTATAGGACAAATTAACCATAATCTTTTATGTTCAGAGTTTCATTTTCATTTCACTGAAGCATTAGAAATCATTACAGCTGCTATTCATAATCTTACAGCACTGGCATTTTCATTTTCAGGTTGGGGCATTGTGTATGTAGTAATGAAAGGTCAGGCATTCACATACATCCTTCATTCCTACAGCTATTAATTTTTTTCTTTTCCTTGATGCTTTTCAAAAAGCAGAACATGAGATAAATTTTGCTGATTAAATGTTAAATGTTTTAGGATCATCTTGTTTTAGAGAGTTATCTGAGTTTTTATTAATAATGCATAACATTCACTTAGGGCTATTTTGTATCGGAAGTCCTTCACAGCATTATCTTAGCTCTAAGTAACTCAGCCAATAAAGAAAAAAAGTTAAGAAGAGGAAGATGCATTCAGAAATGAGATGAAGCTCTTGAATTCTGAAGATTATTGTATTTTCAAGTACTATATTATATACTGTTCTCAGTTCAATATTATTTGCTTTATTATCATTCCTTAAGAAAAACACATTCATTTAAAGAGTAATGGTATTTTTCTTTCAGATGTCTGAACACTATTACTTTTGCTTTCCAGTCTTATCTGCTTTTTTGGAACTAGACTATCTGATCCAATCTATGAGCATCTCTGTTCTTTGTTATGGAACACAATGTCACTATTATGTTTTAAATAATTAGAGATTGATGGAAATTGTTTTAAGAAATAAATATTCCAACAAAGATTCACTCATTTCCTCATTAAGAAAAGTCTCTGCAGCCAGTGGCTTGAGATTTGTGGGGTTTATTATTAGTATTACTGTAATCATTATTATATCTGCAAGGTTAGACAATTGATGGATACTGAGCTGCACAGACTAATGCAGAATGATTTTTGCTTACTGCATCTGGAATAGAAAATTGATTGGTCAGATGCCAAAGACATATCCATGTGCCACTGGAACAGTATAAGTGATGGCAGATGTGATTTTATAATGATTTGGATGGGCGGCCAAAGAGGCTACTCTTCTTAAGGTACTGTGCATGCAGCACAGTAATTCAGACAGCAGCAGTCCCAAAGTGCAGACTGTTTGGCTATATTTGTGTCCTCACACGTTATTTAATATATTTAAGAAGTAGATTGATAGGAGAAGAAATTGAGTCAGAACTTCTGCCAGATAATTAACCACTTGCTTCTGTAAAATTGCATTAGTTATTAAAAAGTCCTGCCAGGAATATATACCATATAACCAGAATGTTTCAAATTCAAAGGTTCATCCCCTTTTTTTATTTATTTAAAGGAAGAATATATTTAGTGTGGTAAAATCAGTAAAATATGACTTTAAAAATCTTTTCTATTTAAAGCTCTGTCTAATCTTTCAAGATCATGTTGTTAATTGTCATTTAATACATCTAAATATTTATGCTGGTTAACCAAATTATGCATTTATGCTGCTATAGCATTTATTTTTTCCCTTTTTTGTATCACTAGAACAATATCATTTGTTTTAGATTTTCCTTGGGACAAAGAAACACTAATATGAGTCTCATTGAAAAGTTACAAAGCAAATGTATGCTGCTAATAAACATGGTCCTTAAGATAAAACTTAAATTACAGTTAAGCAGAAATTCCTCCTCGATAAATGCAAAAATATCGTAAATTATAAGGGGGAAAGGAATGTTTGAAAAGAGGAGAAGAAAATTACACAGCAGCAACAAACCAAGTATAAAATGCTGAACGGTTGCATTCTTCTATCCACACAGAAAACGAAGACATAATTGCAGTGCAGTTGGACACAGAGATGTGAGCTCTGGTCTAGATACGATGGGTAACATCGCAGTAAAAATACGATGACACTCTCTTCAGCATCAGTTATATTCCCCCCTCCAAAAACGCCCACACTCGCAGAGCCAAGCTGATGTTTTGGTATCCGTACCAGCCAGATTAAAGTTCGCCTGGGGACATGATTCACACATGTACTGCGTCCCGGCGGGCCCCGGCCCACCGCCTCTGCAGCACCACCACGCAGCAAAAAAAAAGGTGAAAATTAACTAGTTTATCACTGTCCTCTCCTGCTCCTCAGATGCTGCCGGTAACAAGCAGGACTAAAGGGAAGGACAGTAAGACATCTCTCTGCTTTTCAGGAAAACAGTGAGGGGGAGGAGGGAAGCTGTTTATGGGGGTGGTGAATACATAACTCACCGTATAGCTGCAGCCAGAAGGTTGTAGGAGGGAAGATGGATATTGGTAAGGGGAAAAAAGAAGAAAGGACTGACTTAATATGACTTACTAGATTAATTTTATAGGTATTTTGCAAATAATTTATTTGGAATACTTGTATTTTTTCAACTAGATTTATGTGCCCTGTGCCCTGACCGGGTGCTCCTGTTCCCCCAGAGAGCCCTGACTGTCCCTGCTGCAGCTGGCAGGACATGCCAGAGCCATGCTGCCCGGCATAGGGGGACTTGAGACTGATGGTGCTGGGGAGAGAGTACCCATGCTCTGGTACAGACACTGTCAAAGCCTCTGCTGCCGGCATAGCTGCTCTACTGAATCAAGCAATTATTTGACACAAAACAGTAAAGCAAGCAGAGTCGTCTTAGCAAGCCCTCTCTCAGCACAAGCCATGGTATCAAAGGGATGAGGGCACACCACCAGTGCTGCTTCTGACTGTGGCTCTGAATCAACCTGTCAGTAACCATCTCCTCTGGGCAGAGGCTGGCACTGCCAGCATGGGCTGCGCTCGCGGCTGGCAGATCTCTGGGATGGAGTTCTGAGACTTCATCTCTGAATTGCAAATGGGCCAAGGTGAGAGACTGCAGCCGAGAGGCTCCGTCACTCCAGCCAGCATAGCCAGCCACCCCTGACACCCATCCAAAGAGGAGACTCACTTCAACCTGTCTCAGGGCATGAGGTACCACAGCACAAAATACGTCTCTAGATGCTTTCTGAAATCAGAGGAACAGTTGCAAATAGCTCCTCCCACCCTCAACATGGCTACAGACAACTTCATTCTTGGTCAGTCTTCACGAACGAAGATTTGGGAAAGGTCATTACCCTTCGAGCCTGCACAGTGGATTTTTTAGGTGAGACACAGTGTGCGCTGAACTGAGCCCACCCTTTAATCCTGAGGTTCATCTGTCGGGGCCAAGTGAGCTTGGACAGTGGCAGTAAGGTCCTCAGGACGTAGGTTTGTTTAGAGTGACCTTCTCTTAGATGGATGGCCTTACAGGGCTGACGAGCTCCATCTGCCCGGAGGAGTTCCTTGACAGGGAATCAAACCCGGGCCGCAGCGGTGAGTGCTGCATCCTAACCACTGGACCACCAGGGGGCCCTCTACAGGCAACTAGTTTGGGCTAAAGGCCCAATTTTAAACAGATGGAGCTCACAGAGGCGAATTTTCAGCCAGGTATGGGAGCAGTTTTATTGTTCAGAAATTACCCTGGCTTGTCACACACACAAACAGACCAACAGGCTCTGTGTGCTACACACAGGGTTTTAGGCACCTTGACTCTACTGCCTGCGCTTTGGATGCTGTAGGACTTGCTCTTGTAATCTGAGTCAACTCAGATACTCTGCATAAAAATGTCTCCTATATCAGCCATGTAAAAATTTCACCAAGTTCGAAAAGTATGTAATAGTAAGGTTTCCCCTCTACTGAATAACTCCTATAAAGAACAATCTTTGGAGTCTGCAGTTTTCTTCTCTTGGGTGACCATTCCATTCTCCTCTTGAACAGCTTGTACTTCTGTTTCATCCTCAGTATGTTGAGGACTTTCATTTAAAGCTAGTTCATGAACTTTATAGGCATCACACATATCCCCCACTTCAGCTGCAATCATAAGATAAGCACAAAAATAAGCGCACATCAAAAGTCTTATCTTCTTCATTTGTACACACTGACAACGATCTATCTGTGTAAGAATAAATTCCTTGTTCCAAGGACGTGCATTAAAATTCAGTTCTCAAAGGGACACAGCGGAGGATTTAGTATGCAAGGATATATGTTCTTTAAAGGCCATATGTCAAAATGCAAGATTAAAAATAGACTTGTCAAAATTGAGTCTGACAGAAATCACTGTAACATCTCTACATTCCAATGGACATAATATTCTTCATTATGTAGTCACATAGTAATACTTTTAGCAACCTGGAGGCTTCTCTAGAGTCTAATTAGACTGCAAATGTGATTTTAAAAAAGTCAATTAAATGATTATTTTTAAAATTAGTTTACTGCTTATGCAAAGTGTTAGATTATGAGTATTGGCTGGCAGTTTCTTCACATCTACAGGTCAGTGGTTTTTTGCATACATGTAAGTGAGATGCATACATGTAAGAACTTGCAAAATTTTGGCGTTTAGGTGGAATCTCTCAGAAAAAAAGTGGGTGAGAGTAAGAGCAAGAAACTCAAATTAGACACAAAACTGTCACTGTGTATTTCATTAATTCCTCATGAAAAATAGTTCAAAATTAATAATCTGTGATTCTACCAAAAACGAATCAACTATTAAAAATCTTTTAAACCTTGCAAATCCTTTTTTTAAAACTTTTTTTTCACAATATATTTTTAATTCCCTAATTCTTTCCTATCCTAACAAAAAGATAATCTCAGGGCAAAAGCTCTTAGTCTACAAAGGATCAACATCCATAAAAGTGTATAAAAAAAGAGGCAGGGGAGAGAAGCATCCTTATAGAAACAGATTCACAAAGCTAATCACTAAAAAGAAAAGTAGATCAGAGAGGTTCAAGGGGATTTATTTGGTTTACTTTCCTCCCTCTATCCTCTCCCCAGCTGCAGCTTCCCAAAAAATGTTCGAAGTTCATACCTTCTATGTGGCTCTTCTGAAGATCCAACCTCCAAAAGGGAAGTTTCGGAAAGGTCACCTGTGAAGGGGATCTTTGCCCCTCAAAATCCATAAGTTAGCCATCTGAACAATGTACTATTCACATTTTTAAAGGCAATAATAAATCATACACTCTCCTAGTTCTTTGCTTCATTTGGTGAGACTGAATATCTAACCCTTGCTTTGCTGTTCTGCATGCTGCTGTTGTCAATATCATTAACCTATTACGTCAGCCTGATGCACCTCAACCTTCTGCAACACATGGTGGTGACTTTGTACCTCACTCACAGTGGTGCTGCTGCTGTCGCCTTCTTATACATCCAGGCAGTGTCCCTGCACAAGCAGAAGCCTAAATATCTCTTCCTGTTCTGGCTACGGGCAAAAAATTCCAGATGTCTCCAAGGCCATGCGGATTTCTATGGCTTGTACAACAAAGTCATTGGTTACACAAAGCCAGTCCCTGGAGATGCTTACAGACCCCTACAGCTATGTGGCACTGACTTTAGAGCTGCTGTTCTTTTTGTCTCACTCCCAAAGGGCTGGCTCTTGGAGAGGGCAATGAAAGGAGTGGCAGGCTACCTTAGCTGCCCCCAGCAAGCTTCCTGGGAGGAGCATGGGTAGAACAGATGACTCCTTTCCAAGCTGCAATCTTTTCTTCCTGTGTCCTAGGTTGGGAATTATTCCAGTTCCTTCAGATGCCACGTACCAACTCTCAGTCTACAAATTATTAAAAAGTAATTTGGAAAATTATACTACTCCGGAAACATGGGAGTCCTTTCCCTTTGCGGAATAAGAGTAAGATACACACAGAGAGTCATTCCCATTTACTACAGTGGGTAAGGTGGAAGGGAAAGGGAAAGACAACCATCAGTCTACGGTTTTCACTTGAAGAATCCATATTATACATATTCATTAAGGAGATCTTTGATTATGTGTGCAGCCAATGACAGGAAGACAGAAGGGAAGAACCTACAGAACCTCTAGGTTCTTATTGTGCTGCTTTTTAAGGAAAAAAAAATACCAGAAGTTATCAGTAATATGCAAGACTGTTAGGGAAAGTGTAGTAAAATGAAGGGAGGAAAAAAAGAGTACTTATGTTTTTTCTAATTAAAAGGGTTGTAGAAATAAATCTTCCCCAAGAAAGAATATTTTGTAAACAACTGATCATGTGGTCTCTCTGACCTTTCTCTGAAACTGGAAACAGGCCTATCAGATACAAAATGCAGCAATAATGGATGTTGAATCTGATTTGGTGTGGTGGTTTCTAAGGCGGTGTATTCCCCTTACAAGTGATTAATTTTTTCTCATAAAAGCTTGTGATAATGCTCACATTCAGAGGTTATCCAGTACAGACAGTATTGACATTTTTCATTGACATTTACTACTCAGCAAAGTTCTCCTGAACTTCAGCAGTCACCACTGACATATCTGTTATATGGAATACAATTCTAAGTCCTGAATATAATGAACTTTCTCTGCACAAAATGTTTAGTTCAGGAAAGAAAATTACTTCATTGAAAACCACATTACAATATATGTTGTAAAGAAGGGTGCTATCAATTAACCACATATTTTAATCTTAATAGGTCAGAATTTGAAATAGAGAGACATTTCTGATTTAGCCTACTTTGGATTTCCATCTCTAACACTATACTGAAATCTGGAAAATTCAACCAACTAACTTAAGGAAAGTAAAAACAGAAACATGAAAAGCGATGAAATTTAATTTCAAAAAATTTCCCTTTATTACTGAAAAGATGGTAGTGATGATGCAGATAAAAGTACTTATTACAATCCACCAGATTAATGGTAAATTGCATCTAAAACTTGTGAGGAAGAGGATGAAGATAGAAGTAGCAGAGGAGTTGTGGAAAAGCAGTGTTCCTTGGGCACAGTTACCCTTTCCTCCCCCTCTTACCTCTTTTCACAGTAAAATAGCCTCAGGGAGAAGAAGATGAACTGATTTATATCAGAAACTTTATCTCAGTGTTGTCAAACTCATGCATTAAATAATGGCATATCAAAGCTTCCCATGACTTAAAAGCCATGATGCCAGCTATGATAAACCTCTATCTTCTGTTCTTGCATTTTTGGTCTTTCTGAGCTTACGATTTTATGCTTTCTGTAGTCAGCAAGACTGGTCTCTTCCGTTTAAGCAACACTGTGACTTCCATTCATTCACATGAATACCATGACTCATAGCAAAGCACCAAACAGTTTAATTTAGACTCATGAGAGAAATATAGGGAAAGGACTTCGAACTGCCTGCTATTGTTCAGTACCTACATAAAAACATCCACTGATTTTTTCAGTTGTAACAAGCAAGTGATGTTGAAGGCTGTTGCTGCAAGCTACGATAGCCCCCTGATGCGCCTCATGCCCCTGAGCCAGAGATGCTGATATGAAATTGGTTCAGACATAAGGTGATGCAGTGAAAAAACGGTTGGAATGTAAGTACACAGATCATTTTACTGAGGCACAAAACAACCACAAATATTTGAAATCTCTGTATGTTTTCACTTATAGGTTGGGGGATGAACAGATCAATGGCAGCCCTTCCAAGAAAGACCTCCACGTGCTGGTGGATGAGAGGCTGCACATGAGTTGGCAGTGTAAGCTTGCAGCCCAGAAAGTCAATTATGTCCTGGGCTGCATCAAAAGCATTGTAGCCAACACGTCAAGGGAGGTGATTCTGACCTCTACTCTGCTCTTGTGAGACCCCACCTGCAGTGCTGCATCCTGTTCCGGGGTCTCCAGCACAGGCAGGACATTGACCTCCAGCACAGGCAAGTCCAGACAAGGGACGTCAAGATGATTAGAGGGATGGAGCAGCTCTCTGATGAGGAAAGGTTGAGAGAGTTGGGATTGTTCAGCCTAGAGAAGAGAAGGCTTTGGGGCGACTTAATTGCAGCCTTCCAATACCTGAAGGAAGTCTACAAAAAAGATGGACAGAGACTTTCTACAGGAGCGTGTAGTGACAGGACAAGGGGGAATGGCTTCAAACCAAAAGAGAGTAGGTTTAGATTAGATATTAGGAAGAAATTCTCTACTATGTGAGAGTGGTGAGGCACTAGCACAGGTTGTCTACAGAAGTGGATACCCCATCCCTGGAAGTGTTCAAGGCCATGTTGGATGGAACTCTGAGCAACCTGGTCTAGCGAAAAGTGTCCCTGTCTACAGTGGGGGTGGTTGGAACTAGATGATTTTTAAGGTCCCTTCCAACCCAGGTCATTATATGATTCTACGATTTATTTATAACTGTCATTGTTGTCATTTCTACAGTCATAAAACGTAATGCACTAAAAAATCCTCCAGTGTCTCTCTCCTCTATGGTTTTGTTTTGCAATATATAGTGTAACCTTAAAAATGGGTCTGGTCTCCTTGAAATATCTAATTTTCAAGTCAAGAAAACACATGCCTTGGTAGGCAGACAGCTTCAGAGAAGGGACAGGGATGGGAAAGTGAAAGGAGAGAATTAGGGGGAGTGATGGGAAAGGGACTTGCAGAGGTTGGCATGGGCTGTCACCGGGAATGTTATGTCACAAAACCACCCTTTGAATTACCCTAGGTCAAATAGGGGAATGCTTTGTTAAACCATGTTATTCTGCCTTTTGACAGCTATATCTTAAACAAATTAGCAGGCTATAAAGTACAGCTACTACAAGCAATCCGTGGGGTAATCAATAAACGGTCTGATCCAAACCCCCCTGAAATCCATCAAAAGACAACTACCATCTTCAGTAGGCTTTGGGTCATACTTATTTTGGTGGAGGATGCACATTTCTTCATAATCACCAAGAAAACTAAGCACAAGTGAAAAAACAACACCGTTCCTATCACTTTTAAAACACCTTTATCAAATTTTTCCTTTAACATAGCCTTAAACAAGGCTTCTTCCTAGAAAGAAAAAGGTAAGTACTTCTAGAAGCAAGCAGTATGTATTTTAGCATTTATCATTATGGACATGTTATTTATAGGTTCAACATATAAAATATTCATCCTGTCCAGAGCTGTCCCTAAACAAAAAATAAAACAGGCATTAATCTTTGTGCCTAAAAAATAAAAATAAAAAAAAATCCACCATCTCCACTAAGCAAAAAATAATTAATTTACAAAGCTGTGTTTTATTTGCACTTGACTGTTTAATGCACAGGACTTTTAAAAGAGCTGGCACTGGCAGGATAGGGTGAAACAGCACTACCACTGTATCATGTTTAATAATTGTAAAATGCTGCAGTTTATTGCTCTATTTACAATAATAACAGTATTGTTAAACAGCTATCATAACAAACGTGGTTTTGACCAAAGAGTCACTGATGTCTGTCTTTATAAATTAAGTGAAATAACAAAATAGTCCATTGGTGGTGCACCATAAGCACCTATTGGGAAATTTATGTTATCTTGCCTCATGCATCAGATATCTAAATCAACAGCCTTGACAAGAGCATTTTTTCCCCTCATTGTTAATGACATAAATGCAAAAGCACTATAATTATTTTAAAGCAGCAGCTGAAGGAAAAACTCTCATGGAGATACTGGTAATGTGTCATGAACAGAGTACCATGAAGACAGCAGGCAATTCAAAATCCAAATATTCTTTGCTAGAGACAATTTAACTGTTCAAAAGCATCTATCAAACACATAAGCACATATTGGAATAGTTTCCTAAATTTACTATTTACTCAATAGGCTATGATTTCTGTGGAATATATATGGATTGTAAGATATGAATACATCTTAAAAATGTACAGTAAAGTAGCTATTTAAAGAAGGTACTGCAAACTGCTCTTCGGTAAATGTCATCTTTCTAATCAAGGCATTAGGAGTAATAAATCCCTCCTGCAAGTAAATTGTTGCTTAAATGATAAACTAAGTTTTAGATTAGTAAATCCTATCAGATTCAGACAGTTATGTCATAATCTTCACCACAGTACAATCAAACCAAATTACTACTTTTTCTTACTGTTTCTGATATTCAAGCTATAATTGCCAAAACTGAACTTAAGTGCAGAAAAAAAAATTAAAAATAGTATTAAAAGCTAAAGGAAAAACACTGTAAACTGTGTATGTTCAGCACTGTGTACCAGAAAAGTAACTCCTTGTCATCCTGTATTTGACTTCCACTCAAAAATCAGCTCCAGTGAAATAATACACAACTCAAAAAAGCCCCCAAAAACCCAAACCAACCAAACCCCAAACAAAACATCAATCACATAAAATAAAAAAGGTTAAAAAAAAAAAAGGAGTCATATCCTTCATAGAATCATATCTGGTGAGGTTGAAAGGCAGAAGATATCCAGCTGTGGGCTTTGAATTACACCATGTAAAAATAACTGCAAATACACAAAACATGGGCATGGGTGACTGTGAGGAAGACCCCAAGAGCAGAAATCTACTGCTGTAACAGGAGGGTACTCACTTTACCACCTTCCTGGAAAAGTCACATCTTCCCAGAAAGGGCTGATTATCCCACATGGAGTTAGCACAGCTTTTTGAGCTGCTCACAGTCTGGATTCAGGTATGAGATAGGGCAGTCTTACTACTCCAATAGACTCACATATCCTAAGACAAACATACAACTTATGTCTGACTTCATCAAAACACAAACTTCTCTGCTGAGGATTGTTGGTAGATGTTTTGTGAAGGCCTTATCTTATGCTTGAGCTAAGCACCTCTTTCCAAACAGATATAAGATCACAATTTAAAGACTTAAAATGGTGGAGAATGACCAGCACTTGCTCCCTCTCATCGCTCTGTGTTATTAGCTGTAGTTTCTTAGGAGCTGACTGTGCTTTTCTACCAAGCTGAAGAGATATTTGCTATCGCAATTTGTCCTTGTTCAGCTACACCTCTGTGGATCTATCCTGCAGTAACCCAACTAGGCTGAGCTTCTCATGTCTCTCATAAAAGGGGAAACTTGTGGTTAATTTTTGCTGCTCTTCCCAAACTACGTTCAATTGCCAGCACACTTTCAGGATCAGAGGGTGATGCAGACTTCCTATGGTTATATATAAAATTTATATTGCCTCCTTACTCCCACTTGATATTCTTATCCTTTTTATATCCATTTTATATTCATTCTATTAGCTACAATGTACTGTTCTGAAAGGTCAAAATCAATGAATTATTTAATGCAATGGCAAGCTTAGACATGAAATGCTGCACCTTAACAGTCTCTGGTAGTTTCACCTTAGGCTGAGTTTCAGTTATGTGAACCAAGGGGATCTAGACAGGAATGCTCACAATACCTGCTTTAATCCACTTGCTCTGAGCAACAGGCACATCCACCCTGTGCTTCACCTTGGCCAGGCTTCTTCTGAAGCAAATTTTTACTACCAGAGGCCATATTCAACACACTGCACTGGGAGATAGCACCTGCCTTGTAATGCCAGCACACAACTTCCAAAGCTCCTTTCCCTAAATTTCTGAACTTCTGGAATTTGTTCAGCTATTGCCACATGACAGCAGTGCCATCAGGTAGAGATGGGAAGGTCACAAAAATGATCAGAGGGATGGAGCACCTTTCCTATCATGACAGAATGGGAGAGTTGGGACTGTTCAGCTCGGAGAAGAGAAAGCTCTGGGGAGACCTTATAGCACCCTCCAGTACCTAAAGCAGGCCTATGAGAAAGATGAAAAGAAACTTATTAGCAGGGCCTGCTGCAATAGGACAAGAGGCAATGGTTTTAAACTAAAACAAGGTATGTGTAGAGTAAAAGGAAGAAATTCTTTACAGTGAGGGTGGTCAGGCACTGGCACACGTTGCCCAGAGAATCTGTGGATGCCCCATCCCTGGGAGTGTTCAAGGTCAAGTTAGAAGGGGCTCTAAGCAACCTGATCTAGTTGCAGGGAGGTTGGAACTAGATGATCTCTAAGGTCTCTTCCAACACAAACTGATAAAATATTGACATGCTTATTTTGTCATCCTGAAGAACCAGCATTGCCGTGGATCACTGTGACCTCCAGCTCTGCCCTCCTGAACTTCTCATCACCTCACAAGTGATGAGTCATGTAGTTCCTGATTTTGCTGCCTGACTTACAAAAGCCTCATGACACCCACACCTCTCCTGCAGATGAGAACATCTCCAAAGGGATTAAATTAAGTGTATTAGGTATCTTTGGCAAAATGTATGCAGCATATATACATCTCCATAGCTAACCTGTATACTCTATGAACAATAATAGTCTAATAAAACCCTCATAAAACTGGTAATACTCATAAAATGACAACGGTTATAAAAAATCCCCTATGTCCACATCTTTCTGTATTTTAACGTGTATTTTCCTAGTAAAACAGAAATGAAACATGAGTTTCTACTACTGGGGAGAATCACAATTACATTACAGAGTTTGCACCTTTTATTTATCACTTTTAAGTAGAGATAAAGGAAATGTTTCAGAGAAATATTTTGGCACTGTCTAACAACTCTCCTTGTAACAGGTTGACTATACAAACTACAAATAATTTCATGATAAGATTTTGGGTTAAATGAGATGCAGAACCTCGGGTTCTCGTTTCTAAGTAACGCACACATCCCAAATCTATTATAATAGAGCTTTATGAATCATATTCCTCTCTCTCTACACATCATACAAATGTGCAAATGCATGCATACAAATGTAGAAGACATACTGCATGCTTATGATATGTTATTTGTCCAATAAACACCAATAAGACTTACATTAGCAAACTGTATTCTCAGTCTATGCACCTCAGAGCATAAATTATGCAATCTCCTCTTTCCCTAACAAAACATGGTGGCAAAATTTTGTGTTGAATGTTCTTTCCCTCCCATATGTCAATATGTGTTATAGTTCCTTCCTTAAACCCATGGCAATTCATATGAATTATTATGAACTCAAGAAGTCTGCTGGACATTGCAACATAATTGGGGTGGAACACTAAGAAATTGTTTCAATACTTTTTAAGGAAAAAAGGAAGTAATGTCTTTACTAACACAGTTCTTCTAATATTTAATTAAAGACTTCAAACACAAATAGAATTTCAGATAAAATGCAGAACAAAAGGTATTTCTGGTCAAAAAAATATAATTTTCAGGTAAAATTTAGCAGTAAGAAGAATGACAAGATAAATAATTAAAAAGAAACTGGACTGCAAACTTAATTAATGAATAGTTTTAATTTTTTGCTGTCTTCCAATATGGAGAGTTTTTGCTGTTACTCTATATAAACTCTTAGGCAGATGATATTTTCCTTTTAAGTAGAAAAGACAATGTATAGAACAAAGATTTCAGTGCAATGACTAAAACTCATGACTCCTATGGTTTTATGAAATACAGATGACCTCAAGGATTTTAAACTGCTATAGCAACCAATTTTCTTCTCCAGAAGAACTGCCTTTTTCACGTAGTGCTTTCTGAGTAACAGACCTGCTGAAAAGCTGAAGTGATCATCGTAAAATGGGTAAGCTGTATGATACAAGACGACAAGACCTTTGCCTCTCCTGGAGTCTTGTTTGATTCATAAGCTGAACAAATTTGGTTTTAACTAAACCTCCAAGAAATCTGAATTACTTTATTTAACAATATAGACAGTGTACTGCAGGGATTTTCCACTGTGCAGTAAGTAAAATATACGAAGTTTTAGTCTGCGTGAGGAGGAATAAGAGCTAAAAGAACAATTAACATTTCAGCACATGATATATAAGAAATATTCCTTTGGGGAAACGTAGGCTGACAGCAATCTGGGTTTATCTCTGCAGTCTCTTTTGGTATCTGCAGGCCTTATTTTGACATTATTACTTCTTGGTTTCTAGATCCAGCTTCTCTTGGTTTCTCAAACAAAGCCAAAGTAAGACTAAGACCAACATAATTTGGAAGTCATCTACTGTGAAATACATGTGATTTGTCTTTCCCTTATTCCTGTTACTGCTTTCAGGAGGTCTGTGAAGACTTGGATCTTACAAGTCAAACAAAAAATCAGAAAATGGTGTCCATGGGAAAAAGCCTAAAAAAAGATAAGCAGAAGCTAAAATGCTTCTCCTATACTATTTTTCATGTGTTGCCTGTAATAAATAACAGATGATCAATTGTCACATCAGAAATCAAGAAAAAATTGACTAATAAATCCCAGAGAAATCTATCACATTAAGCTGCCTTTTGAAGAACTCAGTATTTTTAAAGGTGAATGTGTTGGTTCAAAGGTAAACCGGCAGGGGAAATGAACCCAACTCAAAAGAGAGATTATAAGTCAGAATAACAATTTAATAAAATAATACAATAAGTACAATTATACAGACAAACAATTGGTTTTAACCCTAAAAACCCAAATATATAACCCAGCACCCTGGGGCATGAACAGAGTGGTGTTCATTGGGCCCCCTGAGTCCAAAGGAAAAGGAGAGAGGAAAACCTGTTGGTGAGAGTGCTGTTGCAGTCTGGTCGAGAGTGGTGATTGTAGTTAGGTTGAAAAGTGGTGATTGCAGTCCGGTCGAGAGTGATGGTTGCAGTCCAGTCGAGAGTGGTGGTCTGCAGTTTGGTTGAGAGTGGTGGTCTGCAGTCTTCCTCTGGATCCCACGAGTGGTTAAAAAAGTTCCAAGACTCCAAGATTATATATCCTCCAGTTCAGGCAGGAATGCCCAGTACTTCCCTCAGGACGAGGAGTTCCACAAAGGGTGTGAGGACAAGAGCACCCTCCTATCTCACAGGCCTCTTAACACCTAGTTTATAGCCTGAGGAGTCAGGCTGCTCTGGGCAGAGGGTGTAAATAGTCTATTGATAACAGTTTCTGGGAAATGGTATGGAAGGCTATAGAATACACAGTTTTGAGTTACACCCATACAGTGATGAACTGGTCCCAGCTGTTCTAACTAGGACAGTGAATCTATTTTTAGTCATTTTTATTTTCTACTAGTTTTTGTCTCAGATTCTTTGTTTAATGAGAAACTGTTTTCCCCCTTTGACGATCCACTGTGACCCAGAGTAATCTCAATCAGTGGTAATACTTAACTGAAGAATCTCACTTTGGGGACTAATGAGTCATCATAATATGTAAAACTGTTCTCCTTCCCTTTTAACTAACCTTCTGATTGGGCATATCAGATAAAGTTAGATGTAGATAATCTCTTGGCAATTTTGGGAGTCCTTATTGGCTGCACTACTGCTAAATTAAAAATATGATCTAATTCTGTGTTCTAAGTTTTCTAGTCCATCAACCAACACAGAAGTCTCTACAACATTTCTATTCTAATTACATTAAACTATCAACTGCTAAGAGAGACTGTGAATCACAAAATTATTCTTATTGGGGGGAAGCAGGAAAGAGAAAGGACTCACTAATGACAGTCTTAAGCCTTTTGATCTTATTTCTCAATATTTTTGAAAAAGCATCCAAAAAAACCCAACAAACAAAACAGGCCTTGTTAACACAAAAAACAGTTAGAAAAATTTAAAGTCAACTGCACTGAGAGCCAGATCCAAGTTTTTACAATACAATTAAGTCTCTCAATCAAAAAGAAGTTTGGTTTGAGAGAGTTTTATCGGACTGGTATTCACAGAATCATAGAATATCCTGAGTTGGAAGGGACTCACAAGGATCATCAAGTCCAACTCCTGGCCCTGAACAGGACACCCCAAGAATCACACCATGTGCCCAAAGGCATTTTCCAAATGCTTCTTGAACTCATACAGGCTTGGTGCTGAGACTACTTCCCTGGGGAATCTGTTCCTGTGCTCAACCACCCTTTGGGTGAAAAGCCTTTTCCTAATATCCAACCCAAACCTTCCTTGAATTTGCCTTGGGTCCTGGCCAGGCTCAAGAGGAAAACCAAGGGGAGAATAAAGCCAGGTATTTTTTTTTCCACATCAGTCAAGTGATGTAAGCTGGTTTGTTTAACATTGTATAAGCTTGACCCTCTCACAGCAAAGATGGAGGCCTCAAGTGGATGCACTGCACAGGATTTCTGAGTTAGTGGGAAGGGGTTCTCCAGACCTTCCCTGTGATCAGGGGCCTGTCCAGCTGAAGTGCACTCTGGATGACGATTATGGTAATGTACTCAGGATAACTGGTGATGAATCTCAATCACTATCAGACTTTCTTTGTAATAATGATTAGATGCATTGCTAAGTGTATCCTTTCATAATCCACTGCTTATTTTGTAATTTTTTACTATTTTGCACTATTGTAAACTTATATACTTATTCTTTAAAGTTGGTGTCCATGTTCCTTAAATCCATCCTCATTACCAAGGAAGGGAGGGGGCAAACAGATCGGCAGAACACTGGGCCAAAGTTTTGAGCTCTTCTTTCTTGTTCCTCATGGTGCGGCTGTATTGCTATAGAAACATTTTAAGTGTGCTTCATTGTAGCCAACAACTCATGGAGCAAATTGGGAGATCTCTCTAGTGCTCAGTTCCTCAAGTTTTGGCGTGCCATTCCATTGCTTATCACTGGCAAGCATGGTTTTGTCCCTTTCCCTCTTCAAATCTAGTTTACATGTTAAGTATTCAAGTTAGGTACTTTCTCATTTCTATAATTTTTTGTGATTTTCCAGCTTCTTGGACAAACTACACATTACAGGTTTCAAGCACTGTCACTCCTACACATCTTAGGCTGACTGAAAGGCACGACACTGCTATCAGAGCAGGAATATGAAAGCGAAGTGTAGAGATAATCCATTGGATCCGGACTCTAATGTTAATAGGGACAGCCACCTTGTGGACACACACAGCTTCAGGAGGCACCGTTCTTCATTTTATTTTGCTTTATAAGCTAAATATCATCTGGGAAGTAAATGGAATTATAATACTAAAAACTAACACTGAGAATCAGGAAACCAGAAAGACACAGCCTCAGCATGTCACAGAGCCAAAGAAAGATCTTGTCATCTTCAGGATCTCCTGGGTCAGCTTTCCGTTGCACAATTCATTAAAATTACACTATTACAGCAATGGACCATGAACTACTAAGATATCTGGGTGACACTTCGCTCTGAGTAGGATTTCACTAATTTCTCACTCACTCTCCTTATCTCCTTCCACCTCAGGGAATGCTGCTTCCACCTTGACAGGAGAAAAAACCTAACAATTAAAGACTACCAGTATTTCAAATTAATGGAACTATACAAGACTTTATAAATTGGTCACAGTCCTTTCACTCTTCTCTCTCAACAGTTTAAATTATGTTTTACCTCCTGTGTGAGTACTGGTGCATATAAAACTGCCACCCCCAAAACAGCATTCCTTAAAAACAGGTGATTAAAATCTTTCTGCCTTTCCCTTGTACAAGGTACCAGTAGCTGACAGAGACCTCCAAGGGTCAACTTACAAAACCATAAAAATATCATGTTTGCCTCTCAGCTCTAGACATCACCATTGCTATCTTTCTATCAAAATACAGCATTTTGGTATAATTCATAGCAACCACAAGCCATTTTATTGACACTGCCATCTAACTTTCAGTCTTTTAAAGAACTACTTCTCTTTTATCCTGAAGCTATTTAGGCAGCAGATAAAACCCAGTCCATTGCTATGATTCAGATGTCCAGCACTGACTCAGGATAAAACGGAATGCTGATGCCACCACTGTGAAAGACACATTGTGAAAGCCTTCCCAAAGCATCACAGGCACGTAACTATCATGTCTTTCAAAAATGGCTGTTTTTCCATTACAGTAGCTTCATTAGCTGATGTGTATGTGCTGAATCAGTTAGCAACTGACTGGCTGGATAAGGGAGTTGTAAACTTCCCAGTGAGGGCAGACACACGCTTCTGGAAGGACAGAGTTGCATTCCGAGTCCTGTACATGCAGTGGTGAAGGCATCTCTGTCATCTTCATACTTCACAGTCACTCCATGCTGGCAGCCCCAAATACATGGCACAATCCTCTCCTGTCAGCCTATACTGTTCTCTAGTCCCAGAAACTGCTGCACGCAGACTGATGCTTCCCAACCAAGCTCCTGAAGCTGTGTCTGTCTTATCTTGCTCCCAGGTTTCTGCTTTCTGCTGATTAAATTTCATAGTGCATGCACTTGTGTAAGTGTAGCTGTCCTTTTGTAACATCTTCCAGGCACCCAAAGAACATTCAAGTACAAACAACACAATGTAAAGGGCTGGCTTGCCCAACGTCATCTTTTATGATTTGGAAATGTCATTTCAAAAGAGACATATAATGCAATTGGGAAAGAGAAACCATGAGATTTCCGTAGTTTGACACATCCTCTCTAACCCTCCCCACCCCAAACACAAGACATGGGATTTTTAGGTACCTCCTGCTACATATTCCAACACCAAGTAATCCTTTGATGTATGGGGCTTGCATAAACAGCAAAAGAAGGATAAACATCTATTGCTGAGCACGCAATATAGAGGAAATTCATCATGTGGAAGGGTTAATTCATAATAAACTCAAAGTTGAGTGTTCATTTGTATAACTTTACATGGAAACAACTACTTTGAAACATTCACATCAGTGCATCTGGATTTAAAGTAAATCTTCCATTCAGACAAGCCAATGCTTTTGTTTAGTTGGATGAGAAGCAATAAACCTGCTTGCCAGAACAAGCTAATGAGAGCAATATTTGCTGGTTCACATCTGAAGAAGGCATTCAATACAGTTACTTGAGTTTTGGGCACAGCTGTTCCACATCTCCATTTATACCCTTGCATTCAGTTACCATAAAGCAACTTGTTAGGGAACAGCTGACCTGAAATTCATCACTGCTGACTCCTTTTTCTAGAGGACAACTGAGTGAGATGATGACCAGATGACAACATCAAGCGCTGAAATTTCAAAAAGGCCCTAGACTTCCCAACTCTGGGAGCCTTTCACCATGGTTAACATAAAAAGAAACTTAAGTTTACATGTTAAATTAAGTTCTCAGCATTCCAAACATCTGACTTATTGAGGCCAAACCTTTCTAAAGCATATCAGTCAACTTTCTGCTAAGAATAAGCAAAGATATGAGACTGTATGCTTTCACAGATACAATGGATTTAAAAGAGAACAATGTCCATAGTTGGTACTGATTTTAACAATAACAAGTAATATCTCTATACAGCTTTCAACTCAGCTTAACTCTTACAGGCCTTTGAAAAAGTGGGCGGGCATTTCTGAAATCATATTGCAGATTAATACTTTAAATCTGGAGAGATATGAATTAGTTCTCAATACATCAGCTCAAGAACAAGAAGCACTTTATCACAACAGCCAAGAAAAAAAGGTAAAGAAGACAATACTAAATCTGTGTTTTCACAGATTCAGAGCTAATTTTAAATGTGACTCAATTATCTCTGATATTATGTTGCAGAAACACCTCAAAAGGTAGAAGATATATATCTAGCAACACCCCTCATGACAGGCAGGAACTGAGTTCTCATATCCTGACTCTGACCTCCACGGATGGGCTTGCTGATCAGAAGTAGCTAATTAAACACCCTGGCAGAAAGCTTATCTCCTTTGATGCCACTTGTAAAATTCCTACAGACCATTTGGTCCAGCGTTTTGTCCCTGTATTCACCATTATGTGTTTAAAACCCAAAACAATAGCAATTCATCAATCGGGGCCTGAAACAATGTGGATATAGCCTCTAGATTTATATATTGAACTGGGAGTATAATGGAGTGCCTTCAGATTGAAAGGTCTGCACGACTGGTTTTTCAGAAAAAGCAGTTTTCACGATTCTTGGTTGCTAAGCAGTATCATAGCTAATAGCTTAATATGCTTGATTTTTTTCTCTATGATGTTGATGAAGAAAGAATATCTTTAATACTAAGTCCACCAAAATTACTTGATTCAATATATGAAGGAGTCTAAGCCTAGAGCCAGAAATTACATTTGAAAAGTGGTATTTTCAGCTGCTGTGAGACGATGATGACAGGCACTGTCTCGGAGCTGCCTTTTACACTTGTGTTTAACTGTGAGGATGCAGACTAGGAAAACTGATCCCCTAACATACACAGAGTCAAACGGCAGCAACAGAATCCTCATCCTTTTCATGACGATGGTGAGGAGGGTCAGTATTGATTAAATTCATGTTAGCACTTAAAATGCAACACGCCAAGTAAAATCCTGGACCGTTCCTTCTCTCCAGTCTTACAGTAATACAAAATTAAAACATAAATTCTACTGCAGAATTGAAAGAATCCTCTAGATCCTCTTGATGAAAACTTGCTGTGAAATTAACTTGCCAAAGCAAGAGTTATTTCAGAAAGGTTTTTGAGTCATTTCTCTTAAATAGAAAATAGAGCCAACAAGAAAGAAAAGCCTTTAATGAATTTCACCTTTTTCAGTTCTCACTTTGCAAATAAAGCCTTTTAATGGAATTCCAGAGGACGTCAAATACTAATTTGCACCTCTTACAGTTTCAAGAAATGGACTAATCTAGCCTAATTTAGTAACCTAGAAGTAAGGTTTCTACTCTAAAATACTTTCCTGTTCCCTTTTTTGAGCCAATACAAAAATAAAGCTTTCTGCAACTAGGTAGTTTTTTCCAAAACAAGTATCTCAGATGGATCACCCTCTTCAGGTGCCCACTTCTCCTTACAAGTTGTCTCAATAACCATTTTAACTGAAGTGTGAACAAAATACCACTACTGTACCCTACTCACTGTTTGTTTTATGGCATAAGCAATACTTAAAATTTCAGTAAAATACCTTACTAAATAAAACGACACTTTACACGTATTGGGATCCTTGTAAACTAATGCATACTCAGTACAAGCTAAGATAAATAAGCCATTCATGTTATAGAAATTGCCTATAAACATCTAATAAGGCAAAATATTTGTTAGATATACTTCTTTAAGTGTTTTTTAAAAAACGGTTGGTTGAACTGATCCTTAAAAAGATACAAATGTAACATTAACCAATGATAATGAAATATATGTACCTCTGAGAACCCATTAATTGATACTGTACATTAATACAGCTTCAAACACATTAGTTTTACATTCTCGCTCACTTTCAAATAAGGAAAAAATTGCTCCATTGTACAATGACTTTAATGTTATCTCAGAGTACTTATTGTTAAGTATGTGTGAAAAGCTCACAGTACCTGTTTCAGCAGTAAAATAAAACCAAGATAAGTAGCTCCTGATACAATTTTGAACTGACTGCACTGCAAATACATCTTCTTTCTTAAGTATTCTGTTCGCTTGGTCCTTGTCTGGAGTTTGGCCTTACATTTAGAAAACTGAGTTTGTTTCTTCCCTTTTTGAATTTCTGTAACTTTCTGTCTTGAATGAAACACATATTGACCACAGAGATAAGTAACAATCATAAAGCTTGACCTCTCTTTGTAAGTGAAACCATAAATATGACTTTTGAGCTTG
Source organism: Manacus candei (assembly GCF_025592945.1). Taxonomy (NCBI): domain Eukaryota; kingdom Metazoa; phylum Chordata; class Aves; order Passeriformes; family Pipridae; genus Manacus; species Manacus candei. Next base: position 8,595,884 of record NW_026138089.1, read on the forward strand.
TGCTCTAAAAAAAAAATCAGGAGAATATAATATTGTGCAAAAGCCATTGAACATCACCCAGAAATAATGAGTCCAAATGTCTGCAAACCATACTGTATTCATATTTCTGCAACTCTGGCTTTCAAAGAACGACTTGAACACTAATTAAGTGTTGCCAGCAAAGTAGAGCCAAAAGAATTCAATGGATCAGAATGACCTACAGGGGATATTTATAATGAATATCCCCAATAATCTCCAGACCTGAGACCTCCTAGGATACAACAGTATCCCTCAATTCTTAAAAAGCAAACCAAAATCTTTCACCAGGTTCCTGCTCAATACCCCCTGGAATAAGCAAAAGTGGCTTTAACACAGCTTTTTACTTACGGAAGATTATTTTCAGTAATTAATGTTTAGAAAGCACACACATAATTAAAATATTAAAATGCAATAAAATGGGAACATTTCTGTATTATGCACTACATTTAATTTCTTGCATTTTCCTGTAGAAAAACCATTACACAAAATGGACTTGTTTAAAAGACAAGTCTACCTATTTCTAATCCAGTAGAAGTAAAGAGTAGACCATGAGTTTGGCACTGATAGGATAAGGGCTGAAGAAAAACAAATGATCTGACAGAAATTACTCTGACTTATTTTGTGGGAAATTTAGAAATAAAGCAAATTTATTGATTAGGATATGCTTTACCCTAGTGAAAAAAGATTTAATTGATGTTTTTTAGATAGACTTTTTGGTGAACATTTTGAATTTTCTTTTTTTTTTTTTTTATTTAAGATAGATTGGAGCAGAAATTATCTTTACTGTTTTCTTTTCCTTCAATTGCATAACTCTTTTCATAAGTTTCACATAAGTTTTGTGGAAAATAACTAAACATTGCATTACACAAAAAACTCTAACATTCAGGGTTGACACAACATCTAACCTTTATGCATATTTTTGCTCAGTTTTGTGTTTTCCTAAGCCTGTTAAAGTATGACACTCACCTGGTTGTGAAACCTGTCTTTTTTTTTTTTCTCACGCAATTTTTTTTTTCTGTTTGACATACTATGATCTTTAGGCCAGTATTTTGAGAGCAGACTAATTTTTTCCACACTCTCTGCAATTATATTAAGACAAATTGTTTCTGTACTTTACAAAAATCTTTGAGGAGAGCTGCATAAAAATAGCGATGGAGTTTCACAGCATGAATATAAAATATTCTCAGCAAGAGACCACATAAGCACAGAAAAACTACAGTGTTGGAGTATCAATTTTTCATGTGCTGCAGTGACCACAAGATGGTACAGTGTAAGACTCTGAAGGAAAAGAGGAAGAGGAGGCCAATCTAAAGTCAGACTTTGGCTTGTCCAGGGCACTAGTAAGCAGGGTCCTGTTGGATGCAGTTCTGAAAGGCCCAGAGCCTAGCAGAGCTGGGTGATGATCACAGAGTACCTCCTCCAACTGCCAGAGTGGTCTGCTTCAATCTTCAGGAAAGTAGGCAGGCACAGCAGGACACCAGTCTGGCTCTACAGGGAAAGCCTGATGGAGACCAGTGCAAAATGGAAGCAACCCAGAGATGGACATGAAGAGAAGTTACCCAGGACAAACACAAAAGCCCTACCCTAGCCAGGCAGGGATAGGATTTACAAAGCTCAGCTGGCACTGAAAGTGATCCAGGATGTGAAGGGTAACAAGAAGGGTCTCTACAACTACAACAGCAGTGAAAGCCATAGAAAATATGAACTCACAGCTAAATGGAGTGGGCAACCTGATGAAGGACACTGAAACACCTGAGGTGCTCAATGCTTTCTTGGCTCTGGTCTTCAGTGGCAAGGTCTGCCACCCTGGTCCCCAAGACCAGTGACAGAATTTAGGGAACAAAGGTAGACAAAGACAGAATCAGGGATTGCTTAGGTAAGAGGGACCCTCACAAGTCCATGGGCCTAGATGGGATGCATCTAAGGCTACTGAGAAAGTTGGTTCATGTTCTCTTGAAAGGCCACTGGTCAAGAACAAAAACATCTGCCCAGTGTAGTTGTGAAATCTCCATATTTGGAGATATTAAAAAGTTGATTTGACAAGTGCTGAGCAGCCACATTTAACTTTGACACTACCTTGCCTGGAGCAAGAGGTTAGACTGGATGACCTCCAGAAATCTCCTCTCACTTCCTCTATGAATTTAAAACACACTCATGTTGAGTACTGACATGTGCCAGCAGGAAAATAAGATTTCAAAACTTCTTCCATGCACATTCAAAAAATGTAGATGCATTTAAAAGTTGCAGATGTATCAAATCCATATGAAAACCTTCAATTATACAGAAGAGATTCATTATTTCATTGATGTAAAGAATTGCTTCTGCTATGGCGTCAGGACTGTACACTGACAGTGTCTAATCATTCCAGATGTCCCCACTGGCATGAAAAGAAAGCTCTTAATTTCAAATACTGTAACATACAACCCCAATAAAGTTCACTCTGAGTCTCTTCAAAGAATCAGTCTCTGTCAAAATTCCAACAGCAGACAGATTTTAAAAGCAGAGGTAGAATTACAGTGTAAGGAAAGCATCACTGAAAGCTTTCCCTGGAATGCAACAACACTCAATTTGACACTACCTATGCAGTCAGTGTAATTGGGGAGGGTGACATTCTACCGAGTTTCTCATTTGAAGGCAGACAGAGAATCAGACACACAATAAATTCAGTTTGTCTCAGGTCTAATCAGTCAATTTCCTTGCTGTTATTACTACATATTGCTGATAGCAGAGAACTGAGATAGAGATCCTAACTCCCCCTAAATATCAAAGAATCAGGGAAAAAATGAAGAAGGCAGTATGATCGCTTTATGAAGAAATAAAGACATCAAAAATGAGTATAAGACCCATTTTTGAGGCTTATGCTGGTGGTCAACACAGAGCACAGGATGACAGACACTAATTAGGAACAGGATAGCTCCTGCAGTTCATGGGGTCTACTCATCACAAGAAAAGAAGCTCTTGGTAAACTGTGTTTGTTAGTTGACTGGCGGGTTAGTACTTTTTGAAAAAAATCTGAAAATATATTTTGTGTAATCCCACTAACACATATAGAGGCATCAGCATTGTCAGCATTTTAATGCCATTTCTGTATCTTTTTTAGAAGTTTTGTTCACAGCTGAATCCCCAGCAAATGAGCACTTGTTTGCTCAAATTGTCATCTACAGGAGGAGTACAACTATCATGGCACCTCCTGCCCAAATTTCTGTAAAGCAAGTATGACTTCTCAAAATTGCATGAGTAACACTGAAAACACTGCACAGGTACTGGTTTTGAGAAGAGGCACTTGCATTGTTAAAATCTGAATATCTCTCAGGAATCAACTAGACCCACCAATGACAAAAGGAATACAGAAACAAAACTGGAGTACAGCAACTAGGCTATTGGAATTTAAATTATTATTTTTTATGTTTAACTTTTTAATTACTTGCCATTTTGTTTTTCAGTGCGGTAACATTTCTTGTTACTCCAAATGCGAAGTTTATTATGTGAACTGCAACACATCTTTTTCTACATCCTTAGCATTTGACAGTCACTGTCCTTTCTTTCCTTCTACATCCTATTACAAATATTGACATTTCTCCTTTCCTGGACTATCCACCATCACTTTTTTGTCTGAATTTCTGTGTTCTATCTACACAACCCTGCCTGCTTTTTTCACACAAACTCACCTACCTGCAATCCACTCAAATGCTCCTTGAGCTTCTCTACATATTTACATGCACTCATTCACTCTCAAAAATCAGCCCACCAAATTTTCTTTCCTCTTCATATTAGACAAACCGGATTTTACTCATGTAAAAAATGAACAATAATACAACAGTGACTGGCACTTCCTTGCTCCAAGAATTATGTTTTCAACAACCCATACCAAAAATGGATACCATGAGAAAACTATTCCTCTTTTGATACCCAAATACTTTGGAGCTGTTGCAGGATTTTATTATACCTTTTTCAGATACCCAGATGACATTTTAAGAGGACACTTCATTTCAATAATAAAATAATTCACCATTCTTTGTTATGACTAAAGTAACATTATTTTCTCTTTTCTCAGCCGTGAGAAGGCAAGACTTGCTGTACTACTGAATGACTGCACAGGCAATAAGCCACTGGGTTCATTGTTTAAGTGACAGGACATCAACTACCTGACAAGGTCGATGACTCTCTCCCTTGGAGCAGTGCTGACTGGCTCATCATTAATCATTATGATCTGATCCCCTGGTATAAGCTTTCCTTCAGAGGGCCCGCCTGCAGAGGAATGAAAAAAAAAGCACAGGTTAGCAGACCATTGTAAATGCATAGATACACTCTATTGTTCTCATACTACAGGTGGTTTTTTTCCTTCAACTAATGACATGTTTAACACCAACGTTATTTCTGACATTACCAGTACTTCCTCACCACGACAATCTTAAAAGTTAGTGACTTAGCAGCTTCTACCGAAGTTCCTCAAGTTCCAAACCCATATATAACCACGTAAAATAAGGGCTTGATTTTTGGGAGGGCCAAAAGAACCCATAAGGGGTGGACTAATGTACCCTTCAAGGTATGATCAACCATACCTTACCCATGCCTTATCAATGTTTGCCTGATATTTTGTAAGACCACCCTGAGAAGGATTACTTTTCCTGCAAATAAATGATCCCATTTATCTACTGTTAAGATCAGGAAATCTTTTTCCATGGTGTCTATGCCAGACCTTCCTCATTGCAACACACTGTTTCCTGTCCCAGGCAAAGTAACACTAGAGAATGCCTTATTCCTCTTTCCTATGAAACATGACTTACGTATTTGAACGCCACTCACAGGTGTCTCCTCTGAATTTTCTGTTCTGGGCAAAACAAACCTGCTTTCTTCAATTGAAGACAGTAAGTTTTTATACCTCCAACCTCTGAGTCTCTTTTCCTCTAGATTCCTACCACTTGATGAACACAGGTACATCCAAAAGCATTGCCACTTTCAGTTAGACATGGATATTTTGCATTTATCTGAATAGACAATCAGTCATGTATGTCTACGTGTTTTGGATTCCAACATTGCTGAAATGCACATTGAGTTTATGTTTTATAAAATGCACATTAAACTTCTCAGCACAATTACATGCCTAGAAGGTGGTGTGACATCACAATCCCTAATGAAAAGATATATCCTCTCCAGTCTCTGCGTTTAAACTCTGCAATGATGATATATAAACCCCAGAATAATATTACCAATAGGAAGATAAAGTCTTAAAAGAAAATATTTCCGTATCAAAACCAATTGAGCTAATGCTGTCCCTTTCCTTTGCTTTGAAAACTTTACTCCACTTCTATATCCAGCATAAATGAGCACAAATCCATATAGGAGAATGTTGTCCTGAGCTCGTATTTTCTCCTATTCACTTGAAACAGAATATAATAAACACATCCTCCAACTTTAACATAAAACTACATTAATAATGCCAAGTTGAGAGAAATAAACTGTATGGATCTAGTTCAAATATTAGTTACACTGCTCACTTCATGTGAAAGCAATATAAATGAAATCAATGCACACACGGGGGTAAATGACATCAGAACTTGACAGATCAATTTTGCCTCTCCTCTGCTCTCTATGGGGGTTCTGGAGAATATATTGAACAAGAGCAAAGTCAAATCCCTGCCCTTGGCTTCATAGCATTTTTATATAACAACTGAACTTTTAAGCATTGAGAGCTTTTGGGGAGACTGCTATTCAGAAGACTGATCAGTCCCAGGCCTGATCCCTCATAACTTTTTTGATTTATTTTGACCTGGTTTTTAACCACATAGCTATACAGATATATTCACTAAAAAAAACAAAACAAAAAAACAAAACAAAACAGAAAAAAACAAAAAAAACCCAAAAACAAAAAAAAAACCAAAACAAAACAAAAACAAAACAAAAAAACCCAAAACCAAACCAAAACCAAACCAAACCAACAAAAACCAAAAACAAACCAAAAAGACAAAAAAACCACAACAAAACCCCCCAAAACCAAGTAAAAAACCAAAACCAAATCAAACCAACCAACCAAAAAAAAAACGAACAAAAAACCAACCAAAGCAAACCCAAAACAAACATCCCCAAAACCAACAACCAAATAAAACCAACCAACCAACAAACAAAAAAAAAGAGCCAGCAATAACATCCTCTGTTACAAAAAAAAATATTGTTTTTAGAAACCTAGTTCTCCTTGGCAAGCTGATAATGAAAAGAATGAAAAATATTTAAGTTTTAATCTCAGTACTTAACATACCTCTTGAAAATACTGATTCAATGTCAATGAAGGTGATAGCAAGCCAATATAAAGATAAGAGTGAGAAGACCTTCTTTCCTTGAATGAAATGAGTTAACTTTTTTCAGGCAAACAATAGTGATGGCTCAGAGCATTAACTCCGAACTGGTTTTTTGTTAACACATTTACAATGTTCAATAATGAGTGTGAGGAAGGAAACCAGTGGATAATACAAGGCTTAAAATCCTACCTAGTATTTGTGATTACTTTGTCTCCCTGAATATTTCAACAGTACTCAAATTTGTAACTGCATTTCATCTCAGTAGACTGAGTTTTCTTCCAGGGTCAGGTAGGGAAAACATACCTGGTGTTACTGAGCGTACAACAACTGGCTTTTCACTACCAGCCACAAACCCAAATCCTAGCACAGGATCCCTCCTCATTTCCACTTTCCGAGGGGCTGGAGGGGTTATTTGGCAGCTCTCTATTCGAGGGTCTTCAAATGTGGCTGATTGTGTCATGTGACTGTGGGAAAAAAAAAAAAGATGGAAAAAGGAAAAAAAATCATTAAAACATGATTTTGTGGTATCTACTTGAGCCAAGCAATTTGTGCAACGATATGAGATGAATATCTGAAACGTTCTCACTAGAGGAACTAAATATCAACTTAATAATTTTCTATTATATTTTCTTATGCATAAAGTAATAATGCTGCTGGCAGGTTTCAAATACTAATCAATAGTATCAGGCTATAAAGAGGCCTCTTTTTGACAGCACACATTTAATCATACCCCATATATGAAAGAAAAATAACTCGACAATAAAGCCTTTGTCATCTGTGCTTGAATTTTTCATCCTTCATTTTTTGGAAGGGAAAAATAATGGTAGTGACCTATTCATAAAGTAAAAGACAACAGTTAGAGTCCACCAGCTGTTTTATAAAGAGTACACACATTTAAATCTGGTTTTCTAAAATGTTAAGCAAGTTTCTGAGGTGAGTCCTCTCAGACTACCAAAGGCACAGGTAGCGGCTCTGTATTTACTACTTGTGTAAACTTTCCAAAGTCACTTCAAACTATTCCAGACACAAACAAAAAAAGATATTAAGAAAATATATTTATCTGGAATTACTAAAATACTTTCATCTACAGCGTTATGACAAAGCTTATTTATTGTACCTAGAAGAAAAAGTTCTCATGGATGGAGGGAAAGATCTTGATTTTCCAAACAGAAAATAGAAAGGATGAAAACTATCCAACATCATATATCCATGAAACAGGTAATGGTTTAAAAGCATAGAGATTTAAAATTAACATTAATAAGCACTAAAATGTAGCTGATGCTGTATGTAGTCAGAACCAAAACATACTTTGCATTTTCCACCCAATGCCTGGAGCTTCCCACTGAATCACAATGACCAATTCCCAGTGTCAATTAGACAGACAAACAGACTGCTCCAGTGTTATACCCTTCCAAAGGCCATCAAACAAACTCGTGATTCAGGAAACACAGTCACCACTGCAGGTAACGAGCAATACCTGGTCAGCATAGCATGAAGACAGACATGGCATCAAGTTATTGGAGTATTGACAGAGCTCAGATAGCATTTGTTTGAAGTCGCCTAGCCAAAAGTTAACTCCTTTTTTATCTTCAACAGACTGTAAGTCTGCAAGTGCTGAACTAACTCTAGCTCCTGGCGGATAAATGCAGTAGACAAATGGAGCCAAGTCCCAACCCCGCCTGCAGAGAGGTTACAGCCTCTGAGAAAGGCAACAACCAGGTGCCCAACCTAAGCACACCAAAATGCACATCAGAGAGGCAGATATCCCTACAGCAGTACATGGTATCATCAGTTTGAAAGTTGGCATCCTCATAATTAATTAACAATAAGAATGTCAAGTAATTTTCCCATATCTTTGATATATATAATATGCTATAATATGAGAATTAAAGGGGCATACCATGCAACCAGCATTGTTGCTCTCACCTCCTGTCCCTTTTTCATCCGCAAATACAATTCCCTGAAGAACTCCAAACAGGAGTCCAAAAGGAGAAAAGCATCATTCTGAGATCTATTTTCAGCATCAATGACACACAAAAACTGCTCTGATCTTTCCCCAATACATACACCTTGGGTGTGACATCAGTTTCCATTCTCCTCATGGTCTGCTTCATTACTGATACACAGAAGAGCAAAATCTCAGTAAACCCTCAGTGGGAGTCTATTTCTGTTACTGGATTTTTCTAGGGCTTTTCTTCAAAGAAACTCTCTATCTCCATCACTAGATTCAGTCTGCCTAAGAGTAACATGCTGCTTTTTTATGCATATGATCAGAGGCAGAAGAAGCTACTTTCTTACAAAAATAGGAATGCAAGAGAATATCTCTGTGCTCTACTGCTATCTGCATAAAGTGAGGTCAGCAAAGAAAATGTATGCTTTTTACTAGCTGGTGCATCACATCTGGTACTTTATTCTCCTCCTGTTCTTCCAGTTTTTGTCAGTTTATTTTACATAATTTTCTATTGTTCATTTCAAACTAACTGTTAGAAATCCCAGAGAATTTTATGCAGACTCTTTAAGAAATCTATCTTTAAGACCTCCCAGGCACCTCCTCCCCAAAAGATTCCTATTTATGATTTGTGCTGCTAGACATTCAAACATTTTGTCTTTCTTATGAGACAATTTCTGAGATGTCACTATTTCAACTTGTGAGCTTTGTTTTGGTAGAGAACATGAAACTCTGCATTTGTTACCTCTTTTAGATGACAGCCTTACTAAACTTCCCAAAAATTTAAGATGTTCTGTTTAATCATTTCTTCCTAACAGTTGTTTCCATTTTTGTAACTGGAGCACTACAAGCCCAAACAGAAAGTCTTCTGTTTCCAAAGAGAAAATGCCACATTTACGAGCAATTAAAAAATACTGTTTGAGCCTTTGAAAACTAATTTCCTGCCATTGTACATCCTCTCTCTTCAAGCACTTGTGTAGTCTGGTTTAAAAACTAAATCATGATGGAAAGAAACCCAAACCAACCCCCAAAACATCCACCAACAGCTGCACTTCAGATAACAAACTGTAAGAGGAGACACAGAGAGTTGCTCTAAAGAGCAGCCCTGCTATGGATGCCTTGTTCCAGCCCTTGCATTAGCTGGTATTGAGAATTTGCAGCAGCGCAGCATCAGTTATTCAAAGCCTAAGCAAGAGGATCAGAGAGGAACAGTCCATCATGATTCTGAGTGGTGCAGCAGACACTATTGATTTTTAAGGTTATCCACCTTGAAATACATCAACTAAAAAGACTTTGCAGCTCACGCTCCCACAGCTTGCTGCATCAGATATTCTTGTGTCATTCAGTACATTGGAAGTGTATTTCAAGAGAGCAGCAAGATATATGAATATGGTCCCAGAAGAGATTAGATGAATACTCAAAGCTTTGTGTGATGGTTCATTGACAAAGCCGCTTCCTCCTGTGGCTAGTTCATTATTGAGATGCCAGTTGTAGTACCACAGTTCAAGACTAATTTGAATTTTGCATTAATTGGAAGTATTTGATCTCCATCTCAGCTATGGAAAATATTGACATCTGCAGAATAACTATGTTAGAGTTCTAAACCAGAATGTAATAAACTTGAACTCAAAACAGTCACTTTAGGGAAAACTACACAGAGCATCATTTATACTGTGTAATATAAGAATAACTGCAACACTGCAAACTTCATGTTTGCTTCAAACACAGTAAAAAAATCTGTTTAGATGCCACAGTTCTTATACTATACCTAAAGATTCACTTTTCTGAAGGAAAAATGGAAGAAAAGGAAAAACCCTGAGATTTTAAGTATGAACTGTTCTTTCTATATACACAAACGCAAGCTGCCCTCAGATTGCCTTTTCAAAGAGAGATACCCATTTCCTAGCATTTTCAATGGCTGAGCTAAGTTCCTGCTTTACAAAAGGCTATCTTCTCTGATGCACTCTTATTGTAAGCAGTGGGAGACAGCTGCCAGTATTAGGGAAAGTAATTCTTAGAGAATTTCTGGAACAGAGATTTTATACACCAGACTCTTCCGAGAGATAAACTACCAGCTATGGAAAATCATAACAGAAGTGTAATTCTAAGCACTTACTCTCAAAAACTGTCTGTGCCAACTGCTCTACTCAAAAGAGAAGTTAACAGAGGAAATGAGAGAGAAGGCATCTGAGCATGCATGCACCAACATACAGAGAAGAATGGAGACATTGCAGGGTGGCATAAAATTCATGTGCACACTTACCCACAAAGGGGCCTACAGTGAGTAAAGAGGAAGAAAATTAAGGAAAGAAAAACATCTTGGGGAACACTATCAGTTGCAACACAACCACCAGCACTTGCAAACACAATTCAGTTGCCCAGGACATTAAGAGGAACCTAATGTAGCATGTGTATACCCAAATTCATGTTTAGCTTAAGTCAGAGGTGTGGTTTAAGTCTGGTACTTTGAATCTTCACATTATTACCTTCAGAATTATTAACTTGGTAATATTTTCCATGGAAAACTTCTTAGCATTTTCCTCATTCAAATTACAGGTTGAATAATGCAAGGAATATCTAAACAAAGACTACAATGAAGAGCTTGATTTAATAATGAATACTAGCAATTAAATGCAAAGTATCTGAATACAATGCTTTTTCAGCTTTTGGATTTTGACATGTCATTCCCTGACACTGAGGGATTGGTGGGCTAATTCTAAGAGTTTTGTCTATAGCAGCTAAGAAAGCTTGTGCTGAGCGGGCAGGAGTTTGCATTTCCACAGGAAAATGCTTAGGGCTCTAACTCTTCTAAGAAACTGAAAGCTATGTCATGAACGCAGCAACCCTGTTTATGATGAGCAGTATTTTGGAAATATATAACAAAGACACTGGAACAACTTCAACTCCATTCTGCAAAGACATCCAAAAAAAGAGCGGAAAAAGTGATACCTCAAGCTGAGTTGAATACACCTGCACAGCCACAAACTCTAAAACAACAGTACTCAAATGGCTGTTGCCATTTTGACAGGGTGGAGATAGGCTGCTTTTTGGTGTTTCATTTCATATTCCCCTATTACAGTTTGTTTCAATTACTTCACGGGTTAACACCAATTCGCTATTTTGAGGGGTTTAATCCTTAGCTTTTAAACAGCTACAATATCTCTGCTATACAGGTTGATTTACCTACAAAATAGACTCTGTTTTTACTTGAGACACAGCAGGTGTAATACTGATGGAGAAGAGTATGTGGAAATGTCAAACCACTCATGGGCTGATGAGTGGAACTGGGCGAGGAGGATGGAGATAAGGACTTTTTTTTTATAAAAGCTTTAATTCAGGAATAGCAAAGCCAGTTCATATTGAGCACTGTTAAAATCCTGTCTGATTAAGATTAAATTGGAGGAGGTGGAGGATCTGCTCTGTTTTGCAACTGTGATTTTCAACCTTCATTGACAACTGTCCATCTGAATCCCCGAGACCATGAGCCTCTGCACATCCTGCCCCAAAACTACATCTTGGTTCATATTCTATTCAGAGTCTTGGGTCATGCACTGAAAATTTCCTAGGAGTTCCAAAAGCTATTGTTGCAAACACAAGAAAGAAAATTTGATTCTCATTAATCTCTCTTCTTCAGGAATTAACACTAGGTAAAATGGCTTGAGACTTGAGACAGTATTATGGAGACTGATAATTACATGAGGCTATTTTACATTTTTCTGTTTAATAATCTGAAAAGACTACCAAAACAACAATGACAGTTCAAAGGGAACTGTCATAGGTGAGATTAAATATGCAAACCTTCCAGAAAATGAAAAACATCTTCATTTATTTATCTTAAGTAGTAGCTAAATATGAAAAATAATTTCCTTCCTTCCTTCCTTCCTGGCATCTCTCAGTATACCCCAAGTTAATTTATTTTCTCCAATAAATCCCTCAAGAATTATTAAGAACTAGGACACAAGTGTCAAAATCATACATCAACTTTGTCTGCCTTCTACTTGAAAATGACATTTCAAGAAAAAAATGCCCAAGTAGTTATTACATTACTAAGTAAAACTACTGCTCCTACAGAGAATCTGGTGGCTCGACAAAATCTTTTTTGCTCCATTTTGCAGGAAACCAGAATGTCGCTCATAGCTCCAGAATTTTTTTAGACATATTCAACAGACAAAAATTTTATTTTCAGCAGTTCAAAAAGGAGTCAACTTTCCCTACATTTCCACTGTTTTCATGCAGGTGTGTATACTGAGAATTCAGTATCACAGGCACAAAATATAACTGGAAAGATTTATCAGATTTTTTTTTCTTTCTTTCTTTCTAGGACTACTTTTCTGCCCCGGTGTCAATTTTATTTTTTTATAAGCTTCTTCAACAGTTAAATCCTCCAAAGTCAGGTCATTTTATAACACCCTAGGAATGTTTGGCATATGCCATCTGGATGAACATATGGTAAAAATGTAATTAGAAAGAAAAAGGTTTTCTGGTTTCAGAAGAAGTTGGTGACAGCTTTTTTGATAAAATTGGATACAGGGAAATCTGACACGTAAAAAAATTTCAAAATCCACTCTTCCACTGTTGGGCATGATCTGCAACCTAAAGTAAGGCAAAGTGAAGCAAAATTGCAGTGAATAAAACTGACATGACTACAAATTTAGAGGACTAAAAAGATTATGTTCAGCTTCAGGCAGGCACTTGGAAAAATACACTGAAAATATAATTTACTATGACAATTAGCACTTAAATTATTACACATGTAATATGTGAATGCTTCTGCATTCTCCCTATACTATATGTGATTGTTATAAGCAGGAAGAAAAGAATTCTCTACTTGAATTCCACAAAGACATGGAAATAAGCCACAGGCCCCAACTGCAGACTTGCAGTTGTTTGCTTTGAGTTTTGTATCTACAGATTGCCAGACAGGTTCTCTTTTATTTTTCTTCTCTCAGGATAGTCACAAATATTTCAAGAGCTCTGTTCATGATGCACATTGGATTTCCTACCATCTATTGGGATGGGACTTCACAGGCACCAGCCAAATAGCAGAAATTGCATAGAAACACCTCAGTGAAAATTGGTGTAGAAAGAGACAGAGAAACAATGGGAAGGAAAGAAAGGAAGGGAGCCTGCAGAGATGAGCTATGAATATTTTAAGATGAGTAACACAACAGAAAATTGGGCAAAAAGGAAAATAAATACAGTTTTCAAGAAGTAAATATGTTAGAAAAAAAATCTCAAAGGGGAACCTCTCCCAAAGGAAGAAAATAGGAAGTCCAGCAACACTGGCCACCTGAATGTTGCAACTTCCTCCCCTGTAAGCAGAGTGTGATGCCAGCCTCTGCCTGACTCACTGCCTGAAATGCACAGACAACACAGGTGTGCCAATGGTGAGTATGTCTAAATTGCAGCCATGCACATAGGGCATATAATGCACACTGACAATCCGTCCCCTTAATGTGCAATTACACTTCCACACACTGCGCTGAACAGCACTTCTGCATTCAGTTTCTGTCCCAGCAATCTTTTACCACCTGGGTGACACCAGCTTCATCAGAAATACTCTTGATTTCAAAGCCTTTAAGTGGAAGGAGATTCAGGGGCCCAGTCCTGAGCAGGTTTTCATAGCCAAAGGAAACTCACACATTATTAATATGTACTAGACTGCTTGGATGAAATTATGGATGAAAGGTGAACTACTTCCCACAAGCAATTCCAGGGTAAGTCCTGTGCTGGAGCTGTACAAACACAGAGTAATCCAACTGTGGGAGGAAACAAGACAGTAGAAATGGCCAAGGGCTAACATTAGCTGGTTTCACCACCAATTAGGCCTTGCTTTTTCCTGGAATGGAGATTTAGGACCCCACGAAATCACTGACATTTCCTTCCTTAAAGGAGCCTTTCCACAAGTCAGGTCTTGCATATGCAGCATGGGCTGGTAGTATAGCACAGGGAGGCAGGGTGTTTGGCCACCAGCCTGGTCCAGGTCCTTCAAGAAGGAAATTGTGCAAGATGTTTTTGTTAGAAATTAGAATTACTGGCTTTCCTCTAGGGTAGGAATTTCTTACTGGGTTAGGACCTGAAGTACATCTTGGTTTTTTCCCCACAAAAAGCATTTTTCTTAATGTGATCTGAGCAACTCCATTTCGGATAGCAAACTACTTTGAGGCCCATAAAGATGAGCTGAAATGTAGCTTTTCATTATCTTCTGCACATGCATCAATAAACCCTGTCGCAACTACAGACATAGGAAAGGGGGGAAAAAAAGATTTACTGAACTGCAAATACACAATAAATCCATTTGGGCTGAAAGTGTCCTCTGGAAAACAGAGTGAACAATTCCTATTCATCCTGCTTTAGAAAGGTTGCATGCTAACTCCATCAATAGCAATCTGTCAGCTCCTGCCTGGCCCAGCTCTGCAGCAAACAGCACAGACCTCTGTGGAGGGCCGCCAGCATCTCTCATTCAGCTGGGAAAAGGAACCGCCATCTCCGACTCAACATGTACAGTTTGTCCAACTGAAATGTTATAAAAAGAATGAGGGAGGAGAAACAGCATGGAAATAACTTTTAAGGTGCTGATTAGATTAGGAAAGCTACTAACTAAAAAAAAATCTGGTCTGGTGCAATGCTAGAGGCTTCCTCCAACATGCACATGTCACTCTCTGTAAACACTAAGTGTGGGTAACCTGATAATGTCGTAAGAAGGCAGAATCTAGATTTAATTCTGTACCACTGTAACCCCCTGGTGCAGCTGAGTTTGGCATGAGCAAAGAGCTGAAATATGAAAGCCCCTACTTCAGCAGCTCTGTACCTGCCTAGGTCCTGGGAACTCAGTACTGTTATGAGCATATGGAGATAAGCAGTTAAAACAGAAATAAAACCCCCGTGTTTCTCCTTTTGAACTTCATCTTCCTCACTCCTTCAGCAATTGAATGGATGAGCAGGTCACAGAAAGCACTTTGAATCATCTACTCATTTCCTTCCTTTTCACAGTTTACAGTGGAGGGCTCCTGAATCAAAACCAGCCCTTCTGGTACCACATCAGTCCAGCATTTCACCTATTGCCTCTTCGGCAAAGTGCAGCCTTTCTCAGGTGGAAACTGAACATCAGCTGGAAGCAGCAAATCAGGTGAAATAGCAACATATGGGTAAGTAGGTACACAGTGGGTACTCAGTACTGCAGCTGCTTGGTTTATCCACAATCAAGTATTTAAAGATTTAGGGACATAAACTACTATATCATTCTTGGTACAGCTCTCTGCACTCAGAAGTAGGCTGGAGAGTTGACTTGAGCAAAGGGCAACACAGCAACCCAGTTAGAAACGTGAGTCTGCCCAAGTTCAGGGTTACACAGGGAAGCAGTCTGTACATCAGTAAAATAAGCTGTCTCCAGTGTCCCATGATGGGTATGAGTTCTCTTCATTGCAAATTCGAGCAAAAGAAAGGTTAGAAAGGTGCTTTTATAAAGACGTACAACTTTTTCACAGATTCAATGAATGCTTTCCATTTTCCAGCTATTAGACAGAAGTGAATTATGGAAAGCGAAGGGGATCTGCAAGCAACCAAGGTGTATGGCTGAACTTAAAAGATTTCCATAATAACTCCCAGAAGTCCCAAAATCAAGCCTTCATGTTTTGTAACTAAGTCTTCACAGTCAGTCTTCAAAGCAAATTCTCTAATTCTGTAACAGCTCTGGAGAAGGCCTTCAAGACAGAGAGGAAGCAGAGAAGCCATCTCTTTCTTTTCCCTTTCTTTTAACAAATACAAATAGAGAGGATTGCTCTTCTTGACTGCTGATTTGGGAGCACGCCATTATGACTCCTCAGCAATTGCAAAACAAGAAAGAAAACTTAACTGAAGTAACAGAATGACAGATTGCACTGATGGGAGGTTAGCCTGCCAGATAGAGCTGTCATGTAAGAATTAAGCATAGGATATTGAAAGGAGAAAAAATCAGGTGTGCTCGATCTTTGTTTTTTTCCTGATAGATTATTCTGTGTACTTCAGCACAACATGGCTGAATAATTTTTCTGAGCTTACTTTTTCACTCCAGAGTAAGTTGATAACCTTTCTAAGTGAGAGCACTTCTAGTAACCACAGGATATTTTATATACCTTATAAATAGGGATGCTGCAGATCATATTGCAGCTTCATTATATCCAAGAAGCTTTCACTAAAGCCTGTGCGTAATTTCTATTTAGCTATGTATAAAAAAATGTCCAACTACCAATCCATTATGTTCGACAGTATCTATATAAATATTATTAAAGACAGTATGCATGGTAATGATGTACAAGAATCATTACTTCCTTGCATTCAGCAATATTCAACATTTCAGAATGCGTTGGGATTAAACTGGATTGACAGTTACTCTAGAGAAGCCTATTAAGATAGAAACCCCCTATTTACAGATATATAAAAGGGTGAAACACAAGTGTGATTTATAGTAATCTTGACACAAAAAAATAAATTATGATGAAAGTTGCAGCCAGGCTGATCAGCACATCAAATCTCCCTGTTCATCTCTAGAAGTCCCAATTCACTGTAAATTGATAGTGGAAGCTCTTAAGGCAAGCAAACTGAACGTGCTAGAATGGGAGTTCAGACACTGTGGAATGAAGGTCACAGGTTTTAGTGCAACAATCTAATTTCAAAGCCTAAGAAAGTGAAAGAAAATGCTATGTTAGAGTCTCAAAAAATAAAAGGATATATTCAGGTGAAGCTGGAATGTTTTGTCCCAGCCAGTGGCTGAGTCAGTAGAACAGAACAACATACACTGACCACAACATCCTACATGTAAAACACAGGAATTTATTCAGCAAGTTAATAATCAGCCAATTCTTAACCCATCATTAGTAATATTACTAATATACCAAATATTTATAAGATTATTGATACATTTTCATATAAATCCCAGAATGGTTTGGGTTGGGACTGACCTCATAGAGGACCTAGTTCTAATCCTCCCTGCCATTGGTGTTGCTCAAAGCCCCATCCAACCTGACCTTGAACACTTCCGACAATGGGGCATCAACAACTTGTTCCAGTGCCTCACCACCCTTTCTGTAAAGAATATCTTTCTAATATCTAATCTAAACCTACCCTTCCTCAGTTTAAAGCCATTACCCTATGTCCTGTCAGTATATGTCCTTATAAAAAGTCCCTCTCCAGCTCTCTTGTTGTCTCCCATAGGTACTGTAAGGCTGCTCTATTGTCTGCCTGGAGCCTCCTCTTCTCAAGGCTGAACAGCCCCAACTCCCTCAGCCTGTCCTCATAGGAGAGGTGCTCCAGTTCTCGGATCATCTTTGTGGTCCTCCTCTGGATTTAGTCCAGCAAGTCCATACTATTTATTATGTATATAATCTGTCAACATTGTCAACCTTTTTGTTCATTTTAGCAGTTTCTTATAGGAATCATAATTTTACATGAAGTTCCTGTGAAGTTTAAGACTCTAGGACTGTACTCTTTTTCCACAGAGAAAACAACTTACACACTACAACTTACAAAATGAAACAGGAAATGAATAGGCAGTGAGCTGTGTAACTCTTGTCTACGGAGCGACAGTCACAGACCAATGTTTCATCAGCAGAGCAAAATGATAAAAGCATAGAAGAAATGTATTTAGACATATTTTCTCTTTTAATACTGCATTTTGCTCTTCTACTATTCTTCCCCTATTGCAATTTTTTTTTAGTTTTTAAGAGAAATTTACCTTTTTGAGAAAAATATAACAAATTACTGAGTTAAGGAAGGAAATTTCTTTTGCAATATATGCAGTACATCTTCCCATTTTTCTATTGTAACAGTACAGACTACAGATTTGCAAGGTTTCTAAATAGGCATCTTAATTTTGAAGAGGCAGAAATAAAAAGATTTTAATACAGCATTTTTGCATTTTAAAAAGAACACATAAAATTCAAGTTTAATTAACATCACTTTAGAACTGTCACAATCATGAAAAATGCAGTCTTTATACATGTAATAATCTCAACAAATAATAGAAGATAGGTAAGTAACATAAATATGATTAATGTCAGAACGTTCTAAAAAGTATTTCTGCTGATAGATGGTTGAGTTTTATAAGCTCCACCTTTGAAATCTGATCAACATCTTTGAAACATTCATGAAAATAACATGCAATTCTGCAATTAAGAACTCACTTTTCCCTTTAATCTCCACTGAGGGCACCAAAAAAAGAGAAAGCTTTTGTCACAATCAGCTGCATCAACTCTGACTGGAGCATATACATAGACCATGACCAGAGCCTATGTTACTGACACCTGCAACAGCTCCAGTGGTCCAGAAACACTGCCTCTCCTGCATATCAGGGAGAATTTATCATTAACTTCTATCAGGTCTAGAGTTTCCCATTAATTCCTACTATGACAACCCTCACTTTAGAGTTCAGAACAATTCTGCTTTTCGGTTAAGCCAAAGACATATCGCTCTCTTCTGAAATCTAAAAGCTGACGAACTGCAAAGCCCCATCTCATGAAAAACATAATTAAAGGCCTTCAAATTTTCAGAACTGAAAAAGTACAAAAATTATTTTTTTTTTTTTAAAAAAACAACACTGGTGCAATTTTGATGTTAAATACAGTGCTGAAACAAAGACTTCAAAGATTCAGACATTCAAAAACTCAAGTGCAATTAAAACAAAATCTGTACTGATACTATACACACTTTCAGCCTGGAAACTGTCATCTCTCTTTTTGTACATATACAGGTCAGATTGACAGAACAGGCCAAACTTGAAGAAAATAACGCGTAATTACTGTTCTGAAATATAGTCTTTTTTCATTTCTTACTTATCTTCTGAAACTCGTAAGGATGGATTTACATCATTAGCAGTAAATGTAAATTGCTTTATCTTGTGTTGGTCAGCCTAGGTTCAGGCTGCTCCAGGGTTTAGGGCTACAGAGAAGGAGTGCTATTTGGTAGCCATTCAAAAGCAAGGGGATTTTTTGTTGTTTTGTTTGGGTTTTTTTAATAAAACCACCACAAAACCAAAATAAGTGCTGAACTACACACTTATTTGTACATCATTTGTGACATGATCTGATTACATAGCAGTAGCTCAGTTTAGGCCAATACTTTTCTCCCACTAAGCTGCAGAATCTACCATGAGGATAAATCAATTTTGTAGGAAACATTCCAGTGATGAAGTCCTCAATTTAGTATGTAAATTACTACCACTACATAGAGCATTCTATAAAATGATGTCTTTCTGGTTAGATTACACTTCTTGGTTCAAAGCACTTCAATTTTCACAGAGCATCACCGAACCATAGTGGCCTTTAAAGCACAAGGTAGAATTTAAACTGCATAACATAGCACATGGGAAGGAAAAAAAAAAACAACGAGGGAAACATCTGCCTAATTATATAAGTTAAAGCCTTGAATCTTTAGAAAATATACTGTGGTTTCATTTTAGTGCCCACACGAAGCATATTGAACTTTGGTTTTAAAAGTTTGCTATAAAAATTAATGTAAAGAGCATTTCTACCAGGGAATGAAAAGCCAAGCCAAACTGTCTGACTTTGGTCTGAGCCTACTGTTACATGGGGATCAGGGACCTGTGTTGTCCTTTACACAGCATATAAACTGATGTCAGAGCAGCCTAATGCACTTTGGCTGAAACAGGAGTCAGGCCTTCAGTAGCAGCTGTTTAAATCATGCTCTGCCAGAAAAGCTGTTCTAAGCCTGCGGTCTCTGAAGGACCCTTACATTAAAGCATCTGCATGACCAGCAACTCCAGCTCCAGGAAATCCCCTATATTCAGACCACAGCCACCAGCTTGAGGTCATAATGCCTTCGTGCCGCCCTCTGCCCTAACTCTGGGGATGTGTGTGGACTCACCAAGCCTCCTGCCCCCCTGTTCACCATCTCCTCAGCAGCTCCTGCTGGCCAACACTTTCCCACCAAATCACACAGCAGTCACCACCTCCATCAGCTTCAGGATGTTAAACACCACAAACTTGGCAATGTACATGTACACACACACAAGCTGGTGAGGTGCTGGAGTGTGACCAGAGAAGGTCAAGAGTCTAGAGTACAAGCTTTAGAAGGAGCAGCTGAGGGAGCTGGGGGTGTTTAATCTGGGGAAGACTCAAAGGAGACCACATTGTTGTCACTCTCTACAACTACCTGAAAGGAGGTTGTAGTGAGGTGGGGACTGGTCTCTTCTCCCAAGCAACAAGCAATAGGACAAGAGGAAATGGTGTCAAGTTGGGTCAGGGGAGGTTTAGATTGAATACTGGAAAAATTTCTTAACCAAAAGGTTTGTCAAGCATTGGAACAGGCTGCACAGGGAATACCTCCTAATCCTGGAGGTATTTAAAAGACATGTAAATGTGGCACTTGAGGACATGATTTAGTAGTGGACTTGGCAGTGCTGGGTTAATGGTTGGACCTGATAATCTTAGAGGTCTTTTTCAATCTACATGATTCTATGATTCTATTCTACATATAATATCTTTGCTGACAAATCCAGGAATTATGCACTTCTTGGTTATGTCACAGCCGACAAAGTGAAGGTAGGAAATCACTTTCTGGAAATTTAGTAGATCAATTTTTAGCAGGATAAGAGGTCAGTCTACACAGGAAGCAAAAATTCCTCAAAAGCAAAACAGTCCTTTACATCACTAGTTACTCAACCAACCAACTTTATATTTTCAGATCACGTAGAGTCTATAAATGGAACACACTTTCATCATTTAATCATATAGCATTTTTATTTAACAAAATATGCAACTCAAATTGTTATTCCAGAAATCAAGAACTCAAAAAGATTAATTTGAGAAGTTTTATTTATTTCCGCTAAGCAGTTTAACTTTAAAAACTACATAATTCACATTTGGGGGTAGGAGAGAAAAAATATATCTGGAAATTAAATTACTCTCTTAATTCTGTTTCAAAACATGAGTCATACATTCTCATAATTGGTTTAAAACAACTGCAACAAAAAAAAAGTATGGCTCACTCTACTATTTTCTACAATTAATTAAAACATCTGGCAAGACAAAACAACAAGTCTTCTTTAGCTGTGGGTAAGTAACCTACTCACTGTTCTACTAAACTCTACCACTTTACTACTTAGGTTCATAAACATAAGAAACAGATGTTGGAAAAGTTTTAATATTTTCAATCAGACTCCTTGTAGAACATGGTTTACAATCTACTCTCTATTGTGGAAAGAATAAGATCCACTCAAGCACCATCAATTCAGGGGACATTATGTCTGACCATTATAGTTTTGCTATAAATGAAATAGTAGGAACAAAATAATGCATTTTAGAAGAAGTCTCATTTAAACTTCTGCACCCACATTCTGTAGAGTTATGTAGGTTATTCTACTGCCAGTTGTAGGACCTGTATTTCTACCTCCAGATTATGATCTGATTCAAATACAAAAAGCTTTAAAAAACAAACCAAACCAAACCAAACCAAAACAACAAAAGCATTGCAACTGCAGAAAAAATAGAAAATGTTCTGCAATAAATCTGTTACAGTTCTCTAATGAAATTTTTTCCTAAAACAGAAGGATAGAAAAATTAAACAACTTTTTAGATAAATATTAAGTTTTTCTCCTTAAAATATTGTTAGATGCCTGGCAACAAGTCAGAGTACCCAGGTGTGAAAGAAAAATCCCACCCTCACTAGCATCATCTTGGGGGGAGAAAACAAGGGCCAAAAGCCAAGCACCAACTAAACCCCAGGCCATACATACAATCTTTGAAGAGTAAAGATGGGAGAGAAAAAACAAAGTCCAAGGAATGTGAGTACACCAAGTGCAAGGTGAATTTTTTCATAGTCAAATCATGCAACAGAAGGAGGAATGCGAAGGTAAGGACAGTTGGTAGAGATGACATCAGAGGAGGAGCCACTCATCAGCAAACCCCTCTATTCCTCTTAATTGTGTACAGTGTGGGAAAACTGTTGCTACTGCCAACACGAAATTCACAGTCAATCTTCTGGACTACTGGGAACACTCTACATTATACCTGTGACATTACAGACTCTCAGTGCAGGAAAAATGACAAGGAAAACTTTCTAGAAACCTTTGTAATTTCCATAACTTACTTCCAGCCCCCTTCCAGAGACTGACAAAAAACCCCAACTTGTTCTCCTCTTACCAGGATGCTTTCTTACAGCTTAGCACAAACATCAATCAACATTTAATTCCTTTCTGAATCCACAGGCAGCCTGACTTAGAGAAACATCTGAGTAAAACTTAGCCCAGGCAAGACAGAGGTGGTCTTTGTGGAAAATAGATAAACATTGGAAAGTCTTGGCAACATTATTATCTCCCCATCCATCAAACACTGCATGGCTATCCTCAGTGTACTACATCAACGTGCATTCTCTGTACTTCTGGCCACGCTGAAAGGATATTTCCCACTAAAATGGGAAATGTGAGGCACTGTAAATTCACAGTAACGAGACTAAAATAACTAATTACTCCAGCACACACAAGCCCAGTTACAGACTCTTTGTACAGATCCCAGGGAATGGTCACTGGCACCCTCTTTTCTCACAGTTACAATGACTACACTGCTTGCGAAATCTTCTACAGTAGAGCCTAGATCCTTGGAGGAAAAGCCGGCACTAATCCAACCCTGAAGCTGTGTACATGTTGCCAGATGAAATAAAACATGAGCATGAGCCGAGCGCTTTCTGCAAGAACAAAACCTGTCTCTTCCTCTTAGATCTCCTCGTAGCTACAACTGAGGGCAATCAGAAGGCTGGATTTTCATTTCCATTTTGCACAGCTCTTGTAAAATTGAGGCTGCAATGCAGCTTCCATATTGAACAGCTGGGCATAAAGCTGCATTTTATGTGCTGTTAGGGTCAGATCAATCCCTTAGATTGAAACAATATGGCACAATCCAGTTGGGAAAATCTGCATATCTAGGTCCTCTGCAGCACTGTATCCTCCTTTGCCTTTTTATGTTCTTTCCTTTATGGATCTTCAGTCAAGACTACACTTGCAGTGTAATCCTTAGGAGAAATTTAAATCGGTCATACTGTAAGTATTTTAACTTACTTTCTAAATCATGATTCAGATCCTCCTTTGTGAAAGTTGCAGAGGTGGAGAGAGAAAAAAAAAAGGAAGTTTGGAACAATTAATCCCTTCTACCAGTGAAAGGCTGCTACAATGGTTTGACCAGGCTCCTGGAGTTATAAAATATGGAGCATTTGGGATTCAGAGCAGACAACTCTCTGCAGTAAAATTAGCTATTCATCTCCATTCTTCTGTATATAAATGAGCAAACAAGTTACAGCCAAAGTGTCTGTCTGCATGGTCTGCTTAGTAATTTTGAATGCAGGACTATCCAGTGCACAGACACCCGGAATTAATGTTGAAAATACCCTGGCAGTCAGTTATTACTACTGATAAATATTAAATTGGATGGCAGACTGTACTATAAAAACTGAAACTAAAGAAATAAAAAGGCTGTGTTTTTAGCCAGAAAGACACGTCCTCTAAAAGATGAAAAGAGAATTCTTCAGTAGATATAGATATGCTAATGATTGATCAGAAGAAACTTCAAAGCAGATGAGTCTACAAAGCAAGGAGATCCATCATATAAATCTGAATTCATTAATAAAGCTTATCTTGTATAATTGTTGCATCCTATGAATGATGCTGGTGGGTCGAGCACAAAGCAACATGGGCAGTATTTACTAAATATGGTAAAGTGTTGTCCTACATTCAACATAACTGTACTTTTAAAAAAGTAATATTTGGGGGTTTTGCATACTAATAATCTTGTGTAAGTACATTCTGTGCGTAGATCAGAAGGCAGCAAGGTTTGATGCAATACTTTGTCCTTCCTAATTCTGGACTAGCCTCTGAAAGCTCAGCTTTGGTACAAGTATGCTAAGCACTGCGGTACACATTTCTGTGCCAAAAAAAGTGAAATCACGGACAAATGATCTGATCCCTGGAAAGAAAATTACCTCCATCCCAAAGTATTTATAGTCTTAGAAGAATGTGAAGAAGACTTACTTCATGGTATCCACAAAGGCCATAAACAGCAAATGAAGATCCAACATGCTGCTCTCATCATCACCTGTTCCATACAAACTTTCACATTTCTCGTAGTTCCATGATCAGAAAGACGGTGGTCCTGCAGGAGGGAATGAACTCATGCTGATGAGCTCAGAGCACCATTCCAATGTTTAAATTCAGCTGTCCAGGAGATGACGAGGCAGACAGTTGCCTTGAGGGCTGCCTTTATCAGTTTGAAGGCCTAGGTACAGCACGCACTGCATTCAGAGTCAAGTTTGAACCCACAGTGCATGGGTGTTCTCCAAGCCTGAGTAGTAAGTCTGGTATGGCAGGGATTTGATGTCCTTGGCTCTAGCAGCAAGCTCTCAGTCTTTTCAAGTTAGGGCTGAGATTTTACTGACTGGAAGCAAGGTCCTCAAGTTGTGGGGAAGCACATCCACTGAGGAGATGCTGTAAGACAAGCACCTTCTGACTTCTAAAATTACTTTTTCATCTATCTGGATACAGTCCAGCAAAACAGGTTCCCAGTCCTGCCAGCTCCAGGAGCAAAGCTCAGCTGCATCAATGGCAACACCAGAAGCACATTCTCCAGCACGTGCCTGTCCCCTGAGCAAGTACACAGGAAACCAGACCCCAAGTCCAACAGCAACTGCCTGGGGAGCACTTCTAGGGAGTGCTCACATCCTTATGATCTTAATGAATGCTCTATAAAGAATGATGTAATAAATTCAGGCACACTGGAAGGCATACTGTTTTTGAGCAAGGTTGTACAGAACATACTTATTTAGGCAGCAATGGTATTTTTGTAAGAATGGCAGTAAATGAAAAAAGATAAAAATTTACTTTGACTATCAGTTTGCCTAATTATTAGAGCAAATTATTAGAGCAACTTTCACACCTGGAAAAACAGGTAAGCTTTTAACCAGAGCTTGTTGCCCAAAAGCATGGATTTGGTTTTGTTTGATTTGTTGTTTTTTTCCCCAAACTAGCTGTCATCCCAGTAAAAAGTACTATATCTGTTAACAAGCACTACCTCACTTCTATTTCTACATCCATCACAATTACAAAAATAATACCAGCAGAAATTTTTTCACTGTTTCTCAGGGAGGGTTTTTCTGACTCTGTTTTTAATGTACTACACACTGGATAATATACTGGGTATATGATTATCTTATCTTAGATCAGACTAAATTAAACCATAAATATAGGAATATATCAGCTTGAAAGTATTGCTTGGCTGCTCTGTTCAGTAAGTCAGCTACAGATCATGACAAATCATACACAGAAAGTAGATGAAGAATTCTGTACACCCCTCTGAAGCGTCTGGATGCGTGAAGTTTCTGCACCTCTTTGCTTGGCAACCTGCAGTACTATAAATGCTCTGATGACTTTCACATAAAAAAGTCTAAAATGCCACAACCTTGCTCACAACAATCAGATATACTGTGGATCTCCTCCTTAATACAACTGATAGGCAACCAGAAGGCATTTTCTTCCTCAATGACAACATTAACTTCCATGGAAAAGTCCTGCTACTTTGCTTGTTTATTAAAGGTATCCTATAACTAATTGTGAGACTAAATACAGAGTCAACATGTGCCTGCGTATCTCAATGGAGTTTCTAAGGCCTTCTAAGCAATTATAAAGGAATAATCCATTATAACAATAAGATGCCAAGCAAGATACAGTGGCACATAAATCAAGCTTGAGAACAAACCCCCTCACTGACTCTCTCTGCCATTCAGATGATTAATCTCTCCTTAAAGCACACCTGCTCCTGTCAGCACTGTTGCTCTTACCTGCCAAAGCTTGCCATTGACAGGCACTGTCTTTGCTGATGGCCACAGTGGCTGTGGGGTACCATGCAATTTTTAACCAATGCAAAGCCTCAAGCAGCTTGGTAATAACATTACACTTCATGTATTTTGTAAGATTCAGTGACAACATAGTGCACCTTTTCAAATTTACACAGCACATATTTAAAGTATCCTTTATCAAGCCTTGAAGGGAAAGAATTTCTTTAACCTGGCTTCTCTAGGAAAAAAAAAATTCTCCTTTAGCAAAAAATAACTTCAGCCAGCTGGATAACTGACAAAAATGGATATTCATATATAATGAAAACTGAAAATGTAGATTTACTAAGATAGAAGTGTTCTCCAAGCAATTCCTCATTTATCATTACCCAGGTACTTCTCAATAGATAACCAGTCCTGTTCTGCAAAAGGACTAAAAGACTCCCCATATCCCCCACCTCCCTATTATGTATTTCCAAGTAATATGGAAGCACTATTAGCCTAGACTATTTCTGTCACTATAGCAATACCAATAGATTAATTATGCCAGAGGTTGTTCACCGGCTCTGAGAGCAAGTGGCCTGGAACAGCCTGTGCCAACATTATTACTGCACTGTTCTTCTCACTGTAGTTATTCTCTTAACCTCCACAACAGAAGTTAAGAGGTCCAAAAAGTCTTGTGGGGACTACAAGACCCCTACAGCCTGTGCTAAACCCCAACCTATGACCATGGTTTGTTTGGAAAGTGTTAAGTGGCACATGCAGGAGCACATCAAAGACCACTCTAATAGTTCAGCTGTATGGCCTCATCAAATTCTCATCCCTGAAAACTTCATACAGTACTGCTTAATTTACAGAGGCTTCTAACTCAATGGTGTCTAAAACAATAGGATCTCTTTGAGAAGGTCTGTAGCAGCTTTAGTGCAAATTAATTGATAAAAGCAATAAAGGCTTTAATAACAAGTTTTGGAGCATTAAGTGCATCAGCATCATAGGTTTCATTCTACACACATTAATAGAAGTATCATGTGTAGAAAGATTCACAGATATGGCCCTCTAAATACATCTAACAACACTCAAGCAATTTCTGGTCAAAATGCAAACATATTCTTTAAGCACAACTTCTGCACAGGAAGCATTAACAATCTAACAGATTGCTTGAAGATGAGAAGGTGTATCAGAGAAGCTACGGAATCACAGAGCAATTAAAGTTGTAAACAACCTCTTAAAATCATGTAGTCCAGACCCTTCTCAAGCAGGGCCACTTAGAGCAGATTGTCCAAAATTGTGTTCAGACAGGTTTTGAATATCTCTGAAATGAAGGTTCTACAACCTCTCTGGGGAACTGGACCTAGGATTCCAGATGCAGTCTCACCAGTGCTGAGCAGGGAGGAATGACCACATTCCTTGACCCGCCAGCAATACACGTTGTAGTCCAGGATGCTGTTGGCTGCCATTGTCATAAGGGTACATTCCTAGCTTATGGTCAGCTTGGAGTACAGCAGGAACCACAGGTCTTCTTTTGCCAAGCAGCTTTCCAGCTGATCAGGTCCCAGCCTATACTCATGCATGGGGTTGTCCCTCCCTCAATGCCTGCCATTTTCTCCAGTCTGTCAAGGTCTCTCTAAACAGCATCACACCCAACCAGTGTATCAACCATTCCTCCCAGTTCTTTTTTTTACCTTCTGTAACCTTGTTGAGAGTGCACTCTGCTCCACCCTTCACATCATTAATACAGATGTGTAAAGTATTGAGTTCAGTATCGACCCCTGGGGTACCACAATAGTGACTGGCCTCCAAGTGGACTTTGACCCACTGACCACAAACCTCTTGACTCAGCCATTCAGCCACTTTTCCATCCACCTCACTTGCTGCACCATTACTTCATCTGCTTGTCTTTGAGGATGTTACGGAAGACTGCTAAAAGCTTCACTAAAGTAAAAGTAAACAACATCCACTGCTCTCCCTTCAAGTCAGTCACATCATTTTAGAAGGCTGTCAGATTGCTTAAGCATAATTTACTCTTTGTAAATCCACGATGACTATTCTGGATCACCTTCTTGTCCTTCCTGTGTATGGAAATAATTTCTGAAATTAATTACTCCATCACCTTCTCAGGACCAAGGTGAGGCTGACTGGTCTGTAGTTCCCCATATCCCACTCCTTACCCTTCTGGAAGAGAGGCATGGTATTTGTTTTTTTCCCACTTTCAGGACCTTCCCTTGATTGCCACAACCTTCTGAAGATAACTGAGTGGCCTCACAATGACATAAGCAAGTTCCCTCAACACTCATGGATGCAATCTATCAGGCCCTATGGACTTGTTTACACCCAATTTAAGTGTTCCTTAACATGATCACCCTCCACTAAGGACAACACTTTGCTCCAGACTTTCCTTCTGGTCTTAGAGGTCTGGGATTCCTAAAGGCTAGAAAGGACTGAAGCAAAGGTGCCACTGAGTACATCACCATTTTCTGTGCCCTCTGTCAGCAGCAACCCTGAGCCATTTAGCAGATGTACTTGTAAAATCCTTTCTTGTTGTCCTTCACATCCCTTGCCAGATTCAACTTACCATGGGCTTTGGTTTACCTGACCCCTCCCCTGCACAATTGGACAGTATCTCTATTCCTCCTGGGTCACCTGTCCCTGCTTCCAAGCTGTCTGCTTGTTGGATGGACCAAATTAAATCTTGGAGAAGATCACAGAATCACAGAATATCCTGAGTTCGAAAGGACTCAGAAGGATCATCGAAGTCCAACTACTGGCTCAGCACAAGACAGCTCCAGGAATCACACAATGTGCCTGAGAGCGTTGTCCAAACACTTCTTGAACTCTGTCAGGCTTGCTGCTGTGACCACTTCCCTGGGCAGCCTGTTCCAGTACTCAACCACCGTCTGGCTGAAGAACTTTTTCCTAAAACCTAGCCTAATTCTCCCCTACACAGCTTCATGCCATTCCCTTGGGTCCTGTCAGTGGTCACCAGAGAGAAGAGATCACTGCTTGCCCCTCTGCTTTGCCTCATGAGGAAGCTGTAGACTGTGGTGAGGTTTCCCTTCAGTCTCCTCCAGGCAGCAATCCCAGCAGTTCCTCCTATGTCTTCCCCTCTAGACTCTTCACCATCTTTGTAGCTCTCCTTTGGATGGTCTCTAATAGCTTTATATCTTTCTTCTTGCGGTGCCCAAAACTGCTCACAGGACTCAGTGTGAGGCTGCAACACTGCAGAGTGGAGTGGGACAGTATACTCCATCAACCAGCTCAAGACACTTCTTGAAGATCAGTCTTGGACTGCCCTTCAATCCAGGGTCATGGGATATCATGGGATACCATGTGATTCTTCCAAGCAGATACCTAAACAGGCCAAAGCCTGCCTTCCTGAAGTCTAAGGCTGTGATCCTGTTTCTTGCCCTGCTCCCTCCTCTCATGCTCCTGAACTCCACTGTACCATGGCCATTGCAGCCAAGGTTCCTCCTGACCTTCATCTCCCCAACTGGCCTTTCTCTGTACGTATGACATCCAGCAAATCTTCTCCTCTTGTTGGCTCTGTAATCATCTGTGCCACAAAGCTATTGTTCTGTGTTGCACACCAGCAGTTATGAGAGTGGTTTCACATCCCCCTGTTGGGACCAATGTGTGTGAATGAGAGGTTACTTCCAGTTGTCTGAAGGTCTCATCTACTTCTTCCTGATCACGTGTCCTATAGTAGACTACATGTTGGTAGTATCACCCACGCTGGTTTACCTGCCATTCCATCCCCACAGCAGAGCTCCTTGCTTCCCAACTGCTGTTTCACTTAAGAGATGATTTCTCTTTCTTGCCTTCCCAGTCTGTCCTTCCCAAAGAGCCTGTAACCCTCAATTTCTAAATACAGCTTTACTGCAAATGCAAAGCATTATAGCATCTAATAATATTTTAATCTCTAACCTTAGATAAATATTTTTAAAATAGCTTGCTTTATTCTGTATATGCCAAATCATACAGGCTAAAGTACTTTCAGAAAATAAACCAAACTGAATGGAACAAACCACATAATATTGATAAAATACAAAGCAGTGTACTAGTAAAGCTCTACTGCTCATTATAGGACAAATAAGGAATTGTAGTAAGTCAGTTTTATAGTTAATTACCTCAAAGGAAGGACATGCTTTTTGTATACATACATACATAAGTATATGAACATAAACCACATAGAGGATATATGACTTCATTTCCCAAACATTATACTCCCTAAGGAAAGACATCGTAATGGCAACAAAAAGTAGTGGTGTGTGTTAGCCATTAGCTACGTAATTGGATCAAGAATAAGAAAAAAACCACTATTATTACTATTATTCATGTTCCCATTTATTAAGCTATGCTTGACCATAGATAAGATTTTTCAGATGCCTAGGAATGAGTGCTGCTTTTCTTAGGATAAACACTAAACACTTCACATTTTCACAACCTCTGAACCACTGTCTTTGACACTTATAGCACACCTGCAAAATTAGTGGCTACTTTAAAAAAATACCTTGTCAAATGGGGAAAAGGAAGAACTAATAGAGTGGGGTAAAAAGACTTATAAAACATTAATTTTGAAAAAATGTTTTGAGGATATATGTAGACTAAATCATCAAATTTTAAGTGATTTTGCATGAGAAATTAAAAATAAGATATTTTAATGTGACTCACTTGAAGGTTTATTAGAATAAAATTATGGGCATCAAGCAAGCTCCTACTGCACTGAAGGATGACTGACTGTTACCTGCTCAGCATAAGGCTGCATTGCAAAGTCCATCAGTCAAATCTCATCAAAACATTACCCACAGGCAAGCTGAAGCAAGGCCAAATGAGTCATCTGACAAGTGTCATACTTGGTCCTTCCTCTGCTTCAGTGAGCATTTCATTCACGTTTATGTAACATGAAGCTGTACCATCATGGCCAGGAATGCTGAGTGCTGAATGATCTTGTGTGGGGAACAGGAATCATGAGCTTACCTCACTGAGAAGACAAAACTGGCCAACATAAAGACACGAATTACTTTGAAAAGCAAATGCAGTTTCCAATCATCAAGACGTTTTGTGAACCTAGCTCTGAATGGGCCATTTCGTGGAGAAAAAAAATGAATTACTGAAGAAGTGGAGTACTTTTTGTTCCAGTCAGGGAACAACCACGAAGAAAAGAAACAGTGACATACATTACATTTTATTTGATCCAAAATAGCAACGAAGCTGAAAAAAAAATATTCACAGAATAAAGCTGCAAGTTCTCATAGAATCATAGAATGATTTAGGTTGGAAAAAGCCTGTAAAATTATTGAGCCCAACCATTAACCCAGAACTGCCAAATCCAACACTAAACCATGTCCGTAAGTGCCACATCTACACGCCTTTCAGATACCTCCAGGGTTGCTTACACAATCACTGTCCTGGGCAGCCTGTTCCAGTGTTTGATGATGCTCTCCATGAAGGAATTTTTCCTAACATCCAACCTAAATCTTCCTGGTGCAACTTTGAGAACATTTCCTCTCATCCAGTCACTTGTTACCTGGGAGAACAGACTGACCCCCACCTTGTTCTAACCCTCTCTCAGGTAGTTGTAGAGAGCAGTAATGTCTCCCATCAGGCTCCCTTCCTACAGGCTAAACAACCCCAGTTTTCTCAGCCGCTCCTCATGAGACTTATCCTTCAGACCTTTCAACAGATTGGTTGCCCTTCTCTGGATCTGCTCCAGCATCTCAGTGTCTTTCCTGTAGTGAGAGGCCCAAAACTGAACACAAGATTCAAGGTTTGGCCTCACCACTGCTGATCACTGCCTAGTTCTGCTGACCACACTATTGTTGATGCAAGCCAGGAGTACAAGAAGGAGCCTGTTAACTGCAGCAAAATATATGAGATTCTCCCATGCAGAAAAGCCTACTACACCCCTAGAGAGTGTTTCCATCAGATGATAGGTCAGGCTGAAAATCTGAATCCATCACTAACGACAACTCTCTATAAAAGTGAATACTTGAGTACTGAGCTGTGAGAAGTCTGAAATATAGTTTTCAGCCAGTCCGCTTGGGTGTTGTGGGAAGCCCAGCTGCTGCATTGCAGAGCACAGTACAGGTTTCATCTGCCCAACTTCACATCAGCCTAAACTTGAGGCTGCCATAGCAAGATTTGTACTGGTATCCACGTCAGCTCATTTAAGGCTGACTGGGATGCACTGATCACAGGATTCACAGCAACTATTCCTGTGACAGCAGTGCAGAAAGAACCCTGTTTCTTAAGTAGGTCTTTTTTTCTTCCTGAGCCACAGCTGAGACCATGTTCTAACAAAATGACCCCGTAACACACCTAGCTTAGAGATGTGCATCATGGTCCCCATAATAAACTAAGTAGGTCTAATCAAGCGGGTGCTCAATTATTTGCAGTTTGGGTGCTACTATGGGGCTGACAGGACATCCACTCACATCCATAAACATTTATGTGCCGACAATTGCAGAACAAAGACAGAAAAGCTACAGGTAGACAGCTTCCCATTCACAAAAGCCTAAAGCATTGTTGCATAAACTTTGACTATTATCTCTAATGAAAAAGTAAAAATTAAGTAGCTATGGACAAACACCACAAAATCAAACACTTTTCTACACTACTCAGACTAGGGAAGGATGTTTTTTATCTCAAGTGGCTGACAAAAAAGTGAAAGCACAGAGAGGAAAAGGTGGGGGGAAAAAAAGAACTGTAATTCCAGGAGTCATGAAAGTCATGAAACACTGTACCAGCACAACTCATAGGAGAAGTAGTAAAATATAATAATGGTTTTTGTGTAATTTCTATTGGTGTAAATCAGTAGGACTCCGCTGACATTAATGAAACCAACTCGACTTATGGCAGAGAATCTGGTTCTTTATTTGCTATGATGACAACTAATGTCTAAATTCAACTGCAGATTTTATAGAATTATAATTAAAGTTCTACAATAACATAGAACAAATGTAGTCTGTGCAGAAGAGCTTTATTGTATTCATCTTGTAGTCTTATATTGACAGTGGCACTGATATACATAATTAAAATATTAATAACACCTCTGTGACAGGCAGCAACACAGCATGAAATGAATACTTCAGAGCTAACTACTAGCAGTCACATATTAGGATAACTAAACAATATCATTTTATAAGACAAATTTTGATCCAGTTAGCAAGAATTGCAATATTTAACTCATGCCACTCCCGAACTCTCAAAATGTTTTAATAATGTAGACTATACACATATATATATGCACATAACACATGGCTAAGTGTTTGGGGCATTTGACAAAGTAAAATATTAACATTCATGTTGCAGGCCTCATGCTCTTATCCATTTAACAGGCATAAATACAAGAATTTAAAAGCAATGAATTTACAATAAAACCACCAGAATCATAGCAAGGATTACTAGAGGTCATAACCAGACCATGAGTCAATTCCACTGTGCTACAAAAAAAATCACAGAATCAACTAGGTTGGAAAAGACCTCTAGGATAATTGAGTCCAGCCTAACACCACCTTGTCAACTAGATCTGAGTGCCACATCCAGTCTTTTCTTAAACACCTCCACCACTTCCCCGGGCAGCCCATTCCAATGCCCAGTCACCCTTTCTGTGAAGAACTTCTTCCTGATGTCCAAATTACAGATGTCATTTGTTACCTCCCCTGTCCTCCATTCTTCCCTATCCCCACTCCTTGTCAGACCACTTCTTCTCCACATAATCATCCTCCTCTCCTATTTACTAATGACTGTCCTGTACTCAGATAAACCAAGTGATGCCATTCACACTAGTTCCTCCTCAAATTGTATTGTCCGTATTTTTACCTAGCTTCCTTCTCAGCTCTCCATTCTGACACCCAGCAGTCATTATCGGCATAATTCTTTTTAGTCATGCAATTTCTGGACACATTGCATAGATGCTCCTTTGGAGATTTCAGTTTCTGCATTCTACTCAGCATGGCAATTTCCAAAATTTTCAAAAGGCTCTTAACATGAGAGAACTTCACAGTAACAACAGAAATTAAATCCCTGGCTGAAAGGTGATGTGTGGGTCACCTTTTAGACACCTGTCTCAAACATTGGGAACCAAACTTTGTAATGCACTTTAGCAAAACAACTTCTTTTTCTGCAGGAATGGGAAGACATTTTTCAAAATACCAATTAAGGCTCAGAAAAGAGAGGGGAACAAAACTTTTCATCTCAGTCAAGAAAGGCATGGCAAAGTTACAAATAGCTAAAAAGGGTCTGCTGGTCAGAGGTATTCAGCAGCCCTTGTAAAAGGAATGAGATCATGAAAAGCTGATAGTTTCACTCTAGTTTTTCCAAGATTTTGTAGATGCATAAAGCCGTATTTTTAAAAAAAAATCTACAATATCCAGTTTAGATAACAATCCTCATTTACTGCAAAGAAAGCACATAAACTAAAAATTCTTGAAGTACTGTTGGAAAGGATTAAAATGCAATAAGTGTAATGCAAAATTAGAATGCAAACATCACTGAAAAATGGAGAGCAAAACCCTTCTAACTCGTGGTTGATTGACAGAATTTGGAATTGACACTTCTTGGGACTACACAGTAAATACAGCAATTTCTGTTTTCATAATGGATCATTTTTCTTTTCTTTTTTTTTTTTGATGGACACAGACATTAAGGTTCAGCTAATCAACCATGAAAAACTACAAAGCGTGTCAAGAGAAACAGCTGGCTGTAACACACAGCAGAGAGAGAAGTGCAACAAGTTGCAGGGAGTACAGTGAGGGCTGGCTGGGTTTCATGGGAAAATTAGGGGGAGCCATGTGGAAGTTCATCACATTGGAGAGCAGCTGTGCCAATCCTTGGGAAACGGAACTCGCAAGGCAAACAGTGCCAAGGAGACTGCACTGGTCATACTATGTAAGGCTAATGGCATCTAGGTGAAGGTGTCACAAACACCAAATTCAGGTGCAGATGTTACAGAAGTGGAACCGATGGGCAAAAGTAATTTGAGGTATGGCACTGGAGTGACCAGGGACAAGGGTCTGCTGTGGGGAAGACCACAGCTGTGGATAAGCTACTGGTGAGACCCATTCCTGCATAAATACAGGGAGGTTGTGTGTGCATGTGTATCCATGACCCAATTGCAAGCACCTAACATGCAAGACCAAATTGCTGATGCATAAGAACAGGATCAGGCTGTTTGTACTGGCCTTGTTTATGGGCGTGCTGTTTGTGTTGATATGGTGCCTGCAAAAGCACTGGTTGCCTGTACACATGATGCATTATTTCAGTTTAATTGAAACCATAACATATAAAATACATGCCTGACAATTCATAAAGAGCATTAGCATTAGGATATACATTAGGATAAGGAGGGAAAGAAGACATTGGTTTAGTCAGAAAGGAGGTCTGATGAAGCATGTAGAATATACGCCAGAACATGCTGACCATACATAGCCAGTTATCTTGCTCCAATGCCATCACTTGTTTGACACTACAGTTATATTTCCTTGAAATATGCTCTGACTACAGCTCTGCCTTGGGTTGTTGGGGTAGGTACTGCTGGGTCTGTGCTGCAACACTGCAAGTTGTTGATATGTCTGCTCAAGAAAACTCTTATCTGTAACTACCAGGAAAAGTGTGCTTGTGATATCAAACACTGAAAATAAAAGTCAATCTTCAAAACAAACAAAAAACCCCCTACCAAACCCCAAAACTAACAAACTGTATGAAGGTAACTTGTAGCGTTAGGTTAAAGAAGTTTATTATTTCACAGGATGCCTGAGCTATGGAGGCTTTGGCAACTTGTGCCATACACATGCCAAATGAATTCAAATTGTTGGGGTTTAAGTCTCTGAAGAGTTGTCAAACTAGCATGTTTCCAAAGTACTATCATTTATGTTATTGGTAGCAAAAGTCTACTCATTCAAAAATATTACACATATTTACCACAGTTATGCAGAAGTTCACACGAGCAAGTGGATTCCCCAAATGGTGTTTAAAAAAAATTATATGAGATACTAGCAATTACTTTTTTTATATAGGCAGGCAGAGACAGCCAACATAGCCTGATGAAATTATAACTAATCCTGGTTGTCATCAGACAACTCAAAACTGCCAGCAAGAAATACTCCTTTAACTTGTCTTTATATTTGCAGACTAATTCCATGTTTTATACTTTAATAAGATTGATGATAATGTCCATTTTCCAGAAAAAGAAAAGCATTTTGCTGATATGGTGTATAAACACTTCAGGAAAAACTATTTCCTCTTCTATCTTTCAATGAAAGCAGTTTTTAAAATAGACTTATTCATCATTCTGTGACAGCATTTAGAAAAGAGCATTTATCCAGTTATCCAAAAGCCTGGTCAAATGATATCATCTCCTTGAATATCATCCCATTTGAGTATTTTTATTACCCATATGCTTACTAAAAACACTGATCTTTATTCCACTTTTTATGTGACAATCTAAATTGCCTTGAGTAATCTGTCTAACAGAGATAATTAAATTTATTTCATTAATACTTGCAAAAGGTTCCAAGGGCATATAGTGGATTAAGTCTGTTTTTCAAACATGTTGCTTAGATTTCATGTTCTACATGCTAAAGAAAGAAGTGAAGTGTCATTTGACTCACAGGAAAACAGGAATGGAAATGATCTCCAATTCCTCGCTTTTTTAAACTGTATCATATAAACTGTGTCTTATATCCTCCTTTAAATATCTACCAATAAACAGTGTAAACATATTTTGGATTATTCAATCCAATGCTATGACTGAAAACTTGGAAAGTAACTCCGTTGCTCTAATCTTTAAGGGTCTTCTCCCTTGCAATCTAAATGTAGAATGCCTTTAGTGTTTTTGCTACAAATTATTTTTTGTTTTAAACATTTCTCATTTCTTTCTGGTGTTCATTCCCTCTTGATCTTAATTTTGCTGTATTAGGCAAATCTATGTGTTCCAGTGTCCCCTGAATTTTCCCTCTCCAACCATCCTAATAGCACTTTCTGCATTTGCTACAGTTTGAATCATGAAACATGCCTACCTGTAATTATTAATACTTCTCTATCTCTACAATGGCATTTGCCAGTGGCATACCAAAATGTCAAGACTTAGATGTCTCTCAGTAAATCAGCCAATAAATCAAGATTTCTCTCCTCAGTCATTTGAACACTTATTTTTAGATCATTGGGAAGATTTTGTTATAAATCCTCAACCATGTCTGTGAATTTTACTGTGTTTGTCTGTGTTCTTTATACGGAGGTCCCCCATTCCTCTTTTATATGAAAAAAAAGCTACTACAAGTGTTTTAACATTTTCCTGTAAGAACTAACTTGGCCTGCACTTCTACAAACCTCACTACAGCCCTCTAGTCTTTGCTTTTCAAGAAGCTTCCTACGTTCATCACTCCTTTCAACCTTTCCTTACACACTGGTTGCTTTTTTTGCAATGTCTTTATGGATGTGGTTATTCAGCTAATTATGCCTCTCTTATATCAGGTGCATGCGCATCACTGAAAGATATGAGACTTTATAAACTAAAATATAAATCCAGATGATTAAAAATTTCTTCTCTAAATATGTAACACACTTCTTACAATTCTTTTCATCAGCAAGAATCACTGTGCAAGTGCAGGAGATATATCTATGTGTGTATATACACACATATATGTGTGTGTGCATCTCTCTCGCATATTCACACACTACTCTATACCTTCATGCTGAATCTTGAAACTGGTACTTTCATAAGGGATGAAACACTTCTCCCTTTCTCTGCCTCTCCCTACAAGTTTCTTCCCTGAGAATCCCCCTTAGTCTCATACATATCCACATTCAGCTCTCCAGTAAAAACAACGATTTTAGGATTTATTGAAGGCAGTAGTCTTCTATAATGTACCCATTAGACCACTTGCAAAGTGCTGTCTTGCAAAGCTATCCCAAAATAATTTTAAAGTAGCAAAGTCAGGTGCCAGTAGCAGCTTGGGTGTAATGGCAGGAAGATCAGTCAGAGTTGTAAAACCTGCCTGAGAAGAGTAATAAATTTTCAGATAGTCCATGCTAAGCTTTAAGATAGCCTAAGAGTGGCAGACAGTCCAAAGAACTTAAATGCTCCTTAGGGAATATGACACTGGTTGATCACTGCAAACACACATAAGTTTTCTCTTCCATGTAGCAGGAGCATTTAGCATTTGTGCTGTATTCTATGCAAATCTAGCCAAAAACTCAACAGAAAATCACTTTCTGCCATTAATATTTACATTAACACATCATTATGACTTTCACATATGGTACAACACTTAGCCTGGCAACATGTGGATCACTTAGCTTTTTATTTGTCACTAAACAGCAGTTAAGAAAAAATTCACATTCAGTTCTTAATCTTTGACACAGATTTGGGGAGGAGAGACTGACAGCAAATCCCTCCTTAAAAAATTCATTTAATCTTGCCATGTTTCAGCTTTGCAACCTAAATTGAGAATTAAGTCAATGTATTTCTAGCATCTGCTAATTAAAATATAACCCCTAGTATATGAGAATCCCAATTTTATGTGGTAGACGTTCTATGCGCCTGTACTATAAACAAAAACAAACAAACAAATAGACAGACAAATAAAAAAAAAAAAAGTGGCCAAACCTAAAATTTTTTGAGCAAATTTGTCTGGAGGTTCAGCTGGTCAATTCTTTAAATTTAAGAACAAAGACAAAAAACCAGTAACAGTAAGGTAAGTGTTGCGTGGCCAATTGTTTCAGACTGCCAGATCCTAAGCATGGGCAGCCATGACATCCTTTCTTTCTAAGGATGTTCGGGAAATGTCAGCTGACTCAGTACAGCTTGCTGGAAGAGTAGCTTACGGAAAAAAAGCAAGCCGTCCAACCAAACCCCCTCCGAGCAGCTCTACAAAGCCTTGTCCTGTCACTCTCCCTAATGGTGCCCACGCTTTCAGTGCAGGGCTCAATTGCCTATGCAAGTCACAGAGGCAAGGCTGAGAAAGCAGCTGTGCAGCTATCACACATTATGTTCAGGTGATAAGCTTCCTCCTCCAGGATCCATGTTCCTGAAGGCTCACACCATGAAAGCAGCTGTTTCTATGATCTGCCCATTAGCTTTGACTTGCTTTAATTAATTCTAGTTGGGGAAACTAGCAGGACTGTTCTCAAATAGAATTTGAGGATACCGATGTTTGGATTCCTCTGACTGAGCATCATTCAGTGCCTTTTGGAAACTTCTGGCTAGTCACAATGTGA
This sequence comes from Manacus candei, assembly GCF_025592945.1. NCBI lineage: Eukaryota > Metazoa > Chordata > Aves > Passeriformes > Pipridae > Manacus > Manacus candei. The sequence goes on from NW_026138089.1 coordinate 8,635,169, forward strand.
CACTGTGGAACCAGGTCCTTTTCAAGACCTAGCCACAATTTTGGTCCATGTCTGAAGACATGGAAACCCCTATTTTTTCATATGTATGTTTTAACTAAAAAGATGCTCAACTGGAAAGTTGTGACTTGTCAGTATGCAACACCAATGCTATGTTCTTACAGTTTCCTTCTCAAAAGTAGGCCATTAACTCATACTTCCCTAGGACACTGCTAAAATGGTGAAACTGCACTTCCATAGATGTTGGCAACAGGAATCTTGCAACAAAACCTCTAAATGTCATTACTATGAGCTGCCAGAATCAGCCCCTTGTGCCCAAAACAAAATGTCTTTTATCAGGATGGCTTTTTGCCAAGTCTTTTCTTGTCCAGCTCAAGGCACTGACTGGATTAACAAAACCAATAAAAACAGCAACAAGAAGAAAATGCTGCACAAAAGGGATTATAAGCAGGAACAGAAACATGAAGTACCTCTTTAGAGTACAAGTACAACTGTTGTTCCCACCTGACCAAGCCCAGGAACAGCACTATCTAATATAGCACTCCTCAGAAACTCTCTTTATCATTTAAGTAATTTCTTAAGAAACGTCCTCCATATATCCCTGATTTTCCAGTTTTACCTTAAGTTTCATCAATATTTCACTATTTTTTTCTTCTTACATTTGCTGGATGCTTATGGCAGGAGCTTTTACACGAGCTTCTGGTTTTTTAGAATGGCAAAAGACTGACACCATTAACAGACTCTCTACACTCATTTCTACAAAATGTGCCCAATATTCATCTCCTCCTTTATGAACTCACCAGATACAATTATTTTTAGATATATCTGCTGTATTTATCATGCATCTTTAACAAAGGCTTTTTATTCCAAGGTTTAAAAAAAAAGATTAACCTGCATCTCAACGCACAAGGAAAGACATTTTAACATAAAGCTGACAAAACCTAATGTCAGACAACTAATAGAATTGAAGCAATGTTTCTTCATAAGAGCAGAGCTAAAAAAAACTGTTTAAACACAGAAACCTAAGCTTATGCTTGAAATGAATAGGGAACCAAAGACATCGAAGACTGTATAAACTGCCATAATCAAAACCAGACAACAAAATTCAACCTGGCAGGTTTGGTAAATTCTGATTCCCACTGAAAAGGTGTAGTTGTGGGTCCATCTACCACCCAGTCTCATAAAATATTTTCCAAGTGTCTTATCTACAAGGGTGAAAAGTCTATCCTACCACAAAGAACAAGAACAGCATGATTCCAAGACTAATCTCACACTAGTAAGGACTGGTGGGAAGCATATACCTTGACCTCAACATATTGGGAGCTCGAAACAGACAGAACATTCAGATTAATCTGATCGCAGAAGCACTACAGAGTCTACATCTGTCTAATACAGGATGAGCTGCAGATTGTTTGCACATTGAGGCCGGCTCACTTCCACTTCTCACAGGATGACAGAAAAGTGACTGGAGCGCCTCTCCTAGAGCCCAGACAGGCTGGGAGAGATGGGGTTGTTCAGCCTGGAGAAGAAAGGCTGCAGGGAGACCTTAGAGCAGCCTTCCGGTACCCAAAGGGAGCCTACAAGAGAGCTGGAAAAAAACTTCTGGCAAGGGTGTTCAGTGATGGGACAAGAGGCAATGGTTTTAAACTGAAAGAGGCTAGGTTTAGATTAGATATTCACTGTGGGGGTGGTGAGGCACTGGAACAAGTTGCTCAGAGAAGCTGTGGATGCCCCATCCCTGGAAGTGTCCAAGGCCAGGCTGGATGGGGCTTTGAGCAACCTGGTCTAGTGAAAGGTGTCCTTGTCCTGGCAGGGGGGTTGGAAGTAGATGATCTCCCTTCCAGTCCAAACCATTCTATGATCCTATGAACCAAACCAAAAGCCAATCTGAGAAAAAAAAAACAAAACCAAACAAAAACAAACCAACCACACTACTAAAAGCTGGAAACCATACATGCCAGCATATCTGCATCTCCAGTAGTTTTCATAAGTACATAGGAAAGAGCAAGGAGTAGAGCCAGAGAGAAGTAGAAACATTAGGACTGACTAATGCATCCTCCTATGGCTTCACTGAACATCAATTATCCTCTGCAGTATAACTTTATATGTATATTTCACATTAGAAATGTAACTTGATTGCAGACTGCAAATAACCTTCTTTCCTAAGTGAACCTGAGATCACTTACCAATTAAAAGAAAAACAGTTATTATGCTGTTAAATTTTTTAAAATATGACAAAATTTTTCCATGCTATTTGTATCCTAAATAATATGTCTCTCCAGGTTTTAATTATGAAATGCTAAATAAATCCCATGAGGAAATGCTTATTTGTATCTATCTGCTAAATTCCTATTTGTAATTCCAGCTAATTACTTCCCCTGTCAGAAAAATACTGTCTGAAGTCCCAAGATGCCACAGAAGTACCTCAATCTCTTTCATTTCACGTCTCCCAGTGTTCGATACAGAAAATGTAAATTCATTTGTCTACTGCTGGAAGAGTCAGAAACTTGAAATAATCTCTGCACTGTCAGCAGGTCTTTACCTCATGTGCTTAATCCCTGTTGCCATGGTGATATTTAATTGTGCAGCCACACAGTTTGATTGGTTTATTTTAAATTGAAGTTTTTCTGTGGAATGGTTCAGGATTCCAAGCGAACATGAGATAAACGGCTTTCAAAGTATTGCAGTGAGTCATAATGTTGTCAGTGGTTAGATTAATTTGAGTTCTGTTAAACTGTTTCTTTACCTTAATCTTATGCATTTATGTCAACATACATAATACGAGGATTTTTAGCATTATATTTGGAAGCTGAGCATTTTGTGTATAATTAAGCAGTATGTTATTGTAAGAAGGGCAATTAAAAACTAAATGAGAATTAAAATTCAGTAAGCTTTTGTTGGTAGTATTGTCTTTCTAAAACAAATTTTCTTCCTGTCCTACAATATCAATCCAGATCAGAACCTTTTACAGTAGGCTTATACTTGATTTTCTTTATAGAAAAATGTAAATATATTAATATGAGAGAAATTAAGCCAAAAGGATAAATTAGGTTTCTTCAGTGTTGGCTTCCATATACCTCAGTATGCAGTTCCTTAGTATAGGAATGTCTATTGGAAAAATATCATCAATATGGTATTTCCTGGTACAGCATAACACATTAGTTAACTCATTTTAAATTCTGTACATATACTACAATCAACTGGTGAACTCAACAGTGCTATTTAAACAGCAGCAATATACTGTGCTAATTCTCATACTTTTTCTTTTTTCTCTATAACCTAGCTCTAGCACATTTTTTTTCTCAATGTCATAACAGAAGCTCTAGGGAAAATTTTCACCTAGCCTTTGCTATGAAAGGTCTCAATTCTATCACCAAGTATCAGATAGCTTTCCCTTATTTAATTTTTCAAGCTATTATGGCCACTAAGGCCCCAGTGTGTAGGCTGCAGGAAACACCTTTTAGGTGTTTCAGGTGCTGTATTCCTCTCTCTATTTTTAAGGACTATCAAGGAGCCTGGTTTTATTTCATATGTAGAGCCTCTGTGTTTGCATCACTGGGGTTACCAGCATGTGATCCAAGATAAGACCTAGCTTCTTACAAACCTCTACCACTCTTCCAGCCACCTGCATGGCTTTGTAGAACCAGAACTTCACACTTTTAATCCAAATTCTTTAGGAAACACACTGTTTTACAAGAGAGGTGCTTGGAAAAGCAGACTCTGACTGGGGTTGTCATTCCCACACAAGCTGTTTATAAGAATTAATTTGTTTTACACTCCTGGGAACGGTAGCTTGGTGTACCAAAGCAATGCTTCCACAGAAGCATTTACATGCTGCAATGCACAGATCAGATGCTGTTACTCCATACCAAACAGTTACCTAGAAGTATATGTTCTCCAACAATAATGAGGATTTAATCTTTGCACCTCTCTATGATAATGTACACTACGATTCTGGGTTAGGATACTTTGATTTTTTTTTCTATACACGTGTTGCTCCAGTTTTATTCTGCTTCCTAATCCACCTTCAAGCACACAAGAGTAACAGTGTTCTGGATGCAATACTTTGAATTTCATGGCATCCCCATTCAGTTTGTGTTTGAAAAAAACACAGAGGACTAGCTCAGGAACACTGACTTTGCTGTAGCAGAGGCCCACAGTATGATTCCCTGTACTACGCTTAGGTACAATTACATCCAGGCAACCCAAAGCAAATGATTGAGCAAAAGCTTCTTCTCTTCTGAGTAGTCTCACCCATGTTCATACCTTCTTGTATAACTCCCCTCACCTTTCCAGTGAGAAATCCTCTCGGTCCAGCAAGGGAGGGCTCTGTGTGCCTGCAGAGGGGACTCAAAAAGGGCAAGCCAGAAGATCGAGAAGGAACCAGGTTGCTGTGACTAGCTCCTGAGTTACTGCACACTAACCAGCTTAGGTACAACTGCCTTACAATGCAATGAACTATCCCTTTTTCCATGCTCTAGTTAAAATAAAATAACCCCACAAACCATCACTTCCTTGCTAGCATTCCCTCCATTATAGCAATTATTTATCCCAGTCAGTATTAACATCACTCTGTCTGTGATATTTATGACTGCGATATTTATGGCTAGAGGAACAACTCTTTGTGAAGGACAGACAATTGTTAAATCATTGTTTCTTTTCAGGAGGTTGAGTTGATTTAGCAATACTTTCTTTTTCACCATATGCCCGAGTAGTCTCTAGGAGAACCACTGACATAAACAGGTTGCTATATAATTTTCCTTTTTCCCCTTTCTAATTATTCAGGTTTGCTTTAAACAGTCACTTGCATTTGTGCACCCCTGCTGCTGCTCATGTCTTCTAGCCCCACTCCCCCTTCCACCATACGATCCTGTCCTTGAGTAGGTCAAACCCTTAGTAACAGAAAGCAAATTTGTATGCAGTCTGAAAGGAGCAGAGTAGCACTCTTTCTCTAATAGCACACTATTCATAACAACACTCCATATTAGAGACAAGGAAATTTAAAATAAAACATAGAAGAGACAGAAAAAATCAAGAATTGCCATACCAATCAGACCTGTTGTCCTCCTGGTCCAGTATCCTTTCTCTGACAGCATTCAATACCCGCTTCAGAGGAAGGTGCAAGAAACCTTGTAATTATAGAATAACCTGATTAATACAGGAAGTTTCGTCCTAGCCCTAGGCAGTCAGCAGCTGACTCACCCGCTTGTCTGAAACATAAGATTTTATATCTGCTCTAATTTTTTTTAAATCCTATGTAATTTAATAGTGAATGTCTCATTACAAATGTACTTTGCAAATACACATTTGAATCTTATAAAACATTTTAGGTTTTACTGTAACCTGTAGCTGAGAGTTCTATTTGCTAATTATATAGGTTGTACTATTTTTATCACTGTTAAACTGCCTGCCATTCAATCTCATTGGATGTCCCTTTTAGGGACTCGGGAATAAGTGGGCCAGAGAGTGTGATTCCACTGCCTTTTCTCTTGGCATCTCACCTGGGAACAGAGATGCCCAAAGAGGCACGCAGCAGTCAGCCTTTGGATTGAAGCATTAAACCAGTGCACAGATGCTTCCATTCACATCCCTCACGTGAGGCAGATGGCACCCTGCACAAGTCACAAGTGCTCTTGTGCACGGAACAGCAGCAGCCATGTTCCTCATATTTTTGTGAATGCCACATAAATCTCCCAGTGAATCTAGTCGACATTGTTTCTGTACTTAGTGATGAAGGAATGGAATGCACTCAATAAAGTGCAATAAATCATACCTACAGGGTAGAAGGTGGCTCCTGTGACTTCAAACTTTCATTATGGCCTTAAGTACTGTGGCAGTCTTAAGGTATAAATAACAGCAGCCTTTTCAAAACCCAGGAAGATGAACAACACAGTAACAACAATCAAGGCTTTCACTATATTTTATTTATATCCTTTGATGGTTTTCAGAACCTTCCAACAGAGCAAGCCCCAGAGAAATATTCTAAGACAGGACTAAACTACCAACAGGCATGTACAACCTACAAAACATGTAGACAAGCAGGTTGGGGCAGGGCTGGACATAACAAGAGAAAATAATAATTTAAAAAAATGATGAATGGTCTGGTCATCTTCTGTGCTTATTTATTTTGAATTAAACTAATTAGCAGGCTGTGAGCCTCAGTTTTGCATCTGGTATAATTAGTGGTTCTTAATAAGCAGGATGCTTGATTGATACATCAATAATATCATCAATGACTGTGTTTTGTAATTCTACAATTCTGGCCAGCTATGAGAACTGGGTGTACAAGGAGGAGAATGCAGACCAGATAGGATGCATGCAACAGGCACAGCAGCACACTTGCAGAAAACATGAATGAGTTTCCTCGTCTAAGCACAGCAAGCACAGAAAGAATAGGAGAAAGACTACTAAAGAAAATTTAGGTAAGTATTTGAGTATAGAAAAATATCATGATGTTGTATTGCAAAGAAATATTGTACTGTGTATGCTTTGAGAATTTAAGATGTGAACTACACTAGTTAGCAAAGAACACAAACATGTCACCTGTTTTCTGTACGGGGCAAAAGCTGATATTTAAGAGGTTCATGTTTCAGGAATAGCATAGCTAATAAGCCAAACAAGGACAACTTAAATGTAATTATTGAACAAGTCAAATATCACGAAGCTGATATTATATATGGAATAACATAATTTAGAGGAAAAAAGAATTGTTTACCAGAAAGACCTGAAAAAAGTCTAGAAGAATTTTTGTTACTAAAAAAAAAACACCAGTGAAAAACAACAGCAGGCACTCAAGATATCAAAATGAGATGTGACACAGAAACATGGAATCATTTAGGTTGGAAAAGACCTCCAAGATCAACAAGTCCAACCTTTGACCAATCACCACCTTGTCAACTAGACCATAGCCCTAAGGGCCACATACAGTCATTTTTTGAATACCTCCAGGGATGGTGACTCCACCTGGACAGCCTGTTCCAATGCTTAACAACTCTTTCCCTGAAGAAATTCTTCCTGATGTCCAGCCTGAACTTCCCCTGGTGCAGCTGGAGGCTTGGTCCTCTCATCCTGTCACTAGCTGCCTGGGAGAAGCCCCACCTTGCTACAACCTCCTTTCAGGGAGTTGAGGAATAAAGTCTCCCCTGAGTCTCCTCTTCTCCAGGCTAAACAAATCGAGCTCCCTCAGCCTCTTCTCATATAACTTAGTCTCTAGACCCTTCACCAGCTCCACTACCCTTCTCTGGACACGCTCCAGCACCTGAATGCCTTTCTTGTAGTGAGGGGCCCAGAACTGAACACAAGGTTTGAGATGCAGCCTCACCAGTGCTGAGTACAGGGTACAATCACTTCCCTGGTCTTGCTGGCCACACTGTTTCTGATATAAGCCAGGATTTGCCTTCTTGGCCACCTGGGCACTGCTGGTTCATGTTCAGCAAGCTGTCAACCAGCATCTCCAGGTCCTTTTCCACTGGTCAGCATTCCAGCCACTGTCCCTAAGCCTGTAGTGCTGCATAGGGGTTGTTGTGACCCAAGTGCAGGATGCAGAAACTTGGACTTGTTGAACTGTTAAGGAAACTTCTCTGTCCAGCCATCCAGGAGTCCCTCTGGCAGTCACAATCACACCACCTAAGCTGGGACTAAGGCCCATTTACAGCTACACACACCACATTCACCCAGTCAGACCATGTTTCCTTACCAGCTAGACCCCAGGTTTCCTATGGCAGAGTCTCAGACATCTGGATCCTTAAAATAATTTAATCATGATGCAAAAACAACATAGCAGCTCAAGCCTGTGCCTCCCAGGAGGGACCCTGAACAAAAGAAACCCTGGGCTTTTATACCCTTACAGTCTAACAAGCTATCTGCACTGAATGTATTTCTTAACAGAACATCCTACTGTTGGCCTCAGCCCATCGATCAATCCAGCCTGTCCAGATCCCTCTGCAGAGCCCTCCTATCCTCCAGCAGATCAACACTCCCGCCCAACTTGGTGTCATCCGCAAACTTACTGATGGTTCACTCGATCTCCTCATGCCATATCAATCTTCAACAAAGATACTAAACAAGACTGGCCCCAATACTAAGTCTTGAGGAACCCCACTAGTGACTGGACACCAGCTGGATGTGACACCACTCACCACTATTCTCTGGGCCTGGCTATCCAGTTGGGTTTTTAACCCAGCCAAGAGTGCACCTGTCCAAGCCATGGGGACTGCCATCTCTTTCATGAGAATGCTACGGTATCAAAGGCTTTGCTAAAGTCCAGGTAGACTGCATGCACAGAATTTCCCTCATCCACTAAGTGGGTCACCTGGTCATTTGAACCGTTGTAGAACCATGTCATACTGAAACAACAAGACTCAGAAAGACTTGTAACAAGTGGTTCTCTCCCAGCTCTACTGTGCACTTTGGAGACTGACCTGTGGTTTCAAGCCAAGCAGTAATAATGCTGCAGGCTTTGATCTCTGGGTGTGCTTCCTTTAATTTCTTGCCTAGAATCCCAGCTGTTTGCTCAGTTTGGTCCAAACTGAAGCACAGAAGCAAGATAATATGCACAAAGTACAGATGGTCAGGGTCCTTGGAGTGAAATAGAGAGCAAACCAAAGTGGTAACACAGATAGCCCCCGTCATCCTCCCGCAGGCAGTAGCAAGAGTAAGTAAACATAACCAGTGAAAAGAGTAAAGTAAAATAAACACAGTCAATAGCATCTCTTGCAAACAAGGATATGGCAATAAGCTGACCTAACAGATCCCTCTGTCTTTAGAGCCTAATAACTAACTACATTTTAGTGGAATCAGTGTTGCTTTGAGTCCACATGAGAAGGGCTACACTTTCTTTCACCTAAACTGATTTTGCATTCTCTGTTCTTTATTTGAATGACAGAAACCAGATCCACAAAAATACCAAAGTACCTTATTCCCTAGGAATTAAACAACAATAGGAATCCAAAAGGTATGACTTTTCAAGACAGTAAATGTTATTTCAACTCACACCTTAAAGTGCAGTTGCAGGGAAGTTTAAGCCAGCACAACTCCGTTGCAACTCTGTTCCAAAATCAATCAGACATTTCAGCGCGGCAGCAATGCTGCTCATCGCCTGGTATTAGCCATGCTCTGAGCAGAAGGTTGGACAGGCTGACCTCCAGAGGATTCTTCCATACTAAACTATGATGCAACTTCAGACCATGCAAAGGACTAGCTCAGGGAGCTAAGTTGACATAAAATTCCTTGCTTTCTCCATAAGATTGACTGTTTGTTAGCTTTTGCCAGTTTATTTCCCTCTATCAACTTATTTCCAGGTCTGACAAGCAGCAAGACTGACACAAAGGAAAGGACAAAACTGTACAGGTCCAAGAATCAGTAAGGTCATAGCTCCTAAAATTAGGAGCCAAAATTGCCATGAGGCTAAACCTTTTGTGGACAAAATCAGTCAAAACCTTCTGCTTTGCACGCTATCTCCCTGAAGCCCTATATTCACACCAAAACCATTTTTAATAAGTGAAATGTTTTTATTCAAATTAACATTACAGAATTTCTCATAATCATATATTACACAATGTATATAATAAATGCAAATAAAAGAGGCCATTAAAGTGGTTAAATACACCATTTTCAAATTATTTCATATTAAAGGTCCAGCTTAATACAGCTCGTGCAGTACAGAAACATGCTGAAAGAATACTAGATGATTGCCACCCTCCCATACCGAAATTTATTACTTTTCTCATAAGACTATTTCAAGTGAAAGTGGCAAGCTAAAAGGGAATGGGTGAAGTTCTGAAACTTTAATTTACCATGGCCTAAACTTAAGAAAAAGTATTTTAGAGGTTTGCAAAATGACCCTGGTTGTGCCATCTGTACAGGAGAGATAATGAACTGATAGTAACATCTGAAAATATTTTGATAAGAGGCTCTTTTCACACTTTTACAAAAGCGCTGCCTGGCAATGGAAGCTGGTCCTGATTAGCTCATGTCATAAGGGCTTTCAGAGATTTCAAAGAAATCAAATTTGCTTCAGGAGAAAGAATAAACATCTCTTCCCATTCACGCCTTAAAGCATTTGCACCGACACTATATAATTGCTTTTCATTTCCCCAAAAGATTTTCCTGGATTCTCTATTCCTCCCACAATTTCAAAATTACAATATGTCTGCTTGCAGTTGAATGGAAATGTACATATGGCCCAAAGTAAATTATTTAACTAAAAAGCAGTTAATGTTGCTATGAATTATATTACTTCCTTGTAACTTCCTTGTAACAGAACCCATGCACACATTTCATTGTGGTAATACCTGGTTTATACATCTCTAATCAAAACCAAGCAAAGTATTTGAATTGCTTTTTAAGTGTGATGCAATTCGTTAATCTGCACGGCTAAAAAAAGCTTTGGAGACAATAAGAAATACTCTCTTGCTGATCTCTCTCCTGCCTTTATAGGCATAACTGTCAACAACCACCTCACTACGTCATTCCCAAAATCCGGGGGTTAAAAAATGAAGGAAAGAAAATTAGATTCTGTTTTCATGTAGTATTTGCAAAAGCAGTTGTTCTGAAAGCCAGAGAGAGCTTCTCCTCAGACAAATAGCAGTAAGGACAAGTATTATAAACCTCCACAGAGGAATCGCTGGCAAAGTCACGGGGTCTATTCAGTTTTGCTCATTCTTCTAAAACCAAGATATATATCGTGTGACTACCCAGTCACACTGTAATAGCTACCTGGGCTGACGTTCACTAGTAAAGGTGGACGGCTGGTGATTTGGTGCAGCAGTACATGGTTCCAAACGGTTTCCTGATTTCATTCTGTTTCCAAAAGCACTGCCTTTTAATGTATCCCAGGGGACTGTCATTTAATGTAAGATGCATTACTGCTCCGGAGGCACGCCTGGTGCACACACTATAGCCAATGCTGTTGCTTTAAAACATTTGATACAGAAATATGTACTATAAATCAATCACACAATGTGTAGGTATGTAGTGGTGTTCAACTTGCACCTAAAACTGCTCAGAGATTCTGATGGGTTAGAAAGGCTGGCACAAAATATCAAAGGCCTCTACAGATCAGCCTCCTCAGAGGCCTCATTCTCTTTACCCCTTAAAGCAGATTATTTTTTTCCACATAGTCTGCTATCCACATACAGAGAAAAATGGAAGAAAGACCAGAGCCCAAAAGAGAATGGAAAACAAACACCTTGTAAGAGCATGGAAAAAACAAAAAACGCCCGACAACAAAACAACCACAAGCCTAATATTACTTAAGGCATAATTTGGCACACTCTGACATGTATTTTTGTTCCTAGATGCAGTTTTCACAATTTAAGAGAGGGATATGACACTTTAAGGTACTAAAATAAATTTAAAAAAAATAAACAAAATAATCATTAGCTACTGAGAGCTAGAAAACATTCTCAAATTGCAAAATTAATGAGTACTAACGCACTGCATTTTGTAAGCCACAGCTGTTTACAGCTACACAACCAGTGCAGTGTTGTGACCAGTGAGAAAAAAGGAAGAATCAAATGTAGTGCCTGTCCTCAGAAGCGGGATATTAGTTCTTTAAATGAATCTCATTCACACAGAGGAGAACGTAGCAACAGTCTGCAGAAAACATGGACATCCAAGATGTGCAGGTCCCCTCACTACCTTGAATAAACAAAGCATCAGTCTCACATTTGCACAGTACTTTGGAGGCCCACCTACACTTATTGACAAGCCTAATTAGCTCAGGCAGAAAACCTGTGTTAATACACATATTGTGCCTGGCATTCAGCTTCATGTTGTTCAGCATTACAGCCAGAGTCTTACAGACATCCAAAGCATGACAAACACCTCCTGAAGCAAGAAAACTACATTTCAAAGTCAGCTTCTGAGCCCTCATTAACCCAGACAACTTGTTCCAATTTGGACAGGTCTGAAATTGCTCTAAATCTTGAAAGCCTGCAGGTCACCAGGCTGCTACAAATCTTATTTTGGCTCCAAAACCAAATGCCTCCTAGGAAGCTGAGGCACGCTCCCTGGGCAAAAGGTGTATGAAGAGAAAGCACAGTAACAGGGAACCTTTCTTATGCTCTACAATTCTTTTTTTTGCAGATTAAGGACCTTAAGAGAATTAAGGACTTTTAACTGTCAATTAAAAATAAGTCTGATCCTTCTACTCTGTGGTAAAAGAAAGAATTGTAATTCTCATCCATGATTTTTCCATGCACCTGCAAGTTTCTAAATAGGCTGATAAAGACAAAAATTAAATAATAATTAAAAAAAAAAAAACCTTCACAGGAACAATATGAAAATTCTAACCTTAAAAATGGGATGATTGCAAATCAGCCAATGGTTCTGCTAACTCACTACCATTACCCTTTTTTTAGTGAATATGTTCCAAAGCCACATAAGAGTACATTTGCTAGTACAGCAAATTGTATTTTATCCAAGCCATCTCAGTTATTTTAAAGAATAATTATGCACAGTTTTCAATGGGAAAAGAAAAATCAATTGTGTTTAAAATTACATCATCCACAATGACATTTTTTTTGCAAACCTTTAAATTCAGAGCTAAAGGACTATGGGAAAGCTAAGAATTTGAATACTTACTACACAGGATCAAAATATACACTTTCTCAGGACCAGTATAATGAATATAATAAACAAATCAAAAGACTTCACATGGTAGAGATGGAGAAGTGTAAGTATCAGTCATTGAATCAGAACTGATCAATCAAAATTGATCTTCTGCCTCGTTCTTTAATCATGGCTTTTTTTTTTTTTTAATGACCTTTGTTGTAATTCCTCAAAGAATTACAGGTCCTTATATTATCAGCATTCTCTTGAGTAAATGAAATAACTAAGTACTAAAGAAAGGCACAGTAAAGTACAGTCTAAGCTATCCCTGTGCCATAAATTAAAGCAGTTAAACATTAACCACGTAGGGTTGAAACAGAAATTAGGATTCCAAGGCAATACAGTCAACAGCAGGGCTGCAGTGCTGTGCTACACACTGCACAGCTCACACTGCCCACTTACCTGATGAAGTAATCTCTTCCATCTCTGTTTGCCGTCATCTCCCATCCATAAGGTGTCCCCTGGTTCAAGCTCCAGGTCCCTGAAGGATGAGGCCAGCCTGAAGACTTATTCCTGTGGCTGCAATTTTGGGAAAGGTGGGGAGGAAGAGAGAGGGGGACAAAAGGTTATTTGTCTCTTGTACTTCACATGATTCACTTGACAGCCAAATACTTTCACAGTTGTGAAATATAGAGCCAAAACCCAGGGAAGGGAAAAGAGGTTATAGTAGGTCTATTTACATTTGTAATATTCTTCCAGTCAGTGGAAAAATACACTACCATTTCTAAATGTTTAAGCCTTTGGTTGGTGAATTTGTCATTTCCCTTCAGTCCCACATCCACAATACTAATTTTCAATAGTTTTTAGTAAAAGGGATGGAGAGCATTTCCATTCATCACCATCCCTAGCTAGAATGCCAGCTCTCAGTACAGTTTTAGCAAAAAAAACAAACCCAACCAAACCCAAAACAAAAAACTAACAAACCAAACCACCCACTACATGGCTGCAGATCACACACGTGGTGCAACACTTGGCATGAGAAGGAACATCAACACACATTCTCACTGCTACCAAACCATTTTTTGTTTCTTGTGCTGAAATGAAGGAAAGCCATGACACTGTTGCACAACGTGCTAAATTGATTCAATATGCAGACGTTGTTGCACTTGATCGTTATCCATTAAGCTCTTCCACCAAATAACCTTGAAAAGGCTGCAGCATCTCTGAGCACACACACTGTTATATCCCACTGCTCCAGCACTCTCCGCTGGTATTCCCACTCCTGTGGAAGGGCCCAGTAGCACTCCCAAGTGACTGCTTCCCCACTCCATACAGAAAATAGATTCAGCTAGCAAGAATCATCATATTTTCCCACAGAAAGCCCCAACATTTGCCTTGATATTTTCCCCCTCACTTGCAGGAATTAAGCTAGGTGTTACCACACCTTCCCACTTTCTACTGTGGGACTTAAAAGGTTCAGAAGACAACAAATAGGTCTTCCAACAAAAGTCATTAGCATCTATGTACAATTTGAAAAAGGGAAAGAGCAGGAAAAGCAGGCAGGGCAACCAACAATGCTAAAGACAGGCTAAGGGCATGTGACAGACAGGCAAACAGAGCACACAACACTGAATACAATCTGAAATTTTGACATGCAAACCAAAACCACACAAAATAAGAGCATGTTTTGTATTAGTTGTCTTCTCCCTCTCTTTTCTCCACTTATCAAACATATTACAGCTTTGTTTTACATGCTAGATTTATTTAAGTTCAAATACTACCAAGGAACTTACTATCTCTTGCCACAGATAGAGATATAAGAACTTCTTTCCTTTAAAGAAAGAGATCACAATGTAATCTGACAAACACTCTTCTGAAGGAACAGAATTGGTCTCCACAGACAACTCAACAATTCATTGCAAATTGCTAAACTCAATGAAGTTGTGTATAGTTAATCTTTGCCAAAGGAGGAATTTATCACTAAAAACAAACTAGCTACTTTCCCCTCCCCCTTTATTTCAAGGATTAATCACAACTGGGAAAAAATATGGTACTTCAAAATATAATTTACATGTAAAGTAGAGCATTACAATGGAGTGCTAGGTATCATCTGATTTACCAATTACATTAAGTACTCTATCTTCAAGGAGTAGAAAAACATTTCTGTTAGCATATTCAAACACTGGTATTTGCCATAAGACAGGGCTTAAATCTAATATTGAACATGATAAGACTCTTAATAAAATTACAGTTATTCATGGCTAATCAAACAAATAAATGTCAGATATGCTACATTACCCCATATAAATACAACTAAAACATTTCTGATCCAAGGAATTGAAAAAACAGTCATCCAAAGCAAAAAGTAAAACACTTTCAATACTGTTTCATGCAGTTTCTTGTTAAGCTGAGTGTAAACATTCCTTTTTCTCCATAAGCTTGACAGAAGAAGAAAGGGTAGTCCCTTCTTTTAGAAAGGAGCCATTCCACAATGTAAGAATGACAGCTTAACATCTACAGACTTCAAATCACACTTTAGAGTACTTGGAATCCTAAACACTGCAGTTTAACTAAATAAAGTAGAAAGTAACCTTTTTTATCAAGACTATATAAAGGGATACCCACTCATTTAACTTTTCAGTTTAATTAGACGTGTTTCACAAACTCTCTGCTATAGTTTCACCATCTGTAAAATGGGTACAGTGACATTTAAATTCCCAAGTAAATCGCATCAAACTTCTATTATCAGTAAATTTGTAGAAGCATAGGACAATGATAATGATCAATATTATTACTCTCTGCATTCAAACTGCAGGCTCATCTTGGTATGGATTATAACATTAGTGGATTTTAAGGTAAATTTCATTCCCTTGAAAGCTTTCTTTGAGCCCTTAAAACATTAATGATGTCAGAACCTATCATATACGATGGGTAATAACTGTCCTACTTAACTATAGATATATCTATATGTGATCTACTCCTCCAGACTTTCTTATAATCAGTGGGACACAAATTATCACTTGAGACATTGTATACATCTACATTAGATGTGTGCAAATTTGACAAAGTGGCCACACAGGGAAAAATAAATACAGAACTTTTCCTATAGTTATTGTACAATTCAATGATAAACAGTCATGTCATAACAATAAGACGTCTTTACACTCAGAGGTGATTAGCATTGGGGATTCCAAGCTGCCTGTACAGTCTGAAAAAAAGAGAGAATGAACTGCATGTCTTTTCTACACCTCCCTCCACCTGTTGAATATCATTCTGTTTGTCTGCAAGGATTCTGCTCAACGGCCGCTACGAAGGGATGGCAAAGATGAGAAAAATGCCAGGAAGAATACCAAAGGCTCTGGAGGCAACTACGAGTGGGTCAGGCATTTCACCTGGGGGAAGGACAAAGCCATTTTGGCAGTCTTTAAGTCAGGAGGATGTCTCAGTGGTGAGGAAGATCATTGGGACCGGGAGATCCCAGTCCAAATCCTATATCCCTGCAGGTGATCTTGGATAAATCCCTCAGCTCACTGATCAACATTTGCCATTTCGTTCCTGCACAGATAAAGGAGGAGGAGCACACCAAGACTGATCAGATTTCTGGAAGACTTGCACACTTCCAAAGATGAGACAGACAAAGGAAATGCACCTTCTATCTCAGCAAGCCTGCCTGCACAGACAGCACTGGCACCGCCGCTACCCACTCTTTGCTGTCCATCGCTGTCCCTGCTTACTCACAGCAGTGGGACTTGCTGCTGGAGCATCTGTTGGAGCACAGCTCTTAGCTGGCAAATTTCAAACTTCATTGGGAAAGCCTAGGCCAACATCATGCCAGCAGAGGTCTGAAAACAAGGCAGATTGGCTAGAATGTTCCCTCAACAGGCTTTTGACATTCTTGCTGCAGAAGTACAAAATCTGATCTCTCCAAATTGCTTCACATTGAACAATCAGTTCATTAAATCATGACAACGGTGATCACTGAAGTGGTGTGTAAGGAACCATTGTTCCCTGTGGAGGGACCTTCTGACTGATAATCCAATAACTGTCCCACAGCGAATATCTTCAGGTCAGCCTTTTTTCTGTCAGTGCTTGAGGAATGGCTGAAACTTGAGATCATATGGGAAGTCTCACATGCTGTATCAGTGGTATGCTACTTACATGATACGTAGAACATACTCAGCATAAACCACGGCACAAACAAGAAGTGCAGGTCCATAGTAGTACCCACATCTTTTACAAAGACCAAAACTAGAACAGTTTGAATTTTTAAAGCATACTATTAGATTTTAATGTCCATAGCAGTTGAGATAGTGTTAATGACGAAAGCAGAAAACAACATTATTCATTCTTTAAAACACAGAAAAATCAAACATCTAAATAGGCTGGAAAATTCAATTTTTTAAAAAATAGCATCTACAGAGTCAGACAAGAGGCATGTAATATTGCCCTAAACTTATTTTTTTAACTAGCAACTTGAAATTCCTTCTAGTAAGTCTTTGCTCTAGAAATCTTGATGGACTTTTAAAATGTGCCACCTCTATAGCCCAAGCCTATAAATTTTGTTACAAATGTAGTGCTTCCAAAACTAGTGGAAACTAAGCTCTTAGGCTGTAATTTTAAAACAGTATAAACTGGCATGGACACAAAAGCAGCATTCCCATCCTCCCAGTATCAGACAGTCCTGCTTCACATCACAGATGCTCGTGTGCCAATGAAAGTAAACTGGTACACCTTAAAATTAGCAGCTATTTTTTGCCATTCTGATTCATCTCTGCCTACTCCATTGGCCTCACAGATGGCCACACAGCAGCAAAAATGAAGTGTAAGACAAAAACTGCCAGCTTCAAATAGTCCTTTGGCAAAGACAAGACAGAAAGCATTCAATTAAAATTCAATGCCCCAAATGTATTTCATGTATTTAGTGTCTAATGGGGCACAACACTCAGTATACAGGATTAGTGCGTCTACCCACCCCAAAGATGGACATCATGTTTACAATGACCCTTCTCCATGGACAAGGGACACCATTCCTTAGGAATTATATTGGTCATGGAGCTGGGGGATCTGTCATATCACTAGGGCAGTCTTTACTGCCTTGCCCAGGAATTCCAATTTGCATTCTGCTGACAGATTTAAAACAGCAATAAAAAGTAGTAGCAACCCTGAAAACCTCCACTTCTCTTTTTTTCCCCCCTGTAATTTGAAGAAGGCAGAGACCTGGTTAGTCTTGTTCATAGTGACCTTCATTCCCGCTTCTTGCATTCCTCTACTGGGTGGGAAGGGGAAGAATTTTATTTATGTATTAGGTTTTCAGTAGCTCTCATTCCATGACTATCACTTTCCCTGACTGGCACTGGTGTAAGAAAGGTATCTATCTGTATTCTCATGGTTGCCTGCCACTTTTTGTTCAATGCCCTCTCACACTTGCAATGGTGAACAATGTCTCCCTTTTTACCCTCTCCATGCTGGTTATAATCCAGGAGATCTCTAACGTATCCCACCATCAACCTTCATGGAACAGTCTTCACTGCAGGCTAAGGAGTCCTGACCTGTGAAGCTATTTCTTGTACAAAGGTTTTCACAGGCTTCATCATTCTCATTGTCTTTCTCCAAAATCCCTCCAGTTCTATGCTTCTGTTGAGACAGAAGTTTGGGCTTTCACTCAGGTTATATCTTATATTGATGGGCTGCCTCTTTGGCAGAAATCCAGTAGAAAGTACCTCAACATGTAGTTGAAGACTATTTCTGTGTCTAGGGTCTTAGTGAAGGGCTAGATGTTAATCTCTGTTCTAAAGCTGGTCTCTGAATTTGCAAGCTTTCTACGCCAATTGACTAGCTCTCCACTAGGTGTAATTTGGAGCTCCAACATTTCACTCTGTGTACACACCAAAATTTTTATTTCAAGCATATGAATCTGGAGATGAATTCTGCATCACTTGCAGATCACCTGTATCACTCTGTATCACCCCTGCCACAAATAGTGAGCCCTTATTTTAAAACTGCTGCATAATGTAATACAATTGGCAATTTTTTAAATCTTATTATTTATTCCCCATTCTGTAGCCCCTTTCAAAACACCTACGAGCACCAAAACAAGTGCAAACAGCTTCCAAGCTCCCAGCACCATTAGTTTTAAGTGAGAAATTTTACACTACATTTATCAAATGAGCTCATTTAACACAGAAAGCTTTAAAATTTTGGGCTGGATACCCTCTATCAACTTGTTACCATTTGCTTCAGTGATCTGATCTCTAAGATCAGTTGCAAACTTTTCCAGTTGGGACACGTCTTCCAAAAAGTCCCCATCAAAGCAGTTCCCTTTGAAAACTCCCCTCCAACACAAGGCTATAAAAACCCTCTCAGCTTTCTTTGTCCTATGACTTATTTTCTCCCAGAGTTGCTTTTAGTTAAAAGAGTTAGCTCATGGACTAGCAAAAACTGAAGTTATCCAAAGAGTTTCTGACAGAAATCTTCATAATTGCGTAAAATCTCAGTATGTGGTGCCATGTGGAGCCATATGATTTCCCTAAATATAAATAATTTAAAATATTAATATTCTATGCATGCTCTCTCTCAGTTATGAGTAACTTTTTAAGCATCTACCTATTTCCTCTGTTGATTAAAAGAGTGGAAGGATTATGTTCTAATCTTCTACAGCAATCCCTTGGACTGCTGCAACTGCTGTGGATGGCTAAAGTTACAGAACTTGGACTATGAATATTCACAGTATAGTGCTGTGTTTACCATTTAGATATTTAATATCTTGGAATCATTTTGTTTAACATCTGGATGTTTCTCATAGTAATTCCTTATTTACAGGAATTATTTTATTACTGAAAGCACTATGAGCAGGGGCATCGGTGACCCACACAAGGCTGACCATCTAACACAAGTAACTAAGCACTCCTATTAGACTAATAGTGTTGATACATTGGCTTCCTTTATGTTACCATACTGAGAAAAAACTTCTAAATTTTGAGTCTGGGCATGTAGCCTGGCTTCATTTCAATTCTCCGCTGGTACAAAAGCCAGTTCTCTGCCTCCTACATTCCAATATATAAGTCAGTCCTTCTCCCACCCATTGTAAAAGAAAGACATCCTGAACAAAAGCCACATTACACTCCCAAAAGTTCCTTATGAAGGAAGCAGAGTCTAGCCAGAGAGGTACCTCCCAATGAGGTACCGTGAGGAACACCAGAGATAAAACATTTTGTATTATTAGCTTTTAAAAGTAAGAACACCACTCCTGAAGTATCTGCAGGGCAGATACTCCTATCTGGGAATAGGAGACATTATTGTGACTCAAGTGGAGTTCAGTAACCGTCTTTCTATGATATTTAATCTTCCACTGCCTCAGGAACAAAACTCTGCTTTCTCAATCCAGGTGTCACCCTCTCCTGTCCCAGAAGACTACCACAGTAAGTTTACTTCTGTCCTACCATTTTAACTTGAAAAAATGAGAAATGGAAGTTTTAAAGACTTTGTAGACGTACTATCAAAATCAATTATCGTACCCTGCTATCGAAACTCTCCTGAGGGTACACAGACATGATGGACAATATTATCTGGATCCAAGACCAAGGACATGGAAAAGCTTGTTGTCTTTGCACAGAAGTAGTCCTACCAGAAGCACAAAAGTAAAAAATTACCTGCCTCAGATGCACTCCACTGTACTAAAAAAATAATTGATACTACTTTTACCAAATCATGCAAGTACAGAAGGGAACCCTAATGACTTCAGATATTCTTCATCTTCTGAAACCTTCAAATCTTTTCTAGGGTAAGAAAGTGTAAGGGTTTAATCCTCATCTAATGTGTGCTCATCTAAATGTGTGCTATCTTTGAGCTTGCGGAAACTCTGTGTCAGCTAAGAGAAATTTGAGGGGTATCACCCCACAAGTGATTTAATCATAAGAACATAATGCTAGAAAAATATTTTTGCCCTGTGACACCTGTCCATCTCAGTAATCTTGCAACACATCCGTGCTCTGGGCAAAGGTAGAATAATGTTACTGTACCCTTCAGGCTTGTCTGGAATTTTCTCCCAGCATCATGCATCATCAGATAAACACAAATGCTATTCACAAAATAAAGACATCCCCCTTTCTTGTACCTTCTAGTACTTTTTTCTACTTATTTAGTAAGGTCTATGCCTTGTGCCAGTTGTTCAGAGTCTCCAGCTCAGAGTTTTGCTTTCTTAGGCACTAACTACTCCTCAAACTCTGGATGAAGCAAATAACTCCACACCTTTTTTTCCCTTTCCCCATCTTCAACCACAGATGCTCTGGATTATTCACAATTTCACCAAGTAACACTCATTCTTACTCCAAATAAAAAATTATGCTAAGGGCTTCACTCAACCTGTAAATCCTTCGGTGGAGCAGAGAAAACCTCAAGTACAATTCAAAACTTCATATTGAACTCCCCTATGCCAAATCACAACACAGTATAGAAGCCTCATTTCTATAAAATCCTGCCAGACTATTTTTGTCACAAATTACATTAGCTTCCATCTCCTCAGTGCCTAAAACAGATTTCAAAATGGCAGCATATGCCTGGGTTGAGAACAGAAGACACTCTGATGAATTCCTCCTTCAGAAGTCATTGCTACTGCTGCCAGTCATGAGACAATGAGGGCCCATGGCCCTGTAACTGTTCAGAAAAGTAAGGGATCTCTTTTACCAGGGATTCCATGGATGCCACTCCACTACAGCTCCTCTGCCAGACAAGCAGGGAAATACAGCAGCAGGTGCCCATCACTTTGTGAGGGGAAAAAAGGACAATTCCACATAATCAGAAAAGTCCACTCATGGACTTTTGGAGCCACTCATAGGCTCCAAACACTTCAGCATCAATTCCAGACTCCTGTCTGTATCACAGGTAGGACAGAGCGATGAAGAACACGGAAACCACTGGCTGTTCAAAATGTACACTGTATCCATTACACAACATTATATGAGGATTTGTTCCTCTCAGTCTGAAACTACAACATAACGTTACTTCCTCACAAGCTTTGTTCCAGTGGTCTATGTATAGAACATTTTGCACCACATATCTTCTCTACCTGATCTGTCCAGATGCACATACCAAACAGCACAGTGAAGAAGTACCTATGGAACATGGGGTTTGTCTTCAGTTAGATAGAAAGCTACTCAGCATTGAATGGTACTTCCCCAAAGAGCCACTGTTGTCCACTGTGTCCCCAGAACTAACAAAGTTCAAAAGTATAGGAAGCACATTGGGCCAAGGAATAAAAGAAACCTTGTGAGGCAATGGTGGTCTGTTCCAGGCACTAAAAACGTCCACATGCCTTGGAGAGGGGACAAGGTAAAGCCCTTGCCATTCCCTGAGGTACCTTGCCTTCCCTGGAATGCTTCCTTTCTTGTCTCTGATTCACAAAAAGTTTTAACCTCTTCATCACTGATGTAGCTGTTGCTTGCACTGTCCTGTTCAATGTAAGCTGAGTTTTTAATTTTTGCAAAAAAATGTGCATGTATTCTGATTCTCTACAGTCATTGCTGTCCAGGTAATGCACTTTCATGTCTATTGTTTTTTTTTTGTTCTGGGATTTTTTTAGTTGGTTGGGGTTTTGGGTTTTTTTAAATATCTGATACAGGTCACATTTTCATTTCCCTGTCTTCTTCCTCCATGTTATACATCCATTATCATTAAAAATGTGCCCCCACTACATAGAAAACAAAAGTCTCCATTATAGCTCCTTTTAGACTGCCAGGACTTTTCATTTAGAGGGGTCATGTCTGACCTCATCAGACATCCAGGTCCTGAAGGAATTGCTTTCACCTTCAGAATTTTGTATTGCTAAAGCCAGAAAGTACTCAAAGCAGCAAATAATGGTTGGGATTTGGATGCTTGTGAAAGGCTCTTTGACATTCTGCTCTATACGATGCTTTACCTTCCCGCTGATGTGCACTAGAAAGTCTCTAAAAACTGATCTGTGCGAGATGTTTTTCTCTGTTTTAATGGGGATTTTGACCCTAGGCTTTCTCAGGTTTACTCAGTATTTCAGAAACACAACAAACAAACAACCAAAAGTATAAGAAGCATATTTGTCTCTTTCTCATTTAGTGAATAGATTATTGGTATTTCTTTCTAAATATTCAGAAAAACCTTTTTAATTTTTTTTTCTCAACCTAGTACATGCTGGAAAACCTTATCATATGATACCTATCATCCCCCTAGAGCAGGTACAAAACTCATTTTTCATACAATGCAATCCCTGAAAAATTCACAACTGTTATCAGATGCTGAATTTTATTCCACATAAGATTTTTATGGGGTTTTTTTTGCTTTGAAGTCTTGTTACCTCTGCTCTCAATGAATTCTGCTCTCCTCTTACTGGTTTTTCAGTAAAGTGAAGCCATGACTCACTGGTAAGTTTCAGTGAGAAGTTCAGGAGTTTTACCATTTCGGTCTTATGGAAAAAAGTCCCATAAAGTCTGTGATAGAAATGCTGTCTAGCTCATTGACTGCAGTGTTACTAATAATGAGAGTTTATTGTAGTATAGAGTAGAGCACTGGAAATGCAATGGTGTAAAGTTGCATCATATTTTAAATAAAAGTAACAGTACAGTGTATAATTTTTTACCACCTATTACACAACTGTCCATTTTATGCCATAAAAATTTGAGGTGTATGTATTCATTAAAATTTAATTATGTGCACTGTATTTGGAAAAGCAAAAGGGAATCTCATTTTTATGCATAGTGAATTTTGCATTTTTTTCAGTACCCTGGTATGAATACAACGTGCCTGCTGGGAGCCAACAGACGTATAATCATACACTAAAAAAAGCAGCTCAGAAAACTTTCAAGCACTTCCTGGGAGACTAGTTCTGTAAAGATGTTACCCATGTTTCAGGCCTGTGGTCACCTGAAAATTCTTCAGGACAAGCTCATGCTGTAAGGTGACATTTTAGCCTGTAGGAGAGTAACATTGCATTAGAAGGATTTTGGATGCGGTGAATTGCCAAAAAAGAAACAAAGTTGCTCTTATAAAGCAGAATTAAAGCCTAAATTCCTATTGCTTAGATTTGGTAGCAACTCCTTCTACATCTCAAGAAGAATTCCATCAATAAAACAGTAGAACAAAAAATCTGCCTGGATCTTAGTTAAGAGCAGAGTACTGCAGAGAAGAGAGAAGAGGGAAAACACCCACATACTAGTTCTTCAGATTTCAACTATGACTTAGTCTCCTCCCTTTCAATTTCCTGGGAAATACAGAGAAATGGTCAATAAATTAAATAATGTTAGCCTGTCTTAAACATATTTTGTAAATGAAATTAAAATAATACTATCCTCTTAATTTTGGAGATGAAAGAAAAAATTATTTAAAATATTTTCCCTACACAGAAATTAAATAATAAGAAGCATCGCTGAGCAGTGATTCCAGAAGTTCCAAGAACCCAAGAGTCATCTCCTTATAAGACACATTTAATGACCTTGAAATGAGATACAGCCACTGATCCCTGACTAAGTTTGTTTTCCGTAAACCTTTAAAATCATTACTTAGAAAAATTATATCTTTTCACAGGAGAAGAATAAGGAATGTATCTGCCAATACCAGAATTAGTCTTTAAAATTCAATTAATCAAAAATCTCAGTACCAAAGTAATCAGTCTGTTAGGCTTACGTCTACTTCAAGTACTATATATAAGCACATAATTGTAGTTCAAGGTATTTTAATCTACTTTCTGGATTTAAAAAAACTCAATATTCCACTTGGTTTTAAAATAAAATTCTCAAAACTGTGAATATATAATAAAATATCCATCCTACTATTTAAAGGCTAATGGCACTATGTACTTTTCTATACTTCATTCCCAGACAGAAGTTGCAAAAAACTTCAGAAAAGGACCACATAAAACCTGTGCTGGGCAATCTATTTACATTCTCAAAACATCTGCAAAGAAGCCTGTGTTTCTACTGCTACTGTGGTACAAGATTGGGATTTTTTTTCCTTCTTTTCTTTTATTTTGAGTTCCTTTGTATTTTTCCATTAAGAAAATTATGGTTTATATGGCAACATACTGAGAAATAATGTAAGTAAAGGATATTTTGAGTAATAGTCAGAAGTCTTCACCAGTGGTAAGAAGCCTTCATCCAAATAGGAGGTTATTTAAAGCACTGTAAACATCAACCCAAGCAAATTTGAAGCAGTTGCATTCTTAGGAAATCACCAACACTTGGCATGTTCTGTCACAGAATTATGTTGCAAACCAAGACACATGTAAAACCTTAACAAATCAGAAAGAATAAACTGGGGGAGAGGGTTTTAAACTTTTTTCTTTAGTCTTAAGTCCACATGACTCCACAAAGTGTGAGCCAACAAAATGGAACCAAAGTCTTGGGTTTCAAATATATTTTAGGACTTATATACTTAAGGGCCAAGTGCAATACTTAACTATATGCATAAATAGAATATAAGAATATAAGGTGTCTTGAAAACTAACTCGTGTAACTGACTGAAGATTTGAATAGAAGATATGCAAATGCAGTTCAAAACGAGAGAAATGATCTCAGAGTACTAGTCCTTTCAACACATCCCAGGCCATACTATAGTGGGACTCAGAACGAGGTGGGCAAAACATCCATCCATAAGTGACAGGCCCAGTTTCCTGTGACTTTTGATCTAGACACATACTCAGGAATGATTTGCAAAATCTTTCTTTTTTCTCCCTTCTCCACTGGTCAACGTAGGTGTAGTTTCCTGAAATTCCAAGGAAATTACTGATTTCCAGGCAAGGAGCTACAAAAGTGTAAGGTTGCAAAAGAAAGACAAGAGGCAAAGGAAGACATTTCTTGTTTACAAGTGGTCTTGAAAGAAAGAAAACCAAAAACAGGGTCAACTGTAATGATTTACAAGAACACCATCTGCCCACGAATACCACCACAAGGAGCACCAGTAACACTGACCTTCTCCATCAACCTAGAATCACTTTTTACCCATTATTTAGACTTTACATATACACTGCAGCCACACACTTTCTGCTGGTGGGTTTCAATTACTGCTTTGCTAAAGAGAAACAAAAATGTGTATTTTTAAGTGAATTCACATGACTGCACCGTTTCCTTTAGTTTGCCTTTTAGATTAACAGCAAGGCTTAGAGTTTAATTTGAATGTCGCTTCTAATACCAGCTGCCCAAAGACCAATGGGCCCTCTTCCCATCTTCATCTTACACAATCAACAGCAAAAGCTCTTGCTGAGCGCTGAGGCAGTTGTGCTCATGCTCCATCAGCAGGCGTCACAGGATCACAGGACAACTCTCTTTGGAAGGGACTTCAGGAGGCCAGCTACTCAAGCTTCCTGCTCAGAGCATTTCAGTATGCTTCACATAAAACAATATGAAAAATAGGCATTACACTGAAAACTTAGTTGCCTGGAGTTATATACTTGAACTCTCTGTGTCTATCCTATTAATCATTAAGCAAAAGACACAAATTTACTTATTCTATTCTTTGCTGTTTTTTGGTCTATATCCTTGTTCTTTCTCTATCAGTATTTCCTAACCCAACAATTTTTAAAGATAAAATCTGGAAACAAAAACGTAATGCAAAATGCATTTTTTTTCTTTAATTTATCACCTGAAAAACACTCTGCAGGTAAATAGTACTTTTATGACCAGAAGACAAAATTTAAGTGTGAGATCTTTTTGCAATGCATAAAAGGCTCTTGAACTACTAAGGCTCCAGCTATCTAAATCCCTAATATCTTATGATATTAAGTCATTTAGTTATGTGTCTAGGTAAATGGACTCATAAATTTCTTGTAATAACAGGTTCTTAGAAACAAAATGACACACACACAAAAAGAAAACCCCACCAAAACCATAACTCAAATCTTTTCTCCTTCAATTTTCATCAGTCCTTGGTTATATACTGTGGTAGGAATTTCGGTACATGCGTTTGCATATATCCTGGCAAGCTGCAACTGCATCGCCACTGTGACAGCTACTAGAAAGTCCCATAAAAACTCTCCCAGCTCTCTGCAGGAGATAGCTAAGGGAAATGATACAGGCAGAGGTACAGCCAGTTCAGCTAACCTACTTACAGCCACTGACAAGCAGCTTCCTAAAGCTCTTGCAGCCGAAAATAAAAGTTTCCCTGCATTCAGAAAACTGGAGGCACTCTGGGACTTACACAGGCTTAATACTGTTCTCTGACACAAAGGTTACAGTGCTTCTGCCTGTTTTCCTACAGCAATACTGATGAATCTGCAGATTGTAACTGCATGTTCTAACCACAAAGCACACCTATACACATATTTAGATAGAATTCAGCTCTTTGAAATTATGTATTTGCTATGTTTGCAGTTCTTAGAGCTTGCTATAAATTGCACTGCTAAGAGGAATTAAATGAGGCACAGGATCAATAGAGGAAAATGTGTGCGAGAGCACAGAGAAACACAAGAGTTTAATAGTCAACGCAATTCTGAGATAAACCTGCGCCGGGGGGGGGGCGGCTCCTGGGGGACTCCCAGCCAGCCCAGGACCCCACCACACACATGCAGCCAGCCCGGGCGCACAGGGATGCACTACTGGACCAGTAGTCAGCCTCAGGATTCTCAGTCACCTAGCCAGTCGCAGAGCCCCACACCCCATGGAGCAGTCCAGGAGGACGCCAGAGCCTACTTGGGATGGGTACTAAGTGTTGCTGTTCCACGAAGAACAGCTTTTGCTGGCAAGCTTTAGCCCAAGCAACAGGTCAGCAGGCTGATTTTATCACCCACCACTCCATTATACTTCACAGAGCTATTTTTATATCTTCAATGTATTAATTCTCCCACCCATTTTCTGAAGCACAGACCCAGAACTTGACAGCTTACTTTCCATAAAGACATTCAGAAATGCTACATGTGTTCATACGGGCCTAGTTATTTATAAAACAGTCAAAAAAGTGCCTGGTAACAGGAGTTTTCACTGTGCCATTTTCTATATTTCTATTGGAGCCCACTTGAACATTTAGATGCTTCAATATCCTTAAAAATCTCATTGAAATGATTTACAAAGATAAATCTAAGTTCAAAACAGCACAGGTTCAGGTTTTATAAACATTATCAAGTTTAAGTAACTTTAGACCAAGTAAGCCATTAATAAAGTACATTAGTATGTCAACAAGTACACTGTTGATGGATTATTTAGAAAATTTTATTTTAAAGGTCATACCTTTAGACATTTAAATCTTCTGTTTATCATAGTCTTTTTTAGTATGATGCTCCAAAGGGCCACGGCAGATCTCAATGATCAAGACGGTAACTACATTAGATACCATACTGATGGAACTCTGTTCAACCTGAGGCGACTGAAGGCCCACACCAAGACCTTAAACCATCTTGTCCGGGAGCTGCTTTATGCTGATGACGCCGCCCTTGTTGCACACACAGAAGCAGCTCTGCAGCATTTAACATCCTGCTTTGCAGATGCTGCTGAGCTCTTTGGGCTGGAAGTCAGCTTAAAGAACACAGAGGTCCTCCATCAACCTGCACCTCAGGAAGTCCCCCATCATCCCCACATCACCATTGGACAATGAGAACTCAAATCAGTCCAGCAGTTTAATTACCTAGGCAGCCTCATCTCCTCAGATGGTAAGATTGACGGGGAGATAGACAACAGGTTAGCAAAGGCATACAGTGCCTTTGGAAAGCTTCATAAAACAGTTTGGTGAAATAAACACCTGAAGAAAAGTACCAAGATCAGTGTTTACAAAGCCATAGTGCTGTCTACTCTCTTGTAGGGATCCGAATCATGGGTCATCTACCAACACCACCTGCGTCTCCTAGAGCGCTTCCATCAGTGCTGTCTCTGTACAATCCTAAACATCCACTGGTCAGATTATGTGACCAATACATCTGTTCTAGAACAAGCAGCAGTCACAAGTATTGAGGTCATGTTACTGAGAACACAGCTGTGCTGAGCAGGGCACGTCTCCAGGATGAAGGACCACTGCCTCCCTAAGATCCTACTTTATGGTGAACTTGCCACCAGCTGCTGCAAGAGAGGAGCCCTGAAGAAAAGATACAAGGACTCCCTGAAACAACATCTCAGCCTTGGCCATATTGATCACCATAACTGGTCTACTCTGGCCTCAAATCAGGAGGCCTGGAGACACACCATCTATAACACTGCTGATGCTTTTGAGAAAGCACGCAGGATCACTCTCGAGAAAAGACAATGCAGAAAGAATCGTGCCTTGCAGAATATAGCTCTTTCTAGATCTTTGAAATTAAAGTTGTTATTCTAATTTATAATTTAAATAAGAGAATAATATTTTGTTCTCAAATTACAATATGCTGGTATTAAAAATTCACTTTAGAGGGCATTACTTACACATGGGGGCTATGGCTTTACAACTGAAGACAGACAAAAATTCTAATCCTGTCTAATGTGGTGGAACTTTTACTACTAACTTCAGTGGGGTCAGGTTTTTATCCCAGGAGTATGATCAACAACAAACCCTAGTACTTAACTCAGTGGAGCTGCTGAACTCCACAGCACATGACTGGTCTCCTCATTTTCCCCAGCAGGCAAGCTGAAGCTCTCAACAGGTATGTGTGCAGATGGCAGGCACTGGAGTGCAGCACATGCCCAGAAATGTTGCCATCTACATTAGCATTTCACCCAGCATAAAATTAGCTCCACAGAGCTGACAGCACAAAGAAACAATACAGGGTGGTTTGGATGGTAAATATTTACAGTCTGCCAACTTGGACTGTAACAGCCTTAACTTTGCTGCTGGGTGAAACATAGTTGATTTAGAACCCTGAAGACAAGTTGGTTTACTTACTGTATAAAAAGGATGCTCATTCCTTAACAGGTAAATGGACATATATCTGTGAGGATATACTTCCTGCCCCCAGACCCCAAATGTAAATATTTAAGAGAAAGTTTAGAAAATAAACTTGTTTTCTTAAAAGTCACCACAAGGAAGTTTTTTCCTTTCATCAGCTCTGTCAGAGCAGGCAGACATGTAGGCATATTTGAAATCCAAGTAGGCAGTGAGCAATCTTTCTTAAACCGGTCTTTGTGACTGACTGTGGCATTAATACCGACATTTTGATGCCTATAAGTTTACAGGACAGGACACTGTGACATTATACTCCTGCCAAAATAAGTAAGCATGATTTATTTATCTCTTTTTCTATCAAATACTACATTTGCACAATCAGTTTAAATTCTTTACACTTCTGAAGCCAGGTAAAACCTGGCAAGTGAATTTAGTAGAGCAATGTGAGGATTAGAGAGAGTTAAACACAAGATACAAGCTTTGAGCAAGGCATAGAAAACTTAGTATTAAGAAATAGTGGAGGCAATAAATTCACTGGAATACAGGACACTCTGACATGAGGGAACATGGGCATGAACGGGGAGAACTAGAAATGCTAGCACACACAAAAAAGGACATATGGAAGAAAACAAAGGCAGATAAGAAAAGAGGCAAGCCAAGAAACCAGAAACTTCTGCCAGACATTGGAAATCCCTGCCAAATGCACAAGGAAACTACCCAAATTAGGGAAGGTTCAAAAGTTTATGAGGAGGATGATGAAAGGACATTGGGTTCATGATGAAGGAAGACAGGAACTACCACCGAAGTTCTCCCCAAATTAGAGACCTCTAACTCCGCCTCAACTCCACCTGTTATGAATATTAAAAGTAGATGTTGCAATGTAATGAATATTCATAATATGTGATGCAATTGCTTGGCAAAAAGTGTATAAAAGCTCAAAATTGTAAGTTTCTCACTGAAGCAGTTTTGTCCAGGGCGACCTGGCTGCTTCCCGGTCGTGAAAATAAATACCTCCTGCTTATAGACTGAAAACTCTGTCTCTGAGCAGTTCCTCTACGCCTTCTTTGGGGCATAAATTTGGCATCACATTTTATGATCAACTGAGGAGCAGTATATCTAGCTACAAGTAAAAAGGAGAAAAAGGAGACATGCAAATATATAATATATATACACATGCAATGTATGCATGAAGTATTACAAACACACATCTTGCAAAGTACTTTGTTTTCCCACCATGCTCTATTTCATCTTGTAGCTTTTTTTTCTTCTTCTCAATTTTGTTATTTTAGAATTGGGACCTCTGATTTTATTAAAAGTTTCATTATTTTGTCTACTAATAAAACTTCCTGGAATCTTGCTTTTTTATGATAACTTACATTCTGTTATTAAAAAAAAAGTTTTCTGGGCTCAAAGAGGGGAATGAAATTTTTTAACTATGAAATGCCAAGGCAGAAGAGATATTGCATAATAACTTTCATACAAGTCCTATTGTCCTGATTTGTCTGGGACAGACTTACTTTTCTTCTTAGACACCTACTAATGAGAGATCTGACAGACCATTAATTGTCCTTCCATATTTATCCTTAACCACATTTTTTAAAAATCTACTTCACCTGCCCCAAATCACAAACTATAAAAAAAAAACCTTCCGCAATTTGTTTACGGAGGAACAGAAGATGAAATATGCTGGTCCTTTTCCTTAAAGCTGCAAGGGGCTTAGCAACAATTTTAGAGATGACATACAATTTAAAGTATACACAAAAGTCCAAATACTGCATCACTTACATGGCAACAGAAAAATATAAAGACAGAATAAAACTGAAGGAAGAATAAGTCATATTAATAAGTCTGCGTAATCTCTTCTTTTTACATTTCCAAAGGCTCCACTTCTTCCAACACATATAAAGAGCCACTGTGTAACTGAGTACTTTGCTTCCAGAATCCTTGCTAGTGTTATACATCAGCCTTCTCTAGTATACAGTGGCAAAATACAAGCTACTTTGAAATTCAAGCAAGATCCCTGCCCCTCTTAAGTTGTGATATTTTCCCTATCTTACCCTTTAAAGTGTAACTTTTTAAAGAAACTATTCCTGTCTACTTCTTTTGCAAATCTCCATGGACTCTCCTTCATTCCCCAGTAGCATACATCTTACAGTTGCTCCCTTTGGTTCCTATTCAAAGCAACACTTTGATTTCTTTTCAGACTCTAAAGCAGACACTAATAAGTTTCTACTTTCTGGATCAACTACAGACAACAGGATTCAAAGAGCAAAGCAGATCAGCTCTTGCAGCATGGGATGGCAACTTGGTATGATCCACCCTCAGTTTAAAACCTAGATCTCACAATTTGACATCTAGAATAACTTCTTTTTCAGATTCAGACATTATTTTTATATCGTATGCCAGTCAATCTCCCTGGTAATAACAAAGGATTTCTAAAAGATATAGTTTGTAATGACTGTACAATTAAATTGCTAAAATATAAGTGACATGAGAGTCCTTCATTTAAGCAGAAACGACTTTTGTAGTTGGGCTCTGTTTATTTGTGTCACTGTGACACCCCATTGCTCCGCCAAGAGAAAATGCTGACCCAAAGAGTCAAGGAGACAAAAAGCATCACCATTCTGAAACAGGTAACCTTTGCAATCACACCTCAAAGAAGTAACTCAGTGCTCAGAACACACTTTTTTGCTGATAGTTTGTAATGGCTGCAGAGCTACACAGTTTCTCTGCTGTCATTCCTCTGTGCCCTGGCCACCGCCTGCCACAGAGAAACACGGCACAGCTGTTGACAGCCTTCCTTCGGCTGTGTCCTTCTGAGGCTCTCAACAGCCTGCCTCCAGGGTAGCACATGCCATGACTTTCCTTCAAACCTCTCCCCTCCTCCTTCAGCAGGACGAGCAAAGGCTCCCCTGCCACAAGCCCTGTGAGGTGACAAGAGTCATAGGAGACACTCAGACGGCTCTGAGCCCCATCTCAGAGTGGGAAAGAAGCCCTGTGAAGCATAAGTGGGAAGTTTCAGCCTTGCTCTGAAAGTGAAAGAGCTTCATGTCAGTGGCAAGAATGTTCCCCCACACAAAAGACAAACACGAGTTTGCATTTGGCAGCATTGGGTTTAAATTAAATTAAACCCTAAAATGCCTCACAGCCAGCTCTGCTCTCTGGTTCATCATTTTCTGTTAAAGACTTGTGCATTAGGCATTTGGCCATAAGCAGGAGGAAATGCCAAGCTGAAATGTTTGCTGTCCTTGACATCTGGCCCTGAGACAGTTTTGAGCTGTCTTTCCCATGGCAAAAACTGTTCCCTTGCTGCCAGCCCTCAGGGCCTGCCTCCCTGTGGTAAGATGCTGTAGTTAGACCTACAGCCCCATACAGCTTGTGCATAGGGACTGCCCTAAATCAATCACAAAAATGTCACCAGCAAAGAGATCAGACCTCCATATTGCTTGTTACTGCACATTCCCTTTTATCTGTTAAGAGGATGCTGCTCGCTTCCCTTCAGTCTCATCTCCCAATTTCTGACAAGTTTATAAAACCCTGGTATGATTTTCCTTTGTCGTCGCTGCTGTTGCATTTTCCTCCACCTTCCCCCCACCAAAAACCTCTGAGAAGGCAGCCATCACACTCTTCCAGAGTTCGCTTTTTATAACTGCTCTACTTCCTCTTATATTTTCTTCTGAGCATCTCTGAGCACCACCTCTATGTTCATTAATATTTCCTCTCTATTGAGGAGGAAGGTACTTCTCAGTTTACTGGCATATTTGGTTCATGTGCTTTGCTGCACGTGGAGTCATAAAACATAAAACATTTTCTGCATTCAAACAATACAAACTTAGTCTGACACCAAATTTCCCTTGCCACCCCCCTACATCTTTCGTTACTCGCTCAGTGCACAAAACAATTTGCAGTTGCACAGATGCATAACACAATGATCCTTGAATATATTTCTTGGCTCCCGTGCCCAACTTCCCTCTCCCTCCCCCACCCTGTAGCTTGACTACCACGAGCTTTGAAGAGCCGTCCAGCTCAGTGCTCCTTCCCTCCTCACTAACAGATGACTTTGAGACCTGCAAAGTGGTGAGCAGAAGCAGCGAGCCAGGGAGCAAGGGCAACCTCCACACCACTCCTCTCTCTGTGGGGAAGTGTAGCCCCTTCCCTTGAGAGGCAGTAGCAAAGGGCGATGAGCAGGGAAAAGGCAGATTAGTTCCAAGGCACAACTCTTTCCCTAACACTGCCCAAGGCACTGGAGCTAAACACTTCCACTAAATACAAGCAAATGCCTGCAGGCACAGTCTTGCTCTGTTTATGTGCTTTATGAAGCTCTTTTTCCTACTGCAATTTTGGATTATTTGATAATGTTCTCAGTTGGTTTTATTTAAAGCAATTTCTCCCCTTTTGCCACACTAATCATGTTTGACTCCTAATCTCTTCTACTGACTCCTCACACAGCAGGAACCAGGCGTGCATTCCTTTCACCATGCTCTACTTCCTTGCGGAGTATTCTGTGGACACCATCCATCATCCTTCTCCACTGCTCCACTCAATTCACTCGCACACCACACCCCTCTCACCTCCTAGTTAGGTTCAGCTGGATAAGGCTATTGATTATTTAGTCTAAGTACTCATCTACGAAGCACCAGTCTAATCTGTAATTGAGAAACAAGCAAAACAGGGCAAAAACGATTGCAAGGGAGGCAGATAACAAGGATAATTGTCCTCACTTTTTATTATAACATATTGAGTCAGTAGGTTTTTTTACCTTGTAAGTAAACACGTGAGATGCATAAGCAAAGCAAATTCCAGGAATGGAAATCAACTGCTTTGGGATCATAACAACCAGCTCAAGTCCTAAAAAGGTCAGCAGGGTGATATCCCAATGCTCGTTCTAAGTATGCCATTGGTTGTATCGCTGGGCCACATTTCATCCCATATATCTTTAAGCAAAAAACTGAATATTATCAGCTGTCAGAGTAACACTGCACCTACCAAGTCTATCCCAGTTAAAATGTTTTTAACTCATTTACCTGGAAACACTGAGCAGAAAAGGGAAATTAAACCCTCTATTAGCACAGGAAAAAGCAGGAAAACATCTTCTGCCATAAAAATATCCAATTTATACCTTCACTGAATTCAACACATTAGAAATGTCTTCCTGCTTCCCAGCACCAACTTGGGTAATCTAATTTGTTTAAAATCATTGGACCAAAGCTAATTAGAGAGAAAGAAAGAGGTGGGGAGAATACACAGGTGTATCCTTTATCCCTCCACTTACATAGGAAGGGAGGTAAAGCAAAATCCAAGAAAACTAATCCAAAATCTGGGAAACTCCAAGCTCAGTCAGGGTCCCTGTTATGAAAAGGCATGTTATTTCGTGTCTCATAATTGTGAGACACCTAGATCCATTTTTCAAAGCATTATCATAAGGGTTATGATTTCACTCCCAAATGCAACAAAATCCTGGGAGCAGGCACCGACTGGCCAGGCGAGGAGCTGTCAGGTGAGAACCTGTCCAGTGAACCAGTTCCCTGACACAAAGTGCCACTGACAATCCCTGGAGCATGGACACAAGCAAGCCCCATGATGCAGGATCAGGAGTCACGGCTTGGATTCAGAGGAATCTCAAGAAAAAGCCTGAAGCTACTGATTTTAAAAGTACCAGGAAAGATTATTCTTTAATTTATTTCCATTGTTGCTAAGTGTCATTCTTTCAGGGTTAATTTTCTTAATACCCTGAAATTGTGTGATCTATTGGAACAGATTATTAACCATTTTTTAATCCTGCTTGGCAATAAAGAGCAACAAATGATACTAGCATCCCACAAGGATGAAGTAGAAGGTGGCCTCCTTTATAGATGCCACCCAGTCATAGAATCATAGAATATGCTGAGTTGGAAGGGACCCATGAGAATCATCAAGTCCAACTCCTGGCCTTACATAGAGCACCCCAAGAATCACACCATGTTCCTGAGAGTGTTGTTGAAATGCTTCTTGAACTCAGTCATATTTCTGAGATTTCTACTCGTGCAGTTTTAAAAGCTCCTTGAAGCTGAAGAATGCACTTTATTTACATCTAGCAAAAGGGCTTGGTGATAGCAGACTGGCACCAACAGTGACCTCCCTTCATGATGGCCACACACCAGTAGCCTGTTAAAGCTACTGGCAAGCCATGAGAGGTGTAGGGATCACAACAGGGGACGGGGCATGGCCTGGACATGTACTGTTTAGGGGCAGAAAGCAAATAACTAGATGCAATATTTCAATTCTGCATTAAAACAAATAAACATACACAAATAAAACAAAAACACCCCCTGTGGAGCACAAACTTCTTCCCTGACTGCCCACAGAGATATTTCCACAAATAAAAGGGTACTGAATTACAGTATTGCATTTGTAATTTTCTTTCCTATAATCTACCTTGAGATAAGGATAATTTGTCTCATACTGGATGAAACATTTATACTTGCAGATATGTCTTTTGACGCTTTCATGTGTCAGTTTACTGGGTAGAAGATCAGAAGTCCAATTTAAACAGTACCAGGCCATATCAAATAGAGCAGAATCACTATATTACTTTCCAAAAAGGTACAGGATTGAAGTCCTTAAATCAATTCTCTATCGATTACTTAAAAAAGGCAGCTGCTTTATTATAAAAGCACTTTGGATAGTCTTCATTTTTCTCTAAACAGACATATACTTTTCTAATTGAGATTTTTAAAGCTTTCACTTCCAAAACTCATCTTTCATCTGAAAATGATACCTAAAGCACATCTAAGATGCATCAATCCCCCCCCCCAGCACCATTCTGCAGCCCCATATTCAGCTGCTGCCTTAAGCTGCATGAAGTCATGCAGAGATGCTGCACAGAAAAAAAGCAGTGCAAGCACAAAATATCATCAGCAAATTTTTCATTTCTATGGGAAACGGTTGGATGATGCACCAGAAGACATATTAATCTTAGGCATTCTGTAATCTTCTCTTTTCTCAGAGTAGTAGTAAAGCAAGGAGACATTTTTCCTTGGAAAGGAATGACAAGCTGAAATATTCCTTCAGGCACCACATTCCTCATTTCACTTTTTATCAGACAGTAGGATTTATTTGGTTTAGTTGGGCCTAAACTTGCTATAGTGGCATCAGTGAAAGAAATGAGACGTAGACAGTGGAAGAGAAATTACAAAACCCCTTCGCATAATAAAATAAGTTGACTTATAATGTACACCCAACATCTGCTATAGGAGTTGAGGGTGGCAAGTGTTGTGAACTTTGGCAGATAGACGCATCTCAGATAAAATAAGCAACACATAACAAAATAAGCACTTATAAGAACTGCACAAGTTCTAAGGTACCTTATTATTTTGCATCCTACCAGATACTTTCTTATGTTTAAAATGAAAACTGAAAGGAGATAGATTTAAGTGAGCCCCATAGCTTCCCCCTCCCCTCTTCTTTTTAATTTAAAGTACAAATGCATTCCTGAATAAACCTCTGATGGTAGATCTCTGTCTACTGAGAAAACAGTGCAATGAGGGTCGATGGCTAGATAGGATCACTAGAAGAATTAAACTGAAAAATGCGGGACACATTTTTACTATTATAAAACAGGTAATTAGGGAATCACTTCAAGACATAAAATCAAACCTGGAAGTAATTAAAAAACCATAGGTAAAACAGAAAATACAGGCTAAATTAAGAAATCAATGAGTGTAAATTTTTTAGCTGGACAAGGAGTCAAATTAAAAGATCAAAGTAGTTCACAAACTTTACCATGAGATCTATGACAGCTTAAACAAAAAGAAGATAAGATGATTTAAGACATTCTTAAGGTAGGACAGCATGGATCTATGGAAAATAGGCCAGTCTTTGCTTTAGATCTAATCTGAGTTAAAATTTAACAACTGCACATCTGAAGAATTGTGAAGCTCCCAGAATTAGCAGTTGGCTCCAGGGGAAGCATGAAAAAAACAGTGAAGAGAAGGAAAGATGGTAATTTCCCAATTAGAATATGGACCAGTCAAAAGGGAAAAAAGGAGAAAAATGGAAGACCATTTGAAGTTACACTATGCTGCCAGAAAGAAATAGGTTTGACTAGTCTTTGCTAAGAAAACCCTCAGAGAAGGAATGTATAGAGAGGATATGATGGTGAAACAGGAAGAAAATCCTAGTTCAATGAGCTTTCAAATATCAAAATATTTATACATCATAAATCTCAATAAGCAACACCACTGATATATCAGTTCAGATTCTTCCTTCTTCTAGGTGCAGAGTTACAGAACGGCTGCAAATATAAACACCATACTCATAGATTATATATTTTTCCTTCCATATAATCTACAATCCAGCTTTAGAGGTTGCAGTGAAAAATCCCAAGATTGCTTGTCCCCACAATTGCTAAACCTTATCCAAGGGCAATAAATAGTCTACTTTTTTTGAAGTACAGAATAGACCTTGCCCATGCCCTTCTGATGCCACCAGAAAATGCTCATCCAAACATTCATGTCAGACTTTTTCCAAATTCTTCAGATCTGCCATGCAAACCCAAATCTTTCTGAATTAGTTTCTGCATGGAAATTCGACAAACCCACTGGTTTAAACTCCACCTTGTTTAAAGCAAATCAGTTGGAAGCCAAGTGACTTTGAATTTTATTATATAGCATAATTGAGCCCTTAATATCAGTACACAAACACTACCCATTATAGAAACATATACGAGCTTGTGAATTTCCAGTCACTTTTTCTAATATCATTTCATGTTCTAAGTACAGTAATATTTTCAAGAAAGATGATATTGACAGTATTAGTATATCCGGACAAAAAGGCGTAAGTTTACTCTTATTATTTTGCAGAAGCAACATTTGTCAACTCATCGGAAAGCTTTCATATTATTCTTGCATTAGTTACCAATTTCTGCTCTAAAATTACTGTTAACAATCAGATGATCATATAATAGACCTTATGCTTCAGTCTGCACCTGTTCTTCCCTATTTTTCACTACATTTGAACAAATCAATATAATGGGCATGAAAATAAACCAACCACTCTGTTAAATGAGACAGTGCAGCATCCTTTAGCTGAATCTCAAGCATTTTTAGATTTCTTTTTTTATCAAAAATATTCTTTATTCTGATGTTGCCCTTCGTTACCTTTTTACTCAAATGTACCATGTTGCATATTTGCCATATTGAAGCTGCTCAAAGAAATCAGACAAAAATGTTCTATGCAAAAACTATCGTATCATGCTAAATATTTTAAATTAAAAAAAAAAGAAGGAATACAAAGCCCAAACAAAACAACAGTCTCATGCCTAGAGACTGTTGTTTATTGTACACTGCTGCTACAGGGAAAGGAGCCTAAGCCAAGGCAGACCAAGGCGGCTGAGGCTGATGGAGAGTTGCAACTTCTACCACACAAACCCACCACACTTCATTTCCATCTTTGGCTCTGACATCAGAAAAACAACAACTAAATCCCCAAACATTAAGTCATCTGGCACATTAGCTTTGAATGAAATGTGATTACCTATTGCTAGATATTAATTCCCAGCATACTTCAAAATTATGGGGATGAAGAGTAATTTGTTCATTATCCAGCTCAGAGCAGTGGAGAGAAGAGAGATTAGGTACGTACTGCACAGCATACTCAACTTAGGCTGTTACTTCAATTTGAAAACTAATTTGTAAAACATTAGATTTTGGGGGAAAAGAAGAAACATAATACTTTCATGGTTTCTATCCACTATCTTACAAAACCTGAATTAAAATCAAGTTCTTCCAAAAAAACTCACTTGTTTACAATATTACACCCACTCAGTCCTCCATCATCTGGGGGGGGGAGGGGGGGAGGGGGAAATGAGATCATGGGATTGCAGTGGGATAAGGGAAAAATATCTGCCTGAAACAAACTGACCTATACAGTGCAAATTCATATGTCTCTTCATCCATGGCACAATGCATTCATCATTCACAATCCAGAAGAATTTAGGCATACAAATTAATAAACTTCCCCATGATATATGCATTACTATTTTCACGATAAAATGTAAAAAAACCCATGCTATAAGTTCTTTAATAA
This sequence comes from Manacus candei, assembly GCF_025592945.1. Taxonomy (NCBI): domain Eukaryota; kingdom Metazoa; phylum Chordata; class Aves; order Passeriformes; family Pipridae; genus Manacus; species Manacus candei. The sequence continues at coordinate 8,674,583 of NW_026138089.1, forward strand.
AGATTTTGTTTACATTGTCTATACTCTGTGAAATAACTCATCATGGCAAGACTATTTCAAGTTTAGGCCTTTCAAATACTTACAATTAAAAGAATATGAATAAAAGTATTTTTCCCTGGGAAACTTTCACTCAACATACTTGTTGATGCTATTCTCTTGTATCAACAAGACCTAATTTATTTTGGGACAGCTTAACTTTTTTTCTGGTTCTAATGTAAGTTAAAGTAAAGGTAAAAACTTCCTAATTTCTAGACTTATGAAATTTTCATTAATGGGTGCTTCAGATGATCTCCAGGTGCCTCACCACTGAGGAATGCAATTATGCCAAATTAATGCAATGCTTCATTATACACACTTTCCTTATTAATTAAATGCTATACAAAACCCCCTTGAAGTACACAGATTTCTCAGCTTCTGTTTTGCTTGAGGTGCAGAACTTGGGATACATTGGCAATGATATACAGTTTTATATAGGACAGCAAATAAAAGAAAAAATAATAACATAGAAAATACAACTCTGGGCTGCAAAGACATTGGGCTTAAAAAAAACCCCAAAAAACAACCTAACAGTAATTATTGAAATTGTATGATGAAAAGCCAATGGTCTACACTGTTTTGATATGACAACATGGATAATTCAAAACATCTTAAACTACCATACTGATTTTTTTTTTAAATTAAAGAGCAAGAAAGTATCAGTAATTTTTGCAGTATAGATTCCCACTTGCTATAATGTGCTAGTTTTGTATATAAATTCCTCAGATTACAACTGATTATTCTATTATGATGATATTTGAGGGAATTGAAAAATGTTACTGCCTTTTTTTGCTTTTGACGGAACCTATTCTACAGTGACAATTTTAGTCTAATTGTAGTTGAAGGTTGTGTAAGGAAAGGTAGATTGGTTGTTCACGTATTATATTTTTCTAAGTTGTAGTTGTTTAACACAAGCAACTTCTTTTGGAGTAAGTACATTGCATTTACAGCACAACAATCATTCAGCATACTGATTCAGCATCGTGCTATTCAAAGTATTCTCTGATTTAACTATTAAGTAATTTTTTGGGAAACATTCAAAAGAACTAGCCTTAAGAAAGTAATCTCATGAGGTTTTCTCTACTCTCAATGGACAGACTGAAGTTTCTTCCAGGAGAAAACAAGGAAAGGAAGGTAGAACACTTTTTTTTTTCTTAGAGGAGCTACCACCTTCTCTCCACTCATTACAGAGGGACTCTACAAAGACCACATTAGCAACTCATGAATCTCATAGTTTAAATATGAAAGTTAATGCTCATACCTCATACCAAAGCACACAGGAATCAAAACCAGTGCTAAGGGAGATGCTTCAAAGACAGACAAAGTGCTCTTAAACCTTCTAGCTTGGAGAGCACAATCAAGTACAGGCAAAAAGAGAAGCTCAATAGTGAGATGAACTGAGGCTGCTCAGCAGCTTTGTGGTCTGAATTTAAGAACAGAAGGTTCTGCAGTTCTCCTCTGAAAATATATTCAGTTTTGACTGAATACAAGAATGTATAAGGGAAGAATGCATCAGCAATTAATATCACCTTCTCAGAATCAGCAAATAAGAATTTTTCTTTAGGCCAAATAAACTTGTGTTTTGTCAATGTCATAAGAAAACAGTCCTCTATGTTATTTTCAATATAGAGGCAGAAAGAAGATTACATTGAAAGCTGAAGTAACAAAAGAAAAGAACATCCCCCAGGATTACTTTGCTTGCAATAAAGCAATTATGCAAGATGAACATATTATCTAAGATCCTTATCTGGTTAAGAAAAAAACAGTTAAAATTCAAAGAAGGTCTTGAGTCATTAGACATTTCTGAAGGATCATGTGCATTGAGCTTTCAGCTAAATGAATTATTAGTGTTTTTCACGGATGATGTGCAACTATTTTTAAGCAACTAGTCTGCAAGCATTATCAACTCCCTATATGCTTCAAAATTAATATTAAATATCTAGTGGACATTATGAAAATCTTGTTTATGCTTCAAAAGGGTCTCATGAAGAGAATGAAAGCTTAAACATTTACACTCCAAACTTGTTTTGACAAGGAAAGCCGTAGGAGTTGAATGGGACAAGAAGCTTATGATAGAGTAATTTTTCAAACCTCTGGAAGACTTCAGGCATTGACTCTGATCCACACTTGAATAGTCTTTCTCGTCAACCACTGCCACTCCACCACCTCAGGGAATACGTGTTATTCACCAAATGCGCACTGCTTTCTTACAGCCCCTTTTTTTTGAAAAACAGAAATAAATTTGCTCCCAAACCACAAAAGACAAAGTGCTCATAGATGCTAGATGCTTCACAAGTTTCAGCTAAGCCACTCAGCCAACGCAATTTTATCTTCAGTTGTAGTAGTTTTGCCAGGCTTGAAAAACATGTTTCATGAGATTTAATTAGCTCTGGGAATTAAATCTGTAACGCAGAAATGGTTCCTATCCATAGAGGTTAAGAAGCAAAACTAACACTGATGTTCTGACTGTGCCTATCGTTCATGAAGTATAAAAACAGCATTGTTACAGCAAAATCTCTCTCAGAAGTAAAAAATACCCCTAAAACCCTCCTACAGGTACAGTATCTCTATCATCCATAGGGGATACCAGAAGAGGGCAACAAGCAATAGTCTTGAAAGGCTACAATACCTGAGAATCCTCTACTCAAGTAATGTATGATGGACATGAGAGAATTAATTAAAAGACAGTTGTCAGCAAAGTCAGAGGCTATAAAATCCAGACAGTTTTTTACACAATCACAAAACAATAATAATGAAGGGAAAAATAGCAAATACATTTGTCTAGCACTAAGATATAATGTGCAAATACTCAGAAGAGCAGAGGCTGTTTAAAGCTCACCTACAGTAAGGGATTAACATCTATTTTCTTCATCTGTGCACCACTTAATTTCTTCTTGGAACTATCCACTTAGTTTGTAAATTGGCTAATCATACAGCATTCAATACTACCCCCGCACAATAAGCAATCAGTAAAACCTCACTGACACTTAGTATTTTCCTTCTCTTTTGCACATACAGCCATCTCTATGAATATTCCTATTAAGCAGTACCACAAAATGACATCTATAGTAATATCTTCAGACAGAGGTTGTGTGCACAGCAGCCAGTTCTTGCAGGTTCTACACACTTTTCCCACATGAATATCAAGTTGACATGCCAATGTCAACACCTTGCTTCTCATTCTTGCACCAGGTGTCAGATAAAAAGGAATATATATGGTAGCCTCCATCTGATTGCTATCCTTACCAAGAACTTGTACTAGAAACTTATATTTACTCATATTGCAACTGAAAAGAAAATCCGTATTAATGAACCTCCAGCTGAAAGCTGTTACATTCCTTGCACACAGAAAAACCAGCTTTCCTCCAGCACATCCAAGAAAAAGCAGGGGCACACAGTGCAGCTAAAAAGCTGACTGAAAAGCAATGACCATGCACAGTGCACCAGAGGATGGATCCTCAGGCTCTGCTGCACAGCCTTTTCCTTCTCGCAACTAAAATGAAAGTGGAGACTTAAACAGCTGTCTCAAACAGGTTAATCTCATATATCAATAGGTCAAATTAAAAGGTCAGTGCAAAGTTTTCTATTGCAAGAAACACCAAGGAAAAGACGTCTCCTTGACATGCAGTGGAATTTTTTTTAATAATTGTAATAATTTTATTCCTTGCACTGGAGTATTTATACACTGCATTTTCATTTTCTACAGCAGCCAGTCCCAGCAATATATTCAGTCAATATACACCTGTGTATCACTGAGGCAACATCTTATAAATAACTTGGAGCCTAAACCTCAAAGAATCCTCAAAAAAGCTAAACTTTTCACAGCAGAAAAATTTTTAAGATGGCCCTGCCTGAGTAGGGGGTTGGACAAGATGACCTCCAGAGGTCACTTCCAGCCTCAATCTTCCCTGTGATTCTGTGAACTTCCCTGAAGTTCAATCTTAGGAAATATAAGAAAGTAGCAGATACGTATTTGGCACATATTTAGAGTACACATATTTTGTACAGAAGTAGTATAAGACAAATTTGTGTGCATCTGTGAGCAAGAAACTACTCTATGCTACAGCCACAATTCAGGGACTCCCAGAAAGTGCACCGAAGACAGAAGTAGAAGAGGAATTACTCCTGAGCAGAAAAGGAAGGAAGATGCATCTCCTGAGAGACCCTTAGAAGAAAGAAAGACTTGATGAGGAAAAGCAAGGTTATGAACCTCTTACACAATCAATATAATCCAGTTTTAGGAGGTAACACACTACTGAGTTGGCCACTTGGCTCAAGAGCTTCAAGGCTTCAAAGAGGCTCCACTGTACTAGGCAGCACTCCAGAAGCATGTTGCTGAGGAAGCTCCTTAGTTTAACCAGTGTCAAGAAGCATCTCAGAGAACCAGTGATAGTATTTTCTAAGTGCGTGAAAGTTTCAATTTTTTTTAATAAGATTCTGTATTTTGTCATGTTGACTTAGAACTAAAGAAAGCTGAAAGAGTAAAAATGTTCTACAAGCAAATATGGTAAGAGCAGAGCACATACCTCCCGCAGCAATAAAGCAGCCAAATAAATCACTGTTAATAGAAAGCTGTTCTTAAATCAGGAGTTGATGTACTTCCCAATAAACTGCAAGAGTAGTTTTCAGGGCTTGTATTATCTAGTGTCAGTGGTACTTCAGAATATATCATCTAACAAGTGTTCCACAGGATGTACAATCAAGTGAGGCCTCCCAACTTGTAAAAATTCATGCTGTGATTTTGTAAAAATATAAACAACGGTGAAGGGCTAAGCAAGGGAAAGACACTTTATTGTAATGGCGCTGTGAAACAAACAAACTTGTGCTTGTTTTATGTTGCATTAGTCATACACGTCACATACCTCTGAACTGAATGACTTTAAACCACCATCAGCAGTGGAAAATGAATGGCAGAAGGGCACAAGCCATCCCCTAGCATATCCTAGTCCTTGTTGCGTCTTTTATTTTCAGCCTTTGGCTTCTGGCCCTATGCATGTGCGTATTTCGTAGTCCATGCCTCAGAAGCCTGCAAGTAGAGCAAACTTCTATCAGAGACAGCTCTTACTGCTGCTTCCCTGCACCATCTCAACTGGCACAGACCTAACAGCATCTCCACAAAGGCAGTGGGAGCAAAGAACTACTGCTAAAATAACTCCCAGAAGGGAACTACTGGCAAAGTAACTCCCCTGCTGCCGCCTGCATAAATTCCCATTGAAATTCATTTGAATGCAAAGACTAAATAAACAACCCCACCTATACTACATTTAAGATACTTTTTGAAGTATCTTATCTGACCAGACATTAAATACCTAGGTTTTCCTACATCTGTAGATAATATTATAACGTTCATGGGAAGTTAAAATATTTGTTATCTCTTTTCAAATGACAAGAACCTAAAGCATTTTCTTTAATTTAACTCTTCAGTTTTGGTCTGCTTTCTATTTTTCAGGTTTCAGTGCTCCCCTGGGAAACATTTTCACAGTTGAAAGCATGCTGTGTCATCTGTTATTCCCCATTTCAAAATCTTGACTCTAGAGCAGGAGCACACATTAATCATTTATACTGTATAAATACATTAAAAATTAATAGCCCAGCTAGGATTCCAAGGCATCCACTTAATGAGCTGGGACTCAAACCTAGGAGCATCATGTCATTACTATTATACATATATAAAATAGTGCTCAGAAAGCTTCATCAAATGAGACTTATTACTACAAATTTAGCTCATTAGACCTGTGAATTAAGCATCCAAAAACCAAATTGGGCATTTACTTTCCGCAAGAGGGGAAAAATAACCTTTCTCCTTAATTATGAACTTGTTGCAGAATACTGAAAACTCAATCTAAGATTTTGAATGAGAAAAAAATAAAAAAAAAATTACACAAAATATTTGGTAAACTTGTTTTAAGTAGTTTAAAAATAAAAACTAGTAATTCTAAATGAGAGAATGGTTGACAATCTTCAAAATACTTGGATACACTTTGTGAACATCAACTAAAGCCATGCTTACTGCTGAAAGAACAATTAGTGTGACAAATCCCACCACCACAAGCACAAATAATGAAAAAACAATAAAAAGCGAGCATCAAATTATGCAATTATTTTGTTCCAGTGCTCTGAGCTGTGATCTGCCTTCACTATCAGAAGTATATATAATTGCATTTACATAGGCTAACTGGAGCAATACAACCATGCCTATTTCTAGGACAGCTGAAATGATGGCATCTGTTTTAGTCTGACCAGAAAGTGTCAATTTATGCCAATACCAACTTCACCTGAATGCACTTTGAAGAACCTACAGAAGGTCACAAAGTAGTTCCTTCTTAGAATCAGTAATTTTCCTTGAAAACTCATTTATATTTTCCTAAGAGCAATTTGTAATTCACAAATTAGCTACCAAAAAAAAAAAAAAGAAAAAAAAATTAAAAAACGGGGTCTAAGCTTTTACATAGCTCAAAGGAAATGTGTCCACCCATAAGTCAAATAAAACTCTATGTACTAGAAAAATCAAAACTATAGCATGAAGAGGGTACTATGATCTTCACCTGATTGAGAAGATCTGATTCCCCGTTTCGAAATGCTTCACATTGGGGAAAGATAAAATTTCTCAGGTCTAATATCAGTTTAAAGCAGTCTGGTTTTGTGAGAGCATATGCATATGTAAACCTATGTATTTCACTAATAACTACCCAGCCAAAAAAAAATGTGCTGCTGGTCACCTGTGACCACCCAACCCAGGGAGGATCTCCTGCCCTCCTTGCCTTAGAAAATTCCCATCTTGTCCTGGGTCATATCCCAACAGCGCTCAATTCAGGAGCAATTCAAAAGTCAATGGGGCAAAGACGTCAACTTCAAAAAGTCACTGAGGACACAGACTGATTACAGTGCAAATAATGAAACCCTAATTCAGGCCAAAGCTTCAATACACTGGCCTCACCAAAGCAGGATTAACGCCAAGTCCCAGTTACGGAATTCCCCAAAAACATACTTTTCCCACCACCCCTGATGCATTCAGTATATAAACTGCCAGCTCTTCAAGATGAGACAGAAGTGTTTCAAGGACCCAGGTTTTCAAAATGTCAAAATACGGGATTATTCCTTCAAATCAAGATAGAAGTACCATAATTCACTAAGCACATAATTTTGGAATAAAATTAACAGGTATCTCTGATGTAAAAGAATACTTCCTTTAAGAATATGAGCCAAAACAGATATAAAAACAACACAAGTAAAAACAAGAATGGTCTCCTGCAACACAGAAAGCAGCATGAGAATTTGATAAAAAAAAAAAGCTGCCTCATGGCAAAAACTCAGTGGAATAATGTATTATTAATAATAGTAATAATAACAAAAGATTCATGATAACATTACAATAAAAGTCCTGAGAATTACAACTTTTACAGACAATGAGGGCATCTGGGATTTGTTTTCTCTTGTCAACAAATTCATTGTTCTGAATGATGATAAACTTACCTACATTTCTTGCTACCGTCATATCTCGAGAAACTGGAAAGAATAATAAAAAGGGGAAAATCATGCAGAAAGACTGGCAGGAGTGAGTGAGCACAAAGTTCTACTTACCAATGAAGGAAGATGAGAAAGAAGTGAAAATGTAGCCTGTGACATGGTTAATAAGGAGAAAGAGATGCACATGGTGCAAAACCAATGAAAAAAAGCACACAAAGTGAATTCTGAATTTACAGCAACTGATACCAACTGAGAACCAAATGAACTGCTGTAGCATTCAATGTGAAATTCTCCCTTATAATAATGACTAATGGTTTAGCTATATATCACACGCCAAGGCTAACCATTACATAACAATTTAAAGTCTATGAAAGTAAATCACTGTCAATACTGAGCAGCCACAGGTCCCAGCATAATTCACTTCCACAAATTCACTCAGTTCAATTAATTCCTAATGTACTTAGCTGTACTGCTTGTTTGAATGTACTGCTTTAAGCTACTGAATGTTGCAGGGTTTCCTGCAATCTTTGAGGCTTGCACCCTGCTATCTAGAGATGCTGTATTTCCTCATCTAGAGATGCTGTATTTCCTCAAGTAAAAACAGTCAAATAGTTCTGGGGTTTCTTTTTAAAAAGTGGGTAGGGAGGAGCAGAATTTCCTGCAAATGCACCACATCCTCACCAGACAGAGATGCCGTGGAAACATATGCCCATGGCCTAAGCCATGGTGGTTTAGAGCCCTTTCCTCCTGCAGCACCTCTGAGTGCCTTCTCCTCAATCCATCCCATCCCAGAGCTGCTCCTACCAGGTGTCCTCTTCCACCTACTGCTCCTAACATCTTCCTGGTCTCTGAGACCTTCCCACTGGAGCTTCCAACTTCCAAATCAATCCTTACCTCTTTCATTTCTGTTCAGACTGTCCCAAGTGCCCTCTATGAGCTTCTCAAACACACAGGAACCATCAAACCCTGAGCTTTTCTTGCACTGTTTTGAGAATAGACCCAATATGAAACTGCTTTTATCCTCTGGCCACCCAGATGCTGCTTCACTCCACTGCCCAGTAATTACATACAGGTCTACCTTCTTTGGTAAAACTGGATAAAACCAGCAACTGCAGTTTTAATCTCCAGCACCAAATGAGTTTCAGTTGAAATACCCTTTGGAGAGACAGAATCAAATTCTGACCGTGAAGTTAAAAATCAGAACCCAGTTAGACCCAGTTTGGTGGAAAATGGCATCTATTAAACACGGAGGAAAAGACGACAAAAAGCTATGGAGGAACTGGTCTGCACAGACTGCAGAGCTGATTCAGGTCACATGTCCACGCAGTTTATAGCCAGACCCCTATGAATCTTGCATAAAGAACACTCTTATCCCAATCAGAGAGTAATTTAGGTTGTAAGGTTTATATGGAGGTTTCTAGTTCAACCTGCTGGTCAAGGTAAGATCAGACCAGGTTTCTCCTCAGGGCTTTATTCCATTTAGTTTTGAACACATCAAAGGACGGAAACTGCATAGCCTCTGGGCAATCTGCTTCACTGCTTAATTATCCTCATAATAAAGCTTTCTTAAATCCAGACTGAACAGCCCCTTCTTCAATTTACGACTATAATCTCTCATTCTCCAGGTACATGCATCAGCAAAAGGCTCAGTTCTGCCGCCTTCATAACTTCAGTACTGGCAGGCTGTGGGAAGGTCCTCTTAGAGTCTCCTCCTGAACTAAGTCCAACATCTATCCTCACAGCCAATGAGTTCACAGAATTATTTGACGTTATATAAATCTAACCCTTATTCAATCTTTACCATTGTAAAAAATTAGATTTTTATTTCTCTTTGTTTTCATAATAAAATTTTTCTGACTTGTAAAGTTGAGCAAATTATTGCCATTACTTCTTGTAATGGAAACAGTGTTTTTATATTCAGTCATTTCCTCAAGAAATGAGAAACTAAAATCGTGAAATGGGAGCATGACCATTTACAATTTTTTAATACTAATGCAGTAACCATAACAGGCATTAAAGACAGAAACAGGACCAAATCCATCCTTTCTTCACCTTTTCAAAGATAATGTGTCAGTAGCACATAAATCACACTGCAGTCTGTACTGTCAAAAACCAGTAATTACAGCATTTCCCTCAAGCTGATGTGTAAGTTCATACTATCTAAGAGTCTTTCATAGGTTTCTCCATTTCCTCAGCATAAAACACAGGAGTCCAATAGCAAATAACAAGAAAAGGGAAGGCCAAGTACAATTCAGTAAAGTCTTCTGGTATCTGCTTAAAAGAACACACTTTGTGGATAAAGGCTGTTAAACTCTATTACAGCCCAAGTAGCTTAAGCATGCAGGACCTCAGAGTGAAGAGTGATCTGTCCTCCCAAAAAGAACTTTATTATCCTACTGGCTTTACAGCAACTAATGGTTCATGTTTTGAGACAGGTAAGCATGGGAGCCACAGTATACAAAACCCCTGAGTAAATCTTGGGTTACTATGTCACTCCCATTCTTTCTGCATTGCATGTACAGGATCTCTGTTGGAAAAAAAAAGAAAAAGATGGGGGTGAGAGGGTGAGGGGAGTAGGGGAAGTGGTTTGCTATTAAGAATATATACAATGTCCAGAGTGAAGGCAGAGAAAGAGAGAAGACCAGTGCATAACCAGACAGGTAAGAAGCTGGTTGGATGGTCAGGCTCAGAGTGGGTTGTAGCCTACCCAGAGACCAGCACCAAGTGGAGAACTGTCCTGAAACCTGTGCATCTTAATATCCTTAACAATGACCTGGAGGAGGCAATGGTGTGCACTGTGCTTTGGCAGCAAAGGCATCCTGCAGCTTCTGGGAGGCACAAACAGGGGCACAGCCCAGAGATCAAGATAAGGGAATGTCCCCCTCTGCATGGCACACATCAGACCACATATTAAAGAAACTGTTTTCCTGTGATGATAGTGAGGCAGCAGAGCAGGTCACCCTGAGAGGCTGTGCCATCTCCATCCTTGGACAGTTCTAAGCTCTGACTGGTCCAAGCCCTGAGCAGCCTGGTCTGACCTAAAGCCAGCCCTACTTTGGGAGGAGAAAGGCCCACATCCCATCCCACCAGGATGGCTCTGGCCATAAGAGAGATGAAATTCAAAAGCCGTGCTGGCCAAATCACAGCTGCTTGGACGGGACAACATGGATGGTATGTCAGCTGCAGAGAGCTCCTGCCTCTCCCTGGTTTTGGGTGCTGAGCCCAGGGCACCCATCTCCTAGGAGAAAACTTTTCAGTCGTCATGCAAAGAGATGCATGTGAGTAAGAAAAGTACTACACAGAGAACTGAAAGGCTTTAAGGGACAAAATGTATATGTTTTATACACTCCACAAGTTCTGGAAGAAAAAAAAAAACAACAAAAAAACCAAAAGAAAAACTCATTAACAAGTATTTTAAGCCAGGAAAGGACAAAGCAGCTAGAGCCACAATATGAGTGTATTTTATAAAGAAATATCTAGAAGGGATTAAGATTTTCATCTACTGAAAAGGAGATAATAACAGAGAAATGGCAAATGCTTGAGTTGAGCCTCTCAAGTGCTCTTTAGAGAACATTGAACAGGTAAGTATGATTCTAAAAGTCAGGAGGTACTGGAAGTGATCACTTTTTCAAATAAGGCCAAATTATACTGGTTATTGTTTAAAAAAAAAATCAGAAAAGGTTTGTCAAACTTATTTTATTAGGCATCATGTAATTAACATAATGATTACCCTCTAATTTATATTACTATAATGAACTCTGAAGTTTGATATACATAGTCTTACATACATTCATCAAGTTGACACTTTGATTGGTGAAAATTAAATTTTACTACCTTTGGGAAGTGACAATATTCTAGCTAGATTTTTCTCATTGATTTTCTGTAAATATATAGTAGCAGTTTGGTGTGCCTCATATATAAAAAGCCTACTCTTCTTTACACAGTGGAACAATTAATTAGAGTGTTGTTGACATTTTCTAAAGAGAGAAACAGTGAAGTATTTAGAAGAAATACAGAAAACTAAAAATATACTGTGCTGAACCAATAAAAAAAGAATAGGCTCATTTATTTTTAATTATATTGTTCCTATTACATACGCCTGGAAATAGTTTTCATTTTCAAAAGCCTTCCAGACAAAATGTTGGGCTATTTTGGAAAACCTTCACTTCTATAACAGCATGAGTTTTTTTGTTTGCAAAAATAATAAATGTCAAAACTTTGAAAATTCTGACTAAAAATTACCATTGGAATCTGTAAAAAACTTTAGGTGTGCATGTGTAGGTGTGTGCATACAAGAAGAAAATTAAATTCCAGCAGACTAATAACCACTTCTTTACCAAAAGGTAGTGATCTCCAGGTTGGTTTCACTTAGGAATTCATTATAAAAAAATAAAGCTGAATTAATCACTGAACTACCATCTCACTCATTAAGCACTGATTGGGTTCCATGGAACAATAAAATAAAAGAACAGTTTCAACTCCTGGGTTATATCATAATGCATTTCAAGCACAGGTATCTCACAGGTCTAAGGGTACAAAGGTCTGATGTGAATTTTTGGATGAGAAAGCAATGGATGAAGAAGCAAAAATGAGAAGGTCAAGGCATAATAAGTCCATGTTGTTTAGTGATTTTGGCCATTCAAACATAGTCATAGAATCATAGAATGGCTTGAGTTGGAAGGGACCTTAAAGATCACCTAGTTCCAACCCCTCTGGGACACCTTCCACTAGACCAGGTAGCTCAAAGTCCCATCCAGCTTGCCTTGAACACTTCCAGGGATGGGGAGTCAGCAACTTCTCTGAGCAACATGTTCCAGTGCCTCGCCATACTTACTGTAAAGAATTTCCTCCTTATTACTACTTTAGATCTACCCTACTTCAGTTTAAAGCCATTCCCCTTCACCTGATTCCTGCATACCTTTGTAAAAAGTCTCTCTCCAGCTTTTTTGTAGGCCTCATTATGTACTGAAGATTGCTATATGGTCAACTCAGAGCCTCCTCTTCTCCACGCTGAATAACCCCAACTCTCTCAAACCATTCTCATAGGAGAGGTGTTCCAGCCTCTGATCATCTTCATGGCCCTCCTCTTGACTTGCTCCAACAGGTCCCATGTCTTTCCCGTTTAGAGGACCCCAGAGCTGGACACAGTGGAGCAGAGTGGAGGGGCAGAATCACTTTCCTCATCCTGCTGACCACTGTTTTTAAACAGTTGGCTGAAATATTAAGTTATGTACACAAGTTAATGCATCTGGAGATGGTGAATTCAAGTCTGACAGATGTGACAGTTCTGGAAAAAATCCTTCTGTGGGCAGTAGAAGCAGCACAGGAGCTCCACAGGAGCCTCCCCTCAAAAGGAGCCCACAAGCACTGACTGCAAGACCCAGGTGCACCGATAGGGAATAGTGACCCACAGTTGCAGAGGGAATAGCTGAGATCAATGCTGAAATGTGCAGTTTAGCTTGTGTCTCCATATTCCAATGGATGCAGTGGAGAGCCACAAACCACATCCAGCGAAAAAGAGAGATGGAGATGGTCCATGAGACTTACATACCATAACTGGATTCACCAACAAAAGGCAGATGCATATGACTCAAATGCAAAGAGATAAGAGAAGGTCTGGAAAGGCTCTTGTATCTCACAGCACAAGACAAGACCCAAAAGTTGACACTGATGCTGGATGAATTTGCATAAAGGAAGGAGAGAAGGTATTCACATTCATCTATAATACAACAGTAAAAGCAGCAGAAGAACTGTGACATCTCTCAAGGATGTGGAAGACAAATGTTCTTCTGAAACAGGCAGGTGTCAGTCACACACATTAGGGGACACAGTCAGGGAACAGCCTGTTTAAACAGCCTGCAGCAAGCAGTCCAAAGTACAAGGTCTAAAGGTCCCCTTGGGCTTCATATAGCAGATGAAATAAGAGTGTTCAACGTGCTTCATTCCAAAACGGCGGCAGTTGTGTCTGCTGTGCAGAAGCACATGTCTGATTGCAATCAGAGTGCTGAGATACCAAGGGCACCCAGGTATAACAGCCTGCCACAGACAGCACAAGGACAGCTTATCGATTCACATCTGGGACTTCATGTTCTGCAACACTAGTGCTAACAAGCTCCCTCAGCCAAGACTACCTAGCAGCATATTTCTTGGGACACACCACTCCCTCCTCCCCAACACACTCTTTTTGTTACTATTTTCAAAAATACGAGTTAGCCAGTTTTCAGTTCATTATGTTCCACATTCACTGTTAGGGGAACGATTTCAAACACTGGTAGTTCAAAGCAAAAGTTTTTGAGTTTCCCCTGGCTTCTTCCACAGCTGGCTCCAGCTTCTTTAGCTCTTCACAGAAAGAGACTCCAATGTTCAACAAAATAAAACATCATAAAATCTGCTTTCTAGGAGGGTAAAGATTTCTCCTAAAAACTTGATTTTTCATTTGTGTCTCCTTTCAGCTAATTCCTCCAGCTACACGTGTGCATTAAAGCACTTTAGACAGATTGCATATGTACTTGAGACTGTTACCCTTTATACTGGAGAGCAGCAGGTGCATACTGGTGTATTTTAGAAAAAGCTATAACAATAGACCATTCATACAGTCTTCCCTCCTTTCAAATGAGTCAACATTGAATGTGTCCAAGTTACACTTTGCTGGAAAGCAACTGATACTATGAAAAATAATTTTGATTTTTTTTTTGTTTGTTTGGTATGTTGTGTGTGGGGATGTTGAGTATGGAGTGGAGAGAGCTGGAAAACTGCTGCTACTGTGTGGGTTAATTCACAAGCAAAGAGAAGAGCAAAACAACGGTCCAAACAACCAAAAATACAAAAAACCCCAAAACCCCAACACATAAGCAGTACACAACCTGCGTGTAAGAAAGCTTGGTGCTAACACAGCTGTGCCAAAGTAAATCGTCCTGATTTTCTTACAGCTTTTGCATGACTTTATCTGCATACAGATTGAATGGAAGAGGCATCATTTCTATAGCACACAGCATCCACTGAACATTAATCACCATTACCCACTTAGATATTGCAATATGCAAGACTGATTGCTGCTGTGTTCACAACTGCTCCGCAGCTCTCTCAAGTGTGCCAGCCCTCAACATTACTCCTCTCCACCTTCTTAAAGGAAATTTAAAGGAAAACACTGAATTTTCATGCCCCAAAAGGAAAGACAATGTAAATGTTAAAAAGTTAGATGAGTGGCACATAATTTTAGAATTATCACTGCTCCCCAGCAATTGAGTCAACAGGTCATTTTGGGATTCATTATTTTTCTCACATTTGTTCATTAACCTAAATTTATAAAAAAAACTAATTGGAAAATAACTACACATTTGATTCATATAGGGGTCTTGCATTTGGTTGACTTTCTATTTAGGGCTTTCTTTCTCTTTTTTAATTTTTTTTTCTTCTACTACTTTATAAGAATATAAAAAGGTGTTTTTCCAATGAGACAGGACAAGTTTGCATTTGATTGTTTGTCATCAGTTTGTCATATTAAAAAGTTTTAACAGGCAGTTTTAAATTAGAAAACCTCTAAAATAGTCACAAATACAAGCTTTTTTCTTCTTTTTTTATACTCGTGTATGTTGAACATCACAAAACAAAAACAGCAATCAAGCATGTCTAAATGCATTAACTTTTCCTTTTTATAACATATGGCTGCACCTTTGAAGCAGTAAGTGCCAGAGTTCATGAGATACATCACATATCTTGCAGGGTGTAGCATTTCTTCTTCAGTTAGTCAGTTTTGGAGAACGACATGAAGGAGTACTAATTGCAAAATGGAATACTCTTAATTAATACAGCAATCTGTTGATGAAAAAAAAGTAGGTTTACTTTTGTATATAGTTTAGGTAATAACAGGTTTCCCTACTTTCATTTATAAGTAAAAATTTTGGCATTTAGGGTTAGTACATATTTAATAAGATGTGGGAATATACAGTCCATTTCTTCACTACTATGGGTATACAATACACATCTGTACACTGGGTATCTGCACTGGTATAAAAGTTAATCATGAACTTAACAGAATATCTGAAGTTGTACTTGGCCTCAGTTAGGTGCTGGGGAACTTCTTCCATGAAATGGAAAAAGAGAGGATAAACTACATAGAAAATAAAAACCTGTTCATCCCACACCATTTCCAGTTCCACATGAATATGAATATATTTGCTTTCTTTTACTTCTGCATTCATGATGGATTCAGCCTAGAATTAACTGACTCTTTTGTCTGTATCTGGGAACTTCCATTGCTTTGCTCCCAAGCCCCAGAGAATTTTAAAATATCTCAGTGGATGTTTTGCAAGGCATTTCTTGGGTCTGCAGTCAGAAATTCTGCTAAATACGTGGCCACTGTGACACCCAAAACATTTGTCAGAAGAGATTGAGAAAGAATATCAACCTTAATCTCATGGCCAATTTTTTCCCTCTCTCTCCCTCTTCAAAGAAAATACCTCCCCAACCCCTCTTTCCAATAAGCTGAACATTGGAGGGCAGGAGCGTTCATCAGCCACTTGGCAGTTTTGGTTTTACATGCTGTGGCTGTATCCAAAGTCCTTCCTTCAACAAAAGAAACCAGTCTCCTCAGGTGCCTCTCCTATGTCAGAACAGACATCTCGGTCATCACTGAAAGCCCCACTAAAAATGTGTGCTTCTGAATTGTGAAATAAAATAGAGTCACCAAGGGGCTAGCAGCTGAGTGCTGAAGCAGACACTACTGTGTTGAGTAGTGCACGTACAAGGTTTCCTACCAGCACACATGCTGGGCAGGAGGCAAACAACTGCCCTTTAAAGTAGTTCTTTCACTACCTGCAGCAGGAGGGAGGAAGAAAATTTCTAACACAAGTAATGCCAAAGATGATATGCACCATTAAAACTAATAAAGAGCTAGCCCAAACTGAACTTTTAACCTTAAATTTTGGCAAAATGAGTTTGCTCTTCATGAAGGTGTGGGAAAAGAATAAAAGCAGTTTTGACGACACACAATTTAAGTGCATGTAGGCTAACTGTGGTATCTTATTTCTTTAATAAAACTGAAACCACAAAAGTTGCATTTTTTTCTACACCGACATACTCTGACTCCTTATTACTTAATAAAATGTATTAGATTTAATCACTAATTCTTCTGTAGAGGTAAATCAAAACATGAAAATGGACTAATATGTAATACAGAGACTAGAGTATCTCAATACTAAGACTAATGACAGTCTTTGACAGCTCATATGAAAACATTTTTTTAAAATTAGTATTAATAAAATAATTTTGCTACATTAATACACCTGTTGCAATACCTTTGGTATATGTCAAATAGAAGTAACAGACTATCAGTAAAGCACAGTAAAGTTAATGGATTTCTTAATTTGTGTAGATCGATGATAAAATGTACCTTCATGGTGACACCAGCAACTCTCATTATACAACTTGCATACAGAAAGGTACCCTCCCAAAAATATTACTAACTCAGGAAAGTTCATCTATTTTACTGGTTTTTTTAGAAAGGACCTAACTGAAGCAAACATAAAAACCTCTTAGTAATATAAACCTTACAAATACATAACTCAAAATTTAGATGAAGGCACAAAATCACAGTCTGGAAGATACTCTTTGAATCTTCCATCTCATTCCCTCATATTAATTTTTTGTAACTTTAAAGAAAAAGGTAGATCCTACACAGGCAGCTTTCAGAAAAGCTTTCAGTTAACCACTGAAAAGTAGAAAGTTGTATTTTTCCTTTGGTCACATAAAGCAAAGAAAAGTTTCCTCTTTCTTCTCCCCCACCATTTTGCTCTTTTTTTTTCTCTAGGTTCTTGGGCTACAGTTGTCATTTTAATAGCCGAAAGCTTAGAACACTGCTAAAATGGAAAAAGAAAAAATTAAAAGGAAGTCAACTGTGTTCTTGATCCCATTTTATTTTCCAGGATAGAGGTAAGAAAAACAAACAACAAAAAGTAAATTTTCAGAAAAACATGTTTCTCTCTAAGCAGTATTTTGAAAAAGTATGCATAAAGCATAGAGCACAGGCTATTTCTTATCTTAGTATTTAAAGAGCATGGTAATACAGTGCATTTAACCTATCCATCAGGGTTATGGATTTTTTAAATTACCAGGTTTTTAATGCAAAAGTTTGGGCACCTGAAAAGAACTATTCCAGTCGCCCTTCCTGCCCTCTCATCTCCCTGCCTGAAATGCATACACTCCATTTCAGCAATTCTTTTCATGGCACCTTTGGAATATGGATATCAGAGGAGTTCATAAATTCATTCATCAAAAGTCCTGTGGTGTTGATGGTACTTTGGGTGCTCAGCCAGCAATGAGCAAGAAAGCATCAAACCAGCTCCACTGCTGGGGGAGGAGACCATACCTGCATCCCACTGTATGTGGATCAGCTGTTTTCAGCACCTCATCAAAGCACACCCTTAGGCCTATTCAGCCACAGAACAAAACAGGTTTTTATTCCCACTGCGTAAACTACAACATGCTATCCAAAGTGTAATAACACAAAATTAAATCAGAAGCAAAGGATCAGGAGAGTGTTATACAAAAGCAGGGGGAAGATTGCACTCACTCTTTCCATAGTTTCTCCCCCAGCCTTGTACTAGCCTGTACTTATACTCAGATGGGAGAAAAGCTTAGTTTTTTTCCCTATTTAAAATAAAATCTTGGAGAACTCAGTTCTTGATGGGCATTGATATTTATTTATGATTATACTTAAAGATATGTGGAAAGGGTAATATACTTGATGGCTGTAAAGCACCTAATTCTGCATTCTACCTTAGAGCATCTCATTTAGTCCCTTTTTAGTTGTAGAGCTCACTACCTAATACAAATAGTACATTTAAATAATAGATTTAAATAGATACATGCAGAATGGCCACCAAGGGTGGCCAGGGTGTGTTCCCCCACCAAGATCAGAAGTGTGGGCTTCCGGCACTGATCTAAAATTGCCAAAGAAGTGACAAGATCAAGGAGGTCACACCCATCTGTAAGTCAGATGCTGTATCTAAGACGTATCTTTGTCACCAAAAAGCTCTGACCTGAATTGCTGCTTCCAGTCTTCTTCATTTAGGATCTGAAGGGATGATGGGACTAATCCCTGACAGCTCTTGCAGCCCTCTCTCCTTTGGGGTCTGCTTCACAGGCACCAAATTGCTTTGGAGTCTCCATCAACTACAAAAGGAACTCTGGGATAATTTTCCTTACTGACTCCAGCCTCACACTGTGAGCTCACAGAAACAAACCAGTGTTCATGCAACTGTCCCAAATGTAGCCCTGAGCCCTTGGTACAGTTAGGTGCTCTTTCAACTTGATCAGGACTTGCCTTGACCCCATCAGATGTCTTGCAGAGGCCGTAACTGGGAAACAAAGAGGTAATTGGCTCTCATGGCTACATATCTTACATGATAAGACATTACATTGTAGTCAGTGATCCTCTTGTTAAGTGGGTAACATGGATATCATCATCATTTGGTTATACTTATTTCCTTTGGAACGTGTTCGTTTAGTCAAAATTATATAGGTTTTAAATGTGTGCGAAAGAAGGGTATTGTACCACACTTCCAAGATGCAATTCCCTTTCTCTAATCTATTTTGAAAATATTTAACTTCATTTCAACATGCAATTAGATTAGGTTCTTATTGGACTATTAAAATCTTCAGAATAATCATCCATCTAAAGCTATTCTACAATATGAATTACTTGTATTTTCTATTTTTATGAAATGTATTTGGTAAGAATCCAAATAGCTTTTAATTTTTTTATGTAACTGCCAAATCATAATACAGGAGGTCAGAGAATGCCTGAAGCAAAATATAATCCATGATATATGTGCTCTTTTTTTTCCCTTTTCTCTTGCAGGTCTGAGTAATAGAAGGGCACAAGCAATTTCACATGCTGTTCTGCATCGCAGGATTTAGTCAGAATTAGTTCACTGAAATAATTAGTTTATTTCCATACTCACACAGAATAATGAAGGAAAGGTAAAACATCTAAACTAGACCAGACAAGACCAAACAGATACCTTCTGCACCCTGCTGCATGGGGGGAAAAAGCTATTTTCTAAACAGTTTAAATAGTAAACAGTATTTTTATATGTATTCTAAACAGTATTTTAATATTACCACAGGATTACAGAACATTCTTAGTCAGAAGGGACCCACAAGGATCATCAAGTCCAACTCTTAAGACTTACAAGCTACATCAATGTATGAATTTCTGCATAGGTGCACACAATATTAGGTAGCATTAGTAAGAACTGCTAACTCAGATAATGCTGATGCGTGTAACCCATGGAAGAGACAGGGAAGTATGAATATGGGTTTTTGTATTGCTGGCTTGTAGAAGTCCTCATGCAACAACCCAGCTCCTCTTGTGTGCTTAAAAGCTGTTGTTTCCATCTCTGCATTCTTATCCTCTGGATCTTGTCTGAGTTGTTTTCAAAGACTGTTGCTTCTTACAGCCCTGCTCTTCATTCAGTAAAAATTGGGAAAATAAAGCCACGAGGCACCCCCAGGATGACAATCATCCTCTACCCAGTAAAATGAGTCAGAGTTAAGACTCCAGTTTCAAACGTGGGAACACATATGAAAAAGGACATGAACTGAGGAAAATCACAGAATCATAAAATGGTTTGGGTTGGAAAGGATCTTAAAGAACATCTAGTTCCAAACCCTTCTGTGGGCAGGAATAAAAGCAGAAAGTAATTCTGTATTTGCTAAAACTCATCATTCCTTTTGCAGAGAACAGGCAGTTCTACTCCAGTGTTTGGTATAGAAAGGTCTGAACTTCACACATTCTACTGTATGCAGTGGCCATCTTCTACATATCTCCAATTTCAAATTGATATGATATTTATGTTCAAAATTACGACAATATTCATCAAAATAAAAGTCATTGTAGGAGTAGGAGAAGGTTCAAAGTCAGTCGCTACTATGGACTTCACTACAGTTAATTTACCTTGGCAGGCACTCAGGTACAATGCCAGGCAAGATAACAAGTACAAGTGAAAACAAAATGATATTCTGTGCACTCTGGCTGTATAGTGCTGCCAATCCTGTGAACCTTCTGAGACGTGCAACTAAACCTGAGGATAACAAACCATGAGAGCTGCAAAAGCTGATGTTATGCATAAAGATCTCACTAAGTGAGCACTTAATTATTAATATTATGTAGATTTGTTACGTTTGTAAGACTATAACATCAAATAACTACACAAGAAAAGTGCTGAAACTGGAATGTCGCTTAAAAAATATAAAATACAACCAGAACATGAAAACAAGATGGACTACACCATTCCAGATTATTCATCTGCAAATTTGGATGTTTGAAATCATTAGCCTCAAACTCACAGTAATCCCGATTTTTTTCTGAAAACTGAAAGCAGCTACATACATCTGAAGCTAAAGCACTGACCCTAGGTTCACAGAAATAACACAAACTATTTCATGTTACACAAGTAAAATCATCATACACCAACAGACAAACAACTTAATGTAGCAGAAGATCACATATTAAATTTCTTGCCAAAGCCAATAACATTTAAGATCCTTAGTGACTTAGACATTTATAACATTTACTGTATCTTATTTATGACTTACAATAGGATGGTTAAATTGAAGAGGAAAAGCAGAAAACCAACTTATCTTTCAGGAGGATTTCTACACAGAAAACTAAGCTTAAAATCAAATTACATCTTTTCTTTCCTCAATCCAGGTAGTCATCAAGTGTAGCGTGTCTTGCAACTTTCTTGCAAGTTGTTGTAGGAACCATTGCTACATTTATGCAAAAATATTCAACAGACAATTGTTTAGATAATCAATTTGAGTTTGATACTAGACCACATAATGTTTTAGTTTTGGTTTATATCTGAAATATAAACAATTGAAAAAAAAAAAAAAAACAAAACCACCAGCTTTTCAGAAAGGGCTTCTGCAGACGATTGATAACCCTAATTTTCAAACTTGACAGTGCTCTCCTTCAGCTTCCACAAAAACAAGTACATCAATTAAAAAGAAGCCATTGCAAATCAGAACCACTGTTATCTGACAATTTTTAGCTTTGCAAAATAAGTTGATTCATAAAGACATTACACCAAAATTACACAAATCACTACTGAAATAGGTATTAGCTGTCAGTCTTCTTGGTAACAGAAGCAGAGTAATCAAGAATATTAGCAACACGCAGTCTTAGCTGCCATGTCTGCATTAAAAGTTCTCCCATTAGGGATACAGCTCAAAAAATAAACAGAGATAATTTAAAACATCAAATTTTGCAGCTGTTTTGGACTTCAGACATCATGCACCAATGATACACCTAAACACATAGATTTATAATTTCTAGTTAACTTTTAAGTCAGATCCTGAGTCCATTTTAGGAATATCTATCCTGCATTCAAAAGGGTAACTGCACTTCATACAGATACACCCAAGATAGAAATACACCCCAGGCAGGCACAGCTTCAGTCTTGTGGTGCAAGGATGGCTGGTACAGCAAAACCACCTGTGAATGGTGTATGCCTGTATTTCACATTTCAGCATTCTGGAAGCAAAGACCAAGAGAAAAAAAACTTTCCCCAAGTCCCCAAGTTAATTATGGAGATACAGAGTGCACCTGGTCAGTGCATACTCATCACACCTCCCAGTGCAGGTGCATAAACTACACATGCAGAGCTCATACAACCTGCCTACCACATGAGTACATCATTTATGTACTCCTTATGTAGTACTTGTGTAACCCCTACAGTAACAATAACCAATAAATGGTACCAGCATATGACTTTGAACCAACTGTATTATTACTGTCAACCAAGCTAACTAGTTCAGAGGTATTTTAAAAGGTGCGACTACAGTTTAGGCATACCTTAAAATGAGTATTTCAGACACTCCTCACTCCCCAGCTATTAAACATGGCTTCAGAAAATTCCAAGCAATGTAACTGCCTAGCTAATAAAACCTTGATTATTACTGATGGGATTTAACACAAAATTTGCATAACCGTTAATAAAAGCTATCGCAGTAAACAACCTTCATGCATCGTGATGAGATTAAATGAGAAGTCTGCTAAACTGGTAGGAAGTTCTGCAGTTTGTTTAATCTTTTACAGGGAAAATCTCTTTTATACAATCTCACATTATACTGGCATAATCATTTCTTGTACACAAAAACTCCTTTCTGTAAAGTATGACGAGTTAGAAAGAAAAATAAGCAGAGCACTAAAAATTTGATTACTAGCATGCAACCACACACACACAGAGTGCTCTGTGCAGACAGATCCAAAACATGAATGAGGACAAAAAGACAATGATAGAGACTTTTAGACTATCTCCTTAGTCTCCCAAAGATAAAGTATATAAAAATACCACTATTGACCATCATTCAACTGAACCCAAAATGCTCTCTTTACAGCAGACTGTAAGACTAAGCAGTAGCACAGTGAGAGGCAGTCAACCTTGGAATTACATATGCTTTCATCAAGTTCCCTGAATATGGACAGTACTTATCAAATGGGGCACTCTTTCAGGACTTTGGAGCCTTATCTAATCTATGCTGACAGAAGAGAAGAGATTAACTCAGAACACATGGGCAACACTTAGTTTTTCAAACCAGCTGTGTTAAAAGTATCCACGTCTCCAATTAAATAGTAAATGTAAACTTTTAAAATTATAGCTCAGATGCAAAAACACTGATCTACTTTATTTCAGTTTAAGTGGTAGCAGTGACTATGGGACAAACTTCTATCCAGGTGGAAACTTGCTAACAGCAGATGAAGTCAGCCACGGTTCTGTCCAAATGAGTTTAAAATTCCTCTGAGGACAGAAATTAAACCACTTCCGTGGGCAAACTCTTCCAGGGCTGCATTGTCCCTGTAGAAAAAAGTTTCTTCCTACTGTTCAAACCCAAGTTAAAATTTGTGCCATTACATCTCTCTTTTTGCCAGAAATCTGCTTTAAGATCCTTGTAAATGCCCTTAAAGAAGTTTTAGGATGCGACTGGACTGTTCTTCAGATTCCTCTTTTCTAGACTATGCAAGCTCAACTCTATCAGACTCTCCCTCACACCCACATTCCTTAAGTTCCTCACCATCTGCTAGACCTCTGAATGGTCTTTCTTCAACCCTTCAATCTATCTTTTCGAGTTCAGTGCCTCCAAAATCAAATGGAGTATTCCAGATAGCCTCAAAGATACTAAATAGAGGGGATAAAAACTATCCTTGAGGGGCAACTACTAGTGCAACCCAGTGCCTTATTTACCTTATTTGCAGTGACAGCACATTTAAGGTTCTCGCTCAATTCAACATAACAAGGGTTTCATTTGCACCAGTGCTCCCTCTGGATTGAAACTACCACTTAGAATGTCAAACAATGTAATTTAGCATATCTGCAGATATGCAAAAAGCGCCTCTTGCTTCATGACCCAGGTTGTTGATGAAAACTCTGACAGTGTCAGCCTTGGCATCATTTCCTAGAGTACCCTGCTTGTTAAAGACCACCAATTGGATGTAAAGCACCATGAACCTTTCAGCAGCTAATTTTCAACCCATCTAAAATTCCACTTGCCTAGCCCATACTACTTCAGCTTCCAAACGAAACACCTATGGAAGACAGTGACAAAAGCATCACTGAATTCAAGGGATCTACTGCTTGCCCTCACCCCTACAGCAAGTCATTTGAGCCAAAGCAGCAATAAGGTGAGTAAAGAACAATTTGCCCTTGCTAAATCCATACTGACTGATTATGGTTGTCTTCTTGCTCTTTATGTGTTTGGAAATGAGAATATACTCCATGACCTTTCCAGATGAAGCTGAGTGGCCCACAGTTGCCAGATGCTCCTTCTTGTCTTTCTTAGAGATGGATTAAACATCAACCTTTTCTCTTTCACTGGAGACCTCCCCCAGCTGCAGGCTTTTTGTAGCGGTCTCATATCTTCCAGCTCTTTCAGTACCCTCAGCAGCTCCCATCCAATCCCATTCTTCTGGACATAGCTTCTCCAAGCAGCCACTAACTTGTTGCTCTTTAGATGTTGGCTGTGCCTCTCAAAAAATCCTGGCATATAGAGAGGTAGGGGAACAGGCTTTTCCTGAAGCATGTAGTGCTTTTGTTTTTCTGTATCATCATATACTAGATTGTTCCTTGTATCCATTCATGAATTTACACCTTCCCCAAACCTCCCATTGCTATCAAGCTAGTTTAAGAATCTCTTATTATTATTTTAGCTAGTTTTGGCTCTAACTGGCCTTAATAATTTTGACTATGTGACCAAGCTATGATTTTGTATTCCCCCACTGTTACCTGTCCTTGTTTCAGTACACTCCACCTTTTGCATGGCACCTTTCTGAGTTTAAGTTACCAAAACAGTTACTTGTCAAGTGGATCTTATTTAAAAGCTCAATCTTCTTGCACAATAGGATTTTTTTTTCCTGAGCTCTCAGTAAGTTTTCATATTAAAATCAAACTTTACATGGGAAGACTGAGAAGTCTGCCATACAGACACCTGTCCTTCTTACCTCTGGCCCTAGAGGCCTACAGTCACCTTCAATCTGCTGAAAGCTTTTCCTGGTTGCTTCACTTATGGCTGTCTAGATGAGCTGCCAAGGAAGCAGTCAGAAAGCCAGATAAGCTGTGGCAGCCTTTCTGCAACACTATGGATCCAGGCTCCAGTCAAGCAGCAGCCCTCCCCAGATGACCAATCTGGCTAGCAAACAACAGGCCCTGTCCCATAGGGGGTGAAGTCACAAACCAGTAACACTTGTCATGGCATCTTCATAGGATGGGTCTGAATCAGTGATGCGAGGTGTCCAGCCTGCAGTCCCCCCACTAGCAGAGATCATCCATATTCCTCTGCTGATGAAGCCCAGGCAAAGAGCCACAGAGGCAGAACCTTCTGCGTGTGCATCTGCCAACCTCTCCCCAGTCCAGTACTTAATAACTGGTAGGGGTCACCTACCAAGGTTAATTTGATCTGATAGCTGGGAGAGAGAGAGAGAGAAAGAGAGAGAGAGAGTGCAAGCACTGCAACCTGGGGCTAATCCAGCCCCGCATGGGCACCGGCTGGCCAGCCACATGGCAGCTGCCTGGGGCCACAGGCAAGCGCCTACTGCCCCTCTGCTTCCCGAGTGGGTCAAAGACAAGTGCTGGGGAAGGGATCATAGGTCCTCTTGGCTAAAGGCTGTGGTAGACTATTTTAGGACCACTGAGATCACCACCCATCTGGCCAGCTTGAAATACATTCGACAGTGAGTTAAAATGTGTGACAGGCACAGAAACAGGCAACAAAGTTATATAACCTTTTTTTTTTTCCTTTGGAAACCAGGCTAAGAAGTCACCCCTACACATGCATATGTCCTCCATATCAGCAAACTAGTTTTGCTAAATCCCAGTTTCCAGTTCATGTCTTTATTTCATCCATCGACCATTAATATCATCTGATTTCCTTCTCCATTCCTGGTTGGCACTATTGAGACCATACAGTCAGAATATGCCCTTTTTGTTTCTGTATCATGGAGGAAAGATACAGGATGTCTCCACAGCACATGATTTTCTCTAACCCCCGTGTTCCAATATGCTGCTATAAAAAGAATCAGAATTTGTTTTATGCCTAAACACAGAAGATGAAGCAGGTGCTAAAATTCCAAGTCTTAGGGTTGGACAGTTGTATCTATTACTCAGTTCCATCAACAGAAAATATAAATGGCTCAACAGCATTAAAAAGTTATTGCAGATTTGCTACCATAAAGTTGAAACTCTAGTTTTACAGAGTTTTTTCCCCATATTTTCCCCACATTAGAAATATTAAAAAAATTAATTTAATACTACCCACTACCAAGCTTAAATGGTTAGACAGCCCATTATATGGAAAATTAACATCTTCCACAATCCTTAAAGGGGATTTCATCCAAGATATAACTTATAGTAAAATGAAGAACAAAAATGAAAAACAAAAAAGTTCTAGTCAAATCTACTGATTTGCATTTTAGCTGTAACATAATAGAAACAAATCTAATATAAGCATTTGTGGGATTTAGGCAACTAATGAAATACAAGCAAATTATATTGATTTTTCCCCCCTCAACAGCTATGATTTAGATAATGTAAAGAAAACACCAAACAGTATTAATAAAAACAGAAATGAAAGCCTGCAGTTTCAAGTCAGGTTGCTCCATGCAATCATTCTCATAGATAAAAACCAAGAATCACTAATTACTTTTTCCTTCAGCACTCATTATTACATATGTCATGCTTGGTGAAGTCCTAGCTAAGAGCTGAAGGTTCAGAGTAACAATTTTTGACATTTTGGTTATTGCTAGTCAATGACTGAGACTTGGTTTTAACAGATGCCACTAAGCTAACTAACAAGTCAGACACTCCTTTAAAAATCAGTACAAAAGGCCTTTCTGTTGCCAAAGCCAGAAAATAATATTATGAGGAATGGAAGGCAATGGTACATTATTTAATGCACTATAGGGTAAGGGGGAGAACAGAAACCAACCTGTCATTGCCTCAGAAGCTGGACATAAAACACTTTATTCCTGACAAGTCTACTTGTCAAACTGCAACCCACCGTTCAGTCTTGGAAGAGGTTAAATTGCCTGCCCTAAGCAATGGTACCTAACCAGAAACTGAATGTTCAGTACCAGTTCACTCAAAGCCATAGCAACACTTGAGTTGTAAACATTAAACTTAGTTGTCTAGATTGCAGAAGACGTGTTTAAAGAAGGGATAGGTAAATCTATCTTTCAGGCCCGCTTTCCTGGAGGGGAGTGGCAAGTGAGGTTAGTTTAAATGGAACCTACTGTAAAAATGATGAAATAAATTATTGCTGTTTTCTTTAAAAAGGGAATTGACTTCTACTGATTAATAGGCAGAAAGTTACTAAACAATCAGGCTTTATCCCTAACCTTCCCCCTATCCTCTAGAGAAGAAAGCCTTCAACTAAAACATTTTTGGCAGGTGAACCAGAGCAAATTAGCCTTCATTCTTTCCAACTGTACCTTAAAACGGGGGGGGGGGGGGGGGGGGGGGGAAGAAAAACATAAAAAAACAAATAAAAAAAACCCACACAAACCAATCTACACAAACTATACAACTAAATGTCAGAAACGTTATCCCTTCATTCTGGAAGTACACAAACATCTTTGGAAGTCATACATGACTGCTTGGTGTGAGAGGGGACCTATGGAAATACTTCTTCAAACACAAACTAAGGAATATTGCAGTGATTAAGCAGAAATTCAGTCCTTCCCCATCAAGAAGAAAGTTCTCCTATCTTTCTAGGAGTGTTCCAATAGAGGTGTAGTTTGGAGAAAAGCGAGCAGCACTAGTCTTGATGATTGCATACTTGGGTCTGTAACATCACAACACGCCTACAGAAAATACTGCAAATAATATTTAAAAAAAAATTGCTCTTAAAAGATGCTTTAAAGTTGCACTGCTGGCACTACTAAACTCATAATGGCTGTCATCTAGATATTTTAGTATCACACTAAGAATGGGTGATCCACATCCTTCTGCTTCTGCATCCACCAGCATTTCAGTGTTTCACTAGCAACAGAAATGCTACCACAGTCTGTTCATGGATGCCATAAGGACTCCTCCATGCAATGGCATTTCAGATTTCTACATAAGAAGTAGTGCTCCAATGAGTATGAAAGAATAAATACTTTACATGGAGTGCTGTCTCAATATGCATGTTGGAGATAGGCTTACAGGAAGAACCCCACTCCCCAAAAAAGTGATGGTGGTGATGCATTTTAAGCATCACCATTCTAACTTCAACAACCATTGTATTCCTTATGTTCTACTGAAGTTCATGGTAGAATGAATCTTATAATCTGTTAGTGGTAGGTATGATTCTTAAAAGACTGCCTTTTGTCACAAGGTCTTCAGAAGCTTTTAAGAAGAGATGAGGAGATGTCAAGCAGGCAGGCAGACTTTTCTGTCAGACAATAGAAATATTAATTAAATCAATTTTAGAGGAAAAGGAAATAACTGCCACTTTACTATGTAAATATCACTGTCTTCAAATATCACCATGCCCTGGAAGAAAGATAAAGGTTTTATAGAAGAAAAGCTTTTTAAAAAAAGTAACTGAAACTGATTCTAAGGTTTGGGGTTTTAAGACTTATCTATTTTTCAAAATCTATTAGTTGGGGGTTTTTTTACTGTTAAATTTGTTTCCGGTTTTGGAGATTGCTTTTCTAACTTTAATTTCAACAGCATAAAAGTTTTTTATAATTAATTCTTGTCTGCAAATAAAGATGAGAACCACAGTCTCTGGGTTTGTAGATTCTTCTCCAAGTGCAACATCATAGTCATGGTAGTCTCCAAAAGTTCAAGCTGCATTTCTTCACTAAGCTTCAATAGCTTAGACATGAAGAAGCAAGCCTGGTAAAATCTGCCTGGCAAGGAGCAAAAGAAGATGGAGATGTAGACATAGCTCCTCTGAACAGCAAGAGTCTAAGAAGATACTACAGGATGAGGATTTCCAGCTTTAAATAATCAAATGGCAAGAGACAGACTTTTAACACCACTTACAGAATCATCTTCTTTTTTCCCAATACAATAGTTCAGATTTTACCTTTCTGTAATAAGGAGGCTTTTGATTCCTCTGTGCTGTTTGCTAGAACACAGGCTAAACTGAAGGAAAAAACCTGTGCTTATATAGACTTTTTCATTCGTTATTCCTCCCAAATTCCTTTATGCCCTGCAGATGCCTTCCATTTTCTCAGAACTTAACTGTTTAGGATTCTCCTCCTCATGCTTCATTCTGCACTGACTTTTGGTGCCACTCCAGCCCCCAGAGACACGACAGAAACAGCAAACCCTGAACTCCCTCCCTCTCTCTCTCTCTCTCTCTCACACACACACACACACACACAAACAGTTTTTCACGTGGATCCTATTGCTTGACCTTATTGCTACTTTTCTGTTCTGTCAGTGTCGCAGCTGTGACTCCAACACCTGGTTTGTGTGTTTGTCTCACCACAGGCAGCTAAGCTGGCACAGAAAGACGCCATTTCACCAGAAGAAAGGAGCACACATAGAAACTCAAAGGCTTCAGCTAACTCCATCTCACACTCCTCCCTGAAAGCCTCCCACTCTCACCCAAAACCTAACGCTCTGCTGACCTGTTTCCCCATCTGAGGGGGCTGCTTTTACTACCAAAACACAACAACACTGCCCACAAATGTGAAGAGAACAAACATCACGTGGGCCTATGTGTGCCTCTAGTAAGCTCTTCCTAGGCTGCTGAGAGCTAGCAAGCAAAAGTAACTCTGAGTCATGCTTTCTGGGTCAGAGCTCAAAAAGTTTGGGTTGTTTAGCACAATGGGGCTACCATGTACTGCTTGGAATCCCTTCAAAAACAAGGCACAGGTGTGCTCACTGCTGCTCCACACCACAACCTTTCTGGGGCAGAGCCATCGTAGCAAAGGTAGTTTTTGATCTGAAGCCGTGACAGGTCTGCTTTAGATACAGCAAAAAGTCCTCTAGGTAAAAACAAACAAACAAACCAACAACAAACCCCAAACCAAACAAAAAGAAAAAGCCCACCCAACAGACAACAAAACCCCAAACCATTAATGTTTCCAAAACAATGATACATGAACATGCATCTTCTTAAAGAGGAATCTAATTAGTTAACTGGAGCATAAACTCAAACTGTAAGCCACTGTTTGCAGCATTGAAGAATGAGAAATATTTAATTAGTGGATATTCTTACAGTCTGAAGCCAAAGATTTCTTATTCTGAAATGGCTTCACTGTCAGTGGTTTCCAACAGAGGCAGAACTGCAACAGACTTCACACTAACAAGACCTGACCGCAGATTCAGTGTACATATTCAGAAAGGTGATGCAATATAGACTTACATGTTGACATCTCTGAGACACTCAAACCATGACATGTTGTACAAATGCAATCTTAATGCAGTGTGAGGCAAAGGGGCAAACAGAAATGTAGCTGTGGACTTCGACATTAGGACAGACATTCATAGGCACAGTTAAATTAAGCCCTATGACGAGTACAAAGCACATACTCATAGAACTGAAAGCCTATTAGGTTAAAAATTTCATCAGATATTTGTTTTTGAACTACATTTATGATAGGAGATGATAAATCAAAAAGTATGCAAATCACTTCAGCCACCTGGCAGGTAGGGAAATTTGCTGCAGGGAACAAACAAGTAATAAATAAATAAATTAAGATTATGCTACCAGGCTCTGAGAAGAAAGGCTACAAGGAAATGGACTCTTTTCCCTCCAGCAGAGGTCACAGCAGTCAATAGGAATTATTAGCATCATTCTTGTAACATGAGAACAAGCCAAGCTGCCAAATAGCTATACTGCAATAGTATTTCAAATGCTAGTTTTAGCAGTAATACAAGAGAAAATTTCTTTTAAGAAAAGGAAATTGAGCTCCTTCAAGAAACTAAGCTACTCAATTCATCTCTCATTATGTATTTTCCCTATTAGTCTCAAAAGATCTCTGATAGCCCTGCAACCTGATGCAGGGCTTTTCATCATAGTGAAAATTCTACTGCTACATAAGTCACCAGCATTAAACAACAGCTTTCTAGAAACTGTAGCCCTTTTTTTATTCCTTCTGGTCAATTGAAATTGTCTAATCATGGCAAATTCATTAACAGAG
Source organism: Manacus candei (assembly GCF_025592945.1). Taxonomy (NCBI): domain Eukaryota; kingdom Metazoa; phylum Chordata; class Aves; order Passeriformes; family Pipridae; genus Manacus; species Manacus candei. The sequence goes on from NW_026138089.1 coordinate 8,705,727, forward strand.
AAGTTACACATGGAGTGCAGAATGCCTGAAGGTTTAACATCTGCGAATAACTTTTCACGCTGATCAAACGCCTGAGCTCACAACCCCTGAAGACACTGCTGCTTCCTACTCTCATGTCCGCCCACAGAACATCCCACAAACAAAAATAAGGCCCTTTTTTTTTTTGCTTGTCCATATAACAAAGACTTACCCTGATGAATGATATCCTTATGATCAGTTTTGAATTTAAAAGAAATTGATCTTTGAAGGAAATGCTGTGCAAGCAAAATGCTAATTCGCTGTAAGGAGATACCTCAGTGTCTGTTTTTCTCCAATGACACCTTTATTCAAACTATGAATTGTTATGATAAAATACAGAAGCCACCTGTTCCCAGACACCTCTTGCTCAAGTAGTTCACGTGTTTTTTGACCAACTGAAAATTAACCAAACAAAATCCACCAGGTAAATTGGATTATTCCAAATCTGGTTTCCTCATCTTACTGGAGAAACTATTTCCACGCCTGAATGTGACACATGCTCTAAATGTCTACCTGCTTCAGCTGGGAAACACTACAGAGCATAACTCCCAAATAAATAGGGGAGCCAAGTGGTTCCCCCAGGTATAAACTATTCCTTTCAAATCTACTGTTTCAACATATTTACTTGTAGCACGGTGGTTTTTCAGAAAGGAAATTTAGGATACCCATTTTTGGGAGGAAACGAGAAGCAACAGTACCTAGTCATTTGCATTGACAATAGCAGGTTGTAAAGCTGATCCTGGATGCCATGTGACAGAAGAAAAAGGACATCTGAAACGCTGAAATACTACTGCTGCTCTGAAGGTTACAGAAAACTAATAGCTCCTTGGACTAGAATGATGAAAAGCATAAATTCTTCTATTTTTCCCACACATACACCTTGCAGTGACAGAGTTGCAACACCTATCAACCATATCAAAATTTTATTTTACTTTTTTCTTTGTTTTCTCCTTTTTTTGCTTTTTTGCTTTTTACAGAGAGAAGGCCATTTGGTCTATCGTTGTATTTGGACTTGCAGACTAGGACTTGCAGACTATAATACTTCTTTGGTCTAAGTATCCATGTGAGCAGCTAGTTCTTGCTTTCTATATATTGAATTTCTGGTGAGAAATTACTAATTAAGCGGACTACCTCATCTATCCTCACCACCAGAGGTACCATCACCACACAACTGCCTCAGCTGCAAAGTAACACAGTTCTTTGTATCAAAGACCATCTCCATCTATTTTTTTTTGTCCTCAAGACATTCAGTAATATATTTGTTCAGGTCACAACCTGCACATTAGCCTCACCTCTGAATATCTCCCTGTCAGGCCACCAGCTGGCACAGGCTTGTGAGCAAAGTGGGAATTAAATGGGCAAGCCAGATGTCAGAGGGAGCAACTGCTTAGTGACAGCACCGCTGTGGTAAAAAAGAGACATCTCACAGAAATCTTGTCCTTAATTTCAACAACACATGGCCACAAGCCCCAGGCGTGTCACACGATGCAGGGAATAAAATCTCTAGCTACTTTGAAAGATCAAGAGATATAAAGCTATCCACAACATGACAGTACACCTACCTTTTCCTGTTAACATTACCTGGGATTTCTTTTTCTTTTCCCTCTTCGAATCTGGATGCTTACAATTTCAGCAGCACAGGAAGCACATCCCAGTGTGCAGCATCTTCCCCATAGTCTGTTCTCCCCTCAGTTACCAGATATCTCACCTCTACCTGCACACCCGGTTCTTCACATCCCTGGGGACCAGGGGTTAGTACTTCTCACCTGTCTTTCCCTCTACGTACTCTGCAAGTCCCACTGATGGCAGCAGCTGCCAAATCCCTGTCAAACCGTGGCAAAGGGGTTGACATTCGGCTTTTCGCAGGGAGGTTCACTGCCCAAGCAGCTGTTCTTATCTTTGGGGAAAAAGGAGGTTACTGGATAGAAGTCATTTGCATCTCTGATTCTGATCTACCATCAGACAGACCACACTGGTCAGGAATAGAGCAGTTTCAAAAATGTCTCTGGAACTAAAGAAAAAACCGTACATTTAAAACAAAATCCTAAAATAAAAAAAGAAAAAAATAACTGTGCCATAAAAACATTTCACAAGATCTGAGTTAGCACTAAAGAACAGATTGCAGAGATGTTATCCAACATGATTCTGGAGGGCTTCTTTACTATGGTTGTTTTGGTATCTCTTTGAAACCGAAAACCAAATTAATTTAGACAAAGATATTACCCAATTACAGATGATGCCGATGACTCCAACTGTTTGGGAAATGTGAACACAGTTGAGTGTGAAATTATCCAGTTTCAGATAGAAAACTCTGGAAATTTATTTGTCTGCACTAAAAGGGCCACAAAGATGCACTTCATTTATTGAAGAAGCAACTAACGATTGCAAGCAATGTTAAGTAGCATTAAAAGTTTATGTGAAAACAGAGGGAACCAAAGTTGTACTGAATGTATTATCCAGCCAAGTTAAATATACCACCACCCTCCACTATACCATTTCTCTTAGCAAATATCCATCTAAACCAACCACCACTCACTCACCTCAGGTGATGTTCCTTTTCAGAAGCCTGATATGCACAGATGCCCTTTCTGCAACCCTACATCGACATCTGCAATTCCAACATCAACACACACTCACCAGGTCCCCTCCTTTTCATTCCCTCTGCTTATGCTTTTTAAACAGACAATGAATTTTCAACTCCTTACAGATTTTTTTTTTAAATAACCCAAGTTTTTGATGCTGTTGAACACCCTCAGACACATCAGCAATATGGAGAAGGATGTTACAGACAAGACAGCCAGTCTCAGAAAAATAGATTTTTTTATTCCATTTTTTCCCCATTTCATTTCATATCCACACATTTCCACTGCAGTGTTTCCTCTCTCTTCTGAATCCAAGCAAACCCAGAGAGAGTAGGCAGCTCTTAGATATCCTAAATGCTTCTTACATATTTCACTTGAACGTTGCCCTCAGAGAGGCTGTGGGAGGTATTCAGAAAAGCAATTCTCAGTGTAGTGATGCTTGTCCCCTTTAACTTGATCTATTGCTGACACAGGAAAAAGAGACTGTCCCAAGGAGTAGGATGCAGAAGCCACTATCTGTCTTGGGCAGTGAACTCCCTTTTGGAAGAGCTATTTTCTCTCTCCTGACTGCAAGAAGTGCAAGGAATGGTCTCTGGAGGATTTTATATGCACTACCATCACTGAAGATCCTTCTTAGCTACCACTACAGATGATTCCTCACTTAAATTTCCAGCCATACTCTCCTACACCTCCGTACCTAAATTCATCACTCAGCTCTTGCTCTTTAAATAAAGCTTGTTAACAACTATGAAAGGTGCCACTAAATATATTTAGTTTACCTAAATGATACTTACTCATCAGTGCCACGTGCAAGTCTGCTATTACTGGATAGCTTGCTACTAACAGAAAGATAAGGAAGCTTTTCATAATGCAGTTAAGTTACAGAGGAGACAGTAAACATAATTAAGATAAGTAGCTTGTGACAGAATCTGTCAGTGAGCATCTTAAATGGAGGCTCTTTGCTGAAGCTTGGCAGCTCTTGTAAGCAAGATATCCATGTTGCAAAGTATTACAATGTGCTTTTAAAATATATAATGCACTTACTAGCACATAAGAGAAGGAAAGTATGTCAAAATCTACTATCAAAGTCTCTTCTATCTATTCAGTCATTAGTATTCACTCCCATACTGCAGTTTCACTACAGAAATTACTCCAAAACAAGTCCAGGTTCACTGGGCATATTGGCAAGTCCTGAATATAAGTCCCTGGACAAACTGGATGAATTTCCACTGTCTTCATTCTCTGTAGGAAAACACATTTTCAAGCTGGATTGGAGAGCTCTCTCTCAGAGTCATGTGTCAGTGCCAGAGAAAAGTACATTAAAGGGCTGTAAAGCTAAAAATAAAAGTCCTTTAGATAAGACAGAGCTAATGAATTGCTGCAAGTATCATAAATGAGAAAGAACAGTCAGCCATTGATTTACATGACAGCACCATGAGGATTGATAGCAGTAAGAACCAACAACAGTAACACAGATTCCTGAAAAACAAGCACTGTTTAGAAGTTTCTTCATTTAGCCATATTATATATTTTGAAAAGGGTGACAAACCCCAATTATAAGTGGGTAGACCTGTATCACCCTATGCTGTGACACTGCCTTTCTTGCACACCTCTCTCAACAAAACTCCTCTGCTACTCTTGGTGTAAACATGAGATTTTATTGCTGAAAACAGTAGAAGGTGGAAGTTTACTGAACTCTGAGCAAAAAACATTTATTTTAATCTTTCTTCTGTAATATCCTAAGAAGTCTGGAAATCTTCTTTCTCTCATCCTTGTCCAGTGACAACCTTCCCATGAGAACTCCTCTCTAGACAGAGTTATACATCTGAGTAAAACCAGCTTAAACCATATCTTTTAGCGGTAAATTTCACTTTCCAACTCATGACAGCAATTTTTGTGCCTTTGCTTTCCAGAATTCCATACTTCCATTTAGTTTCTACATGTTATTTTTCCACATTTTTCAAGAGTACAATTTAAAAAAACCCAAAAGGTTCATCCAGTTTCTTCCTGCTGAAAGAACCAAGAAACAATTCACACAGAAGTTGCTTTTAATTCTCCCTAAAGAAAAGGAAGACTCAAAGAACTATGTAGCTTGGAGTGAGGTTTTGGAAACTTCATACAGACTACCAATATACTATAAATGTCACTGACAGAATTAAGAGTTTAAACTAGAAAGGATATATAGGAAACTGCTGATCTTTAAGCAGCAAGGGGAACACCACAATCTGGTTGTTACTTCACTGCCCATGTTCAGCACAACGCTGTCCTTCTACTCCTAGCATCCCTTTACATCATTACAATAAAAGAAACATAGTACTTGACAGAGGTAAACCTTTGGAGAAAAGAGAGCCTGAATACAGGAAGCTGGCAAGGGAGATATTTAAATGGGCTTTGTGAAAGACCACACTTTGGTTGCCTTCATTAAACCAGCACATCACTTTTACTCATTTATCTCATGAAACCTAGCAGATTAACTAACATAATACACTTTGCTCAGAAAAGAAAACTTAAGATTAAGAGTAAATATTGCACTTCCCTCAAATCTGGTCTTGACCCCACACCAGTCACAGTATAGAGGGTCCTATCAATACCTTTGTTGCCGTTTTATAGCTATCTATTTCATGGTGAGGTATGGAGACAGACAAATATTTCACTGCTCCCAAACAGAAAACGGAAAAATTGTAAGAGTTACTCATGATATTCAACCTTTATTGCAACCAATAACTTTAGGAGTTGGATTTAACAAGGTTGAGGTTTTGTTCTGATTTAAAATGTCTCTAAATAGAAGAGGCTGCATTCCCCAAAGATCCTTGGCCTTGCATCAGTAGCAATAGAAAAAAACTGGCAGATTCAGAATGCTGGGCTAATGACACACCTGGACCTGCCCCACGAGGGAGAACTACTCAATCCTAACCACGATGGTTTCTTCACTGGCAAGGCCCACTTAGTCAATGGGAAAAACCACAATTCGTGACTGAATTTTTCTTTCTCCTTTTCTTTGTACACACATGATGCAAGCAGACATGAGCCTCCTCTCTAAAGACTTCAGCTGAAGCTGTAAGTTACACACTCTCCAAAAAAACACATAATTTCACTTGTGCAAGAAGGGATAAGGTCAGGGGTTTCTATAGCAAATGAAGTATGGTAGCACCGGTCAAATCACAGGAGGAACAAGAGCATAAATGCTGGGATTTTAGTCCTTGCCAAGGCTGGTTGGTTGTGTTTCCATAGGGTAAGCATGAACACCTGCAAGGATAGCAAATACCACACTGACAGGCTTTCTGTGTATGTGTAACTCAGCTGCCCAATGCCACGTAAGGAGCTCCAAACTTTAATACAGTTCTAATACAGAAGCCATGAGGTTTGAGAAGGATATTGCCATTGTTGTTCACAACAAATAAAATAATATTCAAGACCCTTGACTTCAGGTAGTATTTCTCCACGCACTTACTGAAAGAAAATAATAGTACCAAGTTAAAAAAAAAAAAAAAAATCACTGAGTGTTGCCCTGTAATTTTCTGCAATCATAAATTTTCCAGGAACAAATCATAGCTATTTATTACATTACCCCAAACCAACAGTAGCCTGGGCCCACCTCAGTCCCTGACATCAACAGCCCTGATCTCACCCCGATTAGCCGGGTGGCTGCCAGCCAGCAAGGCAGCACATTGCAGGAAAGGTCAAAGTTCAGTTTCTATATTTAAAGAAAGAATACATGCATACATATATACATTTGATGATCTACAATTGCTAGCCTGTATTTACAAGCAAAGACTGTAGAGCCTGGGCAAGCACATGTAACAGACCAGAAATATGGCTTTTTTACAGTCACTGTGCAGACAACTGTATTTTTTATTTAAATGGCCAGCTACAGGAAACAAAAAAGTAAATACTTTCTGGGAACCCAGATGGCTTACTCAGTACCACCCTATAACAAACAGCTCCACAAACAAAGCAAAAAAGATGAGAGAAGAATTCTTGTGTTTTCCAGACTCTTACTTGACTTTTTACAGAACTTCTTTCTCCAACAAACAAAAAATAATAAATTGTTTCTCATCTACTTCTCACATGCAGAAAGGCAGCTCCTCTTGTCTGTGAGTGCAAAGCATAAGAAGAGAAAACCAAAACACCTTTCTGGAAACAAGAAAGCTCAATAAAGGAATTCAATGCTCAGATTTTAATTTCCCATTTAAGAAACTGCACATTATGGAAGACAACTTACTTCTTCAAACCATAGATATGCTGCTCTCCTGCACCCAAATTCTTGTCACATATTCTCATGCTCTGCACTTTGAAGATGTAATAGGCATGAGTCCAAACTGAAACTTGTTCAGACCTAAAAATTATTTGTCCTCTAAGGAGCTTTGGTGCAGTCTCAGTTATGAGTAAGTTCTAAGAGAGACACTATCAAAATTGTTATTCGAATTAAAATTCTCCTGGAAATTGCTGTGGAACTTCTTTTTTTTTTTTTTTTGACTTTCATATCCAATAACATTTTAGAATATTTATTCTTAAAAAATAACTATAATAAACAGTAATAATTAATTCAAAATGTAAAAACAAATTAGCATCAACTGTGAAACCAAGCTGGAAAGTTGTAAAATGTTTCAAGCCATCTGACTAGTCAAACTCTTGTTTAGTTAGCTATGTTTTCTCCAAGTTTTCCCTCTCAGTTTTCATGTTTCAGTATAAAATACCTAAGAACAGATGCAAAATGCTTACAGAAAGAAGTCATAACCAGCATAAATATCACTACAGACCTAAATTTTCAACCAAAAATTATGAAAAAAATTGTAATGAAAAGGTGGGATCCTACCCACAAGCAAAGTTATGGATTAGCAAGCTTTGCTCCCATGTTTTGTCAAGAAGTTGTTTTCTCAGTGGCACTGCAGAAACAAGACCCCTGGAACATTCCAGCTGCTGACAGGTATTTTTTATTCTTTTCTAAAAAGACATTCATGTGCACGGATGGACAAGAACAGGACACGTCAGACTGTACACTCAAAAACAATCTAGTTAAAAATCTGGAGGCCTTTTTTTGCCTTTCTTTGTCTCCAGAAGATACAACAGCACACAAAAAAAAGCTTTATTTTTTTCTCTCACTCTCACCCTTCTTTCAACCATCCCAATCTCAAAAAATCTTTTTGCTCATGTTTTCAAAATCACTCACCATTATTAATGGCCCAGAGCTAATCAAAGAGATGCCTCAGCAAATATCGCTGTTCCCACTAATGGGAAAGTCCATCCTCCCTCATGCTTTGCAGAGTCTATCAAAAATTCACATTGCCATAAGCAAGTAGTTTATAAAATACAAAAAATGTAATTACACATCATCTGTTATGTCACAGGAACTGACCTTCAGCCCTACGTCACTGTTGATACAAAGGACCCCGCTTCCTTAAAATATCAGACAGCTGCTTTCTCATGTCTCTCAATGAAGCCTCCAGAGGCTAATTATCTCAACTACGTTTGTCAATACAGCTTTTAAAACTCTACACAATGCATCAGGTTTACAGAAGGGGAACTGTAATTGTTGGTGGTCACTGCCTAGCACAAGAGAAGCCTCCTGAAGCTTTAATACACCCAGCCCTTATCCCAGGTAAAGTTCATGCTCCTGAACTGGGGAGCTGGAACTCAACTGTGCCAAGTCTGGAAACAGCAGCCAGCAGTGGGATAGGAATAAAGAGCTCAGGCTGATGAATTTTCTTTCTTTTCTTCCCCTGTTAAATAAACTCTATTCCGGTTTCTAAAATTACTGTGCTCAATCTTTATAAAGAAATGTTCTGCATTGTAGATTTGTTATGGTTCAGCACTTTGGCTAAGAGCAGAAATGAATTACAAGCACAGAGATGTAAACAACTGCACTTTAGCTCTGCCAGACAGTTATGAGGTATAGCTCATCAATATGAAAAAAACAACCCACTTGGCTCCAGAGAAGACTCCACAGATTAAGTATTTAAAACTTAAGAGGGACAAAAATAACTCCCAGATCCAATAACAACATATATCTGTGTTTGAACAGATATATGAACATAAATATAAAATAAATATAAAAAGTAATCCCATGATACTAATTTGTCTTCGAGGAAGCTGATTTTTGCCACCAAGAACCCATATGGAAAGTTAGAACTTTTTTTGTTCATCTGAAGTGGAAATCCATCAGAAGATGGAACCTACAAACAATACACAAGTTTCAATCACAAATGGGTATAGGCTTCATCTGGTTATGCCACCAGCCTTTCGAGAGGAACCTTTCTTTCAATTCATCATCTTCTTTCTTATTTAGCATTTGCTATCTCTGTCATCTTTCAGCTCTAATATATTAAGAAGTTCCCCAACTCCTCTTCCTTGAATTCATTATCCTCATCATCTGCAATTTTACCTCACCCGAAGTCCTTGGAAAGAGGAGTAGAGCAGAACAGCTGTTGTTGTTTCTACATCAAAGCCAACATCATGGCTTTAGTTCATCCTGGGAAAGAGGCAATAAGCAGCAATCTCACCAGATATATATATATGGTGAGTGCCCAGATGAAAGAAAAGGTTATGATGAAGGCAATTCAGAAACCAGAGGAAAATCCATAACCTTGTACTAATAGTTTTGCAGACTTGCTCAAATAATTGGTTTAAATACATTTTCAGGGAAAAAAAAATAAGAAAATCCTTGAAGCTTTCACAAATTTAACGTTGCAGAACAGTGATTTCTTTGGTATAATAGCTACCTATTTAGAACAGGAATGGCTTCAAGACTAAGAAAAGACAGTTTCCACTTCATCATTTTCATATATTGCCTATTACTGTTTTCTAGTATCACAGTAAAGGGATTTTCAGTCCAAAACAGTGATGTATGTACTTTACAAGCCCCAGAGAGTATCAATAATGATATACACACTGGTATGGTGCCACTTTAATTCAAAATAGAATTATGTTCAACATTTGTTTTCTGAGCACAGCATCCACTCAGTATTAATTTCATAGTTACCAAGATAAAGGAACAAAAAAAAACCCCACCACTATGTCCTTCTCTAGACTACAAATATTTTTTATTTGTTTACTTTTTACAATTATTAAATTAGGAGCAAGGTAACAATATCCACCTACTACTATCAAACTATGAAACCATAGAAAGAGACTCCACCAGGAAACAGCATATGAAAATGCTCTGAAAAAAAACAGAAGGCTGATAACTAAGATACATAAAATTTTCACTCCTTAGCCTCATATTATACATTTAAAATATAGCTAATCTAGAGCACACTATATACAAAATACTTTGCAAAATCTGAATTATCCTCACCCCACAACAATTTAGTGTAGTTTTGTTTGGTAAACCACTTTCACATCAACTAAGTGCTTCCTCACATAACTTCTGTATTGCCTACACCTTTATGAAATCTAAATACTATCTCTAAATGGTACCAAGTCACTGAAGTCTGAGATGCTCTAGTGACTACACATAACTGTAAATATCACAGTTCAGATCACTGCAAACCCAAAGGATTTGAGGAGGTGACACGAGATTATTTTACTGACACTATACTGTGGCTGGATCCTCTCTGCACCCCACCCTAGTGGAAGTGCCAGCTGCTCCCATGACTTATACTGATGTCCCCACTGACCCAGCTAGAAGAGGGTTCTCTGCTTCTGGCCAGCTCACTCATTGGTTTTTGAGGCAGAAGGGCTACATACCATTGCAATTCCACAGTCCTGTAGAGTCAGAGATTGCACAGTGCTCTCATGTGATTCACAGCCTCCAAGACCACTTGTTCAGCACTAGTGAGGCAATTTAACTATAACAGTTACTTGAAGAAGTTTTTATGTTTAATTAACAGCAAAAAATACACTAAAAAGTTCTCTTGGAAATCTTTCTAAAATGACAGGTGTGTATTAATTATCATGTTCTAAGATTATATTAATTCTATTGCTTCACAGTATCATATTATAGAATCATAGAACAATAAACCCAGCACCCAGTGCCAAGTCCACCACTATGCAATGTTCTTAAATTCCATATCTACAGGTCTTTGAAATATCTCCAGGGACGGTGACTCCAGCACAGGCATTCTTCACTACATAATTTCACTGAAACTGAGAAATCAAACTTGTCCAAGATACAGCACCATAACTAACCACAAGTTTTTCATGAAATGCTGTTTCTCTTGCAATTAACATACCTTTCTCTTTTTCTCTTTTTTCTTTTATTAAGTATTTGATATCAGGTGCTAAAATTATTTTTCATTTAGTACTGTATATAGCATCTCTTTTTTGTTTCTGAAACAATACCGCCAACTCCTGAAATTCAGTAACAGTCTTCTCAACTAACTGAGAACTGGAGAATCTTACAGACTGCAGTTAAGGTGGTCAACAAGCCTAACAATTTATTCAGATCTTGTTTAAAAATTAAATATTTCTTTACAAAGAGATTTTTAAAACTATATGCATAAACACACACAAGAAAAGCAATGATTTATTTATGACCTTCCAATTAACTTTATGCTTTTTTCTCCAAGCCCAGAGTTAATCCTTAATATGGAAGTGACATTTACATTTTCTGCATCTTAAATGTTGAGTGGGAAAAAGTCTAATAAAAAACTGACAAAAAACATGACTGCAAAAGGATTTTCAAAGACCAAGAAAAATTTCATGCAAGACAACCTAATCTGCAGCAAGGACATTATTGTCCTGTTGCTACTTTCTGCAATGCCTATATCCTCATCATCCCTTTGATATCCACAAAGCATGAACTTCAATGAACTGTTTTCATTGGCAAACAACTTTTTAGTTTCTTAGAAAAATACTGAGTTATAATTACCTTTTAATTTCATTCACAGCATTTTCCAACAGCTGCAGCATCCCCTACCTCAGACATCAAGCTACCTCTCTTTCCCTAAAAAAATCCTCAAGAGAGACTGTTTCTATGAAAACAGCTGTGTAAAAATGTAGCTCATGGTCACCTCCAAGACGACTGACCAGTCACCAGGAAGGGCTGAGCTCAGTCCTTCCCAGAGCATGAGCACAACTTTGAGCCTTTCCCCTCTATGCAGCTCTCAGACATGTGTGAAAATGACCAAAACCTTCTTGAATGGCTACAGCTTGAACTGAAAAAATAGTTTCATATACAAAATCTATTAAATCTATTAATACTCAATTTGGAATATCTTCCTTCTTGAACTAAATTTTAACAAGGAAAAACGTGTACATTAGGAACATCATGTAAGTTACCATTTCCTATTATTTTCCAGATATTTGTATTCTCCCTGAACTAGAGCTTCTGAAAACCTCTGAATTGCTAGCTATCCTCAACATTTCAGTAAGAGAAAAGTTTTTTCCCCCATCTTCAAAATGAGTAAGCAACTGACTAAATCTAGCATACCAGTACTTTTTACCTTAAAGTCTGTGTCACGGTTTGAGAGCCCCAAAATCCAATTCCTGAGTCCAAGCCCCCCTCCCACATCTCAGCTCAGTGTGAGATGGGTTTTTCCAGACACCACACAAGACTCAAAATGGGGAGAAGGGATTATATATTACAATGACTGTACAAAATAAATACTACAATACATTACACACACAATCTTAACTATCTCTACCATGATAAAACAGTATTTACAATGGATCAAATCTCTTCTCTCTCCAAATAAAAGTCCAGGAGGGAAGAAGGAAGAGATCCTTTCCACTCTCAGAGCAGCAATGTCTCTAGGGCAGCAGGTTCTCCTCTTTCATGCAGCAGCTGTAGCTGGATCTCTGCCAGTATACACGAGGGGGGTATCCAAGCCCTCTCGGCCCTTCGACTCCAAGTGAGGGTCTTCTCTTCCGTGGGCTGTGTTCACCGGGACAAAGGTCACTTCACCACATCATACCACGAAGCACAGGGGTCTTTGTGATGGTCCCCATCTTCAGGAGATTCAAGCCTCCTTTGCAGAGCTCCCGTGTTCTGTCTCAAAGCAGCGGGGGAGCAAAGCCCTTCTCCGCATTCCTTTGGTTGTCCCGGTTCAGCTCTGGGAAGCCCTGAGCTTTTCAGCTCCTTTCTGCAGTGCTGCAGCACTCCAAGACTCTCCTCAAGTAAGAGCCCATCATCCTCCTCTCTCTAGGAGGTCTCAGAGGGGTTTGGGGAGTTTTGGTTTCAGTTCTTACCCAAACTCTCTCTCTCTCTCTGTAGAGGTTAGTTCTGCTCTCTCTGCTGCTGGCTCTCTTTCTCTTCAGACAACTCTGTGTCTCTCTTCCTTGGCTGCAATGCCTGTTTGCTGCTCCTTATCTTCTGCTGGCTCTCTACCACTGTTTCTCTGGTCAGTGCTGGTCTGCCGCTGCTTTCAGTATCTCTTGCTGCTGCTCACAGTGGAGAAACATCCCCCAGCTCTTAGCTACAAATACTTAGTCCAGCTTAACACTGTTCCAAGTCCCTGCAGCCCCCAGCTGGGGGCTGGGGGAGGCCATAGCCCCCAGTGGGGCTCCAGGCCCCTTCCTCATGGCTTTACAACTTGGCTACTCCCCAGCTACAACTACAAGTACAACAACAACTCTTCTTTTCCGGTCTGGGTGATATGTTTATATTTTGCAGAAGCGCTCATTGGTTCAACCCCAAGGTAACCACCCCCTGGGGGTTTACCATTTTATAACTTCAGGGGGAAAACTGTTTTTCCCCCCACCACAGTCTGCCTTTGCCTTCAGTGGGCATCCATCAGAAGCACACATGGTACTTGCATTTACAATGTAAACGTACAAACACCAACAATACTTTCACTCGCTGTGAAAGCAGAGTACTATTGATATCTCAGAGCTTTTTGGATTTTTTAATTTTTGTAGATTTTAGAAGTAGTTGTGTAGTAAATGTAGATTTTAATGTAGCTGCATTATATCCCTTTTAGTATATATACCTTTTAGTATACTAGTTTACACATACGCAACCCTATCACTCCATTTCATATCAATTCCTCTAAATTCTGTTAGCGTGTTTAGTTTTCTCTTCAAGGTAGAATTGTAGAATTGTCCACAAATGGACAATTTCACAGGCATAAGCACAAAGTTACATTTCCCAAAGATAATTATAAATCCTTTTCCAGAACAATGTTAACTCTGATTTTCCTTCCACCTCTTCTAATGTACCAGTTTACATTTTCCCTGGGACAGGTCAGACATACCCTCCAATAAATGGATAATTCTTCTATTGCCATCCTGAAACAATGCAGGGATAACCACACAGCCCCTTTGACATTTCTCTATCATCAAGTGAAAGGCCGCACTCATTCACAAGTGGGATGTAGTTTATAATATACCTGGAGGTACTCTATAGGTTCTCCAAGAAAACTGAATACTGTAAATATTGATTGAGAACTCACCGACAGCTTTTCTAGAATAAAAATGTTTAAAATGTTCAGCAGTCAAAAAACAGATGTGCAGAGCTGCTGACTGACTGGTTTGTTTTGTATTCTTTCCGAATTTGAACCCTCTGAGCTTATCAGCAGAATCAGCTATGTAACGCTATTGAAAGCATCCTGTTTACATGCAGAAAAATGGGCTGTCGTCACCTTAATCTTTCTTTGAAGTACTCAGAAAAAAGGATTTAACTCTAACTTACTGCCCAGAGTGGTTATGGACTCACCACCCCTGGGGGTGTATAAGATCGGGCAGGATGGAGCTCTGAGTAACTTGATCTAGTGGAACATTTCGTGCCTACTAAAGGGGTGTTGGAACTAGATGATCTTTAAGACCCATTCCAACCCAAACCATTTGTCGTGGTTTGAATCTTGTTTTCCCCCAGAGGCTAGATTAAGTGGTAGACCCCAAGGGGTGGAAACCCCTGGAAGTTTTGGAGTTCTGTCCAATGGGTGCTCCTGCAGAAATGTAAACATATCACAATCTCACCGGAAGAGATGAGTTGTAGTTTGGTTGTTGTTGAAGAGCCATGTTGTGAGCCACGAGGAAGGGGCTCTGAGCCCCTTGGGCCCTCTGGGGCCTCCCAGCCCCTGGTTGGGGGCTGCAGGGACCTGGAACAGCATAAAGCTGGGCTAGGTGCCTGTGGTTATGCCAGGAGATGTTTTCTCCATGGGGGCAGAGCAGTAGCCGGCACTGACCAGAGAAACGGTGGCAGAGAGCCAGGAGAGATAACACCTGAACTGAAGGAGCAACAGAAGCAACATGCAGCACCAGAGAAAGGACTCCTGGAAGGAGAGCCAGGAAGAAGAGAGAGACAGCAGCCTGAGAGACAGAGTTCTGGGGGTAAGACTGTACCAACCCCCCAAAAACTCCTTTGAGATCCCTCTGAGAAAAGAGGGAGATGGACTCCTATTTAGGAGAAGAGTTTTAGACATGCAGCACCGGAGAGAGAGAGGAGCTGAGAAGCTCAGAGCGTCCTGGAGCTGGACCGGGACGGCCAGAGGAATGCGGGGGGAGTTGACCTTGGCTCCCCCCCCCCTTGCACTGCTGCCACGGTGGCAGCCTGAGAGACAGGGCACAGAGGCCCTGCAAGGAGCTGAGTCTCCTGGAGATACCAGACCGTCACGAAGACCCCCCTGTGTCTTCGTGATATGACGTGGTGATACGACCTTGTCTGGGGTTACGAAGCCCACGGAAGACCCCTCGGTTGGAGGCGATGGGGCCGAGAGAGAGAAGCTTGAATACCTCCCTCGTGGATGCTGGCAGAAAGCCAGCCAAAGCTGCTGCATCAATGTGAAGAAGACAGACTGCTGCCTCAGAAGATGCTGCTGTTCAGAGACTGAAAGGGATCTGTCCTTCTTTCCCTCCCGGACTTTTATTTGGAGGGGAGAAGAGATCTGGTCCACTGTAAATACTATATGTCATGGTAGAGATAGCTGTGATCATGTGTAAAATGTGATATGGTATTTATTTGTACAGTCATTGTAATATATTTCCCTTTCCCCCACTTTGAGTCTGGTGTGTTTTGTCTGGAAAAACCCATCTCACATTAGGTTGAGATGTGGGAGGGGGATGGAGCTAGGGAATTGGATTTTGGGGTTATCTCAAACCATGACACCATTCTATAAAATTTGATGTTAAATTTAGTTGCAAAATACTATTCTAAGATTAATTCAAATTTTAAACTCCATTCGCTATTTGGATTCTGGAGAAGAAGCTAAGGCAGTTTTGCAAGCGAAAAGGAAACATTTGCCTATGCAAAGCCAAAAACACCCATTTTAAAAAAGGAGCAGGACTTCAGTGGTGACATGACAAACAACGTATCACTTAGAAGTAAATGAAAGCATTAATCATCAGATTTCAGAAAAGTAAGAAGCCCTCTTCTGGTACTGGAACTTAATTAATGTTTAAGATATTGCTTGGATTCCACTTCCAGTTTTCAAAGAAGACTACAAAATGAGTTGATTTAAAAATAAAATAATTAAAAGAGAAAAAATATTCCACCACACATCTCCCAAACACTGACATGAACTTAACAGCATAAAATTGAGTACAATCAAAACCTGCCGTGTATATGGGATAGGAAGAGGGCTATTGTAGTGGTTGACCCTGGCTGGATGCCAGACACCCACCAAAGTTGCTCTATCATCCTGTTCTCAGATAGACAGGGGAGACAAAATATAACAAAGGTTCATGAATTGAGATATGTTCTGGGAGAAATCACTCATCAAATACTGTCATGGGCAAAGTAGACTCAAATTGGAGATATTAACTGAATTTATTACTAACAAAATCAAAGTAGGATAATGAGAAGTAAAATAAATCTTAAAAATAACCCCTTCCCCCCACTCCTCTCTCCTTCACAGGCTCTACCTCCTCCCCCACCAGTGGCTCAGGGAAACAGGGAATGGGTGTTACCGGTCAGTTCATCACAGTTCATCACACGTTCCTGCCACTGCTCAGGGAGAAGAGTCCCTCCCACAGAAGACAGCCCTTCACAAACTTCTCCAACAGGACTCCATCCCACAGGGTGCAGTCCTTCAGGCACAGGCTGTTCCAGTGCGGGTCCCTCGCAGGGTCACAAGTCCTACCAGGAAAACTTGCTCCAGCAGAGGTTTTCCAGATGTTCACAGCCTCTTTTCAGGTAACCACCTGCTCCAGTGGGGGAGCTCCTCCATGGGCTGCAGGTGGATCTCTGCACCCCTGTGGTCCTCCATGGGCTGCAGGGGCACAGCTGCCTCACCATGGTCTGCACCACAGGCTGCAGGGGAATCTCTGCTCTAGCACCTGGAGCGCTCCTCCACCTCCTTCTCCTCTGACCTTAGTGTCTGCAGAGTTGTTTTTCTTGCGTATTCTCATTCCTCTCTTCTCTGGCTGCAATTACATCTGTGCAATAACTTTTTTTCTTTCTTAAATTTCTTATCACAGAGGTGTTATTTTTATTCCTGATTGGCTCTGTCTTGGCCAGCAGCATGTCTGTCCTGGAGCCGGTTGGCATTGGCTCTGACTGACATGGGAGAAGCTTCTGGCAGCTTCTCATAGAAGCTCCCCTGCTACCAAGACCTGGCCACGCAAACCCAATACAGCTGTCCAGATCAGGAAAGGTTAATGTCTTTCAGCTTTTTAATCAGTATTGAAAGTGGTGCAAATCTCAACTTGCCTCGCTTTTTTTCTCTCCTCTAAACACTGGCACATGATAGAGTTGCCTGTTGTTCCCCACTGTACCAAGCAACAAGTACAGTCAAATCCAGAGCATCTCACAACTATGGGGGCAACAAGGCAATCCCTTGGACCATAACAATTCTGCAGGCTTCATGTCATATCTTTTTCCATAGCAGCCTCTTTCACTCAAAACTGAACATCACATCTAAGGTTTCCAGTATTAGCTGCTGCAACAGAGGTGGTGCAGGCCAGGATTCAAAAAAATCTTTGCAGAACTGAATAAGCCAAGTGTTGCTCACATAATACTTTTATGTAAACATACAGTCAAACCAAGCCTTCTGGAAACCTATTTAACAGACACTGGGGAAACTCACAGAAAGCATTCACCTAGCTCTGGAGCATATTTTATAGTCTTAGGATTCCAGACTTACTCTGATTTCTAGTGTCACTGCAGCCCATGCAGTACACACACACACAGCCCAGTGCAAGACTGTTTTCCCTAATAAAAATAAACAAAACAAAACAAACAAACGAAACCAAAAACCACAAAAGAAAACCACATTCCAGTACTGAAATGCTATATAGGCTTCATAAGCTTATTGATCAGTGCTTTGTTTACTACCAGTAATGACAGCAGGACCACCTGGTTTCTGCCATTCACCTAATACCACTCATGCAATCAAACTGTCCCAGGCAGCATGTACAGAGCATGTCACCTCTTACAGCTTCTCTACAGTAAATCATCCAAACTGAGCCCATCAACTCCAAGATTAGCTGCATGGGAGTTCATTTTATTCCTCTAGGAACCTCTAATCCAGAATGTTCGTGGAAGAATGCCTTAAGTCACTCAAAGACAGTGCCACTAACACAACCACTATAGATACATTTTGCATAGAAAATTCAATACCTGCTCTAGACACCTATAGCAGATATTTATATACATAAATTACATACATACACACGTATTTTTAAAGTAAAACACTGCTATTTTGAACTTTTCTGAGAGCAACAGCTCCCTTGAGCAAATATTGCAGACTACTTTCACTACTTAAGACTTCACATGCAGGAACACAAACTTTCATTGCAGCATTATCATACAATACCTTTTATCCTATCTCTGAGAAAGACAGGGAAAAATATATGAATTAAATAATAAAAATAATAAATCAGCATTAAAGTCCTGGAAAATGCCTTCAAAATAAAAACAACAACAACAAAACCCAACAAAAACCAGAGAGCATGGGCATGCAAAGAAAAAGAAAAAAACCACACTTCAGATGCATTTGTAACACAAGACTTTCCTTAATGTTTCAGACACCATTAAAGAGATGCCTTGATGAAATAGCGAAGGAATTTATTTCTGATATTTAGATATAGATATAGATATAGATAGGTGATGATCATGTGTGTATCTATGACAAGGTAGGAGAGTTACAACAGGTGAAAAATAACATAAAAATTCCTTGGTTCTTATAAATCTCTTCACTGTGAGAGCAATACAAAATCAGATCTAGTGTGCACATATAGCCTTACCTTTTCTTTCTATAATTAACTAGTGATGCTTTTAAAATATGCCTAAGGCACTGCAAGATGACTCTGCTTCACCCAAAAGAGTAACTGTGACTCTCCTCCACGCAGCCCCTCAGCACATTAAGAAGAAAACTAGCAAGTTAGGGTTCAGGGAGCTCTATGTTATTTTTGAAACATCAAACAAAAATAATAGAAACAAAACATTCATAGTGAAGTCTAATTATTTTTAATAAATTTTCTGGTTAGTAAATGCCGGATCTAGTGAAGTTTCTCATTTACTATGGCTCTGAGCAAAGTTAAAGTTGCAGTGCTGTCAGAGAGAGAAAGGGAAAAAACATAGAGAAAGTACATCCTACTCTCCTTTATCTCCCAGCAAAATACAATCTAACTATCCTCAGATATAAAAACAACTAAGTCACCTATGAAGATCCAGACTTCATTTTTAAAACTGCATTAGTTTTATAGAATTCTGACCTGTTCTATGTGGCCATCCAAAATCTTGCCAATGATCCTTTCAACACAACCTTCAATAAACGCGGTCAGCAAATAAATATCCAATAAACAGCAGTTTAAACAGCAGTCAGCTTAACCTTTCCCCTGTCTTTAAAAAATGCCAGACTGTTCAGTGTTTGCTCAAGACTCTTCTTTTACCAACAGTCAATTTGAATGAGCCGGTGCAAGTACACTGTTCATCCCCTCCTGAGAGGAGGATGCATTTATGTGAAACATGAGGAGAATGCCTAATGCTGAAACATACTCTCTGCATCCTCAATGAGATTTTATTACAGGGCTCTCTTTCTTCTCCCTGGTGTGTGTCAGCACGCCTGCAACCATTCTACTTCTTTTATGGTCAGACACTATCTGTACACTTGTATTTGCGTTTGGTATACACACACTCACTATCTATCACACGGGCTTTATGACCCCATTGGGGCTACTCAAAAAATAAATAAACCTGCTACTCCAAGTGATAGTATGCAATACTGACATGAAAAATATTCTGCTAATATTCCATACAGTTAACTGTGGCTACTAACAACCAGATTTAAGAACTATTTTGGCTTCCAAAAGCATTAAGGGTTTGAATTTTCAAATATATCCTAAAGGTAAGTCTATTTTATAAACTAGCTCTGTGATCCTCAGAGAAAACTTTGGCAGTTCAATTAAAGTACAAACAAGTTTTTAATTAAAAATAGTTATTTTGTCTATTGTATCAGAGCTCCATGTGATAAAAATTCACAATTTCTGAATTTGTCAACAAAACATTACAGGTTAAAATCTCTATTAAAAAATCCACAAATGAACAAGGAAAGAAAACAAAACAAAACAAATCAAAAACTACAACACCATAACCAACTTCCTAGAGTCTGCAACTCTTTAAAGAACATTACTAATGCAACTGTCATTTTTTGTTAAAGAAATATGACTTATTAAAAGAATGGCATTTACCAAGATCTTTGAGTATCTTGGGCTGTGACAACTAGATTTAACCAGCTTTGATAAATAATAAAAGAGCCTGGCAAACACTCAGTTTTTCTAGTCCTCCACCTACATTGTTCTACAGTTCCTATCAATACATTATTTATATTTCAGGAGCATTCTCCATGAGGTAATCACCTTCTGCAACAGTAGGAAAGAAGTCTCTGTTGCAAAGATCCTTCATTTCAAGAGAGCAAGGAAGTAAAAAGTTATTTTAAAAATTCAGTTTCCTAGTCATAATAAAAATGCATGTTACAAGTAATAGGACAGAGAAGTTGCCATTTTAAGTGAATATCTCTTTGGAATATTGAGTTAGAGAAAAACGCTATCTATGGCAATACCTTTCACTATTGTCTTTGATAAAATAATAAAAGTTCAATAAAATGAAGCCTTAAAAACATAAATTATCTTGATGGCTTCTGTATCTTCCTTGCTTTTCCCATTTATTTGTTTCTCTTTATTCTTTTCACTATATTGTTAATATGCCCTCAACTTAACACTGTATTTCTCATTCTGTCACTATGTCCTTACTAAAACACTGTCTCTTTAACACCACTTATGCTGCAGGACTGATCTCAGGAATTTTCAGGGGTGTTTGACTATTTGCTTAGGGGCAGGGAGGAGGGGGGATATATCACATATCTCCACTCACTGTCCTGGATTGATCATCCCCATCATTCAGCCCTACAGAGCAGGGTTTCCCCCTAACGTAACCCCACAAAACAGAGCAGGAGTTTCAGAAAGTTCTTGCGCTGCTGGAAACTACATTTTCTTAATAGTTGCAATACAACAGGGCATGTTGTGTTATCTTGAAAGTCATCAGGGGCTTTAGAGGCTGATACGCCCAACTGACAGTACCCCCAGTGTGACAAAATGATTTTGTTTAAATTCAAGTTTCTCAAGCAAGACTTGGTAATTTTAAAAGACTAGGAAGACACACAACTCCAACCAAATCTGTTATTGCAAGCATTCAGCAGTGAAGTAAGATGATAAAAACAAAATATTATGGAAATTTTTTCAGAGTCTTCTTATTCTATCTACTGTTGTTGATGCCATGCCATTGTCTATTTCTCCTTTTAGTGGAGAAAAGGAGATGACATCATGTAAAGATGTCAATCTACCTTTTTTGGAATAAAGACAAGGAAGAACGTCTTATCTTTCTGTTTAGTGCTCAATGCAATGTGCAGAGGAAGACAAGTACACAGTAACTGTATTAAAGAAAAACTGTTAACTTGAGAACATAATTTTGGAAACTTAAGCTATGGTAAAGTAATACTCTCCAGAGAATTATATTCACTGTAAATTACAGACATAAATATTATATTTTCAAATTGAGAGACAGAGTAATAATCTATCAGCTATTCTTGCATGAAACAAGATTTAATTTTTCTGTATCCTGGCTTCATCCCGAGTTTTTAAGCAATGCATGCTGATGTTGGCAAAGGTTCGTATTAGTTTAATTACTTATACCTAAGATAGTCACATGCATAAGTGTTTGCTGAACCAGTCCTCCAGCAGTTTCATTTGGTATCTTTTTTTCTCCCCTGTTTTGTTGATTGCAGTTGATACTTGCAATGAAGAATTAAAATATTTTTCTTCTGCACAGGCAGAATTGCTGATTCCATGTGCACTGTACCTTCATACTCTTTTAAGGAAATGCCCACATGTGGGGAAGCAGAACACCGAGGGCTTTCTAGGTAGCAGAGAAACTTTCCAATTTTTGCTCATTCAACATTTAATCTCCTATTAATGATTTTCAGTACCGGACAGTTCCATATTTGTTTCTATGCAACACAGACTGCAGCCAGGTAATTATTGCTTCTTCAAATAGGTGGGAGTTGTGTTTTTTCTGTTAACGAAGTTTAGGTGAAAGTTTAAGGCATCCATTTATCAAACACCCTGTCCCTCCAAATCAACAGGAGAAAGAAAAACAAAAACAAACAAACACACACCCCAAACACCAACAAAATAAGAAAAATGATGAAAATAAATAAACAAAAACATAACAGGCAATAAAAATATTCCCTTCTTCTCTATCTGTAATAGAAGGCAAGTGGACTGAAGAACATATATTCCACCTGATGGCAATTAGATATGCTGAAGACTGCAATACAACTTAATTAACATTACAGATACGAGATAATGGGTAAGAGGGACAAATCTAAGAGCTGAAATGTCAACTCTCTGGTAGTTCAATATTTGATTTGTTCATTTTTATTCTTAGCTAAGAGCTGACCCTCTTTCTAGCATGTCCCTTGCTGAGTAATTCTAGGAAAAGTACTTTGTGTTTTGTAATCAGATCAAGATTTTTTTTATTTTGCCTACTCTTTTTAACCGGTTCACCTTTAGTCACAACCAACAGAGAGGTGCAATAAGGAGGCAATATTCAGAGATAGAGACTGGAAGCACCACTCGTGCACAATCCAGGAGTTATTCTCATATGCCAAGCTCCATTTACCCCATTTGAACCGAGTTAAAACTTTAAGTCCTCTTTTTTGCTATTAACTCTCAAATGGAAGTATAACAGGGATTAAATCACTTCAGGACTCTCATTCTCTGGCACACAGCTGTGCTTGCTCTCTGCAAAAGGCCCCAGCCATGTCCCAGTTTCATTCCAGGTCACATAACAACCCATGCACCAACAGTTACGTGAATAATATTGTATTTCCCTATTTTTACCAACCAGTGATTCCACACAACACAGCAGTAGCTGCATGCTTGTCTGCAGAAACTCAAAAGATGATGCTGACTGCCTAGAGTCGCCCCCCAGTGAACAAGAAAATAAACTCAACTTCAAGAATAAATGTACTGATGGTTCATAAGAAACCTTGACAACGGATATAGCTAGCAACAGGGAGGGGGAGAAAAAACCAACTAATTCTCATGCTGCAGAGGAATACCCCAAAATATCAATTGTATGCAGAGATTTTAAATTAGAAGATCACCAAATCAGTGCTTAACTGAGTGTGTGCTCTTACCACATGCAAACAGAAAGGACTGACACAAAGACTTTTCTGAGGAGATGATCTTAGAAGACACTTCTTTAAAAGGTAAAACAAAGTACAACTCAAAATAGCGGAGAAAACTAAGCTCACAACTTTATTAGCCTAAATTAATCTGATTAATTCTAATACAACCAATAAAGGTTCTTTATCTAGGGATATACATCTACTTAAGTCTGATTTAGTATAAGGTGATTGAAAACACGAAGACGACACTGGGTGACAGCACAAAGCAAAGCAAAAGGAAGAATTGCACAGCGACATTTGCAGCTCTGTTTGTGATTTTAAGAACCAGAAATTAAAAAAAAAAATAACTTGGTCTCTAAAATCCTACTGAATTTCAACAGCACTGAGATATCTTACTCTCTTAAATACCACAGATTTTAACTTTCAAGTGCTTTTTCCTAACAATAAATAGGGCTAGACAGAAAGTCGCTCCACCACTGAATACCTATCCAAATGACACATCTTTGGAAGCATTGTCATTCCTCAAGAAAATAATGCATTCACTCTCTTTCTTCACTTTACCCAAGGTAAGAGTCCAATAGAGGTGAGAAGCTGGGTGTAAGTAGTTACAAATCAACTGAAAAGCAAGAGATATGACAGACTTGTTTCCTATATTCCTGATTCATAAAGATGCCAGCAGTGGAGCTACAATAACTCACACAAGTCAGGATTTTCCAGTTTACTGTTGAGTATTCAGAAACTTGGCTCTTCTCCCTCCAGCCATTTGATGGGGTTTTTTATTGCTTTTTGGGGTTTGGTTGTTGGGGTTTGGTTGTTGGGGTTTTTTAACTTTTTTTTTAATTGCATACATACTTTACATAGAACAATGTAACCTTTCTTTATTTCTAACTCAAGTTTTTCTGGTGTTCCGTCTCTCTGGAGAAAAGCCTAACAATGTCAGGTTTTGGAGCCTGAAATAACAAAATAACAGTCAAAATTTAACAAAAAAAACATTTTTATGGAAGTCCCACTTGGGAGGATAGGGGGGTTGGGAGGGGTGAGGACACTCAAAGGGATTTATGCACAAAGACTTTTTAACATCCATCTTATATTTAATGTTAGAAGTTCGTTACCACCCTAGACTAGCAGCTTACCTGTACATCAGTAGTAATACAGAATGGGAGACAGGATTTCCAAGCTCATCATCGTTATCTTGCCAGACCACTATATCCTAGCTATCTTTGAAAAGGAAGGGCGAGTAAATAAGACACAACTAAGCCTCTGGCTTACATTAAACACTCCAAGTGAATCCATCTGCCAATATGCATACTGGAAATCTAATCAATAGCAGGTTTTGCATGTTTGCACAGCTGTTATAGACAGATGCTCTTATCACTGTTATTTTATCCATACTTTTTAATAAAGTGGATGACTCTTAAATCGTTGCCTTCTTCCTCCTCTTCCAACCTGGTTCGCTGATTTTCACTTATTTGCATTTCTCTTCACCTTTAGTTTCCTTCTTTATTTAACAGCCTTCTCCACTACTTCCACTAGCCTTTCCAACCTCTCCTTTAGCCATGTGATTTCTCCTTTTCCATCTTTGTGGTTTACTTATACTTCACTCTCTGCCAAATTGACTTTTTTGTCTTTCCCTTTCCCTGCTGTTCATAAGAATCAGATTCATAGAATACCTCAAGTTGGAAGGGACCCATAATGATCAAGTCCAACTCCCTGCTCCTTGCAGGACAACGTAATACTAAACCATATTATTTATAGTGTTGTCCAAACACTCCCTGAACTCCAACAGGCTTGGTGCTGTGACCATTTCCCTAAAATATGGAATACTTCGTGAATTTGCATGCCATTCTTGCACAGGGGCTGTGCTAATTATTTCTGCATTGTAGCATATGTGCTGCTGAAGTGAACACAACTGGATGTCTGTTGGATGTCTCCTGTCCCTTTCCAATAGCCCCAAATTAGCAGACCAGTTCAGATGACAGCAGCATTCTCACGAGGGGAAGCGGAAAGGCAGGTACTGATCCCTTCACTCTCGTGACCAGTGACGGGACTTGAAGGAATGGTCTAAAGCTGAGTCAGGGGAGGTTTAGGCTGGATATCAGGAAAAGGTTTTTCACCCAAAGGGTAGTTGAGCACTGAAACAGGCTCCCCAGGGAGGGACAAAATCACAGCCCCAAGTCTGTTTAAGGACAGCGCTCTCAGGCACATAGTGTGATTCTTGGGGTGTCCAGCACAGGGTTAGGAGTTGGACTCAATGACACAGATGGGTCCCTTCCAACTCAGCATATTCTAGGATTCTATGACTGTAGGCTCACAGTTAATGCTCTGAACACCAAGTCATTCACAGGTGAAACACAGTAGCATAAAATTTCTTCTTGTGGAAAATTACATTTCCTCTAATTAAAGAAGAGCCTAAGGACTGCTGTACCATGACCGCTGTACCACTGTACACTATCTCAATGCCGAACACACCAACTTCCTATTAGCAATCCTTCTTCCTATAAATGACATACAAGTATCTCATCTTGAGAATTAACCCACCCTAGCCCAGGCCCCAGCAGGGTTATAGTGCAGCAGCTCCCCCAGAGGCTTCAGAGGCGGTGGATTAATGGATGGTTACTGTCCACTTCAAAGTACAGAAGGCTGGTCTCACTTACCTTCAATAGGGTATTTATTACATTATTCTTGGATTCAAAAATGTGGGACAGAAAGATGATGTGGAACATTACCAGCTTTTTTGAGAGCCCATTTCATTGGTTAACTGTACTCACAGCTGTGAAGCTCTTTTCAATATTCAGCTTAATTATGTCTCTGCTGACGCTTAAAGACCATTTCTTCTTATAATGCTTATCATGGTCAGCTATCTAAATGTGTTTATTTTGCAGAACATGAATAAGTGATGCATCTAATCACAATGCAAGTGTTATGCAGCTTTACAACATTTTTGTTGTCTGGCATAATAAGCAAGCTCAGAATAGGCCCTTGTCTGTTGGCACTGTCGCTCTGTCAGAGAATTTCCATTCATTTAGTAGCTCCAGGCTGGCAGCTAAAGCAATCATTAGTGGCCAAAAAGCATCCATCCACCAAAGCCACAGACCTTCATTCAGGCATAGACAGTTCAAAGTACAATCAAGCTCTCCTGCTAAAAAATTCTGGGTTTCAAGACAAAGATCTGTAGAGAAACTGAATACCTGAAAAGTAAAATCAGAAGAAATGGGAACTCCTACAGTTGGCCTGTCATTAGCAACAGGTCGATAAGAAATGGGCTGATGGCAGACCAGCACACAGTTACCTCTCCCCACAGCATGCAAAACCATCCCTGCTACTAAGAAAATAGTTTTGCACTCATATTTGCAACTGCCAAAACCAAGTATGAACTCCTTTTCTTTTCTGATGCTAAAATGCTATTAATTAAAATTAGTAAAAATATCTTCTCTCCAGAGAGGAAAGGAAGAGCACTTTCTCAAGTGGAGTATTTTCTGAAATACTCCATGGTTCATACTACCCCAACACTGGGCAACCAGGTTTGCTCCCTTCTGAGCACAGAATCTTGAGAAATATTTCCCCCACACCTTCCTGAGAAGACAGCCTGCTCTCTGGCTGTTTGAGCTGAGAGAAGCTTTCTCCCGTTAGGATGAAACTCTGCAATGGCCAACCTCTAATTTTCTACTTATCATTCAATAACATAAGAAAAGTGTATACATGGTCTCTGCAAGAGGCTGAAGGAAAATCAACTTCTTTTCTTGCCTCCTGGTGAGTCACAGCACTGCTAGAGATGTAAACCAATAAGTATTTCTTTTATTTAATCCACATTTTCTCCACATTTTCCTCCAGGTTATGGATCCTTTGGAAGTCCCTGAGCAATATCAGTTCTTCTCCTGCCCTCACTGCTACAGTGTTGTACAGTAACAGAGAATTTGCCTAGTCTTCATTAAAATAGAAACTGCCAACTGACAGAAAATCAACAGCCTTTGGTACCTACAGTGGACTCAGGCAAAACAAAATGGGAGCTTAAAGTGCTACTGAAATGTATGGAGTGGGGGGGGAATATATCAAAAAGTAGGGAACGGGAGATAAATACAAACATTTACGTTACTATGAAGGCTGTGTAATTAAAAGTGCAGTTAAACAGGAAGTCCATTAAGAAGAGAATAATTCAGAAGAAGACACATTTGAGTACAAAATATAATTAATTCAAACAGGAAATAAGAATTAAAAGTAATTATTTTGTTTTGCAAAGGTAGAATAAATGCAGCTGAACACACTGTTCAGTGCCTTGTGCCTTGTGTTCTTTTGTTTGTGGTTTTGGGGGGTTTTTTTGGTTTTGTTTTTTTGTTTTGGTTGGTTTTGTTGTTGTTTTTTTTTTTAATTTTCACTAGTAGATCTTCACACCTCCCATGTCCTCTCAAATCAATCAAAAATAGTAATTAAAAAAGTTCCACTTCAGCATCCCAATATGCCTGTGGGTAACACCACATATAACGTCATGGAAATAGTTAGCAGGAAAAAAAGCCTGCTATCAAATAATTGATCACTGCTCAAAGCACGTACACTCAGGACCTAGGTCCTGCTTCCTACAGGACAGAGACTTTCAGTAAAAGCCATTCTGCCATAAACATAATCCACCGATTGATTTTAAAGACTGGTTAAAAGCTATTGCCTGTGACAGATCAGGTAAGACAAATGATCTGTATTCAGGGACTAAGAAAACTGCATTTCTACTTGAAATCTTTTGACCTCGGTCGCACAGGTGTTCCCAGCAGAGCTCCAGCAATGAATACTGAAGTACTATTTCTCCTCCCTCTGTCAAAGTCTGCATATGAGCTCCTGCACATGCCTCCCTCTCTCACGCTTAGTAAGGGAAAAAGACCTGCCCAGACCTCAGTAACAACCTCCAAAATGTCTACTAAGAGGGCACGAGAAAAAAGACATAACAACAGAAGTAGATTTGGTAGTCTTTGAGAAGCAGATGAGGTAGTAGTGAGTAGTAGTGCTATTTTAAATAGTGTGCAGAAGTCAGAAGATGACAAAGAGAAAAATATGCTAAAAAAAAATCTTAAAATGTCAAGTGTCTTGCTGCAAACTGGATTATATAGGACATGGGGCAAAAGAGCAGCACCAGCATAGGGGTTTAAAATGCAGCAGCAGCAGCTGCTCATGAACAGGAGCAGCGATAATGTTCACCAACTCCATATACACCTCAGAATTACCTCTTCAGATCCAGCAACACTTCCTGCATAAGTCTCATACCAACACAGTCCCAGTTCCAGGGACTCTGCATTTCATTTTCACTGCAGCATAGTACACCAGAACATGCCATAGTGTTTGTTTTGTTTTTAAATCTGGTCAAAAGATACTATACATGCAGAGCATCTTCTAAAGAGAGCTGCTTCAGCATCAACAGTACAGTAATAAACAGCTGGATCTACAAGATTTATAAACCTTGGAAATAATTTTATTACATATTACTTTACACTAGATGCCCATTGTAAGCCAATTTTCTTCCAGTAATGCTTTTGAAGACAGTTTACTTGTCTTTCAGAACTCCTATTAATCTTTTAAAAGAGAAAAATAAGCCAAATCTGTCCATATATAGTAAAAAATATTTCTGCAGTTCACTATATTTTTAATTCACTTTGAGGTCTGCACCACTGTGAATTCACTTTCATGATCATTTACACAATTAGGTTTACAGCAGAACACACAGGCTAAGCTTCCACAGAAACTGAATTTAAAACTTAATTACTAATATACATTTTCCATCAAAACCTGAAATATAAAATGGTTCACAGTTGGATCAAGGAAGTTAACAGATAATATACTTATCTAGTCCAGAACAGAGCAAAGGAGTTAGCATCCTGGGTAGCAAAGTTGAAGCACTAAAGCCCAAAAATCAGAGTAACTCCGAAGAACAGAACATTTGGAGAGTGCTGGTGCTCTGCCAGTCACATCATGAAGAGAGGAAGGTAAAATTCATTAAATAAATTATTCATTAGTATTTAACAATTCGGCACTGGATACAATATTTATTCTTTTGGCTAAAGAACAGTGCTATGAATCCATCCACTTGTAACTTCACTGCTGAAAAAGTTAATGCCATTTATTGACAGGTTAATTTATAATACCACCTTAATTAAAAAAAAGATTATCTTATCACTTTCTGCCTGAAATAAAACTGCACCTGATTGGGAATACTGTACCCACAGGCTAATGAATGATTTCAAGCAATTCAGTGTCCAATTAACACCAGCATCTGGTTTGGGGATTTTTTTATCTCTATCAAAGCATTTGCCCTACATTAATTACACTTCCAGTTAGTTGCAACAGCAAGTTTAAATCTTTATGTTATTCTTCAAGCAAAAGTAAAAACAATAAAATGGTCAGGACCTGGAATTCACATAACCAGAAGCAAAATTCCAATCACTTGTAGGCATGCAAAACAAGGCATGAAACTTCTCCCAGCTTGATTTCAACAGTTAACATCAACAGAACACTAACTGAAGAAATGGATAGGAGTCCCCTATGTCAAAGACACTGGAAGAGTGACCCATCTGCTTCCACCTGAAGAATCCTGTCTGAAGCCAGCTTCACGATGAACCAAACTTTGCTTGGACAAGAAGGTGGTTTCTTGAGCTTTTAAACTGATCTTTGCCATTAAAAAAAGCAATTGAATAATTCACTGATTTTCAAGATTTAGTGCAGCTGGAAGATCTGCAACAGGGGAACTTGACGTGTGTGGAGGAAGTATCCTTTGACTCATTATGATCTCAGAGCATGTGAGATTGATTGGACCGGCATTCACCTCCTGCCCCCTTAACACTGGATTTAGATAAGTCAAGCATGATTTCTGAAATACAATACATTTTTTCCCATAGAATGTTCATCACTAACTCTACTAACTCTCCAGCACCATAACTGTACAACCAATATAAAAAAGAAATGAGAGGAAGTATTAAGTCGAAACCTGGCTTGGTGCTTTAATACTATAAGCATGGGTAGTCTTAAGAGTATCTTACTGACATATTGTATGCAATCTCTGTTATTCCTTAGGAAAGGTATAGCGCTATTTCTTTAAGGCATTCTTGCAATGGCATCACACAAGAGATGTTAACTTGGTGTATATATATATATATATATATAACTTGGTCATTTGCATATGCAACAACTATTCATTTCTGACAGTGATTGATTCAGCAGTGGGGTTAAGCTCTGTAGTTGCCAGTATTTTTTTCATCAGTCCTGGACTCACAACATTCACTGAATAAATTATTAAAGAAACTAGGAAAACAAATAACAAACAAACAAGCAAACAAAAGACAAAAAGCCAAGTACCATCTTTGCCGTGGAACTGTGTGATACTATACTATATCTTTTCCCCTTGAGTGTCACTACCAGCACTAATTTGAATCCAAATATTAGAAAGCTTCACAAGAAGGGTTCAATAACTGTACATATGCTCCTAGCTGAAAATCTATAGAGGAAAAAAAGCCAATAAAATCATACTTTTGCTTCTCATGAATGCTCAATTTTAATTAAATATCATCACTCCAACTAGATCACATTTCATCATTCTTTCAGAAGCAAAGCAGAAAATCTATGCTTCTGCCTCCTTTGAAGAGAGTTTTTATCATGTTTCCAAGTTCCCTCTGCCTTTTACTTACAACAAAGATTTCCTACACTTCCCTACAAACTGAAGCAATTTTATCCCACCCAAGTAGCAGTTCCACACAACTGTTGCCAAGCCAATAAATTAACAGACTCCGAGGTGATCACGCAAGCTAATTCTTTTTTGGCTGTTTTAGCTCAAATCGACAGACAGCAGTCCCCTCTCATACCTGAAGCTCAAACTCGGCTTCTGGTCTCTATTATTGTGTCATTGCCAACCAAACAGTTTTAATACAAAGAAACAATGTAACAAGCCTCTTTTTAACGCTTGGGTCCCCAAGACGATCAAAACTGATCTTTTCCCCTTGCTGAGAGAGGTCTGCCGTGCAGATTTAAAGGCTTGGGATTCACATTCTGCCAACACTGTACGTAGAAGAAATTCAGAGTTCCAAACTACTTTTCAGAAGGAATAAAATACGAAAGGGTGGGTTGTTTTTTAAGTTAGCATTTTGAAAGTGAATCCAATTCTCTGTCGAAAGAGACCTTTAAGATACATGGGTTAAAGCCAGATTGTATGTATCATGAGCAGATGCATGCAACCTTCTGCTTCTCCTTACCCCAAAGGAGCTCCTAATCCAACATACTTTCACTGTCTCGCACCTCTCTTCCTGCCATAATTATCTCCCTCTGCCCCATGGACCAAATCTGCATGCTCTTTCTTGAGTTGTGCAGTCTATTCTTTCCCACCCAGTTCTGTTTCCAATACCCTTCCCTCCTGCACTGTGTGCAGGTCTTTTAGCACAAGCAAGAAATAACTGAAAGAACAAATAAATGCAATGTAACATTTTTCTCCTTGTACTGTAACTAAAGAAAGGAAATCTTTACTGCAGTTAATGCCCTGTTAAGGACAGCTGCAGAGACTAAACGTTGTCAGAAAGATGGTGATTGCCAAAATAAGGTACCAGCATAAACCAACTGCTATGCCAGCTATTCCTAGCCTTGGGTATGTACCTCCTCTCACAGAGATGAAGATCACTTTTCCAATACCTTAATGTGCATTGGGTAAATTATGCACTTGCCTGAAGGCCACTAGAAACACCTCAGTTTTGAGACAGTAAAGAAAATAATGACATATGTTGAAATTATTTATTAAAGCTGTAATAAAAATCTTTTGGAAAGTAATGGCCATGCTTGATAAACTAGTGATGACTACACAAAACTAGAGTTGCCTGAGTTAAATCTCACTTAATTTTAAATGAAGCACTTTGAAAAAGTGGAAATAAAGGACATGAACTCAATGGAGTTGCTCTGATATGTCTTGGGGAGCAAATCCCTCTGGGTTTACTCATACGTCTGATCTTGAGATGAGGTTTTCAGTTTAACTCACAACATGGCTCTTCCCTTGATTTATCAGGACATATGCACTGAAGTTGAACAAGTCACAAAATGTTAAAAATGCCTCTCCTGTTCAAAATGACCATCTCCTGTTTCTCTTACTTGGGAAAAGAGGAAGGGTATCCTTTACAAAGGCTCCCTGGGACAGACAATTAATTTCACATTATCTTTTCATCCTGATTAACTCTTTTGGTTATTTTCTTCTTTGAAAGCTCTGTTTCCCAAGTCAAACAATACACATCACTAAGATTGACCAACAGCACTTCTAACAAATTTCATTTTCACAATAATTAGCATACTGAGGCTCTGTCCCTTGGAAAGACTGACCAAAACAACCTTTCTTTTCTTGTTTCACTTTTCTGCAGCAAATAAGACCCTTGATGTAACAGATAAATGTTTTTACCAGACAAAACATTCAGGATTCAGGGGGTTTGGTTTTTGTTGGGGTTTTTTTGTGGTTTTGGGGTTTTTTTTAAATAGCAGATGTTTTAAGCTTGGCTGCTCATAGTCTTTGCCATGAGCAAGCTAGCATCCAAACATCACCTGTCATGCAGTTTCTCCATCCGCATCATTAGAAGGCAGGGTGGAAAGCATCCCGGAGGGTATTTCAGGCTTGACTGCCAAATACAGAAACTCAGAGAGGAACAGAAAGGTAAAAAGAGCCTAAGTAAGGCCTTACATCTAACAGGGAGTCAGACTTGCTTAGGTTTCCCTGAGTGTCCTGAGAAACTTTCCCAGGTATAAATGACCAGTGGTGCTGGAGCACCTCTCCTATGAATACATGCTGTGAGAGTTGGGGCTGTTCAATCTGGAGAGACCTTATAGCAGCTTTCCAGTACCTAAAGAAGGGCAAAATAGAGCTGGAGAGGAACTTTTGACAAGGGCCTGTAGTGATACGATAAGGGAGAATGGCTTTCAACTGAGAAAGAGTAGATTTAGACTAGATATTAGGAAGAAATTCTTCCCTGTGAGGGTGCTGAGGAATTGGAACAGGTTCTCCAGAGAACTGGTGGATGCCCGATCCCGAGAAGTGTTCAAGGCCAGATTGGATGGGGCTTGAGCAACCTGAACCAGTTGAAGGTGTTCCTGCCCATGGCAGTGGGGGTGGATCAAGATGATTTTTAAGGTCCCTTCCAACCCAAACCCTTGTATCATCCTGCGATTACATTGACTTCACAAACCTTTTTGACAGACATTGGACAAACTTCCATTCTTCATCTGAAATGCGGTTCGATCACTGTGTGCCCTCCTTGCAATGCACTCAGACACAACAGTGTGTTGCACCTAAGCCAGAGATTGAGGGCACAGACTTGGGGTTTTAATTTTACACAACTCAGAAGGACAGTAAAGGGGACAGATCCTTTGGGTAGCCCTCCTTTGTGCTGCATTTAACAATCAGGCAGTCATTCCATAAGTGATGGAAGGGGAGTTGAGGTAACAACATTGAGTGCAGAAGAGGAGGCCAGGGAGGTGGGAGAAGGGCTAGCTTTCTACTGAACCAACAAACTGGTCCAAGGGAAACATAACCAGGAGTTAGGGAAGTGAAGAAGGAGAAGGAGAAGGAGAAGGAGAAGGAGAAGGAGAAGGAGAAGGAGAAGGAGAAGGAGAAGGAGAAGGAGAAGGAGAAGGAGAAGGAGAAGGAGAAGGAGAAGGAGAAGGAGAAGGAGAAGGAGAAGGAGGAGAAGGAGAAGGAGAAGGAGAAGGAGAAGGAGAAGGAGAAGGAGAAGGAGAAGGAGAAGGAGAAGGAGAAGGAGAAGGAGAAGGAGAAGGAGAAGGAGAAGGAGAAGGAGAAGGAGAAGGAGCCTGGCTATTTCTCTCATCAGCAGTGTACATCTAAAACATAGCATAGATATGATGAAACCACATGACATGTCACTAAAACAGAAATGTCAGCAAACAAGTCTCACCACTCCCAGGAGATTCTCCATTGCAGTATCTGGTGAATTCAGTAGAAGTGTGCATGCCATCCAGGAGATTATGAATGAAAGCTCAGAGTCCTTCCTCCCAGTTGTACTGCCCCCAGCACAGCTCCATTGCCATGGTCACATCTTTCCAAACACCTGGGCACAGTCAGCCCTGGCAGCACAAATGCTTCTTCTCCTCTTCCCTCCCTCCTCTAAAATCCCAGTTCCCTTGCTTTTCATCCTCCAGTATTTGCCACTTGATTCCTCTCTGTATTGCCTTCCCTCAGAGTTTACATAGGTTATTGTGGGATAGCAACAGGTTTGTCATGTCAAGATACAGTGAAATCAGCAAAAATATGAGTTGGTCGGTGAGTCACACCTGGGCTTGAGCAAGGCTTAACAGCTGAATGATGTCTGGAATGAAGGCCTCACAGCCTGATGTTATCTCAGTGAAGCACAGAAGAGCACCCGCCCCCCTGTGCCAGCCGTTAGCCTCACTCTTCTTTATCCATTCATAATAAACCTTATGATAAATCTGGTCCTTCAAGGAGATAACAATGGGAGTAAAGTTCTGGCAAACATCAGATGGCCTTCACTGCCACCACAGACGGGCGGAGAAGGATACTGAGGTGTCAAGGTTCTACGCTGCCTTTGTTTCAACCATAAGTTACATAACTCAGTTTGACCGAAGGTAACCAAAAACTCTCGTTATCCCTCATTTATATATTAAAAAATACATCAACCAATATGAAAATGAGAAAATATCTGCCCCCCACCATCTATGACTGCAGCAACAGGAAAGCAATTATTTTTGGCTACTGTCACACTCAGTTTTTCTAACAAAGTATGAAATTGATACCTGAAATTCTCCATTACTGAGGAAGAGAATACAGATCTACTTGACAGGCAAATCAACAGGCTTGCCCCTCTCTCCATCCTCCAAAGCAGAGATGCCTTTTCAGTAAGATTTGTACCTCTGACTGCATCAAAGCATACCAGGGGACACTTGTACAGAGCATTATACACATATATCTTTTAGGTCAAGTGAATTTATCATCAGTAATCTAACAGGAATCTATAACCTGTTGCTTCAATAAAGTCCACTTTGTGAATCTGTAACTATGAAAGTTCTTACTGAATGCAACCAGACTTATAATGTCGAATGGTTATAAATCAGAAATTAAGTCCAGCCGCACCCAGCCCCTCTGATCTCTGAGGACTCTGTTGGAACACAAGGGGGTTTATTTTCTCCCAAATTTCATACTCTTATCACAACAGTTATATAAAGTGCAAGTTATACCTGTGAAAACATGATGCTTATTTTGACAGTTCAAGAACAAACAAATAAACAAAAAAACCACGATAGACAAAAAACCCAACACACACCCCAAAAAAAAGGAACAGCAGAAATAAAAGTACATAAATCAATGGAGAGAAACCAGGAATCATGTTTCACAGACAGCAGAAGATGGGAATCCTATTTAAAACAAGAACTCAGGAGCCAGAAGTACCGCACATTAAACATGGGAATTGAAAACAAAACCCATTAGAAGCAATCTAGCCTTTGCTGAAACATATACATATCATCATTACCAATAATAATTTGGCTCTTCATGTGTAATCACTGCACACTAGCCTCACTTTATATTCATAATGGCCATTAATGTCAAGAGGAATTGTGCACACGGGCACCATGTTGCCCCTGTGCTGCTCCTCAGTCAGCAGTCTGCTTCGCAGAGAAAACCACCTCTCCTTGCCACTTCTTCCCTCTTACACAACTCAGGAATAGAAGCAAGGAAAATGGTATATCTTTTTTTTTTTTTCATAACTACTCCAAATAATTTTATGCTATTAAGAGCACCAAAAGGTAATTTGTAATAATCATCTGTTCACACAATACTGAATTCAAGACAGCACATATTAGAGCTCAAGAACAGAATTCATCACAATCCACACTTCAGATTGTGATGATTGATTTCACAGGTTACTAGTATCTAAAAATGGCCACAAAGATTAAGTAGGAAGAAAATTCTAAAAAATAACCCAAAAACAAAAACAAAAAAAACACAGCCAAAAAAAACCAGCAAAAAACACCACCAAAAATCAAGAAACACCCACAACCCAAGCATTAATCCAGCACACTTCACCTAGACTGTCCCACCTTCTGCTTCCCCCCCAGCACATACAGGGGCAGGGGAAGTATCATATTCTGCCCACCATTTTGACAATATCCTCACAGGTTGAAATTATCACAAAGAAAAAACAACAATATATCAGTGCAGGGTTGTAAGAAAGGTTCAGATAGAACAAAAAGCATTAAATTGCTCTCATTAATACACCTGTTACAACATTTCATCATCTATATGATCGTTCTAACCCTCAACTGAGACAGAGAAATAGAGGAGTCTGACTGAAATCTACTACATACAAGGTTGAGTAAAATGTTGAAATACAAACTTTTACCATGCCTTAAGTAGCTCAGATAAGCCACAAAACTATAAGGTTTTCTTCACATATAAGTCAAGCCACCAGGAAGCTTCCAGGAACATAACTCTAAAATACCGAAGGAATGATTTTTACAAATATATCTACAAAAAATAGAGAATAAACTTTTGGATTGGACCTTATCTTCTTCTTTTCAAGGAAGAGTAGATCAAGACCATCACAGTCAAGCCATAAGGGCACAATATTTTCATGTCAGAATGACACAGGCAGAAGATGGACTTATTTCACACATTCGCTCCATCCTAAAGCTATGTCAAATCCAAATCCATATCCATCAGTATAGCTACCAAATCTAAAGTAATATTTCACACAAAACCCTACAGAATTATGAATTCCAAATGGTTTTGCCTTAAGTAAAAGATCAGTAGAAAATGCTTATATAACTAATCTTTAATTCTCAGGTTTATTAAAAATCCTGCATTGGGAAAATCTTGCATAAATTTGTAATGTAGTGTCAGTCCCTCATGCACTTCCTACTTTCCTGCTTACCCCAGCTTGGTATCCACGTCATCTCAAGACACTTAATTTGGTTTTCCATTCCACAGTAATTTCTGATTTTGCTATCTTCCTTGCAGTGATTTAAACAACATACTTTTAGGTAAGGACAGAATAGTCCTCCAGAAATCTTGCTTGTCAGTGCCCATTATTTTGTTATAATTATATAGCTGAGTAATAGAATATTACTTTATCAAGTATATTATTACTACATCAAGTACTATGTAAGGTAAGTTCTGTACCTTTAAGGACTATGCTTTAGTCTTCTATTACATTAGATCTTATTTTCATTACGTATTTTAATTATCAACTCATTTACTTAGATCATGAGAATTCAGCAGGAAGTCACCAAGAAATTCCATCTTGTTAAACAAGATTTCATGCATCCCATTTCTAGCTGAAGAGAAAAGGGAAGGGCACGAACTGCTAGAGGAAACATGTGCGAAAACGACTTCTTTTCACTGCAAGCAAAGCCTGGTTCCTGGTTTGACATCTGTCCACAAAACTTTGCAGAATTTCTCTATCACTGAATGTATTTAACTAACTTGTCTGTAGTTTCCATCTCATTTTACTGGAAAAAAAACCTTACTGCCTGCAAAAATGAAAGAATGGAGAGAAGATGGGTGCAAAGAAAGGTACCACTACCACTCAGCCACCATGGAAAAGAAACAAATACCACTGGAGGTGCGGTGGCCTACGCATCATCTTATTAAACACACTGTGCTAACCCACCCTTTGCCCCAGCACCCTGGTCCCAGAGGTCTGGAACTTAAATACATCTAAGAATATCTTTGTTACTTGAAGTTTCAAGCCCCTGTCCTTTGAAAGGTTAATGAATTATATAAAACAGTGACTGAATAATAATCAAGATATACTTGGATTTGAAAAAATCCATATGTTAAAACTCTTAGAGTTTTAGCAGGGCATAGCCCCCTTCCTTCCCCCCCATAAAAAAAAAAGTCCGTCACACTAAAACAACCCAAAGCTTAGTTACACATTATGAAAAGTTCATTTGATAATCCCATAAAAGTCATAGTCCATTTATCTGAATAAATTCTACAGCAATTGCGACCACCTTTGTACGCAAAAAAAGTACACCACAATTGCAAGTTAAATGCTGTGCTTTGATTTTTAATTTGGTTTAAAAGAAATTCCCCATCACAAAGGAAAATTACTAGGTATTACAGCAAAAAAATCCAAAACACTGCTTTGTGAGTTAAAAATGATCTTTTCATTAGTTCTTTCAGCAGACAAAATTCTCTTCACTTCCTGTAAAGATGAGACAGCCTTTGCAATTTTTCAGTTGCTTCTTCCCATTAGCATGTGGGTTACTATGGTACACCAAACACCAACATGGACAGATCACACACTTTCACCTGGCAGCAGTGAAGCTGTCTCTGTTTCAGTAACTCATCTCTGAAACAATTTTTAAAATATAAGAAGGAAGAGCTCTGAAAACTCCTACAGTTTTAATTCAGCTTGCAACAAAGACAGATCACTCCACATCCTTCACTGGTATATCTGTGACCTCAGAAAATACTCAACAAAAAAAAAGCTATTTTTAAATATTATTTTTAGGAAACTAACTTTTTAACTCCCTTTCTGATAAATCTAACACAGAACAAGCCACTACACAAATTTATGGAAATACATCTCTAAAAACACTCAGTGTTAAACATTAGATTACTTAGTCATTGTAAAATACTATCACAAAGATATTTCATAAAAATACCATCTCCAGAAATAATCCATGAAAATCTATTAGGAAAGATTGATATTTATTATA
Source organism: Manacus candei (assembly GCF_025592945.1). Classification (NCBI taxonomy): domain Eukaryota; kingdom Metazoa; phylum Chordata; class Aves; order Passeriformes; family Pipridae; genus Manacus; species Manacus candei. The sequence continues at coordinate 8,744,521 of NW_026138089.1, forward strand.
GTATTTCTAATAAAAATATAATTTTTATTTTATAGCAAAATATTATTCACTAAGTCATTCTCTTTGAGTTCTGAATTTAATATCCTTAGTTTTCTGTGGAAAAACAAAATTGTGATGGATACATGCTTCTACATTGAAAACATTTTGACAGCTGTGGATTACTGCTTTCTCCGCTCAATATCCAATTAGGTGTTTGCTTTCTAATCACTTTTTGGAACCTTCTCCTTATTCAAAATAATGTGATAAACCCTAACTCACACCTATGATTTGAGCACTGAAGAAAGTATAAGCTATGTATTGCAACTGTTGTTCTTTGAAAAGGAAAATGAGGGTTAAACACATTAAATGGAATCTCCCACATCAGTGAAGAATCACTGCCACAGGAGGTGAAAGATTCATGAGCAAGTCAGGATTTTTACAACATTATATAAGTCAGTTGTCTAGATACTCATACCCTTCCACTTACTTAAAATAATCACATATTAAACAGGAATTTAGGTAGGAACTGAGTACTAACTACTAACTACTCAAGGGTAGTTTCTCCAAACACCAACACATTAAATAAACATCCATACCCAAATTTCTAAAATAAAGGAATGGGCTCTGCTTAGCTCCCTGTCCCAGGACCACAAGGTATGATGGAGACCCTTCTGCAGGGCTACCACCCTCCATGCCCAGGCCAGCCCTTGGGAGACATCTGGCTGATCCTGCTGTGTTCTGCCTTTGCTTTAGGGATGGCAAACTGCCTTCCAGATAAAAATATGAACAAAAATGTGAATGGATAAAGACTCAACTTTTGAGCAACCTAGTCTAGTGGAAGGTGTCCCTGCCCACAGGGGTGGGGGTTGGGAGGGAAAAGTAGGGCTTGGAACTGGATGATCTTTAAGGTTCATTCCAACCAAAACCCGTCTGTGATTCAAATGAAAAAAAGCCTGCCCACCATGTCTTCCCCTTAGTACAGTTATATGGCTAAAAGCCATTTGTATTTCAGAATTGTAAAGCAACTCATTTGGTATACGACAAACGCTAGACAGTAAAAAACAAAGTTTCTACTTGAAGCAAACAGCAAGGGATAACTTCAGAAACCAAGCTGCTACATGACACTATTACTTCATTTTTAAGGAGTTACGTTAGTACAGTGTTCATAGAAGTAACAGCAGAGGTTGAGCTATAAATACAAGCACCACAGTCACTCAGCTAACCCCATTCAATTCAACAACGATGACAGTAAAACCATTATAAAGCACGTTAATAGCAAAATTACAATGTGGATTAGGAGAAAAGTGCAATATTTTATCCTTGTCATCTGTGTTCAGGTCTCTGAAAGAAAGCTAGTGAATCTACAAAAATAACTACTTACATAATCAGTAAGTATTTCTGTTTCAGGTTTACTGAGGACAGGTGGCTTTTAGAACTGAGACTTCAAATTTTTGCAGGGATTCTCAGTTCTATTAAGTACAAGTTTGAAACAGTCTGTTAGTAATACATATAGCTTTCAAGTAAAGCAGCATAATATATATCTTATCTCTTTTTGTAGCTTTAAGGGTACTTATTACATTAGCTAACAATGTAAATGTGATCTATTAACCACAAACTAGATCCTTAACGGTTTAGCTGACCAAGTACCTTTTTTTGTGCATTGTACAGAGCTTACCAAAATGGAGTTCCTTGCCCAAGATAGCAGTAATCAAAAGAAATTATAAAATGATTAGGTAATTGTCACCCTCAGATGTAAGACTGTACAGTGAGAGAGGATCTCATTATTTCAGAATGTATACTACTTGGAAATATAGCAGCTCATCCAAGTTACACAGCCATGTAATAAATTGTGAAAGCAGAAAATTTAATCAAAATCATGACTAAAAGAAGAAGATATTGCATTATGTTTCTTACAGCAATAGCAAAATAAAGATGGCAGATACCTTCATCTATGTCCCAGAAAACTAGTTATGCATGATATAATCTATCATATCCAAATACAGCAACACTTTTTAAAGACATCTATTTTATTTTAGCATTAGATTGTAAAATGAAAAAAAAACCAGATTTGCAAAGCAATGCAGGTGTATGTATATCTACTTCCATTTGGTGTGTGTGTATACCTCAGAATTAACCAGATTACATCCTAAAGTATATATGCAGAACCTCATCTACTTGTTTCTTTAAAACATCACATCCCCCACCACAAAAACAACTCATAGTACTTCAGCCTCTGAAAGTACAGACACACACTCAATATTTTGTGATCAGTTAAAACAAGTGGTGAGAATTTCTTTCCCAATAACCAGGTTGAAATGTCTTTTCCTAATCTGGGTTTCAGTTCTAACATTTCAACATCTCAGTTGGATTCATCTGTCAAATCCTTGTGCTTCTGGGCACAGCTGATGGGCACTATCCTGCATGACAATGGAGACCACGTCCTCTCAGACTATGCTTACAATATACAATATTTCACAAATATTTATACATACCTTTGCTATGGCGTGAAGATCATAAGTAACCTAAATCTAAACCCACAAAATACCATCTTAATTGGACCTGTCCTTGCATTGACCACCTTTATGGTTGCCATAGATATCTACCACAAATAATTATTTTTTTTTTAATATAAATGGATCACGTTTTTGGAGAGGTTCTAGCAAACAAGAAGAGCTATCTCTGATTCTTTCTTTGTCCAGAGAAACAATCTATCTCATCTTAATCCCCTGTTAAAAGTTGCCATCTTCAACAGGCTCAAATAGAAACCCCAAGCCACTTGAAGTAGTCACTGTGGATAGCCTGTTTCAGAGAAGACCTTTGACACCTGCACTAGATTTTTCTGTAAATAATTCTCACTTAGCTTTTCTTCTACAATTACATGTGATGTATGTTGACATAGTTTCTGGAATAAAAAAATACACAAATGAGGTGAAATGTGGATAAGTACAAAGTCATTTTTCAGTTGTTTTCCTCCAGGGAATGTTTCCTCCACTCCAGCATGTTCCATTGTTCTCCAAAGTACAAAGACAAAGGAACAGGAACATAGGTACTGGAACATTTTTCTGTTACATTGTATTTGCACTGGTTTTGCTCACCTCTGCAGCACTATGTGATAGACCAGATCAATTATTTGTCACCAAGAACCAGAGCTAAGATCATTTGTGAAACTGGCAATTAAGGGAGAAGGGGAAAGGATAAAGCAGTTTTCAAACCTTTATATTATTATCTAATGATTGGGAAAAAAATCTCTGCTACTCAATCATGGTCTAGCTTTCTGACAGCCTGGAAAAGTTTCACAGTTTCCCTTCAAGAAATTCCTACATCATAAATAACAAATGGAAACACATTTATAACAGAGTTCATCATATCAACATGTAAGATCCCCAAAACTTAGAATACCAGTGCAGAAAATATTTGTCTGCTCATCACTTGCAAGAGTAGGAAGAGGCAGCCAAGGGAACAATCAGTCTCCTGGCATCGTCCCAACACAGCGGACTAAAACCATAGCTTCTTGTCATTGCCCCTTTACAAAACATCCATGCTAACAACAGGATGGAGAAAAACAGGGGCACTGCCTCTCATTACAGTTTCATCCAGCTCCATCACTTCCTACAGGCAGGCTACTCTCTTGCTTTGCCTGTTTTTGTGTCTTGCTTTCCTCCAATATCCATGTTTCTGCTACTGCAGCCTTCATTTTTCAACAGCTTGTGTGTTTCTAAGGGTATATAATCATAGAATCATAGAATCAGCAAAGTTGGAAGGGACCTCTGAGATCATCAAGTCCAACCCTTGGTCTGCTACCACCATGGTTACGAGACCATGGCACATCCAGTCTCATCTTAAAAACCTCCAGGGACAGTGAATCCACCACCTCCCTGGGCAGCCCATTCCAATGTCTGATTATCCTCTCTGTAAAGAACTTCTTTCTAATATCTAACCTAAACCTCCCCTGCTAGAGCTTAAGACCATGCCCTCTTGTCTTCCTGATAGCTGCCTGGGAGAAGAGACCAACCTCAACCTGGCTACAACCTCATTCTGGGTAGTTGTAGACAGTGATGAGGTCTCCCCTGAGCCTCCTCTTCTCCAGGCTGAACAGCCCCATCTCCCTCAGCCTCTCCTCATAGGATCTGTGCTCAAGTCCCTTCACCAGCCTCGTTGCTCTTCTCTGGACCTGCTCCAGCACCTCAATATCCTTCCTGAACTGAGGGGCCCAGAACTGGACACAGCACTCCAGGTGTGGTCTCACCAGCGCTAAGTACAGGGAAAGAATCACTTCCCTGGGCCTGCCGGCCACACTGTTCCTGATCCAGACCAGGATGCCATTGGCCTTCTTGGCCACCTGGGCACACTGCTGGCTCATGTTCAGCTTCCTGTCAATCCAAATTCCCAGGTCCCTTTCTGCCTGACTGCTCTCCAGCCACTCTGTCCCCATTCTGTAGCTCTGCAGGGGGTTGTTGTGGCCAGAGTGGAGGACCCGGCACTTGGCCTTGTTGAACCTCATCCCATTGCAATCAGCCCAACTCTCCAGCCTGTCCAGGTCCCTCTGCAGAGCCCTCCTGCCTTCCAGTTGATCGACACTCCCCCCCAATTTAGTGTCATCTGCAAATTTGCTGATGGTGGACTCAATCCTCTCATCTAAATCATCGATAAAGATATTAAACAGAACTGGGCCCAACATTGACCCCTGGAGGACACCACTAGTGACCGGTCACCAACTGGATGCAGCTCCGTTCACCACCACTCTCTGGGCCTGGGCCTCCAGCCAGTTCTTAACCCAGCACAGAGTGCCCCTGTCCAAGCTGTGGGCTGCCAGCTTTTCCAGGAGTGTGCTGTAGAAGACGGTGTCAAAGGCTTTGCTAAAGTCCAGATAGACCACATCCACAGCCTTCCCCTCATCCACCAGGCAGGTCACCTGATCATAAAAGGAGATCAGGTTGCTCAGACAGGACCCGTCCTTCCTAAATCTGTGCTGGCTGGGTCTGATCCCTTGTCCATCCTGTAGGTGCTGTGTGATTGCACTTAGGATGATCTGCTCCACAACCTTGCCAGACACTGAGGTCAGGCTGATGGGCCTGTAGTTTCCCGGGTCCTCCTTCTGGCCTGTTTTGTGGATGGGCGTGACATTTGCCAACTTCCAATCATAATATATCTAATAATGAGGATTGGCCCTGATTTCAGCCAACAGCATTCCAGGAACCAGTACAAATATTCTGCTTTGGCTCTTAAGAGCAAGCCAGAAAATCAGAGGTTAAGTTTAACAAAGTTTCGAGCTGAAATCCACTTCAAACATGCACATCAAAATTTCCACATCCATACTCTGTGATTGTAAAGACCCACTTTCATCCTCTAATCAGCTGTCCATCCCTTTCAGCCTTTTCTCAGATTTCAAACACAGTCTCATTTCTTTATTCTCATACAGTATCTTACCCCATTCATTCCCCCCAGAGCAATTTCCTACCTTCTCTCCTTATCAAATTATCCTTCAGTTCTTTTCATCTAGATCTGCCTCCTTTCCTTTGGGAGTTCCCCACTTCCTTGAAGTTGCCTTTGCCATTTTTCCACCACCTCCTCTTTCTCTCATCTACAGCCTCTTCTTGTTTCTGCTCACCAAAGCCAAGAATCAACACAGGCATCACACCAGGAGCATCCACATACCCCACATGTGCAGGTACCACCCGTGCAGCCCTTGGAAGCTGTTTCTGAGCATGAGAAGCTGGGCACAGGAGGCAGATGGGCTCTGTGGAGTCACACGGCCCTTCAGGGATTGAAAGGGCTCCTGGAAGACAGTGGGTCCCAACTCCTGCTCACTGTCAGGCCAGGAGATCAACCCTGGCTACACAAGATGGGGTCTCATAGACCCAGTTAGAAGAGCTATTAGCTATTAATGAATAGTCACTTTAGAGGATGAGTAATTAAAATAAAGGCCACCTTTAGTTAAGCATATAACAGAGTCACTTTTTATTTTAGTTGAAATGGGGATTTTTGCCATGTCTTCTATGTTCATCTGTATTTTGACATATTAAAGAGTATTATTGTGGACAGCATTTCAGAGTGCAGGAGGACAGAGAAATAAGCACACCTTCTTGTCAGCTTTTGGTTAAGAAATACAGTAGAATGGACCCTCATTAATTCAGTTCATGCTAGTAAGACCAACATTGAATTATTAAATTATTGTGAACAAGTTCCAGAACAAACAGTATAAACAGATTCTTAACTGCCAAGTGTACTTTGCTCATTTGTGTTGACAGCTGTAACACAACTATAATTATTTACCACACTCAGTAAATTACAATCTTTAAAAAAAAAATGAACCTTCATCACAGCATCAATCATTGAACTTCTGCTGAGTAAAGTTGAAACCTGGTTTGCCATTGTTTTTCCTCATTTTCTCATTTTTTCTCACTTTTAAGTGAGAAAATTTACAGAGATGTCCTGGTATATATAAAAAAGGCACTGGCATAGTGAAAAAAAAGAAATTATTTGTATGAATGTTCTCATAAGAGAAGAAATTTTCCTCACAAAAGTACAAGAATCCTCATGATATGTTTTTTCCATAAGAGGGTTTGGAAGGAAAAAGGAGATATAGTGGGATGCTAAGAAGATTGTTGTTAGCCTGACAGCATAAAATTATGCCTATTTATACCTTGTGCCCTTCCAATGAAGATGGGAAGAGAGCACAGAGCAGTGCTCTGTGGAATAAGCAACATTTCACTAGTACTTCAAGGAATGTATAATTTATTCTTTTTTTATTTGATGATAATACTTCGGCATCACTCAAAAAAAAAAAAGTACAATAACTTGAATTGTTTACACGCTTTCAATATAACACTGCAGTGTTATATTTAATAACTACAGTGAAAAATAAGATTTAAACCCGCATCTGGCTTGGACCAGAACAGCACATTTGGAAGAAGGGTTCTAAGCCTATTGGAAGCCACTCTAAATAGAGTTGGAGAAATGTCATCTTGTTCTTTGTAATCCAGGCTGATATGACCTAATGGAATCAGTAAAACTGAATCATGCATCTTATGAAGTGTAACAGTTATATGCTTGCAAGTATTTTGGGAGAAATGGCACATTGTAGACCAAACCCATTTTTAAGAACTTCTATTTTACTTTAGGCAGTGATCATCAAAATATTTGTGGAATTAAAGAAAGATATACAAATCACATTTCAGGCATTTAAAAAGATAGACAATGTCCATGAGTTTCGTGGTGGTTTTTTATAGCCTTTTCAAGAAGCCAGAATTGATTCTGTTGAAGGGGACAGACTTACAGTTGAAACACTGTGTTTTTTCTTTAAGTGATGTTAGAAAACAGGCCTGCGCAAGTCATAGCATGCTTAAATGACAGGGAAAACTACACTGCTTGATTATATTTCTCTAGTACCCTTTAGCCCAGACCACAACCAAGTAATTTTTATGGTGCATGTAATAAAACAGTGTTCTGGCACAACCAATATCACATCAGGTTGTAGAAAACTATTGCAACTGTCCTCAGCATTAGAACTCACAGGCTAGACAGGAGGCTTCTCCAAAAGTAATACTGCACCTTGGATGGAAGAGAAGGACCAAACTTCTAGTGAAGTTCCAAGGAGCCCAGGTTAGTGTAACAATGCCTTCTTCAGCTTAAAGGCAAAAATATAGGACAACACGTTTCCTATTCCCTGGAAATGTCAGCATATTAAAAAAAAAAAGACATAAAACCAAACAAAGTCTTTCCTCCACTACTAAGCTGCCAGATAGAGAGCTGGAAGGTACCAGGTAGCAGTGATGAAATGGGATGGAACTGGAAAAGGTTTCTGGCTGCATCTATTTCCTCAAGACAGGATCAGCTCTGCCTGCATAATTTTGACAATTGCCTAACCTATCCTTAAGGAGGAAATGTTACCTGGGAATGTAACAGAGTATGTTTACTCCATCACTCAACTTGCTCACAGAAACACAGGGCGACACCAGACCTATCAGATCTCTGCAAAACTTATATGTTTGCAAGTGAATGAGTGACAACTGGAGAGAAGCCTTCCAGCTGTACTCAGATTTACTCTGTGTCACCTAATCCAGGTTTCCCTGACATGTTCATTACATTATAGCAAGAATCATACTGGCATTTAAGAGTGGAAACATCTACTGCATCTAATTTTCTTCTGAAACACATGTATGAGAACCTCGGTCTTAACTGTCAGTCACTGCATACAGTCTGGTATTTGAAGTTACCTACAGTTGTTAAGGTTGGTCAGTGCCTCTGTGAGTATGGTTAGCAGTGACCTGGAAAGCATTTCTTGTGTTGATATTCTCTGCAGATGTGCTGGTTGGCTTTGTGTCACCTTCCATAAATGACATCTCTTCACTTGCTTTTATGACATATGCTATTATATATTTCCATACCTTTGTCGTATATCCTGAAATGATCCATACTGAGGCATTTCATATGCAGTGCACCTTTTCTCATATCCATTTTACTTCCTCTTTTTCTGCATACAAAAGCTGTGTTTGTACCACTTCTCAACAGTTTTTAATTTGATGCATTTTAGGAAGCTTTAAAAGAAAGCCATAAGACTGCCAGAAGCAGCAATGACTTCTTCACTTCCACAGAGTACTCTTATTGTACTTAACACTCACTGGAATATTTGCAGGTTTTGGAAGGAGAGGGCCTAGGCATTATCATATTAGTGTAATGCATTTGTCATTGTGAAGGTCACCAACTCTTTCTACATCACTGAAAAATACCACAGACAGTATGTAATCATAAGCTTTGTTACACAGCATTTTTCAATAGCCATAATATTTATTCTGTTGTCTGCTCCAAGATGACTAAGAAACCAATATCCCCATCTCTTACAGATACATTAAAAAAGGGGTTTTAGTGAGTATATACAAGTGCTCATCTTTGTGCTCTGAAGTCCACTGAAAGATTGTACCATTTGCAGTGCTTTTTGAGTTTAACATTTGGAGAAGAAAAATTAATTCTCTTGAAAAGCCTCCTGAAAAGACTCAGAACCAACACCTTCCTTTTTTTTTTCTTCCCAATGAAAATACAACAGTTGTTGTATTTCCATTTGCATGATGAAAAAAAGTATTAAACTTTGAGCTTTAAATTCCTGCTTTGGGGGATTTCTCTGGGCTTAGCACAACAAAAACCTAAGACTCATTTTGCCCACTCTTTTCTTTAATTTTTGGTAATCCCTGCTCCAGCTTTGGGTTATTCAAAACAGCAGTATGTTTCTGAAAAAAGCCCACATATTTTTCTGTTTCTTACATCCAAAAAGTAATTCAAAGATATCCAGTACATTAGTGAATATGGATTAAGTGCAAATTAATGAATAATTGCTTGAGAAAAGAAAACCTTGTATTTCTGAAAAACACAAGCAGAAAGTAGTCCTTCACTTCCACTGTTGAAGACTACAGAAAGAGCATCAGTACAAAATACACTGATGTTTAAAAACCATATTTATATGGAAGCATAAGTATTTTAGAGTTACCTGAAATAATAAGGCCCAACTACACTGAAATATTTTCCACACAAGTCAGTAAACAGGCACACATTGTAATGCCTGCAGAATTTGTCCCCAAGAGTTTATATTCAATTGTCATCATCATCAGATGTTTCTTCTTCCCAGATTCTGGGATCAAAGATCTGTCTGTTTCCAGATATAAAGTGAATTTTCTTTTTGAAGAATTTTCCTCTCTGATAATAAGACATTGTGTCCATCACAAATTACAACTGAGCCATATCTCAGTCTAAGGATATTCCAGAAAGAAATTGTTTTAGACTGAGATCTTGTATTTAATGAAGTAAGAGAACTATACCTTCTTCCTGGAACTGCAGTTGAAGATACTGAATTCTGTCATAAAAGGGACTTTCCATGTAGGACCATTGATTTCTGCATAGCCTATGATTGCTTCCAAAATCCTGTGTAAATTTGCACGCAGCTTGAGAGGACAACATTTCCAGAAGACTATATGGTTTCCATGATAGATCCAGCAAGGGAAAGGTTTGTATTTTTTTAACATTTACAATTAAATGCATACTGATGGGCTCACAACAAAAATAAGAGTAATCATCATTTAAATCCCTTTGAGTTTTGAGAAGGGGACTACAGCTTGTGTTCTACTTTCTAAACTAAGCAATGTTTCGTGAAATTTAATAGCATTAAAGATAGGTCTATCCCATACTGCTAAGTAGACAGTCTACTCAAGGCAGTTACTGCTTCAAAGCTGAATTTTTGTACAGATTTTAAGTCAACAGTACAATAGAGCCTTCTCACTTCTCCTTTATGAAAGAAATAATGAGCTGCAAAAAGCCAAAGTTCTGGACTGCTCTGCAGTAGCAACATAATAAAGAAATTTCAAATATTAAAATTCATGTGAATCACCATAAGAAAAACACACATCATTAAAGGGTCATGTTATAAACAAAGACACCAAATATCAGGCATTACATGAAGGTGAACACCATGAATGTCAAGAATATCAAAGTCATCCACCAATGGTAAAAATGAGGAGGAAAAAGAGGACTTAGCAACATTTTATGGCAACTTTTTTTGGTATCAGCTCAGCTGCCAATCAAAAATAGTATGGTAGAGCAGATATACAAACTCTTCCACAAATTAAGAATACAGCAGTACATTTGCAACTATGAAAAACATGGCTAAGTAGTGAAAAGACACTATTTATACACCAAGATTCTCCAACCTTTCTTAGGAAAAAAACCCACAAACAAAAAAGCAAACAAAACTAAAACACTACCAAAACCCATCTTTAAAAAAAAAATCTCACACTTCAAGGTAAAGCAAACGAAGAAGTAAAGCAACTGTCTGACAACTAGTATACAATATTTGTATTTGCTGGTGGATTTCTTTTCCATTTGAAAGTACATTTTCTCAACACACTAGTAAGTGAGGTATATTTTTTAGCAATTTTTATAAATTTTTATAAAATATATATATGTACTCTTATTATTTATACAGTCAGACTATAGAAACACATTTTCTGTGTTAAAGTAGATTGACTTTGCATGTTGCACAACACATGTTCTGTTGAAGTAGCAGTTGTTCAGACATCTCCCAATCAAGCAGCAGCCTGGTGTACTGCACTCCATATCAATTAGCATCTTTTGCACATCTGTCAGACACTGTTCTGTGAGCTCATACTCTTTGAAGGTCAATCCCCTACTACGACAGTCAGCAAACCAACCAGCACAGCAATGACTGAGATACATCTTCATAGAACTAAAAGATACACCAAGATATACACCTGGATAAAGTAGTGTTCCATGCAAGACCTAAATACGATGAGAAAACAATTTTTAACATGCACTTTATACCTGAGCAAAGAGTCATAGAATGGTTTGGGTTGGAAGGGACTCTAAAGATCACGTAGTTCCAACCGTCCTGCTTTGGGTAGGGACACCTTCCACTAGACGAGTGCTCAGAGCTCCACCCAACATCCCCTCCAGGGATGGGGCATCCACAACTTCTCTGGGCAACCTGTTCTAGTACCTCATCACTCTCAAGGTAAAGAACTTCCTTCTAATATCTAATCTAAATCTACTCTCTTTTAATTCATTCCCCCTTTTCCTGTCACTACATGTAGCGTAGGGACTTTTTACAAAGTCCCTCTCCATCTTTCTGGTGGGCTTCCTTCAGGTACTGGAAGGCCACAATTAGGTCACCTTAAAGCCTTCTCTTCTCCAGGTTGAACAAACCCAATTCTCTCAGCCTTGCCTCATAGGAAAGATGCTCCAGCCCTCTTATCATCTTTGTAGTTCTCCTTTGGACTCACTCCAACAGGTCTAGGGCTTTCTTGTGCTGAGGACCCCAGAACAGGATGCAGCACAGCAGGTGGGGGTCTCACCAGAGCAAAGCAGAGGGGCAGAATCACTTCCCTGAGCCTGCTGGTCATGCTGCTTTTGATGCAGCCCAGGACATGTTTGGCTTTCTGGGCTACAAGTACACAGTGCTGGCTCATCCACCAGCACCCCAAGTCCTTCTCAGCAGGGTTGCTCTCCATACAGGTCAAACTTTTATCATCATACATATTTCTATCAAATCTCAAGTAAGATATTTTTTGTGATGTGGCACTGTTTTATTTTACTGGACAATTTGAGACAATTCATCTTATGTACCTGACATGAAAATCTTAAAATCAAGCAGAAAAATAAATAATTACAGAGGAAAAATCCTAAATTAAGGATTAATACAGTAAAATACTCAGGCATTACCGAAGAAGGTATTTCAGATAACACTATCCATCACAGATGAAGCTAGAAAGCTTTCAACACCAGAAGAATCCTTTGCAGGAGTTCAAAAGATTTCATTCTCCCCCATGTTGAGAATGATAATAAAATAAACAGACTTTCTGGCTTTCATGTAATTAAAAAAAATAAATATATCTCCACAGAGTATAGAGTAAGTCAGATTCTCAGTCAGTCTAATCTATTATCACTCAATTTATTTCATTCAAACTGTGATAACTTAAATGAATTAAGGATCTGGCCTTGAGACTTATTTCTGGCCTTTTAGGCATCTGATCTAAAGCAGAAGTGTTTCTTAGTTGTTTTAAGACAAATCAAAATTTCTTATGCTTTTTTGAGCAGAAGAAACATTTTAAAAAATATATGAACAAAAGCATATAGAGTCTACTTTTTTTGCCCTGCAAGGGAGTATGGTTGAGCTTAACCACTAAAGGAGTAGTTAAGCATTAGAACAGACTCCCTAGGGAAGTGGTGGAGTCACCATCTCCCTAAAAGTGTTGAAAAACAAGGAGATGTGGCACTTCATCATATGGTTTAGTGACCATGGTGGTATTCGGTCAATTGATGATCTCGGAGGTCTTCTCCAACCTTAATGATTCTATGGTAAAAAACAGTATTTATCAGTTTCTGAAGTGCAAGGTGTTAAGTGAAGTCTTCACAATTCCCTTATGACACTGACTCTCCCAAAGCAGCAGGTGAGACTGAAGAAGTACATCCAGGTACAGCACCAAAGCCACCCAGTATGCTCCAGCACTGCTAAGAAGCCCTAATGATCTGCAAATGCACTCGAAGTATTGGCATGGAAATAAGGCATCCTGAACAATCTTCTCTGCTTCCAAATTTGGCACATTTATTACAGGCTGAAAAAAATCTTTAGAAAGTAGGCCAGGTTTTCACTCAGCTAAACTTGGCCACAAACACATACACAATCTGTCAGGGATCAGCGGCAGCATCACAAAGAAACAGTCTCTTTTGTGCAAAGCTGGGTAGTCATGAAGCCTGCAAAAAGAACAAGGTATCGGGCTTTAAAAATAGCCAAAACAAGAAGCTGCACAACAATCAAAGCTACTTGAGTGTAGTTACCCTAACAGACTGATGCTGAGTTTGAGAGCATAGATAAGAGAAGGAAAATATTTTTCTTCAGCCTACACAATAACAGATATCTTGAATAGCATGCCCAGAAGTATAGCAATGTGTTAATACAGAAAGGATACAGGCTGCAAACAGAATCAACTAGGTTGGAAACAACCTCTGAGATCATCGCTATTATCTGCAAAAGAAATCATGTTGTGTTCTAGATGTAAGATTTCAACAAGGAATTCAAGATCCATTCCTTTCTTTCCTTATTTTATTACCCTCTGTTACAAGGGCATCACACTGGCCAACTTGCTTTATCTCTTGAATCAGAATGCTTCAGGTGGAAAACAGACAGTATTTGCTCTCATCCCCAGGAGGATTTTACACTGTGTCAAGTTTATAGTACTCTCAAAACACTTCATGTCAAAGTTCTACAATTAAAACTCCTAATAACAGAGCATTTATTTTATCCTAAGTATATGCCAAAGTCAATTTAGATGCAGAAGGGACATCAAAGCCTCATGACAGCATATGACAGACTGGATTACCTGACATCCTAAAAAATTCACAGATAGTAAGGAGGGAGATAAGAATCACTGTCCTAGATGGCGTACGAAACTTTCCATCTCAAACTGTCCAGTATAGGTGTTGGGGTTTGTCCAATCTAGGTTTTGGGGTTCAACCCCTACCACCCTTTCATGCAGCATCTGTAAACTCATCATCTCAATGACATTTCTGACAACAAATGTGCCAAAACTTCTCAAGTAACATATCCAGTTATCTAAAGGAAAGAGACAGAAAAAATTCTTCTTTCAATCCGTGTTTATGCCATTTCCCTGACATAACTTAACTTTCCAAATTTAAGAACATAGCAAATAGCAAAATTTCTTTTTCCTGCCTTTGTGTCTTCGAAAGAACCATCAGATAATGACTCATGAGTCACCTCAAGACATCTATAATCCATTTCTCCAGAACTGTTTGTTGACATCCCTTATGCTTTAGAAATGCATTAGCAGGAAAATATTTATTCCCACCCTCAATTCAACTGACCTTTCAGATGACTAGGTTTCTCTGGAACATAAGCTTCATTGTGCCTCTTCTTCACTGTCTGTCAGTAACCTGTCAGAATTCAAAGCTCTCTTGCTTCTGCAGAGGTTCCTTAGGAAGATCAAACAGCCAAGCCTCTCTGTAGCAAAGATTTATTCAGAACCAAAATCTCATTTCAACTTTGAAGACATATTCATTTTACCAAACATTTTAGTTCTCCAGCTGAAAAAAAACAAGAGATATGAACTGGCTTCAGAGCACCTAGTTCTACTGTTTCTGTGAGCTTGCTGGAAACAGTGCCCCATGTCCTGACACTGAAGTTAGCTTGTTAAAAAAAAGCACAAAACCACATCAAAAAACCTATTGAGATTTTTAGAAGTAAATTGTTTAAGATTGAAAATCTATCCCACAACAGATTTGTTTACAAGATCTTCCTAAATTGCCTCTAATGCTAAAAGTGAGTAAATCAGCACATTCAGCTTTTTAAAATGTCCTGTTTGCTCAGGAGCACGGCACTCGTCCTCTCTGCACTTCGCACCAGCTCAGTGACATCACTTACAAAAAAACTCGCAAATTAGTAGAATCCACACAAAATTAGCCCCAAAAATATAGATTCTTTTCTCCACAGAAGAAAAAATAATGAAGTACAATAGGAAAGTTTGTTCCACGCCTCAGAAATCAACAAGACTTCTGAGCACAACAAATACACCATCTTAAAATAAAACTGACAGTGTGTCTATTCATGAGCTTCTAATTAAGGCCTTATTCTTAAGGCCTTTGTCAAATCAGTTCCTTGACAAGTATACAATTAAAATTTCAGGAAAAATGTTTACCATCATAACTTATGTTGCTAAAAGAATACATATATATTAAGTTAAAGATTTACTCATATTAATGAGGCAGGTCCTAAACTTTTCTGTTTATATTCTGGCCTGTTTTGTTTAATCTGAACTTTAAAAAACTCTTACCAGAAAAAGGTTTTGATTTCTGTCAAGTCTGTTCCAGTAGTTTAATATTTCAACTTTCCCTGATGTCTGTGCACTGCTGACAGTTTAAGAAAGTCTTTTAGTAGATGGAAGTATTAAGCAACTAGTCTGCCCAGAGAGGCTGTGGATTCTATGGAGATACTCAGAACCTGCCTGGACACCATCCCATGCAACCTGCTGAAAAGTGAACCTCCTTGTAGAGAGGTAGGACTGGATACCTCCTGAGATCCCTCTCAACCCCCATCATTCTGTCATTCTGTGATTGTTTTTTTCACACAAAAAGGTGAGTGCAGATTAAAAGGGTGGAAACACACCTAAAATTAGACACAGAACACAGATCTTGAATCTGTAAAAATACATCAAACCAGCACACATCCCCATATATTGTAGCTGATCAGAATCTTCAAAAAGTAAGAGACCTAATTAATTTAATTATTATTTCTAGCACTAACTTACAGCTTCATCACTTAGAGGATTCCTGTTCATTCTCCAACATATGACAAATAGCGACATTTATTACTGCAAATACATATTTTAACAAGTCCACTCAACACTTGTGGAGGTTTCAATCCACTCTACTCATGCAAACAGCTGTTCCTAAAAATAAAATCCAAATCAGTTTTATCTGAACTGCTTCAGCTGATGAGACCAATTCAGTACATGTCACCTGCAGACTTCTGTCCTGCAGCTTTTCCACATAAATGAACTTGGCTGTACAAGAAAGTAAAAAGGGATTTCAGTTATGCAATATTTAGTAGCTCTACAGAATTTAGGACTTCTAAATTGCCATATTCTTCTTCACCTGTTCTATACTTCAGTAAATGGGATGCTTTAGACCATTGTTATCTGCATGCTAAGCCTTTCAATTTTGAAAGATAAAAATTCATAAATAACTTAGGGTACCAAACATCCCAAGTTCACTGATGACTTACAGTGGTTTCGAAAAATATATTCCCTCTCTCCTCTGAAAACATTATGTCCTGCTTTTCCACAAGAAAAAAATAATATCACACAAACAATAACAGACAAATTGACTAACAATAAAAGGACAGGATGGCTATATCCAAAGTGCTGCAAAAACAGAATATAGATGAACAAAGACAGAAGCATTATCTTCCTCCAATTTTGTACTCTTATAGTCATTTTAAGTGTTGCCTGTCACAAGACTAAGCTTCAAATTTGGAAGCAGATGCGCCCTAGTTGTCAGTCAATGCTCTCCACTTAATTCTCTACTATTAGGCCCATGTTTTTTCTTAAATGAGTTTGAACTTTTACAATTACACATTTTATTAGTGAGATATTTGTACTTCCCTGAGCACTATCACTGCTTCAGTGACTAGGCACAGCCCTATCTGCACCCACAGAAAAAAACAGTGAAAAGTAAAATAAAACTTCATTTCAAATTTAGTTACTTTTCACTATTCCTTACAAGCAAACAACAACACACAAGTTACTTGTAGTACACAGTAGTGTTCTGCATTTGTATTGGGGTAAAATCATCATTAACAGATGACAGGAGTTTGCACACTGGAGATCAAGAACACAAAAGGAAAATCAAAGAACACACACGACACTCACTGTATGTCTCATGAACCTGCAGTATTTCTCTTGGGATGGAGTAAACTTTCAAAATAAGGTAACAGTGTGTCAATTAATTTGCAAAACCTGTAAAATTTCACAAGAGGAAACGGCCTCAAGTTGCACCAGGGGAGGTTTAGATTGGATATTAGGAAAAATTTCTTCCCTGAAAGGTTTGTCAAGTACTGGAATAGGCTGCCCAGAGAAGTGGTTGAGTAACCAACCCTGAGGGCGTGTAGATATGGCACCTGGGTACATGGTTTTGTGGTGCTCTTAAAGGTCTTTTCCAATCTAAATGATTCTACGATTGTGAACATCTCAACTATAATTATTTTAAGGGTGGTTCTTTCAGTTTTACACACTTTGTATATTTCATTATACTAACTAGATACAGAAAAATAAGACGCAAAATGGGAATGTTAGTCAAAACATCTTATAGACTCAAAAGAAAATTAAATTGAATGCTTTCATCCCTAAATGGCAACGTAAACAACGTCAATCATTTAAAACATTCACACACAAATACAGTACTTCTGCACTGATTTAAGTAAGAGAAGAAAGAGATCATATGAAAGCTAGAATGAATCATACCTAGCCAGAAAGATGTCCTCTAGACATTACCAAAAAAAATTACACTGAAATTGATGGAAGTTTCAACCACATGGATGGGTTTTTTTCAGGTTTGAAGAGGAAAAAAGAAAAAAAGTTACCACTTCTGTTTTATATCCATTTCCAAAAGATCTGATAAATGTTAATTCAAAGGTAAGTTACCTACTATTATTCATATGCAATTTACACTTCCTGTCCTTTTTATTAACCTTTTGCTCACTCATAAGCAAAGACAGCTGAACAGTAGAGCAACTGTTAAAAGACTAATCCTTCCAGGAGAGAGGACAGCAGTATTATCACCACAGGAGGAAGAGACCATCTAGCTGCAAGTACCTTCTGCTTCCATTGAGCTGAATGGGGAACAACTCATATATCCCCAGAAAGGTAAGCACAAGAAAGACCTCGTGACATACCTTCACTTTGTCTCCTCCCTATACTGAGCAGCTGTTTATTGAATTCCCACAAATTGTACCCTTCAGGTGTTTCTTGCTCTGCAGTGTAGGCAACCTGTACAATGCCATTACCCAAGGCAGTGGGCTCTCTAAAGAGACAATTCGACACAATGTGGAAAGTATTGTTGTGTTAAACCTCTTTTTTATCCTCAAATCAAACAAACAAAAAAACCCACAACAAAACAAAAACCCCAAAACCCAAACCACAGGAAAGAGTTTATTATTGAAATGGATATCAAAAGTGTGTTAAGGACTTCTTAAGCTCAAAAAGAGACTTTTTTCTTCCTCTCGGTGCCTCATGCAAAGCAGGTCAGGTAGTAATTTTAAAAGGCAGAAGAGGATTTGTGGCCTGCACAGGAAAATAGGTATTAGACCTTAATACTTAAATTGAAATCAAAGGAAAATTTCACTTCATAACTAGCAAAAATAGACAGAACCTCAGAATACTGAAGTGAATCTCATCAAACCAAACTCACATCTACATCCAACAAGAAAGCTACTTCAGTAAGGACTCTGCATCAGCCAGGATACTTGGTGCTTCCCACCGTAACAGCTCTCTGCAATTGCTCAGCTCTGACAATGTCACACAGCCAAGACTAGCAGTTACTGTAAAAAACAGACCTTCTCTCAATCTGTGTATTCCAGGAACCTTGATGTAAATTAATTCATTTTCAGAAATCAAGCCTAGGGAGAGCACGATATTTTTCTCATCAAAATTATTGACAGGTAGTTTTCCCAAAACGCTATGCCTTCCGACAGGAGGACACTTTCACCTCTTGAGATCTCTTTTGCTCATGAGCTAAATACAGTTTTAATTAGTTATAAAACAATGTTAAAAGTTGCCAAGAAACTCCCATATCATTCATGAAATATCTTCTAAACTTTCATTTGCTGTTTGCTTTGTATTTATATCATCCTCAGAAAACATCCATTCCATAAATATTTCTCTTCCAGCATTTGTTGTTTGAGGAAAGCTGGTATAATTTTCTCTTAAAGGGAGAGGACATATAAACAGATATACTTAATTAGTAATGACTACTACAGTCCTGGTTTTTGTAGTCTCCCTTCCCCAAATCATTTTACCCAACTCAAACATTGCATATTAGAAGAGAGCTCAAAGTAGTTTGAGGTAATCTGAGTGAACAATACTAAAGTAGAGACTGAAGGAGAGGGCATACATCTTTACAGACCTGACAACAGGATAACTAATCACCTGCTCCAATCTGAGAAAATATGAAATAAATTATAAAAAATTTTGTGAGAGACTGTGTATGCAAGCATCAGAATTGCCATGATTTCCCTTCAATAGGAGCAAGCTCCATAACCACTCGCACTCTCACCAGCCAGCACACACTAGTTTCCAGTTGTCAGGTCCCTTATGACATCCCAGTCTCCTTGTCTAGGTAGCCCTGTACCTTCCTCCTTACTCCTTCTATCAGAGCTGCATTTGTCACTTCCTCTCTCACCTCCTCTTTTAAGTAATTTCCAACCAGTACATCAATACTTTATTTCTGTTACTTCTACCATACTCCAATTTTCTCCATTTTTGCAAATCAGGATCTTTCCTTAATCCTCCATCCTGTTATCCTGTATCTTGTGCCACCTACTTTCCCACACCTGCTCCACTCCTGCATGCAAGTTATCCTCCTCCACAATCTCTGTCCTGCCATATGGCTGACTGTTCTCCACCACAGCAAGTCACTGAGATGGGGCTGAGGTTTGAAACCAGGATCTGTAAGGACAGGTAGAGCTGTCCACTTCAAATAAGCAAAGATCCCAGCTTCCCTCCTGCTCCATAATCCCATGTAGCAGACAACTGGCCAGAGAGAGCTCCTGATTGCACAGAGGACAGGCGAGACTGAAAGGCCAGCACACGTGCACCATGGGAGAGAACCTCTCCTCTGAACCATGAAACCTCTCCATGACCTCAAAGAGGCCTCACTGGAGGCAGATACCTAAAGTCTCTCCCTGTTGCCATGCAATCAGTCCCACTTCCCTGATGATAATCCCTTTCTTGTCCACACTCCAACAGGGTAAATTCTCCTCAGAAACAAGATGTATCTTAGAAACAACAGAGCTGCTGAAGACTTTTTTTATACCAGCCATATTGAATTGAATGTTCACAAGAAACACAAAATACACATCCATCACATAGTGGCATTTTTATACATATATATAACTTATGTTCCTCTTCAGTCTTCTCGTCTCTAGGCTTAATAATACTAATCTCATATTATGATCTCCAATATAAGGCAATGTTTCTCAGATCCCAGCTTGATTTTCTTGTTTCCTTCTGGACTGAAACTGGTCTACATCTTTTCTACAACATCTTACCAAAGCTGACAAGAACACGATAATTACTTTTCATGTTTTACATAAAGCTCTGCTTACACTTAGTGTGTTTACACTTTGTAATTACATGACATCCTTATAGAGTTCCTGATTTCCATACTTTTTTTTTCCCTTGGCCAACTATGTTGAATACAGACCCTCACAGAACCCTGAGTCCCTTCCACTATCTACTCCTGATGTGAACTAATCAGCTCCAAAAGAGCGACATGCAGAGCTGACAACTACAGTCAGTTGGTGTGACTTTCTGTGGCATCAGCTTCAGTGTACCTCTGGTCCCAGATACAGTAAATACAGAGTACTAATAGAACATTCCACTTCACTTGGGGTTTTTGACACTTACCTTGTGTTTTTTATTGCATTCACAAAGACCCATTCCCACTTATATAAAAAAACTCATTTAGTTTGTTCCACAAGTTCATAAATCATTTACTTTAAGACACAGTTAATATTCAAAGACCTTATTATCCTCACTGCAGGCAATTTTTCCCCAGTAGTTCAGAGAGAATGAATTTGATAGGACAAAATAAAAAAGTCATAATAAATACTACATGGTTTGTGGGGTGTTTGGTTGAAGAGCACTCACAAACCATGCACAAGCAGTTTTTGGAGACTTCATTATGTGTTTCACCCTGACCTCTTCAGTCTTCTTCCTCATTTCCATTGTCATGATAAAAGTGACAAAGCTCCAAATAATAAATGTGATGCATAACTTACATTTACAGCCATGACATCACCGTCAATCCATGTAGATTAATGAACAACTCCTTTTAAACAGCAGAAATAATTATTTAAATACAACAAAGTGAATTATAGCTCAGTATATTACCTGCAGTGTCAATCACATCATTCAGTTCTTCAAAACAAACTTGAAATTAAGCTGCAACCGTCACCAGCATCACTCCCTCATGCTTGTCCTTGCCCTTACTTAAAAGATTCTGCAAAAAGCAAGTCTGAAAGAATACCTATGTATTTTTTATTTTAATTAAAAGTTTCTCTGGATCACGTCGGGCTTCAGATCTATTATCAAGTACAAAAGAATCATGATTAAATCTAGCCAGATCTATCATAGTTTCAAGTTAATGCTAAGATGATTGCACATAATGTGAATGAGTAGGATTTCTAAAAAATATCATTTTATCAGTCATTCCTCAGATTATGTCAGTATCAAAGCATTTATATTTTTACACCTTCGTGTTCAAGGACACTTTTTACTGCTTTTTGGTCTTGCTGGATTCATACTGCTTGGTTAAAAGTTGAGCTTTAGCCAAACACATTACAATTAACAACTGACACCTTAGTACTCAAAAGTCTAACAGTATAAGAGAGCATTTATTTACTTCCTGTCAAACAGCCTATCTGCCACTCGCTATGAAACTGCTCTCCATCAAATTAGACAATGTGGCTGAACAGAAAACCTGTGGGTTGTTTTCCCTTTTGCCCAACAGCTTGCAGTGTGACCTTCAGCGAACCACCTCCTGTTCGAGTTGCAGTGGATCAGAGGCAACGTGCTTGCTGCCTTCATATGCTATATATGGCCAAGCCACGATGACGATGCACGCTGCTCAAAGGGGACACACTCCATATAAAACTCACACTTATCTCAGCGAGACAGAATTTTTACCCTCTGAGGATTCAGAAAGTATTTATTCACTACTGAAATTGCCAAAAGGCACATTCAACACCTGATCACGAAGAGAATGAGAATGAACTTTTAACATGGTAAAGTGACATAGGAATGGCAAAAGAATTCAGCCATTCTGTACATTCAGTACATTTTCCCTTAATATCATTGATGCAAAATGAAATTAAAGCCAAAAGGTCAGGACATCAAAATGAAAACATTAACCTAAAGAACATTCAATAGATATTTTCTATGCCACTCACTTTCCTGTAACTAGATAACAAGTGATACTACTTACATTGAGAAAAGATGAATTTTCTACATGCCTGTGGATTGGATCAGTTGTCTCCACAAAACACTTAGCATAGACCTTTAAGCTTTCTGAAGACGACATCCAGGCCCTTCAGGTGACTGACCCACCAGGAGGAAGAGGCAGAAGATGCCCTCAGGACATGAAGGCAAGTAATGCCTCACCAGACCCCAACTCCAGCTGGAGAGTAGACAGTGAGCTAAACCAAAGCATCACTCCAAAGGTCTTCAACTTCTGAAACTTGATTCCTCTCTGGGACATTCTTTTTTTCTTTTTTCAGCTAAAACCCAAGAAGTAGCAACATCACTCGGCCTCTCAGTGACCATCTTCCTGGATTCTAACTGCACAGCTCCATCATCTGTCTCACAGCAAATTCAAAACACTCCTGAAGGGACTGTGTCCCTCAAATTCACTTAACACTCTTTGAGATGCATTTCATAGTGTAAGCCAAAGGAGGAAGGCACAAAGCAGAGGCTACTGCAAGGAAAATCCTACCCAACTGCAATCTTTCAACGTGGAACTCAGTCATGCTTACCAAGAAGGGATACCATTGAAGGCATTCACAAGACTTGGGAAGAAGAAATTACTTTTTTAACATAAAACCCTATACTGGGGGGCTGTATAATGTGTAAGTAGAACTGGAACAGTGCATTTTTTAGTATAAATTTTCTGAAGAGGATTCATGTTTGGAAAGTGAAGTCAATGCCTATGGCCTAATTACAAAGGATCAGCTGTGCACAAGAGGTAAGGAACATTGTCAAAATACCCGTTTTTCCCCTGTAACTAACAACTCTGAAACAAATTACCCACTCTGCTTACAAAGTAAGAATTCACTGTATTTTATAGCTATGACAAACAAAGAAAACTACACTAAACAACAGGGTAGATTAATCACTACTCTTCTTAAAAGTTACAGCATCTTTGGGTATTAGAAGTGGGAGGACTCAAGGAAAATGACTTGTATTCTAATACCCCTAAATACTATTTTTAAAGAGCCAAATAAAAAGAAAGTTGATTCATCAACTATAGCATTTAAAAACCAACAAAAAAACAAATGCAAAAGGTATTAAAGGGGATTTGTACTAGATTTGAACATGGAAAATACAACTATATAATTTAAAAACAAACAAAACTAATGCAAAAGGTATTAAAAGGGATTTGCACTAGAATTCAACTTGGAAAATAAAATGTTTTCTTTATCCTTTAAAAAGACCAATTTTGTTTAATTTAAAATAATTATGTGCTCAGTCAAGCATGACATCTATAAACAGATTCTCATCAACGTGCCCTTCTGTTTCATACAAAATTTAAAGTTACAAAGTATCCCAGAGGCCAAATAAGAAACCTACTACTAGTTAAGCTAAAAACATGGTGGGGGGAGTGGTTTTTACAGAAACCAACAGTAGTATGCAGATTCATTAATAAGTGATGGACTACAATAATAACAGAAAAATAAAAATCTAAAAGTAGTACTTTTCTACATTGAAGTGCCTTTTTTAACTCTGAAAACACAGTATTAATATAATAAAATGAGTAGCTAATGCAAGTAGCAATAAGAAGTTTTTAAGAAGCTACCCAAGCAGAATATAGTTAATACAGTATGGATTTAAGGCAAAACCTTATGTCAACCCAGTTCAAAATAAATTTTTGCCAGATTAGAAATTTTATTGGTAATAGTTCTCCAGCGGTGACTACCAACATACCACCTTTGATTGAGTATATTCCTGGTAACATCCTATGACATACAGTGTTTTCACTCAATTACTTGAAAAAAAAGAATTACTACTTAGCCATCTGATGATGCAAAATCAGGTAATAAATAATGAAGCCAAAAATAAATCAGTGGTATGGTTCACCAAAGACAGTCATTTGACTTCAATAAACAACAAGGTTCAAGTAAAGAATGACAGATTTACCAGAAAAATAAAAATTAAGAAGTCTGCACTTAAAGATTGATGAACTTCAATCTGAAAAACCTATAAAAAAGATTTAGGGATCATTAAGAGCTAAAAATCTAACCAAATATCCTAGGAAATAATTCATGAAAATTGTTAAAATTAAACTTGAATCTCTAAACTTGAATCTCATATAAAGAGTCTCTAGGACCTCTGTTGTGGCAGCTCCCCCAAGACAGTATCAGAGAATAATATCCAATTTGGGTGCCCACATATTGAAAAGGGTTCAGAAGAACACCACAAAAATGACTGAACCAACTGAAAAGTATGTTTTACAATGAGCACACCACAACATATAACCTCATCAGCTTGTCAGAAAGAAGGCTAAGAGGCAAGTTAATACAAATTGAGAATAAAGAGCTCTCTAAATCAAGAGTTGTAGCTATGCTGTCTCAGACTAGAAAAGGTCACCATATCATAAAAAAAAAAAAAAAGAAAAAAAAGTTAAAAGGAAGCATTGTTTTTGCAAGAGAAAATGAAACAGGAAAAGGCATGGAAAGAGCCATTAACAAAGACTCCTCTCCCTGCCTGCTCTGAGCTATCTACAGCTGACCAGAAGACGATGAGAGCTCAATCAAACAGAAGAAAAGCTTTGCTAGATGAAGATGCCTTTGTGAACCCACTGGAGTTATCAGAAGAAAAACTGAAGCTGTCAGCACAGCACACAGTATAAATAAAGTATAAATAAAGATGATATGCAAATACACTGATGACAACATTTCAAACAGTATTTACAACAACTGGTTGCATATTAAGGCCTTTTTTTAAAAAAAAGAAATCAGCTAAAAGATGAATATACAGAAACTAATAGCAATACACTTTTTTCCTGAAGGCAGTAGGCCAGCTGTGATTCTCTACACAAGCCTTTGAGATGCATATTTAAATTAGGTTTTTATTCCTCTGAAAATCATATTTAGCAAAAAAACCACAGCAGATGTTATTACTTTTCTGGATGTAGGTTTCTGTCCTGAATCAGCACTCAGCACTGAATCTGCCCTGGCTGACTCTGCTCCTTATCAGGCACCAGTGAACCACAGTCCACGAGCTGAGCCAGGTGCTGGCACCCACATCAGTTGAAGAGAGAGATTTTGTGAGATTTTTCTACTAGGACAGTGATACCTCAAAATCTTTATGCACATGAAGTCTGTGTTCATAGAGGCAAGCTTTTTACTTCAGAGTTGTGTCGGCATAGACATTTATTTTGTAAGACTTCTCTGCAACACAATCTCAGTGGGGCTCTTACAGTGTCAACTGCCTCCTAATGCTACACAGTTGGTGCTGTAGGAGTTGCACATGCCCTTCTGCTACCACTATGAACTGTCTGCTACCACCAGCATCTGTGGGTGTGCCACAACATTATTACTTATAGCCACATTAAAACAAACAAATAAACAAACAAAATCATTATAAGGATGGTCAAGCACTGGAACAAGTTGCCCAAAGACCTAGATTGGAGCAGAGTTCAAAGCATTTCAAATTCAGTACCAATCTTGCTTTGAGAAAGAGGTTGAACTAGAGTCCTTCTGAGCCCCCCTCCATCCTGAATGACCCTATGACAGCTCATTTCAGTCAACATCAGCCTGAGCCCTGCTGACTCTTCTCTCATGGTAACAACACATAATATTTGATATATAAACTGACTGCAGTAGAAAGCCCAAGCACCCTGGCAACTTTCTCTTCCTCAGATGATAACTTCTGCAGCTCATGCTAAAAGCACACTGTCACTCCCAGTGACACATGACGTATTTATCCTCTTTTAGAACTTCTGCTGGAGAGCAGTTTCACAGAGCATATCACTGAAGTGAAAAGCATCAACTACACCTTTCTATTTCTGTACAGGACTGCAACCCAGCCTTATGCCCCTCAGACTGCCAGACAGCTGCTCTGCCAGCTCCCATGGACTTAAGTGGAAAAAACTTTAAAAGCAGGCACCTGCAATTGTTTTCTTGAGGACCATGCTACTCACCAGGTGTTCTCTCAGTTCTCCTCCCCTCACACATTCCCCACATTGCTCCACTTTTTACATAGATGTGGTTCTTTTCATCCTCTATTTCACTGGCTCATCAGAAAATCCCAAGCTAAGAATAATATTGCTCCTGTTTTTCCCTCAGGAATATCCAACACCCAAATCCAACACTAGATAGTTGCCATCTTTCAGATGATTAAAGAGTTTATTATAAACAAAAGATTTAAAAGCAACAAACAAGAACAAAAAAACTACAGCACCAGCTACATGATATGATTTTAGTCTTAAAAAACAACTACAGAAAAAATAGGATCCAGGATGTGTTTTGTTAATCCAAAGGCCAGTAAAGAATGAACCCAGACAGAACTGGTGAACCCAATTAATTGTTTTGTATCATGTCTCTTTGAGGCAGAAGCCATTTCTCTGTAAATCACTGACAGAACCTTGTATGTGTGTTGAATTGCAAATTCAGACACCGTTGTCCTACAACCATTTCTGTTTTATGGCTGTGTCTGCACTCTACCCTGAAGGTAGGGATTAACTGTTTTGGAAGATAACATAAGAACCTGAAAGAGCACAGACATGTGAACAAAAGGACTGGGATTCACTTTGCTGAACCTAATTTCCTGCACCCTGTTTTAGAGTAAAGGGAGAGACAGACATGGGCACTGGACATAGAAAATAAAACAAATCATCCTTTGCAATTACCTCACTCAATGAAATACAATGCAAATTAGACAAACTACCTCAGACTAGATGTTAATTTCTTGTCTGAACAGCTGGGCATGGATGAGAAAAGTCTTCTTGACTGCCTACCCTGTAAGGCCCTTGTGCCTGTGGATGGGCAACAGAGACTAAGGGGTGTAGGAAACAGGAGAGCTGGAGCCCATCCAAAGCCAAGGAAATGCAGCAACCTTGGTCCCGTCACAAGGCTCTGGCACTCCTGCCTGTGAAACACTCACAGGGAAGGGCTGCTCTGCCACTCCTAGACACGTGTGTTGCAGTGTTATTAGCTACTAGACAATCCTGCAGTCTATGCTTCAGAGTTTATTAATCTCATAATTAAGTTCTCATAAGTACCCTTGAGTTAATTTGGAAGAGCACACGAACATGATGAGAGAAAGAGAATTACTTAGAAGAGTAAATACAGGAGTATCATTAAAAAGGCAAAGCACTCCACAATCACAACAGTAGCAATCTTACAGTAATATCAGGTATTTTCTCAAAATGTAATTCAGTGGTGCAGGACTTTGGCATACAACAAAATACTGTGCAGTAAGTAATAATCCATTATAATCCATGTGGTTTATAGTATCTAAGGGTACCTGCCACAACAGAGACTATGGAAACCAAAATTCAATGTAAATACAAAATTACTTTTCATATTTAAGCAGGGACAAATCCATCAAATGAAGTTCAAAAAAAATCACAGTAAGACTGAACTAAGAGAGCTTCTCATCATTTCAAAGAACAGAATCACTGCTTAATCTCTGTATCATACAAAAGGTTTTAGTTTCACACACTTCATCTTTTCAAGGAACCAGCCAGTTATCACCAACAGAACATCAAGCTTTGCAAGTTTGATCTTAACCATACAAAAGAAATATATGCACTAAATTACCTGCTTTTTGACCAAAGTGGGGAGGAAAATTAAAATCTGATCCCGTGTATCATTTTAGTTCACATTATTTTGCATCATAGTTGAAGTTGCAGGACCATTATTAATTCTGTCACAGAAAGAAGAGTCACTGCAGAACTCTTCAGAAGCTTGGAGGGAAAATAAGGGTCACTCATTTCAAGCTCTGGAAAATACACGATTTCTAAAAAGCTTGTTTTATTTGTAATTTTATAACTAGAATATTAGTCATACAGCATAAAACATTACAACAACTGGAAATTAAACAGTATATCAAGTAAACAGATGCAGATTTTTCTTAATGTTAATAAAAAGATTTTCAATGTAATCTGCAAGACACTTAGCTTGCTCTGCCCTGGGGATCCTACCCATCATTCCCAGGAAAAGAGGTAGCTACAGAAACTCTTCAAAAATCATTGGAAAATTTGTTAGACTTTCTGTTGCAGGTTGACAGTGAAGCAGCATCAAGAACAGTGTTGTCTTCTCCCCTAGATGCTTTTCACAGTTCAAAGACTCAGAATATCCTGTCGTTTTTATTTCTTTGGGAACAATTCCTCAGCAGATTTCTAAAATATTACATCCCAGGTAGTAGAGTGCAGGACTCAATTTAACCCATTTTGGGACTTATTTTTGAGCCCCAGTTGCTTCACTTACCAGTCTCTAGTCTAGTTTCTCACTAGAGAAAGACTTTGAGAAGAGAGACAGAAGAATACTAAATATTTTGTCCATTCAATTATCAAAGGTTTATAAAGAACAAAGAATTTCCCTAGCTTACCTAAATTAAATAAGGACAAGGCTGAGAAAAATTTTTTTGATGGTGGTAACAAAATACAAAATGTTATCAGTGTCGTATTTTCAACTCCACGTCTTTGTTTCTTATATTGGCATCTTTATCATCCCCCTAATGAAAATAACCCAAAATTTCCAGTGGAACATAAAACCATGTATGAAATGGCTGTAGAGAGAATTCCTTCCCCAAAAAACATAACAGGGTCTTATGACACCAGATATGATACCATAAATTTCATAACCATGTACCTAGGCTACATGAAACTGGTTGGTTCTAGAAGTTAAAAGAAAACTATTCAAAACTTCCTGAGATCATCTGATATTTGGAAATAGGCTCTGCAGTTTTCCTCTGCCTGAAAAGCAAACACCTCTGTGCAAGACTTTATTCAAAAGCTACTGATTATCCTACAAGAATTAGATCTCAACCAAATGGAAAACAATGAGGTTTGTTTCACTCTCATATGGAATCTAGTTAAGTTTGCCAAGAAAACAAGCTTGTTGAGAAAAAAAAAAAGAGAACAATAGTTTGTGTTCATCTAGCCCCTCATCTAGCCACTAAAAAGTAATTTTGCTAACTCCCTGGGATAGAATAAAGAACAAAAATAGAGATACAATGACTAATAAACTAGTATATATCACTGTATTTATACTAAAGCACAGTAACTGTTAAAACTATTTCATTTCTGCAAGGTGAAAACACATAAGAAGGAAGAAAATCTTCTATCCATGGTGGACAGTTACTTTCATCTTTTAAGTAGCTTCTCTTTGCCTTAAGAGATCTTTTTTTTTTTTAAATCCTGCTATTTCTTATGCAGATGCTTCTCATAAAAGTACTCAGATTCGAATGCTAAACTACCTTCTGTGCCAGACAACTGCTTTTTATAATAACAAGAATTATTTTTTTGTGGTCACTTTGATTTATTTTTTTTTAAAACCTAATCATTGAGTCTTCTATTTACTGAACAGACATAATATATTCTGCTTTTAACATCTAGGCATTCTTCTCCTGTGATAGATAGAAACAACTATTCTCTGCTCAGCAGGTACCACACAGCATTAGTCCATGGCTAGCCAGTCTATTTTATGTATCAAGCAAACCCTGGAAATCTTCTTTATTTCTTATAAAGGAGCTTTCAAAAAGAAAAAAAGAACTGTATGAAAGGTTAAAGAACCTTACCAACCCTGAACCATTTTAACTTTCTCAGTTTAATTTCCAAGGTAACTTCTCTTAATCCCCTTTTTTACCGTAAACATCATGCAACCTGAGGGCTTTCAGCCTGGTCACAAAACAACTAGATGTAATGAACCAAATAAAGCAAATGATTGGGAAAAGCTACAATGGATTTACTGAGGGCAAATCATGCCAACTAACCTGATCAGCTTCTACAACAAAATAACCTCTTCTGTCGACATAGGGAGAACAGCAGGATGTTGTTTACCTGGACTTCTGTAAAGCATTCAACACTGTTTCCCACAGCCTTCTCCTGGACAAACTGGCAGGATACAGACAGGATGGGCTATCAGCAAGATGGGTAGAAAACAGGTTTGCAGGTCAGACTCAGGGTGGTGATCATAGGTTTTTACTTAGGCTGGCAGCCTGTCACAAGTCATCCCTCAGGGATAAATACGGGCCCCATGCTGTTCAGTGTCTTCATAAATCACTGGGATGATGGGATTGAAATCACCCTCACCAAGTTTGCTGATGACACATCAGCAGGAAAAGCCATCCTACGAGAGACCTGGACAGGTTGGAAGAGCGGAGTAGCAAGAACAGTATGACATGTAACAGACAAGTGCAAGGTCCTGCACCTGGGACAACACAACCAAAGAGTCCAGCACAGGACAGGATCTGTATGGCTGGGGAGCAGCTGTGCTAAAAGGGACATGAGGGTCTTGGTGAACAAGCCGAACGTGAGTCAGGAGTGTGCCACTGCAGCAACGAAGGTAAATCAAATCCTGGGCTGTATCCACACGGGCATTACTAGCAGAGAGAAGGAAATGACTATCCCACTCTACTCAACATTTCCCAGGCCACACCTGGAGTTCCATGCCTAGTTCCCATTCCCACAATTCAAGAAAGGTGCAGACAGACCAGAGATGGTCCAAAGAAGGGCCACAAAAGTGACCAAATAACATGCTCTTTGAAGAAAGACAGACAGAGTTAAACCTTTTCTCTCCAGAGAAGAGAAGGCTCAGAGAGGACCTCACAACAGTATTCAAGTACTTAATGGGTAGCTACAAAGACAATGGAGTCTCTCTCTTCAAAGGAAGCCACCTGGAGAAGTCAAGGAAAAAAGGCAACAAGCTGCACCAGAAGTGGTTTCATCTCAGCATAAAAATAGACATTTTTTATAGCGAGAACTATCATTCACTGCAACAACCTCCTGAGTGATGTGGTAGCGATCCCATCACTGGAGGTTTTCAAGATGAGATTAGACAGGATGCTAGATAATTTCATCTAGGCTCCCATTCCCAGGAAAATTTGGACCAGATCATCTTTCAAGGTCCTTTCCAACCTGAGCTGTTTTATGATTTTGTGACTGTAATTTATGAAAGCAAATACAAAAATTTTTGTGGCTACTCTAGCTTTATTCTCCCTTTTTCCCCCAAGAGGATGTTGAAATCAGTGGGGCCGTTCTAACCATTCCCTGGCAGGTTTAAGGTTTAGACTGTTGTCCCATGCCACTAGCTCCTTTCACCTTCATTTTAACTTCTTAAAAGAATCAAGAACAACATTCCACATCATAGGTCATTTTCAACCACCCAAAGTTTTCCCTTGGGTAACAGAGGCGTTATGGCAACCGAGTTTCCAAGGCTCTGTGAGGCTCGTGGTAGCCTACCTTCAGAGATGCAATGATCTCATGTTTCTTAAATTTCTCTGCCTGAAGGAACTGAGACTAAAAACAAATCTATGAAACAAACCAATGTGACTGAAATAGAGCAGAATGACATACTTTATCTAAGCTATTTTTAGAGAAATGTATTAAAACCTTCAATTCTGGTTAAAAATATTTTTCTTTCACATTTTCCCCTTTTTCTTTAGCACTTGCAAGTTGTTGCTATCCTCCTTCTTCCAAAGCAATTTACATCCAAGTGAATTAAAGAAATGAGATGTTATTTTTCACAAGCATTCTCATCCTAGAAATAAAACAAACAAGATACAGAACTATTTCACGATGAAAGTAGTCCACATTGTTTCTAGATAATGCATTAGCACACAAAGCTTATATAAATGTTTCATTTACTGAAGTAGAAATACATCTAGCATGGAAAGCAATACAGTCTTAATAAAAAGGTGTTAACAAAAGAAGGCTGGCTAAGTAAGATGCACATCATCTTTGATCCTTGAAGTAGAAGAAATCTGAGAACAGCCAGCATGCCTAACAAGCACAGTCTTCTGAGTCTCATTTGCCAAACTGCACCAAGCAGCCTGGCTAGAGGAAAAAAAAAAAAAAAGGCTTTTCCTACTCACAACTCACTATATCTACTGCCTGTGTCCTCCTCCTCCTCCACACCCATGGTACCATGGCTGTGTGAGCCCCAGGGTGGAAAAAGGAACAGCTGGGGAGACATTGGCAAGATAGGTTGTGCAAAGCATGGGAAAACATCACCTTACTCTCATCCTGCTAAAGCTAAACAGAGTAACAGCAACCTTATAATATATATTCCTCAACACTCATGCCTGTTCCTCTCCATGAAAATTATTAGTAATGGGCAATGGATTTATACAATCTGAAGAGAAAACAGAGTATCCCAGGAAGTGTTCAAAAGACGTGGATGTGGCACTCAGGGATATAGCTGGACTCAATGATCTTGGAGGTTTTTCCCAACCTTAACGATTCCATGATTATATTCTACATTGCCAGTATATACTATATATACATACTATTCATGTGTTGGTTCTAAATTTTTAACTGTACAAAAAAGCTTACTCATGGGGAAAATAGTCTTAAACTCTGCAGTTGTCGACACATATTCCACTTACTTATCCTATTCAGTTAAGGCAAGATTCTCCTTGAATCTTGGATACAAAAGGCATGTCCACAACTGAAAGTCATAATTTCTCAAGATGCACTCCTTATAAATACAATATGCAGTTTTAATATAACCCTTGCTATGGAAGTTTACCGTGAGATTCACTAAATCACAGTTCTGAAACCCTTATTAAAACCGGATTCTTCTTAAAATGCACACTCTGTTATACACATTCTGTAAACTCTCTGGACAAAGCATTAAAAAGTTTAACTTCATAGAATCTCAGGTATTTTATAATAAAAAAGAAATACGACATATAAAGAACATAATAAATTCAATTAACTACATTAGCAAAAGGTGTCTTTTTTCTATGTAAACATGATTTTATATTTTCAAGATGTATAGTTTGTCTTTCATCCTGAAATCTGAAGGTTCGTGACCTTCATGAATTACTTTTTTCCTACCTTTTTACCTTTCGAAACAAAATCTAGGGGAGTTTCAACAAAATTCTAGAAATTAATAATGAAAATGCAAATTTGTAAAACTGAAATTCATGTTTTATGTGTATTTTGTATTAACAAATAAATCAAATTTCTTTTATTTATTTATTCTTAATAAATAAATTACATTTCTTATGTGTGACAACAAATCTCTTACCAGTTTGTGGGTTATTTGGTTTGGTTTTGTTTTAAAACAAGGGACCACTACTCCTTTTTCTTTCTTCAGTTATCGTTAAATAGCGGTCTCCAAGCAATGTTTGCTTAAGTGTCTCTAATTCAGTTAAGAAAGAACTCTTCCTTAAATCTTAAGAGGGCAAGAAAACTGCAAAAATAACAAACCACAAATTTTTTAATACAGTGTTATATAAACTTTTACATAATTCACCACACTGCTGAATAGAAAATGTTACGTGAAAGGGATCATCACTTTCAATAGATTATGATCAGACTTTCCACACAACAAACCATCCTAACTGAGTCGTCCTGAAAAACATGCTTCAGATATCATTAAGCCTGAACCAGAAAACAGATGCTTAAAAATAACTTTTGCACTTCTAACCTTTTAGACTGCACCATTCAATTATGCATGCTTTTCTGAATATCAGTCTGAAAATAAAATAGAGCTCTAAGTATTACCCAGAAGGAAAAAAAGAAGGAAGAAAATTACACAGCCTGCAGGCATAAAGAGGATGTGGCTCTCATAAGGCTGGAACCCGGCGCTGCCTGGCAACACGGCAGGAGAGCACAGCACGTGCATTAGAAAAGAGTTGCATGATGGACAATAGTAAAGTGAGAGTTAAATGTTACAAAATCACTTTTTCCAGTCATCCTCAGACAAATTAAACACATCAAGAGAGAAACGGAAAGCAAAATAGGACACTGCTAATGGAATTTAAGTGGTCTTTAGTTTTCAAAATAAACAAGCGCAGAAGTGAGAGATATCTAAAACAGTGAGCAGCTGGAGGACAACCAGAAAGCAGTGATATGATTGATCAAAACCTCTGCAAAGCATATTTACTAAGGTAATAGGAACACAATTCCATATCCTACAGCAATAATCAGAATAGATGGGGAAAAGAGGAAGGTTTCACTAAACAGTGAGGAGTCACTATACCATCAGCCATCTCATTGCAGGGGGTGGGGAGGTGCTAGCCAGCAGACATCACACTGAAAGATAAAGTAGCCTCCACATTTAGATCTTACTCATAAGTATTTATGTTACAGGAGTCACTGTACATGCCCCACATGGAAAGTCTCTCTCTTGCATCTGCAACGCAAGTTTAAGTTTGTACATGTCAGAGTTTTCTACTGGTGCTGCTCAATTCTTGGGTTCAGTACAGTAAATAAATACTGAAGATGCACAGATGTAGAAAGGTGTAGAGAAAAAAAGAATACGAGGGTATCACCCCACGGTAGGACATGCCTACCTCAAACAGAAAACAAAAAACAACCCCCCACACACCAAAGCCCTAAAAAAAGTCATCCTTACAGGTATCTTCAGCATTGTCTACACTAAGAGTTTCTACTGTGCAAGAAGGTACATGCTCAAACTTGATCAGTGCATATATGTTGATGGCATTTTTTAAGCATGTCTCTAGGAATGCAAAAACCCCTAACACAAGAAGACAAAACATGCAGCCCATGTCTCATCACTTACAGGTATGAATGTTTGTTCTGGTTTCTGAATGATTTTTTAATTTGGGTTTTTTGGGGTTTTGGGTTTGGTTGTTTTGTTTTGTTTTGGGGGTGGTGGTGTTTTTTTCCCTAGTTCGATTTTGTTTGAAACGGGCAATGCCAGTGTATTTTCAAACAATTTGAAAGGACGAGGAGTCTGTATGGAATGCCTAACAAAAGCACTGACGTAATACAGCAAAACTTCCTTAATGCCCACATTCACTGCCTGAATTCAGAAGCAAAACTGCCATCTTCTCTTGCCAAAGGCTGAAAATTACACATTCAGGTTCCAGTAGAAGACTTGCAAGAGTTTAACAGAAATAATGATACCGTGTTCATCAAATGGCTGCCAGGTACAAAGGCTTTATATACCTCTTACTCCCATTATCTGAATGATGCTTTTAAGAGAGGAAAAAAAAGTAATTTGCTTTGTATGGACTTTACAGTCCACAGGTTTTTTTCTTCTTCCCCCATTCTCTTCCCTCCAGAAAAAAGAGATTGCATAAAGTAAAAAAGGGTCTCAGTTCTGGAGTTACTGGTTGCATTCTCCTTGTGCATTGGTAGAAATTTACCATAGTAGTAACTGCCTTTCATCAGCATCATATATGACTTGGTATCACTTCAAACTTGATAAATTTTAATGGTTTTGGTCTGTCATATGAAGTGACAGTAATGCTGCTGGAGACCAGTTTTCTTTGGATTTTTTTGTTTCATCCTTGCACTTTTCAACAGACAGCTTTCAAAAGTATTAAAAAATACATTAGGTAAAGCTTGAACTTGTTCATATAAGCAAAAAAAAAAAAAAATCATAATAAAGATTTGGTTCTCTTTTAACTTACTACCTGAAAAATAATTATCTAAATAACCTCACAAAATGCTTCCCAGAAAACACTTTTCACATGTAAGCAAAAAACATGCAGTCTCTCTTTGAACATAATCTCTTGACTATTTACAACTCTTATGGTTACTCCCTTTCATGTTGTATTAAATTCAGATTAACAACCTAGGCATCTCAACAAACCTCTTCTAATCACACTATGGCTTGTTGAAGCTGCTAAAAGCCTTAAAAAATCACACATAAAAACTAACAAAAGTATGAAGAGGAGCAACAAATGCAAAGTCCTAGAGCAAAGAAAACCCAAACTATAAGTAATAAGTGACTGGATAATAAGGTAGGCAACACAAGATCATCACCACAACAGCCTCTGTACTCATGTTTCAAGAAAAACCGTCATTGCAAAAAGAGCATTGCAGTGCTCTTGAAAGTCATTTTTCTCTTAATACATCTGATTCCACTATTTTGCTCAGGTTTAATTCTATTGCATTAGTGTGCTGTACAGTGAACAGCCAAGCCATATGAATTTCCCTCAGGATCCAAAACTGCAAGACAGACTTTTTTGGAAATCACATTTCATCTCATATGTGTTTTCAACTCTTGTCTTATTATGGAGACATAACTGGTGAGTTTCAAGCTCTGTTACAAAGATTCACTTTTTGAAATGCAACATAGGGTGAATAACCACCATATAAACACACCCTCAGAAGTGGTCATGAGCTGACGAAAGTTGCCCCAAATCTGCCATGCAGGTGGCAAACATAGATCCAATTGGGAACTCCTACTTCAGGAAGCACGGAAGAACTGCTGCAAGGGATACAGCGTGATGTGTCCCTGGGAAGTCAGTTCCTTCTCAGCTGGCCAGCTATGAGAGAGCCCGTGATAGACATAGTCCTTTGCAAGAGTCCCAGCTCCAGAGCTTCATAGCAAGTGATGGCAGTAGGAGGCACCCATTCTATGAAGATTATTTTTTATATATAAAAAAGAAATATATATAAGGATTGGTCAAAGTTGAATCATTACATTGTCTATCAATATTTCTTCTTATTGGGAAAAGTAAAAATGATAGCGCTGAACTCTGAGGATGAAGCTTGTTACTAACAAAAAAGGAACAAATAACAAAAAGTCTACATTTGGAAACAAAGGAGGGATAGCTAATTCAGCTTCCATCAATATGAGATGTGGCACATACTATGCCATCTAAGCAATAGTCAGCATTTATAAAGTTACAAGCAGACTGGATAACCATTATCTTCACTGACTTCCTTATTTTTGAGACTAGTTTTGAGTAAGGGCAATGAAAGAGAGATAAATCCGGATGGAGTTTCGAATACCCTTGTCCAACAAAGGTAAAGAATAATCCCTGCCTGATAGGACAGAAAGCATCATCTTACTTTTAGGTGTTTCCTACATTAATACACACACTTTAATTTCAAAATATAACAATTTTGCAAGAACCTAGCACAGCCTGGAGACTTAGACTTGCCATACAATACAGAAAACTGCAAAGGCTTGAGGGAAACAAACTCAGTGATGGAGTCAAGCGAGGCACCAGCATCCCATTGCATCACACTGCTTGGAGGCCCTGTTGTGTTTTTGTAATAAAACAGGTTTAAAGAACGAGGGATGCAGCACCACCTGCACCAGACTCCCTGCAAGCTGGTTTAGCCTTGGTCCCGAAAGCTCATGATCTTTTCATAAGGTTCAAGTTTCATAACAGCATTCAGAGCTCAAAGAATATTTTGTCATTAGTAGCAAAGCTGGTGCCTCCTAAGTTCCTTCAAAATGATACTGAAATCTGTAGTTAGATTCATGTCTAGTAAGGACCTCACTAGCTCCTTGCTTCCAGATCTTCTTAGAAGCTGAAGAAAAAGCTTCCTGTCTTCGTTACTGTTACTTGCAGCTATATAGGAAGAAGAAAAAATTACAAGCCTCTATTTCTAGAGCAAGTGAATGGTATTTGCTTCTTCCTTGACAAAGATCAGATAATGATAATAAGAAGTTACATTAATATTTTTTCAGACTTCTGGTTTCTTTGGAGGATGGGGAAATTACACACTGCAGCTGCCCCATAAGCCCAAAAAAAACACCCCAAGCCAACAACAACAAAAAAATTACCTCTGAAGGAAAAAAAAAATCATTGCCAAACGACCTGTAAGACTCCAATGCTACACAGAAAACAAAGTAGAACTCAAAAGAAAGGATCTCAAGACCTTTTCACCCTGAACTGGCCTACAAAACCTCCAGAGAACTCCAGATTTACTTCCAGAAGGATTCAAAGTCTGAGCAATGGGCTGACTTCTGGCAGAAAAAGAAGCACCACTGCTTTAACTGTTCACTGGTGCCTTTATGAACAACTTCAATACAGATGTATAAGTATATATAATATATATTAAACATTTTTGTTATTTTTTAATATATGATAAACAAATGTATTTTTCTAAGAATAAAAGACCATAAAATAAACATTTTGGATTTGCAAGAGGATCGTGTGAATGTATTACCTAAAAGCTGTTCTCATCAAGTGAACATGCTTGCTTTCTTTTGGAAGTCCCAAGAGTTTTGCTTAACAAAGCAAG
The DNA here is from genome assembly GCF_025592945.1 of Manacus candei. Classification (NCBI taxonomy): domain Eukaryota; kingdom Metazoa; phylum Chordata; class Aves; order Passeriformes; family Pipridae; genus Manacus; species Manacus candei. The sequence continues at coordinate 8,782,696 of NW_026138089.1, forward strand.
TGAAGGAAAAAAAAAAAAAAAAAGATGATTGGATGATTCTTCACTGTTAAAACATGGGTCTTTTTGCTGAAAGTCCACACACGAAAGAAGATTTCCCTCTTCCTCTAATAACTAGCTGACGCTAAGAAAACTGCCAAGGCTTTCCACAGTATGTTACCAATGTGTTCAAAATGCTGCTGCTAACACATGCATTTTTTCTCTCTAACATTTTTTCATTTTATAGTATTGTACTCCCCAGCATACTGTGAAACAATCAAGCATCTTCACTCATTTTCCCTTTTATAGAAAGGGAGAATACACCCAATTGGTTGAGCATCAACCACAGTCACAAAGGAAATTGGTATTTGGGATGCCCAAATAATGTTGGGATACCCAACATTAATTTACATCTCTTGACATCTCACCCTATACTTTGTGAAGTGTACACCTTGTGGAAAACACATCTAGAATAAAAATATCTCATATCAGATATAAATCATTCCAAAAACCTGAAGTTACACTACAGTCTTAAACACAGTGCAAATATACTCCTATTATACTCATCCCAGTTTCAGCCTCCGCATATTAACCCCTGCAGTAGCACAATGTAAATATAGGCATTCTCACCTCACCAGGTCTTCTTCATTCCTGTTCTTGTCTTTCAGTAAGCAATACCAACCATGGTGGAAGTAGTTCACCAAACAAAATTGCAAATAAGCTTAGCCTGCTGTTGGGTTCCAAAATATGATATCTGTAGAAAGAAATTTGAGTGGTCTCTGCAGAAGGCCATGGGGAACAGAAGTTGGAAAAACCCCTTTTCAGTGACCTCATCTCTGTGACTCTTCCTGCCCTCTTCAAAGAAACTCCTTACATGATATTATCACATGTCCTGCCCCAGCCAGAGAATCCTCATCCTAATCTCATCAGACCTCTGCATAAAACCCATTGTGTTCCCTCCTTTTGCATATGTATTCCCTGTATCCCTTGCATTATGTATATCCAATACCTGTTCCCCCCCTGTAAAATCCCCCAGATAAAGTGGGTTTTCCCCTATGATGTAGGTGCTAAGACCCAAAAGTTTGTAATTTAGGATTTCCTCTTTACCTCATCTCTGGAAAGTCCCCAATTTTAATACGATGCATATGTAAACCCCCTGCTGAACATGTAAACCCCAAACCCTTTATATATGAAGTTGTGAGTCCAATAAAGTATTCCAGATTCTGCCTCCAAACTGGGATTGTGTTAGTTATTGACTCACTACAGCCCGTATTATTAAAATATATTCTTCATTGCATTTTCTAATTACCATCCCTCCCATCTTTCCCAGAGTCTTGACTGCTCATTTGAAGCCTGGCAGTTTCCAAACCATTTTTATTTTAGACCAAAGACTGTTACCACATATGATCAAGTATTTATACATAAATATTTCATTGAAAATATTTAGCAGTCTAATTTTTCACAAATACTGACGAATAACATACTGTGCAAGAGAGAGCTGCAAATCCCTAAGATTTTTCTACTGTTACTTTTGGGGTTTTTTTCACAGAATCACAGAATCAATTAGGTTGGAAAAGACCTCTGAGATCATCAAGTCCAACCTATTAACTAACACCATCATGCCAACTGGACCATGGCACTGAGTGCCACATCCAGACTTTCCTTAAACACCTCTGGGGACAGTGACTGCAGCACCTCTATGGGCAGCCCATTCTAATGTCTAATCACCCTTTCTGTGAAGAAATTCTTCTTAAACCTCCTTCAACCTTAAACTTCTCTGGCACAGTTTAAGACTATGTCGTCTCATCCTATCACTGGTTGCCTGGGAGAAGAGGCTGCCCCCCACCTGGTTACAACCTCCTTTCAGGTAGTTGTAGAGAGCAATAGGTCTCCCCTGAGCCTCCTCTTCTCCAGGCTAAATAACCCCAGCTCCTTCAGCCACTCCTCACAGAACTTGTGCTCCAGGTCTTTCACCAGCTCCACTGCCCTTCTCTGGACTCGCTCCAGCACCTCCTTGTCCTTTCTGAATTGAGGGGCCCAGAACAAGACTCGAGGTGCAGTCTCACCAGTACTGAACACAGGGAAAGAATCAGTTCCCTGGTCCTGCTGGCCACACTATTTCTGATACAATCCAGCATGCCACTGCCCTTCTTGTCCACCCAGGCATACTGATGGCTCATGTTCAACCTGCTGTCGACCACCATTTCCCACTGGGCCACATTCCAGCCACTCTGTCCCCAGCCTGTAGCACTGCATGGGGTTGCTGTGGCCCGACACTTGATCTTATTGAACTTCACACCACTGGTCTCAGCCCACCTGTCCAGCCTGTCCAGATCCCTCTGCTGAGCCTTCCTACCATCTAGCAGACCAACACTCCAACCCATCTTAGTGTCGTCCGCAAATTTGCTAATGGTACACTCGATCCTCTCATCCAGGTCATCAAAAAAGATATGAGAAAGGACTGGGTCCGACACTGATCCCTGGGAGACATCACTAGTGACTGGATCACAACTGGATGCAGCACCATTCGCCACTACTATCTGGGCCCAGCCATCCAGCCAGTTCTTAACCCAGCAAAAAGTGGACCTGTCTAAGCCATGCCTACCAACTTTTCCAGGAGTATGCCAGGGTACTGCTGTGGATTAAGACATAAATCAAAGTACTTTTCCAAAAATCGATATAACAATCATTTTGATACACCTCTATGTTCCCAGGATGTTTGCTTTTAACAAGCATAAATAATATTCTAATTTATCACTAGGTTACGGAATCGTGCCTTGCCCCTTCCTCTGGCCATGTACATCCATGATGCACAAGATGCCACTGGCATAAGCAGCAGCCAGAGGAAGCAGGAAAGAGCCCAACCTGCAGCACAGGAGGCCAGGATAGGCAAGAGAAGCAAACACATAATATGACACAGGTTAGATCGCAGCATTAAAAATAAAAATGCCAAGGATGAAGAACAGAAAATTAATTCGCTACCTGGGAAGCACTGCAGTTAACTGCAGAGGAACAGATAGGTACTCAAGATGATGAATTTGTGCAAGCAGCTAGGAACGAAGACTGAAAAATAAAGTTTCCAAATACTTTTAACAGTAAAGGAAAATACTTTTTCTTTGCTTGGCACTCTTTGTTAAGCAAAATTCTTGGGACCTCCAAAAGAAAGCAAGCATGTTCACGTGATGGGAACATTATTTGGATAATACATTCACATTCCACAACATCAACAGCCTTCTGCTCTGCCCTTTTGCCACAACTGACTGGTGTCTCATCACTTGAAATTTGCTACATATTTTAGAAGACAGCAACTAATTTGGCATGCATAGTTTAAGTCTGAACACATTATTTCTTGATTTGAGGTCCTCCATTTCATATAAGAAAAGGAACTTTTAATCAACTGTTTTTCTCTGAATGCCACTATCTGAACTTTACTCATTTTTCTAAATGCTTTCATACCATTTTTTTCCATGGTCCCACACTATTTAAAAAGTTTTCCTTGACATCTCTTGAGTTTTGCTTATATGTCTTTCATCACACATACTTCTTTTGAAAATTTCACATACCTCTCAGGTTTTATAATATATACTTACAGATTTTAAAATCATTACCCTGAAAAAACTATTTTCTTTTTTGTAATTTCTAATGATCCTTTGGGCAAGACACCAAGATACAGTAAAAAGTGCAACCCTGCACATTAAATCTGACAAAGGAACAAGACCTTATCAATGTATATAAGTATCTAAAGGGTGAGTGCTAAGAAGATGAAGCCAGGCTCTTCTCAGTGGTGCCAAGCAATAGGACAAGAGAGTGGAAACTGGAACACAGGAAGTTCCACCCGAATATGAGGAAGAACTTTATTGTGCAGGTGACCGAGCACTGAACAGCTGGCTCAGAGAAGGTGGGGAGTTTCCCTCACTGGAGATATTCAAGAATCATCTGGACACAATTCTGTACAATGTGCTTTAAGATGACCCTGCCTGAGCAGGGAGGTTGGACCAAATGACCCCCTGTGATCACTTCTGACCTTACCCATTCTACGATTCTGTGATGCTATCTGTATGACCACAACTCATGAAAAAAAAACAAGTTTGATTTCTACTTAATGACAATATTGCTGCACCTACAGTAATGGTCTAGGTATGAACAAACAGTGAATGTTATTCTCAAGAGGATGAGTACAATGTGAAATAAAAGACTGCATATAACTGTGATATTTTAGAACAGTCATCTAAAGAGGAAACAGTTAAGGTATTATATTAATGTAACAGGAAACTAGATTAAAAGATCTATCTCCATAATTACCAAAGGAAGGAACTAACAAATTTCTTTTCCTATGTTTCTATATAAAAGTATTCATTAAGAGTTTATTAAAATGCATTCCTGTATAGGATTCACTGCTATACAGCCTACTTCCATAAGGGAAGATCGTTGATCATACGGAGTAACTCAGAGAAATAAAAATATATTTTCCAACATACCTGCTTACACTTTGGGGGGCTGGGGAGAGGCAGAGAGAAGGCTGGAAGAGATGCCTGAGAAGAAAGGTCCAGGAAAAAACAATTGCATGATCAATCTGTGATTCTGTGAATCCATGATGCCTAACAAACTGCACCACAAACTACAAACTGAAGAAAATAAATACTCAGGATTACAGTAGACATTTATATTTTAATAGTGACAACCAGTGACTTTGAATTGGAACAGTCAGGACGAAATTGCTATACAGAAGGAATAGCTCACAACAATGGCAGAAAGCTAGATTTGGCATTTTGATTAACAGTCCTTGATGAAGCCAACTGGCAATGGCTGGAGTCGATTATTTGAATTTTTTTTCCCCTTGCCAAAAAGGGTTCTTCAGCTGGTCATTTCTTCTGGAAAAAATACCTGCTGGCTGTCATTTGAATCTAGCAAGCATCCATCAAAATCATATCACGCAAATCACTGAGACAAAAATATTGATTAAATAAACACCCATAACAACATGAAGCAATTATTTAGTACCCCAGGTATATCAGTATGCATTTTTTTTCTTAGCACGTTTTCCTAAGCTCTGCAGGACATCTTGCAAGCCTTAGACAAATGAGTAAATGTGAAATGTGGCTTTTAGGTTGGTTTTGGTTTTTTTTTTTTAACTTGAGAAAAAAGTGTGTGTTTTTAAATCTCAGCTTAGGTGTTTTTCCTATGATTCTGCAGTTGAGCTGATTTACAAACAAACCGAATGAATACTGTAGGAATGCACCAAGAAGAACTTGAGTCACTCATTTTGTAATGCAAAAAAACCTTGATGGAAAGAACAGCAGAAATTAAGAAACAAAAGTATTTTTAGTTCAGAGTTATTGCAGCCTTACTATAAATCTGCTGATAATTTGGCATTTATCTTTAAAGTTTAAGATCCTACATTTAAAAAAAAAAAAAAAAATGTCATGACCACCTACTTTTTTTTTATTTCCCAAATCTTTTAATGGGGAAAAAAGCACTACATTTATTGCATGTTTGAGCAAATTCATGAAAATACAGTTATTTCCCATTTCTGAAACATGCAGAGATAACGCCTGATCATGCAGCTCATGTGACAAAACTTTTGTTTCTCTATCCCAAAGTAACTGCTATTAAACAAAATGAGGTTTTTCTTGAGAAGATGTCACAATTGGAGATTGGAAAACTTTAGGAAATACTGCAAATTTTTTTTTACCCAGTCTATAGAGACCTTAAAAAAATGAATGTTTTCTGCTCAGCTTATTGTTTAAGCTAGATTTCTGTCTGTTTCATTACATTTATCAAAGTTAATTTTAGTCATGATACTGTGAATTGCAGACAAATCTCAACTGACAACTTGACTGCCAGATTTCACAACTAAAAATTCAGAGTTTCTGCATCTTCAGTGACAAACAATTCTTGTGATTCATCACATAAAGACTATGAAAAATGGAAAGGAGGGGAGATTACTGAGGTTTCTTAGATGGAAATGTCCCTAAGAAAAAAAAAGAAAAAAAAAAGAAGAAGAAAAGGAAAAAAGGAGGGGAAAATAAAAATAAAATAAAATTAAAAAAAAAAAATACAACAAAGCAACAAGCTAAAACCAAACAACCAGAGAACAGAATTACTCTTGTCAGAAATACCTTGACAGCTCATCACATAGGACTGGCCTTGGTTCCCCAGTACAGCTCCTCGACTATAGCTGTAGGCTCATGTACTGTGGTTCTGGCACAAACACCAGCATCACTGTTTTTCATCTTCCAATGTCAAAGAATCAAGATCTTATTTGTCTTACCAGTACCCAACTGTAAACCAAAAACAAGGTTGTCCTCAAAGCAAAAAGTTTTGTGCTTGCAGATCTGCAAATCATCCTCCTAATGGCAGTGGAAGACTGCCAGTCCTGAGCTGCACAAATAATGGAACTGCCAAGCTGAGAAATGAGAAATAACAAGGCTGGCTATACAACTGAAGGTGGGATAAGAGAGACAATAGGAGGGCTTTGACAATAAGAATGACTTCGTAAGCCAAGGTTTACTCCTTTTCTTTCTTAAGAAATTCTAAATATTCTTAAGAAAGCTTGCACTTTAAGTTACCGACCTGGAAATGTCCTTAAAAGGAACACCCACACATAATGTCGCCATGTCCTTAAAAGGAAGAGCCGCAGGAAGTTTCAGGTAGAAAATAAAAGAATACATTTACCAGAAACAAACTTAAAGACTCTGAACCTCACATGATGAAAAAGTAAGACAGCTTGAACAGAAATCTTCAATACAAATTCCGAAGGGAGCATTTAGAAACCTCAGGAGGACCCCTAAATTCCACCCTGTCTTATGTACCACCACTAACCACCACGAAAAAGATCCAAAAGCTACAACAAGTGCATAAATAAAATGTATGTGCCCAGCAGAGTAAAGCAAAACCATCACAAAGAACAAGGCCATTTTGAACCATGGTCACCAGCTGACCTCACCAACAGTTTCACTGCTCTCACCCAGAGCTCCCTCATCATTTCCTCACAGTCTCATTCTCTTCAGAATGCTTTTGCTACACATGAACCAAGGAATGCTACATATTCCCATGTACATTTTGTTCACGCATTGTTAATGTGACCTTGTACGTGCACCCAGACCTTCAGAAAGGAATATTCTAATGTAACATGCAAAACATAACCAGCCCTGTTGCCTGCCTCGTGCTTTCTTTTTAAGACGGGCACGTTACCGAGAGCTTGCATCTCTGTAGCTGGGCCAGATACAGAGCAAGTTCAACAGAGGTAAAGGTTCAACAAGGTAAAGGAAAAATAAAAAACCCTCCTCTGTGGTGCTCCTGCTTATTCACAAGGTTGTTGTTCTCTTCAAAGAACCTTGGCTGGCAGCGCTCCAGCTCCTGCTCCCTCGCCGCGTGACGAACGTCCCAGCGCAGGGCACGGGGCTGAGCCAGCCCTGCCGGCGCCAGGGCTGCACGCCAGCTCTGGCTCAGCCGCTCAAATCCTTCCTCTCGTGAGAAGGCCTCTCACTTCTCCAGTTTCTGAGATTAGCTCGTCCTAAGGAGTGCAACTGGTTTAGGTCTGGAAGGCGCTCGTGGCAGTTTTGCAAAGTTAAAGCCGCACTTAAGGCTCTTGGAAACAAAACAACAACAATCAAAAAAATCTCAGTGTCTCCAAGCACTTCATGATTCAGAAGGATTTCTTTGATTAGGCACCAGAGAAATTTGCAGTAGTATTCCCGGACTTATTTTTGAGGCCAGCAATAAAAATCTCCTAGAGGTGTTTGGATCTATAGTGAATAGCCATGTCCATTCACGTTAAAAATCTATTGCTTCTTCCACTGACCTCATCTCTTAGGTATGGAAGCTATTATGAAAGGAGTACACTGCAGGTCACTTCTGTCACAATGTTAATGGTTTTTCCAATTTCAGTGTTAAGATCTTCCTTCTCCTCCCACCTAACAGCTCAGTCCTTCTCCACCAAATGAATGAGCAAGCTGAAAAATGGCACACACTAGCAATTTCAGATGTTTGGAAGGTTTTTTGCCTTCTTTCTGCAACAACGTATGTGTTTAAAAAAAAATAAATCAAAGAAACAACAAAACCCCTTCTTTTGGCTTCTTGAAAAACAGACTAAAAAAAAAATCCTGATTTTGCAGTTTGGTTTTGTTTTTTTTCAGATTAATGAATAGCAGCACAAAAGAATAGCTCCTACTTACTCTCATTCACACACCAAATTCTGAAGGCAGAAAGGACACATTCAGCTTTTTGATGTTGAGATCCACCCTGTGTTTAAACCATTACCGACAGCTCAGAGGGCCACCAGCACCCAAAAGTTATACTACTTATGGATAAAGGCAATAGGCTCTGTGGAGATCCTTATCAGGTGATGGGGGGTGTTTGTATAAAACTAATGAGGAAATGACAGGGGTAATAATTTTTTCCTGATTTTTAATACAAGAAACATATGGAGAAATGCACAAGATAAAAAAAAATAATTTTTTGAATGCAGCCAGAAAATGCCCATTAAACAGCTGACCATTTCTCAATAATTTTACTGTTCAGTCACAAGCAGTAATGAGATTAGCTTTTACCTAAACTCAAAATCAAAATAAATTCTAAATCCACTGTCTGTGCTCTGACTATTCAAAAAACTGTTCTCTGCCATCTGAATATCTCCTCCTGTGGACAAAACAAAGTTGATTTGGCTTCACTGGAAACAATGCTTCCTCCCAGTGACCATGTTGCTCCTCAGTGGAAAGCCTCACACCGCAGACTGCACAAGGCCAGTGGCTGCTGAGAGCCTTTAGCAAGCAAACATCATGTCAGAAGCCTTTACTTCAACAGTAACACAGCTCACCAGCTCACTGCTAGTTATAACCAATGCTCTAATAATGTTTCATAACAGGTTATCCCTTTCCTAAGAGCCTCTGCATTATCATAAGTGTGCAAGTCTTTAAAATTTCCACTTCTTTCAGTTCAGTAGGTACACAGCATGCACATGGTGCACAGACAGGATGTAGTAGTGTATTTATTCCATTAATAATTATTTATAAACAAAAATATGAAGGGAACATCTCTGTAAGTAAAACACACAAGTGTTAAAATGATTGCTTGTGTACTAAACAGAGATGCCATGCCAAGTAATTTTGGTATTCTCAAGCATATTCCCACAGGGTAAAGAGTTATCAGCTACCTTGGGAACACAGTTATTTTTAATGATAGAAAGGTCATTTAACTATTTGACAAATACATTGAAAGAAATACACACTTTTCGTAACTCTAAAAACTTTAATGAATCAAGTTGTCCAAATATTCTCATCTTAATATTCACCCGCTCTCCCAACGTGTGATTCCAAAACCAAACCAAAAAACCTCAAAAACAAACCAAACAAAGAAAAAAAAAATCCTCTCTTCTCACCCCTAAAAACCTACTCGATAACTACATTTTAAATTTTTGTTTAGAACGCGTTAGGGAACAAATGTGAACTTGGAGTTCCTAAAGGAGTGCTTGGCCACTGCACCATACTGTGCATGGAGAAAAACTCTGTTGTTTCCACAGCATGAAATGCATGCAACATTCTCAAAGAGGAGTAAATTTAAAAAAAAAAATCAATTTTAGCTTTAAACTGTACAAAATCAGATTTTTCAATTCAGCTACCAAAAGAATTCTTGCACTGCTCTTAATGCAGCAAAAAACAGCTGACTGAAATAGTGGTGCATTCTAATCTAGTTCAATGTTTTATTTCCTTCAGTTTTCAGTAGTGAATAATAGTTTTTATTTCTAAAAATACCAGATCAAACCCACGCTTAGTAATTTTCTATTAACTGCTTCACATAACTATACTATAACATTCTGTTTGTGTCACCACGTTAAGTGTTACTGCTACTTACGAGAGGCCAGCTAAAGATGTAGAGGTGATCCACTAAGACTTTGAAATTAAATAATCCACACATCACACTCCAAGAGAAGACAAATAGAGGGAGAGAAAGATTGGACTGAATATTCACTGCAGTGAATCACAGGCAACTGACTCTTCCCTATGAATAAGCAAATAACCTGAATGTTCTTTAAATGTTTGGTTTTGTAAAAAACTGGAGGAGTTGAGGCTCTGCTAATCTTTGCAGAACAATAAGTCACTTAAAATCCAAGTTTGCAATGGAAGTTTCTATTTAAAAGAGCTATCCACAGATCACATTACTTCTGGTAAGCCTGTAGAAATCTTTCTACAGTACTTATAGTCAATGCAATAATGAACTAGATTATATCCAAACACTGAACTATGCACAAAATCCCATCATAATATCTTTGTCTCATCCTCCAAAAACCCTGTCTCCTACAGTTGTTTTGTACAAATTTGCAGAGCTTTGTGCATTAGCAGCAAGTTTGCCAAACAGCTTGGTCTCCTCCACAGAACAAGATCCTACCTTGCAACAGATGTCTGATGACCCCAAAGAGGTTCAACCACCATTAAAACTGCAAAGAGCAGACAACCCATCTCGGTTTTTACTCAAAAAAACCCTGCAAGTAATTACAGCCTTTCTTACCGATTTAGCTAGATATGCAAGAATAGTTTTTTATAAATTCAGGCAGGTCATCATAAAATTGTGGCCAAGGCCTTGCTAAATGGTATAAACCTATTACCTCATAAAAAAATAGAACGTCTGATGTAATACCATCTCAATAAATGCTGTGTGAGTAGAAAAATGCTAGCAAATTATTACAATACAGTGTGACTATGCACTTGCAAATACAGTAGAACAAGATGCATTCATCAAGATTTACCTTAGATCATTATTCATATACTAAATACCCCAAGTCAGTTTTACAGCAGTCCTTTTGCAGGATGTGCTATAGGTATGAGACTCCATTTCCTTAGCAAAAGAATAACTAATCAAATATTCATTTTCAAATACTTGCTCAGCACAGGGGAAAAACCTAATAAACATACAAACAGGAAAGAACAAGCAGTGGAAGGAACTAATCACACACTGTAAGGTACCCAGAGTGGAAAAGCTTAGCCAGGAACCAGATATCAAACCTGGCTCTCAGTCCCAAACCTAATGCATAAACAACTCCACACTTACCAGACACAACTAAAGCTTCAGGGTGGAACAATCAGAAAGAAATACTATTTTGATCAAGCAACTGTTCTTTCAAAATAAACACAACGCAATGGGACATGCATACATATACAGAAAATCACATACAACTTCAAATACAGCCGAGCATAAGCAGGCTTTCATCCTGCTCCTTTCCATGTTCATTCCCTTCCTCCTTACGAACACCTAAAGAGTTAATGGAGAAATAAGGACCTTTTAAAAAGCAGCTATCACACAAAACAAGGTATCAAGTATAGCTTCACAGCATGTAAAGATGCTCCAATGGAAAATGATTTGCAAATCTCAAGAACTACACTCCTCAATGTAGCAGGTTAATAACTTAAGTTTTCAGCATCAATTGTGTAAAAAAGCCACTTCACTACAGATGGTATTAATGTACTATATACTTAGTTTTGCAGCTTGAAATAGATGGTAAAACACTCTGGGATTCTGCACTGGGCACTTTGTTTTTCTGAACTGAAGCAAACACATAGCCCTTGCAAGTCGTGAGGTTTCATTCGCTCCCAGGAGGAGCTTAAGCAAAGACCTCTCAGCTCTGAGGCATCGAGGGGGAGAACAGCTCTTTGCTCCATCTAATGGTGAAAGGGAATAAGCATCTCCATAAGGTTAACTGAGCTACCAGGTAAAGCCAACCCAGGGCAACTCGTGCACATTATGTCGTACTGGAGCACACTTGGTCTGTGTGGTTATAAGGCATGACACAGGTACACAGAGTTGCAGAGGAGGCAGAGGCAGTCACAGGCACGTTCTGGAAAAGGCAGGTCACACAGGGATGCCTGGTAACCCCGGATGATGTCAACTTCCAAAACAGGAGCTAAGGTTTGTTCCCATGCCTGTTTCTGCTTTCTTCCCCGAGCCTCAAGACCCTGTGCCAGTGCTGGCTGCATGTGTTGGACCTCCTGTCATAGAAAGGTGGCATGGTGAGGGCAGGTGAGCTGGGGCAGGGCCAGCATGACCAACTTCACACAACAGTGCTGGGCAAAACGCTGAGCACCTCCTGCTGCCAAGCAGGGTGTGATCTAGCAATGCAGACATCATTATCCTGACCAAAGGTATATGCTGTTTTTCCCGTGAAAGACTATCAATGATCTCTATGCTCCAGGGCTTCCAAGAACCTCAAATGGGAAAAGAATTAATTACTCTAAGAGCTAAGACCACAATATTTCCAGAGGACTTCTGAACTGTATAAGAGTCACTAACTACTACTGTCCAAATCTGTCTCTTGTGACACCTAAGGGCTCTAGCAAAAGGCTCACACAGTACCACCTTTTGGGACCAGGAAGAACCCACAGGTTTAGAGAAACTGAATGATGGGTGGTTTGTTCTCATGGAATAGGTGCTATGCTGAGCACTAGGGGGATACAATAAGACTGTTTTGCTCCTTGGCAGGCAATGAGACTGGAGGGCAGAGGGCACTGTCACATGTGAGCCTCCACGTTCATACCCCGAGCACAGCTGAGTAAGTGTTGATAATGAAGACCAGCCACTGCTTACTTTATGATGACCACATTCACATTTCCTTCATAATTCATCAATTCCTGACCAGATAGTAAAAATATCTTGTTTGTCCTTTCAATTAACTTGGAAGCACTAAATCTTGGTGCAGAAATGTTTTGAGTTTTTTATACATCAATGTTCAAGGGGAAACGACTGTTTTTTTAAAAAAAGTAATTCAAACTTTTTATTACTTTAAACAAGCTCAATTTTCAGAAAATAAGGAGCAGCAATTCCTTCTCAAAAATCAGATCTTAAAGCAAGTTGGGCACTCAAAATTATCTAGTCAGTTTGGAAACTTTATTGTGTAAGCAGGGGGGAGATTTCAGTAGATGTGAATTGACAGGAAAAAAAATCCAGAGAGAAGCAGAAATTTCTTTTAACCTGAAACAAGACGAGGTGCAGTTTTACATAACCTCCCTTCAAGCCCAGTAATGCAGCAGAAGTTAATTCAAATATGTCTTAAAGATGATTGCATCTGTATGTCAAGACAGTTGGATTGCTCTGCAGGTACAGAAGACATATTTCATTCTAATTCTGTATGCCATCTGGAAATTTTATGATCTGGTCTTCTTCTGGCAATTAATACCAAAATTACATCTAGTTTTGTAAAACACTTAATAATTGCATTATTAAAAATAATTGAAACATTATCTCAGCTCAGCAAGTTGGTTTTACTTTGATGTTTATGAAAATTTGCATATCTATTTTACATATATTTATATATAAAAACATGTTTACTGCCCAATTCCTGCTATACCTGCTAATTTCCACAACCCTTAAGAAAATATCTGTAAATATTAATTTGATAAAAGCAAAAGCAATAACAACTTATCTGAAAATGTTTTCTCCTTCTGTATCTTACGCAAGTTTACAGGAGGAAAGCAAAATCATACTTCACTTATGTCTTTAGGAAGATGAATGACATAAACAATGCAAAAATTATCACATGACAGCTCTATGCTATTTTTAATAAAAACATTTGTGACCTCCGATTTATATATCTCACTTCTTGCTGTGAATGTACTCATCCTCTTTGTAGAGATCTTGGCCTCTTATTCCTCCATCTTGGAACATAACATGAAATACTTAACATAAAAAAGTGTGATTTTTTAAATTATTTCATGCATACATGTCACAGAAGAGAATAATTTGTATTGATTTCTCTAGTTTCATAAAAAAATATGCCTTAGAAATTTAGCTTAGAGGGAATAGAGTTAGGCCCTGCATTGACTTGCATTTTCCTTTTCCTATGATGCACTGGTGCTTGTTGGGAGTTTGGCTAACATAAGGAATAGATATTGCTATCATACCTTTACACAATTAAGACACGTAACTTTTCATTTATACTCAGAAAAAACACAACCAAAGGTGAACTTTCACTGCCATCTTGCAATAATCAGTGTTGACAAACTTTATACTGTTTTGGGTTTTTTTCCCCAGAATTGTTGAAGCATTTTTTTTTTATAAAATCTGTAATTTCACTCTTGGTTTAGAAGCATGGCAGGAAACAAGCACACACACAAGCGCCACTATATGAGAACGTTTTGAATTATGTTCCCATCACTACAGAACTAAAGCTCCTCAGAACTATCAGCTACTTTGGCATAAGTTTGAATAGTTATATAAAAATAAAATTGATACAAGTATCTATTATGAAATGAGAGTCAAGACTGAAAGCTACTTAGGCGCAAGAAGAAAGATCCTCCTTACATTGTGCTACACCACAATGTAAATAACCAGGAAAAATGTCCACATTCAGAGGCCAAACATTTCAGGATTTATCTACAAATAGCTAGACCAAATTCCTTCTGATAATAATTAATCACTAGGTCTTACAGTTCCTATAATGTACTGAAGGAATACAAAAGAAGAGCAATGCCATTTGTCTAGAGGTGTAGCAATGAGCAAATTAAATTGGCTATTTATTATCAAAGCTTTCGATGTTATTCATATAAAAAAGAATTAATATAGTCAGAAGTGAGGCCATGCAACTCCTCAGAGAAATTTGCCACTAAGCATTTCAAAATATAATGGGCAGCCACTTGGCAGGAGAGCATTACTGAGGTCAAAAAATTCACAATTTTACACAGACGCATATACAAGAAACACATAACACACCTTGACCACAGACAGGTAGGGCATTCCTAGACTTGTCAAAGAGAAGACCTAATTTGCTAATGCCAAGCTTTGAAAGTTCTTGAATATATTACTTACCATATAATACAATTGTAATAGGTAGAGCTAAAACGTGTACAAAATTTAGGGTATTACAATGGAAAGTGAAAAACAGTTAAAAACATTCCACTTTCAGTAAAATATTTAAAGTATTGGCAGAGGGAAGAGAGGTGGGAAGTTTTTGATGACTAATGACTAAAAAAGTTTATAACCATTTAAAAATACTATCAGCTTTGCAAGCACAGTTTGAGGTGAAGATTTAATTCCCATCAGCAAAGAGGCAAAGGTATCTTCTGTCTTTTATACAATCCTTGTGTTGAGATGAGATGGATTTGGTTAAATCTAAACATTCTCTAGCTCATCTTTAATGTACTTGTTCAAATTGTACTTGTTCAAATACTGCCTTTAGTAGTAAAGACTTCCTCTAGCACACAAGCTTTCCAGAGTGAACTTTTCTTTTGGTACACTACTAAAGATAGAGATAGATATAGTTAGATATAATGAATTAACATCAGTGTAGTTACTCATTTCTTTAGCCCCTCCTGTCTTACCTTCCCTTGGGCATATTAGTGCTCTTAACTTCCAGCACTTGAACTTTTCTTTTTTAACAAGAGTTTGAATTTTATTCTTTGCTTCAAATATTTCCTCAAGGGTTTCAACGTAGAACAAAAGTTACATTCCTTTTTTTTTTTCATTTATCCTAGAATCATTGATTGGTTTGGGCTGGGAGGGACCTTGAAGATCATCTGGTTCTAATTCCCCTGCCATGGGCAGGGATGTCACTCATTAGATCAGATTGCTCAAATCCCCATCCAACTGAACCTGTGGTCAGGTTGGATGCCAGGTTTATCCTTCTCCACACATACAGTCACTATACACTCAACCACATTTACCAAATATGTTCCCTTTTAGTCTCACTTTTATTTACCTATTCTAAATATTTAAACTACACTTAGAGATTGGTATTAAATAAAAATTCAGTTGAGTTGTGTTTATGAATTTAAATTTTCTCATTAAAAGAATTTTAGCTGATTGCTTCTCAGTTTTCATTTTGATCTCTTTTTCTCCTGCTTGCTCCTTTAAAACATATGACAAAAAGAGTATAAGGAATATAAGCATAAGAGCCTTTCCTCTTAGCTGTGATGTATGGACATGTATTTTTTTTCATGTCTCACATTCCTGACTGAACAGAAGTAAAACCTGAGGGTTTGTAATTCAGCAAACAAACAGGTAAATGAAGTAGCAATGAAGGAAGCATACCATGCAAATCACTGCATTACACAGCATCAAAACAAATGTCTTCTTAATATATGAGATATAAATCTTATTTAAATCCTGAAATAAAGTATAACTGCTTATCCAATTTATCAGCTAAAAGCAGTATGTCATATAAGTCTGCCTTATTAGATGACTTACTGCCTAGAAAGGGTAGTTCCTTATTCAGCTCTTGGGTAAGCAGCCAATTTAAGACAATGTTTTGCAAAAACAAGTTAACATTTTACTCCAGTGTTTGTTATAATACTGATGTTTTTTAAAATAGCTTTCTATTTACTTCTTCTGCTTTCCATTTCCCAAAGCACATTTCTTTCAAATGTGTTCATCATTCTCTATTTTGTTTACAAGGAAGAAGGGCAAAGGAGAGAGCAAAGAACTTACATAAAGAGAAAATTGCATAACTATGAAACTCTACACTTAGCTTCAGGGAGATTTAAATTATGGCTCAGTAATTTCAAACCGTATTCCAAAGAGCATATTGTGATAGACTGTTCCCAATTCTTGCCATGTGCCATTCAGAGGAAGGAACTGTGAACCACAGCTTGAGATGAACCTGCTACCAACTTCCTATAGTTTGGGAGGACTACAGATGGGCCAGCTGGTGACATTTACCTTCCCCAAGACTGCCCAGACTGAAGTCACCCTCTCAACACAGGTCACCATCCTCTAGGGGCACACAAATTTCTGTTACACCACGAGCCAGTTTATCATAGCACTTGGGTTGCTCACCTCTGATTGAAGTGAACTTACCTTCAGCATTTCTCATAGTTTAACCTCAGCCAGCAAACAAGCTCTCAGCAGGATCAAGGAGAGAACCAGAAGAGTAAAAACTGGAAAACCCATGGGTTGAGATAAAGATAGTTTAATAGGGAAAGCAAAAGTCACGCACGCAAACAAAGCAAAACAAGGAATTAATTCGCTGCTTCCCATGGGCAGGCAGGTGTTCAGCCATCTCCAGGAGAGCAAGGCCCCATCACACATAATGGTGACTTGGGAAGACAAATGCCATCACTCGAAACATCCCCCCCTTCCTATTTCTTCCTTCACTTCATATACTGAGCATGATGCCATATGGTATGGAATATTCCTTTGGTAAGTTGGAGTCAGGTGTCCTGGTTGTCTCTCTTCCTAATTTCTCATGCACATCCAGCCTCCTTGCCAGCATGGTAGTATGCAAAGTAGAAAAGGCCTTGGCTCTGTGTAAGCACTGCTCAGCAATAACAAAAACATCTCTTCATTATCAACCCTGTGTTCAGCACAAATCCAAAACATAGCCCAATACTGGCTACTATAAAGAAAATTAACCCATGCAAAACCAATATTATTTACAAAGACATTTGCTGCAAATAATGTTTTGTTTCCTCTGAAAATTTCCTCCCACAAAGACGCAAGTCATCCAAAAGTCAGCCTGGGTCTCCTTCTGTATCAGCTCTCAAACACAGCAAGCACCTGTACCTGTACAACCCTGTGAGCCTTCCCAGCACCATGGCAGCGTAACCAATTTGATCAGCTGAACTCCAGGGAAATTTGTAATTTGAAAAAAAAATAAATTTAAAAAATACATACATGTCTCTGGATGCCCAGAAAAGACACACAGGATTTCAGATGTATAAAGTCCAGCAGAGACTGGAGAGAAGTCGTCATGCTCGTGACGAGATTGCCTACTTTGGCATAACACTTAAAACTGCCCCAGAGTCACATTCCTGGATTAATTTTTTGCTGCTACATATCAATTTTAAACTTCTGCATTCCCTAAGTCTTTCTTACTGGATTCAACTTCTAGAGTGATTCTAACTAAATTTCCCTCAAACATAATTGGAACATGTACAGTTAGCAGGAAACAAGTCTGTCAGATTGTAAAGAACTGCCACTCATGCTTTCAACTTCTTAACATTCATGTCCTGCTACATGTTCCTCGCACATTACTTCATGTCCAAATGTTTGGAAGAGCACAAAACACACAAGCGTGCAAGCTGAGCTGTAGGTGCAAATGGAACTAATAACATTCCAAGGACAAGTTGCAACATCAAGGGAAAAAATGAGCTTTGGGGTTTTTTTCCTATTCTACTTCTTTCCTGCAGGCAAAGGCATATAAGGTAGAATGGCAAAACTTAAATATCTACATCCTGTACAATAAACCCATAGCAGTAGTCAGCATTGATCCAAACAGAAGCACGAGTGACTTCCACTACTAAAGCAACAAGCAGTGAAGTATTAATATGAAGTATAATTATAAGTAAACTGTAAAACAGGTAAAAAAATTAAATGTGAAAAACAAAAGATATGTGAAGTTTCTCCACTCATTTTGTATCTACTGCTCTAGTTTCTTCATAAGTGTAGGAAGATAACATTTTTTCCAACACAACACAGAACTAGGAAACTAATGGTAGTGACTTACAAACTAGCAATTATGAAATTTAAAAAGTGATGAATTTTACCCATAAATCTATACCAGTTATTGTAAACAGCGCATTAAGTAAGAAAAATATTTCCAAAATATATTTTTAAAAGCATATGAAGAAAGAGTGTTCAGGGTTTAATATAATTCTGTAGCCTAAGAGTGATCATTATCAGGGATGCTGAAAGAAAGAATAACACTAAAACCTGAAAAAAAGCATTTCTACTCACATGTGGGGTTAAAAAAAGGCATGTCTATCATAAAATGCTTGGAAATGGAAATATACTTTTACAAGAAATCGTTGAAGAGTAACTACTGCAATAAAACAGAACTATAATATAATAAGAAATCTTAAGTCATTTAATACTCAAAAATATAAGCTAAACATGGTTGTTAAATAAACATGTTACATGTTCACTGAATAAACTATTGGCATACTCTGCATGTCAAAAATGGGTTTGCTCTCCCTTTGACTCCAAGACCCGCCTTTTTCATTGCCATCTTCCACTCTCCTCCATCTCCATAAACAACACTTTTTTTTAAAAAGACCAAACCACACAACCAGAGTACTTACCATCAAGAAAAGGGCTTCAATAACTGTCCATCAAGGTGCTGTATTCCACCCTCTGAAGGTACATCAAGCATGTACATTCCTTCGCCTCCCATGAAGGGCAAGCAGCAGACACATCCCTGGCATCATCCATCTTCTGAGCAGCTCCAGGCAGCTCCCCTGGGATCACCTGACTGCCATTTGCAAGAACTGAAGCCCAGTGGCAATGCAGGCACAGCCTTGCCTCAAATCAACCTGCCAATTTCAACTTTTTAGAGATTGTAACACTCAACTAGGCACTGACAGTAAGTTATGGACCCTCCTCAGAATGCCTTTATATTGGTCATTGCTAACACAACTCACTTTGCTCTTGCTCGCATACACGTGCATTTGCTCTGTAACCACAAGAGGACTGGAAAGGTAGCTTTCAGCACAGAAAGGAAAGGCAAACATTTTTCCCAAGTCTCCCCATTTAAGATATCACATCCAAATACTTAAGAAAGCAAAATATTTCCTAAGACACTATTAGTTAGCCAAGTGACAGGAAGAGGTCTATTATTTTTCTAGATTAGTATTTGAATAAACCATTCAATAAATTAAATTATTAAGTAGAAACAAAACTGGATATATACGGTATTTAGAGTGTCCAGATATAAAGGCTTTGCATACCTAAGTCCAGGTATGTACAATATGGGCCTCACAGAAGTCAATGGAAATTTTGCTCTGAAACATCACTGGAGGATTTCTTTATTAATCTTGGTTTTGAAAAAGCAGCTTCAGATGTCAAGTTACAAAATTCTTAAATATCTACAATTAATATATAGGTTTGCCAGCATTAAAATTAATATATGTACACAAGAAGTCATAGAATCGTAGAATTATTTGGGTTGGAAGGAGTGACCTTATAGATCACCTAATTCCAAATCCCCTACCACGGACAGGGACACCTTCCACTAGACCAGGTTACTCAGAGCACCATCCAGCCTCATCTTCAATGCTTCCAGGGATGTGGAGTCCACAACCCCAGCGGGCAACCTGTTCCAGTGCCTCACTACCCTCACAGTAAAGAATTTCTTCCTAATCTAAACCTGCCCTCCTTCATCTTAAGACCATTCCCGTCTTGTAAAAAGTCCCTCTCCAGCTCTCTTGTAGGCCTCCATTAGGTACTGGAAGGTGCTATAAGGTCTCCTTGGAGCCTTCACTTCTCCAAGCTGAACAGACCCAACTCTCTCATCCTCTCTTCATACAAGAGGTTCTCCAGCCCTGTGATCAACTTAGTGGCTCTGCTACAGTCCACAGCTAAAAAAGTCAATGCCTAAAAAAGGAGACTCTATTATCAAATGTGAAAAGAGTGCTGATAAAATATACCTGTCATTTTCAAAGAGAAATGGTTTTATCCACTCCTTATTTTGATTTAAAAATCAAGTAATTTGCAAACATAATTAAGTTTTAAGAAGACATTATTAAACACAAAATTGTAACTCAGTAGGACCCAGCAAGAACAGTTCTTGGTCCTTTGCTACTTGACAGTTCACCAATGATCCAGGAGACAAATGGTTGCTGCTGGTACAAGCCACAGCTGGCAGAGGGACCAGGGAATTCACCTAAAGTTTATAGCTGGGCATATAATATTCTAACCTATTCTACACAACTCCACACATGTTCTGAAGAGGAACATCTCTAAAAAATTCCTGGTGAGCTAGTAGGTGAATCTGAGCTCCTAGGACAATTACACAGTAGTACAGAAAAATCCTTTTGATAAACCAACAGGAAAACAGCAGGAGTATTGATTTTAGTATGTTGCATTGCACTGGGGAGGCAGATGTTAACAGTGTATGTGCAATTCTCCTTTAAACCTTTTAATAAAAATACAACCAAAACAATTCATATAGATGCAGTAATAACAAAGGGCTAGAGATAATGCCTTGCAGCAAGAGTTAAAGAGATGTCTGATTAGTTTAGAACAAGAGTATTGAAAGGTGACTTCATTAGAGAGTAAAAACATCTCACTAAGAATAAAGCATTGGAGCTCTGAAGAAGAAACCAGAGGCAATGCCTGGAAACTGAAGCCAGACAAATTCATATTAGAAATAGAGCTTAATTACATTTTTCAGCAATGAGGACCATTAGCTACTGATGAAGTTAGAGTGCAATACATCTTCTTGGTACTTCCACATCTGTAAACAAAGACCAAACACTTCTAGAAGCTGCACTCCCTGGTAAGTAACTAGCCTAACAAAAAGGTAGCTGCAAAAAGTCAGAAAAAGCCTGTATTATACAGAGTTTAACCCATACAATGTAATGGTCCTGCAAGACCTTAAAATTGCTAGGGCATATGAATCAGTGCCAAGGTAAATAAATTAGCAGTAATAAACCACACAGCATCACACAGTACCATTACAGATACCACATTTTCAGTAAGTCACCCAACTTTTCTACATAGAACTAAGGGATCTCCATGAAATAACAATACATTTCTCCAATATGGTCTCACTTCATATAATAGAAAGGCTTTAATTCCCGTGCGTATCTTAAAAAAAATATTTAACCTTTTTCAGTACTTCTACTACTCAGTAGCTGTGATAAAAGTCACGTAGATATTAACACAGTATTACTGAAAATTAACGCTACATCAAAACTAACAAAATTCAATGAATGCTTATTACTCTAATACTTCAAAACGTTACTGCTAGCTGGCAAAGCTCATTTAGGTTAGAAATAACTATTTTGATAAAAGGAGAAACATTGATTACATAATTTGCACTCATTTTGTCACTTCAGTCCTTTTTATTTTATCATTTTCTCTTCAGCCGCATAGTTGTTTGACACTGCTGACTCACAGGCAGCAAGTATATTCCCAGACTGAATGTAAATGCATCCCATGCTCCTAAATTGCCATTTTCCAGATATTCATCTCCTCCTTAACACCACCTGTACTCCAAGGGTGTACCTGAAAAGAGATTAAGCGAAGAAGCAGAACTGGCCTCTGAAACGAAATTGTTTCTTGATTGCTTTGTAGGAAACCATTTCATTAGGCATACAGCTACTCCTCCAGCATACAAAAGCAGGAGCTGTACAAAAATTATCCTAATTTAGAGAGCATAAATACCAAAATACGCACATCCACTGGACAGCAAGGCTTACTCGCCTGCAAAATGTTATTGCAAATAAAAATATGGGAACTTTATACTATCATATACTCATAATATACAGTATGGATCCTTATAAGGAATGCAAGTCCTAACTCAAAAAAAAACAAACAAAAAAACCCCCCAAAAAACAAAAACAAAAAAAAAAACAAAAACAAACAAAAAAACCCCACAACAACAAAACAAAAGGAGAAAAAAAAAAAAGGCACAGAGGATGACCTGAAGATGTCAGGTAGCCCAGGCCTCACTCCATGGTAATCCAGACAGAGAGTTTTCCAATCTGTTCCTCAGTCTCCAAGTAACCTACTCTGGAGCTCACTATTTTGCTGCTCTGAAGTATTCTGCCCTATCTTTGTTTTCTGTTTGTCTTTCTTTTTTTTCTAGCATCTAACCCACATTCTTCTAGCTGTACATTAAGCTTCTTGTCCTACCCATTATGAATAGAAAGCGGATTATTGCTTCTCTCCTGGCATCAGTCTCTTACATATATGAAAATTTGTTTCTCTTGTCAGTAAACAAGCATGATTTGTTCAGACTTTTCAAGAGGTCACTTTTTTTAGATGTCTTATTATATGTTTCCTTCCCTTAAACCAACATCTTTTTAGAATCCCAGGGCCTTGCCCACAACTGTGTATGGGCCCAGAACTTTATACTGCTTTTACAAACAGTCTGCACTTAAGTACATCCTCACACAACCTGCACAAAATCAGAATTTGAGAAAGCAGTGGGGGAAAAAAAAGGAACACACTATGGGAGATCAGAGACAGCAAGAACCTAGGGAAAAAGTAATGTCGTTTCTAACTACATGCAGGTTTTTGTATCAATAATTTAGTCTACTGCGCTTAGTTTGGCCTCATTATAAATAGGAATTTATTTGTGCAATGCCATAAAAAAAGGGTTGTGATTCTACCTAAGGCTTCTAGCATAACACACTATACCAATGTGGAAAACTCTATAAATCCCCTATAAATAAGGTGGAAAAAGGGAAAATCATATACATATGCAAATATGCAAAGTAAATATTTTGACTAATTTCATTAGTTCTTAAAATAAAAGATTATTATTACACTTTAACAAAGAATAAGTCATTTTGCCTCTCAGAAAAGTTTGAGGCAAAATCTTAACTAACAAAGCTGACTGCACCTTGAAATTATTCAGCATAAACTAATGTATCATTGTTCTAAGTGATGTCTTCCACTTGGTCTGTCTCGCTATCTTTCCTTTCTGACCTAGACAGCTATATACCAGCAATACTGACTTCAAAAACGCCTAGGCAAGTGTTTCACAGACTCAGGATAAAACTGTTGGGTTTTTTGCCACCAGTGTTACAGAGAGAGAGCACAGTGTGCAACCTTAGGAACAAAAAAGTTTTGAAGTTGCTATTAATGTAATTGTAGAAAGAAGTTTGTATCAGATTGAATTTTTAAATTGTGAACTTCAGATTTTACATCAGTACCTAAGATCTGAAAGAACAATTTGGATGCACTTTTTTGTCATCAAGTCTTGGCCATGACTTCATTCATGCAAGCTCTAGTGATGCTAAATGGTTTTTTTGTCTTTCAATCCTCTAGTGCATAATCAGATCCCATATCAGAAACAGTTATTTACTCCAGTATTTCAAAAGACTTTTCAAAAGACCACAAGCAACTTGCTTTTTTTTCCTCAGTCATTCAGACCTACTTACACACACAAGAAAACTGAATAAATCAGATTTATTTTATCTCCATCAATTTGTCAATGGTTTATATAGTTGGATCTGAAAGCCTCGGATTAGCAAACTGAGGGAACATATACATGAAAAGGGCACCACATCTCACCCATCCTAACAAGCTAAAGTACATTTAAACAATTAAGTATATTCTTATAAATAGCATCTGAGTGTCCGTAAAGTTTTAACATATATTTAACAAACATACTGAAACAGATGACTCGCATTTTTTCTACAAAACCTTCAATACATCAATCAGAACGTGGATCACACACACACACACACAAAAAGATAGATTAGTACAGAAGAGGCAATTTGGCTGCTTCTCAGCAAACACGGATTAAAGCACACAAGCTCTAGTGCATACAAGAAAGAAGATAAATAACCCCAAAAGGTCACAGCACGTACTCTGAGATCTGTGGAGGTTTATGAAATAAAAGATAAAACCTGTTTCTGTGAATAAAACTATATGATTGCAGTATTCAATTTCAATAAGCTTTTAAACATATGTATAACTACACAACAATCACTGTTTGTGCTGCAATATTTTTCCAATAACAGGTACAGTTTTCTAATCCAGTGAGAGGAAATCCAGTGATGGATTCAATTAAGTACAGTGACCACCTGAACTCAAATGCCTTCACTAAGTGTTACTCTATGCTACTGCTAACTTTTGTATTCAATTTGTATTTCCATGTAATTCAGAAGTGTGCTATTAAATCATATTGCTTTACACTGCAAAAACATCAGGGAAAATAAATCAGCACAGTCCTACTTCTAGTAATATGGTATTAAAAGACATTCACAGGAAGGATTTTGATGCTGTGGGATTTAGGTGCTTCAAAAACATCTCCGGAGCAGTTAATTAGGGGTGAGATAAGGAAAGGATTTATTATGCCAAGGCAAAGATGTTACGACGCGCGCGCCGCTGTGCCCGAGATGTTACATTTTATAACACCATCCATCAATCCCAAATGTGTCCACCCTGTGGCCTTTACTCTGGACCGCCCCGGGTCCACCCCCTGAAAATGGGTCTGGGGTGTATTTCGGGACCCTCTCTTCATCCAGTCTTCACCATCTTCAGAGCACAAAGGGTACATAGTCACCCAGTTCTTGACCATGTTCTGCGGTTTAGGTCAAGATACAAGCATTCTCCAAACAATTTAGGCCTTGCCTTGAAAAAAGACTAAACATTTCTACTGGATTCGGGGGTAGGAGTGATATAGGGAGCATAGAATGGGGTAAGAGGGTTAAGGAATGTGTAAACTAGGGTGCTACAGGGAAAGGGACAAAGAGAGGGTTGCTGCTTTTAAAATCTACTTATAAAACTTACAAGGCTTACAAATATTAGAAAAATAAAAAACCATTAGGGACTTAAGGCATCAATTTCTTCACTGAAAGGGTTGTCAAGCATTGGAATGGACTGCCCAAGGAAGTGGTGGAGTAACTATCCCTGGAAGTGTTAAAGAAATGACTGGATGTGGCACTCTATGGTCTAGTTGGCAAGGTGGTGTTTGGTCAAAGGTTGGACTCAGTGATCCTAGAGGCCTTTTCCAATTTAATGATTCAACATCCTAAAGCTACCAATGCATATTCCTTAAAAAGAAGGAATCAGTTGTCAAGATCAACAGGAAATTTCTGGTATAATTACTCATTCATTGGAAAATGCTAATTCTACATTACCCCTCTTCCTGAATATCCATGGAAACAGAAAACAAGAGGTGAACTGAAAGTGCAACAGAATAATCTTATTTATTTTGTCAGCCATATCACTATGGTTGGGTCAGTAACTGCCGCTGCCTCCCCAGCAATATTCAAATATTTGCTTCTCAGAAAGGAAAAAAAAAGTGGAAAAAAAAAAAGGCCAAGAAGAAAGGCTCCATGCTGCTTTTTTCCCATGTTTAAGAGAGTCTGTATTTAACTGCAAATTTCTATCATACAACAGGCTTCTCACCATCCTTACCATATTACTTCTTCCAGGGTTAATTTTTGGAGAAATATTTTCATGCTTTTCCATATTTGTCCCCGTTCCCAGCAAGTACTTCAGTATTTCACTGCACACAGCTTAATTTATAGACTTCTAATTCTAAGGTAAATACAGTTTTGTTAACTAGGCTAACCAGTCTCCTTCATCTGAACCAGTGTGGCTGCTGCTCTCATGAAAATATAATTATGTTAGCAGTATTTTTAAAACAAACAAACAAACCAAAACAAAAAGAGTTGCCAGGGAAGAATCTTACTGACAGGCATCCTTTTGGGGAGGCCTGCAGCACTCTTTTCTCCCAACTGAACGAAGGGAACTCTCATACCCTTCCTTACCTGGCGTCTATGCACCCGGTGAAGAAAGCACGCACTAGTCCCAGAGAGCCACGGAGGGCGCTCCAGCTGTAAATTGAAGCGGCTGAGATGGATTTCACTTAAGGCTGTTCATCCTCTTGACTGGGAGGTGTTACAGCAAATGGCACAAGAACTGAGCAGGCAGTGCTGCAACAGCGGCTCGCAGGCACACAGGGATGAGCTGAGATGGCAGAGGCAGCCAACACAAATGGGGGTTAGAGAAAAGTACTGTGGAAGCGTCAGGGTAACAGAAACGTGCTGAGGGGGAAGGATGGGACGGAAGAACTCTAGTAGTGGTAGAAGTCGGAAATAAACTAAAGCTGGGAGAAGCCTGTAGTTAGAACAAGCAACTGTGAACAGCTGTGAAGTCCACTATACTCCTACATTTTCTCTCTCAATCATAGATACAGAAGGTAATAGCCAACTCTGAAATTCTGGATATTAAGATTCCATATATGGCATATGAAAAGATTACTGCTATTCCAGTTAATGGATTATGTCTTTAATAACGTAAACAAACCAACCACCTAAAAAAGGAATATATATATACTCTATATATATATCTATATATCTGCACACACACACAATAACTGTACAGACACAAGCATACAAAATGCCAACTTTTTCCAGATAGATAAGTTTAAAAAAGAAAAGAAAAATCTAGGTCTACAGAATAAGCAGGATCTCCCAAATCACTTAAGTCAACGTGTCTACAAACTACAGCTGTGGGGCTTGTCCTTTGCAGGTGCTGAATTGAGCCTTTTTCTTGCAGAAGTGCTAAGCAGAAAAGATGTCCACATTGACATAAAGTCATCTGTGACAGAAAGAAGGATTCTGACGTTTGCAAAAATGGAAAATAAATATTTTTTTAAAATAAATTTCAGACCCCACCACAAACCAAAAACACCCACAAGTTTCTTCTCATTTTTTGAAGAGGGCTACAAAAATGAACACAGCACCATGAAAAATCACATTTTTCTGTCCCATACTGCATGTGAAGAGCTAGATACCTAGATGTTCAACTGCTTTAGCCTTAATCATTTCACATGTCAATTCCCCTTCCATTACCAAATAAAAAGGTTGTGTTATCTTACAGAAGCAGTGTAAAATAAATTCAGTATAGTTTTAAGTATGCAGATGCAATGATAAGTGAGCCACAGAGCAGCTTTGAGGAAAACAAGCAGTTCTGCGCACACTGCAGAATATAGATGCAGGTATTCTGAACCAGAGCAGACATGGGCAAAATGAAATATTAAGCAGCTGATCTTTGTCAGAGCACTATCCCACTTTACACACAGAAATATACATGTGCCATTAAAAAAAAAAAAAAAAAAAAAAAGAAAAAAAAAAAAAAAAGACAAAAGTAAAGACAAAGTTGCTCTGTCAGCATTTTGCCCTGCATTGTAATTTGCCAATTTTGACATAATATATGCAGAAATTGCTCAATCCTCATTCAGATTAATTCTAGTTTTCACTGAGCACTGCAGAAAATGTTTTAATAGTTAGAGAAAAAATTGACATCCTTATCACACAGCACTTCCAGGTTTCTCCACCAACTCTATTTTTTTCTTATTGGGGAAAAAAAATTCTTAAAGTTTAAAAAAAAATAATTTTATACATAAGGAATCTAAAATTGAAGATGTGAGGACATAATATAATGAAATCAACTATGAAAAGAAGTGTTCAATATTTTATACCCTGGACTTTAAGACCTTTGCCAAATGTTTCCTGTCTTTGGATAAAAGAAGCAGCTAAGGGCTTCATCATATACGAGATCTCATATTTTGTATCACTTTGAGTTTCTTGTGTTAGATACAAATCTTGCTAGTATATTAGACAAATCTTTTTGCGGAAATTGGTTATTGTATCTCATACTCAACGTATTTGGTTTCATTTCTACCAAGACTTGGTCAATGCAGCCAAAACTACACTCTTCTATGTGACCCTCAATGAGGTTATTAGATCCCACATCACTTTAACAAGTTTTCAGTCAGGGCTTTTTATGCTAAGGTGACACCTTACTTTAAAAGTATTAGGATTGGGTTTACAATTAAGACTCTGATATAATTGACAAGAACCTCAACTACAACAAAACAAAATATTTGTATTATTTAGCTCATTTTATCTGTAAGTCAGAGAACAAATCTTACAAGTGATTAATTCAGACTGACAAATTTGTTTAAGCATTGTATGATGGAGTTTAAATATCAGGGGCTTTCTTCTGCAATTCCTAGTTATTTCTGAAATTGTCAGTAGTAGCATAAGAAAAACACAGAAACAGATTACAATGGGAAAAGTAAAAATCTAGGTTTATCAAAACGTACGTATCTCAATAAACTGCTTCTCTTAAATTTCCAGTGAAATATGCTGGATTCCCTAAATATCATCCTTTGAAAGGTGGTATAATTCAAAATTTACTAAGCTCATATTTTATAAGTTTAGTAATTCCTACAGAATTTATACAGATCTAAAAAAAAATAAATCCATCTCTTGCTTCCAATATTAATCTTTGCTAATTTATTAACATCAATATTTCTTTCCCTCATTTAAATCACCACCATCACAATGTAACTATTTGGCAACTATCAAACACACAGATCTTTCAGTAAACCAGGAAGGGATTGACAGAAGTATTTTTCTCTTCCAGATGTAAAACAAAATGTTTTGAACAAATTTCTTACCCAACTCCTAATCCTAAGCAAACCTGAGTGATAACTTCTGTAAATGCATCAACTATTTTCTGAGAGGATTTTTTTTTGCGGGGATGGATTTAAAGCAAAGAAACAGAACTCTGAACGATAAAAATCAAAATAAAGACTAAAACACACTTTAATCCCAATGCAGATGGAAGTAAGAGAGAAAGCAAGTCAGTTATGAATAAAAATAATAAAAAAAAAAAAGGAATATGGAAGCCTATAGCAAATATACTAGGAGAAGGCTCAAGGGGGCATGTCCACATGTATAAATACGTGCTGGGGAGGCAAAGAAGACAGAGCCAAGCTTTCCTCAGTGGTGCCCAGTGACAAGACAAGGAGCAATGGGCACAAATTTAAATACAGAAAATTTCATTTGAACAAAGAAAATATTTTCTTGCAATGAGGGCAGTTTGAACACTGGTTCAAGTTGCACAGAAGCTGTGGAGTCGCTACCCTTGGAGATATTTTAAACTCAACCAGAGATGTTCTGAGAAGGGGACTGGACTTGATGACCTCCAAAGGTATGACCTCCATACCCTTCCAGCCTCAACCATTCAGTGATTCTGTATATACTAAGATTAAATGACCATTTTGCTTGATGCTAAACAAGAATGGAAATACAGCATACACACAAATGTCAGCAAACACAAAAACAATTTATTAAGTCTCGAACTTAAAGCTACACTGAATGGGTAGAATTAAAATAGCAAGAGCTTCTGCTTATAATTTGTTGGCCTTGACCCCCCCTCTTAAGATCCCTTTGTTGTTTGATGAGGTGACATTTTTTAAAGCCAATTTCTAGATTCAAAAGAACAATTTAATGAGTCAAGGGGGTGCTGATTTGGCCTCAAAACTGAGGAATAGGTTGATTTTTATCTTATTCTGTTTAAACACTCATTCTGTCCCTGCTATTTCTCTCCCAAACATGCATTTATTTCTCTCATTTCTTCTGCATGCTGTTTAATCATTTGCATCCATCTGGAATAACCCTCCCCTGCCATCACTGTATCCTGAATCACCAGCAAGTGACATTCTTGAAGTAATAATTTAAGAGCCATTTTAACAATGCAGTCCCTGCTTCACAGTTTCACCCTAACTTCTATTTTTTGCTCCAAAAACAAAAGGCAATGTCATTCACAACCATATTAAGACCTCCACTGCAAAGCTGTAATTAGTCTTCTTTCAGGCTTTGCCAACATTTCTTTTTAAAGTGGTAGTAAAAATGTGTACAAACAAGCACATCTCACCAGTGCTCTGCCTAGGAATGCTTCTGAGGCAACATTTCACAAGAAAGGTTTGTAAAAGCTGGAACAATTTTTCATAACCTTCGCAGTTCAGGTGATTTATAGCAGTTAGTTTTAGAAGCTGCTACCAGTGAGTACAAGTGGGACAAGAACAGGTGCACTCTTTCTAAGGATAAGTGATTTCATTTTTCTTCCCATTGGCCATTTTCCTCTATCTCATCATTTCCACTTGCTTTCCTATTTCCTCCTCAGCTCTCCTACTACTTCAGTCTTAAACTCCAATTTCTACCTGCTTATAGCTGATGTGGCTACTAGATATATTCAGGATCAAAAACAAACAAACAAACAAACAAAAAACACACCACCAAAACCCACCTCAACTTGTGCCTTGAATCCTGATTCATGTGAACCACAGGATTTTCTGTGCGGACTTAATTAATGCCTTTTCTATTGTCCTCAGTAACTCTTCCCCTGTTGTTCTTTCAGCAAGATCTCCAGTGGACTCCTGGACTTCTTCATAGCATCAGGCTATTTTCCCAGGCAGGGTCTGAATCATGTTTAACTAAGTGGTATTAATTCTACAAAATAAGATTGAGAAGCTAAGAATGGGTGCTTAAGGCACACATTCCACTTTCAACTCAGAGCTTGAGAAAACACAGAATTTAAATTGAGAGCACATAAGCTTGGCTGTTCTTGTGTGAAGATGAGAATGAAAGTAAAGCAATGCTGCAGATTTCCCAGGAAAATAATTAAAATACTAGTGCTGCTTTATATGTCTACAGCAGGACTACAGATAAAAGCTCTTCTTCAGCTTCAAGCTGCACCAGCTGAGGAGAACAACAAACCAGCTCATTCCTTCCCTGAAGATCCTACCAGATTTGTCTCTGCAAAGGAGATCTAAATGAGATCTACAAAATCTCACCACATCTTTCTGCATCCTCATTTTCTAGAAAATCCCTCCAAGTCTGCTGGTTCACTGTAGTAACTAAGTAAGAAAAGAATTATTTTTCAAATGGCATAGAACTACCCAGATCATTTTGACCTGTGGAGGTCAAAGGAAAAGGGCACACAAGCCAACTCTGGCACTGATTATAAGGGCCCAACAACCTCAAGCAGTTTGAGGCCAGGCAAGCACCAGTGCCTTCTTCAGTTGCAACTGGAAGACAACATCCAGCAACTACTTAAAAACTGTTAACTTGCTCCAGGAACACATCACGCTGTTAGAACGTGTTTTATCAAATATATAGCATAATAAAAAAGCAGCAGCAAATGGAGTAAATCAAGACAGGAAAGAGCATGAACAGTGCACACTTTTTTTCCTGCTCAGGTAGTAGGTTCCCAGTCTATAGTTTAGTCAGCAGTTTTTTCAGCTTTCAGAACTCTTTCAATTCAATATATATTCAAGCAGAGACAATAAAAGTTCACAGGACTTGCTCCTACACCCTTAGCTGAAAGAACAGTTGTATCATTCACAGGATCTACTACTCCTTACTTGCATGCCTTAAGAACAAGATGACTGGCAACTCTCTTCTTCAGCAAGATCCCTTAAGAATCATTTGGAGTTGCAACTGCATTGTGATCTGGTGGGAGCCAAAGCTCACTCTAAAGCTGGCAGCCTATTGATTATCCCTTCTAATCCAACAAACCTGGACAGCTATAAATTGTCATAAACAAAACACGTTATTACCTAACTGAAGTTCTTTGAAGGTACCATCGTGTTGCGCAACCTTGAAAGCTGTCTTCCAAGATAAAATTCAAGGAAACATCCATTGTCAGGTTGGACAGAGCTCTGAGCAACCTGATTTAGTTCAAGATGTCTCTGCTCATTGCAGGGGGGTTTTAACAGTCCCTTCCTACTAGGGCACGGAGGCCCTGCAAAGAGACATTAACAATGCACAATCACCAACCATACGAAGTTCAACAAGGGCAAGCGCCAGATTCTGTACCTGGGATGGGGCAACCCTGGTTGCCTGTGTAGACTGGGGAATGGGATGCTGGAAAGCAGTGCCATGGAAAGGAACCTGGGGGTCCTGGTCAGTGGCAAGTTGAATATGAGTCAGCAGTGCCCTGGCAGCCAGGAGGGCCAACTGTGTCCTGGGGGGCATCAGGCAAAACATGGTCAGCTGTCAAGGGAGGGGATTGTCCTGCTCTGCTTTGCACTGGTGCGGCCTCACCTTGGATATTGTGTGCAGTTTTGGGCACCACAGCATAAGAAAGACATTAAGCCATTAGAGAGTGTCCAAAGCAGAGCCGTGAGGATGGTGAAGGGTCTAGAGGAGAAGCCTTATTAAGAGTAGCTGAGGATACTTGGTCTGTTCATCCTGCAGAAGAGTTGACTGAGGGGAGACCTCACTGTGGTCTTCAACACCTTCAAGGGGGGAAGCGGAGTGGCAGGTACTGATCTCTTCGCTCTCAGTGACAGGACTCAAGAAAATGGCATTAAGCTGTGTCAGAGGAGGTTTAAGTTAGACTCAGGAAAAGGTTTTTCACCCAAAAGGTGGTTGGGCACTGGAATAGGCTCCCCACGGAAGTGGTCACAGCACTAAGCCTGTCTTAGTTCAAGAAGCATTTGGACAACACTCTCAGGCACACGGTGGGATTCTTGGGGTGTCCTGTGCAGGGCCAGGAGTTATATTTGATGATCCTGATGGGTTCCTCCCAGCTCGGCATATTCTGTGATTTATGGTAATTCCATTGTTCTAAAACATAATATATAGCACAAGCCAGTGTGACAATAATCTGATTTATAATGCTTGCTAAAGGATGTGAAATTAACCTGTGTTAATTTCATCAGCCAAGCGCTATCTTGCTATAGGGATGATCAAATGCATCAAATTCTTCCTGACATGTGAATCTCAAAGAATTTATAAGGATTAGGATGATGGGATATAGGAATCCTGAGGACAAGTGGCAACTCACCACAGATCTTTCACAGCCTCAGTCATCTTCAAGAGAAAACAAACAAACAGAAAGGGCTTCAATCATCTCCTCCTTGATCTCTAACAGAGCGAC
Organism: Manacus candei; assembly: GCF_025592945.1. Taxonomy (NCBI): domain Eukaryota; kingdom Metazoa; phylum Chordata; class Aves; order Passeriformes; family Pipridae; genus Manacus; species Manacus candei. The sequence continues at coordinate 8,815,795 of NW_026138089.1, forward strand.
CCAAGTAGACAGGAAGAGATGACCACACTGTGGGAATGCAGCTTTTATAGGGCCTTTTATAGGGCACAGCACATATGAATACTCTACAGTCCTGGAATTTTCCGTGAATGACAGTAAACATGCTGTATGAAGAGAGAGGAATTACGCTAGCACTCCTAATTTAATGGTGCCTTTCTGTTTTATCATACAACGTTGGCGCAGACTACAGTTCTAGTGGACTGTCTTTCCCCACTTAAGCACTAAAATACTTTCTCCAAATTCAGTATTATACAGTTTAGGAATAAACTGTCTCAAGAAAAGGGTTGTTGCTAAGTCATCCCCAGTGTGCCTTCGGACTGGTATAGCTCCTAAGTATAAATCATGTCCATTTGGGGTCTACCCTCTACTAGACTTGTGGGAGGCCACCCTTCTGTAGCATCTCTTCTAGGGATCACTAACTGCATAATAGAACACATCAGTACATCTTCTCTAAAAATTCAAAAGGGAACAAAAATAGTCTTGGAGCTTTCTACACTGATTTCAAAGACACTTCAGCTGAGTGGCTTCAAAATGACAGTTCTCCTTTAGTGTCCCGGATTAGGCTTGTTAAGTCTACGAGCAGAACGCTGGAAATGGCACATCTAAGGTAATAAAGCAAATAGATGCAGACGTGAAATTTGGAGTTCTATCCCAACAATAAAGTGAAAAACAAAACAAACAAACAAACAAAAACAACCAAAGAATGCAAGAAGCTAATAAGATTGCAGCTTTGCATTTTTAATCATTCTTTTCAAAATATCATTCAGCTGTATCACACTCCTCAAATAAGCTAATGCAGCCAAGGTTAGGTCTCAGAAAACACTCAGGAGAAGACTATACTCTTGAAAGTCTCCTAATTTGAGTAGGAAGCAGTTACATATGTGTCAACAGGCCTTTGCAACCAAAATATCTATTGCCTACAGCAAGGAGACGAATTTGCAAAGTTTAATCAACACCAAATGTGTCCTTACATATTTGTCATTAGTGATAACTTTCACTACCTATGCTCATCACACAATGTTTGCATATTATCATTAGTAAATACATATTTTTTGAAAATGCAAATGAATTTATATATATTTGCAAACGAGCAACCCTACAAATCAGCATGCTTATAAAAAACAAGAAAGACTTTACGAATATGCTACAGGACCTACAATAAGACACAATAGTTACATTTAAAAAACCACATTTGAATAAGCTCTAGAAGGCCTAAGTCTCACCTATCCAACATATCTGGTCTGCACAACAACACACAAATTCATTCTTGATTCATGAAAAGCACCCCTGATCTTGCAAACCAAATACACCGGACTTAACTTCAAAGAGCAAATCATAATTGCTTTTGCTTTAAAAGTCCTCATGTCAGGCACAGTTTTTCATAGTCTTTTCACTTTTTCCACTGAGCCCCTTTCCTCCCTTTTTGAGCCAACACTCGGCTCGTATTTCCCACTCTTTATGCACACGTGGTCTAACAGAGTAAGGCACTCTGACTTAACACGTGTGACCTCAGCATTTCCATGGCTCCATATCTGCCTCATGGAGCTAACAGTTGCACCTTAGGAACAAGGTCTTCGTTTGTGCTCCCTCTTCTGGCTTTACGAGCGTGCGGCACAGCCACAGGAGGGGGACATGGACACCAGTCGAACAGAGGGGCCACAGCGCTATCTATGGTCCTTCCTCCCCAAAAAACAACATAGAATCATAAAGAAAGCATTCCCGGCCTGCACACTACCACTTGCTGTGGTGGAACATGCTATAGGAATATCCCAGATCAGTATTCATGAGAGTGATTTAATTTTTTTCACCACTCAACACAAAACAGCAAGTACTCAACTTCCAAGGACAGCACAAAAATAGCTTTCAGCTAATTTTTTAAGCCTATCCTAATGTTAATTTTAGCTCTGGAAAACCATCAGATGTAACAGCACCTTCCATAGGGAAAAAACCCAGTAATATTAAAGGCTCATTTTTTGATATGTCTTGCATAAGAGGCTTTCATTTCCAAACTTAGAATGCATTTTAATCATTTTTATATTTATTTTCACAATAAAAATAAGAACTTAGGTTATTTAGCTGTATCAACTTTGGCATCAATGAAGAACACGAAAAGGAAGGGGGGAAAAGTCAACTGCACTGTAGCCTACTGTTCCAGCATAATGTTGTACTGCAGTGGAGGTCTATTTTGAGAAAACTATAGTTGCCAGTAGCGTAGCCTTCTTAAGTCATTTTGGTAGAAGCTGTCAAAATACATGTTCTTTGGAGTCTTGTGGATTTGGAACACTTTAACTGGTTTTATTTTACAACAAAATGAACATTTGTGACTACCCTCTAATAAAAGTATTTGCAGAAATGTTAATTCTGGGTGGGAAAAGAACAAGTAAAATAACCTATGGTTTTCTCTGGAACATGTGGGATATATGCTACCAAGTGGGACTAGAAAGAGGCAAAGTTGAGTAAGGGAGGGGGAAACATAGTCTAGGCACCTTTGTATGTAATAACAACTTGGGAATTCTTAACGGAATGAGACAGTGTTGGAGAAGAGCTACAGAAGTTGTTGGGAGCCCTAAGCCTCATCTCTGCTCTGTTAGAATGAGAGAATAAAAGCCCTGGCTAAACCCAGGAAAAGGGTCTGGAAACCAAGGAGTCCCTTTCCTATGCAGGTGCCCCAGCTAATTACAACTACTTAACATTTAGACATTATATTCTTCACCACTCCATTTTCCTTATTGTATTTGCAGCTGAATTCTTTCTTCCTGGAATATCCTAATGCCAGTAGCCAGGAGCGACAGATGTTGGCTCAGATCTCCAGTCTTCAGAGGGGATATGAAATGCACAAAATCCAGAGAAGAGCAGAAATTCTGCAACACCATTGTGCCTAATGATATTTTCTACTAGCTACTGCCAAATGGTTTCCCAGATCTGCTCATCAGGGACATCTGGTATTCTGCATTAGCCAACATGAACTGGTCTGGAACACTCAATAGCCTCAGGAATGTGGTGTAAATTTTCATACCTAAGGATGCTTTTTTTTGTGATAACAAAGTTACTTGGACTCTTCTGAAGCTTAGGAGGTCACTAAAATTTTAGAATATATCATGTCATTGCAAATAGGCTCTAGAGTTCACCTACATACTTGCTTCACCAGCTATCAAATATCATTTAGCATATAGCCTTTTTAGTTTCTGGAATTATTTGTTCGAGTATCCTGCATGGTCTGTAGACAGCTCCAAAAACGATGCTTATAAACTCACATAGAAGGTAAGTTAATGTATGTGACACTAGGTAACATCAGTTCACTTTTATATACCAAATGTAGAGACACTCCAGAGTAGTCAGCTTATCTCTTGCCCTTCATATTTTTTTATTTATTCTACAGTTCCTGTAGACAATAGAACATTTAACTACTGAAAAAACCCTGGAGAAATCTAAACATAAGTCATCATAATTTAATTTACCAATAAACACTCACCAGCCAACCAACAGCATGTCTTCCAGATTCTCATCACTTCATTTACTGTTTATCTTCTATGAGTGGAAAAATGATGATAAAATTCAATTTTGTTTTTTACCAACATATACAGACTGCTACAGTCTGAATATCCTTCTAAATTATAGTTTGTATTAAGAATTAAGTGTTATGCAGTGCAGCCCATGGAAAATGGATGAGAGGACACTTTTCCCAATGAAGCATATGAAAGCCGTGAGGCTTATGTTTTCTTTGCAGTAGCAATATGTTACATCAAAAAATAAAATAGAACATCTCCCAAAATGCAAGTATGTTATAGATATTCCTCATGACGCCTTATCCACAAATTTATACTAAGTTCAAAAATAGTTGAAATCTTTAGCTGACTGACCTTTGAACCTTTTTGCCTAATTTCACCAGCTAGAAGTTAAATTACATGCAATAAAAATGCATATTCTAACACATTTTATGCTCTATCAGACTATAACGTTCCAGAAAGATCTTACTCTTGATGGTATTTAAGGTTGGCAAAGAGCACAACTACTGGACGGGGCTTCATTTTTGATGTATACATTGTTCCATAAAACTTCTCTCTCGAGTCTGTTTTGTCTTTTCTTCCTTTTTTTTTTATAACTGCTCTGAAAGTTCAATGGTTTTGATGAAAAAAAAGGATAAATATCAAATCCAATGCTTTACCTCACCTGAAAATTTAGTTTTGTGTATCCCTAAGAAAGTACCCTTCTTTTCATCAGTTCCCAAATATTAAAATTCACCAGCATGAATAAGTTTTTCCTCTTGGTGTGTGTGGATTGTCTCACTGGATTTATAATACATTATCCATTATAATGGAAACAAAGTCATTCTTTACAAAACACTATCAAGTCCATTCCTTATGTAGTGGAGGAACAGAACCTTCTGGGTTTAGATCCTGCCAATGAATGCTAATGGGTTTTCCACAAGTCACATAGGAAAATACAATGGGGTTTTTTGCAAATGGTTAAGAAGTTATAACCCAGCAACCTGCATGGAAAGCTCCTCCCAAAAGTCTAACATTCTCAGCAAAAGCTTTTCTCCTGATTTTCTGAACTGCATAAGTAAAAATGAGAAGGAAAAAATAAAAAGAAAACAGAGAAAAGTCTATCAGTAGTTCTTATGGAGTTCCCATCCAAGGGTGCAGACTCCTGGCTAAATCCAAAAGAAAGCTGAACAGACTGCAGGTGATCCACTCCTTTGTCACTACAAAAGGCCACTGCTATTACTTAAAATCTATAGGGACATGGAACAGAGGAAAGCAGACAGTTTCAAAACCAAAATGGAAAAAGTGCATTTTTAATTTGAGCATGTGTAAGTATTTTTAATTATGCACTGGAAAAGCATATTTTAAAACAATTCCACATGGAAATAGCATGTCCTTTGGAAAATTCTTAACTAACATCCAGTATCTAACTGGCATAATGCCAAAGGTGGCCTTAAATTTCAAAACCAACTGGTGATTTGGCATCCTCATTTGGAAGTCAGTATTCATTAGCTTACAGACAACCAGATACCAAACACCCAGTTCTTCCTAAGAGGAAAAATAAATGGAAAAAATTGTCTTTAATTGTTTTTTCCACACCGCACAATTCTGACATCAAAGAAAACACACAACAACTAAGTAATTAGAACTAGTAGCTTCTTCTGGAATAAGATTCTGTTTTACCAGGTGACAGATGAACTATGTGATCTGATCTTTACATCAAGCCCAGGCAGAGTCAGTGCCTGATGATTACACAAGTAAGTTTTCCATTCAGTTGATCACTGTCATTATCACTAAGTATTTGCATTTTCTGTGCATGTTGATATATGTCAAAACATACTAAACTAGTCAACATGCCCTGAACTGTAGAAATGTCTTACTCAGAGATGAAGCAGTATTTTTTTCTTCTACTGTGGAAGAACCATAACTTTCAATGCAACAGACATGAGTTATGAAAGTCTAACTTGAGAGTGGAAAGACATGGTCTTTGCCTTCAAAATGACTGTTAGATTTATATAGCAAAGACTCTCAATACATATTTTATAAGAGCTGTATGGTGAGCTGAGTGGGCATGTGTGCACAGCGGTGCATTTACACACCTCTATGCCCCCAAACATGCAACTCCTTTGTCATTATTAACACTGTTTTTTCAGTAAATTATTCAAAACAGTTGCTGGACTAAGTTTGTCAGTTTGAAGAACAGATTATGTCATCTGGAAATGTAATGCAAATTTAACATCCCTGCTGAAGAGTCTGCCAAGCCTGGGAACCGTCACATGCAGAAGCACTCCCTCAGAACTGGGAAGCAGACCTGAAAATGTATAGCAGGTTTCTTTCCCTCAACCGACCTGACAGCAACAGCTACTGCAGCACTGCACTGAAGGCACTTCATTAACTCCACTTGGAGTATGTGGGGCCAGTTATGGCTGATCAGACAGAGAGAACCGGCATCTGGGACAGCAGGTCCTACCAGATGAAATCAGAGCAACAGTTAAGTTTGCACAGAACTTTTGGCTGCGATTCAAGTTACACTGTTATTTACTGAGTAAAAAAATGCTGTACACAGGGTTATTTGGCCTATGGAGTGTTCACACAGTTTGGCTGGAAGGAAAACACATCCACTGCATTTTAGTTGTAAGGGCTGTATTGTTCAGTTCACAAAGAATAAAAATGACAAAGTAAAGAGGGAATAAAATTATTGTATGTATCTGAAAAACAAAGCAGTCCTGCTGTCCTCACCTATCAAACTTCTGCAAAGACATGCGAAAACAAGAGCAAAGTTTCCTTTTGACTTCACATAACACTACACAAACTTTCAGCCTTCCTGACACTATACACTAAAGGCAGAATCAACCATGAATTTGTTGTCTAATGCTCAAAATTGTTTTCCCCTGAACATAAGCATAAATGAAAGCTCAAACCACCTATTCCCCCTAATACCTTTAAAAGTCAAAATATTTAACTAATTAATTCCAAAAAGTCTGGTGCAAGAAGGTGTCTTTTTGTGCTCAGAGTGCTCACATACACGTGCGTGTGCTCCTGCCAATACCGCCAAGCAATCACAACAACTTGTGAGTCAGCATTAAGGACTCATTGTGAAAGGGGGGAACTAGCAAAAGAAAGCTGCTCGAGTGGGAAACTGATTGGAGGGGGATGGGGAAAAGGAAATAAAGCAGCAAATTGTACCACAGAAATTGAAGACAAACTGTTTTCTGCTTACCACCACATTTAGAGAAGGAAAAAAAGAGTATTTTGAACACTCGATAGATTATGTTGTTATGATTACAGCCTGCTTAACAAATGTATACGATACTACCAGTCATATCTTATGCAGCTAAAATAAATGTCAGCTATCTTGAGATAACACCCAGTAGAACAGGTATTGTGTCCTCTAATTAGAAAACTCTTCATTGCAGAACTGAAATATGAACCGCTGGGGGGAAGGGGAAAAAAAAAAAGGAAAGAAAAATCAAACTAGTGCTGATTTACCTTGTCCTATGAAAGAAACATTTTAAACATTTAACATAAAAACAGAATTTCTCTTTTTGAGAACCAGAATGTAACATGAGAAAAGGAGATGAACTCTGGCATTAATGGCTAATGAACACAAATGAAAGGGACACACTTCCACAAACATACATTTGCCTATTCATTACAAGGCCAAAGAACACTGTGAGGTCAAGATGAACTTTAGAAAACACAACAAAAAGCAAATCAATGTTCTGCCATTAAAGAAATACAAAGTACTTTCATTGAGATGAAGGATGAAGCTTGCACTAACATCTGAAACAGTGAAATTCCTCCTTTACCCTTCACATAAGAGGTTATTATTAAAATCTATTAAACAGTCACTGCACCAGGCAGAACACTCAGACATCATGGACAACTAGAATGCAACAGGGCAACTATGGAAACAACTGGCAGGGACAAAGAATCCACCAGTTTTCCTCACTGCCATTTCAGAACACAGCTTTCTCTACAAGACCTGTCACAGTACCTTAATGCCTACTACAGCCATCAAAAGAAAAGAATAATCAATATTTTGCTTTGAAAAAAAACACAACTGTGTTTTCAGTAAACAAATATGCAATATATTCAGGATCAAAAATAAAGATATTGGAAGTTTTTTGACCAAGCATGTCAACTAAAGCAAAACAGACTTGTATTCCACTGTTCATATTCCAAGAACATTACTTATAAAGTGGTCTTCTTAATGACTAATATTAGTCATGCACATTCATGATATTAGCCATCTAGTAAAAAAAAAAAAACCAACTGTGAAAACTACATTGTTTTTAATTGTGCATTCTGACAGTATTTCCTTTGATATATTTTTTTTTTACAATAAAGCACCCAAGCCAGAAGAGATTTAGTAGTTCTAAATTAAAATTTTTCAACAGAATAATTTGTTTTGGCGTTTTTTAGAGTGATCCTTTAGACATATCCTTCAAGATCCATGTAACCACAATCGTTTTTAGACTGCATTTTCAGTGATGTGATAGAGTTGATGGGTAAACATCACAAAGCATGAAAGTGGTCAACAAGGAAGGTGGTTGCTGAAGTGCCACATAGGTATAAGGAATGACAGAAGATACAGAAGGAATTGAAAAATCACCAAATGGAAACTCCTCAAAGTTTACTCTATTTGTGTTAAAAAAGAGAAAGCCACATTGTTCAAAGTAAAATTAAAAATTCAGGTTAATTATGCACGAATAAAACTTCCATTTCCAGTTCAGAAATGAGGAGCATTTGAAAAGCAAGCCATTAGTACTCTCCAATTATTTTTTGTGGTTTCAGAAGCAGCACAGACACACTGCACTTGCTTCTGGAAGATGTTCTTTCCAAGTTCAGAAATAGAGCATTTGAAAAGAAACTTCTTATCTCTTCAAACAGCCTCCAGAGCCTGGAAAACATGTATATGGAAAGAATATAACTGCAACCTTACTGCTATGAATGAACACATATTCATTATTTAAAAGATAAAATTTAAAAAAAATAAAATAAAAAAAAAAAATCTCATTTGTCCTGGACAGTTCATCTTCTACAAGCAATCCATGAAAATTAATCCCTTGGACAACCACACTCCTCTCCTGCCTAATAAGGTAAAATATGAAGAGAAATCTGCTTTTAAAAATAATAGGAAGCCAGTTTCTTTAGACTGTATGGCACGGGTGCAGGGGAGTAATACCTTGATACATCAGGACATGCACGATATACAAAAGCTGCATTTAGCACACAGAACCTGCACCTGATTCCACAGGTGCCCGAACAAAGCCGAGTCACTTGAAGGCAGCACAACAGGCTTCGAAGGCAGGAAAAGACAGGGAAGCCAGAGAAGCCAGGAAAGATCTGAGGAATTTCAGAGGGGCTGAAGCAGCTTCTCCTCATTCCAACTCATCTTTATCAGGATACTCCCCTCTCCCCAGATTTGCTCTCATGTGGAGTTCTCACATAGCCTTCTCAGTTCCCAGAGGCAACTGAAGGGAGGTTTCCATCTCCATGTTCTCCCACAGCAGCACCCACCACCAAATGTGGTGCAATGTAACAGAGCTGAGCAGACACCAAAAGCTCCACTTTCCCTCCTCCCCTTCCACCTTGCTGCCCAAGACAACATGCTCTGATCACTTCTGCCAGGCCAGTTTAGATATCTATACCAGCAGAAATGCTCTGGGTTTTTTTGGACTTTTTTAAGCCAGAATGAAACATAAGCACATTTCCCAAATATTACAGTCAAGTTACGTGCATTCAAAGGGTGAAAAAAAAAGTCACAGGCTCACCAGTGATCCAGTTCAGGGGATGAGCTTTACCCTGAGAAAAGGCACCATCCCAATTATAGTGTCTTTTAGACAGCACCAGGTAATTGGGGACCACCTTGTTATTTCATGTGTTGAGTTAATTCAAGCTCAGCCACCAGAAACCCCTGGAGAAAGAAAGACTTTCAAGAAGAAACTCAAGACCTTAGGGGAAAAAAAAGTTCTTTCTGTTCCAATGCTGGAGTGTATTCTTCCTTTTTTTCAAACAGCAGTCATGCAGATTACAGCACATCTAAGCAATTAATTCAACCAGCCTTATGAAGCAAATAAATTCCTATCCAGGCAACAATGCAAGTTCATCTTCACATAAAGATCAGCTAGTCTTGACCAATTACTTCAATTCACTCATGGCAAATAAGCTCTCATTCAATAAAACATTCATTAACTTACTTTCTCCAATTTCTCTCTTCCTACCTCTGCTGCTCCTCCCCTATTACACACTGTAGCCAATACTCGCCTTCAACGCAGAATAGTGAAGTACAGATCACCCCCCATGTGCAGTTCTTCTCTGTCCCTCTTCCCTCTGTGCCTTGACAGAGGAGAAGGCCCTCCTTGTAAACATGACAGGTAACGTACAATACATTATGCAAGGTAAAAATGTAAGTAGATAGCCAACTTCATGAGAAAACTATCTGCTGTCTCACTGGAAAAAAAAGTTTCTTCAAATATAAAACTTAACCATTTGGTTAACATCATCAGAGGTGGTCAACAAGTAAAACAATAAAAATCAAGAAAAGCAGATGCCTTTAAATTGCAATTTTCATATGATCCATAAGCTAACACCAGTAAAAAAAGCATATGAAATTTGATCATTTCTACCTGAACACAATATGTACTGCATTTTGACTTATCAGGCACGTTGTACAGTCAAAACAACTGACATTTGTCTTTTCTCTGCTATGGGTGTGCAACCTGCTATGTATTGCAGTGTTAAACAGACAGCCCACTTCTTTAGTCTTTCGTCGTTTGGACAACACTCCCAGGCACATGGTGTTATTCCTGGGGTGTCCTGCACAGGGCCAGGAGCTGGACTCAATGATCCTGATGTGTCCCTTCCAACTCAGCATATTCTATGATTATAGAGTGGGTAAGGCTTTAAAGGTAGTGCTACAGTAGCCTTCAATTTTTTACTTTTTTTTCCTTTTGTGGCATAAAAGTCTTAAACTTGTGATAGCCTTATTTAGAGCAAGTCAAAGTCAGCGCCATCACTCAGGCATTTAGCTAAACATGAAGCATCCTGCCTCTACTAAACTGCTTAAATACAGACTACTTAGATTTCTTCTCCAGTTTTCTATTGCTCTGTCCAGTGCAGAGCACAAAGTGAAATACACACAGCTCGGACTTGTAACACATGCCTGGCTTGTTCTACATGGCTGGTGCAACTGCTAGTACTCCTAGTAGCATTTACTGCCATAGAATAACAGGCATTTTGCTTTCCAAACATATGACTACTGCCAAATCCAGAGTCATATAATCACGAATTCAAGATTAAAAACAAACAGTGAAACTGCAAAATCTATAAGCAAAGTAAGCAAAACCCTACAGGCTGCATAATGCTGGAAAATACTTTATACAAATATGGGACCACTTACACAAGAAGGGCTGACAGTTCATCTGAACAATAAAAACCAAGTCATATAAAAAACCTAAATGAAAACCTTCATCCTAAACAGGGTACAATCAGTTCTAAAAAAATTTTACAGATAGTGATTTTAGATTTTCTTCTTAAACAAGATTGGTTTCAACAATTATATTTTCTCTCTTCCACTTCCCAAAAACAAAGAAAAAATTAAATGTACAGAAATAAACTCTAAGGAACAAAAGGAACACTTCTTGGTCTTTTTGATTGTTAATGTAAATGACTACATAGTTTTCATCAATCCACACATATATACTTTTTTTTTTAGTTATCTATAAATTCAAAAAGGTCATAACACCTTACAATATCTCAAGTCTCTTTCCTTTAGAGTTTCAAAACTTTCCGACAAAAGCCAAAAATAAACTCTATCAGGAGCCAGATCATAAAAAGATTCATTCTCAGTACCTGACTTTAGCACACAAATATTCCTCCTTTGCCTTCACCACTTTCTTTCTATTCTCTATATAAACCTATTTTTTTATCAACAGTTCTCAAAATCTTGCAAGATATCCACCTGTTCTCCAGAATCTTATCTCTCCATGTTTCTATAGTACCTGACAATTGCCCCAATTATTTTGATTATTTATAATAATTCAAAATGTTGCTTATTAAAACTACTTCACATTTCCAGCTCCAATGTACTTTCACATGTTTGGATTTTAAGCAGTGTTGATTTTACTAGGATTTGAATGTGCAATTATTTATTGGAATTTATACTACTGATACTTATTTGCTTCACTTCCAGTCAATGGAATAATTATCAGAAGGAGTCTCACTGTTTCTTTTAAAAAAGTCTTCAAACATACCTTCAACGAATGTGCAACCTTTTCAGTTCACAAATTTCTTGAAGGTATGTCACAAAACCAATCACATTACTCATGATTATGAAAAGTAGGTTTAAGTACAATTTGGTATTATCAGAAGTCATTCAAGGCATGTCCCTGCAATATTTAAACACTGATACTCTGTCAGCACCAAAAGCTTCCATAAGGTGGTAGATCCAAATAGGTTATGTGCACACAGTCATGCAAATGAGTAATTCATGTACCTGGATGGTCTTCCCTGACTTAACAGAGCTACTTTTAGATGACACAGTAGGACTGGAATCCAAAGTTATTTTTCCCTTCCTCACATTTCATTTTTTGCATTATTTGTCTGCAGCACTTACAGATCCTTCCCAGATGATGGTTCATTTTATAGGAAGTGGTATCTCCCACATGACTTTACTCAATTCTTCATCACATCAGTCAGATACTAACTTGTGATACATTGATATAACTGCTTGAAAATGCTGTCAAGAGCAGTAAAATACCCCTTCTCTGCCACATTACAAACAGAGCTGAGAGAATGTATTATCCAGTCATTATTTCAAGTCATGATTTGTATTTTCTATGAACAATTTGATACACTTCTATAATGACCTAAAGTTGCAAAATATGGAAACATACCCTCATTTTGTATTACTGTTATGGTTAAAGATTTTTTTTTTCAATTTAACAGAAAATTCTCACATGAATCTGTTGGACTGAAAAGAAAAGTAAGGTTTCTCAAAACCCAAGCCACAGCACGGCAACCAAACCAACTCCACAAAAAGAAACTAAACAAAAAACTATAAAACACCTCAGGTTCTTCCTGGTACCAGTGAATGTAGTGGGAAAAAAAAAAAACACAACCTTTTCTATCTTCTCAAAACATATGAAAATGTTAACAGACTGCCTTAAACGTGCATACACACAAAAACATTGGTGCAAGTTACGATTATAAAAGAAACTATGCCAAGATTCTGGATTTAACCCTATCAACTAATGATTTGACACCACAGACTGAAGTTTTAAAAAACAAAAAAAATAAAGTAAATGAAAGAGCAATCTTCCTAGAAATAAAAATATTACATAGAACCTGGACATGCTTTGATTGTTCTTAAATCAGAGCATCAATTTTCAAAGTTCTCATTTCATTTTATTTAGTAATTAGTAGAAGGGGGGAAAGAAAAGCACTACTTGTGGCATTTATTTTCTTATTTTTTGCTTTCTCAAATTTTCAAGAGACAAGGTTGCTTCTGGTTACATCTTTTTAGAGCTGTATCACTAGGCAAACAGCATTTAGAGAACATACATATTTAGCAGAGTTGCATCATCATTCACTGGCCACTTGGCAAGTTTACAGCAGTTTATAATATAAGGAGTGGTTTTAATAAATCTCTAAACTGCTGAAGCCATTACGAGATACAACACTACTACCACCAGAAACATTAAAGCACGTGTCTTTATTATGTGTGTCAGCTAACAAAAACAAATAATAAAATATAAGGTTAAGCTTTTATATTAATGTGACTAAACAAATATGTCACTAAATGTAATGCAGTCCTCAACAAAAAAAGTTGAAATGAATTAATGGTTATCTGAATTATCATCCAGTATAATAAAATCTTTTTTAGAATTAAATTACCTCCTTTGAGCATAAAAGGGATAATCATAGGTTTTCTTACTGACAGAGTCTTTTGTAAATACTGAAAATTACTTACAAGTTACAATATTGTCATTTCAAAGAGTACTCATAAAAGTTGTTCCAAAAATCATATGCAAAACAGCATCAGTAAGTTAATCACACTTTCAATTGTCTTTCCATTAAGATAGGTTTTTTTAAACTTCACAGCAAAATAAAAAGCAGGCAAGGAAAATCACAGGTAAAGAAAGGTGCTATTCTGATAAAGAGAGAGAAGGATCCCAAAATCTTCTACAATTCCTTAAAAAAATAAAAATAAAAAAAATTAAAATAAAATAAAAAAAAATCAAAACCAAAACAAACAAACAAAAAGACACCACCAAACAAGAGACTGGCTAATCTCAGAACCTTAAATCTAGAAAACATATGTCTGCTTTGCTAAAAAAAAAAAAAAAAAACAAAAAAAAAACCAAACCTAAACCATGAAGCCAAGCAACCCTATTCCCTGTTTAAAAAAAAAAAAAAAAAAAAAAACAACAACAACAAACCAAACAAACAAACAAAAGCACAAAACAACAACAAAACCTACAACAGGGCCTAGTACTCAGAATCTACAAGCACAGCTTCTGGTCTGTTAGATTTTAAGACAGATCTAGGAGAGAACCTTTCACATCAGTAGGACAGGACATCTAAAGACCATATGTATCTTGAGAGAACAAAACTGAGCACAGGGCTACGACATAGGCTGTAAAGTGAGAGACTGAATGTAAGGATCCACACCCTCACTTTTATAAGCAGGAAGAACCCAAAAGCCCAAACATTTGTGCAGGTATTAAGTCAGTCCACCTGACTAGAGATTCCCAGTTATGGAAAGATAAGCACAAAAGATGAGAATGCAAGATTTATCCACCCCAATGAGAAAGAACTATGTAATAGGTTCCTCCTCAGTTAGAAACTCACCCTCAGGTTTAGCATAATCACAGGGAAAAGCCATATATGAGTGTTCTCTGAAAAGAAGAGCATGCAGGCCTGTGGGGGTTTTTTTGTTGTTATTTTAAAGCTCATTCCAAGGGGTACAGAAAGGATATGGCTATTCACATCCAATTTTAGTGGCATAAATTTAAACTCAAGAATAATGGATAGCAATGCTAAACTTGAGCAGAAAAGTAGAGATTCAGGTATGACAAATTTACCTACCACATACCACAAATTAGCATGACTGTCAAGGACTGGTCCAAATCTTCCTGGTATCCTCTTGTTTGTTTTATCAGGTTAACTCTCCATTAATTATACCTTTGACAGCTACAATGACATAGCGCAGATGTGTACTTTCTTACCCCATATTGCAGCCCTATTTCTTGGACTCTTCTCTTCTGATGACAAATGACTTCATGAGTTCAGAACTTCTCCCACAGAAGTAACTGTGTGACAGAAATGTCCACCCTACCCTTACCAGTATTGCCACAGCTTACAGACTGATGGCCACTCAAGCAGACATTTTATTTTCTCCCCAGTGTTATCTGGCAAAGCTACAAACAGTAGCAGGTGCACAGGAGGTACACATACCAACTCTAGAGGGTCATACCCCCCTCAGTCACATTCAGGTGATATCCAGACAACCATCTTTCCATATGAAAGTTTTACATCCTGCTGTGGGAGCCCTGAAATAGAACTGACCTCTACAGATATCACAAAAAACAGTCATACCCAATAAAAAGATTTTCTAACTAAAAATATATTCTATGAATACAGTCTTAAACTCTTTATAACCTCTGTTCACTGTTCTGACCTATTGTTTCATAGTTCATCTGTCCAGTACTGACTAGAAACTGGACACTGTGCCTTGTACTCAGATTTACCTTGATCAGAAAACACTCCATTTCATGTTCAGCACAGCAGCACTGTCCTCCTCCATTGTCTGCACCTATGCCTAAGAATCACCACGCCTTACCTGTCCTCATTCTACACTTTCCCCAAGCAGTTGCTAAAAGCAGTACCAGGCAAGACAGACTTCTGACCCAAGCTAATCTGGCAATTTTTATGTGCATCTTATCTATCCCACTAATCCTCCCTCCCAAACTACAGACACTACCACACCATATATGCTTATGCAGACCAAACTATAGAAATATTCACTTGGCTTGTACAGCTCTGCATCAGATACTGATCCATTAAACAAGGCTTGTCAATCATTCTCTACACTTGGAAACTCATTACCATAAAAGGTGATTGTTTCTTTGGTTTTTTTTCTTCCAGAGAATGACACCATAAGATTTATACCAAAACATTTGCTCCAGACTATTACCAGACTGGTGAATTTCCAAAGGGGGGTGGGAAAGAGGCTATGTCAGGGAAAGTGTGATCAGTATTTCTACACAGTATTTTTGTTTTCAATGTCAGATGGGTATCTCCAATCTTTCAAAATCAACAGAAACTTTATCATGAAGCATCTGTATTTTTATGCATAGTACACAACGTGACAGACCTACAAAGGCAAGGAAAGGACAGGATTACCAGAGACCACATTTGTCATAAAACCAGTTTGGCATTCTCTTCCATTTCTGCATATAATCCTTTTCCAGATTATGCCCCTACTCCCCACTTACCTAGCATATATGGGCAACTATTGAAGCAGTTGTAGAAGTGAGAGCCTCTAAAAGACCCTACACACACAGCCATCACATAAAAAAAAAACCTGTGCACAGATAATTAAAACATAACTTCTTTATGTATGCTATGTAAAATTTTATATCCAGTAGCCACTTTCTAAGAGTTTATACCCCATTTTAAGCTTATTCTAGATAAAGTCTCTTATACATTAAATGGCAGAAACAAAATTTAAATTCTCACCAGATCTATTAAAATTATACTATGACTTTAGGAAGCATCCCTTCCAGTAGTCATTCATAACAGAGCTTACCTATGCCACTGCCTGCAGAATCAAGGCTGCAGACTAAAACTGCAATGGCAGACTTGCAACCTAAAATGAGGAGACCTGAATGAACAACGAAATTTTAAAAGAGACTGAATATTATAAAAAAGTTCAGCACTAGCCATGTTCAAAAGAACTTTCTCTAAGTAATCTGCCTGTAAGATCACAATCAGTTAAATACTATTTACCATCTCACTCCTTTCTTTCAGAAAAGCCTTCCTTCTAACAGCAAACAAAGAACTGGTATTTTCGGGCAAACTAGTTTTCCAACTCAAATGCACAGAGGGATTAAAAATGGGGTTTATACTGGAACCTATCTGCTTCATAAAGCTCTCATAAAATTGGAACAGATACCTGGCTGTTACCTAGGAAACACCAAGTAAAGTCAAGTTCTGTGTAAACTATTAGGTCTTTTTAACAACTGGAAAATTAGGAACAAAAAGAGTAGTTTGGTGCAGAAATTATTTACTGCAATCTACAAGATAAACACAGTCCCTAAGTACTTAATATCTTTGAATCATGCTGATTCAAATTCAGATATGAGCCTTGAAACTTGCAATTTCATTTCAGAAGGAACTTCCAGCTTCTTCTGGAGAATTGCTATGGTCTGCCTTTACTTAAATAGTAATCTCAGCATTGGTAAGAGCTGTGTCTTCAAGTATGCAGAAAGCTACAGATTTCATACGCACCTACAAAGACTAAGCTTACAATATATCTATCTAAACACTGCCATGCACCTGACTTAACATTTTCCAGTGGCACATCCCTTTCTCTTCCTTTGATTCTAGCTCAAGTGTGACATGAAGACCTGAGAGCTTTTCTAAAACATTGTTTCCAAACAAATAGAGAAGGTCACGCAATTCAATCACCTGGAAATAAATATCATACTACATGACCTGTTCCTTATCTATGTGAGCATATTTTCCCTCTCCTCAAAGTTTCCACTGTAGTTACTGTTGCTGCAGCTCTAGCGGTATCAGCCAGTAATAGGACCCAAAGAAAGCTGAGCGGGCTGCTAGTGTTGGCGCTGTCACATGGCGTAAAATTGCTGTGAGCAGGATGAGACAATGATGTGCTTGAATGACAGCAGCTGTTCTGTGCTGGCATCGCCACAAGCAGAGCTGTAATCACAGCCAGGTGCAATGGTGGGAATTTTGGGGGATAAAGGCAACACCTGCACCTGTGGCACTCTGTAACTTCCAGCCATGCAATATTTTTTTTTAAAGACCGTCTATCATTTTGACAAGCTCCCTACCTGACTGTCACCAGAACAAGCCACTTTTTGTGGATTTGTTTCCTTAGCAAGGCCTTTCCCCCTTTTGTACAACATCACATTTCAGCCTCATATATGCTTCGTAAACAGAAAAGCATATGGTAACTATGGTGTAGGAACCACTGAATCATAAGAATTTGAAACACTTCTAGTTACAGTGATCAAAGCTAAATCCCTTAGGAAGATTATCCACACCAGAACCCTGAAAAAACCCTGTGACTCGAGAACTTTCGTACTGCATCTTTGAGATGTGTAACTGTGAAGAGCTACCTCCAGTTATGCTTAACTATGGTGGGAACATTTTAACGGGGGCTGTTTTGCCTCTTGGTCTATCTATGCAGCTACAGGCCTGGCAACCGGCTGCGAATGCAACAGTCCGTAGCGTGAGACCACAACTCCGAGGCCAGTCAAGGGAAGGTTTATTCGGAAAACAAAGAAATGGAGAAAAATAATACAAATCAACCACTCTTTAAACAACGAGAAGTACGTGCCTTACAAGCAAGAAAAAAGAGACGCCAAATCCACTCGCGCCCCTGCACCCATCGCCGTGTGAAACTGGTGACGATGTCACCACTTCTCCCAAAATACCGCTCCAGGGACCCGGCGTGCCCGCAGCGGCGCGTACCGCGGGAGCGGAGCGGAGGGGCAGGGCGAGCCCCCACCCCGGCGGCGCGGCCCGGCCCGGCCCGGCCAGGCGGTGCCCGCTCCGCTCCCTCGGAACTTCACCCCCGCTCCGGCACGCGAACGACACCCGCACCGCGACCGCGGAGGCGTCGCGACCACCACCCCCCCCAAAACACCAACACACCCCTCAAACACCACCACCACCACCGCGCCCCGGTTCCGGCTCCTGCCGTCCCTTTGGCATTTTCAGATTGGCGCCGGCGTCTCACGGCGGGCACCGCTCTCGCCCAACTGCGGCCGCACCGCGGGACGCGTTACTTGTCCCTTCAGGAGGGAGAGGGCGACGACCCATCCCGCGCGGCGACACCGGCACGGCCCGGGCAGGTGCCGGGGCAGCGAGCACCCAGCGCCCCACCCCACCCCGAGACCCTCGCCCCGCTACCAGGGAAGCTGGGAGCGGCGCGGGCGCTCCCCACGCCGGGCAGCCCCCCAGCCCTCCCCACCCCCGCCGGGCAGGGGCAGCGCCCGCAGCCGCGGGACGCCCGCGGTTCGCGGAGCAGCAGCAGCGGCTGCAAACACCTACCCGGAGAGCTTCCCAATCTTCACAAAGCTAAACACATCCATCCATGCGGCCGGCCAGCTCTGCCCGTCACACTCACTCACTCCAGCAGCAGCGGCGGCGGTGGCAGCAGCTCCATGTCGGGAGAAGGTTGCGTCCAGCGGCAGCAACAGCCCTTGCAAAAAAGCAGGAGCCGGCGAAGACAGCGGCTGCTACCCCCCTCCGGCGGGGAGCTGGGCGTGCAGCATTTTGCAGGACCAGCGCTCGCAGGATCTGCGCGCAGCCCTCCCCCTCCGCCCCCCCCCCGCCCCGCTCCCCGCCTGCCGAACGCTCTCCCGGGGTAACTCCGGGATCGGAGCGGGCGCTGGAGCTGCCCGGCAGGAGCGCTGCCCGCAGCCCGGGCTGTGCACCGGGAGGCTGAGGAGGAGGCGGCAGCGCTCCGCCGCCTCTCTGCAGCACCCTCAAAGGAGGGTGGCGTCGCAAGGTGCCGAGGAAGGCGGAGAGTGTATCGGGGGAGTTTCTCCCTTCGCCGGCGCTGTCTCCCCTCCGGAGGGGGAGCGGAGGGCGCGGACGGCGGCCCGGGCAGCGCCTCTCGCCAGCACCTGCCCGAGGCGGCCCTGCGGCCGAGCCCAGGGCTCCCCGCAAGGCCTCCCGGGGCCGCGGCGGCAGGGAAGGAGGGCGAGGGGTCGGAGAGTGAGAGGCACGCCTGGGCTCACCCGGGACAGGGACAGGCACGCTGAGCGAGAGGAGGACAGCCCTGGTAAGTACGAGGCAGCTCATCCCCAGCTGGGGAGCAGCACCCTGGGCCTTATAAAGCAAGAACTTGGAAAGCAGAGAACCCTCTTCTCCTCGGCAGTCACACTGCTCCACGCTTTTGGCCTTCAGCCCTCGCACTGGGTGCTCATCAATGCTGGACCGAGAACAGGCACCAGGGCTGAAATCCACTGCCTGGCTGCTGTCACCATCCTGTGACCTCTCCACCCTGGCAGAAAAGATTGCAGGAATGGAGTCCTCATCGTGATAGGAACGTGACAAGGACGGTTCGTGACAACATAGTTAAAATCAAGCATTATTCATAACACATCTTACAGAAAAATGGGACATCCATGTGTCCTGACATGAGAACAGTACAGACACATTGCCTTACACTTCTGCCGGGCATCAGGCTTTAAATGAGGCACTGGAGTTTAGCTCTCTGTAAGCTTCCTGTGAGAGAGCGGAACAGGTGAAATTCAAATTCATCTTAACACAAGCTCTACACTGTAATTCAGTAATTCTCAGCATGGGAATGGATTTTTCTCCAGTGTTTCTATTTGTGTGTTTGTTCTCTGAGTAGATTGACATGCTCTTTACTTCCTGCCTTCACAGAGTTTTGGTCTCTTCTGCAGGTTTGCACCTGCACTCTCTGCACAACCAAGAACTTCAAAAATGACAGGAGAGCCCAACATGTAGACTCCAGCAGCCAGATGAAAACAATGCACTTTTTTAATATTAAGACTTGTATTGATAAAAGAACAAAAAGAACAGTGAGTACAAACACTCACTCTGAATTGGGTTTCAAGCTGTTCTTTAAAACAATAACAACAAAGAATGATTGATCATCTATTTTTACTGGGAGAACATTGAACTGCCAGCTAAAAAGCACTTGCTGGCCTACCATGGATGTAAACGGCTTGGGCATATTCTGAGATGCCATATGAAATATTTTGTGCTAGTGCATCAAAATATTTATGTGGTACTTACATGTAACTATATTTATTTATTGTTTTACCAGATTTTTTTTAAAACTGCAGAACCTGGGCCTGTCATTCATGCTGCTCTATTGATTGGTAAAAGCTACAAAGATAACACAGTTTCAGCTGGTTAGAAACTGATTTATTTATAAATCTGTCATTATTTATTTATAGACTGAGGAGATAGGCCAAGATCCTACAAAGCTAACTGAAGCTCATGAAATGATATAGCATATATAAAATTAAGCACATATGTTCTGTATCAAACAAGGTTCTCATCTTGAGCACTTCATGCTCCAAGGCTTCTCACTTAAAGGTGCCCTAAAGTGTAGTAGTGAGAGCCAGAGAAAGGGAGTTCTAAAGGGTCACTGGAATTTCTGTGGTTTCAGGGTCTTTCGGTGGAAAGGCAATTGTGACCCTAGGATATACTGACTGAGGTATTTCCAGTAGAGATATGCAGGAATGCAGAAATCATAAGATCTGATCAGAACTACCATACTCAGCTTATTCAAAAAGTACATTTGAGAAAAATGAGAGCAGGTGCAAGTGTTAAAGGTAATGAAGAGCCACTCTTATGGGGGGAAAGAGCTTTGCCTACTAAAAACAAAGACTGAGGTAAAAAAGACCATTGTTTATAAACATCAGTATGGTAAACGCAGGGTGGGTACTCAGAATGATAGGGCTTTACAGAAAGGCATTAAAATTTGAAATGAAGCTGAAATTATCTCCTCTTTATTTGGTTTTCCAAACAGATTGATGTAGTATTGCTGTGTTTATAGCTACTTTTATATTTTTGTTTTCCTAGGCAGAAGCTATTGCAACATTACAAATTTTCCAGAGTTCCTGTGGAGATACTCTTGGACTAGCCAGAATCCTGGCAGTCCATTAATAGCAGTATCTTATTAATAACAGGAATCTTATTCCCAGATGTGCAAACATGAACAGAGAACCTGGACAAATGTTCTTCTTCCAGCTATGCTAAATACTGGTAATCTTTTGAGCTGTGTGATGTGAGAGTCACATGTGAGGAATGAGACTGGGGTGTGAGAGTGAGCTTTATTTCATGGTTCTTTGGCTTCTGGTGTCACAGCAACTGGATAAAAAACTATGTCAGTCATAGGAAAAGATGAAAATTGCAAAGTGCTGGGCACTGTTCTGTTTCAAGAGTGAATGTTGATATATGTAGTTTGGACTGGCTTTGGAGCCGTCATACCCTACCTCTGTGGTGCGAGCACCTGTCACTGCAAACCATCTCTTTCTAGAAAAAGTGACATAAATTGCCCTTTGCAGGTGCTTTATTTTCTCTGTTAACCCCAGTGAGAGGAAACCTAGAGGCCTACCTTTGACTAGAGGACTGTTGTCCAGATGACTAAAGGTGAAATACAACCCATTTGAAGGTGACAAAGGTACATTGTAAACACTGTATGAGAACAGACAGCCAAAGACAGCAAACCAACATGTATTCAGTATCTCAGTAACAAACAATAATTGAACATGAAGTTCTTAATCTTAAAACAGGAATCTGACATCAATTCCTGGCTAAATTCTTAGCTGGCTTTTTTTTTTTTCCCCTTGGATAGCATAGTAAATATAGCTTTTTGAGGATGCTTTGTTACTGGGTACTATTATCTTTTATTACTTCAAACTAATCCAATTAAGACACTTAATAGTAACGTTTTGTGTAATCATAGATATCCTTGTGTAGACTGTGGGCCAGTAAAAGCCTTGATTTCATATAGTATGGCAGTTTCATATGCATTTCCAGAGAAGGGATTCAGTGTCTTATTTTATAATGCTCCCTGTTCTAAAGGAAATGGCAGACATTTGTAATGCGGACATGAATGTTACATTGTTTAAACTTTAAAACCTATTAAGTCACTGTAAAGACTGAATTTTTTTAAAGACCCTATTATTTTGGCCCTAGAGAAACTGATATGAAATACAATGTGAATATCTTTACAACTAACATGAAGAAATATTTATTTTTGTGTTTCTGGGTTTTAGGGGTTTTCATTTTTCCTTCTGAGGCACTAAATAATCACCAGAAGAATATGCTTTGGGCTTTCTTGGATACTACACAAACTTTTAGCTCAAACTTTTAGGCCTGGGGCTAAACAACATCTCTTGTTACTTACAAGATACATAGAATTTGATCCTAGATAATTTAAATAAAGACAGGTAGAATCCTATACCAAAAATATAATATGAAACATCTGGAAATGGCTCGTTTTCATTTAAATACTTTTGCAGGTCTCACAAGTTTTTGTCTCACACAAATTCAATATTTGTCACTATAGTTTTTCTAAGGCTAGTCAAATGGGATTTTCTTATGGTTTGGAATCTTAAAAAGATAGTTTAAAGTGCTAAAGTGCTGTATCCCACCTTCAAAATGGTTTAAAATTCATCAACTTGGGAAGGTTTTTTTAGATAACAACTGAAGGTTCCACAACTTTTCTGCAGTGCTTCCTGATATTACTCATATCCAAAAGGCAACAATGTTTAGAGGAATGTGATAATAAAATCCATTGAGTAATGAGGTGTTAATACATAACTGGTGATGCAAAGTTTTGAAGGAAGATATTTTGTCATTGTGATCTGCTAATTACTGAATGTTATTTCTAAAGATAGTTGCTTATGACTGTCATGTAGTAAGTCCTGTAGTACTGTGGGCTTGTATTTTAAACTGTTACATTCTCTTTTTTCAGCCTTGAATCTTTGAAACACAGATATTGTAGAATGCATTTCTTTATTCTGGTGCTTCCTAATCCTATATAATTTCATATAAAAAAATTGTAACCATTACAGATTTTCTCGATGTCTACATTTACAGCATTGTCAAGAAGTCCCTCTGCTTACTTGAATCTACTCACCAGTTTCTTCATGTCACTTTTGGCACATGTATCAAATGGAGTTTTATCTGGCATATTTTTTAATTGACCCATGCAGACTGTTAAGCCCTGAATGCTTTCAATTTTGCTGAATAATTTAGTATGGTAGACATGATGTGTCATATACAAATGCAAAATTAGATCATAGATGGTTGAAAATTTAAATAGCAAATAAGATTTTCATTCTTACCAGTTGAAGAATGAATCTAGAAGCTGAAAGGATACTGAATTGTGTAGAACAAAATAAGGAAGGGTATCACAACCGATACAACAATTCTGCTGAAATCAGACGTACGTAATCAAACCTATATGAGCAGATCTGTTATAGAAACAGTTAACAAAAACTACTGATTGGTCACATGAGCTTACAGCATATTGCACCTGTAGTATTAAAAAAAATCCCCACCATTAAATAGAATGTTTTCCTATGTTGCAATACATGAACGAGATCAAGGTAAGAAAGAGGACCTTAGGCAAAATAAAGATAGTAACATTTTCTACTTCAATGAGTAAGACAATACTAATGCATTAAGTTATTTTAAAATAAAATTATCTTTATAAAAAATTATCCACTTTTCTAGAATGGATGTGTATGAAATATTCAAATCAGAACTTGGAAAGAGCAGGGTGGCTCTTTTACTGACAAAAGATCCTATTCAAGAAAATCTTGAAGACATGCTTATAATCAGCCCTATTCATGGCATCGCTTAGTCTAAAATATAACTTGAAACAATTGCAAAGTAAAGCACATGTTTAAGTGTTGTTTGAACAACCATGATTTCAAAAATCATAAGAAAATATAGAAAGATGAATCAGAAGAAAAGAAATGTGAAATGTTAATATGCAATTAAGCATGCTTAAAATTTATTTACAATAAAGAAAAAAATGGGGAAAAGCAAAACCTCATCCACCCTGTCTCAAAGGCCAATCTGAATTCTGCCATCAGGGTTTTTTTTTCATACTTTAACCAAAACAGACTGCAGACTGAAAATTTAGTGGTAACTTAGAGAAAATGATCAAAGTATGTATTTTCAAATGAATAAAATATTAAAAAACCAGGACTACCACTGAAGTCTTTCCAGTATTATCTGTGTTCTTCAACTGTCATGATCAAATATGTGGCGAATTTTAGAAATCAGAGGCATACTCAATGTTTTATTAAGACATCATTGAAACAAACCAAGGACAAGATTGTTATAGTAGAAGCACATTGAGGTATGAAGCCTTTATTTTTGTTTGTAGTCTGAAATTTAAAATCTTCATTACTATTATTATTTTTTTTATTAAATACTCGAATATTATATTAGTTATGGATTAAAAATTTGCCAGCTTGTCTCTCTATGAACACAAAATAGCTGTTTTCTTTTCCCTGTCAGAATGGGGCGTTATTGTGAGACTCAAGAAACATTGTAAAGTTTTGTTCTCTGTGTATTTTCCCGGGAAGTATCTGCAATCATCTGAGCTGAGGGGGAAAAAAGCAATTTCATGAGAGAAAAACAGCCTACAGTCAGAGGACATTTTTACAATGAATAGAAGCTTCATGGAGCAGTTGTATCTGAGTGCCAAAACCTGGTTTTCTCAGTCCATATTGGGCACTTGCAGATAGGTGACCTATTTGTCAGTAATACTAAACATTCACAAATAATAAAGAGATTGCTAGTTACTTCTAAAAACCAAGCAGCTTATACAAATTTGCCTGAGTATCTGAAGAGCCAAACTTCAGCATGTAGTCTTGAAATTTCCAGCCTATACTTTGAAAGATCACACACCCCACATTTTATCCACTAAAATGTGTTCTTTTGATCTTAATTGCAGGTTTAATACATCTAGGCCTGTGAATTATATGTGTGGCCTAAGGCAGCGGGCAATTACTCTTAGCTAAAGTTACAGCACACTGCAGCTGCTATTCCTGACTGTAGCACCAACAAAACTGCTGGTCTTTGTGGATCAGGGGTTGTTCTCAGTGTAACTCTGTGTTAACAAGGTGTGTACAGGCAAGTATATCATGTGGCTTGCATTAAGAATGTTGTAGAAGAGAAGACTGCAAATCTGTCTGTGGTCTAAAGTATAGTAAGGTAGTTACTTGTTCGGCATACTGAGTAACATGATAAGGAGTCTTGCATGCTCAAGGCAACTCTGTTTATTCAAGTGACCACTGGTGAGAATCATTGAGGATTTTGATTTTGTTCAGGCTCAGGTTCTGTAGTGCTTCCAGTACAGAAACAGAGTCCCTAGTGTGGCTTAACAATAAATACTGGAGAATAATTATCATGGGAATATGGTATATGGAAAGACTAGTGGGGACTGAAAAGCTGAAAGGGACAATAACATGCCATAAAGTTTGCAGAATGTTCTTAGGAAAGTGTGTGCAATTTTTAGAAATGCACTGCAGTTGATGAGACATATTCTGTGAATACAGTACAGTTAGGAACCTATTTACTTACCACAGTGTACAAGCTTAATGCTTTCAGTTAGGAGGAAATAGAAAATTAGCCTTCCAATATCCATCAGCAAGTGGCCTATCACATGCCTGAGTAATCTCCATGCAAAGGCACTTATGCCATGTTTTCTGCTGGCAGAAGTCTGTTTTCCCAGACCATTGAGAAATATAGACAAAAGTGCTTCACACCTGTACTCTCTTCTTTGGCTACTAGTTCTAGTCTGGGTGAAATTTATAACCATGTTTGTTATCTCAGACCTGTTTTACCCTTTGTAGTGTTACATCCTGAAGCTGAAAGCAAGGAGATAGGCTGCAGAGCATTCCTTAGGGCAGGCTATTTCAGCCTAGGTCATGCACCTTGATCACACAAATGGACATGTGCACCTTCCGGAGTCAAAAGGGAGTCAAAGAGCCAATGCACAGCAGAAGAACCATCAGTCTGTGCAGATCAGGTTACAGGGTAAAGACATTTTAGAGCACAATGCAAGATCACTTTCTTTGTGCTCCCTAGCAGAAACAGTCTTTAGAATTCACTGACATTTAATCATGTGCCTCATATCACTCCTTTTCAGAGAAGCTATTTTGGTGCCATGTGGGGGTTGTCACAGAAATGATTGCCTAATTCTGAGCTAAATTTTGTAGTGTGTACCCAGATCTTCTACAGATAAGCATTTTACATCCAAATGCAATAATAAAGGAATTAAAAGTGATCTGTTTCATGAAAGAGCAGCAACATACTTACCTAGCTCTTGCAAAAAAAAGAAACCTAGCACAATTTCCACAAAGCCAATGGAAAAATGGTCATACATCAATACACAAGGTCCCACTGCCTGACCTATCTCTTTAGTTTCTGTAGTTACAGGTGAATGGATTTTTAGTCAAGTCCAAAAAATCAAGCCTTGTTCAATGTAAACGACAGGCATTGATATTTTCAAATCACTGCTGGCCTCGTAAAATGGCTGAGGTTCAGAACTGTTTTGAAGCTTAGCAGTCAGAATAAGTATCAGTGAACCTGCCAAGAAGCTTGCTGCTTCATGCAGTAAGGAGCACAGAGCTAAATGAGATTTTTCCTTTTTACTTACAGGAGAGCAGTAAGGAAGGCATGGGGAAAGGGGCTGCACATTTTATTTTCCCTGAAATACTTTTGTGATTTTTGTGGATTTAAATCATTCCAGTGAGTACCTTATGAGTGGTTTTATGATATAAAACTACTGTTTTATGATTATGATATAACTGTCATATTAAAGGCTTCTTGTGTTTCTCTGCCAAGATTAGTACAACTACATGTTTACAATATGTCAATAGTGTTTTTTTTTGCCCTGGATGATTCTTTCAAAGTTAGGTTAGTGTACATCTGCATCAGGCTCAGAAGTAAAAGTTTTGTTGGAATGAAAACTGAAACCTAAAAACTTAGCTTTTTACAACAGAGACAAGAGAAGACATAAAGAGAAATTAAATTTTCTACAGAGTTCCTACAAGTCCAGTATGTTTTGAAGGGTAGTTCGTGTTTGCAGCTAACTTAACAGCTTTCTGATCGGTGGCAATTTCTGCTCTGTCCATTCTAGTCCTCTAGAAATTCCTCCCTTCACCTCCAGAACCTGCTGGACTGCTCTGTCATCTTTGCTGTCATCTTTCAAACCAAACCATGCATGATGTCCAGCCCCCTTTCTGTTATTTACTTGCTCAGTTCGTCCTATAGTCTCCTGAGTCTTCTCTTTTTGAGGACGCTCGGTGCCCCTAAGGGAAGGAATAATCTCCCCTTCCTCCAAGAGGTTCCTCTTAAAAAGAGCACAACATACTCTTGGGGAAAATAAATCAGATGCCCATGAAAGTCCAAGCCAAGTCTGCCCCAGTCTTTGAGAATCCAGTGTCATAATTTAAGACTGCCTGAAGAAACACATCTAAGAGAGAGATGTACGACATCTGGTTTTACACTTCCTCAGGACTCATTAGCTTAGCATAGTTTGAAAACATGTCAAAAGATAAGAGGTTTTGAAACATATGAAATTAAAAATACATATTTAGTTGTATCAGATTATCCACTTGAATAATTATTCTGGTTATCCATCAGGCCAGCTCCATAATGCTGGCCATCTTCCAGGACCCATTTCTCTTATGTCTCTGCCAGCGGAATGGCCAAATTGTCAAAAAGCCATTGAAGTAGGAAGATGAATTAGAATCACACTGTATGGGTCATGACTACCCATATCAACTTCCTGCTTAAGATGTTCGCACCTATTTGAGAGGAACAAACTCTGTTTACCTGAAAGTCACCTTACAACTGTAGTTCTCTCCAGGTCCCTATGAAGTCAGTAGAGACTGACTGCAGACATTTTCTGAGGACAAATCTGTCCATCTGAGGTCTGTCTGTTTGAATGTTTGAGTTGTGTTTTGGGTTTTTTGGGGGGAGTGGGAGGGTATAGGGTGGGTCTTCATCTCTGCAACATTGCTTGTACTCCTAAATTGAGTGTTTCAGGTAGTGTCTGTGTTAAGGTAAGCTTGCACCATTCATCAGAATAAACAGAGGAACAGAGGACTGTGGTTTTGTAAGCTTGTGTTAAGAGAAGTTATACTGTTATACCACATACAAGGTCCTTGCATCGTTGAATCCCCGCTCTGCCATTTGTGCACACCATCATTTGCAATTTTATCCTCATTCCTCACCATGGTTTGAGACAGTTTATCCTGCCAAAAGAGATTCTAATCTTTTGACACTTGCTCAAGCTTGCACTCTTATCTGGCTCCTGGCTTGCTGTCACATCTTTGTAAGCATTGTATCCATTTGGGTCAAGTCCTCTATGGACTGATAAATTTTTCTTCAGCTTTTTGTTCTTTCATTTTAGCATTAATATACTTGCAACGCTGTTTGGAAAGGAGATAAAATGCACGGTAGTAATAAGACTGCAGACATTTGAAGTCTAGACATATCTAGGCAAACCAGAATGATTTGTCACTGGATTCAAATCAAAGCCTCTTGCCTTTTTTAAATGGAGATACAGTTTTACATAGGAAGATGAAAGATGAAAGAGCTCCTAGGAAGCTTGGGGAAGTTTATTAAGGCTATTGCTTACATTGTAACTTTTAGAGCAGGGACTGAGTACTGGTCAAAAGACTGCGGAGATTGCTAAAATCTCTGACCCAAAGAGGTTAAGATCCCATGATCTGATTCAGACAAATTATCCAGCAAAATCAAGTAAGAAATGTGTGAATGAAGACTTACAGTAAAAGAAGTCTAGACAAACCATTAACACAGATTCTTGTGTCTATACACTGCAGCATGCAGATATGATCAGCTCAAAAATTCAGAAATGATGGATCAGAACCCAAAACATCATGAGGCTGACTTTAAAACAACATTTTAGAAAGTTATAATTTGTTTCCTTTCTGGTCTCCAGATTTTTAGAAAACTCTCAGTTAATACTTCAAAGGTTTCATCTGCAAACCTGAGGGGTGGAAACTTCCATTTAGTGATATCAGAGCTTTTAGGCAATCCCATTTATCAAGAAATGATGGCTAAAAGGAAAAAAAATCTAA
This sequence comes from Manacus candei, assembly GCF_025592945.1. Classification (NCBI taxonomy): domain Eukaryota; kingdom Metazoa; phylum Chordata; class Aves; order Passeriformes; family Pipridae; genus Manacus; species Manacus candei. The sequence goes on from NW_026138089.1 coordinate 8,845,178, forward strand.
AAGTGTTGTGAGATTGAAAAATAAAGAAGTGAATTGGCAACCTTGCATACAGTAATATGTGAATATATATATTTTAACTAACTTTACAAATATAGGATAATTCTAGGAAAGCTTTCAGGATAAAGAAGGATTGCTCTTATTCCCTTCAGTGCTTAGGGAATAGATGGTTAGTTTTCTAATATTTACCAGCCAAAACATATGCATGCATATTTTAAAGAAGTAAATAACATATTACCTAAATTTCCATTATGAACTCAACTAGATCCACCTTATGCATCTAGTACAAATTTCTGTGCACTCATCTATGTCTCCTTACTACAATAAATTGGCTTCTTGGACAACTGTCCTTTCATTACCTCGCAATGTTATTACTGTGTGTTGGTTAAAGCACTGTCTATTCATGAAACTAATATTTTTCCAGTGCTGCAAATGAGAAAGTTCATCCATAGAATCAGTAGGAGAAGCTTATCAGGGACTAATCACAAGCAGCTGCTAGAAATTTCATCACCACATTACATTGATCTTATTTGGGCAGGACAGAAGGGCAGTGTGTGTGTGTACATGTGAAGACTCATGTAATAGCACTGCTAATACCTCTTCTTTATAAGCAGAGGAATTGGGGGAGCCTGGGCAATTAGCAATTGCTGTGCTGGATTAGACTCCGTATCCAGTATCCTCTTTCTGGCAGTTCCAATGTTATATTTCAGAGGAACTCCATGATAGCTAAAATAGTCTGTGCACACACACAAAAACTCACATGCCAATCTCACCCCTATACCCAAACAAACATGTATGTAAACCCTGAAGCACAAGGCTTAATGTCCAACACAAATTGTGTATTGCATTTCGTTGTAATTCTGTATAATCTTGATTCTTTTCTAATTAAGAGTCATGTCACCAGGGTTTGTTTATTAACTGATTTTTTTATGTCAAAAATAACACTTGAATTTAATCTGGGGACAGACATTTTACACAAGGGTGCACAGTGCAAAGTTGAAGTCACACTCATACCAAGGACATCTACCAAAATAAGGGGGCAGCCATACATCGCAGTGGAGGCTTCCAGGTACTAAACAAGAGTATTAGCTTTGAGGGATTTATATTGGTCCAAGACAAGGAAGAGATAACAAAGCCAGAGGTAATTTTAAAATTACATTCATACCATATTAATTCCATACATCCACATTCATCCCACTCTGCACTGTCCGCTGGGTACATCATCTGCAAAACTCTGCTGTCCTCTGCTACTGATTAATCCTCTGCAATTTTTGTTTGACTGCTTTATAATGAAATTCATAAGGTAGAGGAACAGATACAAATTCTATTATTAGAAGCCTGCCAGTATCTTTATCTTTTGCAATAAATATGGTACAGAAATTCTCACTGAAATCCCAATTTTGTCCTACTCAGTGGGAAAACTCGAAGACCTTAATACCATTTAGATGAGAAATTACCCAGTTAAGAGTTGTTGTGCCCAGTGATGCCAAGGCAGCTTAAAACAGTCATGACCTCATAGATGAAAAGTAGTAATGACCAAGCTGAAGTTCACAGTGTCCTGCACAAAAGAATTATTGGGACAGAGGAACAACTAATCATATTTTTGGTTTGGATCTACTCCCACAAAGTGGAAAAAGGAATGTCTGGTAATTGCTAACAAGTATTGCAGACAGAAGAAAGCTCTGAGGTTCATCCACAATATACGTAAATATAGTCAATAAAGACAGTATAGTCCAAAGTCACAAACCCATGATTTGTCTGTTTATGTGGCATTTGAGAGAAATTTAGAAAACAATGTGGGAAAATAACTATGTCATTTTTAGAGAATTAAACAAATTATACTATAGTGCTGCTCTCTATAGCATGGTTGCCTAGTTACAAAGCAGAGTCCTTGGAATGACAGGGAAAATATTATTCACACAAATTCAGAGCCCTTCAAAATATCAAAAATGTTTTGTCTCTCTATTGGGGCAATGCAAGCATATAGCCTTATCTCTTACAATTTTCCAGAACCAGACACAAACATTTTACATACTTCAACACCTATCTGAGATGCAATATCTGTTTCTAGTTCAAATCATAAGTGATCACGATGAAGGGTTTGGAATCTATCACTCAGAAATTTTAGACTGCTGAAGTGGACAGAAACTCAGCAGTTTGAAGAAGCAATGAGAAAGGTTTTCCAAATTTGTTTTATTAATTATAAAGGCACTAAGGATTTTGAGTATAAATTAACACAATGGAAAGGGTAAAGTAGGCCATAAGTTTTTTAAAAAGGGAAAACCAGCTATTATTCTTTAATTGATTTGGGGACTTCAGTAATTTAGTCTGCAGCTTTTATGATTTTGTATGCATTAATTGCACGTTTGGTGTTTACAAGGTTCACCAGCAGGAACGTATACCTTCCGATTTACAATTTAAGTTCAAAACACACTTGACGAAGAAGACCAGAATAACACACTGCAATAAGAACAGTAAAAGCTTTCAGGAAAATGAGATTTCACTCCTTTTATCACCCTGACTACTTTGAATTGTTCTGCAACTTGCAAGAATAAATATAAGACTTTTGAGGTGAAGGATCCAAGTCAGTCTGCCTCCTGAAATACCCAGCCTGAATTTCAAACATCACAGGTAATCTTCTGGAGCTTATTTGTTCCAAGAGCAGTGGACTGGTAATTGCATAACAATTTAAGGATAGAAATAGCCTTTATTAAAGCTATATGCTGCTACAACAAGAGAGAAAGAAATCTGTATTCTATATTAGTGGATTAAGAGTTCTCCATTCACTCCTACAGTTGTAATTTATATTTTGATGCTAGCATAATTTACATGAAAGATGTTTTCTTTTGACATTGTAGTATGATCTCTGTAGACTCTGACTGTTATTTTCCATGGCTGATATTTTTCACACCATCTTATTGTGAATAAAATACACATTTACTGAACAATGCACATTTTCAGGAGTTGTCATTGATAGTCAACTGCCTTAGTAAAAACACCAAAATTTTCAAAACCCCATTAAAACTAGCTTTATGTATACTTTCATTATTTTTTTCAAATTATAGGATAGTTTGTTAGAAAAGCAGTTGAAGACATTGGGATTATTTTTATTTTTCTCTCTGTAACTATAAGAACATGATTAGACAGATGTTTCATTGCAGATTTGCTTTAGACCAATGTGATTATAAACACTAAAAATATAACAGCCTTTAGAAAGAAGTTTAGTATTGTAACATTGTGATAATTTTTTACTATATTATAGTATAGCAAAGATCTTTCTATAAATAACTTAAAATAATATAAAAAGTGAAATTTTAAATTCACCAGATAAAAACAGACATCATAGGAGAGTAATATTGTGAGTAGTATTGCAAGAAAATACTTTATGAATACTATCAGCCCCTTATCCCTCTTCATATTTACAGTCAAATAATTCAAACAAATGCCACCTAAAGGAGAACTGTAATAAAACTGCTGTGACAGGGATAAGAACACAATCACTACACAATTGTTTTATGTTCTTCTAAGATTGTGTTGTTGAGCTAGGCTTTGGATTCATTTTAGTGTAAAGACGGCATAGCAGCTACTCCAATTTGTAGCAATTCCAATTAGTTCCTTCAGAGTTTTATCATTTGGTAAATTCTGGAATTAGTCTGTATCACATGTTAATTTCTGTCAGTCAGTCAGTCATGTCTATAGATTTAATAATCTAATAGTGGTGTGCAATAAATCACAATGTATGGAAGGTGTGAGGCTTTATGTGAATTTGTTGCTGAAAAAAATCATAAGAGCATTGAGGACATCAATTTATTAGTTTCACTATGTCTACCTATCTATGGCTATGAGAGGAATTTTTCTACTAGTTCTGGCCACAATAATTCAGAAAGTACAGAATAGAGATCAGGGAACTGTGATTCGCAGCATGGTGAATGTTTCTGCTGATAACAATTTTGAAGTCTGGAAACTCTTAAGCCTGTTTTGGAGAATATGTTTCTGTGGTTCCCTAACTTTTCCTGATTCTACTTGACCTTAAAAAATATACTGTGAATATAGATAACAAAGCTAGTTTACTCATTTGACATACATAAATATGGATAAGACTGATCCTTCTTGGTAATCCTCAAGAGTCTGCTGAGGCCTTGAGTGTCCCAGAACTGTTTCTAGAAGCTTTTTAATGTTCCTTTATCAAAGTTTTGACCTTTTATTAGTGTTATTTTGATTATATGTTTTGAATCATCTGGCTAATATTATCACTCCTGTTTTTTTTCCCAGCACCAACAAAAACCCATTAGCACACAACTTTATATCTTTGTGGTCCATTGATCCCTGCCACTTATTATAATACCACCAAACTATATCACCTTCATACATCATTGTGTGTGTGTATACACATATATTCGTATGAAACAAAAGTGGTTCTCCTTTCACCAAACACATAAAAATCCTCTTTTCAAAATTTTATAGTCCAAGAAGGTCTTCTACGCCATCTTTAAAACTGAAGCCCGTAAATTTTCCTTGCAGATCAAGGAAGTCCTAAAGCATATGTATTTTTTATTGAATATATTTGCTATTTTTCACTGTTTCTAGTCAGAAACTTTGCAAAATGAAGATATGTTTTTATATTTTGAGTACCAGATTCTCTTCATAGTTTTCTGGCCCTAGGCATCAATGCAGTAGGTGACATTAAGTTCTATATTAAAAAAAAAAATTTGGAAAAAAAATGAGCGCTTTGAGAATTCAGACTTAGTAACGCAAATTTTTAAAACTCTTTTAGATGCTAATTATCAGTATTCCATCACCTCTGCACTCCCACCACTTTTGATTTGTGTTTGTGCACAGCCAACTTATTCACCACCTGGCTTATGGGCTCTTTCCAGTTGAATTTCAGGCCAGAATCTGGAATAGGCACACCATTGGCTGTAGTGATGGATGACCTACTCTTGCCTATTTAAAGGTTCCTATGTCTTTCATCAGCGTTCAATATATTCACTGTGCTGAGTAGCTATTTTACCTTGAGGAAGTTAATGGTTAAGCACTGAGCTGGAAAATATCCACTGTACAAAATGCAATCAGAGGACTGATGGCCTGCTTTGTCTTACTAGCCAAAGATATGAAGATCCTCCAGTTCTACATCAATCTCTCTTCCTTTCAGTATCCATATAAAGACGCCAGGGAAAATTATGAAACATCATTTAAAATACTAACATCATGAATCATTTTCTGTCCCAATGGGTGGTAAGTCTCTTATTCTGCTAAAGTTACTCTCTGTCAGGTATGTCCCAAGTTAGAATTAAACATGCTCAGATCCATAGGTAATGCCATATGAAGTGTGCAGACTGCACTGGGTTTTTTGCTTTCTTTAGCTAAAATTTCTTCCTCTGCCCCCTACCAGATTTTCTTTCAGAAACTCAGGCTGTTTATATTTGATGAGTTTTCTCTTAAATGTCATTGAAATCCCTACTTCTCCCCCTGTATATTTTCTTTGTATTTCTGATTTGAGTCAGGAGCTCCTTGTTTATCCATGCAGGCCTCCTACTGCTTATGCTTGATTTCCTGCTCGTTAGTGTGGACCACCCTTGAGGATGGAGAAGGTGACCCTTGATAATGACTGAGCTCTTCTTGACCCCTCTTCTCTCCAGGGACCTATTGCATGGCATTCTTCCAAGCAGATCTCTGAAACAGGCCAACGCCTGTTCTGCTATAGTTCAGGTTTGTAATCCTGCTTTTTGCCTTTTTCTCTCCTTTCCAGCTTCTGAACTCTGGTCACCATAATCACTGCAGCCAAGGTTGCTCCCAGCCTCACATCCCTAAATGATCCTTCCTTTTTTGTGAGTATGTCATGAGCAAAGCTTCTCGCATCATTTTCTATTCAATCAACTGTTGGCAATGCACACTAGAAGATGTCACCATGATTCTAGTTCCCCATGAGGATCAGGGCCAGTGAATATGAGGCTTTTTCTACTTGTCTGAAGAAGACCTCATCCATTTCTTCCTGACTAGGTAATTTGTAGCAGACAGTCTCAACATCACCCATGTTTGTTTGCCCCCGAATCCTGACCCGCAGACTCTCAGCTGTTTCAACGCTCATCCCACAGTAGAGCTCCAAGCATCTGTGCTGCTCTCTCACATACAGCATAATTCACCCTTCTTACCACCCTTTCCAAAGAGCCTGTATCCATCCATCAGAACACTCCAGTTGTGTGAACAATACCATCATGTTTCTGTGATCCTGATGAGGCCATAGCCCTAATTCCTCCTGGGTTTTTCCCCCTGCTGTGGGCATCAGTGTACAGGCACTCTAGGAAGGCACTGAGCTATGCTTTTTTCCCAGAATGGGTAGGAGAACTTCCCCCATAGCACTGTGGGGAACATAATGAGGATGGGAAAAGAGGAATATTAAGGACATGTCATATCACAGCTCTTCTTTGCTGGCAGGGAACTCCCCTTGCAGCACTAAGTAAATAATTTTGTGACCTGGGACTTTTCCTGTGTGCTTCACAAATTCTGCATACAAACAGATAAAAATTCTCATTTATTTCTGAATAGCAGAAAGCCTGAATTGCTACTTAGGGATAACAAACATGGTTAAAGTGGGCTGAGACTTCATATCTTTAGATTAGTTCATCATAAATCAGGTTTCCTGGGGATAAAGCACTAACTTAAAAAAGAGCTTACCACAAGTTAAAATGGCAGAAGCCATTTTGGAAAGACAACTGGAGGCATTTTTGTCCTGTTGAGTCCTGGCTGATTCCCCTCATATATTAGATTAATTCCAGAATAGTTCTTCTCTTGTCATACTTTATATACAGATCACTGTGATGAACCACAGTTTATTTCAGTAAAGGACAAAGAGTTCCCTCAGTATTTCCATACTGTGCTACAATTCAATTCTCAAATACAAGAGTTAAACTTCTGAAAACTCTATGTCCTAAAACTACTATAATTCCTTGCTTGCTGACCTGAAATTAAAGATATTCCTTTATTCAAACAGTCCAAAAATTCCACCCACTAATATTGCCATGAAGATATTTTCCTTCCCTTAGCTCTAATCTTGCATATATGTGTCAAAAGGCAGTGGGGATGGAGATCAGGAAATGCTTTGACAACGTCATAGGCAGGCACTGAATAAGTGGGATCCTGCTGTTTTGGGAGGCATTTAGGTTTGCAGCACCTGCTCGAGGTCTACAGCGAGGGGCAGAAGGAGGATGCAGTAAATGCATATAACAAATAATCACTCAACTCACGTCACATACTTCTCAGCTGTGCAAGTTTATATTATTCTGCAAAGGTAGACATAAGCTTATGTTTAGAATACGTTATGGAATACATTAGGAGTTTTAATCCTCAAATCTACTGATAGTTTCTTGTTCAACATAGCTATATAGATTCAGCAGGATGCTATTTGTAGGTGAATTGATATTTATCATTAGTTTTGATATGTTATGTTTGTCATGTGAAACATTGCTGTAGAATGCTTGTGGTTTCAAACTGTGAGAAAACTGACATTTTTAAATTTATTCAAGAAAGGATAAAATTTGTATACAGAAGTAGATTTAAGAGTGAGATCAAATAACTCTTCCTTTTCTTCTTTTCTCCCTCCTCAGCAAGACATGAAACTTGAGCAGCACTTAGCAACCATATTACCATAATAAATACATCTTTCCTAAGTATATAGACAAGGTATCATCGGGTGATGTACAATCAAAGCTGCCACTAGCTCATTGTTCCAGGGTCTGAACAATTATCTTTACAAAAGGACACAGAAATGAAAAAAAAGTCTGTAATCACTGGGAACTCATTCCTCTGTGATTACTTTAATTTCCATTTTAAGCCATGATAAATGATGCAGCACTACTCATTTCACTAAAGATGATTTGAGATTATACGAAAACAGCTGTTTTGTGGTTTTTTGTTACTGGAGGTTCTTAAAGGTATTCAGACACACTGGGCAAATCTCATCTCCTACAACTTGAGCCTGCCAAATCTTACATGTCAAGTTTAAGCCAGTTCATCAAAGTTCTGCATTTATTAATGATGAGGTAGGCAGCTTTGAGCACCCATTTTAGCAGGGGATAAATTACCCTCAGGATGTTCCTATCCATGTTGACTGTAGAGAATGTAAATGATCAGTTTGCAGAGACAAATTACTAGAAACTTAGATTATAGAGGCATAAAGTTAAGAGAGGTGAATTTTATTTGTAAATATCATCAATGTTAAAATCTTATTCTTTTTTAAGGAGAGAATATGAAGCATTTGTCTCATTTTATTACAGTGTAGCTTGAAGGGAAGAAGTCAAAACTGCCTGGGATAGTGGAAAAACAGGAAGATCAATGCCTTGTGCAGAGAATAAACATTCAGGGAAAAACCAGGGAAAAAAGCATCCTCATAGAAGGTATCAATTAGCTGGTTAATCAGAAAAGACAGCAGATGTAGGCCTTCACGGAAAAATGTAGTAATATGTTCCTTGAAAGAAGGTGAACATACCTTTGAGTAATGGTTGGCTGGAGAAACAGTGGATGGACTGAGAGTAAACTCTAAATATGTTTGTTTTAAGGAGACTAGCAAATAGTCATGCAGTATTCAGATTTTAATTTTTTTTTCTCTGAATGTATTTGTTTAAACTGGGGGGAGGGGAACCCAAATCCCTAATAAACCCAGATGAGTACTGTTCCTTAAACAGTAATAAGATACACACAAATCTTTTAGCCTCCTTAGAAATGGTTAAACACATAGTTAAAAAAGGGAATTATTATGTTGGCACTGCAGTAGGTTTAGGATTAAAGTAATCTGTTTTATTTCTGGAAACAATGTGGCCCCTCTTCTTATTGTGGTCATGTTAGAAAGGGAAGTGAGCTGTTATGCAAACAGGCTACAGGGAGCTGCGGCCATCCCGGGGCAGGGCTTGGTGCATCCTCCTGTCCAGCTCTGCTGGATGGAGATAAAGCGAGGGCAGGCTTGAAAGGGGAGCATTATGCAGTTAATCTCATGCTGGCTTTAAAACTAACATCTCTGACATAAAGGGTCACAACAGAGGAATGATACAGAGAAGAGGCTGAGGAGTATGAAATGAGTGAGGTATCACCATTCAATGGGCAATTTGAACTGACACATGCAATTGTTTGGGGTGGACAGTATCTGGCTCTCTGAGTACTGTATAGGAGGGGTATGTTTTCAGCAAGGAGCAGAGTACAGCTCCTAATATGAGTAATGGAATATGTCTCCCCATTCTTTGCTCATCTTCCTGGTAGCTCATAGCTTTGCTTCACTGTAAGTTCTGTTTTTACTGCTGTTATTCTCGGTATTTCATCGCTAGTGGGATAATTGGAGTTTTCTTCATGGCATCAGTATCATCAATGACAGATGAATCTCAAGCGTCTGGAATTTCATTTTAGTTTGGACAGACATCCTAATATTTAGATGATCCTTTGAATCATACATGAAATGGAAATCTCTGAACCTGAGCTGAAAATGTGACAAGTACAGTATTTTTCATGAATTTTCAGACACTTTTGCTTTGAGTTACACCTGGAAACGCAGAGAAAGCCATGCCCCTCTAGTATTATGGCATTCTGAGTGGGGGAAAAAGGAAAGGCTTGAGCTTGTCTAGGTTGCAGAAGAATAAAGGCCATCTTACTATATGTAGGATTTTAAAATTAGCAAGGGTATAGTGTATTTTTCTAACTTAAAAAGTTGAATGTTTATATCATAAGAGGAAAAAAGGAGTATATGTTGTCTAAAAGTAGTTTGGTGACTGAAAATCAGCTTGTCTAATTATGGACTTCTAAAAGTTGGATATCTAAGTCTACTCTCCCTTTATAATTAATAGAATCATCTTCAGAAGACATTTGCTGACCTGTCTTAGATGCCTATCTTAGGATGAGATGAATAGCTCTCTGGAGATCTCTGTTTCTGTCTATTGAAAGGAACTGAGGGTAACAACATTTTCAAAACACTAAAGCTGTGAAATAGAATTTAAAAAAATTTTTCATGAGACCCTGTGGAAGAGAAGTAGAGTGATTCCTGGCATTTGCAGGGATCAAGGGCAGGAGCTGCGAAAAGCAGTCCTCTACTTTACTTAGGTTTCATATTTTTTTATGGATTTGTTATTGGTATGACTGAAAAGAATCCAGGTAGCAATTTGTTCCCTATCAGTTTCAAAATAACTCAGAAAAAAGTCATTTGTGTTCCAATCCAAACTCTTTCTCCCTTTTTTATTTTATCACATTATTCCTGGACTTTCTAGCAACAATCTGTGAATTCAGTGATGATACAGAGATGAAGAAGTGCAGATAGATCATGGTGATAGATTTTATTTTTTTTACCTTTGACCATTTGAAAGCCATTTTGCTGACTACTTCATCCATATTTTTTACAACTTCTAAATCATAGAATCATAGAATATCATGAGTTGGAAATGACTCACAAGGATCATTGAAGTCCAGCTCCTAACCCTGCACAGGACAACTCCAAGAATCACACCATGTGCCTTAAATAGCTCTATGGTTTTGAAGAGCTGCTCCTTTAAATACTTTTTTCACAACAGTGCAGCCAGTCCATAAAGCTTTCCTCTCTTCTCTCTGACATATACTGACCTGAAGCTCTGATTGGGCACTATACATATATTCAGAAACCAATGACAGCTTTATTGTGTTATCCAACGTCCACTAGGAGCACAAAATTGGAGCTATATTGCACTGGGAACTGCAAAACTCCAATTTTTCAATTAGATACACAGTGTTGGTTGTGATGCAGTTGATGAGACCGTAACTGTCTTGCTTCGGGTAGTTTAGAGACCTCAGAGCATTTACCATTCACACCTTTCACTTTGCATGCTGTTAACTACAGAGCTGGACATAGACTATTCAGTTATCCACTTTGGCAGTCAGGAGATAAAAAGTACTTAATTTCTATGACCGTGGATGCTGAGGAGGCATTCAATGCAGACTGTGTATGCTGTTCAACCATCCCAGCTTGTGTCAGAAATCGTGTGGCTGTGGCCGGCAGGACCAGGCCAGTGATCATCCACCTGTGCTCAGCACTGGTGAGGCTGCACCTCGAATCCTGTGTTCAGTTTTGGTCCTCTCACTACAAGAAAGATGTTGAGGTGCTGGAGTGAGTCCAGAGAAGGGTAATGGAGCTGGTGAAGGGTCTAGAGCACAAGTCCTATAAGGAGTGGCTGAAGCAGCTGGGTTTGTTTAGCCTGAAGAAGAGAAGGGTTAGGGTTAGGTCTCAACAACTACCTGAAAGGAGGTTGCAGCCAGGTGGGGGTCCAGGCAACCAGCGATAGGATGAGAGGAAATAGCTTCAAGTTGAAATAGGGGATGTTCAGATTGGATGTTAGGGAAATTTTCTTCACTGAAATGGTGGTCAGGCATTGATACAGGCTGCCCAGGGAAGCACTTGAGTCACCATCCCTGGAGTTATTTAAAAGGCATGTAGATGTGGTACTTAGGGACATGGATGTGTTGGAGTTGGCAGTGCTGGGTTAATGGTTGGACTCGTTGTCACTATAGGTCTTTTCCAACCTAGGTAATTCTACGATTCTATTTGATTTTCAGTCCAGTCTGCAGGGAGTAGAAACTCAAAGGATAGTTAACTCCACATATTCTAAAAGATCTTTGGAACAAACTCAAGGTCTTAACTGTAAGAAGTAATCAGTCCTGAAGTGGCTGAATGGACTAATAAACAGGTTTTACATGTAAAAGTTTAGAATATTCCGCACAACTCCCATGCAACAATGCTTCTCAAGTAAAGAGTTTACCTATTTTCCTCATATTAACTTTAGCCACATGGTCTCATTACTGGGATTCTTGGGCAAGCCTGAAAGCTGAAGAGCACATTGTTACACTGGGCACACAGAGGATGAAAGCCATGCAAGAGGCAGAGCTTGTACTCACCAGCCTGTCCACTAAACCAGACCACCACACCCACTGGAGGCTACAGAGGGAACATCAACTGTCAGATGAGGCAGTAAACCTGAGTGGCATCTGTCCAGGATAAAAGAGTTACTGTACTGTGTCTTCCAAGGGCTTGAAGGGATTTTTAATGACCACATGTAGCCAGGACTTCAGTTTTATGTTGTATCCAAAAACTGACATTATATTCCTAGCTTTGTTCTGGGTCTTAGCAAGCCAGTATGGTCTTGGCTGGGAAGCAAAGAGTGGCACATCTTTAATCACTGCTGAACTCTGTGGCACCTGGGAGCTGCTGGAAGTTTGCCATTTCCCTGCCAATAAGGCCTGGCTCAGCTACTTTTGTGAGCTCTGAGAAGATTCAAGCTGCGCGATGTTACTGCAAATGTCGATAATGTGGATAATGTAACACCCTTATCAAAAGCACAAGGAAAATTTATCTTTTTTTTTTTAATTGGTCTTTATTGAGCAAGCTGCTCAGCTGATGGGACTGACAAAAATGTGCAAAGAATACATACCACAGAATGCATGGATGTCTGATCGTTTGCATGGATGTCTGATCATATGAATTTCATTTTGAAGAGCAGACAGAATGTTTGGACAAATCATTCTTTATTGCTTCAACTATGTGAAAGCGTCCCTCTGCTATCTTCCTGTATTTTTTCTAAGGTCAGTTACTCTTCTGTTGCAATTCATTTAATATACTTTTTCTTTTTTTTTTTTTAATAAAGAAAGCCACTTACATCAATCTGTAAGTGTATCCATCAAATACAAATACTTAATGTTTGAAGAGGGAAGTTCATCCTTTGCACTTTCTGCTAGCATAAGATATATTAGTGGTGAGAAATTAAAATCACTTCTCTTCTAAATTACTGTTCTAATCGTTATTTGAATTAACTGCCGTGATTGGCTTATGATCAGAAACCTAAGCCACAAGCAATAGTTTGAGAAAATAAACTGAAGGCTCCCTCCAGTATTTTTGTGTAGGTTAATGGGAACTGAAGTTCTGGATGACATGCTTCTGGTTTTACATAACATTTACCTTCTTCTCTAAATAACTATTTCAGTTATGTCTGGATCAATGGGCTAGGACTGTAAAAATGCTTTAGATGACCCCTCAATAGACATAACATAGCAGGAGTAATACATTTTTATACTTCAAAATCAAATATTATGAGTGTTTAGGGAAAGAGGTTTTATTGCACATTAAATGAAGGACTTGGAACCAGCAATTGTGGAGTCTTCTTCCATTTTGGCCACTGACTTAAATAAGAAAGCTGGTGTTTCTTGTGTATGTGCTTACAGTGGCAATCTACATTTATAAAACTCCGTAAAGACATAAGCCTTCATAATTCAAGCTACGACCAATCCTGATCGGCTGGGGGAAGGTGTCCGAACAGTAAGTACTGCCTGCATCAATGGAATCTGCAGCTGGGCTTAGAAAGGCTTTGGTGGAAGGCATCTCTCAGCCGTGCTTCAACTGCCCAGAAAAAAAATCTTCACAACCTGCAGTGAATGAATGAGTTTCTGTATGTCCTCTTCTCCTCCTCCCTGTGGAAATTGGTGCTGGACTTTGCAATTCTCAAGATTTTTGGATTAAGTCTGTTTGGGTTAGCTCAGTTGGTCAGAGCATGGTGCTAATAACGCCAGTGTTGTGAGTTTGTTCCTTGTATGGGCCATTCGCTTGAGAGTTGGACTCGATGATCCTTGTGGGTCACTTCCAACTCAGAATATTCTGTGAAATATTTCTGTGGGTGTTTCTTGAGAAAGCATTGGTTTACTTTTCTTTCCTAAGTGAATAAATTCAAATCCATTTAAAGCGCAAGGATATGGAGACATAGGAAAAAAAAAAAGAAAAATCCTACCTTAGCTATGCAGGATGACTTATCTCACTTTACAGGCAAGAAATCTAATAGAATGACTTGCCTGAGGATCAGCAGTGACTTTGTGGCAATACCCTATCTCCTGAATGCCCGAGTTGCAAAATTATCTTTCACCAGTGCGGGCTGTCATTTGACATAAAGTGCTATCTTAGTTTTAAAGATGCATAAGTGATTCATTCTAATATGAAAGGGAATTAATTTCAACAGAGAAAAATACTGTCCTTCCAAATGGTTGAAAGCATGTTTGCAATATATAAACTGTCTTTGGGAAAGACTGTTTTCCTGTCATTAACTTCTTTGTGAAAATAAAATCACCCCCTGCTCAGGCAATGTTTTTGGTATCTTATCTCTATTACAGCAAGTCAATAAAAAATATATTCTAGTAATTGTTTCCACTTGCAAACTAAAATTCTGTTGAGTTTTATCCAATACAGGAGGGGTCAAATCTTTGGAGAGGATGAGCAGCTGGGACTCCTATGGCTCCACTGATTAGCACCATCTTACTTTGGAGGCCTGAATTTTACACAGTAAATGAGCTAATCACCTACTAGGGTTTAGAACTATCACCAGTTAATAACAGCACTGCAGCCATAGCTGCAAAATATTACACTGTAAAACAAAATAAGTGGAAATAATCTCTCATGAGTACCAATAATTTAGATTTACAGGGTAATCCATGGGTATTCCAACTCCTAACAGATAGCCAAAATACTGTTTGGTGACTTCTATTTCAAATCTGGTACATTTTATTGTCATTTTGGAGGCTAGAAAATTGAGGAATAAATTAAAAAGCTAAAATGGGGAAAACAAACATTTACAGATTGCATTTAAGCGTATGGAAGCGCGAAGCAAAGCTCCCTCGTTTGAAAGGACTTCATTAATGTTTAATTAGCTGAGTTGCAAACCGGAGCTCTCTCCCCAGTGTCCCCTTACCCAGGCACAGCACGGATGGCTCTCCCGCGCAAGAGGAAGGCAGCTTTGGGGGGGTTATTTAGCAGCACCTCAGGGGTGGCATTTCTCTCCAACTGGTCTCAAAACACTTCACAACATCATCATAATTGTCACTCCTGAAGACAGGGGATGGATAGGGCTACCAAGCAAATCAAAGCAGGGATCTGTATGGTGAACAAGATACAGGGCTTTGTTCCACTAATTTTTAGAGGTGAGAGGAGGCTGGGTGTTTTGAACATCAGTTCATTTTGGTCACTGGCTGCTTGGTGCCAGAAATGAGAGCCCACTGTCATGGACACAATGCTCACACAGTACCATACCAATATCATATTTTTTTAGATATAGAAAATTACTGTTGTATCTCAGGTGTTCAGGTTTTTCAGAGATAGGTAATTTTTCACTGATTCTCTGCAGCATAGTAATTTCAACAAACACTTCACAAACACTAATTTGAAAAGCATCAAGAAGTAAGTTTCATATCACTTTAGAAATATTGTCCAAACTTAGCTGAATGCTATACTACATAAAGTCTATTGCTTCAAGATACAGTTCATAAACATTTATAATCTTTTCTGTGATGCTTGAGTCAAACACAGAGATTCCACACTGGGCAGGACAGAGTATCTCTGAGTTTCATCAAAAGAAGACCAGAATATATTAACAAACATTAACCTTCCAGCATCTTTCCAGCTAAAAGCACCATGTTAATGGAAATACCAGAGGCTGCTGGCCATTGAAATCAGTGGACTTATGCTACTTTCCATTTGCAAAGTGTCCGGTTCAGTGCACTTGGACTGGCCTCTTTTTTCTCGTGGATTATGGTGTATGTTATGCTTTACATGAAATAGGCTTAACTAGAAGACAAAACAAAATATGGCAATGGAAGTCAGTTTGGTTATTGAGTCGAACTTGCCCCATGTCTGCTGTGCTTGGCTGCACAACCAATGTGTTTCCAAGCCTCGGTCATGGGGAGCAAAGCCATCACTCCAAGGCTCCAGCAGGTCAGAGCAGTAGCACCCATGCTGGACTCAAGCTCTGGGCTTCATCACTGAAAGCTGCCAAGGTAAACATGGCCTTCAGCACCTTACTGACAGACTATGATTTTTAAGGTAATTATTAGATTATAACACACTGTAAACTGGAGGTTCTCTTTCGTGTTCATATGTGCCTAAATAAATCAGAATGTTTCTCCCTAAGCAGAAGTGTATAAATATTTACTCTAATAAATGTAACTATTCAAAAAATGGCTTAGAAAGCAAAGTTCTTTTTATGAACATTATGAATATGATACATTCTAGTAAATTGATTTCTGTTCATGCCAACATTTGAATTTACAGTGACTTACAAAATAAACCCCAAGTAATATGAAAACTAAAATTTTGTTAATAACCTCTTCCCAAAGAAAGGCTACAGTCTCAATCAAGCAGTGTATTTTTGTCAGAGAAAGTAAATTTTGGACACCTTTAAAACCCCTAGGTTAAAATACTCATATTGCAGCAGACCTTAAGCAAACAACCATGAACAAATTCTGAACCAAACTCTGAAAATAAGATGCAGTGAACAGTACAAAGTTATAGCAGCTTCAGCAAAGCTAGGAGAGGGAAAGGAAAACATTAGAAGACAGTGTAAATATGATGGAGCTTTCAGAACAAAATCTTGCTTTCCCTTTGGTTACAATAACTGTCAGGAACAGTCTGGGGAAAAAAAAATCTCTTCATTCTAGTATGGCACATTGTATTAATATCAAAGCACACAGTTTTAGATCCAACAGGAAAGGTTAAAAAAATAAATGATTAAAGAGAATCATCAAAGGAAGGAAGCCACAAAGGTCAGATATTTCCAGTTACTGACTGATTGGCTGGGTCAATGACAGTGATCATTAACTGCCAAGAAGTGCCCTTCCTGTCAGCCTCTGTTACATAAACAATGAAGTACACAGCAATGTAGATCAGAAGCTATTAGATTGTCACATGTGGAAGCCAGTCTTTCCAAAATGCCATGGTATTTACCATGCTAAATGTGATATTGGTGTTCTTGTTCTTGCTGTCTCTCTAGTTCACTCTCTTTTTTCCCCCCATGCAGTCTCATATATCTACTGACCACACAAAAAACCTAAGAACATGCCACCAAATGGCTGGTTGGTGGCTGTCACTGTACCAGATGAGAAAAAAACCTGATATTAATAAGGTGATTAATCTTGTGTTAATAGATAACTGAGGAGACGTGAAGATTTTAAAAGGAAGGACAAAAAGTTATAATTGGATATGGTAACTTTTGTGCTCAACAGAAGAACTGCTGGGAAGAGGAAAAACAAGTAATTATGAAAACAAAAAAGGATTAATGAGATATTTTTTTTCCTGCTGGGTACAAGCACCTGGATGGCAGAGAGCCTAGAATTGGATTACCTTTGAATTTTCTAAATTGTTTTCATGAGAGAAACTTTTTTGACCCATACAAATCAGACAGAAAGCTTCTTAGAGATGAGGAATATTAATTTATAAGAAACATTTCCTCCTATTTAGGCACTCAGGGGTATACTGACTGCTCAGAACTGCTTTTTTTTTTTTTTAAATTCTCTTCCTGACTAGGTCAATGAGTTGCAAAGCCAAAATTTTTGAGAAGAATGCATTCCTGCTTTACTTTTAAGGTAGCCTTTCAAAGCAAGCTTAACTGTCTAGAAATAAGTA
The DNA here is from genome assembly GCF_025592945.1 of Manacus candei. Classification (NCBI taxonomy): domain Eukaryota; kingdom Metazoa; phylum Chordata; class Aves; order Passeriformes; family Pipridae; genus Manacus; species Manacus candei. The sequence continues at coordinate 8,862,609 of NW_026138089.1, forward strand.
AATAGAAACTTTCAAAATAAAAAGAAATGCATGACACATTTTTTTCTACTGCTGCTGATGCTTTTACACAGAAAAGGATATGATACAATTTTCCTAGTACCATATGTATTTTTTCAATTCAGTATTACATTTGACTGTTGAAATTTGTTTTCTATGTGTGTAAAATATTTGGTTATACAACCCAGTTAAACTGGTACGTAGTCACAACAAACCAGAGCAATTTTTTTCCTCTTGTAGGATGCTGAAGGATTGACAGCTGGAGAGATATTTTCCTGTGTCAGTATGTGCAGGGATGTCAAGCACTCTCTCTGGAGAGGGCTGATGATACCTGTTCATATCCCACAAGCAAACCTCCCCTGCTACCAGGTGCAGCTGGACAAGGTCGGAACCATGTGAGCACTCATATGTCTTTTCCACTTATGCAAAGTTCATTAGCATCAATTGACCTGTGCTATTCCAGCTTCAATATATCAATGTTAACAAAACATTAATGCTGTACTTTTGCTGTAAAAGAAAACCAAGTCTCATTTGAAATACAAACATGTAATGAAATGCAGCCCATTGCCCCCACTTCAGATCCTAGGGACTGATGGCAAGATCTTAGTCAGACCCCAGGCAAGCTGTGCAAATCTGGCATCTTTGCTAAGATGTACATGTGGAACCACAAGTATTTAGAAGCGGCTGTACCTCCTGCAAAAGGCTGTTGCTGTAGCACCATAAAAGAACTGTGGAAGCTTTTCATCTGGCGATTCCTACCCTGGGAAGTTGAGCTTGTGAGGCACATCTGCTGTACAGGTCCTCTCCAGCAGTGCTGAAAGATGTGACCAAGAGTGGGGTAAGAACAGGCAAACCCACCCAGGCTGGGATGCCTTTGCTTGGGCAGCCACATCTTCAGCAGCAGCCCCGCACCGGGAGTGCAAAGCCTCCTTAACCCTGTTCTCCCCAGACTGAGGATGGTGGTACTTCAGCTGGTACTGAAATGAGGTGTTTGCTCTAGACCAGCTCCAGAAAGGCTCTAGACCAGCACCAGGGCCTTTGACTTCCCCTTGGGAGGAAAGACTAGATGGTAAGGCCTTAAGTTCACTACCTGATGCTGCTGTGGGCTGTCAACTCACAGAGTAGAGAATTTGTCAGTAAAGCCACAGTGGGAGCAAGCAAAAGTGTTTGGAAGGAAAATATTGCTGAATAGCCTGTGCTACCCTAGCTGGGCTGCAAATGAGGCTTGAAACCATGCAGGAATAACTCGCCCTCACATTGCACAGCTCTAACCCTGAAGCCCTGAGATAAACAAGATGATATTTAAATGAAGGAGAAATATATAACCTGCATTGATTTTGGAGGGAAGTTATTTATTCAGCATTTCAGCATGCTGGGAATGTTGGTTCAGCAGGGAGAGGCTTGTGCTGTGCTTCCAAAACGCTCGCCAGACTTTACCTGAAGGATCATCGCAAGAATAAGTAGCTCCTGTGTCTGTTCATCTGCAAAGGCAGGGGGTCCATACGGACACTACAGGTGTAGGTAGAGGGCAACTGCTGTGTTAGAGAAAGCATAAGTAGACTGACTGAAGAGAAAGATACAACTAACCTTTGTGTTGATAAAGGCAAAGTCTCTCTGATTGTAAGAGTTTTGTGGGTTTGGTGCTGGGTTGTTTTGTTTGGGTTTTTTCACAGATAAAGCGTATATAGGAAAGGTTTAAATATTTAAATATTAAAATGAAATTGTTTCTCCATATTTGCTCTTTGTAACAGCAATTAAATTTCCTGGCAGGAATACAAGTGATAAATATGAATTGCATTTTGCATAGTGTTTATAGAAAAATAATTTTAAAGTTTGTATTCACAGAATTAAAGGTCCTTTTAATAGTCATTTGTATCCTCTCAGAAAGAAGAAACTACACCTCATGACTCTTGTAATTTGAGTTTTGGAAAGTGTGAAGCATAAGCAGCAAGTGAATAGCAGATAAAAAATTACTGCTGAGATTCTACTAATGATTATATTAAATATTATTATCTGTCTTCATAAAGAGTAGGGAAAATAATTGAGAACATTTGTTATTAAATGTTTAAGAGCACTTCTTTGATTTTGATGCAAAGCTCATTCTAAGATATGTGCACATATGCATTAGTTAACAACATGTACCGCTTATGGTACAATTCACAGGACACAACTTGAATGTTTGTCATGCAAATATTTAACAATTTCAACCTGACATGAACAGGGATATACGTGACATACAGCATACCAGTAGCAAGAAATATTGCAGAAGATTTACTGCAAGGGGAAAAAAGGTCTGTAACATGAACCAATAATTTCTTCACTTAATCCAGGAATAAAGATAAAAGGAGAAGAGAAAAATACAGTTAACTCTTCCCCAGGGTGTTTGAGTGAGGAAAGTGCTGAACTGTGAATCAGAATTGAATAGACAGAAACATTAGCTCCTTTCAAAAGGATGTTTGCCTTACAGAGATCAGATATTGTAATAGCACAGATCTGGCTTCTTGCCTATGCTTTGCAGCATGCAGATGAGTATTTTCCTTTCACAGCAACTCTGCAGTAAAAACCACCATGAAATCACAGAAATATACTCCAGAACCCTCTAAAATGACCACCTATTCTGCTGTCAAACACTAGAAATGTCTGATGCTTGATTTGCGGAGCTGCAGGTAAGATCTCTCCATTCCAGCACAATCTCTCCATTGGAAGCACAAGCAATGAATACCTCTGAAAATAGGGCTCAAAGAGGCACATTTTCAAAGGTGATTCATGATGCAGGCAGGTGCCAGACAACTCCTAAAAAAAAAAATACCTACATGCTATTGAATTGAAGGGGTGAAAGAACACCTTTGAATGGTGAATTATCCCCACTTGCTCTGAGGGAGCTCTAGTTTGTTGTGCTGAAGACCAGGATGTATCAGCCCACACTAAGTTCTGCTCTGCCATGTCCAGACCCTTGCAAGCCTGAGCTAGCTTCATACTGACATTTTATTGCAAACTGAAACTGAACAACCTGAGAATGTTCTTCTGCAGTTGCACCACCTAAGCATGTTTAAACCATCAGGACCACTGAAAACTGTGTTTCAGTCAGGCCTCCTAATCTGAAAAACCAACAAATAGTTGGCCAATCTCAGTGCAGAACAAAAAATGCCTTTTCAGTTTATCAACTTTGTCAAGACTGAAGTCGCCACTACATAGTCTGCCATTGTGAAGTTTGGGTATTAAGGTGGAAGGAAGGACATCACAGAGGAAGAAGTCAAAATATGTTATTGCCAATTTAAGCATGTATCTGATTCACTAATACAGTCTTTCATGTTTGTACTGTAATTGCCCACAGCTGTCTTGATTTTGTCAACATCAGTATTTTTCTTACATTTAAATGACACATCTGTGACTTCTGAGAGGTACATAAACTTAATTTCCTTAAGCTACTTATTTCCTCTCCACTGTCCTGTTAACATCATCACAGAGTCATTTGGAGTGGAAAGGATTTCTGGAGGTCTCTCATCCAACTTTCTACTCAAAGCAGAGCCAACACTGTCAGGTGACCTTCTTCAGAGGCTATCAGTCCCTGGCCTTTTTCAAGAGAAGCACCACTTGTCACAATGACTTACTTGGCTTTCAGCCGTGGGTCACCATCTCAAAGACTACCGTTGTGTACCTGTCCAACAAGAGCTCAGTGGCCCATGTCTGAGGTCAACTGATGCTTCAACAAACCCAGACCAATGGTCAAATGTGAGAAGATAGCCATGATCATTTGTTGTATTCTTAGTTAAACAAACTGCTGCCTGAAGCAAAGGATTCCATAATCTCAATATTCCACTCTTTAAAATGAATGTAAGCTTTCCAGTAGATACAAACATAGCATAACTCAAATTAACAGTGAGCTGGTTTTCATTCTCACCTTCTCAGTAAAGTGTCTCTTACAGACTTGATCACAGAACAGCCTTTTTAGAGACTTTACCACAGTCTGCAAATATTTCAGGGACAGGAATGGTTTCAACAAGAACATGCAGGAAAAGAGAAAATAGCAGGCATGAGATATTTAGGGCAGCCACTGTGAATTCACTGTAGGTCTGGGAAGACTGTCAATACCAAGGGCTTGTGGCAAAATGCTGTGAAAATACAGGAACAAAATCAATTGCAGCCAGAATTTTTCCCTCCCAGTACACATGACAAAATTATTTACAAGTGGCTTATTTAAATCTAGCCAGAAGTCAGCTATTTCAGTGGCCTATTGAGCAGAAAAGATCCCCTGTGAGTTAAGGAAGGTCACAGATCCAGTTACATCACCCAGATGATCTCTTTGACAAACTGTTTGTAACACTTGCTCTACCTTGCCTTTGTTTCAATGTGGATGGCTTGTGACAGTGGGCTTTACTGCCATTTTGTGCTGGCATTGACTAGAACTTCCTGACACAACATTCCACATAACGATTATGAGCACAGTGTGGAAAAAAAAAAACAAACTAGAGAGAACAACACATCTTATCTAGCAGCAAAAAAAGTCACTAAGACCACTCTTTCAGAAACCCTCATCTAACCTAAAGCTAAAAACTGCTTTAAACACCACCCACACTGCAGTCATAGATTTCCTGCTAGGCACCTCTCCATAATCTCAATGCAAACTGCTGCAAAGGCTGGCAAGCTAATAGCTGATCTGGCTCAATGCCAGCTTGATTTTGACTGTCCCCTTTAGAAGTCTAGGGCATCTCTGCATTAGCAAGTAGCACAGCATAATTGGAGTGGGTCTGTAGAGTGAAACCATAGGTATGGAGGAGCTGAGGGCCAACCTGTGCACATCTTAGGGATACTACTTTAGACTAGCTCTTGTTTGGGCCCTACACAGGATTTGAGTGGTTGGTGTAGCAGGTGCCTTGCTGGACCCCGTCTACTGGTTTCAGCAAAGGGGCATCCAGTTTGTGTACTCCAAGAGCACTTCACACTGAGAATGTGAGTACAGTAAATGGGACAGAATATATGCTTCCCAACTACACACCTGATCTGAACTAAACTGCTCATGGCAAACACATCTTGAGATCTCTTGGGAGGGGTCTTGGTTCAGGGAAATCTTTAGTGTAGGAGGAGATTCTGACTGTAGAGTTAATAAAAGCATCATTTGCTACTCACATTGTCTGTACAGGGTTAAACACAAAACTGTTAAATCTGATGAACCATTTTGACAACAGGTAATTTTTTTTCCTTTTTTAAGGGAAAAAGTAGGACTAAAACCTGCTTTTGTGTTATGGAGTTAAATCAAAGAGGTTCAAATTAGGGAATACCTACCTTTTTTGTAATTTGAAAGTTTAACAGTGAGCAGCAAAAATCACTGATGAAGTCCTTTACTTTATGAACCTTTTCTGTCGTGCTTTGATACTAACTGCCTCCTAAAGTGTATTCGTTTCAGGCTGTCACTGCCAAACATTGTCATCTTCCAAGCATGTCCATGGAGGGACACCTGTTCTTATGATGCTTCATGAGTCAGGAGTGGTGCTCTGGGGACAGCACTGTGCAGCTGCACAGGGGAGATGTTTATTGATGCCAAATCACAGAAAGCACAAGCACTGTTTTCAAGTAAGCTGACTCCTCTGGTTAAACCCCTGCAAGTTCACTTCACAGTCAGTTTGATGGGCATTCAGAGAAGAGTGTCAGAAACACAACTGGAAAAACACCCCAACATACAGACCTGACCCTCACTACTCAACTGTTGAGAGGAACATGATGAGATATACTCCTTTCTTTGGTTTTTGGTTTTTTTGGTTTTGGTTTGGGTTGGGTTGGGTTGGGTTTTGAGGTTTTTTTGTTTGGTTGGTTTTTCTTGCCTATTTCCATTCTGAACCCAATAAAGAGCAGTCGTTTATAGAGATAAATAGCTTTCACAGAGATGAAGACTCAATCATTTATATCAAGGAGCATATACCTAATCAAGATCTGTGGCTAGGTTTTCCACAAGCAACTAGGGACCTGTATTACTGACTTCCAGAAGGATAGCTCAATTCTCTGGAAAAAAGCTCACCCTACCTCTCTAATAACTGAATTCTGTTTCTGCAATAGATAATACAGGGGCTTGATGACTATACAAGAGACTTCATTTAATTCACTCTGTATCCCTGTCACTCCTCATCCAGATAATCAAAGAAATGAGACTGTAATGACTGTGTCTGAATATTTCCTTTCTTCTTAAGCTTTCAGATTCCTGATTGGTATTACTTATGCTTGTACAGGATTTGCCAGATTTCTTCATGTTTCAAGAGGAATGTGCATAACAGAGTATTCTGCCTCTTTCTCATGGCTCTATTGTAGAGCCTCCACAAGCTCTGCCCACTTATTCCAAACATCTTTTGTTCTGATGTAATATGTTCAAAGAATTCCACTTGGAAAAGAAATTAATGAGCAGTTCTAAGCCTGCTGAGCATAACTCCAGTGCATATGAGCTTTAATAACTGTACCAATTGTACACAGTCTTTGGGGTTAGGGTACCCTTAACCCTTGCTGAAAAAGGTAGGACTTTGCAAACACACTTCAGCCCCACAGAAATGTGAAGGAGGATATAGTAAGATGAACCTATCTTTCCATCAATTTATTCAGCAAATCTTCCTGCAGGGGTTCAGTTGCTATGCCCCATTACACTGGCAGTGGTTGCTTTGCTTCACATAGCTGCTCAACAGGCCTCAAAGGCAAAGCATCTAGAGGCTCTGGAAGACCAAGGGCAACAGCATTGCCCCAAGCAGATCCCCTGTGGGTGTGAAGATGAAGCAGCCATCTCTCTGATGGTCCCAACAACATGCCAGTTTGTATTCCATTTGCACTGCCCGTTCCCGGCTTGGGTTTTATTTTCTTGTCTTTGGGGAGGGAAAGAGAAATATTTATGAATATGGTTCTATATTTTTTATCCTTTTTGTGTCGCTGTTCTCTCTTTTTTCAGTCTGCAGCATCCAGAATGAGGGAGCAAGCTAACCCCACAGCAGTGGCCCACTTGCCTTTGAGTGCATGGAGAGGAGGAAGGACAGACTTTACACTGATAAATAAACTATCCAGAATTCTGGCATTTATTTTAATGCACTCCAGAATACACTAGCCTTTTTACTGGAGACCTGAAAAGACAAGGTCCCTAATAAAAAATATTTCTGGCATAGATTTAAAACTTGACAAAGAGTAATGAAAAGGAAACAATGCAGTTGGAAAAGATATACAGATTTTACAATCATATGATTAATGAAAATATTTTTCAGCTTATCTTTTTCTGTCTCACTTATGGAAGATTAAATAGAAGCAAAACAAGTTAAATAACTCAGGGCGGGGGGAGACGCAGGGGAAACACAACAAAACCAAACACCAAAAACCACACATTACTGGAAGAAACAGAGAAAATTGTTTCAGCTGCAGTCCAGTTCCATGGGAAGAGACAATTCTACTAAAGATGAAACTTTGGACTTTGGACTAGATGAGTCCAAAGCTTTACAATTCTTGAAGGTTTGGATTATGTAAAATTTAAGTCTTTTGACACACTGCTATTCATTAAGTTCTACTTTTACAACCATTTTAGAGATGAAAAAAAAAAACAGACTCAAAAAACCCCAAATAACCTAACATGGCTTTGGCTGAAGAATTTTGTCTTTGCTGGAACTGGGAGCAGAATCCAGGCATACCAACTCGCAGCTCTCCTAAGTATTAGAGAGCCACTTTTAGCAAATAAATGTAGAGACACACTTTAAAAGAACATCATTTCTTATGCTATGACCCAACATACATACAATACAGTGAAATCTTGAATAATTTATCTACTACATGAGTTCATTCTTCAAAAACAAACATACCACACAGTGTAATGGGAAATTATCTTCATAACTTTCCGGATCTTTCAAACGCATTTGTGACATAAATACATGCTTACTAAAACAGCTATAGATCCTTAAAACTTCTGAGAGTCAGCATTTTTTGGAGAAAGAAAATGCCTGATTCCTTTCTTCACTTTCTGAAGTTCACTGCAGTTCTATGGCATTTTCAATAAATTACCTGGAATGCCTGCTGAAATGCTACTTAGATTAGTTTAACTCAAAGGTCAAACTATTTTCAATGTTTAACTAAGAAATTTCAAAACATGTCTTATCATTATAGGCACAGAGGTGTGAGTATTTAAAACCATATTGCTCTTGTGAAATATGCATATGTTTAAATATTTATAGTGCCATTAACTTAAAATATGAAGTACAGATGTATTAGCTTACTTACTGAATCACAGTAAAGATTCCCAATGGATTATCATAAACGTCCATTGTATTTAGAGTTGATGGAAGCAGTTGGCAAAGAGAACAGCTCCTGGGACTCAGCAGTCCTGATCAGTGAATCTGTGCCTCTTCTCTTGCTCTATGCTTTACATACGTGTGTACAACCCTCCTCTCTGTGCTTCTTGCTCAGCTTCACCCGGTTCAGCTGCCTTTGTCAGATTGGCTACTGAACCACGAATGTTGCTGTTGGTTAAAAGCTACCAGAGGCAATGGCCAGCAACCAGGGACATGGAGGGGGTTCTCTGGAAGTGACACTCCCATGTGCCAGTCCATGTCGATGCTGCTGACAGGGGAGGATCAATGTGAAAATTGCAGTCCCATAGTCTGGGCTGTAATGATTTAATGACAATTTTTAAAACTGTTGTGTTGCTTCACCTTGAACCAAGCCTTGAGATTACCCTTAAAAAATATAGAAAAGCATATTTATGCAGCCTGTTTTAAAATACCACAGGTGTGAGGTGTGATTCCAGCTTAATGTTAATGATGTGTCGGTTTCTTCCAGTGTAAGGACGGACAGTCAGAGTTGTGCTTTGTTTTCCTTGCCTTGGCTGGGATTAGTATTCATATAATAGAGTATGACTTTTGGGTTTGTAATGAAATAAAGCTTTCTTCTACTTATGCAAAAAATGAAGTGACAGTAAGAGAAAGTCTCTTTGTCAATTAAGTATCACAGGATGAACAGTACAAACCAGTCCACTGAACCCAATGAGTGTGTATCTAAGTTTTCGTTTGCTCAGCTGAAGGTCTCTGATTTTCAAAGGAACATGCCTTTAATTCTTGAAAAGTAGGTCTTTTTAAAGACCATAAGCATCTTGCAAACACCTGTGAGAAACGCAGTCTCTTCATGTAAAGAGACAACATTTCCTTTCCAATCTGCACTGCAATTTAAACACAACAGTGGTAAGACAGTTGCTGAAGGAACAATTTATTCCCCAGTGATCCTGTATGAAGAAATTCTTCAGCTGAGTACATCTGATGACAGCTAAGCACTTTAAAGGAAGCACTCTGTCTCCTTCCTCCCTTCAGATCCACCAATTCCTGCACTCTAGGAGTGCAGCATTGAGCACAGCTTTGTTCAGGGAAGAAGGAAGAACAGATGGTTCAGTGATGTTGGGGCAACAGGCTCATGGGAAGCTGTTGGAGGGCACATCAGCCCTTACCATCAGACCACACTAGGCAACAGGAACTGCTGTGTCCAAGTGGATGAAAAAAAATGAGAGGGAAAAGTGATGTGTCTGGTCATTGAGCTGCATACCAGTGATGTGGGGCTTGGGCATAAAAGGCAGCCATGATGGCAATGGATGTGCTGAAAGTAGTTACTTAAGTGGTATCCCCATTTCTAACAAGTTAAACCCCCCTGCTCTCCCACAGCACTCACCTTGCCCAACCAAATTACAAAGTGCAGTGTCTCCCAATGAGGGGAAAGACTCCTCCAGAACTGAAGTACAGGCAACTGTATCATAAACTCTGATAGCATTGCTACAGGTAATGATTACAGAATTACAGAATTACAGGGTGGGTAAGGCTGGAAGGGACGACAGTTTAGCAAAGGTAATTTCAGCCAAAGGATAATGATCAAGGCCAAGAACATTTCATTGCATGGCCCAAAAAGACCAAGACAACAGAAGAGAGAAGGAAGCGCAGTGGCTGCAGTGGATGGAGGACACACCTGGAAAATCCACACCAGGGTTCCAGAGCTTCCCTGTAAAAGCAAAGCTGCCAACCTGCTGGATTTTTACTATGTTGCAGAACTCGTGTTTTGACACAGTGGAGAAAAGAAATGGAGACCATTATGAATATTTCCATTAAAATGTGCCAATGGAGAGTCCACAGTCTTAATTTTCAGGACAGAGTCTGAGCACAACCCAGCACCTGCCTTGTTGAAATACCAGTAGTGAAAATCTCCAGGCGCAGTATGGTACAAATATGGGTTTGGGCATAATTTCTGAATTCAGATCCTAGCTCTGAAACTAATTTCATTTCTGGCAATGGGTAAATTGCTAACAGGCAACCTGGAAAGACATTTCTTCAGAGCTACTGATATTCAGTATTTAGCCTGAGACATGTAGGGCTGTATTTTTAGAGTGTCATTCTGAAGGGTTGGTTAGAGATGATCATTTTCTCTAAAGCTCAGGTACAAGCTATCACTAATTTGACTTCTGTAATCAGAAGCCATATTTTAAGAAAGCAAGTTTTCATCTCAAACTCAGCAAGTACTTTTTGGAAATAGCCCACTAATTCAACAAGCTTCAGCACAGATACTCAGGCTGTGTTGTTAGTTTTCACATCTCCAAATAGGAGTAAAAGCTTACATATCTGAAAGATTAATCAGACAATATTCTTGGGATAGCCTGAGGGATGATGGAGGTAGTTACCCCGTATGGTTTCCTCACATGCACTTAAGCTAGATAATCTGATCACTTATTTACACTCTCATGTTTTCTCCCCATTGTATGTAATATAACTGAATCTTTTAATTACTCATTTTTCAGAGTCTCTCTCATTCTGCATAGCAATCTTGCTATTCCTCCACACCATGTAAGACATGGCAGAAGTTATTCATGTACCATTAGACACTGAGGTCAAGCTCATTACTCTGAAGAAATTCAGTAGATCATTTTAGGGATAACATGATCCAAATGAGATAGGTCCCAGAAGCCAATCTTCAGCACCAGAAGTTTCCCCATTCTAGACTTCTCTGTTCTAAAATCCCAGCAAGGGGGGCACTGAAAGAGCCAGGGAGGGGAAAAAAAAGGACATATGTTAATTTATTTGTTTTTCTCTGTGCTTCTTTTGTGAACAAACCAATGATGAAATAAACCAGTATTTAACATAATCCTTCCATCTCACTACTCTCTTAATAGCATCTTGAGAAGCATGTACTGAACATTTGGGGCCAGATGCTCATCTGGCATGAATTGATGCACAAACCAGTAGAGCAACAATATTATATATACACTAGAAGCTACGACAACTGATCCTTAATAAAGGGTTTCATAAGTTATGTAACTGGTAATTCCAGTACAGGATTTGTTTTTAATACGATTGACTTTGTTGAGAGGAACATGACTATAACTTTAACCTTGCTATTTCAAAAAAAAAAACGGGCAAAAATCAACTGAACCCACAATAACAGTGTTCCTAGAACTCACAACAAAATTAATTCCTCACAGACTGTCATGTCCAACATTTTTCCATTTAAACCAGAAAAATGGGACCCATCTTATCAAGTGCAGACTTTTTACCCTCTCACCCAAGACTCCAAAATCATCAAAGAATAAAGTGCCTATAGATGCAACGCATCAGCTTCACGGAGGTTCAACGAATCGCATCAGAAGAGTTGGGACAGCCATCTAAACTGAGGCAAGGTGAAACCTCATCCCAGTTCCTACTGCTGCTTAGGTTACAGCGGGGCCAGCCCATATTTTTACTCTACATCAGTTTCAGTCCACTGGCTGCAACATGGTTTCTAAGGACAAGGTGTGTCAATATGATTTTACAAAGCCAAAGGCAGGCTTTAGTAAATAAATGAATGCTGTTAAGTTACCAATTCGACTGTGCTGCTAAAAATGAGATTAACTGCTGGTTTATAGAAATTATTAAAAAATTTAAAACTTTTCATGTTGTGTCAGTGACTCAGGTCTGATAGCATTTCAATACATAGAAGCCTCTACGTAATCAAGTAGGTCACGTATGGAGGCAATACCACAGGGTAATTACTAAGTAGCATGGTAGGCAAATTCAGTTCAGAAAAAAATAAAAACATTTAGAACACTATTTAAGGGTAAGAAAGGGGTGAACTTTTCTATGCAATAGCTAACCTATACATGTTCTTTATCTATAGTTTTATTTTGTCTTGGCAACAATCCTCATAAACAGGACTCATATGTTCTAACATCAGATGTCTATGGTGCTGTTGGCTGTCTGTGTTAGTCACCCACTGCTTGTCTCCACAGCTGCTTCTAGGATGTGATTCATCTGACCTAATTCAGCCAGCTGCTTTACGGTTAAGATGAATAATACCTAGAAGTGTCTGTTTCTCTCCATTGTCTATCTATCTGAGCTATCTCAGTGTGTGGTACTGCAGATGGCAATACTTTGTGTACAACAAAGGAGAATTGGAGCTGGAGGAGAAACTCTGAACTTTATACATCAAGTGAAGGTCTGTGTCTCAGGGCCTCCCCTGAGGCTCTATATTATAGAGGGAAGAAAGCAAGAGGCAAACCAGACTTTGGTGTTACACTGGTCTACCATGCTGCCAGTATCAAAACTTGCTCTCCTGAGGCAACATTCCATAAAATTACATTTACCAGTGTGACTGAACCTGGCCTTCCAAAGGTTTGGAAAGAAGTTTTTTGAAGAAAATCTTTTACATGTCAGAAAGTATAGACTTACCAGTAATCATGTGAAAAACATGCTCTGGTAGTGCTCTGGCTCTTACCTTAAAAGCCCAACACTCCCCCCTCCTCCCAGACCCCAACACATTAAGTCCCACACACTGAGTTTGGGCATAATTCAGGTAGACTATGATGTTGACTGTGTTCAGCAAGAGTCCTCTTCCCATCACTTATCATATTTACAGAATCATAGAATCACAGAATCACAGAACATACCAAGTTAGAAGAGACCCACAATGATCATCAAGTCCAGCTTCTAGCCCTTTACAGGACCATCCCCAAGAGTCACATCCTGTGCCTGAGAGTATTGTCCAAATGTTTCTTGAACTCTGTCAGGCTTGGTGCTCTGACCACTTCTCTGGGAGCCTGTTCTAGTACCCAACCACCCTCTAAGTAAAGAACCTTTTTCTAATATCCAGACTAAACCTCCCCTGACACAACTTCAGGCCGTTCCCTGGGGTCCTGTCACTGGTCACCACAGAGAAGAGATCAGTGCCTGCCCCTCCTCTTCCCCTCACAAGGAAGTTGTGACTGCAATGAGGTCTCCCCTCAGTCTCCTCTTCTCCAGGCTGAACAGACCAAGTGACCTCAGATGCTCCTCATACAGCTTCCCCTCAAGGCCCTTCACCTTCTTCATTGCCCTCCTTTGGAGGTTCTCTAACAGCTTAATACCTTTCTTATATTATGGTGCCCAAAACTGCCACAATATTCAAGGTGAGGCTGCACCAGTGCAGAGCAGAGTGGGACAATCTCCTCCCTCGACCAGCTGGTGATACTTTGCCTGATGCCCTCCTGGACACGCTTGGCCCTCCTGGCTACCAGGGCACTGCTGACTCATAGTCAACTTGACGTCAATCAGGACCCCCAGATCCCTTTCCATGGCACTGCTTTCCAGCATCTCATTCCCAGTCTGTCTGTACATCCAGGGTTGCCCCATCCCAGGTGCAGAATCCAGCACTTTCCCTTGTTGAACTTCATCTGGTTGGTGCTTGCCCAGTCCTCTAATTTTTCAAGGTCTCTCTGCAGGGCCTCCCTGCCTTAGAGGGAGTCAACAGCTCCTCCCAGTTTTGTATCATCTGCAAACTTGATTAGTATCCCTTCCAATCCTGCATCCAAGTCATTTATGAAGATGTTGAAGAGCACAGGGCCCAAGATGAAGCCCTGTGGAATCCCACTAGCGAGAGATCACCAGTCCAATGTTCCCCCATTCACTATTACCCTCTGTGCTCGACCTGTGAGCCAATTGCTCACCCATGGCATTATGTGTTTATCAGCTGTGTGCTGGACATTTTGTCCAGTAGGATACTGTTAGAGACCATATAAAAAGCTTTATTGAAAACCAAAAAGACTACATCAACTGGCTTCCCTTGGTAAACTAGGTGGGTTAGCAAGACTTTCCTCTCATGAAGCCGTGCTGGCTGTACCAATGAGAGTGTTGCCTTCCAGGTTTTTTCAATACCTCCCAGAACAATCTTCTTCATAAATTTACAAGGCATTGAAGCGAGACTGGCAGGTCTGTATTTCCATGGTCCTCCTACATGCCCTTGTTGAAAATCAGGACAACATTTGCCAGCTTCCAGTCAACTGTGACCTCTCTGGATTCCCAAGACCGCTCAAAAATCATTGAGAGAGGTTTTGCGATGACATCAGCCAGCTCTTTGAGGATTCTGGTATTAATCCCATCAGACCCCATAGATTTGTAGCAATCCACCTGGAGCAGCAGATCCTGTACAATTTCAGGGCCGACTTTAAGAGTCATTATTCTCACAGTCATGGTCCTCCATCGCTGCTTTCAAAACTTTTGATACAGTGTTTATCACTTGCAAAGTGGGCTCCTCTTTTCCTTCCAAGTTCATTTCCAGTTCTGGCCTTTGGTGAAAGGAACTGAGGTGTGGAAAAGACAGGGATGTGTAACAGGACAGGCTGGCAGTGCTGGAGTTATGAGCATGTCCCAGGCTCACTGAAAAGAGTGGGCAGAGCTGGATAAGGGCAGTGGTGGTGCTAGTCTTGTATCTATGATTCGTTTGGAATTGCAATGTATTTGTTTAACATTCAGCGTATGTTTGACTTGTATTTATTGATGTTTGCATTAAATCATGTAATTTTTCAGTACTTATGTTATATCAACAAAGCTATATAAAGCAGTTGACATCTTTATGAAGATTCTTCATATGCTATTATTTATCATCTTAAAACCAGTAAACAGACCGGTAAAAGGAGCAAACATTTTCAGGTGCACTACAGAGATGCAATAAGTGCTATTGCTGTACATGTTCCTTAGATATTGGGAAATGTAAAATCAGGAGAAATATTTAAATTGTATTTTTCCAACCTTGCACCTGCCAGATCTTAATCCTATGGCAAAATCCCATGTGCAGAATTAGATACAACTCATTGTGAATATGCACGGTGGAATCAATCTGAGATACGTAAAAGAAAATGAGAGAAGCCTTGGTGCTGCCAGAAGGGTTTAACAATTTTTTCCTGTTCTAGAGACTTAGATATACTGAAGTCCTAAGTAATAATTAACTTAGACACATTCTTTACTGCCTTGAGCAAACAGAAACTGACACCCTACTGTAAGTGAGCTGGGACTGTGATCTAAGGAGTCAAGCCCCACCAGAAGATTTATATCCACCCCAACATATTTTGGCACAGAGTCGCCTCAGACAGGGAGAAGCAAATAATGAAAAAGGTTAAGCACCTCACAGATGGTTTTCCAATGACTGACGAGTCAGGTCTGTTCAAAACAAAGCTTGGACCAGTTGCAGTCTGTCTTTTCCATGTTTACTGGCTGCTTCCATGGACTGAGCTGCTGGGGCATCTGAAATGGGGATCCAGGTCTGTGTCGCATCGGCTCACACCTTGTTGACTGTTGTACATGGAGCCTGATCATGGTCATGTTACATCAACAGGGACAAACAACATTCCACTTTTGAAAATGGCTAATGAACAGCCCAGACAAACTGCAAACAACACTTCATGCAAATGCATGATTGCAAATGGCGATCAGGCTAAAGGTGATGCACACAGAAATTTTACTTTGGAGTTCCAGCAAGCCATAATTAAAGATCACCTGATCTAGACAAAGCAATACCCTGTGCTTATTTATTTATGATTGTACCTAATTTCTATCAAGGATTTCTGACAAGCCATATTCATCATTCTCATTCATATGTCAGAATAATGACTACTGTGGAAGTTATATAGCATTAAAAATTATGTTCTTAAACTTATGCGTATTTAGAGTGATTTAACTCAGCGCTGCCCTCCTGTCTGCCAGGAAAAGGCATTTTTCTGTTTTGTGAAAATGGTTGTGTTTGTAGCAACTAAGTTATCCAGACAAGTGGTATCCTCCCAGCTGGATGGCAGATTCCAAAAGCATCACTAAGGAACAAAAGGGAAACCATATCTGACAGAGATGAACCAGAGGAAAGGCAGTGATGAGTTGAACAGTTGTGTTAATTAAAAGACTTACAAGGGTTTGTAAAAAGTCCTATAAGCCAATTCACTTGCATGCAAACCAATGAGTAGGGGGAAGGGGAAGCTTCATTTCCAAGTCAGTCTCCACTCCAAGTAAGGGAAATTTCAGGAACAGATTTGTTAATGGAGATGCTTCCCATGTTGGAAGGCTGTATGATACTTTGACAGTCAATATGAACCAGAAAATTCTTCAAAGTCAGCCAGAAATCATCATCAGCAAAATGCATCTTAGACAAGTATTTAACTTCTCTCTATACACCTTTTAATGGAGTAGCTAATTTCTCAAGTCTTTCATTTTAATACCACTTTTGCTTCTTATGTATTTTTTTTAGTATAAAGGCAATGTTGGAATATGCCACCCCATTTTCATGATGGTGGTTGTTCCTAAGTATGGATGTTGGGCTCACTGACCATTCCCAGATTAATCTGCAAGGTGACTGAGGGAGCAACGAGCACTCCATCAGACCACATGGCTGCCCAGTGACCTGGTGCAGCAGGGGACACATACTGGCCCCAAGCTGGTCTTCAGTGGTCAGTGCTTCTTCTTCCACACAGTTTTTTGTTCAGTGTCTCAATCACAAATGGCCCTCCAAATGTGAAGGTGCTCCATGATAATAAAACATGGTGGAAGAAAAGAGATGCATTTCTGACTTCGTCTCCTTCATCTCATTCACATCCCACAGCAACCGAGAGACGGCGTGAACAGTCTGTCACACATCTGTATGTGGTAGCAGCTTCTGTGGAGGAAGAAGGGAACCTTATTTTGCACATTTGTCCTCCCTAATGCTCTAACCCTGCAGTAGAGCATTTTCATATTAGCTCAGTTGAATTGGCTACTATTTTTGGTAACCACACAAGTGTACACACAGTAGCTAGGCCCTCTCCCACCAGCACTAAAAGCCTACTGATGCACATCTTCTCCCACTCATTCCTGCACTTGCCTTGGAAGTTATTCAGGCAAAGCTGCAGCTGAAACTGGTTCTTTTTTAATTACTAAAAACTGCATGTACCAGTAGAGATGTACTATTGCAAATCTACGTGAGCACTGACCTCAATGCTCTTTAGCCTAAGTAGAGCTCACTTGCCAGACCTCATCTAATATATACTGCTTTTTACTTCTGCTAAGCGTGGCAATGCTTTAGCTCTTTTTGACTGGAGATTCATGACTGTACAAGGGCTTACTTATCTGAATCACTGCCTATCACTCTGTTAAACCCCAAAGTATCTCAGTCTGCTTTTGGTTGGTAGCGCTGATTTTTCAAAAGCAGTTAGCAATTTGAGGAGCTTTGATGTGGGATGCAGAAAAGAAGACTCCTTTACAAAACTTTTGCAGTGGTTCCTTCCAAAAATCATTCCCATTGAAACGGTTGGCTGTGGGCACCTTTGATGTGAGAAGCTCAGAATTACAGACTTTTCAGAGTTTGTAAATTTTCTCTCTTTATTATTGTGAGAAAATATTATGAATTATTGTGGGGGGAGGCTATAGGTCTCCACTCAGAATTGTATCCATGCTTGATCTCAGAATATTCTTTTTTTTCCCCTATATATTCAGTTTATGTGCAACCTAGTTTTCTCCACTGAAGGTTGTGAATAACAGATGTAACCTTATTGTCCTTACTGACTTCACTGAGCTATAATTGAACACTGCTTTTGGTATGCTCTCAGCAGTGTTGCTTGTGTACTGCAAGTCATCTAAGTACTAATATTGAATTTATTCCATCAAAAACTAGCCCCTAGGGGCAAAAACAAACCAGAAATAATTAAATTCATCTAGTAAACCACAGGTTCATTTGAATAACATTGCCTTCTCTTAATGCTGTGTGTACATACAGTAAGCATAGATCATTACAGCCTGGCATACATTCGAATGCCTGTGAAGCCAAGATTCTGTTTTGGCTTCACAAATAACTAGTGTTTTGAATGGAAGAGAGAAAAAATCCAAGTTTCTGTTTTTTTTCCCCAAGTAGAAGTTCTATGTACTCTATTGTCAGTTTTTTCACACAGCACTTTGCTTCTGTTTGAACTGCCTTTGTATTGCACTGGTACTTTTTTATTGCTTCCAGCCTGTCAGAGTGAAATGACAGTAGTCTTCTGTCAAACCAGTTATATGTCTGATTGAAATCCCTTCACATTTCACCTGAAGTTCATTATTTTCTCATTTCTATGTTGTTCACAGGATGAATTGCTTCACAGTTCACACTTTCCCTTGGAACACTCGTATCTATTGCATGCCTCAGAGGTTCAAGGTTTGACCAACAATCAATGGGATTTCCGCTTAATATTTCTATTCAGTATGACACAGCTACTTGTGTGGATCCTTCCCATACAGTAAGGTAAGCAGAAACCTGCAATCAAGTGGCATTTATCAAAGGCCTTGTGAAAGTTTAGGTCTGTATATAAAGCTCAGTGATGAATGCCTCCTCTTCTATCTTCCTTCAGCTCTTGATATAGAAGAGTTTTTGCAGTCAAAGATGGAAGGGAAAATCAGTATGTGCTTGAATATTGTGAAGTGGGATGTTTTTATTTTTAAAATTTCTCTTTTTCAGCTGTGCTACTTTGTATTTTGCATACGACTAAAAATCACGAAGCGTTACATATCACATCTTAAATATCAAAGATGACTGTCAAATAATCCAAACAGAAGGCTCTGTAAGTCACGTTACTGAACAATTTCATATTGGAAACCAAACAAGATGAAAGAGAATAGCACTTACTGAATCAGAGCAAAGAGAGTCTTGCTTCAAGTGCACAAGTGCTTCAATACATAGCTAGGTAACTAACTCCCTACTTTGGTGTGTTTGAGTTTGTTTCTCCACATAATGGAAACATGTACTTGTGCCATATCTCACAAAGGCAAAACATATAAAGATTTCTTTCAAGGAACTTTATCAAAGGACACTAAGTGGTCAGCACCATTATTGTTATCTTGCTTAAAATTCTCCATATCAAGACAAGACAATGCAGCTTTTCACTTACATGTCATTCAGCTTTGTGTGTTTTGGATGGAGTGTGAATGCTGCCTCAGTGATAAACTTTGTTTCCCTGGGAGGCGATGGGAGTGTTGCATGCTGATGCTTCTTCTAGTTGCAAGAAGTGTAACAGGAAAAGGAATTACAGTTACCCTTTACTGAAAACCTGAAAGCATTGTGAGTGGCACTAGTGTTGCATAAAAGCACAATTAATGAATGTCATCAACAATGATAAAGCTTTGCCAAGGACATGCACATTCACCACCTTATCACAAAACAAAGAACAATCATCAAAGAAAGAGACACATTCTTATGCATAACAGTAGTCTTAGTTTATGGCACATCATTTGTATAGCTATTTATTTTTAACAGCTGGTGAGCAAATGACTTCACTATAATGTTGAATTTCTTTCACGAGCTGTATATATTTTTCCACAGAGGGCTGACTCAAAGTCAGATCAAAGTCAGTCCACATCAGTACACAAATGAGCATTCTGTTCTATGATAATCCAAGCTCTGACTGACCATGCTCCTACTGATGCCAATGGCAAATCTGTGGTCCCATTTGGTTGAAAAGACAATGAACGAAAACCACTAGATGGCTAGAAATTTGACAGAAACTGGAATCCCAGAGCTGAGAATACCTCAGAAGTCAGAGCTACATTTATATTTTTAAGAAAGTATTCACATGCAGTAGGATGTCTCTAATATGCAAAACACATCAGAGGAACATGAGCTACTTTTATGGTGTGAAATGAATGTTAGATGGAAGAATGGAAATGTCCTCAAGTTTCCTAATAACAATTTTACAACTCATACTGTGGAATCTTTTCTTGAGTTTTATTTGCTAGAACAAACTATATAAATTACTAGGATATTATTCCAATGACATGGAATTGCTTAAAAACTGACAGAAAATTGTTTATAAAACTTTATGTCCACACCATCACTTATCTTAGAACTTCAAATTGTTAAATTGTATTAGAAACGTTTTTCAGATAATCCAGCCTACCTCTTCTTAGCTTTCCAAAGACGATTCAGAAATTAAGTGCACACAGATCCAGTTGTGTATCTCCCCTGCACTGTCATGATCCAGGTTTCTCCCTGTGTAAGGGTGTTAATGTCATGAGTCCTCATCATGGCAGCAGCTGAAAACATGTTACCCTTTTGCATACCCTACCTGTCTTCTTTGCCTAACCATAGTTCTATCTCCGCTGCAAGCCAGCACACTGTTCTGTATTCCTTATTTCTTATTAACATGTATTTTCTTTTGCTGATACCCCCTCTGTATTTTGGGGTCATTGTATTTACTTCTCTGCCTTCCGTAAGTAGCAGATTTATCTGCTAACCCTCCTAAGATTCAGTGCAAGAATGCAGGCTCTCCTGATTTGGAATAACAGATGCATTTACACTGTGTATATACAGCAGCTGTAGAACTGTTCATCTTACCTGCAGTTCAGCCAGCAAGCCTCTAAGCCTGACTTCCAGCATGGTCAGAGGCACATACTTCAGGATGCTGCATCCTTGAATGCAATAAGACTATTACCATGTTTCCTAGTGCGTCCAGATGGGATGTCTGTGGGCAATCTGCAATCTGCCTAGCAGAAAAGATACAGGCTGGAAGCAGAACATGCTATGTTGGCTGTTGTTCATGAGATCATTCTTTCACACAGGATGATATTTCTTTCTCTACAAAAGATGCTGTCATCTTCTCTGTTCCTCTTCTTCAAATTTGTAGGTTCTTAAGAGGTTTTAGTAAGATGTATAAACCTTCCTCTAAGCATCAGTGCCAAGATATCTTGTCATGTGAAAAACTCTTCTGCTTGCTTCATGCTTGTGTAGTGTGGTGATTAAGTGGAGATGTGTCCATGGGAAATGCTTACACTACAACTTATGCTCATCAGAATTGATGACAAAAATCTTCTTAGGCTTATTGAAATGCCAAGGGAGAAATTGTGAATTTTATGAGAAACATTCGATGTTTCTTATTCCTACAGGAATACCTTTTTACCCAAGACAGAATGAATATGCAGAGACAACTGATTATTAGCAGTAATACCCTAAAAGTCAGGCAGCCAGACAGATAGGCAATAAAGAAGCACTAGCTGTTGGACATCACTTTTCCCATTCCTTCTAGGCCCTAATTTCTGCTAGATAAGCAGTGAGCCTTGCAACAGCTTCTGCAGTACAAATGCTACCTCCTCACAAGATCATCCTGGTGCCCAAGATGGCAATCCTCTGTGACATGTGCCATCTCTGCCTCTCACATTTCTTCCCATCCCTCATGCTACTCAGCTAGCAACTATTAGTAACTAATGCCAAAATTCACAACAGCCAAAAAAATTTCCTTTTAATAGCTTTAATAGCTTGCTCTGCTTTGCTGGCTGAAAGAGGAGCTGATACGTGATAAACTTGGTAAAATTTTCTACAAAAAACACCTTCTAGCAAAAAATTGTAATTGTTACTGAACAGAAATGGGGGGACAAAAACACTTGCTTTCATTACCAAAATAATAATAAAAAAGTGGGGAGGTGCCCTCTTTTTATTAAAAAACTACAAACTAGAACTGAGCATTATTGTTTTTAGGCTGAAAACCAAAATACTTTGGATGAAGGCCAGAACATTTCAGCTGAGAACTAGCTAATGCTTCATCACTGTAGTTAGCAGATGTGACTGGATCCACACAGGGAGTGAATTTGTTCTGCAAAACTTGACATTTTTTCGCAGTCACGTTTCAAGCGGAAAAGAAACCGTTCGAAAATGCAGTGGTAGATTAAAAGGAAATAATCCCTTTTTTGCAGAGGAAATTCAGGTATGTACACATAGAATGGAAATGGCAATAAAGCTCTCATGGGCTTTCTCTGCTCATTTTCCTCCCTACCGCATGCAGTCTGTCAGTCTCACAGCAGGAGAGAGCTCTCAGACCTCTCGGATAATGGGCATGCAAAAAGCTGTCGCGTCAAATATTTTTTAAAACTGTGTTAGCCTTTATAAACTGCCCTCCAATCTGACCGAGGAATATATTTGGTAAAGGTCCAAGACTCTGCAAAATAGAGTGATTCCATGTGCTCAAGACACTTAGTTATTTAAAGGTTTACTGTATGTGGCAATCTATAAAGAGACTAGAAAAGCTTTCCACTTAGCATGTCCTTCAAGATAAGAGACAGAGGAGTTCTAAAAATTCAGGAGGTGCTTAAAATTACAATCATTCAGTATTCATTATGTTGCTCTCCTTGCACAGATTGAAATAAAAATTGGTGTGTTTGTTGTTACCCCAGTTCCAGATTTTTTGAAGCTGTGTGCATGCAGTTCATTGGGGTTAACTTGCTATTAACCTACCAGTCAGGAAGACTTTCCCACAAAATACCCTGGACCTCTCCTGACTCCACACCGTAGAAAGTTCCAAGCCCGCCCAAGCCCTATCCGCTCCCTGTACACGGCAAATCTGGCCACGTGGCCCAGAAACACATGCTGCATTCACCTCAGTGTTTGGCTGATGGAGGAATAGCATGGCATGGCATGGCATGGCATGGTTGTGGCATGGCAGAGCAGGGAAGTCTTGTTGCAATCCCACCTGAGCAGTGCCACTCTAGGAAGACACATCTGCTGTCATTTATTTTACCTTACCACTTGGAAATAAAGTAATTTTTTTTCCTCTCTTCATCCTTTATTCCTCACCTCTTCATGTGGCAAACAGTAGTCTTTGTTTTAACTGTAGTTTCACTTAGCAACAGTATGGAATTCCTGTTCCCATGTGGCTTGGGTTGTGGGTGCGTTTTGAGCTCTGTATGTTGCCAGGCTGCGAGAGCCCTGTCACTGAGGGGGCAAAGCTCTGGCCATAGCTGGGGTGCCATTTGGCATTGCCAGTGACCAAAGTGCACAGGGTAGAAGTGAAACCATTTTGCTCACAAGAGACTGATGTCCTTGCATGGCCCTGCACCCGGCAGCTGCCTGGCAACAACGTGTAGCTGCTGCAAGTGCTCCAGTTTAAGAGACTATCAATCTGACTGTTTTACATGTGCCTATTTAGCAATTAGCAACACTGCTGTTACCAACAACTCTACATAAGAGTAAAAATTTGGTAAAACAACTTAAATTTTAGCCTTTCTCTAAAGTAAAGTGATTTGCCTGTGGGCAAAGGGAGCTATAGAAGTATGTATGGGTATGTTACAGTCAATTCCTAAATCCCTCCTCTGCTATAAACTGCAGCATCAGTGGGATGTCAGGGGAGCTCCTGAGTTTGTTCTGGGGTGTGTGGTCCCTCAGGGACACTGCCAGCTTCCGTGTGCTGGAGTGCTGAATAGATCCTGTCGCGGTTGTTTTTAGAGCTTGTTTGGGGTTTGACATGTTCCTCTGTCTTCAAGAACCATATCTGATGCTGCCCAACAGACCTTTATACTTTTTCTCTTTCAAGAGGAGTTCAAAGCTGATTCTCACAACTACGAAGTACACGCTAGTGAATCCCTCAGGTGTCTCAACCCTAACAACTTCCCCATGGGATAAACTGCTGCTGCACCATGGAGGTGACAGAGGTTGTGAGTACAGCACAGTTGAGGCAGGGGAGCCAACCTTGATATTTTGAGAGACTGTAATCCCAATCTCAACAGTTTAGAAAGGCTGTTGAAAGATCCAGTTTATCACTTGGCAAAACATCCAGCATTTGCCAAGCAACAAAATTCACACAGTCCAGACTGATGCTTGCCAAGGTTTGACAGAGTTAAAGCACAACCATCTTTGAAACACACTGTTAAATCTTCTCATTTCTTTTTATTTTACTCTCGAAATGGATTAAGAATAAACCAGATCACTCTCAAATACTCCAAGTGCTGCGTGACCACTCAATGGCAGGCGAGGGAGCCCCCTCCATCCCACTGCCTACTCCTTTGCGTGGTGTTATGAGGACACCTGCATTCCAGCTCACCTCCTCAGCTCTGTCATCCATGTTTTCTGGCTTTCTTTAGCCACCAGAATCAAATAGCTGCTTTGTTTGCCCTTCTCATTACTGTTAGACATTAAGAACTCATGAGGTTTTTTAATTATATTACTTGAGTTTTAAACTTTCCACTACTATTTTAAAACTGCGCAGTCACTTCTAGCTTGTAAAATTACATTGAAAATATATTTGCTGCTTCTTTTAACAGTTTTTAAATATTGATAATTTTTAATGAGCTTCATTGTAAAGCAACCCTGTCACTCTCGTCAAGGACATTGGATAAATGCATGGCTGTGATGATGTTGACCCAGTAAAAATATTTTCAGCACTTTGAAACATGTAGTTCAGGCATGCTTTAGAATTATAGACAGAGTTTTATTACAAACTCTTTCTTATATATAACTTACTGTAGTAGTAGTCTTAACCTGTTTTGGTTTTGGGCGGGTTTGGGGGGGTTTTTTGTGGTTTGGGGTTTTTTGTTGATTTTTTTTTTAATTATTATTATTTTTTTATTATTTTTTTTCCAGCTAGATCTGGAAGAAAAGTATTTGGGATGGCTGAATTTTTTCATATTGAAGATCTGGCGTTTGTGTTTTGGGGTTTCTTTTGTGTGCGTAAGACTTAAATTTTTTGGTAATGGGCCAAAGTAGCACAATGTGCAATAATGGTTCTGGCATGTTTTCAGTGATCATGGCAGAATTTATTTTACCTCTCAGTATGCAGGAATATATTCCAGTGGGTAAGGAGTGTTCATTATTTTAGGTTTGACTCAGTACAAATATATATATTTAAAAAAGGAACATAACTAACTTCAGCCCACACAAAACCATGAAGCCAGATGTCTTTTTTTGCCTCAAATTCAAGTAGATCCTTTATAAATTGATGTGGAAAAAAAGCTGAAAGGGAAGTTTTAATTATATGCTACAATCAAGAAGGCATTTTACATCCCAATTGGCAGAGCTCTTACTGTGTATTTTAAGCAAGATGAAAATGACAGAAGAAAGCAGAGAGAAAAAAAAACAATTTCTATACTAGTTCTCTGTGCAAGAAGCAGCTTGATCTTATTTATTGTATAGTTTTTGCAAGTTCTGATATTTAGAGCCTGTCCTGTAACATCGAGGAAGAAACACTAAGGAATCGTAACCATATTAGCATGAATTTTAAATTAATTTCCTGGGGTCATAGCCATGGCTCCTAGAGGGATGTTAACATATATGCCATTTGTTTTGGCACCTAATGAGTCTCATTAATCTTCACAAAAATGGGTGAGGATTGGGAGAGAAGGGAAATTCTTTCAGCATTCCCTTTATAACTGCATGCAACTTTACCAGAAACAAGTAAAATACTATAGTTTCTTTTCTTAATTAATTTGATTTGGTAACAGTTTTTTTAATATATCAAAACTGAAAAGTGTTAGGATCCGGAATTAATGCTCAACCCTCATAAAAATTGCATTTTGTAAATACAGACCTTTTGACTTCCCTCCCCCTCTAAATAAAAGACTGATCTAAATAATCAGTTCTTTATGCCCCAGTACCTTTACTGTGCAAAATTAACATCCTGTTCTTGATTAGAAAATAGGATTTGGTAACAAGCTTTTTTAATTAGAGCTGCCCATAGGCAATAGGTTTCACAGACTGGCCAGTAGGCTTCTCACAAAGCAATTCTCTCCCCATTTCATTAGTTTTTTTTGAATACAGAATGAGCAATAAACATAATCATAACTACTAGCTTTATGTGTAAACAGTTTGCAATATTGGATACTAAAAAATACTGGAGCATTTACTTGAAACATCTAGTAATTGGTAATGACTGCAAGACATTAAACCTGAGGTTTCCTGCTTTGGTAAGAGCCTGGAGTAAAAAGGGTAACAGTGCTTCTGGGGATACGAATAGTCTCTGAAGAGTGGAGCTGTAAAGTTTCCCAGCCAGTACTAGTAAATAGCACTACCTCTTCATTGAATGTGATCAATGAAGTGTAATGATTGCATGGTTACACACCGGAATAGCAATCAAAATTACCATTGTTAACTACACCAAAGATTCACTCCTGTAGTACTGGGTACCAGGTATTTGTTAACTGCTGGCAAGTATTTTAACTGATTTAAAATGGCTGAGACAAACTGAGTCACTAGAATTCAGGTTTCAAATTTTCAGCCAGTATTTTAATTCTCTATAACTGCTGAATACCTAAGACTTTGCATATTATGATTTACACTGCAATAATTAGTATTTCTTTAAACATAATTGTTACAATGCTAGGTGACATCTTACTTGTTCTCCTGTCAAAGTTAAAGCAGGTGCACCTTCAGGAACAGGAACTCCTTCCTTGGACTTTCCTCTTACTGGTCCAGCCTTATCCTGCCATTGGGATACCAGGCCTTGTAGTACAGCTACCTGAAGTCCCACTGCCAACCATAACTGATAATTACTGCTAGGAGCTTATGTCCTCCCCAGAAATCTAGCCTCATGGATACTGTCATCCATTGCTTTACAGTACAAGAAGCACTTTTACATATAAGGAAAACAGATTTATTTGTTTTTATAAGAGAAATATCTAAACAAGGCACATTAGTGCCACATCCAAAAAGAAGATTTAGAAAATTAGACAAAAGTAAAACAATGCACATGAAAAAATCCCTTCATTAATACTTGCTAAAATCAGAAAGGTTCTTGAACAAATGACTCCTAAGACTATCACAGCCATCTCGTTGTTCCTTTTGGAATCCATTGGTGGCCTGATGGAATCTTCTTTTCACATGAGGTGGTATGCTTTCTACAACAAACCTGAATTACTTACTAATAAAACTGGGCTTTGTCCCAGAGGGCAATATCGTTTCATTACTATATATTTTTGCGAATGAATTACTAAATCTGAAGAACTCTGTAATGTTCAACTGGCAAAAAAAATGAGGGCTAACCATATATCTAGAAAACGTTACCCAAATAGTTGAGGGATTCTCCAAGTGCTGGAAAACATTTTCTCAGTTCTCCATTAAAGAATATCATGCAACTGTGGTGTGTAAGTAGATTTGCATACCTGTGTGCAAAAGAGCTGACTTAATTTTATCTGTCTGCAACACAGATGTCCTCAGGTACATGTTGCTTGTCTAAGGTCCAAATAAATGCAATGCAGTTCCTATGGTCAGTGGTGTCTGACTAATTGTTTGTCTTACCCAAAATTCACTGAATCACTCTCTTAAACTCCACTGACGCTAATAGGAGCTGAGACATCTGTATAAGTCATAGCGCATCTAGATGCTGGAAGGACGAAATGCAGTGTGAGATACTGACAAACTTAAGGCTCAGACAGCAAAACTTCAGCCCAAATGTTCTTCAGCTTTGATGGTTTGCAACCCTCCTCACCAAATATCAGCAGGCAGTTCCCTTCAAAACAGTAAGGCTTGGAACACTTACTAAGGAGCTGCAACACTGCGCTTCAAAGGCCAAATATCTAGTTAGCTGTGAGTCACATCCCATGTATTGATCCCATGCCATCTGGAAGCACAGGCTCAAATAGCTACCATCACCCATTGTGTAACTTCAATAAAGTCAAACTGTCAAGATATTTCGAGTCTCTGAAAGTGTTACCAGGCAGAATACTTGCTGGGCACAGGTAAGAGGGATACAAAAAAAATAAGAATTTTTTATGCCACTGGACAAAATTGAACTAGGGCAGAATAAGCCCCCTTAAGATAATATATGATAAAAGTTAAGGAAAAAGGGGTCAAGAGCAGTCAATAGCTGCAACAGAGGATTGGGCATCAAGCCATTCTGGTGGATTTGGGCCAGCTTTAGCCTGAGGCTGTACTTAAGCCGTTCTGAGTTGGAATGTTTAGACGTTAGTTTGAATGGCTATAAAAGTTTAATTAATGTCTGAGGGGCTTTGGAAGACAGATGAGTAGAGAATTAATATCCAAAAACTGCTTCCCATAATGAAACCTATCTGTTTCTCATAAAACATACAAAAGCAAAGAGAAATATATGAAAAGGTTTGGGTTTTTTCTTTTGTTAATATAGAATCTTTGAAGAATTCCTTCATAAGGCTCAGAATTTTTACTATAACTGTAATAATTTCCTTTCCAAACTAAGAAGTTTCTTTATAAATATCTTCAGCTTCAAAATACTGTGACCAGAAAGAAAAAGCAAATCTATACATTTGTGGGTTTGTTGCACAGAAGACCAAAGGTGCATTTCCCTGTCATTACATACCTCAGTATGGCAAACTTAGTAGAAAAAAACCTAAAGAATATGAGGATGTATTTTGTAGCTGCACAAAACATTATCAGTCTTGATGCTTCGGACATGTATTGATCATCCTCTGTGATAAATCGGAGTTCTCCCCTGCAGTGTGGAGTTGCATACTTGACTGCGCGTGGCATTTGTGCCTTCCTGCGACAGCATTCAGCACTAATTATTTCTAGATGCATGGTATTGTAGCCTTAGGTCATTAGCATGTTTTGGTGAGCCAAACATTTCATTTGCACTATTATGTATGGTATTATGAATACATTCAGGACATGATATAATACCTGAAAAATCTACCCGCATGTACAAAAAGTGAGTAAAAAATGCAACCCACTGCTTGTGCACATACTCTTCTTGGGTCCTGAAGCAGACGTCTACTAAGCACCCTTGCTTCTGCATGCTGGCTTTTTTCCACAGCTAAGTTAGTCCACACTTCCCCCACCTTTTATCAGACTCTGTTAGCACTGTTAGCCATGGTCTCTTTTTCCTTCCAAATCAGAAAGTTCTGTTTGCCACCCAAAATAACACTGTCCACTTAACACTGTAACAAAATAACACCTGGAAAAGCAATCAGGGCAGGGAATATTCCATCTTATATCATAATGAGTTTATAAGATTGACTGTTTTGCCCTTCATGTTGGCTAGAAGAGGGAGTGCTATGCTACTGGAAAGTGGAGATTTACTGTTTTCTGGAGTATTCACAGGTACTTATTTTTCCTTCATCTGTCCCCCAGGACTCCCTGTAAGTAGCTGGCTGGCTGGTTTAGTTCCTGTTGAAGTGATTATTTAATGTGGTGAGAATGTGTTTATTGTGTGGTTAATGATAGCAGAAATGTAGAGCCTTGGATGGATGTCTCTTTTTTTCTTCTCTAGATCTACATAAATACATGAAAATCAACCTATTTTTCTTCTCTATTCTTCTCAGTTGCTAAATGTAACTGGAACCCAGGGAATTTAATTGGATTTCCATATTTGAAGGCATATTTTTTCACCTTTGCTAAATCTTTGAATGTTTTCTTTCTGGGGCAGAACTGCGGGCTCAGATAGATTCAATTGGAAGCCATGTTTGAAAAATCAAACCCACTTTTTTTTCTGTAAAATGCCTACAAAGAGACACATTTTAATGACCAGCATTTTGGAACAGACCTGCTTAGATATTAAGTATTCCAGTTATTTTTCAAACATCTGAATGAGAAGTTCTGATTTTCATGAATGTTAGTCACTTGCTGTACGCAGTGGAATTCAGTGGGTTTGTGGATTTTTCTGCAGTTCAGAGAATTAGTCCTTTCCACATAACAGACAAGTATTTGGGCTTGAAAATGTGGATTTTGCTATCAGGAATATGGATATGCAATTCTAAGGCATTTATTTTGAGTCTTGTAATGAAGGAGGAATTCAACAGAGCATTACTGGACTATTGTGGCAAGGGGTGTGTTACGTTGTGATAGCAGAGCACTAGATGTTGATTCCTGTAAAATAAGCTTATATGCAAACACTTCTATGTCAGCACATATGTAAAGTATCTTAAGTTTGCAACTAATCTGGAAAACAAAGTTCATAAGATTGACTTGCAATAACCCTTCCTCATCTGTAACTGGAGCATTCCTTAAGCTATGCAAACATAAAACAAAGATTCTGTCATCTCTGTGTTAGGAATAGGAAGCTCCAGCCCTCTGAACTTCTTGAACTTTTCAAACATAGTTTATATGCAAGAGAATACATTATGAATAAGGTTTGGTTGCTGGTCACAGAATATGTATGAGAATCAAAATGGTAATTTTGACTTTTTCCCATCCAGTTGTTTTGGGGTCTTTTCTATTCCTATTTAGAAGTCTGAACATAAATGAAAACATCTACAGACTTTTGAATGTGATTAGAAAGAACATAGTCTATAAAGAAAACTAAGGAATGAAAAATCACAATCTTTAAAGAACAAGCACTGCATTATGGATGTTCAGTTTCCAAAAGGGAATGCCACCAGTGGCAGTGTAGCATTTTAGGAATCCGTTTTCCAGTGTGGAGAAGTGGAGTATACAGGGCAATGAGGATGTTGAAATTTTCTGCTTTGTGGCAACTCCAGCCTCCTCATCAAATAAATATTTCAATCAACAGACTTTTTTAATATTGCTGCTGCTATTGATGACCTCCTCATCACTTACCTACTCCTTACCTATGCAGCGATGATTTTCGGGAATATTAAAGAGGCAGTACCTGCAAGAATATTTTAGGATTTTTCAGCTGTTTCTTCTGTGAGACAAGTGCCCAGGCACTCAGTTTTCAGGACCTTTGCTTTAACTGGACCTGAAGGTATCTCAGTGATAATATCTGTCCAAGACAGTGCTACATTGCTCATTACAAATTCTACCAACATCATTAAAGAACTTACTGGGGAAACAACTCTTCATACTTGCCTCTGAGGCAGAAAAGTAACATCTGTTCATTTCTAGTGTCTACTGGTATCCTTACAATGAACCAATTAATTATTAATGATATTATATTTATAGCCAATTCAATGGAAATCAATTCATTTGGCTGAGAAATTTTGCTGCATGACCATCCCTAAGTCTTATCCTACTCATTAACTAAAATCAGATTTTATCACTAATTACAGCGGGAGCATGCCCTAATGAGAATTATGTATAAACCCTGGCCATTACGGGCTACACAGTAAACCAATGAAGAATAAAAAACTACTGAAGTTCTATTTCAAATCAAAGTTCATCTGTACCAGCTCAAGGAAACTTTTCGTCTGTTCCCTCTACACCAGAAGCTGCAGAAGTGGTAAGAATGCCTTTTAGTCTGAAGGACCCAAAATGCTTTACAATCAGAAATCACTTGAACATGTCCTGAAGTGCAGCCTCCTTTGTCTTGAGAGGGAGCAGCTGCTCAGCTGTGCACATCAACAGCAGCACACAGCAATTTCAAAGTACACAATATCAATTCTGACTGAAACCACAAGGACAAATTCAGGCCAAAATAATGTGGTTGCCCAAATGCACT
The DNA here is from genome assembly GCF_025592945.1 of Manacus candei. Lineage (NCBI taxonomy): Eukaryota > Metazoa > Chordata > Aves > Passeriformes > Pipridae > Manacus > Manacus candei. Next base: position 8,893,921 of record NW_026138089.1, read on the forward strand.
TGTGCCCAGAATACTGTACCGCACCAAACTCTCACAAAGACCTGCCAGCAGATAATTGATCACTACTTTTCTCTTTTTTTTATGCTTTCCTGCAAAGTAGAAGTGGGCTACAGCTGCTGTGTGCTGCCGCATAGATCCTCTCACTGCTTCACGTCTTGCTTAAAAGGGAGATGTGCAAAGTTCATCCCAAACACTAAAAACTCCATATGGCCACTATTTAAAGTTGTTAAGAGAGCTCTACAAAAAACTCAAACATTACCAATATACATTTATTCCATGCTTATATTTTTAGGCTTTCTCCCAATCAAAGCACATTTTCCAGTAACCCTGTCTCTCCTTAGACTGAGGAAGTAATAGCAGCTTGCAACTTGTTCATTTTACAGCAAGGTTGCAGACCAACATAATCCTCTCTCCTTGCCTTAGATCAAACTATCCTAAATATCCTCAAGGATGGAAAAGATCTTTGTAGCGCAAAGAATCATACGTACTTGACTAAAACCCAAGAAGTATCCATTGTAAGGATACCTTGAGCTGAAGCAATTATTTTTTGTGTACAGTTTTTGTAGACACAATCTACATTAGTTTTAGAACTCCAGTTCAAACATAACCTTTATTCATATGTTATTTATTCACTCTCTCAGTGATTTACTCTTACGTGAGTAAGAGTAAATCACTCTTAGTGATTTACATTTATGAATGTCCAGAGGCACTTCTAGCACAATTGCTTAAGAATCTCCCAGTGCTGTGCAAATGGGCATGTGGTGCACTTTTGTGATCAAGGATTGAACTGTCAACGTCAAAACACAGGGATTGTGTATGAATCTTGTAAGTTGCATATGAGCTTGTGTAACAGGTTGGCATTCTCTTATGCAATAGCATGAATCATTCAAAGTTCATTCAAACTAAAAGTGTTTGAATCTGTCTATACAGTAAAAGAAACTTATTCCACCTCATTACATCTGGAAGAATAAATCTTAATCATGTTGTTAGCATGAAGTCACAGAGGAAAGCATAGCTGAGAAAGACTTTCCAAGTTTTGAAAAAATATTGTCTTCTTTTAGCATAATCAATTTTTTTTTAATATCAGTAATAAAGCATTTCTTTATAATGATGGTATGATTATCTTATGCATCTTTTAACCTTTTAAGTCTTTAGCTCTGTTCCTGACTACATTAACATTAAATATTCATGGAAATAAAAGGAGGTTATATCTTTCAGATCATTTTTGTTGCTGTGGAGCAGTTCAAGAATGCTTTTGATTCAGCTACCTTGATAACAAAATGATACATTCTCCTTAGTGATAGGTACAAATATATGCAGAGAGTATAGAATCATGGAAACATAGAATACTTTGGGTTGGAAAGGACCTTTAGAGATCATTTAGTCCAGCCTCCTTCCATGGGCACAGACATCTTTCACTTGTTTGCTCTAAGCCCCATCCTCCCTGGCCTGGAGCACTTCCAGTGATGGGACATCCACAGTTTTTTCATGCACAGTTCTTCTAAGCCTACCCACTTTCAGTTTAAAACCATTACCCCTTGTCCTGTCACTACAGGCTCCAGTAAAAAGTCTCTGTCTTTCTTATGATCCCTCTTTATACATTTGAACACTGCAACAAGGCCTCTCTGGATCCTTTTCTTCTCTGAGCTGAACAAACCCAGCCTTTCTTTGCAGAGGATCATCTTCATGGTCTTGCTCTGGAACTGCTCCAACAGATTGATGTGTTTCCCATGTTGAGGACCCCAGAGCTGGACACAGTACTCCAGGTCTCACAAGAATGGAGGACAGGAACGGAACCACCTCCCTTGACCTGTTGGCCACGCAGCTTTTGATGCAGTCCAGGGTGTGGTTGGCTTTCTGGGCTGCAAGTGCACATTGCCGGCTCATGTACAATTTTTCATTTGTCAGTCCCTTTAAGTCCTTCTCAATGGGGCTTTTATCAATTCTTTCGTCCTCTACTCTGTATGGATACTGGGGATGCCCCAATCCACTTGTAGGATCTTGCACTTGGCCTTGTTGAACTTCATGAGATTCCCATAGGCCCACTCCTCAAGCCTGTCAAGGTTCCACAGGATGTCCTACATCCTGTCCTTCAGGCGTGTCAACTGCACCATTCGGGGTAGTGTCATCTGCAAACCCACTGAGGGTGCACCAGTCCTAAGTACAAAGTCCTAAGGACAAAGTAGATGATTACTCTGTTGCAAAGCAAGCAAATACTCTGAACTGAAATGTCATGAGTCAGAGAGGTCTTCCAGATTCCAAACAACATTGAACACCTTGTTAAAAACATAATTAAACTTGTAGCAGAAACTGCTCTGCAAAATGTCAGGCAGTTTATGGAATATTCTAGTGGCCTATTTGGTGTGAAAAAGGGAAAAATCAATCTGGAATATTGCACAGATATGTTGGGCTCATTGCAGTGGGTCTGCAAACTGCAAATGGGAACTTTTCCTGATTGATTACAGTTTTAATTGTCATACTCTGTATGTCAACTGACCTTTATTGGCTTTATGTTGTAGCTTTTATTTCCACTAGAAACCACTAATATAACATAATATGATCTTTTCATAATTTGTAATTTGATTAGTGTCTATTTAATAATAGACTTGTCATGCACATTAGGAATTTGATTATAAAATTTCCTGCAGTAGAGGTAGGTCAAAAGGTCTAAAGAAGAGATGAAAAAAAAAGTGCAGTATGTGGGAATAATTGGGTATGATAAACTCCTTGTAACCATTTTTAGAAATGTGAGAATTAAGAATTGCCACAAGATTGCCTGTTCCTTGCAGTGCCCTAGTATTGGTGTAACCGGGAGGAAGTAGTGCCAGTAGATGGCACCCCTCAATCCCCAGCATTGTACATGGCTTACCAGGAACACCTGTGAATTCTCTGGGCATAGCTGACAGCTGCCAAAAGGAAGTCTGGATTGTTTTATTCCATAAAAGCTCAGTAAAGCAGTACTGGCTCTAACCAAGCAAAGAGAATAAAGCCTGTCTGACAGGTTGGGTGAAGCTCAATCTTTGCATTAAGATGGCAAAAAGAGATGACAGCATTTGCTGAAAACCAGTATGGCATGCTCTGCCTTCAGGACTATTTTGAGATTATTCTGACTCAACTGAAACAAGTGTAAACAATGTGTAAACATTGTATAAACAATGAAGTAAAGTACAATTAATTTAGGGCTTTGCATATTCTAAAACAGGGTAGAAACAAACAGAGGTAAACATAAGCAGGAGGTGATTCCACTGCTTTTATAAACTGTTCTAATCTTATTTCGGAGGCAGAATTTCTTCCTGCTAGATTCATCATTTCATTATTAACATTACTTTGTGTACGTGTAGATGGAAAGTCCCCATTTTGGTCTGCTCTTGCCAAAAATTATCATGGCAGCTTCAATTTTCCTTCATTCTCCACAAACATTGACTAATTTTCATCCTTAGCCAAGCTTAATTGCTATGTATGCAAGGACTTGCTACAAGAGAACCTGTTGCAGCTGCCCTGTCTTAAATCTAAATTGATGCTGAATTTACAGGGTGTGCACCTTAGAGTCTGATGTTCCCTTGGCATTCAGTAACAGCTTGTGATGGGTGTCTGTGTCACTAGTCATCATAGCCTCAGATTTTGCAACCATTACCTCTACTGCAAAAAAACACCTCTGGGACAGCCACTGTTCCAGGATTGAGGAGCCTGTAGCTTATATGATGAAGACAGCCCGTGGCTTACTGACGTTGGCAGCCACATCCTATTGGGTTTTTGCATGTTTTCACTTGACAACACAGAGCTCATAGAATCATGGAATAGTTTGGGTTGGAAGGGTCCTTTCAAGGTCATCTAGTCCAACTCCCCTGCAATGAGCAGGCACATCTTCAGGTTGCTCAGAGGGCCATCCAACATGACCTGAATGCAACCTGTTCCAGTGTTTCTTTCTTTTTTCTTCCATATATCTAAACTAAATTTACTCTCCTTTAGCTTAAAACCATTACTTTTTTTTCCTATTGCAATAGGCCACATTAAAACATCTGTCCCTAACTTTCTTGTAGTCTCCCTTTAAATGCTGAAAGGCTGTGATGCATGTTAAACATGTTGATCAATAAGGGTGCTAAAAGGGCCAGCTTGACATTTATAAAATGACAGATCAATGACTCTCTTCAGTCCAAAGGGTCCATGTTGTACCCAACTGAGATCTTCAGTTTTTACTGTCCACCAGAAAAGGAACAAATTAAACTAAATATCAATGCTTTGGTTTTATTCTTGGGATAACTACTTTGGATTTGCTCTACTTTTTCAGGGGAAAGGTAGGGTTATGCCTGCTTTCTTTGAATAATTTCTGTTAACTCCTTTTGTGGGCTTGCTGGAAATACAGCAGTAGTTTTAAAAGATTTAAAAAAAAAAAAAAAAAAGGGAAGTCTTGTCAGGCACGCAAGTAAAAAGGCTATTTCCTCCAACGCTTTTTCATGCACATGTTTACTGCTGTGCTGTAACTTCCATTGCTGAGACTAGACTGATAATCCAGGGGAATGTCTTCTACTTTATTAATGCAATACACAAATATTTGCCTATTTAAAGCTAAATACATGCAAACGCCTAATAACACATGGGCCTTAGCTATGTCTCTCTTTCTTCATCATAAAAATGCATTGTGTATATATAATTTCTTTCTAAAAAGAAGGACCCTTATTTCCATCAGGTTAAAGGAAAAATCTATTTCCCTTTTTCCAGCATTATGTCCAGTCAAAGACAGAAAGCTGTTACTAGAATTGGTGCTATAATTGAAGTCTCAAAACCTGCCATACTGTGCAAATTATAAGGAGAAGAACTAGAAAAGCCAAGGATGCAAATTAACAGACAAGCTAAACCCTGTATTATTTTCCTTCAGCACTTCTGAAACATCACTTTAGCTTTCTACACACTGCTAAAAAAATGCAATCATCTCAGCCAGTTGTGGTTCATTGTGAAAGATTTTTAAAAAACATGAAGAAGACTATAGCAGTCATTTCATTATATGTTTACATTGTAGTCCAGCAGAATTTAACAAGCGCAACATAACACCACCTTCACTTTTACTTTGCATATTTTTTTAATCTGTAAGAACAAATAGAAGGTCTAACAGGGCAGGTGTGAGAGAGAGGTATTAAATTTTAAAAAACCTGAAATGGTCATTTAAAAAAAAAAACAAATATTGAAGAAAACCTTTGCTCAGTAAGGGAACTCTTCTTAAATGTTTGACTTTTAACCACCTGGAATCACACAAATATGTGAACTGCATGTAAACTAGCAAGAAATAATAGGAAATGAATTTTTGCTTCTTATGACACCTACCTTGAACCATCTTAGTTCCTATTATATGGCAACAGTATTTAAATTAACTTGTCAGCTATTAAAGATTATTTATTAAGAGAGAGTGTCATGTCATTTCATTGAGCTTACCTACTGTGTCACTTGGCTTCATTATAAGGAATTCCTCCAAATCCAACCAATACACACCTGTTTCCCCTCTCACTCACTCTAGCAGGGTATTGGGAAATAACAACTATTCTAACAGTGGAGTCCTAGAGTTTAATCCTTGGCCACTTTGTTTACTTACAGAGTAATGTGATCCACTAATCTGTTTTGAAGAAAATTATTTATGATAATAAACACACACACAAAAATTCTTAGTCCACCCTACCCTTCTCCTCAAAATCAGAGTTGTTCCACATGCTTTTTTAAAAGAAAAGGTGAATTTATTTTTAAATTCCAAGTGAAATTATAAAAATCTCAGGACAAACTCTTTTCATGTTTACCCATCTACAACAGGTATTCTGAGCCTGGTGTAATACAGATTCAGCATGGAAGGGAAAGGAGAGACAAGTCATTGGACTTGATGGCTTAATGACGGTCTTCCAAGGACTGATCCGTTTTTCCAGCATGTACTACGTCATTAGCCATGACCGACAAGTTGTGGGAGATAACAAACTAAAGAAGTTAACAGGAATACTGGGAATGCATTGCAGCGATTTAAAACTTTCCAAGGGAGACACAGCAGGTCCATGATGGGAGATGATACCAAGGTCCAGACTCCTCTTTTGCAAAGCAGGCATTAAGAGTTGGTCCTGGTGGGATTCCACATCTCAATGAGGCCGTAAAGCAATGGATTTAAGCACATGCAGTGAACAGCCCACTGCTTCCTACTTGGAAAAGTAGTGATGGTTTCCTCGCCCTTAATGGGCATCCTTAATTTACTCTCATTTAGACAAGAGACAATTTAATCAATATTTGAATAAACACATTGATGCTGGAAGGGTAGAAGAAAACAAAGGCTTTTTTCAGCTGGATGTAAGTCCCATTGTTTTAAAATTAATGCATAATCCTTACTGATCAGACCAGTATACAATCTGTAGATGTTGACTTGCCAAATATGCAGGCAGCCAGCATCCTCTATCCCCTAGAATAGGGGACACCATTCCCCACTGATGGGGAAAATGGCCATCATTCCCTACTGGTGGCTATTTTTACCCTTGTCTTAGGAGTTCCCTTGGTACAACTCTTTGTCCTATGATATTCTGAGTCTGTACCCCTTTGTAACAGGTGTAACTCTGTGTAACATGCAGTGTTGCATGAAAATGAATTCAAGAATTAACTTGGTCACCATGGGAACATCATACCTATGCTGGCCTATGCTGACTTTCCAGGAAAAAAGGCTTGGATGCAAGATATTTGTTCTCTTCTACGAAGTTTGAACCTAAAATATCTCTAACATTTCTAATGTTCTATGATGATGAATATGCCTATATGTCTGCCCCTCAAATGCAGTGAAATTATGCATTGCAAAGACAAAGATACTAGAATTTTCTTGGGAGACAAATAAAGCACAAATCCAGAGTGTCAAACATACACCTACAGATAACCACAAACTGCTTTTATTACTAAATCATGATTGCTTGACTTTGCCTTCATTGACAGATCTGTATCAAATACATAGTTTTATATTAAAACTCCACTAAATATGTAGCTGGTAAGCAAGAGAAGAGGGAAAAAAACCCCTCAACTCAAATTAGAAGTTACATTAAACATATTAAGTATTGAATTAGTGACCCACACTATTGAGGACACTGTTTACAAGTAGAGAGGTAATTACATAATACTTAATCTATCTTTATAAATCTAGATAATATTTCATCATTATAAATAAATATAATCATTTCTTACATATAATTTGTATAAAATGATACATAATTCTAAAATAATAACCTAGATTGTATTTAATCTATCAATTTTTATATTACATAAAACATACTGCTAATATACCACAAACAAACTGTGAAATAAGCAGTTAACACTGTAAGTTTGATTAAAACAAAATTTAGTTTTGTTTAAAGGCTGATCAAAGCCGTCTGATAAGGATCATATATTTAAATATCAAGAGTTATGGTAACACTTAAGTAGGATGTTACTGCCTTCTGTAAGATACATTTTAATTCAATTAATTCACATCAACTCCTTTCTGGTTTCTGCTTGTCACATTTCAAAAAAAAATCAAAAATTGTTAGATCTCTCAATTGTTCTACTTAATTACTTTTTACAGTGTTACAATGTTGAACAATAAATATGGCTCTTTTTTCCCTCGCAGCTTTTCAAGTGCCTTCTTCTGTGGTAGAGACCAAGTGAACTCAATAATTTGTGTCTGATTTGCATCCTTACACAAGCGTATTCACACACGAATCGCATTAAATCAGATCATGAATTAAATAAAATCAGCCCTACTGAAGGGACTACTGAAAGTCTCAGAGCCAGGGTAGATTTGCTTGTCTAGTCGACAGAGCTGGTTTGCAGTACACAGCTGGTCAGATCCGGAGCATCTCTCTGATGGTAAGTAGTAGGTGACATTATAAGGAAGTATAGAACACCTATCATGGACAGTTATGCATCTGCCAGATCACTTGGGCTTCCTGCTTTTCCTTTAGATGACTGTTTTCCTTCACATTCCACCAAGGATCCCAATTACCCTACATTCCTCAATACTTCCTAAATTTTACTTCAAACAGGAAATCCCAGTCTTAGGTTTCTACCTTTCATTGTTGTGTAGCTGCCTTCACAGGTCTTTTAGGTCAAGTCCTTCCCCCAAAACAGGTAATTTTCACCTAGACCTAAGGACTCTCTGAATCTGGGAATTAAAACACCCACCATGGAATGCTGAAGCACCCCTCTTTAGACTGCAATTTTTTACAAGGGATATAAATCTATATGTAACAAATGTGGGTAGAGCCCTTCCCAAATATTTCTTCGCGAAGCCTAGCCATGATGATGATGATATCTATATGTATAACTTGTAGATGAGCTGGCTACAAGAAATAATCCGATATGAAAATCTTGCTGAAGTGTTCTCCTTTTCTCTCTTGTAGCTTGACAAAAAAAATACAGTAACTACCTCTTTGATTTTACTTTCTACCAGAGTCCCTTTAACAACAAAGATCAGGATGCACCCAAGAGGTCACTGAAGCTGAAATCTTACATTCACTGAGGTTCATGCTCTCATGAGTGTGACACGACCTCAGGAATTACTGTTACACTGCCCTGACCCAGCTGTGCTGTCGTGGTCAGAAGTGAATAATTTCCCTTGGAAAGCTGGTAGGAATATGAAGCTGGCAAAGAGTCACAGGTGTAATGATTACATCCCCTTTTCTCTCCTTCATGTTCATGTGTTTGAATGCTCAGCACTGGCCAACCCTAGCACATGAGATTAAGGGTTCGTGATGTTCTTCCTTTCCCCTTCTCCTGCCAGCAAAGTCTAGTCAAATGGGTACTCACGAACAACCTCTTCGGAAGAGCACCCTATTGGCACACTGAGGAGCTGTCCTTAAGATACATCTCATATCTGCCTCCACTCTCAGCACACTGTGAACCAGTTTGAAACATGCATGGGTTCAAAATGCAAATTCATGTACAAACACTTGACTGTAAGCTCAAAAGATGGGAATGCCTGATTTGTAGCTTTCACAGCTTTATAGCAATTTCAGATGAAGCAGAGCTAAATGTCCTTAACAGAGATGCAAAAGCTTTACATGATTTAACACTGCTGTGTCCATAATACGGATAAGAAAACAACAAAAAGGGAATTTCTAAAAATACTTTCTTTCACCGAGAGCCTGGACTAAGATGTGTTGGGCTTGTTTCAAAAGAATCATTTTGTGTTTCCACCTAAAAAAAGGAGGGAGTGTTTTTAAATGTTCCGCCTAAATAAATAAAAATAAATTAAATAAAAATCAGAAGTGGGACTCTAAACTGGGACACCCCAAATTCCAAGCCCTTTCTAAAAGTCCTGACACGTGACTGTTAAGAGATCAGCCAAAAGATCAGTGGCTAAACTGTGACTAGATTCCTCATTCTTGCTGTAACCCCACCCATCTATTAAAACCAACCTTTTTAATAAATCCAAGGAATTATACGTAAGCCACTTGCAATGACATTAAAATCTCCATCCAAAGGAAAACATGCATGTCCTCATTTTGCCCCAGGCAACATCAGCTTACTGGTCTCCTTGCGGTTTTCAGTGCCCAGTCTCTGTAGTTCTCTCTGAGTGGAAGTTGTGATTCAGAGTAAGCAGGGCACATGTGGGAGAGAGGAGACCTCTGCTGAGAGTTTCACAGATCAACCCCAATTGCATTTTGCAAAAGAGGGTAACTTCTGCAAAGTCTCCATAACAGTCTTTTCTGGAAGTGAGAGTGTCCCACGTATTTCATATCAGATGAGAAAAATATAATAGATAAATATCACTAGCAGAATGACAGCACGGACAAGAGAAATCGAAGAATTCCAGATATACTCAAGTGGCAGCTCACGTTCATGTTTTTAGAAGGCAGAATAGGGCTTGCTAGCATTTCCAGGTATCAGTGACATATGGAGAACACATCTGCTGGGGGTTATTATAAAATAGGCTTTATAGAAACTTAATTTTTTTAATGATTTTACATCCATCCCTAGTTGTTCTCAAACTTTTAAGAAAAAGATAAGGAGTGCTTGAGATGTTGGACAATAATCGAGAAAGAACCAGGTCTTCAACAGAATCTGTATTTGATGCATCAAGCCGTAAAATATTTCTAATGACAGTCTTACTCTCCCAACAGCTCTAATAAAATAATTTAGGAAAAAATAAATCGACATTTAAACAGTTTAAACTCTGTAAACCTTAAGATGCACCATAACTAAAGAGACTATTGTGATTTATATTAAGGCATATTAATCCTCTTTAAAATATAACAGTAAAAATACATTTTAGAGAGGCTAATGAAAGAAGATAATACAGGGGAATTTTAGAGAATTAGCTAAATATACCTGATTTGTGTTCTGAAACAAATGAAATCAAAGTACCCAAGAGGTACTTCGCAGCTAATCACTGCAACTGATTTAAATGGAATATTCATAGAAACAATCTTAGCCTGTCTCTTGGAGATGCCTGAATCTGCAGAAGAGTATTTGCAGTTTCCATTTGCCTAAATTTTTAGCTATCCAAAATAACAGCTTCTCTGTCTCCCTGAATTGGAAGTGTAGTTCCATTCATTGAAAATTACATTGAGATAAACACTGCTCTGTGTATCCTGTCAGGTTGTATTCCCTTTGGTTTACACAGTTTTCACTCGGCTGTGTTCAGAAAAGATTGTAAGTGTATATTAAAAAAACATCCCTGGTATTCTCAGGCTCGACTCAACTCAATTCAATGATCTTAAAGGTCCTTTCCAACCTAAATGATTCTATGATTCTATGACTTAGCGGTTCTTCCAAAAAGTTCAAAGTACATAAGGAGAAGTCAAAACACACAGTTACTGAGATGCTGAGGGAATTAAAACTGTACACAGATAATAATATTGGCTACCATTATCAAAAGGGTGTTAATTTCTAATCATATATGTGGCACCTTTCTCCAGCTCAGTTGCTTCCTCAGCTCTTCTCTCACACTCCGTGGCAGTGAGTTGTGTCCTGCTGGGTGAGAGTGCCACTATGCACCGGGAGCACAACATGGAGCAGAGGTCTTTGGGGTGGTTGTAAGGGAGGGCAAGATCCAAGATCAATATATGACCCTTAAAGGTCCCTCGCAACACAAACTATTCTGTGAGTCTACGATTCTATGAGTCTATGGTGTCCTGGGCTGTGCAAATGACAGCTTTTTTAAGGTAATACCTTCTTTCTCTCATGCTGTGGAGACTGCACTCAGAGGTCTAAAAGACAAAATGTTTTGGTACAAGAAAAGAAACAAAATAACCACCATTTTTCTAGCTAGCCTTGAGCTGGGTTTTCATGAGTGATGGATCAGCGTGCTCTGGATTCTTCTAATGAAGCCCATTAATTCTGTTTCTTGAACTTTGCATAGTGCAGCATTCAGTGTCACGTTGCTGAAAGCTTCTCAGGATAGTATTTCCCTTGACTGCACATTATGTGTCAATCGTGTGCTTTTATATCTCTGAAATTCTTCCTTTGGTTAACAAGGCATGTCTACTATGGGCAAATATGCTTGTATTAATTAACTTACGCTTACCATTTAGACCTGAAACAGCGAAGATTTTGTATCAGGAAATAGGGACGGTATTATGAAAACATCTTCATTAATTAACCTTCAAGAAAAAAACTATGCAAAGAGATCTCAGCCTGAAAGCAGGTAACGTTAAATACAGCTTATTTCAGCATTTGGAGTGCTGGCCTGAAAGGCACTCAAACCACCACCACCTTCCTTCTTTGCACTGCTTGTAATTGCAGCTCTCAGACACCAAAACCAACATCTGCATTTTAGACCAGTGGATTAAGCAGAAACACTTCCACCCCTTTTCATTTCATTTTTACATTTCTGTAATTTACAATTCAGTAATTTCAGGTCACATTTCAGATTCAACTTCATGACATGGAATCAGGTAAGAAAAACATGCAGTCATTCCTTCCAAAATTCAGATTTGTTTGTTTTTCTCATTAAGGAGTTCATTGGGAGAGTCCTTTTCAGCTCAGTTAACATCAAAATATTACAGTCTAAATACAATTTACTAAGATGGAGCTCCCCAAGTGACCCCAGATCCAGGAATAAAAGGACACTAAATGTCAGTAAGAGCATGATCCATGTCCCGATACAAGTGCACCAGCCTTTCATGAATGCTTTCAGCTCTTACATAACATTAATGATTTCACACTGCATGAAAGTGCCTCTGCTAGTCATTTACATCATTCTCTAGATCAGATTATTTACTCAGAAATCGCTCTGTTTTCTCTTATCCTTTTACAAGCTGTCCCTGTTTATTAGAAGGATCACACTGAGTGCCTCTATACCCCTAAATAAAACAAGGCCAAGCTTGATTACTGATTGTCCACACAGCTTAATTGTTCTTTAAGCCCTTGGTTCTAGTACAGATTTCTTCAAACAGCTGTCTGCAAGAAGGCCCTGATCTGCAAGAGGCTGCTGTTTCACAGCACACACATAAACCCTGTCCCTGTTGCTTGGACCTGGTTTGAAACCAGGTCATCTTTTATTTTTCAGGGTATACACAGCTCTGGAAAACAGTGCAAGAATTCTAAGCACGGTGTGTGTGTAACAATCAAACCTGAGGTCATTCTTAAGGGCTGCTTTTTATGAATGCTGCTGTATCACAGAGCCTTGATGCATGCTACTACGAGTGGTTCACTTTTCTGTATGCTTATCGTTCTTTGTTAAAAGTTGATCTACATATTCATCTTCTTCCTATAATGGGCAGGACATGACAGTCTGACACTTCTCCTTTTCTCATACAGTGAAGATTACATTCTGGGAAATGGCTATTCTGTTCCAGTCCAGCATAATTCCTTGATGACCCTCTGGACTGGAGGGTTGCAAAGCTATCTTCTATTTAAAAAAAAAATAAAAATAAACCAAACCAAACCAAAACAATTCTGTAGGAGATCAAGGCACCCAGAGAGAAAAAGAAAAACCCACCTCTAAACCGCTTTTCTGGTGAAACTGCCTACCTACTTATAACAAAGAAAAGAACAGGAGACATGGATAAGTTTGGGACATCAAGGAGGAGATAGCAAGGAATTTGTGAAGGAAATCCTGCCTCATAAACTCATGAAAGAGTCAGAAAAAAACCCAGTAGATCCCAGTAGGTTTTCAATTGCCTCCTGGCCACCTTTGGGCATCAACAGTTCCAATGGATAAGGAACGTCTCCACGTGGACTGGGGAAAAAAAAAAACAACCCACACCACCTCACACCAAACAGGTCAAAAATATAGAAGTAAAAGGAGAGTTTTCACAGTAAACTGTGGAGGTCATTCTGACAGGGGGTGGCAGTGATTCCTGGTACAGATGGGTAAGTTATGGAAGAGACATCCATTGAGAGCAACTGAATACAGGGTCATCACTTCCGAGCTCAGTCTCTGGGCTATAAGTTGGTGAATGCTAGGAGACCAACTTAGGGAAGGAGCACGATTTCCTTGAAATACTTTTTCTACTCTTACTTTTCTGCTTCTGGTGATTGCTGGGGATCATTTGGCAACAGTCACTACCCCTATTCTTGTAGTCTTATGTTCAGCTGGCAAAGGTGAAAAGGAAATCTATGCAGGTAGAAATAGTAACTCTACCAAAACTACAATCAAACAAGAGAGAATAATGTGTTGATTTAAGTATCAGGGAATACTGGGATCATCAATATTATGAAATTACATGCTTAAGATAGGGAGTGTGAAAATATTCTGTCGTGATCATCCACGGAAATCCCTGGGACCCTTTCTATGAGACCTCAGTTGTTTTTGCATATGTCTATTTCCCAATCTGTGGAAACCTATCTCTGTTATACATACAGACAGCAAAGAAATAATGTTTGTTTTGCAATTACAAACATGTCATTTTAGTAGAGCTTCCTTCCCAGGCCCCAGCTTTCAAAGATTTTATATTTCAAAGATTTCAAATGTGATACCACTCTTTTTTAAGCTTGCCTTCATAGTTTGCTGTCTAATTTAGTGAAACTCACAGGAAAAGTTCAATTTCTAAATAGTACTTTACATTTAAAGAAGGTGCTAGTAAAGGAACCTCTGAACTACCTCTCAACCACAGGGTTTTTTTTACCTTACTGCATTATTCATGACTGTCAGCTGTTTTAGAATTCACTGCTGTCAGTTACTGCATGTGCTTTTTTGGATTATTCTGTACATCTGGGTGAATTGACAGGCAGAAGTATTTAGCATCTCTTCCTACACCGAGTACCAATTAATGCAACTAGTTATCTGATCAGAGCTCCTGGGAAAAAGCTATACTGGATCAAAAGCTACTTTTTAAAATTACTCCTTTTGACTTATTTTGCATATGATGGTAAAAACCTCTTACCTGCTGAATTTTCCTAGAAGAAAAATATTCCTTTACCCAGAAAAGACTGTACCTCAGCTCATGGCAACAATAAAATCATCTGCATGTGGCCATAGAAAAATAGGATTATATTAAAAAAGCAAACATAAGTGATGACCTTGTAAAGGAGCTGAGCAGGTCGCTGTTCCCAAGGACTCCAGCCTCCTCTGAAATAAAGAAAGGTGACACTTCCACTTGGTTCAGTTTGCCATTGCCACAGAGGTCTCTCTCTACTATAGTGATTCATGCAGTTATTTCTCTCAGTATCTTCTCAGTGGTAATTCTGACAGGAAAGGAATTGCCCACAGGTATCAGCATTTAAATCAGTTTTATATTAATACAGTTTCCATTATTAGAAAGAAATAATTTATTTATTTTCATTTAGGTTGATCTCCTTCTGACAAGTGATAAACCCAGATCCAAAGAGAAGGATAAGTCACAGCAATAATTTGTATACTGCAGAAGTCTTTACGATGTCCACACAGGGTTAATTTATACATGTTAATAAGCATTCAAATTTGTCCCCATAATTTATCAGCCACGGGAGTGGCTACATTCATTAGGTATGCTCATTGGTGCATAACAACCACTTAATGTAACACAAAATACTCCCAGGAAACTTAGATGACCACAAAAGCATCATTGACTTTAGTCCCAGACAATTTCAGGATCACTGACTTGCCTTCCAGCTGTTCCCAACCCTCTATGAATTACAAATCACCCTGAGAAAAGAAGAGTAAATAATATTTACTGCAGCATACATTAGTAATTAGCACGCACATTGAGAAAGATTGGGGAAAGTTGCAAGAAGGGAACAAATTGTCCAGTGTCACTCATAGACCCAAATGAGTTGAGTGTTTTCACCTTTTGGTGTGTGGCTCCAAAACTCCTGCTTCCAGTAGTTACACCAGAGCGGCAGCAACCCCGTATATCAACCCCAGCAGAGCTGACAACCACTGAAGAAGAAATCAATGTCACCAGATCTGCAAATATTACAGGTGACCCCTGTTTTATTTGCCTGTGAGCACACTTCTGAGAGAAAGAAGGTCAAACGCTCTAGACAGCTCTCCATGGACACATAGGCCGGGCTGCTAGAAAGCCACTGTCTCTTTGGAATGTATTCTGATCCAAGAGTAAGGAGGAGAGCAATCTCTCCTGCTCCCTACCCAGCTTGCTCAGCTCAGAGGCTGCTAAAGCCTCTCTGAGGGTAGCACACCTGATATTAACAATTCGGAGCATTTTCCTGAAACTGAGTATTTACTCGTAAGAGGGAGAAAATCTAAACGCCTACATGAAATAGAACCACCAGGCTCACTTTTGAAATAATATTTTAAATGATACCCTGTGATGAATAACTCCAGTGTAAGCAGTGTGTTATTTTGATGGTGAACAACAAGAGCCATTTTCAAGAGCTTACTGCTGCTGGGAGGAAAAAAAAAAAGGTAAAACTAAATTTTACAGTAGCAGAACGAGTTATAATTCACTTTCAGTCTGTAAATATAGATATCTACTGCTGATTCTCAATCAAAATAGCAACCAAAAAGGCAAATAGCATACCAATTAGCACTTTCAGAATTAGGAACAAAATTATAAGGCAGTAGTAGGATATATATTCAAATGCAGAAAGCTGAAATAACACAATATTAAGGATCCTGTAGTGAATATAAAGTAGTCCTCATACAAATACAGAGCAAATTAACATGGTTCTCACTTCAGTGCCATCCTGTAGGTGTACAGAGCAGCCATGGAATGACTGGTTTAATTTTTCTGGCAACAGGTTTTACAGCATGATTTTTGAAATTCTTGGACCTTATTGCTATAACTCAGAATACCTAAGACAAAAAGAACAAAGAGAAATCAGCGTGTTGTTTTCTATGTACTGCACTGGCTGAGCTTACCAGGCCCCTCCTGTGGGGCAATCTCCACTCCCACGAGCAGTGAGCAAGTGCAGCCTGTTTTCTTGGGGATCTGGGAAGGGTAGCTGTTTTACTTTGGTGTCTAAACTTAAGATCAGATTTTAGTTTTCCCTGAGAGGATTGCCTATTTCCTACTGAAATGAAAAACAAAACAAAACAAAATAAACCCCAGAACAGAAACACTGGGGGGTTTGGCAGATTAGGATACTTGCAAGCTCTTTCTCCTCTCCTAAGCCACTGATTTTCACCAGCTCTGGCTCTCATCCCTTTAGGCAGCTACAGACAAAAATTGCCCAGCAAGTTCAATGGTGGAAGGGAGAAGAAAAGCCAACAACCCCAGCACACAAAGGTTGGCCATTGAATCAAAGCCAGCCCTCTCCCAAGCATTTCCCTCACTACCAGTCCACAGTACCAGAACCAAAGCTGTCAGTGCCAGGCTTGCCTGCTCCTAAGAACTGCCCACATAGGAGAAAGCAGGCTCTGTCAGTCTTCACACTGACAAGGCAGAGGAGCATCTAGTCACTTAACGACACATGCTGAGCAGTGGAAATCATCCCTAAGTTAGCCAGCTAGGCTTACAGTGTAACACACAAAATCAGTAAAAAAAGGTAATTATTTACAAAGGCCTGTCTAGCTAGAGAACTTTCCTCTAGTTTTGCAGCTGCAGTTGCTGAGCATGTTAGACACTTCAAGAGATTTGATTTATTTCATACCCAAATGTTATAAATAAGTGGAGATCATCTGCTTGTGAATGCCCACTTTTAACATTTGCAAACTTACTTACAATCATGTTCAAAACCAGTATGACAAAAGACTATATGACACTATAGAGACATTAATTTTCTATTTATCTGGGGCAGGAAATTTCTAGGGAAAAATTCTCTTTTTAGTACAGTATTATCAGCAAATACAATACTTAAATGGCCTTTGCAGATTTGTGCATCAGTCTAACATTCTATACTTAATATTTCACTTCACTGTGATTTTATTTGAGTATTGAAATTGAGCTTAAACAGTACATGAGCTAACTAAAAAATTGCATTGAAAGAAATCATATAACTCAACACTTATTTCGGGAATCCAAAACGGTTATGCACTTCTCTCCAATCAGATTGAATGATTCTGAGTTTTAAGGCAATAGAAAGAGCATTTGGGATTCCTACTTACTCTGAATTGAGTCCATCATTTCTAACTGCCTTGCCAGATCACACTGTTACCCACCAATCCAATGATTACTTGTATTTTCAGGTGCCTCAAGTCACTTCAAAAACCCTGTAGAAAGCCCTGCTGCTACAGGAAATATCATTTTAAGCCTCATTGTCTCCACATGTGCCTATTAATTTCTTTTTTACTTGATGGTTCCAGTGGTTTTTGTCATTGATACAACTGTCTAACTGCTTGGAGAATCTTGGTGAACTCCTGGGCCCAGTGGTTGTCGAATGCCAGTAAGTTCTGGAAGTAAACTTACTCTTCCAGTGATAAATGTAAGAGTACCTCTGTTTGGGGGTTTTGTATTTCAGGTGCATCAAATATCTCCTTAAACACACCACCTGATTGTCTTCCTCTGTACCCTGATTTCACGTATCCTTCATATACTTCTTCAGCTCCTCTGTGAAACAAGGTGTCTCTGTCTATTCAGCTTGTATTCCTATGGAATTCCAAACTGCACAGAACATCTGAATCATAGCACTATCATATTAAATATTATTGCTTCTAAAAATTCAGCTCTAGAGATACGGAACATTTTATGCCAGTGCATATATGTGCACAGATATACTTATGCACTCCCACCCATGCACCCACACATTGTACCTTAAGAAACCTTATACATGTGTAATAAAATACGTTGCACATACAATATAGTATTAATTTTATTATTACTTCTATTTTCACCTAGTCATCCAGTCACACTTTGACTATCACTGCCGATAAAAAGTACTTTTGTGATTTTTTTCAAGGCTCTTTCCATCCCTAAGTGTTGGGGTTAAAAAAAAAAGCACACACATTTTTAAGCTAGCAATATTACCCATGATACTGTTTTGTTTTGACTTATGTCATCTATCATCCCACTGCCAGTTTACCTAGTTTTGTTACGTCCCTTTGTTAGGTGCTTTTTACACTCTATTGCACTTCAAGTGAGCTTTTCCACCATTTGAAATGTATTTGACAGCATTCATAGTGCAGCTCTGCAGTCATCTCTTGTCTGGCCTTTTGCCAGCATAGTACCTGGGTATTCATTTATAGTCCTTGCTTTTCTACGGCTTGCTGTTCCCTAATCATAATTCCCTCACCTCATGATTACTCAATTTCCTTAACAGGCTCCATTTCAGGAATTTTGGGAAAAGTAGTTTCTAAAAGTCCAAATAAATTTTTTCAGGTTATTTTGCTTTAGACATCGCTATGCTAGCATGTACAATAGTCCACTTTCTTTTACAGCATCAATGTTGATTTGTATTATATCTATTCATGTTCCTATTGATTTCTAATAACTTTCTTTAATTATTGTTTCCTCCTGTTACTCAATAATGACAGTAGACAAACTTTTTTATAATTTTCCACAGTAACTACAGAGCCTCTGTTAGAGATAAGCCTGAAATTTGCTACCCTAAGATCTGCTGCAAAAATAACGCTGTGTATTTTGTTAACAATACAACCATTTTGTTCTTCTGTTTCCACAGAATACTTGGTGCAGCAGAAGCCAAGTTTCCTTTTAAATTCGCTACTGCTTAATTATAGCAGCTTGTTCCAACAACTCTGACACCTTTCTCTCACGAGGTTTCAGCTTTATTAGCTGGAAAACATCTATTACCAATGTTTTCTGTAGTCAAAATGTACACAAGAAAATTATTTCATTTGAGGACTTCATCTATCTCCTTTACAACTTTAAAGGGACATAGGCATGTCTGGAAGAGAGGGAAGGGAGAAGTCTAGGTTCAAATCCCTGATCTGTGCCCTTGATTCAAGGACTAGATGGTCAAAAAGTACAGAAATTGAAATGTCTTTGGATTTTGACTATACCAAGCAATAAAATTACTGTATTTTAATTATCCTTATTGAAGAACACCATAGGCAAACCCTTATTAATTTTCTCAATTTCTATATAGTGTACATATTTCTACATACTGACCCAAAGATAGAATCTGATCAAATTTTATCAAATTTTCTACTAATAATGTGTAACAGATAAACCAGAGGTTTTCAGGACAACAACTATGAATTTAAGAGCCTAAATTTCATCAGAATTTCCACCGAAACCTCTTTATCTGCAATTGTCCTGCATCTCACTGGAAGCTGGAGTACCTGACGAAGCAAACAAAGCCACAAGGAAGAACTGGTGCCACCACTGCTTCTGAGTGACCAATTTTTGTTCTTGGACACTTCCACAAAAGGAGAACAACACCTGCTTGTTCTTTTGAGAACAAGCTGTCCTGGCTTCTCTGGAAGATTACTCCAGGAGGGGGTTCACAGGTGTGAAGGCATCTCTAGTCAGCCTAAAATAACACTGCCTGGAGGGAAGCAGATATAAAGCTCTGTATGTCTCTATTGCTGCCTAGACAGCTCTTGTTTTCGCCTTTACAGGTTCTGTTCTATGATGCTAACTTTCTTTACACGTTGTAGAAAGAGCAGACACACCTCCTTAAAGAAACTTACTGGGCGGAAGAACACCTTGTTAATCCTCCTTATGAGTGTATACTGAACTATTTGATACTGTTTAAGCATATATACTACATCCAACTATGTATCTTTAGCTCTCTCCCCTTGCTTCTGCAAAGTCTTGGCAGGATCCCACACTAAATCTGCCAATGATTTTCTTAAGGCCACAGCACCTTTGCTAACTTGAAATTTGATTTTCTATTTTTTCCCCCTCTTCCTTCACCAGCAGTAGCACTGTTGCTAACTTGGGAGAGCATGTGCATAATAAAGCAGTTTCATAAACTTCCAGTGCAGCTGCTAACTAGAGCTACTTCATGTCTGCAGGTGAGTGGTTGCAGCTGATGAAGGATATAAGCATAAGAAGGGAGAGTCAGCCCAAAGCATTTCCCCAAAGGATTTCCCCAATCAGAGGAGGTGAAGAAGCTAATGGTCTGGATGGAGAAGGTCAAGCAGGAGCTTCTCTAGAGCCAGTGGAGCAAGGAAGGAAACCCTTTTGCCCAGAATGGCACCACTTGTTAAAAGATCAAAAATAGCAAGAATCTTGAAATCTCTTACTTAGTCAGCCCTTCTTCCTGTGGTCCTGAGGGAAGCAAGACTCAGAAAAAGACTAGGAAACATAAGGCTCAATCCTGCCTTTCTGTTGAACTCTTAGCTCCTGTTGACAGCTATCTTGGTCTTCGGGGAATGACAGTTTGGTCGGTTGTTCTTCTGTGCCCTCTATCTTCGAAATTTAAAAAAAAAAATGAGCAAAAACTCATTAATAAAGTCAATTAATCAAAGAAAGGCAGAGGAATAACTCCATTAAACTGTAGAAGACTTAGGACGGGCATGTTTGCATGAATATTCACAGCAAAATCTTCTGCTACCTCAGCCTGACAACCCCTATTTATTAAAAAATAAGTTACAAACCACTAGATAAACTAATCAAAGGACTTGCTCTACGGCTTTGTCATATATAGTTCATGAAGTTGGACATTTAGTCTATTCCCTTGAGTCATTTCATACTGAAATGGAGTTCTTGCCTAGCATTTCATTAGATTCATAAGCAGTATAGGCTGAAATAAACTAATA
The DNA here is from genome assembly GCF_025592945.1 of Manacus candei. Lineage (NCBI taxonomy): Eukaryota > Metazoa > Chordata > Aves > Passeriformes > Pipridae > Manacus > Manacus candei. Next base: position 8,914,892 of record NW_026138089.1, read on the forward strand.
AAGGCAGAAAAGTATTGAATTTTTTGCAGGCAACATTCCAATCGGAATGTTTTTCATTTCTGTTGAGAATTCAAATGTTACTTGTGTTTTACCAATGTGAAATGTGAATCTACACACACTTCTCTCCATTTCATGGAGCAGTGACTACAAAGTTGCCTAGATACATAAGATGACATAAGGTAATAGAAGGGAAGTGTCATAGTCACTCTTAATTTCAGAGAGCAACCACAGCAGCAGGAATTGCAGTTACCAGCAAATAACATAGTGGCCTGAAGGTGAACATATGGTATTTGTCATACTGCTCAGCTGTGAAATTTGCCAATATGGCCATAGGAAAAAAAAAAAAAAAAAACAGAAAGAAAAGAAAACAAAAGACACCATTTCAGCAGAGTGTATTACTGGTTTGATGTAAGTAAACTCTCTTATCAAAGACTGGAAGTTAAAATAAAATAAGAGTGTAGAAAATTCTGAAACATTTAAAATGAAAATATTATCTCCCTGTACTGCAGATAACCATGTGATCTCTCATGGTAAGAAATTGAAATAATTGAAATTCAGAATGTTTAATTATACATCAGTGCAGCAAATAAGAATCTTCATCTCATTGTGCTCATATGAAGGATGGTGTGGGCGAACATATGGATCTTAAAGATGATTAAATTAGTGACCAATTTACTGCAAAAAGAGAAGAAAACAGATGTATAAATAAAAGTTAGAAAAGAAAAATGTCTCTTTTTTTACAGATAGCATATGACTAAAAATAAAGTATGCACAAAATTCAATATTTTAGAAAAACATAATAAAGATCATATTTAATATATGCTCCCTTATATCATAGTAAAACTTTTAACTGATTGGATAAGGATGGTGGATCTTGGCTCCTCTGCTAATGAAGTCTACGGCTAACAGATGGGTGGTTGTGCTTAGAAGTATCTCTTTTCACTTACTGTGAGACTTTCGGTGGGCCAGGTACTGGTTTTGATCATGGGAGGATGATAACAAAGATATAATGATTGGGCAATGTGTCACAACGCCAAGCCTGACAGAGTTCAAAAAGCAGGCACATGATGTAATTCTTGGGATTGTCCTGTGCAGGGCCAGGATTTGGACTCGATCCTTGTGGGTCCCTTCCAACTCAGGAGATTCTATGATTCTATGATACTAAGGCATCTTGCTTCCAAGGAAAGAATTTGCCTTTTCAGAACACTTAGGAGCTGCTGTGGCAGAGACATTGAAGAAGATGTGCCAAAAATTAAGGTCCAAAAATCTTATGTAGGTGAGTAAACAAAGGATGAAGTTTCCCCAAGCACTCAGTTGGCAATAATTTCCCTTTAAGAGACAGATGATGAGAGCTCAGCACACTCAGAAAGAGGTTACTTACTTAAGCATGTATGTTGGAAAGTTTACCTCAGGTGCATGGGATTGCAAGAATTAAACTGTCTTGTTTCATTACGTCACAGTCCAAGTGAAAATAAAGCTGACTGAAATGATGGTTAGCTGATTAATCTATATAATTGGCTGCCACAAGAACTTATTGAAGCTAAAGGCTGAGTGTAATGTGCTGTATGTGCGAAGTTGTCTTGGTTTAAAAACACTTGATTATCATAGGATGATGATGGAATTCAGGCTGGGAGGTATCTCAGGAGGTCTCCAGTCCACCTCCTGGCCCAAAGCGGGGCCAGTACTAGGGGCAGACCAAGCTGCTCATGGCTTGAACCAGTTAGGGGTTGAAACACTCTGAGGATGGAGATGGCACAGTCACTTTGGGTGACCCACTCCACTGCCTCTCTCATTTAAACTTGTACCTGTTGCCTCTTGCCTTCCCACCCCACACTGCTGTGAGAAGCCTGACTCCATCTCCTTGTAGGTACAAGGAGATGTCTGTCAGATGTCCCCAAAGCCATCCTCAATTCTTGAAGTGTGGCCTGTGGTTGTGAAAGCCAAATCTGTTGCTGACAACAGCTATGCAGCCAGCTAAAGCCCTTTCTCCTCAGCAGCAGGATCCAAGAGAAAAGCACCAGGATCTCTTCTGGCTGTGGCAGAGGTGCCTGTGTGGAGCAGTGGTCTGAGGGTCTGCCCAGGCTCCCACCAGCAAGCCAGCCTGGGAGACAAGGGCTTGTGTTACTGCGGGAAGGGGGTCTCCCTCACTGCTTCCTCCTGGTGCTGCAGTGAATCTGGGATGCCTCCCCAGGCACAGCTTTCCACCACGGAGCACACACATTCCTTGCAGGCCTGTGGATGGAGGGACAGTCCCCTGCCATTGACAGGAGTTGGAAACCTCCAGCCTTCCCTGCCACGGAATCCCCTGTGTACCCCACAGACTCCATCTGGGCCCTCCCCTCTGCCCAGGGCTTGGGAGGTGCCCTCAATAGGTCCTTATGAGATCTTATGCGAAGCCTCCAGTTCAGCATTGAAAGAACATATTTTAAACAAACAGACCTCATTCTGCATGGCATAACTTTATATGATCTTATATTCTGGAAATGGGAAAATTTACATGGTTAGATAATCTCTCTCCCTTCTCCAACTTGGGCTGGATCCTGAAAGTAGAGTCACTAAGGTTTGGTCGAAAAACTGTCTGAAACAGCCCAAGATATCCAGCTTTTAAATCATGATCCTATGTTGGTCTTTGGGCAAGGGGGATAACATCTGAACTCTACATTGGATAAAGTTCCCAGCCAATGCTGATTGGTGGCATTGCAGTAAGAGTCACCATTCCTGAAGATATTTAAAAGACTTGCAGATGTGATACTTAGAGACACGGTTCATTGGTGAACTTGGCAGTACCGGATTAATGGTTGAACTCAATGACCTTAGAGGTCTTCTCCAACCTAAATGTTCCTATGATTCTATTCCTTCAGCTCCTCCTGGGATCAGATCTCCTGTTCTCCTCCTCCCATGGTCCCTACTCAGGGGCAGGCACAGCCCTCTCTACCCCTGGAGATATGTAAGAGGCAATGGGCAGCCAGGTTGTGGCCAGAGGTATCCCCTCTCCCCCAGCACAGCCCTCGTCCCTGGTAGCCTTGCATCATGACTTTCTTAGCCAGCACTACCCCCACAGATAAGTTTTAAACTGGTTCAACTAAATCCTGCTAATTTTAGATATGAACTCCAGTAAACTGGTTTAAATTCAGCTTGCAGTGACTCAGCTGGCATTCATAAACAGTAGCGTAACAGAAAACTAATTTTAAATCCATCATCCTGTGTACAGTTTCATCAGTTTAAGCAGAGTGGCAGGCAGGCAGAGTTAAGCTAAGCTGATGCTGCTTGGCTGCAGCAGAGACTAGGTCTGGAAAAGCTGACATACTGATACAAGTAAGACCATCAGTTGTAATTATAAAATACTTCATCTCCTGCTGCAGGGTATAAATTAATAACCCGCTGCCATACCAAAAAAGCCTTTCTTCAGATGTTCTTGATGGAGCTAACGAATGCTTCCCTCCAAAACATCTGCTGCTGGCCAGGCTTGGGACCTGCTGTCGTCTTGGGAAGGCCTTTGAGCTGGACAGAATGCTACCCACTTCCATAAAATAATTACAAATCTCAAGAAAAACACGGTGACGTTATCATTAAATTGGGACCAAATCCAAGGCAATAGAGAGCACGGAACAAGCGGTCCCCTTCCACCGGATCAGATGCCTTTCTTGGCATTAATTGGGAGTGCGTCAGCAGGGGAGGTAACTCTGTTAGCTAAATGAATAACATTATTGAAGTTTCTCAGGTTGTCTGTGCCAAATCTGTGTTTAATCGGCCTGACTTGGAAAGGCTATAAAGGATCATTTTATTAATCTCTAAGGTCAGGATTTTAGCAAGGATTTTGAATTATTAAAGAAACTGGCTGATAATTGGGGCAGGAGGTAGAGTCACACTCACCTTTGAAATTACAGCATCAGCAAAACTTTCTTGAGACCTATTACTGGATTCAAAGGGCTGAGACATGCATTTAGACAGGAGAACTGCATTTTCTGTTGAATGATTTAAAATATAGCAGTAAAATACATCTGGATGCAGCATGTTTTAGTATTTGCTGAACTAAATTGTCCATGCTACTTTCATTGCTTAAGAGACATGGGTACAGCACTGTAACCAGACATTTAACGTTTCCAGATTTCCATTAAATGGAAATTGTTAAACATGAAGCCATACCAACCTGAACAGTTGTACTGAGCTATAAAACATGACTTTGAAAGTTTGGCCTGAGAACACCTCAGGGATGTAGGCAGAGAAGAGAGTGGATGAGCTCTCCTGTTGAGACTACCTCTTGGCAGAGTGAGCGACCTCCTTTCTGCATTGCCACGAGCTTCCTTCTCCTCATGAGGATGAGCTGTCTATCCTGTATTTGGTTCTCCTGAACAGGAGGCAAGCTTCAAGATTTCTTGACCTTTTTTCTCTAGCTGCAAGCCTCATTTCTTAGTGTCCCTTTTGTAGGCTGCATGACAAACAAGCAATTTACTCTAGGCAATCTCCATCCTGAACAGCATAAACACTACAGCTTTTTGTTCTCTTTCCATTTCTCTAAGGAGCAGAACTTGACTCCTCCATCCAACTCCAAACGGATGGGAAGATGTGGATCATACAACACAGATGCAACAGAGCGATAAAAGGAGTAACATCTAAAGATCTGATCTAGCCCTCAGGCTAGTTTGGGTAAAATTCTTATGGGTTAAAGCAGATTTTAGTGCCACGTTATTGTTGTGACCTCACTTCTACTGCATGTAATTATAGGTTGATCTAGCTCAGCTTGTTAATGGTGAAAGAAATTCACTGAGGCTCTGCTCACAGCAACAATGCAGCTATACCTGACTGAAATTCTTGCAGCATAATAACCCAGGCATTCAACTAAAACATTGTTAATGTCAATCACCTATTGTCTCTAAAATCCAGGATCATTTGAAGACATCAAAGTGATAGTGCCTGAAGTGCTGTAAGATTTCTTTCCTTCCCTTGTCTCCACACTCCCGTAGCTGAAATTACAATTCACCCATATGGAAGGGAAAAATATATATATATATTTTTTGTAGTGCTTGCTGACCTGATACCAGTGTTCTCTTATTGGATGTGAAAGTATGTATCCAGTCTTCATTTTCTTTTAATAGAAGTGAAATATTTCCTATGTACTTTCTTCTACTCAAGAATTATATTATACAGAAGGGGGAAATATACGGAATATATATCCCCTAATAAACTCTTTTTTCATTTTTCCATTGCCTCTACTTTCTCAGTATCAGCCTTTGAAAAACACTTCAATAGTTCTTCAAATGAGAATGGTGGGTTTTTTTCCCATCACTTGAGCTCTTTCCTGTGTATAAATTGAGATATTTGGAAAGGCAATATGCTTTCAGATTATTAGAAAATAGTTACATTATTGTTTTTGAAAAGGCCAGCAGCCACAAGATATTATTAAATGAATTTCTGAATATACTTAATATTCAATTACAAGGCAGAAGAGATGGTTCAAAACAAGTCAAAGGATGGGCAGACTCCTCTGGGAAATGCCATCTCCAAATTGAAGATTTTTAGCTATGAGGGCAATAACTCATTGGAATATGATCCCAAAGGACATAATTCTATAATGATTCTATAACCAGTGTTTTATTGTCTGGAGACTCTAAATCTAAATTGGAAACAAAACCCTAGCCACTCATTTTGGTAAGGATAGAGTTTGACTCTGAATATTTTCTGAACAGAGTATTGAATGAAAGTGCTTGAACTCATCATGGTTTTCATGAAAAGACTGAGGAATGTTTTAAGGGTTGTTTTGTGTAGGTTGGAGTTGGTGTTCCGAATGGATGGAGTAGAGGTTTTAAAGACGCTAAAGGATTCCATAAGTATTAAATTTAATCTTCTAAAATACGTGTATTTTTGATCTGGGAAGCTCAGAGTGCTTTACAGCTATTGATGAACTAAGTTTTAGCAGTCCTGTGAGATGAGTAACCGTGTGCTTGCTACAGATGCAAAACCTGAGGCACAAGGCATTGAAGTAACTTTCCAAGAGATACAGAAAGGAATAAAAATATTGTCCTGTGATCTCTGTACCACTTCAAGCCTGACCAGACACCTGACTCTCAGAAGTGATACCTACCTTTCAGGCCACTGGTGAGATATAACCCAGTGAGCTACACACAAAGAAAATGAAATTATGGCAGGATGTAAGGAAAAGGATGCTGTGCTTTGCCAAAGGTGCAGTCTTCTGCTCACTGTTCTTCAGGTTACCAAACCATTATTAGGCCAGATGGCGGAAAAATTGATAAAATCACATTACAAGAAATAGGTACTTTAAAAAGTAGAGGCTAAGTGAGAAGAGGCTGGAAAGGACAATATTTGACAATAGTCTTTGAACAAGATTTCCCACTTCTAGCAAGGTAATAATACGGTAATGTAATTATGTGAGAAAGACTGACATGGTGTCATTTTGCATCCCACAGAGATGAGAGAAAAAGAAATATAGAAGGCAATTTGACAAGAAATCAGTAGAAATTATTTTGTTGATTTGTCTCTGATGATTTCTGGTCACTAATATTTTAAAAGAGAAAGAACAAAAAGACATGCTTAGCTTTATACAGGTATAATTGGTCATAATTTCTTTTGATTTTTGTCCATCAGCACCTAAAATTCCAGTGAAAATTAATTCCCCAGCAACACACTTGACCTGAAGTTCAATGACCATAAACAGAGTTTGCTCGGCAGTTGACCTATATAATCTCCTTGGTAAGAAATTACAGGTTGTAATAATATCCTGAGCTGTTCGTTTTTATGATGTCCCTGACCATGGCTCTGAAAGGTTTTAAAATTTCATTTACAACTCAGGAATGAGTCACTGCAGTCCTTCATTATATATGGAGAAAAAATGTCTAATGACTTCCACTGGGATGATACTACGTTCCAGTAGAAGGACTGTAAAATCTATTTCTGCTTATGGCACTTCTGTTTTTTAACTCCTTCCTCTTACTTTCTTGTCTTGAAGAACACAAAAAATTCCTAAGAGGCACTTAAGCATTTTTTGTATCCATAGCAGCCAAAGGAAACCCATTTTAAACTCTTCCCTAAAACACTTTATGGGAAAAAATATTTCAGGCTGTAGAGGAAAAAAGCCACCTACAATACCTTTCAAAAGAAATGCACTTTATCTATGAAAACAAAAGAGCATCAAACAAACATTTCTGCCGAACTCATGTGATAAACACCCACAAATCTTAAGCTAGTTATTTGCAGGTATACATGGGTATGGCAATATTAAACTGATCACCACGTATGTTTACACATTCAGCATTATTAGAGAAGACTCACTGAAGTTAGCTACTGCTTATATAGCAATATTTACTTTAACCTGTTATTTTAAAAGTGATGTAACTTATGCTAGATATATGCTAGTTAAATATATCAAAAGATACCCATGGTAACTGTCAGTAACTGTTAACTGAGTTATCTATATATGATTCAGAATCCTGGTACTTTTACTTACATGGTTCCATAAATGTCAAAATGTATTTTCAAAGGTTCCACCTTTTTTTTTTAGTTACTTTACCTGCAAACTTGGGTAACACGAATGAATGGCTGCTTTGAAAAAAGAAACAAAAAAGGAAGAAAAGGAATAAGGTAAATATTTCTCATTCAGGTTAACTGCATTCATTTCAGCACATATTCAGTTATTATTTGGTATGTATTTAGTCATGCAATAAATCTGGCTTCACCTCTCAGATTTCCTCCATCACTATTTCTGTGCCACGGTTCTCTGTCCTGGTCTCAGGTATGTAAATGGTAAGCACTTCAGGGAGTGAAGTTTTTATCACTAATGAAGTGATTGCTGACCTGTAAGGTATAAAGGCTCGTTGGTAAAGAAACTAAAAATCTGACATAACACTCTTGTAAATTTGCCAATCACTGCAGTGAAGGAGGTTGGTCACTCAAAGAAACTTGGACATGAAAAAGAACTATTAAAACTTGTCCATGTACATATTTCAGGTTAAATTTTATGCAGGTATTTCCAGTTACTCTCCATGTGGTAGGAATGAAGGAAGTTCCAATTAATTTTTAGGTGAGGAAGAACAATGCATTATTTGGAAAGCAGTTTTTATTAATGAATAATTGCATAGGTGGCTATGTGCACAAAAGATTAAGAAAAAAAGACAGGAGACAATTCTGTTATTTCAAATTTTGGCATTGGAAGAAAAGTACTGTATTTGAAAGAATGGATGAACAGATTGCTCACAAACTGGGAGCATGCTTCCAGGGACTGGATTCACACATGCACTTAAAACAACAGGGAATAAGGCCATTATCTCTACATGTAGCTTTTTGTCCTTTGTGTAGGGCAGAGCAATGAAGACTCAGGCCAAGTGCATGTAACCTATTACTAATTCCCAAGGAAAAAAGACTGATGTTCAGGCAATCACAATCAGAGGGAACAGTCTGAGCTACTTAATAATAGTGGTTGCAGAATACATGTATGTTTCCTACATTTAGCAAGGGGAGGAATACATTAAATCAATTCAAAAAGTAATTAGACAGTATTTTGTATGAATAATTCAAGCAAATTGCCTAAGCCTTGTTATGTGTTAAAATAGCCTTAAGTTTCTGGACATCTAGAAGTAGGCAGGCAATGCAGGAAAGCTAATCAGAGAGATAAAACCTTGCTTGAACTGTATGCTTCCTTGGTGACACTTCTAGAAAGAAGGGAGAAGGATGAAGTATGAGCATGCTGGTGCAGGTGGAAATGGAATAATAAATGTGCCTAAGAGCCGTGATGGGATAATGGGATTATTGTTACTCACTGTGTGTCCTCCATGCTGCTGTCGTTCCTTCTAAAGCAAGGGGAAATCTATTAAACAATTGTGTTCATTTCACTGGGAGGATGTGTCTTATACTGAACCTCTGACAACTATCTCAGAAGACCCCTTGATTTATTCTGGGACAAACTAAGGAACTTCACTTGGCTTCTATCCAGATTAGCTTCTGCTTATCCTTCAGTATTTGTTATTAGTGAGTGCATCAAGCTCCATCTGTGTCAAATAAGAAACTTCAACTACCTACTACCTCAATGGCTACATTTATGTGTACAGTGGTACAGACAAGAGTGAGGACAGAGCAATTTCAGCTGAAGGATTTGGTTATTTAACAATCTATAGAACAGGCAAATTACTAAAATGCTGTAACATCTTGTCCTTTGAGGGAGCCTTTCTGCCACAGGCAACCCTCAAAACTGCACATTTCTTTCTCTTCTACATGATCTCACTAACATTTGATCCCTTTCTTCTCCCCCCCCCCAAAACAAAGAAAAACAAACAAACTAGGAAAAAACCTTTAAGCCTTGAAAAGGATGCAAAACTAAGGTTGCTGACGGTTGCTGTGCATATTACTGCTAATGGCGTATGGACGGTTCAAAGAGAGAACTGCTGACCCTAAAACAGACTACTTTCAATTATATCATACCTTGATCTTTACCTGTGATACAGAAAAAAGCTGCAATCTAATTCAGGTAGGTTTCTTTATTTTCTTCTGTATCAGTCCAGCAAATTAATCATCTACTCTCACTTCTTAGTCCAGGAGTCTAACCCCAATACTCTGAGCTGGCAGTCTGGTGGTACTAAAAGTAACACATGGCCACAACATGTACTGAGTTGTTTATATTGAATGGTATGGACTGATCTACTAAGGCTTCAAATTCTCCCTCTTGGGCTTCTCTCCTACCATGGCCTTCTGTACACTCTTACCACGACTAGTTGCTATGATTTTTATTTTTTAAAAAAAATTAATCAAAGTCCAGTTGGCCAGGGTTTCCTTGCCAGCTCCTCTCTTTCTCCTACACCATCCCAGGTGTCTCTCACATGGCAAAATTGCAGAACTGAAGTACTGAGAGCTGCTTGTGGTAGAGAGTGGGACTTGTGAAGAAAGGCAGTTTGACAGTGAGAGACAACTGAATGAGCTAGAGTGGAGAAGGGGAAGGCTGTGCTAGGGAGGGCTATTTAGCAGGGAAACAATAAAAGTGACATATGCATCCCCTTGAAAGCTCCCATTTGCCCTCCCCCAGCTCCGGCCAGTGATCCCTCCTGCAGAGCAAAGCACAACCCCCTCCTCAGGTTACTCTTCTCTTTCCTTCCTCTCTCAATACAAATGGCTCTGTCACTGTGCAAAGCTGCCTCCCTGCACCATGGACACCACAAGCAAAGCAAGCGAGACACATTTAAGCCTGGAGCCCAGGGGTGGTTGCAAATATAATTAATAGTGAAGAGTGTAAAGAGTGGGAGAAAGAGGGGTAGAGGTACCAAGATGAGAAGAGGGGTGGCTGGTACTAGGTTAGGAGCTGGGAGAGCAGAATGGGAGAAAGCAGGGCAGAAGGATGGCACCAGAGTGGTGAGGGAGACAACAGTATTACAGCTAACTGGGAGTTAGCTAAACTCTAAAGGTGTGAATGAACTGGGACAGGGGAACTGGGGATGGGGTGTGATGCATCCTAGCTGGGTGCAGAGACTGGGACCAGATCACAGAGCCAGGAGCTAGTGGTGATGGTTGGGAATAAGGAAAAGGAAACAGGAGGGACACAAAGGCAGAAGGGGCAATTATTTCCACACTGAAAAATTTTCAAAATAAAAAAAAAAAATTGAGTGCCTCATGGGGTTTTCTATGTTTTTACCAGATTCCTAGATTCTACTCAACTGAAAGTCAAGGCCTGAGAATGCAACTTCCATTGCCTGTTACTATTTTCCATTGCTCAAAGGTGACACCTCTGTCTGCAGGGTAGAGTGAGGGCTCACTCTACCCACCTGCCTGCCTGACACAACTCTGTGCTGGAAGGAGTCACCTCCTTTTCTTTGTCCTCAGACTGCCCGTGTGCTTATCCTGGCTTGTATGAAGGAGATGCCAGGACAGATAACAGTCACAGGTCTTTGAGACTCTTGGGACAGACGGTGCTCAATATATTAGTATTAGGGTGTGTGCAATAGGTACAGTTTTCTTCAGGGAAAGAGTGCCTTCTGAATACAGGTTAAATACAGGTGTGGGGAGAAAAATCAAGTAAAACAGGATGTTTAAAAGACTGAAATAGGCAGGAGGTGGAACAGTAGAAAAACACGTGGGTTTTTTTGACTAGTGCTCTTTTTAGTGACAGAAATCCAAGCCAGATTCCCTTACAATGCCACACACATCTACTGAAGTCCGAGCAACACACTTAATTGCAGCAGAAAATTGCTGTTTTGAAAAGCATATCTGTAAAGAATGGGAGAATGCATATGGCACATATGTGCCTCAACAGTTTTGCTAAATAAACCATGAATTTTGACAAGTGTGTATCTGTAAGTTTGCCATGGAAATAGGATTGTATAACATCAGAACTGAAACAAAAGTTCAGCCTCCGAAAACTGTGGGGGCGTGCTGCTAAAATGTTTGCTTTGAATGTTAGTTGACTAGTTTCATAATTCTCGTGCGTGTAGTTAATGCTCTTTTAGACAATACATGGAAAGGATGGATGCCAGAACAGTTTAATAAAAGCATTAAAATTATTATATATAATAGATTTCAATTTCAGTGTTTCAGAAAATGATAGAAGTGTCTTGCATTAGAAAATTTAAGAGACGAGCCTTCTCAGCTTGTTTATACAGGATTCTACCAAGTGGAGGTATGGAAAAATATTTGGTTCTCTGTTTAATGAAGAAATTACACTGTAGGGGCATTAATATCATTTGGGAAGACTGGTTAGTTCAGCAAACCAATAAGGGACACACTGTAAAGCCTTTGTCTTTCAGGTTGATGATATAGAGCCATTACCTGATGCCAAGAGCAAGAATTACAGTGGAGTCGTTACTATCAGTGAACACATGATTCAGCTCAGGAGTCTCATCCAGAACCCAGTCAACATGTTCTCACTCCATAAACAACTGATGTGTTTGGCAAAGCATCAGCTGTCCCATCAACCAACACCAAGAACCAAGTAGGTGAAAAAGCACATCTCCACAAGGCTCCTAGAACTGGTAGTTCTGGCACAGTTTTGATATGTAATTGTTTCTCAGAGGCAACAAATTGCCACCAGCCATAAGATAAGCATGGACATCTTTATCTGAAAGATAAACATCAGGATGAGGGTTCAGAGCAACTTTTTTACACTGAGCACTAAAAGCCACACTGTGCTGTCTTCGCTGATCAGTCATTTCCAGTCAGCCCATCTTCACCTGTGTTCAGGGGACGCAAAACCTAAATTAACGAAATCAAGTTTTCCAAGTTTGACCTAAACTTCAAATTCGTTTGGATCATTCTCAGTCTTCACTGAATGTCTGTTTTTAATTCACACAAATTGGCTCATCCTGATTCCTCACAGTATTAGCATGACCACAGCACCTTTTCCAGGTTGCTTTGGATGTGTCCCTGATTGTAGAGGGCATTCTTATCCTGTTCAAGTTCAGCACATGGCAGAAGCAAAGGCAGTCTGCCCCTGATGTGCACCAGGAATGACCACTCCACCACACCTCAGTTTTGCTCTGTCCCAAAAGCAGAACTGATTGGGGCGGGGGGAATGGTCAAGTGGTATGTGTGTACATATAAGCTGCAGCCCCGGATGAAACACATTGCTGAAGGAGCCAAAGTGTCCATTGCTCTTGTTCCGTAGCCACAAAATATCCCAGGCACTGTACAAGGCCTACCTTACCAAGTGTTTGTCATGTTGGCAGGATTTCCTCAGGGAAAATGGTCCAGCTATTGCTATGGCACTTTTCAGTGTTCGTAAGCAAATTGTTTATTAGGACTGTATCAATACTAGTATCCCCTATAAAAAAAGCAGAAAATATATAAGACACAGTCTACATCTCAATTCAGTCCCTCTAGACAGTGTTCATTCCAAAATGCTATGTTGGAATTGCTTAGTTTATACAGAGCTGGTGACCTGATTGTGTTTTATTTTGTGCCCAGCAGATTTTGCCTGGCATACACATATGTCATAAGACCAGACTAACACACTACACATGACTGAAGTCAGGTGCATAAATGACTAAGGTAGGCACAGAAGCATTTTTACAGAGACACAAATCACCATGTCTTGGCTTTCACAGGTGTCACATGAAACATCTGCTGGGCCACATGCATTATACAGCTGCCAGGAAAGGACATGCCATGGAGGGCTGAAGCATGGGATTAATTTACCACCTTTTGTTCTCTGTTCTCATAGATTGGTTAGAGATAAAACTAAACGGGAATCTCACTATCACAAAGCTTTGACAAACCCTTGAGGTTTGGCTCTGGCTACACCCCTTACATGGCTGCAATCTACAGCAGGGTAATGTCATTTGCAAGACTGGGGCAACAGAGTCATACAGCAAATACAGAGCCTCTTGGTAGGAAATTTGAAATCACCAAACAGCAAAGATCCTGTTACAACAGTTTGTCTCCTCCACGGCCAAGACACTTGATCTATTAAATCATGGAAATCACAAACCCTGCAGTTTCAGTGCCCTGGGAGGATTGTATTAAACTCACTCAGCAATTATCGGTAATATGGGATGAAAATCTTTACTTTGAAAGTAAGCTTTAAAAGGTCATAATGTAATCTCTGTCACTGATGGTCTCTGCAGTGGCTGTTAGTCTGATTGCAAAGCAACAAAGAAGAAATGCAGATGCATAAACTGAATGCAAACCCTAAACTCCTATTTCTGTCACAGTGTTATTGGTAAAATTATAGATGCAGTACACATCATCTTTCTCCCCATTTGCTAGACTTTGTAAATTTACCTTTATTCTTCACCAAATTTCCTCTTTATTGTTGTTAGTGAATGCTCATTACGAGTGAACACAGAAATGCCAAATGAGTCTGGGAAAGTGGGAAGTGTACCAAGGAGGCAGTGGGAGATTCAGACAAGTTTTCCATGTCCTTTACATTACCCACAGGAAGTGTAATACATGAGTTAAAGCTGCACTGCCAGATCAGTTCTGGAGCTGGACATGGTGGCACCTTCCTCTGCAATGAGATGTGGAATAAAGGCATCTGGAGCCTGATTTAGGTGGTGCTGTGGGTTTGCACTCTGACGGGTGTTATGAGCTGCCAGCTTGCACCAGCTGGTAGTACCCAGCTCCCTCACTCCCACAAGTTCAACAGTAGAGGCATTTCTTTGTGCCATTTCTTCATTCAGAGGGCATGCCCTGCTCAGTTACCTCTGCAATTCCCTTCCCAAGGGGGACCTGAATCCCTTGACTCTCACACATCCCTAGAGATGGTAGAAGATATTTCAGCTGTTCCATGACTGCTTTCAGGATCCAATTCATATATCATAGCCTGTTTATGCACAGCAGTCAGCAGAGTTAATCCCAATCCATTTTTAAGGTAGTGCAGGTAAACTTCATTAAATTCTCTTGCAGATGCCCTCATACAGAATTAAAAAGGTCTTAGAGTGATTTAGTGCTTGGATTACAAGTTTTGAAGTAACATGCCAGATCCTACACGAGCATCTCTGTGTGGTATCTCTCTGCCCCAGCACCTCTGTAGCTTGAATGACTTCACTTTTACTACATATTAAGAATCATTGGCAATTACTGCAGATCCCTCATACATAACAATTTGCAATCTAATAGCCTGCTGCCTCTACTGCACCACTTAGTTTATATCACTTTGAAAATAATTTCTGCTTAACTGAGTTAAGGTCAACTCTTATTGAGAGCGCTGGTGCAGTGACTAAATGCAGTTCAGCTTATTTACTCTTACCTCATATTTTAACTTTTTTGATTGTTAGTGTACAAGAAGCATATTTTTCATACAGGAAACAAATAATTACGAACATCCTGAGCAGTACAGCTGCTTAGCTTCACTGTACATTGTGATGTGATGCTGTGCCTCTGACTATGCCCAGTCCCACTGAAACTAAAATGGTTTCCCCTTCCTGGCAATTTGACTTCTTAGTGTAGAATCATCAGTAAGTTACAAATGTCTCATGTGCTGCTTGAATGGATCTAATTTGCTTAATAAAAGGACAATTTTTAGTTAATCAAAAGCTTCTCAGTGGATTCAGAATTAACAGTTGGCTAACTGACAGGTGAAATTAAGTAGAATTTTTTCTCCAGCTAAATGAGTAAAATGTTCTCTTGATCATACACATTTGTGATTGAAGCTACCAGGAGCATATGGGGCATTAAGTTTCCGAAAAGCTAATAATATCAAACTTGGTAAAAAATAAAAAGTCATGAATACCAGGACTTGTGTAGAGCTGTCTATGCTATTAAATTGATTTTAAACAACAAAAATTTGCAGCCTTAAAGTTGCCCCTCCTTCTCCATTTCATTTTAGTCCTAAACACCCTAACAACCTACTTGACCATAGAAAAGGCTGGCAGGTCCTGTTTCTGCCATCTTCCCACTGCATCCTGCCTGCCTCACACAAACTCACAATCTCTCTCTTCTTCTTCAAAAAAAAGGATACTATTACATGGGACTGAAGTGGGCATTAGCACAGTAACTGTGGTACCAGAACTCAAACGGCATAAGTTTCTGAATAATCATCATTCCTGCAGCTTCCAAACCAGGCTCAATATCTCTGCAGCACAAGCTGGGGCTTGCAGCAAAATGCAGCCTCTCAGACAAAACCTCAGCCGGTTAATGTAACCACCAATGCTCTATGGAAAGATGAGACAATTCCTGTATTGACCCAAATCTAAATTACGCCTGAATCTAAGGTGACCTTCAGCTTTAGATGAGCAGAAATTGCAGTGACATACTGCGCATCAAAACATAAAACACTCCTTGCTGCCTCTCGGCCTTCTTCCTTCCATTCCTGTGCACAGTCAACCCAAAATTTCTCACTTTCCTCCATGAGCCCCTGCCTGAGCCCCAGGCACCCTTTCTGCCACCACAGAAACAGGCCCACAGCCCCTTGAGAAAGCACACACCTCACCATAAGCCCCCTCTCTCCCACTGTCTTTCCTGACCTCCTGTTGCCCATCAGCCCTCTGGGCACCAGCCCTCAAACTCAAGGGCCTTACACAATTAAACAAGAAACACTGCTGCATACCAGCTGTGAAATAGCTAATTACTGCTGAGAGGTGACAGACAGTTACTGGAGGGGTTCAGGAATGCACATTCGACCTCCTCAAAAAAAGTGGTGCTTGCCCTGCTGTTGTGATCACAAGTCTGTCATATTATGACAGAATATCGCAAGGTGAAGCTCTTTTTGCTTTAGGCATTTTACAGCGTTTGCCCCAAAGTGAGCTGGGAAATGGTCGAACGAGCTCCAGAAGAGTCTTATTACCAAATGCAAGTCTGCACATCATTTGAAATACAGCTGGGGTCACTACAGTTATGAGGCCTTTACTCAAGTGGAGTTGTTGTTCTTTCTCTTCCAGACTAATTTATAATACCTATTAGAGTACCTGTCTCAATTCTGGAGAAAGTTGTAGCCAAATCCAAACCCCTGGCCTGAAAGGTGAAGAGTAATGCTAAATTTATGTGGAATTTAACAGGAATGGAAGGTGTAGAGCACTTCTGAGGGCTTGGCCAGGACACATCATACTCTTCCCCTTCAAAGTAAAATGCTCAAACTGAAAGTAATCTGCTTTATAGACATCTGGACATACCTACTATGTTTTACTATATTTACCAGGCATTTCTGTCTATGTGTCTACCTGTCATTCCTAATAGCTTGTGAAATTGCTGGCCAGTTTCTAGGAGATTTGACAGAGTAGCAGAAGAATCAAGGGAATTTGGTTTGAACATGATTCATGAAAAGAGGAAGTGAGGTAAAGAAATGACAGCCACCCGAGCTGAACCAGTGTCCACGTGGTGGCTCAACCTCAAGACATAAATCTTCAGGGAATCAAAGCACAAGGCTCATTCCATTGCTCACTGAACCACTTCTCCATTCACCCTGAAATCCATCAAAACCATCTGTTAGAAGCTTCGCTGCAAGTGGAGCAGGAGTCTCAGTGAGTCAAAGGTTTCACAGGCAGCTAACAAATCATATACCTCCTAATGTGAAGGTCAGCCAGCTGCTGTGTTTCTATTCACATATAAGATTAACAATACTTTCCCTAGAACTAAGAGAGAAAAAACAAGCCATGTCATTGCCAGAGTTCATCCTACCAACAGTGACACCAATGAGTGTCAAACTGATTAATATAAAAATACTTATCTTCAGCTTAAAAACAAACAAGTCCCAAAATGAATGAAGTGGAAGATTAAAGTCACTTCAGCATCTTGAGATGTTTTATCCTGAAAGGTGTAGGCACTGCAAAACAGGAGTCAAAAGCAACTCTATTTGATGGCATTTCAGTGCATGATATAAATGTTCATGAAAAGAGCTATGGAAAGAGTTTGCAAAGCTTATTGAATCCTCTGTACCTTCACTTTCTACCCCTGTTCCACACAGTGGAGTTGACCTCCTCTGGTAGGATATCCACATGATTGCAAGAAAGTGACATTTGTACCAGTGGTTTATTATGTATCTCATCAGGGCTAACTATTTTCAACCATTAGTAGCCATTTGACTGGACCCTGCATGTTGTGCTATATAGGTAGGATGGAAGCATGCCACATGTGCTAGTATAAATGATACTTCAAGATTTATTTTAGCTGAGACTAAACTGATAACAATAATAAAGAGATACTATTATGGTAAGAAATGTAAATAGTTCACTGCTATAAAGATTTCTATCCACACTTCTCTAATTTGTTGTCTTTCTTTATATAGTGGCCTTTGAAGGTTTTTATTTTGCTATTTATAATGGCAGGTAAATTGTAATTATTCTTGCAAGAAGCTGATGTGGTTTGTGCTGTCTCATTCCTTTTCCCATTGATTCCTAAGGTAAATGAAAGAACAGTCTGTATGGTAGCAATTTTTTTTTCCTCAAATGCAGCTTCTTTTTCTTTGTGTGAAATGGCCATCAGCAAAGCATTACCCTCAGTCTAGGGGAAAGATGGCTGCTGTGGCACCTCTCACCTGTGCCCACAGGAAAGCCTAAGCCCTGGCTCTAGTGGATGCTGCAAGGCAGCTCGCAAGCCTCCTGGTCCCACAAGCCTTGGCAGAGGGTAATTTATCCTGCAACTAAGTTGGAATATATTCTTTCATATATTTCTGCCCTACAGGATTCTGTGACAGGAAAGGAGGTCGTGACCAGTGCCCTTGCGATGTCTAAGATACCTGCTTATAGTAAGCCCCTAACAAACTGTTGGTGTAGTTTACGACTCTTGGGATGGTCTCTGTTACTCCTGGGGGACAAAGATACACTCCATGTTCCCCAAACCAGAAAAGCATAGGATGTCTTACAAGCAAATAAGCAGGGGCACATGTCCAAGTGCATCTGCCAAGCCTGACTACATGATCTTGACTCAAAGGAATATCTTGGATGAGAAAAAAAGGATTCAATTCTCCCCATTCCCTTGATTCCCAGTGAAAAGAAAAGAAACAGTAACATTGTTGTGCAGTTAATACAGTCACAGCTGAATGACCAAGACTGTGGTCGAATGTACAGCAGCACATCAATCAACACACAGCCTTCCAAAAGCATGCAGAGAAGTCCTCCCCCTCCCTCTTCCCTTTCCAGATCCAAAATTTTCTCCCCATAAAATCCATTTTAATCTACTAAGATCAAGGGAACAAAGAGCAGGTGGAGCCAACCCATCTTTGTCCCATACCCCAGCTCACACCAGGGATGACGAAAGCTTGGTCAGGCAGAAGGAAATTAAAGGTCAGTACGTGTTGTGAGACACAGGTTTTCACCTGACAGTTTCTGTATCAGAAAAACATCCTTTTAACTTAAAAAATCTGATTGTTTATATGCCCATATTATTGATTACAAAGGACATCTGAATATCTTTGTGTACCGTTAGGCAATTCTAAAGACTGTGCTGAAGTCTGGCATGTGTAAGATGATCAAAAGAGACACCCTCAATTAGTATTGAAATTCAGCCAGGATTGTTCATCTTATCAAGGATTAAAACTGAAGCAAAATTTGACATTGTCATTACATTAGCCTAAAATCCTGTCAACTCCTTTTTTTCGTGCCAACTCTTCTCTCACCTCTCCAAACCCATTCTCTTTGCTGCAGTTTTTGCAGCTGCATATTCAGGTCTCCAACAGCAAAAGACATGGTATATAGGTAGAAAGAAGTACTTTCTGCTCTCTTATTCTTGATGGAATTTTTGACCTCTTAAGACAATAAAGAAACAGACTTTCCTACAGCCATTTAAAAAATTAAATGTATAGCATATGAGTTAGCCTGGAGTTGTCTTCTCTAGCTTGAATTTTCTTCCTCTTTCAATTGCTCCTAAAACCTTCATAGCCCCCTGTGAAACTGCACATGCACAAGGGGGGGCCCCCAACCTGTGGTTGTCCTCTGCCCAGGTCACCTTCTGAGGGGCTGGAGGCCAGCTGCTGTTTGCTCACCCTGGCACACTGAGGGACACACGGAACTTAGTCTGTCCCTGCATAATTCAGGGACAGTTCTCAACACTGTGAATCCTCTCGACAACATGGAAAGCAGTTACCAAATTAAGTGTTACTACTCACGGGCAAAACTGCTCCTCTTCCCCTTCATCCATGACTTCGCTGATGTCCCAGGGAATGCAAAGGGTTTGCTTTTTCCCACTGCCAAAGTCCCTCTCCATGACAGAGACAGGAATATATCATCGACCCTGCCCTTTGCGGGAGCAATGAGCGCATGAAGCTGCTCTGCACCAGCTGCCCCTCAGCTGGAAAAGGCTGGTGCAAGCTGGGCTTACTCTGTCAGAGTAACTCGGAGGAAGGAAAACTGTATAGAGGAGAGAAGGGGGAGAGTGGTGGTGAGCATATGAAGCCCAATCACCTTACATCATTTTGCAAGTTGGAAACAAGATACGTTTAAGAGGTCATGTGCCCCGAGTGATTTACAAATACAATGGCTGCACAAGAAGCCGCATGAGATTTTCTTTTCAACAGAAGCAGAGGCTTTTATTGATAATTTGTCCAACATGCAGGCTCAGAAATTGCGGATCACAAATAAGGGAAAGTGTTAAAGCACTCAAAATTATATTAAACCAGTTTTAAAACCTACACAGTTGGGGGATGGTGTTTTCTCCAACCATTTAGCAGAAGTGTAGGATTTAGCACTTTCAGTAGCAGACTGAAAACCTCTCCAAGGCAGCAAGTAGAGCCTTGGATCCTAACACTCATATTCGATAAGGAAAAATAGCCTCTCTTTCTGAACCAGGCCAATTTACTACAGGGATAAGGAAGATGATACTGAGAACATGGCTCTGTGTGTATCCACATTCCCCTCTCAAGTGAAAAATGAGGAGCACAGCAGCAGTCCTCCACTCAGTATTGAATCAAGCCAGGATGCTAGCAGGGGAGTTTTATACAACACAGTGAATAAAGCACATACCTTTCCTTGTGTATCTCCGTCTGGAAGGGACTAACCATTTAATGCTTGTAGAAACAAGGAGAGGGTCTTTGATTAGAAGAATATATTGTGAACTCACATTTCAAGCGTTTAAAGTCCACCTAAAAGGAACTTTAAATGCAGCATGATCAGAGAGGAAGACAAAGCTGACAGATACTTAGCCAGCAAGAAAAGGAAAGAGAGAGAGATGCTGAGCACAGGGCAGCAGGCTAAATGTCTCTGAAAGTCTTTCCTCCAATTATGGAATACAGAGGATGATTTAAAGGGATATTGTAAATTCAAATTCAGTGTTGTAAATAATTTATAGTTAGAACTTTGGTCCCTTGAACATTCTCTCCCTACACTGGTTTCGCTTCTTTCATCTGCTTAATATTTTTCACACCTCTCTTCTAGCACAAACTGAATTTAAAGAGGCTAGAGATTTTTTTTGAGAAAATAAGTTCAAATTTGGTAGGAAATGCAGGAAACATTTGGCACCAAAAAAAGGACTCTGTCAGAGGAAGTTCTTTTAAAAATCTGCAGTGGGCTCAGTACCTCCTGGGGCTGAAGACCACTCCATGGCATGAGGGACTCACAGGTCTCCATTACACTCTGGTCCAAAGGGGAAAATGTGGGGGATCTTTGCACACCAGCCTCCTCACACAGGCAAAAACACGGCTAGACAAATATGTGATGCTGCAACAAGATCTTGTGCCTGGACCATCACAACTGATTCATGTACACTACATGAATTAGCGAGGGAGGGCTACACAGTGTGCTAGTTAGAAAAGGCAGAGTGAGAGGGACAATGCAGATAGGAAAAAAGCATCCATCTCTTGGCCACAGCCTTAGGGTGTCTGGAGAACCAAAGCCTGAGGATAGGAGTTCATCAGTTCTCTGCTTCTGCAAGGTGGACCATATCTCTCACGTATGTTGTAAGAAAGCTGAGCTGGAAATCAACATCAGCCTTCTCAGAGTAAACCAGTTCCCTGGAGCACCTTCATGAGTAGATACCCAGGAGGAAGAGCTTCCCACTGCACTCAAACTCTGGCAGAAATTACAGTGTTAGTCCAGCTGGGCATTGCCCACTTGTGCCTCTTCACCTCCTCCTGGCTGTCTCTTGATGTATATATAAACTACAAGTCTGGAATTAGAACTCTCTATTTTAGTTTTACCACCATTTGGTACTGTGAGTCTATGACACGTGGCTAAGGCTCATAGGTGAAACCACCATGCAAACAGCAATGAAAAGAATGAGCGGGGTCTGGACTGGGGCACTGCTACCCTGCACCAGAGGTGTTGTAGAGGCTCAGGGATGATAGAATGCCTACACAGCAGCCCCTGGACTGCTACCAGCTACCTTGGAAGCAGTTCTTATTCGGAGCCACAAAACATAGATGTGAATTCATGATATAAAGTTGCTTCTTCCCTCTGACTAGTCCTCCTTTCCTAAGTTAATTTAGGGAGGTACTTAAGGTATTTCTGACAATGCAGAAGATCTGACAGCATCCTTTTAATCTGACAGCATTTCTGTTTCCCTATCTAGCTGGACTGTGCTTGGTGTTCTCTCTTCCTACCGCATCTAAAATAAGGACATTGCAACTGTTTCCACAATTCTCATATTAAAATTCCAAATGGCTGTGAGTGCAATGCAGAAAACACTTTAAGGGACTGTGGCTGTTCAATTATTTACAGCAATATTATACATCCAGATTTGCCTTAACATAAATAGTACCAAATGGGAGCAGAAAGAGAATAAAACATTCAAGCCTATTTTTGAGACACCTAACATGTCATGGAGCTCCACACCCGCCCTCTGAGATCTGTTCGCTCCACTCACTGCTGCAGCAGAGCGTGCACTGGTAATCCTGCCAGGGATGAGAGAAAATATTCCCTGGAGCAGATCGTACAGTCTGCAAGGTCCTTTGAAATTATTACTGAAAATATCCACTCCTCTGTTTCACTTAATGAAACCTCTAAATGCATTTTACTTCATGCTTAATTTTAGCCTGAAAATCCTGGCATGGATGGCACCAATGTAAATGTCTTGTTTCCCAATAGGGCACAGATGAATCTGTAGGTGATCAGTGGGAAACCAGATGGCTTCTCTGAGCCCTGAGTGTGCAGGACCCCCACTCACAGTTAAGCTACTCTACCAGACTTGTTACTAGTGCTTCATTTTTCATGTACCCAAATCAGCAATCTGTGGAGATTTATGAGCGCTTCATTGCATAAAATGCACACTGTGTTAGTATTTGGAGTCTTTAGCAAATGACTGGTGAATCCCAGGGTCAGGACAATGTATCTGCTCGTGCATCTATTACACAGTTAGGAAATGCAAGAAGGCACTCCAGCCTCCTTGAGTGCTGCTGGGACAGTCACCACTCACTCCCAGAGATGGCTTTGAGTAATTTACTGCAAGTAAGACAGCAACAGTGGTGAAGAAAACACAAAATGGTTTCTCTCCTTTGAGACTTATTTTATAAAAGTAAATGTCAATCTAGAACTATAATAGATGCCTTTATTCCAGAAAGCCAGCCACTGACATTTAGAGGAAATATCTTATCTGTACAGGTCCCCTTTTGGAGACCTTCAGTCCACTTCAGGCATGGCTACAGTCCCCCACTGACTCTAGCAGAGCTGGCTGTTCCCCTCACAATAACTGCCCAGGAATGTAGGTGATCTCTTTCAGACCTTTTAGGAGAAGATATCCAGAAGGGAAAGGAAGAAAATTTACCTTATTTCATCTCAGACATCTGAAAATATCCCCTTGCTTAGGTATTTGGTTGCGTTGGAGTAATTTTCATAACTTGGTTGTGACAATTAAGGAAAGTTAAACACAACTCAGGGAGATGCCTTCATATACGCAATTTGACTTCCAAGAGCAATTCCATGGAAACACATGGGACTGCTCACATAAACAGAATTACAAGATATGCAAGCTTTTGGCAAAGGATTGGTCTATACTCCAGTGACTTCTATAGACTTGCATCTTTGCTGATCAGTGCTCTTTCTCTGGAAACTTCTTCTGCAGCCAGGTTTGCAAGCAGGAGCGTGGTGTAAAACACAGTCACACAAGCAGGTTCCATGTGTTAATGATTCACATGCTGCAGAGCCACTCATCAGTGTTTGTACATAATCTCATCACCTTAAATCCAGCTGACAGTTAAAGAAAGAAAAGATAGTTAAAGAAAGGAAGGAGAAGGAAAAAGAGAGAGACCAGCTTGCCTGTTGTTGAAAGCCTGGAATATTGCCCTGAGATCACCCGATAATCACAGGTAGAACCTCAAAGACACCCTTAAATGAGAGATGTGGAGAGAGGAAGAGTGAGAGAGTGGTCTGGGAGAATAGTCAAACAAGGAGATAAATATTGGACACAAGGAACATTCAAACATTAAGATAAGGTTATAAAAATGACAAGTAGTAAGTAAACCTGTATGGCATGGAGATTTTCTTTTAATTTTAAAAAAATTATCCTTTATGCCTGCACATTCAGTCTTCAGAAAAACAAAGTAGAAATTACATGAGCTGCAATAACCGTTGTCTTCTTTCTCATCTATGTTTCCTATCTTTTGGGCAGAAACAAAGTTTCTGAATTAAAAAGGGAAACAGAAGTTGTCGTGTATCAGGTGTATCAGAATAACTTTGTTAATTTTCACTCTGTGTAACAAGGTAGATCAACAACATAGAAAGAAACCTTACCTCTTCTCACAGATAAAGAAGAAAATATCTTCGTAGTTAGTCAAATTGGTTTTGCACTTTTGCTTTCTCAAACATAAATCAAATAAGAAATATTTCTAAAGAAATTACCTTCATGCCCTGCAATGTTTTTCAGAGATTGTTCCGTATTGAGAAGGTCACCATGAACTTTATGAGCTTTTCATTCATAGGTAGCCTTCAAAAATACATTTTAATTGACATGAGGAACTTTAAGAACTTGTATTCTGTCTGGCTTTTTAAAAGAATCAAGACACCATAGCTTTTTGTTCTTATTACATTAGATGGAAAAAAAAATATGTTGAAGATGGCACATGCGAGTGCTCAACATCAGTCTGTGGTGTTCACTCAGGCACTATCAAAGGTGAAACCTCTAATTTGCAGGGTGCTGTGTGTGTAGGTAGGGATTCTTGGACACACAGTGCCTCCTGTAGGTACTGACAGACTCCTGTGGGTGTCACCTGTCAATGAGGACCCTATTGACTACAGACAAGTGTTTTCACTCAAGATGTGTCACCAATGCAATAGTAAATCCTACTGTCGATTCAGAGGTCTCCCTTGGAGATCCTACAGGCTTACAGTCCTAACCCTTTTAATCCAGTCAGTGTCAGAGGGGAGAAAATTGGTCACTGCTTACTCAATTTTCTCTCTTTTAGAGTTTGAAGCACAATGCTGGAATTGAGACTGCCCTAAGCTGGGCACTGTACAACAATAAGAGTTAGTCAATAACCACAAAAGACTGCAAACTAGAAAGATGGGAGGCGGAAAGAGAAACAAGGTTGCAAGAGACACAAATTGCCTGAAGTCACATGAGCAAAGAACAAGTCAATATGCTATAGACAGAATTGGATCTTACCTTTTAATCAGAAACATACCTCAATTTTTTATCATTTATAGCATTTTACTTCCAACATCAAATGATACCTCTATAAAAGCAAAGCAGTTCTCTCACTTGAAACACTTTCTGGGTTCCTCATTATCTCGGTAAAAGAAACCTAATACAGAAAAGCCAGGAATCAAGGAGTAAATCATTGGTATTATTGCTTTTATCATTATCATAGCTGCACTTCAGTTCCCCAGAATTTTTACATACAGTTGTAGTGAAACTGAGCTTTTATTTCTTTCATTGAACTATATGGGTAAAATTATGTCAAGTCTCATTTCTGCTTTTTAATGCTTCCCATAATTTGAGTCTTGTTAGCTGGGAAGGAAGAAAGAGAAAGTGCATGTAACTTTTATCATTAAGACCCAACAACTGTCAGTAAAAGAGCAGCACATCAGGCATGACTTGTCTGTGTCACATGTGAACTCAGACCCAGCACTGCCAGCACACACATGCATTGGTGCACCAAAGGTGACAGTGCAAATGGTGGCCTGTGGGATCAGCAGCTCCAGGGACAGCCATACATGTCATGTTGTATTTCTGGGCCGATTTGGCTCTCATTAGTCTGTGTGGGCTGCTCCTCTCACAGGTTACAGGCTGGGGGAAAGAGTAGCACCAAGAA
The DNA here is from genome assembly GCF_025592945.1 of Manacus candei. Lineage (NCBI taxonomy): Eukaryota > Metazoa > Chordata > Aves > Passeriformes > Pipridae > Manacus > Manacus candei. The sequence continues at coordinate 8,940,432 of NW_026138089.1, forward strand.
TGTCACTTTGCCCTTCCTTTTAAAGCACACCTGTCCTCCAAGTGGGCACTATCTGAAGCTGTAATGTGGCTGTGCTGGGGGAGAGGAGGTTCTGTTCGGAGAAATCCCATCTTTTCCAAGCCCAAAAGAGAGAAAAACCACACAAAAGCTGTGATGTGATTCTGACTGCCCTGTAAAGCTGATGGAAAGAGAATAAAGGAAACAGTAAAAGCAGGCCCTGCAGCAAGACAGCATATGTGCCCTCCCACCAGCCCAGTGCCTGGCCTGGGAGAGCTTATGGGGTGTGGTGGGATTGAGAATGGCAGTGAGCCTCAACTCACACCTCTCAGAAGTGCCAAACCCATTTTAGGCCTGAAGGATTGCTAGAAGACCTGATCCTGTGTATTGTATAGACCAGTGGTCTCTTGTAAAGTTATTGTCTCATTAGTTTGGCTTCTTTTATATCTCTGAAAAAGAGAGAGCCCTTTGAGCTTCCTGGATGGTGACAAGACAGCAACCTGTGAGATTACACTGTGATGCCCCTTAACACGCTGTTTTACGTACCTCTTTGCACACCAGTCATAAATATGACATTTTCCTTGTCACTAGTTGGTTGTTTCACTGTTTAGCAGGCACTCACTTTTCACATAATACTCTATTTTGCTCCTGAGACAATAATTCTGTCACATATACAAAGCTGATTTAAAATGAGAGAACAGGAGATGAATTCCTAAACAGTAACATTATTGTTTTCATGGAAGTATCCACAGGGAGGACAGATTTGGCTACCTTTATTCATTTAGAGTAATCTTTTGTTCTTCTCAGTGGATGGGTAAGTCAAGTCAGGCAGGAATGGGGGCAGAATTTGGTACATGGAAAACAGTTCTCTCCTCTAAGCCTTCCCCTCTTCCAAGCCAAAAAGAAGTATCTGAAGTCCTAAAAAAGTTTTAGAAAAATGGTTTTATCACACATCACAGGTGCTTTCAAACACTTCATCAGTTCATGATGAAATGAGCTCAAAGATGAGATGAATGGATCAAGTCAACCTGATCAGTAGAAAATGAGAAGATATAAAATACATGGTAATAAACACATTTCAGCTTCTAATTAGTCTATCAAAAGCTCTGCTTTCCTTATAGTCTAATAGAAGAGAGAGATTAATAAGATTTTTTCAAAGACTAGTTGTATGATCACTGGACTTTTTATTCACATTGATTTTTAACCTTTCCTCATAAGAACAGATTTTTTTTAAAAAACCTTTACGTAAGGAACATTATTAAGCATCTTTTCTCTTTGTAACATCTACATGTGTGAACAGCAGACAAATTATTACTGAAGCCTTGAAAGACACTCAAAACATATTGCCTCTAACAGTACTAACAATCAATAGATAAGGGATACAACATTTTAACCCACAATTTCCAAAATTGTTTCTCTCATCCTCTAGGCACCTGTCTTTCCTATAGCACAGTAAGGAATATGAAAAGCATATAAACTCTGTATAAATTATACAAAGCATTTAATTTAAAAAGTAGACCCACCCAGTTCTCCCCTTCCACTGTTCATCACCTCAGGGCAAAAGGAGGCGACCTCTGGTACACACTGATCACACTTCTGTTCCCTCTGCACACATGATGTTTTGTTTCTGCGAGCAGGCAAGATTGCAGCACCAGCCTGGATAGGATTGCTAAATGTTTTGACAGTTTGAGAAAAAACCAATAACGCAGCTTGTTCTCATATTGTAAGTGTAACTGTTTGCATAAAAATTCAGAGAGATGCTGCTGGGGAACACTGTTTAATTGGACTGTAAGATCTCATTGCATCATAGAAACAGCACAATCAATAAGCCCTACCTATAGTTGCTTAAAAATGGAAGTCATTTAGAAACAATAACAGTTGACAAAACCAATCTAAACCATCACTGTGCTAAAGGCCTTATTACTGCTTTATATCCTGCATCATGAACCTGCAATGTCAAAGCCAGTGAAAATGGGAACCACATGTTATGCATAGGGCTGCAAACCTGAGCATCATACATAAAATATAAGAATTTAAAATAGTTTAACTCTGTTTTCCAAACTTAACAATAGTTACTGTCAGCTGCATAAAGAGAACAAATCTAAAATCTGCTGCCAAATCAAACTTGAGCCTTAATGTGAAAGCCCAGATTTTATAAAAAGGGTAGATGTTATTAAGAAGACAGCTAATCAATCAATTACCAAGACACTCCACTTCTCACCAAATCTGGTGTCATTTGTACAATGTGTTGAGATCCTTGATTGGAACGAGATGCAATAGAAAGGCAAAGAATGATTGTGGGCACTCACAGCCCAGTGATGAAGTGCCAAGGAAACGTCAATAGCAGTCAAACAGTAATTTTCCTCATTATAACATGTAATCTAGGCTCCCCCTTCCTTGGGGCTGATGCAGAGTTTTAGATCAACTGTTTCAGACTGAGTTACAAGCCGTGGCTGGGTGAAAAAAACACATCTTGAATTCTAAGTGTACAGCTTGGGAACATTGTCTTCAGTGGAACATAAGCACACCCTTAGTTTCATAAATGTGTTTAAGTGTTCTCCTGATGGGAATATGTTGTTAATGAGGCTTATTACAGTAATTTGTATTGGAGTCATTTACAGGCCAGAGTCCCAGTGCGTTTGGCATAGCACAATAATTGGAGCATCAGTTTCTCTGCTGTCTGAATTACACAATCAAAGTACAGGAGAGAGAAACAAGTGGTTGGCATAAAGAGATGGGAAGAGGAGAGCAAGCAGCAGGTATGTGCACAGCAACGGGACACTAGAAAATTATGAGGTAAATAGGGGTTGCTGCACATGGAGAATTGCTTTCATCCCTTTCATCTAACTTTAGGTTTTACAATGTACATTTGTGAATCTGAGTTGCTTACCCAATACTCTCTGCATCTGATGCATTTCTCTGACTCACTAATTTATGCTGAAGATAAATCATACTTTAAAATACATCATCATCTACTGGTGCCCCAAGTGACTAACTCAGATGCAGCCATTGTATAGAGTCACTGCCCATAAAAAGTAATAAAAGAAAAAGGATTGCTGTTAATCCTAATCATCATCATCATCATTATCATAATGCCTCCCACAGTAACTTAAGCTGAAGAGTGGACATTCACAATGTGCGAAGCTTCTGTATTTATCTAATTCAATGGCAAGACAGGCAGGACTTCCTGGGAAGCCCTGGAGCTTGGTCAGAGAAGGCTTGTCCCTGCACAACCTATGACATTGGCCCAAGCAGCTCCCTGCTTGATGTTTGCAGAGAACCCTTTGCCCAAGTCCTCTGTCATATGTAGAACAGCCTTGCAGCAGTATCATGTGATCAGAAGCCTGGTCAGGCAGAAGGTCCCTCCATACAGATTTTGCTCTTTCCTGCAGCAAGTTGCTGTGTGAGATTGGTGGGGGCCTGCCAACAACATCCCGTGGATATGAAAGCCCATGGGCCTTGTAGTTGTACAGTGCTTCCTGACACGCTGACACTCATCCCTGAGCTTATGTGATCCCTCTACAGGCTAGTGGTTGGCTTTACTGCAGTCATCTTGTTATTCTAGGTGACAGATTTGATCTGGAGTATGTGGTACTGCTGAACACGTGCTTACCAGCTGACTCTCTACATGTCTATGGTGCCACTGAAGTTAGTGCTTAAGTGTGCATTTGTCACATGCAAAAGTGACATTTTATTTTATATTTAACCAGTCACGTGGCACACCTATCTCCTGATCCTGTCCTCTCTTCCCCTTTCAAAGAGATAAATCCTCTTGCTTCTTGACAGTCTTGGCTGCATGAGGGTCCCAGTTTGATTACGAGTATCTTTTGAAAACACCCAGTATTAAGATCTACAGAAGCAGAAGAGATGTCTGAAGTTTAACTAGAGCAAAGCTGACAGGCAACAGCAGTTCTACAGCAGATACAAGAACCAGGAGCACCCCTCCTTTTGCTTGTTCTCTGGGCTGTATTCCACCAAGCAGGTGTTCTGGACCAGAACCTGTTTCTGCGAAGTACTGCAAAAAGAAAAATTATGAAGATGGCCCTTAGATTTGAAAACTCACATGATAAAATTAAGCAAATGGACACATAGACCAGATGCCACCATTGAGACAGTCTCACAGTCTCATTATGCTTGTTTCATAATTTCCTTTCTACCCTTGTTCTACCAATGCCTATGAAGACATTTATGAAGAAGGCATTAGCTTTGCTATGAATAATTAATTCCTCCATAGATCACATTGCAAATTATGTCACACACATTTTTAAAAATTACAACATTTAGTGTACTATACTACAAATATTTCTAAATTATCAACAATTTCTAAACAATTTCTAAACAACTGCATCTGTGTAAATGAAATTCTAGTAGAAACAGCTATGTTGTACTGTCCTCTAGATGCATTTGCTGGTTTGTATAATCTTTTATAGTGCTGTAAAAGAGGTTTCGTATTCATTAGCTGGCTCTTGTCTGTTGGAAGCAGTTGATTTACTAAATATCTTGCTTATTAGTGCGGAGGCATAGAAGAGAAGGCAACACTTCGTGATTGCATTTTAATAAGCAACTCTGACTGCTTGATTTTTAGTAAGTTGCTGACAGGAGTTGGGATACCAGTTTTTCTTTGTGAAAAGATTCAACTGATGGAATCTGATATTTCCTTTAAGTTGACCATATCCTTTTCTGTCACCTTCTGTCACAGAGTTCTGCGAACTCTTCAGGCAAAGAACCATGACTGTGATAACTCAATAGATTAGTTGAGATCCCAACAGATAGCAGCACCCATTACTGACTCATTTTGCAACCTCGAGCTAATAACCTCATGTCATCTATTCTTGTAAAAACTGAGAAATTGATTCTGATGTGGTATAACACCAGCAGGCAGCTCAGCCCCACACAGCCACTCACTCAGTCCCCCACCAGTGACACGGGGAGGAGAATCAGAAGGGTAAATGTGCAAAACCTCATGGGTTGGGATAAAGACAGTTTAAAAGGTAAAGCAAAAAAAATAAGGAGTTCATTCACCACTTATGATGGGCAGACGGGTGTCCAGCACTTCCAGGAAAGCTGGGCTTCACCACACATAACAGTGACTTCAGAAAAAGAGGTATTATTTATGATGAAATTAGTATGAATTTAGATGGAGGAAATCAAATATAACAAAGTGATAAGCAGAACACTCTGCTTAGCACACTGATAACTTTGGGGATAACTAATAAATGCTATTCTTCATTCATCAATATAAATTCATCAAATTACCAGCTCTGTTTTTACTTTGTCTCTCTTCCTGTAATAAATCCTACCAGTATTGGAGATTATATACATATATATATATGTATATGCTATTCCATCCCCACCTTAATGGCTCTGCTGGATTTAGCGTGCTCAGGATTTTGCCCCAGGATGTGTTTGTACATCTGTGTATGTGGCAGAAGGCATAGGGAAGGGATTATTTTTCACTCTTTGACAGCATAAGAGATTTGAGCACCCATGTTAGGCACACTGAATCTCCTTGCCAAAGTGAAATGAAATCTCTCGTCTCTCAAGAAGCAGTGGCACAGCAGAGACTGTCTCAAATGCATGCTTTGAGATTTCACTAAAGTCATGCAATAAAAGCTGTCAAACAAAGAGGACCTCTGCTTCCTCTGATTAGTCCAAATGGAGAACGGAATAACTTGGTTACATTCAACCTGAGACTTTAATCACTAACCTTTCAGTCACCCCTGTCTTTTCCACATATCAAAAATTAAAAACACAAAAAAAAACCAAACCTGCCCATTTGCAGTTCTTGTCATCATGATTTTTAAATAGGCAATGGGCTTTAGGGGAGAATGAGACATGAGAAAGGTAAAATGGGATTTGAACATGCAAGAATTTTTTCTGCATGCAACCAGGCTAATCCATACCTCCTGTGAGTCCCTAATTCACAGACTACTGCAACAACAGAAGGATTGCACTGACACCACAGGCTTTGTGGTTTACAATATAAATGCCCAAATTACATTCAGAATTTTCTGAAATCTGAATCTGTTCAGCCTAGAAAATGTTAACATCATGGTAAGCACTATCAACTCTTTTCTACCTACACTTACTCTTTGCTCCAATATGCTTCATTTAATTTTAAATTTATGCTATTTTTCTTCAGAGAAAAAATTGCTGAGATTTCAACCCTGTTGTGATTTTGTAATGCAAAGCATTCCTGGATTATACCACTCTTGTTCTACTTTGTTAACCATTATCTTAGTAGATATGGAATAGGAAATTAAAAGAAGGGGTAGGTCTTCTTTGTTCAATCTGAACAAAGTATTAGTAAATATCCTTCCGAAAAAGAAAATGTAACAGGGGTTATTCATCATTTTTACAGTTTTTTTGGAAAACAAGTAATCATAGCTTTTCAATAAGGTCTTTAGTCTGGAAGTGACCATATGGTCTATTTGCAGGCATAAAAAAATGAAACACACACACAAAACCTGATCAAACAATGTAGTCAACCCACGTGGCACCCTGCGCTAACTGAAGATATCCCCAGATATGCCTGCATGGTTTTCCAGGGAGAACTCACAGTGTAAATGGTAACTGGGCCAAGAAACTGTCTTGGCAGCCCTAATCCTGTCTCTAGATAAAATCAATTGCTAGTTGAACTGTAGCAATCCAAAGGTATCCATTCTGCCCAGATTGCTGTACACCAGGCAAGCATCCCACCCAAAAATTTCTCTCCTCTGATAGCTGGAACAAGTTCCAAGGATCTTTCCAAAGGATGGAGCATGAAAGCTCTGTGAGTAATCTCAATAGCATCTACTGCTGGGGAAGCCATTGGTCCAGAATAATCCACAGTGAGCCTTGGCATGTGGGCAGGGTCATCGCGAGGTGCCAACCTCCACAGCATTTCTGCTTCGCAGCATCCCTCCAAATGGAGGCTTGCAAATTTTGAGGAACACACTGTTCTTTTCTCCATAACTCTGCATGCTCCCAGCCTATTTGTATGCTCTTGTAGCGCATGTGTTGCATTCTGAAGGCTGTGATTATTAAATGCTAGTGTTTGCTGCTATTTTTCTGTGAGAAAAATGTGTGAGAAACAGAAATTAAATTTCTATATTAACACAGAATCAGGAGAAGGAAGTTACAATGGGTTCCCCAAAAGACAGATGATTCATATATTTCATAAAAATTGTACCATAAGTGTTAGCTATTGTTCTCAGATAATATTACTGTTGCAGGCATTGTTGCACATAAGTACTTCATTTATCTAAATTGAAGCTTTACACTTCTGCGCACTCTGCAGGTCCCAGCCCTGCTATGATGGAGCTACTGTAGCAATGTATTATAGTGTCAAACCAACTCACATTTTATATTTTTAACTAAAGAAGATCAAAATAAAAAATGCAGTAACAGAAGGAACAACTGTTCTCATCTGCAGCTACACTTACTTAAGAGTTATTAAATAATAGCAATAAAAATGAGAGAATATGTTATTACCAAAAATCTGGAATAAAAGTTTTGTCTTTTATTGATGCAATTATTTATTTCTACTAGATGAAACATTATTAATTTTTCTCTACTACTTTTCAGGCCCTAAACATTGAATGTCTTCCCCAGTAGAGAGTATGTTTCCTCTTGGTCTTCAGGGATTTGTGGTCTGCCTTACCCTCTCATTGTGATGACTGCATCCTGTCCCTTCCCCACCTTCCTTGTGAATAAGGTTGGTTTCTCTACCACTCTGACAGGACCCTGCCCACATTAAGAGCGGTGGGAATGTTGTCAATGTTTGTGGGAACTTTACCTTTCCAAACCTCTTGTCCCCTCAGTCTGCTCATGTAAGACTTGTGAAGATGGTCCTTACTCTTTGATAGATGGAAGCTGTAGTGTCAACCTGCTTCAGCCCCAGGCTTGAATCTGTATCATTCTCAAACACAAACAAGGAGTAGGAACACAGAGGTCAGTCATCTCAGTTTTGACACCAGGTAGGCAATCTAAAACTAGATCCAGGAATGTGGAAACTAAACCTATTTTTAGTACACAACCCTGTGCCCCAAGCTACCTGGCAACTGTAAGAAATCACCTGTTCACTGAGGGAATCTACTGGGGGACCAACAAGATGCAAGTCATAAAATGATCATTGTCACAAACCTGAGCTGACTGCTGGCAGCCTTTCACATTTAATATTTCCAAATGTAATTAATTAGCTGTTTTCCATAATGCAAATAAAAGATTTTTAAAGCTTTTATTGAAAGCAAATTTAAAGCTTTTTATCTTCTGTTTTCCAGTTGTATGTTCTCTGAGATACAGGAAATGTAGAAATACAAGGTGGAATGACAACAAGATGCAAAAGGCATAGGAAGTTATGTAAATATGTCTAAAACAAAGAGCTTCACTTGCCTTGAGACATGTCAGAGTGCATATATTAAATTATTATTCACTTACAAATACAACTGTCTTTCTTGCAGCTAAGTTAAATTTGAGCCAATGCTTCATTTCACTTTGCATAACGGTGAGGATGCCAAGACAATATTCCAGGCATGCAAATGCACAAACCTAGATATCTCAAGGCAGCAGTATTGCCTAGGCATCTCTGCAGCATCTCACAAAAAACCACCAAAACCCAAAAAACCCAAGAAACCCATATTTGTATAGCACCAAGCATTGCTGTAGTGGGAGAAAGGGCGCTCCCAAACCCTGCATTAAGAAAAGGTACAGTGGTCACAGAGCTGCTCTCTCTTTCTCTACGAGTTGTTGTTTTCATTTGGTCTGAGACTTTTTACTGAACAGACTAATCAATTCCCATTTCTCAAATCAACATTTTCTTGCCTTGAATATTTTGTGCTGATAAAGCCCTTCCAGGTATGACTCATGGAATTTCTCTTATTGTTCTGCATTTAATATCATTACTGGAAAGTAGAACTCTGTAACTGTCATTGTGGCAAAATTTTTCCCACAGTTTTCTTTGAAATAAAATAAAAAATTATTGGAGAGTTGTTACTTCAGCAATGATGACCCTTTCTGATGGCCCTCTAGACTCAGAAGTATTTTGCAAAGCAAGCATTTAAAGATCAAGCCTACCAGTCCCAGCCTGTTGGTTCCTCTGTACAGTTTTTCACAACTCACTCTAAAAAGATATTTAATATTTGTATGCAGCTGCAACATCCCAGCTGGAGTGCCATTGAATTCAAATTGCTACCAAAGTTGGACTGCTTATCCTTTGCAATTTTTGAACTTGTCTTATGTCAAACTAGCCAAACAACATTCTCCCTCCCAAAAGAAAAAAAATTCAGCACACAGAATTATATTTATATCATTATTTTCAGAACACTTCTGTGGTGGCTCTACCTTACTCAGTTGAGTTGCTCAACATATTTGTGACTCTGAGCAAGCATTATAAGCCACAAATCACAATCACAGAGTGGGTAAGGTGGAAGGGACCACAGAGGGTCATCTGGTGCCACCTCCCTGCTCAAGCTGGGTCATCCCAGAGCACATTGCACAGGATTGCATTCAGAAGGTTCTTTAATTTCTCCAGTGAGGGAGACTCCATAACCTCTCTGGCCAATCTGTTCCAGTATGTGGTCACCTTCATAGTAAAGAAGTGTGATAGATATACAGATATATAAAATACAGCACTTGATACTGAAAATAAAGCTTGAAAATACTTGAGCTTTAAAAACAAACAAACAAACAAACAAACAAAAACAACTCTTCATTTCTAAAGATGAAATTACTTCTCTTTCACTTATCTGATACTTCTTGGAGACTTCATCTTTAGACCTCAGAACCAGAAATATCTTACTACCTGTTTCAGCAGGACTGGAGATCATCTGCCAGATGAAACAAAGAAGTTGTCTGAGATTTCTAGATCAAAGAGAAATGCTTTTGTGAACCTGAGCTTTCAGACACTGACACAGCATGAAACCTTTGGAAAATTTTACCTCACTCCAAAGCATCATCCATAGAAAGTACAAAGACATCATCCCTTGATGGAGGTTTGGCAGTAGGATGAATTACAATTCCTCAGCCCAGCTGACTCCATGATCACTCTTAGCTCTCAACAGGCTCGAGGTAAGAAATGGCAAGTTGTGTTTCAGTGAATGAGACTAAATAAGAGAAAGTGGAAGACCAATAATTTATAGAGCAGAAAATGGTGGTAATTAACAAGCATGATAATTATCACCATCCAGCTATTTTGACAGGACATCTGGGACTGCGCTTAATTCACAAGAGAAAAACTAAAAGTATGCTGTAAAGTCTTGCTGCTTCTGGAAGGCAACAATGAAGGTGAAGACACATACTCATATTCTCTTCTGCAAACTACTAACATTTCCATTCTGATAACTCAGCACACTTTGCAAGAGGTTCTGGTAAAATATTCAGAAAAGGAGATATGTTCTTCTGAAACAATTGAAGCTTCTATGTCAGGGTGCTTACAGCTGGAACTCTAAAAATATAGACAGTTTTTATATGGAGATCAATTAAAATACTGATGCACTTAGACTGAGAGGCAGTGACTTCATAAAACCCAGAAAGCCCTATCACAACATGATCCAGTAGTTCTGGTGGAATTATAGTGTTGGCATGAATGCAACATTTAAAAACAATGCAGTACATCTCTGAAGATTATAGATCAAGTCAGATTTACTATGGGTTCACTACTCACTACCCCCAGTGGTTATTTTATAAGAAATAGCCAATATATTGAGAAAACATTTTAGAAAGCACGAAGTACATTTCAAGTCTCAGTGAAATAACTGGAACATTCTAGGGTTTTCTTAAATATGCAATACAGTTAACCCCTGAGTAATTAATTTAAAACTCAGGTTAAATATATGAGAAAAGCCTGTAATTTCAATTTAAATAAGTAAGTTTGGGGGTTTTTTCACAGTAAGCAGTTGAATTATTTTTTTCATATTTGAAAATTCCTGTATTTTGTGAAATTATGTTGCCCTGTCAAGTTAAGATACTTTAATTAAATTGAAAGCAGATAGACTTGCTACAATCACCAGAGGGAAAAAAAATATGAAAAATGAACCTGCAATAAAAAAAATCTTTTTTTGATAAAAAATCATTTTATCAAAATGATGATTTTGAAGTCTATTTAAGAGGTGTAGGCCAACAAAAACACATGAAATCATTCAGGCTGACAGATCCAGAGGTCCGTTATCACTAAAGGTGAAACTATAACTTCAACAATGGTTCAGTCGTTATGATGTATTTCCAACAGCTAACCAGTGGTGAAACTCCTTCTATAACATATTATGTTATAGAATATAGAATTATAGTTATTATAGAATTAAGTACATTTCAAAATGTACACCAAAGGGTTTATGAGAGGTGTGCAGAAATAAGGTTCATCGTGCAGGAGCTCATGCTATGCAGACAAGCCACACTGAGAACATACACAAAGCCTGTGCTTACGACCTTCTGGTGCTGTGATTAATTGGAAGTCTTACAGTAGCCATTTCCAGAAAACATACAAAAGGTTGACATTCATAGCCTCTGCCTCAAAAATGCAGGGTGCTGGCTGATGACAAGGTTTTTCAGGCCACATCCATCCTACCAGTCCCCCTCCTCTGTGGCTCCTCTGCAGCCTATGTTCCTTCCCAGCCATCAGGAGGGAGGAGCACATGGGCACACATCCCATATGCAAAGCTGCATGATCCACAGAGCACTCAGAAGACATGGAACGACAAGCATTTTGAGGAAGAAAATAAAAAAGTATTTGCATTGGAAAAAGTGGCATCTTGGAAATGGGGAAAGTTTCCATCCCACCCTACAGATGTCACATTGCTCTGAAGAAAGAAAAGTGAGCAAAATGCAAGTGTAGAGAGGTCTTCTATCTTCACTTGGCTTCTGCTACTGCATTACTTAAGCTACTGATGTTTAACAGCCCTTCTACACCACTATCTGCACTGTAAGGCAGAGACCCAAGGGGTAAATGTGTTATGGGATTCAGGTTTTGCAGCAGTGACCATTGCAGTGTCTGCCTTCTTCCTGCCTGCTGCTGAGTCCCATCTCCACCGGATTTGCAACAGGCAGAGCTGGGAGCAAGGAAGCACCCAAGTTTGCCAAGAGACACTGCAGAGAGACACCTCCCTGACAGCCTGCCACTCATGTGACCACACCTGCCCAAGTCACAGTTATAACATCAGCTTTTATGCTTCGGATTTTCCTCTCCCCTCCTGTTGTAGTCATGTACCTGGACAAAAACTTATTAAGGATTCAGTGGAATGGAGAGAAGTTGCCTCTTTTAACCACTGACTAGGGAACTTGGTCAGAAGTGTAGAGGCTTGATTTCTAACTGCTGCTCCAACAGCTATTTGTAAGTGTGCATAGAAACAAAATATTAAATACTTGGTGAATAGAAGTATGAAAATCTGTATATCTGAAGAATTAACTTAAGGAATGGGGAGTAAGAATCAAAATTTGGGATTCAAGGTGCAAAATAACTCAGTCCCATTTAGAGGTCCTCAATCCTTCATAAATTTGTGCTAATAATGGCGGACCTGAGCCACAGGCTCTTCAGACTGAGTTACCAGACTTGCCTTCCCCTCCACCAGCTGCTCCCACTGCCCTGCAGATAACCATGTTATATGCAAAGGTATATTCATTCTTGCAACAACATTGCTTTGACTATTTGTCACTTATAACAAAAATAAGCCCTTTTTAAATAACTATCCAACATCATATGGCCACAGCCTCAGATATTATCTTACGGTAATGTGCACACCCTTACCTGGTGAGGCCTTGGTAGGATGTCAATAATCTTAGACCATGAGCAGCTTCATTTCGCAGCCTGATTTCCTCCGTATTCCCACTAAAATATTTTCCAAGTTTCTGATACATGCATCTTCCTTTGCAGATGCATTAGTTTATCATTCTATTTTTCAGGGATCCATGAAAAAGAAGCACATAAAATGTTGCCAACTTTTGTCTAAAAAGAAAAAAAATCACATTATTCAGTCAGTGCAGGAAACAAAGATATATAGAAAAGCAAATAAAAAATAGCAACATTTGAAACACTGCCTCAGTTTTAGCACCACTTTTTTGCACTGTTTGGTGTCTGTAGAAATTCCAGGGTTTTCCTGAAGCTTCATCTCTTCCTGTCCCTGCAGCCAAGTTACATCTGTCTTTTTCTGATAATCAAAGAAAGGCTGCTTGTAAAATAATCTTTTTCATTTTATAAGTACTAGTGCCCTACTAGTGACTTCAGGCAATGTCCTTTGCTAGCCAGAAATCAGTTTGCTCATCTGTTTCTTGGCTACTTGCTTGTCTGGCAGAGTATGATTTTCTTGTCCTTTACCCAAGGATAACAGACTCAAACAGTTTTGTAGCCTTGTGCTAAATACAACAGTTTTTCCAACCAGTCCTATGTGTGCCAAATCAAAACAAGGAGGTTGTGTTGTGGATATGGAAGCAAACATCAGACACATCAGGATGAAGATATATTTAGCCACATACTGACCCACCACATCAACCATGTATGCAATGTTAACAAGTTTCATTGGCACATTGATTTTGTTTAAGCTTTTGGTAAAGGGGGAGTCTTCCACCTCTGTCAAAATATAATGCCAGTCAAACCTTATCGTTTTAAAACATAGGTCTTGACAAAACTGGGAAAAACAGATTCAAAAAGTTTTGCTCTCTTTCCAGCAGCGTCTGAAAACAAAATCCCGAAGTCTCCCTGCAGACCTCAGGCATAGAGCTCACAAGACCAAAAACTGCTGTTAAAAAAGAATTTAAACTAATTGCCTCTGGTTACAGGATATGAGGTCCAGTTATATAAGATTGTCCATGTCTCCTGGTGAAATCAGTGTCCATGTGCCTCTGTGAACACACTGGCATTTTTAGCCTTCTCTTAATCCACAAAAGAACCTTACACGTATCAAAGTTGCATCTCGTCCTTGAATGCTCCCTTTTTCTCTAAACTCTTTAGTTATTTGGTGGTTTATCTGTTGTGTCTGCTTTCTTTGCAGCCTCTTGATACCATCTGTGAATTTGATTGATGTGTAAGTTTTCTTCTGTTATTATTTTAGGTCATTTATACAGAAGGGAGTGTTAGGCTCAGCACTAATCCTCAGTGAGCTCCACTTTGCTATTTTACCACTCGTAATTGCTTTGGTTTCTGATTTTTCAGCCAGTTGTTTTTATTAAAACTGTAATTATCACTGTGGGCTTTTTAAGAAATTGTTTAAATTGGCTTTCCTTCACGGAAAGTCTCAGATTTTTGCAGAAACTTCTTTCTTTGTCAAGTAAAAGTACAAATGAAACAAAGAAAGGAACAAAGTTTGCTAAGCTTCTCTTCAACCCATGTGGTCTGAAGCGTATCTGGTTAAATATGACTGCTTACATGAGTTTCATACTTGCCTTACTGTAAAGGCAGTATATATACTGTACACTTCTACACACAGCACACTTCTATATATCCTGCATGGAAATTGAGATCTATAGGACTTGTCCACAGCATAATAAATTTTACTTTAGACTTGTTATAATGACAGCTGTTCACTCTTGCATATTTGAAGATATGGGTTTTTACTACCAGAAGGACACTTGAAATTCCTGTTCCTTATCTCTTCTTCCTCCAGGTAAAATGGAAAGAGAACAAGCTCAATATTTATGTTTCCTTACAAATGCTTTCTTGATATAAAAGTTCAAAACCAAGAGGTAGTTTCCTATTCTTCTGTAAAAAACCACAAACATATTATTTATTATTTCCAGGCAAACACTAAGCATTAATTAATTAAACACCTTAAAAAGAAGTCTAATGCTGGTCACACACATCTTTCTCCTCTAGAAAAACACTGTTAAAACAACAGTTTCCACCACAAAGCAGAGAGCATAGAAAATGTTTGATATCCGAGTCAACCAGACCCTTGTTTGCTGGTCATGTTATCTCGTGCCTTGTTCAGTGTCCCCATGAGGTTACAGTACAGAAACTGCTCCACTCTGACTAGCAGATGGCCACTAACCCCAGTTTTCAGGGATGGAAAGTACGTGCCCTGTCTTTCCAGGCAGAGGTACTTACAATTTTCAAGCTATTTATCAGAGGCAAAGGTGCTGATTTCACTTTGCTCTATCTCATTTCAGCTGAAGCACAATAAATGTTACAAGATGACTGGAAAAATACCTAACATAATCCTGCATTCAAGGAAATGGTGTTGTCAAACTATGGGAGAGAAATTTTTTTATAAAATATTTTGACTGATTTGCCTCTTGTGCTTTCAGGTCAGCCACTCATAACTCCACAAGACTTGTCAAATTCATTTTTTCTAAGAGGAAGATGTGAATTTTCTTCCTGTTTTTCTGTGAGACGAAATAAAAGAAAATGGAGGTGTCTTCTGTAATCTTTCAATACACTAAATATTTCTCCCTCTGCACTTGAACAGCATAATTAAGAAGTCTTCATTTAAAGTTTGAAACTTTAATCATGGTTTTCCTAATAAAATCCTCTCTGGTTTGATGGACTTTATATTAATTCTCCTCGAGTGAACCCCAAACCGATTACTTGACTTGGAGCATTATCTAATTAATTATTTAGAGGAACAACTACCAAATTACACACAGAGATTGAGCAGCATATGGCGATTCAGTTTTAATCTTCTAATCCAGAGTTTAAATCCCAGGTGGGGAACTACAATCTTCTGAATATTAATCTAATTGCATCTATACTGTCCCAGAAAATGAGCTTCTTGTCCTTATGAATTTTTCATCATTTCATCTGTAGTGAGAGAGAAGCCTACATTCATCACATGTCAGAAAGCATGCACTACGTGTCCACAAAATGCACTTGTTCACTCTATTTCTGAGCAGTTCCTCTGCATTTCTGTACCTTCTCAGCCCATAACACTCACTTCCTTCCTCAGCACTTCTTTGCCAAGGCATTCAGTGCTCTACTCTCCACAAGCAAGTCTCCATCAAACCTCTTCAGTGAAGGAAGCCCAATTTCTTACAATTTGCTTTCATCTATTCTCTGTACACAGGTGCCCCAGATGGACTCCAGGAAACAGCAATGGCGCTCTGAGATTTGTTAGCTCTGATGACTACTCACAAGTCTATTTCTTAAAGTAACTCAGCATATCAAGAGCTAAGTTCACTCCAGACACTCAATAGCTTCAAATGATTCCAAATATAAGTGTTGCTGCATCCAGTTGAGTTTTTTTTTAAATATAGCCCTAGGATAAAATGGCTTCAGCATTGTTTAGACATTAAAAAACAGAGCATAACAGGGAAAATCTAAACACTACTTCAAAAGGTATTGTATGTTTTTCTGCCCAAATATCCAAGCAAATGACAAATGCAGTGTCAAACAGGCTAGAATTTGTGTGGCCTTAAACTTAAGTATGGAAATAAAATATTTAGAAAAATGTATATTTGGAAATATCTCCTTTCACAATGCCCTGCAGTCATCTTCATCAGAGCTTCATGCATGGCCTGAAAACCAACCTACTGCTAATCCTAAGCAAAATCCACATAAAACCCGGTGCTGCATCCAGCCACTTCAATCCATGTGGCAGCCCACAGCTTACCTGCCCTCAAACTCTTTCATAGCACCATATGGACCACACATACATCTCATACACCAGCTATTCTCCCAAATCCAAACACGGCCTTACAAGAAGTCTCTTCTAGCCATGAACCCATAGGAATTTTCTCTCCAGGCCAGGCAGATGGAGGCAAGGGTAGCCTCACAGTAAGCAGTGTGTACATTGCTTTGCAACCCCAAGGTGTCATTGACTACTTAAATCCCTCTTCATGGCTTCAGTCCATGATGTACACAAAGCATGGTTGCTTTCACACTGATGCAACAGGCAAGCAAGGGAAGTGGTAAAACTGAACCAAGGTTGCATCCTCTACTGGTTTTGCATCACGAGCTCCTGAACAGGAAAACAATGATTGATGTGAACAATTAAAAATTGTGATTGGTATGGGACCAGAGAAGAATGCAGTCCTACAACAAAAAATGATGTTTGAACTGGGGTTTATTTCTCCCTAAGCAGCACTAGATTTCACAGTGCTTTAGCAACAATTTCTGCAGGGTGTGCTGCATAGGACCTCTGCTCCAGGATCTGAGAAAGCACAGGGGTCACTGACTGACAGAACTTGCCTACGTGACACCAGCAACCATGGGCTAAATGTTGCAGCAGAGGCGGGCAAAACCATAATGTAGATCATACCTACTCTGTGTTTGCTATTTGCCTGCCTTCAACTGCACATTGTGTACACATTACCCAGTTATTTTCTAGCTCTCTCCCTCCACAGCTAAGTTACTCTTTACATGTTCTGTGCGCTTGTTTTTTCTGACCTTCTATCTTTGCTCTTGTCCCACAAGTGTCTGAATGCTCCTGTAATAATAACTAGGTAGAATAACAGCTAACCTCTGCTGAGCTTGGAGAGAGAGTGATTTATATTTACAAAATTCCCTTAAGTAAAGGAGAGTAAAACCATGAAGTAAAAGCTCTTAGAACGCCCCAAATCAGTTTGAATTTATACAGATAGAGCAGTGAGGGAGCCCTTCCCCTAAATGTATGCCAAGGCATCTGTGTCAAGCTCTTGACTCTAGATTCTTTCTCTAAGAAAAGAGTAGGTATCAATATCCCATATTCTACACTTGCTTCAGGGCAAGATCAATCAGTCACACCACCCTGGAAGTATTTCTTCTATTCAAGGACTATAGAAATTGTCCAGACAAGGGTATTTCAAAGCCGTCATCCCTATTTGTTGGGCTGAATCCCACCCTACATGCTTGAGCAGCAACAAAAAGAACAAACTGGGGGGGGGGGGAGGGTTGGGTTTTTTTTTTTTGAGTCTTTACCAGAAGAACCCAAAATTTCAGATTTATAGTGGAACTTCGACCCACTCAAAATACTCTCAAGCTGGGTCTGGTATTCCTTAAATAAATTACTGCTAGCATCTCCTAGCAGGCTGGTGGCAAGGCTGTCCTCAAGGTGTGCAAAAAAAAGGAATCCAAGAGCTGTATGGGGAAATCAGAACAAGCAAGTGGAAATGTTACTCTCCAGTTCAATGAGAAATAAAATTCTTCTTTCCAGGTCTATGGCTCTCATTGCCCTTTCTGTGCAGTGAGGCAGTGTTATAAGCAGTGTACAAGGAAGCCTTATGCAACAGGGTCGATAGAATGCATAGCAAAACTTCTCATGTGGAGTAGCTACCAAATCTAAATCTCCCATTTTCTAAACAACCTTTAAATCAGTGTATCAAAAGGACTTGGCACCACATTTCCAGCCCGGTCCTCCTGTTAGAGCAGTTGCTCTTGCTACAACATGGATTGCACTGTCATGGGCAAAATGTACATCCTCCAGCAGAATGAAGTGCCAAGACTGGTGCTCAATCCATGCATCCCACATGGCCTCACAAACCTGGCACGGGTGCTAAAAGCTCCATTGGTCTTTTTCATATCTAAATAACTTCACTGGGAAAAACTTAGGCAGCTACATATAGATTGCTGTGTTAGATTTAGAAAAAGAAAGGATTCGTGGATTGCTTCCTTTAGCTTACAGATCTCAGCCTAGATTTTTCTTTAGACACCTACTGCCTTTGACATAGCCAGGCCTAAGGCAACAGTGACAACTTGTTGTCTTGTCACAACAGAAGAGAGACAAATAATTCAGAGTGGGTCTAACAACATAAAAAATATATGAGGTTTGCATATAACAGCACAGAAACAGTGTTCTCATCTTGTTTCCTGTTTTCTTCTGAGGCATGATTTCATCAACATCATCATGCACAGGGTAATGCTGTTACTATGGTAAACAATTTATCTCTCTCAGTTTATTAATAGTCATTCCAAACAATTAAAAAATTGAATGTACAAATTTAGATTTATGCCTTTGGCAAAGGCAGACTGGTTTGTAGATTAGCAAATATAACCTTCCTACCCAGAAAACCTTGCTATCCAAGGCTTGTGTTATGTTCGCACAGATGTTCACAAATAAATTCAGTCTCTTGATTATTTTCAGATTAATGACATCCTGCTCTATTAGAGCATTGCCAAATCATCATTTTATTGCCAGTCTTGCAAGGTTTTGTTCTTTTTTTCTAAAGCTCCAACTCTAAAGGACACGCGATTAGCCAAAATCCCGTTTTCCTTTCTAAAGTCTCAAGCAAGTCTTGTTGCAAGCTTGACTCATGTTACCCCAGGAGTTAATCGTCACATTTTCTTAACCACTCTCAAGACTTCTAAGCCTCTGACTCATGATTTCTAATGCCTACAGTTGGCAACAGTGTATATACACGACATGTGTCATACCATCCATCTGCTAGTAAACAAAATCTTTATGACATGTCCAATTAGTTACTACTCACCCTGTTTCTAATAAATGATTTTTTAAAATAATGTTCAAATCTCTGGTGCCAAAGAAGTTATATCATTGCAGTAGTCACTCACAGCAACAGAAAATAAATTCCTCATTAATCTGATTAAAAACAATTAGTAAAATCTACTTCTTACTCAATCATGCATGTGAAACCTAAGGAAAACTACTTCAAATTTTTTAACTCAGCAGCCTACAAAACAGAAGGTTGTAAGCCATGAAAACTCTTATACTAAATATCAACTATGCAAGCATTTGCTGTACTGCTGTCATTGAAATACAAACGTAAGAGGCAACTTGTGAAGGTTTATTTCATCCGAGGATTGTCTCATTGAGTGCTTACCAACGCCCCCAGCCCACCAGTGGAAGACCATGGGCACCTTCTGCATGGGCTGAAGGCACTTAGTGGAGAGCTGCAGGTTACCTTCGTCCTGCCACTGAGAACACCTTCACGAGGCCAGCCACGTGGCAGCAGATTTGTCACACACTGTATTTCTAAGAAGCTGCTGCAAAAAGAAGGGCAGAATGGCTCTTTGCTTATAACAGGGGATGGTAGCATTTCTACATTCAAATTAAAATTGATGGCAAAATTTGACGTTTTGATTACTCATGCTGACATTTAATCAATTTTACACTTTAGAGAGAGGCCCTCATTTACAATGCTTGGCATCAAGTAACAGAGACAAATCAGAAAGCCACATTTAAAACTAACCGGCTCCTCCCCTAAATACATTCAGTAGAACTAATTTCAGGCATATTTAAATTGTCCATTAATTCAACTAGATATTTACACAATTCGATTCACCTGACTCTTTCATTTCAGCTCTTCTTTCAAGTCTACAAATAAAAACCTAATTATATGTAACGCAGATGTGATGATTGTACATTAGAAGGAATTGGAGACATCTAAACATTTAACATGCAACTTGCTTAGTCTGAGTCAGAACCATTCTCCCCCTCTCCATGAACCTCATAAGCATAGTTTTGAAATTTTCTAGGCTACTAGAAATATATAAGCTAGGAAAGAAGGAAGTAAAGAATGAAAATACTTCAGACATATTTTTGTTTCAAGGACTTTAATAGCTTAATTATCATATTACTAATTATTAATAGTTTATAATTAAATACTAGAAAAATTTTAATAAACTGAACATCTGCTCGACATTAGATATTAGAAGCACAACCTGCACGCTACTGCTGTGATGGAGGCATCTGCTGTTCATTTTCCAGGATCTAAACCCATTTATCTCTACATTTCTTGCTATATAAACATACTTTGTTTTCTGGCATCACGCTGAAATATCCCCATAAACATATTGTATGATTCAACGCTTTAATACCTGGGTTGCTCTCCTCAGAAGAACATACAATGTCTTGCATCAATAAGAGAAAAAGCCCTTCTCAATCAAAGTTTTCTGCCATTTCTAGCAACAAAATGGCAGAGAAATTACTCCATTCCTCAGAAGGCATTTTTAAAGGTCTGTATTAGTGCTAGGATCTATCAATTTGCATCTGAGATTTGTTCATTCTCTTCAAAATGTTGCCCAGTTCATATGACAGGAGCAACCACTCTCAGCTGACAGAAGGAACAATGTGTACTTCATTTGCCCTTCACACTTTTTTTTTTAAAACAGACTTCTTTTCATCTTTGAGCACAAGTTTATAATACACTGATTTTATTCAGCTTGCTATAATCTTTAGCCTTAATGCAAAAAAGTCATCTGCTATATGAGTTAGAAGGGGGAAATACATAATGCATGCAATAGGGAGGATGCATTAAGTTAGATCTTAGTAAGCATCTACATCTGCTACTCAGTCATTGCTGATAACATTTTCCCGAGGCAATATATACTCCAAACTTTGGTTTGGAAGTTGCGGCGTGTGAGGGGTGTTGTCATTGAAGTAAAAACCATTAAAAATTGAGACAGAAACACTGCACTGTGTTTCTACATCTGCCTGTAGAAGTGTAGTACCTGTATTCACTAATTTCATACAGAAAAATGATGCAACTACACAAAAAGCTGAGAATCCCTCCAAATTCAATGTTTCATAAGCAAGTGAAAAAACTGACTATGTAAACACATCGAGGTTGTACCGATTACAGCCAAATGCACTGCAAATGTAACATGCCATCTAGAACTGTTGTTCCTGGGAACCTCCTGACACTATCATGTATATACATAGAAAACTAAACAGGTAACTTGACTTGTTCATGCAATTGAATGCCATGACCTCATACCACAAAGATACTACAGTACACAGAACAAATATATATATATTTTATGCATTTGCCCTAAGTATGCTTTTGCTGCTGCTATTTGGCATTTTATCCTTGAATTTAGAGAGTAGACTTTGTGCGCTCTGAAGTGCACAAACTTGCTCTCCAGCTCTGTTCATAGGTCAAGAAGTTAAAAACAATCAAACATGCACCAGGCCAGAAGTTAAAACAAGACTCTCTGTCCAACAGTTGCCAGCATAGTGCTTTTCTACAGCTAACTACCACAATAAAGGCTTGACTTGAGACTTGGCTTGGTTAAGGATAATACATGTTCCTTCCTTCCCCCTGCCTTGAAAAGCTTATTTCCACCCCCGTATACAAAATTTTTGGGAGACATGCTTATGACTCCAGCAGGGAAAATCTACCATTTTCAAGAAATGAAGGATTTAATATATACATATACATCTTAACTCCAATAACAATCTCTCCAGTGTATTTCCCAAATGTCTTGATAACACTTTTTATGATACAAACATGAAAAGCATTAACAGCTTTTTATTTCCAATCAGTTTTTTATTTCCTCTGACTACAAATATTCCTCTTGGCATAATTCAGAGTAAGGTCATCCTATACTACTGTTTGACAAGCTCCCATCAAACATTCCTGACGCAACAGCTGACAACACATGATGTAAGCCCACATCAAGTGCCAAGGGAAACCCTAACATCTGCATAAGTTTGCTTTTAGAATTGGACATGGAATATACTTTAAATTAGCACTTGGTCTCTTCTACATTGGTCATCTCAGCAGAAAAGGACCCTACATGAAAGCCTGAGTTTGAAAAACACAGTAGCAAAACAAAAGGCAACACGGCAACTCTAGTTAGTGCATGTCAAAGAACAGTATCTTCTTTTTTTTTTTTTTTAAGCATGATAGGTACAAAATCAAACCTAAAATCAAGAATAAAGCAGAAGAATATTAAAGTTATATTCTGTTCATTTATTCTTCTTTGGTAATCTTTACTGTCTACGTAAAGCACTTTACATAAGGGCAGTTTCACAGTCCTGTGGCCTACTGTTGAGTTACTCAGGCACCTTCATGCTGACAAAGTCAAAGCAGGTACTGAAATTAGTGGTGTAAGCACAGACCAAGCACCTCAGGTACACAAGCAGCAGCACTCTTTCCACACCGCATCATCTGCTTTTAAACTTGTGCTGCAATTCCTCCCCTCCGCCTTTTCCCAAGAACAGTCATATCCAAAACCCGACACCACACTCACTGTGGAAGCACTCCACTCCTGAAGGCAAGTGGAAGGATTTGCCTTCAGCACAGAGACTTACCAGTATAAGTATGCACTGTAATCACACTGGGATACTTCCCTTAAATACACAAACAAACCCCTCTTCCTCTGGAAGCAGAGCACACGTGACTTGTACAAACAGGGACGTTGGTGTAAACTATCACTGTCCCTTAACCTGCTTTCTCAGCTCAGCTCCTCCTCTGCAGAGGCTGTCTCTGAAGTCTGCCAGCAGACTTGTTCCCTGAAGACTCCCTAGCCTGTTTCAGTCAGGTTTTCACATTCCTTCAGCTAACCCAAGCCATTTTGACTGAATCAGGTTAGAAAACACTGATATGAGTAGCTCTACAAAGAGTGACCAGGGAATAACAAACAGTTAAGTGCATCTTTCATCATCTCAGATGGATATAAATCCCATCAAATATCTGATCAGTCAAGGACATTCAAAGAGGTACAGATTCACACTGGAAGTATAACTACACTACTTAGGTTCCTCCAGCCACAAGAACCCTTGAACATTACATTTCAAGTAAATTTTGGGGCCCACACTAGGGTAAATCTCTATGTATTTCAAGACTAGTAAGAACTATCCCTCTAACTCAATCTGGTTAAAGTTTCTCCAAGTCTCTCCCACTCCTGCAGCTTAAGAATAAATAAATCAGGTATAAAACCACAAATGCTTTAAAGGAAGAGTGACAGTAGGGAAGGGGGATGTCAAAGATGTACATTACAAAGATGTAATTGAATATGTAAGCCTAATTTTTTTTAATTCAAATATATAGTGTCTGGGAAAGTTGTATCAATTAGAAGCGTCAAGAAGCACAAAAAAGGTGCAACTTCTGAGAAAAGTTTTTGGTTGTTATAAGAGCAAGATAGTTTGTAACATTATATCCAACAGCAGCTCCAAGAGAATTTCATAACAAAGTTTGTTCAGGTGAAGACTACACTAACTGGACCTTCAGAAGTTTCCCCCCCTCACATCTTTTGAGCATCGCCACAAAGTATCAACAAGGCAATACCAACAGTATTCCCAATACCCACATGCAAAAATTGCCATTTTAATGGTTAAACACAGTCATACAATAAGGTTTAAATGCTGCTCATAACTTGCCTTGTATGCACAGGTACCAACAACTGAACAAAACCAGACCTGCCATATTATACACTAACATTCCTGCAACAGAAAGGATAGAGGATGAAGTTTCAGGCAGCATTCCTAGACTAAGTTCATGTCAGAGAGTCATTAGTGTTCTGTTGAATTGTCTTTTTAGAGAAACATGGTTTAAACCTAGAATGAAACATGTTGGCAAAGTGGATTTTGGCATACATCGATTCTGCTAGAGATTCAAAACTTCTCACTTGAGAATGAGGAAAGTTTACAAATGTGGGGGCTTTTTGGTACAACAGAAATGCATTTAAAAAATAGTACTGCTAAACAGTAATCTTTAGAATTAACAATCACCAAATCTGCATGTGTCCATGCCAAGCATTGGTTTAATAACCATTGAGTTTAACAGACTCTTCATAGAAGTTTCTCTAAAAAGAACCTTAACTGCTAAAATTAAGCTAATTCATATATTTTCAAAAGCACAGTAGTGCAATCTGAAAAGCAACAATGCATGTCAACAGCAGATTCCAGGTTTTCTTTGGCCTTAGACTAAGCTTGCCATTTACATTTGAAAGATGATTTCTCCATATTATTGGTTTCTGCAAATCTGTGAGGAAACTTGAGTTTTGCATAACAGACAGCATTCTAATAGAAGTTTTCTGAACCAAGGATTACAGAGTGATTAATGCAGTGGTCTGTAAGCCAGAGTCCTATTTTCTCCCTATGCTTTTAAAATCTGTGTCTATCTCGACATAGCAAAGTGTTCTGAAGGCCAGCATTCTAAGTCATGGATGAGGTTTTGATGACAAGAATTATATTTCAATTAATTTCTACTGAATGTGTTGTCAGATTTCTAGGAACTCAGTTCTCACTGAATTGCTATTTCCAGAGCCAAAGTGTCTAAAACTGTCTAAAGAGACATCCTTCAAGTCTGCAGAAGAACACCCAATGATACAGAAAAGGCTTCTCCGTATGTTGTCAGCGCTCCCACTTCTCATTATTCGCACACTTAGCACCCTCAAAAATACTAATTAAGCAAAACCAAGATGTTTTAGACAGTGAAAATCACACATTTACACAGCAGCCACTGTGAACTTTATTAAGAAAAGAAGTTTGCCAGTTAAACTGCGATGACTTTATTGACTTCTCCACTTAGTTGTAGAAAACCAGTTCTTTCATAATGGCTCTGGAAATCATTTATTGCCAAGTAAATGCTGAATTCCCAGCAATGTATGGTCTGCTTGGAACTCTGGCAGTCTTACCATGAAAGGGCTATATTCACCTTTGCAAAATGCAAAGTAAGCAACACATCTTTTGTTCAAGCAACAAAGTCATTCTTGAGGCAGATGTCATGCTAGCCAAATAGCAAAGCCACCTTTACATTAAGCAATCCTTTCTATCACGACGGTTCCACAAAATGAAGTGTAATTTGTGAGGAAAACAATTCATAAGACACCAGTTAAATGTTCTCTTTATGTAAGGAGATGTTCTCTTTATGTGTAGTCAAGTCTTATTTCTCAGGAAGGAGAGGCTAAGCTAAAATGAAACAGCATGATGATCTATCTTCATGAAAATGTCCTGTTGCTAATGCCTCTGCTTTTGCCTCCTTTCCTCTTTATTAGTCCTGTGAAGTCCTATGCATTAGAAGTCAGAACAAGGTTTCTTCATTCATCTGGAATCAGATTTATATCCAATCCTCTAAGTGACTCACAATGCTGTCTACACACATTTCTGAAAAGTAGTTCTCCATTCCTAAGTAATCCAACCATCACAAAAGATATTTTCCAATTTCTTCAACTCTAGAAGTTGTTTTAATTCCTTTTTCATCTTCATCTTGTAGCCACGTAGCAGAATAGCATTGTCATGGTCTATGTATAGTAGGATTTAATCCTTATTAATAACTTCAGTAGATTGCCCGAGGATTTTTAGTACTGTAGTAGGCTTCACATGCAGCTACATAAGCAGATTCTGGGAAGAAATCATCATGGTATTCTGCTAAAAACCTGAGAAGAAAGTACACCAAAAAAAGGAAAAGAACATGAAACATTTAAGAGAAATGTTATTTTCAAATTAATTTTTAAGCTCAGCAAAACCACAGCCTGGGAATTAAGAATTATTACACTTTGAAATTTGGCATACAAAAGACCTGCCCTATTTTTTACAAGTTTTACATAGTGAGAAACAGCCTTTCCCTATCAATTAAAAAAAATTCAAAAGCTGAAGCTACACTCAGAAAAAGAATCTCAAGAACTATCACAGAAGGAAAAAAGAAGTTAAAGAGATCTTTCTGCAACTGCTGTAAATTACCTGCTCAGCATACTATTTTCATTTGTGTCGAAACCAGTATTTTCAGTTATCATGTCAGTATCTTATACAAATGGCCAAGAACCATTAAGTCAAGCTGTATCTTTTAAGGTAAGTAAAGCTACGATTTCATGTTTCATGAATGCCTGTGCATTTAGGGTCTCCATCTTTCAGGAGTACTGATTTAAATATGGTTCTCAAAGACAAAACACATGCTTTGCAAATCCAGTTCCTTATTTTCCTATTTCTGCAAGATGGTCTTAAAGTATTATTCAAACAGCTAAGCACCCAATATTTTATGATGTCTTCCTGCTCTTCTAATACACAACTGTTTCCTTGTTTAGGACTGAAAACGAGAATAAACAGTGCTACTACTACATACACTAGTAACAAACAGCTAAAATGACTATAAGCTTTCTGTTCTTTCCTTTGCAATCAAAGACACTGGGTATATAAGTGGGGGTCAAAGGGCAAAACAGTTCTTAAACTCAAGACTACAATCAAGCTGCACTTCAGAAAAAAACCCCACAGACCTTCAAAAATACCTGGATATTAAAGATCAGCATCAATAAACATGGCAAACTGTTAGCTACAGGTTCTCTGAGCTAAGAGGAGGAAGCAATAGAAATGACAGGAAACAATGTCATTTGCAGGATCTGGATTTTCTCGAAAACAGTGGCTAGGGTGATGACTTCACTATTGGAAGCCAGAAATATCAGTTTTGCAGAACCAATACTCTGGACACAGAAAGTCCAAACTAAAAAACAGTGTTTCTCCAACCTCACTCACTGCTACACTGCCTGAATTCTTTGATCTTAACAGAGCAAAAGCATCAAAGAATGCTGGTAAGATTCTCTGTATAAACCAATTTAAATTTAATAAGGAGTATATTAATTGCTCAGAGCTCACATCAAATGGTGACAGCATAAAATTGCAGATAAGCGAAAAAAGGTTGATTTTTCCCACACACTTGTACTTAAACACGGGTATCAAACAAGTGTTAAACTGGAGGAATAACTAATTATATCCCACTAAGTCTAGAAAAAGCAGTGAGAAATACAAGTTTTTTCAGCTTGTATACAATCCTTCAGTGTGTCATCATTAATTCAGACAGCATGTTGTCAACTTCCTCCATACTCGCTTATTTCATAGGAGCTCTCTAATTAAGAGTATACAGGGGGGCCTAGAATGGTTTCCGATGTAAAATGTTTCAAACCACTACAAGAGTACTGAAATAAGGGCAATTTAGAAGCTAATAAAATACCTGAATCATCAACTGCTATGACCTCTGACTTGAGCTACCAATCATTTTCTGCAATACAAGGGGTTAGTGTGAACTGAGTGTGGTAAGGCCTAAGTAGTAACAGAGTTGCACCTAACGTGCTTAGAAAACACAAGATTAAGATGAGCTACAAGTGGTATTTAATTAATAATTCTTCATTAACACAAGTTGATGACTCCAACTGATTACAGGGGCTGATGAAAATCTTAGTGTCTTTGGATAACATTCAGTAAAACAGAGTACTAAGAGCTGGATCATACTAGGGAA
This sequence comes from Manacus candei, assembly GCF_025592945.1. Taxonomy (NCBI): domain Eukaryota; kingdom Metazoa; phylum Chordata; class Aves; order Passeriformes; family Pipridae; genus Manacus; species Manacus candei. Next base: position 8,968,218 of record NW_026138089.1, read on the forward strand.
CATGTTTTAAAAGAACACTAAAACAAAGGAACCTTCAAAGGGGGCATTGGTTAGCTGACAGTTCCAAGAATTCTAATGGCAAGTAATGGGAAACAAGCTTATTTTCTCTTACAAATTTCATGACTTTTGCTTAAGATCAGTCATACATGCCAGTTTGGTGCATACTGAAGTGACAGCTGGTAGACATGAGAAATGTTAACTTAGATGCTGTGCCACAGTTACAGCTCAAAAAGAAAAAAAAAAAGGCAGGCAGAATGCACGCAGTCAAATGTACATCTCCCTGTTCTCCGCGGAACAGTTGTGAAAAACAAAATACCCCAGAGCTAGCAAACAAATTATTTTCTGCAGAGAAGTGGGAGAAAACTGCCGAAATAAACACATGGTCAGCTTCTGTCCCAATCCCTTGTATATCTGTACACAAAGAGCAGGGCCCTTCTGAAGCTGTTTTCTATTCAAACTACATCACAGTGCAGAACACTGGCACAGAAATATTAGGAGTCCCCTAAGACTCTTAGCTAGTGGATATTTCACTAATGCTTTGCTCTTGGACAAGCTAAAATAGCTCCAGGATCAACTACAATGGTACCTCTAAGTCATGAGCCAAGATTTAAAGACAGAGGGAGCTGTACTTAGCAGGCAGAACAAATGTTCAGCTATAGATCAGAAAGCACATTGCTATTGAGTTACTCAGAAACTGTTTCATTACTTTTAACTCACAAAACTGATCAATTCAGTCACCTGTTGCATTATTGCCTTTTTCACTTTTATGCTTTTTATAGAGCTCATAGGCATACATCTACATAGCTGATGTATGAAACTGCTTATGAGTAATCAAGTTCTGAGATGCACAGTCCACACTGATGCAAGACTGCACAATTTTTCATCATGAGCATCCTCAAAAAGAAAACTCATGCTTTACACTCATGTTTGGAACATAGGAGTAACATGGTACAATGCAGATATTTCCCTCCCTACCACAGCTAGAGGCAATACTTCTCAAAGGACTAGAGGGGATGGAGACAAGGGAAACAGATATGTGGGCAATTTAGCTTGAAGAATTCCTATGTTCTGATCTTCAAGCATGGGAGTCTGTAAGCAAGCTTACCTCAGGTGACTCCAAGCAATAGCCTCACAAATATACTACCACCTGACTTTGAGTTATACAGGTAGATCTAACAAAAGAGGCACAGAATTATCACTATCCACATTAGAAGGCCACTTGACACATGTCAGGAACATTTATCAACACGAGTCACTGAATTAATATGAGCTTTAACAGCGTCACCTTTTAACAAAAAGGGCCTTGTCTTGACAGCATCAACACAACTTATTACCAGAACAGTCTCTGCCTGAAGAAAAAAATTTCTACTCAACATCAGCTACTCTCACATGAATAAACTTCAGGGATAGTCCAAAAAGTGTGAAAATGACAATGAAAGGAAAACTTTAATTTTTAGAAAGACAACCTCAGCCATTAAGGTATAAGAACACAGAGTCCAAAGGAAAAGCTCCCAGGAAGGTGACATCTTAAACACTTCTGCTACAGAGTTTGAGAAGGTAAGCAGATGCTTTGAAGAGATCAGTGGCCTGAGAGAGGTGCTGTTTGAAAGGCAACTGTAATGATCTATCAAAAGGAATTTGCTAAGAGAGCATTATGGATCCTAACTCTATGAGTCACCTCATCAAAAGAAACGTCATTTGCAGAATAAGAGTTATCTCCCCAGTTTATAGGCTATCTCCATCTGGAAGGCTGTTCAGAGCAAAAGATCCCCAACAAAAACTCCATCATAACACCACTGCCCTTGGTCTTTTAAGGGAGAGGGCAGAGAACTCTGAAGATGCCAAGCTGTCAACACAGCATTTCCAGTAATCAGGCTGAGTGATCATTAAAAGTGGTAACTTCTAGTACCACTTTTGGGAAAATAGCCCTACAAGAGCTCAATACAGGAGTCCTTGGTTTGTCTTGAGGATGAAGACTCACTTGTGGTAAGGCCAGCACAGATCCCTAGAGCTCCGTTCTAAAAAGCTACTGTAGCACATTTAAAGTATTTTGGGCAACCTCTCAATTTAGATGTGTGATCCAAACCTCAGCCATTGACCAGCAATATGCTCATTCGAGTACCCAAACACTCATGATTTGATAAGCAGAAGGAAGAGAAGCAAACCACATGGTGAGTTTCAGCAAGTATTTTTGGCAAAGCAATCAAAGCTTATTGTTCTTTAGTCAAGAACAATAAGCACAGATGAGCATATTCTGCAGACCAAGCAAACAAAAGCCCTCTGAAAATAAGAACCTGTATGATACCAGGTATTCACTGACTAAAAAGCATTCAACATCAAGGTGCCAAAAGTTTGAGAGGACTTAAAATGGCAATTACTTTTCTACCCATTCAATGAATATAGCAAAGCCCAAATAAATGATAGTAATGCCCTGAAATAAGGCACTGTGCAAACAGAATTACTTCAAAGTGTTTCAAAACTTTTAAAAGAATATTCCTTTATATGTCTGTGCCCTCCAAACTCACACCTCAATTTATACTCGAAAACTTGATTTTCTCACATGTAAGCTCCAATTTCATAAAGTTCTCTAGTATATCATAACTGCTACGTTGCACAGATATTTTTTGCCAAGTAACTGATTAATCCCAAAAACTGAGAGGCCAAAAAAACCCTAATATGTTCAATAATATGGATCAATTAATAATCAATATAACAAACACTGGTATAATTGCATTCTTTATGATCTATCAGAAAGTGATTTTTAGTTAGTTATCATCTTGCAACTTTATCAAGCCACAATGAATCACAATGAGCAGGAATTCTGTCACAAAGAAACTTGACCTAACTAAAGATGTTTTCTCTTCTATTCACCATGTGCAGTGCTTCATTTTTTCATTCTCAGACACTAATAACCTCTCATTAATTGTACATTAGCACAGACTAGTGGTGATAATTCACCACTGCACATATACAATTACTACCCTCAAAATGTGCTGTCAAAACCAGAGTTCTGTTTCTTAAGGTTACTTGAAACAACTTGTCATCTTTCTATACATACATTTTATTACTACAGTTCTCTAATTTGGTCACAGTCTCATTTGGCTTCCTTCTCAGAAAGTGCTCAACAGTATCAAAGTACTTCTCTACTCATGGAGCAGAGTGGCACAATAGATACGAGCAGATTGTAAAGCATCAGGGAAAAAGAAAAGAGACCTAAGCTTACAGGAAATATTGAGTTTAAAATACCTGGGAGCATTTCAAAACTCAAGACAAATTGCAAAACTAGAGACTATTAAGAAATTAGTTCTCCAAAATGCGAAAGAATACATGTTGGCCTCATCTGAAAAATATGTATTAGAAGCAATATTTTAGAAATATTTCATCACTTATTCTTTTGCATTTCATGAAAGTCAAAATACCTGTCATCCTGAAGTGCTGTACACTTAGCTTTGCCTTTTTTCCTACAATACCATCCTGAAATTATCTCGGTAAAGATGGGTCTTGCTATTGTAAAAACAGACATGCTGTGTCTAATGTCTCCTAATTTTTAAGTAGCTCCTGTTGGACAACAGTCCTGAGAAGTGACTTCTCTGATTCCAAAACAGTTTTCCAAGTCAAGGCTGTGTTCAAATCAATGGAAACAGCAAACCAGAAACTGGCACCTTCTTGCCTATCATTTCTCATCACTGAAGCAGCCTCTGGAGCCATGCTAGGCACCTCACAGTAAAGAGAAATCATAAAATACAGCCCATACAGCATTTTATTTTAAAAATAGCTGAAATAATGGAACTAGTTAAAAGATAACACCTTCTCTACTCAAAAACTATTAACAGGCAGGAAGATTTAATCAGGAGTCCTTCATTATCGGAATACCAGTAAGCAAGTGCCAGTTATTCTGTGAGCTTCCACTGCTTGCTCCTCAAGACTGGACTCAAACTGTAAGTGAAATTCGGTGAAACCACCTGGTGACTGTCATTAAAGTCTATTTCAGACTGCAAGTACTATGAATTATTTCCAAACTAAATAATTTAAGACTCAGAGTTTTGTACTTAATTTGAGAAATTGATTTTCTTTACATCTGCAAATTCTATACTTGAGAAATCAACTTTCATGTTCTCCATGAAGAAATTTTCATTATGCACACGTGTAGAAAGCTGCACTAAGCACAAAGGGTACAGCTTCTACCTAACAAGAAAGTCAAAAAGATGCATTTCATACATTCCTCAAAAATATAGGTTGTCTGGGAAACTGAGAACAATCTTGTCTCGCAGCAGTCTGAGGGCATGACTGGAAAATATTATCCATGTAGCATCTCAAAGAAAATTTAATGCATCTATCAAGTACTAAGTAAACTCAATAAAACAAGCTTCCAGACAAAGTATTAAGTAAGTCTCAGTTCCTCAGCCCACGTGACATTAATAGTATAAATGTTAAATGAAACTGTAAATTTTAGCCATAAAATTATAATTCAAAATTAAATCAGTATCTATGCAAGAACTAAATCAGTTGTCTACTACATGGAAGTTTTATTTAAAAATATATAAACTGCTTATGCTTGGACTACTCTACCTAGACTTCAAAGAAGATTCAGAAGCAGTTTTATTAATGCAAACAGACACATCAATCCTTTGTCTGCTATTAGAAAAATAAAGAAATGGAGAGTACTTCAGCTTGTCACTCAAGAGCAATTCACTAAAAAAAAATTAAGTGGTCCACAAGTAAACTGGTTGCTATCATCTAATGTGTACAGACCTTACCCTTTGAAAAGTAAGCCAGAATAGAACTTATATAAGGTATTTATAATAAACATCCATTAATTCATTCCCAAAAAGGAAAAGACAGAATCTGAAAATTGAAGAACTAGTACAAGATGTCACCTCAACCTCAATTTTTCTCTTGTGATTAGAAATAGATAATGCAGAATTATTTCTGTGATAAAAATCAAGCATAAACAAGTTCCTAGAAAATGTAATTGTTTGACCACTTTCAATGACACATGGGACAAAGAAATACATACCCAAATGAAAGACATGTTAAAGTACCATGAATATGTGTTGAGGAAAAAAAAAATCTAATAATCTGCACGGTTTCTGTGCTATTTGACTACAGAGCATAACTGATAAGGAAACTAGACTATGAAGAGTATTTATGACAAAGCTACCAAAGACCAAATGCTGCCTACAGAAGTAACTGTAACTTGGAAGCTTTTTTGGCACTGTCAAAAAATAAAGCACTTAAAAAAACTAAGAGCCTTCAAATATTTTGCTGTAGCAGATATGCTTGCCTTGAGGGGCCATTTTGGTTTAGTTGTAGCCTAGTCTTGGGGACTGAAGCACACTTAAGTGTTTTCTACAAGGAATGCAGCTTGTGTACTCTGAGCACTCCACATCCCAACACAAAGCCTGGCAAATGGGACCTACCAAAAGATTTGCTTCAAAAGCACAGTTCTATCTCACCTAAAAATGCCAACGTGATTTATTGCTATTTAGAGATGAATACACGTTTCAATGAGATGGTCAGATGGAAAAATAAGACAGACAGAGATACTACCACTAGAACTTTCAGTTTAGCCACCTCCCTACTTGTATAGGGAGTAGGGGACATGTTTCTCCTTTATTCTATTCCAGTACAGCTCATCCATACAATGGGTATGAAAACACTGCATTAAGGATGCTAAAAAGCAGAGACCTGCTGTGGTCAACACAGAAGAATCTGAACAGGCAAAGGTCTGATAAAAACTGATCTGATCCATAGGGAGTTAAGTTCCCTAAGAAATATTCACTCCAAAAACAGGTTTCCAACAACGAGCTCTACTTTTGTCCTGCCTGACTTTAGGGTACTTTGAATGCCAACAAGGATCTGACAAAAGAGAGAGATGCAACACTTAACAACTAAATGCTTCCAGGGAAAAATTTTGTATTGTAGAAACTCTGACATTTGAGACATCTTATTTTTGATAAACAATTTAAGTAAAAGCATATTTAAGTTTTCATCTCTCTGATCTCTAATAGGACTTTTATTTATGCTAGAGTAATGTTATATTACTTTTCCATACGTGGCTACTAAAGTCATTGACCAAAAATTAAGTTACAATTTCAACATTTGTTCCAAATGTTTAACATTTACAAAACTTTCTTGGCAATTTTATTTTCCACTGTACTGATGTTGCACAGCACCTCACTGTCATGCACAGATACTACCTACAGCACCTGGTAGAAATAAAGCTGATCATGGTGCAGGTATGAGCTTACTGACTCCAGCTGTGGAGCTTGTGTGTTCAGATCGTTTGGGTATCTCTAAAAACCACTGCACTACATCACAGAGAAACCTTGCTGTTCAAAGCTCAATTCAGACAGATATTTCTTTTAAAAAATCGACCATAATTAAAAACATGTTTTAAAGCACAAGTTTTCTTCCCCTGCTTATGTCACTGAAAGTCAAATCTCTTAAGATTATGCTCTCAAAAAAATAACAACGTAGACTTTGAATTTCTTCATAAACATGGTTCTTAACCAAGACTTGTCATTCTATATATAGTAACAAACTTTCCAACTTCAGTTCTCTGTCACTGTATTTCTCAAAACTTTAAGTTGGAAATTCAGGATCCCTTCAGTTTGAGTCACAGAATAGAAAAATCTTATATTAATCTTAACTCAAGTTGTTATTGTAAAAATTTTATATTAATTTTATCATATTCTTGTAGTAATGGAAAATTAACATCTTATTTTAAACCCTCTTTGTCATTCCAGGACATTTCAATCTATGTAACAATGGAAACATTGCTGTGGTACATTGTGTCACATTACCTCAGAAACATTTCGAAGTGTTTTACTAAAGCCTTTAGGTTTTTGTCAGGAAAGCACATCTTCCCCAATATTTCTGGTAGCTTTACTGTAAATAAAAGAAATAATGTTTACACCTGTTCTTGTAAAAGCAACTTTTAATTACTTTTATCCAGTATAAAGAAAAGAATATAAAAATTTCTTCTCCCCACAGACCCCCTTTTCCTTGCAAGCTACTCATTGATCTTTCAAAGCCTTACTAAATAGGAACATGCTGAGAAAGCGAATGCTGCTTGGTTTAATGATGTTTGATAGTGTACTGGAAGTAACACTGCTTTGCTTTCCTTAAATGAAGGCTTACAGAGCCAGTAAAAGATAACCAAATCTATGAACAGCCTAGGAGTTCTAAATAGATTAAAATGTACATTTAGCAAAGAATAAAATTTAATGTGATAAAGCAAACAGAAAAGTCACAAAGGTATAAGCAACAGAAAAAAAAATAAAGCAACTTCAATTGAGCAGAGAGTTTTTCATCAGTTTACCAAACATCCGCAGCAAATGTTGAGATCCGTAGATATATGAAGGAGGTGGCGGTTGATCACTTGGTGGATAATTTTCTGGCATCAATTTCCAGGACAAAACCTAAACATGAAACGTGAAGACATTGGTTATTAAATCTTTATAGCATCATAAATGATTTAGTCTGTACAGAACTTCAAATGCAAAGATAAGTAATACCAACAAAATCTTTTTTTGTATAGCCCTACTCTGAGGTCCACAAAACCCTTAATTATGGAATCTAGGGTAGTAACATTAAAATCTGTTACCTCATTCAGTTCATTGTTTCTTCTACCTTCAAAGCCAGTAAAAACTGTGCTCCCTTCTTTGCTAGGAGTCAAAGTTATTGGTGAGGACGACCCACTATGGACAGGGGTTTCTTGAAAAAGAAAGAAAAAACAGAACAAATGAAATCAGAAATAAATTTTACTGCTTGTTTTGTGAAACTATAAGCCATTAAACTCAACTAAGGTCTGCTGCTAAAACGTTTGAAGTCTTAAACACTGAAATTCAATAAAAGCTATCCTAAAATAGGCTTTCAGAAAGGCAGTTCATTGAATACTGTGGAAAAATACAGTACCAGAGTACTGAGAATATTGTGTTATATTTCTCTCTTTGGTAATAATGCCTCAGAGATAAATAATTGATACAAAAAGTAATGAATTCCCACTTCAATCACACAACTCACAGTTCACATAGCATCAAAAAAAGAACAGAACTTTACACTTTGTTTAGACCAACAATTTGAAGAGCAAAAGCTACTTTTTTCCAGGTGCAAGAAGAGCTTAGGCATAGAAGCCGGGGTCTCGAGATGACGTCTCTTAGGCTGTGGGGAAGCGCTGCTTTCCGATAGCCTGTCGCAGTTGGAGCTGTGGCGAGTGGAACGTCTCAGCGACTGCAGGATTTCAGGCTCAGCTTTCCGCCTTTTCGGCGTGGCCGGCTCCCCTGTGGCGGGCTGGCTGTCAGTTGACTGAGGCGTGGGCGGATTCAGTAGAGGAGGACTTGGGGAAAGTTCCTCCTGATTCCTAGGAATTAAGGCAGCTTTACAGAATTGAAGAGATGAGGGTTCCCCCCACAAAAGACATTCTTCCAGTTTCACACATCTTGTTAAACACTTATTCAGATGAAACAGTCTCCTCCCAATAACTATTAAAGTGATGAGGCCTTCTTTTAAATACTATTTTCCAGAAGTATACTTGTTTTCAAATAAAAGTTAAAACCCACAAATACGACATTCTTCTACATTTTACTGAGGAGATGAGCAGTATTAAACTCCTTATATCCAACCTACCTGTTAGTATTTGTTGAGTTTTCTTTGATAGGAAGAAAGAACTTTGATGAGGTCACCTTCTTAAACTGAGCTTGTTCATAAGGATAGAGCAAAATTAATGGAAGTGTGAAGTCAAAGGTTATTCTCAGCCCATCCACCATCTCTTTGCATAACTCAACACTAGAGGGGAAAAAGAATATGAAAAGTTGCATGTCAAAAATTTTCAGCATAGTTGTACAAAATTGCCCTTTAATATGGACCATTAATATCATAATTACAATATGCTGATTTAATCACTAAGTAATAAGTGATTAAAAGCATACTTAAAAAGACAGTGGTTGTTCTCATTAACTTAGAGTTACAAAAAAAAGTCTGCTTCATAACCTCAAAAAAACGACACAATTTTTCTGTTGTATTACTGGATTAATGAAATCTACTGTAGAGTAAACAAAGTTAGTCAGATGTTTTTCATGTAGCATTATTTTGTTTTTCCAAGTTTACTAGGCTGAAAACAGAGGCACAGAAAAAGGAAGTACTCAACAGACTGAATCTCTGTCTAAAAGGAATATGAGGAATTTGATCTATAGCTGCTAAGATGCAGTTAAGGCTGTGCTTAAGAGATATCCAGTGAACCAACAAAACCAGATAAATTTCCATTGGACATCAGCCTCCAATGGTCTGCTCCAGTAATCAAACACTACATTTAGAGGCTACTAGGAACTTCAGTTTTCGGCTTGTGCAAAAGACTCACAATGTTAGGTGGTGCTGTTACAGCAGAACAAAGAACACCAAGTGCAGCCCACCTGCAATGCCTCTCACCTCTATGAAGGTATTCCACTCTCATGTTTCAAGTGCATATATGTGTAGGGTGATAGAAATTTGATTCTGCCAAAATGACCCACGTTAAAAATTCCAAACCTATTACCATTTCATATCAGCTGCTAAAACTACTGCCTTTGTTTTTTTTAGATACTACAGTTAAATTGGGTTGGGGGACCATCATGTGCAGAAATTATACTAGATCAAATAAGGTCAATAACCTTCATTGTTAGAGCAGTAAGGGTAACATAATAAAACCATCAGCTGAATCTCTCCTACTTAATGGATCACTAAAACTATACACATTTGGAGAAGTTCCTTAAACGTACATCTTTAAAAATTATAATGTGTGTACAACCTTCTGTTCATATTTCTGATATTTCTTCTAACTTTTTGTTTGGGAGATTATACTACGAAGGAAAAGTATTAATCTGTCAAAGAATGAATGACATCAACATAAACCTAGACACTCATAAAGAATATTTCAAGGAATAGTGTAATTACACACCACTGAAATAGAACATTGTAACACAAGTCAAGATCACTCTTAGATAAAATACAAGACTGTAGACTTACATAAAGAAGCAGCCTCATCTAACACCAAGAATCTTTAACATGAGAGAAAAAAACAACCAAACAAAAAACACCACACTGCAAACGTGGAGGGTTAATTTGTTTGTAGTATGTAAAAGAATATAGAGCTCAGCTGAGAAAACAGAAACTAAGACAATTAATTTTAACAAACAGGATTGGTGTTACTACCCACAGCTTCCCTACATATTGACTCTAGGATTTAAGATCATATGTCAACTGAAAAAAAAAAAACCCAGCACTTGGAGTTCTTTAGAAGTGTTTGTATTAATTCTTCATCCTTTATAAAACTTGAACCCGTTCAGTTTTATTTAAGCAGGACATTCTCATATCAGATATGAAATTTTTCACATTGACAACAGCAACACATTCTTCCAAACGAGTCACAATATTTACAAAAACTTACATGCTAAAACAGGATATTGATACTTTTGCATAATGACTTTTCAGAATATAGGGACTCTCACTGATAAACAGTCAGCGTTACTGTACTACAGGTATCTGTCAAATACCTTAAGCCTTATAAACAGATACATCATGGTATAAGCTCACAGAAGTGAACAGCCATATAACAGAACACAAGGTCATTCTTCTTGTGACAATAGCACTGGACTAAATGTTACTTACTTCTTCTCTGGTGGCACATAATGAAGATTCATATTAGCATGTGGAGTCATTTGATGGTGCCGAGACCTTTCATTGGCTGAAAAAGCGGCATTAATAGCAAAATGTTTCACATATGACTCCAGGATGGTTATTATATTTGTCTGACAAGGAAGCTTCACTAGCTAAAAAGAAACAATAAATTAATGTCTTATAAAAACAGTTAGTAAGCATACCAAATTAAAACAGGAGCTTGTAATGTACCAACTAATTCAGTAAATGTCTAGTGCATGAAGCTATTTCAGGACTGATTTATTTCAACCCTTAAACTGCAGCTTTGATCAATGCTTTATAAACATCTGGAGCAACAAAAAACATGGTCAGGTTAACAAGCTTGCTGCATTTCTAGCTTTAAAACCAATCTGCATTCTAAAATACAGTTGGGTACTGAAACACTACACTTAAATATGACAAGTCATTGTTTTAACTATAGAGAAGTCTGCTACATTATTGGTATTCTTCCTTATACTGTCTAAGCTCACCTTTACCACAAAATTAAAAAAAACAGAACTTGTACACACAAAAACTACTTTTGATATCTTCCTCACCCTCCCATGAACATTCATTTCACAACTTTTATTTCATACCCTTTTTCTTCTGTTAATATAATAACAGTCTTCCTCAAGCTTCTTTTTCAAGACTTCAGGAATTTCTATGCTTATTGCTCTTTCTTCCATGTCCCTTTTCGTATGAGTGTCCTGTTCTTCTTTCTACAACAGATCAGTGCAAGAAACAATATATTGTTAGTCCTCATGAATATTAGTGAAAAAAGAACTTCAGTAATCAGGATGCAATATAACAATCCATTTTTCTCATACAAAAATAAAATTGTATTATTTATGGAATAAATATTTAAGTGGATAATAGTCTTACTGTAAGCTATTTAACAATACTGGTTTTGAAAGCACCTGCAAATTCATTTCTTAAAACTTTTTTTTTAAATTTAGCATTCTCTTAAGTATTTAACAAACAAACAAACAAACAAAAAAAAAACCAACACAAAAAAACCCCACCAAAAAGCCCAAACCCAAACCAAACCAGAAATCTGTTAGGTTTTGCTACTTCAGATCACCCTCCCTGTACTACTTAGATTCCACACACCTTCAGAACAACTGTACAAAAATAAATGTTTTTTCTTGAAGTCAGTCCTCTACATCTTAATTTAAGACCAGGGTTGACGTGTCTATGTCACAGTAAAACACACAAGGAACCTGCTGCTATTAGGAATTGTCCAACCTGCACAGATCAGTAAATTTTTACAGCACCCACAAAACTGGGAAATCTAGTCTGCTACATTTTCTCCACATAAGCCTTATGTGTAGGAAGAGGGGAAAAGAAACAAATTTGTACTTTTAGATTAATATCAAATAACTCTACAAGAATATGACATACTGTATGACATAATTTTTGAAATCTCAACAACAGTAGAGACCAGGAGTAAGAAAATTATGGTTTTAATTCCAACTAAATTACCACCTGTGGCCTATATTTCATCTACTTCAATTTTTCCAGATTTTCAAGTACAGATTTTTAAATTCTATTAACTTAGGGAGCTCATGAATATACCATTTCTGTCCTCTCGTCTATGTCACTTTCTTCACTTTTTATTTCTTCATCAGTTCCTTCATCACTGTCATCAGAAGAAGAACTACTTATAGCTGCATAAAAGAGATTTCACATATTTATCTCACGTTATTACATTGCAGAGGTTATGACCAAACAATTTCAGGCCCCAATGCAAAAAAAAAAAAAAAAGAACAAAACACCAAGCCACCAAAAAACCACAACTAGCTTGTTCTATTTTAATGAGGATGAATAATTCTAATTGAATTAAACACACAAGTATTATTTACAGCACACTATAAACATTTTAAATATGTAAGATGAGTTTATAGGAAGTATTCTTGCATCCTCTCTAAAAACACTCACTTTTAAAAGCTCCCTACATTGCTGAACATGCAGGGATCTTCTCAATTTTCATTGGCCTTTAATTCTGAACAGGGAATTAACACATTAATCATTCAATCAAAAGGTCTGGATCTGTGCAGTGACAGTTTCCAGAACATCAGTTAAGTGCCAGTCAGTGTTCCTGCTAGCTTTCTAGTTACAAAGAAAATTGCAGGAAATTAAAGATCTGTCTTGAAAGTGAAAATCAGCCAGTCAGCTGAGAAGAAACAGACCTTTGTGCCAGGTAGACTAGGGAAAAAATAATCTTACTGCCTCCTTCTTCATATAACTGCCTCTGTGTATTTCAGATAGGACCATGATACTCTTACATCATCCTGATAGCAAGTTACAGCACGCACTGCTCCCCAGGTCAAGAAGTTAAAGGCATCCCACCAGTTACCAAAGGATGAAAATAAGCTCACAGTTTTCGCTGCTCTCATCATTTTCTTCAGCAGGAAGGCTTTTTAACACAGAGTCAACACCAGGCAACCTGCAACGTCTCTTCTTTCTTCCCTTTCTTCTCCTACAGAACATAAAATTGTTCACTAAAATTTGGCTAATATTTAATTTGTTTACCCCAGCTAATTCAACTACATGCAAATGCAGAGGAAACATATGTTTCAGTTATTTTCATTAATTAATGCTGAAATAATTTGGGCAATGCTTATTTGAGAGTGGACACCTTAATATCTGCACAGTAGCTCATATTCCTGTTCTCAAGCAGATTCTCAAGCCACGGCCAACCAATATTAGATTATTGCTTTTGGCTGAAAAACACTTCAAGTTTTCCCAAGTTATTTTGCAAGTACATTTATTTGGGAAGATGTAGATCCAATATACAAGCATTTTGCACAATAGTTAAGAATAACGTAGTTATTAAGTGTTAGTCTTTTAGAGTGGTGCTTAAGAACAATACATAGATATCTACTTCAGTATGAGAAGAGTAGCTCTCTACACTGCACTGACTGTACTGAGTACCTATCTACCATCTACAGCATGAGCTAAGGCCAAGCTCACTTGTAGACTTGTATCTGTTTGAATTTGAAAATTAATCTTTCATTTATTTTGAGGCCAAAAGGATTTCTTACATGCGAGCCACAGCCTTCCGAGCCAATTTACGCTGTAATCTGCGGTTTTCGTCTGTATCACGAAGAACATGATCTTCAGCTGCCCATCTATCCCAGCTAAGATAAGTAGAAAGAAAATTAACAATGACTATGAACATATGCTATTCATGATTACTAATGAATTAATATACATTAAATCTACAAAGCACTCTTTTAATGTCATTAAGAAGCAACATCTGTATCACAAGGTTTGCGTTCTTCTGCATTTACGTGGCTTCAACTCTCGTTGTTGTCTAAAAACCTCTCGAGCTTTGACTTCACATGCAAGAGCATCTGTGACACCAACACATGCTATCGATCACAGTCAGACACTGCACTCATGTACTGGCCTTGATAACCAAACAATCCAGGTCTAGATTTAACAAAGCATAAACTTTTATTAATGGAAACCTAGGAGCCACAAGTATATGTCGCAGACAGATATCCCATGAAGTTTAAACTCACGGCTATCAAACTGATTCACTGAAATTTATGGATACAGATCAATGTGTCCACATGAGCGAGTATACTAAAGGCATTTACAAAACCAAAAATACTCCTGACAACAGCAGTCCTTTGATCTTCAGTGCAATGCCTATCTTTGCAAAATAAAATAGAAGAAATGGGAGAAGTGAAACAAGACATACAGGTTCTTACCTTCTGTTCCAACCGTTAAAATGGATCAGATATTCTGGAATCTTTCTGCCTTTCTCATCTTTCCCAACAACAATATCAACAATCTGAAACAAACATTGAATAGTATGTATTAAAAAGCGTGAGAGAAAGTAACCCTTCCAGTATTTAGAGAGTTTATACACAAACAAAGAAAATTAAATTAAACGGACTTATTATTTTGCCAGTTAACACTGATATGAGCAGAAGATATGGATTATACTAAACGGTCAGAAAAACTAGCTTTCTTGTTGAGTACTTTTAACACTGGAGGCTGCTCACCATCTTTGTCCTGTCCTCAAATATCCCATGCTTTCAAGACAGACAAAGAGCGATGTCAAACAATGCAGTAGCACAATATGGATATGCAGATTTGGGCTATTAATGTTTTCTCCTGTGCTCTGTCTCAAGCCCACAAAGCAGGAGAAAACACTTCTCTATATATAAACCCCAGAAATGCTGCCCTGTTGAATACCACAGAATCTCAGCCACAAAACATTAAAATGCTTTGTGAATATCTGAGCCTTTGTTTTCTTTCTCTTTCATGCATGGGCCAGAGAGAAAGAGCCCGCACCTCAGAAGGAAAAGATGGATCTAGTGGATCATTAAGAAAAGCATTGGTAATAGTAATAACAAAGGAATCATGCAGCCTGCACTTGAATAGCTCTCAGTAGACCACGTATCAGCAGTTAGGCTACAGTGATGTTTTAATTCAAAAACATGTGTGATGTTTAATTTGGGAGTCCAGAGTTTAAGAACTATTGATGGATTCAAGGACAGTAATGCTATTTAGGGTATTTGAAAGTGAGGAAGAAAAGGCACTACACAGTTTTGCACTCAGGATACCTCTGTGGATAGCAAGTAAAGGTGTTGGGGTTGTCAGAACATGAGAATACGTGTACAAACAAAAGGGCAGCCCAAAATATTACAGGATGGTAGTGTTCCTAATCAAAAGTGTTTGAGAAACACAGACCTACACAACTAGCAAACTTCAGGCAAAAACTACTGATTTGGTCAAGAATTCAGTTGCAATACTTTCCTTTTCCTCCCTTTCTGTAACAAACAAAACAACCAAACAAAAAACCAACCAAACAAAAAAAAACAAAAGAAAAACCCTCTGTTTGCAAGTTGGGCAGAGATGTTTTAGGACTGCAAAATAATCCTGTATTTACATAAAACTCTGTAATTACTATTACTACTCTTAAGGTCAGGCCTTACTGAATCAGTCACCTCCTACTCCAACACTTAGGATCCACCGCGCACTGCTTGCTATCCTATTTCCGTATACTCTCTGCACCGGCGGTACCACTTAAACCCTTCTGAAAGGCAGAAGGGCAGCAAGCGTGGGAAAGCGTGAGGGGGAATAAATCTACGCTACGCTACGCAACTGCGGGGATGAAAACCAGATTTCAGAATTACTTTGCAGGTGTTCAGCAGAGAACAGAAGGCGGGAAGCGCTTCCGACACTCCCAGAAATCCTGGGCGGCTCCGCTCTACCTGTCGCGACAGCCAGGCCCCGAGGGCCCGGGCCCCATCGCCTGTCACCCGCCTCTGCTCCCCAGCGCTCTGGGAAAGGCCCAGAGGCTCCTACACGGCTGCTACGCGCTCCCCTCGCCCCCGGGGCTCCGTGTGCGGAGGGACAGAGCTGAGTCTCGCCAGGGGACGGGCCTGAGCCACCCGCAGGGAGCGATGACGAGGGGAGAAGACCGGCACCGCCTCGCTTCGCCTCCCTGCCCCGTGCTGGCGGGCGGCCCCCGCCCCGCGACCTCTCCGCCTTCTCCCCCCTCCCCAGGCCAGCGCCCGTTTCCCGCAACAAGTGCTGCTGCTGGCGGAGCCGCCTCCGAATCCCCGGTCGGGCCCGCAGCCCTTTCCCTCCCGCGCCGCCTCCCGCCCGGGAGCGCGCGCAGCGCCCGGCGGGAGCGGTAACGGGAGCGCGGGAGCGGTAACGGGAGCAGGCGGGCCGCGCGCCGGCCCCGCCCCGCGCGCCCGGGGACGAGGGGGACGGGCCGGAGGGGGACAGGGGCACGCGCGGCCGGTCACCTTGGCATCATAGAGCACTTTGGCTTTGGTGGGGTCGGGCTCGAAGCAGAGAACTCTCTCTCCCCGGTGGAACTTAAATTTCATTCCCCGCGAGGTCATTTGTTCATCATGGCGCAAAGGAGAAGAGCCCCGCCCGCTCCCGCGGGGAGGTGCTGCGGCCGGCGCGGCCCCGCCCCCGGCTCCTCCGGCAGGGGCGGGCGGGGCAGAGCAAGTCGAGGTGCTGTGCACTGGTACCCCGGCTCTCCGTGGTGGAGTGGTGCTCGGCCCCGGCCACGGCAGGGATGAGCTGTCACCCGTGCCCACCCCGCTGGTTCCGCGAGGGGCGCGGCACGGTCGGCTGGGGCCGGGCGAGGGAGGGGCGGCGGCCGGGGGACGGGTCCCTCCGAGCGAGAGGGCGGCCGCCTGCCCTGGGCCGGGAGAGCCCGAGCAGGGGGAGGCGAGAACGCTCGGGCGCGGTTTTGCCGGCCGTGCTGGCGGAGCCCCAGTGCCCCCGGGGCAGGGCCTTGCGCTAGGCCTGTGCCCGCCTGCGGGGCCGGATGCACCCCGAGGAAAAGGGCTGTCCTGTCTGCTACTGCTGCCCCTCACCAGACATTCCCAGTCCTTACCCTGTGTCCCGTGTTCTCTGCTCAGCAAAGAACAGCCCCTACTCCCAAGTGGGCTATGCATGTATTGTAACCTCCTGCAAGGTTCGTTTTCCTCTCCATTGTTCCTTCATTGTTCTTCAAGAAAATAAGCTCGAAATAAGTAGGCCGTTGCCTTAGAGTTTGATTTATCTTTCCAGTGTTCAAGTAGTGGAAATAAAATCAATACACAGCTTTCTTGCCAGTGCACTGATGCCTGGAAAGGACTCAGCCAGAGGAACACTGCAGTTTCCCACAGGATGTTAGTTATTAGGTGCTTCCTCAGGCTGTTACAGTTTTGATGCCAGTTCTGCATTTCTGATTTACACAAGACCATGACAGAGCTGAGAGGCCTGGGCTTAGCCAGCCTGGTAGAAAGACCAGTTAATTTGTGATTATTTAGCATTTTTGAAGTTGCCTTTCTGTAAAAGCTGTTCAGGAGGTGGATTACTCTAAACAGAGAAAGGCAGTCCTGCAATGGAGCATACAGTAGTCCAGTGCTAAGGGGAAGAGAACTTTAAATCGTCTTTTTTTTTTTCCAATAACAAAACTGCAAACTGGCAGGAATGCCTTGGGAAAGAACAGGGAGCTGCTAGGGTATTACCAGAAGGTTTCTGAAGGTAAAAAGTGATACGGGGTGCCCAGAAAACAAGACTGAGAGGGTGGGTATCCTTGGGATAGGATGGACCAAGTACTCAATTTCTTTTGATTCAAAACTTACATGTTTTTTATAGTCGGGGTAGTGGGAAAAATCTGCAAACTTGCTGCTAAGAGAGAGTGGAGTGAGAGAAGCCAGTTGATGGAAAAGAGTGAGAGAAAATTAAGGAAGTGTTCTGACATTGTTCAGAGCCCACTGCTGCTAAGGTTAACAAACAGGCTCCAAAAATGCATGGATTCAATGTCAATTGCAGAAAGTGTCACTGAAATTCTCTTCTTTTTTTTTTTTTTAGATAAAGCAAATGTTGTTGGACACTTGTAGAATAAAGCTGCTTACAAGGGACTACCATGCTTTTAAAAATGGGGGAAAACAACAACAACAACAAAACAAGGGAAGGAGAACCACCAACCTGTGCTTTGTGTCCCTGCCTCTAACCTGGTCTTAAGAGTACTCACACCACTTCTGCACTAACAGCCTTACATATTTCCACACTGCCTCCTAGATTCCCGTTTTTCTTCCTCCCCACTGGTGTCCACTTGCAGACTCTGCTTCTCGTTCATCTCATCTCAGCCTCTCCTACTTCACCCCAGCCCACTTTCACAGCTCCCACCCAAGCTACTCCGCAAGCCTTTTGACTCAAATTTCTTATTTGGGTTTCCTAACACTTACATACAGATCTCTGCCATAGGATTTGAGATCCAGTTGTTCCCTGCCTATCTTCTCCCAGTTCCCACACTCAGATAGGTGCACATCTGCATCTGTCCTTATCTCCCTGAGCCACCTGGCTGTAGATGATCCTTGCCAGATTTCCCACCAAAGCTCCTCCTCTAGCAGGACTTTTGAAAACCTGTATGTGGGCTGTGCTTAAATAAGATCCACCCAGAGGGAACACAGAGAGGAGAAACTGCTGGTGTGTTTATGAAAAACTCGCCCTGGGATAGTGCTACGCAGGCAATGCCTACTTCTAGATAAAATGCAGAATGTGGATTTTTCAAAGGTACTGTGTTCTTCATAGCAAGGGCTGCCAAATGGCTGTGAAAAACTAAAAAAAAATAAATAAAAAAATAGGGAAATGGTGTCTGTGTGTGTGCATGTACGTACTGCCCATGCAATGCCCGTGATGAGTTGTGCCTCAATCGTATGCACCAAGTGTGCTCCAAGGGGAAGTCACAGACAATGGAGCCGTATCTGGGGCAGTGTTTGGGATAAATGTCCCAAGTGAGATATACCAGCGGCAGGGCTTGTTGAATACTGCTGAATCAGGAGATGAGCTGACCCACCATGTATTTTGAGGACGTTCCCAGGACACTACATTGCCTCCAGCAAATAAAAGAGCTTTTACAGCTCCTCTGGGAGACAGTGGCTTGGGAGAGGAGACCCCTGGCCTGCTGCCAAGCAACCCCTGGCAAAGCGCACCCAATGAGATCATGAGGGCTAATTCGGCAGAATGAGGAACTATTTCGACTGCCCGCCTCACTGCAGGCTCAAAGCACAGTCTGAGAAAGTTTTATTCAAGAACGGGGTTTATTTGCAACAACGCAACCCCCGCTGTTCGCAGACGGGGAGCAACATGGCGGCGGCTCGCAGGGCCCCCTGGGAGCTGTAGTCCTGCGGGGGCTGGGGCCGCTCCCTCGCCCCGCAGGGAAGGGGGGTCAGGGTCCTCCTCAGCGTCTCCCAAAGAGGAGGATTTCCTGCCTCGTCCCTTTCTGCACAGCGCTCTGGGGAACACCGAGGCTCAGGCTGTCCGGATAAGAGGGGTGCCCGCGTCGGCAGGCGGGCCAGTGCCTACCCACCGTTCTGTGCAGAGCTTTTCCTGACCCGGTGCGTCAGGAAAAAAAAAAACAACTGGTGTAACCCCAGTTTTACCCCCGTTTGCTGTTACCAGGCATCTAGTTATACACCTGCAGCCCAAAAAGAAAGGTGACAGCACTCTAAAGACATACCCAGTTACTCTGGAAAGATGTAATATGCATAGCTGGGTTGGTTGCCGTTGTTTGCCCCCTCCCCGATTTCCATTCTTTTGCCTGGGATCGGTGTTAGGGTGGCAGGTGTGTATTTACCTGGGTCACCTGAGCTGGCCCGGTGCTCAGCCCGCACACGCTGGAGGGGAAAGCACGTCAGCTGAGGGCAGCAGAGACAAGTGGTGCTTCTAAGAACTCCAGTGTTATTATACTTATAAATCCTGGTGAAACTTCAACTTACACTTGAGAGAGTAAGAGACTTAAAGTTATACTTAAGTAATCCATAATTTTTTTTATCCCTGCAATGAGTTTTTGTTTAAAATCCCTTCTTCATTCTTTTAGGACGGAAAAAGTGAGTAGAAACTTCTCAGCATTCTGAGGGTATTTTGGCTTTAAGAGGCTCTCATCACATTGCCCAGATTGGAATCCCTTAAAACTGTATAACTTGGTTCCTAAACTTTTATTCAACAGCCCTCTTCTGAATGTTCTCTTGTATGTTTTGTTTGTTAGGAAACAAAATTATTTGTTTTGGCGTTGATCAAGGCAAGATGATACATTATTTCTGGCAGAGTGATATTCTTCTTTTTTGCCCACTCATTTTTCACAAGTAGTTTTAGTATTAGGATCATGGAAATTTTCCCATTAATGTTATAGGACACTCAGAGGAAACAGAGGACATCTACAGTGAGTGGAGGAGGAGGCAGTTAAAATCCAAGCACAGCTCATGAGAAAGAGACAATAATTGTTCAAAGAATATTGTACTGCATAACAATCTTGCTGGATTGCAGCACAGAGAACACAACTTCCGTGTGTGTGGCTGCACATTTAATGAAGCAATAACCCAGTTGTTCTCTTTCTGAAGTTAATAAAAAAATAGCTTGAAAACCAACATAATGCTATCCTTGATTTTTTGAGGTGATCCTCAAAAAGCTCAAAGCTCCTTTAATAAGGAGAACATACTTCTTCAGTATCTCTGAACTATATAGAGAGTTATATAGAAATACTAAACTATTTGCTTAATTTTATTAAGGCAAACCTTGTTCATTTCAAATCTAAAGTTAGTCCCTGGTGTTTACACTCATTTCTGCTGTTTACATTGGCTTCATAAACCTTCAGTATAAACAGAGAAAAAGAAGTAAGAATGTTTCCCATGAAACAGTTCAAGAAAATCCTGACATCACTTAAATAAAGCATGCTTTCTGCTTCAACATAATTAAATTGTGAGATCTTAAAAATAAAAACAAAGAGAAGAAAAAAACCCACCCCAATTTACTGTAAAGCTACAGACATCTCTGGGATAAAAAAGGGCTACATATGAGGAGATAATCATTACCTATGAAGGACATTCCTCCTGATGTTCTTGTTTGGGTGTCTCTTTCAAACTCAGTGGTTTCAGCCAAAGCAGTTGTTTTTCCTAGGGACAAAACTAACATGTTCTGCACAAGGAAAAAAATCAAAATAATCTTTGCTTAAGACCCTCAAGGATTTCAGCAGGCTGGTGGCCTTAATGTCACAGGTGTGCCTTCTGCCATCCCTGCGGAGGTAAAACCAGATTCTTGCAACTGGGCTACATTTTTAACACCAAATAAAAGAAGTCAAGGACTGCTTTTTGGCCAAGTGCCAACACTTGGCCTGATCCACTTTACAAAGCAATTGCTTCCCTTCCATGAACCTAAGACACAATCATTAGTACGTTTGTGCTTTTTTTGTTGGCTCCTTCTTTTCCTAAAAAAAAAAAAAAGAGGGTTATTGGACCGATGTTTTCATAGTATGAAGCTGAGAATATATATGCTATGCCTCGAAGGACCTGAGAACAGTGAAAAAAAGGTGATGCTGGGCACAGAAAGGGGAAAACAGGGAGGCTGATGTGGCATTTGCCTGGTGTGTGCTGCCCGCCAGAATGGGCTGCACACGCACCATCTCCTGGTCTGGACTCTGTCTGGGACAGTGCCAGCTGACATGAGCCAAACTTTTTCCAGGACACACGCTTGCAGTTAAGCATAATGGGCAATTAGCAGCTTAAGCTCATTTCCAGGCACTGTTTTTTCTAGTGGTGTAGTCATAGCTTTAGAGTACTTCAGGCAAAAACCATTATACTTCATCTGACCAGTAGAGATCTCTTTAATTTTAGAAGGTCTCAGGCCAGAGTTCCTTGAAGAAGCTCAAGAAGTTTCTGCTGCTGGCTGTTTTCTCTCTCACCACCACCAGCTGTCCTGGCACAGCTGTGTGCACAGCAAGGAGCCTGATCTGAATATGGGTTGAGTCTTTATAGTTGTAGCAAAATTGAGCAGAAGTTTGGGCTGAAGTGTTAATAACAGATAGTAACAAATATTCTTAAAAAAATAATCAAGACTTAAATATCTCCATGTGTAGTTATTACAAAATACAAATTACATTTGACTTCAGTGGTTTTGCCTTGGTTCCTATCTTGTGAAGTAACAATAATATTTCAAGACAGTAGGGAACTAAAGCTAAAACTTTCACACCTTTCTGGTTTAAATGAACCATGAAGTAATCATGGAGTGTGAAGTGGTGCTGGCAGCAAGGCATGAAGCCTGCAGGCATCCAGGCAGCAAGCTGCACAGTGCTTGGACCTTCAGTTGTATTTGCAGTTTTATCTTCAGATTTGCCCTTTGGTGGCCCGAGACTCTTTGGAGACTCTGAACACACTTATTCTGAGAGAGGCTTGACTGTGGTAGCAGAGCGGGGTCAGTGAAGTTGCAGAAGTATTTGAGGGAGAAAAAAAGGATTAAGTATTCATAACCACAAGTAATTCAAAGGGTGTTCATTGAGGTTTAACAAATACTCAACCCCATACACATTGAATAAATTAGACAAAATTTTGCTGGTTTCCTACAGGGTCTGTCATTATTTTATGTTGCTATGGAGGGCAAAAGTCATAAGAGGAGAGGGAGAAATAAGGTATATATACATACCACACATCATAGAACTTAATTGTCTGGAGTAGAAAACATACTCTGGGCATTAGGACTGTGCATAGTTTTCTTGGGAAAGAAATGGCTCTCTTGGAATGCAAACCGCCCTTATTCCTGGCCTTTGCACCGCAACATCGTAAATAATGCAGTCAGTTACTGCCCCAAAGTCAGGAACTTGGAAAGGAAAAAGCAAATACAGCCACTATGGCTGCCTTGGTGCCCAGGGAAGTGCAGAGCGAGGCAGGGTGCGTAACCGGGCCTGTGCAATTCCAGTGGGGAGGGAACTGGGGCCATTGCAGGAGAGCTGGGTGGATGGGTGTTTTGAGGCTGAGCAGAAGCAGCTAGTGCCCAAGAGAGCAGAGGGCACTCCCTGCCCCCAGTCTGAGGGCAGAGGAAGCCATTTCCTGGGTATGTGGAGCATGGCCAGGCTGTGCACCAGCACATCCCCTGGCTGTCGGAGAGGATCACCAGCCGTGTGAGGAACACAGCCTTAGGAGTCAACCTTTTCCATTCGGCAGTGCCCACAGCACAGAACAGTGTTTTTTGGTTTCTTCTTCTTTGGAAGGCCACTCCCTGGGTATTGATGCTTGTATTGCTCTAGAGCAGCTTCTTGTTGCAGGCAGTCCCTTGATGTGGTCTGCAGAAAACTCCTCGAGTTCAGGCAGCTGCACAGGCTGAGGTGAAATCCTTTACATGTAGGGGAGACCTTGGGATGCACACATGGTTTTTGTTTTCTTCTTTAATGTAACCACTGTAACCCCAGCAGTCCTAGGCTTTTCCACACCCATTTTCTATTTCAACATTTTTTACTCTTTTCCCTCTTTCATTGTATCATTTGTTGTCTCCCACAACCATGTGGTTTTTCTGGGTTTTTTTTCCTCACTCATCTCCCATTTTTGTGGGATGGGGAGAGATGAACTGACACATTGTTTTGTAAAGAAATGGGCTGATATCTCTACCTGGTGTGAAAGATCTGTGACAAAATTTGCATCTGCTTTTTCACCTAAGCTCTTTTTTCATTCCTGTTCAATTTTCTAGGTAGGAAGCTTGAGAGAACTTCCCTGAAGCTTTCTAGTAGTGCTCAGGAAAAATTTCCAACAAGAGAAACTTCCGCCCTGCCCACGCCCCAGCTTCTCATCCTCTCTTGTAGCCTTCAGCTCCCCACACCTCCTGCTCACTTGGTTGGAGTTCACATTCCCATTAATATTCTTTGGATGTAGAAGTTTTTGCATGACTTGGAAAGGGAAGGGTAAGTACATGTGCAAGGTCAAGATTTTTCCTCATGTAGATGTAAGAGCATGAACTGGCAATTAATGAAAGTAAATGGTGGTTGATAAAAAAACCTGACCCCGTGCCCTTACTCAAAGAGTCAGAAAAGTTGATGTTAAGTACAGGTAAGTGAATTGCACCTTCTCCTCTTTATCTTCGCAATTACCTTTTGCAAAGAAAGGCATGTCCTCATGCTGCCAAACATACTGCATATCTTCAGTTGAAGTGCTGGCACAGTAAAGTTTTTCTTTTCGTATGTCCATTCTTTTGCTAAGCTCTATTTTTCATGGTCATCTTATTACAAAGTATAAAGAAGGGGAGAGACTTTTAAAAAAGAAATACCTGAGATAACAAGATACAGTGTGGTCTTTTATTCTGTAAGGTCACTCAGTCAACAGCTTATGTTCCTCCCTTTGCTTCTGTACCTGTACATTGAATAAGTCTGACAAAGCAACGTTTAAGAAGTCAAAGTATAGACTGTCATTGAAATATGATTTAGCATTCTTGAAAGGTTTAGCAGTCTCTAGTGCAACAGGATGAGGATTATACAACTTGTGGAAGATCAGTGTTAAAAGTTACCAAGGTAACCTTTGGAAGATACAAATAACAATATCTGCTATAATGAAGATATATTTCCTTGGAGCATTCTTGAAAGTTTCTCATCTGACATGACAAGAGCACTTCTGAATTATTTCTAAATGAACTGACATGGCAAAATCCTTATGGGGGAGACTGTTTCTTAATATGCTTTTACTCTTTTCATTAATGGTGGAGATAAGGCCAATTTTAAAGTTTTAAATTTACATTTTCATGTGTTTATAATCTGTCCAGTAGTTTGATATTTTTCATGCTTTATTGGGCCCCTGTGCTTTTAAGTGATTTTTTTCTTTACGTAATTCACAAAAGTTTTTTAGGCATCTCCTGAGTTATTTAGACCTTGAGCATAAATTTCCGTAGTTAAAACATTTTTTGGATATGTATTTTATTTTCTTTCTTGCTTGGATAACTCCAAAATGACTTTAGCTTGAAACTTGGCGTGTAGTTACTTTGGAATGGAATGTCATTTTTTTGAGTGCTCAGAAGAACATTCTCTCTGAAACAGTGAAGCCCTCCATGCTCTTCCCTGCAGAACATGTATTTGCAATGGAGCCCCTTAGTTTAGAGTGGCAGTCCAGGCTTCATGGCAAATAACCATGAATGGCCTTTGCTATCCTCAGAGTGAGTGTCTGACTGATAGCTTTTGGAAAAACAAGTATAGGAAAGGGTGCAATTCTGGGAACAGTTGTGTGTCTTCTCACATTTTCTTCCTCTCTTCCCAAGCTGAGACAAATTCTTGAAGTCAGACAATAGACGTGTCTACAATTATAAAATTAAGGATATTTGGGATGAGATAGAGGTCAGAGGTGGGCTTATGAGTCAAGGACTAAGTGTGGTGAGCAGCAGATGGTGTGGGAAAGAATTTGTGGAGCCACAACTGATCTCTGTGAATTATGCATTTGTGGCATGAAATCCCATCCTCTCAGTCCTTCCTTTGCTTTCAGGCTCTGAGTGATTTGGAAACCAGTTCAGAAATATAGTGTAGAAGTTCTCCATCCCCTCTACCCACTCAATCCATCCTAATTAATTTGTAAGGAAGGCTACGCAAACCAGTCTGAAAATGGGAATGGAAAAATAGAGCTTTTGTTTTTCCTCACTCTCCCATTGCCAGAGATTTTCTCCCATTTCTTAGAATACCACCCAACATTCAATTCACAAAGTTGTCCACAATGAGCTTCCTCCAGGCTTTCCTTAATATTGTTTCACTGTGTGTAAATACTACTGTGAAAAAAAGACTAAATGATGAAGACTGACTGTGCAGGCCAGTGCCTGGGTCCTTCTCCCAGGAGGTAGGACCTGGACCTACCCCTGCTCCAGTCAATATTTAATTATTCACAGAGTCTGAAAAATGTCCAGAGGAGAAACTGTCAGTCTAGCCTAGTGCAGCACCTGGAGACCACAGCAATTCCTCAGATATGGGGAGAGGTGGATTTAGATATTAAAGGTAGACAAACTGCCATAGCCCTGGTCTACACCACCTCAAGATAGTTCTCTTCAATGAACTGAAAGTAACAACTCTTTTCCTCTGATAGTTGTGTGATTTTTTCCCCCTAATCAAACCTATCTAACACCTAATATTTAAACTGTTTTCCCAGTTAATGGGACTCTTTTTTACTTTCTTTTCTTTTACTTGGTTTTAGAGAAAAGATTTATTGTTAAAAATCTAATAATATAAATGTTCCCACTGTGTCTTATTAGTAAAATTGGGGGATAGGTTATGCTAATTTAAAGCAATTACTTCCTCTTGTTGATTACTCAGGCTGCTGTCACTGGTACTTAGAGAATTAAAAACGTGCTTTCATATTCTTTCAAGCCTTGAGTAATTCCTTTCTCAACATACTTATTTAGTGCTAAGTGTCTTTGTTCTTTCTTGTCTATTCTGCCTTCTGGTATTAGTTGGTCTGCTCTGGACTAACCAGCCTTTCCCAGGGAAGAATGGTTCAGCTAAAAGCCACACAGTGCAATTTGTTTCTTTTACCATTTGCCAATACAACTAAACAGAGGTAATGCACCCTGAAAAGAGAAAGCAGGAAAGCTTTTCAGATGGTAGGCTCACCTGTGTTCTTTGGTTGTTTTGCTGGAGGCTGAAAATTCAGCAAAACACATGATTAGCCCATGTTTGAAATTCCCTGTTTTGCTGGAAATTAATCACAAGCTAAACTCAGTTCCTATTCAGCAAAGAGTATTAACACACACTGAAATATTAGTATCTACTTTGGTGTCAAAAACTGTGCCTAAATCTTTTTTTAAATAAGAGAACACTTCTTAGCTGTCCTTCTTGCCATTTTGTGTGCATAATTTGGAGAAATTTTGACTTTAAAGTGGTGCAGATACCTAAACTCCCAACACACAAAAATAGTTTGCAATCATGTGTTTGAAAGTAAGCTGATAAGATACAGCAAAGTTACTCAAGAAATGACTGCCTGGAGTTTTACTTCTGCTGCCTGGATGGATGGTGACAAGAGTCTACTTCAGCAAAAGCAAGATCTTTTCCCTTGGTTCTTTTCTATAAGCACTGAGCACAGAGATCTTCACACCAGCCCCTAGGTGATGCCCATCTGTCTGGCAAAGTTCCAGCAGCATCTTCCACCAACAGTGTGCATCACTGTGGGTGCTGTAGGAATAAAGGGACCTGGCATTCAAAGGAGGCCAAAACAAAAGCTGAGGAAAATAATGGAAGTTCTGGAATCACCGTTGTGACAACACTGAAGGTTCCTGCTTTGTCACATCCAAAGTCAAGAGGGGAACATCATCCCTATTTATGTTCAGCATGGTTTCTCCAGGGAACCTCTGGAGCTCTTCAGGGCAGAAGAACAGACATGAGGGTGATGCCCAGACTGTAGGATATAGGACAGTCTGGTATGCTCTTGGTGTGGGATCCCACAGATGTGGGAGCTCTTGGTATTCTGCTACTTTCAGCTACAGGCATCTCCAGACACCCAGAGTCAGAACAAAGAGCTGTGCTAACAGGCTCAGAAAACAGCTTGGTGGGTCATTTGCTCATTCTATCTGCTTGGGTTTTTTTTTCTGTTTGCTTTGGGTTTTGGTGGTGGTAGTGGTTTGGGGTTTTTTTGTGCTAGATCTTGTGTGCTTTTGCCATGAGGAAGTTTAATGTTGCCTGATACATCTTGTGCTCAGCCCACCTGTGGGATTTGGTCCCTCACAATTCTGTGTAGTCCAGGTATAGGCATGCAAATCTGCCTCTCCCTCCCCTGCCCTATTGCGCCTGCTATGTCCTGGCACCCTCAGCAATTTATCACACACCTCATATGGCAGCAATTTTAAGAAAAAAGTACAAGAACAGATATAACCACTGTGGGTTTTTTATTCATTAGGTAGCTAGGTCTGCTTTTTTTGTTTGTTTGTTTGTTTTTTTTAATTTCTTATTCCAAAAACAATTTTCTATGGAAAAGTGAAAACAGGAAGGGCCTATTTGTTCTCTCTGGCAAGTCTTTATCAGTCCTTCTTTGATCTATACATAATGTACTAGGGGTTGTAAAACCAAACTGAAGATATTCAGGTTATCTGTCCACTGACATGTCTGATGGCCCTGTATAGGTTGCTTTCTCCTGTCCAGAAGTTCAGGTACTCATGGATACCTTGAGCTTGGACAGGGTCAGGGCATACTGGTCTAGCTTGAGTAAGATATGATTTCACTGATTAGAGTAAAAGAAGTCCCCAGGAATTAGAGGACAAGGTAATGTTCTAATTGAGTCAATCAAAAAGACTTTACCCCTTCAATAAAGCTATATTTAGTAGATGCCTTACTGTTAAGGGGTGAAAGGAGAGATACAGTCAGTATACAGTCAGTAGTTGCTTTGCGAGCCTAAGGCCAGGATGAAATTTATCAAAAACAGTGTACCCAAGTCTGAGGAAAATGTGGAAATCTTTGATGATGACCTTGGCAGCCTATTAGGAAAAAAGAAATAGATATCTTGGAGTCAATTATCAATAGTATGTCTTATGTTTATTTTCCTTGCATGTGCCAGTTATGAATGACTGAAGATGGCTGGCAAAGCAGAGGCCTTTAAGTCCCCAGAGGAGCAGAGGTCCCAACCCCTGGTCCAGCTTTGGTCTTGGGATGCCCAGCATCTCAATGCTTAGGAGCCTTGGGGAGGGCTGCAGAATTCATCTTCATCAAGCATCAGACAAGGGCTGCCTAGGGAGCTTGCTACAAAACCTGCAAATTCAGGAGAGCTGCTGTTGGCTGGAATCTTCTTAATGGGCAGTGGGGGCTCAGGTGAGTCTTGGGGTCTTTGCAGATTGTGCGTAACATAGGAGGAGAGCTGAGAAAGGCTGAATAAGCTCTGAAGTGGATCATTACAACAGCCTAGAAGATTGTTCTTTCCAGTACTGATATTGGAAAGATAGGATGTGGAGTTGTGGAGAAGCTACTTGGAGTAAGTGGCTCATTTTTATCTCATATTAATACAGTTTTTGGCATCCAAAGATTTCTGTGTAAACTAAATCACTTTCCATTACACTGGTTTTTTTTATATTTCTACTTAATTTATTTATTGAAGGCAATTGTTTACATCAGACAACTCATGCAATGTCCAAACTTCTTTGGGTCATGTATACTAAGCTGTTAAGCAGAATAGCCTTGGCTACTGAAAGTGGCATAGATTTATATTTTGTACATATCTGAGAATACTAAGAAGTAGAAGAAAGTTTCTGAGAAAGTTTTAAGGCATCTTTTGAAAAGAAAACACAAGAGAACTGATTTATGCATATAGAGCATCATACAGACAGAACATAATATGTAAGAAACCATACAGTATATCTATGGAGCATGAATATAAAAATGGAGACTGAAAGACATTTTACTGATCGAGTTCCAGAAAAACTAACAGATGTGAAAAGACATGCTTATTGAAAGGCTGAAAAATGAACTCAAATACTATTAGATTTTGACTGTATTTCAGTAAGTAAACAAATGCAGTCCTTACTCCACAGTAATATAATATGTCATTCCAATCCTAAACACAGTCTGAGGTAAGGAAAACGCTTCATCTGATTGTTTTACATTCATCTCCCACATTTTAATGACATATCGAAGTGAACTCTAAGTGTGGGCAAGGAAAAAAAAGAATATACAACCTATTTCCAATTTCAAAGAGACTATGAATTGTTATAGTTTAGTTCCAGGGAAGTACTGAAGTCCTTTCATCTCCTAACAGGCCAGCTGAAGGTCCTGTGGTCTCTGGACCCTGCTGGGGATGCTGTTACTGACTGTGAGCCCTACCCGGCCATCCCAGCAAGTGGATCCCCAAGCTCCCTCCTCGTGCAGGGAAACATAACCTGATGGATAACTACAGCTTTCACCTGACTTTTCTGGGACTTCTCTGCAGCAGTGTATTTTCCCCTCATTTAGGAGTTAGTTTTCCTCATTACAGGAAAGCTCCGTGTACTATTGTCGTGGATGCGGTAACGTGTATGAAAATGCCTTCAGCTTGGCATTGCCTTGCCATAGCTTGGGTGCCAGGAGTTAAGTGATGCTCTGCTCTGAGTTCATACAGACAATTTCAGGTGTCATAGGTTTACTTGTTCTAAAAATCCAAGCAGAAATTTTCCTTTCCCCTGTTCCACTGTAAGAGAAGGAGGTTGAACGAGGAGGAGGGGGAAGGGGTAACTAACTATACAAAAGAACTAGCTGGCAGACTTGCATTCCTGGCTAATAGCCCATCTAAAAACTGCAGGGGGGGGGGGAGGAGTTTTTCTTCTCCTCTCCTTACAAACAGGGAACACTTCACTTTGTGCCTTAACAGGGCAAGGTGTGTTGGAAAAGCTTGGAGACCGTTTTGCTCTCGACCTGGTCATCTGTCTGTTCTCCGGCCTCGGTTTGTCTACGGTCTGTGTGTCGCCAGCTGAATCTGCTCAGATTTCATCGTAGAATTTGTGCTCAGTGACAAACAAAGGGGGAGTCCTGTCTACAGCCAGCCGCAGACAGCGTGAGTTTAGTGGGAAAGAAACCTCCTTTCTTTCCCCTTTCTTCCCCTTTCCCTCCTTGGTGGGGGAGAAGTTCTCAATTTCGGCTTCTCCCGTGATCCGGGGCCCCCATGCAGTGACCACCGGAGCCCAGCAGCGCTCCCTGCCAACCAACACTGAGCACTGCAGGCTCTGCTCCTCCAGTGATCCAACAGTGTTCCTGCCAACCGTGATTAGAATCACGCTAGAGGACAGAGAAGTATCAGACTGTTTCCTTTTTGAAGGGGACTTTTTTGGGTACAGGATTATTGCTTAGTTGTTTTTGTGTTCTGTTACTGTTTTTGCTAATATACATGTATCCTTTAATAAAGGGTTGTTATTTCTTCTTTTTTCCATACTTCCTCGATTGGACCCTCTTAATGCAGATTTACAATTGCTGAGAGAGAAGAGTTTGGTCTACCTCATAACTCATCCTCCTTAGCAAAACACTCTAGTCTCTTTAAACTGAGACATCAGGGTAAAGGCACAGCACTAAACTGATTACCAGATTACATTTTATTTGTTAAATATTTACTGCCAACAGCTTACAGCCTCTCTGGAGACAGATGATTATGTTTTCCCCCCTGTTATGAAAATAAATCTCTCTTCCTCAAGATGCCTTTTCTGCTTAAGCAAAATTAAGTATCTGATCTTTTGAGAGACTTGCTGTGGTTAAATCACTGCCTGTATTTCCTTCAGTAGTGATCTCAAATGAATTTGGGAAGATAATAAAACTTTCAGTAACACAATTAGTCCTCTTAATTAACTGGGCTGAATAGAGCCAAAAATATAGCTTCCCAAATATTTAGCCTCAGCCCAGCACGGTTCTGTGTTGCTTGAGGTGTCATTAAGCTGTTATATTTCCAGGACGTCTGATTGTCTCTTCACAGATGATGTTATAGGACAGCATATTTCAAATAGATGATTTCTAGTGCAAATGATTTGCAAAGGCATTTCTTGTGGAGTCATATGCAAACATTCTTCCTTATATTTGGCTTCTTCTATTAAAGAGTCAGGTAAGGGAATGAACAGCACTTCGTGTTTTAACAACAAGAGAACACTGTTCTAGGATGTGACCTTTTCATATTTTCAGGTGCAAAGTGTGCCTTCTGGTACTGTTGAGAACCTCTAGACCTCTGGTACATGAAATTCTTGAGAAACCCAGCTGCAGAGATTGCGCAAACATGTTATAGCAGCAGTGTTTGGATCCCACCATGAAGAAAACTTCATCCTGTTTAATATCTCCAGCTGAGGGTGGAAAGATATCCTTCCAGGCTGGAATAACTTCTGGGGTATTAGCTAAACATTGCCAGGTTTATGGCCAAACTGAACTGTGGAAATCATGGATTAATGCCCCTTTTGTGTAACTTCTCAGCTAATTACGTAATTCTGAGCCCACGAGGTGTTCTCCTGAGCACGTATGTGTTTTTGGGGGACTTCAGCTGTATGACTGTGCTTGTAAGATTGAAACTTTGTATGAAATATCTTGGTTTATTATTTGCCTAGGCTGTGGTTTGACAAGCTGATTTAGGGTGTTTCATACCATACCTAACAGACACAAATTGCACAGTGCCAGACAAACTCACTCTACTGGTTCATACTGGTTCAAAAAAATGTAGGTAGGAGGTATGTCTTGTCCTAGAGACTTACATAGTCTATCTGAATTCTTATTACATAAGCTATGTGTAAGGTATTACATAAAGTATTATAACACCTTCTTTTGGCTGAGGTATTGTTTTTCCTCCTGTGGCTGGCATAAAATCAACATACATAACATATTTTTCACTCTGATTCAGCGTAATGCAGAGGTGTTCACATCTGATATCATCAGATTTGTGCTGCCAGGTGATCCAGTAGTACAGCTTCTGTATCCATTACCATGACTTATGTTACTTTTTACAGGAGAATCTAATCCCAAGATCAGCAAAACTCCCTCTGAAGTCAGGGGGTTTTGGATCAAGTCTATCTCTCATTTGCCTTACTCCCTGCAGGTTGAAACAGACTGGGGACCTTAATTAGTTTGACAAGTGTGCTTCATTTTTCAAGAGAATGGCTGTGACACAGTCTCATTCAGTAAAATGCTATAAAAGTGACTTTGCCACAAATAAGGAGCAGTACATTTTATATTTCACACTGGAACATCGTAACTAACTTTTTAAACTCACATATCTGTGGTATTTATTTAAAAGAAATCTTCAGTGCAGTCATTGACTTGTTCATGCATTAGTCCTGGGGAGAACAGGAAAGGAACCTGTGATGTGATGTCATGAGATCACTCCTGGCTCAAAGGTGACCTCAGCCTAAGGCAGATAGCTAAGGCATCTAACAGTAGTATCTGCTTAAGCTTCAAAAATTATATGTAGTTTGGGATTTCAAAGACTTGAGAGTTTCAATGTGGGTTTAGTTTTCACCTGGCTTAATTACAGTGCTCTCTTAGCATAGGCTGCTGCTGGTTTCTTTTCCCAGTAGCAAACCTGAATACACTCCTAATTCTCTTGACCACAACCCCATTCCCAAAGTCAGACCCATGATAAGGTTTGTGACTGGAGGAAAAAGTAAAAGCTGCTCACGAAGCTTTTCACAGACCTTTTCAGACCTGAAGTTTGACTCCCGAGATAATGTTTCACTGCTTTGTCTTCCAAGAGGTGTGCACCTGACACACCGTGTGGGGCCGGCCTTATCAAGAAGGTCATGAAGGCCTGGAGGTTTCGCATCACAGGTGAAAATACATTGCCTCATCTCTCCAGATAATCATTCACCTGCTTATACATATGCTTCTGGCTAGAGACTCACAGTGTGAGACATGCTGAAGTCACAAAAAAAGGCTGCAGGTTGTTGTGGGAATAGTCAGCGTTGAAAAAAACCAGTCAGTGGGTGTTTGTAGCATTTCCTATGAGTTCCTGCACCCTCTGCTTCTCTGGGACTCAGGAGCCATAGAACTGAAGGCTGGGAAGTGGAATGGGGAAAATTAAGGCAGTTTAGGTAGCATTATGGGCATATGGAACAAACTGAAAAAGGAGATTATTGAATGATGGCAGTACAGATTAACAAAAAAAATCGCAAAATTTAATATAACCCCCTGTGCCAGGACAGGCTGGGGCTGACCTGCTGGAAAGAAGCTCTGCAGAGAAGGAACTGGGGGTCCTGTGGACAGCAAGCTGTCCATGAGCCAGCTGTGTGCCCTTGTGGTCAAGAAGGCCAATGGTATCCTGAGGTGAATTAGGAAGACCATTGCCAGCAGGTCAAGAGAGGTGATCCTGCCCCTCTGCTCAGCTCTGGTGAGGCACATCTGGAGTGCTGTGTCCAGTTCTGGGCTCCTCAGTTCAAGAGAGACATGGAGCTCCTAGAGTGGGTCCAGTGGAGGGCAAAAAAGATGATTAAGGGACAGGAGCATCTCTCTTACGAGAAAAGGCTGAGGGATCTGGGCCTGTTCAGCCTCAAGAAGAGAAAACTGAGAGGGGATCTCATCAACGTCCATCAGTGTCTGAAAGGAGGGTGCCAAGAGGATGGAGCCAGACTCTTCTTGGCAATGCCAAGCAATAAGACAAGAGGCAACGGGCAGGAACTGGTGCACAGGAAGTTCCATCTGAATATGAGGAAGAATTTATTGTGTGTGTGACTGCTCAGTGGAACAGATTGCCCAGAGAGGTTGTGGAGTCTCCCTCAGTGGAGATATTCAAGAACCATCTGGATGCAATTCTATGCCATGTGCTCTAGGATGATCCTGCTTAAGAAGGGAGGTTGGACCAGATGACCCACTGTGGTCCCTTCCAATCTTATCCATTCTATGATTCTGTGATTTGCTTCATCTATCCTCCTTACTCCCATAAGGTACCAATTTACCTTTGAGATTTCTACTAGAACAAGAGTATTGTCACCTTTTCTTTGCTGCATACAGCCATGGAGAGCCTGAAATATTTATTTATTTATTAATTGCAAAAACAACACCCTGTTTTTAACCAGGTCCCGAGCTGCCAAGTTAGGAGTGTCAGTGAGTGAGAAGGAAAATGAGTGAGCAGGAGCAGGAGAGTCTCCTAGTTTGAGGGTTGAGTTGGGAGAGGGGCTCTGGAGCAGAGCAGAGGCAAGTGGCAGGGATGCCAGAGGGAGACCTGGGGAAGGACCACAATGTGGATGAGCGTGAGGACCAACTGAGAGGCACATTCATGGCACTCATAAGTGTGGTGAAGAAAGAGCAGGTGGGAGGAGATGCAGAGCCTCAGGCAAAAGGAGAGAAGTGGAGCATGGTGCTATGGGGAGATGGGACGTGGAGAGGCTGTGGCATACAATGTGAACAGACAGTCGTATGAAACTGGATGCATGGTGAAGACCCCTGTCATAAGGCAAGGGAAAAAAATTCACAGAGGTGTTTTTAATCAAACACAGAAAAAAAAAATTAAAAATTAAGGAAGAGATGATTGACAACAGAAGCAGAAAGAAACAAACAGCATAGGGACTATGTGTAAATAGAACACCCAGAAGAAACTTTAGATGAGGAATACTTCATTTAATAATTAAATCTGCATTGTAGGCCTGTACTGACAAGGAGCAAATGGTGTCCTTGAAAGACACCTTCTCAAATTATGTCTCTCCATTGTCAGTAAGGAATTGAGCTAGGTCTGTTAATCCCCTACACTATCTCTAAAATTTTTGTGTTTAAAAAAATATTTTTTTCCAGAAGAACAAAAAGTCAGCTTAAAGAGACTGAGAGGGCTTTTTCTTTTAATCTTTTGGTTTGCTTAAGGAGCTGAAAAATCAGTCTGAAGCTTAGCCAGAGCAGGTACAGGTACTTCTCAAGCTGCAAAAGTTCCTCCTTCTTCAGGGCAGACTAAAACAAGACAGAATAGGAGCACACACAGAGTTACTGACCAGCACTGCACCATAACTTGCTGACATGACTTGGAAATGTGCCTTATTTCCATTGCATGGCTAAGGATTCTTCAGCACATCCTGAAGAGCATGACAAAGTGCCTTCATACACATGAGCTGCTGTCAGCCTGATCCTGAGGACTACATTGAATTTTGCTGCTTATGGCAACAACAGGCATATTTCAGCACTGCTGAATTTCAGCGCATCAGCCATATGTTGTCTCACACCAGTGACATCCTCAGCTGACCCATGATCAATGCAAAGGAAGATGGATCCATCCCTAATGCTGTAACTAAGAACTCCTCAGTCTAGTTTTTATGATATTAAAATCTTACCCATTAGTGATACACTGCAGGATGGGTCTATATAGCTAAAATCAAACAGCAGAAAAAAAAATCTCTAAGTTTTCAAACAGAAAGCAAAATGAGCACCTAAATGTAATGGGAACAAAAAAGATTAGAATTAACAATACATCAAATCAACCATTTCAGTATATTATCTGTAGGTTGGCTAGGACTTTTTATGGTATTGCTGCTCACACTGAAAATGCAAATGTTAGCTGGATGTGAGCATGCAGGCAGTTAATGGAAAGAATGGGCAGATTCTTCATGTTCTTTCTCTTGATTCAAGATACCAAACTACTGCACATGCATGTGAAGAAATACACTTGAGTTCTGCTTTCCACTAACACAGATACTAACTCACCATTTCCATTCCAAATGTTAATTTATTTTGTTTATCTTTTCTCATCTTTTTCCCAGGACACATGGTTGTCCTCAGAACAAATTCTCTCCCTTAAAGCTTTGCAATGTGTTAGAACTCATTTCTCCAGCCAAAAGGACAATCTGTGTAATAATTTATGTGTTATGAAAACATGCCAACTACTAAAAGTTGGTAAAAATCAAAGTACTCATTTGTTATTTGCTCTGTAGTCTGCTGGGAAAACTAGAATGAAATCGATGCCTCAGGAGGATAATGAGAACTTCGATTACTCAGGAAAGAAAAGTTTGCACTGAAACTTAGTGGATACCAACCCTGTGCATGTGATTTGGCATCCTGTTTTAAAACAAGACAAATTTTTTTTTTGATGGTAGGGACTTTTCCTGCGACACAGGAATGATGTGCACCAAGAGGGCAATCAAACAACACTATGTCTTACCAACTGTTTGTGATCTGGTTTTCTGTCCTCACGTTGCTTACCTAAGTTAGTCCAACTACAAGTATCTTGATTATACGTGACAAGCTTTGTGATGCCCTAGTAAGATTGCAGTTGAGCCCTCCACTGCCCCAAATTTCAGACAGGGACTGCTGTTACAGTTAGTAGATGCAACACATTCATGAGTAGTGTAGCACCTGAGGCAGTTTCCCCAAAGTAGATTCTCTCTCTGCTTGAGAGCTGGGAAAAGTCTGATGGCTTCAAGAAACATTTCTGAATTGCAAAAGTGGCTTTGAATAAAACAGACACATACAGCCATTTATTTATTTATGTTTAGACCATTGACATTTATTTAACATTTGTGGATGAAATCAGCATTACATTTATATATGTGTATTTTACATATTTATGTAAACTTAGCTTTATATTTTAGGGACAAAGGGAATAAAGGTAGGCAGGCATAATGCTTTGGCCTTCTGTACTGACAGCACTAAACTTAGTCAGATGCAGGTTTAATCATTGCCGTGGTTGGGGCTGGTGTGACTTGGACCCAGTGCTCTCCTATGCTTAAACTGCTTTGGGAGTAAATCCTGACTCTGTAGCTCACCTTACAGAGTCTTGTCTAAAAGCGACAGATGAGCACCAGTTCACCTCCTTCGTGTTTTTGTCTTGCTGGGGACACTGTTTATAGCAAGCAAGGACTCGGACTTGCCAGACCTACATCACCAGGATGCTGCCACAGCTCTGCGGTACCTAACTCCAGGATCAGCTCAGCTGTCTCTGAACCAAGCACCTCCCTGCTCCTATAATGACAATGAAACTGCAGGGAGTATGCAGGGAGTCACCCCCAGGGATTTTTCACGTGTTTCTTTTTGTATTGGTAAGTATTATTCTGCTGGCAAGTGTGGATGAGAGAAATTTGGTGCAGGATTACAGAGGCATGATACAGCCTAGTGACACCAAATGCCTCTTGAGAGGCATCATGTTGCAAGTGGGAACTGGTTGGTACAAGTTATGTCTTGGGAAGAGCCAGAAGTGACTGAAGGAAAAATCCACCCATCTGGAATCAGTTGTATGAGAGCCTGTGATTTCTAAATCCCCAAGCACCAGATCCTACAGTCTGCACACACCCACAAGTACGATTAACATTGGCTGCATCAAATCTTGAAATGAGAGCTTACTTGTGTTAAATACAGATTAAATTCCAGGCTTAAAGCAGCAATCAAGTGTTTTAATTGCTCCTTTCAGCTGTGGTTTTGTAAGTAGAAAATAACTGCACAAGCATTGGTTAATTTAGAAAAGTCTACTCTGAAAGGAGATTTTGCAAAATGTTTGGAATAATAAAACAGAGCCTGTTTTCCATTGTATCAGGAAAAAAATCGAAGTTAACAAAATAAAAAGTTTGGCTCCAAGCTGGACAACAAAATAGAAACTAAAGATAGAGCTACAAATATAGTTCCAGAAATTGGTTCATATCAATTTGGTTATCCTCTAAGTAAGAAAAAAAAAAGACAAATTATTTAAAATTTCTGATTTAAAAATGTTTTGAAACATCCCACTTGTGATGCAGGCCATCCTCATTAATGTAAAAGCCAAGACTCATTTGTTAGCACACACACCTTTATGCAGTAACAAGTTGCATGACAATACAATTCTAATGACCTTCCAGGGCTTTGCAGTAGTGAGAGAAATTTCTGTGCAAATTCCTAGATTAATCAATTTTTCTTTCATGGAGTGAAAAGGAGCAAAACATCTTAGAATAATTGAGATGGGTTTTCAGGACCTTTCCTGTTTTATAGAAATTGCTGTTTACTGGAAGAAACAACTTTTCTGATGGTGAAACTTCTTAAAATAACAACTTCAACAATGAAAACACTTAATTGGAAATACTTTTATAAATAAATGTACAAGGTGTGACGTTGAATGTAAGAGACACATCTGTTGAGAACAATTGGAATAATTTTTATATAGTTGGCATAGGAGCAGTTTCACTTTGAACAAAATGGATTGAGAGATTTTTTTTGGCATAACGCTGCATCCAAGGTCAGGTGACTAAGCTTTGTTTTAGAAACATGAGACATAGAAGCTTGAACTGTAAAGAACAGCACAGTGTCTCAGAGGACAAGAGGCATGACAGAGACAAAATAAACACGAGGACATAGAAGTTAAGCTTCTCTTACCCACTGCCTAGCAGAGGTATTTAGAGATGTTGAAAGCACCTCCACTCATAAGAAATTAAAAGGAATACTGTGATGTTTGGAAATTATGCAGGCTGAATAGTCATCTTTAAGGAAACGCTGAGAAATTGCCAAGGGCCCTGGGAAACCACTGAACTACACAGAACAACAGGAGGTAAAATCCAGCATACATGAAAGCAAAGGAGCACACATGGAAGATAAACCATGAGTGTATCTTGGAGGGCTCTAAACAATTTCTACTCAGGGCATTGCCACTGACTGCCCCTGGGAACTCCTAGTCAAAAAAAAAAAAAAAAGAAAGAAACAAAAGAGTATTCTAGGACAAAGACTGAAGTAGAAACTGCAATAAGAAATAACACAAGGAAGAAATAATCATATGCCACACTCAACAATCTGAGCTGTACAGTGGATCTCAATAATTTCTGATGTATCTCTCTGTATTGACTGTCCTTTACTCAAAAAAGCATGACAAACAACAGTCTGGCAGATTTTGCTATTTCCTTACTGCTTGAAAAAGGCTTCCAAGTAAAGAGTATTTCCCATAGTTTACTGTTGACTATGTTTTCTCCAGCCTCCTGTAGCTCTGTAGTTACAATTTCCAATGCTTACAAATTTGAAAAACTCAGCTTTTGTAGACATCAACTAAATTCCTGCTTCTAACATCAGCTCCTGGAGTAAGATGAGCTCAGGCAACTGTGGTGCAGCCTTGGCACAGCACAACTTAATTTTCACTATTGTTCCCACCAGCCCTCAGCTGCAGTTCACCCCACCTCTCTCTGAGCAGCACCAACTGTTCCAGAACCACTTTGAACTCCACAGCCCAGGTGTGACAGGGAACAGAGGTGATGAATTGACTCTTTCCTCTGGCCAAAGCCTCCACAGCAGGCATGGCAGAGAGGCAAGGAGGGAAAGAGGGAATCAAAGCTAGCCCCAGACTTCACTCCTTTTCTGGAGGCCCTGTGTAAGTACTAGTGTGTGAGGTGGGTGTGTTTCCTACTTCCCCCAAATACTTAAAATGGACATCATAGCTGAAAGTCATTAAATATTGACAACTCTCCCATCCTTAGCTATCTCAAAGGGCTCACTCCACTGACCCACCCAGGTACTGCTGATTCTTTGACTCTGGGCCTCCCTGTTTTCAAGGCATGCAGCAACAGAGAGGGGAAGATCAGGCAAAAGGCCCTCTGAAGCTTCCTAAGGAACTCCAGCCTTCACCATGATGCCTGAAATTGTTCTCCTTTTCACAGTGGCAGTTCTCCCACAGATGGGGAAGGGGGAGAGGAGATGACAAATCAGAAGAATAGGTCCTTTGTTGGGCATGAAGTAATTAATCAGTAATGCCACTGTAAACCTGTGGTGCAACTTCACCGGCATTAAAACAGGAATACAGCAGTTAATTTAATTGCCAGTAGTTTTGAGCAGAACAAACTCACAGGTGAAGCTATCTAGAGCTAACATTTCAAAGCTTTCAGGTTCTTGCTTGACCAGGCCTGTCATTTGCATCACTATTTTTAATCACCCTACATCAAACAGGCACACATGCTCAAGGCAACACCCCCATCTCAAGAAAGTCAATTCTGCATTTTGAAAGAGAATTAAGACATGTTTTACTTCCCTGTGGCTTGCCAGGTTAAACCACGGTGTCAGCCATCTTACCAGGACATGTCTGTCAAGTAATTTTCACCTCCTACCACAACTAAATCTTCCCATGCCCATGCCATTCAATACACAGAACATGCTGTAATACACTGCTAGGCAACATAAGCTACAGCAACAAGCAAGTTTACCTTTTTGGTCCTCTACCACTGTGAGTTATGAACTAGGCTATAACAAACATTTCCAGACTTAGGAAAGCTGAGTAGCATTCACTGCACTTTTCTTACACCTGTGAGGAAACACCTCAGCCAGCCCTCCTCGCTTGTTTCTCAGCTTCAGCGATTCTCTCTTGCAGCAGCTTCACGGAACAAGGCATCAAGACTGAAGCTGCAGGAACATCAGAAAAAACAGACAAACAAACAAACAACACAGAAAAAGAAGAGTTTCTTTGTTTCCATGCTCTGCAGGAACTGCTCATTCAGCAACTGTGGGCTAGAGAGATCAAGTGAAGCAAAAAGGTACTGCCTATGCCCAAGCCCAGCAGTTCGAGTGTTGTGAATCAGTGGGGAACCAGGTGACCCAAGGTCTAGTTCTCAGCCTGTCCACTTGGGGAAGCACTCCAAATTAATAAGTTCCTCATAAAAGAGGCAGGTAAAGGATGTGCTTATCCATTCCTCTCCCATCTGATGGGCAACAACTAAGATTACTTACACATCTGTGAAACACAGGGCCATGAACAACTTGTGCTGCTCTCAACATTGCAACAATGTTGTAACATACTAAAGGTTTGTTTTCAATGCTTTGAGTACTGACAAAAAAGTCCCAAATAAACTAATGTTTAAATGCTTTTTTTTAAAAATGCTTATTAACAGAACTACAAAACATTTTAATTTGTCTTAACACACTGGTAAATTGTATTATTCTCCATCTTAGTTGTACTGAAAGATTCAATTTTACTCCATTTCATTTGCATGCAATCATAATATTCAAAATAGAAAATGCATGGTGTAGGCAATGGTGCATAATAGATACCACCTCCTCTCCTCTCAGAAAGCATTTGCAAGTATATCTTTTGTGTTATTATTTGTTGCACGTTCCAGTTATACAATGAAAGTACTTTTTGAGTTTTGTTTCTGGTGGTTTGTTTGGTTTTTTTTAAAGCTTCTTAAGGCACAAGAAGAGTGCTCTCTTAAGTTTCCTCCTTGAGCTGCATGATTCTGTAACCAATTCTTTGAAACACCCTCAGGCTTAGTGGGTCAACATCACAGGCAGCCTGGCCAACTTCACCTGCTGGCCAGGGCTCCTTTTTCTACTCATATATTGGCCTACAGAGCACCTGCAGCAGTAACAATGCACACATAATTTCTTTTCTGGTACCAAATCTTACTGAGATACTCTGCCCAAAGCTTTTCCACTGGTCAATATCACATTAAGCCAAATAACTAAATCTTCTCTTCCTCAATGGGAAAGCAAAGGACAGACTAGGTACCCTCAAAGTCACTCTTTTCCCTTTCTTTTTCCCTTCAATACCACCAAATTTATTGTGCTGCTTCTGGAAAAACCCCACAATCTTACAGGTATAAACTCACTAATTTCTCCCAGCAACCCAATGTAACAGCAGTGAGATTTCCCCTGTTGTCCAGTGCTTGACAACAAAGTCGCATATCTTGCTTGGAAGACTGTTGGTGAGGGAGAAACGACAAGGAAAATGACAGAGAACAGGAAAATTAAATGCTTCTCCCAATCCCACAGCACTTCAAGAAGCCTACTGCTTCAAGTCCATTACCCCCAGGTACACCAAGTGCAGCAAGATACACACCTGCATGCCCTGAGCAAGTACACTCTCAGAAATTTCCCCACCTCCAACTGATCTTATTTTATTCTCCAGAATCCAGTTGCTAACATTTGGAATCCCAGCACCTCTGTTAAGTACTTGTATAAATGTCATTGGAGAAAAAAATCTTTTCCCTTAGCACTGCATAGATCATCCACAGGAAACATATAGACAGTAGGGAACCATCTGCATGTCCCAGGGGTATTTCTTCATTCCAAACACTCACATGAATGACATTTCACTGTTAGAAAGTAAAAAAACCCAAGAGCAGAAACAAGGGAGGTATGGTGGAAGACACGTGCCAAAGCACCCAAGTGGAAGGTGGGAAGTTTAGGCAGAGGAGGTATGAAAACGAGCTCTTGGCCCATGTTATACCTTTCAAGGACATGTCTTGCCTCTGTTTGTGTCAGGCACATCTACAGGGAACACACAGCCCAGGTCCTCTGCCACCACGTTATCTTGCAGCTTATCCACGAAGCAGCCCCACCAACCCACACCAGCACACTTTACTGCCTTCATGTAACTCTTTAACTGCCTCCTGTCTTCATGTAAACTCATATTGGGGGGTAATATTTATGGACACTTTGAACATCAGCAATGCAAACGGTGCTTGTAACATGTGAAGTCAGTGTAAGCAATGTAGCTGTTTTTAAACAACCATTCGACTTCTGATAATTAGAACTGCCATTAGAAGTGGCACCTTCTACACCTGCTGATGTAGGTTCAGATACAATGCTCGTATTACATGGTTCAGAAAATAAATCTGAAAACTGTGACCCAAGTTTAACTTTGCACAGAATAAAAAAAAAAAAAAAGTTTTATGGAAAGGATTTTATAAACACAAATATTTGCAATAAAAAAAATTCAAAGAAAACAGATTTTGTTTGGATGTAAACATTCCCCTGCTGCCTTGGAAATATTGACACAGCAACACTGCACCGAGACATTATGAAAAAGAAAGTATTCTTTAAAGTAAAGGAAGAACAACAACCACCAAAAAAGGTAAAAGTACTTACTGAATTATTTCACGTTTACAAAAATGTAAAATACCATAAACATGTTCCTGCTTTTTAAATCTCCACTGCTGTTTAGCTGATTGCCCAGTAAACTGCTAAACTGCAAAGATGCCAACTGGTTTTGATGAGAGTTCCCAGGGGAAGAAAAAAAAAGTGCAGGACCCAGAAGATTTTATGGATAAAAATGTGTGTCCTTTATTGGACTGGGCTG
Organism: Manacus candei; assembly: GCF_025592945.1. Classification (NCBI taxonomy): domain Eukaryota; kingdom Metazoa; phylum Chordata; class Aves; order Passeriformes; family Pipridae; genus Manacus; species Manacus candei. Next base: position 9,011,552 of record NW_026138089.1, read on the forward strand.
ATGCATGCTGAACTTCGTGAAAAGGGAAAAAGACAAACCTGAGTGCCAGACTAAGAGGGGAAAAGTAACATCTAGCTTTGTGATTTCTCCAGCTGTGTTTTCTTTGCAGAAAGAACTACCAAAAGTATTCCATAGATACTATCAGTTGTTGTAGCATATGTTAAGGATATAACCCAAAAAGAAGCTGATCACTAAGGCAACATTTCCACCAACTCCTAGGCTGTTAGAACTGAGTCACATCCCTCCCCTCAATGGTTGCAACAGCCTCTGGGGCTTTGGTTTTACCAGAGGAGTGGACAGAAAAACCTGTTGCCAATGCCACTGGCTTCTCAAAAACCCACAAGCCTTGCAGGTAGCTGGGGAGTCTCCTGTGTGCACTCTATCCAGCCTGACTTCCTTAATGTGAGACCACCACCGTCACAGAGCTACCTATACGGGGGTGAAAGGTTCTGTACATGCAGACAGGCTGGTCAGACGCTGCCTGATCCCACAGCTGACCCTCAGAACATGTTTGCTGTGCTCACTAGATTCTTATAAAGAAGATTACTAAGTTGGCAAGATGATAGGAGACAGCAGAAGATGGGAAAGCAATGTTTTAAGCTTAAATTGGAAGTCACACTGAATAACTGGCAGATCTGAGATCAGAAGTAATGATTTTGCTCAACTGCAGATGCGACAGGCTACCCCACATGCAAAATATTCTGCTGACATCTTACCTTTAAAGACACATAATTATGACCAAAAGTAGTAACAGCATTGAGTTTTCAAGATATTTCAACTATCTCAAACTGAACTGCTACACACAGGTGGAAGTTAGAAACTTGAGTCTACTTCTGAGTAGAAATCTAGAAATTTGAGAAATTTAGAAATTTGAGTCTACTTTTGCTGAAGCTCAACTCTTGTTAAAGCTTGATAAAGACTAAGGTAATTAAGTCTCAATCCTACATTGCAACACATTTTGTGCTGTCAGTCACATTGCACTGGTTTTAATTTGTTCTTTGCAACAATGTGTATCAATCCAGCACACGAAAAAAAACATCTGTGAAAAAGAATCCTATCCTGCTAGAAATCCCTAAAAATAAACTTGTCTGAAATTACTCCCCAAAAGTATATGCTCCTTGATTCTACTCAACTGAGAGAAAACTATTTTTCCATAAGATGCTGGTCGTCCTCCCAAACAAATCAATTCCCATGCATTTCACAAGTACTCCCTACTGGAAATTCCATGTCTTGGTGAAAAGCTTTGCAGCACCTTTGTAAAAATCTTCAAATTCTTCATGCTGCCTGCCATATCATGTAAATGACAGCAAGTTTAGCTTCCAATCACCAAAAAATCTACTCATAAATCAGAGGTGAACAGATTTGGCACCACCCTTTCGTAAGCTATCACGCTGACTCAACAAGGACGGGACATCAGGAGCTGTAAAGATAAGATTCACTGGGTGTCAAGGACACAGGCAAACCCGTGCAGTAACTAACTGTTAAAATTTGAACAAACCTATTTAAGCCCAACACTTTTAATGAGAAACTAGTGTACGAGGAAGTTTCATGCAGAAGGTTGCAGCACACCAATAAGGGGGAAAGCACATGTGCAACAATAAACCCCAAAGCAAGGATGCACAAGTACCACAGTGAAATTACTGTGTGGCTCAAAGAGAGTGATGAAGAAGGAAAAAAACAAGGGGAGAAGGGGGAGGTCCCACATGTTGTAAAAACAGCACTGCGTGAAATTCAAGTTTCTTTATGAAAGCAGGCAGCAAGTTTAAAGCAGCCACTGACACTGGAGAGCAAGACAAAGCTCTGGCAATTGTCTACAGTAGACATAGCAGACAGGGTGGTCCAACTCAGCACCAGTAGCAACCAGGAAACTGGGAGGTGACAGAGTGCCAGGAAGAGCACCAGACTATGAAGGCTGGAGAGAGTAACAAAAAACCCAAAAATTTCTTGGCAGAAGGACTCATTAAAGAACATTAGGAAGTGTTTCAGACTCCAGCTGGGTATGCTGCTCCCAAATAGGACACAAAAACCAAAACTGTTGCTGCTTTGCTGCTCTGAGTCAGTAGGTTAAGACCCACACTTGAACAATTCATGAGGGAGACAGAAGAGACCAGTATTTGCTCATCCTTCCTCATTCCCTCCCTCTCCCACATCTCTCCCCAACTCCTGCCACTGTTACAACACTTCCTCAGGAGGAGATGCCTGCAGTGATGGAGCAGGCATGTAGTTCACGTAGCAATGACGGTAACAAACGCAGCACAGACCAGTGAGTAACCAAATTCTGAGTTCTTAAGACAACAGGACGAGGGAAAAATTACATGAATGATCTGATGATTGAGCTTAAGCCTCTTCTCAAAAATGAAAAGGAATTTTGAAACTTGCAATTCCATCTGTAAAAGTGCTCTATATTCTACCATATTGAATGCAGGAATCTCAGTGGATCAGTTTGAGTTCGGGGGCCATTAAAATACTGGTATTTTAGCACAGCAGTTATTTCATTTTTAGACAGGTCAAGGCCTGATACCTATCACTGTCTAAACAAGTGGCAGATGAATAAGCTACAACAACTACAGTTACGTTATGAAGTCTTTATACAAAATATTGGAAGCAAATTTCAAAGGCTGTTTTCTCTTCACAGTTAAAATTTGGTTGTGCTTTACTAACTGAAAACCAAAAATTTTGTAAAAAGGTCAGGTAATAGAAAAGTGATTACAAAAGGGAAGTGGCAATATAAGAACAAAGGAGGAAAAACCACTAAGATTAAGAACAGCATTTGAATATAAAAATTTATTTAGGTGAAGTCACAAACAGTTTGATATTAATTTACAAACACTCCATGTTACGCATATTATTGGAACTATCGAGAAAGGTAAAGGAGAGGAGATAATGGCAACTTTTTCCTGAAACAACTAAAGGTAAACCCTTACCATCATGCGTGTTACTGGATCATAGTATTACCTTGATCATAACCCCTAGTATGCAAGGAAAAAGGAAAAGAAAACAAAACACTGAGATGCAGAACGATTAAACCATGAACCAGCGAACATAATTTTCATGAACACCAGACTACAAAGGTGTAGTCTGATGTTCAGGATCTTAAGTATTCTAACAAGAATAAAAACAAAATTATAATTTAGGTCAATTACTATAGCTGAAGAATTTTGTAATGCACAGTTGGGCTATCTGGCAATGACAGCAATGGTTAACTCATTTTTTAAAGAACAATGGAGAGGTGATACTGAGCCTAACAGAATAATTCTGTTGACAACCTGAGTTATTATAGCAAGTGTATGATACTGTTTTGAGTCAAATACACATTTATGTTGCAAATATTCTCAATGAAATGGCAAAAGTAACAGCTGTAACAAGACAAGTTATGATTTATTTTTTTTTAAACAAATATAATACATAAGGTTTTGAAGTGTCCGGTTGTGATCTGCAAAGATCCAGGATTGCACACAGTTTGGTCAAATGAGAAGGTTTAATCTGCACATTAAATTGGCTTTTACTTTCAAAGTAGTATTTTAGAGCAGGGTTCTCCTCCGGGAGACTGTTCCTGACCTCATTCAACCAATGTTCAATTTATTCACCTTCCTGAATCTTTGCCCTCTTTGGATAGTCTGTGACAAGTGCTGCGCTGCAGGAATTCCTGTTTTCCAGCAAACTGGCTTGCTCTGCAGGTTTGTAGTCCATTGTTATAATTGCTGATTGGGTAAAATGAATTTCCTACGTCTTCTCTAGCACAGCTTGCAACGCAACAGAAGCAGAGGTAAAAGAATGCACTAGAATACCAGAGCTCCACTTAAACACCAACGGAGTCAGGCTGTTGGCACCAATAAAAAATTCTGTATTTAACAAATCTGCAAATATTTAAGATCCAAAGTTAGTCACTTTTATAAATAAACTCACCCAATTAGTCTGACTGCCATCCCAACTGGCCTTCTGCTTTCATGGAGTCTGGGGAAAAAAAGAGAATTGTCTGAAGTTATATATACAAACAAATTTGCAGAAATGAATACCAGCTATCCTACATACATGCCAATTACCACATTCAAACTAAAACTAGGGTTTCTCACTTTGTTCTTTCCACGTAAAGCAAAGATACAGCTCTTCACCAGTGCCTTAGAAAGGACAGATAGCTTCAGAAGACAGACACTTTGTTTACATTGACTTTTACTGTTTAACCATCTGTGGAAATGCAAAACCAGAGATACAGTCACTAAACTAAATGACGCTGAAATTCCCGTCTTTGACTTAGAGAGGAAATGAAATTCAGTCATGCTGCCTAATGCTATCTGTTGAAATTACAGAACCAAAATCAGTTCAAACTAACAATCTGGAAAATGTTTTTGTAGAACACCTCCTCTTCCTCTTGACAGCATGAATGTGGAAAAGCTTAGGTTTTGGCCAAAGTTGTAAGCCCATAAAAGGCTATTCTCTCCCATTTTAATTCTCCAATTCTTTTGCCCAAGTGTGATGTCACATCTTATTTTACTGAAGTAGTTTTACACAACATAGTCAGAGCTTGCAAGGCACTGGGGAGGTGTGGGGGAAACACAGAAGTCACCTCCAAGAAAACATTTCCTTGCTGCTGCCTTGCCAGTGATAAACTCATGCTTTATCCTAGGCCTCATTTACATTTAACAGCTGCTCAAACCCTTAGTTCAGTTAAGGACATTTTTAAGCAGTTATAAGACACTGCGCACTACCAATTAAAAACTGCTCTAATAATAGAAAAGTGGTTGTAACCACACTGAACAATTGCAAAACTTTTACTTTCTCATTGTGCTGCTAAAGCACTACTCTTTCTACAAAGATTAAACTTCCAGTATTTTGTAATTTAGTTAAACATTTTTCCTTTACACACTTTCTGGGGGGAAAAGAAATACGTATCAATGCCACTGCTAATAATCAGTTGGGAAGTTTCCATGAAATCAAAGGGGATTGAGACCTCTGGTGCCTCAACAGACAACAGATCAAAGGTCTGCACTGACAGACCAGCTGCTGCAGAAGTTACAAGAGTGGGTAACATGACAAGCTGAAGGTCCAGTCTCAGATGAGATGAAAGTTATAAGCCATTGCTCATCTGGTGCTCAACTGAGATCTGTAGAACAAGAACTGAGCTGTTGTTCTTGAGAATGGAGAAATATAAACAAGATATTGGAAAAAGTTGCAGGAACATAGAGCATCAACTACAGAAGGCCCAAGGCCAACAGACCTGGGTTTATCTATATTACTGTGTGGTGTTTACTCCCTTTCTTTGTCAGCAGTTGGCCTAGTGAAGTCACTTTTAATAGGTATAAAAGTCAGGACTTGGTGTGACACACCAAACACGTCCAGATGCCTTGAAAATGGATCCTCCCTTCCCAGATCAGGCTAACAGAGTCAAACAACTTAGCCACTCGGTGCTGGCAATCCCCAGGAAGCAGAGCATCTGATAAACTAGCAAAAATTCTACAGGAATGCAAAGGTTCTTCCTACAGACCCAAAAAATCTGATTAGAAATAAATATAGCCAGTATCACAGAATCTCTACACCACCATTCAGCTAGCATGAAACTAAATGTTCAGCATTCAGCATTTTCTGTGCTGGGGATTTGGCAGACTACAGCCACCAGAGTAGGAGAAGCAGCACAACCCCTAATATAGGCAGGAAGCTCTTTGTAGCTGTAGAGCTCAGCGTCATGCCTCAGGCAGCAGAAGACCTGCCTGTGTGCACCAGGGTTTAGAGGAACTCAGTGATGCCTCTACTGAAAGCAAAAAAAAAAATAAATAAAATCCTCCCTCACTTTCCCTAATCACACTCACCATCTTTTCCCACAAAACAGGTGATAACTTGTATATTAAATCTCCTGAGTCCCAAACGAGGTTTGATCTTCAAATCACAGTGCATTTGCAAGCTGTGGTCATTCATACTGAATTTTATCTTTATTCACATCAATTTTGCTGCCCTCCCACACAGCCTGCAACTACCCACATGCTCCCATAGTAACAGGAGAGTCTGGATGCTTTGTCTTACATACAAAGAACTGTATTGATGAGAAACTTATTTTTTTTAAAGACAACTCAGAGGTAAAAAATAAAACCACATCTTTTTTATAATGTCTTCAGGAAGATGAAGTTATGTATCGGGGGAGGGAACTAGTGCAGTTCCTGTTTCCTGGTGGCCAGGGCAATAAAGGCTACAGTTATTTACTCAGCGTCCATCAACGACCACATCTCTGCCGGTGGCCAGCCGGGCACCCGTGATACCACGTCCCTATGGTCAACACGAGCAAAGGGTCAGCGCCGTGAGACTGGAGCCGCTGACCAATGCATGGGCACCCCAACTGCCCCTTCCTCCTCTTCCCCTCCGAGGGGGCACCATGCCCAGCCAGCGGAGCGGGAAAACACGCGGCCATCGGCTCATCACACCTGGCTTTTCTCCTCCTGCTTGGGGCTCTGCGCCGGCGGGGGCGGCGGGGCCGGCGAGGGCTGTGTCTCGCCCTCAATCCGCGAGTGCCTGGGGACAAGCGACTTGAGCGGCGCCATCCACTTCATCCACAGGTCCAGGTCGACGTCACCCCAGGGCAGAGAGGGGTTCTTCGCCGCCCGCCGCCTAAAGTCCTCGTCGTAGTTCATCCAGGAGGTGCCCCCGTAGGTGGCGTGCAGCTTGCGGATGGTGTCCAGGTACTTGAACATGGCTCCGCAGCGCGCCGGGTGCTTCTCGCACAGCACGCTGGCGTACACCAGGAAGGCTGAGACCCACTGGTCCAGCGTGTCCCCCGGGCGCGGGCCGTGCTCGGGGGCCAGCTCTGTGTGGAGCAAGGAAAAGAGGTCAATGAACTCCCCCCGCCAGATCCGCTCCTTGGTGGCCTTGGCCAGCTTGTAGCCCAGCGGCCGCCGCAGCCCCACGTAGGGGGTGGCCGGCGCCTCCGCCGCCGCCTCGCCCTGCCCCGCCGCCGCCGCCGCCGCTGCCGCCGCTGGGCCCCCGGCCGGGCCCGCGGCCGGGCCCGCGGCCGCGCCGCTCGCCGCTGCCGCCGCCGCCGCCTCGGCGCAGGGGCTGGCGGCCGCCGCCGCCGCCCCCAGCGCGGCCTGGCGCTCCAGCCACCGCGGGTTCACGTAGACGGTCCGCAGGCGCGGCGCGGCCCCCGCCGCCGCCACCCGCGCCGAGCCCTCGGCGCCAGGCTGGAGGCGCAGCACGGCCAGGGCGGCCGGCGCACCCGCGGGCAGGTCGCTGCCGTCCCGCCGCGGGGCCGGCTGGGCCGCAGCCGGCACCTGCAGCAGCGAGGGCGCCGCCCAGGGCGGGGAGCCGCCCCTAGGCCCGGCCGCCGCCGCCAGCGCCTCTAGGCCCGGGAGGCCGAGCCGCGAGCCGGGCGCCACCGCGCCGAGCACCCATCGGGTCTCGGCGATGCCGGTGCGGTCCCGGGGGCTCCGCGACCTCCCCTCCTCCCGGCGGCTGGCGAGCGCCGTCCCGAGCGTCAGCGGGGCCGCGGGTCCGGCCCGGCGGCGGCGGCGGCTCCGCCGCCTCCCACGTGGCATCGGCGCGGCGGCTCCGGGCGGCGCGCGCGGCAGGGGGCGGGGCCGCAGCGGGGAGGGGGCGGGGCCTGGCGGGGAGAGGCGGAACCTGACACCGAGTCCCCGCCCCTGCCTGGCCCTGGCCCCGCCCCCCGGGGTTCGGCGCTGCCCGTGGTGTTTCAGAGGTTCTTGCTGTTCGGCGCTGAAGTGCCTGGCTTCCACGGATTTCACAGACTATTCTGAGTTGGAAGGGACCCACGAGGATCATCGAGTCCAACTCTTAAGTGAATGGCTTGTACGGGGATTGAACCCGCGATTTTGGTGTTATTAGCACCATGCTCTAACCATAGAGTGCATAATACTCTTTCTCTCTCTAAAAAAATAAGCCTCAAAACTATATAGTGTATATATATGAACGCTATATATATATATATATATACAATATTCATGTAAACTATATATAGTTATATATACTATGCACTAATATATATGCTACTGTATTGTAGGTACACAATAGCGTACCTACACAATAGCGTCCCTGTTTTTGTTATAATTGCTTCAGTAGAGCAAATGTTTCAAGTTACAGCATTCTATCACTTTTCCCTTCCAGTATTAATAAGTATATTTTTCTCTTTATTGAATTTTATTTTTTTTCCTTGTGTGCTATCACAGAGATTCAGCTGTCCTAGCTAAGCACTGAGCAGCCAATCTGGGCAAACACTTGCCCAGACTCCTCTGGGTGTCTCAGTGACTGACCTGCAGAGCCCTATGCCAGGTAAGAAACAGGAGAGGACTTCATGGGAGACGCAGCCCTGTGGGCAATTTCCTTCTTAGTCACATCCAAACACTTTCTACCACACAGCCATCTATGTCTTACTGAGGTCACTGTCAAAACATATGGTAAACTCTGCAGGCTTCTGTAGGACCAGGCCATCACAGTACTTGGTCACCAGCTGGGTGAAGGTCAAATACCACTGGAGCCAAAGAAGGGTGCTTGTGTGGACTTATGCACCCATTCCCCAGCTGCTTCCACAAAGACTTGTGTAGGGCTTTCTCTTTTGGACAATCAGTCTTGAATGCTGTGCTGAACTGTCTGTAGATCAATTCCACTGCAATATAGACAAAAGTTCTGTAAAAAATGTAGCAGATACTTCATCTTAATGGAAAAACTGGAAGAGATAAATTTTAGATAAAAGTCTTTCTGTCAAAAAAATCAAATCTCAGGAATGACAAAGTTAGAAATCCTTCTGTAAGAAAAAAGTAAGGTAGAAGTGTGGCTTTGGGGTTTTTTTAATGTTTAATAAATTCTAAAGAAATAATAAGAAAACAAAATGCTCCTGTTTTCTGATTCACCCTTGTTTTCAGAGATTTATTCAGATATCTGAACAGATTTTGTTTAATTCTTGAGATGAACACACTCTTATTTTGTTAAGGAATTTGTTTTTTAAAGTGCAACCAAAACAGGTGGCAGTATCTCCTTCTAATTTCGCTTTACTGGGGCATTAATAAAACCAGATTGTTAAAATAACTCTAGGACCATAACTTCTCTAAAACTTGCCCATGCAGCAGGCTTGCTATTAAGTCAGGTGATAGACGTTTATACAAAATCTCTAAAATTTTCTGAAGGTTAAGGTTTTCTTGACTTTAGTCCAAAATTAATATTTGGTTAGAACCAGAGAGTTGTTCAAGTTGGACGGAACCTCGAGTGGTCTCTAGTCCAACCTCCTGCTCACAGCAGGGTAAAAACTAAACTAAGACAAGGCTGTTCAGTGCCTTTTTCAGTCAGGTCTTGAACACCACCAATGATGGAGATTCCACAACCTGTTTCAGTGCTTAATAATCCTCAGTGAGTTTTTTTTCCTTACATGAAGTTCTCTGTCTATTTTTGACTACTGTCTGTCATCCATTCACTCTGAATTTCAGCACAGAGCCTGGCTCCAATTTCTTGATAACTCCCTTGCAGGAACTGGAAGGCTATTACTAGGTTTCCCTTTCCCCAGGACGAACAAGTCCAGCTTTCCTGGCATATCCTCACAGGGCAAATGTTCCAGCTCCAAACTGTCTTGGTGGGCCTCCAAGCTGAAGTTTATTAAAGTCCTCCTTAATTGCAGTCACACAAACTAGACTGTTCCATATGAGGTCTGTTGAATGCTGTGTAAAAGCAAATAATCACCTCCCTCGATCTATCGACTATATTTCTTTTGATGCAGCCCAGGATTCTCTTAGCCTTCATCCCTGCAAGGGCTTCCTGCTCCATCATGTTTGGCTATTGACCATAAGAGCACCTGAGCTCCTTCCCATCAGAGTTTCTCCCCAGCCCATAGAAATGCAGGGGTAAGTCCACACCAAATGCACTTGTCCTCCCTGACTTTCATAAGATCCCTGTTTTCACATTCATCTGGCCATTCACCCTCTGAATGGCAGCCCTTCCCTGGAGCATGTTGACTATATGTTTTAATTTGATGTTGTCCACAAACTGGATGAAAGTGCACTCTGAGTCCTCCTCTGGGCTATTGATATGGATATGAAACAGGACACGAATCAATACAGACTTATGAAGAACTGCACTTGTAACCAGCTTCCCTGTAGAGTATGAACCATTATTCACTATGATTCAATCAGTTTTTCTCTCTGTCTCAAAAACGAAGCTGTGGGAGATTGTGCCAAAAGCCTCCTATCCACTGCTCTCCCATCATCCATAGATCAAGGCAGGTGATCAGGTTAGTTACATATAATTTACCCTTGGTAAATCCATGCTAGGTCTTTCAGTTCCTCGACTGCTATTGCAAACTTATGGTTGCAATGACAGGTGTTACACAAACAGCTTTGCTTCGTAAGAGAAAGAAGGGCTGACAACCAATATGAGATCAATTAGTACTGTCTCACTATTCCTCTGCAGATATGGCTGCACAGCTGGTATCTTATGTCTGGAGGTTACGGCTAAAGTTTGGGGACTAGGGCTATCTTTTTGTCCTGTGCTTGTACCATGCCCACTTGAGCTCCTGAGCCTAGCTGCAGGGTGGTGCTGCCAGGTCTCACAATAATGCAGTTCATAATAATGCATAATAATGCAGTGATAAGGAACAGAAACTTTAAAAATAATCAGTAAGTGCTTTTATTGCTGTTCTCCTGAAAGATGCAGAGAGAAGCTAAGACAGGTAGTGAAGTTGTCTACACGAAGCATCTCTATATGTATGTTGCATTTACTCTTTGAATTGCAGCTGTGATGCTCCAGGTCTACATCTCATGAAAACTATAATTTTTCATGGGAGCTTTCATGCAGAAAACCAGCTGTGCAGTAGTCATGCCTGGACTGAAGCAGGTGGAAATAAGAATGCTTTGCTCCCACCTCATTTAAGTAGTTACTTGTAAAGTGATGTATGCTCCTAACTACGCACTTATCTGATTGTTTCAGACTCCTTTCACAGTCCGTGTGTGCAGTGTGTAATGATCCGAGTTGGCACTTGGAGGTTTGCCCACTGGCAGCTGGCTGTGCCCAAGAGTATCAGCTCTGTAAAGTCGGCAATGCACCTCACAGAGAATGGCATAAACAGTTTTTGGTGGATTTTGGATGCAGGTGTGACTGTCCTCTCTACTCCTCAAGTGATGAGCTCCTTAAAACTCTGAATTTCCCTCTCTGCCTTTTTCCTCATGTCTTCCTGTCCCTTTATGGTCCCATGATATGTTTGTAGAGGACAAAAGAAGCAAATACTTGGAGCCACACGTCTGTATAGTTGTACTGCAGATGGGTCCTCTCAACCAAATTGCTACCATGGGCACAGAACTGCAGAAACAAACACGGATTGTTGTTTTACGCTTCAGACCTTCTTCGTAGTCTCATGCATGAGACCTTATTGAAGGCATTAATGAGGAGGCAAAACGAAGCTTTAAACAGAAACAGCTGCAACCTTAGCTGTGGAGGAACTTGGAATTAGGCAATAGCACAGCTTATTAAAATAAGGGGGAAAAGCTACTTTGCAGACAAAAAGAAAAAGAAAAAAAAGAAAAAAAAGAAAAAAGAATCCTATTTGGAAACATTACCTAAAACCAGAACACCTTCCTTTGAAAGTGGATGGGCTCTTGTGCTGTTGCCCTTTATGAAATTTAAACAGCACCACACAGGACAGAATTGTCTACTCCCTCTATTGATGAAAACAGAAAGTGCTGCCACGGACCACTTACCTGCACAGGCTCCAGGATATCAGGGAGAACAACACAACCCTGCACTAGGGTTTGAAGAGAAAACGCAGAATGAGGAGAAATTAATAACCCTTTTGTTGTGCTCAAGCACTTTTCAAAATAGCCTTTTTCTAAGGAAGTTTTTTAAGAGTTGCCTGCAACACTTTTGGGGAGACTGTGGAGCTGGTGGGTTTTCAAGTCAAAAGAAGGATGCTTAGGCCCCATGGAGTCAGCAGTCTAACAGTGAGTTTGTCTGAGACAGGGGAGATTCAAGACTTGCACAGGAGTTTTGAGCTAGTCTGTCCTTAGGCATCTTCCACTCACTCTCTAAATGAAAGTACAGGTGTGGAAGAAAAACAGGATTTGGTTTTGTGTTTTGCTTTCCATCTTGAAAGATATAATGGCTGTAGTCTTCACTGACAAAAGAGCAACCGAACTGAACCTACCCATGAAGCTAATGGTTACTTAATAAAGTTGAAACATTAAGTAAATTATGGTGTATAGGGTCCAGAAAGAACCTGAGAAGCATTGCTGTTGAACTGCTTCCAGTGAGGGGAGGATTGTAATATTCCCAGTTGGAGTCGGGGCAGGAGTCAGTCTACAGGGAGGGACAGTCTAAGGGACCGTTTCCTTCACTCCAGGTGAGGAAGGAGCTGTCTGGCTGCCTTCATGGTGCTGCATGGTATTGTTCTTCTGTGTGCATTCTATTTCTTAATTTCTTTAAAGTTTTGCCTTTTCCACGTTTGTTCTGTTTTTCTGGTAAAAGTTTCCTTGCCTGTGCTTGGAGATAGAGAGCAGAAAAAGGCTCAATGGGAGATCAAGCATGGCCAGTCACTTGTCCTGAGGAGGCTTAGCTTCATTGGTCACAGTCTCTTTTTACAGGTCTTAGGTGACCCATGCTGCCTGTCGGACTCACGTCCACGTGCCCTCAAAGTAGGTGTTTTGGCAGGGATGGAAAGAGAGACATGGGCCAGAAGAAGGTCCTGTCCCGTGTGCTGCACACTGCGAGCACCCTGCCTACTGCTGTGGGTTTTTCCTAAGTCTTCAGCTCTCTCCGGCACAGCCAGGACAGACGGGGGGTCCCAAAACCTTCAGCCCAGGAGGGAGGGCAACGCGGCGCTGGTCTCAGAAAGGTCAGACCGGGGCTTTCCCCGGCTGCACCTCGGGAACGATCGGTCCGAAAAACAACCGTCCGTCGCTACGCGATCCCTCCCCAAAACGGAACCACCCCGTGCCGGTGCGGCAGCGCCGGGACCCGCAGCTCCGGCGTGGGCGTCCGGCGGAGGCACCGGGGTGCGGGCGGCACTGGGACGGGCTCTCCCCGCTCCAGGGGGTGCAGACGGGTCCCGCCACCGCCGGGGTGCCTGCGCGGGGTGGGCGGCCCGGGCTCCCGTGCGCATCACGGCCGAGGGGGGAGTGACTCTGGCAGCCTGCGGCGAGCCCAGATAAAAGTTCCGCTGCTGCCGTCTCCCCTCCCCTTTTCTCTCGTAACTTTTTTTTTTTTTCTCTCCCTCCCTCTCCCTCTCAGCAAAGTGACCGCGGCGGCGGCAGCCCCGGAGCAGCCCCAGCGCCGGACGCCGCCATGAGCCCCGCGATGCCGCCGTCGGGCCGCGCCGCCGGGGGCTGAGCCCGGGCGTGGGGGCCGCCCCCAGAGCCCCTCCGCGGCGGGCGCTGGAGGCAGAGGCAGCGAGAGCCCAGGCGGGACCCCCGACTGCCCCGCCGTGCCCGGGGCAGCGCCCGCCGCGATGTCGGCGCAGAGCCTGCTGAGCAGCGTCTTCTCCTGCTCCTCCCCGGCCGCCGCCGCCCCCGCCGCCGCCAAGAGCCTCTCCAAGCGGAGGCTCCGCCAGACGCGCAGCCTCGACCCCGCCATCATCGGCGGCGGGCGGGAGGACGGCGAGGGCGCGGGGCGGGCGCCGCGGGCGCGGGCGGCCGGCAGCCCCTTCGGGGAGCGCTGCGGTCCCCGGGGCGCCCCGCCGCCCCACGGCGCCTCCTTCTCCACCCCCAGCACCCCGCTGGAGCGGTCGCCGCCGGGCAGCGCGGTCTTCGACGAGGAGACCCTCCGCGGGAAGCGGAGCCCCGGCTGCGAGCTGCCCTTCCTGGCGCGCACCCCCTCGGCCCTGGCGCTGAGCGGCCCCGCCAACAGCATCTTCTCCTCGCCCCGGCGCTGGCTGCAGCAGAGGAAGGGGCAGCCCTCGCCGCCCGAGCCTCGCCCCGCCGCCTACGTCGTGTGGAAGTCCGAGGTAGGCACGCCCGCCCCCGGGGACGGGCACCCGCCGCGCCGCCCTCGCCCCCGCCGCCCGCCCGGGGGAGCCACCCGCTCCCGCCCGGTGGTGGGGACACGGCGCGATGGGGCCGTCGAGGCCGCCGTGGGTGTTAGTGCCGGGAGCCGGCATCCGCGGCCGCGAAGGGTCAGGTGTTTGAGGTTCCCTCAACGGTTTCCATGTGTAGTTGTCCCAGGCCTGTAAAACCTTCCCCTCCCAGTTTCACACCTCTTAAACTGAAGTATGTGATGGTTTCTAACAAGATAGACAAATTATTTTTAATGTGCACACCCAGTGAGCTGTGATTTATTTGACAACGCACATGTGTCAAAACCACATGAGAAGCAGTTGTATTCCAAGACAAATCCAACTCTGCAACGCAAATATTTATTCGTTTAACTTGGATGTCGTCGATGTTGGGCTGCAGACACCATACCATGAGGATAAATGTATTCAGAGAATGTGGCATTGTTTCTTGGTAGCGATTGCTCGATGAGTTGGTTATGCAGAGCCCTTTGTAGCAGTAGAAGAATAATTTTTTTTGTTCTAAGAAATTCTCCATCCTGTCCATGGTGATGAGGTTTCCCGCTTAACTGTTTAGTAGTGCCTCCTGGAGCACTGGGATCAGAAGGCAGCCTTTTCCTTTTTTTTTCCCATTTCCAAAGATGTGTGTATTATAAACAGCTAGTAATAAGCAGCAATAAGACACCCCCTATTGTTCCAGTGGGATGTGGAAGCCCTTGAAAAATTATTACCTTACACAGTGATCAGGGATCAAACTAGGCACCACAGTGGCACAAAATGTAGTTTTTAAGGGCAAACGCTGCCTCTCACCCTGCATGAGCTCCTATATTCTCCTGTTTGTTTGGAGTATAAAAGTTGTCAATGTCTGCAAGCTGGGATGGAATGTCAACCTGGGGGTGGTGACTTCAGGCAAGAGGCTGGGTAATGTTTGAAGAGGCGGTGAAGATTTTTTGCGGTTTCAAAAAATGGATTATTAAGTCTTGTGATCAGGAGTTACTCTTAGTAATATTTCATCTTGATGCTTGAATTTTAAGATAGTTAAAAATTCATTATTTCAAAGAACTTTGTGGGAATTGCAGCATCAGTGGCAAAAAACCTCCAGTGGACAGTGAGACAGTAGGTGGTCACACTAATGAAGGGTAAGTTTGCTGCTTATCCACTTATGATTTGATAAGGTACATCAAAAAGTTTAAGATACTTAAGATTTCCTGTGCAGGGTTTCCTGACTGAATCCAAGACTCAGAATGGTCTCTGATCTCTAAATCTAAGCAGGTCTCCCTGTTTTCACTGAATCCACATGAAGCTAGTGGACACTTGGGGCATTTTTATCAGATCCGTATGTTGTCACACCACACAGCACAGCGCATCTTTGACTGCAAATTTAAAAGCATTGGTTTTTTTCTTAATTTGGCGTGTGAATTTAGCATTTTTAAATCGACAAACCTTTTTTTTGCGAGGGGCGTATTATATTACTAATAACTCTAATGCCATATGGTGATATAATTTATAGTTACATTTGATGTTACTGTTCTCTGACAAATTGTTGTTTACGTGGTATTTGAACCTGAGTGTCTTTCATACAGTTAAGAATGGATGTTTAACAAAGTGTGGTTTTGTATTTTGAAGGCACCTTTGCTATGGGTGGGGCCTGATTTTTCGAGTAACTGAAACGTATGTGTGGTGTAGTTTAAAAGAAATCATTTTTACTTTAGAAAAAAAGTAACCTCAACAGGTGATTTTGTTGTGAGAGAACAATTTTGGCAAGGTTTGAGCTCAATGCTGTCAGGACAAGCAAGTATCCACATCTCTGTTGTGTCCCCTTGTCCGAGTGGGGCAGGTGACTGGGCCACCCCTTTCCATGAGCCCTCAGTTGGGCACAAGTGTCCTCGCTGCCATTGTCCCAGCAGTCACAGTGGTGGGGCTGCCAGGGGGGAGCAGGGTGTGCAGCACCTGAATCTTGGCTCCCCCAGTGGGTCGATTTCATCACTGTGCATTGGTGTCACTGTGTGTCAGTTGTCATCTATCCAGATACCTGCTAGTTTCAGAGTTCCTATTTTTGAGACATTATACAAATATTAACTTAGTTATTCAGCAAAGACATGTACAAATTATTTAATCTATGTTTTAGGGAAACTGCACATACATAATTTCGATCTTATTCACCCTCTTATTTCAGGCATGCGTCCTAATGGTCATTCAGTTTGTTCTTATAATAAAATATCATTAATACTCCTTTATTGATTTATAATTTTTTTTAATTCCTTCCCATTTGGTCTTTATTGGAAAAGGTCTTGTTCAGTTTTTAGGAAGTGAAGGATTTTTTAGTCCCTGGAGCTTTACCCTGGCTATGGGAAAGCTAGTATGCTCAAGGAGGTGAAAAAACCACATTTTATTGGGTGAAAAGGAAATAACTGTTTATAATATTGTAAGTTTAAAAGGTCCCATTATTCAAATTGTTGCATTCTCAGTAGGAAATCTGTAGTTCCATTTTTTTTTTCAACTTAGAAAATGAAATACATTGCAATGGTAATTTTACTTGACTACAAAAGACAACTGAATAGATGACTGCCAAATGAAAAAGTACATTGAAAATTTTGGTTGGTGTACTTAAAAATTCCCATCCTACTAGCTGGGAATAAAAGAATGCTCATTGCAAAGTCTGTTTTCTTTACCTTCATTCCAATACCCTCAGTATAATTGCACTTTTTTGAAAATATTTCTCTAGAGCCACTGTGCAAGCAACAGGTTTGTGTGCTAGGAGATATATGTGGTAATTATTTTCTTCCCCAATACGTTAATCTCTAAAGCAGTACAGAGAATTAAAAATGCCATGGAGATTTCCTCTTCAGAACCCCCTCAAAATTATAACTTCTGGGAAGGACCTCCTCCTCCTGTCCCAGGCTGGATCCGTGTAGTGGCATCTAGAGGGATGAGGTGAAGAAGGGGTTTACAGCCTGTGCTCTGTGAATCCTGCCCTGGGACAGCCAGTGCCTTGGGGCTGCGGAGGTAGGGGCACCTGCACAGCTCTAGTCAGGTTTTAAAGGATGCCTGTCCTGCTGATCTGCAATTTCTGTATATGCGGCCAAAATGTCCGTAGTAGCTTTGATATGAGGCTAGGAGAATAATGGATTGTTTATTTTGCCTTTTTTTGATTGTAGTTCTTTGACTTAAGCATTTTACAACACAAGCCTGTCTGCTGGACTATAGAGAGAAAGGTTGGTGCTCAGTTTGTGCTACCATTCATAAATAATTTTTAATGTAGTGCCAGAGTGCAGAGGGGATTTCCATTTTCAACAGCAGGTCACACCTAAATGTGTTAGGCTTGTGTTCTTGAATCCACAGACTTTTGAATGTAAAGCAACATGTGACAAATGTGTCTCTGACTACATACCACACCAGAGTGATCTGGCTCTTTATCGACATGTAGTTTGTTTTGCAAGAATATTTTACATCTGTAAAGATTATTTTTGGTAGACCTTTACTCTGCTGACAAGCATTCTTTCACCTTTTTAATATCTGCTCATGTATAAGCTGCTTAAATAAAAAAACCTTTTCCTGTATCTGTGGAAATCAGTGACAACATTTCCAGTGGTTTCAGCGGTGCAAAGCCAAGGGGGATTTTTAACAAGGGAAAAAAGCATTCATCCTCCATTCCCACATGATCTCAGCTGTCCTTTTAAGCCATTTCCCTTAAAGAAAATTCACTTTCAGTTAAAAAATTGTCTTACTATGCTTTCATTAAGTGTCTCATATGTTTAAATGACTCTCTAAGTAAACTAAATATCATGGGAAGAGGTGGTAAAAATATCTAGAGATACCTTAATGCCTTGATTCTACCAAAATTTAGTCATACATTTATGCTGACATATGTGAGTGGTCCTGTACAGGTTAAGGGTGCAAGTGTTTTGTAATGACTGATGGAAATACGTTTGCTGGGTGAAAAGTCCAGAATTGCTCAAAATAAATCTATCTCTGTGAATTCTCAAGTTGTGTTAATTCTTCTGCTTATTTTTCTGTCCTAGATGATAAACCAAATCTACACACTTAAATGGCCTGATTATTTTGCTATCATACTGTCTGTGTTACTGACTAATTAAATATTACCATATCCAACTGCTGCTTTAAACTAGTAGTAGCATAACATCTGCAGCCTTTCCACCTGCATGTCTGGCCCCTGGGAAGCAGGAGGCAGCATCCTTAGTTTGCAGCTTGCTTCTCAGCAAAATTGGGTTGCTGCATGTGATTTGCTCAGCCCTTCCTGACCTCTTGCTCCTCCTGACTCAGCCTGCAGCTGACCTGCTCACTCACTTAGGATGGCTTTCTGTTGAGCACAGCAGGGAAAGTTCTCTGTGGTGCAGGAGGGAAGGTTGCTCTGGTTCCTCACCAGATGTTGGGAGAGAAGACAGGAGTTGTCCAGGTGTCTCCTACGCTGCTGGCTGGCCAAGCTGTGACTAGCTGCAAGGATGCTGGAGATGTTAATCTTCACTGTCAGAACGACATGAGTTTAACCAAATTATTTTACAGTGTGGCCATCGAAAGTAGTGAACACTCACAACACGGCTTTCAGTGGATAGGTGAGGGAGTTCAGTTTTGATAAATTCACTTGCTTGATACTTTAAGAGTTTAAATCCATTTGGAATGTGGTGTTTGAGTCTCTCTTTCCTTGTAGCAAGGTGGGGGTCAGCCTCTTCTCCTAGGCAGCTTGTGACAGGACAAGAGGAAACAGCCTTGTGGGTTGAGGTGGCTGGGTTCTTGGTAGCGGAGGAGGAGGGGGCTACATAGGGTGGCTTTGGTTAGAAGCTGCTAGAAGTTTCCCCCCGCAGTGAAGCCAGTGATAGCTGGCTACAGGAGGGACTTCCTGCTGCTTCCCAAGGGAGAGCAAATAATTACACCTCTGTGATAACATATTTAAGAACAAGCTTGTTGCGCAGAAGAATTCGAGCCAGGGGAGAGCTGATGGAGAGCCACCCTGGGTGGCCCTGCCGTGGGGGTGCGGGTGTGTGGCAGCCTGGTCTGGGCCTCTCAGCGTGTAGCCCGGAGCAGGCAGTGGTGCCCCGGCCGAGCCGCCCATGCTGCTCTCGGCAGTGCCGGCCGAGCCGAGCGGCGACCCCTGCAAAGGGGCGGCCGGGGCCGGGCCCAGGGTGTGTGGCCTCATGGAGAGGGGTCCTGCAGCCCCCTAGGCCTGCCCTGCTAGCAACCCATGCTGGAGCAGGTGGATGCCTATAGAAGAAGGCTGTTACCCTCCGTGGAAAGCCCAGGATGGAGCAGAGTCCTTCAAGAGAGTTGTGGCACGTGGAGGGGAAAATCTACGCCGGAGCAGGTTATTCCTGGGTAGGACTCATGGCCCTGTGGGGGATCCACATCAGTACAGCTCACCCTATAAAGGACTGCATCCTATGAAGGACCATCGGGGTGCAGAGACCCCCTGCACCCCAGGGAGGAATGACCCTTGGGATGGCAGATTTGGAAGACCTGCGGCCCGAGGGGTGGACCCACGTTGGAGAGATCCATCAAGGACTACTACCTGTGGGAGGGACCCCACGGAACAGGGGAAGGACTCAGAGCTGTGGGCCACCGCTGTAACCCGTGGTGAGGACCATGGTGGAGCAGGCTGTCCCCCTGCAGCCCGTGAAAGAGTGACCTACAGGACAGCAGATTTGGAAGACCTGTTGCCCAAGGGGTGGACTTGTCTCCCTGCAGCAGTGTGGGGAGAAGGGAGAACATGGAAGGAAGGAGGGGTGGGTGGAAAGTGTGCTTAAGGCTACTTTATTTCTTGCTCTTTAGATCTTATCCTGTTAGTAATAAATTTTAGTATTAACCCCATGTTGACTCTGTTTTGCCTGTGTGACCTCTCCCAGCTCAGAGCAACTTTAGTTGGTGCCTAGAATCCGGCCAAGGTCAATGCATGACAACTGCATTAGTGGAGGTTCATGTGGTCATTAAGTGTGAGCACAGTGTCTGTTATCCTTAAGCACCTTGATACCTAACTCAGAGATTTTGCTATATGAGTAGAAGAGGGGTTGGAACATACTCCCTTGCAGAGCTCTGATTAACTGTCCTGGAAGCAAAATGAGGATCTAGCATGTTTAAATGGCTTTTTGTCACCTTTCTCTTCCTCCAAACATTAAAAAAATTGGATACTCCCCCATCCTTCAATATTGCTAACTTGCATTTTTCACTTTCATGGGGGCTTTTTGATGAGATGTGTGAGAACTGTATTTCGGAAGATTTTTGTTTTTTTTTTAAATAAAAACCTGTGTGTGTTGGTATTTACCACTGAATTGACACACAATTAGTTTCAGCCTAAGTCTACCTCATTCAACGCTGTAAGAGTTGTATAACTGCAGAATCTGGTGGGCAGAAAAGTTGTGGGTCTCTTATGGGAAGAATGCCATTAAAAGTAACTAAATATATTCAACATTTCTGATTTTGGCAAATGCACTCTTCCCATTCCCAACTAAATTACGTCTGAAGACATTGGATGAAAATATGGGGGTTGACAGCTAGGACAGACAGAATTCCCCAAGTGAGCATTGCTTAAATAATGGGAAAGGAACTTGTGAAAATAATAAAAACGAGACTGAAAAGTAATTTTGAGCAGCCTCTAAAATATCCACAACCCAGACTGCTGTATTGACTTGATGATGGAATTGCAGCATAGTTAGTTAGTTTTGCAGACTCTCTTGTATGACAAGAACTGCAACTGTGACAGTTTGCAGGTGGACAGCATTTCAGAAGTCTCTTCACTCTTCTGCAGTGCTGTAGCTGTATAAATGTGTAGATATTAAGCCTGCTTTGGGGTGATTTTTTTTTCCTTCTAGATGTAAATATCACAACTGAAACCAGCAGGGAGTTCTGTGCAAATATGGCTGAACACTCCTGACATAGTAGTAACTAGATCGTATCAGTGTCAGAGTTGCAGACTTGAAATCTTAATGTAAAAATGCACTAAAGATGAAAGCTAAAATGGCAATCCTATCTTAGTCTCTTTAAACATGATATAATGCTGTTCATATTTGATTCTCTGGCTATGTGTCATAGTGTTTGAGAGCATAAGGGTCACTGGAATTAAGCTAATGTTTTAAAATGTAGCTTTTGTACATTCTGTGTTACACTGGTTGTTAACTGAACCAGGTGTCTGGATTGTGGGAGAAGAGGCCAAATATTCCATTCAGCTTATGGAAACTGGAAGGGGAACAGTAAGGAGGTGAGTGCAAGGTTCAGACTTCATTGGAATTTGACATTGCAACTCATTGTCCAATTTTGCAAGGTCCTGAGCTTTCAGACTTCAGTCTAACAGGGTACTCAAATGTGTGCATTCCTTTTGGCTGGTGAAGACTACTAATCAAACCAGAGTATCGAGAAGAAAGCAAAGCCTTGAGTCACCATTTAGCCCTAGGAATTTTACTTTCTTTACCTCTCTTTAAAACTTTTGTGTCTATTATTTTGTACAGATTTTTGATCTGTGCTTGTTCAAAACAATTTCTATTATTTTTTTAATCTGTTCTTATCCTGTAGCAATAATACATATCAATGGAAATGTATGTGGAGGCTTTCTGGTTGAGTTTTAGTTTTTCCTAGATGTGTACAGATTGGCTATTTCAAGCTACATGTTTTTTCCACTCCAGTTGTCAGCTAAGAATTATTAAATCCCTGGGAGACTTGAGAGTGATTTTGAAGGATTTGATGAGCTTCCAGTGCTTGATGCTTGCCACATTGTTGTGCTGGAACCAGATGCTGGGTACCACATGTTCGTGTTTTTGGACCTAAGTAGATTAGGTACTGTGTCTCTGGATAGTAAAAACAAATAATAGTTTCCCACCCTAAAGCTGTCATCCCTGGGTCATCGTCCTCACAGTCCTGGCTATGGGAACAGCTTGCATCAGCATCCCAAGTTGTGAAACAAGAGCTGTCTTTTCTGGTTCTTCCTATTTCATCTCTTTTGTGTTCTCTCAAAGAAAAGATCTGACTTATAATGTTTATCCATGAGGACTCTTCGTAAGGTCAAAAAGAGATTTTTGAGCATTGCCTTAGTGAGGATGCATGTGAGCACTCAGTCCAATGCAGAAACTCTCCTGGTGGCTGCTGAGAACTTGCTTTTCTTTTTTCTCCCCGTTACTTTCTAAGTCCTATTCCACATGCTTGAACCCTTTTAGTTTGGGCTTGTCTTTTATCCATGTCTAGTTCTCCTTGTTTTGTGTATCTTCAGTTATCCTCCATGCCAGATGTTAAAAAGGAAGATATGTGTCTTCTTGCTTTGATCACCTGAAATTCACTTGAAAAAGCAGCTGCTTTACTGTAGCTGTAGCCTATTATTTGGATTGACCAAGTTAAATTTTAGTGAGTACTTTTGTTCTTATAAATGGACAGACTGGTTTTCAGGAAAGTACAAAGCATGTTACTGACCTTGCTAACAAATGAAAGATTCCTTTTGTTTTGTTTTGTTTTGTTTTTTCAGTGCAGTTAAGATTACTTTTGCACTGTCTTGGAGTTAGGCTTCTCGAAAGGACTGGCTTCCTGGATTTGCTTTTCAGTGGTGGAACTGTACCTTTGCTGAACATCTATAACTAATGTTGCAAGAGGAAGACTAATACAAATTTTCCATTTCTATTTTCAGGTTTTATTTACTTTATTCCTTTGTTTTCTGCCACTGTTGTAATACGGCAAGATGGTTTCTGAGCACTAACTTTTTAGTTTTTTCTCCAAAGAATAATTTCAGTTGAGTTGCACCCTACTGAGAGTAATGTGGTGAGAAACCAGTTGGCAGTGCTGTGTTAAGTTTTCCTTTGCTTTTCTCTCTAAAAGTCTAAAAATATTCCTGCTCCAGGAAATGTTTTTCATTCTGTTATGTCTTTTGCTTCCCATAGGAGATACTTCTTTTAATTTATTGAATAAACCCATAAAGAGTTTAGGCACAATAGGATCTTTGGGCAAACTGTTTAAGAGATCTCACCATCTTCTGTTTTTAGAAGATGTGCAATTGTTTCTTTATACAGTGCTGTCAGACTCTGGGGTAAGCTGACACTTAAATGAAATGGGAGAATTTGAAGCTAAAATACATGGATTGACACATCTGCTGTCACTTCTCAAATATCGTTATTTTGATTGTTCATATTTTACACTTACCCTTCTTAAATCATAAAGAAATCCCTTTTCTCTTTTCCCTGCCCTCTATTTTAAAAGGATTCTGGGCAATATTTTGATCTTCATCCCATCACCACAATTTTTTTTAAGTGTATATGTATATAGGAAGGCTAAATCCTAGTAACGTCCTGTTTGGAAATCTGCTTTTAGCTGTTAATTTGATTTGATGACAGTGCAAACTGCTATTTGAAAGGGGTGGTGGGGAAAGACAGACTGGGATAGATTACGTTTTCATGCTCCAAAATAAGACCCTATCTACTCTATCGTAAATTAGAACAATATGGTTGAGTTTTCTTGTGGCTATTTCATAACATTCCTGCTGACAAAATACGACGTGCCTCATTGCTTCACTACTGTTTCTCAAGCATGTGTTCGTGTCTCTGCACAAAGTGACAGCTCTTGTAGCACCACACCATGGGGACACGTCTCGTAGGTCTTTCGAATGGGGCAGCGTATTTGGAAAGGATACAAAGTGGGCTGTGCCAGGGAGCGAGTACGAAACCACAGCCAGCTGGGAGAATTAGGCAGCCAAATTACTTAAATAAGCACAATTAGAAGTCTTACTTATTTCAGAGGGAAAGTGCCTTAATTCTATATTCACTAAAGGAATGAGATGTAATTGGCAGTCAACATGTATTGAGGGTTTTAAAGCAACTTTTTAGTAGAGCGATTAGTAAGGTTTACATTGGTAAATCTGCATATTTTAAAAGTTTGTGGCACACTGTCCAAAATGCTTCTCAATGTAACAGAGCCTCCCACCTGTTTTTTAGCCCAAATGTAGGTAAATTGTACCACCTCACGTGGATCAGAGGAAAATGTGTGTCATGTGGAGAACAGGATCCCTGCATGCTGGGCAGCACAAGCAAAAAGGTAACTGATGGGTCAAGGGAACTGGCTTCACCCTGGTGAATCCACATCCGGACCCCGTTGTACAAGGGAGATGTTGAGGTACTGGAGCAAGTGTAGTGGAGGGCCATTAGAACAGTTAGGGGATAAGGGGGCTTAATGCACAAACAAAGGCCTGGAGAAGAATAAGGAGGAATGAATTCCTCTTTTACTAGCTACATGGGGGCTAAGGACAAGATGGAGCTGAGTGTTGTCGGAGTTGCACAATGACAGTCACAAGTTGCAGCAAGAGGAATTTGGAGTAGATCTAAGTAAAAAAACATTCACAGCAGGAGTGGTTAAGTATTGAAATGGATTGCCCGGAGAGAGTATGGAATCTCTGTCCTTGGAAGTTTTCAACCCTTGACAGGGCAAGGCCCCAAGGATTCAAACCACATTTTGAAGATGACTGAGCTTTGAGTAGAAGATTGGACCAGATGACCTCCAGAGGTCCCTTCTGACCTAATTTTTTTCTGTGATTCTGTGACTCAAAGTATCACTTCTTTCCACAGCAGAATGAAAACTACCATCCTTCCTTATGCTACAACATACCGTTGATGGAACAAAAGTTGCTGAATTGCAGAAATTATGATACTTTCCAGCACCAGCATTTGAAGTAGGCTTGTATGAAGAGTGATTTCTTTCATTGCATCATTCTCCAAAGTTGTTGCTGTGCTTCTATTCTGTGAGGCATACCCTACTTTTACACTTCAGCTTCACTGCTGGTGTCTCACAAGCGCAAAGAAAGCCAGAGCGGTTCTTTAAAGGAGTAGAATTTAAAACAAAAACCCAACCAAGTCCTTCTCAAATTCAAGTGTTTTGCAGAGGCAGGTTGATGGGACTCTAGCAGATCTTCAGCAGGGATTTGGTGGGGAAGTTTCAGTAACTACTTGCCAGGTAGGTTTCCTGTCAGCTTACATTTAATCAAGCAGGCCTGCTTATTCCAGCACTAGGGAGCCCAGGGCTTACAAGGTACCTGCTTTCAGGACATTGTGTTATTGTGACAGCCTTGTTCTAACATTGAGCTGCATCCGCTTTTTTGGGTTGTTTGACTTTAGGTTTAAAAATATTGAACATTTGGCAAAACACCATCATCTTTTCCTACGGTGTGCTCATGACAGGCCTAAAACAATTCAATGCTATAATAAAAAGGTGGTACAGGAACATTCCTGTCAATTTAGCGTTTCTAACTTTCATTTTTATCATATTGTATTACAAAAGTAAAAATATTCTGAGAGAGGGATGGAAGAAGGGAAAAAATTGAAGAGGTATGGAAGAAGAAAAGGAAATCTCCTGCTGAGCTTTGAGCCTGGAATTGCATCAGATACACAGAACAATAGGTGTGGCAGTAGGACAGTTCAGGATTTGCCTATATTGTCTTACACAGCAACAGTTTAACCTGATATTGACCTTACAATTTATGAGCTTAAGGGTACAGTTATGTAACTGGGATCAGTCAAAGCTAAATTAAACTGGAATAGGCAGATGGGGCCACACAGCCTGGAAAAAGCTGGTACCAAATTGGCTTGCTGAAATAAATGCTTCCATGCTGCTATTTAAAAGGAGCACAGGTCATAATTTGCTGCTGTTTATGATGCAGCAGTGGGCTTTTTTGAGCTTCTGGAGCATGTCCGTCAGCATCTGATCTCCTGTGTCTCTTCTCTTGCTCTCGAGAAATGATTTTGGCAAGTCTGCATTTAGCTGGCAGAGGTTTTGTCAAGCAGGTGCAGTGTCCAGCATCGAATATGAAATCTGGCTGACAGGAGGATCTTGAGCACAAAAAACCAGAGCTTTGATGGCTGGGACTCATAACCTTTTTCAGTTTCTATAAGTACTTCTTTCCTTGATGGACCAGGATGTAAGAAGAGGAAAAGGTGACTTACAGCTGTGTGGTTCAAATAAAAGAAGATAAGGAAGGAGAGAAGACAAAACAGCGTAAGAAATTAATATCTAAGTAAAACATCAGCAAGGCTGGAAAACAAGATTACTGTTGACGTACCACCACTGCTGGGAAGAGGAGAACTTTGACTCCTGCTTGGGTGTCCCTGCCCTGTCTTGCTCATAGTGTGATGTCCTGGTTTCCTCCAGGGAGCACTGAGCCCAAGGTACCATGCTGGGGTGGCTCTGTGCTTTGTGGCTCTGCCTCCTGTGCCACCTGGCCTTCCGAGAAGCTCCAGCCTCTGGTGTGGTTCAGTGAGATGAAAGGTTGGTGTTGGACCCAGCGGTGCGTGGTCCCGGCTGGTGCTCCCTGAATAGTTCTCAGCATTGTCTCGTGATGAGATTTTTCTGAAGCCACTGACTCACTTTTGAAGATGAACCTTGAGTTCCTCAATTATTTAGATAGTTTTTGAAATATTATTCTTGATCTTTTGTATTGTTACTTTTTGGTATTGTAATTAGAGCCTTCATTCTTTCTTCTTCCTTCCCAGAGGAGGTCTGTAATAGTGAGGTCTTCCACATGCCTGAATACCAATTTTTAGCGGTACAGAGGTCTTAGGCCTTGTTCATACACCTTCTTGGGCAGTTTCTTATTTTAGTAGCACTTTCAACTGTTGCTGTTTCAAATGTAATTTATGCATTGTTTGTGCTTGTTTTATGGTGATAACTATGTGCTTTAGCACAACTTGATATATTACATTTGCCTTCTACTATCATTTGTTGGTTTTGGCTTGTGACGCCATATCTGCTTGTTTTTTAGAAACACATACTGAGAAACACAAACTTCATAATCAGTGCATTATGAAGTCCAAAAGTATGCACTTTAGTTCTTTAAACTGGTAGCATCCAGCTTATACAGTCAGATGGTAAATGGAAATTCTGATTGCTGTAGAGTGTGGGATCTGGCATAAGTGTCAGAATTAAAAAGAGAGTATCTGCTGTTCTTTGGTAACTCCGTGTGTTCTGTGACCTGGAGGGGACTCTCAGGGAGGGAGCTATGCTGCAGTGCCGTATTTGTCAGAGCTTCCTCTCTGGGAGTCTTTTTAAAGGAAAGCTCTCCAGTGTTTGAAGTTTGGTTGTTTGGGAATCTCTCTGGCAAACTGGCTTGAAGCTGGATATCATCTTCTTTCTACAGAGGAAATCCTTCTTGTATCCTGAAGGCTGCCAAAGGCTATGGCCCAGCAGAAACAGTGAGGTGCCACTGCAGGAGGAGTTGGTACAGATAATAGGCCATCCCTGTTTCCAGTGCTCCAAAATAACAGACTTTTCCACCAAGCTACTTAATCCCAATGACAGGGGTAGGAAACAGAGAGAGCATTCACCACTTGACAAGTCAAAGAGCTCTTGCATCTTGGAAATAGAAAAGGATTACATTACATTAAAATCATTACAAGGAGCAATGATCTCATCTTTATGGCCATGCTGCAGTTGCAGTGGCTGTGGTCTCAGGTGGTAGGACACCTTTCCTAAATGGTTTGAGGTCCTAGACACCTTTCTTCTAGACCAAGTCCAGCTATTTTGACTTAGCATTCAGCATGAGATTTAACCATGGAACTTTTTTGAGCGAAGATATCAGGCTGAAGATGTAACTTGAATTACAGTTGAAAAGAATGAGATTCCTGGAGTGAATTGTGTATTCCTGGCTTCCTTACAGTTTTTTGAAATATGCTCCCTTAGTTGGATAAAGACATTTAATAACCATATTGCTGTGCTAGAGGGTGACTGGCCCCTTAATTAAAATAGGACCATAGCATTTGTAGGAAAGCAGGAGCTCTTCTTGTGCTGGATCTAACTCAGACAGATGGAGCAGAAGCCAAGGGGAAGGGAGAAATACATTGGGAAACATCTGGGCCAAATCTAAGCAAAGCTGGAAGGGAACAATTTGTTAGGATGTTCCCAAGGAGAAGAATGTGGAAGATTTCTATAGAATTTACATAGGGGGAGCTACACAGGAGCTTGCTTGATGACCCCTGTGGAAAGAAAATCCAGGGCTAGAGGAAGCTGAACACAGAAAAGCAAAGATGAGTTTGCTTGGCATGTTCCTTGGAGCCAGTGATAAGGGGCCAGAGGAGCAAGGGAAGAGATCTGCTTCCAGGTTTGAGGGCTGGGGGTGTTCGTGCAGCAGAAGCGGCTGCTGAGCTGTCGAGGACACAGAACAAGGCGCATGTGGAGAGTGTAATGGGACCTTCCATCTAGTCCAAAGGTTTTGGTTTTCCTCCGCTATTTTGGTTATTTTATAACCCAGCCTTTTCAAGCAGGGAGACTGAGAAGGGCAGGGAAAGTTTGGGAAAGACTGGGATGACTGAACAGAGATCTGGAGATCAGTGAGCGTAGTGGGAGATGGAACCGGTGTAGCTGTTGTGTTGATGTACTGAAAGTACCATATATGTATTTTGAGATAAGAGATTGAGTTGCTGAGGCTTGTCTTAGTAGTGATTATTTTGTGCAGTGGTGAAGTGCTCTAATTTGTTTGGCAAACCTTAGTGAAGCCTGGAATTTAACCCCTACGGAGGGAAATTGGGAATTGCATCTCTACATTATCACACCTTCTGTGAGGGGTAGTTGCCCAGGACAGCTGAGCTGCAATTATATGATGAGAGGAAGGGGAAGAGTTTAGGACCACAATAAGGGAAAAGTAAACTAGAGGTTCTTTGGGATGGTTGGAATTACGAACTGCAGGGGAATTAGTTAACTTTTGTGACAAGATGTTTTGCCTGTAAAATATATTTATATTTAATACATATACTGTTTTGTTCTTTCTAAACTTGCAGATTATGTTTGCTATGTTATATTTCTGCATGGAAAATATTCTTTGTGTCTGGATCTTTTTCTTCCATGAATGATTGCCACATGCAAAAATGTTAGTTTAACCATTTCACAATAAACTAAGTACCTCTGGAGTCCAGGTTACTGAAAAGCTGTTACTTATACAACATTGCAACATACAATGTCAAGGAAAAGAAAAATAATGTAAAATGTACCATTTCTTAGTAATGTAAGTCAAGGTTTTATTGTCCATCTCTTTCATTTTGTCAGGAAACATCGTCCCAGTTAAGAGATGTAGTTTCCTGGAGATGAGACACTGCAAAGCAGGGTGGGTGAAGTTTGTAGTGGGTAGAGCTGGGGCTCCTCAGGCATGTCTTTGAATGTTTAGTGTGGTGAGGCAGTGGGATTCTGCTTTGCATTCCAGTACAGCAGCTCCACAGTTCTGTGTATGCCACCACACCAGGGACCACCATGCTTGATTCAGATGACATGAGATGTCCCTACCAAACTCCTCCAGATTCTTTTTATGGAAGTGCTTCCAGAACAAGGAGACAAGTGAGTGGTTGAGAGATCAAATAGCTGGAGGTCAGCTGCCTCCAGAGAGAACTGGAGGGCTTTTGCCTGTATTTTAGAGTGGTTTATGCTCAACTGGTGGAACATCAATTTGTAGAAAAGGATCTAATGTACTGAATTTGAAAGGAATGAAGAATTTCTTTTTCCATGCTTTGTATTAGGGTAACTCTGGAAACACTCTGTTTCTGGTTTTGCTTTTGTTCTTCACAGCTTTTTAGGAAATATTTGAATTAGAAGGGTTCAGACAGTGTTCAAGACCACTGAGAGAGAAATTACTTTGCCCAGCTTGGAAACAGATCAACTATAGATTTTGCTGCAGGGACTCAGAAAGTTTTTGCCCTTTCTTTCTTCCTCCCATGGTACTATGAATTAGGTCTACATCCACTCTGTAAGAATATTTATTTTATTTACAGTATGCACAGCTCAGATGGTTCTTAGAGTATCTTTTGACTTCCTCCCAGAGAGAGGGACAGAAACAGTGGACAGGAGATCACTTGGTCCCTAGGAACTGCCTCGGGGGTAGGTCACTGAAGCACTAGTAAGGGACAAGGCTTGAAAAATCAGAGCTGCTGATGAGTCTGTGGATTTGATGGCTAATCCATGCAGGAGTGTGGGAAATGTCTGCTGTGAGGGCTAGGTCTCTGTGTCACATGGCCCTGCTGAGTAGGGCAGTGGGTTTGGGTGGGGTTTGGCAGTTGCTGCTGGGTGTTTCCCTGATGGGGTGAAGACGATGCAGCATTAGTTATTTCTGGAAATACTATTTCTGGAATATCCAGCCTAGAGAAATTATATTTAGCTGTTAGATAACTGGTTTAAACTGGGATTATGCCCAAATTTGGGACGAGACAGTAAAGCTCACTGATAAGAGTATCTGTTGTTTCTTCTCTTGCATTAGGGGGTTGAGGACAGAAATGGACATCCAACAGTGTGCAAATCTGTACAGAATCCAGAGGATTTGTGTGGGCATCCCTGCATCACAGGTCCCCTTGCATTGCAGAGGTGATTTTTACATTACCATAGTGTCTTGGCACTCTATTTGTGGGTTAGAACATCTCATTACAAGGTGTATAAACACGAAAAGTCTTTTTTTAATTTCCAAAAATTTACATAAGAGACAACGGATAGATACAGTTGAACCAAGAATTGCACAGAGACTGTTTGGTGATATTTAGTGGCCTCAGCAAACGAATGTTTTGCTCTTGCTAAGTTTTAGAGAGTCTTAAACCACAGAGATAAAAGTTAATATAATATTATTACAATAAAACATTATTTAGTGATAATTTCTTCAATAGTCAAGGGAGAAGGAGTTAAGTTCCCAGTGCACAAAACTCGGTAAGAGAGACCTGAGAAGGTGGGATGGACATAGGCAGTAGATGAGGATGATGGAGAGGATGGGACTATGTTTAATGTTTGATGTAATAACAGGTGAGGTACAGTGGAATGCTACATAGAAAAGGTGACGTCATCAAAGCCAAGAAGTCTTTGCAGAGTATTATGGATATGTATAAGCAGAGCAGCACTGTATTGGAAAGGTGAGGAAAGAGAATACCAGAGCCACTGAGAAGATAGCAGTCTGCACAGAATTTCTGTCTGGGTTTTGTGTTGAAAAGGCTGTGTGTTGACGATTTGTGTATAAATATAACTTCTTTTATTTCCTCGATGGAGGTAGAGGATAGGAGGAATATTGCACATACTGATCTTCATTGCCTTCCTGCCTCCCTTTCCACAGGCATGAGATTTTCCTCGTGTTCTGGAGAGTATGTGCAGATGCACAGTGCAGCATGGTGTAAAGATCTCTGGTCTAAACTGGGAAGCTGATGTGGTATATAGCTGTGGCATATGTCTGTTGAAGTCCCAAAGTAGTGTTGTGGTCCCACAGTGACTAAGCTAAGAAATCTAATAAAATCTAATAGTCTTGTAAATCGCAATAATAATTCATTAAAAGTAAATGGATTTAAGTATCAGTCTACTTTCATCTCTACAGTACTTATGTCTGCTTTGATTAGCACGTTATACCTTACATGGGTGGTAATGGATCGTGCTTGTACTGTGAAAGGAGTTTGACACCCTTTTGGTGTGAGATTACCCAGAAATGAAGCATAAACCCGAGTTCAATTATTGCCCATGTAGTGATACCTCACCAACCCACTTGTCTCCTGTCCCAACTGGAACCTGCCTGGCTCTCTGACAGCCCCTTGCCTGGGGCAGTTTTACTCTTCTTCCCGGAAGGTGTCTTACAATCTTCTTTCTTGATCCCCATGAGCAGTGTTGGTTTTACCCCGTTGGTCTGCAGAGTGTGTGGGGACTGTGCACCTTGGAACAGCTACCCAACTGCTGTGGTAGTTGTTGGGTACCATTCCCTGTGGTGGGCTACTGAATCCTGATGTCTGGTTGACACCTGATACAGCCTGATGCTGCCCTTTTGGCTGGCAAAGGCAGAAGCATCATCGTCAGAAAGGGAAGAGGTTATGTGTATGATTTTAAGGACATGAATTTACACCCTAGGCAGAAACACTTTTTTTAAAATAAATTTTTAAGAGCAGCAAAAGAAAGGCTTCATGAACAATACAAATACACTAAGTAATTCATTTTGTTTGAAAGTTATCCAGTTTATTCCAAGGACGTTTTGCAATGTTTTCTTTGCAGATTAAATGTCTTAATGGAGACCTGGCATCTTGCTGTGAATTATTAACACTTACCTTAATGAGTGTTTACATATGTTTGCCTTGAAACTTAGCTCTCTAATTCTGTATGAAAACACTGAGTTTTCGAGCCTGTGCTTTAATAAAGGTACAGATGATGTAGGAGAAAGCGGCTACTGGTGGTTTATACATAACAGTTATGCTGAGCCTCCTCCAGTGTTGCTAACCATGAACTTAAGGGTTTCTTTCCTTTTTTTGTATGACCACTTAACTACTTCTGAACTGTTACTCTGTCAGCAGCAGTAATAGTAAACCTCTTCTCGAAATACCTTATTATTTCTGTGTGTGAAGGGCATACCAACCTCCAACCATACACAGTAGTCTGGAGTGCTTCATTATTTGGAGCTCCATTCCTTCCCATACCCAGTGCTGGACCACAGCAGCCTGTGGGGCACAGAGCCAGGCACAGCATTTATCTTTTTCAGCACCTCAGCCCCCTAACAAGGAGGGGTGCATGCCAAAGCATCTTACTGCCTTTTATTTTGATGGGTGTCTTCATGTTCTCCATTCACTACCTTCTTGGAGGCAGACTGTCGAGCTTCCACCTTTTGAATTGGTTAATACATCTCAGAAAGAAGTTGATGGGTATTATAGCCAAGGTTGCTTGCTGCAGTTCCTGGTTCTGATCCTGGTGCCCTTCAGAAGTGTGCCATCCTCCCCAAACCAGGGATTACTTCTGCAAGAACTTGCTTTGATGATAAGGAAACTTATTTCAGTAAAAATTAGTTTTCCAGTGGCCACTTTTTTAGTACTGGGAAAAAAATGAGAAGAAGATGCCACGAAACCACTACAACCTGAAGACCTCGTTCTCCATTTAAGAGGCCAGATATCTTACTTGGAAATGCAAATTCAGGAACATGACATGAATTATTGGTAACCTTGTCACTTGAGAAGAATTGGTTGTTACCTTTTGTCCTTTAAGATGGTTATTTCAGTGCCTTGCATGAGAAGGTGAGAGTAGAACAGGCAACTCCTTATCTGAGGTTTAGTATTTCAGCCTTGTTAGGGCACTGATGGCTTTTGCAGAAGTCCTTGCCCTGGTAGTTAGCCATTACCAAGAGTAATCTAATGATTTACCCTTTTTTGAACAAACATCTCCTAAAAGGACAGCACAAAGGATCCAGTGGCAGATGCAGTGAAGCCTGCTCTGCCAGCTCTGAATTTGTTGTTTTGGAGGCAGATGCACAGGAAGCCTTCCCTGTGCGACTCATGGGGCAGCTCTGTCTGCCCAGGCTTGGCCACTGCAGGGTTGCTGTGCAACACTGGTGACACTGGTGAGACAGCTGAACATGCCTGGCTGTCCTTGAGTAGGTGTCCCCCTGCCCTGTGGGATGCCCTGTGACCCAGGGGCTCCCCAAAGGGCCTGCAATGCACTGCCAGTGCTGCCTCACTGACGAGACCTGTCTTGGAAGTCCCTTCATCGAGGGCAGGTATGAGGTGCCTGGTACGCTGCTCCTTCACCTTTCTCCCCAGTTGAGTTGTAAAGGTGGGCTTTGCGTGGTGTTAAAATCAGGAGGAGGCAACTTTGCTTCTAAAATAGCTTATTTTGCAGACAGAGTAGAAGCAATGGAGTTCTGGACATACAGGAAAATGGTACGTTTGAAATTAGGGAAATGGCAATATGCTTTAAGCATTAAGACGTGCAAAAGCGCTTTTCACTCCCCTTCTATTAAATACATGGAATACCATTAACAGGGCAGGAAAAATTATACTCTTGAGTGAATATTTAATGTGTAAGATTTT
Organism: Manacus candei; assembly: GCF_025592945.1. Lineage (NCBI taxonomy): Eukaryota > Metazoa > Chordata > Aves > Passeriformes > Pipridae > Manacus > Manacus candei. The sequence goes on from NW_026138089.1 coordinate 9,045,260, forward strand.
ACATATTTTTCTGTTCAAATCTTTTCATTTTAAAGGCCAACTACCAAGGTGAATCTTAGAATTAGCTAAAGTATGTATTTCATCTCAGTTGATGAATCTCTTTAAACTATTTGAAAAAAATAAGATTTTCAATTTTAAAGGAATACAGTTGTCTCTCCTTAAAGGCATGTATATCAGCTTTTGTTTGATTTCTGATACTGGGCTCCAAGTCTGCTCACAGACATAGTAGGAGAGAGTTGCTCACATGAAGCAACTCACATTAATTAATATTTATGATGCATTTATCCTGCTAGAATGTGCCAGACTTCAAAGGGCCATGCTTTGGTTGTTCTGCAAAAATGCAAGGCACTAGTCTGTAGGAAAAATATTTATAGTCAGAAAATCAGAGGCTTTTGTAGCAAGTTCTGCCTTTTAAAAAAAAAAATTAGGGAGATTGGTATGGCCAACAAACATGAAGCTTTACCAAGCAGGATGCTGATATTAATTGGCACGAATTCTTTATTAGTGGTGGGCTTATTTAAAACATGTCTTAACATCTTACAGAATCAATTAGATGTGACTTTGCAAATGGTGTGATGTTTCAACAGATGTGTAAACACCCTGCCCTTCCTAACAGGAAAAGGTTACAAATAAGTCAGCTTTAAAATTAGGGTTGGTCATGTAATGCTCATGAAGGAAATATAGCCTTTTATACTGGAAAAATCGAGGGTATCCTGGTTCCTATATTTGGACTGAAGCAATATAATTTTTTTGTCAGGGAATCACAACTAATGGTCTATTTTTAATACATGTGCTTATTTTAATATAATGAAAAGTAATATTAAGTCAAAAAAAGCTGTAGATCACACTGATCACACTGACTGATGTCAGTCAGGACTCTGTTGTGGTCTTCACTTGATGGTATTTATTTCTGTCTGTGATGGGGGTTTGTTTTTACAGTTAATTTGCCTTTCCGTAGTAGGGAGGACTGTATTTATTAGATTTTACCATGCCTAATCTTACATGAACACCTGCTGGGAAGCTGTAATACAATGTCAACTGCAGTGGTGAGATAAGGACCTGATTTGTTTTTACTTGATGCTATTTCATATTTACCGTATTTCTTTAAAAAACATTTTGGAAATTTTGGATTGGTGTGCATATTTGTTTAAGCTGTCCCGTCAATCACTGCTGTGTTTCAGTTCCATAAGCAGTGCTGTGTCTGACTCCAGTACATCCCTGTGTGAGTCTCTTGATAATCTTTTATTTAAGATGTGGTCTGTCTCTTTCCAGACTTCCTACATCCAGTCTTATTTAATTTTGAGACTTCTCTCACTTCCCTGTTCTTCGTTGTTCTGTAAATGACTCAGTACTTCATGGCTTAGACAGATCTTCATAGAGAGACTGTATCTATGAAGTAGAGAGAAGTAAGCAAAATTCATCTAGAAAGTGTGTTGCTCCTGTGACTTGCTCCAATATCCTGAATGGGAAAGAGATACCAAATGTGTATGATTATTGAGTTATCCGTTATGCTGTTTGCAACTGCTGAATTAACACGAGTAATTTATAAGATAGTATTTGTGACAAAATACTTTTAGTCATTTTTGTATGAGGTATTATGTAGCTTTGCTCAAATGTCTTACCACACTTGGGAGACAGTCAGTTGACATGTTGTTCATGTTAGAAGTAGCATTCAATAGGATATTAATTATTTTATCTTTATATATACAAGCAATATTATATTCTGTATCCCTTGAATTGAAGGACATCGCTCATTTTGATGTTTCCATATAAATATGATTTCACCTATACATGCTGAGATCAGAAACAAATATGCAGATGAAAAGATAAGATTTAAAAGAGCAATATAATTACAAATATATTCCTTGTACATGTGTATGTTCCTGTATAGTTTCATGCACGAATAATTTGTGTACAAATGAAGGACTAAATGTTTCCCACATTTGGCTCTGGCAGGCTGAATTGTATGTGTGAAAACTGGACAAAAATAAAGATTTCTTATTGGCCTCACAACTGAGGAAGATCTAGAGCATAATATTTTCCTCCAAAGTCCTCTTTAAGCTTGTGTTTAGTAAATTAGCTCTGGATCTTCCTATCCAGTACTAGTCTAGCATAGGAGGAGGAGCTTTGGCTCATTGGGTACTGACCAGCAAACTGAGGCGTGCGCGTGGTGCATCTGGATGTGTCACTTTAGGACAGGGATGTGCCAGGGAGCTGATCCCCATCTGCTGACACGAAGGAGCCACATGGATAGGCTGAATCTTGCTTCCCTTGTAACTCTTTTTCCTTCATGTAGAAGTGAAGAGGTGAGGGAGTGGGACAAGAAGGTCTAGTGTGAACCCAGGTCCTGCCCCTGGGCAGGGAGAAGAGCCAGCTGGAGCAAAGGGTGCAGCAGAACTCCTGGATCTGTCAGTGAAGAAGTACTCCACAGAGCTAATTTAGCTGAAAGTTTAGATTGGCTGTCCCTTTACATTCTTAGGGCTTTTCTGTGTTTTAGGAAGAAAGCATTGTATAACTGGTGACTTTTATTATGTGACTTTCACAGGTGCTTTTCGTTTTTGCATGTGACTGTGTATCCACTGCTTTTTCCAACAACAATGTTATTGTGTTTAGAGTTATAGAAAAAATGTGTAGAGCATCATGCTCTGGGTGATTGTGTAATTAATGACTGCTTCCCACTTGAGTTTAGAGTCAAAGTTATACAAGCAGTTTTATCATCAAAAGTTTCTAGGTTTGAACACTTTGTGTTCTCATGAGGTGGCCTCTCATACGGGATTGCAGTTATTGACTGCCAACATGCTAAGTCTGAAAGAGAAGGATGGGTTTTTTTCCCTTTTTTTTTTTTTTAAGTCGGTCTATCCAGATCAGAATTCTGGGAATATTAAAAAAAAAAAATAACAGTTACTTTGTTAGAGTCTATATATGTGTGGAAATGTGGAGTTGTTGCAGTTGATTTTTTTGTGTTGTTTTGTTTGGCTTTGTTAATGGTGAGCTGCCAATGAAATGATTAAAATTCCACCCACTTCAGCACAATCTGTATAAACAAGGGCCTTCAGAAGGCCAGGGCTCTTTTAGTTCTAATCTGAAAAATGTTCAGTCTTCATTCAGTGTCTTCATTATCTTATTTCCACTCTGTTCTGGTTTATTGGGGTCTGCTCCATTAAGATGATTCAAAACGCTTCACATTTCCCTGGCTAATGACAGGGGTAGGTGAGGTGTCCTCTCCTATTCCCTGCCTTCAGTTTCCCTGAGGTCCCCCCATTGGCTTTCAGAGCTCAGTTGAATTGAAGATTGGCTATTTTTGTGAAAATGTATTCACTTTTAATGCTTTAAAATGCAGTTAATTTCTTTAGGATAATATAACTCTGGGTTGCAAACAGACTTCAGTAACAGGGAACAGACTCCCAGAGAAAATGTGGCTAACTGGAAGTGATTTGGGGGTTCTGAGCAAAAAGCTTTGGCAAAGCTTTCTTGTCTGTTGTGAGTAGGTAAACATCCAAACTTTGCCTCATCCCATTCCTAAAATAAATGTATCTGCAGACATATGCTGTGGGTATCTAGAGAAGCAAAATTTCCTTTAATCAAGGAGAAGGAAAGAGATCTCTGAGAATATCACTAAACCTGTAAAATTTTTCTGGAATATACAGACAAGGAGGTCAGTCATATCTGTAATTTCATTAAAATCGCAGTAAGCTAGGGAAAAAAAAGTCTTTTGTCCTCAGATGCTTTTGGCATTCTCAAAGGTTGTTATTTAATCTTTTATGAGAACTTCACAGGTGCTAAGGATGTCATATGCTGTCTATATCTGAGTTATAACCCTTTGCTTCTTGACTGGGTCTTCAGTTATGTTTTTATTAGTAATCCTTTAAATCATCTTTGGGTTTGCAGTTTATTTTGATCACTGATTTTAAATGTGTACTTCATTTAATAACTGAGGGGTTTGATTTAAAACTTTTTGGATTGTATTTCATAGTTATTTTTCTTGCAAAAATGATTTGTATTGATTGATAGCTGCTTCATGTGTTGAGTGTCAATGGCAATTTAATCTTTTCCTTAGCTTGGTACTTCTTTTGCTATTCAGACTGTGAAACTGCATACATAGTCTTTGTTATAGATGGTGAATAATGTATGTAGCATGTGGTCATGTTTTGCTTGTGGTAATGTCTTCTTGGAATTCAGTTTATGAGGCAGAAAATCAGTGTAATAAAATTGGCTGAATAATACTGAATTACATATATGAGAAGCTCTGGAAAGTGTGTAAAATCATGCTTTGCTGTTGAAACTAAGGGAATTATCAGACTGTTAAACAACACTGGATGTACATTAAAATGATAATTTTAATTTGGATCTGGTGTGTGTATTTTGAAGCCACTCTGTTGATTATCTGCACTTGTTGACCTTAGTAGAGTTCACATTCTGGAGCAGCCTTGGAGCATGTTAATGGACTTGCTTTTACATGAAACTACATTGCAAAATGCACTAATGCATGTTCAGCCTACATCACGTACTCAGGATGTTTGAAAAAGTAAGCTGTGCTTTGCCTCTACAGCTAAGGGAATTACTAACTTGTTAGAAATCCTGGACAGCATCAGTAGGTAGGACTGTGTATGTGTCTGAACGGACTGTTCTTGGTTTCCATTTCTTTCAGACTTCAGAGCTATATGAGCCTCTTCTGTCAAGTATGTATAGATTTGGAAGGGAAAAAATCCTTACTTCCAATCATTTCTTCAAACCTCAAGCAAACCTGTTCTAGAGCTGGGCTGAACTAAAGAAATGCTCTTTATTATCAACAAAATAATTTGTGACAGAGGACACCACTTTGCTGGTTTATCACTCTGATGCATCCTAGAGGTCGTTAAGCAGTTTGTTCTCCAGTTGAGTGGTTTACTTCCTTGTAAACTTCATCAGCAGATATGTACTATTTGAATTTAATATAAATTCTTTAATACAATGAGAAAACACAAGTTTATAGTAAATGAAATCTTGACACTTAAAGTTTGTTTTTTATTCTTTTGGAGATGTATTCTGGGTGTTAAGGATGCCATACACTGTCTGTAGCTGAGGTATAATGACTTGTCTGCTGTCTAAAGAGAGAGATCTCTATAGAAATAAATAAAACCCAATTGTCTATTTTGTCAGTCACTGATACTTCTTGTGTTCAGAACCCTTGGATCCCAATCATACCTGGCCCTCATTATTTCTGCTCTTTCTCATCTTCATCTGTCAACAGTATATTTCAGAAAGTAAGTATGGGTGTTACTTTGTTAGAGTCCTTCCACTACAAAGATGGAATGCAAAAGATGCAAAGAAATCAAAGCAGCTTTTGTGTATATTCATCTTCTTGTCCTCCCTTCTTGTGCCTGTTTTGCTTACTTTTATTTCAAAGTGTTTCTTCCAGCACATGGCTGGGAGCACCCTAGGCAGGTCAAGGGAGGTGCTTCTCCTGTCACTACTCCACTCTTGTGAGACCCCACCTGGAGTACTGCATCCAGCTCTAGGACCCTCAAAATAAGAAGGATGTGGACCTGTTGGAGTGGCTACAGAGGAGGGCCATGAAGATGATTAGAGGGCTGGAGCACCTCTCCTATGAGAACAGGCTAAGATAGTTGGGGTTGTTCATCCTGGAGAAGAGAAGGCTCCAGGGAGATCTTATAACACCTTCCAGTACCTAAAGGGAGCCTAAAAGAGAGCTGGAGAGGGACTTTTTACAAGGGCATGTAGTGAAAGGACAAGGGAGAATGGGTTTAAACTGAAAGAGGATAGGTTTGGGTTAGATCTTAGGAAGAAATTTTTCTCTCTAAGGATGGTGAGGGACTAGAATAGTTTGCCCAGAGAATCTGGATGTCCCATCCCTGGAGGTGTTCAAGGCCAGGTTGAATGGGGCTCTGAGTGTGGCTTGGTCTAGTGAGAGGTATACCTGCCTGTGGCAGGGTATTGGAAGTACATGATCTTTAAGGTCCTTTCCAACCCAAACCAGTCTTTGATTCTGTGTTTCTAAGATATGATCTTGGTGCAAATTAACCTCTTCTGTGCTTGTACTTGGGTCCACCTTGAAGTAAGCCCAGAAGTGGCAGGGATGGGTGGGGAGAAAAATCGTGCTCTGCTGCCTCCTGGTGACCAGTTGTGTGAGCCTGAGTGTCCTGTGTGCTTGGAGTTGTCTCTGTCCCCCAAGTCCTTCTGAGGCGGCTGGCATTGAGCTGGGAAAAATAAAGCAAAGCAACAGTGCATCTGGGTGCTGGGAAGCATGAAAGGTTGTTTCTGTGGCTGTGGCTCACTGGTCTGCCCTTAGTGCATTTCTGAAATTGGCCCTGTGGGCTAGTGGGGACTGCAGGGAGAAAGGAGGAGCTCTGTTTTGGGTTCTTGACTTAGTACTGTGTGTAGCAGAGTGTGAGCCCCAGCCTGGAGCTTGCCAAGCAGGCAGGGTAGGTACAACTTTTGTACAGATATCTCATGAGACCACAGTGAGATGCAAGTCAATGAACTCCTTGTTCTTGTGCTCACCTAGCACAGGGTTGCAGTTGTCTGTATATGCAACAACTGAAAGTAAAGGGAAAATTTGCCTCGTTGTTTTTGGACTGTCTATGTCCAAGGTAAGCACTGATACTGAAAAATAAAAGAGGACTTTTCTTCTTCAAAGTGGGATCTTTGCAAAATCTGTGCTTATGTGTACAAAGGAAGGATTACTCCTTTTAGTGTTTCATTCTTCTAGATAAGGAGGGTATTTGAACAACGTGTTAAGCATCACAGCCCTTCTGAGTAGGGAGTACTGTCAACTCTTGGCTCATTTTCTCATGTAGTTTGGTCCCCAGTTTGGCTACAGCAGCAAAATTTCACAGTATGTGGACAGAGTTTTATGTCCATTTTCATCAAAGTTTTTCTTAGGCATATTATGTGCTGTCATTTGATACAGTAGTGTTGTATTCTTCCCTTCCCCTCCCACCCACCCCTACTGTGGTTTTGATATCTGTCAGTGTCTCTATGGCTGTTTGCAGTTATTTACCTTTTTCACAACTCTAGTTCAGTATGGTTTGTATTTTCTTCTAGATTATACTTTCAGGTCATTAATCTCTACATTCTCTTCCCAGGAAGGTCGTGGAGAATCAGACCTCGATGGTCTCCTGGAATTTTGTTTAGCATAGTCCAAGGTCATGAGGCCGAATGCATTGTTTGAATATTCATCCAGCAAGACCTTTGGATATGCAGTGGCTGAACTCAGCTGAGCACTGCTGCTTGCAGGAGTCATGATCAGTCTTTGTTTATTTAACCCAGGCTGTACTTCAGAATGGTTTTGGTTACAGGCATATTTGAAGTCCTATATAGATCACTAATGTCCTTGTATTATCTCTGAGTGTCTTTATTGCCGCTGAGCAAAAAAGGAGGCCCTATTCTTTTCACATAATTACATAAATAATGAGTTATTCTAATGGCTTTTAGATCTTATTATTTGGGAAGATTTTGAGTGAAGTTACACAAGGTCAACATTTCAGAAAAAAAGTGAAGCTGCATTTTATAGCTGAGGGAGTAAGACGTGTATATTACGAGTTCCAGTAGAATTTAAGTTTAGATAAAAACATCTGTAGTTCTTTTGGTTTCAGGAGGACCTCTCTCCCAAATGTGCCGAGCTAAAAGCTGTTTTCCAGATTCTGCCCTTAGACAACTCCAGGACTTGCCAGTGCTTAAACTTTGCCAAATTACGGACAACTGATTCTGATAACACTGCAGGCAGTTTCCCGGTGGCCATTTCAATCCTTGTGACAGAAAGGAAAATGACAAAAATCATGTGTTTCCAGTTAAATTTCTTCTGGGATGACAGGAATAGTTATAAAAGCTAGTTCATGAATTTTCACAGGGAAGGAGAAATAGAAACAATAAAAAACTGAAGTAGAAGACTGGAGGCACAGAGTTAGGATAGCTTCGTCCTAAATCCAGCTTCTGTAGAGATCCTGGTGAGGAAGGTGGGGTCATCTGGAAGGAAGGAGATGGATTTTTGATGTTTCCAGGGGAGATTTATTGTAGGACATATTAGGAACAGTCATTCCACCTTTCATACACATTAAGAGGTTGTTTCTTTAAAAACTACACATAAATGAAAGAGATCTGCCGGACCTGTAGTGTTCAGCACTTCAGTCTCTTAGGGGCTTTCAGAAGATAAATGATCAGAGCAGGTTTGGTGCTTGTCTGTAGGTCTGTGGGGTGCAGTGTCTGTGGGTGTAAACCCAGGACACTTTGTGATGTCAGACAAAGAAGTAGAGTTTTGTGGCCCGCTTGTGATCACGTTGCCTCTCCATCTTGCTGGGATGAAGAAGTCTCCATCCCAGCTCCTCACAGGCTGTTCCTACCTGGACAGCACTGTTCCAGGTGTCCAGCAGAGCCACTTCTGGGATCCACATTGTGTGAAGTCTCAGTTGTTCAGGCTAGCTTCCAGTACTGAGCTCTCTTAGCGTGTCTATTTCTGCTGAAAAGGTGCTGGAATACTCCTGGGAGCAGCTGTGCCAGTAGTCTGGGGCAGGCGTTAATCTCCAGTGAAGGGGAGATGACAGACAGCTGGGTCAGGCCAGGGCCTGTAACCTTTGCAGTCAGCACAGCTGGCTTTGCAGAGTGACACCCAGCCAAATACCTCATCTTTGGGAAGGTCTTAATACCCATTGCGCTTTTATTTGTCATTATACATACCACATATGTTGTCTTTAATTTATGCAGTGAGCAGTTTTTGTCCTGGAGATGAAGCTCATAGTATAGCAGCTCAGTTTTGGAATATCCATCAATTCTATACTGGATATAAAAATCACTGTGCAGTAGCAATAGTTGTAATATAACTGTAGGCTCCACTGCAGCTGTTTGAAACATATTGAATGGTTATGGCAAAAAGTATTAAGAAATGCAGTATTTGGACATCACTATAAGTTAGTGCATGTTGCTCAAGGAGCTCTGTACTAGTCAGACCTTATGGTGCGGAATTGGTCATTCTGGCACTGTCTGTGCCTAATGCTCAGTGCTGTAGAAGCAGATGAAAAATTCATAATGCAAGTGTGTGCGCCTGTGTGATTAGAATTACAGACGAAATTCATACACAGTAACTTCAAAGAGCACTCTCCAGCGGGCAGAAAATCATAGTTTAATGCATGGAGTCTTCTATCCCAAGACATTTGTCCGTGTTGCCTTACAGGGCACAGTTTGTCTTCTTCAGCATATACGGTACAAATGATGCAACCCTGTTTTCAAATACTCAGCCGTGACACACAGCCCTGAGAAACGCTCATTATTCTTTGACTTCACTCTTCTTTTTGCTTCTTATTTATTCAAACAGATTACATTCCCATTTGGATAGGATTAGCTGTGGTTTGAAAGTATTGCTGTGGTTTGCCCTGTGAACATGAGTGTAGTATTTAGCTGAGTGATGTCTGTTTCATGACCTGAAAGGTCTTGGATAGAGCACACGAGAGTGTCAGCATTTGTATGTAACTAGATTTCCTGTTGTATAAAGACATGAGGCACATTTGGGGACTTCTTATGAGCTTTCCCATGGGGTAGAACACAGAATTTGGGGGTTCCTTCATAGCGTTTTTGTGGAAATGTGAGGTTTTTTTCTCCCTTGCTGTTGAGGTTCTGATTAACATTAACAGATGTATTCAGAACAGGCTAAAACAGTAGTGCTCAGCATTTTGCTGTGATGGGGCACACGAGAGCATTCTCCAGAGTGACCTGCCTGTGCCTGCGTGTCCCCAGTGTGCCCCCAACCTGTGCCACAGCTTATATGGCCTAATGAAAACCATATACAGCTGTTTTATCAACAGTCAACAAGGTCAGTTTGTCCTCAAACAATTTAACTTTGCATTTTTAGGATTAAAAATAACAAGATAAGTGCAATAGATGCAATTTATATTTAATGCTTATTTGTGCCATTTAGTATGGCAAATCCCAGTTTTCTTAAAGAGACAGGATTATGCAGTTTGCCTTGCAAACTAATTTTTCAAAATGTGAAACAGAGCATTTTAGCTATGTTGCTCCTATGAATGTGAAATATTTTTCCTAATTTCATTTAACGGTTTTATTTTGGATACAAGTAATTTTGTTAGTCTTGGAAACCCATGCACAATAACATAGCCCTGATGTTGAAGAACTGAAATTCTAATTGACAGGCCTTGTCTCTCTGAAGGCAGAGTGCAATGTAAACAAGAAAACACAAGCCATAAATGGTGAAAAGCTTACTTTTCAATTTTAATCTCCTGAGGTAGACTGCCGAAAGTTTGTGCTGGAAACTAACCTCATCATGAATGCACATCATTATTTTAATGGGAAGCATTCAGTTTTTTATCCCCTGTAATGGAGGTATTATTAAAACACAGTGTAAACATTTTATGCTACGTATGTGTTTCCTAGCACAAATTAAATTGTTCCTTTACTCGAATTGAAGTAAAATAAAAATCTGTTTATATTCAAATTGATGGAGCTAAAATATAAGGTGCAAACTAAGCTAAGCTCAATAGCAGTCTCTTCCTTGCTCATTCACCCTGGGAGTCACTGTTCCACACCCCAAGGGTAACTTGTGCCCATCTCAGGCCATCCCTTTGCTAAGGAGGACTCACTGTACATGCACCACTGTTGTTCTGCCCTGGATGGCATGTGGTTATAAACCTGGATTGCAGGTGTACATCTTAAGTCATGTGAAGTCAGCCACTGTCAGTTCTTTTGCTGACCATGTTTACTTAACTTGTATTTTTAAGCTATAGCTTAGACTTTATTTCATAATACCTGAGTATCTACAGCTTCAAGTGGGAAACATATGTGCCTGTTTACAGTGCTTTGTACAGTAGTAATCCACGATATTTTTGATGTCCCAATGTCTGTATCTCTTATCCGAGAGTTTTAATTCATGAACTCTGAAGAAACTTGTGGCTAGCGTTGAATACAATGACTGGTGCAGAGTTCAGCATCAGGAACATGAAGACTCTGGTCTGGTGTATTCCTTTTGCATTTCTGTGCAGTTTGGCTTTCTGTCCATAGCCATTGGTACGTTTAGGATCTTGCTTGTGATGGAGACTGCTCTCATCAGCTGTATCCCATCAGGTCCTGATGTTCTTGCTCTGTAGATGAAAGTCACATCACATGGACCTGATGTAAAGCTGTCTGTAGTCAGAGATAGACTTTGGTGAACTTTGTGTCGGACCCTTTCTCAGGAGCTGAAACCACACCAAAGAACCCTCATTCCCGTGAGAAATTAGAATAATCTCAAAACTCTCCATGTTTGCAACTGACTCCAGCTCCCATTTGAGATAGTTTATCTCATCCATGAAAAACACTGAGAAACCACAGCTTACTACTTTTTCAAGCTGAACCTAAAGGAGGAAAATTTGTTCTTTCTTCTATTTTGAGTGTTTCTATTTTTATACTCCAATGAAAAACAGCACCTAGTACTTAATAGTTAACCTCTGATTTCTGACTGCAGTTCACTCTCAGGATCAAGGGACTGGAGACTGGTTCCTCATTTTCATTTTTCCTAGACTTTTCCGATCCCTTTGAGCAGTGAATAAATTGTCCGTGTGTTTTCTTGCCTGTAATATGTTCTCATTGTACTCCACAGCTGAAATGGTTTCTCAGAGAGCGGGAAACAGTTTTCCCAAATGTGTATTTGTAATATTTTCTTAATAAGGATGGACTCTTGAACTTTTCCTAGTTACCTATATATAGATTTCTTTAAAAAATGAAGTTAGTTCAATTCCTTGTTTTATCTATGTTACTCTTTAACAACATTCATATACACACAATCAAGGTGGTGAAACTGTTTTTTACAATTGAAAGAAGCATTGAAAGAAGGGTGATTCTTTGACCACTTTCTGAAATGCTAAAAAGAGAGCACTGTGTTTTAGCAGTATAAAGTAAACCAGTGACTCTTCATATTGCAGATTGTTACATAAAGACATTTGAAGCCTCCTGTAGCCATTAGGATACTTCAGATGGATCCAGGGGTATCATGCAGAGCTGAAAAAAACATTTTATGATTAAGGCTGATATCTGGTGGTGCAGTCTTCATAAGAACTGTTTGAGGCCTTCCAACGGCACTTTACATTTTAAGCTGTACTAATAATTTCTAAAATACATTCTGAAGATCTGGTAGCATTTCAAGAGAGTGTGCAGAGTGAGGAGGTGCTGAATCTAACAGCCAGATAAGAGGTGAGGCTGCTGCAGCTCTGTGTTCCCAGGTCCTCAATAGGCACACTATATATATGTGTGTGTATGTACATGGTTATATAGACACACAGATCCACACAGACAGCAGATACACAGCAGTCACACAGATAGGACTGGCACAGAGGGCCTGATCCTGTTTCTCCTCTCCAGCTCTTTAAGGTGAAAGTCAAATAAAGACATCTATCTAGCACACTTATATAGACAAATGTACAGCATATCTATGTACCTACATGTTCTCAATCTAGCCTGTAGCTGCCCCTGGATCCCAGTCTCCCGAGCTGGTGGCACCTGGGCATTCAAGCCCCCGAGGCGTAACCCTGCTGCAATTGCTGGTACCCCAACAACAGGGAGGTCTCTGCCCAAGCTGCTGCATTCAGAGCCCTGTACGCACACATGCAGGCAGAATAGGCTACCCACAGGGGTGAGCCCATCCTGTGATAGCACAGGGAGTGATGAGTGGACCTCCCTTATGTCTGTGGTAATCAGCTGTTAATTAGCCACCATAATGAAGAGGCTCTGTGCTCAGAGCTGCTGAGTTTCAGGCTTTGCTCAAAGGCTAAGAATGCATGTATCAACTGAGATGTTCCTCTTCTATTTCTTTACATAGTGGGGGGGACAGGCAGCAACCCCAAGGTGAGGTGGCACCTAGAATTTATGAATTATACTCGTTTCCATAAGGACCCTGTTGAATATTTGTTACAGCATTGTTTATATTTTTTTTCTTCCTGGAAAGCTGAGTGTAAATATTTCTTTTGATGCTTGAGTTCTGCGATTTTCTCCCACTGACTTCACACTGCTGAGAAAGGGATGGCTGCACAGACAGATAGCTTTTGAAAAACTATAGCCAAAACCTCGTGCCCCTGTGGCAGATCACTGGGAGGCTTTCGGGAAGACTTTGAGCTATTCAGTGGGAAACAGAGGGATGGCTTTGCCCTGGAAAGATGACTCGGTACCCTGGAAAGAAAGAGGTCTTGGTGTGTGTCATATTACTCTGAGTCAGCTTTATCACTGAGGAGATTTAATGATAAAAGCATGTTTACTCATAATACAGATTTACAGGAATGGAATGAAGTCACTAAAAAAGTTAAAATCACAAAAACATATTGCAAAGGGTACACTTTAAACAAATTTTTCTTTCCTGCTTCAACAATTTAGGTAGTTTTTGAGGCTTCTTAGCTCTATTGCAGCCTGCTCTGCAAAGAAGTTGTAATTAAGTGATGAATTATGGGGATCTGGCTTTGATTCTCAGAGAAAAGCTGCTTTGGGTAAAGTGCTCTGTTGCTGGCTCTAGAGGGAACAAACTCCTGCCTCTTTCCTGTGTCCCTGACCCTGGTCCCTATGGTGGGCCAAAGTCACTCACACCCACCACCTCATCACCATGGCTTGATGAGCATTTCCTCATAGCAGTGTTTTAAGTACTTTCATCATGTTTTCATATTCAACATAGCATGTGACTTAAAAGTTTTATTTAATGAGAAATAACAATAATAGACTTTTTTCCCCCATATTGATTGACCTGGCTATGCACTTTGCAGAGAAGCTACCCGAGATCTGTAAACACATGGAAAGAGGAACAGAGTGCCTAGGCACTGCGATCTGTTACTGTTTAATAGATTAAGGGTAACATCTCCAAGGACTCTGCCATAGTCTGGTTTCTTACTGTGTTGGTTTTATTTTGCTGCACTGGAAGTGGTCTTTGATGGAATGAAAATACTGAAGAGGGAAAGCCTAAAGATAAGGAAGTAAGCTTATTAAAAATTTGGAATTTTAGATCTGGTTTTGGAACTTGAAGTATTCAACAGTTGGTTGAAATTAAAGCACAAGCCCCTAGATTGAATCTGTGACTGAACCTGAAGGAAAGGATAGAAGGTAGATTGACCTTCGGATGTTAAAAAAGCATGATTCTTTTGCATTTAGGGGGAAATTTAGAAAGGACTTGGGTCCAAAATGGAGTGAAATTAGTTGATCCAAGGTGATCTTTTTAGTTCATTGCACTGGTTGGTTGTCCTGCAGGATGAAACAGCTCCGGGCCAGAATTGTGGGGATAACATCACCAGAAGGGTGTATTGATTCATGCTTGTCCTGAGTTGTCATGATTATCCTGAATTGCAAGCCATTGAACTGTATTTCAAATACCAACATTTAGCCTGAAACACTGAACCAGTCTTGAAATTAGAAGTTCTCATTACCTAAGTATGGGGGTGCCTGCAGACAGATATGTGAGATGCCCACCATATGCTGCACCAGCATTAGCTGTAGTCCTCAGTTTTGACCTGCCAAATACCTTCTGCAGCCTAAATGTCTGAGTCTGTGATTTTAAGTGCTGAAGGGTACTTGAGTTGTGATAGCTGCTGATGGACACTGTCTTCCTCCATGTCAGTAAAATAATTCAAGTAGTTTGTTCCACCTGATGGCTCTTGCTGCAGGTGTCAGCTGAAAGCAATGCATTGGCACCAAAAGAATCGCTGTTAGAAAGAGCAAAATTTGTGTCAGGGCTATTTTGTTGTCTTTTTCTTAACAGTTTTTTTCATTAGCTTTGAGAACTGCTGAACTGCTGAAAGCTCTGACGTTCTTGGTGGGACTGTCAGGCCTGCTCAGTTTTTCTTTTAAAATGCAAGGAGGGTTCCATGTGACTACTGTGTTGATAGCATCCTGTAAGGATGTGTTTATTTTTTACCAAAGAAAACACTGGATTGAAAAGAAAAAGCAGGAACTTAGACTTATTTTAAAGCCAAATATTGATTTTTTTTCCCCCTAATGATAAATGGGCTTTGGAAGTTGGTAATCAATAGTTTCGACCTTTTGAATGTCTGTGGGATGCTAAGGTAGATGCAGAGCACTTAATTGTTTCTAGTGGCTGAAGAGGAATATGAATGTTCTCCTGGGCATTGATCTATGGATCTTTCAAATCTGGTAAGACTCCAAAAATGTGTAAAAACTCTGTTTAGTAAATTAAGATCAGAAACTATTATTAGCTTTTGTTTGTAGTTCAAGCATGATGTCATAGTTGGCATAGTGCTACAGAAAAGCTCCCAGCTCATGGCTCAGATCTGTTCTTTCTCAACTCAGTGTCTTTGGTGTTTGCTCTTGAGGCTGTCTTTCCTAAAGAGGAATGGTTTGTGTGATACCAGCTTTCTGAGGGCTGATTTAGTGTTATCACCCTCATGGGAAGAGAGACCGGAGGCTTTGTTTGGATCTGGTCATGACTGCGTGATTTCCAGCCAGCTTATCCTTACATAAAAGTGGATTCAACAGCTTTAACGTTTTATGCTGAAATAAAGTTCTCTAAGGGCATTCCAGCTAGACAGCCCAGGCTTCATGGGAGAGACACACAGAATGTGCTCCTGCATTTTTTTTACTTTTTTTCCAATCCTTCTATTTATATTGCTAAATGACTGTAATTTAGGGTTAAAAAAGGTTTAAGGAAGCATAATATCACAAAAAACCCCTTATGTTTGGAACTGTAAAGCATCACAGGAAACAAAGTTCTTCCAAGTTTTGTGAGGTTGCAGTATGTTAATGACCCTTTTGTAACATCTTTTCCAGTCTTGCCTTTTCCCACAATGAGCATAGGGGCTGCTGAAATTTGGAGTAACTACATTAAGTAGAAATCCCTGTAGTTGTGGAGGAGTAATTTGATCTGTAGTAAGTCTCTTTTCAGTTATTTGAAGCTTTCCATAATATTTATTTGAATAAAGTTTGAATATCTCAAAACCTTGAAAGCCTCCCATATATTCTAACTATTTAAATTTAATTTACTTTTGCTGCAATCAGATATAAACAGTCTGTTCATTGGAAAGGCAAGTATAAGGAAAGGAGAATACTTTTCTTCATACAGTTAAACCCCCCCCCCATCCTTTCAAACCAGTCACATGATCAGTTCATGAGAACTGTCTTACTAATTTTACTAAATTATTGTTTCTGAGTTCATTGGCCAAGTATGCATAAGTGTTCAGTGAGAATACTGTATGGCTTGCAGTTAAAGGTAAAATACGTATTTGTCAGATGGCTTTTATGTTTTGCTTGTTGGTTGAAACATCCTCTCTACTGTTGTCCATAGAAATGTTTTCTTCTTCAAAATGTGTAATTTCATTCTCTTACAGGGTTGAAAATGATGCAGTAGCTCGAGGGACAGAACAGCCAAAGTACAGTATTAGAATAGTGGCAGATTTACAGCCTGCTAACTTGTGAATTAATAGGACTGTGAAAGAAAGCCTCATAATACTAGAAAACAAGCACCTCCCTATTCCCAAAGGAATTGTACAGCATGTTTATAGACATAATGTGTCCCGAGAGGAGGCATTTCAAACCATTATTGTATTGGGCAAAATAGAAGAAAATTAAAGAAACAGATACTGAAGAGATAAATAGAAGAGTAGATATTACAGAGGTGGAATTTACATTTACAACCATCTAATCTCTACATTAAAGCTAGATTTCATGAATGAAGAAGTGTAGCCTCACAGGCAAGTGGACAGAAAAGGCAGCCCAATGCATTGTCCCGCTTACCTTCGTTATGGCAACAAGGAGCTGGGATATTGTCAATACAAAAGGGCTGATGCTGTTGTGTCTCAAGCTGAGATGGCTCCTGCAAGACCAACACAGTCGTCCCTTGCACATACTTTTCAGCATTCCCAGTCAGATAAGCGCTGTGTCAAGAACCTGGATGAGCCCCTGGGGCTGCACGGAGTGTGTGTAGTCCTTTGCCTTGCTGCTGCCCACTGCAGGTTAGATATTCTCCTGGCTGGAAATCTGACTGCAGAGATTAAATACATACCTTCCCCTAATGACTTACAGAGCACACTTGACAGCCTAGTTTCGTGGAAGGCTTTTGTTGACATTCACTTAAGATAAACAACATCATTGCTGTGTGGTTTTGCAACTCGTGAGCAATGACACAGTGTTGGACTATGCTATTTAAAGTCTTTAGATCATAATGGCAGTGTGTGCGTTGTGTAAGTAATGTTGTTCTATATGGGTTTGTCCAAACTCTTAACAGGTGTCTTAAAGGCAGTAACATCTCCAGAGCATTTTTAGAAATCATTACTGTATTGTAGTGTGCTGTAAAGTCAAAATTAAGTAAGTGTTCGTCTTCCACATTCCTGTAAAGTTCTGCCTCAAATATTCAGCCTAGCCTAGCAATAGTCCTTATGTGACCTCTCTCTAGCTATGATTTCTACACTTTTTGCACATGTAGTGAAGCATTTGATTAACTCTTTCTGTGAAATCTGACCTGATGTTAAAATGTCCAGTTTTCAGAGCTCTGCAGAAAGTAACTACTCACATACAACTCCACCTCTCAGCTTCAAGTAGCTTTAGCCTGGACGGTAAGCATCTCATAGTCTTACAAAGAATGGGATCAAAACAAAGCAGCACCAAGACAGCTAACAAATGTACACAAATGTTTTATAAATAAATAAGCAGTTTTAAAGAGTATAGCAGTTGTTACTTAAAAAAAACCAACAATGGCTTTTCCTATGATGACTTTTAAAACTAAACTCTAGGAGAGATAAGGAATGTCATCTGTAGGATTGTGTTCACACTAACATTATGGTGTTTTAGAAATGGCTTTCCAAATACAACAGCTGGATTTTGTGTGTGTAAATCATCATTAGTTTTCTAACTAATGTGAATACTTCAGTAAAGGAAATTAAATATGAAAACTGCAATGTAAATATTTTTAATCTCCTGCTATCTCCTATACACATATACATACAAACTCAATAAGGGAACCAAGAGAATGGTTTCCGAATCTCTGCTGTCTCGCTGTTTAATCACTTTTTTTAATAGTTGGAAGCAGCTTTGTGTCTGTTACTGACACATGCTTAGTCCAAAATAATCGTGAAAATCAATAACCTATGGAGCACATTGCCAGCTTCAAAAGACACTCCCATGCCCCTAGGTGAATGTCTACAGAAGGCATTTTGTGAAATTCACTGTCTGAACTTCTAACTTAAGCAGTCTCCTAAAGGAGCCCCAAATATACCAAGTTGTTACGGGAGGCTTACCGTAGTCTGATAAGGCTTTGAATTTTGCCAGCTTCCAAACAGAGTCAGGAGTATCTCTCTCTCTCTTTTATTTTTCCTATTTTTCCCTGAGGTGCAGTAGTTTCATTTGTAGTGGAAGATGCTTAAGGCTCTTCTGTAGTGCTTAAGGCAAATAATCATGCAGTTCAAGTTTCAGCAGTTTATAGTAAATAATTGAACTTGAAAAATCTACAAATGTGATACTTGCAAGTTGATTTTCCTCCTTAACTGTGCTTCTTATTTGCTTATGATGGTGGATTTGTATAAAGTAGTTCCAAAAATGACAATAGCATCTCCTTCCCGTATTCCTGGGTGCATCTATTCCCAGTAGTATCTGCTGACCTGTTCTATCAAATGAAGTTTGTGCTGCAGAATCAGCTGATTTAAAACAGGGAGTTTATTAATGGTGAACTGAAGTTTTTGTAGTTTACCTTTATTTTCACAGTGCTCAGTCTTTGCTCTTATTTTCTAAAAACCCTTGAATAGCTCTTCTTTACTGCCATTTCATATTCACATACAGTGAAGCAGGAAAGGCCCAGTTTCCTACTGCACTGCCTCCTAGAATATCGTTTGCAAATCAGGAAGAGGAAGGTTGCATATAAAGGGCTGTCCAAGAGCCAGAGATGTCCTCTCTGGACGAAAAGCTCTGTAACTGCATCACTAGAAATCAGTTTTGAATTTCTGCTGTTCAGGGTGAATTTAATGGAACTTAACATTTTTTTGGTTAATTGAATGCATGATGGGAAAACCTGTAGTGATTACCGCATGATGGATGCCCGGGAAAATTTTTTCTATGTATGTTAGATGAAAGCAGCTAAGTTGAAATGCAATCTCCAGTGTCGCCATGTTTGCAAAATCTGAGCACATATCCAGTTGTTAAGGATTTGCTCCACCACATCTTTCAGCATTGGAATTGGAGTGGCATGAAATCCAGCTGAGGCACTGTTATTTTTGTTCATCATACAGAGTTTATATTTTAAAAATAAATAAAGTTGTTTTTACAAAAGGGCAATATCGCGTGTGAACATAACATAAAAATCACAGAGGAGACATCAAATCCTTAAATGTTAAATAGACTGCTTTACAAATTAGAAGAGTTATTTATGCCAATTACCATCCTATCTAGGACCTTTCTACAGTGAGACTTTTTAAGTGTAAAATGTGTGTTTAGCAATAGATTGGCAACAGAAAACAGTATATATTTCTGCTTTAGCATTTTTCTTTTTTTTCAAATGCAGATACATAAAGAAACTTTCCCTGCGTGTTCTTCAGATTAATTTCTGCTGTATCCAGAATAATATATTAGACCTTAGGGCAAGAACAGAACATGATGATCTGGGTTGACCTTGATTGAGGCCAACTGTTCCTCTATCTATCCCAGTATTTTGTGGCTGATAGAAATCAACTTGTGACTTCATTTTTTTTTTCATAAGTACAAAATTACATGTATAAAAAGCAAATGAACACTTACTCTGATTTTTGTTAGATACATTGGCTCCAGATGTCAGGTACATAACCTACTTGAAAATTTGATTCCTTTTCTTTTCCCTTTTTTTTTTTAATGCTGAATAGAAGATGTGTTATAGAAGATGTGTGGACTGGATGAAACCTTACTAAATGTTTGATTTGTCTTATTCACAGTAAAACTAAGAAGGGCATTATAAAAACAGCTAAAAGCTTGAGAGGCTCTTGGTCCCCAAAATTCTGTCCTTTGTCTTACACAGAGGTTTAACTTTGAGGCAGAAGTAGTATCCCCTGTCATCTGATAACAATTCCTGTGATGGGAAGGCAATATGTTGAAAACATGAGTGATCAAGAAGGAAACCAAGACAAAATCAGAACAAGTGCGAGGAATAAGATCAGTGAAGAAAATATTGTTGTTCAGGCTAACTGTTGACAGGATAGGGCTGGGAACTCTTACCAAAGGAAGTATCTTTTCTTTGATTGTATTGTGTAGAAGAGGAGGGGATGTTTCATGCTTGTTGTAAGAGAGTTGGGCTTTATCAGACAAATGTACAATTCCATTATCATTTCTTTTTCTGTCACAAGTAACACCCAAAAGCAGAATTTTGATTTTATGGGTCAGAAATGCATAAATGCATATATGCACTATATGCTCACTGGTGAGCACATATGTAATTTACATTTCTGATACAACAAATTAACTAGAGGGGGTTAGTAGTGAAGATCAAAATCTAATAAGGTTATCTGCTTCAACATAATGTATTTCATTTTGGTACTAAAATGGTAAAGCAGGACTAGACATCTAAGCCAATACACATGAAAAAGTAATGAACACATTTTGTACTGATTGAAGAAGTTCATCTTGCTCAAACTTCTTGGCTGCAGAAATAAAATAACTATTGACCTAGTTCTAAAAATATCAGGGATCAGGTAATATCTTAATTCTGATTTATTTGGTTCAAACTTTGAAATGCTATCACTTGCAGCTGGCAGATATGCAGTGGTAGGGAATAGTGCCATCGTGAAATGCTGCAGACTGAAAAAAAATCACCTGCTTGTCCTGGGATGAGTGCCATTGCTGTCTGACGGAAATATCAGGCTGGTCTCTCATCCTCTGAATGCAGATATTTCTAATGGGAGAGAAATTTACCTGTATAGTGTAGGGAATGATGCAGTAAGAGGAAACACTTAGCATTTTGCATGCAGCTTCTTGTATCCAAACATAGGACTTTTTTTCTTTTTTCCTTTTCTCTAAAGGCAAACCCACAACCTGGTAAATATTAGAAGCAGATTGCTCATGTACTGGAAGAGATTCTTGGCAGCTGTTTGTTTTGCCTGGTTCCATTTTAAAATAAAATCCTAACAAAATAGTAGAAAAATCCATGTAGAGTATTGTACCTTTGTTTGACATTTGTAGTACAGTGAACAAAGTTCTCATTAGAGTTATCTTCATTTTTACATGGTAGTTTGACATCTAGTCAAAACTATGTATATTCATAAATACCTACGCCTATACCTGGAATATTCAGGCAATATATGATGTTGGTTTTCCTTGCTGGCCTTGCTTTGCTGGGTTTTTTGGGGGTTTTTTTGGGTTTTTTTTTTTGGTTTTTTTTTGGTTTTTTTTGGTTGGGCATTAGATTTGAGAGCTGGGTCCAATGTTTGAATCCAATTATTGGATTATTTTTTTCCCCGTTACTCCCCTCAGCCTTTTTGGCACAATCCTTTGATCTCTTATATTGAAACTGGGTTGCAGTTAATTGTACAGGATGGACTTACTGAAAAGGGAAATTGAGCAGATTGATGTTTTCCCATTTTTAGTCTTTACATCCTTTTAGATCCCAACTCAAAGGTGAGACAGCAAAATGAAAATCAAAATCCTCATCAGTTTATGATAAACATGGTCTTCATGAAATACTGCAGCCTTCAGATCAGAGGTAGAGGTATTAACCTCTTGCAGTCCCTAAATGCTTTTGCCCTGCTTAAGCAAACTGCTACCAATAGCCAGTTTGTTCTCTAGGATATTGCTAGATGCTTTTTATTACCTCTCTTGACAACCAGTTACTACTCTCTGTGGATGCAAGAAGGTTTATGGGCCCTGAGCTATGACCTTGCCTCCCCTTTGAACTTGAATCCTTGGATGAAATCTGGACCTTCATGTAGATTTTCTTCCTTGCATATTTGTTTAGTTTCATGCTGAATTGACTGACTTCTTGCTCTGGAGTTTGCCTTGTTTTCATTTGATAAAGTTACAGTAAACCTATTTCCTGTTTCCTTCTAATTTCTTAATTTAGTACATTTTAATGTATCTATCCATGTTTCTTTGTTGTGTGTATAATGTCAAATAGAGAAGAAAATCTGGGATGATATGAAGGAAAACTTTATCAGCACCAACATGGGAATAGTTCTGTTATTTCTGGACAAAGGCCACAAATGAGTTATTCAGGACATGATAAATGACAGGGAGACTATTGTAAGAAAATTCTTTATCATGCATAACCCACATAAGTCACTGTGCATAGGCAGAGGAGTACTTTCAAGAATTTTAGGTTCTTGTTATGACTAGAATGAATTCAAAATATAAATGTAAGTTTATAGTTCATTCTAATGAATGAACAACTTAGTGGTTTTTAGAGCAGTTTAGATGTGATGAAGTCTTACCAAAGGACAACAGGCTCTGGGAGATGCTTGACTAGATGGAATTGTTGGCCAACTCCCTCGAGGACCCCATCTCCATCTCCAATGCAGTTTGTCTCTTCTGAAGTCAGGAATTTCTGTCCCCTTTCTCACCTACCTTCTCATTCCCAACCTTTGTCCTAGCACCCTTAGTGCAAGCTGATTAGGCATAGTGGCATTGCATCTATAGTGTCTGTGTTTTATTTTGCTAAGCAGGCACAAGAGGAACCAAAGAGCTTAGAACAACATTCTAGGTCAGGGTTGATTTATAATGACTTTTATGAGGGTCTAGTTTGGTCAAGAAAGAAAACAAACGCACTTGAAGCATGCAGGCAAGAACCACAAAGGTTTGGTGAGACATGATTTTTGTCATCTTTAGCAGGGCCTTTTCTGTGTTGTTCAACTGGGATCACTGGCATACATTGTCCCTTTGCTCCAGGGTCCCCATGGAGATGTGATCAGCCACACATGTTGCCTCTGACTTGAGGATCCACTTTTTTCCAAGACTAGATTATTTACATTAGTGAAGTTAGAGCTTGAGAAACTTCTCCAATGGCATAAAGGACCACCTTTCAGTCCTGCAGACATGCCAGCAGCTAGACTGACTTTGATGATGAACTTGTTTGTAAGAGAGCAGCTACTCTTCTTGCTTTTCACCACACTGAGTCTGGTTTGCCCAGTGCCTCCAACCATAACATTTTTGTTTTGTGAACTGGAAGAATATAACATCTTCCTCTGAGATACAAAAATAAGCAGATCATTTGAAGCTCCACTGGTAATCAGGAATGTTGAGAGAAAATCGGATGGAGGGATTAATTGTGGTTTCGGGAGTGGGATATATTTGACCATAATTGTGATCTGATCCTTAAGAGAATATAAAAACCCAAAAAGCTGGGCAGGGTTCGGATTTCTAATGTCTAATTTTTCACTGCTGATAGTGTGTCTAAGCAATCTGCTGTGCCTTAGGAAAAAGATCTTGGGTTTACAGCAGATAATTTTGTAGACACAGTTCAATGGCTGTCAAAAATGAAAAAAAAAATTAAGAGCTACAGAGAAGGAATAAAGAGGAACTATAAACAGTTTTTGAAGCAGTTGCCTGATCCTCCTTGCCTCCTCTGCTTTTTTTGCCCGGGAGTAGTCTCAGGGCCCACAAGCTGAAATCACTTTAGGTGAAACTCACCCAGAAGATGCACTTCAGAAGCACATTTAATGTTTTGAATGTGCAAATAGACATTCAGTCTTATCTGTTCCAAAATAACACCCCCAAACAGGTATATAGAGTCAAGTCCTCTTCTCTGTACGACTGCCCCTCTGGTAGCCCTCTGGCCACCATCCACGTGCCGATGTGGAGGTGGCCAGAGAGGCTCCTGCTCTCAGCTGGTGGATGGAGGACTGTGCTGTATAGCTGTGCTTGCTCTGCACTCGTGCTCATCTCCAGCTATCTCCAGGTACTGGGGACTGACAATGGGCCAGACTAGACCTTTGGTCTGTTCTGGTTGTATGAAGAATATCGAAATCTTAATTTTAATGGAGACGTTAATAAAAATATTATTGAGAGTTATTGAAAAATAATAATGGCTATTTTTTTTTGGGGGTCCTTTGATAACTATAGACATTATGAGGACCAATGTATTTGTTGCATCCCTTTCTCCATGTAAAGAAGAGGAACGTATCCTGTAGCTAATACAGTCCACATCCCTTATTAAGAACAAACTTATCTCTCTCCTGAGAAGTAGATTTATTGCTGCTGTTAGCAAAGGCCTGGGAATGGGATCCCCTGGCTTAGTAGCACTCCAACGCTATCTGTCCTTAAAATTTTCCCTCTGTAACCTTTTCACATCAGAGGATGTTTTATGCCTCCTGGTAATGCTCTGTCTTAATTCATTCTGTACTATATAACTTGAATATAGTGTCATAGCTAATT
This sequence comes from Manacus candei, assembly GCF_025592945.1. Lineage (NCBI taxonomy): Eukaryota > Metazoa > Chordata > Aves > Passeriformes > Pipridae > Manacus > Manacus candei. The sequence continues at coordinate 9,069,539 of NW_026138089.1, forward strand.
GCCACCATCTGCATGTAAACCACAACAGTTTTTTTCTACCACATGTCATAACAGCAACTGACCTCTAGCTACTTGGAATGTGTCCAGGAGCAGACACCTGACTCAGATCATTTGAGTTGCTGTCAGTCCCTACTTCTCTCCGCCAACTCTACATGCTACAGGACCAAAGAATGGTTTGGGTTGGAAGGGATCTTAAAAATCCCATAGGCAGGGACACGTTCCACTAGACCAGGTTGCTCAAAGCTCCGATCAGCCTGGGCTGGGACACTTCCAGGGATGGGGCATCCACAGCAGTGCAACTTCTTTCAGTGTCTCATCATACTCATCATAAAAAACTTCTCCTCTATGTCCTGTCTCAACCTTCCCTCTTTACTTTTGAAACTCTTGCCCCTTGTCCTGTTCACTACATGCCCATGGGAGAAATCCCTCTCCAGCTCTCTTGTAGCCCCCTTCAGGTACTGGAAAGTGCTGTGAGGTGTCTATGGAGCCTTCCCTTCTCCAGGCTGAGCAACCCCAGCTCTCTCAGCCTGTCCTCATAGGAAAGGTGCTCCAGCCTTCTAGACCCACTCCAACAGGACCATGTCTGTCATGTGCTGAGATCCCAGAGCTGGACACAATATTCGAGGTGGGATCTTATCAGAGCAGAGCAGAGGGGCAGAGCAGAGTATGCTCCTACCCTATGGTGACTTATGTCAGTCTCAAGTAGCCTGGATTGAAGGGAGTATACACAACTTATTTTTTCTGAGCCACAAACATGCCTGAAAGTGCCTGGGAAGCAATCCCTGGGGACAGTTTATAACAGGAGCATTTCAAGTTGCCTCCATTATCTTAATGCCATTCAGTTTGAGGCAACTTTCTTGTGCACTGCCCAAACCATGTGCCATGAGGCTGAAGGAGGGTGTCAGCAACAGTTTGAAATGAAAGGGGATAGGTACAGACACAGAACATTTGAGAAGTCCTGATTGTTCCAGTAACTGAAGAAGTGAACATTTTAAAACAGAACACTGTGCAGAAATAGTGAAAAACTTGAGAGGACTCTGGCTCCATGCTCTCAAGCAATTTTTTTTCTCATCGAGTTATCCTGCAGTGGCCCTGCCTACATGAGCAGTGATATTTTTGCAGATGTCAGTTCTATTCATCTCAGGGTCGTAGGGCCTGGTATACTCATGCATCAAGCCTGGGTTTTTGCTATATAAGAGTGTTCAATTTCCAGATGAACATCAATGATTAGTGACTAACATGCATATGCCTGTACAGAAGGAAGGATGCTAATCGAGTGGTGAGCTGTCAGTTCTCTCCCCTTTCTTCTCTACTTTAAGTTTAGACTTTGGCTGCTGTCCCTGGAACCAGCTGCTATCAGACTATGGAAGATCTTATGCCAACAGCAGCATCTGGATGCCTGGCATGGCTCTTTGAACAGTTGACTTGATTTCTGTTGTGGTCAGCATGCAGCTGGAATTTTTTATCCTGCCTGGATGGTTTTTCTCTTTGGCTCACCTTGAATTATTTGGAATTTATATGTTTCCATCCCATGGGGGAAACAGGACTCTGTGCAGTTACTTCTCAGTACTTGTGTCGAGGATCCTTGCAGCTGAAATATAGGGAGAATTCCTTTCTACCTTTGTGTTTGTATATGCTTTTTATAGGAGAAACACACTAAAATTTACTCTCACCCTGAAACTGTTGTGTACTTACAGAGTGCATGCTGGGACTATGAGTACAAAAGCAGAAACTTTTGTACTGCAAATTTTTTAAAATATATTTGGCATCAGAAAATTCTAATTATACAAGCAGAAACTTTCTACATTATGTATTTTTGAAATGGAGTTTCAGCAAGAATCTTGCATGGGTCTAAGGTAGGATTCCTGCTAGCAAAAAACAGATATTAAAGCAAAAAAATTACTAGTGATGGACCTCACCCTACCCCATTACCTGGGTATAAGGGAGCCAGGTTGAGGTTCTCACTCTACCCAATTCAGTGCTGTGGCAACCTAGCTGCAAATTTGGGGTGTTTTCCATTGCAGCCTTTTATTAGGCCAGCTGAGGTGTAAGCCACATAGTCTGCTGGCTAGCATGTGTGCCTGAGTGACAGGAGCTCCCTGAACCAAGGGGTGAACTGGGGAGATGGAGGAGGATATGTCTGTCCTCAGAATGTTAAAGAACTATGTTTAGTCACGCTGTGAGGCAAAACTAGGTATCAGTGGTGCATTTTAGTTTTTTTAAGGGTCTCGTTTGTGGCCTGGGCCATACCATACACTTACTCTCTTCTCATGCTTGCTTACTCTTACTGCATATGGGTCCAAGACAGCTTGAGTGCAGGCTCCATCATCCTATCCCATCCGCCTCCACTGCCCTTTGCTATGCTGAGACAGATCCTTGCCTGGCGGCAGTTTCCTCAGTCTGCAAACACATAGCCCGCAGCAGGAGAAGTGAGAGGATTGCTACCAAATTAGGGGTTGCTGGCTAGGTCAGCAGAGGTACTGTGGAAATGTAAAAGCCAGGTTTCAGATCTGCTGGCTGCTCTGAAGAAACCTGAAGTAGTTTCTGGAGCATCAGCTATTTTTGAGATTGCAGTGGAAGTGAGCAAATATTATTGGTTTGCCTGGGGCTTCCTTTACTTAGGGCTGGGTGGTTGTCACTTCTGGCACTTCTAGACAACTTTGTTTAGGAGAAAAAACTGCATTTCACTGTGTACAAAAGTGCTGTTCCTGAACTGTATTGGGAGAATCCCTTACAGGAAAGCACAGAGTGGTGTGTTGGCACTTGCAGTGCTGCTGCTGGGCTTACAGCTGTAGCCACGGTGTGAGCTGAGGCCCGGCAGCCCTTCCCCCTGCCCAGCTTGCCTGCTGCTCTGCTGTACTGGATGGAACCAAGGGAGAAGGGGTTTTGACCTCCTCAAAGTCTTACATCTCTATGGAAGTAGCCAAAAGAGCCAAAGGCAGCTGTTCTTGGCCAGGAAAGCCTTTTGCAGGTGATTGCTTTGTGTTATGCCACCCTGAGTTGTTTGTGGTAGGAGAAGGAAAGGAGAAGCTGAGTGTGAGCAGCTAGGAATAGCTGCTGGTCCCATTGAGAATGGATGGAGGGGACTGCTTTCACTTGTCCCCACCAGCCCCTGTCACCTAAGGTCCCTCCCACGCAGCAGTGATCCCCTGTCTCCCCATGGCTAGACCTTCCCAGGTGAGTTCGGGATGTAGAGTGAAAGAGGGCAGAAGTCTTGTCAGCTACTGTTCATTACAGCTCTGACCTCTTCAAAATAATAAGTAGGGCCTTATTTGGCTTTTGAGCCAAAAAGGTTGGGACACCATTAGTTTATTTTGTGCTAGCAGCGAGTGAGCAGTGTTACTCGCAGGACTTCATGTGATCTTTCCTACCTGCATTAGCTCAGTATTTCCTTCGCTTGGCAGATCTGCTAACTGAAATAACAAGGGAAGATGTGACTGTGGTTACACATGGTGCTTGGCAAGGACTCTTTGTCCTGTACGTTAGCCACAGATTTATCCTTCTGCTATGCGTACTGTCAGTTTTTAATTTCCTCCCTTTTTTCTGTATTCCAATTTCCATTCTTTTTTTTCTCCATTATCTTTTCCTTTGCCCAACCTTGTTTCTCCCTATGGTTCAGTGACTGTCATCTTTTATCTTGGATCTTTCCTTTAGCGTCAGCGAGAGAAGAGAGGGCTCACACATACCACACACAGACATCTCCTACGCACACCCCGTGCCTTGGGATCCCTGCCCATGTGGACATGTGCACATGGCCAAGTATGTCTAATTGGTTTTGCACCAGTAATTTAACCTAAGCCAAGTAGCTTTTGTTAAATCCACGACTGTCGAATTAGGCATAGGCAGGAACCACAAACCATATGTTTCTTCTGTTTTACCACATGCTGTTCTGACTGTGTCTTAGAAGCAACATGGATATGCCCCTAGGGAAGTTACGCCAAGGTGGGGTGTTTACTAGAAGACAAGTCGTCGGATTTGTAGTTTGAACTGGTCATACCACAAATAAAAATCTGTGTATATGTTCTATCCATTTCAACTATTAGCTATCGTTACTACAGGCTGCTTTTTTTTTTCTTTTCTTTTTTTTTTTTTTTTAGCAGAGGAGGAATAATTTTTGATTTTTTTTAATATCTTATTTGTAACTTAAAGGCAGGGTATCTGAAACCTGCAGCTGTGGGTAATTCCAGCTCCATTCTAGAAAATACACATTTGATCAAAGGGAGGTCTTCCGATTTCTGGACATTATCCAGAGTTCAGTCCAATTACACTTTAAGCAGAGGCAGAAAAAGAACAATTTCAGTCATTTTTCTCTCTTTCTAGCAGGCTGAGAAAATGTGGAAAGTTCTCCCTTTTTTTCATGGACGCTTTGCTTTGTGCCACACTTAACTGGCTCTGTTGATGATACATATCCAATCTAAAAAAAACCCCTTAATTTATAAAATGTTTACATTGGAGAATATCCTCCAAAACTGTGCTGCTGTTTTTAACTCTGTTAGTGTTGGTGTATGGAGGATGACTGACAGGAACTGAACATTAACAATGATCTTAGGCTGCTCCAGGGGATGGTAATTCCTATGTGAAACATCCTTAAAAATATCCTGTTTGAACACTTAGTAATATGTTAATGGTTGTGTTAAAGAGCATAATGCTTGACTCTGACTTTTGCTGAAAAGGGGGATCATTTTGAAACAATTTGCATTATAGCAAACATGGGGGAAACTCTTTTGCCTCCCACAGACCTGGGTGAGCACACAAGGAGAGTGAGTGGTTACGGCAGGTCCTCCCCGTTCCTCCCACTTCAGATGGGTCAGATCTTTGTTTCCTTGATTCTGCATATTTATGAAATTCCAGTTGCTGTTTCTTTTCTGACTGAGCAGTTCTAATCTCCCAAGATTTTTATCAGTTATAGTCTGGACTAGTTAGGGCAAACACAGTATAGTGAACACCTTAGTAACTTTTCCAAAGGCAAGATCGCTCCTTGGTTAACCAGTTTTTTTTCTTTCAAAATGAGTCACTCATTTGCAAGATTTTCTCCTCATACTAAATTCAAGGCCTGTCACAAATCCATCTAACGTTTTGTTTCTGATTAGTGGATCAGAAATGCTGTGGCCATGTGGAGCAAAGCACTCATCCAATGTTGACTTCTTCTGCTCTTTCGATATTTGGGGGTTAACCTTATGCGAGCAAGATTTTCTGCGTTAGGTATTGTTCTGGCCTTCTGCAGCCTGCATAAAAGTATAAGGATTTGACTTATTCCACAAAGATGTAATTTTTTGTCTGTACCTTGCCTGGATCAAATTTCTATTGCTGGCTTATCCAGCAGTGTGCAGAATGGATGTCATGGAGAATGGAACCACCATCAAAGGATCTTCCTAGGTGTATTTTCATAGTCTTTGCCATGATTAGATTAAGAGTGAAAGGGTCCATAGTGAAATGTACATCATGAGTTGCAAATTTCAGAATATATCTGTTAAAATCAATGTAATTCACACTTTTCTGAATACTTAATATGCAGGGTCAGGCAGGCAACACTACACCTCTCAGTCTGCCAAGATAAACCCCTCTGTCTTTGTGTCTTCTTGGCCTAGAAAGAGTTGACATTTCATGCCATATGAGCTGACTGAGTGCTACACTTCTGTGTTTGACAGATATTTTCAGCTCCCACAAACAGAACTTAAGAGAAAATGATGATCTTAGTGTATCATCTCACTTTATTGCAAATGACAAATGGAAAAGTAATATTGTTTTCATAATATTTCAGGCATGCTTCCTGACCACTGTGTTACTACCCAGTCATGAATGATATTGGTTAGGAATTTCAAAAGGGAAATACAATAAAATGAGAGCATTAAGAATTTTAAAATTATTTGTCTTACTGTATCAATTTAGCCCAAGTAGAGTACTGAGCAGTGTTATATTTTAAACCTTAACATTTTTGCTTTCAGTGGTGCTGTGTAATTGAGCTGCCCGTCTACCTCAGTTTATTTTTTCATACCTTTGTTACTGCTTCTACAGAAATAGCACAAAGTATTCCTTTTCCCTGCTGTGATTAAGATTCATCATCTCAGTAGGATTTAATTTTTCATTCCATTTCCATTTTCTTCGTAAAGCAGTGACGGATCAAAATCATATCGTTGTGTACCAGCTAAAAAAGTTTAAACTGACAAAAACAATCAGTCCTAAAAGAGAAACCAGCTTTGCCATAACATCTGTTTCTTTCAAGGAAGGGATAGTTTCATTTGGGATGGAAAATATGTATTTATGGATATGAAAAGTTTTTTTGTGGTACTTTGGTGCATTTGCTACATTCCAGCACTGCATTTTGTGTTAGTACAGACAGTTTAACTGTCTGTAACAGACCTGCTTGTGCTAGCTGATAGATGATTAACCTTCATAATGCATTTCATACCCTCAAGTGTTTCTCACTGCAGAATATTGCCACACTAATTCCTTTTTTGTTACTTGAACACCTGTATCATCCAAAATGTGTAGATATAAGATTGCTTTAAGCATTAAATTCAGGGGGAAAAGCTCTGGAAATGCCACTTGTGAAATGACGTTCATCCAGGCTGGGAGAAGCTCTGACAAATGCTTTTGAAGACCTTTGGTGAATTTATTGAACTGTTATAGTCAAAAACCAATCTTCTTAAGAGGAAAGATGGCCATGAAAATGGCCAAGGACTGGTTTTGAGAGGAGAAAACTATTAGTGGCTGGACCATTCTGGAGCAGGACAGGAGAACACTTGTAAGTAAAGCATGGTGAGTTTGGAGATCCTAAGCTTCATAATACTGACTGACAGCATTGCCTTGGGTCAAAGCGTGTGTGTATGCCCATAGACGAGTTACAGTGTGGTCAGAACAGGCCAGAGGAGGAGGCAGAGGCAGATCAGACACAACTACACTGTTAGCTTGGAGAGTGGGCTGGGACCTGGAACCATCGTGGAGTAGAGTAGCCACGTTGGCCCCTTTAAGTTGGCACACGTTAAGACTAACACTTTCAAGTGAGTGTATAACCTTTCCAGAAATTGTGTATTACCAGCAGGAGGCTGAAGTACGTATGTTTATTTAAAAGACCTGGTTGTGCTCAATTTTTAACGCATTGATCTTTTTTCTTCTTTTCACTGTTTCTATGTATCTATTAATAGCTTCTTGGGTGGTAAAACCAGGCAAAATAACTCTCAAGACATGCAATTACTGATAATGTGGCAGCTAGGGAAGGATTTACGCTGTTCTTGTTGGAATGATCTTAACAGAAAGGCAGCAAACTCTGGACATGGGCAGATCAACAAAAAAGGGGAAATTTATTACACTTGGCAGCATTTGTTGTTGTAGTGAGTGGGTGTGAGAGAAATATTTTTATGATTAGCCTCAGATTCAGGGCACAGTGTTGGATCAGATGGTTAGTAAGAATGTCTATCTTGTCTAAAGTTACTATGCTTACAACATCGATTGACTACAATTAATAACTTGTTCCAGGGCATAAAACTTTGTTGTTTCCATTTCCATTTTGTTGCAAGTCCTCACTTCATTACCATCAGGTCACTTGTGGCAGAACTCCAACAAGGAGCTGGGGCTGCATGTCTGTGGGTTGTGTGTTCTGGATTCACAGAGAGGGATGGCCTGTCCCTGAAGAGAAGTCCTCGTGGTTGCCATCAGGGAGGTCAGGGCTGTGATGGGGAGCAGGAGAGCTGCAAAGAAGGAAGGAAGAAGACACCAATCTCCTGTCCTGCTAGCTACCTTTTTTCAGCACTATCCTCACTCCACAGGGCCTCTGAGTCTCCTTTGTGGATGCCTTCCTGCATATTTATGTCTCCTGGATGATGAAAGTTGGCTCAAAGGCATTAAATTGCAGGAAGTGACATATTGTAGCTATGTTTTGCCTTTCTGTGATGTCATGGGATTCACCAAGAATCCCATCCATTTGCAGGTGAAGGAGGTATCACCTCTTGTAAGCAAAGGGGGGAAATCGTCTTTGAGGGAAAAGAAAGTCAGAGGTGAGTTCTAGTAGAGTTTCTTTCTTCCTTTTTCTCCTTTTTTTTTTTAACAGATTAGTGAAACAAAAATATATTTGCAAGAAGATGACTCTAGGATTTTGCAACATACTTCTGTAAAACTCAAAAAGATGGTGGTGATATGCAGCAAACATACATCATCCATTGTTGAAAAGACTGAAGGAAAAATCTTGGTGTTACTGGAATGATAGAAACTTAATGCCCTGACTCTGTCATGCAAAGATATGTAGAGAAAACTTATTCAAGAGATTGTGAGAATTCATCAAGCACAAAGAGCTGTGAAGGCAGCCTTAAATTTTGAGATTGATGGGATTTTTGCAATACAGAACATTTTAATTAATTTAAGTGCTGGTGCATTTCTTGTCAGCATGTTGACTTTTGGCACTGGTGTCACAGAGTTTGAAAACACTGCATCATGTATGGAAGCAGCAATTGCCCATGCAGGCCCACTATAAAATGCCCTTGGTAGACTTGAACATTTCAGTTGTTTATCACATACAACAGGGGTGTAACAGGCTGGCTAAATACAGTAAAACTGGAGAAGAAGAATGTGGGACCATAGCTTTCATTTTTTTGAATTGCCTAACTGCTTCATAAAACTAATCTCTTTAAGGACAGAGGGTCAAATTCTCATCTGTCAACTTAGCCAGAGTTAGCCTAGCAAGTCTGGAATGACTCAGGAGACTCTCAATCTCTCAAGCCCTTGATCTTTGTCTAAACTCACATAGCATGACACACCTGCTGTGGTGGAAGCTGTCAGGCTGCAGAGATGGGTACGAGGAACAGGAGGACTGCATCCTCTAGCAGAGACTTACTCTAGAGGGAAAAGTGCTGAGCGGCTCATTCACACTGAGCAGTTAAATGGTAGCTGGAACAGTGAGACAGATCAAAAAACCTTCAGAGTAGCAGAAACAATGAGATAAAAGTGAACCAACTTATTTGTCTTGTTAGGTCTACTTTTCTTGTTAATTTTCTTTTTATCCTTTCTCCCTTTTAGCTGGGTTTATATTACAAATGGTATAAATTGCAATGTGTATGTGGCCCAGCACTGAGCTGTGAGCTTCCTTAAACATTTATGTCAGGCTAAACTGAGTAATGGCTAATTTTGACTAAACCGCATGGCAAAATACTCAATAGGGAAATGGTATGTAATGACAGGCAGCACTAGCAGTAAAAAGAAGATAAAAACAGGTAAGGGAAACTGTGAACGTCGGAGAAGAAAATCTCTCCACCAAAGGAGTCACAATACCTGCTCCATCCTTCCCCTCTTTCCACACTGTGGATCAGTGCTTGTCTTGTCTAGCAGGAAGCAGAGGCACCCTCATGGAGCAAAACCCAGCTTCTCCATCAGCAAGTGATCTTAATGGTGCTTGCAGACTCTGCAGGACCAAGGTCATCATCCATGGACAAAACCCTTTTCTGAATAAAGCTTGTGTGGTGCTGAGCAGGAGGGAACCCTTTGCCCTGGGACAGGTGCTGTGAAGTGCACTTTAGTACACGGGCTGTGACACAGCAGTAAAGCTGCGGGCATTGATTTTGCCGGGTGCCAGTTAGACATGTACTCATGGACATGCTTTATCTTGGCTTGAAATGCCTTGTAGGATGCTTGATAGCCTGCCTTGGGATCTGCTTATAAATTGACGTCCATCTACTCTGTCCACCCTAAAAAACAACCTGTTTCCTTGGACAAAGAGTTCATGCATCATAATCTTGTTAAAGAATTCATTTTACAACAGTGGTATTGATCATCTTCTGCCTCTTTTAACAAAGTCCTTCAAAGCCCATAATTTTCTTCCAAAGGAAAGAAGCAAGCAGTGTTATTCTAAATTTTACCTTAGTTTATCATACATTTTACAAGCAGGTCACCATCTGCACTGTAATGACTTTCTTCCAGGAATATTTTTTTTGTTATGTTCAAATGAATTTTTATAACAGAATTGTTTTTCACTTAGCTTTCAGTATTGTTGCTTTATGGAACTTTCACCTGCATGTAAGTCAAATTGTGTAAATCTTATTACAGTGTTCCTATATATTATTTAGTAACTGAAGATAATTTACTATGGAGAAATATTTTACTATTGTAACTTCTATAAACAGCAAGTTTTGAGTGGTATTTTTCTTGCCCCACAAAATAACAGCACTGAATACTGATTCTTGAAGCTTTATATCTCTGTGTGACAATGGTGAAAATATACTTAAGGCCATGGAAGCCATTTTTTTCTGGATATTTCATAACATCCCAAACAAATAGTGAACTAGATTTTCTAATGCCAGAATTTTTTTCTTCATCTGGTTATTCCAGCATTGCTCTTGCTCTTCTAGTACTACAAAATAAGAAATACAAACTTTTGCTGCCAATCTTGATAAAAGTTCTTAGCTTCCAGTTTCACAGATCTGTTAAAACTGCTTGCCTTGTACCTTGCCCTTGATTCAGCACAGCAATTTCAATACGTTTATTAATTAGGTAGTAAGTAAGACATGACTAAAAATAGTGTCCTTGAAGCAGAGCTTATAGTAAACAACATACTTTTCCATTTCTTATCTACATAATAACAGTGCCTTAAGAAAACACCAGTACTTTCCAGAAAGCACTTCAGCTTTCATGTGTTGTGCAAGTAAAACTAGAGTGGGTTTTAGCTTTGGGTCAGCACTTTGCTCTTTGTGTGTAGGCTATTGCTGTGGAAAAATCTTCTCAGCTACCTGTGCCCCACGTGGAGCTACACTTACTCTCAACTTTTGGGGTGCCCTTGCAGGTTACTGGGATGCATGCTAACTATAACGGTATTTTTTATAAAGCGAGTAGATCAACTGGAGAAGATGAACATAGAGTCATAGAATGGTTTGAGTTGGAAAGGACCTTAAAAAATCATTTCGTCCAACCCCCCAGCCATAGGCAAGGACATTAGGTAACACTACTGCAGTCAAAGCTGAATCACATGTCTGGGGACTACACTGCTAACGTGCCTCAGTGCATAAATAAGGTGGACCTGTTGTGGCATTTGAAGGCCCTGGTAGTGTCACTGTGGTGTTGTCCTTTCACCCTTTGGTTTCTGATGTTTGGTTCCTGTTCCCCATTTGCAGCTTTGCAGCCTGCACTTTGGTTGCAGCTGGAGAATCCCACAAATTGAAATTTGTCTATTGCTTCTTCAAACTGTGATCTAGCCACTCCTACTTCTCAAAAAAATGGTATATGAAGCGGGTTTTTTTCCAAATGATATTTTTAGCTTCTTTCCTGCTTACTAGTGACTGAAATAGTGGGAAAGACAATCATTGTCACCACCATTTTGCTCAATTCTTATTTGTTTTTTCTTTATACTCGCTCTTGTTTTTTTTTTTTTTTTTTTAGGAATAACATTTTATCAGACCTGGATGTGGTCCTAGAGATGTGATATCTAAGGAGAAGGAAAGATAATCACACCGTAAGGAGATCAGGGGCTCAGATCCCCTTGTAAACGACAGCTCATGGGCATGAAGGTTCTTACTGCTGATTATGTGGTGTGTGTCTTTGCCTTTGCCTTCAATATAAGGCTCATTTCTGAGCTGGAATGCACTGTGGTATCCCAGCCACCCCCTCAAGGCTGTCTTTGCTCCAAACAAAGTGGAGGTACCTGTTGTCTCAGCATGGTCATGGAAGGCAGTGAAGCAATCTTGATTTAGAAGCCAGTTTTTGTCCATGAATGGGGGAATAAATAACCAAAACTGTATCCAATGGCTTTGAACATCTGTTCCAGTGCTCTCTGGGGCCATATGAACCATTTATAACCTGAGGAGGTTTAAGTCCATAGCTACTAATTTGATGTCCTTCCTGCATTTCTGCTTGATACTTTAATTTCCAATTTACACTTGAATTTGATTTTTTATGGATAATAATACTTGTTTCAGAGAAATTGAAAACATGCTACTTACATTTCTATTTGTAATTTACTTATAATCAGTAAATTATCTTAATTATTATTTTAACATAATCTTAATTCTAGTTTAGCATACCATTTAGATAGAAAATTTACTGTGTCATTTTCCAGGAATTGTTCATGTTTAGGCAATTCAAAAATATGAATAGCTTTTATTGTGTCATATATATATATATATGTGTGTGTGTGTCTGAGTTACTCTGTCTCATCTATCCTATATATGATATCATATAAAAGGAATATCCTTTTAAAGGAAAAAATTAAATCTGAACCCCTATAAAGCAATTCTTTTTCTTTCAAGCTTCCTGTCTAGACTTGTAGTCAGAAAAAAATCTCCAGGAACTGGCTCTTCCGTTGCTGTCTCTAGCACTGTAGCCTGCTCACGAGGGCTGGGTGATAGGCAGCTCCGCTCAGTCCGTTCAGCAGCATCTCGTGCCTCCATGTGAAGACTTGCAGGAAAACAGCACCAGTTTTAATCAGATGTCTGCATGATCCCGGGGGAAAAGAGGTGGTTTCCTATCTCTGGAGTTTATGTGGCTGAAGAAGAAAAGTGGAACATAGCACTTGGTCCTAACGAAGACTTTGCAATGGTATGTGGGTGTCTGACAGCCCCTACGTGAAGATCCTCAAAGAGCCTCTCAGTATGTTGTTTGGTGGTTGGGATTTTTTCATCTTATTTGTGTGGATTGTTTGGGTATTGTTGCTTAAAATATCAAGGGTAAAATCCTGGTATCCTGCTGCAATTGGTGGGAGTTTGCCAGCAGGTTTAATAGAATTCTGTAAATGTAAAAGTGTTTTCTTCTGAAGTGTTACGCTTTGTTTTTAAAAGAAACCCTCCCTCTGGCAGAGCTTTGTTCAGAACCTTGGGCTTTGGTGATGGCCCCTGGCCTTTGGGGCTGCCCAAGGGGCTGTACCGGCCAGCTCGGTTCCCGTGCTTTCCAGAAGGGCTGGGCTGGGCTGGGCTGGCTTCTACATTAGCCAGGGGCCAGATCTGGTGAGAGTCGCCTTTTGCTGCTTGTTAAAGAGAGCTGGATGGACTCTGCAGCTTGGTGAGAAGTTCGTGAGCTAGTAAGGCCAATGGCTTATGAATGTAAGGGCTGGGAAAAGCGAACAAGTCGGTGTAGTTCCTTTTGTCACTTCCAGATCGTTGAAATCTCCCCTTATCCAGTAATTGCTGCTTAAACGTTGAGAGTCAGAGTAGCATACTGGCTAAATCTATAAGTAACACAGGTCCTTGCCTTGAGAACTCATCCATTCATTTTACATGTGAATTTCCTTTGTACATGTACTTCAGGAAATAGCAGAAGGCACTGCTGTCATTCCCTGCATCGTGGAGACCCTTCCCATGACCTCATCCAACCCCATGGTTTGTTACTTGTTTGAGTTCTGCTGCTGGTCTTTAGCTCCAGACTTAATTATAAACTACCACCCTGTTCACAACTCCTGATGGAGGCCAAGGTGTTAGCTGCTCTCAAGGAGGTGCAGATGCTCTTTCAGCTCTCCCCCGAGCAGCATGAATTGCACTGTTATCCCAAGGAGAGTACATTTGGATTTGCAGGTGATGCTAATGCTTAAGGAAGCAGGTAGTAAGAGTATGAAAATATTCCATGCCTGAATTTACCATCAAGGTTAACTGGAGAAGATAATTCTTCTGGATGTCCTGTAAATGCAAATTTATTACTTTTCATGATAATATACTTGTATTTTGATCACAGTAAATCAAGGCAAAGCTACGGTTCTTGTTAAATAGGGATTTAAAGCACACTTCTGAGAGAAACCAATTGTGTACTCTCTGTAGCCTTTGCGTGTGACTCCCATTGTTGCAGTTTCTTGCATAAGTCTTGTTTCGTTTTTTACTACAGCGTTTGTTTCCCCCAGAAAATTCCTTTTGGCTCTTTTCATATCAGGTTTTGCTTCTGACTGAAGGCTGTCATAGATGGACTCTTTATAGCCCAAGTCCTCTTGTGTCTTGTTTGCTATGGAGAAATATTTCTGGGAACCTGGAGAGCTTTCGCCTCCAGCAGGCTCCACACAGGGAAAGCAAAGTGTTTAATCCATCCTAAAATGGTAGAAGTGTATTGGAAACATCTGTTTTGGACACAGCATCCCATTTCACACAAAGTTTCCTTTCTTTGCACTTCTGAGAAGGAAAGCAGCGGGGTTGTCCCCTGATGTTCTTGGGAGCTGGCCAAATCAGGAGGCAGGAGTACAGGCAGGATGGAGGCAGAGGGAGATGCATGCCTCAGGTAAGACCAGGAAACCCATGCAGTTCAATTTTTTAAAATATGTATCTCAGAGAGAAGGGTCATAGGAAGGCAACTAAAAGGACTTTATAGGAAAAGGGTTAAATTGTAAACTCTTCCCCTTTTGAAAGCTGAAGGATATTGAGGTTGTGACCTGATACATGAACTTAGAGAGGACTCAACCCCAGATGTTGTTTTTTCCTCCTTGTGAGGTCTTGAATGCTTATTATGAAGAGGAAATGTAAATTTCTTCACTAAGAAATTGCATGATAACTAGACCAAGAAATTGGTCTAGTTATTTTATTGGTTCCTAGCTGGAAGTGTTGGAAGTGCTGTGCAGAAGACATAAGAGCTCTCATAGCTGCTGAAAGGCTGTACAGTTTGATCCAGACTGAAGTGGGAGGAAGTTTAGCAATTATTTCCAGTGTTCTCTTCCTGAGTGAGAAGGGGGCTTGGAGCAGTGCCGTGGTTTTGCTCAATGCAGCAAGCCAGTGGAGCATGATGCCTTGGCCCCCTGGGGAAACTGATACCCCATGCTGGCAGCACAGATTTGCTACTGGGATGTATGTGGTGCTCTGGGCATGTTCCAGCTGGGCTGGACATGGTCACCACTGTGGCAGCTCCCAGAGGGACAGGCTGCAGGGTCATGGATGTGGATTGTGGAACTATTGACTTATGGTCTGTGCTGGCTGTCTCTGGTGCTTCCTCCTTCCTCCTACATACCTTGTATGTAAAAATCAGCCACAGCCACCCTGGTAGACTTCAGCTCTGACATTCTGCTTTTCAGATGTGTAATTACGTTTTTCAGATGGTGGCAGTATGGTTTTGGTGTTGCCTCCCTTGTGCAGCTCAGCTGCTGTCTTTGCCATCCATGAAGGTGTGGGTTTCAGGCCAGGCAACTGAGTTCATAATTTCCCTTCTCCTGCGGCTTTTCTTTCATTTCAGGCATTTTATCTTAATGGGACACTGAGGCAGTGTTACTACTAATAGAACATTTTCCAAGCTCTCATTTAACACACCGCCCAAGTTAGACAAAGCATATGCAATGAGTCAATCAGGCCATCACAAAAGGCTTGATAAATGTACATTAGCTCAGTGCAGTCAAACAGGATCGTTCTAGGAACTAAGGAAAATGAAAAATACTACCTCTCTTCATAGATACGTTTACAGATGATGTTTCAAAAAGAGAATTTTTTTTAGTGTGAGAACCAGGAGAATCCTGAGCTCAAATCTGCTCAAAATCCATAAAAATACTTGTTCATATGCATAATTGACTGGTCTCTGTTTTCAGCCTTCCATTTTGTTTATATTTTGTAATTATTTGTAATCCAGGTTTATTGCTCTGTATAACTAAGAAATTAATGAAAGATAATGAACTTTCTCATCAAATACCCTCTAGAATGTGTTTTGTTATTCTTGCATGTGCCATCTGTTTTTAAAAAGAAGGGCTTGGATTAATCAACCATAACAACTGGTTTAGCAATATTATATTTTCTAAATAGGTTGGTATGATAAGTATGATTATATTTGGCATGAAGAGCTGGTATATCTTTTTCCTGTATGTGTAGCTTTTTTTTTCTTCAGAGGGAAGCAATACTTTTTCCTCTGAAGAATGTCACTGTAGCCAAAGAGATGTATGAAAAAGGTGAATTGTGTTTCATCAAGCATCCTAAAAATCTCTGATTCCCTATCAAGGCTATTCCTGAAAGAGTTTCTAGAGCAGACATCCTTCAAGTCCTTTATGATATAACAAGTATACAAATTATCACATAATTGTTTCCATATATTTAGAGTTTATAGTCAGAAATTGCTCTTTTCCAGGATTTCATGTTTTATTATTGCCCTCCTCAGCTTTCAAAGATAATGTTAATTTATTTACACTCTTTCTAAACTCAGCTTGAAGCAGATGAGACCCATATGTGAGCTAATAATTCTAGATATAGGCCATGGATGAGTTCTGAACACTTGTTTCTCTTTTCTCATTCTTCTGCGGGCCCATACTGAGTATTTTTGTATGACTTATTATATTAAATAAAATAAACAATTCATTAAGAAGTAGTAAATTTGTGTTAGAGAGTTTGGTTGAACATGGAATAAAAACACCTTCGGTGAATAATTCCAGCTGGAAAAACAACAGCACACATTACTGAAAAATCAAAGCATTTGTCATGTTAGAAATGAAATGTTTCCTTTTTTTATATTGTGAAATAGCACTCAACACTGAATATAAAACCAGTTTATTTAAAAGCGAGTAAAAAGTAGTCTCTAACTTCCTAGAAGAAGGAATAGGAACTGTTTTATTTAATCTATAGTGATATTGATGATGGGCATTCATTTCAGGAAGAAAAGAGAAATGGTTTCTGTACAAGAAAATTGTATTTTCTGCATTTTTTCAGTTTTCACATTGATTCAGAAAAATCAGTTTATGACATGATATAACAATACATGTTATATATCTCAATGCCATGGGGTGTCAGAATCATGTTGTTTTTATTGCTTTAAGTATATATGTGTAATAAATTATACATACATAAAAAGAAACTGTTCAATGTGTAGAATCACAGAATGGTTTGAGTTGGAAGGGACCTTAAAGAGCATCTAGTTCCAACCCCTCTGCCATGGGCAGGGACACCTTCCACTGGACCAAGTTGCTCAGAGCCCTATCCAGCCTGGCCTTGAATGTTTCCAAGGATGGGGCACCTACCATCTCTCTAGGCAGCCTGGTCCACTGCCTCACCACCCTCACAGTAAATAGTTTCTTCCATATATATAGTATAAATCTACCCTCTTGGAGTTTAAAAGCATTGCCCCTTGTCCTATCACAACAGGCCCTACAAAAAAGTCTTCATCTTTCTTGCTCTAAGGTCTCCCTGGAGTCTTCTCGAGGCTGAACAACACCAGCTCTCTCAGCCTTGTCCTCATAGGAGAATTGCTCCAGCCCTCTAATCATGTTCGTGGTCCTTCTCTGGACTTGCTCCAGCAGGTCCGTGTTTTTCCTGTGCCGAGGACCTCAGAGTTGGATGCAGCACTCCAGGTGGGGGGTCTCAATCTGAGATGTTGTGGTAGGGTGACGTTGTCTGGATGCCAGGTACCCACCCAGCCACTCTTATCACTCCCCTTCCCAGCCGGACAGGGGAAAGAGTAAGATGGAAAATAACTTGTGGGTTGGGATAAGGCAGTTTATTAAAGCAAAGTGAAAGATAACGTCGTTTATTCTCTACTTCCCATCAGCAGCAATGGCCAGTCACTCCTGAGAAGCAGGGCTTTAGCACACATAATGGTTCCTCAGCAGGCAGCCATTGGACACAGTGAATGTCCCCCCTCCTGCTCCTTGCCTTAGCTTTTATATCTGAGCTGACGTCATATGGTATGGAATATCCTCTTGGCCAGTGTGGGTCAGCTGGCCTACTTGAGTTCCCTCCCAGGATCTTGCCCTCAACTGGGGAAGGAATGTTACAGAGCTGATGCTGTGCCTGCCCTGCTCAGCAGTAGCCAAAACACCGGTGTGTTATCAACACCCTTCTAGCTGCCAATGCAAAGCACAGCACTGTGAGGGCTGCTGTGGGGAAATGAACTCCAGCTCAGCCAGACCCAATACAGATGTTTGCGTCACTGTTCCTGCCTGTGATCCGTGACAACTGAAGAGTCTCATCAGATTGTTTTGACTTGATAAACGCTGTTGAAAGTTTAAACATAATGTTACAACAGATACTGAGATAATTATGGAAACAAATGCATTTGAAGTTGGATAAATACATTGGTGTTAAAAGATATTTCAATTTGACAGTATTTGTAGTTTTATGGGATTTTTATTATTATGGCCTCTTATGGTCTCATTTTAGTTGGGAATTTTAACATAAATACATAAAGTCAGTTGTGAATGATCTGGGATTTGAGGTCCTATTTGGATGTAGTCTGGGTGTAGTAGTTTTACTGTACACATAAAATGAAAAGTGTGTTTTGAGACTTCTTTCGTTTATGTGCTCTGCATATAAATGATTTATTGCAATCAGTGTAGCTTCATGGATGTGCTATTTGCAGGATTCCCTCCATGTACTGAAATATGGAAGTCCTGGGAAAAATGTGTTTACACAAGACAGAAATAGAAAAGGAGTGTATTCATAGCTTGTGCTGGAGGAAGAAAACAAACTGTTTATGTACTGGTAAAATTACTAGATCATATGATTCACATTTTGGAGGGGGAAATTCAGATAGCAAACAGTAATTTCTGTTTTAAATCTCATTGCCTTCAAAGTGTACCCAGGTTAATTTTCTGTTAACTTTGATATGTAGTGTTAAAACAATAACTTCTTTTAAGGATTAGAAAACATGACTCTAATCTTACTATAATAAATTAGCATACCTTATGTACATATATAAATATATATACATAAATATATATATATACACATACTTAACCTTGCAAATACTGAACATCATGTTAAAGTTAATGATGATGACTATTGAGGTAGGCTAGAAAAGGTGTTATTTTGATATTTCAAGTAATTGAGACACTATGGGCTTGTTCAAAGTCCACCCAGAGACTCCAGCCGCAAATGAGAAAGGGAATACTGTTCTCACTTTACCATTTCCATATAATTGAGTACTTTGTTTTTCAGCCTTAAATTGTTGACTCATTGTTCCCCCTATAAAACTCCAGCAACAGCCCTGCAGAGTGGGGGACTGAACTATATGTCAAGCAGCAATGGGCTGCAGCACCAACAGAATTTGTGCTGCTCTCTGAAATGCAAAGTTCACAAGAGAATCCTTGGGGCAAGTCAACACAGCTGCTCCTTGGCTGTTTTACTCATCAAGGCTCATCTCTGGGTGATGTGGTGAGCCAGTGCCATTTCCATCCCAGCCCCAGGCTGCCTGCCTCTGCACCTTGTGACTGTGCTGGTGCCTCATGCCCACCTGCAGCTGGGGCACTGCTGCTTTTGGTTGGAAGGAGCAAAGATTTATGATGCTTGGTTGGTTGTTTTGCTCTGTACATCCTTATGCTGTGGTCCCAAGAACTCATCTGATTTGTCCAAGTCCAGATCCTGAGTGCTTATATGTGTTTGAAGGAGAATCTTCACTCCCATGCCTTTTCTAGTTCTTGTTCATATTTCCTAGGATCTAGTACATGCTGCCACGCCACTTCACCCATTTGCCCCTTTTGGTGGAGCTAATGCCCTCCTGTTACAGCCTCTGTGGTGCTTCGGGCAAGGCAGAGGTGAAGTGACTTCTGCCCCTGGAAGTGCTGGTATATGAAGGGGCTGAAAGCCACACTCTCTCCCCTTCCTGCTGGCCAGGGTGCAGACTGGGGGGAGTCTGTATGGTATGTGGCTTACCACTGCATTTTGACTGAATTTTATAGAATTTAAAGCAAGATTTTCTAAAATTGACTACCCAAATATTTTGGCAATGGTCATTTCTTGTTGCATTCAGTTTATTGATAGGATGGTGTAAAGTGAGACCACTTCTTTGCCCAGTACAAGGGAGGCTACTTAAGAAACAGAACTGCCAGCTGTGTTTCTTCCGAGGAGCCAACATGCTGACAGAAAAGGGGTGTATCATAGTCTGCTTGGCACTCATTACTTCCATATTCTAAACTCCTGCTCTTATTAATTTACATGTTAATTTTCTACTTTGCCACTGATTGTGTTCTATTTTTGTGCCTACTTCAGTTATTAATGTCAATTCTTCCCTTAAACATGTTTGACACATGATTATCCCCTTTCAAAGAGAAGTTGCCATTGCTGTCCCAAAAGGAAATGTGTTGGCCATGTAGATCAAGAGGCTTCATGGATGAATAATTGTGAAGAACAAAGATCCTCGCATATCTGGCAAATTAAATTTCTTGGAGAAGACTTTATTTTTTCTTAGTGTCAGGCATCAGCCTGTTAATATCATACTCTATTTACAGTGACTGTTTTCTTTTCTTCTCTGTACAAAAGCAACTTCCTTTATGTCTCATCTTTTTCCACCATCACCATCTCCGGGACAGAAATGAATTTTAGTGAGACTGTGAATAATAAGGAGATGAGTAAGTAAAGCACCCAGAGAGAAAACAGGGAGGATAGGGCCAAGCAGCCTGATCCTTCTGCCCTGGGTGTTGAAAGAGAAGGGCTGGGGAGAGGGTGACAGCAGAAACAGCTCTACAAGATGCCACTGCCAATGGAGCAGCCTGTTCTGCCTCTGCAGGCACCCCAGCTGCTAATGGCACATGGGTTCATTTCTCACTGTGCTGTTTATGGGGCTGTAACAGGCTGTAACAGCAGTTAATGTATGGGTGCAGCACAGGTGTCGTGGCTGGGAGATGTTAATATGGGTGGCAGGCTCCCTGTATGAATGTAAAACATGACCCCCAGGTCTCTCCAGCACATGGTTAGCATCAACATGTCCTTTGCTGTCATCCAAGGGCTTCCCCTCCTTGTGGGACATTTGTGACCTACTTTAGAGCAAAACATTTTCATAAATATCTCTCCTCTGCAGTGAAGTATTTAAATCTCTGAAGTTGTTCTTCACATAAATTGTAAAACATTCAGTTGGAAGTCATGTGAGCTGGTCCTACAAGCTGTGGTGGTTTATAAATTGCCATTTGAGGAGGTGAGTTTTTCTAGATCCAAACAAAATTGTCTGTTCCCCAGGAAGAGCACAGTTCAGAGAATGCTTACTCTTCTTCATGTGCCTTTCTCAGCTCTGCTTCCAAAGAAGAACCAGGACAGGCAGGGTCAGCCTCTGCGACCATCAAGGCAACAACACATTGCAGGCTTCCAAAATTTGCCTAGCTTCCTCAGTAAAAAAGCATGCATTGATTGGTCTTGCATGCTGACTAACATCTTGAACCGAGTAGTTTCACTTTAGCCAGTGGCATGTTAAAAACCTGATGCTTTTCTGCTAAATCTTTGCAGGATTTGGGACTGTCTCTATACCACTACTTGCTTGCCCAGATGCACATGTGCTACCTGTGTCCTCATTGCTAGGCAGTCCCATGTGATGAAAAGTGATTTAGCATTACCAACCTGGATTTGTATTGTTCTTCCTTAAGATTTGAAATTTGCCTTGAAATTAAGGACTGTGACTGAGTACAGACACCCTCACACTGTGATCCTCCATCTCCAGATATGCTTTGTTGTAATGACACTTTAAATGGCAATAATTCACACTGAAAGAAAGATGCAGAAAAATATTTTCTAAAGGATGTGTGAAATTTTGGAGTCAGTGCTCACACAGGATGAGTTTTAAATAATTACAGAGGTGACATATATGAAGTTTTCAATAGAAATCAGTGGGGCTTCTTAGGCTGTTATGAGATCTGGGAGCTTGATTTTTGGTCTCCAGTGGGCCTGCCAGACTAGGAACCATCAAGGAGATAAGAGAGACTTGGAAAAACAGGCTAATTTCTGCTGAAAGGACATGGGTTTGACAATATCCGGTGAAATGTTTCATATTCAAAGAATTGTCCTGTTCCAAAGGCAAAACATTTTCCTCAAGGAGTTTTCATCAATGATGATAGTGGGGTTTTGCTGTTTGGTTTTTGTGGTGCCTTTTTTTTGTTCCTACATGTGGGTTAGCAAAATGTAGGCAAAAATATAGCTAAAAATGGAAGGTGTCATTGCTTTATTGTGCTATTCCTGTTTCCCCCCTTTCTCTGACACTGTTCAAAGACTGTAACATATAAGGGATACAACATTTTAGTTGCTTCCCAGATAAGTGAAAGAGTTAAGTTTAGGACTTGGATATGTGTGTGGACTGTGCAAAGTGCCTGCAATGCCCTTGTGAGTTTGGCTGACAGACTAAATGTTGCCTGCATACCACAGTGACAGATGCACCAGAATAACCTGGGGAGACATACATGTGTGCCAGCAGCACCTGCCCCTGCAGTTACAGTGTGTGGAGACCAGTTTATTTTCTGGTGCATTTATTCAGTTGCTTTTTCCTCAGCTAAGATTGCTTTAATTTCAGCTTTAAAATTTTAAAAACCACTATGAAGGAGACAAGTTAGGAAAACACAGCTTGATTCTGGGGGAAAGTATTGAACAGGTGTTTGACATTATGGAACTGTGGCACTGCCTTTGTTTGCCCCTTCCTCCTTTCTTGTCTTCAGATGGTGACAAATTTGGAGAGACGGCACCATCCAGACCTATATGGTATTTCAGTGTTGCTGTGATCTTAACTGCACTGGGTTATTTTTCAAACCTCTTTCAAGTCCACATTTCTGTTGGTGTGGTGCACTCTGCTCATTTTTCTGCCACTGTGCATAATGAACAGTGACCTTCACAGTAAGTCATGCTTGCTTCTTGTGAAACGAAGTGCACCAAAGCAACAAAATGAAGCCATTTATTTTCACATTCAGGCTTCCTCGAACACGGTGTTTATGAGAAAAATAAGCATCTTTGCAACTCCGGAATAACGAGAATAATTTTTGTCCACATTGAACAAAAAAGTGCTGTTATGTATTACCTGTATTTATGTACAACTTTTGCTTGCTGTCATAACATAACATAGTATTGAATGGTTGAGAAAATAGTACATCAATCAGAAAGCTTTCAAACACTAAATCAGGTTTGGCTGATTAAAAAACTTTCATATTGTTTTAGTTTATATACTCTGTCACATTAATTTATTGCATATTGCTTTCATGGTATATAGTAGCTATCTTTAAATCTGTAAATAGATAATTTTTACTTCCTTTCACTGTGTGCAAACCTACAGTTTTTGAACTTGGATAAAATCAGTTGCTCCATATGCCATGGTGTCCTATGTGAGAATTCACTCCTTATCACTGTGCAGTAGAAAGCTTTAGAACTTTAATTGATTCATAAATATTTTAAAGGTCTTTGCTCTCCTTGTTATCTGTTTGGTTTATATAGATAAAATGCCTAGAATGAAACATTTGGCTGCTGTGAATATAGGGGCTCCTTTGTAAACCATCCAGAGGGAGACTGACTTCCCATCAATGTAGAAATACACTGGGGACTCCTGCCAGCCGACACCAGAAGTGTCTCTGTTTGGGAACAGCTATCATTAAAACTCCTGAAATGCAGTGAAGTGAACACAGTGAAGAGGAGGAGAGGCTTTGGGTTGTCAGATAGTTTTCTCAGCCACAGAGGGAATCTGTTGCTGAGCAAGTGCTGCCCTGTGAAGCAGATACCTGGGAGGCTTTTGGCTTGTAGGAAAAATAACACTTTCTAAAGTGGTGCTTAATAAACTAACATCGCAGGGGAACAGTGTCTGCTGATAGGAGACAGGGTTTGGCAGCTTAGGTGGGGAGCTTGTGGCACTGTGGGTGTGGAGGAGTCAGCGAATGCTTTGCTGCAGTGAGTGAATCCAGCCCACTGTCCTGGGCGTTGTCTGTCTCCCTGGCTCACGGCCTACAGACACTCTCTTTTACTGCCACACTTCTGGGGAGACTGGACACTGCTGGTGTCAGCACCGTACTCCTTGGGGCTGCATACATATACCCACACCCACATGCTTTTAATAGCTGTGATTTTGTTTCTTAATTGGCTATTCACAGCATGCTGAGCTGTGGGGCCAAAAATTAAAAAAGCAGAGCTTTGTTCTATTTTATGTGTATTTATATATATATATATATATATAATTTATATTTAACAAAATAACAGGATGTCCTATGAGGAAAGAAACTAATGAAATATGTTCCTTCCTAAGTCTTGTGCTTCTCCTCAGCTGCTTGACTTGGTCCCCTGAAGTTTCAGGTAGTCCTTCTCCCGTACTCCCCTGTGCAGGTGCTGTGCTGCTGGCCTAGTCCTTGGCCAAGGGGCAGACAGGCAGTGCACCCCACAGGTCCCCATTTGATCCACATGTGCAGTGACAGGCAGCCCAGCAGGTCGAATGGACTTGTGCTGCACTTGTTTTGTGTTTTTTCCCTTAGGGAAATCCTCTGGGCTTCTGCTTGTCAACCAGGGAAGTTACAAAGTTTATGGGAATGGAATACATCCTCTGTCAGACCTCTCTTCTCTTGGAGAATGTGGCTTGTGCTGTCCCAAAGTGCTGCTGTGGGAATAGTGACAAATGAACAGGAAAAAGAGCATTAGCCTTGTTCCTGTAGAAAACTGGCCTTAAAATGGAACAACCTGTATTGAAGTCCCCTTTTCCAGTGTGGAGCCTGCCCTAACTGAAGCTGTAAATGCTGCTGGGCCAAGAACTCTGCACATGTGAAAAGTGTAGAAGCGTTTGGGGCCTGTTGTCACATTGATGGTGGTCGCAATGCTCATGGGGTGTGTATAAATAGCAGGCAAAGTTGGCTCTGTAAGGTGATTTTAAAGGCAAACCTATAATTAGAGGTATGAGAATTTAAAAATTTTTGTGATTCTGTCCAATTAAAACATTGAAAATAGTCAATTCAACAAGTTAAGTTTCTTTAGGAGGAAAGACCTAGGAGTGCACATTGACGAACACAGTCCATGTCACTGCTGCACAGAGACCTAGGTTTCTTGTGAAGTTTTATTAAAGAATAACCCTGACACTTTCTTTTTTGAATTATTTAAAAATAATAGCACGCCATTGTGCTTGAAAGTATACTGTTTCAATGAAAATCTACAGAGAAAGATTTCTTTTCCTATTACATTTAGATTCTTGGCACAACCTCTGAAGGAAACTTAAAGTAACCACATTTGCCTGATTTAGGGAGGCGGCAAACATGGAAAAAAAGGCTCTGGGTCATGTGTAGTATGTTTTGCCCTGTTAATCATTTTGGATTTTCATGCTTGAAAATGAGACATCGCAATGTTATTCTAAACATAGTATTTTCAGCATACCCTGTAGGGCCAAAAAGGATGTTCATCTATCAAACAAATCCATTATGTGGCCCCATTTCAGCAAAATATTTTGCTGCTTCTTTGTGCTGAAAGAAAATGAAATGGTTTGGAACTGCAGCCTAAAAATTGTCAAGTGCTGAAGATCTGAATGTAATTGTGTGGCTTTGCTCATACAGCTTATTTTTAGATTAGCCTGTCTTCTTGCTGGGAAAATAAATCACGAATCATCGACAAACAGCAAATAAAGAATTGCAAAACTTCAGGCTGGATGCCCTTTACCACAGGTGGATTCTTCTAAAAGTATTAGAAGCTCTCCTGATTTTCGTTGAGGAGTGGAGAGTCTGTCTGGCTTTGGCTGCAAATGCATTTATCATGCAATGTGTTGGATTCAGTGTCAGATTTTTTCCCTTGCCTTTTCAACTATTTCATCATTTCTTTTTTCCCCCTTTTGAGGGCTGATGCTTCCAAAATTCCATGCAGGTGCTTCTCTGAGTTTTTTTCAGTTGAAGAGATTCGTATATCCCAGCCACTCCTACATGTTTGGATCTGGAGCTTTGCAGTGCAGGTGTCCCTTCAGCTGGCCACATCAGCCTAATTTCAGCAGTGTTAGTGGTCTTCCCCCTGCTTCTCCCATGGCCTTGCCCGCACACTCACTCTTTGCCAGGACTTCTGCTTCTGAAAAAGGCCTTTCCAAGGTGTGGTACCATACCGTCTAACCCAGCCCATTGTCCCCTGTGGTATAGTCACAGGGACCCTTGCCCTTTTTCTTGCATGTCTTAAGCTTCGGCTCACTGGGGGATGTACACATGTGAGGAGTGCAGCCATCATCTAAAATTAAAAAATAGTGTATTTGGGCTTGCAGAAAGTATCTTGAAAGATAAGGACAAATAGAAACTATGTGATGGTAGTTTCAAAATATTTTTACGTTGTTTTGCTCTGCGAGTGACTCTCGTACAATTGAGCTGTCCCTCATGAATAATGTCTGATTTTGTGCAGGACTTGGGAGACAGTGAGAAGTTCCCACCAGTTTTGTAGAAATCAGGCTCAGGTAGAAGAGCGTCATGGATGAGCTTTGCCATGAGGGTGGCTCCTAGTGCAGCTTAGAAGGCAATTGCCATTCCTCATGGACCTCTTTGCTCCATGTCAAGGTTTTGAGGTCCTAAGACACCTTTTGGGGTGTTTTGTTTTGACAGCACCGTGCCCACTGAGAGAGATGCCCCAAATGCACCATGACTGGAAGATGCCCAGGTCTGGTGTCCTTGCCAGCAGCCAGAGGCATGAAGGGTGAGAGGCGCTCAGCCTACCGGGGAGGGCACAAGGAGTTCCCACCAGGCAGGTGCTGCCTTTAGCTGCTGGGAGTTTATCAGAGACAGGAGATGACAGTTGCCTCTGTTTGGCCACGTCTCTTCCTGGATCCTGTTTTCAAGCTGGGGAGAGTCATTAAACAATCAGTTTAATCTCAAAATTAAGTTATAATTATAGAATGAAAAAAACATTTCTCCCCACCGCCCCATCTTCCTCCCTCTCCACTGATGGTCCTTATTAAGGGATGTCATTTTCCTGTAAGTCAAGTGACATCCAGGACAATCTCAGGGTAGATCCAGTTACTAAGCAGGCGTTTACCATTGCAAGGCTGGCTTTTGCATGCTTTGCGAGTTTTACTGAATATATTTAGTAACTCCAATTGTTTCTGGTAGTGCTTTTTTGTAAGCGCTGTTGGGAATGCTTGTAAGTGTAGCTGTGCTGTTTTTAACATCCCAACATCTCTAGCTCACCACTGGCAGTCATGAAAATTGATAGTTTTGAATGTGAGCCTGGGGTGTTACTGGTCTGTTGTCATGTCCAGAAATGCATAAATTCCTTTGGGATTAAGTCCTTAAAATTATTTCAGTGAGTCTTGAGTGGTAATTAACAAAGACATTTATTTCAGGCTGAATGAGAAGATTAATTTCAAGGGGTTTATTTGGTTTATTTTTGCCTTTCAAGTATTCTTGTTCTTTATGCAAATAGCACTTTGAAACTAAAACATTGATTTGAAGAAGCACACCATTTCATTTTGAAAATTTTGGGGAACGTCAATTGTTTTGGAACTGCTTGTGCACTGATACAAGGTTTTTAGCTGTACAAAAATGGACAGGCAAAACATTTTGATTCTGTGACTGCATTTGCGCATGTGTAACATGCACTGGAAGGTCTTGAGGGACCAGTTTCATCTTGTTGTAACCAAATCTGACCCCACCAGTTTTAAAGTCCAGCCTCACAGACCCCCGGGTGTACAGCTGCTACCTCGGGGGATGTTGATTGAGGTGGCAGTCACAGGATGGCAGGGGTGGGTAGGTAGGTAGGTAGGTAGGTAGGTACCCTGAATCTAAAAGGGTCATGAATCCCACATCAGCAACTGAAGATCTCTCTTCTGGAATTGTACCCAGTGTTCCTGGTGCAGAGACTAAAAAAGGGTGTTTGGTCGCTTGTGACAGCACAGAGCTGCTTTGAACCTCCCACAAGAACATCACCTCATAGAGAGTGAGGCTTCTTGCTACCTGTGACTTTGATGAGCAGCACATATCCTAGATGAGAGTTAAAGATAGTTTTTGGTTTCTTGCGAACAGATTAATAGGTCTTGCTTCATGCTGCTCTGTACCTTCCCTTGCTCGTACTGAGGGAATATCGATTAACTGACTTCAGCATTAGATACATCTGTTTGATGCAAAGGAGGTTTTCTAAGGGAAATGTCACATTGTGTCTCAGGGAAATGATGGTGGGAATTACAGGAAATACTCCACGAGCTGAAAAAGACAGCAGCATCAGTCTGTCCCTGGAAGCACAGCATGGCCTTCCTGTCTTCCCATCCTTCACCACCCAGAGAAGACATAAGACCAGAGAAAGCAAACACCAGTATGGTCTATCAGTGCTGCAGTCTGGAAACGTCAGTGTGGAGGAACTGCTCCATTTCATCTACATCTACCAGCTTCACTTATTTGATATTTAATCCTGTTCTTCGCATACTTCCTTTTCTGTCTTAAAGTTCTGGAAAAGGTAATTTTGAACATTATTTGAGAAAAGAATTTAATCTGACACAGACCAGGACTGAATAAATTAAATTTCTGTTTGAAACTGGCTGTTAGTGCTGTTTTCTGTTGGCTTCATTTTATCCCTCATCACTTACTATTAGAAAACACAGCATGAGGTGCCCTTCTTAGAAAATTCAACTAATGCATTTGCTTTTTGTTCATGTATACGTGTAAATCTTTAACACTGCACTACCTTTATTGTTCTACTCTGCACGTTTGATTTCTTAATAGGAAGTTGCCATTAAACTGTGCATTATTGAGACCCGTGCACAGCTTGCACTTAAAATGATTCCTGTAGTAACCAGGACAGGCTGGTCAGTGCTGTGCAGTGGTGTTGGAAGTGGGAAACTCCATTAAAGCTAAGTATCCATAAACCTTAGCTTTGATTTTTATTGTTAACAGCAGTATCAGCTTCCACTTAGTGGACTCAAAAGCTCACTGTCAGAGCAAGCTGTGGTGAGTGCCACCTTCCAGACGAGCCAGGAGCAGCAGCAGTCCTAGCTCCTGCAAGCCCCCTGTCCTTCAGAATGTCACTTGAGTGCCCTTTTTTTGCCTCCGTCTTACTAAACAGCTTCATAATGACGCTTCTGTATAAACTTTAACTCATAAGGTATTTCTCCATCAGATGCTGTTTACTAAAATGGTGCAGGTTTTGAGCTGCCATGGGTAGATTTCTATTTTTAGAATGCCCTTTACAATTTGGTAGAGAAAAACTGATATTCATCTTCTGGGAATTCAGATTTATTTCTTGGGCATTTGGGGTTCAGAGCTGTTTGGAACCACTTAAGGTGACTTTGGCTGTCCCACCTGTTGGCAGTCCAGCATAGGGCCCATGTCACTCTGCTTGCTCCCAGGGAAGTCTTGACTATCTTCAAGTGCATTCAAAGTGGCACTAAATGGTTATACTTAGGCCCCTGGCTGCTTCCCAAAATGATGAGCTGAGTGTTTCAGTGCCTCTGATTGCCTTGAGATCACTTTTTACTAGGGAGGAAGAAGATTAAAGTAAGATAGGATTATTCCAGAAAATTTAGGTTCTTGATTAAAACAGCAGAAGCATACTCACTGCACAGAAAAACAGAATTCTTTCTGGATGATATTTGAGTGTAAAGCTCATCAGCAGTTGCTCTGATGCTCAGCTGGCGTAGAGGACTGCCTCATCCCATCTCAGAGACCTTTGTGAAACTGTCCATTCTTTTGGTACAGATGGAGATCCCAACTGCTTTCCAGAGACACTGTACTCTCATCTTGATCAAGATGAAAGCTGCTCTCTCCGGCTTCTTATCACACTGCTTTTCCTGCCTCTTTCCTGCCCTGCTCCCCCTGGATTCGTATCGTAGGTTGTTTTGTGCTGTGTGGAGCTGACTGCCAGGACGAAATGCACAAGATAAGGACGGCCTCTGGGCTTTGGTTTGAAGTGAAAATGGCGGAAGAGACAACACCTACAAAAAATTGCCTCTTTAGTGAGGCAGTTCCCTGCTTTCAGAAGTGTCTGCTTAATTTGTGCTACTTTGTATCATTCTGAAGCTGCAAAGTAAGCAGCAAGATGCTCACTCTCAGCTCCTCATAGCCAGGATGGTGTACCCTACCATACAAAGCTTAACTTTGGCCTTTGTAGCCTGTAGTTTAGAGGGATCCTTGGGTTATTGGGTCCAGATTCCCACCACTGCTGGCAATTGAAAAGATGGTTGGTCCGGTGGGCTCTGCATATGTCTACCTTATGGCACAGGATGGACTGGGTTTTTTCAGTGCCCAAGAGCAAAGTGAAGAGTTTAAGTATTTGAAATCTTTAGGTTTGAACACTACAAACCATATGTAGGACTGAGGCCATGATTTCTCTGGAAAAAAAAGCTTTGAATTGCTTGTATTGAGGTTATTAATACTTGTGTGTGCAAGGGTAAGAGGGCTTTTGTAGGTTGAGGGCTTCCCCAAAGTGAGCATACATGTCCAGGAATACTCAAGCAACAGCTGCCTGTCCCATTTAGTCATGGAGTGGTGAGACCTGTCAGAGCCTCCCAGAGATGTAGGATGGCATGGAGAAAGCACAGTGCCAGGTTATGTGTACTTTGGCAGGAATGGTGTCCCCTGAGTCCATCTCAGGAGGTCCGGGATGGACCCTCAGAACCCTCAGGAGGGTTAGTGGTTGGTTCTATGGGATGGACATGACAACTGGACCTCTCCCCTTGGCATGGGGAAACTGTGCTGCTAATCTCCAGCCTGGCCCCCAGCAGCATCCTCCTGCTGGACACAGGAATTTCATCTGCAAAGAACTTCTTTTGTCTGTTAGGGGCAGCTCTTGCAAGAAGGGTGGATCAAGGGACCTTAGTAGCTCCAGATGAATTGCCACACACCTCGTTAATCAACTAATAAAATGCAATGAATATCCTGCACTTGGAAAGCCAAGTGAGAGGCCTCACAGTCCCTTATAGCATGAATTTCCTGTGTTGTCCTCATTTACCCTTGCTGTGCAGTGGCTCTTCTTTTTTTTTCTTACATTATTTATAGAGTGACTATTAGTGCAATCCTTTCTTCTTCAGCAGTTGGTGAATCCTCAGAAACAACAATCAAGTGCAAATGAGAAAACAGAGACCCATATATTTTCCAAGTTTATTTTACAAACCTATTTGTAATGGCGACAGAAGAAAACACAATTAATAAGGAAGCAGGGAGTGGAAGCTGTGTTCTTTTATCTGAATATTTGTTTTGGCAGTGATCTGGAGTTCTCTGAAACACTGGCTTAATTGTGTCTCAGGTTTGCCAACGGTAATTTTCTCTCCTATTATTAGAAATAAGGGCATTTTTTGGTTTGCTCGAAGAGTTTTATTTTCATAGCAAATGCATTATGTGCATCCTGTTAATATAAAAATCTAACTTTTTGTTAACATCTTGCATTTATTTTATGGGCCCAAGCTCTGAGATTGAACTCTAATGTACCCTGAATCAGACCATGTGTGAGAGGCTGCTTGTTGCCAACTGATCCCCTCTGTGGACCCATACACAGCCCCTTCAGCTTGCAGGGCTTTAAGGGAAGGTAGAGTGAAAGCTACGTCTCCTACACGAGTAACCTCTGTTCCCAATAATAAGCTGCTGTTCCAAGTGTACAGGTGCTTGGGCTTAAGTTCTTAGCAGCTGTATGTACCTTCCAGTTGTGCATTAGGCTTTTGAAAGTGAATCTAAAAGCAAGGAAGGAAAGCATTTATTTTACTTTTGATGTCAAACCAAGAGCATCTTTCTTAACACATTTTCTCTGAAGTAGCTGATGGAGAACTTTTTCCATAATGGAATATTCACATTACTTCCGATATTAAGACTACAACCAGTTAAGACTAAAATGCCAACTATTGTCTGAGCAGTGATAAAATTATGAGAGAAGTATGAGATGATTGCCTTTGCAGAAAGATTTTTTCTGAGTAGTAACTTTGCTACTGACATTTCACGTAGAATGTGAAGTAAGAAATCTGCAGTGCCTGCCAGAGAGAACAACTTTGCTGCACAGTTTGGATTTGGGGGAAGCTGAAGGAGTCATTAATACTGTCAAACTTTGCAAAGTATTTATGTTTGTGAACAAATATTCACAAATTAACAAAGTAATGTTAATTTGTGCTTATCCATGTGTGCTTATCCAGTCTGTTTTGAGATCCCTCAAAGGAGAAGCTTCCTCTCTGTTCTTCCACACCTGCTCTACTTTTGACTTCTGTGCTACAGTCTATGCGAGGGCTGTTTCTTACAAATTTTCCTTATCTGTCCAAAAAGACAACACTCAGTTTTGTAATGGAGTAGAGAACCCAGTCTTTAAAAAACATCTTTCAATTTATACTGTTTGTTTTTTCTGTCAATTCTCTATGATCATTGTGCTTTAATAATTTCAACATGTTCCCTTTTCTTTTTCATTCTATCTTTTTCCTATATCACTATCTGTATCATTAGAAGCAATATTTAAACCTTCCTTTTTTTTTATTCCACATAGAGTTACTTGAAAGACTACGGTTAGAATCTTTTTGCAAGACTACCATTCTCCCTAAAAATAGGGTAGGAATAAAATTATCATTTAGCAGATTTCTTCAGGATCTGGTTGTTATAAGTTTCAAACAGTTCTTTTTAATGAGATTTCCATATTTGTAGTCATCTTGCTAACTGAAAATATTCCTAGGCACTCTGTAATTGTATGTCTTGTAACATTAAATGCTCTTCCTTAATAAGGAAGGACAAATTTTGTTAAACTCTAATGAAATTTTATATTATACGTCAGTAACATGGAGAGGAAAGAGAAATTAATTACAAGACCATTATAGCTTTAAAATATTACATTTGCAGTCCAGAAAAACAATTAAAACTTAATGAAATTATGAGTTTGGGAGTGTTGCAATGGATACATTGGGTGTCAGTTGCATAATCATATTACTGATACTTAGTAGTGTGCTGTTTTTTAGTAAAGAAGCTGTTTGCAGTAGTCTTTACACATGTTTCTTGCCTGTGGCAAATACTAAGTAATCTGATTTAGTTTAAATTGCAAGGTACGAGAATTTAAGTCATATTACTTTGCATTTATCTAAGTCTAAGCATATATAAGAAGAGGTTACTGCACATCAGCTGACACAGAAACTTGTTGACTCTAATAATGAACCATGTGCTGGAGCCCTTAATTCTGCCTTGGAAGGGAATTCCCCCCCCCCCAAAAAAAAAAACAAAACCAAAACCAAAAGACCACTTTAACTACCTTAAATTTCTTAGTCATTTTGTTTCGTCTTAGCAAGGAGTAGAATACCTTATGTTTAACCTGAAAGTGGGGTTTTTGGACTTTAACATTCTCTGTAGTGTATCCATATAAAACATGAAAAATTTATGTTTCAGTTTATAGAGGGCATTGAAGGCAGTCATTGCAACTTCTCATTGAGAACAGAATTAACACTCTTTTTGAAAATAGTTTACCCAAAAATAAAAAGTGGTTTCTCTCATTCTTCAGCTATTTGGAAGTTTGGGATGATTGGCTGAATAGGTTTGGATGGAAAAATGTTTCAGGCTAAAGTGGTAATTCTTCTGCTTTTACCAGTTATCCTTGATTAGGAGGTGATAATGAAGAATGGGTTCAAGGCCAAAAGGAGTTGAAGCCGCATCAGTCATCTCTTAAGAAAGTAATATGCTGTACAAAACAAAGGATATTTGAGGGTATGTCACTCCTTATCTTTCCTTTTGATCCTATTCCTTTAAAAACAATAAAATAAAAGACATATATTTGGTGAGCCTGAGGAATTAAGGGTGAGTGTGCCAATACATGGGTTGTTAGGGCACTTGCTCTGGATTCAGATCTGACCAAGATGTTTATTTATAACAATTTGAATTCAGATGCATTTTGCCACTAAAACAGGTATCCCCTGTTGGGTGCATTTCTGATAATATCCTGATGGGTCCACTTCTCTGTAACCTTGACCCAAGCAGGGTCATCCCTCTCATCTGAATTGTATGGTGATCTTGCCAGTCTTGTATGACACCACTTGCTGCTTGCTCCGGAAGGGTAGACTACCTAAGCTGCAAAACATGTAGCAAATCTAGTATTGTGATAGGCTTTTGAAACTTCTCTGTGACAGTATGTTCTAGAGAGTTAGAGCAATAGAACAAAATGTTGATTGCAATACTGGCACTCTGCTCTGTGTCCATTTAATACCTCTGTTCCACAGCATCTCCATGTCTACGAGGTTAGTCTGGCCAGTGAGAAACTGAACTCACTGCTGCAATCACATCTTTGTGTGTGGTTGGAGAGATCTCTGATACAACTTGACTTCTAACTTAGCTGAAAAAGAAGTATAATGAACTCATTTATTGGAAGCTGGTAAAATTTATACAAGAGGTAAGGAGCAAATCTTCAGTGAGGATGCACTTGATCTGATGTCCTATGAAAGGATACAGTGGGATGCCTATAACCCTGTTTAAAGCAGGGTTGGTCTTCCAGCTGCCAGAAATTTGAAATGTGCTTTCTGTAGCACTTCTTTCCCTTTAACTGGTATGAAAAGTTAAAAATTCAAAATTTCAAGGGGAAGTAAGTTTTTGACTTCAGGGTTTTTGATAAAATTAAACTATTTTGATACAGGCAAGTCAATAATTTTTTAGCTTCTACTTATTTAGTGTATAAGTGTGGAACATTTTTATTTATCAGATAATCTCTTTCTAACAGGCAAGTTTTCCAGTGAAAATACGTTGTCTGTTCATGGGAACATGCTCCCATAGTGCCTGTAGCCCAGAAAAAAGGTAGATGAACATTATTAACCTATTAGAATTCAAAACCTCTGATGAAAATCTTTTTTCAAATAATTTATTTTTGCAGAACTAAGTTTTCTAAGTGTGAATTCCAGAAGGATAAAATGATTTTCATTGTTTAGTTGTTGGCATATGGCATTAAAGGAATGCATGACCTTTTAAAGAGAACAACAGGTTCCTTTTAAAAATAGTATTTAATTCAGGAATTGTACTGCCCAGTGAAAGATCATGAGAACAGTGGTAAAGCGCATACAAATACTCACTTCAGCTTATAGACTGTGTATTTTATCCTCCTTCCTAATAAACATGGAATGGACTGGGAAGAGAGACTCTTGTATTTTATATTTTCTAGACTCTGAGATTACAAGCTACTGTAGAAAATATTTTTTTTAAAGAATATCCTACTAAAATCAGGGGATATTTGTAGCATAAGGCAACCTATAGTAACCCAAATCCATGCTCCTGGTCAACATCAAGCAGGGCTTTCTGAATATCAAAGAGGACTTTGAAAAGAGCTCTTGGAGAAAGCCAGCCTTGGGTTTTCTTTTCTGTTTCCCTATCCCATGGGGAAGGCAGAGCCCTGCACAATTCAGTTGGAGGTGGTTGCATCCTGGGAAGGAAAAGTGAAATCTTTAAATGTCTGTCAATAACACAACATTTTGGAAAAAAATTGAAGTACATGTTTTAAAGCAGCCCAGTTCTCATAGAGATGCCAGTTTCTAGCTTTCCCTGCAAGATTTCTTGTGGGATTTTTTTCCTTCCTGTCTGTGGACTGGGGTGTAGCAATGACAGCAGGAATGAGCTGTGACCTGTTTAGTTTGAGGAAGGTAGTTCTGGCAGGGTCACAGAGCACTGAGGTGCTGTGTGCTCTGTCCCAGGGCACTTCGCTGCTGAGGGGCATTCAAGTAGATATATTCTGTGGGGGAAGCAAATTGCTCTATTAATAGTAGGATGCCTGCAAAAATCCCTTAGAGTGCATCAGTGACCATATCCAGTGTGATCCTAGAAAGCTAGAAAGCAAGGCAGTGACAAGTTTAAGTGGGATGAAAAACAGAGGCACAGCTCAGTTTCTAACAGGAGGGACAACTTGCAGTGGGCTGACTCAGTGTGCTCTTGGGCAAAGTGTCTCTCCCCTTTTTAATTTCTGTTTATAACTTGCATATTTTTTGTTTTGACTCCTATAAATGCCACTATGAAAGCCCAACCCTCCTAGTTTATTAAAAAGGTGCCAGCCTCTGAGATGGCAAAAAGCTTGTGTGACAGAGAAGGGGAGAACAGTGGAGCATGGTGGGGATAGGAGAATCTCTCAGTATATGCTTGGGACCCAAATTAAAAAAGCACAGTCGACACCTGCAGCAGAAGCTGCTGCAGCTCTGGTGTCCTTCTGCCCTCAACACCAACCCTTCAGCTGGACATGTCGCTGACCACAAATCCATCTTGGTGGGGTGAACGATGGACCTCCCTCTTCAGGCATTTCCGTGCAGAGGACGCTGCATCTGCCACTGTCCCACATGCAGACACAGCTTTTGCTGTTGGCAGCAATGGGTGCGGGAGATGCTGTTCCACCCTGAGCAAGCCCTGTGAGCACTCTGCCCTGTGAACACTCTGCTCTGCTGCAGCATCACACTCTGCCAGCACAGCCTTGCTGCCCTGCAAGGTGCCTCTGTGGCCACGCTGGGGCTGGGAGCAATTACATGATTTTGCTGAGTGTTTAAAGCAGTTAAAAATAAACATGCTGGGAAAAAAATAAATACATTTACAAAAGACCTCGATTACAAAGACATTCCCACTCCTCTTTGCTTTCCTGTTTAAGTACTGATAGGTTATCTGTTTGGTGGGGGGTGGAAAAAGAAGAGCAGGGGTGAGGAGTGAGCAAAGCAAATGACTCCCGAGTTCAAAACTTAGAAGAAATCTAAGCTTCTTAAAGAGTCTTTCCTCCCAGAAAAACAACAGGACTGTAAAAAAAAAGGTCTTGTCAACAAGAACTGTATTTTCTTAGAGGGACACGGAGCAGAACAAGGTGAATTACTTGCAACATATTTTTTGTTAGACAGTGTTTCTGCTTCTGTGGAATCATCTGCAGAGTTGAAGTTTTTGGTTTTAGTTTTTAGAAAGGAGTTTCATACTGGCCTTATGCATGGTGTTGCCTTATTTTGTCCTCAAATTCTAGTGAAAAGTTTTGAGATGCATGTAACTTTTTTTTTAAACCTCATACTAGTGAAAGGTGCCTTTGGTTTGTCCAGGGGACTGCTGAGCCTCTTTGAATAAATATGCATAGCTGATGCCTTTTGGTCTCACCATCTTCTTGGCAAACAACTACAAAGTTGAGTGGGAAAAATTCAGTTGCAAATGTTATTGGGGGGAACAGGAAGGTGGATTTGGGCAATAGCATGTTCTTTTTTTTAGTTTTTTACTTGTAGCCTAATGGTACATCCACATCAGAGGGCCTCATGTAAGCACTCTCATTAGCCACCACTGCTGCTGTGGTGTTTGGCAGCGTGGCATTCAGCAGGGTTGTAGTGGGTAGCTTGTGTGCTCAGTGACATGAGTTTACAAGCAGTTCTGAGTCCCACAGCTTCTGTCCTTCCTTCACTGCCAGGTATGGTGATGCTCTAAGTGTTTGCAGGTTTGCAGGAGTTTTGGTTGGAGAGCAGTAAGTTACCTCCTGGCATGTTGTACTCAGCATACCTACTACCTCTGCCTTGCACATCATGACTGGAGCTTGCTCAACTGGGTCTCCTGGTGGCTCTGTGTACGAGGGCTGGAGCCAAGCTACTGCCTGCACATCCCCTCATGGGCACACAGAGCCTCCCTGTCCCCAGTCACACTTGTCTGGCAGAGAATCTCAGCACTACCCCTCCCTCATCTTACTGTTGTCATCACTGATCCACTGGGGTTCTGCAGCTTATGTCACATCTGGTAAGCTCAGGACTTGTATATTTTGATCTGTATGTGCATGTGCATGCATGTGCGTGTGTATTTAAGCTAGCTGTTATATTTTGTCAACTCTTAAAATACTGAACTTTCTGATCTGTTTATGTTTGTAGAAATAAGGGACTGAATGTCATGAATTTAGGCTGGGCATTGTAGAAGTTTGCTGATTCTAATTTAATTCTTGAAATCCTCTCTGGAATAAAACCAGCTGTATGGGAACATATGTGCTGTAAACTTCAGATAAACATGTGTGCATGAAACCAGTCCTTTTGAAGGGGAAAATTAGGATCACAAACACACATCTGTTTATAGGATCAGAGCTGTGGAGCACCTGCTAGACTAAAAGTAAATGACAGACAAACCCTTTACTGAGAATTTCCCAGCGAATTTAAGAGACTTCTTGCTGATTAAACTGTCATTTTTATCCTGACAATTAAAAGATAAAATTATGCAAAACTTCTCACTTGAAGCTTTTAATCAGTAGAACCAATAAGGGAGGTCAGTATGATGCGGTGTGTCTCTTCAGATTCGTGGCTCAGAGCTGTATGTGTTGCTGCCCAAGGAAGCAGAGATACTGGTGTACATGGGTGGAAATGGAAACAGGCTTCCAGCAGCAAAATCTGTCGTAAGAAAACTCAGTCACTCCACAACTCTTTCTTAGTTTCATCCCTGTTGTCTTTTGCACTCCCCAGAGTTGGGTATCTGTTTAAAAGGGGTCTCTCAGAAGCAGATTTCCATTGTCAAAGAGGGAAGTGGTGCAAACTCATGGGGAACAGCTGCCTGTTTTTTTGGAGTCTGCAGGACTGTGGTCACCAGCACTTCTCTGATCGTCATCTGCCCTGCTGAGTAGAGCAGAAGTTTAAAGTCCTGGAGATCTTGGGCAACCACATGGTTAGGTGGGCTGCATCAGTCTTGCAAATTATTTTAGTGCAGTACTGTGACATATATACACTGCAGTCTTCAATAAAAAAATACTTCCAAGTCGTAGATATTCACCTGAAGGGCCTATCTAGGCTTTGCAGCTCCCTTTTTTATATTTTGATGAAGTTCTGAATTTTCCTCATGGGTTCTGAGGAGTTAATGTTATTCTGTAGTTGGCAGAAGAAAAGCCAGGGCAGGCTGTCTGGAGAGTGCCAGATGGGGCACTTCACAGCACTGCAGGAATTGCCAGAGTAAGTTGAAATACAGTCCGTAGAAAGTGAAGTCCATGGAGAGTCCATGGGAATTGGGTGAATTTCGTCTTGAGCAAAAACTCCTAGTCTCCTGTTAAGGCACATGCTTCATGTGGACCTCCCAACCTGCAATAAACCCACAGGGGCAGAGTGTCAAGGATGTGGTCACTCCAGCAGGTGTTCAGAACTTGCTGTGGCAAAAATAATGAGGAACTTCTTCAACTCCACTGAGCAGCAGCAGCATAGAAGATTTTAAGGGGGTTACCTCTTCTTGGTCAGTATCTGAAGTATTTCTGTATGTTGTGAGATATATGTACCCAATGCATATTATACTGTTAGAAATTTATGAAATGGTACACTTACCAGATATTGAATGCTTTGAGGAAGAGGTCTGAATCCACCTTGTATGCTGTAATAATGCTTATTAAAAGTGAAAAAAAATATACTCTTGCTGTTGCTGTGATAATGCAGGCTAGCGATGGCCCTTTCGTTTAATTCTATAGTAACTATAAAATGCTGTGATTGGTGTGGTGGGTTTTCTTCCCTAAAACAGAAGGAGCCAGTTTTAGAAGCATTAATATAATGCCTTTGGGCTTCCATTTTCATTAGAATGCTGAAGAGTCTTAGATTTACATTTCTCTTCGTAGATTGCAATTATGTCTTGTAATGACTCTTTTGTATTAAAGAAAAATAATGAAAATCTTCCAGTACAGTTGAAATGTTTCTAATCTTCCTTAATTTGTAGAAAGTGAAAGGTAGTGGAAAAAGAGGGAACATCCAGATAAGCTTTGCTGGCTAAAGAAATGTATAAAAAGATAGAAGTTTTCACTGTCTGGATAGAGAAGGGACCAGAGGACATTCATTCTTGGTAACAACAGTGTAACACACCAATAACAGAAATTTTTTTGGTCCTTGAGTAGTGACTGAAACCAAGAAGGCTTGCTTGGAAGTGATAGATATTTAGGATCTGCAACATGAGAAGTGTGTTTTTCATTAGAGAGCTGAATGAAAAGCTGTTCATACTGCAAACAGTACACTGATCTGTGTCTTACAGAATGGGTAGTCTTCTCATTTAGTATTTGTTTAACGCTGCTCAGGTTCTATTTTATTTACTTTATTAAGCTCTTGAGGGGGGGAAGAGGTTTGATATCAGAGTTTTTATCCTTTGGTGCTGCCATCCTGCAGAGGCCACTCTCCATCGAGGACAGGCTGACCTTAGTTCCTTCCTGAAGTCTTAGACTCTTTTAGGAGTCCTGAAGATTTAAGTACAGGCCTTTTCAATCAGCGTAAAGCCAAATAATCACTTACTGAATAGGACAAATTTTGAGGAGAGGGGAGCTAGAAAGGAAAGGTTAGTTGTGACTGCTCAGTGAGATGCACAGCAGCCCCTTTTGCCAAGCAGATGGAGAACTGGATGGTGAACAGGAAAATATTTAATGGAAATATTTGCAGAAAAAAAAAGTGTCGTATTTTGAAGCTGATTTAACTCTGTGATTTGAACATCTTTAACCAATTCTGCAGAGGATATGCTGAAAACTGCTGTCACCAACAGCCTGGTTTTATGCCTTGCATCCTCACGATTTCACCCAGTAGCTGTGTGCAGCTCTCCTTCCAATAACAGCCTCATTTTTTGTTCCCAGTGGCATTTAATCACATTTAATTCACATCTCCAGAAGTACATGGTGATTATTTTTTTATTAAGAACCGGTTAATCCTAAATAAAGCTACCTCACCAGTGAAAAAAGGTACCAATATCTGGTGTTTGATTGTGCTGCTGAAGCAGGGCAGAGCCAAAGGCGAAGCTGCATGCCTACGTCAGAAGTGATGTACGTATCGATGCGAGGTTCAGCCTCTTCTTACTCTTGCCTGCATTGCCATAAGGAAGGTGAAAAGAAGGACAGCAGAGAGCAGAGGCTCAAAGTGCGTAATGTGCTTGTGATTCCTCCAGCAGTGGCCTGTCGGAAGGGTCTGCCTGGGTGTGGGGCACAGATGATGGAGCTGGTTTGGGTCAGTATTTATTAATGTACTATTTCCTTTGCCAGCCTCAGCAGTGAGGACTCCTTGTAGAATGGCTTCAGGTGCTTCCCCAAGGACAACTCAGGAAAAGACAATAGGGAAAATTTCATCTGCCTTCCAAAATTCAGTATCATGGGTATACAGTACTTGTTTTGACTCTTGCGTTTTGTACTTTGGACTTCAATTCTATTTCACAGATACTCCTTAATTTTAATTTCATTAGATAATATGCTCTTAAATCATCTCCCCATCTCTGGTCCCCTCCCTTTTATGTTAAGAATTCCTAAAATATCATTAAAATATTATTTTGGGGTTCTTTTGTGTTATCAGGGTTTTGGTCAATGACAATAACAAGTAGTCATTTGATTGAACTGAGTTCCCTGCCTAAGTTAAGAAGAATGACCACGCTAAATTTATTATGCAAAATACGCAGCTTGAATTTAGGAACTAGAAAGAACATGATGCGAAAACTCTTATCCTCCCAGGGAGATGCTGATACTGCATTTTATTATTCTGCTTTCTCTTTTTTTCCCCATTGTGAAGAACCCTGTTTGTTCTGAACTTCAGGTCCTTTCTGGAGTCCAACAGAAACTTAAAGCTGTTGATTTGTTTGGCTTCTCAGGCCCTTTTTAGAATAAACAAGTGTTTGGACCTGTGCAATAGATAAGCACTAACACTGTGTTTTTGAAACACTGTATTCAGAATTAGGTAATAGGGTAATTCTAAGACTTTTAGTAGGAGAAAGGTGATAAGAACTTTTTTTTAATGGCATCTGCTAATTTTTTTCTGTAGCTACTTGTAAGAACGTGTCTTGTGCTCGGCTTATATTTTGAATAGCTCTCATTGCTGTCCAGAGAGCTGGGAATACATCACAGGTTTCTGTATTGTATCAAGATAGGTACTGGCATTTTCACAGCTGGACTGAACTGCTCTGTAATGAGCTGTAGCAGTGTTAAGGAAGAAGGCAAGCTGCAGAGCTTGTCTCATTGCCAGATTTTTCTGTTTACTTTTTGTTACGATTAAATGCCTGAGAAAATAAACCAGTGATTGAATCCAGTCCTTTATTTGAAAGGGACGAAATGGAACTGGGAGTAGGAAATGTCACGCCTGAATCCCTGAATCACTAAAAATCAAAGCTTTTGATGGTGTCCTTAGCTGAACCTTTTCTCCTCACTGGCCTGTGTCTCTAAGATAAGGCTGTAGGGAGGTGTTTTCAGAGTAACCTCCTTGGAGATGAAGCAAAAATCTTCGGTTTCCATGGAAGAGGGCAAAGTGCTCTGCCACATGGGAGAGGATAGCCAATACTTGGGCTCTTGGTCAGAATAAAGTGCTAATTTCAGCACTCTCAAGCCAAATCAGTTCTGCTGTAACGTCACGGGCTGGAGACAGTCCCCATGGTGGTGTGTCTGATGCTCTAGTTTTAGCTGGGTATACTGGCTTCATTGTGGGAACAGCCATACCAATCTGTCCCTCTAAAAGCAGCTCATCCCCAGGGCTTGCTCTGTAGCATCGTCATCTGCTACTTCATCCATCTGCTACGTCATCCCAAACCCTTCTTTTTCCCCTTTCTCTTGATCTAGGAGAGTAGAGATTTGTGCAGTCCAACTCTAGATGTTTTCAATGTAAATGTCTACATGAGCGTTATCC
Organism: Manacus candei; assembly: GCF_025592945.1. Classification (NCBI taxonomy): domain Eukaryota; kingdom Metazoa; phylum Chordata; class Aves; order Passeriformes; family Pipridae; genus Manacus; species Manacus candei. The sequence continues at coordinate 9,111,560 of NW_026138089.1, forward strand.
CCCATGGGATCTCTTTGCAGTCAGTCCAGTGGCGCTTCATGTGCCTAAGGATGTGCCTGAAAGTGCTGCCTTTGCCTATAAAAAGCCTCTAGATGAGCAACTTGGATTTGTGAGGTTGAATCCTACCCTGGCAGTCTCCATTGAGGACTTCTTAAAAATGGCAATTAATCCAAATGAATGGGGTTTTTTGGCTTTTTCATCTAGATTCATATTCCAGTAATATTTTATGTAAATAATATGTATTTCACATTTGATTGTTCTCAGTACTAGAGTTTCAGAAGAGGGTGGAAGTGAAGGAGACCAAAGGCATGAAATCTGCTGGGAAGACTCCATGCTTTCCTGTCCTTGCTCAGGAAGGGCTCTGGTTGACTTATAAACTGGTCTAAGAAGACATTTCCATTTCAGGAACTGTCGTTAGATGCCCTAAAGTCAGGGAAACGATCACAGTTGTGCTTTCCCTTCAAGCAAGTATTATGATTCTTTTTTATTCTTTAATTCAGAAATGTTTTGTACCTTTTGTTGTCATAACTGACTGTGCACTTGTTAAAATGAGATCTGTGCAGGCACTAGCTGTGACATTTCCTTGAATATTGAAGACCTAATTACAGATCTGTGATGGCTTTCTTGTTTTGGCTGTCACTTGCTCAGCAGCCTGTCACCTGCTGTCACCTGCTGTCACCTGCCACAGTGTCTGTGCTTCTGGCCACAACATGATTTGTGCTGCCAGTGCACTTTTCCCATGAAGGAATTTATTCTGTAGTCCTAGCTTTTTTAAAGGGAAATACTATCATCCTGTGTCCAGTATTTTTCGCTGGAGCAAAAAATGTCCAAGGAAGCTTCAGGGCTTCTGGCAGGAGAGGATTTAATGCATTGGAAAGGGATCACAGGAGACTGGGTGGATTTGGGTTTTCCCCCTTTAATCTTTGGTGTTTCTTAAACTTTTCTCCTTGATTTTGAAACTGTAAGCTAGACCCCTTGCTTTGGGATAATAAAACAAACTTTTCCAAAAAGTGGCAAAAATAAATGACGTGTGTTCCTTTCTTTTGGAATATGTACGGGACAGTCACTTTTCTTCAAGAGAATATAAACAAAGCCAATCCCACAGTCTGGGCAGGATTAGTACTAATAATCCATTTCACCTCTGGCAGGGCTGATTTGGCCTTTGGATTTCAACCTGGTGCTGTGAGTCTTCGTCGTGCAGCTCCAGAGAGATGCTGATCTTTCTGTAGATGACTGTTGTGTACAACATTGCTTTTGTGGATTTTTAGGGATCCCACTCGGAGGGCTTTTACTTCCGGCTGGGCCCCATTGGAAGCTGGTGCAAAGGCAAGGCAACAATGTATTTTGCCCTTCTCCAGGGAAAGATTAGACCCTAAATCAATCTTGGTGTTTGGCAGTTGGTGTTTCAGCTCTGCTAGAAACAACATTAAATGATCACAGAATGAAAAAAGAATGAACGCTAAGATAACACCCTGTCTTTGGGGACACACTGGGAGCTTTCTCTGCTTTGAATTTTCTTAGGAAATGACAGAAAAGGGGATATCACATCCTGTCCTTGAACTTTTCAGAACCAAAGAGTTGACTGGTTTAAGAGCAGCTCTTTCGTCGTGGTGTACTTTAGTTCGGTTGCTTACAAGAAGTAGTTGTGTGTCATTAAACAGATATTGATGTTAGTGATTGCAGGATGCTGGCAAGAACATTACCAAATATTAAATTAATGGTAATTGTGTTTAGGTCTCCTCGATACATTGAGGAAGTCTCTTTTAGATTGCTGGTAAGTACTTTTACTTGTTAGTATGGAAGTAGATCTTCTGTGTATCTGTGTGGGTGTTTTGTTAAATTGAAACACTGGAAGGATATGAGAGGGACACACTTGGAGATTTTCCAGACAGACTCATCCTCTTTTCACAGAGATTATTCATGAGACTTGAAAGCACACATTTATTGTATAATAACTGCAGAAAATAATTGAAGACAAAATCCCAGAATATGCTGAGTTGGAAGGGACCCACAAGGAGTCTAACCCTTAGCCCTGCACAGGACCATCCCCAAGAGTCATACCATGGGCCTGAGAGTATCACTCAAACACTTCTTGAACTCTGTCAGGCCTATGCTGTGGCTGCTTCTCTGAGGAGCCTGTTCTGGTACTCAGCCACCCTCTGGGTGAAGAACCTTTTTCTAATATCCAACCTAAACCTCCCCTGGCACAACTTCAGACCATTCCCTTGGGTCCTGTCAGTGGTCACCATAGAGAAGAGTTTAGTGCCTGCCTTTCCTCTTCCACTCACGAGGAAGTTGTGACTGCAATGAGGTCTCCCAAACCTCACAGTATTCAAGGTGAGGCCTCATCAGTGCGGAGCAGAGCGGGACAATCCCCTCCCTTGTCTGGCTGGCGATGCTTTGCCTGATGCCCCCAGGACACGGTTGGCCCTCCTGGCTGCCAGGGCACTGCTGACTCATATTCAACTTGCTGTTGACCAGGACCCCCAGGTCCCTTTCCATGGCACTGCTTTCCAGATCTGGAAAGTCTGTCCATACATCTGGGGTTGCCCCATTCCCAGGTGCAGAATCCAGGACTTTCCCATGTTGAACTTCATATGGTTGATGATTGCCCAGTCCTCTAATTTATCAAGGGCCTCCTTGCCTTCAAGGGAGTCAATAGCTCACCACTTTTCTTTACCATGTTACTTCCCTGAAGTTTATCTGAAGAACCTCTGGTTCTGATTTTAACTCTTGAGTTCTGATGACAAAGTTACTGATGAAACTGTACTCTTTGTAGCAGCTTTCTAATTATTCCTCATGTTTGCAGGTGAGCTACCTTGATACTTCTTGAGTTTTTGAAACCAATGGAAACATTTTCTCATACAGTATTTGTCACATTTTAAAATCTGGCAGCTTTCTACAATGTGGGCTGCCATCAAGAAGAGACAGTGAGGAAGCTTGAATGTAAACACTCCTTTGGTCTTGGAAAATATAAAAGCATTTGAGATCATTTGGGAGAAGAATTATCCACAAAATGATCCAATACTAGAAGAACCCATCTGTTAAGTTCAAGCTTGGTCCACGCTGGAAACATTGTGAAAGAAACAGATGCACTTTTTTGCCAGATTATCCGTCATAGTTTCCATAGTACGTATGATTCCAGGGGGAATTATGAGCCAAATATCAAAGCATAAATTGCTTATGAGTTTATTGCCTCAATAAATAATTTTTGATTGTGAGATATGTACCAAGTGTCTTTAGCTCTTGCTCTAATACTACTTTCTCCCTAGTGTGAGGGTCCTGGTTTCATTTTGTTGATTGACTGTGCCTGTAAGGCTCAGCTTGCAAGTGGCCTGTTATGCTGGGAAGAAACACCTCTTCAGATAGCTGTCATAGCTCTTACCCCATTGTTGCAAGAATCAAATGCCATGTTTGAGGGAACATGCTGTATCTGCAAGCATCATATCTGCCCTTTAGCCTCATCATGGGCTGGCTTTTTTCTGTTACTTTCAGAGTGTCTATGGGGTTTGCACATGAATAGGAAGAGTTGACAGGAGTGTTCTCCTCAACAAGCTCTATGGACCAGGTAACTCCTGGGTAAAGCAGCATTGGTGGCATTTATTGCATATAGTGGCCCCAATGGCCAGTCATGTTTGGTGGAAGGCCTCTGGTCTGCAATCTGACATGGAACCTCAAGGTCTTGTTTTACGGCTTAGGGTAGATGTGGAACTACTGTTTCCTGTCAGATGAGCAAAAGACTTTTGCAAATGATTTTATCTGTGGGCATATGTAGCTGTAGGAGACCTAGTGCCCTGAGAAGAAGGTGTAGCACTGTATCCTCTACTCAGTGTAATCCAGAGGCCTGTATTTGTTCACACTTCAGGTTCTGGTGCTGCTGATCTCTGAAATATTTCACTTATTCTGTCTGGACTGCCTAAAAGTCTTTTTTGGTTATTCACAACTTCTAAGGGCAACTACATAGTACAGAAATGAAAGTAGTAAAGCATGAATATGTGTATAGAATATAGATAGAAACTATTGGGTGTTTAAGGGGAAAACTTTTAATGATGCAGGTCAAAAAGTGCGATAAGGAAGTGTTCTGTATATATCCTGCAGATAACATCTAGCAGTACTAGCCTAATTTAGAAAAGTGCAAAAAGAAAAGTCTTGCTTTGAAAAAGCTGCAAAATCCATCTTTATAAAATGATAAGAACTGGCCTCTGAGTAGGAAATGAGCATTTTTTTGAAATAGAGATACTGTAAAGAGTAAAAGCCTCACAAAAGGGTCATTTCATGCTGAAGAATCATAGATACCTGGGGTATTCCATGTTTTAATATCTATTTCACAAAATGACAAGATGATATAAAGGCAAGACTAGAGTCCTTCTTGAAAATCATTACTTGTGGATAATTTCTAAAAGTACTGTAACAGGCTACTGAAACGCTACATCAGTTCAACAAAAAAGCGCGAGAAAAGAAAGATGATTCTTAAAAAAATCAGTTGCAAACTCATCCCTTATAGTGCTTGAATCCTTGAAAACTGTACTTCACTTTTAAATAAAAGTATCCTAAAATGTGTATTATTGACAAAGGATCTTGATGCTGAGGGGCAACTGTTGTCATCCTCTGGGTTACTGCTTTGTAAACCCATAATCTCCAGCCTCTGATATTTTTTATGTAATTTTTGCTAGTGTTTAATGTGACTTTCTGTTTGTTTTCTGTCCCACAAACACTTTGTTCCTATGGCAGCTGTTGGGGGGAATCCTTTAGAGTGAGTTTGGTGCAATTTGCTTTTAATAGATCTGTCTTTCAAAGCCTTCCCTGTGCTGGGATCCTTTTGGGTGGAGTACAGAACTTGCTGTGTATCTGGTAGGACTCATCCTTTGGAGGGGTCACACTCTAAGCAGCAGAGAAGAGTAAACTGATGTGACCATTGTCACAGAGTCTACTCGATGACTTTGTGGACAGATTCATGTTGCTGTTCCCTGGTGGTGTCCTGACTGGTGTGGGTGCTGGGTGAAGGCGATGGGAGTTCTTCTTGATGGCTGGAGATGAAAGGGTTGATATAAAGGCAAGGTCACAGAAACACTGCTTAGGCCTTTGCTCAAGATTCTGCTTCTTTAATTTATCTTACCTAGGAAAAAAACACATTCTGAGGGTAAAAGAATGGGTACTAATAGTAATTTCTTTGCTTTTGGCATTGGTGGTGGGCTGATGTCTCATTTTGACTGCATTTGAGCAGAGCAAGAGGCAGAAAGATCTTGAAGGAAAAATGTCAGTGTATTGTCTGAAAGGTAGGGCAGAAAAGCCAGTAAGTGGCATAGCAAAAAGGACTCTTGGGCTTGCACAGCTTCATGGAGGTGAGCCCATGAAGCTTCACTCCTTCAGTCCCTGTGCCAGAAAGTCGGCATTATCAGACTGCTGGCTCTTGTCACCACAGCAGGTATGTAGGTAGTAACAAGTGATCTTTAGATATTCCTAGATGTAAAAGGCACAGATAACCAGTGAACCTGTTAATACTGTTTTATGTGTGGTTTGGTGAATAGTGATAATATTACAGAGGAACTAGAAGTGGTATTTCAAATAGGAGAGATGCTTGCAGAGCAGCCTACTTAGCCTAGTCAAATGAAGAACTTTTCGAGGTGGTTAGAAGCAAGCAGTGTGTTTTCCCCCAAAGGACAGAAAAAAGAACAGAAACATCAATAAAAAAATGTCTAAAAGTCAGAAAAACAGACTGATAGTAAAAAAAAAACATGAGCCCTGCTTAGTTACCATAAAAAAAAATTACCAACAGCAGAAGTTCTTTAACTATTTAGAAAATAAGGGATTACACTTGCTCTGCAGAGATGGTAGAGCAAAGAACCAAAATGATCAAATGAAAATTATGCTTCAACTTTCAGTCATGTCCACTGAAAGAAAGAGGATTCATGGAACTGAAGCTTGGAATTGGAAAACAGCACAACCAAGATAACAGCTGAAGTGAGTGATTCAGAGTGTGTTTCCCTCATTATTGCCATGTTTTTAAAGTGAATGAAACCATAGATCTGGCAAAAAAGATTTTTAATGCATATCAAGTCAGTCAAATTGGTGACTGCCCCTAAAGAAACACACGGCTAGAAATGTAGTACTCAAATTTGAGAACAGGTAGAAAAATGTGGTCTAGGCAATACACATTGATTAACTGAGTTTCTCTGTGCCCTGAGGGCTTTGAACATGTGTTGAAGGAAAGACTAATTGAAAAAATGGAAAATAACCTAGTGCTTTTCTTTGAAAAGAGCTCATTTTCAAGAAAGCGAAATGTAACAGACCTGATCTTTATTTCAATAGTCTTGAAAGTCCTACGAATTGTGAGGGATTTGTGTGCTCTATCTCCATAACCATAATAAACTGTATGTGCAGGCATAATGGGAATTATATGCTGAGAAAGACGTCAGTCCTATATACTGAGCCAGACATCCGTCATGGTCCAAAATGAGTTAACATTTTTCATTAGTGACTTAGAAAGTGGAGTAGAGACTAAGTTTATTCACTATGCAGCTGATGCCAAACTGAGTGAGGAATTGTTCTGCAAACATTGAAGAATGGGATTAAAATTTACTTGTTTTGGTCATCTAGGTCTGAAATAAGATACAAGTCAAGTGCAAAATACTGTGCTTATTTATGAGGTATCAAGGGCACATCCCCTTGTTAGCAGATGAATTGTTTGTTAGGCAACGGGCCTGCATAGGAAGATGCAGTGATTATTGTTGCCTTGCATTTAATCTGTGGTTCAGAGTGGCATGTGTTGTAAGGGAAGCAAACACTATAACAGTGAACATAAACAGGACTGCTGTAAACAAGGCTTGCAAAGTAACCTGCCTACACTACTTAGCTCTGCTGAAGCTTTAGCAAAAAAGTATCATGTCCATTTTTGGGCATCCCTCATCAAGAAACATGTGGGCCATCTTGTAGTAGTAGATCTGATCTACCAGAAGTTTACAGACTGCTATATATCAAAAAAGTCTGAAAGGAGTGGGATTATTTAATTTACAGAAAAGATGTGAGAGAGACACTCCAAATTTTTTTAATATAACCACAGGCAAACAGGCAGTATAATTCTCTGCATCCACAGGAAATAAGACTCCACAAAATAGAATGAAAGGGAAACATGTAAACATCAGTATTTCTCTGATAGTGAGGATAGTGAAGAACTGAAATAGATTGCCTAACCTTTTTGTTACTTCCCAGGTAAAGCAATTTCATGGCTTTGGTAGGTAGCAATGTCTTGGAATAGCTCGGCTGTAGCTGATCATGGCTGTCAGGATTTTCCACCTGTGTCTTCAGTGACTCAGTGTTTGTGTACAGCTGGGCACAAGGGTTTATACAGTGATAAGAAGCAAGTAGAGAAGATGACAATGTGTTGTTCTAGAAAGAGGAAGTGTGTGTAGGTCTCCAATGGCTAGATTTAGTTGGTGAATTCTACTGTAAAGTGGGATACATCTCCTGTACTTTTTAAATCCCCCAAAAATTCATGACAGAATTTGCCATAAAATGTCAAGTGAAAGAATCAAAGACTGCATTAAGTCCTCTGTTGACATTCTACTTTGCATAGATGATATAGCAATTAATAGCCCTGCACGTTCTCTGATGTGTGCATGGTCCACATATCCAGACACCTGAGAGATGTGTAGGATTATTGCAAATCCCTCATGAGAGGAAAAAGGCAACTCAGAACTACTGGCCTGAGTGCGTCTTAATCCCATCCTTTTTCAAATATGACGAGATGTTTCTTGGACACAGCAGTGCAGCTGCAACTGCCCGTGAGTTAGTCAGTTTAGCTGTTGTAGCAAGACTTTTTTTTTCTACTTGCTAACTCATACATGATGTGGCACATGGAGCTGAAAATTGCTCATTCTGTATAGTCATTAAAATAATGAGCAACATCTTTGCAAGGATGGCGGGTAGCATAGTTTGCCTCGGTTTGACCAGAAATGCAGTTCTGGCATCCATGGTATGTCTCAAAGAGCACTGGCTCTGGCTCCCAACAGCTCAGCCCCACAGCAGGGCTCTAGCCCAAGCTCTTGGGAGTGAAAAACAAGGAGCAGAAACCTTCTCTGCCTTTACTATGCAGTATGGCCAAGTTCTTCAGTTGACATTGCTTCTTTGATGTGGTTGATATGGTAAGGAGCAGGAAGATGTGTATGTTGGCCAAACCAATGCCCAAATGCATAAATGGAGATGAACTTACAGAAAGTACCTTCGTAAGGCCTGATCCCAAACTAATTTGAGTGGAAGAGGTTCTTCTGTGGGTGACAGATTTGGCTTATATGATTGCTGTTTTCATTTTCCCACTAGTCCTTTTCTTCCAAATTTGTGAAATAAACATTTTTTAAAATGGTCTGCAAAAAGTGTATGAACAATTGGTATTAGATTTTCTTTCTTTTTTTTATCTACCCTTCTCTCTCCTTTTTTCATAATTTGGATCACTTGAGAAAGTTGGGTTAGGATAACACTGGGCAAACAGTTAAAGTAACAAAACTGAGAAGATGGTAAATTTAGGTAGGAGTGTTATATGAACTGTTGAAAATATTAAGTGGATAAACTGTATTTGGCAATAATAGTAGTTCTTGTACTCTTCTGGTCACTTTCGAATAACAATCAAATTATAAAAATAACTTTGTCCTTGGTGACATAAATAAAATCTGTAACTTGCTTTATTGAAAGGAACAATCAGTACTGAAAAAACTTCATTCCACCTATTCTAACCTCCTGTTAGAGGACAAAGACCACAATTTATAGAAGCTAGTCCAGAGATGAATAGAAACAAAAGTCATGAAGTCTGTGGAAGTAACAAAATTGGGTTAAATGTGGCTGCTGAAAGGAAACAAAAGAAGAAAAAAGAATTCCACCCTTGTTTCTGTTGGGAGATTTTAAATACAAATCTTTCAGGGAAAGACAAATTCGGCTCTTTAATCAAGATCTTACCTAAAGTGTACATGCTCATAGAGAGAATACCAGAGCAAAGGAAGTAGTGGGTAGATGGCTTCGTAGGACAGAGAGGTTTCTCTTTTTCTAAATTACATTTCTATTAATTCAGCAGTGTGGAAATGCACTGTGCATTGTGTCTTGAGCTTCCCTTTGCACATGCATAGGGATGAGCGTGGGCAGCCCTGTCCATTGTGCGTGCCAAGAGGTGGGACAGGAATGCACGGCTCCTCTTAGTTGTGTGGGAGCCAGCTTGGGCATGCTCAGGCCTCTCAGTTTCAAGTGGATTTCTCTGGAATAAGTACAAAAGAAGAAAGGTGCTGTGCAACATAAGCAGCCCTCACCTTGGGAAGGTTTTATTCCCCTTACCCGGAGAGGGCATTACTGAAGATCCAGTTTTTGGATTTTTTATTTTGAGGGAGTCAAGGTGGAAATAGGAAGGTTTTGGGTTTGGTTTTTTTTTTCTTAGAAGGATCAGTCAGGGCAGGTTCCTGTCCTCATCCTTCAGCTGTGAAAATGTTCAAGCTTAGGGTAAGACCTGGGGCAAAATGTGATGGTAACATGAGAACTGAACTTCACAATAGGGTGGTTGTGATATGCCAGAAGTACAGGGTTCACTGTCCTAAGTGTTTGTGAGCCTGATGTGTGCTAGGACTGGTTTGTGCACATAAGGGCTGTCTATTTAAGAGATTAACAACAGCATTTCTGGAAAAGAGAGGTGGAGAAAATGTATTGGGAAGGACAGAATAATCAAAGAAACGGAACTCAGGGATCATGGTCTAAGACTTACAATCAAACCAGATTAAAATAAAACCCTTAACAACATCAGAAAATCTTGTTAGTTTTTATCCTGTAATCTAACCCTCTACTTGTAAATATTTATTTTTATGGATTCTTGAATAACAACTAGATTAATCTTTTTCCTTCTGACCTCCTACTTTTAAACATTGTAAAAGGGAGGGGAAAAGGGAGATTGTTGAGATTTTTTCCCATTCCTGTTGTATTTCCTACTAGTGCTGCTGAGTTGCTGTCTAAACCATGACCAAAATATTCCCCAACCCATCAGATGTGTGTGCACACCACTTACATAACTTCATGCCAAAGGAGATGTAACCTGAGTTTGTACTTTCTTTCCTCACTCCCTGTACTTCGGTTTTACTGGAAAGAAACTGGTAGAATGGTCATGGTACAGAATAGTACATGGATTGGGAAAAAGAGACAATTTGGTGGTGGGATTTTTGGGATTCAGTGCAGAGCCTAGGTATCTTGTTCATGTGCAGCAGACAATAGCATCCGCTCTCTTGCATTTTTTTCTGACACCTCCAGCATACTTCATCGAGGTGTACTTGTAAGCATGTGGCTCACTTCACTGGGACTGCTCAGGTGCTTGAACATCCCGAGTTTTGCTAGAACTCAAATGTGCTTTCAGTTCTGGAAGTTGTGACTTACTTTATATCCGGTTTTATTTCTGCATTTCTGTCTGTTTTGCATACAATGACCATGTGTTTTTACTATATTAGTCTATCCCTTCGAATTTATATTATTCTTTGTAGAGACGTAAATGATTCAACATTGCCAAACCCAGTAGAATGAATTAAATTACGCTGAAATTTCCGTTTTTATGGCAGTCTTCATTCTGAAAGTATGAGACAGGACTATTCCTAAGAAGGGGCAGTTTTGCACATCAGCAGACTAGCTTTGACGGCTGTCTCAGGAAATTGGTTTTACTCTGTAGATTTGGATCAATAATGTATGCGAGATGTTTACTTCATTGTAACAACTTCATACAATCATCAGATTCTACATCTCTAGGTACTAATGCCACCCAGTGGAGAAGAGGAATATGGTTAGCTTCCGAGGAGAAAAAAAAAAAAAAGGCAAATAAGAATTTCTTGCTAGTAAAGATGCAAAGCCACTAATTTTTAGAAGAAATTAAGATTTTTTTCCTTATTAATTGTCTTGCTACTGTCTTATTTCTAACTTTTTACTAATATATCTAAAATTTTAATTTTTTTCCTAGTAATTTTTTTCTTCTTATTAATGTAATCTGTATTTTAAAATGACACAAAAATTGTGCTGAAATAGTTCATAGACTGTATGAGACTCCATTATTTAAAAACTTTGTTTTCCATTGAATATGATGAATATGTTATGTTGAAATGGTTTCTGTATACTTCATGATTTCTTACATGCAAAAGAGAAAATGAAACATATTGAAAAGCTTTCATTTCATTTTACTATAATATATTTCTCACAGGAGAAAAAGCTCAATTTCTACATACTTGAACTCAAGAAAAGGTTTTCTGGCAGAAAACTAGAAAAATATGTGAGATTTTTTTCCTTGATATTCATTAATACTAGGTTCTGATATCTTGAGATCTTATCACGAATTAATTTGTTCTAAAATGACTGGTACACTATAATTAGGAACTTGCAGTCAGATTTTCCTTTAGGCGTAGTCACATAACGTGCCATCAATCCTGAAATTCTCAGGAAAGCGTGATTAACAACATTCACAAAAAAAGAAGCTTGACAAGTTGCAGCTCACAGAGGTGTAAAGCACCCTGTGTGTTGCCTGCCAGCTGACTGGCTGTTACCAAGCAGTACCTGGTATTTCGATCCGAAGGCTGCCAAGGCTCTTGCGGTGTCACGGGGTTTGCTGCATGCTGGTTGCTGAAGGCAACAAAGGCACCAGGGAAGGAGCACAGGTGTGCTGAAGGTGGCACTGAGGTTCAGTAACTTTGGTTCATCCTTTACTGTTGCCTTCATCTGAAAGGGTGAGATTTTAATTTAATGGTGTCTGTCTGGTTTGCTACTGAAGTCGCTCAAGCTGTGAGCCCTGGCTGAGCCCAAGTAGAGTAGCCCAGCCTGGCATCAGTGTTGTCCCATCCCAAAGTGTTGCCTGTGTCCATTGTCCGCTCTCATGGGAAGAGTTCATTCAAGTCTGCTCCTGAGGTGCTGCAAAACAAAATAATTTTTTTTGTTATTGATTGCTTGGCAGGTGACAAGAGATCAAATTATTTTCACCAAATGTTTCTTGACAGTCTTACTATTGCTGTTGTGTTGCAAGGGAGACAGCATCCACCATGACTCGCATCTGCACTGTTAGTCATATGGATCAATGCTGCCCAGATTTTGGAAAACTGAATCCTCCAAGGGAAACTGCAGCCCTTGCCAACTCAGCCAATTGATGCTGAGGGGCCACGATGGCTGTGTATATCCAGCTTGTTTGGAGCTGTAGTTGCAGGCTCATGAAATACCACCCTATAGCGCATGTACGTTTTGACAGTCCCTCTGCATCAGTTTGGATTTTTCCATCACCAACCCATGTCCTGGATTGGTGTCTTCAGTCCCACTGCAAGTCCGTGGTCCCTCCTGCTGTAGGCAATGGGTTCTGCAGGGCTGAGATAGGCAGAAGTTGCCCCGCTAGTGGGAGCCAGGCAGGCACAGTCATGGCCAAAAGAAAGCAGGCATGGACTGGCCTGGTCACTAAGTTTCAGTTAGCAAACTACTTCCTGAGCAAACCCTGAGGCTGATGATTTTTTTGGGTCCTCTACTTAAAAAGTTTTTCTGCCAATTTTTTTTTTTTTTAGCTCCTTTGGTTTTGTTGCTTGCTTTTTTCATATTGCCTGTGTCCTCAGAGTCATGCTATAGCCATCAGATTTGCTCTTAAAGCTGCTTCTGTAAAGTTAGTGGGTGTGTGTGAGGTTCTTTTAAAACAAAAAAGCTACAGTTTGCTATGTGATTTTTTTAATACATATGGGAATAGGGAGGCAAGTGGTGATTGGGAGTTAGAAAATTACACTGCTTTCCTCTGAAGGTTGTCGATGACTGTTCTTTGTGGCAGAATAATGATTAATTCTTCAAAAATGATTCATTAAAAAGAGCTCTGCTGGGTGATTTTCCTTATTTCCTGCAGGGTTGTACATGGTGTTTTCCATTGACTCTGAAAGGAACAGTTAAGACATGATTACAGCATGTACCAATGGAGAAGTATTAATGTCAACTGACCAAAAAGCTGAGGTCTGTGCATCCGGAAGCATGTCTTTTACAGCATGTTTGCTGGAAATGTAGTAATCATGGTCTGAAAATGTTTTGTTTAATCATTATTGAAGCTGTAGTTTTCAAGAAAGCTGATGATACAGATATAAACCTCACTGGATCCAGATTAGAGGAGTGCGTGTATGCAGCTTTGTAAAATAAAAGGAAACGTCATTCTTTTTTGTTTATGTGCAGGCATACACAAGTTTATGCATCTTTAACTATCGTAGATGCTCTGGGTGCTGTGTGGGACATCTGTGATGCAATGAGTGTTCTGTGATTTCACTGATACAGAGCATGAGGACATGTGTGATGACTCACTTTCTCCCTCCTGCTTTCTTTTCCCATTAAGCCGAAACAAAGCCTAACAGTTTTTACCAGAATTTAAGGAAAGGTTCATACAGGCTCTAATAATTGAAGAGTTAGATATATTTCAATGCAAAATAAGTTTTCCTCGAGATTCCCTTAAGGGAAATAAGAATCCCTTGTTTCTTTAAATAAAGAAAAATGAACTAGTCAAAACACTTGAGAAATGCTACAGGGATTAAGGTTGCAGCAATGCCCATTTCTGATACATAGCTATAGCAAAGATGGCTTGTTTTGGGGAAAAAAAGGATAAAGTTAAATGAAGACAGTTCTGCTCTTCCAAACTCTAGTTTTTGTTCTCATTTACGGATATAAACAGACATTTCTATTTGATCACCTGATAACAACTGAAATGAAAAAAGAAAAATTCTTTTGGAAGGAAAAAGTAAAAAAAAAGTTGGAAGCCTTCACTGGGGAAGAAAAAGATGGGCACCTGCTACGCTGTTCAGTGGTATCTCTTTTAGTAGAAGTTTGTGATGGTCTAGTCTCTCTATCAGGGTTTAGACTTTTCTGTCATTATTTTTCAAAGCCTCTCTTTTGATTATATCCATTTGGCTAACATTGATAGAGTTTGGTTTAGCTTGCTATTTGATGGTGATTCTGATTCAGCTTTTTGGAAAGGAAGAACTCTTATTTCAGGGACCACATGAGGGAGTGTTGTTCTGCATATCTGGCTGCAAGCAGCTCTCTTGCTAGCATGGGCACTTAAGCTCTGAGGTTTTTTACCCTGTTAAAGGAAAATATTTTCTTCAGCAGTTCTCAACTTTCTCTAGGCTGATGTAGTTTCTCAGCAACTCCAAACTTTTTTTTTTTTTTCAGTGAACAATATTTGGAATTTATTGCTTAATAATGGCTCATGAGCTTTCCAGCCTGTGTACCAGCCATGCTGGGAGTGTGCATGTTGTGGGAGCGTGAGTGGGGGGAAAGCAGGCAGGATTGCTTTATGTACTTTCTGCTTACCTCTTTCCCTGCCTGTAGAAGCACAAATTCAGTTAGAGCTTACCTGAAAAAAGCTCTACCTCTAGTTTACTAGTTCATGTTATAGGATCCGATATGCTGGAAGTGTTTGTCAAACACCATTTATTTTGCACTTCAGATTTCTGTATGTAATCTTCTCAGAGCATCAACCTTTTTGCTTCACTAAGAGTTGGTTTGCTTTAAAGCTTGCATAGACAAATTTTTTGCAGCTGCATTGTTGGCAGTCCTCAAACTGGCATCCTACATGAATTAAATCTAAATGCTTGGTAGCTGCTTGCTCATGAGTTCCTTGACTCTTTTCCAGTACTTGAAGCAGCCAGGATGGCCTTTCTCCTTGAAGGAACAAGTGGTGCAGTCTTAAGCCCTGAGACATGAAGTCTGGACTGGAGCTGATGTCCATGTTTGCATGTCCCATAGGACTGGTGGGTGCTGGATACTGCCAGGGCTTGTAACTGTGCAGGTGTTAAAATGAAGTCTCTGAGGTGGATGCACCCAGTATCTACTTTTCCCTTGAAGAACTGGAACCTATTTTTTGGATGAAATGCTACCATTCATCAGAAGTGAAACGTGAAGAGCCCCTCAGAGAGCATGGCAGTCACTTGCCAATCAATTTGGAGAGGAACGTTATCTGTGAGGGATGCTCACAGGAGGAGACCCCTGAGTGGACAGTCCTTTTGAAAGCACTATTTTATGAGTCTCTCCAGTAGTGTGATCTCTCTTTGCAGTGCATTTCAACAGGTGTATTTCAGCTACTTTTCCTAGCTACATATGGCCTAACACTTTGTTGGTTAGAAGAATGTACCTTTCTATTAGCCCCCTACTGACAAATTTTCCCAAGTGGCCTCTATGCTGGAGATTGAAATATTTTATCTTTTATTTCTTACAGTATCTTGTCCATGCATTTCTCTTCATGAAACTTAAGAGGTCATGATTCAAAGGCTTCCAGCAAGGCTGCAAGCAGTTTAAAGTCCTAGTATACTTAAGGCACTCTAATGTGTCATGGTCATACAGAAAACTATCAGTTTGGCAATGCACTTCAGTTTGGCCTGTGGGAATTAAGACAAGGAAAGTATTCTGTTTGACAAGAGTAATAAATGATCAAGTAACTCTCTCAGGACTCCCTAAATATCTCCAAATAGTTCCAGGAAACATTTGGTTCATCACATCCGAAAGATGCAAAATCTGACTTGTGGATTTAGCTTCTTGGAGCAATCTCAGAGGAGCAAACGATAACATAGGCTGTGTATAGTGGTATAATTGAAACCTACAGAGGAACACAGATGATATGTTGCACCTCTGATTACAAGATCAAGTACTCTAGTGCCCTGCAAAACGGAGTAAACACTCCACACTGGAATATCCATTTCAATCAGCCAACTTGCAGATTGTTTCCACTGTACTCAGTCCCGCAGGAGATAAAATCTTCCTTGCTGTGACTTAGTTCTCTTCTTCTCAAGTTTAAAAATGTCCAGATTTTGTGGAACAAATGCTTCTGTTTTCTGAATCCAGCATTTTTAACTGTATGTGCAAAAACCTTTATATAATTCTGGTCAATATGCAAATTACAATATGCCAGTTTTCTCTGTTCTTTATACTTTTCCTTTTCCATTTTTCTTCTCTCTTTCCCTATGCAAAAGTATATTTCCTGTCTAGCAAAGCATTTCCTAGTACAACTGCCCTTGCCATTTAAGTGGCAACACTAATGTATCAATGACCTATTTCCTTGACAAATTCCACTTTTTCTCCCAGAGATGGCCTCTACAACTGCCCAAAATTTTCAAAAGTCTCTTCAGTTCCTGTTCTTTTATATTATTCAGGATATTGGGCAAACTGCTGCAAGCAATTCCCCTCTGAGAAACAGAAAGTTGGGAGGCATGGCTTTGCCATCTAACCAATGATCTTCCAAAAACACACAGTTGCACATCTCCTCTGCATTCAGTTCCATCTCTTCTTCTTGTTGGCCAAGTATTCAGCAAGAGACCCCATAAGCCAGGAAAGCTGAGTGTATGTTAGGCCTCTGGTTATGAGAAGGATTTTAACCTTCTGCCCAGCTTCTTGGCAAGATACAGGAAATACTGCCTTGTAGCAGGTCAAATACACCTGACAACAGCAGTGATAATGAATTTATCAACACCACTATCAACTCAGCTGCTGGATGCAGGGATAGATCCCTTCCAGCTGGAGCTCACAACATACTTTTTGTGCTGAAGGGTGCTCGCAGGTTATATTTCTGTCATAGAACATGGGTGTGAGCCCTGGAGCAACTTGTAAGAATAATGTCTTTGTAATCCTCCAGTGCTGCTGTCACTGCTGTTCTTCAGAGTTCTCCATCACTGTGCAGTCCTGCTGGTCATTCTGCTCAGTTAAGGACCATGTGGGATGTGTGCTGCCAAAGTCCTGGCTCGGTACCTCCATTCTTTTGTCACAAACCATATCACAGCAGTAGCAACATCCCAAAGAAGTTATAAATATACAGCCATATATATTTGTGGAAATTTTTGAGTGAATCATATAATGGTATCTGTTGGTTCACAGAAATTTCTGTGTATTTCTGCCATTTCTGGGAGAATATCTTTTTCTTATATTCACAAAATCACAGAATGGGTAAGGTGGAAAGGACCACAGTGGGTGGTCCAACCTCCCTACTCAAGCAGGGTCATCCTAGAGCTCATTGCACAGGATTGCTTCTAGATAGTTCTTGAATATCTCCAGTGAGGGAGACTCCACAACCTCTCTGGGCATCTTTTCCAGTGCTAAGTCACCTGCACAGTAAAGAAGTTCTTCTTCATGTTCAGGTGGAACTTCCTGTGCATCAGTTTCTGCCCATTGTCTCTTGTCCTATTGCTCAGCATCAGCCAAGAAGAGCCTGGCTCCATTCTCTTGGCACCCCCCCTTTAGATACTGATATACACTGATGAAGTTCCCTCTTAGTTATCACTTCTCGAGGCTGAACAGGCCCAAATCCTTCTGCCTAAAAGAGATGCTTCAGTCTCTTGATCAACTTCATAGCTCTCTGCTGGACCTGCTCCAGGAACTTTACGTCTCCCTTGTCCTAAGGAGCCCAGAACTAGGTACAGCACTCCAGGTGTGGCCTCACCAAGGCTGAGTAGAGGGGCAGGATCACCTTCCTCCACCTGCTGGCAATGCTCTTCCTAATACACCCAGGGATTCCATTGTGGAGCCCACAAGGGCACACTCCTGGCTCATGGACAGCTTGTTGTCCACCAGGACGCCCCAGTTCCTTCTCCACAGAGCTGCTTTCCAGCAGGTCACCCCCAGCCTGTGCCTGAGGTTATTCCTCCCCAGGTGCAGGACCCTGCATTTGCCTTTGATGAATTTCAGAAGGTTCTTCTCCACCCACCTCTCCAACCTGCCGAGGTCCCTTTGAAGGGCTGCACAGCCCTCTGGGGTATCGGTCACTCCTCCCAGCTTTGCATCATCAGCAAACTTGCTGAGGAGGCATCTGTCCCCCAGTCCAAGTCACTGATGAACAAGTTAAACAATACTGGGTCCAGTATAGAACCCAGGGGGACATCACTAGTGACAGGCCTTCAATTAGACTCTGTGCCACTGATTGCGATGCTCTGGGATCTACCACTCAGCCAGTTCTCAATCCACCCCACTGTCCACTCATCCAATCCATTATGTAACACATAATGTAGATGCTAGCTAAAAGTTACTGTTCTGATGCTGGGTGGGATGTGCAGGAATACTGGGCAGCAGATTTTATCATGATTGAAAGAAAGAAAGAAAGAAGTTTTTTGAGAGGACATAATTGATTCCTGCAAGATATCAGGAGGGACAAGAGTACAGATAAAAAACTTTTAAATTTCACAGTAAGTGCATAAATACTTGCCCCTAGTATTTCCCTTCTTAGCATATTTAAGTCTTAGCAGTACTGTCGTTTCAAACCTCCACCTCCATCAATATGACCTGCTGGCCACGCTGCTTTTGATACAACCCAGTTCACAACTGGCTTTCTGGGCTGCAAGCACAGGTCATGTTGAGGTTCCCATCAACCAACACCCCCAAGTCCTTCTCCTCAGGTCTGCTCTCAGTCCATTCTCCACGTAGCCTATATTTCTGCTTGGGATTGCTCTGACCCATGTGCAGGACCTTGCACTTGGAATTATTGAACTTCATGAGGTTCACACGGGCCCGCTTCTCCAGCCTGTCCGGGTCCCTTCCAGTGTGTCAACCACACCACGCAGCCAAGTGTCATGAGCAAACTTGCTGAGGCTGCCCTGGATCTCACTGTCCCTGTCACCAATATTAAACACTGCCGGTCCCAATACCACCCCCTGAGGGATGACACTCATGGCATGCATTATGATCTTTGTAAAACTATTACTTTACATGTGTATTATTTACATGTTTTATTTGAAAAAGAGTTACTCCACTGTACAAAATATGACTAAGACTTCATGTATAATTTTGGTTGTTCATATTCAGGTACAACGACCTATGGCTGGAGTGGATCCAAGTAAGTGCTGCTAAAATCAAGGAGGAGGAAGATCAAAAGATTTTAGAATGCTTAGCCTCACAAAAGAAGGACATTGAGAAGGCGGTAGGATTATCCTTTCTTAGTAGGGACCAAATACTAGGGATGAAATGGAAGAGCTATTTAAGCTAAAGATTTAAAGGGCTATAATGTGGCACTGAATAACCTTAGGACAGAAATTAGAAGGTGGTTTCCAACCATCAAAACAGTGAGACTGTGAGACTTTTCAGAATGAAAGTAATGGGAGTAAAGGCAACAGGTGTATGAAAAGACTTGTCTCCTCAGAAAGCAGTATTTGCCTGAGCAAATACTGCCATAGTTGTCAATACCCATGACTCTTGTCTCAGAGGCGTCTTCCAGTCCCTGAACCGCAGGTTTTGTAGCAATAGGCCAAGCCTGGTTTACTTGTGAACGTACCTTTTTTTTTAATTACTATTTATTTTCACACAACAGGATGAATAGATATCCAGAAAAGCCACCAGGCACGGACAGCATACACTCCAAATGTATGCTTTAAATAGGCTGTAAGGATGGCCAGATCTGTGGCTTTGACTTCAGATGCTGAAGCATTTTGGTAGTGTGCTCAGTAGCAACATCTCCAGGTGTAAGACCCTCCTTCTCACTGTCTTGATCATCAGTGGCAACTCTCTAGGGGGCAGAGGCAGTCAGGTGTGAGATGGAGTTAGGGACAAAGCTTGAGAGTCCCCAGGTAGGTGGGGACTGAAACTCTGAACTCTGTTTTAGAATAGTGCTCTCCTGAAATGACTACATGATGAGCATGTTTTGAGAAGCCTGCAGAAAGGAGGGCTTACATAAAAAAGGCATTCAGTCTGGACAGCCATCAGTTAGGAGAAAAGAAAGGTCTGTGACTACCTGGCATGTGTAAAAATGGTACAAAATAAACACATGCTGGTTCTGTTGGGTTTTGTCTTCCTTTTTTTTTCCCTATTTAATCACAAATAAAATGTTCCTTTAGTTATGCCGAAGTTCTTTTTCCTGCAGCTTCCTCTTCTTTATTCTTGACTTTGATTCTTGAAAAATACTGTTGTAGGAATTTAGTGGTTTTGGTAGAAGGGTGAAGCATTATTGTGACTGAGTGTGAACTACTGTATTTGGATGATTAGCTAATCCTGAAAAAAGAAACAAAAGAGGCAAGTGAACAACAGGGCAAATGTAACTCTAGAGAGCATCAGAGATTGTAAGGAGGCTCTCATAAGCCAGTCTCCATGGTACACTGCATACATTTCCATGGTCTTGTTTATACAAAGAAGTATTGAGCAGCAGTTTAGCTGTTTTCCTTCCTCTCTCTAGGCAGTCTTACATTAGAGATTTTAATAATGCAATTACCATTGTAGCTGTTTAGTACACCTACATATTACCTGACATTCTCCCACCTCTTCCCTAACACAGGAGGCATACCACAAGAGTGATGCTGGAGAAGAACCTGTTTAGAGATTTCCCCTTCTCCCTGCTCCTCACAGCAAGAATAAGCCTGACTCCATTTTGAGGGAGAGGAGCTGCTCAAAGGACAGGAAGGGTAGTCAGGAAATGACAAGCCTGTTTGAAGGATTGGTACAATATCGCAGAAGAGATTGGGTAAGAGGGGGATTAGAAGAGACGAAGGTGATGGCAGGGGAGCAGTAGAAATGGAAAGGCATCCTAAGCCTGACTTCCACTGACTCTTTTTGACTCCAGTAAGGACATTGGTGGTACTTGGATGGATAGAGGAGGCAAATGATGCAGCTGGGCTTAGCCATCTTCCTTCTGCACTCATGGTTTTACTGCCTCATGGTTTTACTGCCCATTTTAGGGGAACAACTGTGACTGACCAGAACACTGACTGGCACATCATATTTCACCACCTGGAGCCAAGGATCAGCCTGAGAATGTGCCAGGTCTTTCCAGCAGGTCTTTGGTGCCCCTGTTCCTTCACATACTGTCATGTCCTGACCCAGCAAGAAGCAGCATGTACTAGTTAAAACCAAACTTGAATACAGCTTTTAAGATACATTACTGTTTGGGAAATGGGATGGATGTGTTAAAGGGCTGTCAAATATACAAATTAACAGTGTGTCACAGATACTCGGCAGCAGTTCTGTAACTGGGGTCTCATGGTCTCGTGGACAAAAATCAGTTACCTAGGTGAGCTCCTTCTTCCCTTGCCGTGAGGGAATATGCATCAAAAGGCTGTGCCAGTAGGAGAGATGCCTAATCTAAAGGCCTTGAAGAGCTTGTGAGAAGGGTCATGTGAATCTGAAAGTTGGTGGCAAGTATCCTGCCTGTGGGACTTGCACTTGCTGAGACATGTTTATGTAGGTGGAAGTTGTTTGTCCAGATGGCATTCAAATATCTTTGCTCTGCATTCCCTTGTAGCAGTAAAAGAAATGCATGTGGATCATGTTCAGGAAGTTGGCCCTCTTTATTTTTTAAAAACCTAAATATTTATAGTTTTCTTTCTGGGTGAAAGAAAACCAGGTGAAACTGCATGAAAGTCCATCCATCAAGAGGAATTTAATGACCTGACTCATCCTGTTGACGGCGAGGAGAGCTCTGTGGTTACAACCCAAGGCTGAGGCCAGCTCTGTGCTCCAGTACTTTGCCAAGGCAGCTGGGTCACATCTGCGGTGTGAAGCTGTGAGAGCCTTGACACCCGTGGCTTTTCCTGGCAGGAGTGCCTCGTGTGCAGGTAGTCCCTCTGGGAAAGCTGCATGCAGCCTTCTGGGTGTTTCTTTAGAAGGGTGGAGGTTTCCTATACAACAAAACATGGTACTGCTGAAACGAGGGTATCCCAGCCAGAGACAGGTTTAACAGATGAGCCTTCCCATGTGAGTAAAATATTTGGGAGCCTTGGGATAGGGATATCTAGAAAATTGACTTGGCAAATTCCCTGTATATTCATGAGTAGGTTGTAACAGGGACTCTGGGATATGTAGTAGCTTTCCCATCATCATGCTCTTATACCGCTGTCCCTCTTGGTACTCCACTGCTACATGATAGGGCTGCAGCACTCAAGAACTCAGTTTGTCAATGAAAAACTGCATTTGTTTTCAAGCTCTGGAGGCATTAAAGAATAGTCATAGGTGATTTTGTTTACCCAGCTTGAAGCATCTTTAAAAAGGCATGAATTACTGCATGCTTTCTGGAAAAGGTGGTCTGCAAGAAATCACCTCATTTAAAATCCTTTCAGTTTTTCAAAAGCGAGTAGCAATTTTTACATCTAATTTATTTCTTAATATAGAAAGCACTATAAAAATGCCAGCACTTTTAATGTCTGCCACTGGACTGGATACTGTAGGGTTTACATGCTGTAGCAGATGAAGCAGAATTAGCATTTTATAGTGTTAAACCATGGCTCTTTTCAGCGAGGTTATTCTGTATGTTTCCTTCTTTGTGCCTCCAACAAAAACATTGTAAAGTGTGGGCTGCGAGGGCAGGGAATACTAAGAATGC
This sequence comes from Manacus candei, assembly GCF_025592945.1. Lineage (NCBI taxonomy): Eukaryota > Metazoa > Chordata > Aves > Passeriformes > Pipridae > Manacus > Manacus candei. The sequence continues at coordinate 9,133,842 of NW_026138089.1, forward strand.
TATGAATGCTTTTTCACACTGCTTGAAAGAGAATTGGCTTGAAAACTTAAGCCGCAGAATGGTTTCTTGCTGAATACTGGTTAAAGGGATGTAGGTTTAGTGTTTGGGGAACACATCTTTGAAATACTTTTGTGAGGTAAAGGATGATGGCAGAGGCCACTGCGAGTTCAAAACCAAAGGGACTGTGGAAACCAAAGTTTAAATCCAGAAATTACATGTAGTACTGGAGTCAAACATGTGGCAGTGAAATACCACTTATTAATCATGTACTGAAAAATAAGTATTTTGCCAGTGAATTTGAAATGAGATAATCCAAAATATAAACAGACTGGTTTAAAATAATGACTAAAATAATATTAACTCTCCATAACTAAGGTATTTTTTCTAACTTCTAGTGTATTTTGGTCTTTTATTCTAATTCCTCCTGGAAGAAGAGTATTTCATTTGTCTTCTCATACACTTAAGGTAATGTCTCCTGAAATGCATTGGATACACCCAACAAATTGTCTTAAAATGTCTGTCCACCAGTCCCCACCCTCAGTTCCTTGCCCGTTGCATCTCTTTCCTCACATAGCTTCTATTTCATCTCCTGTTACTGTCTTTCCACAGTAGCACGTAAAGGGTGAAAGATAAGTCTTCCTTCTGAGAACTCTTTCCAGCTTAATTCACAACATACTGCTCCTCATCTCCTCTAGGTTTAGGATGAGAAGCCTGTTGGATTTTGCTTCCTCCAGCTGGGGAAGCAGAAACCTGACAGAAGATAAAGGTACAGGTGAAAATCAGTCCAGTTCCAGCTGCACTGATTCCCAGTAGGTTACCAAGGGGAATTCTGACTGTGCTGTATCATGTATAGTCATGGTTTTCTCATGAGGTTTGCAACCATACACAAAATAATAGGCCTTGTATGAATACAATGAATAATATATATTTTAAGGCTATCATAGGAGCAAAATAGGAGTGTCAGATAAGTACCAGAATGCTGAATAAATGATAATATCCTTTACATTCCAGTAAAGATTTGAAGTACTGGTAGAAAGGATTTTGAATGAGAAAAATTAAAAGTGTGTGGTGATATGTTTTTTAATTCGCTCAGGAATCATCCATGTTCTTTCAAAATCTGTGCAAGTCCCATATGTATTTAGCATCCTCCATTATTGTTGTCTTATATCATAGGTACTGCCTTTTTGGCTAAGGAGAACCATCTTCTAAAGTCATAATTCCTTAAGCAGTGAGAGAGATAAGAGAGGGGGAGTAATGACCTACCATAGGCAGTCATACCCTTTCGGAAAGAAATCAACTTCTCAGTAGGTGACAGGCCAGCTTGGTATCTGTCACTGCCCAAGCACTGGATGTTCTTCCATGTTTCATTGTTCTATAACCTTGTGGAAGAGTGACATTAAAAGGTTCCTAGTGGAATTCAGTTTAAAAAAGTGTGAAACTGAAGAAATTGGCACTGATGTGGTCTTTCCTAAGGGAGCAAGCCCAGTTGCGAGCTGTGAAGGACAGACTTTTTAACTAGTAATCTTCTGTGCAGGATTAGAAAGACTAGACTGATTTTTCTTATATACTCACAAAGATAAACATCTATACTATTGAAAAGGAGGCCTTTAAAATTTAGTCTCTTCTAGTTTAGACAGTACACTGTCCAAAGACTGCAAATAGTTGTCTATTTTTACTGCTCTCTTTCTCCTTAAGGGTTTGTGTGGGAATTAGGAGTTTGCAATGTTTTCTTTTTCCACTTGTTCCTCCTTAATCTCAACTACTTCCAGAAGAGTTGCAACATTACATACCTCTAAATTGGATGCATATGGATAACTTCAGTGGGATCAATTAAACTAGTTCACTATGTAGAAATCTAAAATATGTACATGTACATTTACATTTTTTGAAGCATTATGTTGGCTAACTTTTCTGAACACAACAGTTCTACGTGCCAAAAAGGTTTGTTGTTTTGTTTTTTTATATATATACGTACAGTGGAAAATGACGGATACAATAAAACCTCCAATTGGGGTTCAGTGTGTTCTGGTAGTTTTGTGGTTGTTTTTCTCACAGAGACTTAATGATAGCTTGAAAGCACATTGCTGTGAAAATGGCACTGAATTGTTTGCACTTATCAGTTATTTTCTGCAGGTAGTTTTTTACAATTTCTTGCCAGAGATTAGGATCATATGAGGAAAAGAGAGTTATTACTCTGCTGTCAAATTTGCACAGAAATGCACTTGCCACAATGCAACAGTGAATCACCTTTTAAGCCTGGCACAAGTGATAAAACTAAAACTCAGGGAAAACAGCATATTAAATGTGAGCATGTGTGGGACTGCAAAAATCCTTAACTAAGGACCAATCCTGCCTCACAGTACCCTTAAGTCACCTTACAAGTGGGTCAGACTGAGAGCTCACGTCTACCAGAAGGGACTCACTCTTTCCTCACTTGACCTTCCCTATTGTGTCTTCCCCTTGAGGGGAGAGCTGTGCATATGGTCTGTCTGGACTTCAGTAAAGCCTTTGACACCATCTCCCACAGCATCCTCCTGAAAAAGCTGACAGCCCATGGCTTGGACAGGGGTACTCTCTGCTAGGTTAAGAACTGGCTGGAGGGCCGGGCCCAGAGAGTGGTGGTGAATGGTGCTGCATCCAGTTGGCGACCTGTCACTAGTGGTGTCCCCCAGGGATCAGTGTTGGGTCCAGTTCTGCTTGATATCTTTATCCCTTGGATGAGGGAATTGAGTGTACCATTAGCAAATTTGCAGATGACACCAAGTTTGGGGGGAGTGTCAATCTGCTGGAGGGTGGGAGGGCTCTGCAGAGGGACCTGGATAAGCTGGATATGTGGGCTGAATCCAATGGGATGCGATTCAACAAAGCCAACTCCAGGTCCTGCACTTTGGCTGCAACAACCCCATTCAGTGCTACAGAATGGGGACAGTGGCTGAAGAGAGGCCAGGCAGAAAGGGCCCTGGGAGTTTGGATTGACAGGAAGCTGAACATGAAGCAGTGTGCCCAGGTGGCCAAGAAGGCCAATGGCATCCTGGCCTGGATCAGGAACAGTGTGGCCAGCAGGACCAGGGAAGTGATTCTGCCCCTGTACTCAGCACTGGTGAGGCCGCACCTACAGTGCTGTGTCCAGTTCTGGGCCCCTCAGTTCAGGAAGGATATTGAGGTGCTGGAGCAGGTCCAGAGAAGAGCAAGGAGGCTGGTGAAGGGACTGGAGCACAAGTCCTATAAGGAGAGGCTGAGGGAGCTGGGGCTGTTCAGCCTGGAGAAGAGGAGGCTCAGGGGAGACCTCATCACTCTCTACAACTCCCTGACAGGAGGTTGTAGCCAGGTGGGGGTTAGTCTATTTTCCCAGGCAACCAGCAGCAGGACAAGAGGGCATGGTCTTAAGCTCTACCAGGGGAGGTTTAGTTTGAATATTAGGAAGAAATTTTTTACAGAGAGAGTAATCAGGCACTGGAATGGGCTGCTGAGGGAGGTGGTGGATTCTCCGTCCCTAGAGGTTTTTAAGATGAGACTGGATGTGGCACTTAGTGCCATGGTCTAGTAACCACAGCGATGTTGGATCAAGGGTTGGCTCTCTTGATGATCTCAGAGGTCTTTTCCAACCTGGTTGATTCAGTGATTCTATGATTCTATCAGGTCTTGGCATTTGCTTATAGGGAACCAGTTTGTCTCTCAAACCTAGGCAAGGTTTTACAAGGCTAAGACAAACAGCTATTTAACCCAAAGTGACCAAGACTTAATTTGACTTTCAGGCTATTAACTGCTACTGAATCCTGAGGTACCATTTTTAGTCACTTTTCACTCAGAATTATCTAGGAAGCTCCAAGCTACCCCTTTGATGTTTCAAAAACTATAACTTGCTGTGCTTTCAGAGCCTGAAAACTTTCAGTATAAGGGACAGAAACCCCTTTGAGAATCTAAATTACTGGAACCAAACCTAATTATCACAGAGAAGTAGAATGTTTAGCCTTGATGTGCCCTTGAGGCCCGGATGTGAACCAGTCACATATGAACTTTGTTTTGTTGAGAATCTGGGATTATCATATTAGTCATCAAAGCTAAGATCATGGGGAAAAGTGAAGAGCTAAACTTACACTTTCCCAGTGGAATTTGTATATTGCTCATCTTTTTCTCCTTGTGGCAAGAAGGATACCATGTTTGGCTAACCACAGGCTTATGAACCATGAGAGTTTTGTGTCCGGGTGGACAGGTCACCAAGCAGGAGGGAACACTGTGCACTGCAGTGATTCTGATTCCATGTCCCTGTTTTTTCCCCACTAGCAGACTGACAGATCATCCCTCTCATAGTGTGTCAGGAGGCCATGCGATGACCTGGCTCACCCAGAGCTGCCATTCCAGTTTAAATGGAGCCAGTGCAAACCCATCTTAACATTTTAAATCTAGGTCAACAGGACCTCATTCCTACCTTTACCTAGGAAAGGCTTTTGTGGGGCTTTTCCCTCTGCAGAATGTTCCTGCCAGTAGCCTGGCATCAGTATGATGGTGGAGTGATTCAGATGAGCTCACAGATACAGAAAGGATCTGGCCCGCCCTCTGAGGAGGCTTGTAATGATCTGTGCAACCAGAAATCAAACTCAGCATCGGGACTGGGGGACTGATAAGTCATGAGGATAAGTCATGCCTCCTTTTCAGTACTGAGAGGGACCCCAGAGAATGCAAGAGAGTGTCCCTTGGAGGGGGCCAGGAGAATCACGTGCTTAGGACCCTTATCCAGCTCCTGATGAACTCCCCTGGCTGGAAGGTTGACTCCTCACTTGTGGCACTTCAGTTTCTGTGGCACATATCTCAGCTGATGAACCCTTGCTTGTTTGGTTTTGACATTCCAATTCAGCATGGAGGTATGAGACAATAGGAAAGACAAAGAAACTGCGCACCCCAATTTTATGGTCTGATAAGAATTAAAGGAGAGAGATTGCTCCCAATCCCAGGCAGACCTCCCAGTTTTGTGACACCAGGTTATCCAGAGGCCAAAGATAAGGCTACTGTCAGCCACCCTTCTTCCAGCATGGTTAACATCACCCTTGTGACTGCAGTGCTTTAAAAGAGGGCTGGGGAAAACAGGAGACATTCATAGGGATTGTTATAATTAAAATCAGTGGGGACCTGCACTCACACCTTTTAATAGGTCTTTGTTACAGTTTCATTTTCTGAATCTGAACTCACCAGAGTCCTAACTTGAGCTGTTGTTAACCCTAATTATTGGGGTCACATTTTGAGGGCCAAAGTTAGCGTTCAGGGAACTGAGGAACTGACATTAACTCTGTGGTGCTCTGGTGCAGGTGGTTGTTGTGTCAGCACCCCAGTGCTGTGTTGTGCTGGTGCTTGGTGACATTTTCATTTTACCAGAGGATCTTCTGTGGCTCTCTGGAAGACATTTCTTGGATGGGGAACAAATGCTTTCTATCCCAAGTTCTTGCTATGGTTTCCTTTCTCTGCAGAGGCTGCTGGGCAGGTCTGTGCTCGCAAATGGTGTCACCTGCAAACCTCCAGCAGATTATGGCAACGAGCATCCAGGAACAAGGGAGGCATAAACCAGACCTGCTGCTCAGGCTTTTACTCCTGCTGTAGCTCTTAATCCAGTATGCCAGGGTCCTGTGGGACACTGGGGACTCCCCCAGGCTGGGGACTCAGGACAGGGCCTGGCGGCCAGGGCCCATCTGCCCCCAGCCAGGAGAAGGGCAGCCGGGGGCACTGGGGCATTGAGTACCTTCCTTGGGGCCAGGGATGGGACAAGGCTGGGACAGGCAGTGGGTACATTGCCTGTGGGCTTGGCTCAGCAGGGCCCGTGTCCAGGCAGGGCAGGGCTGTGAGGAGCTGGAGACAAGCCCAGCCCTGCTGCGGCATCACTGGGGGGCTGCTGTGGAGCTCCCCTCAAGTGCTGGAATCTTCCTGCTGAGGAAAGAACCACATTACATTTAATTTCTTCTGGAGGCAGCATCTCCTTGTCTTTGGCACAGGGCTGGGCACAAGTATGTCTCATAAATCAGTGGTTCTGTGAATTGTTTTATTGGCAGGCTTTGTACTTTTGATATGTGCTTAGTTTTAGGATGTTTGTAGTTTTGCTGCTGTTGTCCTATCATTCAGCGTAGGCTAACTTAGACAAAAGCAAAATTTAGCATCAGGTAGAATTATGTGGCTAGATTTAATGCCAGAAATTTAATGTTAATATTTGTGTCTGCCATGTCCTACAGGATCAGGCATTTAATAAGGCAACAATGAACCTCATAGAAAACTGTTTCTGAATGTTCAAATCATAAAAATACAAAAGAAATATGCAAAAATGTTGGAGCTAACTGTTCCCTGAAATGGAAGTATGATGATATCTGAATAACAAATGCTGCACAAAAGCAAAACACCTGCAAAAAGGCTTCCTGGCTTCTCACAGACCATTTACCTGTTTGCTTTTGGAGGGCTGTTTACATAATGACTCTCGGATAACAATAACTGCTATTTGTGCTCTTCTTTGCACAGCACTATTAATATAATGTGACATGGACACCCTTAACTCAATTCTGAAGGGAGCCTAAGGTCCCTGTTTGCACTGCACCCATCAGACTGCTGAGGGGCCCTGGGTGTCCTGCAGGTGAAGATTACCATGTGGCACCACTTCCTTAAGTGGGCTGATAGTCTGAGCTCTGGGAATCCACTTACAATAAAACTTCCAACCAGTGTTACAGTATTTTAAAATTAAATCTGGTTAGGTTGCTGTTCCATGATTTAAAGCAATTTGTGTTCTTTCTACTTCCTATATGTGCCCAGTAAAGACACAACTGCATAGCGAGTTGTTGGATTAGAGAACTGATCCAGCTGAAAACTCATCCTTTACTCCATTTTTGCCTCTGGCTGAATTTACAGCAAGTCATTTCCTTTATCACACACTGACAAAATTTTTAGCATTGCAATGAGGAGGAGACTGGGAACATGAAGACAGAAGTGATAGGAAGGTGTGACCATCTCTTTAGGGAGCAGTTACGCTAAAACTGGATTAAACAAATTGGGAAAACATCTCAATTTTTAGCTAGCATAAATATTTAGTTGCTCTTAGTGGGAGACAGGCAAACCTGTGCACAGAGGTACTCTTTCTTATAGCCAAACAGACATGCCTGTGTAAGCAACCTCTTGTGAAGAGATTGCAATTTAGTACAGTGATCTCATACTGCTCTGGGAAGGGAAGATAATTGAGAATTATTGCCTCCAAGTATGCAGCTGGAGAGGTGGAGGAACAGAGCAGTAAGAGCACTCAGTGATATGTTTCTGGTGACTGCTTCTCTTGCAGTGAATTTCCACTGTGTCCTGACATAGGACTGACAGCAGCATTTAAGTTGACAGGACAGTTATGCAAAGCGTTAATGAAGCACCAAGACTCATGTTTTAGGCAGCTAAGAGAGGAGCTTTTCTTTGCTGCATCCCTTATGCCCTCCCTATTTCTACTCCGCCTCCAAGCATCATTGTTGGCAAGGGAATCTAGGAGCCTTTTGGCAGCAGGGAAAGATCAGTGAAGTGTCTAAGTTGGAGCAAATCATAGTGCTGCAAACAAGATTATCATGACCATCATCCTCTTATCCTGAAGAATGATGGAGTTTTGTGGTCTCTGCCAATTCTCTCTCCCTTTCTGCAGATGTCTGAGTTTTCTGTGATCTCTATTTCAGATCCGTATTTTGTCATGTGGGATGAAAGACATTCCTGGGTGCTGGCAGTAAGGCAGGAGCACATCTGCAAGGTGACAAGGCTCACGTAGTGATGGTGGAAATCACATGGCAGAGGAGGGCAGGGAATCTCAGAATAAATCAGATTGGAAAAGACCTCTGAGGTCATTGAGTCCAACCGATGACTGAACACCACCATGTCAATTAGACCGTGGCACTGAGTGACACATCCAGGCTTTCCTTAAACACCTTCAGGGATGGTAAACCCTAGGCAGTCTGTTCCAATATCTAATCACCCTTTCTGTGAAGAAATTCCTCCTAATGTCCAACCTAAACCTCCTCTGGCTCAGCTTAAGACTTTGTCCTCTTGTCCTGTTGCTAGTCATCTGGAAGAAGAGACCAACTCCCATCCACCTACAGCTTCCTTTCAGGTAGTTGTAGAGAGCAATAAGGTCTCCCCTGAACCTCCTCTTCTCTGGGCTGAACAACCCCAGCTCCCTCAGCCACTCCTCATAGGACTTGTGCTCCAGACCCTTCACCAGCTTTGTCACCCTTCTCTGGAAAAATGCACAGGAAGGAGATAGACCTGTTGGAACAAGTCCAGAGGAGAGCCACAAAGATGATCAGAGGGATGGAACACCTCTCCTATGAAGAAGGACTGAGAGAATTGGGTTTGTTCGGCCTGCAGAAGAGAAGGCCCCAGGGTGACCTTATTGTGGCCTTTCAGTACTTAAAGGAGACCTATAATAAAGAGGAGACAAACTTCTTAGGAGGGCCTGTTGCAATAGGGCAAGAGGCAATGTTTTTAAACTGAAGGAGAAATAATTTAGGTTAGATATGAGAAAGGAGTTTTTTGCAGTGAGAGTGGTAAAACACTGAAACAGGTTGCCCTGAGAGGTGGTAGATGCCCCATCCTTGGAAACATTCAAGATATTTTCGAACTGATGTGTCTCTGTAGTCAGGAGGTTGAGGCTCACCTTTGAGGACAGCATTGGCTCAAGTGAACAGTTGTTGCTAAGCATTAATGGTTGAGTAGGGAAAAAGGCAGGGTAAGGTCCTCACTTGAGAGGAGAAACTTCATCGCTAGTGCCAGATTTGTTCCTGTGTCCTCTAAATGACTTGTCGATGCTAAATCTGTCAGCAGTCTTGGCAACAATGACAAAACCTCAGATATCTTCCAACTGAGTATTCACTAGGAAGAATAAGAAGATGATGTGAGCCCCTTTGAGTATTCCCTGCAATGGTGTATTCTCATAGATCACAGCCATGTAGTCCCTCCAGTCATGTAAGGGATCTTTCCACTGCTTCTGCTCTTTTCCACATAAAAATGTGCTTATTTGTTGGACTAGTTGACCATTATGCTCATTCACTGTCATAGCTTCTGATCTGTTTTCCAAACCTCCTGTTCTAAACAACACTGTGTTTTTTAAGAGGAAAAAATATAGTTGCTTGCCCTGAAGGAGCACATTTAACACAGAAAACACAAATCTTAATTGCCATTGAACTCTGTAGCCATTAATTGAATAGAAATTGCCCCCGGTGGGCATCTTACCTTACAAAGGGGTAATATTTTTATTCAGTGTTGAGAAGCCAAATTGCATAGTAACTTATGAAATTCAGTTTCAGAACACCATGATTTAATTAAACAAAAGGATTCCCTTCTTTTTTATAAAGTTGCTATGATGAAGAAATTAATTAGAGAGGTAGAGCTGCATAACAAAGAATGTGTGATTCAGGAATGACAGCACCATCCCTCAATAGTTTCATGAGGTGGTGCTTTAATGTCTTGTCAGGTGTTGAGGTACTGTGCTGGTAAACAGCATTACTTGCTGTGCACAACTCAATCACTGCCTTCCTACGATCTGCACGTGGGTCTAGTCTTCTGCAGTTTTTTGGGTATTTGGAAACAAGCACATCTAGAGGTTTAGGCTGGCAGTAACCAAGTTTTGAAGGCCTGAAAATCCAGATGTATTCAGAAGTTGTAATGCTTGGATTTGGGTTTGTTTGGTTGGTTGGTTTTGGGTTTGTTTTTAATGAAAAACTTGGAGCAAAAATCCATGCCATTGCATAGTATTTCGTGGTCTTACACTGTTTGAAAGTAAACTGTCAGGAAACCAGTCTTTCTTGTGAGTGCCTCTCCTATGAAGACAGGCTGAGAGGGTTGTGGTTGTTCAGCTTGGAGAAGAGAAGGCTTTGGGGAGATTGTATAGGAGCCTTCCAGTACTTTAACGAAGCCTACAAGAGAGCTGGAGAGGGATTTTTACTAGGTCATGTAGTGAATAGGACAGGAAGGAATGGCTTCAAACTGAAAAAGAGTATGTCTAGATTAGGTATTAGAAAGAAAACCTCTGCTGTGAGGGAGGTGAGGCACAGGAACAGGTTGCCCAGAGAAACTATGGCTGCCCCACCCTTGGAAGTGTTCAAGGCCAGGCTGGATGGGGCTCTGAGCAACCTGGTCTAGTGGAAGCTGTCCCTGCCTATGGCAAGGGGGTTGGAAGTAAATGAGCTTTAAGGTCCCTTCCAACCCAAACCATTCAATGGTTCTATGATTCTATGATTTTGTTTAACTCAAACAGTATTGAGGCATGTAGAACCAGAGAAGCAAACCTTACACAAAATGGGAATTTTGTGAATCTTGAGTTCTCTTTAACATTTTGTAAATGAGTTAAGTTTGCCTTAATTTCACTTTGTTGATTTCTCTGTTACTGCTTGTTAGCTGGAATACTATGCAATAATATTTTCACTTAGCTTTATTTATTTTCCAGCTGGAGTTCTTTTACCCTTTACTGTTATGAAGAAAGTGCTGAAATTTGAAGTTTCAAACTTGTGCTTCATGGTATCTAAAGTTACAAGTACATCTCCCTACCAGGATATTTTCCAGCTGAAGTAATGCTTGGCAAGGCTGGATGGTCCAGAACATAAAAGATGGTATGTTGTATAAAGCAAAACCTGTTTCTATACAGTATCTTCTTTCTCTTTTTTTTTTTTGAGTTGGCCATGGCACGAGTATGAGAAACTTGACTGAGATCAGATTTTACTTAGAAATCATTTACCATAGTAAATTATAATATTTATATAGCAAATATTTACACAAGTTTAGTATTTATAATATTTATATTATAAATACAAAGCCAGTGAACTAATAGGAAAAATTAACTTGTAGGGGAAAATAATGATAGATAAATGAGAAAAATTCAGAGACCAACAGCTCAGCTTCTTGGGAAATACTTCTAGGTTAGTGTAGAGCAAAATAAAGATGATATTTCTGAGGGCTTCTGAGTGTGGGAGATGGAAACAGAATCCTCACATTGTCTTTTTTTCTCCCCAAGTTTCTGCGCTTTCTAACCAGAGGGATCTAAGAACAGATTAGTTATGTAAATTGTGCTGACACAAAGCTTTCTGATGAAGTATCCAAACTCAACCTTCCTCTAGCACTGGCCTCCTCTTCCTTACCCCTGTGCTCCAAGTTGTTACCCTCTCTGCTATGCCCATAGACTGCCCATGGCCTCAGTGGCAGGACCTGTTTCACAATGCAATCCCACTTGCAGTAGGTACATGGGTACCATGAGGTGTTGTGGTGGTGCTCAGCCTTGAGCGGAGAAGGGAATGAGGCATCAGGGAATTGAGGATGCCTTATGCCAGTGTTGCTGCCAGAGGATTGATGTGTAGAGGTGTGGCTGCACAGGTCTGCAGGGTCAATCCATTTAACCCTAGTAGCAAGATTTCCTTTGACAGCCTTCCACGTTGCTTTAACTCAACACTTTGGATATAGATTTAACACACAGAAAGAGAGACCTAGCTCTGGCCAAGTAGAGCTGGAAAGTGCCATGGTCCAGTCCTCTGATTTATGCGATGAGATTGACCTCCCTAAGCTGCACAAGAATCACACTGTTTGCGTGTTAGCTTTGCAGTACATATATCTCCAAACCTGCGTCTGTATTTAGTTCAGAGGTGAGATAAACCAGGACATGCCCCTGAGGCTCACTGGCATGTACTGGCTGGATTCACCACTTGACTCTGCATCCCCTCTCACCTATGGATGTTGAACTTAAAAAGAAAACAAAAAAAACAGGAAAAAAGAAAAAGAAGAAAAAAAGAGAAATAATAACGTGTGTCACAGCCACCCAGAGTATGTTTTATAGCATGAAATCAAGAATATGTGTGGCATGAGAGCATGGTCTTAAGCTCTGCCAGGGGAGGTTTAGGTTGGATATTAGGAAAAAAATTTTTACAGAGAGGGTAATCAGGCATTGGAATGGGCTGCCCACGGAGGTGGTGGATAAACCGTCCTGGAAGGTTTTTAAGATGAGACTGGATGTGGCACTTAATGCCATGGTCTAGTAACCACAGCGATGTTGGATCAAGGGTTGGACTTGATGATCTCGGAGGTCTTTTCCAACTCAGTCGATTCTATGATTCTATGATGTGACTCAGAATTTCTAATTTTTATTTTCATACATCTAGTGCTACCATGTTTTGTAGCTGCTCAGCAAGAGACTCCAGATGACTTTCTCTTATTTCAGAGGAGCATGATTCATGTCAGATTAGAGGATTAAACAGGAGTGGGATTTACAGTATTGAATATTATTTGGAGATGGGTTTGGACATACTTTAAGAAGAGTTTCCTGATTATGTGTCAAGAGTGTACTTAAGTACATAAACATGGACTCCTCCATCTTCACCCTTTCACATGAAAACAATACAGCCCTTCAAACAATGTATACTGGGAGATTATTGCACATTTTGGGTGGCTCAACTCTTTCACATGTAGAATAAGTGATATGGCAAAACTTCCTAATGTTGCTTAACAGCATTCACAATTTTGTCATGAGAAATCTTTAGAAGGAAGCAGATGAATTAAAAATGTTAGTAAATCTTATTCGAAATGACGTATTCTGTGAGAGAAACTTATTTTCAAATGCAAACTGACTGCCTGGAGTATTTGTGGGCTTTTAAAGTTCTGCTAGGAAATGGGAAATATTTTTATTTCTAATACAATTTTTTTTATTCTGAGGGTTCAACAGTTTCAGTCTCCTAGACTATTGTAATATTTCTGGTGCACTATCTTAGACAACACAAGGCTTCATGCTGCAAAAGTTCGCTTCTAACATAGCTTCTTTGGAAGTGGGGCAACAGTTAAATGGACATAAGAATAATGTACGGCCAGGCTAGCTTTCCAGGAATTTTCCTGAGGAAATAATAGCTACATCTCTAATCATCCCAACCCAGATTTTTCAGTGGACATCCCTGCTGCATTTTGCTGGTATGACTTTAGACATTGCCTGAAGTAGGGACTACAGACTTGGATGATGATGCTCAGACAGGCCATCTGAGCACAGTCACATCCATTTTTGTTGTCCCTGTTACAGGGAAAATATTGTCTGCCAAGGGGACAAGATAGACAGCTGGTGATAGGAGCACCCAGCCGTGAATCAGGGCCCACAAGCTCCATTGGCACCAGAAAGAAAAAAAAAGTTACATGCCTTCTATTTAAATCTGTTTATAAATTGGTTTTGCAGACAGTACAGCTGCCTGATCAGTATGCTTATTCCAGAAAAGTTTTAAACTGCTCCACTAGCGCTGGCATTGGTGCTCCTGGCAAACTGATTGAGAGAGAGAAACAGCTTTCTGAAGAAAAAAAAAGCCCTGAAGTGATAGTTTGTCTTCTGCCTGAATTCCTGATATCAGCTTCCTGTAAGGTCAGGTAGGAGCTGGTGCTAGCAGTGGTGGGCTGAACAGGGGAGCACTGCAGCTCTTGGTGGCACTTCATCATAACCTGTAACATGAAATTACACCCTTGACTGGCTTTAATTCACTGCCTCTCCTGACTTGGGGAGATCAGTTTAAAATGCTGTCTCTAATGTGTGAAGGGGCTCTAGCAAACCCGACTTCAGCTGTCTGAGGAGTTATTGGTGTCTCCTTCCTCACTTCATCTCCCAACAGGGGATGGCTGCCATCACAGCAGCAGGATCAGAATAAAAGGTCTGTCAGTTGGGTGGAAACTCTCAAATGTTGGCATAAAACTGCCTTCAGGAGCAGCTTTAGCTGAGCAGCAAACATCCTTTCAAATCAGCTTTGGCACAAGTACTCCTGCAATGGAAATAACCACAGCTGAGGTTGAAGCCATGCCACACTCACTTTCTGTGCTCAGACTGGGAGAAGAAGACGAAAAAAGGAAAAAGGAGACTTAGCAGATGCTTTTACTCTGTTATGGCTCTGGTGGTTCTGGAAGATAACTTCATGAAGTATTTGCCTGAACTTTTCCTTTAATATGGTATTTTTTTGGTGTATAGATCTTTAATTGACCTAAATGTTTTTATTGCATGGAGAATTGTTATATACAATGAGTCAGATTAGTAGGAGAAAAATCTGAGATGAGTAAGGAATTGGCTAATGGGGATATGACAACAATTAGTGCTGAAAGCTGAAATGTTGGCTGAAAGGATCTTACTAGAGAAATTCCTGTTGGTCTTGGGACTAATTTAGTATAATAGACCTTTGGAATAAAATAATAGTACTAATGAAATATGCTGATGACTCAAAGCTTGGAGTTGTACTCAAGAGAAAGGATGATTAAATATCCCTTTCTTAAGGGGAAGAAAGGAACTGGATTGTCTTGCAAATCGGACAAATGGAAGTGGTGTGATATGAGAAAAAAAAGTGCCTTTTTAAGGAGGTAAGATTGAGAGTTTGGGACTTTGGGTCAGAAAAACAAACCCTGATTGTTATGTATCTAGAGGATAAAAATCAGGGAATGCTTAGGACTATCAGTTATAGGGCTGTCTTAGTGTATAAAACAGATGCTCTGAAGTGAGACACATTTAGACTAGAAATAAAAAAATATTTCTAATCATCAGAGAAGCAAAATTCTGCAACAGTTTCCCACTGAGAGAAGTAGAGATGCTTACCTAGTTCTGCCTGTGTGCTTGGGTGATTTGCAGAAGATTTTGTGTGATGTGGATGTTTGTAACAGTAGGAGACTGGGCTCGAGATGCAGAATTCAATATTATTTTTCCTGGCTGGGAATACCTGGAAAAAAACCCCATTGACGTTATCGTAGGTTCTGTTCATAAGCTACTCAAGCTACTTACTTCAGAGTGTGATTTTCCCTCTTACTTCTGGTAATTTCATTAGGTTGCTAACAAAGCTGACGTTGATTTATCACTGGTTTTCAAAATTACTCTGAACTGAGAAAGGTCACACCTCTCCTAGCTGTTGTTGCAGGTTGTCAGCAGAGCTGGTTCAAACACTGTGCCACTGGTATGCAGTGAGTCAGAGTTTTGCAAGTGCTCTTTGCAGCTCACAGGGCTAGGGATTTACCTAAATTTCTATCAATAATCTCATATTTCTGAGATAAAAGATTCCCATTGCAGGAAAATGTGCCAGGTGTTGGAGTATTGCGAACTAAGCCTCGACCTGAACCTTGAGTTCAGCAAGAGGATGTCAGAACCATCCCACTTGGGAAGTGCTGATCCCTCTTCCTGTAGGGTGGCACATCAAAGATTTGTGAACTTCAGGCCAAGGCTTTGGATGTAGCAAGGCACTGCCAAGTGCCATGACAGTAGAGAACAGCCAGTTAAAATAACGTGTGTGTTAGGTCATCAAGTATTTAGATCAGGCAAACAGCTTGTGTGTTCTGTGCAATTTCCAGGACTGCTCACTAGAGAAGTCACAAGTTCCTGTATCAACCTGTGAGTGCAATAGCTCAAGGAGGTGATGACAGAGCTTTGCTTATTTAGGAGAAAATTCTATTAGTCTTAGCTTTGTTCCTGAATTGATTTTTGCAATTTATTGACATAATAATCTGAGCCCTTTAGCTGTAGCTAGAACCCTATCTGTGGGAACTCGGGTGAGCCTCTGTTTCCTATGCAGCCCTCACCTGGCCTCCATTCCATATCTACAGGCCTCTTACTGTATAGGAAAAAGACATCTACAGGGGGGCCTGTGTTTTTTTTCCCAAGGTTTTTCCAGTCTTTTGAGTAGAAGATGTGCTCTGATAGTGTTCTCATCTGTGGTGGTTTGGGCTAGGCCTTCCTTGGTGACTAGTTTGTAACCAAGGAAGGGTCCAGATTTACCCAGTATTCCCTACGATTTTTACGTAAGCCAGATTATAAGAAGAAAGGAGGAGAGGCCTTCGTCCTCTTTCCTTCCGGCGGCTTGGAGGTGCAGGTTCCCTGCTGCTGAGTCTGCCGTGTTGGGGAGCGAGGCCTGGTTAGGCCTTGCCGACCTTGGGAGACAGAGGTTGCCGGCGATCGTTCCGGAGCGACCCTCGGTTGTCCCAGGGGAGTAGTGAGCTATTTCTTTGCTAACTCTTTTAGTGGATAGATATTGGGCTGCTAATTGGGATATTTATATATATAATATTTTGGTTTTGTTCCTTTTCCCTTCCCCCTTCCCTTTCCCTTATTTTTAATTGTATATAAGTGTAAATATATTTATATATCTCACTTTGGTTGTCTCTCTCTCGTTTCGGGTTTTCTTTCGTTTTTTTTCTCCCTCTTCTCCCTGAGGTTTGAGGGGGGGGGGGAACTCTGGTGGTAAGGTTTGGAGACTTGGCAGGGAGCCAGCTTCAAACCATATCATCATCTTAAAGTGATCCCATTGGCTTTTTATTTTATTTTCATCTCTCCACACCTCACACAGACAAAATGAAAGGATTGTGCTTGGTCCGACAACTGTGCACTCCCACCTGTACCAAACATCTCCAGATGTGAACATGTGTGCATATGTGCTGACCACAATGTTTAAGAGAGCTTTTGGTCAGAGAAATCTTGTATGTTGAAATAAAAGTATTCCTGGGGATGTATGCAATTCTGTTGCAAGTCTTAATGGAGGTGAAGCCTGCTTTTTCCTCCTACCCATCCAGTGCAGTAGGTAGGCTGTGAACAATGCAGGCTGATTGATATGCTGAGTGACAGCTATCCAGGGAGGTGGCATGACAACCTGTTATTTCTCAGAAATGTCTATTCAGTAGAATATGTCACATTTCCAGACTTTCACCCCTTTTTAAAATGGAAAAAAGACAGAAATACAGATTTTTTTATTCATAAGATATATGCTTATAATTCATGCACACCTCTAATTCTTGAGATTTTTCTAAGAACTGTAACATGAAAATTAAAGTATTAGTAAATATTTTGTTGACTGAAGAAAATGAAACATTCTTAACACTTAATGAGCTCTGTTACCTGCTGCCTATGCAGCTCCATATCTATATTCACCTGAATGATGTCTTTGGAACTATATACAGCAATGAATGATGTCTTTGGAACTATATACAGCAATGAACCTAAACCAACCATGAATTAAATTAAATGCTTTTCAAGTGGTTAAAGTAAATGCAAAGTAATTTTTCTTTTTTAATAATTAATGGACTCTAAATTAATGAACCATCTGTAAATTACATGTCTCCAAAATAAAGTTTCTCACAGAATGAAAAGATGACCAGATTGAGAAATTTGTGAATTCTGTTTAAAACCTATATTTAGGATTATTTAGGGGGTGGGTTGAGTGGTGTTTAAAAAGCCCAGTCATTATCTGTCCAAGCCAACTGACTGATCACTCTGATAGTTCAGTTCATTTATTTCTGGTTTCCTGCAGTCCTGGGCAAGGCCCCACTCTGACTTTGCTACTTTCGTTCAACATCATTCAGTTTCTGTGTTTCTCTAGATGTTCCCTGCCTGGAAATTTTGTCAGGGTAACTGTAGCAGGTTTTTCTACAACTCTTTCAAGTCTTTCACATCCTCAACTGAATTGCCACATAGTTGTGTAGCACCAGATTCTGTTAAATCCAGTGTTTTATGAGAGCACTGGTCTCAATGCCATACTTGCAGGTAAATGCAGATAAACTCCACATAGCTGCTTCTCTGTTTACTGATGACCTCACATACTGATGACTTTACTCATTTTTTTAATTTGCCACTCCAAAACCTTCTGGGCAGTCCCCAAAAGACCCAGTGGGCCTGTTACTTTCAGGAAATAGCAGGTATATTGCAAGGGCTATACCCATATACACAGAGAGTCCTGCTTGTGCAATAATGTTCTTCACAGTTGTTCCTGGTAGAAGTGCACTCATTTTGGGTAAAATTGGTTTGCTATGGAATGTTCTTGGAAATTATTAAACTTCCTGGGACACTTTATCACCTGGTGCTTACTGGACAAGTTACATTATCAAGGTAAAACGAAAGGATGTATCCATATCCAGTCTGTTACGAAAGCAGTCCTCAAGTCAGACTTCATATGCACTTCCAGTTGCTTAATCACCTTTAATATTGCTTCTTCCTCTGGGCTGTGAAGGAATTGCATTCTTACTCATCACACCCTCTGACACATTAAGTAAATGAAAGAGCAGCAGTAGTGTACACAGTGGGAATACCGGAGCTTAGAAGAGTTTAGCTTCAGCATTTTTGAAGTCATCACTGACATCACGGCTGCTATGGGATTTTTTGTACATGTACATATATGATGTAGCAATCCTAGTGATTAGTGTGCTTTTAGCAAAGAAGAATTTTGCTCCAGATGCTCCCTTGAGCATTGTTGTAAATGCTCAAGGATCTCCGTTCTAAGGAAAGAAAGGAAAGACCTGATGAGGCAGGCTGAGCTTTGCCATGCAACATGCACTACTGTTTTATAGTTACCAGTGTTATTAAGTTGCTCTGAATTTCTCTGATTTTCCTCTGTAGCTCTTAAGTCATTCTGATAACTGAAAGTTGGTGATGGCTGTCTTGGAATAACTGGCATGATTTGGCTGTAGAGATATACTTATTTGCTGTGGGAGAGGCAGAGACATTCTATTGCAATAGAACTTGGTAGGTCTCAGTACATCATGATCTGGATTCTGCTCAACAGTGCTCAGTGCTCCTGGTATGTGAGTAATTAATTAATGCTTAATAGGAAACTAGCAAAGACCATGCATGATAAGAAACAGCCCTGAAGTTGTTGTTACAGTTTTAAAAAGCAACAAAAAATATGAAATTTACTCTATCACTCTGTGCAATTGTGTTATTTCAAAGCAGTGATATTAAGGTACATTAAGGATGAGGTAGGACATCGCCATCACAATCTTCTTGCTGTTCAGGTGCAGATAGCCGGTGTGAAGGATGCTAAATATTGATGCTGTGTTCTGTGTCAGCACAGTGGTGTGCAACCCTTAGAACAGTCATGCTCAAACTCTGATTATACATTTCTCCTTAGGCTTCTCATTATTCACCTTTCTGACTGATCCGCATTCATTTCCAACCTGAAATGTAACTTTTTTGTTTTCCTGTTTTCTGTATTTAGTGCTATTGTTCAGTTCCCATTAATTTGCTGTGATGTTTATTAGGCTACACAACTGGAGTTGCTTACAGCACATGGGCCTGGCTTTACTGCTGGCAGCACAAGTAGTGATGCATTAATGAACCCTGTTGCATCTCTCCAGTTGCTGTTGTGCTATGTGAAATGAAATAGACTGGTTTTCCTCAAAAAAGGATTAGGTTCCCTTGTACATAGCATGGCATTTGAAAGGCTTATTCATAATACACAAAATTAAAATGCCCTTTGCTTTTGCTTTTAAAAGAGTCACACATTTACATCATGTCTGTATGATAACAGCACCTGGATGATGCTGAACAAAATCAAGGCCATTATATAGCAAATGATGCAACAATTCAGAAACAAAACCTAGCTAATGGAGTAGAGCTGTAGGGGATGGGAAGGTAGTTTATTTTAAAATAAAACTAATTTCATACATTTTCACCTGCTTTCTTATACCCATGTATGTATGCAAAACCACCGAGACCAAGTGGTCTGTCTGGCATTCAGTCACATACGACAGGAATTGCAAATGTCAAGGGATGCAGGTGAGTAACGGTAATGCCAATGTGTATCTGATTGCAGTGGGATTAGGAACAAGACTTGGCAGAGCAGGCAGCATTGCTCAGGCTGTAGCTGTGGGTGCTGGGACATGCAGTGGCTCCCAGGTCATCCTTGTTGCTCAGGGTGGAATGAGGGATATTCTTAATTAAAAAAAAAAAAAGTAGTTCCTTTATAGACATCCACCTGCACTTGTGTTTCCTCAGATTTGCTTAGGTTAGCCAAAACCCGAGGACTGAGTTATTTTGAATCATGCACCCTCTGATCACTTCGTTTATTGGATCCTGTGAGTAGCAGTTTTCCTTTGGGGGCCAGTTCCCTCTCTGAGCCCACAGAAGGGATTGTCAGGAACCTTATTCAAGCTCCTCGTGGGGCAACAAGTTGCTGAGGCCGCTCCTGTACTAGCTCACTGCTGTACTTAAGTGTACACCTTTTGTTTGTTTGTTTTGGAAGAGCACACAGCAAAAAGAGCAGTCAACTTTAAGCTTATAGAATATCTTTTACAACTGTGGTTTCACTCTGATCTTTTCAGAAATCTACTGTACATCTTTTTGCTCTGTGCAGGGTCTTTAATTTCTGTGCATGGGAGCACTGCACATGGACTCACTGGGACCCAGTCTGTCCCCAGTTCATGCTCTGTGCACCACTGCACCTGTTCCTTTGGTTCATAGTTTCTGAGCAGGGAGAGCAGCAACATTATTTGCAGGATCTGAAATATTTTGTTCTCTGTGGTGGTCATTGGCTAAGTACACATCAAGGTAGTAGCCTTTTGGAAAGACTGGAAGAATCTGTGCATCTGCTGACTGTTCCTAGTGTGCTAAGTTAAATCTTTTTGACTTCTGAGTAAGAGTTTCCATGGAAAGTTCACTGTGATCTACTTGATAGGCTTGACTGGTATAACATTACCATGTTAGCCTGCATTTCTGAAGCAAACAAATATGGTATGTAGATGTCGAAGTAACTAACACAAGTCTCATCCTGAAAAATCTAGTGTATTGAGCACTTTATATGAAAGACGCATTATTTATTCAGGTTTTCAGGACTGTGTCATATTAGAAATCATCTCCTACTTCCATTACATTTCCACACGTGTATAATCAGTGTAAATTTGGAACCCCTTGCAGGAGAGCTGATGGAAGAAGAAAGCCACATGATGAACTGCTGGAAAAAAACTGCTGCTCTGGAAGTGTTCTGTCATTTTAAGCTTGGGGAGGTGCCCATGTCCAAATTACACTTTCCTGCTTAACTGTTCTGCTTTCTGTGTTTTGTGCTCACTGCTGATGATTTCATAGTAATTATTTCTTGCTTACTTTGAGCTCTAAAGTATTTTCTTGCTGCTGTTTCATGGACAGACCTGACACAGTGACTGGGCCATGTGCTGTGTTGTCACACACTCAGCAGGACTCATCTCTGAGTTTTATTCAAAGAGACCTTGGAGGATGTTCTCCTTGCAGTGACTACGCAATCCCAGAAGATGGAATGGCAGTGAAATATGACATGAGAAGAAAAAAGCCTGGCATTTCAGATCCTATGTTTAATTTGGGAGCTGGCAGTTAGCAAAAACACTCATTAGCTTGGAAACTGAACAAATGTGCTGTGATAATTAGTGAGAAACAAAGAATATGGGACCCCAAATACCATTTTAATTAAAATAATTTTTCAGGGAAGAACAGAGTTTTAAAGGCATACTATCCTAGCAGCCCAGAGAGCAATATAAGTAGCAATGTGAACTACAAACTCTGACAGTCACCCTTGGAGAAAGAACAGCTCAAATTTGTGGGCACAGTCAGATATGCCCTTTCCAGATCCATGAGGAGCTGTAACAAACTCACTGCCCTGCTCCCAGAAGTTACTGATTTCTCAGCTGAGTAATTGAAGACGTGAGCGCTTACACTTTGCTGTGATAAAACAGGTTTGTTTAAATCCCCCAGCCGAGGGGGTGCTGATTTCTGACTGAGGTGAGGTAGCTAACAGCTGTAGCCAGTAGCTTTTATACAGCTCTCACTTGATTGCTTATAATTACCTAATTATGATTTGAATCCATTAAAAAACCAACTGTCATTAACTCATGTTGGAGTTGGGACTGCTCCCTGCTAGATAAACTTTTCTAGACAACGACACACACAAAAAAAAATCACATTTCTTTTATTCTCAAACACTGCTAAATTTGTTTCCGTAAATTGCAATATTGTGTGTTAAGTCAGAACAGAAAGTGCTAAAATATGGAAAATACTGGCATCCAGAACTAACATCGTAGGGCAGCTAGGGTTGTTCATTTGTTTCATAAAATTTGGCAAGTATATGAAAGAAAATATTTATCTTTACTGTTTGTGATTCTAAGAGCCCCCTTGTCTACTCCTCTGGACTTTTTCTTCATTTTTCCTGTCAGTCATCAAGGCTGTGGCCTTACAAGCCTCTACTGACTGAGTAGTTGCTGATGTTGTTTTATTTCTCCTTTCTCAGGGGCCCTGGATTAGGAGCCCCCAGCTTTGAAGCATCAGTGTTAGTAGGAAACCTAAACTTAAACAACATCAGTTTTGTCATGTCTTTGTCTAAAGGCACCCTGACAGCTCAGAGGCTTCTCTGCTTATTTGTTATGTGCTGACCTGCCCTAAAACCTAGATATTTGGGTTATGTCACCACTGGTGAAATAAATCCATGCATGTTTATCCAATACAATCTCGTTATACTTTAATAATAATTTCTGCTTTCCCAATGTCCTCGAGTCTGTTGATACTGAGCTGAGTCACTGATATGACATGGCAAGGTGGTAAGAACATTTCATTGTTTAAATACAATATAAGTACATATATATTTGTGTGTATAAACCCAGCCTTTTGACTTGGAGCGTGCTTTGAGGTGACAACAGCTATGAAGGTTTAAAAACCACATGAGCCATAGCATTCAGCTCTTTCATAATCATGAATTCAAGTCACATCTCAGAAATGCTGTTAGGTCATGGTTGCTGAGAAGTCCTGGATAAATCACGGCTGTCAGCAGCTAAGCAGTCCACACTGGGGAGGTTTTCTGTTTCTGCTGCCTCTCTAGCAGAGGCAGATATGGGAGCAAGGAGTGAGAAAAAGTAGTTGTGGACCTCAGTAGCTTTCTCTGGGACTAGACAAAGCCTGTGATGGGAGGAGAAGAGACCATATGAAGTAGTATTGGGGGCGTAAGGGGAACAGTGGTGCCTAAAATACAAGAACATGTTTAAGTCAGTATTTTACCTCTGTGATAGAAATAAGGAGGGCAGAGGTTGCCCCAGAGCTGGACAAATCCCCTGAACCAAACAGAAGCACTACTGGACTGCGTCCCACAATACATATCTTTGAAGTCATGCATGTCAAACTGGACTGTAATGGAGGGAAAATTACCATTTACTGGGGATTTAAGAGATGTGGCATTTCTTAATATCCAATGAGCAGGGCTGATGCCACAGCAAATACAGATCCATGAAAAATTGAGTGAATTGAAAATTGAGTGTAACTGTTAATGGGTTTCTGAGGAATCTCCTCTATGCCTGGTAAGAACCTTTCTTTTATTAAATTGAGACCATCAGAACAGTTTATCTGCCCTATGGGGGTTATTAACATATGCCAAGAATATCAAGATAATATCAGGAACACAGAATGAGAAATAATAATTTAGGGACTGAAATGTAGTGGCCTCAGGGGAACATGTGGACTAGTGACTGGATAAAGTGGTAAACCAAATATTACTGGGGGTTTTCTTTCAACTATGCCACAAATGGCTTTGTGGGCAAGAACCCCATTTAACTTCCTTGTGCACAAGTCTATAATGGAAGTATTCATGTTTATTAGTCTTCAGTGTGTGTCAAATCTTTGTCAGTGAAAGGCTTTATGATATTACAGTTTAAGATACTGAAGATGTGCAAGGTTTATCATAGTATCTTAGCCACAAATATCTCCATACAGAAAATGCTAGTGTAGGGTTGCCCCTGTTTCTTGAATGAAGCAGTGCTTTGTTTTGTTAATGTTGCCCTTTATTCAGACTTTTCATTACCAAAAGAGTCCTTTTGTGAAATGAATATTTATGAATTAGTGTCTTGAATGATATTTATTCCATTCTACCAACAGCGTAGTAAAATGATGTTCTGGCAAAAAACAGATCTGTATTGCTTCAGTCTATGTCATTCACTTAGACTACAGGATTTTTGCAACAGGGAATATCCCTGACTCTGTGCACACCAAGTATCTTTCTTAAGCTCTTCCTGTGTTGCTTTAGTATAGTAACCACGTGGAGGATCAAAATGAAGGGATTACAGGAAGACACACACTTGTATGTAAAGCCTGCATTACTGCTCATTCCTGAGGCTATTTTTACAGGTGAATCATGGGCTATGTGCAAGTAAGTTGCCTGATAATACTTTTGACACGAACAAAAAATACACACATATGATAGAAAGAAAGAAGACTAATCTCTTTACATTTGAAAGAAATTTTTAAAAGTGACAATGGAAACGTGGAGTGAAAGGGCATATTATTAGTGACTGGGACAGGCTCACATGGTTCTAACTAAACTTGGATTTAAAAGTTCCTCAGTCTTGCCATTGGCTATGAGAAAACACAGTGAAGGGTCTTCTCATTCAAAGTTTGTCCCCTTATAACTATAATTTCAGAGACAACAAAAAAGATACTAAAGATTGCATAAGACACTGAAAATTGTTTAACCAGTTCTGAAATTAAAGGTCTAAGCTGCATGTTTTCCACTGAATTTTGGAAGCCACCGCAAAAAAGAATTAAAAATATCTGGTGTCTGTCCCATAGAAAATGTGGGATCAAACTCCTTTTTTGCCCCTCCACTGATATAAAAAGTAAACCAGTGTTTCAATAAGTCATGACAGTATAAAACTCGTCACAGAGACCAGATGTGGTTTTTGAGCAGAATTTAGGATGCCCACTGACTTCCCTTGTTTGAAAGCTGAGTATGGATTTGTATTTAGTCTGTCTCAGAAGAAAACATAACAGACCTCCAAATGATTACTAAGCAGCTGAAAAATGAAAACATATATTTATTGTCTAGATATGCTTTTAAATCCCCTCTTTTGTTATTGACATTATAAGAGTGTTGCTATTTCTGTCCTAATTTTTGGGGATGTGCTCTTAATACCAGTATGACAAAGACCAGCTGAGTATATGTAGATGGATTGGAGTGAAGAGCTGAAGAATCTTTATTTAAGAATCTGGCGTCTTTACAATTCTGAATGTTTCTTACCAATCTTTTTATTTAAAAGTCAGAAATTCAAAGCCTTTGATAAGGAACATACTAAATAGCTAAATAAATAACTAAATAAACTGTAGGGTTGGCTGAAGTTATGATGCCTCTAGGGCTGTTGTTTCCTCTTCTGTTCTTGTACAGTGTCCACCTGCTGTTGAAAACCAGAGCTTTTAGTTTCTGAGTGATATTTTTGTTCTTCATTACTCTACTGTGGCAGTTTGGAAATATAATTTAAGTAATGAGTCACAGGCTCAGTTTCATCACGTGAAGCTCAGGTGAAAACAGCCATCAATTATGCCTGAGGATTTTGTGCCACTCATCTCTCCAGCTCCCTAGCTCGTTTCCTCATTTCAGTCAGGGTAAGTCACCTTATACCAGAGATCTGAAAGCAGCATTTGGGCACAACTAACTCCTAGGTTCTCTTCATAACTGGCCTGCTTGGTGCTTACATTTAAAATACCTCTGCAGGTGGTAGCCGAGCTGTGCACTGCTCTACCGCGTCTGTTTGATGACACCTGTGGGGCAAAGGCTTGAGCAGCACCCCTGAGTCTCAGGTTCCTCCAAGGGAGCAGCTTCTGCTTCAGGGGAGCTATTAATCTCTTGGCAGGCGAGAAGCATAGTCCTGCTCACTATCAAAGAGAGGACCTTGGTGCTTTCTTGCAGGTGGGCCCAGGGGAGGGAAGGTGTTGGTGTACTGCTGGGGTCAGCATGATCAAAACAGGAAAATGGGGGCATTACAGAATGCATCTGGGGCCTGCAGGCATTTTGTTTTCATTGCAGGTTTCAGAAACAAAAATTAATAACTGTTTTTTTTTTTTTGCATTGCTTAGAAGAGAGATTATATAACCTTTCTATGCAATTGTACATCTCCATGTATGGCCTAAGTTACACAAGCTAAATGGCCTTCTTAAGGTCTGTGTCCTTGACTGTGTACTTGAAGTGCTTGTTGTTGATTTATGCTCTTATGTTTGTCCTGTTTTGCAAATGCAAATATTTTCTCAGGTATTTAGAAAGCCACATCCCTGTTTTCTGTAAAACATAGCCATCCCTCACACTTCTAGTTATACAGATTAAAGCCTTTAGAAGAATTCATCTTAAGCAGAGCATCAAATAATAAATAAATCACATATCCAGTACTATATCCAGCAAAGAGCCTCTTGGTTAAATAGACACAACGATAACATTTCTAAAGATTATTTTCTCTTCAACCTCCCACAAAATTTAGTGAAATATCAGTAGATTTGACCTAAAGACCAGAATTCTTTGTGTTTGGGAAATGACACCGACAAAATTAATGGACCTTGAAAATATGATCATGAGGATATGTAAGTTTGATTTCAAGCCCCAGAATTGTCCTGGTTTCCGGAAGCTGTCTAGAATAGGATTGATTTGTGAGCAGGAATGTGCCATAGATCTTCCCTGGCATGCTGAGTGGTTAGTCCAAACAAGTTCTATGTTGTCTGGATGCAATAATGAAGAAGGTATTAATGCCACATAACAGACTGCTGTGGATGCTTTTCAGTTACTGCAATTAAGATGAACAGGCCAAATCAATGTAACATTGTAGGGAGATGGCTGGCATGTTGCTCTGAAAATAAGATCTGTAGCTTTTAAGTATAAATTATTCTTTGATGTGAATTGCACATACCAGGTCTTATTCAAAAGGCACAGCCTGAAAGCACAACAGCAGGAAAGAATTGAGTATGTCCTCATTCGTCTTAGCTTTGAAGTCCAAACAACAATTTAAATACTTATTATTGATTTGCTACAGAAACATTGGAACATCCAGCAAGTAGTTTTATTCCACTTTAGCTGGAAATGCTAATATTTGTCCAGTTCACTGTTCCATGTGTGCATAAGTCTAAGACAGTGGTATGAATAAAAAATAATAACAAAGTCATAAAATCAATTTAGGCTGACCATATTCTGTTTCATTTTCTGAGAATATATGCAAGGAATTAATGAGTTTACTGACCAAACATTTCACATTTAAAATTAACTTAAAAGAAATGCTAAATATATTTTTTCTCTGAAAAAGAACCCCAAAAAACCAAACATGCTTTAGTTACCTTTCCCGTAACAGCTCTGAATCTAGGTGCTATCTCCATATAGCCTAGAAAATGGGATGTAGAGATGCTGCTCCCTGTGTTGCCTCCAAATGGTGCTTACATTTGGCACTTTGAGATAAGACTGGGCCACTTTGGAAGTGCAGGCTCAGACTTCCAGACCATATGGCACTGCATCATATACGTGTCCCTGCTTGAATCCGCGCTGGTTTGTGTGCAAACACTCTGTTGTGTGGCTTTGTGTGGTACATAGTGAGGTGAGCACTCTCTATCTTACACGCCACTCTTATCTTCTTCCCCTGGGATCGTTCCTGGGGCCAGCCTGGCCACCCTGCAGAGCGGGATAGGGGTGGTTGGCACTGCACCAGGGCACTCCCTGTTGCCTTCATCTCCTACTCCTTCCCTGCTCCATGGGCCTCTGTGAATGCTGGACCAGTTGCACCAGCACACCTGGAGCACTGGGTGCCCAGGGACTGGGGGAGCCTGGGTGTAGCAGGTGACAGGATGCATTTTCCCCCTGCCCTTGGCTTTCGCGGTGCTGAGCATCTCTCCCTGTGCATGCTGCCAGAGGTGTGGAGCTGGTGAGGGGAAAATGATGGTGGGGACGAGGCAGTTTTCCCCATCTTGTCCCTTTTCTTGTGCTGTTTTTGCTTTGTGTAGTGGGAAGGCAGCTTGTGGCATGACATGGGCTGCCAGAACACTTGACCTGCTCTCAGTTTGCCAGCCAAAAACCTCTGCTGTGCTCAGTGCCTTGTAAAATACGGTGCTTCAGGCCCCTTTTGTGGCTACATGTTTGGGGAGGGCTGTCACAACTAGGTCCTTGTGTTAATTACACCTCTAATGTGAGCATCCCACTCATTGCCAGGGACTTACCAAGGGAGATGAAAAGGACCAACAGCTTCTGGGGTGGTGCAGCCCAGCAGTGCTGCTGCACCTGCTGTGGTGGGTCCCTCCTCCCTGCACTGGCTGGGCTCTGCCTGCCACCAGTGGAGGGAAGTGTCCGTGTCAGTGTGCCCATGTTTCTTTTTTTCCCCTGTTTAATGAGCTTGTGACCCCTAATAGAGATGCTGCCCTTGTAATGGGTACTTGTAGCTGTGGTGCATGTAGCTTTTGGCACCATGTGGTCAAGTAGGGCTGTGCACATGGGCCATCAGACTCATTTGCTTTCTCTAACAGTGCTCCAGTAAGATTAAAAAAAGCCCAAACAAGGAGCACTTTGGTAATTCTTATATAAAAAGCAGATACCTGCAGTTGGTAGTTCATGTCTCTAAATTAACTCTGTGATAAGAGGTGATAGTTCCAAGAAGGGGTCTTGTGGAGGCAGATAGGGCTGGCTCCTTCAGAAACCCTGTCAGCGCTGCGATACTGCGACCTGGTGCCAGCACTGGCTGAAAAACACGTCAGCTTCTGGCAGGGAAGAAGCGGAGGGGTATGCTTTGAACCACAGACTAACTCTAACAAAAATGCATATTTTCTTGCTCCTACTCCTTGTGCTCTTTGTACCGTGTTATTGTCATTATATGGAATGGGATTTTTGACCTATTAAGTGATACTCTTGCCATGCCTATATTCAGTAAAAAGGAACAAATTAAGTGTCTGTGACCACAGCTTCTGTGCAGCTGAGGCCAACTGCAGAATGGCCAGGAGTCTCTTATATCTGCAGTGGAAGATTAAATTTATAAAGCATTTTAGAGCATTAGCAGAAATCTGCAGTTACAGTACAGCACTGCCAGTCAGAGTCTTGAAAAATCAACAGCAAGGTATGCACTCAGTTTTTCTCAGAGAGGGTTACAATTTTCTTACAGTGACAAAATTAGCATTAAGAGCTGGCTTCATGCAGACATTTATATGCTGGCATGAGTCATGAACTTGAAAAGGAGTTTGCCTAGGTAATTAATTTTCTCTGTGTTATTGCAGATCTTGTCTTTGCTCTTTCTTTTTTTTTTTTTTTTTTTAAGGCTACATTTAAAAATTATTTTAACCATAAGATCTTGGGCTGAATTCAATTTTAATAGTACTCTTCAGCATGACCTCCAATACAGGAGATGGTGAAAATTCAGTTTTAAATTTATGAGAGTCTTGCGTTTAAGTATTTGCCTGGAATTGAGTGGATCTACCACAGAAGACCGACCCATGTGTGTGATCTTTTTGCAAGTTCTTCCCTGCTTTGGCTGCCAGCTTTAAACTGGGGCTGATTATATTCACTGTAGGAATGTCCCATGAGTTGAAAGTCTTTGTGAAGAAGCCTGATTTTATGATCGCAGAGATTCCCTGATCTGAGGTATTGCATGTCACAGAGCTGTGATCTTCCAGGGCTGGTGGAAATGCCATTATACACGTGTGGAGGGAGCTGAGTCATTTACCTCATTCTTCTCAGTCTGTGGCAGTGAGGAAAACAAGCACAAGCTCATACCAGTGCTACCTTTTATAGCAATCATTTCTTGGCTTCAGACTGATGTCCCTCTGGAAATCTCATCTAGGGACACTTATTCAAGTGTTGGGAATGCCCTGAATCTGACAGCCCTGCAGAACTCTTTCTGTCCACCATCATTATTGCTTGTCTTGCTGATACTGTCCTGTTTATGAGGAGAGGTTCAAAATACAGGGCAGAATTAATCAGATCTCACAGGCACCATCTCATAAGGCAGCATCCAGCTGATGCTGAAGGTTACCTGAATACTGCTGACAGGCCCATACATAAACACACTCTGTAGATGTAAGGCAGATGAGAAGTTAGTTTGCATCCTTGCAAACCTCTCTAGATCCCCATATAATTGTGCTGACACAAAGCTTCTGAAGACTTTCAGTCTCACTGCCTTATTACTACAGGTGCAAAACAGCATCTGCAAATAGGCAGCAGATTAAATATGTGCTTTGTGCTGTTGAGAACATCACTGATATACTTAACATGTTGAGCCTCAGGAGTACAATACTGAATTTTTGGGATGTAAGAAACATGGCATGCTGTATTTGTGGATTCTCATGCAAACTACAGCACCAGTGAATGCAAATAAAAACACATCTACAGTAACAATGCCTACATTAGCAAATCCATCGTTACAGAAATACATGCTTTAGTTCCCAAGAGTTGCTGACTTGGAGAAGCACTCCTCTTTATTAAATATATTTTTTTAATGCTTGGATGCATATTTCAGTGGCATATTTTGGACACCAAGTATTTACCTCTTGAGGAAAAAGTCATTATTTTTTTTTAGCTCACTGAACTTTTAAGTAATCAATTGGTTGCTATCTGTAGATAAATGTATTCTAAAATTATGATTAATATGGCTTACAAGTGTTACTGTGAGAATCAGTTTGGAATAGCTTGAATACCTAATGTGATGACAAACTGGGATCAGTTGCATGATAACATAATGTTTTTCTAAAGTCTGTGCTGTGTAACTTTTTTTGGAACTTGCTTTCTTTAGGTAAAAAAGGTAGTTTTTGTCTGATACTGCTTTGACAACAGGAAGACATCAGATTAATGAAACCCTTTGGTTTATCATAGAATTATAGAACAGTTGGGTTGGAAGGGACCTTTGAAGGTCATCTAGATCCAATCCTTCTTCAATGACTGGAGACATCTTCAATTAGATCAGGTTACCCTGACCCTCATCCAACCTGAACTTGAATGTTTCCAGGGTTGGGCCATCTACCAGGTTGCTTTATGGGCAGTCTGTTCCAGTGTTTCACCAGCCTCATTGTAAAAAACTTCTCTATATCTAATCTAAATTGACCCTCCTTTGTTTTAAAACCATTGCCCCTTGTTCTATTACAACAGGCCCTGCTAGAAAGCAGATTTATGCTGGATTTGTTAGTGCTAAGCCTTGTTTTACATAAGGAAAGAAAAGGGTTTGTTCTGGGAAAGATTTCTGGAAAAAAAAGAAGAGCCACGAGCACCAAAGGTCAGCACTGCTCGTGGTTCCATATGGGGCATGTGCTTGGCCCACCTGCACTGGGTTTGTGATGGAAGAGAATAGACCCATTCCATTTGACCATGTGTTGTGGACATCAAATGCAGAGGAGTTAGTCAGCTCCCTGATGTCCCATGTGAGCATCCTAAGTCACCGTAAGCAAATTTACCTGCCAGAATTATATGCTTATGAAGGCATTGCTGCTGGAAAAGGCCTCTGGATGAGTGAATTTGGTTATTAAGGTTATTTGGTCTTGGGAACAGTATGCTCAGAAAAGACCTGGGAAAAAAACTGTCCCAGCCAATATGTGGCTCAGATGCCAAAGTATGCAGCAAGCCCAACTTAAATAAACTGCATAATCTGTTTCTACTGCTGATTGATAGCTGCTCACTAGGGTTCATGGTTTTGTCCTTCTCCTTGAGTTTATTCTTCTCCATTTTTGAGAACACCTCTTTCAAAATCTCTCTTTACCTTAAACATAACAGGTATGAGAAGAGAAGGCTGTGGTGTTCCTTATTTTCTTGGATGTCTAGTTGTTGAAGAAAGGCAGACTTGAGAAATTATCCAGTCAGTGTTCCCAGGCAAAAGACAGATTTCTGTCCTCCTCACAGGCTTAGCATAAAACTGTGGTCTCTGTTCCCTCCAAATTAGCTTAAATACCTGATAGAGATGAATGTGCAGGAGAACAGCAGAATGATTAGTTGTGTCCCAGTACTGTGTTTCAATGGGCTGCCTTCAGTGGCACCTCTATTCCTCCATAATGGAAAATACATTGGGGAAAATACTGTAACCTCAAAGGCTTAGTGCCAACCTGCTTGCAATCTCAGAAGTCCTCTTTTGTCTTAGAAATGAAACTGGTGGCATTTTTTCTGACCCTGTTTTTCTTTTTTTGTTTTGTTATTTTTTTGTCTCTCCAAGGGTAAAGCCTTTTGCTCCAAAGCCAAGGATGAAAACAGCTGTGAGTTTGAAGGTTGAGAAAAATTCCCACTGATTAAAAGAATGCTTACATGTTCTTTCAGGGCAAAAGAAATGAATTGCATTTTGTTAAAACATCTTAAACCTGGTGGGAAAGCAGTCTGATTCCTGGCAACTGTGCTTCTCTCTCAAGCTGTCATTTTTAGAGGCTCATCCTTTTTCTGAAATACTTTCTAGGCTAGACACTAATTTCTCTGCTGACTTATATTTATCTGTCTCACTTATTTATTTTCCCTTCCCTTGCTCTGAAGGAAGGGAGTGTCCATTTCAGGTTCTGGTTAGGGTTTTTTCAGTGAACTATGAATTTAAGCTGTTTGTGCAGCACCTGGCAGAGAGAGGTCTCCACTCGTGCCCAGAACTCTCTGCTATCACAGCCATGCTAAAGGAATCATGCTGCTCTGGGAATATCACTGGGTAATGGAGCTCAGGGAGGCCAGCAGCTCCATCTATCCTCAGGTCTCTCTGGCTTCCAGTCAGCATTGGTGAAGTGATCCTGATTTAAAGTCATTCTTCAGTGCAAGAGTGGGGAGAAGGAGGTGCTGAGAGGGGTGACCTCCCCTGTGAGGATGGGAATAAGAGGCAGTGGGATGCAAGGAAGCATCACATATGTGTGCTGGCTTTGTGGGGCAGGAGGGAGCAGCTACACAGACATCTCCTATCCAGACTGAACTCAAGGTCCCTCTTATGTTAAGTAAAATCAGTGTTCAGGAGGCTGTCTTGGTACACAGCCAGTGTTGTGTTGGTCTACTTGGTGAATGTTTTGGGATACCTTGAATATGAGAAGTGTGAAGGGAAGATTCTTTGTACACTATTGTAATTTAGGGAAAGGTACTCGGGTAGGGAAAGAATTGCCAATAAAGAAAATTTTGCTTCCAGCTTAGAGGGGAAATTTTCATTTCCCTTTTTCCTTTTCCAAATATATATATATATGGAGATATATATGTATGGATGTATGGTATATATTATATATGGATATATATGGAGATATATATATATACATGTGTGTGGAAAATATTTGCTTATGTATTAAAAAAGGTTTGTTTGTTTAGCCTGCTTTGGAGTCTAACCAAGAACTTTTAACAAGAAAATTGCTCTATGGCAGGTGCTGAAGTTTTGGTCATTTTTGGTGGCTTTTCTTGCCTACTGAATGTGTCTAGAACCAGTCATGTCATCAGTTTGGCAAGAACAAGTTTTGTTTTATGAGCATTTTTGAAATCTCTTGAGCTTTTCTGTCTCCATGTACAGCAGTTTATACTGCAATTCTGAAGCACACCCATTCAGGATACTATCTAGAGGAGAGCGTGTAAAAATTTCAGTTTAATAATTTTGTGGAGCAGCCTTTGATGCACGACCACACTGAATTGAGAGGACAGAAACAAAATGTCATGAATGATACAGCTAAGTTTTGGCTAAGTCTGAGTTGGCTTTTGGGTAGTTGGGTCTTATTTCTCAACTCCATACTTCTCTTCTTTCCGAGTTATATTAAAAAATCCTCACCTTCCTGCACTTGCTTTCCCCTCCTAATGCTATGTGAAGAACTGTGTGATGCCAAAAGCAATATTAGTTTTTGAAATCAGCTTTCAGGATGTGCTGAAAATTGTGTAATCAGCACCTTACCTCTCAGAAAGACTGGGTGCTTTATTCTCCAACATCTCACAGGCATGCAGGGCCTGGGAAAGTTGTTTTTTTCGGATACTCGAGAGGCCTGACTAGAGAATTATATGGTCTGGAAGCATATCAAAAGTTTCTCCACCCTGGATTCAGTTAGGCCCATCTTGACATTAGTCTTTCTCTAGGCTACAATAATATTTTTGGGAAATAAAAAATGAGTCAAAAGAAACTTTAAAAATATCATCATAACTAGAAGAATACAGTAGATAAATGCTAGATAAGGTTATAATTTTGCTAAAACATGAGGCAAAAGCTGTAATAACATAGTGAGAAGTACTGGAAAAGAAATGTGCACAAATGGGGAGTGAGCTGTTGGCAGTACTGCCTTATCCACAGGAGAGCTGTGATCCAGCATAAGGGTTTCCAGGTGATCAGAAGTCATGTCTTGTGCTCTCAGCTTCAAAACCATGTAACCTCTAGAGACTACTACACTGCTGTCTTAAAGTAAATGTACATTCAAAAAGCCCCTTAGCATGATGTGTCATGTTTTTACCTGCATTTGGTGTTTTGAAACAGGAGCGGGTTACCACGATGGCCTTTCTGAGAGCATACAGTGGTACAATTTCCGTTTACTTTGAAGCACTGGGCAGAAACTGTGGGGGTCTAGAAGCTGCTTCAGATGTTGTTCAGCTTTCCTTGCTGCAGTCACTGCAACCTGTGTCTGAGCAGCAAATGGGCAGTGGATGTCTACCCACTTCATCACCTTGGTGTGTGTGAACCAGAGCTCTGACTCTCAGAGGAGTGGCTTCTTTTTAGATGATTGAAATAATATTTGAGTTTAGATGACACTTATTGAAGCATCTTGAATGACATTAGATAGGTCATTTGGGACTACGCATGTGTAAGAAACTTGTCTCTCCTTTTCAGCAGCTGCCTAAGCAAGTTTTGTGACTAAACATTGTATGTTTTGGACTGTGGTTCCACAGCACGAGTGGTTTGGCAGCAGCACTGGATGGACGAGTTCCTGGTCTTGGCACTGTGCTTAGGGCAGTGTAACTGGTGTAGAAGCTGGGAGACAGTTCTTGGGCATCAAGAAATTCTTGGGCCACTGGCACACCAGGCTTATGAATTGCTGAATGCATTTCACAATGTGATACGCATAGCAGAATAATTACTAAGCGGTCAAACATGACTTGAAAACATCTGCTTTTTCAGCAAAGAATGCTCCTCCTGTTGCATGGTTGTTCAGAAAAGGCTAGTCCACTCTCCCCAGGAATTGAGCTGGGGCTTGGTAGGACAACCAAGAAAGCAGTGCTGGTGCTGAGACACACTCAGCTGTAACCATATCCTGCTCTCGGCCCCTGGAGCTTGCACCAAGATAATGTTTGTGCAGAGCAACGTATTGTTCATTATTCATAATAGCAAACTCCTCGGTCTCCAGAGAAGTAGAACACTTTGGAGTAGGCCTGGAGATTTGGACTGGAGGGTCCTGAAGGGAGAAACAGAGATCCTCCATTCAGATTATATGATAAGGGGCAATACCACCATTTATTTCTGCTGAGATCTCCTCTTTGTAAATGGTTAAGTAAACAAATCAGAGAGCTGCTGGCCAGTTTGTCTCGCTTCAATATCTAGCATAGCAAAAAGCAAATAAAGAGATTCTTCTGGAAATTGTCAGATGTTAACATTTTTACATACTGTGGGGAACATGGATTTTAGAAAACAGAGCAAACTTTGCAAAGCTTGTATATTTTTGAAGCAATCACAAGCTTTTTAGTAAGGTAGCTGATATGAAATTCGGGGCTGATACCATCAAATTCAAACTAAGTTTAGGAATTAATGATGACAGTTATGCAAATATCTTTGTGTCAAGGGTAAATCTGCATTTAATTTTGTTTACATTTTGCTTTCATGAATGATCTGGAATTTTAAACTAGTTGATTATTGCAGTTTGTGGAAGATTACAGTTTTGGAGCACTGAAAACGCCTTGGATAGTTCTAGCAAAACCTGTGACTTCCAAGAGAAAATTCAGTGTTGAAAAGTTATGTTGATGAGAGGAAAAAAAATCTCAAGCCAAACTTTTATCAAAACCCATTAGGGAAAATATGTAAGATCGGTCAGAAAAAAAGAAAGGATTTGCATCACCTGTGGAGTTTGGTGTGCTGAAAACCACCTTAGTTCTTAGAGTGGGTCTGGGTCTAAGGAAACTTTATTTTCTGTGGAAAAGCTGGTCTTCATTGAAACACCATATTATCTCAAAAAGTGCTCACCATACTAAAAAAATAACTTTTATGTCAGGAGATTCCCTTAAATTAAAAACAAATTACTAAATGTTGAGATTTGCTATTGATAATTTACCTTAGGTGCTGGAAGAGAAGCAAATTTTTTTGTGAAGGTAAAGGCTTTCCCAGTCAGCTCCCTGTCTTTCTGTGCTTGCATGAACAAGATGTGTCTGTGTAATGGTGAGGAGAATGCCGGGGAGGTGGAAATCACATCTGTGATCAGGCATCCAAGAAGGCAGAATACATCACTCTCTGGGCTTCAATTGTCCCCTGCTGCGGGAATGCCGGAGGTCAAACAGCAATGTTAAAGCCTCCCCAGGCTTGGCAGCCAAGAGGAAGGAGGACAACCAGGAGCACCTTCCTTCCTTGAAGCTCCAAAATGTGTGGAGAGTGAGCAGTCTCCATCCCCTATGCTCTTCGAAACTGTTTTCCCTGCACAAAAGGGAAACATCTGCAATTTTCTGCCTTCCCTTTGCCTCGCTGCCATGGGCTCCTGATGGAGAGAAATGTGTCTGTGGAAAACAAGGAGTAGAGTTGTGACGTGCATTGTGCAGCTTTTCTGAATCCTTAGCATTTAGACAGCAAAAATAGCTTTAAAGAGCAACAGGAAGACTTGAGTTCAGGTCTGTGTCTTCAGCAGACTACAAATTATCTGACTTGCAAACTCTGCAGTGTGATGGGTTAACAAAATGCCCTTTTGCTTCTGGACAACAAGCCTGAATAATCTAAATTTAGTGTCCAATTATAAAATTATCAAACAGTTGTGTTTCCTTCCTAGTCTGTGATCAAAAATGGCAGTGGCCAAGACGTGCATGGGTGTTGCATGTCTGAGCAGCAATAAATGAGTGGGGCTCTGTGGGAGAGCGAGCAGAGGCTTCTGTGACAAGCCTTAGCACTTGGGAGGCGAGAGAGCAGAGAGGGTGGTGACAGTGGCGGAATGCAGGGACTGCTGCTGGCCTCTTACAGAAGGGCAGGGACAAGGCTGTTGCTTTGTGTTAACCTTTCAAAGCTGTGTCCCCAGATCTTCGTTTGCGAAGCCTAGCCATGATGATCAAAGCTATGAGCATTTCTTAAGAGAGCCTATCTGCCTTTATAGCTAAATATAGGACTGCCTTTCTCCTTCCCAGTCGGTAAGTATGCTCCATGGGCTGTGGGTGCCAAAACTGTCTGCAGACTCTATCCTTTCTATTCTTCCTGACCCCCTCATGCCTTCTGTGACCAGCTCTGTAACACACCTTTGAAAGCTTTGCTGCTCCTAATGTGCCTGCTGTTGTTCCTGGTGTGGAGCTTTCTCTAGGGACTGTCTGCCCTGCAGTGGCTGTGTCTTAGGGAGACAGGAGGGTGTCCAGCTGATCATGGGACTTGGGTGGGATTCAGGATTCAAGAGGGAATGCCTGTCAAACTATACTCTGCCTGGTTTTGGGACTCCCCATCTACGATAAACTAAAACTAAAAGTCAGAAGAGCCATTCTGCCAAAGGTCTTTCTCTCTGAATGTGAGTCTGTACATGAGAGGACCGTGTTTCATGATCCTACATGATCAGACATATCTGAGCTGAGTTCACACCAATCCTTTGTCTTCAGGTTAAGGAAAACATCTTTCTTCCAGAGTATTCTTGAGCAGATATTTCATTTGCAGATATGTTTTTATGGCATCCTGGTTTCCTTCTAGGGTAAAAGGCCCATTAATGTCCTTTGGAACGGGGGCTCCAGTGAACAGCAGTACTAAAACCTCTGCCTGCATCCCCTCCAGCATAATGAGAACTAATGGCCCCTTCTGCAGAGAAAGTTGATCTGTCTAAACCTGAATCTTTATGCAAAAGCTTAAGCTAATAGGTGAAATTTAAATCAAATTTGAAATCTAAAATGCATTAATTTAAAAATTAATATTTCCTCTTAGTATTTTTCTTATTTATCCTTTTAGTTAAAAATGTCATCTTTACTGATTTCATTTGGTCCAAAAGCAACTCTCTTTGCAGCCATAGTGTTTTTTGAAGATATTCAGCTTCATGGTTCTCCTTTTTTTGTCCCTTTTTCAGGCTTTATTTTGCAAGCAACTCTTTACAGAGGAGTTCAACATTTGTAAAGTTTTGCTAGTGGCATGGCAAGAATGGTAGTGATAACACTGCTTTCCTGTGAGGGACTCAGTGATTACAGATGAGGTGCCAAACTCCTGTGAGATGTAGGTGCATCCACATAAGAACTGGCATACTGGCTGAGATCAAGAGGATCCCTGACACCCTAATGCTGTTTTCTATGATAGGCAGGAATGATGATTAAAGGAAGTGTAGGAGAAAAATTAAGAAGTATAAGACATAAGGTGGGTCTTCCTATCCCTTGTGGTTAGTGATTTAGGGTCTTCTGTACAATATACAATATTCTACACAATAATCTGAGTGAGATTGTTTAATAGCCACTGGTGGTCGGGAACTTGTCTATTCAGTTTTCAAACCATTATACCCATTTTCACTCCTGACTTTAACAGTTGTTACAATGAATTCCACAACTGAATTATTTCCTAATGCTGATAGAGTCTGTCTTTTTGTAGAAAGGAAGAACAACAGGTAGTGTCATCTCTTTTTGGAGTAATATGCTCTGAATATGCAGGGTTTGGGAAGAGTGGATGTACAGTGGTACAAAAGGTTTATTCACTCTGGTTTGAGGATTTAATTACTCCAGTTAAAGGCAACCTGCAATCATCCATTCCTCCCACTTCCCTTCAACAGCTATAGCAGTTGAGGGACCTCAGGGGTAGTTGATGTGACAGAAAATTAATCCATAAGACTACTAATTTTCCTTTGGAGTAGCAGCCTTGCCATATATCCACAAAACCAGGAGCATGTAGATGGACATGAGGAGAGAAGAGGGATGCAGGACAACTTTTGTAGTGTCAGCCCACCACCAGATGGGTTAAGCCAACCATGAGTCTGTACAGGGTCTCAATGGCAGGAGTGTTTGAAAAGTGTAACGCAGCACATACTCTTTGTCTAACTTGTCATATAGATATCATATCTTTTCAGGGCTTTCTCATTGAGAACCTTGTTTGGTTTTTTGCGCTCTGCTAAGACAAATTCCACCCTCAGTGACATGGGCACAAGAGCCACCTAATTTTGAATAGTTTGAACCACAAGAAGAATGATGGGCTTATTCCTATTGTGCTTGGGAAGGAGGAGCCTCTTAAATGTAGTTCTCCAATCTGTTTCCGTGACCTCATTTGGAAAAAAAATCCCACCAGCTATGATAAAAATCATAGCTACAAGTCTTCCTTCTCTCTCTTACTGCTCTTCAGATCTTAAATTGAGATTTTCCATTACAACACAAGGCATTAATTTACTGCTGTTTTGTATAATGTGTAGCGCTTATCTTCATACTGGCACCTTTATGTTCCAGTGCTGTAGGGAAGATGTAAGAATTTACTTGCAGACAAAGTGACAGACACTGTCAAGTTCACTTAGATATTTGGATTTAACTTATGAATTTAGATCAAAAGAAGAGCGATTCATTTAATTTCTTTTCCTTTGGATATATCTCATATTATTCAATTACAATAATACCAATTTTGCCATAATGGTGTTGCTCATTTAATAATACTCAACTGAAAAGAAATGTGATAGTTAAAAACATGAAAAGATTCTAAGTCATGAAGTTCAGATCTTAAAGGATTGGTAGGTTCTAACAGAGATTTTTTTCTTATATCTATTTACAAAATTGAATCTTGATTTTTTAAAACTGAGGGAAGGGAATGTTTGAGTATCCCTTCCCCCGCTTAAAAAGTCCACAAAACTTTGTTAAGAAAATAAACAGAAAAGCCTCCAGAATTACATGAGCTCCAGAGGAATGCTATAGTCCAGCTGCAGCTGAGGCTGAGGCACATCGGTGGCTCCAGTTCACTGCAGACACAGCATGCTCTCCTCCCTTCTGCTGAGAGCTGCCCTACATTAGCTTTGGTTGGATTCCCACCATGTCTGTGTGTCATGACAGTCCTTCAGCAGCAGAACTGACACATTCTTTTTAGCCTTCATGAAGTGGGCACCCGGGTTCATGCACTGGTACCTCCTGCAGCATTTGCTGTGCTGTGGTACCTCTGGCAGAATTACACACTGCACAGCCCAAAGCAAAACACTCTGCTCATTGGATGGTATTTCATAGGTGAATGCAGAGAAACTGATAAAAGATAATGACAGAAGGTGCAATATTGAAAGCTTTCCTATGTGGCTTTCTGTCCAGTTGAAATAATGAGCCTGAGAGATGGCTGCCCCATCTGAGACCCTTAGCTGGACCTGAGGTCATCCTGTAGGTAGCAGGCATAGCTTTGATATGGCAGATATCACATCCAGAGGTGTGTAGCTTCCTCCGCCTTTGGTTCAGAAGCAATTTTCCACAAGAATCCCATAGTTATCATTTCCATGCTCAAACATACTCAAAACTATGTGAGTAGTTAGTTGCTACCTTGAATCATAGCCACTGTCTGCAGCCTGTGATTAAATAAAGAGTAAGAGGGAGATTTGTATTGCACTTTAAATGTTTCAAAATATTTTTGAATTAAAGACAATACCAAGAGCATTCATTTGCCAACCAGTAGGGTAACCACAGTAGTCTAAAAATGATCCCATTTATTGGAATAATACAGACATTGTATTATTACTGTAGACAGACATATACAGACATTGCCTTATGGATCCCTCTAGGTGGATGGAACAGGTCACTGCAACCATCTGTTCATCACTGTGCTGTGCCTGTAGGTCTCAGAGGTACCAAGAGACCAGGATGTGTGAAAGTTGGATGCTTATGGTTTAAGCAAGAAATCAGTCAAATCTTCTCCAACTACCAGTGTTAACCATTCAAATAAGCCAAGATGCTTTTGCTTAAATAAGGAATATCATAATTTTTTTTCTCTCTGAGGACCCATGGGATCAGTAATTTCTGTAAGAACAGTGATGATTTAAGCAGGATCACAAGAGAACTTCTTGTGCTAGTACAGCTGGGAGCAGAGGGTACAGAGGGAGCAGAAGAGTCTGTCATGGGCAGTTTTCAGATATGACTTTGTCGTTTCGTGTCCTTTGTTGGAGTGTTCTGTAGAACACCACCAGGCCTGGGCATCATCATCAGCAAACTGCTGCTGCCTGCCTTCTCATAAGTACCAACAAAAAGTGACAATCTACCTTTTTTCCCCTCAGACAACCTACCTGGGTCTGTCCCCATGTGAACATTGCTCTTCTTTTCTTTGGAATCTCTTGCGGGCTGTAGCCAGTCTGCAGTCCTCATGGGGCATTTCAAGTGCCGAAATTTTATCATAAGGCCCGCAGTGAAGTTGTGCTGGCACAGGGACTGATCCACATCCTTGGCTGTGAGTAGAGCTAAGCCAACAGTGATTGCTTGTGCAGCCTTGCTGGGTTGACTGGGTCCCCAGCTGTTGGTGAAATTCAGGGGTGTCTCAGAGAGGAGCAGTGGGAGCTCCTGGCCGTTGTGTGTTCGTCTCTGAGAACTGCTCCAAGAGGCATTGGAGCCTGCTCCAAAAGGCCCTTGAGGTGGGGGCATTGGGCACATGAAGGCTCTCGATCATATGAAAGTGTCCATTTGCAGCCAATGATCAAGAATTTTGGTAATCCCTGTTGTATTGCCATATCCATGTCTTCATTCTTTATCTGCTTTACCTTTTCTCACATTCTCTGTCATAGAAAGACTTAGCAAACTTAATTACAAACCTTTACCTGTAGTAAGCATATTGTATCTTACTTTAGTGGAAAAAGAATGAATTGCTTTGAAAATTTCAGCTTAGTACCAATGGTGGATGGAGAGATGGTATAGATGAAACCAAGGGGAGGGACATTTCCCCATCTTGCTGCCAGGCCTATGGATACCTGAAGAGGAAGATACAGATCCTTTGATTTCTGACTTTGATACCTGTCTTTGAGTACTTTAGTGTACTTTTGACTCTTTGAGTCTGAGTTTTATGGCTAAATTTTTATGCGATACTCCACTGAAAGAGCAACATTAAACCAAAATCTTAAATAAGAGATACTGCTTTGGCTATTGAGTTTACAAATTACAACTTTCTGAAAATTGGAGACCCATGTTATTACAGAGTGATATTCTAGTAATGTTTTAGATGGCCACAGCAATTCTGAATGGAAAAGAAAATAAAACATATCCATTTGATCCCTGTAATTGCATCTGCATCAGCTACATGAGTAAAAACTGACACTTCTAATTGGTTTTGCAAATACAGATCAAACTTTTCTATGAAACTGGAGTTAAAGGAGATATGAAGGAAAGGGAAGGCATGAAACCTACTGGTTGGAAAGGAGAAGGAAATAACTGAAACCCTTTTCTTTTTCTCCAGCTGTGCCATCTAGCTGTTTCTAACTCAAGAGACCAGAGCAGCAGACTGTGAAGCAGAGTGGTAAAAGAAATGAAAGAGTTAAAGTGAGTTGGAGAGAAGCAGGGACAGTCCAAATCTGTGGAAGGAAAATACTTCCCAAAATGGGTCAAAAATAACAAATACAAAATGTACTGAATGAACTTTTGTTTTTGCTTAAGATTAACTTAAATTTTTTAGAAGAGAAAAAAATACGTTCTCTAACAACACGAACCCTGTGTATATTTACCTGAGGCTTATAGAAATAGCTCATATGACAAGTCTGGCTCCATAAACTCCTCCTAAGAAGCCTGGATCAGCAAAATTCAATCTGGAAGCTGTATATACATTTTTAAAAACTGTCTGAGATTTCTAAGTTAACTAATAGGGTAATCTTTTGTTTGTAAAAAGATATAACAGTTTTATAAGTTGATACTGAAGTCCATGGAAATCAGTTTTCAGCATTCAGTGCTTTAGTTAACTTCAGATTTAATTCTGCTGATAAAGAAATGCTGACTCAAGACCAGACACATAAAGTAAGGGCTGTTTGTAAATATGTTTAATTATTTTTTTATATATTTTTGTCTTTTTTACTCACGGGAGATTTTCAGCAGTTTCACACTTCAGATAAATCTTAAGAAAGAAGTCAAAGCAAGCAGTCAGCTGCTCTAACGCCTATCAAATAGTGCTTTTCTGAATGTTTTACTAATAGATGAACAGGCAATCCCATTTATAGAACATACTACATGTTGACAGAGTGCATTACTTCATTTTGCAGTACTGGCAATTCGAGATCTTAGCAAAACAATGCTGAGGTCGCTCTCATTCTGTATTGCCATCCTTGGAATGCAGCTTGGGTTTTCATTAACTCTGTCGCTACAAGGTACCGCAGATGGAGGCAGATTTTATAGGGGGGGGTTGTAATAAACATCAGAGAGCAGAAAGTTGTAAACAGCTTAAATTCTTTGTCCTGTGTGGATGAATTCCTTCTCCTTAACACTTTGATGTTCTCAGCATCTTGTGAACTCTTGGTCTAATTGGAGGTGAATGGGTGGATAGTGCGAAGGGCTTTGATACCTCCCAGCTGGTGTGTGGGGAGAAGTGGTCTCAAACTCCTGCACCCAGCAAATATATGCTTCAATATAAACAGTAAAAGTTTGGATACTCAGCCCGGCGCTTGGCTCGCAGCATTCTGGCTCTGCTTTAGGAGCACAAATCGTGTACAGGATCAGTTCCAAGATTTCCCCTCGATGTTTCAATCAAGGGAGAAGGACAAAAAGGGGGGGGGGGGGAATAGCATGGCTCTCTCACTGCTGCATTATTCCTGCTTTCTCCTATTCTGGCTTCATTGAGATCACCAGTATTGTCAAGTTAGTGTAAAACTGCTGTGAATCTTTCCAAGGCCTCTCCTGTACTTACATTTTTTCGAGTCTTACCAGGACAGTTAAAGCAATACAAGTCACTTGAGAAGAATTTAACTACAAAGGAACTGGGTGTCCTTATTGCAGAAGAAGAGCAGACTAGTGGGAGATTCTTTAGGAATAGTTGCAGTGCTTTCAATTCATAGCTTACCTTTTTTCCAAAACAATAGCCTGAGAATAGACCAGCATTTTTATACAACCCAGCCTTTCCCAAGCTATTTTGCCTAGGGGAATCTTCTCCTCCCAGATTAGTTTAAGAGTCATTGCTTAGCAGCACTGCAGCTATACCACCTCTGGATCTATGGATCTGGAAGGCTGTGGGCTATGCTCTGCTTTCACCTTCCTCCCATCCCTGCAAAGGGAATAGCCGCAGTTTGGGATATACTGGAGATAGCTACGAGGGATTCAGTATATTTCTATCAGTAAAGGATCTTGTAGCTTAAAACAATACGGGTCTGCAGTTGGAGAAATGCTTGGATGATGGTGCATGTCTTATATGAAT
This sequence comes from Manacus candei, assembly GCF_025592945.1. Classification (NCBI taxonomy): domain Eukaryota; kingdom Metazoa; phylum Chordata; class Aves; order Passeriformes; family Pipridae; genus Manacus; species Manacus candei. The sequence continues at coordinate 9,177,729 of NW_026138089.1, forward strand.
TGTGCTTTCATGTTCCTCTTGCTTTTTTCAAATCACTTTCTCAACAGTGCTTGTAGTCAGAGCTCCAGTTTCCAGGTAACAGGGAGCGTCAGATGCCCAAGTGCTGGGTGATTTACCCTTTCACTGAATACAACTGGGAAGCAGTTTGAGCACTAACATAATATAACCCTTCAGTGAAACTCAGCTCTTCTGGCATGAGGACTAATTTGTGAGAGCAGCATGCCATATTTACAGCGCAGCAGTCACATCTGGTGCAACTGTTGACCCAACTACTGCAGGGGAGAACAAAAGTACAGTAAATACATCTTTGCTGTATGTTTACTAGGCTGTGTTTTCAGAAATGTGCACTGCTAAGTACCGAGTTAGTCCAGGGATCCTCTTGGGTAAGGTATTAATCTGTTTTGCCTGGACATATAAGACAGGCCTTCTTACAGATCCCTTCCCCAAACTCCGACTTGTGTTGGTTTATATTTTAGGAACATATGACAGTTGAAACAGGCTATCCAGCCAGTTGGACTAAAGATCTTTAACACAGTTATTACTACCTTTGTGTAGCACAGCTTGCTGTAGGGCTCTGGACATGGACGTGTCTGCAATGGCAGCTTTTACAGGTGGGCACATAGAGTTGGTTACTCGTCTTGGTCTGGAAATGTGTTCAGCAGATCAAACATGGCATCTGCTTTAGACTGCTGTGTTCCAAAGAGCTTTCAGCTCTATCTGTACTGTATAGAGTAGGTCTTCAGTGACTGTAATGGGGACCAAAATGCCTAACTCATGCATAGACACCGATAGATAGCTGTCTGAATGTGAAGATGAGTCCCACCTGGAACACTTGGACGTGGTTGTTGGTGGTTGTTTGATTTTTTCCTAACTACTTTACAGTGTTTTTAGACTTAGGATAAGAGTCATCCAGAGTGTTTAAGATCTTGCATTTCTCCATCTCCCCTTGGGTGCTGAAGTCAGTTCCTTCATAGTCTCTCTCACTTGTCATGACAGGTCAGGGGAACTTTTATGCCTGAATCATTAGGTGATTGAAGTTTCTTACTAGAAAACAAATATGCTTTGATGCTTCTGCAGCCTCAAGGTGAAAACAACAATAAACTTACAGTCAGGGAAAATGATGCTCAAATAAAACTCATTACTGCTTGAAGCCCTCAGACTCCATACACCGAATTGTAACCATACACTGAAATTGTAACCATATCTGTTCTTCACAGTAACACCAGACCCTGAATGTAAATTGCTAGAGCACGCTGTAAAAATGCCTTATTAACCCGGTGGACAGTCATATATACAAGTTTAAAATACCTCATAAGGAATTCATATTGCATATGATTCCATTTTATAAATACAAAAGAAGAAACATTTCAAAAGCCATTAATCACGCTAATGAGTATGAATTTACTCCAGTGGAAAAAAGTTGATTTGCTGGCTTTCGAATATTTCATTTGCAACTCCTTGAATCCATTTCTAATCAATCCAGGAAAACTATCCCTGAGTTACAAGCAGGCTGCATGAAGACTCTGGATTTATGACTGTGAAAAAATCCTCCTGGGCTGTCCCACAGCCCAAGGTCTGGGTCTGATTCAAGAGTATGTATCTTTGGTTAAGTCCATCCAGTGATCCAAACCCTGATACAGTGGTCCTGAAAATTCTTGGTTCCCATTTCTAGTGCAGGCTGCCTGGCATAACTGCTCTGCATCAGTTCCCGGGCTGTAGGACAGGCTGCCTGCCAGGGCTTGGCACCACTGGAGATGGCACGGCCCTGCAGCTTGTCAGTGCCAAGACCTCAGGGTGTCACAGGATTGTGGCAAATCCTAATTCCATAGTAATTCTCAGGCTGCCTTTCTGGCTTCCCAGGCTCCCTGCCCTGGAGCAGAGAGGTACTGGGATGCCTCCCAGGGACTGTCACTCCAAGGGTAGTTTGCATGAGCGCTCCCCCAGGGCTGAGAGAAAAGAGGAATTTCTGTCAGGCTCATTGCTAACCAAGCAGACTACTTCATGATTTGTCTTTTTCTGACTGAAAAACAAAGTATAAGAATTCATAGTTCACAAAAAGTTTGAAAATGTTGGCTTTAGAGTCAATCAAACGAAAGTCAGATTTTGAAAAGCAAAGTTCCTTCTCAGCTGGAGCACTAGTTTTTCCACCATCTCCAGTGAATACTATGAATAATACTACTCTGACTCTTAATTTACTGTTGAAATCCAGAACAGAAGAATGTGAGGTCCATCTGCTTACATGATCCCCAAATTATTGACAACTACAAAAACATGATGTTTGTAACCACTTCACATATAGCCTGAAGTGTATTAAACAATGACTTCATTTGAAGAGGTTTGTTAACATTATGAATATTATTATTGTTGGTCACAAGAGGCTTGGTCTTGTTCCAGTCTTGAAATAATTACTTTTACACTACAAAACTGGTTTATGAATTACAACATTAAATCAAAATGTACAGTAGTCACGTTACTTCTTGGGAGGTTTATTTTGTAGTTATTACTCTACAGACTAAATGGATTTTAACAGTCCCATACTATTTGTGAAACAATTTTGAATAAACTTTCGGGTTTTGAAAGAGCCCTTCGTCCTCCTAAATTCTTGTCAAATACTCAGATGGTAAATTTACATAGGAGCCCGTGCGTTGATAAGCATTATTCTTTCTAGTCAGAGCAAGCAGATCATGTATCTGTATCTGATTTGTTTCAAGTTAGTGCTTTTAATTTTTTTTTTTATATAGCTGCAATTTCTACAAGTCATATGTAATGAAAGAAAATTGTGCTTTTCTCTCTCTCCCGTTCCTGGAAGATATTTATGGGAGAGGGATAATTGCTAGTGAGAGCTCAGCCCAGTAATGCAGTTTACAGTGAATGTGAGTTGCAAGGAGATAAACAAGGAAGGAAATACATGGAGATCTACCCACTTTCAGGAACTAAAAAAATCTTCCACTGAATTGTTATTTTTCCCAGATGTGTATAAATTGCAGAGATGAGACTTCACTGAGGTTTTTGGTTTGTACGCTTAAGTCCCTTAAGCTGTTTTGATACTCACAGAGTCACAGAACCAAACTTATTCAGTCACAGAATACTCTAAGTTGGAAGGGACCCACCCACAAGGATGTCAACCTGGAATTTACATTTACTTCCCTTTTTTTTCCCCTTCTTTCCCCCCTTATATTCTTCCCTTATTCCTATCTACCTTTTTGGCTTGTTCTGTGTCAACAAGGAAAAACAAACATAAAAAAAAAAATTAGGCCTGAAACCCTGTCATTTATCTTCACGTGAAACAGTGAGTGGTCCCATTTATTTAAATTGTACCTCTAAGGAGAGAAAAGGATGGCAAGATAACTGGTAGTTTCTTCTGCAGCTTTAAAACCCAAGTGAATTCTAGTGACCCACAGGGCAAATGCTAATTGTTGTTGACAAACTATTCTGTGCTATGTGCTAGGGAAATTTTTTTTATTTACAGGTTAGTAATTTGGAGTTTTAGTTTAAACATATTCTAGTGAATTTTCACTGATGCTGGAAATAGAGACCAATGTGCAAATGAAAGGGATGCAAAGTAATTTAACCTTTTTCTAAAATATAAGTCTTTTAGATTAAATTTCTTTGCCATGCTGCTGCTAACTGATAGTGCAGTAATATGCACAATCACATACAGGACATCACTGACCTACAAATTATACAGTATATATACAGGAGCCTATAACTTAAACAGTATAGTGATTTATTGAATGGAATAAATTTCAATGTGATAGCTAGAATTAAATACCTGAGTGAGATTCTGGTAGCACACCAGTACTAACAAACTCCTGGATGCTTGCCAACATCTTTTACCTTAGGGAAAGGTTTCCCTTGTGATTGCTCCATGAGTTGTCTGTTTCTTACATGGAGTGCTTACCAGAAGAAGTGGTTTTGGCCCCAGGGCATGTTGTTTTGATTCTCACCTTCCCCTAGGGCTATGTCTGTGTTGCTGCTGCTCCTTCCCAGCTGGTGCCTCATCAGGCAGCAGCAGCAACTCCAGCAGCTCTGGCTGACAGCGGGCAAAGGGCATGGGGAACAGTGGAGGGTCCTCCTCTAGATGCTTACAGATGCCACTCCTAAGAAAAGCTGCTCCTCCTGCCCAATGTACAGCACAGTTTACAGGTTTGAGTTAGTAACCTGGAGTCCACTTTGCCCTCGAGGGCTTCTCAGAGTTGGACCGTGTGGGAACGTTCTGTAGGTGTGCACAGGATGCAGTTCCTCTCAGCTTGCTCCACCTAGTGCAAGCACAAGATAGGTGTTTGACAGGATGCTTTGTACCTGCTCCCCAGGAATAAGGTGCTAACTTCTTCCCCACCAGCAGGAGCAACACTTGGGCAACAGCTCCTTGAGAGCAGTAACAGGGTCACGCCCTTCTAGTGTATTAGACATCCTAACGGCTTTCAAACATCTAGGAAATCACAGTGATCAAGTTCTTTCTAAATAGGATTTCTTTTGTCTAAGAAGATTTACGTCACTGTTGTAAAGAAGCATCTCCACGAGTGAGAGGGCACTTCGTTCTTCATGGGCATTACGTACTATTTCCCTAAGCTCTGTTACAAACTGGTGAGAAACTATCAACATATTTTGATGGGTAGCAAATAAACACCTAAAAAGAAGTTCTGAACAAAAGATTTTTGCAGCGTATTATTCCTAAATTCTGATTCCTTAGTTTCTAGGTTTTGTTTCTCAAGCTTTATGCATTTGATATATTTATCTGTAATCTTTTCTCTCTTCTTTTTGAGAAATAGACTTAAACTGTAACTTGTAATGACTGAATGAATATTTGGCCAGAATAAGAAAAGTGCTAATTCCCTGAGGAAGAAGTGTGCTGCCAGTATCACTCTTGGCTCTGGTTCAGCAGCCACAGAGGCAAGTCTTTTCCAGATTTGGAGTTAGCTCAGTGTGGAGTTGCATTCATATGCTGTTATAAAGGTCAAACACAACATGACCTTCATGCTTTCTTGAAGCTTTTTCACCTGAAGATATCTATTGTGTTTTCACTTGATAGGTATGGTAGCCCTTGCTTTTTGGAATGAGAAGAAACCAAGACAGTGAGACTGTTAAGGACTTTTCTGCCTGAAGGGCAGCCATCTGACCTAATTGTCATGGACTCCCACCTGAATGAAGCAGGCACTTCAATTTATGTGCCTTATTTTAGATGCCTACTTGGAGTGACATACATTGTCCACCAGATGTGTGGGTTTCTTCCTATGGAGCCTAGGGTGATAAGCTGAGATGGAGATTGTAGATATTTACATTTAGGTGAGACAAATTCATTATTGCTGTAAGGACCATGCTGGCTGCCCTCCCGTTACAGGGTGGATTTGAAAACTTTTTCCAACCTCATCTGATGTGACATCAGACAGCTTGAGTCACTAGTTCCAAGAGAAGTTTGTGGTAGAGAAGTAGAGAAGTTACTTCTCCCTGGTTTCATAACTGTGTGCTGTCTGCAACTGTAAAACTATTTTCCTTTGTTTAATAGCAATTACTGTTGAGAAAACACTCAGTTCCCAGAGTAATTCTGGAAAAACAAAACCTGGCTTCATTAATGATCAGGTAGGTAAAATTCAATTACCTACTCATTTCCCAGCTGCTGTGTTGAAAGCAACTAAATTTTAGCTGGAACGTTGTTAATTTTTCTTTTCTGTTGTCAACAACAAATGATAAATGGAATAGGAGGGAAGTTGTTACTGTAATCTGTCTTTGCAGGTGTAAAGCACACATTCCAGCTCCTTAAAGCTGTATAAGGAACAACCACAATGGGAACCATGGAAAGCATTAATAAAAATGCAAGGAAGCAGTACCTCATACAATAGAAATTATTTAAAATTAGTTCTAGAATTTTTTTGAGTTGTCTTGGAGTGAATATGCAGGAAATTTACTGCAATGCTTCATATCATCTGTTAAGAGAAGCTGACCTGGAAAGTTTACACTTCCCAAAGTGAGCCGCACGTATTCCTTGGTTTCTAATTATCAGGCAAGTAAAGGAGGAAGGAAGTTTGGAAGGAAGTCAGAGAGGAATCATAAATAAATCATAAGTGAATAAGGATGTAATGTGAAAGGGTAAAAGGTAATCAGAGCAGCGAGAAAGATCTGTGTGCTAATCCTAGTTGCTAAGTGGCTTAAAAGAGGGAAGCATGATTGCAGGCAACTGACTACTACAGCTCAGTGTGCTACTGCTCACTGCAGACTGGGGTGTGCTCCAAATCCTGTGCAATTTGAAGTCAGGTAGACTCTTTGGCCATCATAAATACAGTGTAAGTGAGCTTTCTAGTCACAGCCACAACAACTTGTGATCAAAATCCAGAAAGCTTTTGTTTTGAGGTCTGGCCTTTGAAAACACCTTCTGTAATCACAAGTAGTTTTAAATTCTGTTACTAGGTACACAAAAATCTTGAACTCTACTGTAGAATTTCTGATAGCTGCAACTTAACAAGTCATTTAAGATTTTATACATGAAGACACTTAAAAATATTTTCTTCCTATTTTTTATGTTGTGTGTACAGAACAAAACTGAATCTAATAAGCCTGTGTTTTTCTGGGTTGATACCCCCCCAAACTGTACATTTCTGCCTATAACTCCTTCCTTGTCATTGTAAAAAGTTCAACTACAGTTTCCTGATTTTGTATTCTTTATTTTTATTCTTAGCTGCACCAGTGTAAGAACGTGTTACTACTGCAAAGCGCTTCCATGCGTGCACCTTTTCTGCCCCCAGTATCTTGCTCCCAACTAGACAGCCTCCAGATTTCCTTTGTGCCAGGTCTGGCACTCATCTGCTCCCTCAAAGGACTGATTCAGCCTGCTAAATGGAAAGAAACTGTGTGCTCCATTTGCTATATTGGTTTGTGAGAAGCACGGAGGCAGAGGGAAGGGAGGCAGTGGCAGCATGCAGCTGGGAGTTGGGAACCAAGAGGGCTAACAGGAGCCCGACTCTCCTTTTCGGTGGCAATGAATTTCTAGGCCAAACGAGTTTGACCTGCAAAACTTCACCTTTAGTCCTTCCCCTCTCTGGCTTCTCCCTCTAGGGCATTCTTCATCTTCCTGGCTTTGTGGTTTTCTCCTTTTTCCTGAATTACTCTGTTTCCTCAAAGTTTTGCATCTCTCCCTGTGCTGGTTTGCTTCTTCTCTACCTTCCAGTAGGGGGTTTCTGCTCTCCTCCATACTATTCTTTTCACTTTGGGGTGTTTATTAGAAACAACCTCCCTGTTTTAATCCTTTTGTAATGTTTAATATTTCCTTTTGCATTAATGTGGTCAGAAAAAGGTGGCGATGCTATAGAGCTCAAGGGTAGAAGTCCTGCAAACCTCTTCCCAAACTTGTTCACCTGCTTTCTGTGGTGAAACGTGCAGAACAGAGGAAAAAACATAAGGAATCAGAGCATGTGATATATGTAGAATTCTCCGGTTCAAAACATCTCCTTGAAATAAAAAGCAGAAGTTTGGGAGGGAAAACCAGGCACTCAGATCCCATTATTTTTTTCAAACTTCTTTTCTGCCTGCCTGGAGATCCTGATGATTTGTAAGGTTTCTTTTTGTTGGGTGCTGCTTTCCAATACATGCTCTGCAACTGCTCAAGTATCTACCCTGCCTTGTTTTCCAGGAACGGGAGTAGCACAGATTGTTCACCCGAGAGACAAAAATGGACTTTATTGGTAAATGCAGATACTGTGTTCTTTGTTCACGCCAAGTTGACTGTCCATGGGAACACTTAAAAGATGATTTCCTTTGCAATAGGAATTAAGATCCATGCAAGATCCATAACTGGAAGCTCGTTGAGTACAGGACATCATCATCAGAGCACATAAAATCTTTGGCTCAATTGATTTATCCTTCCGGCATGTATTTTGAGTTATTTTACACATTTTTTTTCCAAAATAATTTTTCTTTTCCCACTAAAGTACTATGTTACCTTTGTTTAGAGATAATGCAATGAGGTGGGAACATGTTTGCCTAGATTGTAGGTTGGAAACAGTAAAACTCATTAATTACATATATGTCATGCAGCACTACAATAAAGCCGCTTCCTCAGAGAACAACTGAGAGTAACTTGAGGAGTTACTGTGCTAATTAAGATTTGTGCAGAGTACTGAAAAGTGATTAAAAAGGTGAAAGAGGGCTCAGGAAATCATGTAGCCTGTCCTAGGCTCTGCTGAGGCCATGCCTAACTGATGGAGGTTTTTAAACACTTCCATTGATGGAGATGCCATAATCTCCCCAGCCAAGTCACACAGAAATCACTACTAATTATAACACAGCAGAATGCAATTTTCCTTCCACGAATTTGTTTGATCGACCGTTCGTGTAAAGACGTATTCATAAAATAACAAATAGGCTGTGACATAGCATTTTGCTCTTCAAGTCTACAGCGTTAAAGAATCGTGAGCCAGTTCACCCAAAGCACGCGTTACAAAAACACGAACAGGAAAAGTTATGTTTTATTTGTCCCTCTCTCCTTCACCTTTAGGTCGTCGCCTCCAGGTGCTGCCAGGGGCCGGCGTGGGCTGGCCCGATGTTTTGCCCCGGGGCTGCGGGACGGGGCGGATGGAGCCGCCGCTCCCGAGCGGTCGGGGGCTCGGGACAGCGCCTCCAACGGGGCGCCTCTCCTGGCGGGATCTCAGGGACCGCTCGGGACGGCCAGAGCTGGGAAAGGAGCCACCCTCTCCTCCCCTCGGCGCTCCGGGGGCCCCGCAGGTCACCCCGCAGGTCACCCCGCAGGTGCGGCGGGAGAGCGGCCCCGCCGCCCGGAGGCACCGCCTGGGCGGGAGAACCGAAACCGCCCCCCCTCCAGCGGCGCGGGAACCGCCTCCTCCCGCTGCCGCCCCGCTCTGCCGAGGGGCTGCCGGCTCCCGCCGCGGGGAGGGGACAGCCGGGGGCGGGGTGCGGGCAGGAGTAGCGAGGAGGGGCGCCGGGGGCCGGAGGCTGTCAGGCGGGAGCGCAGCGCAGCCGCGGCCGCCGTCGGACGGCGGGTCAGTGCCCAGCGCCGCCGCCGCGCTGTGTGGAGGGAGCGGCGCCTCCGCCGTCCGTGCGCGCCCATGGGGGACTCGGTGTTCAGCGAGAGGCCGGCGCTGCGCTACGCGGTGAGTGCGGGGCAGGAGGGGCTGCGCGGGGACGGGGCGCCCACGTGTGCCGGGGGGGTGGCGGGGAGCGTTCGCCTGCCCGTCTGTCCGTCCGTCCGCCTGTCTGTGCGTACAGGCGCGGGGCCGGGGCTCTGGGTTAGCGTGGCTGCAGTCCTGCCCGGCGAGGGTTCCGCGCCCGCCGCGATGCGCTCAGCTTGTAGGCAGGGCGCCGAGCCGGAGGCTTTCCTATGTGGGAGTGTCGCGCTTTGTTGGAGATGACATAAAAATACTTTTTTTTTCTTTTGAATTAATAAAAAGGAGGGCAGCGCGATGCCAGCCGCGGGTCAGTCGAACCTCAGCCTGCGGGAGCGGTGGCGGTGCAGCCTCTCCCCGGGGGCAGCGGGGCACTCGGGAGGTCCCGGGAGTCCCCTGTCCGGCCCCGGCTGGCCCCTTGTGTCCCCCGGGGGCTGGGGCTGAGCCCCAACACCGGGAGTGCTCTCGGTGCCTGTATCCGGCACCGCGTTTGAGATAGTAACAGCATACTTTATTTCATTTCCTTCACGAGAGCTGGTGCTGTTAAGAAGCCGCTGCACTTCCACCAACCTTATTAGGAGCATTTTCTCGTTTGCTCGGGCAGAAAAAAAAAAAAAAAAAAGCCCCGTAAAAACAACTAGCTGCCTCCCCTCCTGAAGTCATAAATAAACGCCAGCACGAGTAATAGCATGCGAGGGCTGGTGCCGCTCTCGTTTGCACCCCTGTCAATGATGAATAATTTTATTGCTGTTGTTAAAGTTGTGTGGGAATTGTCAGTTAGAGCAGGCTTTCTTCTCTGGTCCTGGGAGCCTCTATACCAGCTGCTGGAATTGCAGGGTTGGGTTGATAAGTGTATCACTTATGAGATACGCTGCGATGTGCTTTTTTCCACTCGCTTCACTTTAATTCTTTCACTATTGGACATTAAATTAAGCTTCTTTTTATGCCTTTTTTTGGTTTTTTAAACGTTGTGTGAAAAATTTGAAAGAGACTGATTTTTTTTTTTTTGGTAGGGGAGTCTAATGTTTTTCTTTGTACGTACTCTTGTACACACTCAACTGTAGTTGTTAGTGCATTCAGCTGCTGTAATGATACGACAGTTTTTAGAGGTAGTGGCGTATCGACTAAATTAATTCATAGAAGGAAACACATTTGGCATCGTGTTTGAGTAGTGATAGTGATTTCACCGGGAATCTAGTTATCATACATCACTGAATTGGAACCACTTCTTTTAATAGGGTCATTGCCCCGTTTGTATTTAGACGCGCAGGAGACCAGTGCTAGTCACGTCACATGCTAGCTCCGTGAAACGTTTATTACTTCCTGTGATTGTGCTTGTCAATCTGCCATTAACTACTAGTTACAAACACATTATTGTTTCTGTCAATGGGATATCAGTCAGTTTTTATGCCCGGAGCCAGCAGCAGATAGTGCATTAAGTTCAGGACAGCAGGCATGCAAGGGGACAAGCAGGTTGGCCAACCATCTTGGAGGACCATTGCTCCTGTTACAAAGTCGCTGCTCTTTGATTGCTGTACATTGCAGCAAAAGATAAATTGTGCACTTAAGAATAATACTTTAAAATACTCTTTTACTATTTTAAGACATATTTCAGTAATAAAACGGCAACACTAGGAGGTAAGTTATATTTACGGATGATGTTACTGGTTTGTTTGGAGAATAGGGATCTGGATGCTGTGCATTATCCAAGCATTGGCTTAACGTGAAGTCTATGACAAACCTAATTGAAAACAAATGTTTGTTGACCTGATGATAAACTCAGACTGTAGAGCTTTCTTGTATTGAGGTTTTAGTAATTACTGCTTAACTGTAACTTAGTACCATTCTTTTTAACTAATTGCGTGGTATAAATACAAATCAAGTTCTTGGATTGTTTTCATAACTGTGAAATCAAAATTATGCAGTGTTATAGCATTTAATAGCAATTAATTTATTGGCAGAAGAAATTATAGTGATTTATGTGATGGGCTTCTCTTCTGCTTTTCAGGACTGATAATTAAAGTTTCATGATTTTCATAAAAGTGCATAAGGAAATATCTGCTTTATCATCTTGGTTCTGATTATCAGTGTGCTTTTGAAGGAAGTCTCTCAATCTTCCCCAGTTGTGTGCCATGCTTCATTTCTTGGGGTAGCCCTGTAGCATCACCTGTTCAGGTCATGCTGATCTGGGGGATGTGCTCGTGGTGCTTCTCAGTGCCTGGAGGGTATTTGAGCCTCAGGACCAAGCTGGAGTCAGCTTCAATGTAAACTTGGAAAATTCATATTGTTTGGGCATTGGATCTTCTATACCAGCTCCTTATCTCTGCAATGTGCTACTTCCAGTGCAACACGATAATGTAGCCATAAATCAACAGGGATGCCATTGCAATTGTGAGGCTCCATAGTGTGTTTCCAAGCATAGCTCAAAGAAACACAGACTTAATAACTTAAGACGGTTATGTCAGTGGGGATGATCACTTCTCCTATAGCGCGTTTGATCCAGCATATGTTAAGTGTGAGTGGGATGGCTGATAATTATGTCACGGTTCCACATGGAACTCGGCATTGGTGTTGACTCACCAAAAAGCTCCAGTAGGCAAAGAGGTAATTTTAATGAGCTGAAACATTGTTTTCAGTGAAAAGTAAGTTAAAAGAAACCAGCCTGTTGAAAATGAATACAAATATCTTATTAAAGGAGAGTAGGTGTAAAAAAAACAACACCCTCTTGCATTGGGTCAGAGAGCAAATATTTTCCTCATATCTTTTCACTAGTTCAAAGACCTCTCCCTTTCTCATATGTTTAAATAACACTTTTATTAAAACTTACAGAAAGGTAAATATCATCTCATTCTTGCTGTATGCTGCCTGGCAAAAATGTACCCTTTAACTTTTAGACATGGGTTAGTTTTACTTGTCCACTAATCATCCAGCTGAATTCACTCTGTTTTACAAGCTCTTTTTGATATTGTGGCTTTTGTAATTGATTCTAAGACCTCCAGATGTTCCAGGAACAGTTTTCAAATAAATTCATTGAAAGAGTGGTCACCTTCCTGACTTGGGATTTCTTCCTGTTGGTTCCTAAATTCTTCTCCCCCCTCCCCCCACTCTTAGCAGCTGTTATGGGAGAACTAAAAGCTGCTTCATGTATTTTGGCTAAAACACTGGAAGGTGATATTGTACTAACTTTAAGAGATCCATTGGTTACTTGAAATGTAGGGGTTTTGTTATATATGTGACAAAAAGACTCAAAATAGCCTCAGCTGTTGCCCAATCAACTGGCCCCTCAGTGGTTCAAAGCAGGAAGCCTGGAGTATGGTCTGTTTTGGATATAGCCATTTTAATCTTAGTGGAGTAGCTTTAATCTTGTTTTGTCTTGAAACATTTACCAGAAAGGATTTCCCTGAAGGGAAAGGACGTTTTACCCTGATGAGGAAACTCTGGCTGTCTTTAACCAGGGAATATGAGAAAATGGGGAGGAACTGGGATTTAGAAGTGGCTACCATGACCTGTGGCGTACCTTGGGGGATTCATCTGAGGAGATGTGACTCTCTTGGAGCCAAAAACTGGGATTTCTGGCAGCCGGAGTGGAGGGAATGTGTGGGTCTCTAGAGGGCACAACTTAGACTTGGTTTAAGCTTCTGAATCTATTACTGATAATGAGGTCACCTCCAATTCAGACATTGAGGAGTATTTTGAGAAAAGAAGGGTTTTTTCCCTGCCTCCAGCAGTATTTGGGGCATTGTCTTGTGCATTGGCTCAGCCTGCACCCAGCTGACCCCTTGCTGGGGCAGCGGGCAGACTTGTTGTTCCCTCTTACTGTCTTAAATCTGTCAATCTGTGTGGAAGGATGGAGGAAACAAAAGAAACAGTTTGCAAGGGAAACTATGACACTGTGAACCTCAGAATGCTTTCTGGAGCACAGAGGGAATGAAAAGAGGATAATAGACATTTTCATCCAATATTCTAGTTGTAGTAATGCTAATTGTTAGTCATGACGGTGAGATACTAGAATAATTCAAGGTGAAATAGCCCAAGCAGACCACATTAGTTACTGTGATTGTAGGAAATCCTACAAGTAATTTATCTTACTGGACTAATAAGTATGCTCACTTCACCTAGACCATCTGACTGGTTTCTCTCTCTTCCCAATGGGCTTGCCAGCAAGAAACAGCTCAGGCGCAGACTGGATCAATGTATATTCAGATCAGTCATAATATATATTTGTACTCGGGTTTGGTGAGGTGGAGGGCAGGCAGTGGTCTTGAGAATAAATTCTTGCCTACCAAAAAAACCAACTTAATCATCTCTACTTCGCAGAAGGTAGCTGCTTATTTTCTCCTATTCTGAGTATCAAAGGCAGAGTTAACTTTTTCAAAGAAATTGTTCTGTAGGTGTTGTTTTCAAATTAGGAAATTGTGATGAAAGCTTTAAACTTGATCAAATAAGCGAGCTTGCCTTTATAGAAGAGGCAATTAGCAGTAGAGGAATGGTTAAATGTCAAATTTCTGGCATCTGATTCTTGGATTTTATTCATCAAGCACTTATGCTAACCTCATACATGTTGGTTGTTTTGGAAAGAGGAATATGATTTCTGATCAATGTTGAGCCCAGTGCTTCATTCTTCGTTTGGGTGAAATTCCCAGTGACAGTGATGATTCATGCTTACACTTTTGCAACATTTGAAAGTACTTTTATTGCTAATCTCTAAAGAACATATATAAATATAGGAAACGAGCACTCTTTGTCTCTCAATAGTGAACAACAAGGGCAAGCTTTGATTGGGATTGATGGAATCTGAAGTCAGTCCAGCTGTTTTTTATCTGCTGTGCAAAGTGTCTGTGAGTTAACACCGAAGAGCTGAAATCAGGGGAAGACAGGAACCGAAGAGTTCTTGTGTGTGTCACATGCTTTTAAAAAGTTGCAGGAAGTAGATTTCCATTCTGATCAGGTTCTGGTTTTTTACAGCTCTTGAACTCTTGATGTATTCCTGGAGCCGTTCACAGACATGTGGATATGAATGGTCTTCCTCTCATATGTGCAGGAGAAAGATGGGGGCAGATGCATGTTGAGTTTCCCGGGCTTACTAAGTTAGCTGCAGAGCCAAACTGATGGGGTTGTATAAGTCTGCTACCAGATACTGTGCAGGCAAAGAGGTGGCCTAAAGCATGGAGAAAGTGGCCACCCTGTGTATAAAAAGCAGGAGGTATAGCTTCCCTTTTATTCAGTTTCTCTACCTGTCTTTACATAGCATAATCTATCCCTGCAAAGCAATGACAGTTCTTGTAATAGTACTTAACAAAGATGCTGTTTAATAAAACTCTCTTAAGTGGACCTTCAAGGTTTCTCTTCAGAGGGGCATATAGTCATCAGGCTCACATGTGGTAGTATGTTTTTCTGGGACAGTTTATGCTGATGCTGCTTCTCCAGGAAAAGATTTAATCATCCAGCAGTAGTCCCTCATAAAGCTGCTGGGTGGATGAGGTTTTGGGCTCACGATGCTGAGGAGGTCTGCATGAGAAGCAAGGTCATGCATGACTAAAATCAGCAACCTGTGCCTGGAATGAAGGTTAGCCACGTAGATGAAGTGCAAGATGAGGATTTTGGTCTTTGTCATGTCCTTTTTTGGTGATTTTTGAGCAAGGCTCTTCTCCGGTCCTTTTATTATTTATTTTTTTTCTGCGGAAATACTTCTCTTCCTGAAGTGCAAGTACATGCTAACCTTTAGAGGTTGTTCAGATGTGAAGATGGTGTGAATACAGAACTACCCTAAAGTAAAAATGTTGGACTCCATGTGGTCAGTATTCCCCATGCAGGCTGACAGTTTGTATTTCAATTCTGTTTTCCAGAAGCTTTTTGGAGTTTGCAAGTGCATCTTCACACTTCTTTCAGCCTGAAGAGTGAAGTAAATGGAAGATGATTGAGGTCACAGATATATTTAGATAGTTGGTTCTACTTTGATTTATCTTCGGTTCCAAATGGGTTGCCTTTTATGCACGAGTGTCTGCATAGTAGTGTGAAGGAGATTACTTACTTGGGAGATTTGTTTCTGTACAGTTATAAAGATACAGGCCACAGCTCTTCAAGATTTCATATATACTTAGAATTTAAATCTGAAATGAAAATTACACCTAGGAAACACTGGTGTACATGTTATCATGTAAATAGGGATCTTTGAACTTCTTTGGTTTGTTTGCTAAGTACCTCTGTCATTCACCAAGGAGTGTTCCTGTGCAAGGGCTGTTTGCTGCTCTTGTTCTTGTGGAATACCTGTACCTGCAGCAGAAATACAGCTGAACTCTTAGTGACCTGTAAAAGATGTATTCAGAGTTTAAATCCCACATTATTCCTGCCTTTCTATGACATTTGAGAACACAGAAAGACGTTTCACTCCATGCAGTGAAATGGCTTTTTCTTGTCTAGGGAATAAAGGAGGTGTGCATGCATTGTGTTGCTTACAAAAAGACTCTGACAACCTTTCTGTAACAAGCCTTGGCTGACAAGTCCATATGGTTCACATTAAGTTTCCCTAAAGAGGATCAAATCTTAGTGCTCCTTTGGGAGATACCTGGATCTTATCAGGCATGACTGATTCAAAAAGAAATGTAAGTAATATTTTTTCTTTCTAATGATTGCTATCTAAGTGTTATTGATAGTGCACATTTAAAAGGATTTTCTGAATATGTCCTCTACTAAATCAAAAAATATTAGGAATTTCTGATGGAACATTGAGTATTACAACAGTACTTAAATACACTATATTTAGTGTCCAATTGTTAAGGGCAACCTAAGTTAAGTTTGGGTTTGTTCAGGCTGCAGTGCCCTCAGGTATGCAGGAGGAGTAAGTGCTGATCTTAGCTACTTGCAGGATAGTCTGCTGTTATTTCATACTTGGATGCTTTACATTTTTGAAGCAGGTGAATGAAGCTGTGTAAATTATAGTGGAGGCTGTTGATATTTCATCATACAATTGAATTGTTTGCTTTTAAATAATATCTCATACTTTTGTGCATTAGTTTATATGAATCTGATTATTGGTCACTTTTGCTATGCTGCCATGAAGATAGATGGTCCTATGATTTTATAGCTACTTCTATGCTGTGTAATTATACTAGAAAAACAGTCTTAACTGTTTTTGTTTACTGTAGATGATAATTTTTTTTGAAATCGAGCATCTTGAATAGCTAAGTATGCCTATAGGTACCTGGTGTTTAACCCCCAAACTTTGTCCTGAGTGTCTTATCTCCTGAAACTTGCAATTATTTTGTTTTGGTGTTGATAAGGGTATAATATTTGCAAAGTTTTACACATTTATAAAGTCAGTTCATTGTTTGGAGTACCAGATTTGATTTAGAGACCTAACTTAGGTGGTGTTTAATGTTGACTGTTTTTTCCTTTTGCCTGTTAGTTTGTAAAAGGTCCTGTTATGCTCATCTATACGTGACTTGGCATATGGATTCAGTATCCTTGCAGGCTGAAATTCTCATTTGTGTGATTACTGTATTTTTTCCAGTCTGGTCCTATTAATAAATATCCTGAGGCTTGCAAAGCACTTTGTTTAAACACAAACTGTGGAAAAGAATCTGAAGATCATTGCTTGATAGATGGATATTAAGCTTGCTTAAAAACTTGGAAATGTATTTCTGCTTTTCAGGTGGGGGTCTTGAATGAGCACAGTATGTAGTGCCATCTGTATGAAAACCAAACCAAACCTGTAAACAAATTGTGCAGGAAGAAAACCTTAGGTACTTGCAGCCTGATCCTCTTCTTGCTGAAATATGTCCCGGCTCTTGAAACAGATGTTGAGTCCAGCTTTGTGCATAGGCCACACCCTCCATTTCCCTTGGCAAATTGTCTCACATTCCAACGACCCTCTGGGCAAAACATCCTTTAATTGGTACTGTGACCTTAAATGTTTATTTTTTCCCTCTGTGGTAGATTGTTCTTGTCCTGTATCACTGCAGCCTGTCATTAATATTTGCATACTGTGATTATTTTCTCCTTTAAATGTCAACTTTTATAAATATTCCCTATTTCAATGAAAGTTATTTGAAATAAAAGTGAGTGATTTATTTTAGCGCAGAATACTGCATTGAGGAACTTGTGGTAGGATATCTGATTTTTTTTGGTTTGCAGGCAGAGATCTCTGAGTAACTGGGGAATCTCATGATTAGATGGTTGTTTCTCCTCCCAGATGCCTGTTTCTGTGGTCTTTCCTTGTGAGTACTTTCATGCTTGAGTTCACGGCCTGTTCTGGCATCTGAGCACATCTGGACAAATGGTAGGAACAGGTGGTAGGAGAGAAAGTACATGGCTTGGCTTTTTACTGGAGAGTGGATGTCTTTCAGAGTTGTAGCCACTGAATCTCTTACTTTGTGTGGTGTCTGCAGTGTCTTGGAAAGGTACAGGTAGGAGCAGTGACTGGGGGGGTTTGCTTCAGCCCACGAGAAGTCCATATGAGCCTCAGGGGCTGCCACTACAGTGAGGGTTGCAAGATGTTCAGATCTGTAGATCAGGTATGTATCTCAGTGACATATTTTCACTGGAGAGATGTCTGACATACACCTGCATAGCTTGCAGCCTGGGCTGACTGTTGGAGGAACATCGGAGACTGCTGCTGGCTAAGATACAGAGCCGTGAGCAGCTGAGAATTGCATCCCTCGCTCCCAGTTGTGTGATGCTTAAGTTGTCCAGGAGCAGACAGCGATGTCGCACAAGCGCTTGAGTCAATCCTGTTCTCAGCATGCCATGGCAGTTTTGGATTTAAAGCCACGGGGCTTTCCAGAGGTGCTTCACAGTTCTTCAGCAGAAAGTGAGCTCCTGCTCAGTTTGTTGTCATTCAGGGCACACGGTTTTATCTGTTGGGCAAAGATCTTGCTGGTGCATCGTTCTGGGCTGCTTTGTTTTCTTGTGGCTGCGTGAGCCCACAGTTGGATGGTGTGGCTGGAATTACTGAAGTTGCTAGTGATGAGCTTTGTTTTCACAGTTATTGAGGAGAATCAATATGAATTCTTCTCTACATGTTTGTGGATTTTTTTGTTTTATTTTTTGCATGTCTTGCCCTGAAATGTATTCACGAGTTCTGATTTAGATCAATTTAAATCTGAAATTCAGTCGAAGGCCACAGGAAAACAGACTAATTAAATGCACAGTTGTGAAATTTATTGCCCCTCACCTGTCTTCTTCCAGAATGCATCTGCATTTCGGTCAGGATTTTCCATGCACGAATGCACAGCCCATGTGAAGCAATGTCAAATTCTGTGTTTATAGGAATTTAAGATGATAAAAATGTTGCAGCAGGACAGAATTAATCTCCGTCAGAATTACAGAGGAGAAAAGGGGTGCAAAGAGCAAACTGTGCAGTCCTTTTCCATACTTGTACATCTGTCAAATGGTTTATTTTTTTACTATATTTTAACAAGGAGAGTGTGAGTTGCTTACATTTATTTACAGAAGAGATGCTCTTGTCCTTTCTGAATGCTGATTAGCTGATGATTTACCTTCTGGCCAACTGTTTTTTTTTTTGGAGGACATTGTCCCTGCTGAGTTCTCTAACAGACAGTAGTTGTCCCACTACAGGCAATTCATGGCATTGGAAGTGTTCCTTGCAAATCTTTATTTTCTGACAGTGCTGTAGTCTTGAAAGCAGTCCTTGATATGAGAAATTTGGGAGTCTCCATTTATTGAGTCTTTCTGCATGATTTTGGACATTTGTTGTCAGTGATGCTGAACGGAATAATGTATTTTACTCCTGGAGAAGGTACATAATAGCTGGAGAGTATTTAAATCCTTCAGTGCTAGAACAGCATTTCTGGCTATAAATTAAAATTGCCATAGTGTGCCTATTAGTCTCTAAATTAGGCTGAACTCGAGTCAAGATTGTAGTCCTTGCTGCAGTGGTATGACTTTGATTTTTTTCCAGTACTGTGTCACACTATTTTATATCACTTTTCCTTTGTGCATTTTTATCATCCATTTAAAGTCTTTCTGTATTTCCACTTGTGCAGGCTTTTTCAAATCCAGGTAAGCAAGACCTATTTTTGTACCCCTAAATATGTCATAGGGGCATTTAGTCATCCTCTGTAAAGTGATGGGAAAAAATTACTTTGCTGATTATCAATTTTATTGTCTTTCAGTGACTTTTAGATTTATATAACTGGATTTGAAAAGATGCCTTGACTAGGAGCCAGCCCTGTTCACTTGGCCAGCTGAAGCCTTGAGCTGTGGCTTTTTTTTGTTATGTGCTGTTGCCAGTACAAAATACCCAGTAATTGTTGTGCAGCAAAACTCTTCCTATGCTGTTGCAACTACTTTTCTCTCAGCAAGACTGAGAAGGGTGAAAGGGACAGTATTTTTGTCTTTAGCTTAAATAGAGAGTAATTGAAAAGCATACAGAGAGCAAATCTGATGAGTAGGAAGCTGCTGGGTTGTTTTTAACCCCAAAGTGTTTGGAAGAAATATTACTGCCAGAAAGCCCTTACAGTTATTACCTATGACTGCAGAGATGATACCTGTTACCTTAACTAGAATATAATATTCAGCAGAGTTTACTTATATATTGCTATATTTTTGTACCAGTTGTATAAATCACTTGCCTTTTATGCAGAATTCATGCCTGAAAAAGGAATTCCAACTGAAGAAATACAATTGAATTATTTTCCTTTACTAATGTGTTCCTGAGGATGGTTTTTTCTTGCTTATTTTAAAGTTCTCTTAAATTCTGTCTCTTAGAAGAAAGTGAGAAGATGAACCATTATGAAATACTGATGCTATGTAGGTCATCCTCAACAATTTTTAATAAAAACAATATAAAATTTTTAATAAAAACAATAAGAGCACATTATCAGCCCAACTCATTCTGTATTGTTTCTGGTGGAATATTTACACCTTTTAATAATTTTTCTACATCTTTTTTATGTTAAATATAATGCAGTTGGCTATTGGTAATTATTTACTTTAATGTGGGAGGCTTTGCAGATTAGAATGTCCCTTTCACTAAAAGTCACAGGAAATAGCAGGGTTTTTCACTTCTTCCAAGTTATGTGTGTAATTTGCTAACACACATTCTCCCAAGATAGTGTTGTTAGAACTGTGATCTTCGTGCTGATCTCATTTGTTAATTATAGTTCCTTTAATTTTGCTGGTGTCATTTTGCAAGATGGGGCTTTGTTTTGAACCCTTCAAATTCAAATGAAAGGCTTCAGCTGCAAAGACGTAGAAGATGGTTAAAATGTCTCCCTCTTGGGTTTTCCCCCTTGTCTTGTATGGATTGTCATTGGATTGTGTGTTAGTCTTGCGTGTTTGAGGCACTTGTAGGTTTGATCTCTTGTCTAATACTATTCCTCTTTGTAAGGGTGCTAGATCAGGCTAAGTCAAGGTTTTGTTTTACATGGATGAATGTTTAGTTTACAGTATATATTAGAAACACTCTATCTGAAGTTTTCTGAAATGGTGCAGCTCTGCTCACACCAATGTCTCGAGTAAAATGAACTTCAAAACTGAAAGCAGATTTCAGTCACTGCTTCTGAAAATTCCAGCATTCTCATGGCTACTTTAGAAGGGTGAGAATGGTTTCAATGTTTAATGAAATCAAATTTATAAACTGACAATAGCAGAGTTTGTGCACAGCTTGTTCTGTGAAGTGTTTAATGTATTTAGAGGTAATAGTGTGTTATAGAGTGTGTATGTATGTCCTTGGTTTTCACAAATAACCTTGTTATGTTCTTGGTGATTCATCTCAGTGTTTTCTCACATTGGGCTTTTTTTTTTTTCCCACTAGTGGTAATACTACTCAGTTTTCTGTTAACTCCGTAGAATTTCTATTTGTCTATTAAGGATGCAAAGCAAGGGGGAAAAGAGGAGGTCACATTTATTCTGGGATAAATATCTGCAGTTGATGGAGTTGCCATGAGGAATTAATGTGTCTCAGTGGTCATATTCTTTAATTCTGCTTGAACTGGCCTCTAGCTATCTTTGTGGATCCCTTTTAAAGCAAGCTTGAATGCAGCTTTAATGGGGTGATTGGAACAAGACAACAATAAATGACTCATCACAGTGTGTATTTAGGTATTTAGACAGGGCTTTAACTGTAAGTGCAGTTTCTCAATCTGACTGCAAATAAACAGATAAAGAAACAGACCTTTTTGCATTCATCAGGTGAATGAGATTGCTTTTACATAAAATTTTTTTAAATCTCCTCAGGGCTTCTCTGCTTGAAGCAGAAGGGGGAAAATGAATGGCTCTGCATTTCCTATCACCCATTATAATTATGGCTTATGATGCAAATTCTTTGCATTTGGAATTGTCCCTTTTGTCCATGTTGTGCCACACAGAGTTCAGATGGTCCTAGCCTTATGAGTGATGCTTTTAGCCTCAGTGATGGTTATAAATAAGCAAACCTAGTGAAGATTGAAGGTCTATTCCTGGCCTACTCTGAGATACAGGAATGTTCATATTTGTTTCAAACAGTCCTACCGATGGTGTAGCTGGATGTTTTCCTGAGCTCCATTCCTGCTGGCAGCAGCCAGTTGCTGCAAGACCACTGCCCCTTTAGCCAGCATGCACCGGTGTTTGATGCATGCTCTGTCAGAGTAACATTTTAAAGGAGTTCCTTGTATAGAAACTGTGTTGACACTCAAAAAAGGGCTGAAAAAAGCCGCTCACTTCCTGTGTTTGGTGAATCTTGAGTCTTTTCAACTACTTACCAATGTCTTGGTTTTCATTAGTCCTGGGGGTTGTTTGCTCCCTCAGACTTCAGCTGCAGCTTTTGTTTGTTCCATGTCACTGAAGAGCAGCACTCGAAGGTTGAGTTAGACATTCACATAAATATTTTTGGCTTGTAAACAGCCCTGCTGACATACCCACTTACGTGAAGGCCAAACCATCATGTTAGTGAGGAACAATGCTCAAAAGATATTTCTTTGGGAAAAGAGACTCATGTAATCACAAGCATATCAGCTTTCTCTCTTTCTCTTTTGTATGTATATTACAATGTATTAGTTACATATGTTTCTATATACCATTCTTGTATTTCTTTGCTGCTGGAAGTATTCACCTCAGGTTATCCACAAGTTTACCCAATTACGAAATTATGCTTGGTCTTTAACAAATGCCATTGGCATCAACCACCACCACAGGAGAGAAGGAGCAAGGCTTGCTGGTTGGCCTTTTGAGACTGTAACAGAAAGCTTGTTCACTCTTGCTAAAAGATACTTAAGTTACCTTGCCAGGACCAGGTTCAGTTATCCATTTGGAAATGTTTTCTTTATGAGTGAGTACAGTCATTTCTTGTATCTTGTAAAACACAGAGCAGCCTGCCATGTTCTCATGCAAGGTTAGATTTGCTGCTCTAATCCCCAATTGTGAGTATGGAGTGTTGTGGTATTTTCAATGTTGGTGTTATTGAAACCTTACCTGCAAGTTTTGCACAATTACTTCTCAGAAATCCTTCAGTGTTAGCTTTTGTCATTCAACAAAAATAAATTCAAATGAAAAGAAGGCAGAAAAAAGAGTTGCAGTTTTGATGATAGCAGAAGTAATTGCGTTAGTTCTGAGAATGAACAATATACCAACTTGGAGAAAAGTGTAAGGGCCCAGATATATGTATTGGTAAAGCAGAGGTGAACTTAAAGTATTTACATTGATGTGCTTGACTTTTACTCGCAGCTGCCCTTGCATAAAAACAATTTCTCCAGAAGTTTTTCAGGTCATATAATAGTTTTGACAGTCTACTTTCTGGTGCCTTCTTTTGATGCTCGTGTGCATCCTCTCTAATTCGGGATCAAAACTGTGTCTGCTGTTTAGCCTTGTTCTGGGTAGAGTCTGCAGTGATCCTACTGGACACCTCTTAGTCATGGATTTGTTATATTTGTGTCAGGAGTGTTTGGTAGTTTCCTGGCTCACTTATGCTTCCCCTAGGTTTATATGTATGTAATCTTTAATATATTTAAATTACTTCCTAAATGACCTCTGAAAAATGTACTTCTAAGTCTTAGTAAATCTGTGTAGGTACAACTTTTGCACCAAGGAAAATGGGGAGGGGGGAGAAAAAAAGAACAGCTTCTTGGAGCTCTTTTAAATGTGTGCATGATCCCCATTGCTTTGGTATGAGTCTTCCTCACATTTGTGGTAGGCTTAGATTGTTTTTAGATTGTTCACTTTGCTCTATTTCCTGGAGACTGATGCGATTTAGCACTGCAGAGGGACCGGAGGAAATGATCTCTCGACTGAGTCTATTAATTATTGTTCCCCCGAGAATCACTTTCTTCTTCAGAAAGAATGGCAATAGCAACCAGAAAAAAACACCCTGGAAACATGCTAGTGCAATTATTATTTTTGTGTTTGGCAAATTAAGGGACTGATCCTTTTCCTGAAGCTTTCACAGACACATATTCGTTCTGTTTTAATGTAACTTTTTATAAGAAAATCAGTCTTTGAGCCTGTAACTCTTCATATTTGCTTGAAGCTGGAAAGGGATTTCTTTGGAAACAAAATATTTGAAAAGTTTAGTAAAATTCCACTTGTCCAATATCTCGGAATGTAAGACATGGGGGACCTCTTGGCCTGTGGATCCCTGCACCTTTCTATTGCACTCAGCTGTGTGTAATCTCTTACATAAACACAGCAGGGTCTGTGTCTCAGTAGTAGGATGGTTTTTTCAGTTCACTCCTTCATTTGAAGGGCTCTTCCAGAGCCCTGTGACTGACAGTCATCATTGGCTTAAATTTATTCTTGGGGCAACATGGTGCATATGAGCTTTTAGCTGAAACTGCACTTTTGCTATCCAGTTCTTTGTCCATGTTTTTCTCCCTTTGTTTTTTTTTGCCTGAGGAACGGTGCCGGCTCTTTGTTGTAATGGACACCTTTATTCTGTGTCTCTGCCTGGAAACTGTCGTCTGCACTTGTTGCTTTCTTCAGGGATGAACTTCACACACAGTGGGGAAAGCAGAGTGACAGAACCTCGTATCATGGCCTGAAGTCAAAGAGAAAATGTCCTCTGTCAGAAACTCTTCCTCATCCCAACTATAAACGGAGCCCAAGCCTAGCAGCTGACATCAACATTGCAGTGTTCTTCATTTAGATGAATACCACCCTTGGCAACCTTTTCAACTGATGGTTGATTTTTTTTTTTTAAATTGCCTGTCTTTGAAATAGTTGCCTTTATCAGCTTTATTCTGCAGTTCCTCAGAAGAATCAGTTTCTCAGAGACTGAGATCTGCTGCCTCTGCAGGCGGAGAAGAGAGAAGCTGAGCACATAACCTCCTCTTTCTCACTCTATGGGAGTTTCCCTTGAAATGTATTTCATAATGGTTTGGGGGACAGAAGCGGGAGAGGTGGAGTTGGGAGATAGCAAACTGTAGATAATAAAGGAGAATTGCAAACTACTGATGAGAGAGAGAAGGGCACAGATAAGGTGACCCTGCTACCCTGGTGTTTGGCAGCCAGCCCACAGCCAAAGCACTGATCTCTTGCAGCCGCTGCAGCCCCTTGCCCTTCTTCCAGCATCTGCAGCATGGCCCACAGGGTATAAAGACTCCTGGCACTTGGAGTAGCAACTGTGGAAGAAGCTCCTGGATGTGTCTCTACCACAGTAAACCACAGTAAGTGAAGCAGATGTTCATTTATAGTGGGTAAACCCTCTGCTCATATGAACAGATTTCTTTTGTTTGCACTGTTACTTCTGTGCCAGACTAATTTCTGTATGGATAGCTTAATTTGAAGGAAACTTCCAACTTCTAAATTTCCCTGTCGATGGTTATGGGTGCATTGTCAACAGGAAAAATACCCTTCTGCCTGGAACATATATATTTATTCAACAAAAATGACCACAACAACTAAAAAGAAATAATGTGAACTTCTTCAGTTCTCTTCCTTTTCCTAATTCATTTGCTTCAATGGTGCTATTCTTTCTGTTTTGCCAAACTTTTGAAAACAGAAAATATAAGATTAAAAAGTCAGAACAGTACATACTCTTTTAAAGAGAATCTATTGCAAACCTATTTGTTTTTTAAAATTAATTTTAAAATTCATATTGGCTTTTTTCCCCCTCTTTTAAGTGTCTGCACTTAAGATTTAAAATCATTATCTTTGTGCTAAGCAGTAGCCCTTTGTTCATGTTGCATTTTCTGGGGGAAATGTAATTCATACTTGTAACATTTTATGGATGACATTACCCCATTCGGATTCACAACATGTAAAAAATCACCTTTACTTAATGTAAAGAGGAAAATATTTACGTATGCCTCATTGTTTAAAATGTAAGTGGGCCACCTGTCTCCTATGTCTTTTTCCCCAGGGCTGTAAAGTTTTAGTAGCACTTAGCAAAATGTTCAAAGGAAATGCATACCAATATGATTTTAAGGACAGCATAAGGCATTTGGGAGTGGTGACTCATGTGAAGTGTTAATAAATACAACTGCACTCAAGTTACTTAAAACTGCTTTTGTTACACTACATAGGTGAGAGGTGCTTCTGAAATGCCAAATAATGATTAAATTGTCTTCAGACTTGTCTGTCTGTAAACATCTGTCTAATGTAGATAAGAATATCCTGTTAGGTCAAATTGGCTAATTCTCTGACATTTTTTGGCAGAAGGGATCCACGAACTTAGAATTTGTAAAAAGCTTGTCAAAGTTTATGAATTTTTAAATTTTTCTGTCATTAGGAGTACTTAAAAAATGGATTCTGAGTGAGTTTTGTATGAAATACACGATACCTGTGCTTCCCAGCCTGTTCACACAGTGCCAGAACAGCCTGGGGGTGGTGAGAAGATTATTACAGTTGCTGGTAGCCTGGAAGGCCTCCTGGTTGATGGCATGGAGCAGACACCTGTGCACTTATTCTTTTCCTGTTTTATCTTTTCTGGGTAGGTTTAAGGTGAGAGATGCAGTGGGATGGGTCTGCTGTAGATGCCAAATTCAGCTTTCATCTAGAAGTCAATGTTGCTGGAGAAAGAAATACTACTGGGAGATCCATATCTATGGGAAACTTTTATTCCTTGGAGAAGATGCTATTAATAATGATAGGAAGGATATTTCTGGATGTAATAGTCAACATATTTCTTCTAATAGTTATTGAATGAAAAGATCGCTCCATTTCAGGCTTGGCTTTGGTAAGTAGGAATGATCTTGTGGAAGAGCTGGCTATGAAAACAGTCCTGGAACAAGTGCTGACAATTTCACTAATTTCAAATGGAAAGTTGAACAAAATGCAGGGAATAAAATTTAAGCAATTAATTAACTTAAAGGGAAGATAGATTAATTAATTAACTTAAAGGGGAGACATTTTTTTTTTGTCAGAAATCAAAGTCCCTAAACTGTCAAAACCAAAAATAAAACGTTCAGGGACTGAAATGAAGCCATGATACATTGAGGGTATAGTAGACCTTAAAAATACTATAGAGATGATCTCAAAACTAGATATTTTCTACCTCCACTCTCAGTAATTGAGTAATAATGTTGGAGGTGCTATATTAAAACCAAGGTAATTTGTATAAGTGAGGACCTGAAAAATAGAATCTCTGTTTTAAGAATAAAATGTGTCTGATCTTCCTGGATCCTGAGAACCATATTATAGCCATCCCTAAATGACTGTAATAATGGCCAGAGGTCAAAAGCCCTGTGTATACTTTCTTTGCCCTAGCTATATTGATTGTTCCTGTAGAATGTATTATTCTCTCTGCAAGGTTTGTGTTGGCTGCCTTAGGCACCAGCTCAAAATTTTGTAGGGGTGTGACACATAAAATCTGATCTCAAGCATTTCTGATAGCTCAGTCCTTCCAGAGCTGCTCACATATGACTGGAGAATAAGAAATATATTTCTTGCTGTTAAAAAGAAGCAAAAATGTGACTCGGACACCTATAGGTTGATTATTCTGACATTTGTTGTGTGAAAGAGTTTAAAACAACAAAGTCATTACTAAAAACAAGGAATAATGATGAATGGAAGATAAGAGGAAAATGAAGCATAATTTTACTGTAGCCAGATTGTGCCAGGGTAATTTGATGGAGTTTTTTTTGGTTGTTTTTGTTGTTGTTGTTGTTGTTGTTGTTGTTGTTTTTTAGTTTTCTAACTTAGTTTTCTAACTAAGCCTTGTATCAGGTGGTTTTGGTAGAGAAAGTGTTTATACTGTTGCAAACATCATTGATACAGTTTCACCCAGAATAGGAGTACATTTCCAGTGCCCCATGTTCAAGAAAGATTAGTATCTGGAGAAATTGTATAAAAACATTTAAGGAAAATAGAGGTACTATCATCTTGAGGACTGGAGGAGAATAGCTTTGCTTTGCAAAGTGAAAGGGAAGATGAGAAGGGTGTGATTATTGTCAATGATTCATCAAGGGAATAAACAGAAAATAAACAATTCTTTCCATTAAAGCACAGCTATGAATCATAAGATAGACATAAATAAACTCGGGTTAGCAATTCTTCCAGGGAAGCAAGTATTTCTCGACCAACCTCTCAATCAGTTGATGCTCACCTTCCTCTTCTCATGTTCTTTCATGAAAAGTGTGGCTGGAATGGGAAATACCTCTTTTGCCCAGGATTTGTGGGGTCCACAAGATGTACTGGTTTTCACAGAAGAACTATTTCAGATTAAAAAGATTGACATTGGGGAATTTGTGGTGGGTTTTGTGTGTGAGGACTATTAGTGTTGTGTATATCTTTTCAAAAGCTCATATTCCACTCTGAATAAATGAAAAATAGAGCCTTTAGTATCCATGGAGACAAAACATGCTGGAGGACATAAAAACTGAAAAAGTTAGCATATATTTTCATCTCTAGACTTTATTATGGAATGTATTTATGGTGGGGGAGCTCACTTTATAAGACATAAAATCCTATGCACCAATTGGTCTTCTGGGCTTTAAAGTACATTAATGTCATGAAGGCAGGAAATGCAGAACTTCAGCAAGCAAAGATCAGTAGTCAAGTGCATTAGGAAAGTGAAGATCAAGCTTTAGTGTCACTGGGGCAGAAAAACAGCTTGTAGTTTTAGTGGTTTAATCCAATTCTATTTTTCCCACTTTAATTTTTTTACCATTTGTAGTGTAATTTTAAAATATTCATATTTTTTATACTTCAAGATTTCTGCCAAGTGGAAGAAATGTCACTCGGCCATCCCTTCCCCTCTGGTGGGGAATGAGGGCGGTTTTGTCCCCGTGTGTCTGGGGACAGGGTATGATTTGATTCTCGTAAAGGGATGGAGAAGAGCCCTGGGAAGCGCTAGCAAGCCAGTCCGGCAAATATGTGAGGGTTGTGGGGTTTTTTTTTCTTTCTTTCTTTTTTTTTTTTTTTTAAGACAGAAGCTATGCAGCCTTAAAAGGACTTGTTTAAATTTTTGTGTGTGTGTGCTGAGTATGACAAGTTTGTAAGGAGCCAGCGATTCTTGCATCCTTTTAAAGGGAAAATTATAGAATGCTTCACATTCTGTTTGTCACCAAAATGCAGATTTTTATCTCTCACTACGAGTAGAGTCATAAAACAGAATTTAGTGAGAAAGAGCGTGAGGTCTCTTTTCATAATTTGCTATTTAAAAATGGGTCAGGAGGCCAGGATTTGCTGGCTTCTAACAACCTTGACATAGCAGGGTCAGAAGGAACCCCCTTTCCTCCTCTCCCCCTCCTCCTGCAAACTCAAACAAGTCCTTTTAAGGCTATATGGGAAGATGGCTGATAGCTAAGGCTATAGGTGCTATGTAAATCATTAAATAAGTGAATTAAATAATAGGAGAAGTAATGGAATGAAATGGAAACCAGAAACAGCAGCAGAAATGCAAAGCTCCATAAAAATTATCTGGAGGTTTGGTGCATTTCATGGCTTCTTTACCTTAAAATTGGTTCACATGGGTGAGAAGTGTTGTACAAACCTAGCTGAGAGAGGGTCTCAAAGAAGCATGTGAAGAGTGTTTTACAAGCACTCAGTAATTGGCTTCCATGAATTGCTAAAGACTGCAGCAATGGAGGCTTTTTGGATTTCAGCTTATATGGTTTGCTAATGGGAACTCAGTGGTGGAGTGCCTATTTGCCTGTTATTTTTTCAATGTGCTTCCTTAGCTTACAGTTATTTTATAAGTAGGCAAATCCTGTGAGTCTTTGAAGAAAGTGAAAAATGTGATTGCTACTTCAGGACAACTTCATTCTTTTCTACATGCCTCACATTTCTGGCTTTTCCCATTTTGAGCTGTTGTGATTAGGTTGCACACTATACCTAACTTTCCTCCCACCAGGCACTGTGCTTAACTAGGCATCACTAGATTTAGAGCTGTTCCTCTTCAGGGTGTGGCTTTATTATGAAATGTATATTGGTCTGATAGGCATGAGGTGCTTGCTTTTGCAAGCTGATAGAGCAATCTTGTTTTCTTTTTTCTATTCATATATTAATTTAGGTATTAGCATGGGTTTAATGCAGTACCACTTAGATTAGCAAAATGTTAAAATCATTCCTCTAAGTCAAACCCTTAATGCATCTTCTCATCTGTGAAACTCCTCTGGAATGGCCTTGGCTTAGACAAGGCTACTCTTAGCATGGGCAACAGGCTGTGAGCTGTGATCTGGCTAGAAATAAATGTAATGCAGTGAAATCTATCCTGATAAAATTTTTGGCATTGCTACTATTATACATGGAACTTTTAAAACATATTTGATTTCTGTGTGGCTTGTAGAGTAGTGCTGTCTGCAGGACTCATCCTAATCCCTTTAACATGAGTGGGAGTTGTTTCTTCTCTCACTGTTTCTTCCCTCTTGCCCCTGATATTGCTGGTATGTCAGACACTCCAGCACTGCTTAAGCATTCCCAAGTCTGTCTGTTTTACCTCTGGAAATAGCTTTATTACCAAACTTTGAATAGTGGCTCTTTAACTGGGCACTGACTTCATTTGTAATCATCATGACATGGAGGGCAGAACAACCTTTCCTACTTTATAGGACTCCTCAGTATTTTTATTCCTAATAAATATTAACATGCCATGGCACTGTACAGACAGTACACGATGGAGCTAAATCTAGTTGTGGATAACTGCTTGCCAACGTGACAAGTTGATCCTCTCTATGTTTGTCAGTAAAGAACACCAGGGTGGTTGAAGGCATAAGGACTCATGCTATCTTTTCATGTTGTCCTCTCCTTAACATTGAGTAAACTTCCATGGCTGATGCTGTTTTGACATCAGTGAAAGTCACATCTCCCATTTGTCATGGAGTATACCTTTAGCTAGCTCTTTGCATTTTAATCCCTCTCTGTGGGAAAATGTGGTCAGGAGGCATCAAGTTGGGACAGAGCTTTTGTGAAAAAGCTTCCTGGCGAGAAGGCAAGGCAAGAGACTGAAGTAGGGCAGTGCTGTTCCCAACTGAGTCTCAGCATCAGAGAGATGCCAGGATTTGTGCATTTTGAATTGAGCTGCCCATCAATGACCATGAGTGCAAGAGAAAGATACCACTCCTCTGTGGTGGAATTTCAAGGTAGGGAGACGAGCAAAAACTCCTCAAAGGAAGAAATGGTCTGGCTTATCTTTATGGTTTTGTGACTCTATAAACCAGCAACTTTTATTTTGAGAATTACTTTCTTTGATTTGCAGTAAAAGACCAGACTATTTCCTTGGATTTCTTCCCTAGACACAGAGTTTTGAGCAACTTCACGTAGACTTGAATCTAAATTGAGTCAGCCTCCTCATTGGCATGAAATAGGTAAAGTAAATTCTAAGTGTGATGCATTTTTTTTTTTATTATTTTTGAACTGAAAGGTTTATTAGTGTGTTAATTTCTTGGGTAGTTTGGTAATGAGTTACTCAGACAAATGTTTTTATTACATCCTTTCTTACTTATTTTTTTTATTTAACCTCTAAAGGAGAACTCTTGATTTTGGCGTTGATTTTCATTGGCCACATTTAGATGAAGTATAAGCATGCAACCATCATGCTTTCATATGCTGCATAGTGAAAAAGACTGTGCTATCATTTTGAATTATGAAGAAATTTGTTTTCATAAAAAACTATGAATATTCTGTGAGATGTAATTATTTATCACAATAGGTACTTTTTATTTCAACATGTACTAATTAGAATGTTAATAAGCCCTCAAATTCAAGACTGCCGGTGAAGGTTTGGGGAAAATAGCATTATGTACTAATTTGTTTTTTTAAATACTTGCCACTTATTTTCTCAGCTGATTGGTAAACTACTGTAGATAAGTTTCTGTTTATCTGACGGAAGAAGTTTTATGGGGTTAAAACAGTTTTTATTTCTTCTGTGAAGGTTGGAGAATGAAAGTGATAACTCTCTTGGGTCTACTGATAAGCTTCAATGAATGACACTGTCAGTTAAAAAAGCCATACTTCTGTATATGCATTCTTGCTAGTTTTACGAGTGCTATCTAATGTGACTTTTACCACGGAAAGATTAGAAGTTATCTGTTTTTTTCTCTTCATTTTTACAGCTATGGAGAATAGTTAAGATTGGAAGGGTACCCCTGGAGATAGACTAGTCCAACCCCTGCTCAGAGCAGGGTCAGCTGTTGCTCAGGGCTGTGTCCAGTTGTGTTATGGCTATCTTTGTGGACACAGACTACACAGCCTGTGTGGGCATCCAGTGCCAGTGTTTGACCACCCTCTCTGTAAAGTGTCTTCTTATATTTAAGTGGAATTTCAGTCTATGTCCACTGTCTCTTGTCTGGTGACTGGGCACTACAGAGAAGAGTCTTTACTTCTCCCCCCCAATCACGTATTTCTACACATGGATAAGACTCCCCTAAGGCGGCTGCTCTCCAGCTCTTTCAGCCTTCCCTTGTAAGAGAGATGCTCCTATTCCTTAGTCATCTTTGTGGCCCTTTGCTTGAGAACCTGCTGCAGTAAGTCCCTGTCTCTTGTACTGTCTCTCCAGAGCTTGACCCTGCATTCCAAGTATGCATCAGCCATACTGAGCAGAGGGGAAGGATCCTCTCCCTTAACCTGCTGGTGACATTTTTTCTAATGCAACTTAGTCAGCCTAGGAAGCTGATGACCTTCTTTTCTATGAGGATGCACTGCAATTTCAGAACCAGGAACTCTTCTGCAAAGTTGTTTTCCAGCTTGGTGGCCCTGCTATATTTGGCTTGTATGCTGGGCAGTTCTGGTGTTACGCCCAAATTTCCCTAGAGGTCTGGCAGGTTGGATGTGATGTGGGCCTGAGAGGTGACCTTGTCATTAGGTTTGTGTACCTCTGTGCAGCATGCCTGCCCTGTCCTGCAGATGCCACAGCCAGTCTGCGTGCCCATTAACTCTGCAGCATTTGACAGCTGTAGCTGGCTTGTGAACCTTATGATGGCTGCTTGACATAACTGCAGTGGTCTGCTGGGAAGCATGGTCCCGGGGGGGGAAATCAATACCATGTGCTCAGTTTGTTCACACAGTGTGGACAGAAATACATGAGCTTGGTTCTGCATTAAGTTTTCCCTGTTGTTGGTAGCTCCATGTCTCTACCTTACACCAAAATGTGAGCTGGCATCTGAAAGGTTTTGGCACAGAGAGAATTGCTCTTATCCTCAAAAGCCGGTGTAGATCTGTTATTATTACATACCCACTTTCCCTGAGTGGTTTGTAGATGCAAGCCTTCTCTCTTTTTAGTGTGGATCTTTCACTCACATTAAGGAAAAATCTTGGATGTAAACCAACAAAACAGTAAGATTCAGGAGCAGACATGGTACCTGTCTTGGGTTCCTATTTTAGTTATACTAGATTGCAAGTCACCACTCCTTGAGTTTTCATGTGTATGAAATTAAAGAAGCTGGAAAGCTTTATGCATGGTTCAGGACCAAGAAGTTCTGCATGTGGACTTAATGCATCTTGCAAAATCTTTATCAAACAGGAATAATGTTTTGAAACAAAAGCAAGGAAGTCAAAGACCCCTAACATTTTCTTCACAACTTTACACCACAATAATTTTGTAAAGGCATTAAGTATTTTTTTTGTCAGATGTAAAGATGCAATTCTATCTTTCTGAATGCATAAGACTGCCAAAATTATAATCCTGGTTATCCAGTTAACACTTTTCTTCCTCTAAGCAAGGAAAACTTAATATCCATATAATGCCTATACATGAAAGAATTAATTGCTTTAATAGGCGAAAAAGTACTGAAGTACTTCAGTACTCAAAAGTACTGAAGCCTTAAAGCCCAACCTGAAGATGCCAAAAGAACAATTAGATTTTTCTTTTTTTTTTTTTTTTTCAAATTGTATGACCTTGTATCAGTGATGAAAATACCTAATATTACCTCTGTATTTGAAGCCAAGGTAAGTAAATGAGTATGAAA
Source organism: Manacus candei (assembly GCF_025592945.1). NCBI lineage: Eukaryota > Metazoa > Chordata > Aves > Passeriformes > Pipridae > Manacus > Manacus candei. Next base: position 9,211,117 of record NW_026138089.1, read on the forward strand.
GTCCTATGTAAAACTCCCCCTCCCTTTGACTTGCTGACAGTAGATATTTTTTTATCCCAAAGATGTACAGCATTTAAAGGGATTTATCATTTTTAGGCTCAGTGTTAGTGTCATCCTGAAAAATGCATGTTGCCTTGCAAGGATGCCTTGGAGGATGAAAATTCCAAAGCAGTTACTTGGTTTGCTCCACACGTTCACCAGAACACTGAAGAATTAAACTTACCTTTAGGTGTTCAACAAGTGGTCTTACATGGTAGCTACTAAATAAGGAATAGAACAGAGAAATGCTTATTTGATAACTTCTGGAAAAATAAGTTTGACTGAAAAACCTGATAGACTTTGAAATGGGAGTTAAAAAGTATTTACATTGGTAGTAAGGTCCCATGGAAGACTGGTAGTATCTTCCAGCCACAGACTGTTGTGATGAGCCATATGTTACCTGTAGGGAAGAAGAGCGCAACTGTTGCAAGAGAATGAACCAGTTCTGAAGTCACTGAGATAAAACCAGCTGGACCAACCATCTTCAGTCTGTGAAAGGAAAGGGGGAAGAAGAAGAAGAAGAAGAAGAAGAAGAAGAGGGCTGAACTTTTTAGCAGAAAAGCGAAAATGACTTTTCTGTTATTTTGGATGCTTCTCAGAACCAGTCAGTTAGCCAAATATTTGTGTTTTTAGTGTGAGGTGATTTGTCATTGCTTTGCAGCTTTCCTTTGGACTGTGACTGTATGCTTTTGGAGGTGCGCAAGAACAAGGAACGTGCCTGGACTATGTATGCTGTTGTGGAAATGATTAATGATTTGGGAGTCTCCTTTTGTAACAGTGGCTGTTTCTACTCACTGTGAGCAGTATTCATCTTATGTGATGTGCACGAAGTTTTTGGACTGAACTGCTAATACTCCTCAGTAGAAGAATCCCTAAAAGATCTTGACTGAATTAAGTACCTGTGTACCTATCTGTCCTTTAATTCTTAGGAGCTAGGATTTAATAATACTTTCTAACTGGGAAAGAGTGAGTTTGTTTGACTGTCAGTAGCAAGAAGTGTCACATTGTTAGTGTTTGGGAGGCATTAATGTTTTGTTATATTGCTAAACACAAACATCCCACTGGGTATTTGGAAGCTCACAGAGGTTAATTTGTTACAGTGCCAGCGTCCTCTTGGAATTTAAAATGGAAAGCTACTAGGTCTGTCCCTTTTGGGGAGCTGCTCTCTGGAGTCTGTGACTGTGTTCCCCAGTCCATCAGAGAAACTCTTCATCAGTAGGATGAAATGAATATTAGAGATGACATATTAACTCTTCCACTTTATCTTTACAGAAGACTTTATACCTTTTTTTGTTCCCTACGGTTCCCTCACTGTCTCAGTCAAGGTTACCAAGCTGATTGTCATGTACACAAAATCCTTATCCCTGGCAGTGTATGTGATTATAACAGGCCCAGGTTCAGTGACAGACAGGCCGTTAGCATACATCAGTTAAATCATCCAGATGGTAGAAGCTACTTCTTTCAGATTTTATCAGATTCTGCTTTAGGAATTGCCTTGGCTGGTACTACTGAGAAGTGAGGCGTGGGGCCTTTGAGGGGCAGGAGGTAGCATGTACTTTATGTGTGGTAAATGGACAAGTGTGTGCCGCTGTTCTTGCATGTCACCTGCTGTGGTACGAGTGAGAGGGGTAACTCCCTCCTGAGACATTTCTGAGGTGGGAACCTAGCAGAACAGAAACCCATTGTTGAGTGTCTGATGGCAATATAAATTTTTGTTAGTGTAACTGACTGTAGTGTTTGAGGTAGATGCTGAAAAGGTGAAATGCTCTCTTCTTGTACCTTGTTACCTTGGGTGAAGATATCAGACCCATCTGTTGTCATTTAAGGTAATCAGTACTTGTTCTTCAGAAAGTGCTGCATTTTTATCAACTGGTATTTTCATATATGCTTTTAACTCTCCATTACTTAAAATATTATTAGAAGCTACAAAATAACTCTCCTCGTGCACCTTTATTTTGTTTTGTAAAAGTATTGGAGCCTTTTGTCATCTTCACATTAGACGTTGAGAAGACTCCACTGATGACAGCCATGTTAGGGAAGAGAATGAGGTTATTTTAAAGACATATTTGAAGGATTTTTCTCGTACTAAATTTTTTCATGTAGTAAGACTGTCTCTTTTTATATTGACCTGACTGAGCACCATGATGGTATCCAGCAAGGATCTGCCTTGTGATGGCCTGCCCTGCCTGTGGGCCAGGAGGGTTGATCCTCCGTGTTAAAAAGAGTGGTTGGTGCAATGGTTGTTGTGTCACACAGGGGAGATGCTCATGGAGGAAGTGTGCGTGTACATGCTGTCCCACAACGCCTTGGGCTGTTGATGTAATTGGTTTATGCTGAGAGAAAAACTCTTATTACAGTCTAGTAGGATGGCAAACCACAATCAAAACAGTTGCATTCGTACGCAATGTGAAGAAGCTCATTTAATCCTTGGGCAAGTTTCAGAGGTCAAGTCCTTTCATCTCATTGCCTTGGCAGAGGCCCAGTGCTGAGGGAGAGTCCTGTCCTTGCCCTGTAATTCGTCCTCCAGACGGCCTCCCCGGCCAGAGGAGACTCCATCTTCCTCAGATGTGTTATCTCCCTGGACCTGTTGAATGCACGCACAGAGCTGCTATGCTGGAAATGTGTGTTGCTTAATCGTCTTTTAGAGCAGTCCTTGATGGTTCCCCTCAGGCCCCCTGATCTCCTTCTGCCCTCAGCAGGGTTGCATACGTGTAAGGGTTTAGGGAGCCAGGGCACGGTAGGCTTCCACAGATACAGTGAGATGGCACCACACGAGTGGAGGTGAAAGGGCTGATGTACTGATGTATGGTGTAAAGGCACCAAGGATATAGCAGGCTAAGGAAAATGGCAGACAGTGGTATGTAAGAGCAAATGTAAAGCACAACCTGAGAAGAGTGAGAAGGGCAGAAAAATATAGTTGGTCTGAAGCTGCTGCACTTTCATCCACTCAAAAGAAAAAGTGGATGACCTACTTTGGTACAGTTTGAGGGAAGCTTAGGGATGACCACAGGTTTATTAGGCTAGTGCTGTCAGAAGTGCTTGTAAACTGCTTGTCTTCTGCCTTATTTTTAGGATGCACTACACATGTGTTGCTCTGTCACCTGAAAAAATGAGAGAAAAACAGTGAAAATTTGGCTATATGCTAGCCCTGGGTTTTTCATGAGCAGGGAAGCTGAAAGCATTGTCTCTAATAAAACCTGCATCTTCTCAGAGTAACTTCCATACTGCTGGTGCACTCAGTTTGCCCAGTTATGTTCCTCGTGAATGCAACATTCAAAATATTTACAAGAGCTGCTGCCTTGGAATGTCCCAGTAAGCTTTGGGGTGGTGTGGACTAGCAGCTGCGGTGGCCTCTGCTTTCTTGCTGCCAGGTGGGGTGCCTGCAGGGAGTCTCCATCTCATCCTGAGCTTTCCTTTCCGAGGAGTTTATTTAACACTTGTCAGTTATTTATAAAGCCAGCTTTGTTAAAGCCAGCTTTTACGGGAAAGTCACATTAATTCATGCAAAGTGAGCTGTAGGAGTATATGGCTAAAAAGGTATCAAGAGCTGTGCGGCTTGAAAAGGTAAAGATTTATTCAAAAACAGTACACTGCTCTCATTTCCCAGAATACACATAATCAAGGAGATAAGTTTATATTAAAGGGGCGGGCACCAAAAAATAAAAAGCTCTTTAAGGCTTGGTCTCAGGAGATATGGAAAGTTCTTGTTAAGCATTAAGCATCTGGGGAACCTCTCACCTTTCACATGCTCAGGCCTATACAGGGTTGAACATCTGCAGACCTTTTTAAATTTTGTTTTATTGTCATCTAGTTGCCAAGTTGTCTAATACCTTCTCAACAGTAAGAGACCGGGACTAGTTACCACATATGAAGATGTATTAGAAAATAAATTATAGTTTTGTGGTTAAATGTTCTTTTTGGCCTTGTAGCTTTTTATTTGTTTAAAAATTACTTTCCATGTGGCAGTGGCAGATGTCTGTGTTTCTGTCAGAATATTCACATCAGTGCCTTATTTTTGCTGATGTGCTGTACAACTTTTGAAATGTCAAATTAAGGGAGAATCCTAGGAAAAAAGCGATTAAACATCCTTAGTTGCTTTACAGTGTATGCACAATGTGGTTCTATTGCATTATTTATAAGAGGAGAATATTTAATTTTTAGTCTCCTTCATATAAAAAAAACCCACCAAAATTCTGCAAGGTTAAAATAAATATCAGAAACAGGGCTTTTAGAGAGGTTTCACGGACTCTTACTCAGATGGAGGATTTTTTTTATCATGTGGATATGTTCTGCCACATTTTCTGTTACATATAGCTTAAAAGGCTTGATTGTCACTTGCAATAATGTTCCTTTACATTTCTCTGACTATGTAGAGCAGCTAGTAGTGGGAGAATATATATACTCTGAAGATACCTGATGGGACAGCAAGACTTAAAACAGCTTTCCCAAAGAGTTTACATTTTGGAAATGTAAGCAAGTTACATCAAGGTAAATGTTAGTTTGCTGCATATCACCTGTTAAGTTTCTGAGCATTACAGATGCTCTTACTCCATGATACACAAAAAATGGCTTGTTCTTTTGCCACTAAAGGGAAATATAGTTCATATTCGTTGTGGAGTTGCTGTGTGAGCAGAGTCTTCTCAGCTGTAGTCTTATCACAGAGTTAACCCAGTGGCAATGCTGCAGCAGCTGCCTGATCTGCCTATGTTTCAAGCTGAGAAGGAATCAGACAACTACTAATGAATGCTGTTTGAGTAAGAAGAGTAGAAGCAGGCAAAGCAATGTAGTAATGGGGTTGGTTGAGAGATTAATGCACCTGTATTCACAGTCATTGTCCTTTTTTGTTAATGCATTGCTAGGATACAGTATGGACATAAAAAAAAGTGAGGAAGAAGATACACTGAAGAGAGTCAGGAAGTCTAAGGGGAGGAAATGGGGAAGGGACAATGTAGAGTTCATCCAGGCAGATTAGGTGGATTAGAAGACAGGTATTGTAGGGAAAGGGACAAGATCAATGAGGGGCAGGTCGAATGACTCCTGAGGAAGATCTTTGATAATAATAAGCAGTTGAGAAAACAGGTCATGTTTTGACAGGCGACCAGAAGATTTTGTAGATCAAGAAGTAAATCTTAATTGAATGAAAGAAGTGAGTAATGGTTAAGTACAATCATAAAGGATGTGTGTTATGTTTTTCTTCTTTGTCTACCATGAAGGTAGTTACATGGGCAGTTTTGGAGAATCAGCATTAAAGATTAAGATAAAATCCTGTGTGACTGAATTCAGTTTGTGTAGTCCCACTGCCTTCAGCAGGGTATTTCTACTCTTAAGCTTTCAGTATCTTACTAACCAAACTGACAGCATGAAATATACCTGAAGAGCTCTTTTAAAAATTTGTATTTTAAGATCTGAAGCTATATAGAGATTGGTTTTTTGACATTTACAATTCTCCGCATTCTAGCTTGTTGTTTAAAATAGGGATCAAAGAAATCCCAGAATTTAATTTTTTTTTACAGAGAATAATGGCATTATGACAAATCTTAAATTATAGTTGTCCTAACTTAAACTTTTTGACTTTTTTGAGGTAGAATCTTGCATTCTGAGGCCAATATAACATGTTAGTATAACTGTGTGTTCTTTCTTCTCTTTTACTGACTTTTGTGGCATGTTACTTGGCTTCTTGGTAATTTGAGTTCCCCTGTTTTTCTGTTGATTTTGAGAATGTCTGGCATTCTCCTTGTTTCAGTTATTAGAGATCAACAGCTTTCTTTATTACTGTTTTTGTAGGTGATGAATGTGAGTGACTTTGAGAGATGGCCTTTCTTATATGGTTGAGATGCTCTAAAGCATTAGAACAGCAGTCACTCCATACAAAACAAATATCTGCTGTTTCTGCCCTACTGTGCTAATGTTAACTAGGTTTAGGATTTCTATTGTTGGATTGTATTTTTCCAGTGAAATCTTTTAGTGAAGCTGTCAGACATTGATTAAATTAGTCAGTACATTTCTTTATGAAGTTTTTTTTATAATCCTTCCCGAAGTTTATATCAGTGTATGGTGTATGTATGAAAGGTGCTTATAACAAGTTAGTCAATATGAATATTAGCATGTATGCAGATTACGATAATTAGTGGGCTATGGATGGATGAAAAAATGAGTAAGTGTGGAGGATGCCTACTTGGTGTTCCTTTTGGTGAATTGTTAAGTGTCAGGTGACAGGAGGGGAAGGAAGTTGTTGAAGTCCATAACTTTGTTATAAGAACATAAGTACCACCTTCCTGTGTTGTATTCTGTCTTGTAATAACTGCTATAGTCTCATTTTCATGTATGTACTACAAAGTCTCTAATATATGCATTTTCTTAAAGTATTAATTTTTAAAAACACCTTGGAAACTCATCAGTCAAATGTAGTTGATATATTATAATTCTTTATGCTGTTGCACTCTCATCTTTTTTTTTTTGTAAGTTGTTGACAGATTAAAGTGAACACTTAGCTAGTAATAAGCTTTTATTTTATTTTTTCATATAAAAGCTTCTAATAGGTCATGACTTGGAGAGGCACTTCATTTTTGTCTGTGCCAAACTCAAAAGCAACCGAAAAAACCACTCCTCTAACAACAAAAAACTCAAACATGACTAAGGATGTTGTAAACCACAGTGAGATACAGGAGAGAAATGGAAAAATCTGTTAATAACTTGAATTAAATCCTTTTTTTCTTACATCCCTTACCATAGCGTGACAAGTGGAAAAACTCCTTGAGTTTCACTGAAACAGCAAAAATTTCCATGTTTTATTGTGGCATTCTTCAAATGTATTTTTCCTCAATTTTTTTGTTACAGATTTTCAGCTAAGCTGTGAAGTGGGACAACTGACCTAACATGCAAGATACAGAGAGAGAGGGAAAACATTTAAAGCATATTTTATGTCCTTGTACAACATTTCTGTCTGGTAGAATATAATAAAATATTTAATAAAGAAAAGTGGAAGAGAGTTGGACATAGAATTTGTAATAGGAGGACTTGGCTTTAAAAACTTGAAATATTTGCCCTTAGTAATTTGCCTTTCTTGCTTGTCAATACAATTATTTTCAGCAGTCTCAATCCTTTTTCAGTATATTGTATTGTGAAAAAGCAATAACTGAAAGACCTAAGCTGGTACAGAAAAACTATTCAGTCCAAACTGATAATTTTCAATCAGAGACACAGTAAAAAATTGCTTTGGAATCGTAAATGGTTCCCATCTGTAAATAAAAATAGAGAAAAATCATTCTGAATTGAACCTTCATGTCACACAAATACAAAGCAAATCAGAAGCTCAGTTGAGTAAATGTATGGGAAATACTTTTAAGATTCGTAAATAGCAATCTGTATAAATGTTCTGTATAGTTTAATTGTTTCACATTGGTTCCTTCTTGTTTTGCAAGCGGTTAAGATTTGGTGGTTTTTACCTGTTTCAACTGGAGGTATTTTTGAGTCTTCTGTCTTGCTGTCCCATATGTTCTATCAAGACAGTAAATTAGGTTTCAGTGTTCAGCTGCTTGTCCTGCCAATCCAATCTTCAAATCCACCTGGAGTCTCTCTTGAGTCCTGCAGGATGTGGGTGAGAGGTGGTGATGCTGAGGAACACCTCCCCCTGGGTGAGGTGGAGGATCCTGGGGCAGGCACCCTGGGCACCCACCTCTGATGCAACGGGCCTCCTGCTCACTCTTCTGTGTGTCGCAATTTCCACGCTGGCACTCGTGGCCTGAGGAGGGTGAGCAGGCCTAGAGTTGGCATGATACAGGCCTCTTCTAGGTGTTGAGTGTAGCCATTCAGCTCTCTGAAGTGATGTAAGTTGGGACATAGGCATCTGCTGCTCCTTTGGGGTCGGTCTGAGGAGCTGCTCGCTCCGCGCGCAGGCGGTTCTGGAGGTGGTCGGTTGTGACTGCCCTTCCCAGTGGGGTGCTCTGGTTTCTGTTGCAAGCTTTGAGGGTTTAAGAGCAAAATATCAAGACTGACTGTCCTTTTTGCAAACCATTTTGCAAAAATGTAGTTTTTTCCCAGTTGGTAACTGCACTGGCTTTTGTGGAGGTGCATAAGAACTGTGTGTGGTCATCAGTGCTTCTGACAGAATTGGGATTTCGCTTCTAAACGACACATGTGGCTCAGACACAAGAAGTGATGGAGGTTCAGGTGCTGGAGGTAGCTTTCTGACCTCTCTGACTTCCCCAGCTCTCCAAGGGTGTTTTTTACTCTTCATTGCTCAATGGGCTCTTTTTTATGCATGTCACCACTTAAATGTTTTTATAGCTCTTAAGTGTGTAAACAGATATTGCCATGGAGTTTATTAGCCTATCTTCTATTTTGCTGCTGATTGTCATTCTAAGATGTTTTTACCAAGGACTATTATAATAAATTATAAATAGTTAAATAATTGTTTAGAAATGCTCTGACTCAAGCTTATTATACACATGAGGACTAATTTAATTTTTGTTGGTAAATGGGAACTATTTTCCTTAACAGTTTGGGACTCTGAGCAGCAGAAGGGTCTGCAAGCAAATTAATCAGGGTGAAACTAGTAAAAACAGCACTGCTTGAGCTCCTCTCCTCTCTTCCACGTGGGAAACATGACGTTTTCTAACCAGATAGTGGGAATGTTTTCTTCTGCAGGCCTGAGTCACTTGTGAGGAATGCTAAGATTAATGCACAAGATTAATTTTCTCACTGCTGCCTTCTCTGCTGCAAAAATGGAAGTTTGCTTGCCTTTGAACTTTTCTCTCATTTCCAGCAAAATTTCAGATACTCTGACCCGATTCAAACCCAGTGTTGTTCTGTAAAATCTGTAAAATTTGTTCTTGCCTTCTAGTGACCATGAGGACAGAAGTCAGTGCATGTCTTTTTTGGACTTAGCTTATTTTAGAGTACAGCAATTAATCTTTCTGTTTGCTCCAGTGCACTTTGTGTGCATCTCCAATATACAGAAAACTTTCTGTTCTCACAAAACTGTGAACAGGAGTTTTTACTTTATCAGAGTTCCCTAGATGTACAGAATCAGTTTAATTCAGATTTTTTCCATTTTCAACATCATATTATACCTAATCTATAACAACAACTGTTCTGAAAAAGCATTTTTATTTATGTCAGATACATTAAAATCAAAGAAGAGATAAAAGATGCCTTCCCAGGTTGCTCCAGAGTAAGCACTACTATATATATATTGAGTCTCATGCAAGATTTGTGACTGACAGTGGGGCAGTTTTTAATGCACATTAATTTCACTAAGACATGTATTGCACAAGTATTCCCACTGAATTTGGGTAAAAAGATCTAAGGCTCAACTGAAATGAATACCTATTGAAGTATTTTAGGAAAAGCAGTAATACAAAAATGAATTAATGTTCCCCTGGGTAATGCACCTTAATTTATATAACTTTTAAGATTTAACATACGTAGTTGAAAGCCATCATAAAGGAAAGGAGTGCAACTGGATTTTTCTCTGTAGCTTGTAAATAACAACATGTTCTGTGTACTATCCCTAAAGGAACAAGAACAAAGTTCCAGGTACCTTTCTTTGCACTTTGGGCCCGGCATTAGTTTCCAACAGTAACTGTAGGAGTTTTGTCCTGCTCTAGGCACTGCTATTCCTTTCAAGGCTTCAGAGGAAATTCCTGGCTTTCCTCATGCCCTCCCTATGTTCCAGTGTTGATGCCTACAGAGGAGGGAAAGAAGGTGGCCTGGAAGTGGTAATGCTGGCTTTGGGCCAGGCAGTGTCTTTCCCTCTCTTATTTGATTAAAAGGAAATCAGTCTGGTAGCAGATAAAAAGAAATGCAGATGCACTTGGTATGATCATGTGCAGGTACCACTCCTGTGCATCATGTGTGCCTGCTAATGGTCATCAGCTGCCTTCTCTTTGCTGCTCATATGCTTAAGTAATTATTGCAATCAAAACTACAAAAAAAAAATTAATTTTCATTTAAGACAGGTTGCTTTCTCAGAAAGGCTTATTTGTCAAAAACACATGTAAAATAGTATTCCACTGATGTAATTGAAATATCTGCCTTGTTCTTCATTTGAGATAGATGTTTACTCGGGTTTTCTGTAGTATTAAAGGACAGAGATTGTCTTGTAGCAAATGTCCTATTCTGCTCTTTGATGGGATTCTGGTTCTTCACTGTGATGGGCAGATTATAGAGGTTGACAAAAAAGATAACATTAAAACTCTTGAAAGTTTGTCTCCTCATTGAATCAATGAGAAGACCTAATTAGTAATTGAAAAGATAATTAAAATTTGACAAGCTGCCAAGATTTGTATATCATGCTATTGTTCTTTTTCAATAGTGCATTATTTTTTGAAATTATTCATTACTCTTTTGGCCTTTTTTTTTTCTTTCCTGCCTTCCTGCATCTGATTGCTCATTTCAGTTCTCCTAATTTTCTAATAATCTGAATTTTTATTTGCCTGTTGTCAACACCCTATTTCATTCTTTGTTCTCCTTGTTTACATTTGCTGCTTTTCCTCCAAAGGTCTCTGACTCTGTTGCTTTCCTGCTCAGTCTCATATTGGGTACTCATTAACTTCCCATGAATTATTCCCTTCAGGTATTCAATGCCTGCTTCTACAATTTTTCATGACCCTGCTTTTGTTCCTTTCTCTTTATACCAGAATCAAGACTTGTCATTGTTCCTGTTTACCAGTATAATTTTCTGAGACTCTTGTATGCTTAGGTAGAAAGAAAGGCAAGCATATATTTTTGTGTGCTTAACGAGGCTAGAAATTAATTATAAGTGTAAAAGATAAAATCTCTCCCTTGACTCTGAGACTCAAATTTCATGTGAGTTCTCTATTTACATAACCTTGCGATTTCTGACTATCCATATTCAGAGTAGCCCCTTTCTATTTTGCCCATATCAATGCATTGTCAATTTAGGACTACTTCTCTGATCAGTAAAAAATTTCAGATAACATGGATGAAAACTCCAATTTAGTCTAAATTTGGGGGGGGGGAATTTGTCTTGCTAAGACTTACTGAAAATATCTGAAGCACCACACAGATTGTAACAGGCCAACACATCAGATCAAACTCAAGAGGAGACAGATTGAATCATAAACTGCAAGAGACTTTCTGAACATCTTCCTGAGGCCTTCTTGAAAGACATTTGTTTTATTTATGGTGTATGTTACCCCCGTATGTTTCTAAACAGACAAGAAAGAGGAGTCAAGAGTCATAAGAGTCCAGAAATGTACTTGAAATGTAGCACTCTTCACACTGTGTTCCAGCCTGAGTGACAACAGTTACTGCGAAGCATCTGGAGAAGAGAAAGGATTAAGCCCTGGATCTTGAATGATGCACTCATACTTGGGCAGTGAACATCAGGGTGTGGTCCACATCTGAGACTGGTGCTGGACATCTATTCCTGCTTCTACGAAGCTGACCTTAAACAATTTCCTTGGGACTAAATTAAAATAGGGAGGGAAGTGTCAAACTGCAAAGTTGTAACAGACCTTTGAAATGCTTGGCTTTTTCTGGAGGGGAAACTACATCCTTGAGTTCGTGCCTGAGCTCACTATGCAATGGAAAGAAGAAGCAGGTGCTGTATCATAGACCTGCTGTGCTGCCAGACAGGGCTGCACAGGACCCAGAAGACATGGGTTCACTGTTCTCCAGTGTGGCCTGGCAGGAGGTTCAAACTCCGGTTTCTTGAAAGAGCTACAAGCCACTAGGTTAGAGAATAGCCTAAAATCAGGAATTCCTTTGTTTGTCTTATGTTTGCACTAGTTGATTATGTCTTTGCTTTGGTTTTTGGTTTTGGTTTGGTTTTTTGTTTGGTTTGATTTGGTTTTGTTGTTTGGTTTGGTTTTTTTTTAATTGTGGTCGTGGCGGCTGTTTTTTGGCTTTGGTTTGAGGGTTTTGGTTTTTTTTAACTTCACTCTTTTCTTAGTTTTGTTTTGTTTTTTTTTCCCCAGAAATATATTCCCACATCTACTTAGTATTCTGGCCATGAAGCTTTTCTTTTACAGAAAAGCCTAGTTCCATGTCTCGGAATGAAAGCTGTGGTCATCACTTGTTCCTATAAACACATTGCCTTTTATATGTACCTCTGGAAGACCACCTCCTGAACTTCCTGCCTGTTCAATCACTGCTGTGTGGACCTTAGGGCAGTGTGGCAGGGCTGAGGTATGAGGATTGATTGTAAACTGACATTTCATTGACCATGCCAGAAGGGCTGTAGAAGCCTGGGCAGTTTTCCTGGGCTGACTTTAAATGCCTATGTACAGTCTCTGTTAAGCATCTAACACAAACCTTTCATTTTGATCATCTCACATGTAAATTGGAGTGATTATTGAGAACTGGATACTTCACAGGCATATGGATTGGTCCCCTCTGCTGCTTTTGATTCAGTATGCTGTATATGTCATTATGAACATTGTAAACTTAATCATGGTAGATTTTGTTCTTACTAGTCACAAGTCTCAAACGATGTGAGGTATTACTCCCACTTGATTTTTAACACTGCTCTTTTTTGTGAGAGTAGAGATGTTCATTTTCAAAGTAAAATCAAGCAGTCATTCTTTATGCTCTCAAAATCTATCAAGAAACAAAGGCTTACCTTCTTTTGATTTTTGTCTGTGTAGGATCTTGTGTAGCAACCAATGTGTTAGTCCTTAGACTGAACTTTTCTACATTATTAATATGACTTTTCGAGGTTTTGGACTCTTGTACCCCAGACTACAATACTGATGGCATTGGGACCATCAGTAGCAATTTTAAATCACTTTATTAAAAGACTTTCTTGTTATTTATTACATAAAAGCATTACCTGGAGGGCATATTCTGGTGAACATATTCTTTGGGGATATTTGCAGCTCAGGATGTCTCTAGGCCTTTCTGTAGAGTGCTTCTTTTTGAATATGTCAAAAAAAGACTGTTAAAAATACTGTGAAAAAGCCTAGTCACCAAAAATTAGAATGTTATGCAGACATTTTCTCTAGAGGTGTATAAGTGTGGAAGGTATATCAGAACCCAATTTTTGACCATGACTCTTTTAAATACCTCTACCCAGAAGGAAATCTGATTGTTTCATGCTTACATTTGCAAACATAAGTAGGATTTACTTAAGTATTGCTATTATTTACATTGATAATTATAATTTCTGGGTTGAATATTCTCTCACATTCAGTGAGGAGCTAAATTTACAGCCTTACCTGGTTTTCTATGTCACACATTGCTACATATTAAACCTATTTGTCAGATGAATGTTCATTTGAACAGAACAAGTCCCTTGCTCAGAGTAGCCCTGCTCATGGTAAAGTTGTGCCTTAGCTTCAGGAAATGCACTATAATTAAATGCCAATAGAAATTACTAACTTGGCAGTAGCTCAAGCACTTTATTGCAGTGAAATCTTGATTTCTTTTATGCCAAAGTATTGTTAAAGCAGCACTTGATTTATCCTGAATTTACAAGATGGTGTCAGATTGTAATCTGGTTCCTGGGCATTAGACTACTTCCCTGAAAAATAGAAGGAGTGTAGTTCACTTTTTATAATTCTACTGTTGTTTTTAATTGTTAATAGAATATTCTTCACATACAATTCTGGATATAGTGCTGTGAGGGCTGGATAATAGTATTAGGCAGAATTAAAAACACCAGAAAGGCAAAAAGCCTGAGTCCAGTTTACGAGGAACATAGAGCGGTATTGAGTACATATTATGAATGGGAAAATTCCCTGCTTTGTAGACTCTGTGGCATGTGTCTATTTCCAAATGTGACTTTGTTGTCTTTTTTTTAAATAAGAAAATAAATCCTCTCATTCTCAAGCTTCATTTTGGAGGCAGTAGGACTTTTTCCTACTGTTTTTCTCTTTTTTTTCGTCCTCCCTCACTCCCAACATTTGTCTGTAATCTTGAGTCTAAACAGTGCTCTGTGGATTTTTGTACTTGGATTTCATATTATTGAATAAAAACTCACAATACTCTCCGAGAGAAGTAAACAGAAGATGCAATATCTCAAGCTGCAGTGTAATTTGGTTACTGAAGACTCTGATGTGCATCTGCTTGGTTAAGCAATAATGATATTCATTGTAATGCATAAACCAGGTGGTAAGTGATGTGAATGTCTTACATATGAAAATATTTTACATTGATACTTTTTCATTTCAAGATAAAGGAAGTTGCATGCTACTCAGCTGTTTGTTCTTCCAAAAGATTCAGTAGCAGTTCTCTGTAGGAATTCAGTGCTAGAAACAATAAATTTATATTAATCAGCTTCATTGTGCAAAATTGTACAGATACAGCAGTTGAAATAATGTGATAATACTGAGCAATTTGCTTCTCATTTGCTTAACTGAGGATGGGATTCAAGCTTCATGTTCTGAGTGCCTTTCAATCTGGTGTATATATGATTAATGTTGGTGAGTCACTTCTGATGGGAATTTTAGCTTTTTCTTACACTGCAAGATAGGGAGACTTTCTGCTCCTCCCACCACCGCTTTAAAAGTGCTGTTGAAGACAGAAAAGAGGTAATTTTTCATATTTTCAGAGTTAAACTGTTTTAAAGGAAGGGAGGAGATAACCAGTCCCTTGGCATTTGCTGCACAGGTGTCTGCAAACCACCTAGGACAGCTGAGATTGGGATAAAAGGGTAAGTAGATCGTTATGCACTTGAGAAACCAGCTATTCTTAACTGCTTATTTAAATTCAGAATTTACCTGGGAAGGGTAGTCTAGAAGAAGGATTTAGGAAGGAAGTAATTCTGAAGGTGCAGGAAGGGGTACATCATAGGAATTGGTGGAGCTCTGGAGACCTGTTTATGCCTGCCAGGAGTAAGCTGGGGAGAATATAGTGCTTCGTTTACATAGGTTAGCTCAAAAGCTCACTGCAACTGACTGTGAAATAATGTAGGCATGTCTACAGAACTTTCCCTGTGATTCTAGAAACTGTTTTTTATCTGTTTATGTATGTGTGCCTCTGCATAAAGAATACAATACACAGTTTGATTATGATAGTCACCACAAAATTCATCAAAAAGGGCAGAATGACTTACATAATGGGGAAGTTTAAAGGGCTTCACTGCACATGTACCTATTGGCCAGATGCTTGGAAATGCCTAAGCACACATACATGTAGGGGAAGTCTTCTGTGGCATTTTACAGTATTTAAACAAACTGATGAGTTAACAGCTGCTGAATGCAGCAAGGCTTAGGCAACTGACTTGCTTCTGTTTTAGAAAGCCCTGGTAGATCTCTGTGTAATTTTAGACCTATAAATAATGCTAAAATATATTTATATTTAAATGAATATGCTTCACCTAGAATTTGAAGTCTACCCAGTGTCACTTGTGACATTGAGTACAGACCTCTTGAGCTAGTGTCTTGTGGTTTTTAGCTACTGTGTCTATATCATGTTTTGTTGAGCTGCAGCTGTAAGATTGGACAGAGCAAGATCATTTGAGGCTGACCACTGCAACTGTAGGCAACTGCATTGTGTAATTCTTCTCGTTATGGTAGTGACCTTCACTACAAATAACATTACCAACTATTTAGTGACCTCTAGGAATATAGTCTTCTATCTTCTGTCTGCTGCCTTTTGAACTGGTATTTCAAACATGACTCAGCAGGAAGCATGTGGCTACAGTGAGTATCAATACCAATTATCATGACATTAGTAATTGTGCTGCTAGTTTGGGTTCACATTATTGTTAGATATACATGTCTAATTCATTCTGTTACAGAGGGAAAATTACATTCAATTTGTATTACTAGCAGGTTGGAAAAAAAAATTAACCCTTGGGGGGAAAAAAAAATTGTCTAATGCAGTCTGCCAACACTTTAGAAAGTGACTTTATAAAAAGATTTGAGTTATTTATTGTATCAGAGATTGACATTTTCCCTTCTTCTCACCTCTGTTCCTCGCAGCTCTTGGAGCTCTGTTTGCTTTCTGGAAGTATAATGTCATGCTCTGAGTGACTAAAAAGGCTTATTTCTGCCCTAGGCTAAGAGTAGAAAGGATGAGTGCTTTGGTAGTGCAATGCTGATCTGAACACTGCGGGAGAAAACAGATCTTTATGAAGGTATAAAATGAAAAGATTTTATAACCTCTTCATTAGTTCTAATGTTTGTTTTCAGTATTCTCTGTAGTATTTTTTTCTTTTCTGAAGAAATCTGTAGCTTTTTCACAAATTGCTTTACCTTGTTGATTTTCATAATTCATTCTTCATTGAAAATCTGTTAATGCCTACAGAAGATGCTCAGGTCGAGCTCCTGGCTGCTGTAAAATGCACACTAAATACTAAGCATGAATACCATTGGGCATGTGCACTTATCCATCACTTTGATTTTACAAGTCTGGCCATGCAGCCTGCTGAAGGTCATCCACTTGACTGTTCCCTAGTGGCATTGCAAGCTCAAGATCTCCACAGTGCATTCCTGCATCCATTCTGAGTGGTACATGGAAAAATACACCTCTTTGATCACAAACTCTGACTGTAACACCTAACTACTGTGACAGGCACTTTCTTAAATACCCTGAGTAGAACATTATGTTTTTATTGTTCTGAAAAGGGATCAGAAAAATGATTTGGTACATTGCCTTCTCTGAATTCCCATTTCCCCAGGCAGTTTGTGCTTGTGCACAGACACCTTTGTTTTTAAAGTTTACCTTTTCAAATCCATGTATCATCTGAATTCACATAATTCTAGATATTATACAAGGAACATTGCAAAAGAAATTATAAAAGGAAGATGGAATAGCAGATCTAGTTTTGCAGTTCCTCACAAAGCTCAGAGCCAGGTCTCTCTTCATCCCGGCTATTATTTCCCGTGTCATGCTGTATGGGCATGAGGAGCCTTTGTGGCATTCACCACTTTTGTTAACTCTGATTTGTTCAATGGGCAACTTCTCTAATAGTGTTTTGAAATACTTCGTGATTTTGTGCCTAATGGTGCAGTGCAGCTCTAACAGCAATCCTAGTGGGGAAAAAACGAGGAAAAGTGCATGAATTCCCACTAAGCAGTAGTCAGAGCTGACAGGTTGCTGAAAGCCAGCCACTGCTCTTGCAGATAAGAATGCCTTCAGCTAGGGGCACAGAAGTACCTGGTGAACCCAAAGAAGAGCAACTGCAGGTGTGGGAAATTCTGGGCTCTTTTAAGATGCTTGCATGAAGCTCAGTAAAGATCAAAACAACCAGATCGGTAAAATGGTAATATTTTTTTTTTATTTGAAATGTCACTTTTCTGTGCTGTTCATAGAGCTCCATTAACTAATCTTCAGAGATGGGTTATGTACACAGTAAATGGTCAGTGTGCAACAGTTAAAAATAACTAAGTGATGCCATCTGCTGTCTTAAAATCTTATTTAATGTTATGTTTGACTGAATTGTTATCCTAAGAAGTGGAAACTGCCTACACTGAGAATAATGTCAGAGCCGTGACATGCTATCTGATGTGTATCAAAGTTATGCAATATAAATACTGATTATGACTAAGTATAGTAGACTATAGAGTGTCAGAAGGAAATGTGATGGTAGTGTCAATCCAATATAATTCCTCAGTGAATCTACTTTGCAAATAATTTTTTTTTCTGACTGTTAGATTTTTTATATGTCTGAGAGGAAGATGTAAAATCCTGGGAAATAGAGGGAAGCATTCATTTACTTGGAGCACAGGGGAGCATATTAATTTTCAGATGTAGTACACTAGGACTCTCCCATTCAAGCACTGTAAACAACAGAAGTTCTTAATTTGCTACCTCTCTCATATGGGAGTATATCTATAAGATTCACAAATGACCAAACTAACAGAGAATTAATTCTACAGTTAATAATCCCTAGAAATGTTTTACTTTGCAGCTGCCTTTTAAATTAGAAGGTCTGCAAATCCTAGCTGGACAGAGAGGAAACTATGCATGTATTTACATCCTTCTTGTAGCTTGCCATACTTCTTTCTTTTAAACTTCTGTAAAATGCCTTCCACTGCAGACAGACTGTCCACTCTGGAGAATACAGAGATCATGAGATGGATTGAAAAATATAGAGATGGATTTTTAAAAATATGTACTTGTTTGTTCTTTTGACTTTTCTAAACATTCACATATTTCCAAATCTGAGGGCACAAACCCTGCTTTAAGAGGTAGAATAAAATTTGAAGCAGAAATCTCCATGTGTTGGTCTTAAAAACATAGGACCTTAACTGCAGGTCACAGAGTTTATTGCAAAATGTCCAAGTGTCCATCAGCCCTGAGATTAGCTCAGTTGGTTAAAAGTTGGTGGTAATAATGCCAAGGTCACAGGTTCAATCATATCCTATATGGGCCATTCACTTAAGAGTTGGACTCCATGATCCTCGTGGGTCCCTTCCAACGGAATATTCTGTGATTCTGTAACCAAAAACTCTGACAGTATAGAATTGTGATGCATTTACATGCATGCTAATCTGCTGTTAAGATAGTCCTCAGTGGGCATGAACTGTAAACTGTGTATTAGGCTTTATTTGGGATAGTGTCCAAGCGAGTGGGGAGAAAAATTTGGATAATGTAATCTATGAGTTCCTATTATACTTCCAGGGCAAATGCTGAACTCATAATTAGAGCATCAGTAACAATGTAAGGAAATATTATGCTCTTGGCTGTAGAAAAAGTTATCTGAAGGAAACAGTACATTTAAAGGTCTTGTTGAAAAAAAGCAGGAAGAGATTTTTATTCCTCATGAAAAATCAAGGAGCTCTTGAGATGAAGTTTTAAAGAAGTTGCAAAATTGTACTCATGTTCTAATTAGTGCACCTTTCTCAGGGAATTATAACTGGCTGTTAGCAAAGGTTTTTCTGGAAATGTCTAGGCTTTTGGATAATGTGTCTTCCACCACCCCAGTCTGGCCTTATGGAAAACTGAACTTTCTGTCTACAGGATAATGCAGTATCAGGTTGTTCAGAGTGCTTCTGATTCTGTAAGGTGATGTGGACAGTAGAGTAAGGATTAAAGGTGTGGATGATGGGAAGGAATGACCAAAAGGTAGGGGAAATGGTAGAATCATAGAATAAAAGGAAAACCAGGCTGTCAGAATTGGCTTTTCTTCAGTCTGCCCACCAAGACTTTCTTATTGCTATGCAAATTTTGACGTTAACAAAGTACTTCATAAATTCCAACTGTAAATGCAAAGGATTTTTATCTCTTATTCCCTGGTGCAGTCTTTACTTTTATAATTCTTGTTCTTTTACAGCTGAGTGCTATTTCCAGGGAAGCCAGTTCATGCATTTTAGAAGTGAGCAGTGCTTTGGGAACTCTCCAGTCTGACTGAAAAAATACAAAACCTTAAGTGAAGTACCAGCATGAAGACCTAGAAATGCAAGGGACCATGCACATGATCAGTATTCATCTTCATTCCTGCCATTCCTGTTGCAGGAACAGAAACACTTCAGTAACTCATCTGGTTTTTTGGTTTGATGCTGAATTGCCAGAGCTGTCTGATTCTAAACTCCACATTATCAGAAGCCTCTCTGAGATGCTGAAGTGCCATTTTGAGCACTGTGTCATGGGAGGGGGTTGTGAATGAACCTCAGGTTTGTCTGAAAGACATCATTGTGGCTGACTTGCTGCAGTCTAACACCTGTCAGGAAGATGGAGGAATACTCATCTCTGAAACAGAAAAGATCATCTGTTATGGCCCTATGAACTAGGTGCCAAAATGCCATTTCTCTGTTAACTGGCAGCAAAAGTGCAGCAGTAGTTTTGGTGGTGATTATGATGTGCTTGGCTGAATAAATAACAGATCAGGATCATGGGGCAGATGGCTGGGTCAAAACATTTTTTTTCTTTGCTTGTTTCTCTGTTAGTGTGATACTGTATATATACCCTTTTTTTCTGCAGCCTAAGATTTGTATGATGAATACCAGCTTTTTAAGGAAGTCTGGTGCTTGTGAGATAGATTGCAAGTCTGCTGTAAGCTTTTATTGACTTGGAAAGATTTACTTAGTCCCTTCAGAATTACCCTATTTTGTTACCTCAGGTTATTTCTATAAGCCTGCTTTGTGAAAATTGTGTTGTATTGAGTTTCCTTATATGATGTAGCAATTCAAATAAATATAGTAGTGTGACACCTTCAATCAAAGTTAGGATTCAGTCTATACTTGAGATGATTTGCAGTTTAAAAATGAAGTTCCATTCATAATGATTTGTCAGTTTAGAAAATAATTGCTATTTTCACTCACTAGGCCAAGCAAGTATGAACTTTTTATGCTTATTAGAGCAACATTCAGGCAGCTGTACTTTTTAAATGAATTTAGGTAGTCTACTAAGGAACAAGAATTCTTTTTCCAGTTCATTAATTTTCTCATTTCCTTTTCTTTTGCTTCTTGCTTGACTTTCATCACAGAGTAAAGCACTAGCATCTTTGCATTAAACAAATATATCTATAGGCACTCTTATTTCCTTACTCTCTTAAAATGGGTCTTGTAAAAAGAGTAAGATTTTCTGAGTGTACTGGTTTTCTTTCCTTCCAAGCAGTGTTGCAAAATGCATCAGCAGTTCAGCAGTGTAAACCTGGAGTTGGGGGTAATCACCTTTGGCTGCAGCATTTAATTAATCTGGTTTCTATGTGCAGTGCTTTATAGGAATCCTTAACAGTAGCTCTTTGGAGAGTGTAAATTGCAAGAAACAGTATTTATAAAACTTTAGAAAATGTCCCTTGGAGCATGTGTGTTGTAAGGTGTTTCTTAATGTGGTTAGGCAGCTGCTGTTGTTTGTTAATTTGCCAGGCCTTTAATTGTACTTTGTATCATCAAATCTGGACTCCATCCAGCATTGGTGTTTCCCACTTGTAATGCTTTTGAGTTTAGGGACTTGCATGCATGCTGTGGGAAATTAAGGCCAGAGATTAACAGTGACTTTGGTGGTGTGCCTTGGGAAAGAAGTTAAAGCTGACGTATACAATGAAGTTAAGGAAGCGGCGGCAAGGGAGAAGTAGGCACAACCCAAAACCTATTAAATTTAGACACACTTTCTCTTTTTCTAGTTGTGCTGGTGTTTTCAAGCATAATCTCTTCTTTGCCTTCTGTATAGTATGTTTTGTTTGCTATTTAGCTAGTGGCCAAGCTTACAACATGCTGGCAGACTGGGAAAGGAGCAGTTAAACAGGATGCTGGCTATGGCAGGAGAAGCATCAAGTAGATCCAGGTAATGGCAGCTCAGCCTTTAGCAGCTTGGTAACTTCATTAGTTTTTGGCTTGCAGAACTGTTTTCATATCTACAGTGTCATAACTTAAAACTTCGTGAAGAGAAGATAAAAAGCAATTAATCTTCAATCTCTCTACAGTACTAAGTTTCTAATGGCAAATTTATAGCAGCTAGTAAGAGCGCAGTTAGTGTTTACAGGCCTGAAGTTTGGTGGTGTTAAGCACATAGTAATGTATAATTCAGTATTGTGAATTCAAATTGGTTGAGCTATGATATGATCTGATGGCCACGACCTTACTTTATTATACGATGAAATGTGTGCATGCAGCATTAGCACTCTGCTTAGAGAACTGCAGTCTTTAACATCCTAGACCATTGCGTGATAAATCTTCCTGCAGCAGCCCTTGCTGTCCCTGGGCTCTCTAGTTTCAGTCACTTCAGGTTTGTGAAGGCTCACTGGCAGAGTGGAGTTTTATAGATTCCTGCTGACCCAGGATCTTGAGGGAAATGTAGAGTTCCCAGCTGTGGGAGCAGAACCTTCAAGAATCTATAAACTTGGCCACAGAGAGAAAATGACCACATCCATTAGGACATGAGATAATATCTCCCACACACTGAAAGAAAACAAAAACTAAAGTGCAGAATCAGACTATGTGAAAGCATTATCTAGTACATTTTAAAACAGCACTGTATGTGTTTCTATTTTAAGATTATTTAATATAAATTGATGTTATCTAACTCTACATCTCCACATGTCTCCACTGAGAGAATGTCATCCTGAGTGCACAGAACATGCACATTGTCTTGAAAGAATAAGTAACTCTTTGCTATTTTCTCTGAAAAGTGAAGACAGGAAAGAGGGAATGTAATTTCCCTTACTACCTTCCTTCCCCAGGCCAAGCAAACAAACAAAAGGAGTTTTATTGGAACAAATGGGCAAAGGATGAGCTAAAGCCCTGAAGACATCTCAGCTTTTGAAGCCTCTTGCCACTTTGCATCACAAATACTCCTAACGTTCAGGATTTTGCACTGTATGAAGGCCACCTGGAAACCTGATGACTGTTCTTAGTTAAGCCCTAGGATGAAGTGGCCTTCTTTGGGAGCTGAATGAGTATGAATCTCCTTGCTGAAATCCAGAAGATTGAGGGTGGATGAAAAATACAGTCAAAACAGCACTCTGGTTTCAGTAAGCACCATGGTTCCTGCTTTTTCAGTTTTCTGTGCACCTGGCAAGGGCACAGAGGCTATTTTTGAACTGTCTAGACTATTCTTCTAAAAGGGATCTCTTCTTTTTCCTCTTCTGGTTATTGGTCATCAGGCAGAAAGGAGTTAGCTCGTCTCTTTATGAATTTGCCCACACACTGAGCCCACATAAACATTTTACAAAGCATATTTATAGAAGTGTTGTAAGAACCCATCTCCTCAAGAGCTATGCATTTATAAAACTGACTTGCATGTAGTTTAATGAGTCCAGAAGGATGGCTACTAAAGTAAATTTTTGTATGACATTTTCTATTAAGATAAGATCCACTACCCTCCCCTACTGCTCCCCCCGTTTACCTTGAAAAGGTTTACACATGTACACAAAAATAAAATGTGAATGTGCAGCTTAGTCATTTAAATATTCAATTACTTCAATAATTGAATATATTTCTCCATATTTGAAAAGTCATAGCAGTCAGGCAAAATCGCTGGTGACTGGAAAAAAAGGAAACATTGCTCCCATTTTTAAAAAAAGGGGAGAAAGGAAGACCTGGGGAACTACAGACTGGTGAGCCTCATCTCTGTGCCGGGGAAGATCATGGAGCAGATCCTCGTGGAAGCAATGTTAAGGCACCTACAAGACAAGGAGGTGATCCAAGACAGGCAGCACAGCTTCACTAAGGGCAAATTATGCCTGAGCAATCTGATGGCCTTCTATGATGAAATGACTGCAGCAGTCAACAAGGGTACACCTACCAATGTCATCTGCTTAGACTTCTGTGAGGCCTTTGACCTGGCCCACACAACATCATCATCTCCAATTTGGAGAGATGTGGATTTGAAGGGTGGACTATTCCTGGATAAGAAATTGGCTGGATGGACACAGAGTTGTGGTCAATGACCCTATGTCCAGGTGGAGGTTGGTGATGAGTGATGTCCCTCAGGGCTCTGTCTTGGGACTGGCACTCTGTAATATCTTCCCCAGTGACACAGACAGTGGGATCAATGCACTCCCGTTGAGTTTGCAGATGACACGGTGCTGAGTGGTGTAGTTGGCACAACAAAAGGATGGGATGCCATCCAGGGGGAGCTGTACTAACTTGAGAAGTGAGCCTGTGAGAACCTCCTGAGGTTCAACAAGTCCAAGGTGCAGCACATGGCTCAGGGCAATCCCAGGCATAAGCACAGACTGGATGAAGATGTCATTGAGAGCAGCCCTGTGGAGAAGGATTTAAGAGTTCCTGTAGACGAAAAGCTGAGTATGGCCAACAGTGTGCACTCACAGCCCAGAAAGCCAACCACAGCCTAGGCTGTGTCAAAAGAAGAGTGGCCAGCAGGTCAAGGGAGATGATTCACCCCTTGTGAGACCTCACCTGGAATGTTGCATCCAGGTCCGTGGTCCTCAGCACAAGAAAGATATGGACTTGTTGGAGCAGAGGAGGTTAAAAAGATGATCAGAGGCCTGAAGCACATCTCCTGTGAAGACAGACTGAGTGAGCTGGGGTCATTCAACCTGGAAAAGAGAAGGCTCCAGAGAGACCTTATTGCAGCCTTCCAGTACTTGTTACTGCTTCTCTTTCTCTTGATGATGCTTTTCCCTATTGTTTACTTTTGTTCCTTTTTTTTTTTTTTTTTTTGTCTTATCACCCCAGAGAAGAATTTAGGAGAGTTCTAGAGTTCTAATAGGAGCATATGTATGTGTTCATACCTTCAGTGTTAGGAAAGGTTGGTTATGAAATGCAATAGCCTTTCAGGCAATCTGCTGTAGCAAAAGAGAGAACCTTTCTCATGAGCGTCACCCTTTTGTAATCTGAGACCATAATAGCTTTTCATTAAATGGGGTTGCTTCATCAAAGCTAACTGGCATTGGAAATTGCTGTGGATTGATGCTTTCTGGGCACTTAGAAACCTCTTGGAGTTGTTTTTGTGCTAGCATGGAAAAACTGAATTAAAATGACAGGAATCATACAGTTTTTAACAGAACAGGTAAGCAGTGGCAGATGATGTTGGCTGGGAACCTGATAAGTAGAAGTCTTTCCTTTCTCCCCCATGCTTTGCCTCACTCATATCTTGGCCAGCTGTGCTGGCCACTACAGCCTCACTCTTCCTCTGATCTTCCATCTGCTCAGCTGTGTCCAGCTGCTGGTGCTTTTCTTGTTCCTGCTCTGGTGGGGTGTTTACTGGGACCAGACTCTGCTCTGCTGCCTCTGCTGATATCTCTGTCTGACAGAACTGGTGGTATTTAGACAGGAAATTTAGCTCAAATATATTGCTAGGCTTGTGTGGCTCTGAATCTGCCTCATGGCTTCCAAGATTACTGTGTTTTGCATAGAAATTCATGGTGTGTCTCCATCCAGATGTGAAAAATGCTCTAAAATTTTATTGCTTGCAGCAGAGACTGTTATTATTACTACTATTATTGTTGTTAAGCATGTCGACTACTTACTTGTATTGACCTGATCTATGATAGTAATTCAAATGGTAACTGTAACTTGTAATAGCAATTGAAACACGAAAGAACAGCAGATGCCAAGAACAGCTGTCAGTTGTTGTCAACTGCCAACAGCAGATGTCCAGTAGGGCACAGGGAATGATCAGAAAATTATTACCCCTTTAAACATGCACAGATGTATTAGATATGTATGTAAATGTGGCATGTTGTACAAGTATATGCATGCATAGTTTAACAAAAACGATTTTTTGTAAAAATCATGCGAAGTGTGAGTCAGTCTTTGAGGTGATGATTATTGACAAGGGGGGACAGTTACAGATAAACAACTGAAAAAGTAGATTTGCTTAAGTTTCAGGAATAATGTTATTTCTGGAAATTAACCTTTGCTTGTTTCTCACAAGCAGCTATTTTTTTGGTGCTTTGGTACTTATCTGTGTGGGTGTGGGGGCAAGACAGAGCAATATACATGAATCTGACTGGTAAATTTTTGTTGAATTTGATTTGCAATATATTCCTTCTGAGGTTCCTTATAAAGAAAAAGCAGGACTTATTATGCATTATATATCATTTTAGAGTGAATTTAAGACTGCTGGAATCATGCTTAGTAATGGCATTTATAAAGTAAATTCTGCTCAGAATGTGTTAGGTTTTTTGAGTGCATGTATGAGTAGGCCACATCTTGATATCACAAGTGACATCACAGCTTGATACGAATTATATGTTAGGATAAGGATGGTGTTGTTTCACCTTCCTTTCTCCTTTCACATTTAACAAATGCTAATCATACTTGAATATCTCAAGACTTCATGTAGTCATTCATTTTTGATTGCCTACCTGGCTCACCTGGATGTTTCCTGCATGGGTCAAGTTCTGTACTCAGATAACCAGGTAACAGTTTTAATTACTGAGTAACATTTTGTTAGCTAACTTCTGTTTAAGATAGTGAAGGATTTTCCCTTCCCTTTCCCTGGTTTTTTAAAGCTGTATTTTCATTTTAGTGAAACTTATCATCAGTCACGTCTCTAAGACCATTCTCCCTCCTTCTCTTCCAAGCCTACTGTCCTCTCTCTGCCCTTTCTCCTCATAATTGTCAGCCTCAGTACTACCAGATTCAGGCCCTTTACCTCAGTTGTGCCTGATCTTTTGTCTTTTCCAAGGCTTGTTATGGAGGTTTCCGTTGCGTGACCAGCAGTGTTTCCATCACAGTAACAAAGTGTAGGCATTTCTCCTTGGGAATGTAGCTAGTGATTCTATGGGGGACACCAACATTGTGGTCATTGAATGGGAACACACCTAACTGTAGGGTGGGATGGATGCTGAGGCAGCCCTGACTTTGAGCCAGGGGTCACAGGCACTCCTGTGCACTTAACAGATGTGCACTGCAGACTTGAATGGGGGGAAGGTGGCATTTTTGTCATGTAAGAGGTGTTATTCCAAACATGTGACTGGGAGGGGACTGTAGAGCTTCTAGAAGATGGAGCAGAAGTAAAAAAAAGCCTAGTAATCAAAACATGGTTTTGGGCAGGCCAGATCCAACCTGTTGTAGCCTGAGCTTCTGGGCTTTTATGTGCAGTTACAAACATGGACAAATCCATACATAGATGTCATGGTATCTCCGTAAGCTACAGTCAGCCTTTTGTCTTCTCACTGTAGTAAATTAAATTTGACTGGGGAAATTCTCTGTTGATTAAGACTGATATTTTAGGAACTAGTATTGTAGTTATGTCCTAACCATAGCTCGGAGCTGGATTCCTTCCTCTGAAGAGAAAGAATTAACTTATTTAACTATTACTGTTCTGTAGTCCTTCAGTAAATTTTGCAGTCTCATGGTGGTTTTCTACATCATAATGTTGAGTTTATTATTAGAATGTGATTATACTGCACTTAGTTGATGCAGGTTTTTATTTTCTTTCTTTTTTTTTTTTTTTTATTCTGGAGACATCTATATTCTAATGGTAGTTGATATCTGCAAAATTGTTTTCTTTACTCTAAAAACGTTTAAGTTGGTAAGGGAAGTAGGGACCTTGTGGGATTTTTTGTGGGGGGAAAAGGAGGTTTACAAACTGCGTTTGAAGGAGATTGAGTAGAAGCTCTTTGTACAATTGCAGCGCACAAATCACTTTTAAGCAACTGTAGCTCCTCATGTAAATGGAGAGAATGAAAATTGAAAGAATGAAAGGAAAAAAAAAAATCCTTCTTTCTCAAGAAATTGACTTTCTTTGCTTTTTTGGTACCATCGCAGGTGGTCACATGGGAAAATCTCTCCTAGTCTAAGATTTCTTATGTTTCCTTGCACTCTCCTGAGGCTGTTTATTCCGCTATATTGGTATGAAACTTTTTGTTTAGAAACTTAAAAAACAAAAATACAAAAAACCCCCTAAGGGTTTGTGCTATAGTGTATGACTCATTATGCTTTTTTTTTAGAAGGAGGAACTTACTGTATCCTGGTACATATTCAGAAGTAGCCAAGCTACTAGACTCAGACATTTGAGGGCTTTTTTTTCCTCCTTTTATCAGGCCATATTCACTCAGACTTCCTGTCTCGGGAAATGAGTATGAGCTTCTTTCTCTCCTCCTCAGTCCCTGGTTTTTGTTGGTTTTTTGGTTTGTTTTTTTTTGGTTTCGTTTGGTTTTTTGTTGGTTGATTGGTTTTTTTTGTTGTTGTTGTTTTGGTTTGGTTTTTGTTTGATTGGTTGGTTGGTTTGGTTTGGTTTGGGGTTTTTTTTAATTGGAAGAGAGCTGGGTTTCTAGTAGTCAGCTCCAGGAGTGGGATATGTGGGATAAGAGGTCTGTTTTGGTTTGTAGCTAAAGCAGAACTCAGAAGAAAACATTATGAAATATTTGCTTGTTCTAAGGAACAGGTTCGTTTCATTATTTAGAGGCAGACTGAGATAATGTTTTAAAGTTAAAAACCTGAAGTTATAAAAAACATGAAAGTATTTTAAAATCTATGTCTGTAGCCAAGTTAGAACCTATTCCACATTTTATAATTTCTGCTTTTGAAGTGTCACCTTATTTACATGTGGGCAAAACTTGGCTTGAACGTGTGTCCCTTTGCAACAGCTTTTAGTATTTGAAGAAGCAGAGCTACTTGTCCTACATTATCATTCTAAACTAAAAGAATTCAGATTAAATAGGTATGGTACTGAAAGTGAGATCAGCTTTACAACTATTGAAGCAGTTAAAAATAGGTATTACAACTAACAAAGTAACATGTAACGTAAAGCTGTATACTAAAGGAATTATTTAAGGGAATATTAAGAAGCCTCTTGATCAATGGCTGGCTCTGTCAACCAACTGTCACATTTAAAGTGAAGAGATTTGTGTAAACTGGACAATTTTGCATAGGGATAATAGAAAAAAAACTCCTCAACTATGATTTGATACAGTCCAGCAATCTTAAGTACAGGAAAGAACATATTGGCTAGTTTGAGATTTATTGATAGAGCAGCCACCAATACTTATTATCAGCTACTGCTGTTGGTGGGCAGAGCTGAGAGTGAGTAAGGACATCCCTCAGTGCTTCTCACTTGCCTGCAGGGAATGATTGCTGTTTGCTTGTGGTTCAAACTGGTGGTGGTGTGTCACTGCTCCCAGTAGCGAAGTGACCTTGTTTATGCCATATAGCTGGGCCAGTGTGCAGCTGTTTCCACTGTAAAGTTGCAGAAAGCTGTTTTCAGGGTGTGCTTATGCATATTACTTTGCAATTAATTTTGTATGGACACACATGCAAACCCGTCCTCCCGTAGCTGCCTCAGAGCTTTTTGCTGCTGTAGCAGAAGTGCACTGTACATTTTCAGTTCATTTTTGCTCTGTCAGAGAAACAAGTGGGTGGGTTAGAAAGGAACGAAAGGGATACTTATGTCACTGAAGAAACAAAACTGCCAGGTGAGGTGACCGGGAAGCTCGAATCTTTCTAGAGGAACAAAAAATAATTTTATGTGGAACCATTAATGCCCTATTTTACAAGACATTTCAGAAAAATCATTATAAAGCTACTATAATAGAAAAAGGTAAGTATATCCAAGTATGAAATTTTTTTGAAAGAGTAAAATTTGTGCATGTTCCTGAATACAATCTGTGCAATACTACAATGCTCTCTTTTCTAGACAGCATTTAAAAATATAATCATCCCATTAGGTGCAAGAACAGATTTGTTTGCATTAAGAGTTCCTAAAACCAAAAAGATCTAGGCATGAAAATTTTTTAAGCAGCAAATTCTGGTTAGAAAATAATGGAGCTGCTGGGGATTGAAGGAGATAAGAAGGTGGGTAAGCCCTCTCTTTTACTGTGCAAACATCCTGCCCTAGCTAGTGTCCTTGAACATGTAAGAGCTTCCCAGGGATCCTTGCTTATCGTTAATATTGGCATGCTGCACAAAGGGGAGGAATATGTTTTCACTTTCTCATGACATTTTCTTTAGTAGTGTGTGATTTTGTCTTGTTTCTGACAGAGCTTTCTCAAGGGTTCTCTTCATGCCTTCTTTTCCTGTCTCTGGTTTGTTTTGTTTTTTTTTTTTTTTGGTTTCTGTAGCCTGTTCAAATTTGTCCTGTTGAGTAGAACTTCAACCAGGGAGAAGAGGCTTGTTCTCCCTGGTGGTAGAGCAGGGATTCCCTGGTAATGACTGAGAAGTGCTAGTTGTGGAGAGGGATTGTCTCTTTAGGTGTTGGGTAGGAGACCTGTCTTTCACTTTGCAGCATCTCTAGGTCAGGAAAAGCAAGATGTGTTACGTGACATTGTCCCTATTACTTGTGCCTTTCCCATGAGGAGGGAGGGAGATCTGAGAGACTTGTAGGCATTTTGTGTAACACTGGAAGATGTAATGGTGAATAAGCTGCATGGACATTCTCTGTAATGCAGAGAAAGAAGGGGGGAAAAAGGAAGAGGAGGAAAAAAAGACGGTAGAGGTATGGGATAAAAGTAAGAATTGCAAGGATTTCAAGTGTCTTTAGGGAAGTGTACCTTGGAGCAAAACCCCTACAAGGGATTTGTCAGCTCATTGGAGAACGTCTGTCTTTCTAAATAATGCAAAAGTGCCAGAAAGCTGTCCTTTGGATGGTGGAGGGCTGTGTTGTGTGTGACTGTTTTGGAGAAGTTCTGTATCTTGGAGGAAGAGGAACTGGAGTGTGGTTTGACAGTTGCTACAGCAACTAACGTTTTTTTAATGGAAGGCAAGGATAAGTGATGGTATAAAGTCTTGTGTAACTGACGTACCTTCCCCCGCTTCCTGCCAATTTTCCAGTATATTAAAACAATAAGTAATTTATGACTTCGACTGAGAAATGGCTCGATGTTTGCCCAGCTCAACCTTATTTGCAGGACTGCATGATCTTTACAGAGACAGCACAGAAGAAATTATTTACATAACAGAAAGCAGGGATTCAAGCATCTCTGAAAAGTATACTTTTCAAGGGACAAATGCACTCCTTGTTCTGCCTGAAGAAATTTTTGTTAGATGTGGATGTCACTAGGACAAGCCTTTTTCATTTCGTAGCTTCCTTTCTTCTCATCCTCTCCGTTCCTCCCAACCATGATTATTTTTTTGCAAAGTTTTTTAAACTCTCTTTGGTTACCATGGAGTTCTTTCTTAATGGAGGAACGGATGATGTACTGTAGAGTAAATGAAAGATGATGCAAACTTGTGGCAGGAGGGGAATTCTGCTGACTTTCTCTGCAGCAGTGTTGCAGAAGCAACCCTGGCATAGATGTTATTCAATAATTGCTGTCCAGGGAGAGACTTTAACACTTCTAATCCTTTGGGACCCAGCTGGTTGCTAACAGCTGGGAAGAATGATACATGAGTGGAAAACACACATCACATTGCAGGCATACAGACACTCACTTTTAATATTCAAAAAGGTGTCTAACCTGAGTGTTTGTTCAGTAGTTTAAGGTTACATATTTTAATTTAGTGGTAGTTTCAGTTTTACTAGTGAAATTTGGGGGCATTTTACAGCTGAATATCAGGGGAAGAGAATTTGGCTAATACTCTTGTTGGAAATCTCACTGGAAGTCTTAGGTTGCAAAGGGTCACTTATATAGCACTTTGCCTCCCTCTTGGGTTCCTTATGCAAGATCAGAATTAATTCTAAACTAGAGCTACTGATTTTAATTAAAGAGTAGATATTAAACCATTAAGCATATTTGTAAATGAGTCATAAATATGAACAATTTTAGTACCTTAAATACAGATTTTTGCAGTTCTTACACTAGTTTTAAAGCCCCGTGAACCAAACATGTTTACCTAGCTCTTTAGAACTAAGATTTATTTTACAGATGTCCTTGCTAATATTTTGAGCATTAACCACTCATACCCAGAACTCTCAGGTTTGTAGGGTTGAATCCTGTGTTTCATTTTGCAGTTTAAAAAAACATTAAATTACCTTCAATACAATTTACAACAACTTTACACTGTGCATTTACTAAAAATTATGACTGAACTAAGAGTCAGTTTTCAAGTGAATGACACTGAGGTATTTAGCTGGAATAAGTTCACTGCTCTTGAGTTGCTGAGAAGCAGCGCATGAAGCATGCACACATTTTTTTCACAGATGAGAAAGTAATAAACCTTTGCTACCAATTTTATGTATTTTAAATCTTAGTAAAGGACCAGTTACTACCTTCTTGCATTCAGTAAGCCATTTTGTGGATTCACATGAGATTAGAGATAACTGAAGTAACTGAAGTAAAGAGAAGACTGACAAAAAGATCTCTTTTTAGATATTCATGTGTTAGTGACCAGTATTTATTAGAAATTTGCAACATTTGAAATCTGTGCCATAAATGTCTTCCTCCCCATAGCATCCTGTATGTGGTTTTCTTCCTTCTACACAACACTCTCCTCCTGCATCCTTCCCCAGACCTTGAGATGACTCATTTTCCTTTCTCTCATTCACTTGCCCCAGTGACACAACCTCATCTTCAAATCTCTTTTACTCTCACTCCTTCAGGCTCCAAGATTCTCCTCTATGTCTCACCATCTTTTCCTCAGTGAGACAAACTAGCTTTCATCTCTCTCATTTTAAGAAGCCTGAGCTATTCCAACTGCTGCCCATCTTCTTCCTTGTTTTCTTGTCAAATTGATTGATTCAGATACTCGAAATACTTTTCTTCATTTCCATCGGGACTTCATCCTTTCCATGGCACCTGACTGCCCTTATCCAGCATCCTGTTCCTACCAAATAGCACAGTGTTAGTAGAGGGACACCAGCAAAACTTGCACTTGATCAGTGTGCATTGTTTCTGCTCTTTAGGTCACACGAGATGGAAGCCTTTCAGCTCCACTGAATTGTTAGTGAATTGTGGAGTGATTTTCTAGGAAACAGATAAGGATGCCTGTGTTATGAAGAACTATATGTAACAGAAAATGCTAACATTTTTATGCTTGTTTCAAAATAGGTAAAAAATTGTTGAGAAAATGTGATGGTCAGGGAGAAATTACACAGTAATTACACACAGAGTGCAAACCTCCCATACCTTTTAAGTTAAGGGTTTCTCCTCTCAGCTGTATTTAACTGTGTTGCAGATAAGCCTCCCACTTAATTATGCTCTGGCGTGGAAGAACATGCAGGTATTTACTCCATTTTTTTTCCCTTTTTCCCAAAACTAGGTATGCTACTGCTTTTTTATACAATTTTTGGGTCTCTGATTCGTGGGCACTCAGCTGGAGTGTGCCAGTGCTGCCGGCAGCTGTAGGCATGCAGCACACTTTTATAAATGGTCTGAACAACTAAACTTTGAGATTTACTGAGTAACTGCAATATGTTAGTGTCTCATTTAGCCAATCACTTCAGACTTTTCTGTAGATAAACTGAATTTTCTCACCTGAAGAAATTATATAATCTGAAAGCAAAAGCAGGTTACTTAGTTCGTAAGACTAATTGGTCATCACTGGCATCAGTAAAAAATTTAGGAAGCTTGAGACAAATGTATGAGGATATTCAGAAAAATCTTATCCAGTTTAATTTAGTAACCTAAACGAGTGTTATTTAAAAGCCTTTCAGGCATGGATTTTACTCATGCATTTTCTTTCCTATAAAACTTAAAGGAAAAGCACTATTCTCTTTTTATTTATTTTTTCCCCGGATCAAAAATGACAGGAAGTTATTCACAGTTGTCTTGAAAGTGAATTTTTGCTGAATGGTTAGAAACAGCTACTATAAAGTATTCAAAAGTAGCATTAAACCAAAGAATTTTCTGCCTTCATATTGATGGAATTACAGACCATAGGAGTTGAACTGAAGCCCAGTTTATGCAAATGATGATAGTATTTTATTCTCAAAAAGCAGCATTTTTTAAAGATAGAAAACTCTTATTTGGGAAATTGAACACTATAGTTCCATGTTTTCCAGCAAATGGTTCTCTGTGATTCTTTAATGAAAACGGGTGCTCAACTGTTAATAGTGGGAGACTCCACATGCAAAATTATCCACAAACATTAAATTTAGCAAGCAAAATTCTGTGTCTTTGAAATGAAAACTGACCTGGCTCAGATCCACATTGCTATGATAGGATTTTTTTTCCCCAATGCCTTTGCCTTTCTCTAAGGTAGATGCACAAGCTCACCTGAGGCACCACTGCATTTGATAAGGTAGAAGGAAAATCTGATTTAGGTTCTACTGATTTTACTCAATTAACAAGGTCATTTAATTCCTGTGGAGCTATGTATAAAAGTTGTAGATATGACTGAGTTTCCATGCTGTAGTTTTGTTCTAGTGCATCCCTAAAGGCACAGATTTAAATTGAGAGGTAAATAGGTTGTTATATTCAAAACAAAACAAAAGCAAAAGCAGGGAGATTGTGCAATCTGTAGGATTTGTAGCAGTGAACGTAAGAGGTGTCTCCTGGCTGGCTCCATGCAGGCTATCCTGTCCAAGTCTGAGCCTAACATCAAAGAGAGATGCTAAACCCTCCGCCGGCAGGAGGGAGGCGATGCTCGAGGTGTCAGTGCAAATGCTGCCAGGCTGGGACGGCTCAGGGACACGGTGAGGAAATCCTCTGCAGACCTTGGGCGGGGCTTCTCCCGGGCAGACACTGCTGAGTACAACCCCTTCCTAACTGGTTCCCTTACCTAAGATGCGGGGCATCTTGCAGTGGTCTCCTTATCTTGTGGCTAACACAGAGGTTGCACTGTGAGGCTGCTGCAAGGAGGATGTGCATTTTCCAAGGACTCCCTTGAGCATCCCTTGATCTCATCCTGTGAAGAAACACCCCCTTGGCAACATTAGGGTTGCACTGTGGCCATCCTCCTACATGGGGGCTCCTGACAGAGAAATCCAGGGGGCACCTGGTACATGGGCATCCAGCTTGGGATGCCAGAGCATGGCAGTGTATCACCGGAGCCTCTAGAGATAGCTCTTCTGTGAAACCTGGCGAGTCAATGAGAAAGCTGTAGCCTTACGTAAGAGCCTAGTTAGAGAGTTAGCTGCAGATAAGGGGTGACTGAGATACTTGACTTTTGTTATTGAATAATTGATGCTCTGCTAAAAAGAGTTGGGTTTGAATTTATTGAATCAGCTGTGGTCATAGTCTGAGAGTGATACTTCTGACAACTCCAGCCTTGTTTGGACCGGTTGCAGTAGATCTTGTTACCTAGGACGTGGTCCAGTATATGGAGAGTTATGAAGTGTTATTTCTGTTGCCTAATGTCTGCATATGATAACTTTTGGTCATGTGAGACTGCCAAAAAAAGAAGGAAAGTAGTTCTGGTAGCTTTCTAAGACAGGCCCTTGGCTCTTTGAAGGAAGAAGCTTTCTTTGATATATGATATCCCTGAGTGTTAAATGCGAGTACAACCTTGCAGCACAAAGGGCTGCAGTATTTCTTAACCCAAAGACATTTGGAGAGCTTTCAGTGAGGCCTGGCCTTTGTTTCTAAGTATTTATTTAATCTACATTGCCAGGAATATTGATAGTTACATGCAGTTTTACAAGGAGGTGTGTTTAACATCTAATGTAACAGCAGCACTTGTGTAGGGGCTGTCACTTCTTTACAGCTGTGCTTGTTTACGTTCCCGGCTTTGACAAGCCTTTCATCCTATTTTGTATTTCTGCTGTTTCCCATGTATCCTGGGCAAGCAGTGGGTTTATCACTGCCACCTTGCCTGTGTGGTGGTGGTGAGGGGTCTTAACTGTGCACACATGAAGTCTCAGAGTGAAAGAATTTCCATAGCTCTCGCTGCTGTGTGTGCAGCCCAGGTGGCTATATAGATGGATATACCATCTATTTAAGAATATATAACACCTCTGTTAGGAGAAGCTGGTGTTGACACTCATTCATTGGGAATTGTATTAGCAAAACCAGATAGGCCAAAATAAGGATAGGAGCAGCAACAACTGTACTTTTAAAGCTCAAACCCAGTTCTGCCACCTAAATTTGAAAGTGCAAACTCATAACACAAGTTACAGAAGAATAGCAGCCATTCGTTCACCCATTCCTACATGGATGTGCCATGGGCCATCTGTGTTAGAAAAGCCAAATTCTGACACATTGTCAAAATACTATCTTTTCCCCCAAAATAACTATTAATTTATCATACTGTTATGAACTCATGATTGATTTGGGTGGTAACTTCTTCAGAGGTAAAAATCAAGCAGACTGCAGCAGAGTGTAGCAGCCCTCAACTTTTGAGGCCTTCCATACTTCCAAGGCATTATTTTTTCTGCAGAAGCAAAGGTAGGCATGGAAATGCCTATGCTACTTGCAGTGAGATTCCTCTTCTGGTGTGTGTGGGTCAAAGCTGCCCTGTTTCTGTACTATTTGTTTGTTGCTAAACCTTGCTAATAGGCATGTTATATAGGAGGTGATCAACTGAAAACAGGAAGTGGAGAGGTTTTTTTTCTGGAAGTAAAAGTGCAGGACCTTTCACCGACTAAGGTTTTACATCTAGATAATAATCCTGTGCACTTATCTTGCTGTTACGAAACAGCTGCTTGGCAGTGGAGTGGCCTATCTGCTCAGATTGGACCTCAAAAATCGGTAAGCAAGCTGTGGTTGGAAAGAGGGATATGGCTGTGGCAGGTTGGGGAAAGATAAACTGGAAAGCTCTCAGTTAATGGGATTACAAAGAAAATCTTGATTTGCTATGCATGGTGTCAAATCTAGAGGTTTATTAACATGGTCTTATTGTGGTTTAAGACTGGCCACTCATGAATCATCCATCTCAGGCTGTAGTTGTGCTCATAGGGATGTAATGCCTGGAGCTGCTTATCCATAGAGAGATAGTGCTGCATTGCCTGTATTTGTTGCCTTTCAGGATTTTATCAGCCAGATTATCAGGTTCTCAAGATGATAATAAATCTGGCACATTGGCTGAGGTGGTGCCATGGCTAATGGATTTCTTTGGCTCTGACAGCCTGAACACATGGAATAATGTATGGCTTGAGAGGGGAACACTTGGGTGCTCTCCTGTCTATCTCCATTCTTCCTCTGGGTGCTTGCAAGATGCTGTAGTGCAAAATAAAATTTTAGCACAACTGTCACAGAGTTGCCTCAGATCTGCTTTGTGTCCCAAGGTTTACTTTTCCAATTTAGTATGCTATTGTTTGAAATGTCAGCCACCTCCGGCGTTAACCCGCCTAAGTTGTAAAGTTTTCTCTTCCTCTCTTCACTTGGCTCGGGAGGCGGGGAGGCTTTGGGACCTTTCCAGGCTTTTCTGAAGCTGCTTTTTCCACTGTCAGGCGGGGTCTGGCGCCGAGTCAGCAGCTGCTTCCTGGTTCTCACCCTTCCCTTGCAGGCAGACAGATGACCTGCCTTAAGGAAGCAACCTTTCTTGGAAGGTGAAATCAGGCACACAGATTAAACGCTGACCATACACATTAGCTGTCTATGTACCCATGAACACAGTAATCCCATGTTAGCACTCCCCAATGCAGTGTTCATTGATCAGTTAATTATTATTTGCGTGGTGCTTTGAAGACGACAGCGATATGTACATTTCTCTTATCATTACAGATTAGCATTTTAAAAAATGTTACTGAGATAATTTACCCATATTCTGATGAGAGAGGTGTCTGTTTATTAGGAGAACTCAGTGAAGCACAGAACATATTTGTTCCAGTTCCAAAGAGGAAACATTTGATAACTGAGTGGGAGTCTTATTAGCCACATCTTGCCCTGTACTGAGGAGGAATGAAAATATTAATTTACCTGTCTGCCTTTGTTTGTGAGTTGTAACGTGAACTAACTTTTCTTCCTGCCCCATTTCTTCTCTGGAAGGCTCCTCTCTCATTTTATGGATGCTTGAACGACACCAGTTTTATCTTGCCAAAGCATCTGTGGAAGAAGATAAAGGAAGACACTATTTAAGTGGCGGGGGTGCATCCTGGGCTGCTGGGGAAAGAAAGAAGTACCTTACATGTCTCTGCAAAATATGATCAAGGGGAGCTTGATTCACACCCCTTGACATTCACAAGGGCCAGAGGAATTCCGCCTAGAGGTGTGAATTTCCTGTTCCTTCCTCAACCTAACTCTTCCTGTTTCTGGTCTCTTCTGCCCCTTCCATTTAGCCTTTACTATTAAAATCATTTTCCCAGGTGCCGTGTTTAA
Organism: Manacus candei; assembly: GCF_025592945.1. Lineage (NCBI taxonomy): Eukaryota > Metazoa > Chordata > Aves > Passeriformes > Pipridae > Manacus > Manacus candei. Next base: position 9,248,495 of record NW_026138089.1, read on the forward strand.
CTTTGATCTAAGTTTATACTTTGCATAACTAGATGTGAGAGAAAATATGATCCGATAATAATAGCAGGCATGCTCTTTGATCACAGTGTGTTCATAACCATTAACTTAAGGAGAAGCTCACTTGGGTCTAAAATAACACCCATTGTACAGACACAGAAGACTAAGTGGTGAAAGAAGAGCCTGCGTGTAGCAATCTCCATGTTCCTAATCTTACCAATCATTCTCTTTGTAGAGATACTGCAGATACATGGACCACTGCTGTCTTCTGGGCTTCCCATGTGGTTGGGAAGGTTTGGAAGGGGAACCTTTATGGTGGGAGGAATCAAGAGGGTGGCTGACCTTGCAGTCAGGGTCTGTTAATTGCCTCTTTCAAAGCCGTAGTTTCCAATTTGGCTCTTCACTGTTTGCTCTAACTGTGGACTGCTGTCTTTCTCAGCTGCAGGGGAGTGTTTTGTACCTTAGAGGCCTTCAAAATCATTCCTCTCTCTTCATTAATCAAGGCCCTAATCACTTTACAGGGTTGGAAATGGACTATAAGCACTAGGTTTTTAAGTTCTGTGGAAACTTTCCACTCTTTAACATATGATAACATGCAGACTCATTCAAGTTAATGGCACAATACTTCTCTCGGGAGATCATTTTCTGATTGGTTTTAATGCTGGTAACGTTATCTATGGACAATTAGTATCCGATGGAATCCCTTTACTCCTGCTTGGCTAAGAGATTGAAGCCTCCCAGGGTGGCTGCATTCCACAAACAGCTCTGAGCTGCTGGGAATCCCTGTGGGCCCCCCAAAAAATTCTTAACTCTGTTGTTTTTCAGAGAATGTTTTTCAGTCATTTTACATGGCTTTGATGGTAGAATGGAAGTGATGAAAAAAAATACCTGAGACACTTCATGCTGTTCTTTTTCGTCATGTTATGATATTTGAAACTACCAATTTGGTTGGTTTAGCTGTCAAGAAGAGAAATTTCCCATGGATGCTTTGGACTTGAGAATAATTTACTTTGCTGGAATTTTTAGGCAACAATAATAAATAGTCTTTGCATGTGAACTTGTATCAAGAGAAATATCCCTTAGGGGAAATAACTGTTTTGCTTTCTAGATGAATTTCAATTAATTTCATGTGGTCTCACATTGATTTTTGTCTTCATTTTGTAAGTTCTCCTTCTCTGTTTTATTCTTTGCTTTACACCAGTTTGCCTTTGCTTTCCCCAAAGTTTCATCTACTTTTTCCACTTGTTTCTAGTGGGATATTCAATACATCTCACACTCTCAGCCCAACTTGAATCTGTATGTTAGAAAACTCCTCTATCTTCTCTGAGGTTGCAAGTTGGTAATGTGATGTACCCTGCAATCTGCTGGAGGTTTCTACTAATTCTTTTCTTGTCATTCTTTTCCCTCTTGGTTTTCTTTCCCAGTCTGTCCCTTTAAGTCTCTTATGGGATTTTTTTCCCAGTTAATTGGCTTGCAAAAGTCAGTTGGCTGTGGCTAAAGAAAATGAGGCATTGCTTATCTCTTCCTTGATTTCCAGCAGTGCCCTATGCCAAATATGTTGTGTATTTATAGAGGTTACGCTTTTTCCCCAGCAGTAAGTCAGTAGCAGTGGGAAGAAAAAGGATCTCAGCAAGTTGCAGGTGATTTTCCTCAAGTTGTCTTTTCCACGTTATACCTGTGTGCTTTCTTCCTCTATGAAAGGCTGTATAGCAAAGGTAAAGGTGAGGGAATAGGACTTGAATCTGGATCTGTAACTTTCTGTCTGAGAAGGGAATGCAAAGCTAGTGGGTATGTTGCATTATGGTCAGTTGAACTTATCTTTTGTTTTTCCTTATTTATATGTGAGGAAATGAGGGAACAATTCTCTGTCAGGTGTGAGCTAGTGAATTGGGTAATGCCGCTTTTAAAATTTAAAAGTGGTAAATACATGGGGGAAGAATTCTGGAACAAGTGACATCAGAATGGTGGGCTGTGTTTTTATAGAAGTGGACTATTTGTGAAGGGAAAAGATTGTTTGCTCTTATCATTCTCTTGTTGCTTCATGTCTTTTGTCAGGGTAATCAAAAAAATGGACCTTTATGAAATGATAAATGACAGCTATAAGTCACTGCAAGATGGTAGTACGTGGGCATCTAGCTGACAGTGGACTTGCTCTTACAAAATCATCTTAAGAAAAAGGTTTTCAGAAGCATGGAGTCAAAGATACGCATTTCTTGTGTTTGCAAATGGTTAATGTGCCAATGTGCTTCCCAGTGGACTGTGGCTCTGAGTTATCATTTGCGGCCTTGAAAGTCTGCTCATGGTAATACAACAGGTAAGAAGGTGTAGAGGTCCCTCAAAATGTTGATATGCAAGGTTTTGTGTGCCCTTCAGATCTACTGGCCTACATGCCGAGGGCTGTTGCCTTAGGGTTTTTTTCTAGGTTTTCAAATGAACTGCTTTTGTATCTTCCTTTTTCTGATGCTGCTTCCTGATTCTCGTTTCTCTAAAAGTCTCACTTTGGTTCTCAAAAACAAATGAAGGCAATCACTGTGGTCTTAATTTGCAAATTAGCTTTAAGAACAGATTAAGCTGAGTATTTTCCACTTGAATTCAGTGTTCTTTCTTCTGCTTGTGCTGAAAGGTTAGTAACTTTTTAATCAGTATGCAAAGTTTTGTCTGTCAAATGCTGCTTATTGTTCCCATTTCCCCCACCAACACTGTTCTTCCTTTTTTTTTTTTTTGTCTTCCTCTATCTTTGCTTTCTTTAATTTTTTACAGAGTAATCTCTTGTGGAAAGGAGATTTTTCTTCCCCCACCCATTGCTGCTGCTGCATTTTTCTTCTTGTGAACTGTGTTTCCTGTGTTTTGTGTGCAAACATTAGTTGCTGTAAGTGATTCTTTGAGATCCAGAGGCAGCTACAGGATGACTCCAAGGGAGGCAGCTTGAGATTTAAACTCTTCTGTTCATGTGCTGGGGCAGTCCTGCACAGTGGTTAGAGATGAACTGAAGTGCATGATGCCAAGTGCTGCAGTAGCTCCTTTCCAGTTGTCTGTATTTCTTCTCTGAGGTACTTTGTGATGAGCTGGTGTAGCGTCCTAGGGCTGGAGTGGACACTAAGGAGTTACCTCATAATGGGGCTCTGCAAAGCATTCAGTGTAGTGTACAAAATCCTTTCTTTTTAAACAACAGCACTTGCCATACAGGTTTTTTTTGTGATGTGCAATACCATTTACACTTTTCTAGAGCAAACATCCATGCACAGGAACATTGCCAATATGTAGAAGAAAAATCTCAGTGTATGGGCAGCACAGTCTAGAGGTTGACTTTTGCTTTGGTTAGAAAAGCAAACAATAAGTTGTTTTAGAGTCAACTAACGCTTTTTTCTCCCTTCTCTTTTTAAGTTATTACTATTAAATTTAATACTAAATTAATTTTCTTTGGCCTTTAAAACAGAAAAAAGAGTAAAATTATTTTTTTTTAATTGGCTGTGCATTCTAAAAATACAGACTATTTTGGATGAAGAGTGGGTTTGCTAGTAGAATTCTGACTTTCTGTTGGCTTTAGGAGGTGGTGCCCTGATGACTAAGCCAATAAGAGCTAATTTTCAGCAGGTGTAGCATTGTGCTTAAAGGAGAAGAGATTATGCCTGGAAGAGTGGTTTTGTCCGTGATGCTGAAGAGGACTGGGGTTTGATGCCTGGACCTAAAGCCAGGCAGTGTAGGCAGCTGGTGTTGATGCTGCAGCCGGCAATGCCTCTGTAGCGAGTTCGACATGGAGACAGATAGTTCAGGTGAAGCCTCTTCACTTCTGTGTGGTTTTGTTCCTGTTGAATAAAGCAAAATGAAAGCATAGAGATGTTTAAGTACAGTGTCTGCAAGTCTCAGTGGACATCTGTGGAGGCGTGAGTGCCCAGTGAGCACAACCCTGGCCAGGAGCAGAGCCGGGAGCCATGTGCTTGGGGTGTACCTCACCCAGGCTCAGACTGCTCTCACTGTTGGGACACGTTTTGGGGATGTCCTAGAAGCCACTGCTTACTGCTGGTGGCTGAATCATTGCTTTCTCATCGCAAGCTCTTTTTCCTTTCTCCAAGGGACTCCTGCTGTCAAATGAGGCTGACAGGGAGCGTAATGCTGGCTTCCATGAGTCAGGCCAGGGAGGAGATCTTTTTTTTTTTTTTACTAAAAAAACCAAAGCCTATTTCTGTGTTTTTGTGGCTCTTTGGGAAAGTGAATTCTGACAAGTGTGGTGTAAATCCTCCCCCAGAATGCCAGCTCATGGCATTGATAGCAAATACCTCTCTCATGCTTTTCTCTTACATATGGCTGTTGAGGTTGCTTATATAGCCTGTGAACTGGCACTGTGCCTTTAATAGTGCTAACTTTTATGGTACAAGCCTATCAAACTTAATTTAAGGATATTATAGCTAATAACTCCCTGCATGTGTGCCTATTAACAGAAGTATAAATGGTTTAGACCCTATTGTAAAATGAAGCTAGTTAAGCCACTGATTTTAATAAAATGTTTTTTAATAAGTTCAGTTCTCTCAGAACAAAAAAAAAAAATACTTTCTTTTCTCATTAATAAGGGAAGGAGTAAGATATGGCCTTGTGTTCTCAGATAATTTGCAAAAACAAAACTAGAAACAGTCCATGGAGATTTAATTCTCTATGTTTTTACTAGAAGTGCAAAGTACTTTGCAACAGGGTCGTGTTCTCACTGTCTAAGGTCAAGTTCAATTACAATAAGAGTTCATGGTGTGGATTAAGTATGTCTGTATTTTTAAGTACTTTTTTCAGATTAAAGTTATCAGATAGTCTTTATAATTTGGTATATCGTAGCTTTTCAAACCACAGTGTGATCATTTTTCAGGATAGCATGTTTATTCTGTGCAGTCACTGAGCTGTTTTCGGTATAAAGTGTAACACTTCAAGCTCATCTTCTAAATCCCAAGTTCAACAAAAGAATTGTTAGGGGTTTTTTGTTTGTTTGTTTGGGGTTTTGTTTTGTTTTTTGAAAGTATTTTTATTCTCTGCTAGTTACACTCTTGTTTTTCCAGTTAGAGTGCTCACTGAGGAGAAGAGTTAATGGAGGTATGCACTGCTGACTACAGGAGATGGATTGATTTTTGAAAGCAAGTGAAAATGCCTAACATGCTTTAGATTTTTTTTCTGATTCCTGGTCTTTAATCCTGAAGGAGAAGGAAAAAAATGAAATTAAAACCAGCCTTACAAAGAGCTCTCGTGCAGCAGTGATGAAGTTTGTGTTTTGTCTCTTTTCCAGTGGTGATAAGAAATTAGTTCAAAGATACTGAAAGAATGAGATTTGCAGCTTTTACATGAGTAAAAGCATTAGTGAGCTTAAAGTATAAAATGGGGAGAAGAGCAGCGAGCTAAAAATTGTGTAAGATAGTTGCACTGTTAGAAGAAGCTCTTATAATCTTCATGCCTTCTGAATCACTTAGTGAGCATGTATTATATTGCATGCTTATTTTCTTCTAAACATAAAAGGACATGTTATTAACTATCTTTTGCAAAGGCCACAATTTTAGTTTTTTTATGTTTTCCTAGGATGCAAGGTCCTGCTAAGTGTAGTCTTCCCCTTGTACAGATTCCCCTTCTCCATTTTCCAGATGCCTTGACACAGCACTTTTAAATGCTTGGCATTTGGGGTTTTGTGTAACAAATGTAAGAGCTAGTGCTGCAGTAATATGCCTCTGTACACATACTCATAGGCAGTTGGTGTCGATACCAGTCTGTCTGTGATGGAGATTTTGCATATACAGACAAAATCAGAAGAAAATGGAAATGTGTTGCCTCAGGTCTTGAGGCCAAGGTGTTGCTATGCCCCAAAGAAGGTATTCCTTCATCCAGTGAAGAAAAGGAGTCAATGATAATCCATAGGTATGCTATCTTAGCATATTTCCTTGCCTGAGAACAGATGGCAGAGCCAAGCATTGTATTGATGGTGCCGTTAAGCTCTGAGTCAGTTGTAATACCTATGATGGCACCATTTTCTAGAAAAGGTTTTCAGTATCCTCTGAGTGCTGAATAGCAGTATAAGAAGATAGAACAATTTGAGGAAAATAATTCCATGAAAAAAAGACTCAAACTTTGTGTGACAAAACTTACAGAGTTTTATTAATTTCTGGCAATTCAAAGATGAAAATTTTTGATGCAGACCACAGGGTCTACTATGGTGTTTTTTTCAGGTGAGTCTGGAAGTGCTGAAGTTTCTGGTCTAGAGTTGCCTCCTGCATGGAGACACTGGCCCAAAGTCATAAAATTTGAGAAGTCCCAAATTTGCTAGGTGAAAAGGCAGACAGAGACCTTCTGGTAAACTTTTCTCTGTCTTTTTCCCCAATGCAGAGCCTCCTGCTGTAACACATTTTCAAAGTTTTCTTATGTACCTCGTGAGCTGAAACTAAATTTTTAGAACCATTACTGTTTCATGAGAATGAAAACCTCTGTGTTTCCAGTTCTGTTTCAACTTTGCCGCTGCAGTCCACAATGTTAAAACTTTAAACCATCTGGTCTTAGAGGAATGGGAAATATCTTTGTACTAGCTAAAATACTAAAGCAGGGGAAAAGCAGATATCATAGTTTCCAAAATCTGCAATTCTCTTTTCCTAATGTAATGATCACGTTTTCTCTTACGCAGATAACCTTTTCCAAATACTAAACACTTCTGAACTTTTCTGATTAGGCAAAAAAAAAAGCTCCCTGAAACTGGACAAGATTTTTGTTTTCTATTTTTCCCCCTCCATTTTAAGAATATAATGGGCTTTTATGATTGTGGAGTTGCCTGAATTCATATGCATGAACACCTCCCATTTTTAGGCAAATTCCTTTGTCATAAACTCAGAATTTAATTTGCTGCATGAACTTCCATGTTCAAAACAACTTTCTGGACTGATAAACCAGGACTGACACTTGAAGATATTCCTTATAGTTGTGTGTTTTCATCTTCTGAACTTGTTTTGAGATGGATCCTCTCTGTCTGAAGATCCAGTGAGTCAGGTTCCCTTTGCAGTTCTCTGATTTTGCATCACTGGGAGCTGGTTGACACTAATGTAACTTAATAATGAATCACTGTCTTCCTGCTGTCAGGTATTTTAAAGTGAATGAGTGTGTCAGAAGGATGAAAATATTTTACCTTTTAGCTGAAGTTGATAAAACCAGGTCGTGTTGGATGGAGGTAGCTAGAAAAGGAAACTGTAAGATGTATTTTGTTTGCCTTGGTGTTATGAAGTAAAATTACTCAGAAGTACCATAGGTCTTGGCCTGGGTCTTGCTGGCAGGCTTTGACTTCGTGTAATGAATATAGTGGTGATGGATTTGTCTCGCTGAGTTACTGGTAATTCACTAAGGGCAGGATTTTTCAAGCATGAGCTTTCTCATCCACCAGTTAAACATATAAGGCAATTGTCTTGTACCTCACTGTAGCTGACAGAAAGATTGAGCTCCTCTTTCAGTCGAGGGATGCCAGGATGGGTGAGATGATTTGCTAAATAGCTCAAGTTCACCCATACAAAACTGAGCCCACATCTGTGATCCAAGAGAGTAGTTGCACACAATAGATGACAAAACTTCTTAAACTAAGCATGTACTTCAATGTTTTGCTGACTGGCAAATTTGCCTTCTGTCTGAAGTCATTAGGAGCTTATTTTTACATGAAGCATTATCGGTCAAAACAGTGTTGCTATCTCTACTTCATTCCTATGGAAAGATTAATAAGATTGAAGGAGTTTGGAAAAGAAATCCTGCCCTTTGGCCTGGAACAGCTGCCAATTGTGTAACATCACGCCATGGCACACCAAATAGTATTCCAGATGTCAGGTGAGCGAGTTTTCGTTTGCTGTACTAATCTTTTCCCTTTGCTGTTCATGGAAGTAGTTTAGTCTTCTGAAAGCAGTAATGGAATAGAGCTGCCAAATGCCATGTGTTACCTCTAAGACCAAGGTGGGTGTCTCTTTGTTAACACTCCCCTATGCATGCTGGGCATGTCTGTGTGGGGCTGTGCTGAGACTCTTCATCTCCCTGCCCACTGACTGAACCAGCCACCTGAACTTGATGCCATGAGGAACTGTGGGGGTTTAGGAGGGTCCTTGATCTGAAGGGATCCCACCTGGCACGAGGACAGCTCTCAGCACCAAGACTTCTAACTTCCCCAGACAATGGCACTCTCTCATGGATCAGACAAAGCATTCCCAAGAGGTCTGCTAAAATTAATTCCAGTCAGAGTGTTTAGTATACAGACCAGCTTTACAATCTGTAGATATAAGGGACAGATCTTCTGCAGTCAACTTGGAAAGTTGGTTCATTTATTATTAAGTGTTTAGTGGAACAGCAAACTGGAGATAAAATTCTTTTGGACTTTGGAATTTATCTTAAGACAGAATGCAAATGTTTGAGGTTTTTTTTGGTTTTGATCTCCATTGTTTCTGCAGTTTCTGAGAGCAGTTCCCTTTAATTTTGAAGCCCTGTTCATGAGTACCAAGAGCAAAAGGACTAAATGTCATTTAAAAGTAATGTAGCAATACTTGCCAACAGCACAGCTTTAGTAGATCCTGAGAGAGGAATGTGGGAGCAGTCATAGCCTTAAAAAAACAACAATAAGCTTTAGCAACTGGAGAATCTGCAAAAATATTTGAGAGCTGTGCATGATCCCTTCTTGCTGTGTTGAGTTTTTGCTCTCATGATTTTTTGGGGATTGATGTTTGCATTTTTTTCTTTGAGAAACCTCACAGAAGACTTTAAAAAAATTGATAAAAATATTTACTTAAGAGCTGCCTTGAAGACCACTCCCTTGGTAGAATTACAGTTTTTTTCTCCTTTTCCTGGCCGTTTTATCTATCTTAATGTAACTTTGTTCACAAAATACAGAATTTTGTGCCAAATTCTCATAACGTTTATTATTATAACGGTGTGGTGCGTTTGTCTTGCTCAAAGTATTAGCTGAAGTGACCTCTCTTCAGAGAGGTGCATCAAAGTTAAGGAGGTCATGCCTTCAACATGCTGTCATGAGCAGAGCTAAGAATCTGGGAGGAGTTGATATTTCCACTGCAGGAATTTGTCCCATTCTCATAGAATTAAGAAATAATAGGTTTTCAGTGAAAAGATTTCACAGCTTCAAGATTCAGTATTGGAGAAGGAGGATTAGTATCTATTTGCACATAGTTTTGCACATAGTTTTAAGCAATCACAGAACTGTCACCCATGCGTTACCCAGGGAGTGAGCAACCAGATCTTCCTACGGAGAATATCCTTGCTCACCCTGGTGAAGAGGAGGAACAGAGTAGATGGGTGAATTCCTGCATTTGGATAACATTCTGAAAGGTTTTCCAGTTCTTAGCCCCTAATGACTTTATGCCTTTACAAATAAGGCTTTGAGGTCTTCCATCATTCACATCATCACAACTGGGAGTTGAAGAGAAGTAAAGTATTTTCCTTTTCTTGTAATAAGCCAATTTAGTTCATATTCTGTGTTAGTAGTGCTGTGTCAGGTTATGAAAATAAACTTAACTGTGTTGTTTGATAATCTTCAGAAATAATTTCAGAAAACAAAATTGTATTACTAAAATTTCAATTTTCATGTATAGAGCTCCTGCCTTCTCAAGTATTTAGGTATGTATTTTGTGAGCCAGACATGGTGTTTCTTCTGTCCTGGTGTGAAGTTTCAGAACAAAAGGATTCAGAGTTTTCATGGTGATAGAAGTTAGGCTAATACACTAATTTTTAAGTGATGTTTTAATTTTTATTTCCATTAACGTTATTGAAGTCTCACTAAGGAAGAACATTGTGGAAATGCTGAGTAAGGCTCAATAAATTACAATTGTTTTTTCATACCATGAAAAAAATGCAATAATGGCGTAAATCCACCCAAAACTTTTCTGTGGCTTACAATTTCTATGTTCTGTGACAATTCTTTAATTAGAAACTAATGTTAATATTCTTCATTAAGTGGGAGAAGAAAGATGAACAGTAGTTTGGTTGGATAGTCATTAGCTGAAGTAAAATGGAGTGAAAAATGCTCAGACAGGGAAATGACAAGTACCTCTTTAGTTGGAACAACTAAAATCTAAAGAAAATCCTTGTGCTGCCTGAACTTCCTGCTCTACTCTGCTCAATTTGCACAGAGCCTGTTAGTGTTTTATTATGGAGGGGAGAATATCCTTTCTGCTATTACTTCTCAAGGAGTAATGGGATCACCTGCTATCCTGCCAAAGAGTGGAGGGAATAGCTCCTTTCCTTTGGAAAGATCATTTTCTCTGGACTAAAAGGAAAAGATTAATAGGCTGCAACAGCTTAGGCTTCTCAAAGTAGGAAAATAAATCTGATAGATCATAGGTCTCCTTATTTCATTTGCCTTTCCAAAGCTGAGGAAAATGTCAAACTGTTCTCTTGTCCCAGGAGAACGGGAAAGGGGGGCTTGGAGACAGTGGGATCTCTTCTTAGGAACTGGGAAACTGCAGCCATCGGGGAACCTACTGTGTCAGAACTAATTAGTCCTTCGTGGGTTTGTTTTGTTTTGTTTTTGTTCTGCAATCTGAAGAATTGTGCAGGAGTGAAAATAGGAAAAAAATACACTGAACTGACAAATCTGGTTTAAAATGTGCAATGAAGACAGCACTGTTACTAAGCTCTTGCAGAGCTAAAGACTGCCAGCAGTCAAATTTGTTGCAAGTCAAATAAAACAGGGTGGCCAAAGGAAAAATATCGTTTGTATTTTCAAAGATTTGCTGATTTGGCTGTCATCGAACAGGACACGTCATCTTGTGCTTAACTGCTTGTATACAAGGTCCCACTGAATGTGGTGTGGGTTGGCAAGTAGGTGAAAGTACTTACTACTGTCTGAAAATAACACTAATAGCTTCAGCTGTCTTTGTTAACTGGAGTGTACAACTTCCTGTGTAATTTCAGAGAAGCGATCCCAGTGTCCACTTTGTAGAAAACAGCATCAAATGATAACAAACGTATGAATCGGCCTGACTGGGGGTACACTGAATTTTCTGTCACTTGATCTGAATCTAGTTGAGGCTCAGGTGAAGCTTGGTGCTGCTTTAAGAGTAGTGTAATCCTGTCGGTAGGACTGAGAGTACCTTGGAAAGACTATCCTAATGTGGGCAAAGTGTTAATTAATGTATAGCACTGATGTTAATGATAATGTTGGTTATTTCTTGTAGTTAGTTAAAACTTCTTAGTACACACACAAGGTCACTCTTACAACAAATATTTCATATAGCTTGGGCAGGAAAAATAAATCACAAAATGTAGTATTACTTTTTTGTGCATGTTTGAAGAACTGACCTGCTCAATCATGGACCGGAATCTCTTTATCATTTGCATTCTGAAGGTGAGGCAGTAGGCAGCACAGGTCTAGCACAACCATGAAAGGAGAAGTAAACCAAGGATATGCTTCTCTCTCTCTCCCCTCTTGCCCTACTCTTGACAGTACAGCTTCATATCTTCTCTTGCTTAGGGCATATTGCAGAGCATGAGTAAGTTTCTTAGAGATACCTCAGTGCCCTGACTGCAGGTGCTGCCTTTCTGCCTCCTGCTCTGATTTCTTGGGCTATGTCTACACAGCCATGTGAGCCATGTCAGGGAACATCCTCTGGTGCTGGGATTTAATCATCTGTGCTGTTGGCATATAGTTACCACAGGCCGGGAGTTATTTCTGACAGACCATTTCGACGTGGCCGCTCTGCAGGGGGAGGCAGTTTAATAGTGTGGATTAAGGCTGTTCCCTGCCAGCTGGGTCACTGCCAGCACACGAGCCCAGACACGTGTAGTTTGCCAGTATACATTTCAGCCTTTGGTTATGGGTTTGTGGTTTTCTCCATCCTAAATTGAAATCACACGACAACACAGCTCTTCAGGCTAAGCCCTGAGCAAGAGAACTGTTTGGTCAACTGTCTGTGTCAGCAGTGATAAGCCACGGTATGGGGAGCATCCCGGGGCTGCTGAAGCTTAGCAGATGGCAGAGCTAAGTTAGCTAACCACATGTGCACTCTTTGACTGGAAAAACGCTTTGTAAATATATTCATTTTAACTTCCATCGTGTTCATAAGCTAGCACATGGTGTCTTTCCTTAGCTGCAAGTTAGCAGTGCTAACACAGGTAGTAATTGCATTGCTGTTGATGTGTTGTCACTTGTTTAACTGCAGAAGGTTGGTCACGTACAAGCTCCTTGGCCATAGGGTTCTGTGTCTTTCCCCTGTGCGTGCACAGCTGCTGAAGGCTGCAGCTGTACTAGCAGACCAAGGGCACATCTTGACTCCCTCATGTGGGTTCTGGGGCATGGTTTGGCCATGCACCAGCCCCCTCCCTGCAGAGAAACCTGGGTGGATGGATCAGATGGGAGCCTAGGTAAGACCCTGCAGCTTCTCTGTCAGCACTATCTGAGTGGGGCAGGCACCATGGAGTGTTCCCCCAAGTGTAGGGACAAAGTAACACACTTTCTGATAAATATTTATAAAATATAAGCATCTGTCATTGATGTACGTGAAGCTGTGCTTGCTCTCCAGTCAGGGCTGACTCCTCTGTGACCACTGCAATCCACCCCGTGACTAAAGCCATCTTCTCTGGACCTCTACAACCTCCTCTGGGGACAGTGGGGTCTGTCTCCACCAACACTGAGAAACCTTCATAAAAATCTTCAGAGCATAGTGCCATACAAACAAGAACAGTCAGGAATATTTGCTATCACAGTAGAATTAGCAAGGTGAGGTTTACTCTTAGCCCACTGGCAAGCACTCCACCTTATAAAAGGCCGTGTAACTGTATCCTGCATGGCTTTCTTTATGCTTAGACCCTTTTGGTAGGTTACATACCTTTATATGGAAACTTGTTAAATATATAGCAGATTAAAACATGTTACAGCATGTTACAAGTTTCAGTAGGTGGAGTTTTTTGTTAGTTTTTTTTTGTTTACTTGTTTTAGTTTTGTTTGCTAATTCATCAGCTGGACAAAGTGGGAATTTTGTGGGCTGCTCAAGCACATAGAGGCATAAAGGAACTCAGCCTGAGTGGGAAATGGGGGGCACAGGAGAAAGCTACAAAGTCCTCATTCTTCTAATAGCTTTTTTTTTCCTACCTCTTAACCCAGAACAACTGGGTGCTCTCATTCTGTTATTACTGTTTTGTTAATAAATTGTTCTTGATATGTGGTATTTTTCTCTTAAACTGCCAACACATGCATACCCGTATCTGCAATGCAAACACACAAGTATCTTCTTCCATGTTTTGTGTCGATATCCTTACAGCTTCTGTGGGGCTCCAGCTGTATCTGTGTGCTGCACTGGTTTCCCCTGGGTTGTTTTACTGGTGAGGCAGACTCCAAGATTTAGAAAACAGGTCTAAATTCAACACAACACAAAACCCACAAGATGACTTAGATTAATGTTTCTTGGCTTGTGGAGTTTTAAAATCTATGGTGACTGTCAGCAGAGCCAATAAATTCTCCCATCCTTGGCTTTAGATAGTAACACAGTACTACTGGCAAGGTAAATGTCTGCTGTTTGGAGTTTATCTTCTGTGCAGAATGCATCTCTTTATACAGAGAATACCTCATATACAAAGAAAAGTCTGTGAGGTGTGTTATGTGACTGAGAGTGGAGGACCAGATTCTGGCTGTTTACATGAAGACAAATGCTAAGTGATTTAATGGCCTTATTAATTCAAACTGGAATGTGCAAATCTGGTGGTAAGGTCAGCAGGAAACAAACAGTATAATTTTTTGCATTCAAAATGTGGATCCTAAATTATGAAACGATACTCAAATAAAAACACGAGGTAACATCCTGATTAATAATGTTTTCTTCAACAGCACTGTACTACAAGCTGACCTTTCAAGCATTTTGTTAAGAAAAAAGGGTCCTGTATTTATTTCATGCATAATTGCACTGATTTTATGCCAGCATAATGTAAATCTAAGCAGCTGTAGGTACACAGATCAAATGCTATCAGATGCTTTTTGTGCATCGTATTTCAGTAAGGGCAAATGAATTTTTGTTTTTAATATAATTTTTTTTTATTCTAGGCATTGCAAAGGCAAGCCATGGTGTTGTCTAGAAGAGGGACTACATTAGACAGCAAAACAGTTGTCTGCTGAGAGGCTGTGGTATTCGATGACAGAAGTGTTAGGGAGCAGGACAGAGTCATCCCTCGGGGCACAGCCTGGCCAGTGGGATGTAACTTGGGCTGTCATTCTCTAGTTGGCCTCAAATAATTCATCACAAGTGGGTAAACAGGGAACACAGTTTACAAAGGGTAGTTGTCTTTAAAATCATACTGCTTCTGAAATACTGTAGGTGCAGAAGAGGCATTAAGCAGAAGATAAATGATAGTCCTTTTCCCTCCTCATCCCTCTGATTTGTTGTTGTATTCTTTTGTGATGTTAATAGCTGTTTAGTTTGTCTTTTGCCTCTGTACTGTACAGCAGTTGTTTTCCTTTTCTGGTAGTCTTGCAGGGCTGAAGGGCAGGAGGAGGAGTAGTTACCACAAAGCAATAGGACTAGAGAAAAGCTCTGAAGAAGAATAGGCGAACATGTTAGAAACCTAAACTGGTGCCAACTGAAGTTGACTGTATGTCTTCAGGCCTTTCCCCTCAGCTCACGGCTGAGTCACAGCGGTGGAGGTGAGCGCTTCTAGGGGGAAGGACACTGAGCTGAAGGCTGTGGCTGCAGATCCACCTCTGTCAGCTCTCCCCTCTGGAGAGGAGCCCTGTGTCTCTTGCAGGGACAGTGACAATGTGGTGGGAGGGATGGCTCATGGCTGAGTTCAGTAACACTTATCACATGTTAGTTCCTATGTCAAAAGGCAAGGCAAACTTAAATTCGTTGTTGAGGTGATAGGATTGAAATGATTACCTCCTTTGGAAGTGAGATGAATGAGCTGGGTCAGTTCCTCTTCCCTCTTCTTTCTACCCTATCCTGCCCTCTTTCTCTCCTACGTTTCTGAGAAAGTTTTTGTCTGGGTAATCTAAAGTTTAAAAAAACAGTTCATCTTGCACATTCTGCAATGCTTCTTATCCTCTCACCCATGGTACAGTGAAAAAAACAAGTAGGCTCCTTCATCAGGAGGATGTGATGGATGACTCTATGAAATTACTTCTGTAACTACCAGAAGAATTGAAAATAAATGAGAACTTGAGACGGGCAGACATGCTTGAATAGTTGGCATCTTACCTTAGAGCTCAAGGTTTAGATACAAAAGTTCAGTCCTGTCTTTGTTATGCACCTATTTATGTAAAATAACTAATCCAAATAGAACTTACTGATTCTCATCAGGTGCAAAGGCAGGAAACAGTATTTAAAAAAGACTTTCTAGATTGGTAGAAAATCTTTATCGAGTTGTAATACTGTATAATAAACTCACAGCTAGACATTTCAGATATCAGAAATTAATATTTCAATGTGTTTTTAAAGGCTGTGTATTGTTTTATTGTGTGCTTTTCAGCACATCCATAAAAGACTATATGGGAAGGAAAGAGTGAAATTAATTTCCAGAGAGAAGTGTTTCAGGATACTGGGCATTTTTCCACTGAACATCTCTGTGGAAATCTGGAAAAAATGTTATTTCGGTTCTCTACAAGAAAATAACATTCTAACTGCACTTCTCTTTCCCACCATCAATAAATTTGAGAAAATTCTTTTGTAATTATTAACTAGTAGAAAAAAAAGGATCTTTTTTTGGAAAGCCGTTTAGGAGATTATTTGATTTTAAACAGAGTGTGAACCACTCTTGCAAGTGTGAACCATGGATGGTATTTGTACTATTGTCTTCTGGTTTGCTTTCAGATAGAAGGCAGTTTTAGCCTTTTGGAAAAGACGAGAGAGGAAGACAGTATTAACTATATCATTGCAATCTGTGGATGCTCTTTGTGTTTCTCTGTTGCATGCTACCTTGTGTAGTCCCTGGTAGCCTGAATGCCTCCTGTGCAGAACAGACTGGCAATAGCAAGTCCCTAATGGACTTGAAAGAGTTTTCACTCTTTTCCTGTTGTAAGCTACAGATTTTTTTTTTGACTGAAGACAATAAAGGGCAGAGTAGTTTAAGGCATTATTAATTTGTATTGGTTTATAATACTTTTTATTAGTTATATTACACCACTATGCATCAGAATTCATGATGAGTACATTATTGCTTCGTCTGATATTTAATTATCTGTACTATAGTTCATTTTTGTTAAGAGTTCACATCCTCCGTAACAGAACTCACTGGGCTGATTTTCGGGATGAATTTTTGTACTGTTGGAAGTTGTTCTTTTGGAGGTTGCCACCAAATCAGTTGAAAACCAGTAGTAGTAGTGTAACTGAAAACTGTGCCCGACTGTTGTTTTTTTCATAATAGCACAGTGTATGCCCAGTTCCTAGGGGAAAAGACTCTTGCAGCAGCTGAAGAATGCAGCCTGTGATCTCCTTCTTCCCAGGGATGCTCCACCCAGCCCCATAGCTATAAATGCCAATTGGACTTCGGGGAATTACAGCAGGCAACGAGCTAAGCAATGTCAGGTTCATCTGCAGCTTCCATTTTCACTGTTGGACATGAAAGTAATAAAATGAACTATAGCCTCGAGCTGTTTTCTGGACACTGCAAGGTCTGCAGCTTCGTGTCCATGGTCTGGACTCTGCAAGGACAAGTTGGTGCCTTGAAGGCTGTGGTTGTCTGACTTCTTTTAGAGGACTGCAGGAGGGGCTGTAGCTGAACAAATGGTCAGCCTTGGGAAACTTGTTGGCAAGTTTGCCACAAAATCCCATGTTTTATCAAGCAGCTGTGGAGATGGCCATGGATAAGCATCTTCATCTGCTGCCTTACTAGCAAAGGTCAGAACTTGGAGGAAACTTAGTGCTCAGCAACAAGGGAAAATGGTATGTAAGAAGGGAATTCAGTTCGTTTCCTGTATGTTTGCTGTTTAGCCACAGTGTAGGCATATACTTCTGGGCACTGTGCACTCCCTCCCTGCATGGGAGGAGTGGGGAAGAAGGTATTTCTGGAGTTTCATTCTTATCTGTGTAAACCAAATGAAATTAATTGCTTCCCCAAAAGTTCCTGTTTCTCACTGCTGTTTCGAAGTGATACTTAAAATGTCTAGTTAGATAGAGATGGCAGTATTTCAAAAGCAATCCCACTGTAGGTCTGGTCTGCCCCACAGCTGATGTGTCAGCAGTTGAAACATCCATAATTAGCCTTCACTTTTGTCATTACCAGCTTTAATTTCTCTGTCAAATGGAAAGGGTGAAATTTCAAAAGTCTGAGGGATTCCTCAAGGATAAGCCAGTTCATTCTGTAATGAATTATGTATGGGTAATAATAATGATGATAAAAGTAATAACACTAGTAATACATTCTTTCATTTATTCTGTGCTGTGTGAAAAGTCATAGAGGAAAAACATGTTTAATGTTTATTCAGTGGAGGGTTTGAATGGAGAAGTGTAAGGGAAGTAGCCTTCTGTGGAATAATAAACACAAAGTTATACATTTAACAGATGCTTTGTTCTTTATTATTCCTTCAGTTTCCATCTGCAAGCATTATTGGCTAGTTGTATCCATCTTTACCAAAACATCTCTTGTATATAGTGTATATAATTTCATCAGCTAGGTTCACATATTTCATCAGTTCTCAGTCCGGTGAGATACCAAATGCTTCTGTATGACTCAGAGCTCTACTAGGAGGAAATACAATTTGCATTGTGTGGATAACTGGGAACTCAAATGCAGAAGTTCAGACAGGGGTGAGAGCAGTCAGGACGTGTTACCCTAGATGTCTGCCACCAGCAGAAATGTGCTGGCTCCCTCCTGCCACAGCCCATTTACCCCTTTGGAAGGAGCAGCTCAGGCAGCTGCCAGTGGTTTTCCTAATGCCAGGAATTGTAGCTGCACGTTTCAAAGGAAGAATCACCTGGATCCTGAGAAAAGCAGAATAATAAAAATGGCTTTAAAATCATCAGACAGAATTAAAAAATACATTTGAGTTTCTTTTCTCAGGTTCTCACTTTGCAAAAGTACAGAGAGCATACCTGCAGGCTTCTCTCTGCAACAACTCAAGTTTTATGTATTCCTTATGTAAATACATACAGTGAGATGTGCCTGGACTTCCACGTACCTCCTGGAGATAAGGCTTTAAAGCAAATACCAAAATACCACAAAGTTAACTTGTAAAAATACCATGAAAGTGTTGCAAATGCCTTTAAAATCAACGTTGTCTTTTAGAAACGTACCCGATTTTCAGCTTGGCCCCTGGAAGTCATTCTTGTAGCTGAGGATATTTATTCTGTTCCATTTTTTGAATGGGATGCAGCTGTTGAATTCTTCAGACCTGAGTAAAGGCTCTTAAAAAGCCTTATTTATATCAGTTTTTTTCTGTCCTGCTCTGGTTCTGAACAAATAGCAACAACTTCAGCTATTGGAAACTATCACAGTGCAACTAAGCTGTTGAAGTCCTGCTGCTTTGCCAGGACGTCTCTGAATGACATCTCTGAAGAGCTGGACTCTTACGTGAGTAGTTATGTATAATTACATTAAAGTGAGTGTAACTTCTGAAAGAGGTTGGCATGTGGTAGACTCTCCCCCTTAGTGCAGCAGCTCCTGTAGGGGATCCCTGGGGATCTGATGAACAAAGAGCATGTCTAAGGCGATCAACTAAAGCACATCCGCAGCCTGTTAGAAGCACGTTGCAATGATACTTAAGTGTATAATTCCTCTTGTTTCAAAATATGGGTTTATGGCTTGAGTTTCCCTTGAATTATCTTTGTGATTATTAATGACCTGTATCAAATAATCTTATTTAGGTCATTGAAAGGCATAATGTAGAAAAGAACTCTTTAAACCTCGTAAACCTCAAAACTAATCAATTAATCTGCTCTGTAGACCTGTATGTTACTGGAAATCTTTAATAATAAGCTGAAATGCTGTGATATTTTGATGTTAGTGGAGTTTGATAAAAGTTCAAAAGTAATATACATGTCTGAAAACAAGGATATTGCAGTGAAAGCTCTTTAACTTCCTGTGCCTACATGCCTTTTTTTAGCAAGAGCAAAGCCCACACTCTTGGTTCCTTCTTTTTTCACTAAGCACTTTACTCAATCAATAATGAAAAGTAAAATTTAAAGAGGTTTATGTGTATCTTTCAACTGACTAACATATATTTTAATTACAGTATTAATAATGTCAATAAGAGGAGGTGAACAGCTGCTCTGGCCACTTAACACAGACAGATTAAAATAATTGGATTGGGGATGTCTGCTAGATTGCCACTGAAAATTTTAAATAGGAGCAGAGAGCATTTGGCAGTCACCAGCCAAAGCATACAGGGGATAAGGGGAGGAGAAGAAATAGAAGAGGGGATAAGAAGAGAACATTGGAAAGCTTTTGTGCTCTTCATTCATCTAAAAATAGGTTTCCAGCCTGCCTCTGAGTTTGTTTATGTTTATCTTTCCTTTGGAGACTGTGGATAAAGACATGTCTTTTCAAATGTTTTGAGTGTAGGGCTTCTGCTCTTTAAGATTTTAGTTTCAGGAACAGGACTTGGAGCTTTGGTTGCACATTTGAGGAGCTGCTACAAGCTTCTCCCTGGCCATGCTGCTGCCTCTGAAGGCTGGGCGACAACCTTGGTGCACCCTCTTCTCACTGAATATGCTTAAAATCTAGAGCAACATTTTCCAAAATATCAGTTGAATCCATAGTTCTGCAGGCGAGAAATCTGAACACTCCTAAAGACAGGAGTTTGTCCTTGTGATTCAAGCACCAGTGAGGTGTGGGCTGTACCTAATGTTGCTTGTTGCACCTGGATTTTGGAACTACAATAAAGATAAAATCTGCTTTGTGACTTTATAAAAGTAAAGCTGTAAAGTGGGGTTTTCAGGATATTGCAATGACTGAGAATATGTTTGAATGCTTTTAAGAGTCTTTGAGAAAATATAGGGCATACTCTTCTTGGAGATTACAGCAGCAGCACCACCAGCATGTCTGAGCAAACCTGGTTTTGGTTCCTCCAGCATTGCCTTTTTACTCTTCATCAGCTAACCAAAGTCTCTGCAAATCCCTCTGATATTTTCCTTTTCTAGAAACAGGAATGATGCTGCATGTTCTTTCCTTATCTGTCTCAATGTATGGGCTTTTATTAAAGTCTAATATAACGTCTCAGAGTACTTACATCATCTCGTTTGGAGTCATCAGTTTCTGGTAGTGGATAGCAGTTAAAATTATGAGATAAAAAAGCCCAAGTTAAATATATTTAATTGTGTTTTGTTTGCTTTCTGCTTTTTAGAAATTGTGAGGCACAGGCAGACAATCTCTGGAGCAGATGGGTGTTTTGTGGTTACTGGACCAGACAGCTCAGATATGATTAAAGTGCCTTTTTTGCATATGCAACCTGCAACCACTTCTGTATTTTCAGCATAGAATCATAGGTCTTAGGATCATATGAAGCATAAATTTAATAGATCTTGTTGTACTTCTCTTACTTATTTTTATTTCTCAGTGAGCTGTTTCAGCTGAACCTAATGTATATAACCTTGTATGACTGTCATTGCTCAGTCTGTCTCTCAGGCTCCCTGGTAGAGTTCAAAAAGAATACAGAAAGTCTAAACTAGTCAGTGTTTTTCAATTACTATTCATGGCAATGCAAAGATTGAATGTGTTTGTATTCAAAATAGCTCTGCCATGTCTCCTGGAAGCTATTGTGCAGGGGGTTTTATACTCCAGATTCTTTTTAATGAGCCTGAAGGGGCTTTGGTGGTGCAGTGCCATCCCTGGAGAGGATGGGAGGAGTCTGTCACAGGAACTCCTGCTCGCAAGGGGAAAGGTAGCTCCTGTGAGGCATACCAGCATATTTTGGACTGAAAACATCTTTCTAAGCTGCAAACATTTTTTAACTTTTTGACCAAACCATCATTTTTTTCCCCATAGGAAACATATCTTTTGTGAGTGTTCTTTTAAGACAAAATACTGAGGGGTTTTTTTGGGTTTTGGTTTTTGGTTTTGGTTTTGGTTTTGGTTTTTTTTTGGTCCACTGCAGAAATGAGATTTTAGGTCAGTTCTGTTTCTGAAGCTATTTTTGACAGTCCTGTGACAGATTTGTGTCTAGAATTGGTCATTGATAAAACAAGAGAGCAGCCAGAGGAATTCTCAGCTGCCTGCTAATTTGGTTCTCCTAATCCTGCGCCTCTCCAGAGTGAGAATGAGTCCTTGGAATTTTGCATAATTAAGAAACAAATTAAAAGTCCCATACTACTTATCTGTGAATAGAAAGTTACAGTGTCAGATGGGCTTAACCAATTTCTTTATGAGACTTTTAGGCCTAGCTCAGTTCAAAGTTTGAAGATTAATATTTTTGAGTGCTCTGGGAAGAAATTAATCCAAAGTAGACAACTGAAGTTCATTTTTTTCCTTTTTGTTGCTGATAAGGTACATTTTGTATAACCTCTCTATAAGCCATGAACACTTTGTGTTATAACTTTTCATCCTGGTAGCATATTTTTAAATATAAAGCTGTGCATTACTGAAAAAAATGGTTTGAAATGGGGAAAAAATAAATCCCTAGATGTGCTGGTATGTAATAGAAATTATGTACAAATAATTTTGACTAGACAGTGTAGACAGTGTGCCCAAAACATCCCTGGTTTTTTTGGTGGTGGGTTTTTTTTGGTTGTTGGGTTTTTTTCTTTGGTTTGGTTTGGTTTGTTTGTTTTGCTTTGGGGTTTTTTTGTTTGTTTTTTTTGGTTTTGGTTGGTTGGTTTTTTGTTTAGTTTGGTTTGGTTTCTTTCCTTTTTTTTAACTGAACAACCTGAAGAACCCTGGTTCAAAGCAGAATTCAATTTCTGAGACGGAAGCTCTGTCAACCTGCATTGGAGTCTATAGTTCCAATGTCATTCTAGTTTTTGGTGATTTTTAGATACTTTACTTGCAGGGCAGCTGCTGTGCAGAGCTTGGAAATGGCAGTTCCTTCATGAACCCTTTATGTGATGAAGGAACTGCCATTTCCAAGCACAGCCCCATTTCCAGTTATATAAATAGCAGAGTTTTTCTCATTAGAGGAAACTCAAAAAATATTGGTACGAGGGATATATGAGCTGAAGAAACTTATTTTTAAAGAAAGATTGCATATGTACAGCATAATTACAAGATGACTAGCAAGACACTGATCTTTGGCTGCAGCATCTTGACAAGCAGTGACAGTACTTCTGAGGTTATTCAGCTATCTTTGCAGATAAGACAGGTTTTTTGCCTTATAAACCTTGTGTGGTTTGATGCCTAGTGTGCAACATGATGGCTGGCCTTAGCACCTCTCGACCCTGTGCAGTGATTGGAAAAAGACTGGAAATGGAGGTGAGGAGCTGCATGATTTGAGGATTTGGTGTCTGATTTAAGAGGCACTGAAAATGCTGAGGCCTCTGCATCGGTTTCCCTGGGCTCCAAAGCATCTGACATTGGATGTCTGAGTTTGGTGCTACCAGGAACCAGGCTGATGGCCAAGATGTCAAGTCAGGAAGGGCTGTATGTGTTTCAGAGCCGTGAGCGGGGGCTCTTATACCCTGGCAGGTGGAAGGCTCTTCGGTCTGCTGATTTAGAGGTGGATGAAGTGTCTGCATAGATATTTGAAAAGAAAAAAAAAATTAAAAAAAAATTACACTACATAATCTCCCTTGCCATTGCCATGAATTGTAGCCCATGGTTTTTCTCCTGTTCTGTGAGCAATCTGATGAAGCACTAAGTCGTGCCAGCTGACAAACAAACTTGTCACTGAAGAATGACTTGGTGAAATGCCACGTAGGGCAGAGCTGCCATCAAAATAATTGGTGATTCACTGTTTGTTTCTCACAAATTTCCTACGCTCCCTACCCACGCATTGTAGATGACAGCATTTCTGTATGGGGACTGTGAACATGACAGACATCATTTATGAAGCAGAGCCTTTATCAAGGATTTTTTTTTCCCTAGCAAACTGTGTAAATTGCTCAGTTTCTAAGTTGCTATTGTCAAAATCATGTTGTAAATTTAGCTGGCCTGCCTGCTTGAGTAAGTTTTCAAAGGTGTTTTAAAAAGCTCTAAACTGCGTGAGAAGGTCAGGCAGAAGCTGCTGAGTGCTCCTCGCTGTCCTCCGAGTGCCATGGCAGTTGCGTCCAGCACTCTTTAGGCTAGTTCTGGTAGAGGGAGAGTTGGGTAGTTGGTTCTCAGCTTGCACAGCCCCAGGCTGAAGGATTTTTGGGCATTTTTGCCCCTTCCTCACTGCCACTTGCGCTGCCTCAGGACATCTCTGGAGTCAGAAGCTGGGAACCCAGTCACAACCTGTCTTTGTGCCTGGGCTTTTCCTTAGGCCTGGCTCTGAGCTCACTTCAAAGCGGAGAAAGGAAATGATAATTTTTCCTCTTTAAGATTCATGACGTCTGGCAGCAAAAGGTGTCCTGGGAGTCGCAGCTGCTCCAGCTGGGCTCACTCTCAGCTGTTTAGTATGCAACTTCAGGTCAATGACATTCTTAACTTGTTCCTGTTTTACGAAACGGAGTATCTGGACCTGGGTCCTTAATTCAAGTCCAGTTTGGTCAAATACTAAAGGACACTGAAGACACAAGAGAGCTCAGTTAATGGGTAAAGAAATTGAATATCTTATATGTCATAGGATGGAGGTAAGTGTAATAGACAACATGGGCTGAATGTGGGGCTCACGGTGCCACGGGGTTTAACTTTTTTGGACTTTAGCTGAATTTGAAGAAAAGTGAACAGCTTTGATTCACTGGGAAAAAAAGCTGGCATTACCAACTACTTACCGTGCTCTGGAAATTCATCAACAAACTGAGAGCCCTCATATACTGTTTGTTTTCAGACCAGTTTCATGACCTTCCCTGTTTTCATAGCTGGACTGAGAGGAATGAAACTGTGGAATGAGAAGTGGCATTAACATTTTCCATCCAAACTGTGTAATTAGACCGATTTGTATTTGAGTGGCTTCGTCAGGTGCTTTCCTTTGAAGTCTGTGGTGACATGTTTATCCTTTTTTGTATGCTCTTTGCATAAAGGGCAAGTAACCCAGGCAGTTGTGAGCAAAATATGCTGAGGATAAAGGGTTTTTGAAAACTGACAGCTGCAGTTGCATAGGTTTGGTTTGGCAAATATGTGGCAAATTTGGCAAAAAAATTTGGCAAATAACAGTTTCTGTAAGCATCAGGGTTTATGGCCATGACTTTTATTGTTGCATTTTTAAATTCAAGTTAACTGCATACAAGAAAGTAGAGACCAAGAGCTGTTCATCTTCTGGCTTTGTCTGTGATGAGCTTGTAACTCTAGCAATTGTTTCTGTTTTTCATAACAGTGGGAACTTTATGGCTATTTTCCCCCTTTTCCATCCAAAGTAAATGTGCTGCTTAAAAAAAAAGATGTGGTGGACTGTCTGGCAGGCACACAGTTTGCACTTGGGGTCCTTCAGGTTGGAGGGGCAGTTTAGAAAATACATCTTTCTCCCGAAAACTGATGTTGCAGCACAGTGCACTGTGTTGCAGCACAGTGTTTTTAGTTGTGTGGATCCATTTTACATTTCTTACTTTGGAAGTCACATTTTTAACAAGCCTCCATGTTAATAGACAATGATGAGCTTCAAGCTACTCTTTAGAGATCTTTCCAGGTATATACACTGATCCATCAGTCTAACCTATAGCTATATATACATTCAGAGCTGTTTGTATATTTTCAGTGTAGCTGAGGTGATTTCTTGAAAAATATTCAGACTCTTGTTTGGTATTTGGTATAACTTAATGGCAAATCAGCAGATTTGTGTGTACAAACAGTAATTTGTTTTATAAGAAATGATAAAATAGTGCTTTGCAATAAGGTGAGGTATTGTCCTGTGCTGTGCTTTGCGAGAAGGGGGCACGTGCTGTTTCAGTGAATAGAGAGAAGAGAAAAAGTAATTGCATGGATGAAAAGTATTCGTGATGCTAGTGAGTGCAAAGCCACCTCTTTGTGCTTGCAGTATTTTTCCTTATTATTAGACTTTCTTTATTTTCTTATCTTTTCCATAGAGGATTGTCTTTGCAGGGTCTTCTGGAAAGAAAGAGTCATCCAAACAGCTGCTAGTATGGGTGGAATTTGATATCCCAGATCTTATAAAAACGCCATCAAAACAAAGCAAGAAATACCATCCCAATAAACTGGAGTAGATTGACAGAGCACTGCAACTGACTCAGTGGTACAGACTTGTCCCAGGCTGCATGACATAAGTGTGTAGGACAGGGTAGTGTTTGCACCTGTGAACATAGTGCGAGAGTGATAAAACCGAAGTGGAAGTGTAGAGTGATTATGTAGCAAAAGAAATGAAAAATCCTATCCTCTAAAAGCTAATTGCTTACTTTGTGCATGTTTGAAATGTACCCGTCCCTTCCTCCTAGAGGCATCTGTTGAATTCTTGTGTCACTGACACTGCAGCACTGCTGACTGGTGATATAAATTCGTGACTCAAAGAAAACTTCCTTAAATAAGAAAATGGCTCCTTCAACCTTTTTTTTCTGCCTTTATTTTGACTAATTTATGAAAGAGAGAATGTGTGTGAGAGAGTGCACATGGTCACACTACAGAGTGAGTGGGTAGTCACTGTTGGAGGTGTTCAAGTCAGCTCTGAGAGTAGCCATTCATGTAATGAGTCTGCAGGTTGCTCTGGAAGGGGGATGATAATCTTTAGGAAGGTTCAGTGTAGTAGTCAGGGTAGATGTTAGAGCAGTTGGTACCCTCCTGATTGGGGCATTTGCCTGGGATGGGATAAAGCTGGATCAATGGGCCAAGGCCAACACCATGAGGTTCAAGACCAAGTGCCGGGTCCTGCACTTTGGTCACAACAACCCCGTGTATCGCTCCAGGCATGGGGAACAGCCACTGGAAAGAGACCCAGTGGAAAAGGGCCTGGGGGTGCTGGTCAAGAGTGACTGAGCATGAGCCAGAAGTGTGGTCAGGTGGCCAAGAAGGCCAGTGGAATCCTGGCTTGTATAAAATATAGTGTGGCCAGCAGGACCAGGGAAGTTTCCTTCTGTACTTGGCACTGGAGAGGACATACCTCGAGTACTGTGTTCAGTTCTGTGCTCCTCACTGCAAGAAAGACATTGACGTGCTAGAGCGAGTCCAGAGAAGGGCAATGAAGCTTCTGAAGGGTCTGGAGCACAAGTCCTATGATGAGGAGCAGATGAGGGAGCTGAGGTTGTTTAGTCTGGAGAAGAGGAGGCTCAGGAGTGACCTTATCGCTCTCTACAACTACCTGAAAGGAGATTGTAGCCAGGTGGGGGTCAGCCTTTTCTACCTTTTCTACCAGGCAACCAGTGATAGGACAAGAGGACATAGCCTCAAGTTGCAACTGGGGAGGTTCAAGTTGGACATCAGGAGGAGTATTTTCACTGAAAGGGTTAAGCATTGGAACAGACTGCCCAGGGAGGTGGTGGAGTCACCATCCCTGGAGTTATTCCCTTAGGGCTGTGATCTAGTTTACATGGTGGTGTTTGGTCAAAGGTTGGACTTGATCTTGGAGATCTCTTCCAACCCAAATGATTCTGTGATTGTATGAAAGCTTGGTTCAAGGTTTTGCTCTAAGCCATGTAGTACAGACTTCTTCCCAAGTCCTCTGTCTTAGCTGAGTAACTGAGAGCTCTCACTCTACTTCCAAATGTAAATATTTAGAGATGTCTTACATTTTGTTCCTGTCAACTAGATCACACCCACCCTCACTCTCCCCCGCAAAAGAAGTGAAAAAAACCCTAGAATTGTTTTCCAGCCAGACCTGTTATGTAGTTAATTGGATGGTTGTTTTCATATGTGCAACAGATCTCATTTTCCTTTCTGTGAGTTTTACAGGTATAAAGAAAATACTGGCATGAACCACTTGAAACAATAAGAATAGGGGTTTGTATTGAATTAAAGACTTCACTATTAGTCAAATCCTAGTTCTTGGAGTAACATAATTATTTGACTTTACCTTCATTACGAGATTCTGACAGTATGCTAGTCAGACCATACAATCTACGTGAGTCTTAGAAGCTCAAAATCCAGGAAGTAAACTAAAGTACTCAAATATGTATTTCTAGCCTTGTATACAATACTCAGGCTGATATGGTTTTTGCATGCTTGGAAATGACAGTGTGTCCTCATACATGCCTTCTCTCTTTCAAATAGTAGATAATTTACTTCTCTAAAATGTTTCACTTTTTTTTTATAAGGAACATAATATAAATAGATGCCACTCCTAACGGTTCAAACCGTTGGCTCTGGTCACATTGATACTTATTGGGTGCAGAAACTGTTAACTTTTGTGCTGTGCTAGCAGAGATCTTTATTGTTTCACCAGGAGATTTTGTACTACTTCAGGACCATATATCCAAATAGGATATGTGATTATATTTGTTTCCTCCAAATTGTTTAAATACACTTCACATATAGTTTCAACCTTACTATTTTATTTGCTTAACATTAATCTCATTAGGCTTAGGAGAAAGAGCACTATTTCATATTCAAAATCTAATTGGAAGTCTTTACATTTAGTAAGAGTGTAGCTTGAATAGATGGCATTCGTGGGTACTGTAAAACCTGCATATTGTGTAAAAGTTGTCCTCAGGATGGAGTCCACCTTTTCCATGACTTGGGGCACAGGACAACTCAGAGAGGACATGACAGTCTTCAGTATATCGTGAGTTGTGGTTCCTTGTTCAGCTTCACAAGCACCTGAAAACTGAGGACTATTGGAAGCACACTCGATAATCCTGCAGCTGTAGTGTTGGATTTTGGGTCAGCTACCATTAGCTTGTAGAGTTCCTGTTACTCTTGATGAAGCAGGAATCTGTTTTAACACTTGAGAAAAACATAGCACCAGCCTCTCAAAATGTACACTATATGAACTGATAAAAGGGATAAGAATTCTCCTCTTAATGAACCCAGGCTACCCCGATCTTTTGTCTTGAGATTGATGAAACCTCTGTAGCCCATTAGTGTGCTCTCAGATGGTTTAATTACTGCAGTTCAGCTTGTTACTGCATGCATTCGGGGTTGTGGCAGCACTGCTTGTACCCTCAACCTGCAGCAAAATTCAGAGTATTGCAGTATGGCTTCATTCTCTTTTACTCACAAAAATATCTTTACGTGAACACTGACAAAATTTCAACTGTAATTTTAAAGTTGGATCTAGGCTTTTTAAGGTGTTCTGTCTTCATTTTGCCACCTCCAGAAAAGCACTCACACCTTCTGGTTCTAATTGTGGTGCTCCTTGATAAATCCCTTAAGAAATACTGATATCCGCTGAAGTAAGAAAATCTGACCATGTATTTTGATGCATTTTAATGGAGTTTTCTAGCTTCTGGCGGTTGGTTTTCTGGACCTATTGAAAAAGTTGGGTACAGAGTGGGTATGCTAGGGATGAATATTTTGCTAGGCAATACCTTCAACATAATTAATGTTTAATAATGTCAGAAAAGAAATTAAATACATCTCCGTTATGCATCAGTCTTTTTAAGAGAATGCTTTTTAAATACTCTAAACATGAAATAGTATCCTGAGGCATTTGGAAAACTTGGAGAGGTTGCTCCGGAAATATTTTTCTCTTTATTTTAACAATTTTAATACTGCTGTGAAAGCATGCTCATTGTTCTGCTCTCTGTTTATCCTTAGACTAAAGTTAGAAGGACTATTTTTCCCCCGGTAAATGGAAATCACCACTGTAATATTCTGAAATATGTATCTTTGCTTGGGCACGGGTTCATGCCATCTTGCTAAGTGAAGTATTTCTGTTGTCAATGTGAATTCTGTCTTCCCTGAGTGGAATACCAGCTTTCCAGTGTTCCCACAGTGATTGCCTTGCAGTATTGATCCTGGGTACATGGATTTCCAGCCTTGGGAATGAGAGAGGATGTTTGCTAGGAGTAAGGAAGTGTCTGTCTTCGGCAACACTAAACTGCCATTAAATAGTTTTGATATCTAAACCTAAACAAAATCTTTTTTTGTAAAGTGTGATCTTTCTGACAAAACTACACCTAAGTACAATATAGCATGAGATAAGGCCACTAGTGCAAGGCTTCAAACTGTAACACAGGATCATCTGGACTGTACATTCTTTTCCTAGTGGAGACATTATATTAATAATTTTGCCACTGACGTCAAGGGGAACAGGATGTCACCCTAGATAACAACCTTACTGAAGTCAGTCTTTCTTAATGAAGATTAATTGTGCATCCATACTTGGTGCATACATGTTCAGACATCTTCCTCTGAATGCTTTGGTGTCACACAGCAAGTCTTGTGCTTCTTTTTATAGTGTTTAGGTGCTATGTGCTACTAGTAGATCCTTGGGAACAACTGTGTGATCTCAGAGCATCCTAGGTTGCAGTAGTTTGTAATGCCAACTGCAAACCAGTGCACTGCCCATAATACCCTGAACTGACTATGGAAGAGCAGCTGGAAATGGGATGGCAGGCTGTAGCACACTTGTACCATCCTGTTTCTTCTTAACTATTCATTAATCTACAGGTGGTTATCTAGGGTGGCAATAGCAAAGAAGTTTCCATGCAGTCCTTAACCTGTGTGTAATGCTAAAAAGGCAACTTTATTTAGCTTATTTCTCCCTTCTCCTTAATTCTCATCCTGTCCAGGAACAATGTTCTGTACGTTGATTCAATAGGACAGAGTACTTAGCTGTACTGAAGTGACTAGCTTTCATTTCAGAACTGGTTTTGGTTCTTCCTAACAGCAACACCAGGGAAATGAAGAAGAGAGGGATTACTTGTACCAACAGCCAAATGTGAGAGTTTATGCCTGAGGAATCTGGAAATAATTTTAGAGAGAGTTGAAATAAATGACCAGGGTAAGCAAGAGGTTGTAAAGTGGCAATTATATGTTGTTTCATGAAGCTTAAAAAAGTAATTAAGCAAACAGAATTAAGACACTGTAATGCTATATTTGCCATGTTATTTGCAGTTTAATCTTTTAGTGTGCAAAATCACTAAATTCTTTTACAATGGACACCCATCTAAATACAAGCACATAGCTGAGTTGCTAGAATAGGATAAGAACAAGTAAGCATAATTGGTTTTGATCTTAGTGATTTCAAATGGATTTGAGCAAAAGACTAATGAAAAGTAGACAACTAATGAGTAAAGACCAAAGTCATTAACAGTAACAATAAGTCAGTAAGATAAAAATTGTTTTCTCTATCTTGCAATAAAATCTGTGTTTTCTAAAACTATGATGTGTGGGGGTTCTTATTTCCCACCCTATGCACCATCCACATTACTCCCAAAACCTTAAAACTCCACAGAAATCAGCAGAGGTTGGTCATTGCCCATAGTTTCACATTTAGCATTCTGTGCAGTAGTTGTCAGCTGCTTTCTGTATTGTACAAAGGACAGGAGAACAAGACTTTATTAAAAGACATCTGAAAGACTCTGTGTTGGAGTCTCAGGAGAAAGAGGTCAGGTACACAAGAATAGCTTAGACATGCTTAAGAGTAATTTAAGCACACAGTGTTACTTAAGTCAGGATGTACCACTTAATGTTTATTTTGGAACCACCAAACATCCAACCTATTAAAAAAAATGCCTGAAGATATATTAGTAAAACTACAGTCTGCATCCTATTAAAAATATGCTTATGACTGTGGACGAGAAGTACGGGGAAAATTGATAGATTCTTCAGAGGCAAAAGATGCAGTTTTTCAGTCATCTCCTTTGCTGAGTCATCTGCTCTGGTATTTTAGTTAGTTACCTGGTACGTGAACTGCTCGGTTGAGTGGAGGAAAGATGTTAGATGTTAGTGGGAGTGCCAGAGAGAAAATGCAGCTGAAGCTGGAGGCTTGAGAGGAAAAATACGTGACTGATTGATGTAAGAAACCAGAGAAGGCTTTTAGTCTGGATTAAGGTTTCGTAAAATTCATTTATGAAAACAGCTTTGCAGTTAGCAGTTCGTGTCCTATCAGGCTGATCACTTTATCCCAGAGCAGTATTTCTGTTTGCACTCTTCTTTCTGTGTGTTGTCTTTTTTATCTTCTTGGTTATGAAGAAGTCATTTGCAGGTCATATTTAGACCTACAGTCCTACAATCTAAATAATAAGATGTGTACCTGTGTCTGAACACATATGCTGGGCATGAACTTCAAAAAAAATAAGTCACTCTGACTTGTTGCTTGAAGATAATCTGCTCCTTTTAAGCTTGCCCAAGGAGCTATATCAGGTTGATGTTGAAATAAGCTGGTGAAGTGTTGCCCCTCATATGGAGAGAGAAACAGAAAATATTCTTCATGTCTGTGCTGCCCTTATCGTCCTTTGGTTGCCCCACAGTGTGGAGAATAGCTTCAGGCAGATGTAATTACACCGGCACCCATTCTTCAATGGAGCTTGACTTTTCTGGACCTCTCCCAAGCTTGTTTGATTTTGCAGTAATTTACAGTCTGTTTGTAAAACTCAGCAGTGCTTTGGGAGGAAGATGAGGCCTTTAATTTACTTTGTGTTATATAAAGCATAGGAGTATTTTAATAGCTTAAATTATGAAATACTGTGTTTTGACTCATAGAACACATTGATTTTTATTTGCAAAATGAAACAGACTTCTTTGAGGAAATGTTTCTTGAGCCTCTAGCTTCTTTAAAGATTAAGAGATTCCACTGGCCCTACCTACCATATGATTTTCCAAAAATATTTTAATTTATTAGTCATGTGTTCCATTAGCATAATAAAAGCCTGTGTTAATGTGACCTAGCAGAGCTGTTATCAAACCCATCAAGTGTTGGAGAGTAATGTCTTCTTCAGTGCACTGCAACTGGACTGTGATTCCACATTCTTTATCGATGCTCGGCAACCTGTCATGCCATTGTAAGGTGCAGAAGTTGCATGCCACAGTTTTCAGCTAAACTGTGAACACCAGGAGCATGCTGGCAAACTGCCAGAATAAAAACCTGGTTGAAAGGAACAACCCTCAGTCTTGTTTGGTGCTTTCACCTTTCTGTTGGTTTTAAGCCCTTGAACTCCTACCAAAAAAAGGAATAGAAATAATTTTTTAAAAAATCATAGAATCATTTATGTTGGAAAAGACCTCTTAAGATCATTGAGTCCAAACATTAACCCTACACTGCCAAGTCTACAACTAAACCATATCCGTAAGTGCCACCTCTGCATGTCTTTTAAATACCTCCAGGAATTGTGACTCCTCCCCCTCACTTCCCTGGGCAGAAGGATGGGTTATTCCCATATGAAGATGAAATTAGCCTGGTAGTGCTGAGTTGAGTGCTCTGCTCGTGAAAAAACAGCACAGCTCTGTGCAGGGGTTACTGGAGTCCTCAAAGCAGAATCTTAGTGCAGAGCTGTACCACAGGTTGCAAGCCTCATCTCTCCAAGGTCAGCTGTTTTAGCAGAGCTAATGTTAGAACTGGGCATTGCAGTGATACAGCTCACTGCTTGCAGTTACAGAGCTAACTCAGAGGATGTGGAGTTACCTCCAGAGTTAAAAATTGCCAAGGGCAAATCTGTCTGAAAAAGAGGAATAATTTATGTGTCCGTGCAAAATTCAGTTAAGGACCATTTGTTTAATTTGTGGTAATTTCTAAAAGTCCCATGCAGCCTTTGGTTTTTTGTGGTCTACAGGAAACAGGACATGTTCTAAATAGTATAAGTATTCTATTAGCTCAGCTTCTTCTAAGGAGCGTCATTTTTGCTTCCCATTCCTCTTTTAAGTGTTTCAGTTTGAAATTTTTTATGGTAGACATATCAGTGATATTTTTGTTTATGAAAATGCTCATGTCAGAGAAATAACTCAGATAAAATAGCCTTAAACTCCGCCATAAAGATGTATATTTGTCTCTCTGTACCATTTTGACTGTAGAATATTTTATATATTATATGTTCAGAGGACTGTATTGCATTTTCTGTACTTGTAAAATTTCTTTTGCATTATCAGGGTTGGAAAGGAATTAGTTTCATAGTATACATTATTTGGTTGTGGATTCTGTTCTTGATGACTTTTATCTATAAATGACAACAGCTTTTTAAAAAATGTAAATGTTTACTTGCAATTTTGCAAATAGGGTTTGTGTGACTTGCTGCTTTGGTTTTGCTTGAGTTAAACTGATCAGCTGGGCTTGTGACACCGTGCAAACCTTTAGTTTGAGATTACTAAATCTGGTTAGTCAACAGTAAGGCTCTAGAAGAGCAAGAAGAGGTGAAGAGGCAAAAAATGAAGGAACAAATTCCGGTAGTCAAATAAATACTGGGCTAACACAGAAGTTTGCATATGTGGCCCATGTGTATATAAATGTCATAAAGACATTGAGCATAGTACATCCACTGAGTATACAGAGGTGCAGCTGTTCATGTTGAGGTAACATCTATATCTATTATGGTTGCACGATGACTTAAAATAAAACTACTGTGGCAAAAAAATCTTCCTAGATGAACTCAGATGTACTTCATGAATCATAAATGTTGTTTATTGTGTAATTCTATATTGCTAAATGATGCTAAATCTATATTGCTAGATGATGCTGCACATTTGTGAATAATTTTTGTCTTGTACCTATATGAGAATACACACAGGCAGTCATAAGTGTGCATATATATGTTTGTATACAAAAATGTATATACAGGTTGTATGAATGCATATAAATAACATACACATATATAGGCAAAATATGTAGACTGTTAATGAAGATGTTTACATGCAACAGGATGCATAACTCTTAAGTAAAGTCAAAATTTACTGATTTTCATATTAAGGAGTTTCAGCCAATATCTTTTAAAGTCAATGGACATCCTTTGCAGGTATATGTGCAGAACAGTGTACAGTGAAAAAAATGAATATGCAGTGAATGTACAGATGTTGAAATGTAAGCTGAAAATGAGAGTGAAGCTTGTTCATTGTAAATCTGCCATGTTGTGATGAAAGGCAGGTTGGTGAGTTTGTTGTTACAGCCCAGCAGATGTACATCAGAGCTTTTCATTATCTGCAGGTGCATCAGGTTATACCTACTGACAAGACTAATGCTTATTTTTTAACATGGATAGAATGAAAAACAAATTTTTCTTTCTTTCCCTGTAGTGCTAATGTGTGCTCTTTGATGGTGCTTTGATGAATTCTGAAAGCCTTGCTTGAAGTTAATTGTCATCCTTTAAGCTTGTTTTGTGCTTGCTCTTCTCTTTGAGTAATGATTACTTCTCTGACCCAAGCTAAGTACTCAGAGAATAGTTTCTTGTATATTTTTTTCGCAGGTGGGAGATAGAAAAGCTAAAGCTTTTTGTTTGCTTTCCGAGAATAATTGGTACCTTGCAGAGATGTAACATATCTTAACGCTGTTTTCCTCTTTAAATGTTAACACATACGTTGTTATTACAGCTCTTCAAAAACATGTCCTTTAGTCAATCGTATTCTAAACACAGTATCCTCATAAGGAGGGGATGGGATGTGCCAGAAAAGAGGCTCTGCCAGGGTACTCTCTGAACAGTCTGGTGGAATGGGATTAGCAAATTGAGGGAGATAAAATCTGTGTTGTCCATGGACCTGTGGAGATCTGACAGTGCAAGAAAAGGAATTAAGTGATGATCAAGTACTGTACAAAGAAAGCAAACTGGGAAAAGCAGATAAAGGTTGTTTGGGCTGTTTTTTACTTTTTTATTTTCCCCTACTTTGTGCTTTTTTTCCACTGGAGTCCTAATGTTTTTGCAACAATACTTGATTAAATGGTTTCAGATAGAATTGACTTCTTGTTTCGCATGTCTGTACCCCTTTTAAGGAATGCTACTCTAGGGAAAACAAAGATATTTGAAAAGTTAGAAGTGTCCAAGAAAATTGCATTTTAGTACAAAGAACCTGTGTTGTTTTTTTCTAGCAGTAAAAGAGATGGTTCTGTTTATTAAACTGTGCATACCATATGATGCTTGATATTTTTCCATTTGATTTCCTGTAGGGTGATTTCACTTGGAACAGCATGTCAGGGCGCAGTGTTCGGCTGAAGTCAGTTCCCGTTCAAAGCCTCTCGGAGCTGGAGCGTGCTCGGCTGCAGGAAGTGGCTTTTTATCAGTTGCAGCAGGACTGTGACCTGGGCTGTCAGATTACTATCCCCAAAGGTAAGGGCTTGATAAACTGTCTCTATTTAGATTGCTAAGCCACTGATTTCATATCACAGCAATAAACATTAGATTTTTTTTTTTCATTCCACAGATATTGTCTTCTATTTCAGTTTTGCTTAAACATAGTCACTGTGTAAAAGTGACGAGAAAAGTTGTTTGTCTGCTGTGTCCAATTCGGGCCACCTGGGGATGGGATCATCTGATCAAGGACAGATGCCTACAGGGTAGATAATCTAAATCAGACCTATTCATCCTAGGATGTCTTGATACTCAGTTGAGGCAGAAAGGTTTTTCTCACATTTCCTGACATCCTAAAGTAAAACTCTATGTAGGTCAGGTAGATCATACCCTAGAAGTGGCATTTTCACTCTGTATTGCATTGTCTATGAAGAAAGCCAAGTATCATTAGTTCAGACAGACAGTGAAGATATTTACATCAAATAAGATGAATCCTACCCAAGTTTTCCTAAAGACAGTGGTGTTTATTTCCTAAAAAACAAGTTAATCTTCAGCATAAAACATTGAACTCTTAGGAAACAGGAGGTTAACTGAAAAGGAGAAACTCAGCTCTTAGAATCCTGATGCAGGATGTGTGCTTAGTTTACTATGGAAGAGATCTAAAACTAATGAGAAAGTTTCTGTTGTTTCCTGTAGGCTGGAGATCAAGGATAGCATAGACAACTGTTGTGCAGTCATCTGCAAATCTGACTTTCCTGTTGTTTCTTTGCAGTTGTATACTTGTGTAAGGAATATCAAGGGATCACTGAATTCTCACCTTTGGCTATGAGCAGAGGTGCTGTGTGCCACAAGACCAATTTTCTAATGAGTCAAAGTTAAGCAGGAAAAAAGTCATCCAGTCCATGAAAATAATGATGTGGGAAAGAAAAAATGTGACAGAGACAGGCTTGTGTATTCATCAGCTTTTCAGCATCTGCAGAAAAGTCCTGCCAAAACCAACAAAGTCCAACTTACCAATTACAGGAAGGCATCAGTTTGTAGTGAGATGGATTTAATCAACTTCTTCAAGTCCCACCAGCTCCCCTGGTGCCTCAAAAAACATTTGATCAATAGGACAACAATTTTACAGGATATTCATAGGAGGAACTGGATCACTAAGGGCACTGCAATAACTTTTGACAGTCTGAACTGCCACAGGCAGTTCCAGTGGGAGATGAAGATACACAAATGGAGGTGATACCATCAAAGACAATAGAGTATACATATTCATAGAATAATAGATTAGCTTCGTTTGGAAGGTACCTTAAAGGTCATCTAGTCTAACTCCCCTGTATACATACATATATATATATATATATACACATACCTGGTCTAAATACCTAGTCTAAATCTACCTAGTCTAAATCTACCCTCTTTTGGGTTAAAACCGTTATCCGTTGTCCTGTTGCAACAGACCCTACTAAAAAGTCTGCCCCCATCTTTCTTATAAGCCCCCCTTTCATTACTAAAAGGCTGCAGAGTTTTCTCTCTCTGAGCTGAACAACCCCAACTCTGTCAGCCTGTCTCTGTAGAAGTGCTCCAGCTCACTGATCATTTTTGTGACCCTCCTCTGGACCTGCTCTAACAGGTCCATGTCTTTCCTGTGCTGGGGACCCCAGGACTGGATACAGCACTCCAGGTGGGGTCTCACCAGAGCAGAGTAGCGGGACAGAACCACGTCCCTCAACCTACTGTCCACACTACTTTTGATGCAGCCTAGGATGTGGTTGGCTTCCTGGGCTGGGAGCACACGTTGTTAGCTCATGTCCAACCTCTCATCCACCAGCATCCCCAAGTCCTTCTCTTCTCAGTAGGGCTACTTCGAATTCATTCAGCTCCAGCCTGTATGGATGCTGGTGGCCGTCCAGGTCCAGGTGCAGGACCTCATTGGGTTCCCATGGGCACACTTCTCAAGCTTGTCCAGGTCCCTCCTGATGGCAACGCATCCCTCAGGTGTGTCAGCTGCAAATTTTTGGAGGGTGCACTTGGTATCACTGTCTGTGTCACTGATGAAGATGTCGGGCAGTGTTGGTACCAATATGGTGCCCTGAGGGACACCACTTGTCACCCGTGTCCATCTGGGCATTGAGCCATGTTCAGAAACTTTGAGCTGTGAAGAGTGAGTACTACTTTTGTGTTCTTCTTGCTGTTTCCTCCTGGGACTGCCATGAAAGGCCAACCATCTGGGGAATCTTTCAGGTTTGAATCACACACAAGAACAGTTTTTGTTTTCACCACACATCTATACATGGATAAGTGTATAACATGAAGTTAATTTTAGATATATGGAGTCTGAAAAGTGTAATTTTAGGCATAAAAACTAAATAAGAATATAAATTCTTGTTAAACATCTTAAAACAAAAGGTATTTCACAAAGTCAGGAGCTCTGGGCTCCTGTTTTATCTCTGCTGCTGGCCCCATCATTTCATGTATCTTTTGGAGCAGTTTGAATGGGAAATATTCAGTTCTGCTCTTCAGGTTAGAGGTACCGGTGAGATTATTGATAAGAGGTAAATCATTTCACATTTGCATTCTTACCTTGAATGACCAGATTATGAATTTTTCTGTATTCTAAGGTATGGAGGAATAGTTGTTACAATTGAATTTTAAAATGTTTTAGTACCATCTATTGAAGGCAATGAAGGTACATCTAGTTTTTAACTGTCCATCCTGTTTCTGAGTCTGTCACCAATTTTGACAATAGGTATAAATAATATTTTGCAGTAGGTATTACAATAATCATACTATCAGTCCATCATGCTACATGTGTGCTGGTACTTTGGTAGGAGAATAAGAATCTGCTATATTCTTGAATTATTACAGATTGACTTAGGCCCTCTGCAGAGACACTCTGAAGTCCACCTCATGTACCCATCATTTTTGAATGGTGGGGAATGAAAACGTATGGTAAGAGATTACAGGTGACCATCCAGTTGATCTGCTAACATCACAGGACTGTGTAAATGGAGAATTCAAGTTTTATCAGTGTGAAACTGGCTTGGGCACTTTGGACATGTGGGAATACAAATAAAATAAAACTCTGTCACAGGCATTTGTGCCTCAAGTTAAAAACACACTGAAGGCTGTTGAACATTTTCTATTTAAAAATCCAAACCCACAGCAGTGAGATGTAGAGCTATTACTGTCTGCTTGAGTGAGTTGGAGGAGAGATCCAGAGAGATCCAGAAAAATGAAAGGTGTACTCTACAACTCTCTTCTACGTCAGAAAATGCCATATGAAAACATTCATGAGTAGAGGTTAATGGAACAATTTATGTATTGGAAAATTTAGAAAGCTGTTTTAAAAGTTGAACTTCTTTGACTATTCTTCAAAACTTGCTGGAAAATGACATTACAACATACATGTGCCTGCTAGGCATTTGCTTTCCACAGGCATTTGAGTATTTGCATTTACTGGCATAAGTACTGTAAAAAGTAAAAATTTATTGTTCTTGGGTAACAAGTGTTTGCTCCAAACATGCTTGTGTGGAACATTAGTCAGAGTACAGAAGCATCTGCCTTATTGTTACAACCACAGTGATGTTGTTACTGGTTGCTTCTTCATAATGTTTTGATCTTCCCATGCTCAGAAGGCCCCTTTGTCACAGCAAGTGCAATTAACACTTCCAGGACACATCTGGCTATTCCCACACTTGTAGAGGAACTCATAGGTAATCCCTCTCCTTCACGGTATTGCAGCCATTACCATTAATGAAGAACATTACTAACATCTCCTAGTAAAAAATCCTGTGGTTGCAGAGAAGGGACCACCTCCCACAAGAATTTCTTTAACCAGTATGTCATTTCAAATATACTACAGTTACACTGCAGTAGGTAATTAGAATAAATTCAAGTTAAAGGTTAGTATTTTTATATGTATGATAGAGATACTTCAGATTTGTTTCTTGTTCTCTTGTTTTCCTGTCTCATATATTCAGATTCTGTAATCATCATCTTTTTCGCTCCCGTGTCACTCCTTCATTTGCCACCAGAAACTAGACCAAGAATCATTTATCCTCTCTGGGTTAATGTGTTAAGTTGCAAGGTGCTACAGGCTGGGGACAGAGTGGCTGGAGAGCAGCCAGGCAGAGAGGGACCTGGGAGTTTGGATTGACAAGAAGCTGAACATGAGCCAGCAGTGTGCCCAGGTGGCCAAGAAGGCCAATGGCATCCTGGCCTGGATCAGGAACAGTGTGGCCAGCAGGACCAGGGAAGTGATCCTTCCTCTGTACTCAGTGCTGGTGAGGCCTCACCTTGAGTGCTGTGTCCAGGTCTGGGCCCCTCAGTTCAGGAAGGATATTGAGGTGCTGGAGCAGGTCCAGAGGAGAACAACGAGGCTGGTGAAGGGACTCGAGCAAAAGTCCTATGAGGAGAGGCTGAGGGAACTGGGGCTGTTCAGCCTGGAGAAGAGGAGGCTCAGGGGAGACCTCATCACTCTCTACAACTCCCTGAAAGGAGGTTGTAGCCAGGTGGGGGTTGGTCTCTTTTCCCAGGCAACTATCAGCAAGACAAGAGGGCATGGTCTTAAGCTGTGCCAGGGGAGGTTTAGGTTAGATATTAGGAAGAATTTCTTTACAGAGAGGGTAATCAGCCATTGGAATGGGCTGCCCAGGGAAGTGGTGGATTCTCCGTCCCTGGAGGTTTTTAAGATAAGACTGGATGTGGCACTTAGTGCCATGGTCTAGTAACCGCAGTGGTAGTGGATCAAGGGTTGGACTTGATGATCTTGGAGGTCCCTTCCAACCCAGCTGATTCTATGATTCTATGATTCTAGGATGGTGGCATTTCCAGGCAGAGTATTACACGGTTTCTTTACCAATATAATTACTCTGTGCATGATTTTTAATTTAGTGTCTGATATTTTGAATGGCACAACAGTACCATTCTGGTGATGCTCCTTTACAGTTCCTGTTTAGAACATACTGTGTTTTTTCTCATTTTAGGGAAGTAAATCTTCTCTTTGTAATGGGAGAAAACAAAGGTGATGGAATTCACTTTAGGTATGCTTACATTTTGGTGACATTTCAATTCTTTGTGTGTCATGGTACACAAGTAGTGAGAAAAGCTAAGCTTTTAGAGCAGGTCTTCACAAAAAGTGGTAAGTCAGATGGCTTTTATGGGGTAAAACTGGGATCAGAGCTAGAGAGGAGCTCATTTTCTTTTGTTCATTGGCTCCAGGTATCTCTTGAGTAGAGGAGTGATTGAATGAAGTTTATTTATCTCTTTCACAGTCCTGTCCTACTTCACTACACCTGCATTTGGAAGCACTGGTAGGCAGTACTAGGACTTTTATGAGTTAGAGCAAATGAGGAATTAGGGCCTCAACCCTAATTCAGCTCCTCAAGCATCTGGCTGGGTTTTAAGGTATAGGGTCTTGATTGGGATTTGGGGGTCACAGTTGCAGTTTTCACTTCTCTTTACACAAGAAGAGAGAGTGACTGCTCATGTTGTTGACAGTTTCCAACAGGATATGCTGCTGTCATCTCAGCTGTGCAGTGTCGTAGGGAGAGAGGGAATAAAGGAGGGGAAGGGGGGAAATACTTGTTATTAATTCTGAATATTGCCTAGGTAGGTGTCTGTTTACCAGTAAGACATGCAACCATACGTGGCTGAGCTGCTTTTTGTGGTCACTTGTTAAGAAGATAAATAAGGGGGATACACACATAATTAGGAATAATGAAGCATTTATAAATACTACCATAGAAAAAGAGAAGATGAATGGGAATCACTATAAGTACTGTCTGCAAATGGTTCAGTCTACATGGCCTGTGTTCTGAGGCATCAGCAGACACTGAAATTTCATATTTGTTGTGAAAATCTACTAGGGAAGTAGGAAAAATACGTAGGTACTACCAGTGTTCAGACAAGTAGATACACTGTAGCTGAATTGTTACTGAAAGCTTGACCATCCCATGAAAGTCCCCAAAAGTACTATATGAAATTGTTTTAGGGATGATTTAGCACGTGATTAAGTTCATCGGACCGTAAGGTGACCAATGACTTGTAAATAGTGGCTCTTGCTAAATGGCAGGGTATTGCAGTGAAAATAAAGGTCAAATGGGATACTCAGCAGATATTTAGAAGTCTGTGTGTTTTCTTCTTTCTTGTACAGATTGAACTATTGGACCTGGGTTTCTCATATACTGATTTCTCATTTGTTTGAAAACTCATATATTGGAAGTGAAAGACAATACAGGGGGTGTGGATGCAGGAGGAAGAGGTAGGAGCTGGGCATTTTTCAGGTCCAGTTCCCTACAGCTGTGTGTCCTGTGGCTACTATGTGCCACAGACCCAGCCCCTCCTCCTCTCTGCTGACATTAAAATGGTGTGATAACCACTTTCTGCTGAGCCCGGTTGTCTTTGTTATTCCTATACTTTGGGTGAAGTCCTGACTTCTCATCATAATTTTGGGATTGCTGATTGATAGCCAGCTTTATATGAGCCAGCAGTGTGCCCAGCTGGCCAATGAGGCCAATGGCATTTTGGCCTGTATCAAGAATAGTGTGGCCAGCAGGACAAGGAAAGTGTTTGTCCCTCTGTACTCGGCACTGGTGAGGCCGCATGTCAAGTCCTGCGTCCAGTTCTGGGCCCCTCACTTCAACCATTGAAGTTCTGGAGCATATCCAGAGAAGAGCAACAAAGCTGGCTAAGGGCCTGGGTAAGTCCTATGATGAGCGGCTGATGGGGCTGGGGTTGTTTAGTGTGGAGAAGAGGAGTCTTAGGGGAGACCTCACTGCTCTCTGCAACTACCGGAGTTTGTAGTGAGGTTGTAGTGATGTGGTGCCACGGTCTGAGGGGGGATGGGGCCGTGACACAGCACGGACAGGTCCGGAGTCGAGGTAGAGGTGCAACTGGAATACTTTATTGAGGTTTCCAGAGGTTTTAAGGGTTCAGGCAGGGAAAGGACTAGAACATGGGGTGGAGCGTGAGACAGACAAACGGGGGAACAAACTGGGGTAGGGACACAGGCAAAGGGGGAGGAACGTGGGAGGAACCAGGGAAGGAAAGAGCAAATGGTAACTGTCTCCTCTCTGCAGCTTCTTCAGCCTATCAGAGGGGGGAGCAAGGAAGCAGAGAGCAGGCAAACTCGTGGCAAACCCGGGCATGGCCAGGCTGTGCACTGTGTAGTGTGGGTACAATGCGATACACATATCTGAAACCACATAATAACGGTAAAGTCCATATAATAAAGTCCTGTCAATTGCTGGATGTCTTTCTCCACACCTGGAACCGCTCCCATCCTGAATCTTGCTCCTTCACAAGGTGGAGGTTGGTCTCTTCTGCCATGTCTCAAGTGAAGGGCAAGAGGAAATGGCCTCAAGCTGCATCAGGGAAGATTCAGATTAGATGTTAGGGAAAAAAAAATCGCTGACAGAGTA
Organism: Manacus candei; assembly: GCF_025592945.1. Lineage (NCBI taxonomy): Eukaryota > Metazoa > Chordata > Aves > Passeriformes > Pipridae > Manacus > Manacus candei. The sequence continues at coordinate 9,290,919 of NW_026138089.1, forward strand.
GTTAGGTATTGCAATAGGTTGCCTAGGAATGTGGTGGAGTCACCATCTCTGGAGATGTTCAAGAAGCATCTGGATGTGGCACTTGTGTTTAGAGGTGCTTATGGTGGTGCTGGGTTTACAGATGGACTAGATGACCTTGAAGGTCTCTTCCAACCTTGATGATTCTGTGACATGTGGGTAGAGAGAAGGTAATCTTTAACTTTACTGCCAAATCTCATTTCATTCATTTAGTTTTAATGAATATGATCTAAGGTTGGGTTTAGAAGCCCAAATGCAGTCCCAGTCATTTAAGAGAAGGTATTACTGATGCTACTTGAACATATGCTGGTGTACATTTTTCCATGCAAGATTTGTAGCTCATTCCACCAGGTATATGACACTGTGCATCTGCTCAAATGAAGCGAACCATTGTCTCCTGTACAATTTGTAAGGTAAATTTGAAGGAGCAGGGCTGGATAAGTGTGTGATTACAGCCTGAGAGCTGAGACAACCCCATCTCTGAAATGAGAGAAAAACGCAGTTGGGCTTTCTGAATTTTTACTCTTCATTTGTGCACTTTGCCCCCAGTACATTCCAGTTAAACTCTGAATAAAAATGGAAATTCAGAGTTACACATTCTCTCCTTCTTATTTATTTTGGCAGGGAGTAGCCCTTTGGATCTGTTTTTTGCTTACATTACTCGCCATTGTATTTCTTGATTCATTTTCCTTAACACTGAGATTGACTGTGATTTTTATCTGGGCTTGCATTTTTGTGAGGGCTCCAAACTGCTCATTGTTTTTAATCACTGACCATGTTATATACTTTATAGGCTGTTGCAGCAGTGGAAAACATCTAAGTAAACTGTAACATATACATTGTGGAGCTATGGGCTTATAGTGATGCCAAATCAAAAGCATCCAGTCTGTATCTTTTAAGGGAAGACGCTTATTACCACCCCTCTTAATGCCAACTTCTACTGATTGTTCTCATATAAATACTGTCTATAACATGGTCCTTTACGCTGAATTAGTAAGTCTTGGATATGCTGTATCAGACTGGTCAGAGATAAAAACTGTTTATCTTTCTGATTTTCAGATTGAAACTTCCCTCCTGTGCCCTTCAATTCAAATTTTTCATGGAAACGTATTTTTCTGAGGATTTTTTTTTCCTCCCGGGAAAAGAAAACCCAATATCACTCAGTCTGGAGAAAAAAAAGAAATAAAATTGACTTAATGTTTTAAGCTAGGAGAAGTCCCAGCTGCTGCAGGGTAGAGGTTGTAAGACACAGCCTTGCACTCTGCTACACAGGCATTTGTCAAAGTGAATGTGACAGGAGCTTTTACAGGCAGAGAGATAAGAAAGCAAATAAAAAACTTCTATTTTTTTTTCTCCCAGTAAGGAAATTTGCTGAAATTTTTCATTTTTTTTTTCCCCAAATTCAACTTTGTGCCACTGTTGAGACAAGAACTAAATGGAAATACATGAAGCTTGCAAGAATGTGGTTTTTCCCACATTGGAACAGGGAAATTAATTTACTATCTTCAAAACTGAAAAAGTTTGTAGAGCCCTGTTTCTTTTTTAATTTTTGCTATGAGGCATTTTTTTTAATAGAAGACTGCGCAGTGCTCAGCAAATTGATTTCCAAGATTTTCTTGTGTCACATAGCAGGTTTTTCTTGTCTGTTTACATCGGGAAAACTTTATTCAACATATCTATTTCGTCAGTTAAAGACAAGCTAATATGTTTAAAAGGAAATGTTTTTGTTGATTACAAAACTCACTACAAACAAAAAAGTTTATCTTTTTACTAAACAGTATTTTGGTAAATAGCTAAGAGCTTTGGTTGAAAAGCAGCATGCGTTTTCTTCAGTGCTATATGAACACAGAACAGAAGGAGAAAATGCTATAGGCTTCTTGGGGAAATCAGTGCCACTGCTAAATGTAAACATGGAAAAATGAGTGTATAACTCAGCACGTTTAAAAGAAAGATTTGTGTAACTTCTGAAAATCTACCTATTGTGTAGGCATATTTTGTGAAGGGGGAGAAAGGTAATGGAGGTAGGGATGGATGTTGAAGGAATGCTTTGCTGTGGAGTTTGTTGGGCAGGATAGGCAGGAGTCTTTCAGTTTCCTTCACAATGAAGGGAAGAGATCTTGCTGAAATTCCTAAGATAAATAGGGCAATACTACAATCCACATTTTCATTTAAAAATGTTGTGAGACATAGTTACTGGAGATGGAGTCATGACCAGAGTTCTTCACTATGAGGGCAGTTGCTTATTTAGATGCTGACTCTGGTGGATTTGGGGTACTGCTCTTAAAAATTCAGATCCAGAGACTGCTGCATGTATATATTTGATGATAAGTCCCATTGAACTTAGAAATTATTTCTGAGACAAAAAAAAATCCTATTTAATGTCATTTTCTTAGTAGTACACTTGAAATAGCTATTGATTTTAAGTACATATAAGTATATTTGGTATTTTGTCTGTGTTAGTGTTACACATGGAAATCTCAGCTTTCATTTAAAAACATTGCTCATGACCATTGGCTCTATTGAAAGGTTGAGACACATGGTTGAGAGAACCAGTGTTGGGAAGCAAAATACACATACAGAGGCTCTAAAACATCTTGCACAATTAGGTATATTTTGATTTTTTTTTTCCTAAATCTTTGTGAGAACAGTGGTGTAACAGAGGTATTCTTGATTGTGTCCTGCCAAATTTGTCTTTAGTACTTGATGTAGTACCGACCCTTTGATTCATAACTAGGCTGTTCTGTACTTTGCAAATAATCCACGTAACTGTCTGGTGATTCTATAGTGACTTAAGAATTTGTGCTTTATTATGGTTCAAAGCCAAAGAATAAATACCAATAAATATATCCCATGTGAAAAGCTTTTGAACCTTTATAGAGAGTACTGAATTGCAGCCTACCAGTTTCCATGTTCTACTTGCCTTTGGCAGAGCTTTGCTAGTATGTAACAGGAATATAATGTGTATTCTTCTGGTATACTTATTTAAAAATTTCATTTGAAAATCGACCTTATTTCTGTTATCTTATGTGTTTTGCTCCTTTCAAAAATGCATTAGGGAAGTATTCCTGGTGATTTCTTCTTGCCTTAGGTAGAAAAGTTTTCTATAGTTTTTTCAAAGGCGTTGTTTAAGTGGAGTTGTTGTGGTTGGTGCCAGAAGTGTAATGTCTCTAAATACTGATTAGAAAAGATAAAGTGACTCCAAGTAGATTTATTATATCAGAGCTTTGGTACTATATATGTCTCTGTATTAGGCTTTTACACTGAAAAGGCTACCTTGAGATTTAATGAAGACCTAATCTCTTGCTGAAGGTTTTTAAGAATAGATTAGACAAACGTCCATGTGACTCTATTTCTGTGCAGGAAGTTGATCTAAGTGTTCTCTGCAGAGCTCCTCATGTCTTTTATCTGTGTGGTTTACATTTTCAACACCTGTTCCTGTTTATTAATAAAAAAGTATGTAAGCTAGATGATTGATGATACAAAGGACAAGTAACTATTACAAAGAGACATCGTTAGAAAGAAGCTCCGTTGATTGTGGTTTTCATCTCAGTTATTGGGGCCACCAACCTGTCCAGAGAGAGACCTACTGCACCATGATTTCACTTCCTTGTGCTGAGGGCTTCTCTCTCATTTAATTTCTTCATCAATGCTCTGAGCAGGAGTATTGTAATGGACTAGTTTAATTAGACCTGGATGCTGTGAACCATCTCTGTGACCACTGGTGGGACTCCTGAATTCCTGCATGAGGGGAATTTCCTCTTCATTTGAAGAACTCAACCAATGTTCACACTGAGAGCAGCCTGGGGGGAAAGATCTGAGTGAGATGTAAAGAAACTTGGTTGCTGCTTCACCTGCCAGTACAGGCATGCAGACCACTTTATTGGTACGCAGTAAGTCCAATGCCAGTTCCATGGTGGCAATTGTGTGTCTGTTCTGCCCCTGCCCACCCTGTACTATGGGGATTAAAGCTAATTTTCCTTCTTATCAAACAAAAATAAGATGATATTTTGACTACCAACAACATCAAACTACTCTGTTCCCTCCATATTATAAGATTACTTTTTATTTAGGTTATTGATGCCAGGAGACAGTCAATTTTCCCCTGCCCACAGTGGGCTGAATGCAGTTTTAGAGCTGTTATTTGTAGTTTTCCTATCTCAAATTATAGCATCAAGGCTTCTGTTTGGTGTTCTGAATTTTTTTTCAGTACATCTAAAATATTTTCATTGACTGTAGTTGTTTTCATGTATTAGTGTAGACAGTTTTTGACCTGTTTTACTGTTGACAGTTTATTCATCAGTTATGAAAGCACTCCAAGAAGGAAATGTTGTTCAATCCTTCTCAAAGCTTTTAAGCCTCTGCCCATCATTGTGGTTTCTGAGTGTCTTCCACTTAGAGAGAAGGGCGGCAGCAAGGTCCCTGACATACCACAGTCTGTTTAAGTCTGGAACTTGCCTACCTTTTGAATTTAGAGAAACTCTTGTCACACTGTGGATACTGCTATAGTATGAAAAAGTAGTGTCTGTATTTTGTCTTGCACCTGCTACTTGACATTACTATTTCATGAATCCTGTCATCAGTGTCAATATAGCAAATATGCCCTGAAGCATGGAAGGAGTGGTTCCCTCTAATTTCAGTATGCCTAGACATATTTTTTGCTTCCAGTATTGACACAAGGCATGTGCTCCATCAAAAGGCCTGGCCCACTCTCTCAGGGGTTTTTTTTTTTAAGGATTTTGTTGGGGGGTGGGGTTGGGGTTTTGGTTAGGTTGTTTGTTTGGGGGTTTTATTATTATTTTATTAGGTTACTATGGCTTGGGATTTCTTATGACACAGAAAATCCTACACCAATGTAGGTACTGAAGCAAGCAGAGCTTTTTATGAATTGAGAATCTGAGTCTGTCTATGCACAGGGAAGTCAGACCTGACATCCTGCATCTTTATCTGTTCTCCCTGTCCAGGCATTTACCTGCTTTTTGCTGCTCTCCACTGACAGCTGCAAAAGGGAATGCAAAGGCATTTGACCCTTCCTTTGTAATCCTCTAAAGGCTGCCAGGTAGCTTTGTGTGCTTGTTTTGAGTTATTTCCATTGTCCCTTCTATGTATGGCAGCAGCAGCCGTTTTCCTCATTCTACCATAAAAAGAGGTTTAAGCAACTATTTATTTTCATGTCAAAATGAGTTGTTTTCCTTAGATCCAGCTGAAGATTTAGCAAGTGCAAATCAGCTTCTAAACAATTATAATTTAGTGTTATGATTTTTCATTTATTCTAAAACTCACTAATTATCTTGTTCCTCAGAGTAATGCAGCCATTTTAAATGTATTGTTAGTTTAAAAATATTTAAATTATGTAAACTACGTATGCTTTCATTCAGTAACGTCAAAATAACTGAAGAGATTTTTTTTTCCCCCAACTTTTCCAACACAGTTATCTCTACTCAAGAGTCCAAATGCAAAATGGTTAAAGAATACATTAAACAAAAAAAAATCAAATTTAAAAGGAAAACAGGGAAATTTATTCTTAGTTTTGGTGTGGTGGTTTGAAGAATTATGAAACTATATTAAAGATTCTGTTATTTTAAGGATATTTATGCACCGCATGCACAAACTGAAGGCAGGCATCCTCTCTGTACTCCCTTAAGTGTTTCTTCTGGTGCAGTTGTGCCATGTTCATCTGTTAGACCTGCAGTTTCCTGCACAGCAGGGATGCATGGCCTGGGGCAGGCCTGGAAAGCTGCTCCTTCCTGGTTCTTCTCCTCACAGGGGTGGGCTCTGATGACATCCCCTCCCTCCAGCTGTGGCTTCTGCAGCCCTGACCTCTCTCCAGAGCCCAAATCCCTTATTCCCTCTCTCCTAAGGTTTGGTTCTCACTTTTAGGGTACGTTGCACCTGCAACATTGTTTTGGTTTGATTTTTTGTGGGGTGTTTTTCAGGTTTGTTTTTTGACTTTGTTTTTTCTGGTGTTTGTTTGTTTGTTTGTTTGTTTAAGAAGAGTTCATACTTATGTGGTTACAGTTACAGTCTAAATCTGTATCCTGCTGTTTTCTAACATGCAACACTTTTTGTTCAGCAAGTTGGGACATGGCTCTTTCTGATAGAAATAGACATTGAGAGTAAGTTTCAATAGAAATGGTGCATTTTTCTAGATTTCATCTTAGTTTGGAACTACACTTCTTAGATTTGTTTTCCTAAAAGACATGACAGTCTACTAATAATACGTTCAGCTAGTATAAATTGATATATCATCTTTGCCTTCAGAATAGCTGTGCAGTATCAACAAATGTGCATCAAAAAGTCTATTAATACCTGGCAAGCAAATTATGAAGGATTGCTTTTTTGTTCTTTAAATTTATACCAGAACTATTGGAGGTTATTGTAAAGTGTTATTTCATTAACAAAGCTGAGGTTCCTGTGGGAAAACAGCTCTCTTTTGTAGTAGGTGAGGTTTCCAGCAGTTTTACCTTCTAGGCAGGTTCCACGGCAACTTATGAATACTTCATAGATAAATAATTTAATTCATATACCAGTATGACTTAATTCTTACTGTTCTGCACTTAAAATTTGTGTATAATGAAGGTTTTAAACTTCTAGCATCTGCATCACTTAAACCTGTGCAACTGGACTTTGTAATTCCTCTGGGTTTAATTTTAACAATCAGAAATGCCTTAGCCCAAAGGGACTGAAGCCTAGGTCTGAAGAAGATGCACTGACTGCACATTACCAGAGAGTCTGCTGGAATGTAGAAAAAGAAAATGAAAAGCACATTTTTGTCTGATGGTTGTGGGTTTTCTCAAGTAGTGGTATTGTATACATTGTGTGTTGCTGAGAATGTTGTTTCCTGCACAGTCAGCTTTCTCCAGACCTCACCTGGTTTCTCACTGTTACCCTGAAAAGAGTTGGATCAGGCAGTGCTCTGGCTCTGGTCCTGCCTGTGCACAGCTCATGGAGAGCTACAGCCCTTCTCCTGAGGAACCAGCTTTGACTTCAGCTTTGCCCCTTTCACACTGTTTCTTTTGCCATAAGCACATTCATCAGGAACTTCCTAGAAAGGGGAATGCTGAAACTTGTTTCCTGCATCAGAGGAAGCATTTAAGGGGAAAGCTGCCTCCATTGTGTTTGTGGTGCTCGTGACAAACAGTCTGAACCTGACTCTGTGGGCTGAGGCCAACATACATGACTAGCTGCCATCATCATACCTTCCAGCTGCCATCTGGAAGGTCATGGCTGCAGCTGAGATATACTCTTGAATGAATATGGCTTTTCTTCCATCAGCTGCTAGCTGACAAGCATGAAGAAGTGCTGATATAAGTCAGTGTGAAATAAAGAGAGCAACATAGGCCATAAGGAAAAACAGGATGATAGTCCAAGGCTTCTGAATTAATATAATCTGCATCACTGATGGGGATCCTGTATGTGTATGGCTGAGATCAGGTGAAAGAGAGAAAGACAGTGATGAGAAATACCTGTATGCTCAGCCTTTCCTGTTTCATATTGCTTTATGTGCCAAAATCTGTAACTCCTGTTTCTCTCATTGAAATTTTTTATCTTCCATCTTCGTTGCAACTGGCAGTACTTTGGAAGTTACTGCATGGGGACAGGGCATTTCAACAAGTTTATTTAAATATTTCAAGATGGACATTTATAGTCACAGAAAAGACTAAGTAAAACCAGCACGCTCTTCTTCAGCAGAGCACTCCAAGTGTCTTCAGAAGTAAATTTGCTTTGTATAGTGACCCAAAGAAGCTACTTCAACCACAAACACAGTGCAGCTGTCAGTGAATGAAGTGCAGTCTTGTCTTTATTGTGCTCTGTCAACAGAATTTAGAAGTTTTCTATATGAGATCTAGATTCCTTGCAGTATTGCACAGGTCAGGGAGACTGCACACAGTGTTGTGCAGCTTGGCAGTGAGCGCACAGGCTGGCTGTGAGAGGCTGGCACTTGGGAAATACATTGCTCTCTGTGAGTGAAGTGAACCAACAACTGCTCAAGAAGGGTCACACTTGCTGCTTTGTGGTGCCATTGGTAGTAATTTCCAAGACAAAATTGATTGCACTTTTAGAAGATATGTTCTTTTTTCTTTAAGTGCAGTTAGATCCAATTACTAGTGGCTATTAATGGAAAATGACCATGAATAGAATTACTATGAAAGTGTATTTTAGAAATCTCACCGTATCAACTTTTTTATTGGTTTCTGTTTTGATAGTTGAGCTATGGGTCTGATAATAATCTCTCACATAACTCCTCTCTTTATACTGTGTGAAAATCACCTTTCATTGTAGAACAAGGCAACTTTCTTCCCTAAATGGACAAGAAACACATTTCTCTTAAGCAAAGGAAGTTGCCAATAGATGGGGAGGGGAGTTCTCTTTGCTCTACAACCCTGTAAGCAGCAGATCATCTCTTATGTCAAAACCCCATTGAATTAAAATAGTTTAAAGGATCTGTGATAATTTATGAATTATTTTTTTGATTAATAAAAAGTGTGCTTGCATGTAAGTAACATAAAAGGAACATCGATTCTTACAGATAATCTACCAGCCCATGTGTAAGTAAAGAAAGTGCTGAAGAATCCTATTTTTTTACATGTTCACTTCATTTTTTGATGATCTGAAGCCTAATACTATAATAGTGTCCCAAAAATTACATATAAAGCTCAGATGCTGTTGTACTTTTTTACTGTATATTATATTAATTATGAAAAACATTGGATTATGATTTCACAGTATATTGACTATTAAGTGACATAATATGAAACTGGTGGCCAGTTCCTGAATGTTAACTTTAGGTATGCCACTTAATGTATCATTTTGAGCTAATTCCCTATACCTAATTAGTGATGCTTTAGCTGATGCTGAGCAACACCTCTACCTACCAAACAGATCTGTTGATTTCCTTAAATATAAATTGAATAAAGAATTACTGGAAGTAAATAGTAACAGGATTCAGCTTGCACTCTCTCTCTCTTTGAGTCATATGAGGTAGTGGTAGGTGGTCTTGTGCAAAGCAACAGAACAATCTGTCATTAAAAAAATTTACAAAGTTCTTTATGTTCTTTTTCTTTTTTTTTTTTAACTGTTAAAGCTGAAATTTATATATGCTCATCATGAAAATGACTTCTTGTTACCTCATTTGTAGAACCATAGTCTCACATAGAGAGAGATTTAGGCCTTGAAATGGTCTGTAGAAAATCTGGGATTTGATAGTGTAACTGCTAATGAAATGGTGTTAGTGATGACACTGCAGGTGAATGTCAGCCTTAACTCAAAATATCAAAACTTAAATAATCTCAGAAGTCAAACTGCTCAGTTTTTGTCAAAAGTCAGTAGATCAGTACAAATACTCTTGTATTCTGTAGGCTGTGTGGTTCACTGACAAAGTCCTAAAAAGATGACCTAATTTTTTAAATAGAAAAGTCTTTTTGGCATTAACTGAACCTGGAAGTGCTCACCACTTTGGAAAAACAGGTCACATAGCAATTTAATGTGCACTCAGGAGTTCAATTATAGACTCTTGGTCTTTTAAATATTCATTGTGCTAGTCTTAATACATAGATGCCCAGGGAGTGATGTATGCCTTGCAGTGAAAAATGCAGCAAACATATAAATTAGTAAGTATTGAATGGATCAAGTCCATTTCTGAAAAACAAACTGATCTGCACAGCTGCCTTGGCAGGTGTCCTTCAGGAAAAACAGAATGGGTTAGCAAAGAAAAAAGGTGAAGCTTCCTTCACTTTGACAGTTGTTGTCTTTTGAGTGTTTCTTTTGTCTTGCTAATATTCTTGAGTGGAATCTGTTGGAGGAGTAGTATATCATTGATCTACAGAAAGAAGACATAAAGTGATAATTATATACACAAAAGGCTGGATAAAACCCCTACAGCTTTTATCACTTTGTGGTTTAAACATTTCCAAACTGGAAATGAAAATAGCAGTTGATATCTAATAGTACTTTGGACTGATACAATACTATTTTGCACAAATATTTGCTAGTTAATTAAAAAATGTACAGTTGGTATTAGGTGTGGGTTATAATGCTTCAAGAATGCTTTGGATATTAAATATATTCTCAAAACACACTGCAGTTAATAAGTACTAAGCATTCTTATTGTGAATTGGGTTCATTTAATATGTAAAACTGCTAGAATTGCATGTCTTTAAGCATGTTATGAATATTTCAGCAGTGTTCATGCCTGATGTACTTTGATTCAACAGTCATTTCAAAACATATTTATTTTTACAGAATATAGACTCTAATTTATCATATCTTTTTCTGGGGAGGAGGAGAGTTTGAACTGGCCTCAGACCTCTTGGCAGATCTCCTAAGTTTCAACTTTTCACTGAGATACCTCTCAGTCTTATTTTCATATGCAACTCTTTTTCTCTTGCCATGGGGTAAACTGTGAATGTAAATGATTGTAGCAAAACACTGTATTTTACATCAAATTTTGACTTTTTTTCTCATTTTTTATGTCTCAGTAGACTTCAGTGGGGTGTCAGAATATCAATAAGTTGGTCTTTGGAGAATAAGGCTCTATGACTCCAAAGAAATGTAAGTCATTTATCAAAATGCTACTGTGAAGCAGTAATTTGAATTTATAACATGAAAAAGAATTTGAAGATTATTTTATAGCTATAAAACCAGAACACAATGGTAGTAGGGAACCTTATGAAAACAGGCTGTACTTTCAGGTGTTTGTAAGCAGGCTACTGACTGTTCATGTTGCCAAGAGGTGAAAGAATTTCTCTTATAAACTCAATCTTAGCAACAGGAAATGTCAGAAGGTGTGAAAAGACTGGGCATATTAATCAATCAAAGTATGACTTTGAGTTGTAACCTTGTCGTGTGGCTAAGAAAAAGGAAAATGTAATCATAGACCTAATCATATCAGGCAATGAATTACTACCATTATACTGCTGAACTCTTATCTGGAATACCTTATCCATCTAATCAGCCTTATTTCAGAGAGATGAATTCTCACTGGAGCAGGTGCAAAAAAAGGGAATTAACTTAACCAGCACACGACAATTCTACCTCGAGTATCATGGTTGAGTGAGTGCTGGGAGCCCTTGCAGCCAGCAGGGCCCGTGGTATCCTGGGGTCCATCAGGAAGAGTGTGGCCAGGTGGTTGAGGATAGTGATCCTCCCCCTCTACCTGGCCCTAGTAAGGCCACATCTGGAATACTGGGTCCAGTCCTGGGCTTCTCAGTGCAAGAAAGACAAGGAGCTACTGGAGAGGGTCCAGTGGAGGCCACAGAGATGATTTGGGGTCTGGAGCATCTCTTATGAGGAGAGACTGTGGGAGCTGGGCCTATTTAGTCCTCAGAAGAGAAAAAGGGGATCTCATCAATATATACAATTATCTCAAAGGTGGGTGCCAAGAGGATGGTGCCAGACTCTTTTCAGTGGTGCCCAAAAACAGGACAAGATGTAAAAGCCATAAACTAAACCACAGAAGTTCCACCTCAACATGAGGGAAGAATTTATGTACATTGAGGATGGCAGAGTCTGGAACAGGCTGCCCAGGGAGGTCATGGAGTCTCCTTCTCTGGAGAAATTAAAAAATTCAGAAATTCGTACCTGAACATGTTCCTGTGTTACCTGCTATAGGTGACCCTGCCTTGGCAGGGGGGTTGGACTAGATTATCTCCAGATGTCCCTTCCAACCCTAATGATTCTGTGATTCTGTGGTATGGTGTAAATAAATGCAGATTGCAAGTGTGCAAGTGGAATTGATCAAGCCACTGTTACAAAAAGTAAAAAGAAATGATAATTTTAAATTAAAAGGATATTAACTGGCTATAAAAAGTGTCATAATTTGTTGAGCTGTCTGTTGAGTAGTGTTCTGGATTTGGTTTTCAGAAGAAGCTGAGGGAAAAGTATGGGGAAATGGCTTGTGTTCTCTCATGACCCCTAATTGCAAAGATGAGAGTTCATGAACAAAGATCCACTTCACTCCTCTGTGGTATGTTCCTTACTGTAAAAGACCATTTAAGACACTGGCTTATATAACCAGAAAAACCTGTTGAGACAGATTATTTGGTGACTTTCTTACCCTTAAAATGAAATAGATACGGTATGTTTGTTTTTGAGTTTTTGCCATGTTACAAAACTGGTAAGGAAAAGGTACGTGTTCATTAACCTTTATCTGGAGTGGTGTCTATGTTAAAGTATTAGTCCCTGTGTTAGACCCTTTATATTGCTTTGGAACTTAAAAAGTTCAAAAGGTACAAGTTAAAGCAGGCTCATGTCTTAATCCCTGGTATATGTTGATAGCTAATAAATAAAATGCTTTTTTGTTGACTTTTCATTATAAAAGATGCTGCTGAAGGAAATAATGATAGCCAGCCTTTTGATATAATCATTTCAAGAACCAACTTGCCTCCACTATTGCTTGAAAACTTTGGTCCTTAATACCTTAGTGAAAACTTGGATGATAGATAGGTTATTAGAACAATCATTTCTCTGAGACTCTAATCCACGTGAACCAATCTGGACATGCTGTACCAAACTGCAAACTCCCAGAGTGAGTTCAGATCAGATGGGTCATGTGAAGGTGGTCAACGGGTATGACTGGTATGCAGAACTTTATCCTAGAGGCTTAGTAATCCTCTCTTTCCAAATACTACCTTCAGCTGCACACCTGAATCACAGTCTTGTGCCCATGGATGAAGGCTAACCAATACTTTTTAGGTTTATGGTACCTTGCTATCAAGAGCATCCAGCAACGAAACTCCATTATTAAGTCTTCAAAATTAGATGACCACACATGGGTAGATGTGGTCAGCATGCAGGGGGATACATTTGGTTCCCCTGTGCAGCCTCAGCATTTGGGTGAACAAAGCCAAATGCTTTGTTCTCCACTGAGGAACTGCGGCAGTCTCTAGCCTTTGTGCAATATATCCCCACACCCTTCCTGATTCCAAATGCTGTGACCTTCTCACTCCATGTTCCTATAGCTTGTGCAGCAGATTGTTCAGTGTTATTTCACTTCATTTACTTCCTTTTTTTATTTTCTTTTCTTGCCTTTTACAGATGGACAAAAGAGGAAGAAATCATTAAGAAAGAAACTGGACTCTTTAGGAAAGGAGAAGAACAGAGACAAAGGTAAAATAAAATGAGTACATACTTAGTGATCAGATCTTAGTTTTCCCTACGAGATTTCTTTAGTCTTAAACATATACTTTTTGGAGTAGGAGAATGTTGCTGAGCTGAAAAATATGTTTTATCCTTTCTGCTTGACTTTAGTATAACCCATTTCTCTTCAACTGAAAGATTTTTTTTTCTGGGAGAAAGGGAAGTGTTAAAGCACTGTGTCTTTTCTCCATTTTTTTTCTCCCTGTTTTCACCATCCAGTGCAGACTGTGGTCTGGATAACATGATCCAGTTATTTACCTGCAGTTGCACTCTCCTCTTTCAATTTACAAAGCACGTGAACCCATGAACCCAGCACTACCCAAGCAAGCCAGTTCATTTGCTTTTCTTTCTTTAACCTTAGGAAAATAGCCATTGTTTAAAATACATAAATGCTTTGGTGCTACTGATCAGTTGGATTTTAATAAACTCCATGTGACATGGATTTACAGATATGGTTGTACTCTTTTGTTTGGACACTAATCAGCTTTATGGGCTGGGTCCTAATCCAAGACTTGAACTTGACCTGTAATTTGGAGCCATTTGAACTAAATCTAAATACTGAGACACTGAAAAATGTCTGTGAAATTGCAGTTTTCTGCATTGTGCATCTAATTTTGTGTTCCCTTCTGGAAAAACATTCTCGAAAAATGGTAGTAAGACACAGTATTGACACCCCAGTTTCACAAACACACACAGAAATGCAGAAATTTATGACAGGGGTCTGGTTACTCTGATGTTATCGCTTTTAGTCTAGTTTTGCAGAAGGATGGAACTTAAATATTCCATTGAAAAAATTAACATCCCCATTTCAAAGTTACTTTAGATATTTGTCAAGAAGAAAGTATTTTTCTTTTAATTTTTATTTGTTTCATGACTTCAAATATGTGATTAGTCTTTTCTTGATTTAAAACTGGTTATGGAAAATATTTGCATTAATCTTTCTAACATTGAATGTCCCCTGACACATTTGTTTGGATAAATCCAGTGACCTCCTACGTTACGTTGGAAGTGCAAACTTTTTATTTGTTACAAGATCACTTGATGTAGGACTGAACCAACAGGCAGAAGGAGTCTTTAAGGAAAAGGTTCAATAATTTTATAGTCCCCTTTGGGGAAAATCAATTTTTTTAGTGCTCCTGTTAATGCACTACATTTGGCTACACTCTAATTAAGCAGTTATTATGTTGCTATATTTCTTCCTTAGTCATCCATGAAGTTAAAAGTGCAAAGCAACATAGTTCTGTTCAAAACCTTCCTTGCTTTTCAGTGCATTTGCCAGATATTGATCTTCATAGCAGTCTATGGGGTGCTCTTCTGCATCAGAAAAGGCTAACCACATCCTGCTCTTTTTTTGAGCTTTTGTCTTTCCTCTCTTATGGGCAGCATGACTTTGGCAGTCTCCTTTGAAACTTTCTCTTTAGAAACTCTTTTGAGACTTTAAATACATTTTGACTTTTTATTCTCATATTTTTGATTGCTGTAGCAGATTTTAACAATGATAAATTGCTTTGATAATTCACCAAAGCCAGAATTTTGCTGTGTCACCCAAAGCTGGAGGATCTTTGCAATTGCACTTTTGGAGTTCCACCAATACCTCTTTGGTGTGGTGCTCTGAGAAGTGATAGCATCCTTTTGGTAATGGATACAGATGCTTAACTCAGAATTGGTCTTTATTCCTCTAAATCCTCTGTTGTCAGAGATCTTTAAAACAGTAATTTTTCTTACATTGCCTTGTATTCTTTTGTAGTTTCCTTACAACCACACTGACTTCTGTTTCTAATAGTTTAGATGCATTGATTGAGCACTTCCAGATAATATTATTTGCTGCTATTACACTTCTGGTCAGGGATTTTCTTTTCTGTCTATTTGCATGGGAGCATTTATAAGCTATTCAGTTAGTAGCTTTGGGGATATACTTTCTGGTTTTATTCCAAAGGGTTTTCTGAGTGCACTTTGCCTTTTAGGACTCACTAGTTGCCCATAGTGAAGGTCAGCACTTTATACTTATCCTTGTTTATATTTATCTTTATACTTATATTCCTATATATTTATATTTATATTCCTTATTTTCAGCATTGCTCATACCTTCTGGTTAACTATACCGAGCATTTTTAGAAATCACTATGTTGATTCTCCTAATTTGAATTCCTTTTTTCCTTCTTATTTGAAATTCAGGTCTTTCAAGTATATACCACTCTGCTTTTATCCTTTTTCTCCATCTCTCACTGCCTTATTCTCAGTTATAGAAATGTCTGACATGTTCTCTCAATTTATAAAATATTATAGGAGCACCCTCTGAAAGGAAAATACCCCAGGTCTTCTCAAACAGCTGAATCTATATTTCTCTCCTTCCTTCAGGAAGAACTTGGGTTAGTCAGTAAGGGTCCAGGAAATTGGAAGGAGTCAGGTTCTGAACAGGTTATGTTAGCAGAGTGAAAAGAAAGCCATATTCACTCTTATTTGTTGCCAACAGCAAATGTTAGGCAAAAATAGCCTGAATAGCAGTATATGGCATCCAACTTCTAAGGTTTTCTGGCCATTGTTGGTTCTGGTGTACTTTTCTCTGTCCTTCTGAGTTATTAAAGATCATCTGCCACTCAGGTACTTGCTGAGCAGACTCTTAATGTATGACAGCAGAGGGGATGAATAACCAGGGTGGTGCTGGATTGTGCCGTGTTGACCGTAAGCCTGGCACAGTGGTTGAAAGGTCACCATTTTCCCGTGGGAATCATCAGAACCAGCATCTCTCCCAGCCTCAGGAGTAAGGAGGGACAGCATCACCCAGCTTTCAGGTGCTCTGGAAAGAAAAATGTAAGGCCTTGTGCTGCTGGTCCTCCATAAGGATGAGCCCCACCACCTTCCCTGAGCAATTGTCTCCATGTCACCTAAAGTCCGAGTAAACATTCCTCTGCATGTGTGTCACAGCAAGCTGGAAGTGTTATCCTGGGCTGTTCTATGCTGGGTTTTCTAATAAACATTTCTACTGCTTGTTTTATGAAGAGAGTACCTTCCATTTCTGGACAACCAGTCCAAAACAAACACTCCCCACTGTGGACGTGGATGTGCTCACAAAAAAGACTGGGAGCACACATTTACCCACCTGGGCAGGTCCCTAGTTCTCATGTGTGAAAGAAATGCCTTCATTCTCTTTCTTTTTGGGGTTTTGTGGTGTTTTTTTTTAGTAACTAGTCCAACTGCACTGCTGTAAGAAGAAAACAAGACCAGGCCATAGGATGTCAGAGGGGAAGCAAGGAAGCTGATTTCCAGATACTTCATACAGAGGAGATGTAGCTGCTTTAATGCAGACTTCATTTCCATCCATTCAGCATCACTTTTGTAAGCACAGTTGCAGTTGAAAGAGTATTTAATTAATTCCAAACATTTTGAGTTTTCTGTATCCCACCCTGGGAGCCCCCACATACCAGGACAAGTAACAGCTGGGGCGGCCATGTGTTTAGTCCTGCCTTGAGTATGTGCCACCTGAAAAGTCTGTTGTAAACATAGACTCCTGAAGGTTAATCCTGACAATCATGCAGCACCATGGGATTGTGGGGGGGGGTTGCAGCCAAAGATAACAGAGATGTGCCTGGCACAGGAAGCCACAGAGATGGAAAAAAAGGGCCACTTGTGCTGATTACCAGGGATGCACAATGGAGGTCTCGCTGCAGGTCTTCCCTGACAAAACCTCTCCTTTAGCACTGACATGCACTGAACCCAAGACTGTTCTTCCTCACCCCACATTGCCAGGTGTCTATACTTAGAAGGTATAACCAAAAGGAATGGTACTCATTTTCTCTAGCACTGTTTGGAGATTTAATCACTTGTATTTTAGGACTCAGTCTATTCTATGGGGTTTTTACTCTCTAAACTTCATGTTTTATTTGGATGGATGTCAGTCAACCTGTCTATCTGTTAAGTGAGAGCTTCAGCAAATTATTAGATTTCTGAAGGCCAATAAAGATACTAAAGTAGAATTGAATGCACTTTAAATGAGTTTCATATCTTTATTTTCTCCTTTTTGTCATCTGTCATTGTATCATTAAAAGGGGAGAAATACTAAAACAAGTGGGTTTTTTCAGTTGTTTTTACATCTCTGAGTGACTCACCGAAGCAGGATATAGCAAAACTTACCGGATGTAAACAGACTAAACAGGAGAACAGCACTCCACCCAGACATTTAAACAATATTTTCAGCTTCCATCATTCAAGTGTTTTGGCTTTACTCTACCCAGCCTCCTTGTTAATAATGGCCATGACTCTCAATCCTACTGTCTGCATATGTTTCCAAACAATTGCTTTAGCTGCTGACAGACAGTACTCAGAGTGGAGGAGCAGTAACATGTCCATGCTGCTTAGAATAAGAAATTCTCAGGATGCTATGCATGCTGTCAGCTGGATACTGTTCCCTTACAAATTCACTGCTAATTTTGGCGGCAGCAGAAGCAGTCTTTTGTCTGTCTCCTGCCAGTGATATGGGTATCAGTGTAGGCATACCCACTTTTAAAGTACACACAGGCATTCCAGAGAGAGATGCTTCCCAGAAATTGTTCGTCCTAGAAGATTTTATCAGTAAAACAGGTCCATTTTGCCTGGGTTCCAGTAAATACTACAGGTGAAAGAAGAGACCTGCTGAGAAATAATAATCACTTGTTACATGATTGGTTGAGCAGCTGAGAATCATCCCTTTTACTGATGTTTCTGTGTGGAATGTAAATATTCAGCAAGTTCATCTGTGGCGCCTTAACAGAGCTGCTGTGTGTGCTGGATTTCCTGAGAAAAGGCCTTCATGGTAACTCAGTGGTATATACAAATCCAGCAGTAGACATTTGATTTTTCTTTAGTTCAAAATTCTTGAAAATGTCTTCTGTGTTTACTTCCCATCCATGCTCAATAAATTAAGATGTATTTCTTAATGTTTGCATTTGTTCTTCAGCCTGTCATGATGTCCATGTGCCTTGGCACAACCTAAGGAGAGAGCTGAATGAATGAAGTTTGTTTTTTACTATGGTTTGTCAGAAATGTTTCTTTTTCCAAGCCTTTCCAGCACCCCACCACGCTTTTAAAAAAACTTTGAAAATGTTTCTCATGCTCTCTAGACATACAAAAGGTTTTTTTTAAGCACCATATGTCATGTTTTGTAATGAGGTCAACTGAAGGACCAAAGAATCTCTAAACTTTTCTTAAAGAAATCCAGACTGACACAGAGAAATAGCATAAGTAGTTGGGAGGGCCTTATATCAGTCCTTGCAGGTCAGTGAGCTCCGCGTAGCTAGAGAAGAGATTTTCAGCCACAGAAGTGAGTAGCTGGAGAATAGACTTTTAGCCACAGAACTGATGCTGAGAACATTGTCTTATCTCAAGTCTCCTGGAGTCACTGCAAGTTTTGATGAACCTTGAGATGGAAGGAGTTTTGCTGTTTCCATTGTAGACTGAGGTTTCTGCTTCCATCACTGTCTCTACAGATCTGAAGTAATGAATTTCTGTTAGCAAAACAGTTACCCAGTCTGGCTAGCTGGGGAGATTGACTTAAAGACCCCATCTAAATATCTCTTTTAAAGTATTTTTTTCTCTGATCTCTCTCCCTCTCTATTCCTATCATTTAAATATAGGTGGTACAACACCTTAGTACATCTTGGTAACAGGATTTTAGCAGCCCAAAACTAGCACTTAAGGTGTACTTAAGAAAAAACTCAAAATGCTAAGGAGACTAATAGAAGTTGCTGTTTACTGTATTAGCATTGAAAGAGTCTAGAATATAGACCTCTTTGGTTCTTAATAGACTGATATGTTTTGTGGGATGGAAACCACAGTTTTCACCATCTGAAACTTCAGAGAGGTCTTTTAAGCTGTACTTGGATAGGGTAACATGAGGTCAAGTAAGCTATAGCTGTGTAGGTCAACATCCTGGATATTATAATTTGGTTAGCAAAGAGAAGGATGTGGGATCACTGAAACTCTTATTTGATCTGGCTAGGAGTTTTTTCTGTGACTTGCTGCTTTTTATTAGAAAATCCTGATTTACCAGTTACAGGACATACTAGATTCGATCAAAATTTTGTTAAGAAACTGGCCTCAGCTGCGAGATTGACTTTCTGGTAAGAGAAATTATGCATTTCTCCAAAATAGTAAATTGTCTCCTTTGCCAGTAAACACTAAAAACCAAAGTGTATCAAAATTGCTGCTGGCTAAGGATATGAATCTGCATTTCCAAGCTAATTGCCCTGTCTGCCAGGTTGTTTCACATTTTATATGGTACTTTCTGCAAAATTTATTTTTAAGCTGTACAGTCTCCTAATTGAATAAGTGATCAAATTTTTGTTGGGTTTACAGAAAGTGACTGACTTAGTAGCTTTGGCCCTCACCTAGTATATATACAACAGATCAAAGTTTGAGCCACTGCTCTAAGGAACATTTCTTCATACAAATGAAACCTCTCCAGCAGTGGGGATCCCCAGCCTACAGCTGTAAAGAGGCAGTTGATACATCGATGGTGAGACCAGAGTCTCAAACCTATGCCTCTTGTGTCTGAGTTAGTGCCCTTTGTCCCCCATCAATGGGTTGCTAATTACTTTGCATGACTACAACTCTTCTTTTTTAATGAGTCTGAAACGTCAGAAGGGCTGACATTGACTCTAATTGCCTGTCCAACAAGGAAGTTGTTGGGATTGAATGCTTGTGAAGAGTAGTGGGTAGGACATGCTCCCCACCACCACCACGCGCGCACACACACACATTTTGGTGGGAACTTGGGGGTGTAGCCAGTCTGTGGAAGAACCAACTGATTCTCTCAATTTCAACAAATGAGCAAAAAGTTAATGGGTTTGCCAACTCTTTAATGTAATTACCACTACCAGCCAGCACCACTTCCATCTGTATTTAGTCTGAAAAATCAGCCAGTTGGTTTTCATCCAGTTCCCCATCTCTGCCAGGCATTGAGAAATCAGGGGAGCAGTTCATGTCCTCTGAGGAGGCCTACAGCAGAGTGTCCTGAAGTAGAGGTTCAGTGTCCTTTCTCTGGGCTACATTGAGCAAGGGCAATTAAAAACCTGGAATCCCACATCTGAGAATTTCCAAGGAGGGGCAACACCTACCTCAAAATATCAATCTTCACATAATGAAGTAGGGAAAGGGTCATTATAATGAAATTCTTTTAATGAGGCAGCGTTGAGATCTCCTCCTGCTGATCTTGCCCCAGTTGATGCTAGTGCTGTAGGATCAATGGCACCAGCATGGGCATCACATGAGCTAAATATTGCTGTCCTCTCCCAATTTGAAGCCCAAGTGGCTCTGACCCAAACCAGAGAAGTATTTTGTGTTCAGGTTTTCATTTGGCTCAGTGGCTTTTCTCAGGAAATGTTGTGGAAGGACAAATAAAAAGGGGTACTGGGAGTATAACAAAGCACCACGGTTAGACAGCTAAGAGGGGAGACATGTTACATATGTGTGTTTCAAACTTGTCATCTTAAATATTTACTGGGCAGATAATTCAGAACAGTAATTTAATACTAGTACTCTCAAAATTTTTCAGACACACTCTGCTGGGTACAGGAGGGACTCCTGGAACTGACAATCCTCACGTTGCTTGATATCTGTGTGATGATGTTCTTTCTTGTCCTAAATTAAATGCAGATGGTTTTGGATGTCATTATACTCACAGGTCACCTCCAGACTTGCTTGATATATGAGGCTCTGCTTCCTGATTTAGTTTTGTCTGGCCACCAAAGTTAGTTGGTGTTTTAACATTTCATAGTTCTAAAGAGCAGGAATGTTTCTCACTGAATTGGAACAACGGACTCTTGTTTCTTTAGTGTGATAAACTAGTAGTGAACTCAGTCAAGATTCATAAAATAACCTCTTCTTTTCAATACCTTAATGATATTGCAAATCTATATAAAATTTGAAAATATCATCAAAGACATAGTCAGACTTAAAATTCTAGGAGGAACTTTGGCCTTTAATTATTTACATGATTGTGGCAAAAGAGAAGCAGAACATATAAGAATTTTTCTGTTTCTGGTTTTTTTTGGTTTGGGATTTTTTATGGGTTTTTTTGGGGGTTTTTTATGGTTTCTTTTTTCATACTTAAAAAAAAAGGGGTTAATCTCTGCTGTTATATTTATTCCTGATACAAGCAGTTCTGAAACTGGAACCTAGTAGAAGTTGCACCCATTTTCATTAGGATGAATAGCATCAATAGCTATTTTTTTCATTCCATTTGAGCACAAACCAGTTCTAGTTGGAAGTCTGTCCCAATGGTTTTGGTTCTGCTAATGTCAGATAGGTCTGATTTGAAACTTAATGATGAGCATTTTATTGCTAGTTGTTGGCTGATTCACTGTAAAACATTTTTCTATTTTGTAAAATATTTAAGCATTTTAGAGACCTGAAGTATATGCTGGTTTTGTACATTACAGTTATATTGATGTGGGATGGGATTATGTCTTTTTGTTAATTGAGAGAAACATTTCTTCTCCTGTATTTCTATACATCATGTATATTTTTATACTGTTACAAAGGACCTATATACTGATACACCACTATTAAACAGGGTTAGTCTTATTTAACTTATTTAACACAGTATAGTTCTTGTGTATATTTAAAACTATATCCTTGAAGGCTTAGTCTGTATAGTGAATGTACTTACAAGCTCTCTGTACAGGTAGATGCATGCTCTCCTGAACTGTAATGAAAACCCTGCACGTACTGGTACCCCTTGACTCTGGTGCCCTACAACACTTAAGAGAAAGAAGCCTGGTGAAGGGCTCTGAAAAATGAGAGGGAGTTGTGGCACAGTCCAGCTACGCTCCCCAGTCTCAGGATGAGGTTACCAGAGTTTCTGATGCCCCTCTGCACCATCTGGATGTAACCAGAAGTGCCTGACTTCACTCACTTTCAGTGGAAGTGAAGATCTTAATTAGTTCTGCTCCCAGGTGATTTTCCAAGATTCTGCATGGTGTATCTTTCATGATGCAACTAGAGACGGGATTCAGATACCATGGGCTACAATTACCTGGCACTGTTGTTATTATTATGCAGTGTAGTACTTAATTGGACTTACTATATATTTAAAGGGACTTCAGATTGTTTTTCTTTTTAACAGCTTAACTGTTAATTCTTTTTGTAATAAATAAATAGCAGATGTTTGGTAAATATTAGGGTTTTGTTGTTATTGTTGCAGAATTTATTCCCCAGGCTTTTGGAATGCCTTTGTCCCAAGTGATTGCTAATGACCGGGCCTACAAGCTCAAGCAAGACTCTCAGAGAGAAGAGCAAAAAGATGTTTCAGATTTTGTGGCCTTTCTTTTGCCATTTGGAACTAAAAGACAGAACAAAGAACTTTCAAGCAGTAACTCATCTCTTAGCTCAACCTCAGAAACACCAAACGAATCCACTTCTCCTAACACACCTGAGCCAGCGCCACGAGCAAGGAGGCGTGTAAGTAGACCCATCACAAGGGGGTGCATGACAGTAGGTCCAGAGGGTCTAGCTGGACCAGGAAAACACCTGTTGTGTCTATGAATTGTGGAATATCTCTTTTGTTGCGTTTCAAATAGTGGGAGTTTTTTTCATGTGGAAGTCAACCTGGTCAACACCAGAAGATTCTTAACTGTAGTGGGAATCTTCTTTCTGTGATGCTGGTGGGAGAAGATTTTATAGATTGTGTAAGTTTGTTACAGATCACAAAGCAGTAGAGAGATTATCTAGAAATCTTCCTGTTTGCTCCCTTTATCAACTTCCTTCTATCTAAGTCTTTCAGATTTAACAAATTCCATCTGTTTTCCACCAAGAATACTAGAGAAGACTAAACCTATGTGATTGATACTTATAGATACAGTTCTGTTAAACTAGCTCTACAAACTTGGTAATAAGTCTTAACTATTAATCCCTATCCTAATATTAATAAAAATCCTCATGTTCTAATTCTGATCATGTCCTTAGTGGTAAGTAAGAAGTTGTCAGAGTAGATTTGTACCAGGCTCTTTGAAGGATGTTTCTGCATACAGGCTATGAAGATGCCTTTGGCAGCAGAACACAGTGTGGTGGTTTTGGGCAGAATGTTAATCTACATGTAAGATAGGTACCTAGTTGACCATTTGTTAGCATGATTCTGTTCCTTGTAAGTAAATTTTACTCTCTGAACTTTACAGTAGTACAGTAACAGCAGTAAATCTTCTTCCTTTGCTACCATGGAATGGAGGTTCTAACATTTACTGCTTTTTGATTTCATTTGCAATGGAGGGAGGGAAAAAAAAGCATAATAAAATACTTTAAATTAAACCCCTTTTAAGAAATCTAAGCAAGAATTTGGGGTATAAGAACAGACTCTGGAAAATAAAATATTTTCTTAGGAACCTCACCTTCTTTCATCGTTAGGATAAAACCTGATTCAGGGAAATGCCATGTAGGGCTCTTCAGAGTATTAAGAGGGATAGAACTGGAGTAAATTGCAAATTAAGAGAAGATAGAAGACAGATCATAAGGCTCTTTGTTCACTCTAGCTGCCAGCTGAAGCTAGAAGTGTCTATATTCTGTCTGCAAATAGCTGAAAACATGATGTTTGCACTCTAATATACGCATTAATGCACATCTCTTGATCTGTGCAAACCACATGAACAGGCAGTTGCGTTCACACAAAAGGGCAAAGCACATTTGAACTAAGTGTGAAGGGAATCCCATGAACTTCTTTCAGAATTTGTTGTAGTCACTGACAAAAAATAGAAGTTCACCGTATACACCCCTTGGCTTCAGAACCTGAGTAAAAAATAATTCATATGTCCGGATATGGGTCGTCTGCTGTTCTTTTCAAGTGTAATAAGATCTCTGACATGCATTTGACCAGCCAGGAAGCAGAAGGAACGTGATCCTTTGGTACATCTAAAGGATAGAGATCCATCAGGACCAAGTTCCTAGAAGCAAAGGCAGAGTTTTGCTTTTTTTTGTTTGGAGTTTTTTTTTGGAGGGGGGCGGGGGGGGCTTTATCTGTTTGATTTTGGGGTTTTTTTTGTTTGTTAATGCCAGGATTGCAGCTTTCACAGTGTTGAAACGGAGCCTTTAGTCCATAGCCATGAGAATGCAGTAGCACATGGTTCACCTACAGAGAAGTAAGGTAGACTAAGGTGGACAGTGTGACAGGAGGGAGCTGGCATTTTCTGTTTGGAATGCAGGTAATGTACGTTGTGAATTGTCAATTATTTAACATTAATATCAACTCATGTGCCATATCTTGCCTGTCTTTAGCCTTTAGAATTCTGCTTATCAGTGTACTTACTCCTCTCTCTTGAGTTTTTTTAGGGGATGGTAAGGAAGCCTGCACTTACCTTTTATCTCTTGAGCGCTATTGCACTGTTTATTTTCAAGTGTAGGAAGACAAATGCTTACAAAAAAATTTAAAAATGATTCATTAGTACATGCAACTGTTACAACTGGTTTATCACACAAATGCTGCACAGACACCTGGAGTGCAGTTCTCTCTGACTTAAATGTGAGGGATTGCTTATCACCGTACCATTCACTTGTTTGCTACTGTGTCATTCACTTTGTGTATTCCAGTGAGTCTTCAAACACTCAGCTGAGACTTTCAATAAGAGATATAAAGTAATGCTGGCTGCAGAGCTCATGGTATGAGTGCTGTGGTTCTGTCTCCTCCAAGAGCTTGACAGAAATCACTGTTGCTGCATTTTCTGTGTATAATTTTTGTCCAGCGGTTGGAAGTTCAGGCCCTGGTTATCATCAAAGCACTTTCTGTGTGCCTATTGTAGAGAATTCTGACTCCCTGTTAATACTTTATATATATAATACAACCAGAATTTATTTAAGTATGAGGAGTTCAGTCATACTGCTTTACTACTGAAATAGCATAATGTATGGAATTGAAATGTTGCTCATCTTTTCAAAAGAGAAAAAACCTTCTAAAACCTTAAAAAAGTAAAATGGTAAAGAAAAGCTTCATCTGACCTTCATTGAACACCTATTCCTCTGGCCTTGATTTTCTTTTTGCTCTTTCCATCTTCTCTTTAAATTTCACTTTCCTTTGTGTTTCTGTGTGTTTAGCATAAGACTTGCCCAGCTTATTTAGATTTTGAGCTTGTCATGGGGGAGCAGGGACTGGTATCCATTATGTACACAGGTAATGCCTAGCAGATGGAACTTGTTTTTCTTCTGTTGTTGGGCACTGCAGTCCAAGTATCACTGTGTATGTGTTACTAGTCCTGGAGTAGTGGGCAGCAGTGAGCACAGTCTCCTCTGTTGTTCCTCAGCTGTCCTATAGATCTGTCTGAGCCTGAACTAATAGGTCTAGATGAGTTTGAGCTGGATCCATGGAATATGTTGGTAGTGTTTTCCTGTACACTTTGAAGTTTAACATCAGAGCTGACCTGGACTTGGTATTGCCAAGCAGTGCTGTACTTCAGTCACTGAACTTAAGGTCACTCTTCTTAAAGCTAACTCCAGTTAATCCACAAGTTTGATAAAATGCCCAAGGACAACGGTGAACTGACTGCATTTACATCTATTTTAGGGATCTGAATCCGACTTAAGTGACTCTGTGATAATAATGATTCATGAGATGAGGATGCTTTGCAGACAGGAGAGGACCAGTTAAGGCAGGGTATAAAGGAGGGCATGTGTCGTATAGGATCTGCTTGGGAGCTGCAGTGGTCAGGACATTGTTAGGATTTTCAGTGTCAATCAATTAACTTGATGTCTGGAATGCCAAACTATTAAAAACAAAATCAAAAAATCGTTCAGTTGGAATTTAACACACATGGATCCTAGCCAGAGTTTCTTGTTTGGTTTCAGGTTTTTGTTTGCTTGTTTGTTTGTTTTTGTTTCCATTTGGCAGGAAATGGTAAAGGGAATCAAGCAGATGTACTTTTGAGAGACATCAGAAATAAACGTCAAAAGTTGCATTCTAAAGGGTCTAGTAATTGTATATAAAAATGTGGGTAAAAAAAAATAAAAACTTCACTGTGCTTTATTTATATGTCTTCCATGAGTTATAAGAAACAATTATACCTGGTAAGTTAAATGTTTTTTTTTGAAAAGACATTACAAACTAGAAATTTTTAATTAATTTGAAATCTCATTGGACTTTTTATGAGTTGGAAATATTTGTAAAGTTTGGTTGGCTGGGCTGATGGAAGAAAATACTTCTAGAGCTTGAAATTCCCTTGCAGGCTGCAAGGGAATGTTCTCATATAATACACATTGAGATCTAACTAGCAGTCTATAAAATACCTGTCATCAGAACAGTGTGCTTTTAAGAAACTATAGTTTTCAGCAAAGTTTTGAGTAGGAATTTACATTTTCTTCTTTACATGACACACTGGATCCCTGTACAGTACTTTTTATGTTACTGTAAAATTTGTGCTGTGTTTTGGAAAGAAAGAAAAAACTTTACAACATATTTTTAATAGGAATAAACCCCAAAAATTTTCTTTTTGTTTTATTATTATTTGTAAGCCTATATGTCCTCTAAAATGTTTCTGCCTGATAAGTTTAATAACAGTTGAGGAAATTGGTAATTTTGAATTGACAGTAATCTTGTGGTTTGAAAAAAAAACCACTTATTTTTCAAGTGTGAACATTGAAACATGCCATAAACCTCCTACTGCTTGTACTGCTTTTTCCTTTACAGACTGCTTGAACTTCTGTGCCTTGCTGTAATCCAAACATAGCTTTCAAAGCTTTCATTGGCATTTTAATGATTTTGAAATATGAAGATACATGAAGTAGAATTATCTAAAGAATATTACCCCTCTGCTTCTCTGGTGTGTCTTTGTTCTGTGATAATGTGGGATTAATTCAAACTCCACAGCTGTATGTATTTGTGATATTAACTCTTGACTATATAGTGTATAGTTTTAAATCTGTTTGCATGAGTTTCACTGATACAATGGTCCAAGCTACAGAAGAAGTAGGGAATCAGGTTTAAAAATGTGTATTTGTCTCCATGCACATAAATATGGTACTGCTGATGTACACACACAGACAGTGATTCACCCTTGTCCTGCAGTATGTGCAGGTTTATAACAGTAAAAAGATGTGGCGAATGAGTGGAAAGCACTTAGGTTTTCCAATATCTTAATTTGTATTTCTTGTAATATGTTAAGAATAGCATTGGTACCATTGTGATTTTCCCATCCATTACACTGGTATTATAACTTCATTAATTTATAAAAACTTTGTAGCAAATTATATTTTCATATTAGTTTGTTTAAAATGCAGGTAGGCAAATTCTTTGTTAGATGAGGTCCTATGACGTTTATATTTCTCCAGCCATACTGATTATTCATATGTGTGTATTTTACAGGGTGCGATGTCTGTGGACTCTATTACAGATCTTGATGACAATCAGTCACGATTGTTGGAGGCTCTACAGCTGTCTTTGCCAGCAGAAGCCCAGAGCAAGAAAGAAAAGGCAAGAGATAAGAAACTAAGCCTGAACCCTATCTACAGGCAGGTTCCCCGGCTTGTGGATAGTTGCTGCCAGCACTTGGAAAAGCATGGTAAGAATATTTTGTTTTCCCAGGAGGGGCAGATGTATTTTTACTATAATATAAATAAATGCACATTTTAAGAAGAAACTATATGCTTCCAATTGCAAGGTCATCTTTGAAAGTTAGACACTTTCCCTCCTATTTTGCCTCTTGCTAAAGATAGTCTCACAGTATGAGACTTACTTGTCTCGTACTTAGATGATAAATTCCCTAACTAGGGCTCTGTGCTACAAGCTTGGAAACTGGCCCATAGAGTGTGGGGATGGAGATTTTCTTGGAGGTCACTCATCTTTTATTGGGGTGCTCAGCTCTGCAGGAACGACTCTTCACACTCCACAGGTTTACCTATACCTTGAGAATAAAAGTTTGAAATGTGCCAGTCAGTCTTTCTTCACAACCAGTGGATCTTATGGTGTGAGAGCTAAATGAACTGTTTATACTACAGTGCAAGACTTCTGATATTTGAAGACAGAAAAAGAAAAAATCCCATGCTAAATATATATTAAGCTTCGAGAAGCTTTTTCCTGTTCTCTACAAGGCTTGAAGTCTGACTACTCAGTTTGTCTCTGACTTGATTCCTCCTGACCAGCCTAAGGCTCAGGGCTGCTCTCTCCAAAGGGAGTTACAGACTCCTGCCAATATTCTTCTCATGTCTTCATGGTTGTCCAGACACGAACCTCCCACAGCTTTATGTAATGCAGAAACAATAGTCAGTCAAGGTATCTGTTCAGCATCTCTGCCAAACTATCTTAGTCTTGTAAAGTTTTTTAATGAGAATTGAAATAACTTGGCTGCAGCAAGACAGAGTTATCACATGGTCAGATAATAAACAAACCATAAAATAATGGTGACTGCAACACCAAATGATGCATTTGATGCCTAATTTCACCAGAAAGAAATAATTTTCTGACTCTGAATGAAAGGCTTTTGCAGATGAGGCACTGCAATTTAAACAACAATGCTGAGCTTTTACAATTTGTAATTGAAAACTATGTTGCTTACAAATATATCAAGGAACACTGCAAAAGATAGTCACTGTTAGTCTTTTACAGAGATTAGATACCATGGCTGATGAATAAGTGTTGGATGATTAAGGTTGAGATGAATGACTTGCATCCCTTTAAGCAAGGATAGCTGAGTCTGGAGAACATAAAAGTATCTGAGTCAGCCAAAAAAACCATTCAGCTGAGTATCATTTGGATATTGTGATTTTATGTCACTTGATCATCTGTGATAATTTTTTTGATCCCCTTAACCCACTGTCATAACAATGATTCTTTTCTGTACAACACTCTTTACTAAAATATTTGCTTTACATGGAAGTTTTCTCTTAAAGGAAATTTATGATGAGTTCATTGTCTAAGAGTGCACTATAGTACCCCACAACACAATAATATGATATAATTTGGGGCAAATAGTGATGTTCTTCATTTTTCAATTTAATCTGCTGTCCACAAGACAGTCATTGCGACTGAACGACTTAGGGAAATTTAAAGATTGCAAAAGATGGACATCACTGTTTGCTCACTGGGATCATAGAGGACTTCCAGTTCTAGCAAGAATCCTGTAGGAACATTATTCAAGGCTACATGATGGACCAAGTTTCTGATTCTTAAGCCTTTCTGATTTCTAAAGCCTTTAGGCTGATTTTTCAGCAACAAATCATCAGCATTTTCTGATAAATGCTTTAAATGATAATTTTGAACATTATATGACAAAAAATGGTTATGTTTTTAGCCATAAAAGCTCCTGTCCTTGTTCACCTTACCTGTCTTTCCTGGCATCATGTCTCAGAGATGTAAAGCTTGACTCCCTGTAAGAGTCAAGTGTAGAACAAATACTGTATGTCTTTGCAGGGACTGATAACCAGCCTGTGGGTTTTGCCCAATGTGTGTATCTCCATCTAGGATGATTCCCTGATAATGTCTCTAGGTTTACTAAATGGTATTCCATCAGTGTAATATTCTGTTAATCAAAGACAGAAGATCTGAAGTGATATGTCAGGTTGAGACTAAAAATAAGAAAGCAGAATCCTGTCTGAATTTCTTGATGAAAATCTGCAACTCCAAACACCATTGCAAAGTGACACATCCCTTCGTTATAAGTGTAGCTTATAGATAATTCCATCCTTTTTGCAAAAATGTATAACTCTGTAAAATTATATTAAGTATACAGCTCCTTAAGGCTCTAAAATTTCCACTCACATTGCCATTGCTAAAGGCCATGTCACCTCTAGGGTAGCATTTACTCTCAGATTTTTCTAGTCCTGTTAGTCTGCAAAGCATGTCCATTTGATAACCATGTTATTGTTTGTTTGATACTCTGGTGGTATCTACAGAGCTAGATGAAGGTTTGAACTAATTTCTTATGGAATAGCAAGCAACACCCATTTCCAAATCACTTTAAGTCTAAATGGCACACTTCTGCACTTTGCTTCTTTATAGCTTTCCCTCTGTATAAAAACTGTTCCTACCCTATAAACTGTACAACTCCCATGTAGAGTTCTTGCCTCTCATGGTCTGCCTGAGTGCCCTATTTATGTCCCTTTGAAGGAAACTCAACTTTGTCTTGACAGGCACTATAGAGCCAGTGAGTAACCCCAAACACCAACTGCTTCCTGTATCCAAAGACACAGCTCAATGCTCACACGTTTAGTTATTTTATAACCTGTTCCCTTGGATGACAGTCCTGGAAGTGCCACCTCCAAACCCTGAGCAGTGCCTCACTCTCTGCATACCTCTGTTCCTCATGCAGCAGCAGTGGCACTACCAAAATGGCATCACAAGAAATGTCACAGAGATACCATTTTGCAGATTAGGTGAGGTCCTTAAAAACCACAGTGGATGGCTTCTTAATCACAACTGAGTCTTGCCTCAGCCTGGTAAGTACAAGTTTGTAGAGAAATATGTTACTAGTTTTTTTATTATTCTTTTAAGTACACATATAGTTCAGATTGCTTGGGTTGAATGCAATTGTCAGGAGAAAATTTAATGATAAAACAGTTCTATGATGTGCTACACTTGCAGGTCTCCAGACAGTAGGAATATTCAGAGTTGGAAGCTCAAAAAAGAGAGTACGACAGGTGAGTGGATATGGATATGGTTTTCCTTCTACGATATGATTTTCCTTCCAGCTACAATACAAACAAATCCGATTCCATTTGTTGTGATTTCCTCCCTTTCCATCACCTGGTGAAATTCAGGGTTTCTGGATCAGTGACTTGTTTTTCTGATGGCTCATAACATTTCCAGTATCTTTTACATCTGGTGAAATCCTTGTCAGGTTCTCAGCAGGTTAACAGTCTGTTATGTTTTGCTCTGCAAAAGTATCACAGGGTTGGAGATCCAAACAGACCACAGTGATGAAATTTTCCAAAGGTTACACTGTAGGGAAAAAAAAAACAACTTGGCTGTTCATTTCATCTCGGAAACAGCTGAAGCTCCCAAAGTAAACTCAAACTGTAAATCTTTTTTGGAAAACTCACGGTATGAGAAAACATGCAAGTACAGAACAATTTCTTTGACCCTCAGATTGCTGCTCCTAAATGTCACCTCTCTTTTACCCGTGCTAAACTTGAAGGTCAGAGCAGGTCCTTCCAAGTCTTATTTTCAGCCAAATGATGAAAAATCAAAGGTGGTGTAAAATTAGGTTTCAGAGACAAAGTCAGAAGTGGGTGTTACCTCACCCCTAGATATTGCATTGTTATTTCCAGAAGTTGGGAATACATTGAGTTAGAGCAGTAAGAAATAGTAATTAATGTTTGTGTGATGTTTAAGGAGGGGATAAAACGTTACAGAAAAATACCCCTCCCAGGAAGTATAAGACAAAAAGCATCAAACAGAAAAAAAAGCAAAAGAAAGCTTGACTGCATCTGATCCCAGAAGTACTTTGTTGCAAAAACAGTGTAATGTTTTGTCGCTCTGTCAAGTTACCTTGAGTAGCTAAACTGAATTGATTTTGGCTGGTAGGACAGTATAGCCTGCTGGTTTGTAGCTTATTCTCTAGCAGTTTCTGTTGTTGAGTGGCTGGTGTAACACCAAACTAAAAACATTCATGGTCTGCAGAGGCAGTTGTTAGGTCAGCACTGAACTAGATAAAGTATTGAAGTTGCCTTGCAAGCTTTAATGTCAAAACATACATTATCATTTAGGGGTGAGTACAATTGCATCATACCTCTGGAAGCAGAGAGCTTCTATCATTTACTTGTGAACTAAGCTTTACTTTGAACATCAATGACTTTCACCGATTTTTCTTGTGTTTTCAAAAGGTGAGGAAATAAAAAGATTTGGGTATCTATGTGTTCTATTACACTGACTAATTTATTGAACGACATAAACTGATATATTTCATTAAAAAACAAGGAAGCATCAGCTTGGCCCTTGCAGTTACAATAATAAATGCTGTCAACATGAACACATGGGAAAGTCTGGATTCAATTAAAATTCCACTCATTTTCTGAACCATGGAAAGCCAAACCCAGGACTCAGATTTTGGTGTGCTTTTGCAGCTGTTCATTAGTTTTCCTTGTCTAGAAAGTAAGCATATTTTTGTTTTCCTTCCTTTCCCAGTTAGAAAATGTAATGTTTCCACTGTAGTTTATTGCAATAAATACATAAGGAAGAGAAAATCTAGAACAAGTGCACCTATTACAAACCTCCTCCTTCACGTTTAGTGGGGTGTAGGACAAAGATGCCTGAGCTCGTGTTGACTCAAGGTGGTAGGTCTGGTGCATTGGGATGCCAGGTACCATGTTGTGCCCAGAAACGATACAGACGCTTGAGCAGAGTGTTCTTGCCAAGGTTAGGGTGGGCAGCCCTCGATGCTGGGCCTGGTGACTTGGTGGCAGCTTCAACCCTGAGGTTGCAGAGTGACATGGCTGGAGCTCTGCTCTCCCATCCCCTCTCCCAGTATGGATGTCCTCATCTCTCATATCATAAGCTCCAGTGGATGCTGTAGTTCAACATAAGTATCTTCCAAAAGTCTGAAAGTATTCCCTCTGAGTGGAGTCTGAGAGACCTAAAGTTTAAACTTAAAAATACACACTTTAAACAACCGTGGTACCTGGGCCTGAAATGTGACCATGTCTCACCAAAGCTTATCTGATATGGTGCTGCATAGGACATCTCTATAGGCCTCATTAGATATCAGAAATGCCATATTCAAGGCTGTAACAGCAGTTTATGATTTAGACAGCTATTTGGGAAGTCTCAATTCCTGATGCAGTGCTAAGCTGTTTCCTCAGCTACTTTTGGGCAGTAAATGCAGAAGAAATCTTCTGGATTGAGGTAATTCATGGTGCTCCATGGAGATGTTCTGCATTTGCCACCAGTCTGGAGAGTAGAATCGAGCCAGGAATGAAGTCCTCAAGTTGGCACTGAAAAATCTTTGACCACAAATCAGCAGGGGGAAGCATAATACTAGATAAAGAACATATTCTGGTCTTAGTAGAATAATTATTCATTATTAGTAATGACTGATATGAATAATGTTAAAAGTAATCCTAATAAATTAGAATGGAGGCTGTGGTTTTCAGACAATACCTTTCACAGTCATTATGAAAGACAATTTCAACTGAAAACACAGGATTTTCATGCTGTATACACTCAAGATAGATTTGCACATGGTCAGGATTTGCCACAAATTATCACAGGCACATAGTTTGCTTGTGACTTAGCTTCTTTCCTCTTTTTGTTACATCTGTAATATTCCTGGTAAAGAAATCTGATACCTCAAATTTCCTTTTTTAGTAAGGTTTAGCTGTAATTACTCTCTGAGAAGATAGATTGTGATACCTCATAATGTTAGCAAAGGTATGAATTTTCTCTAGGAAATAGTTTTAAAACATCTTGACTCTTTTCAAACTGAAAAGAGAGTAAAAAGTGGAGCTGTCAACCTGAGGAAAGCATTCTGCTCTTGGTGCTGGGAAATCTCTCCAGAAGGGCAGGCTTTTATCTCTTCATAAGGTATCTTGGATGTGGGAGAGGAATTTCTTCTGCCTTTTGGAAGCATGATGCCTTTGAATTATACGGAATTTGTCTGAGGACCGTAGCTGGAAAAAAAGTAGCAATACCTTGTAATGTTAACTCCGTAATGATGATCACTTAGTGAATATAACTAAATTAAAAGGCAGAACAAGGTGTATGTGGACGAGTGCCGTGCTGTTTGAGTAAACCTGTCTGTTTGCTGCTATCCTTACGTAGAGTCTTAAATCACAAGAGAAATGTGAGTTTGGTGGATATTAACATTATCTTATTATTAACGTTTTTGTACAAAATTGTAAATGTTATGAAATGCAATTTTAGTTTTTCTAGTTCTAGGGATAATGCAGTAAGGTGGTATAAGAAAGCCTTTCTTTCAATTTTCCTTATTCTCCCTGGTTTCTGCCTTTGATATGAATCTTACATTTCTGCAAAAATTATACTTGGGCACATTTTTTCATGTAAGAGTGTCATTTATTAGCTGGAAAGAAAAAACTATATTTTATTACAGTCTAGTACAAACCTTAAGTCATGTATCATGAAATAAACAACAATTGGACATGAATTATATCTTTTACCTTACCAAAAACTAGTCATGCCCAAGCTCAAAAGTGAAAATTAGTAAATCTACTTCTTAAAAGATTTTCTATGTTGGGATGTATTAATTGGGACAGTAAGTGACTGTGGTTTTCTGTCATGTTCTTTTCCAGTTACGCGAAGAGTTTGACCGAGGCATAGATGTTGTATTAGATGAAGAGCACAGCATTCATGATGTTGCTGCTTTGTTAAAGGAATTTCTGCGTGACATGCCTGACCCGCTTCTCACCAGAGAACTTTATACACCTTTCATCAATACTGTCTGTGAGCTCTGCAGCATCTTTATTTACCAATTTTGAAAAACTAACCTGACTGAATTCTTTTATCTCTACTAATCATCTTCTTTTATTCTGTGCATTTAAGGCTTTAGCCTTGATTTGCTCCAAATATTTGTATAATGTATTATAAACAATATAGTATATTCTAATATACTATACTATATATAATATACTATACTATAATAATATAATATTGTATATAATATAAATAATATAGTATATCCTTTAGTATAAATTTACTGAGGTTTTTCCTTTGTGTTCATACCGTGTAAGTGTAATCCAGAAAACTAGAACACCAATTATTTCACTCATACATATTTTTGCATTTGTATATAGGATGTGATTCATGTTATCTATTAAAATCTGACCCTGTCATTGGTTCAGCAGTACCTGATCACAGACTCCAGTTTGAATCCCAGTATCTTAAAATTTTTAGAGCTGTTCACTGACCAAAATTCCATCCTAGCTTAAAATATTCAAGTTTCTTCATAGTTAATGGTCCTCAAAGGCATCATATTAAGTACAATGTGTTGCCTGAGTGCAGACTCTCACAAATTTAGGAAAAAGTAAAGTTGGACCCTTCAAGCTTTAGCTGCTGCCCAGTTTGTGTTCTTCAGAATCTTTCTAGCTCCCATGTGTGAGATCCTGCCTCTGTCTTGTCTTACTGGCTACCATTGAGGTTCAAGTGGTGGTGTTTGCAGAATATCCTTTATATTTCTACTTGCTTTTCCAATCTCCCAGGACCTCTGTAAGAGGCAAAATTGTAAGAAAACTGATTAAAAATGGCTATACTGAAACCTGACTTGCCAGCTACTGTATATACCAGGAGCTGTACTTAAATGAATGGAGTAAATAGAAAAGTAAGCAGAATTTTGGAGTCCAGTTGCAGCAATGGAGTGTGCAACATGGATTTTGCTCTCTTATAGAATGAGAAAAGTTCCTATGAATTTGTGAGTGAAATGTTTATCAACCAAGGCAAAAATCTCATAATAGTAGTTGTTGCACTTTTGATATTTCCTTCAAGTTTTCTCTTTTTCTTCTGACGTTCTAAGGGAAATGATCCTTAAACAAAACTATTCTTATGCCTTCCCTTGGGCTTGGAACAGTCTATTTGTTCTTCTTTTAGGTTAGTTGGAGTGATTTTCTTAGAATATATTTTTTCCCCTCTTAGTATTAGAGCCAGATGAACAGCTAAGCACCTTACAGCTTCTCATTTATCTTCTACCTCCTTGTAACTGCGATACCCTACACCGGCTGCTGCAGTTCCTCTCCACAGTAGCTGGCCATGCAGAAGACACCAGAGACAAAGATGGCCAAGAGGTAAGTCCTGATTACTTGTATCCTTTGACTTTGCTTAATTGATGGTCTGAAAAGAGATCTTGAAAGCCTTGAAACATTCACAGTGGTGGTATACCTGTGAAAGATGGGAGGCATTTAATCTACTTGCCTACACTTTTGCCATTTGGTTGTTTACTATGTTCTTAGGGCTGTGAAAGTTTAATTTTTGTATGACTTAGTCAGTAAAGCATCTACAACTTCCTTTGGTTGATTCACAGCGTAACCAACCTTGTTCTTAATGTTATTCATCTAACCTTCTTTTATCCTATTATGTTCTATGGAAAAAGTACTCAGAAGAGGTCAGGCATGCAAGAATATGCTTTTTCATTCTCTTTTTGTTCTCTGTTGTTACTTTCTTATATGACCTTTGGACACAGCAGTTCACTTCTTAGTTCCTTTAGCTTCCTAAGTAGTGAAAAATAAAAAACAAAGGACAGGAACTCCAGCTGTATCCTTTCAACTGACAGACCTCATCACTAGTTGGAGTCAGGGTGTTCATCTTTGCCTGTTTTCCTTCTGGCCTCCTTACTGTTGCAGTCCGGACCAAATTCAGTGGAGAGGTTGGTGTGCACTAACCCCACAGATACAAGAATACCTGTAGCAGTGGGGCTGAGCTGCACTTCAGAGCTTCACACGTCTGCATCTGTGCCCCTTCACACTAGAGAAGACCTGAAAATCCAGGCTTCCCATTTTCTACCAGGAAAAGACTTGGACTAGTAGACTGCTCTGCAAAAGGTGACAACTCTGTTAACTTTGAGTGGAATGGATACAGTCTGTCACTGCTTAACAGAACTGAACTGGTTTATCTGTGGGATGGACTTCTCTGTCCTCTGAACTGCAGCAGAATCTACTTCTGAGGTTACTTCTAAGACTCTTCTGAAACTCCTGGAGAATTTTGTCTTCCAGATGGAAAATCCTACTGATTTCATCAAATTTGGACACCTTTTGCAGTTGTCTGGTTTTAACAATTGGCCCTTTGAGACTAAGTTTTTCCTAATTTCTGCCTCAAGTCCTAACTTCCAGTGTGCTGCATGTGACTTCTAGACCTATTTCACTTTTAAATTCACTTTAAATAGTATTATTTTTGTTCTTAGCAAGGAGTTGGTGAAAAACTACACCACTATGATGGAAAGCACTTAGAAAGAGCAGCTTGTAACAGTTTTACTGTGCTTGAAAACATGTATAAGCCAGCTAAGGTCATGGTCCCCTTGGTCCTGCAAAAAGTTCTTTGTTGGTTCAGGAATGTACCCAAGAGGATCTTATTGCAGGGCTAGGAGGTCCTGCTTAAGAGAGTTGAGTTGGCCCAACAGTTGTATTAAAGGCATTTTCATTCCACTTAACAGTACATCAGCTCTGCCACAGGTATTTTGGCAAGGCAGATTTATGTAAGCTCTCTTGCCAGTATTGTAAGCATCAGGAATATTATGTGCAAATGGATACCTTTTATAGATAATACAGTATTCTGCTCACAGTTATTTAAGCCATTTATGAATAATTAAAAAATTAAGTGAATAAAGGCATACAGGGCAAGAGAGAGTATTTTATCAGACTGTTTGCTATCACTGGAAGGAAAACAGCCAAGCATTGGCACACAGGACCTTGTCATGATTTCTTTCAAAAACCCTTCTCTCACAAAGATGAAGATGGATGACTAACTGTATTAAAATTACTCATTCAGTTCATTTCAGTGGATATGTTTACAACATTTTTAAGGGATGCCCTGAGGCTGCCCCTAAGAAAAGACTCACTATTTGTATAAACAGCCTGCACATGCAGATCCAGGCACAGCCAGAGGCTACCCCTGGCACACTGGAGGCACCACATGCCTCTGCATCCTTGGTGACTTGAAACTCAGAGAGAGTTTAAAAAGCAGGTCACCCGAAAAACAGCTGGGTGCATGGTGGTGTGCAAATAAGGGAGTGTGCTGTTCTCACAGTCATGCTGGGATGAGTCTCTGAACAAAGAGCCAACATGTTTGCTACGACTGCCCATCCACCTACTTAGTGCAGATGTCTCTCCAACAGTACACAGTGGTCTCACCAGTAAAAGGAAAAACTGTTTTTTACCGTCAGCTCTGTGCTGTCTAGTTGAGCTCTGTAAAAGATAAACCAGGTATAGTCAGTGCACAGTTGTAAGTTTAACTGGAGTATTCAGTAAATGACCAACTACAAAAAAAATTTTAAAATACTGCTTCGAGAAGATCCATTTTGTATCACTCATTCCTTGGAATTCCATTACTGCCTCTTTTTGGTGCCTCTTCATATCCTTTTGTAAAATTGTTCGTTCAAGTGTAATTGAAACAAATGAAAAATAACTCTCATGATTTTTTTTTTTTTATAATCCTGCAAGAAGTACTGGTACAATGGCCGAAATTCACTTACAGTCTTCACTGTTGGCATTTTCTTCTGCATTCAAAGAGTAGCAACCAAGGGGAGGGGTAGACAGAGAGAAGAAGAACATGATCCCAACTTTTTGCTCTGTTGAAAGAAGAGAAGGGAAAAAAAGTAGTGTAATTACAAATATAACAATGAAATTTTTGATATAATAATGTATGCCATATTTTTCAATCATTCTTGTCTAGTGTAGTATATATTCCTAGCCTTCTGCTTCCTCAAAATTCAGGTTACTATTGCTTTTTTGAGCATAGATCTATAAAAGCAGGAAGAAAGGTAAAAATAGAACAAACCAAAAAATTCACCCAACAAGTAAACATTTGTCATGTTCTAACAAACAAGCAAAAATGCAGGCAAATACTAGTAAAAATAACGAACCTGTTCCTTAGTTATCTAAAGTGTTTAAACATGGAAGAGTATCACTGTATAGGTTTCAAATCATGAGTGCTATTTGAGAAAGGTAGGAGTTTTCAGTATTTGGTCCTAAGAGATGATAACGTGTTGGGATGGTGAAGTAGGAGGGAGGTTTCTCTGAGTTCAGAAGTATGCCACTGTCGAGCTTCCAGGGAACTAAGGGCAGGAAGTACTTCCACCTTCTACTCCTCCAGTTAATTTAAAAATATATCCTGAATACCCACAGTACTTGTTGCAGAGATGTTCAAACAAGGTGTTTCAAGATTTCTAAAAATTGTTCATTTTTTATTTGACTTAGTGCTAGGTTTTGGTTTTGATGAGTGAAACGTCTGTGAAAATAAGGAAGAGAGTGTGTGTGGTTTTATGTGGGTGTGTAGGGGTTCGAGTGTGTGTAGATATGTGTATATACATGTCTGTATACATCACACCCTGTGAGACTCCACCTCATCTATATTCTGTTTTCTAGATTACTGGGAACAAAATGACATCACTTAACCTGGCTACCATCTTTGGCCCTAACCTGTTGCACAAGCAGAAATCTACAGACAAGGAATTCTCCGTTCAGAGCTCAGCTCGAGCTGAAGAGAGTACTGCTATCATAGCTGTCGTACAAAAGATGATTGAAAACTATGAAGCCCTTTTCATGGTAGGTGGATATTTTTTCATATTACTCCTATACATTTTTAAGATAAGAGAGAGAATACCTGGTTGGTCTTAAAGTAGACGAGATGAAATAAACTGTAGAAACTGCATTACATTAGGATCAATTAGTATTGGTAAAAAAAAAAGTAGTCTTCTATCAAGGAGAATGATTTGCAGTAAGTAAAAGTATTAAAAATGTGTACTTACATCTTGCCCAGAATGATTTCTGTGTAATTAAGGGTATATTCCTTAGATTTCTGTCTGTGGAAATGATGGGGTTGGCTATTCAGCTGTATACTAAGCAATGCATGGACAAGACTGAAAATGACCTTTCACATATCAGCTTTGGAAGTCAGGAAACCAGTTTTTCTGCAGGGATTAAGAGA
This sequence comes from Manacus candei, assembly GCF_025592945.1. NCBI lineage: Eukaryota > Metazoa > Chordata > Aves > Passeriformes > Pipridae > Manacus > Manacus candei. The sequence continues at coordinate 9,330,595 of NW_026138089.1, forward strand.
TCCTCGGTTAATTTAAGAAACAGAGACTTTTTTTGTTGCTTGGATGAAGAGGAAGGACAAAGCTTTCTCATTTTTCAGTTGGATAAGAGGAGTAAAACATAAATCTGTGTAGTTCCTGAGTTCCCTTCTGTTCTCTTGCTGAAGCAAGGAAGTTCTTCATAAGAAGGCTAATGGCCTTGGATTTGGACATGTTGTTTACTTAAGATGCAGCTTAGTTAAATCACATTCCTAATGCCTAGCAGTTACCTGGACAGTTAATTCTGTGGCTTTACCTTGTGCTCTTTTTGTGTACAAAATTATAGGCTACCTCAGTATGACTTGTGCCTGAGAGGGCCCTGCTCTGGGGTAACAAAGGCCAGTCAGACCTGTGTGCACTATCCCGTCTTCATTTTAATAAACATACACATCCTAACACAACCAGTAGTCTTGAAAAAGTGGAAATAGCTTTGGTTGTTATGTCCTGAAACTAAGCAGCACAGTATGTTACACTGAGGAGATAAGTTCCCAAAGCAGAAAGAAGAACACTCTGAAAACCTCCTTTAGTGCTTCAGCAAAGCTGAGTGCTGGAGAGCTTGTTGGAAGAAGATGGAGAAGCCTGAACTGTGGGCTGATGGCCATGTAGTACTGTAAGGGGAAGGTGTCTATCAGATTTCAACAGGAAGAAGAGCATGAGAAGCCGTCATGAGCCCTGCCTATCAATCTTAGCCTCAGATGAACTTCTTTGTGGTTTTCCTTGCATATATTTTTATTCTTGTATCATTGAGGCACGGTCTTTTTTTCTTTTCTTTTTTAATGCTTTTCACAGTTTAGGGAAATGTTAGGTGCTATTTTTCCTTCAACATCAGGAAAAGAAAGTGACAGAACTGCACTCATGGATGAAGGTCTGCTGGCCTAGAGTGGGGATGACACTATCAAGTTTAAAATAATACTTGAATAAGAATACTTGCAATACTTGAAGATTTCTTCAAGTTTCTCTTCAAGAACTTCTTACAGCACAGACACATCTCAGTACATAATACTTAGGCACACATTCCAACTTTCACTCTGGAAAGGGTGGGGCTAAGGTTAGACTAACCTACATATGGACTCTTTTAATTCTGACAGATTTTTTCCTCTATCTCTTCAGCACTTGCACTTTCATCTGAAGGTTAAACAAAGTGTGGGAAAAAAGTTTTCTTTTGTTTTCCAGAACAACTTTTACTGTTTATACTTGACATTTATGCTACTAAAAAAAGAAAAACATCTGGACTTAAGCATTCAGCTACAGCTGTAACATAGTGTATTTCTACTAAGGTGCTTTTGTGTTTGGTTTTCTTTTTTTCTTTTTTTTTTTTTCTTCTTTCTGTTACTGTTATATATGGGGAGGTTATAAAACTGTGATTGGCTTCAGCATTGAAATTGGAACAACATTTGTGAACCAAAACCTAGGAAACCGGGATGTGTTGGGGTACCCAGACCACAATATCAGAATGATTCTAACATATTAGTGGTCAGGGAGGTTCTGTTTGTCAGAACAACCCATGATACTGAGCACTGTTTTTACTAAGCAACTATCAGTAACATCAATATGGAATAAGAAATGTGGATTTCTTATAGAAGATGGAATCTAACCTTTCTTCAGATGTCAGTGATGATAAGATCTTTCATATCCAATTCTTCCATTTCAGTGAAACTTAGGGATACATTAAAATGTTTTATGGAAATGTATAAAGGACTGTTCTTTGCCAGTCTCTGAACTATGTCCAGCAGCTCAATGCAAGGAGGCACAACTCAACCACCCTTCATCTTTTTGGCTTTGACTCAGCATGGAGGATAGAGAACAGCAGCTTGGTCATGCATTTTCATCTCCTAGCACCCAAACCCAGCCCTGCTGCAAAGAAGCACTACATAGTGATGAAATTTCTTATTTTTACTGTTAGGGGCTACTGTAGCCTCCTCACTGCGGAGAAAGGCACACACTGCCTTTCTGTGCCACATCAGTAGGAGGGAACAGCACAAAGGAGACACTTCAAGGGTCTCTCCACCTTTTGTGTCTCAACAGCTATGACTCTCATAATAGCACCCAGCACCAAACATCAGAATATCTACTGTACTGGAGTCCTGACAACTCTGATACATCCTTGTATGTTCTCAATTGCTGTTATTTCAGCAGTGCCTTGGCTTCTCTTCTGTCCCCAAATTTCAGGTTCTCATCCATCTACTCAGACACAACTGCCAGTTAAACAATTAATTCAGTAATAGTTATCGTGACATCTTCCTGAGATACTAGTATTGTAGTTCTCTATAACTGTAAATTTATAATTACATGCATATCATGTCTACACTTACCAAATTACTTAAGTAAACTGAAGAAAATTGCTGCACAGGAGCAATAAAACCCAGTAGAAAGCTAGCAAAGAGACCATCAGTACAAATCCAGTTGAAGATTCATTCATTAATGTGTCCTCATTCATTCAGATGGAAGCCCTATAACTCAATAGAACTGTTAAGTTTGGGTTTCTGTCGGAACTGAAATTCTAGCTGGAACTGTTTCAGAATCATTTCGATGGAATGAAAGATTGATTTTTTTTTTTAATAATGAAAAACATATTTTTATTTTACTGACAAAATCTTCTCAGTAGATTCTTGCAAGTTACTTGGTATATAACTGAATAGTAAGTTTCAGACAGAAAGATGTAGATTCTGTTTTACCCTTAAACTTTATCTGGAGTTTATTCTACAGTATAGAAGGGCTGTCTAAATGAAGGAGTTACAGCACACTAGGTTTCCAAAAATATATTCCTATAAAGATAAAATAATTTATTTAAAGACTAGTATATCAGAGACCATCAGTAAGATATTTTTCCAGGTTAGAGACTGAATACAAATTTTAAAAAATGAGTGTGTGGTTACACAAGTTTCTCATAGAGATTGTGGATCAATTTGAATTAAATTACGCATATCTTCATTTGTTTTCTAATTATTTCCTTATTTAAAGAAGTAGACCTTTTCTGTAACTTGATTCCCTAAATACCTCCCAAACTGAGGTATTCCTCTGGGCAATCTGTTAGTAATTCCTGTTTCTCAGGAAATGTCAGGGAGAACAAGTGGCCCATGCAGTGTGACTTGAAGGTCAAGATATTCAGGCCCTGACAAGTTGCATCCAAAACCAGTTGATGACCTCTTGCTGGGATTGTCTTGTCTCCAGTTCTATCTGTCATGAGTGAACCTGGGCTGTTAGTTCAAGTTTTTTGGATGGTTTCATCTGTTTCATTGTTTTGAAGTTCAAGTTGAATGTTCCACTGTGATGTAGACATACTCACTTAAGGATTGATAAGACTCCTGAAAAGTGCAGTTGGAAGCACAAAATTTACTTGTGCAGATTTTGGGGGGCCATTTCTGCTACGTGCCCAGGAGACATTGCTGTATCCTGCATCTGCTGAAACTATCAAGGATTTTGAAGGTTCACCTCCATACAAAGTGCAAAGAGAAGGTTAACAAATCAGAAGGTCAGACTCAAAGAAGGTGACACAAATTCCAGCTGAGCCTGTTGCTCAGAGTGCCTGGAGATCTAGCAGGACCCACTTGTAAGCCTGAGTTATGGACAGGTGAATTCTGTAATTATTCAAGGTCTTATTGAGCATAAGCAGGAATTTAAATGCTTCTAAGATCTCAGGATTTGGCTATATGGATACCTGAACATTAAATATTTATAAGGCTTCATTTAGAAAAATGCTGACCTTTGGCAGCCCTCATTGAAATGAAGCAACTGAAGATCTTCATAGATAGAACAATTACTGTGAAATTTCCGTAAGAGAAGGACATAAATAAGTCAAATGCGATGGAATATATGAAGAAACATTCTCCTTCTGTTGTAATTACATTTCACATTGTTTCTAGAAGAAGAGAAGTACAGTTCCTTGGAATGGAGATTTGTAAATGTCAATGTCCACAGATCTTTCAATAGGGATGTAAGGTGAGGACCTTCAACTGAAGCTTTTGAGATTGTGATACATGAGTAATCCCACTGTTATTACCAGGTGTAAAAGCCAACTGGATACCAACTGTATTCAACAGTAATCAGCATTTAACATTGTGCAAAGTGATCCTTAGTCCTACTTTATCTTTTTTTACATGAAATTTCTCTTTTAAGTGGAGGCTTTTGAATATTTTATGTACTCTCTGTAAACATATTGTGCTTGGTCTTTTAGATTAAGCATAGTACCAAAATTGCTGGTGAAAGGATATTAATCTCCAGCTGAGTATTTTTTGATGTCTTCATAGGTTTCCCCTGATCTACAGAATGAAGTGCTTATCAGCTTATTAGAGACTGACCCAGATGTTGTGGACTATTTGTTGAGGAGGAAAGCTTCCCAGTCATCGTGAGTAATCTGTTTTTTTATCATCCCTGTTTCTGCTGGGAATTTCTATCTCCCACTGGAAGTGTTCAAAAGGTTCCAGTTTTCCACAGCTCTTCTGCACTGTCTACAGTGGTGTAGAACTACTCTCCCCATTACGCAGACTCTGCCAAAGAAATTATGACTCTTGTACAGTGTTTTCTAAAGACAAAACCTGTTTCCCAGTTCTGAGGAAAGATTGTGTTCTACTGCAGAGAACAGAGTGACATGTACATAAGAATATTCAGTGCACTATTACCTGACAGGATGTATTTTAGTGATCTGCTGGTTTATGTCTTGGGTTTGTTGTAGTCTTCAGTAACAGGAGGCGTTATTCCACTATCCTTGAAACACACTCTGGAGTGCCTTAATACCATCCTGGTGAGCTGCTTGACCAGTTTGTCGTTCTTTTCCTATCATATACACATAGGACATTGTAAACAAATCAACTGCCACAACAGCACGTTTATGGAGACTCTTTGGATATTATTTAATTGTATGCTTTGTGAAAGATCTGAAGAGAAAAATCCCACACCGATCACTCTTGCAGTTATGATATATATCATATTGTGACTTTGTGTATGGTGTATATATGCCTGCACCCTTGTGCCTTAATGCTATGAGTTTGTACATTCATTTTAACAGGATTCCTGGCTTCCTCATGGGACCACACAGTCATTGTCTTTATTCTAGTGAATACCAATATGTCAGACCCAAAAATCACAAAATTTGACAGACTTGCTGTAAGGGATTTTTAAGAGATTTCCTAGACTCTAAACTCTCTAGGACAGATTGGACTTTGTCTTCCTGTATTTGTGGAAAGTGCCTAGTGCATTCAGAATATAATTAAATCAAATTTGTACAGTCAGTTAGCGATAATTTTTTTTTCTCTCCCTCTGAACATTGTATAGTTGGAGGTAATATAATAGTGTGCCTGGCTTTAAAGGAAGAGGTATACAAGAAATAGTTAAGTTTTAAACACCTAGGGGGAAAAGCTTTCTTCAGTTATAAAATTTGGAAATCAAAATCTATGCGGAATGTATTGTGTTATAAAGGATTTTATTAGTTTGCTAACTTAACCACATGAACAGATAACATACAGTAGGAAATTTTCTCTATGTGAAATAATTTCAGCTAGTTTGTCTAACTGACAAGTAAACATGTGTGTATTTAGATCACGATAAGTACAAGATAGTTTACAAGTACATTAACTGTCTTTTACACTTGTTTCACATTTGCCACGAGCCAGGATTACAATTAGGAGAGACTGCAAATCACATGATATAAGGTAAAGTCTGTAGAGACTTCTATTTTTAAGCCCTCAGTTTGGAATGATCATATTATTTCTAACTCAAGCTAATGCAAACCTTCATGCTGGATTTCAATGTCTATATAATAAAAAGACGTAAAATTGTGTCTCACGTGTGACTACACATACCAATTGAGCATAAATTAGTCACAAATCATTGTGGATGTAACAGGTTACTGTTAGATCCTGTTTCCTTAATTGACCTTTCCTTGAGCTTCCTTACCTTTAGCCAGCATGCACAGTTATAGGATAAAATGGATTTATTGTCGAAAGGTGGTCACAACTGACAAAAGGCATTTTGTAAGGAAAGGTTCTGAAACCAAATAGGAACGTATAGCTTCATTGGTACTAATTTATTGTGTTTTCAGTAATGGGCAGATAAATATCACTGAGATAGGAAAAACTTACTATCTGTCATTTTTCTTCTACTCTGCTATCATGTAAGTGATTTATTTTTAATGTTAATGAGATATGTTTTCACTGTGATTGCAACTTCTTGGTTAAGATATTCCAGGCAATTAGAGGGAATGTTGCTTAAGTGTTATTGCTAGGAGTGTGATGCTCTTAAGAGATGAATCTATTTCAGAGCATAATCTCAATTTTGAAGCTACATATTTGTTGCTTATTTTTCCAATAAGAAATGTGAGGCAGTAGACAACAAGGAGATGTTTGTCTTGATTTCATAAAAATGAGACTTCAAAATGCATCCTTACTGCTCTTGGAAATTGCCTGGCCACTTACTCAAGATCCAAATGTGGATCTGTGGAACAGAAAAGTTTGCATATTTTTGAGACAGTCTTCCTCAGAAGAGCTAGTTGGCTGCATATAGTAGAGTATAGAATGAGCTTCAAGACTTTAATGTCACGTTAATTGCTTTGACAGTCCTGCTTCTGCACTTGCCCTCACATTTCTGCTTTTGCTGTCATTATAAATACTTTCTTGGCTCTGGTCTAACAGAGAAGACACAGTCTCTTTTCCTCCCCAGAGAGGACAAATCAGATATTTCTCATCTTTTAGTTCTCTTAAGAGCTGAGCATTGTGAACCGTGTGTCAGGGAATTTTTGAGAGTTGTTCATGGTAAAGTGCTAATTACAAATGGCAGCAATTGTGAAGTGTGCTTTTGTGGATGACTCCCCAATTTTTTGTATATTGGCTTGATGACAATGGAATTTGGGGTTTACAGCTGTAAGATGAAACATCTTTAAACTAAAGAAAAATAAAATCTATTTCTTATGATTATTTATTGCTTATAATGGTTAGTAGTCCTTTTAGAGTAAATGAGTTTCAAAGTTACAGAATTTTTTTATGTTTTTGGATTATGATGATGGGTTTTAATCCATCTTGACCTGTGGCACAAAGATGAAGCCATAGGTCATACAGTATGTGTAAATGCAGTTTTCAAAACTGCAGAGGCTCTGTGAATCATGGAGTCCTTTACCCTGTTACAGTAGCGACCACATCATAATCCCATAGTAATCTGTTTTGTTGGTGGCACCTGTGTTGCTCAAATATGTGTGGAAATTACTGTGTGCTGCCAAGCACACAAGCAAATCCATATGATTTGCCTCTTGAAGGCATAATTGTTTTCCCACTCAGAAGCTTTAAGGTATAGCAGAAAAGGGGTTCTGCCAGAAACAGAAAGGGATTTCTGTTTTGATAACTTTGATGCTAGTAGAAAAGTAGGAATATCCCCAGTAGAAGTAAGTATTACTATTAACATTTTGCCAGTTTATCCATACAAGTAGACTCTGGTGACTAGCATAAATTCATAGAAGGATGCCTGTTGGTTTGGAATCTGAAATCATATTTTTGAACTTATGTGGCATAGGTTGATTTTGCAGCTTTCAAACCTTTCCATTTGTACTTAACCACTTTTTAAATATTTTCCTTAACATAGTTCATAACCACTGGAAAATACTTTACATGCCTTCCCGTTTCTCACATTTGATTGCACAGAATCATCTATTTATTCTCTGTGGGGGCCATAATCTACCCTTCTTCACAAACTGCATATAAACAAGTGGGTATCTTGCTAAGTTTGCTTCCTAATTTAGTTTTTCCCTGGTGTATGGGTAAAGAATCTCACTATCCAAGGGAAGAAGAATTTTGAATTTTAGTAAACATCTGTTTGCTAATGAACTCAAACAATAAAGCAAACAGATGCAAAAGTTTTGTTTTATGGAATTCGTGAGAATTTGTTCTTTGCAAAGATACAAACTGAAGTCTTTTGCAAGTTGTGTTTTATTTTGTTCATGAAGAGCATAGCAAATGTATGACTTCAATTTCCAGCTTTAAAGTACTCAATCCATTTTGATGATTTTTTTGTAGTAAGATTGACAGAATCCACAGGCACATCCTTTGATTTTTAAAGCTATTTTTTCTAAACAAATTTGAAAGTTATTATATATATATATATATATATATACACATGCATATATATATATATATATACACACACACACATATATAAAATAGCATGGTCTTACCAGCAGAAACTTTAAATCAGTTTAGAAACTTGAACGTTTGAATCTTTTGAAAGACTTGAAAGTTTCCATTCAGGTAAATTTTTAGCAGGAACTCTGTCTTGAGAAGAGATAGACTATAACAGATCATTCAAGGTAAGACATGAAATCAGTGTTTCACAAAGCTCAAATTTATGTTCCCACATTCTTTCATTTCCATTTCTGTTTCCTTTCTTCCTTGTGTTACCTTGCCATGGCTGAGTGGTGGCTTACCTCTGTCTTTGCCCTATGCAGTACAGTTAGGTTTTGGTGCTGCAAAGATTTAGATGTGATAAGCCTTTTTGGTGTCACCAGTAGTGTCACCAGTTAGTGCTAAGTATGTCTGTAAGTTGGCAGGGTGAGCTTTAGATGACATTCGGTCTAGAAAGCTGGAGAGAAAGACATTTGGTCATAGGAAACCTATAGATTCTAACAGTTCTCCCCTTTTCTAAGAGGTCTTTCTAGTTCTTAAGTTCCCAAGATTTAAATCTCATATCACTGTGCAAGAGTTTTTTAGAACTTAGGAGGGCAAAAAAAGGGAAAAAAGGTTTGTAATAGAATTATACATACTTAAAATACAATAATTCCTCAGTGTGTGGTTGTTTATCAATTAATTTGTGTTGGACTCATCTTTTTTTTTTTTTTATTAAATTAAATTAATCTTTTTTTTAAATTAAATTAATGACTCCTCAACATTAACACACTGGGAAGCCTGGAACAGAGCTACTTAGCCAAATGGCAGTTCTATTTGTTTGAGTAAGCCCCAGTTAAAGTTCAGGATAGGATCAGTTCAGTGATGGTTTTCTCACTGAGAGTTAGTGAGGAGTAACCTTATTTAATTAATTCCCAACGCTTTATGGTTTGTTTTATACTGAAAAAAATGAATATTGACTAACATAATAATCATGCTGTTGAGTGTATATATTTTATTTTTTTTTGACATACAATGTGTAAATTGGCCAGGTGAAAAAAACCAGCTTGAAAGTTAAGTTTTGTCATTATTTCTGTATTAATATTTAATGTTTTGTGGCTAGCTGTGTGTTTTCTTTATTTCTGCAGTTTTATTTCATTTGTCTGGAAACAGGGTTATTGTTCCATAACGAGAAATGAGTTTTGGCTGCTCACACAGTTAAAGCTGTCTTTGGATTTGACTCTGAGAAGGGCTGAGCATTTTCAGACATTTACAAGAATGAGCCTCTGTTGTATCACATTTAATTAGAACAGATACTAACAAGAGGTCACAGAGAAGTGTTTGACTCAAGAGAAGGAAAAGATGATAAAAAACAAAGGTTCAGAGAAATTAAAAATGAGTAAGAGAAATATTAATTAGAGAATTAGGGAAAAATAGGGAAAAAAGTTATGTTTGTTTACAGAGTATTTCTACATATTCTTTGTGATGTTCAGTGACTCACAGTGACTCACAGCTTGCCTCCTGTTCTGTGTAGTAAACTGTGACAGTTCAAGAAATCTCCCTCAATGTTCCCAACACATTTCAAAAATTAGTTGTCTCTCTGAGCCTTGGCTGTACTTTGTCAGGGGCTTTGTTTGCCTTTCTTTGTCCAAATTAAATGCAGTTGCTGATGTAAAGGTGAAAAGGTAAAATAAATTGTAGAAGGTATCAGGAGAGCCAGTTGCTTGTTGCTGCAGTCATAAGTACGGTAGATACATCTATTTGTCCCCTGTAGAATATTTACCTTCTGATGTGTCTAGAAGAAAGTCATTCTCATACATGAGAGGTGAGCTGAGTGCTTGATTTCACTGACTATGCAAAACTTCACAACAGAAGAAATTATTTTAGCATACTGCTTAGCATCAAATTAATCTTCCCTATCGTGCCCTCAGCTTTACTGCTATAACAAGCTAAATTGTCAAGGTAACATAAGGAATTGATTCACTGCTTAGTTTCCTGTGGTTTACTGTACAGTTGTGTGGGGTTTTTTTTGTTCTCAACGGCAACATCCTTTGAGTTTGAGTGGCCTCTGCTGGCCATTTCATGACAAAAGTTTTACTCATGGAAAATCCACCTCTGTAACTGCTTCTGAAGGGTTTTCATTTCAGCAGCTGTGACCATTCTCATGTATTTGATTTTATCTGTATCATCATAGAATGGTTTGCGTTGGAAGGGATCTTAAACATCACCTATTTCCAAACCCCTTGCCTTGGGCAGGGACACCTTTTGCTAGACCAGGTTGCTCAGAGCCCCATTCAACCTGGTCTTGATGTTAAACTGCGCTTCTAGCTGTGAACATAAAGCATTTTTTATTAATAGTAGTTTGTTTATCAAAATTTATCAGGAGCCCTGAGATGATGCGGTCAGAAGGTTCCTACTCCGCAGGAGAAAGACATTCTTCCACAGACTCCAACAAAGCTTCAAGTGGCGATGTCTCCCCATATGACAACAACTCCCCAGTACTGTCTGAGCGCTCGCTGCTGGCATCGCAAGAAGAAGTTGCTCGCAGCCCAGATAAGCTGTACAAGGTACCTGAGCAGTGCATGCTGGTTGGACACTTGCAGCCTAAGCCAAAGGAGAATTCTTCTGCATCACAGGCTGGAAAAGGTATAGTGCCTCCTGCTCATGTTCCTCCTCCTCAGTGACTGATGGGGATTTCTGAAGTAATTGAAAAGTGCTGGGTTTGGATTATCAGCTACCATGATTGGAGGAGCCATCATGTAAATAGCCTTACAAAAAAATGGCAGACCAACATCCTTTTTTTTTGTGTTGAGCCCAAAGGGTCTGTGCTGAGTCCTCCCCATTAACTCAGCCAAGTGTCAGGGATGCTCTTGGTATAGCACTTCTCAAAACTTGGAGCTGTTTTTAGGAAAGTAGAACTATGTATGTCCTGCTTTTCAGCCTGTGACAGCATGGCAAAGTCTATTCCTGATCTGTGGGACTGTAATGCCTGCAAGGTTATGGTCCAGACTGGAAAAATCTGAGACTTCAAGCTACAGATTTTCTCCAACTGTAAAGATTTACCTCAACACCCTCTCACTGGAGACCATAGCCGAGCTGCACAGCTTTACATCTGCAGCCAATTACACACCAAGCAATACTAGTGCAGGGATCCATAATTTCTGTAGCTACTTAGGGAGTGCATACCTGAATGATTTCTTTGGTAAAGAACTGGGGTTTAGTCTAATAGCTCACCAGCACTTCAAGATGCTTTTCCTATAAAAATATGTATTAAAAAAATTGTCATCCATGAAATTCATGCTTAGTGAGCCAGACATAAAGAACTTTCAATGCTTAGGGATGCACATAACTGTTTGGTGGTATTTTTGAAACGGTTTCATTTCAGAGGTACTAGTTAGGCACTTCCCTTGGGAATTAATGGGATTTACACTAATATCTCAATTATATGCTTTATAAATGCCAGTGGGCATTTATCTTTCATATTCAGCATCTAAATCTCTGAATAGGTTTAAACATTTGTTCAGATTTCTATTAAGCTATGAAAAGGAAATCACATTAAGTTTTATCGTATTAACCATCTTTTGGACTTTAATATTCATCACAACGGTAGTGGGCCATGACAAATTAGGGAATTCCTCTACTGATAGATGGAACCAGAAGAAGGCATGAAACTGTTTATAATCCAGCCCAATGCCTGATATGTCCATTTCATTAAATCTCTATTTTGTGGCTGCACTTCCATGTAAGACCAGCAGCATCTTTGGGTTGATAGAGCATGCCTTACAGTGAACCCTGGGGCTGGGGCTGCCTGAGGGAGCTTTGCCAGAAACTACCTTCTGTGGACCAAATCTTTCTGTTCCTGTGGCAAATTCTCTGGCTTCAATAATTCAGAGGACTTAAGGACTCAGCCCACTCAGGCGCCCTCCCCACACAAAGCTCGCTGAATCCATTGCAGGATCTGAGCCTGAAACAAAAAATAGCTGTGAACAAATACATAGAATACTCAGGGTTTGGAATGGACTTTCTCAGCCTGCCTTTGTAGGAGAGGTGCTCCAGTCCTCTTATCAACTTATAGCCCTCTTTTGGACTTGCTCCAGCTGTTCCATGTCGTTATGCTGGGGACACCAGAACTGTATGAAGTACTCTGGGTGGGGTCTCACATTTGAGATGTTTGTGTTAGGTGCACAGTAAAGATGCTAACAGATGTTAAGGACTCTGATAACATATACAAGGTTTTAGCATTCCACTGGTATATTTCTAAATAATGTCTTTAAGATTGATTCATCATCTTTCCCCTGCTTTTACTGCTGTTTAGATGTTTCTGAAGATCATTTTGATATCTGGGGCACTTGGCATTCAACGCTGAAAAGTGGCTGCAAAGATCCAGCAATGACAGGTCAGTTACTTCTCAAGTTTTAAGCCCAAATCTGGCAAAGACAAAAACAATTTCTTGATTTCAAGAAATCGCAGTGAAACCAGCAGGAGAATTCATATTGTCCAGGGTTGGGCTTTTGAAAGGTGACTCTTCAGTAGAATACAGAGAAGCACAGTGGTTATACTTCTTGGTATTTAGTGGAATACAGGGAAGCAGCAACAATTCAAACTATCAAAGATAATATAAAAAGTCATTTTAAAGTTACTTCAATAAATAGTTTTATATTCTTTTAAAATTCATAGAGTCATAGAACTATAGAATGCTAAGGGTTGGAAGGGACTTTAAAGATTATCTAAGTCCAACCTCCTACCATGGGCAGGGACACCTTCAACTAGACCAGGTTGCTCAAGGCCTTATCCAACCTGGCCTTGAACCCTGCTGGGGTTGGGGCATCCCCAGCCTCCCCAGGCAACCTGTTCCAGTGTTTCACCACCCTCATGGTAAAAAATTTCTTCCTAATATCTAAAATTTCCTAAATTTTCCTAAATTTCCCCTCTTTCAATTTGTGCCCATCACTCCTTGTCCTATCACTACTGTTTCTGATGAAGAGTCCCTCTCTGGCTTCCCTGTAGGCCCCCTTCAGATACTGAAAGGTTGCTATGAGGTCTCCATGCAGCCTTTTCTTCCCAGGCTGAACAGCCCAAACTTTCTCAGCTTGTCTTCATAGGGGAGGTGCTCTAGTCCCCTTATCAACTCATGGCCCTCCTCTGGACTTGCTTTATTGGAAGGTGGACATCAAGTGGAGATTTGAGAGCAGCTGCCACAGTGGCACAAGCACAGCCTGTGAGTTTGGCAACTCCAGTGCTGACCCTGCTGCTAGTCAGTGTGTTCCCAGCCAGTTCCTGACCTGTCCTGCCTTTGTTTTTCTCCCATCTGCACCCACCTCACAGAGGAACTGTGAGACTAAAACACTCCCCAACCCCCTCCACTCTTCATTTGAAAAATGTTAAGTACTGTAAGGCTTTATGACAGAGCAAAGTATTAGAGTCAACAGGTAACATATTAGATGTGGTTCAGATCCACGTAGGGCTGCTGCTCCGTGTCCCCAGGTTCAGCTGGAGGTGGGGCTGATATACCTGCAGTGGCACAGCCTGATGGTAAAAGCCCCCATCCCTCTTCTACAGTGTGGTGAGGGGGAAAAGCATTAACTTGTTTAGTGCCACGTAAATGGTTCTGCAGACTCATGTTGTCTTTCTGACTCTGTCCCCCAGGTTCTTACGGCAATATTTATGAAAGCACCTTGCTGCGACCCGGACAGTGCTCTCTTTCCCAGGGGAACCTCACCATGTGTTCTCCTCGGTGGCAGGGCAGCTCCTCGGAATTGGACAGCGGCAGGCAGGTCATGCGAAGGAGCCAGACGACAGCTGCCATTCCCGAGTGTCAGCTCCATCCCATGGTGTCCCGCGTGTGCAGTAACGCACAAATTGAAGTTGGCAGCAGGAGTTCAGACCTGTCACACTCAAAGTCGGAGCAGCACTTGACTTTAAGCAGTGTGGAGGACCTCAGTGAGCGTGACTCGAACGCGGGTTGTTTGCAAAGCACAGCCAAGCCATCCTACAGAAAAGAGCGCCCACCACCCCCCTACCCAGGCCCAGCAAAACCAAGCCCTTCTTCGTCACAGCAGTCAAGTATTTCTTCAACATTGCACTCTTTGTGGAGGCTTCAACGCCCAGAAAAAGGTTCAGGGCCGAGAGCAGCTGGAGGGCCACCAGCCAGGGCCCCTGACCAGGCCACCTCCAGGCAGGAGCGTCCAGCCCCGCACACACAAGCGGGTCACAGCTGTTCCACAGCCCCTCACAGTCAGAACAGTAAAAGTGTTTCAGAGGCGGACTGGAATGAGTGGCAAAGGGAGAGGTGGCAAATTTGGGAGCTCTTATCAGCCGATAACCCTGATGCTCTCCCAGAAACCCTTGTATGATCTGACTCTGCAGAGCTGCCACTCATACCTGTGCCTCCGTTTCATAGGAAAACAGCGGTGACATTGGAAAACAGGGAGGGCTTGTTTGTTTTATATCAACTGAATCGCATATACTTTTTTAAAACTTTGTTCACTTTAATTTTGTAACAGCACTGTCAAGCAGTTACTTTACAAATACAGTATGTTCCTGTTTTTCAGCAAACTTTTGAAAAAAAAACAAGATGAAAATTTTAGTGTAATAACTGTATGCATATGCTGTGTATAAGATAAAACTGTTGCTTTGATGTTGCTAAAAATGTATTTATATATCTGCAGTTTTGATGATTGTATATTCTGTAATGGGTATTGTATGATAATCATATATTATGTTTTCATATACAGATGTCAATCAATCATGACTGCTTTTTTTTTTAAATCACTGCACTTACATTACCGTGATATGCATTGGAATTCTATAGAAAGTGCACAAGCTGGTTTCTGTGCTTATATATATATATATATATATAAAAAGCTGTTAAAGGGGAAAGTTGTCCTTCTTTTCACTGCCTATTGAAAAACACTAAAATAGAGTGGAACATGAAAAGCCATATATTTTATAAGGGTAGTAGTGAACTTAGAGGGGAAAATACCAAATATTTTTTTCTTATAAATATGTTTTCAAAAAAATGTAAAATTCGGTACAAGATTGTAAAAGTATTTTTTTAGATTCTGGTAGGAAGCAACTCAGAGAATCAACTAAGAGCAACATCATGCCTAAACCAACTAAGGATGTAGTGCAAAGGTCTGCCCTCCCATTCTAAAGGAAACCCAATGTTATATATACAGGATATAATATATATATTTATACATGTATGATGTTATGTATTGTTCTAAAACAATAAACTGGAATCCAAATTTTAGAAAACCAAACCCCATAAATTCAGATGCGTAACAACTGAGAAGGAATATGGCTTTTCCTTTGAAATAACAAAGCTCCAGCATTAAGAAAGTTAGAGAAGGGAAAAAAATGCAGGCAGACATACGAAAGGGAGTCAAACAGAGTTTCAGAAATGAAGATGTGGTTTGGAGAAGCTCACAACTGCGTTTCTATAAATATTGTGCCAAAGTCTGGGTCAGTAATACTTCCTCAGTACCTATATGTTGCGTTGTTAATGTTGCTGTTTTATACACGTTGCGGCGTTTTTAAGTTGCAGAACTGTTTGTGACCAGCAGGTGGCAATGTGCCGCAGTATTTTAGAGAAAATCCTTATTAACACTCGATAAGGGAAAATGTATCATATAAAAGAATTTTATAAAACATATTAGTCTTAATTTTAATGAAGTTGAAGACATATACAGTAATGTTGTCTTTAAGTTCTATCTTGTGCCATAATGATGGAATAAAAAGCTAAGTAAAACAACGAGCATATTTTTTGCTCCTTTTTTTGAAGTAAGGTTTATGGGGAAAATAATGTGGTTTTGTTACATTCTTGAGTATCTCTGTCAAAAACATGTAAAAGGCTTAGGAGCTTAAGGACCACCTTCAAATGCTACTTAAATATACAAGATCCAAGGTTTTACTTCAGTTTGAGGCTTAAAATCCATCTTATAAAGAGTCTGCCCATCATATCTCCATTTCCCAAATAAAGTTACAAGATAAAAACACGAAGCCAAGTAGAAAGGGGCAGGATTTGGCCTTTGACTATTGTGGTTCTTTATGAATGCTGCGTGCAGAAAAAATCTCACTCCTTTCTGCTGGTTGCAAAGCTTTTCTAAATACCATCTTGATATGAGACTTTATAGGAAAAGGTTCTTGTGTCTACCTTGTTGCAGCAGTGCTGTGTCAATTTATTCCAAAAAAGGCAGTCCACCCCAAATTAAAATGATTGTAATATATAAGGAAGGAAAAAAGTGAGCTCTCACAAGCAATCTTTACTATTTGATCTTGTCTCAGTATTATGCCAGGCTTGATACAGATTTGCTACAGGGAATTAGCTCCCAAATAATCCTCAAAAACAGGCATAGTGTAAATCCTGCTGCAGAAGATACTATGTTCACTAGATATCTATCTCTTAATTTTAAAACCCTTTCTACATACAGAAGCACATGCATATTTTTAGTGAAAGCTGTCTAAGGATATCTCAGCTTCATAAAGAGATTGCTCTCTGCCAGTACCTTTCTCTGTATGTGTTTGTAAATATCTGTATATTATCATCTACATGGAGTTTAAACAAAAGACAAAACCAAAATACAAGACCACTGCTGGAGGACAGCCTTGTCTGCACAAATTTCAATAAACTGTTATTTGGAAAAAAAGAAGGTATAGTATAAATTCCAGTGGATTAAAGTGACACTAGCCAAGATTACATTATTTGTATTATTTTCACTTGAACAGGACAGAGCAGAATTATCAGAAGTAGATTAAGAATGTAATTTTTATTTGTACTTCTTTCCAAGCTCAAGTCAGTGACATAATTTTTATGTCTTTTTCTTACATTTCACAAGAAAAGTAGCCATGAAAGGTTGTTTCTAGTTTTTTGTTGGCTGATAGATCTGTGTGTGGTATCCCATTGTAGATCTCTGCAGTGTTTTTCTTCCTATGACACATGCTTTTGTATAACCATAACGCTCCTCTTACAAGGAAAGTCTGTAGTGTGGGGATATCAAAGCTTTTTCTCTGTTTCTCTGGGGAGGAGGATTCCTGCCTTAGCAAAAGGGTCATGGGCCTGTGCTTCAGTGAAGAGTGTGATAGAGAAGGTCTTCTCTGGAGGTCTTGAGGCCTCACAGCAAGATCCTGTGGTTCTGTTCTCTCCTGTCATTTCCTGTTGCACCATGCTGGTTCATACCTAGGATTGTAAATAAACCGCTTCCCCCTGATGGGCTGAATTACTTCCTCTCAGGGGTTGTCTTCCAGGTGCACTCACAGGTGAGCCCAGGAGAGGTGGGTGCTCCAAGAACAAGATGCCTGCGAGTTTCCCGCAGAGCAGGGGTTGCCCTTCTCTCTTCTGCTGCAGAAAGAAAAAAATTCAAGGATTCAGTACAGCTCTAGGTACAAGCCAGATGTGGTGGGGAATTTCTCAGACAAGGGAAAAAGGGAAAAGCACAGACTTCAAAATATTACTTTGAAAATTGCTGTTGCCACTGTCTTTTAAAACAAGATGTGGTTGCACTGTTGAGCAACCCATTCTGAGACTGTGCTCCTCTGCTGACGGAGAACCTTCTCCCTTTTCCCCAGCCTCCTATCCCATCAGTTACACCAGCTCTTGGAGTGGTGGGAGGAATTCCAGGGCTTGTTGACCTGGCTAAAACTTGCCCTGTGCAAAAGACACATAAAATCAAGCAGCTTAGTGGCTTTCACAAGTTGTAGGCACAGAGGGGGAAGAGGAGAGTGGGACTGGTTGCCCCCTCTGACAGCTGCCTCCAGTGAGCCCTGTTCAGCTGCTTGTGCAGCCGCAGGGCTTGGTGCTGCAACCTGCAGGCAGGAGCCCGGCCAAGCACTTGAGAGTGACTGAGGTACAAACCTGAGCCAATCCAACTGTTGGCTTGGGTACTTGAAATCTCAAGCACTCTGCTGTCTCCGTTTGGAGCCCAGGCTGCCACCATGGCATGGATTAATGCTGCTCAGAATTTCTGTGCTGTTGAAATGATGTGGTTCAATGAACTGAAATTTGTGCTTGTATGGTCTGAGGAGGGGGGTGTTTCCTGGTCTTTTACTGGTTTTGTTGTTTCACATGCACTGGTCAAGGTCAAGACCCTCAATTCCAGCCTTTCTGGAGCATCAGCTTGTTCTGTGTTGCTGGTCTGGCAGAGGGTCAAGGACTGCTTTCTCCTCTGGGAAACACAGGATGTCTGAGCCTCACCTTGCTCCCTCTCTCTGTCTCTCTCTTCTTTTTGCATTAATTAAAAGAAAATAAAAAAGAAAGTAGTATCTCCGTTGTGCAATGCTGTAGCCTCACAGAGCTGCAGAGTGGTGATGGTTCTCAGCCTCATTAAAGAGTATTTTGACATCAGTAAGTCCTTTTACAACATCACTGGGAACAGGGAACCACTGCTGTGCTCCGGTTGCTATTGGGGTAAGCGTCTCGGCGTCCAGACACTGTTGCAGAGACCACAGAACTATTCAAGGCATGTAGACACCCACCCAGGCAACTGGGTCATAAAATACACTGTCTCTGAAAATAGCATTCATCTAATTTTTCTGAAGTGTAAAGCATCTCAAAAGGTGGTGTCTGCATTTGGAAAAGTTACAGGCTCCCATTTGATTCAGTGGAAAGAGTTGGGTATTTCTGTGCCACCATCGATACAGCCCACATGAGCCTTTCTGTGAAGGATGGTGTCTTTTGAAGGGCTGGTCACAAGAAGGGCCCATTTCTTTCCCCTGCCTGTAGAAAGGAAGCCTAAATAAGTTGCCCAAATATGGTAGCCCTCCAAGTCTGATGGAATGAATCCCACCCTAAGGGTCTGGTAAAATAGGAAATGGATGGTGAATGTTCAGCACACCTTTCCAGCTCCTAGGAAGAGTGAAACTTATCCAGAGGCCTCAACAATGTTGTGTTATTCCCTGGGTTCCTGGGATAACCTAGGGCTATTGGGGCTGGCAGAGTCAGTGCTGCTTCTGGGGTCCTGGGGAGCTGGCCAGCAGAAGGAGATGGCACAGTAAGAAACCCAGGCTTTTTGGAAAGTGAGGGAGAGTCTGGAATTACACTTCTTGTTTGTTTGTTTGTTTTTAATATGGATTTATTTATTTATTCACTGAAACCTCTGTTTCCAGATGATCTAGAAGTGTTCATGAACAGGGCTGTAATTTAATTAATTTGTTCGGTGACTTAAAAAATGAATGTAGGATTTATGAAAGCAACCTGATTTGGGCATTTTAGACATATAAAGGGAAGGGGGCTTATACTGATTCCCAAGTAGCACTGGCAAATGGAGGCAGGCAGATAAAATCTTCCTTTTGAAAGATGGGGGTTAATCCTCTTTCCTCTGCTTCTGAGTAAGCAAGTATCTTCACCACTGGAGTTTTAGGGTCAAAGAGCAAGGGAGAGAGGGAAGAGGAGAGCTGTCTTGATGCACTTCTCTCCTGAATTGCATTTGGGAAAGGATGAAAGAGCATATTAGAGCAGGTGAGAGGAGCATCTCTGGCTGGGTTGTTGCCACACTCTCTGGGTGAGGACTTCAGCCCCAGACTCTAGACACTCTTCTAATGATTATTCAAACTTTTAAATAAAACCGAATAATTTTTAACAGTGTCTCTGTTAAACAAAGGGGACATGAGTGGACACTTCAGTCACCATTTCGTTTTGCTGGGTTCACTCTATTCCATTTCCCTATGTCTGCTTCCAACCGTAGCTATGAGTTTTAATTAAAAGAAAATAAATTTAAAGGGCCCTGAGAAAAAAAAAGCATTTGCTTCTGGTGTGTAAAGAAGAATATATGGGAAAAAATATGGGAAAAATATATGGGGAAAAGATCAGCAAATATCTTACCCCATCCAACCAAACAACGAGCAGCCCCTTCCTCTTTCCTTGGCACGTGTGTCGGGGGCACTGACAGCAGGGAGCGCGGGTGTGCTCAGGGCCACACAGCCCCTGGGCAAGGTGCCGACACCAGCCCCGGCTCTCTCTGCCTGGCAGATGAAGCCCTCCTTGAAGTCGGGGCCATCCCTGCTGCCCTGGCCAGATGGGACCCTGCCAGGCCAAGCCACCTCTGCCCAGACCAGCCAGGTTATAGACACAGAAACCACAATTCCCAACACGGAATCACTGGCAGACAGCTCCCTGCTTGGGTGCTTTGCCTCCCTAGTCAGGAAGGAAGATTACTTACTGCATCATCTCAATAGAAATTCAAATTTAGTCTGCTTTGAAAAAGAGCTACCAACTAATCAAGGCACCCTTTAGAGTTTAAAAACTCTTCAGTCATTAAGAGAAAAGATCACCTGAGCCCTGGTTACTACCTTCAACCTCACAAAGGTGAGTTAGATATAAGGGAATATATAAATATAACGGAAAGAAACAGAAAGAAAGGAAAGGAAGGAAGGAAGGAAGGAAGGAAGGAAAGGAAGGAAGGAGGAGGAAGTGAGGGAGGGAGGGAGGGAGGAAGGAAGGAAGGAAGGAAGGAAGAAAAAGAAAGAAAGGAAGGAAGAAAGAAAAAGAAAGAAAGATAGAAAAAAACGAAAAAAGAAAGAGATAAATAGAAAGAGAATGAGAGAGAAAGAAAGCAAGGAGAAAAGAAAGAATGGAAGAAGTTTGAACTGAAAAGCACTTTGTCATGCAGAAAATAAAAAATGCATGTGGTAGCCTGCCAAGCAGGGTTATGGAAGTAAAAACACACTGTTCACTCGAGGACAAGAACCATATGATCACTTTGGGGAGACTGAGTGTTGAATATGGAAGCAGTATCTGGCTCTTCTCCTATAAAAAGGTTTAAAAAGGTGAAATGCTGAACAAACTCTTCCTTACACCCATAGGTTATTTCTGTAGCTCCCAATAGCAGCTAAAGGTTACTAGCTGTGCTTTTGTGTAGTTGTGGCCTTATTTCTGATCTCAGGGAGAGCTGGAACACTGGAAGAGCTCTGAGCTGCAAGAAGGTTCTTCTGAAATATTCCTAAAAAAATTCCCTAACCCCCTGGCTTCAGTATTATCAGCCACTTTGAAGTCTGTGAAAAAAGCAGTAAGGTTCAAAAAAAGAGCTCTGGAATAGCAACGCCATCCCACTGGGACTGTCAGTGAGTGATCATTATTTGGGAGGAACCTATTGCTAACTCTGTGAGCTGACAGTAGTAAATGAGTGGTAGGACCTTGAGAGCTGGAAGGCTGGAGTTGTAGAAAGACAGAAAGACAGACAAGGAAGGAAGGAAGGAAGGAAGAAAAAAGAAAGAAAGAAAAAGAAAGAAAGCAAGAAAGTTAGTTTGCAGTGGAGAATGAATGCTGTTTTCCTGTGTCAACCATTGACAGACCAGCTTCCAAACCTTCATGTTTCCCATCCTTGAAGAGTGAAGATTTGCAACTAGGAATATCCAGAATTGATGTGGTGGAGCCTGGGACCACGAGCACCAGAGAAGGTGTGAGGAGATCTTGCTGGCTGGTGTGTTTTGCCCTCTGTGCCCTGGAAGTACCTGATCCTAGTGCTAGTGAAAAGATAGGTGTGAGAATACGTGTGAGCTTCAAGCTTTGCTGCAATGGCATTGCTACACAAGTGGTGGGACAGAGTCATAGTGCCTTTTGTTCTGCTTTTCTTCTGGTTTTATGGCTCCTGCATACTTCCTTGTGCACTGGCCAAATCAAAAGAAGTGACCTTCAATATGTCCCTCCTTTATGGTATCTTCCTATCATTTGGTGATTTGAACAGTACTCCTGGGATATATCAGGCATATTTAAGTTCTGAGTATCTGTCCTCTAGTTCTCCCATTCCCCTGTTTAGTGAAGGGGACGAAGGGCAGACCAGCAGCTGCACTTCACTCGTCAATGGACCACACACAGATTTCAGGTCCTGCCTTCCTCAAACCTCTCCCATTTTTCTTTTATCCATCCACCTGGGAAGGGGATGCTCAGCTGGATCATGCAGTGCTGAGGCATGTGCTGGTAGACTGTATCTGCCCAGAGGTTGGAGCATGGGGCTGCAAGGTTGTGCTGTTGGTAATGGTTTTGTTCTATCTTCTCTGCCTGTAGTGCAAGTCCTGTTTGTGGTTGTTGTGGGGGTCTTGGTTTTATTTAATATTTCTCTGCTCTGCCCCTCAGTCCCACTGATCTTCATGAACTGTAGTATCTGCCTTGTGCACAAAAGGAGCAGCAGAAGTCTGTACTCCTCTTCAAGGAGAGCTATCCAGAAGCTTTTCGGTTTAATATTCATACCAGCCTCGGGCAATTTTCTACTCTGTGTTTTAAGGGAGTGGGGAGGGAGTCCATGTAGTTTTCCTTTCCTCTGGTATCAAGGGATTAGCTTAAACCCATGGATAAGGAACATCGGGGATGCAGATGGCAATGGAAGTACAAAAGTAACCAAAAGAGACTGGGAAGACAGAAAGCCACACTGTCCCTTTTCATAGAAAAGACTTTTAAAAAATTTTTCTATAACCATTCTTCCTTCAAGCAAGTGAGCATGTCAAATTGGATGAGTCCCCACCCAATGGACTGGGACAGAACTGAGTGCAAGAAAAGAAATTTGGGCACCAAATACAATAAAACCATGCTATTAAGGTTTGTTTGCCATGCTCTGCTGCACTTGAGCTCATATACTAATTGTAAAATATGGATAACTTCTGCCTAGTTGCAGAGGTTCATCACAGCATGCACAGTAAACCACTGTGAACCCCTCAAAACGAAAAGGAGTTAGCTTAGAGTTTTCAGGTCATGATTTTTGTTTCCAGCTTATTAACAAGTACTGTCCCCTTCTTTTTTTTTTTTAACCTTAATACCTAGTGTTACTATAAACTTGTCTAGGCACAGCAAGAAGGGTATTTCTCTGCAATGCTGTGTATTAGAAAAGGGTAGCGAAGACTACTGTGCATCCATTGTAGGGCTTGGCTTGGACTTGGTGTCAAAAGCCAAAAGCTGACTCCTGCTGACCCTCAGGTTTACATTTACCTCTGAACAAAACTTAGGAGGTTTCTTTGGTTGGAGGGAGAAAGAAAAAGAAAACATGAACCGCAATCATGATGCTTTTGCCACTTGGTGCATGTCCACAGCTTTGTAGGCAGTTTGGTGGATTTGGCATAGTCTCCTTGACTGCTGTGGAGACAGCCCTCACTTGCAGCAAGCACCTCTCCACCGTACCTGCTGCTGTGAGGGGCACACTGAACTTTCACCATCAGTGTCAGCCATGCACAGCTGTGTGTGGCTGCAGCAGGAGTGATGCTGACTCTCCCACGGGGCCCTGGGACTATTTGCTATGTCTGTGCCCTGGATTTCCATCTCTCCATGGCTGTGATACCCCTCTATAGCACATCTCTTACTGCCTGGAAGTTTTGTGCAGGTCAGGACTCTGTGTGAGAAGGCAGGTAGGCAGGGCATGAGCTCCAGGCAGGATCTCAGGGTGGCCACGCACCCAGCTCTCACTGCCAACCCCCAGGCTTTGCTGTGTAACCCTCTCAGATCTGGTGGTCAGAGAAGTCTTTGTAGAGCAGAGATGAGATTATACCAGAAGGATTAGCACCCTATACTCAGAATTTCTTACACTTGTTTCCTATCACCCAGCAGGAGACGTTGTTTATTTGGCAGGTGCATGCAAACACACTAGCAGGGCAACTAAAGTAGACCTTTTCCCTTAGAAACTTTATGCTCACTGCACAACTGTGTTAATATAAATCCATTTTAATGGCATCAGCAAGAGCCATGCTGAATGACCCGATTCTTCCACCTAGCAAACAGGCTGCTGGACTGAGTTCCTCGTGGCTGGATCCCAAACTCTGCCAATCTTGTCCACTGTGAAACAGACGTTCAGTGAGGGGGGAAACAGAGAAAAAAGGCTTTTCTTAGAATGTATGCATACAGGCCTTGCCTTTCCACTTTTTAATTTTATTCAGTAAACTAAGACACAAGTTGCATAGCTATGTCAGTGGAAAATTCAAATATCTGTTGCATGTCAGAGCTTGTGGACCTTTTCTTTAAAGTATGAGAGTTTTGGGCCATGTTCCCACAAAGGGATTAACCAGAGAAAGAGCCTCATTGCCCAGCTCTCCATGCCAGCCAGGGTGCTAAGCTATCTTTCATGTTTTCTGAACATTACACTCTTGTAAATACAGTACGACAGACACAAAATTAGCTTTGTTTGTGGGATCTTTTCTAAGCATTAAGTTCTGCTTCAGTTTTTTCACTTGTTGTTGTCACATGTTTAACACCAGGGCCACTCTGGAGTAAACACTGAATGATTAGGCTGCCAAAGAAAGTCTGTTTAGGGATTCATGTTAATAGGATGGTACTACAAGCCAGATCAGACTTATGCAATACTGACCATTTCATTTGAGTGAATTCAAGAAACTGTCATTTGGAGAACTGAGATCCCAGCTGCCAGGAGAACAAATATAAAGCAAGCATGTGTGCTGTGAGAGACGCAGTAACAAGACCTTTGTGTACTCTTCAGGCAGTGTCTGAGGCATTTGAGGACATTATAAGTAAAATGTCCCAAGAAAGGCCCTCATGGCTCACGTCTAAGGTAACCTGTGCCCATTAGAATGACTCTCCTTTATTTTAAGCATCAGTTCCTGAACATTATAGGGGGCATGTAAGGATACCTGTACTATTACAAAGCTAATCCTTGCATGGCCCCAAGTGTAGATGGGATGCTTTCCCTGAGCTTTGAGAGAGCAGCTGAGGAAAAGCAGCACTGAAACCCTCCTTTCCACTCTTCTTCCATCCCAAGCACAGGGCTGGTTGCCTCCTAATGCCTGTTCTCAGAGGCAGGGGCAATACTGAAACATTTCTTGGTATTTACCTCAGTATTGCATGATAGATGCTCAGCAAAGTAAATGATGTGGGCTCAGATGAACATCCTGTGGTGTGATGAGGTAGTTTAGAAAGGACTTCTTATACCATAAACTTTCAGGCAGCTTGAAACAAAAATTCACAAAACCCCCTTTCAGAATTATTATTAACTGACAGTACTGCACTAGCTATCCAAAATGTTTGGGGTTTACCTTATTTTCCTCTCAAGACAAACCATTTTATAAACAAAATTCCAATCTTGGGTAGCACCCGAGCTCTGCTGCTATCACTAACTGCACTTTGATGTCTTGGGCATCACCTGGGATAGCTCAGTTGCACACTGGCAACTTGTTATCTCATGGTCTGGGGAGGCCACCATATACAGAGCACTGGGATGATGAAAGCATCCACATAGTTCCCCAGATCTCTCGTTTTGGAAGGCTCTGTAGGGAAAGGCAGACTGGGTTGCTATTATTCGTTAATGGTTTCTGAGACCTCCACTATCATGGGAGACAAGAATATATATGAGAGTGCATGTGGTAGAGGAGGAGGTTCTGTTTCAGCCTTGCATGAGTGATCCTATCACCTTCTGTCTCACCTAAGTGGGATGTTACCCTGTCTGTTTTGCAATGTAAAACATCAGGATGAATATTCCAAAGCAGCTCATTACTATGTCATGAAGCTCTAGGATTTTAGAGGATGATGTGCTATGGCTTTCAGTCAGGCTTTAATTTCATCCAGGTTTTGTATTGGCCAGCAAATGCAATAAAGCCTTGAAGGCTTTTGAGCAGTCTGTTAGTACTGCTAAGAGAAAATGCAGCAGAAAATGTGAATATTAATCACAGCTAGGTTTCAGCAGAGATAAAGGAAGGAAAAGAGAGTGCCAGTAAGCAGCTCAAATCCTGGCATTTTCAAGGGGTCTGGTAAGACAAGGTGCAGCCTCTGCTGCTTCAGCTGTGCCTTGGAGGCAAGCAGGTGTCCAAGCAGGAGTTTTAGGACTTCTGCTTGCAAGTTATTAGTTGCCTTGCACATGTGGAAGTCTCCACCCAGACTGGTGGGGATCTGTCCACACGCAGTTGCTGTGGGACTGAGATGGTGACATGACAGACACAATCAGTCTAATGGACAAGGAATACAACATGACCTTGAGGGACAGGTCATAGCTTCAGGTCCCTCACTTTGTGCAGACCTGTGAGGGGGATGAGGCCTTGGACTTTCATGGATGGTGCTTCAGATGCAGTAAACTAAGCTTTGTCTCTCACAGGCTGACTGGGAGTTATGTGCTAAATTATTACTGGCTGTATGAGAGGTCAGTATTTAGCTGGGTGAGCAATGCACTGTCCTGTTCCACCCAGGATCACCTGCACTTGGTGCAGACAAAGGGGAGAGCTGGGAGTGGTCTCACAGCACAGTTGAGTGGGAAGGGACCTCCAGGATAATCTGGTCCAAGCCCCCGCTCAAAGGAGGACCAACTTCACAGAGCAGCTTACTCTGTGTCCCATGAAGTTTTGAGACAGGGATGTCCAAACTTCTCTGGGCAACCTGTTTCAGTGCTTGACCACTGTCATGATGGAAAAGCTTTTCCTTGTATCTTATCAGAATTTCCCTTGCTACAGCTTGTGACCATTCTCATTCTCTTACTGTGCATCTATGAGAAGAATCTGGGTGTATGGGAATGTCTGTCCTTCTGTAGTGCTAGGGAATAGAAGGGAATCACAGCTGAGCATTCGACCCCTGGCTGCACTGTGTTGGGGCTGGGGAAATGAAGGGGTCCTACTACTGCACAGAAGAACCACTGTAAAAACAAAGGTACGAGCAAGTCCCAGCAATTCTATGTCATGAGCCATCACTGCTTATTCAGACTTTTGTAACCGTGTGAGCAAAAATGACCACTCTCCTTTTCTTTGTAAATGCTCAATACCAATCCTCATACTGCACTGTATATATACTTTTTTTTTTCTATCATAGTTGTCTGTGTCTTGTGACACTACCTAGATCTCCAAGCGTTGTCTGAGTTGATCACCACAAACTGTGGTCAAGGGACACTGAGAACACAGGAGAAATCTCCTTGGTCAGCTGTTGCCCACCTTTCTTCTTTTACTCAGAATTTTTCCACATAGCACTCAATTAGTGGTACTCCCTAAGAATGTATTTTTTTAATGGTGGGTTTCTAGGGCTCATAAAAAAAGGAGATGCTTCCAGGAGACATCATTAGGGATACTTGGGGTGTATTTAGATTGTGAAATTGGAGAACTGGGGAATTGGGAAAAAACCTCACTCTTGTAGACCTACAAGACAGAGTACAGCTCTATGTGGAAACACTAGATCAATTCCAGCTGGTAACAATTCTGGTATACTGTCAGGCACAATGTAAGAAGATTTGCCTTTTTAATCAGTTGATTAAAATGTACTGTGCTCATACAATACTCTAATGGGGTAACTATACCACTACTAGATCCACAGCCAGCTACAGCAGTTTAGAGATTTTTATATTGCACACCCTTTTGTGCCATGGGAGTATCTATGCTTAACCTACCTGGGCAAATTACATTTTATTTTTGCAGAGCCTATACCTATCAAAGGAATCCTTGCATGTGCTCTTTCGTCATGTGAACTTTTTCTCTCCACAAAGTCTCTGTGACTCCCACCCAAAATCTAGGTACCAGTGCTTAACATCCTGCAGCAACTGAAAGCTTTCTGTATTGTGTTTTCTGTCTTAATCTGTCATGGCTAAAGGACAAACTAGTAACTTTTTGCTGCTCTGACTGACAGTGGAACATATGTTCATGATAGGGAGCCCCAGCAGCCATCACTGATGTAGCCAGACATAGGAATGATAACCAAATACTTTGCTGCTGAAGTCCATTCCTTCCAGAAGATCACTCATTTCAGTACTGAGTTGCACAGAAAGTTGCTGGGCAAGGAGTTAAGTCCTTTGCTCTCATCCTATCTATTCACCACCAAACTGGTTTTGTGTAAAACACATTCTCTTGGTATTGAAGTTATAGGCAATTGCCTTCCTTCCTCCAACTCGTCCCATTTTACCAAGGACAGTTTCTGCAGCCTTTGTTTAGTGTTTCTGTTCATCTGTTCTCACAAAATTGTTTCTGAAAAATCCCTTGTTTTCTCCGTTCTCTGTGTTCTGTACATCTTTGTTTTCCTGTTCTGTCCTGTTGTATACTTCATGCTTTCCATACCTCTACACTTCTTGACCATGAATTCCCCAGAAACGTTTACACTGTTTAGTGTGGAGTTGTCCTTTGGGCCCTTCTGTGCTCTGTGGAGTGAAATAAGGATGGTGAGTTGGAAGGTAAAGGATTTATCTGAGGCAGGATCTACAGTTCCTTTAGATGCACTGTTATAAGGGACAGGAATGGAATATGAATATGCTTTTCTACTCAGGGACCGACCAGAGAATAAAAGGGGTAGCTTCCCTCCTATCTATCTGCCTCTAGAACTGCTCTCCTCTGAGCCTATTGTAAGAAATCCCAGCCAGAGGGTCTATACTATGTTCCTTACTCTCAAAGCAATGCACTAGATTGCCTTGGCAAGATCAGCAACATTCTCAGTTTCAGGATATTAGTTGCAGGTTTACTTTCTGGAACTGTATAACAAGTTCTTGTTAAAGATATTAACTATGAATTGTTGTTCTTTATTAGAACCAAGAAATATTTTATTTACTAGATGGAAAAACTATTCTGACTCAAGAGATAAATGCTCTTATAGAGGCCTGCTTTTGTATAGGCAAGCCTGGAGGGATGGGCTGGCAGATTCTTTTTAATCCCTTTGGAAATGGGGTTGGGGAGAGGGATTATTTCCTTCAAGGAAAAATGCAGATTTGGCATCCTAAAGCTATTTGTCTGAACTTGCTTGGTAGTGTACATTCTGTTGTTTTATGCTAGATGAATAGAAGGGAGTCGGGCATCTCTGTAATTTGCTCAATAGCCAATTCCCCTCCTCCTTCCCTCCCAGTTTTCCTAAGGACAGGGTATGAACTTCAAGGCTAAAGTGTGTTTGCAGCGGATCTTCCTCAGGGTCACATGGTAGTGGTATGCCATCCATTACCAATGTGCAGATATTAACTGGAAAAGAAGTATGTGACAGGACACGCACTGAGAGGTGAGACGTGCTGGGAGTGGAAGATGCAATCCAACTCCTTCTCCGGGTAGTAGCCCAGTGTTTTCCACAAAGCTCTGTGGTGTGAACAAGAGAGTGA
Organism: Manacus candei; assembly: GCF_025592945.1. NCBI lineage: Eukaryota > Metazoa > Chordata > Aves > Passeriformes > Pipridae > Manacus > Manacus candei. Next base: position 9,359,658 of record NW_026138089.1, read on the forward strand.
GGGAACTGTGCCCAGACAACCCTTATCGCAGGAAGACCAAGGCTTGTAGAAAGCATATGATAAAAATTAAGTAACTTTACATAGAGGATGGGATTGAACCTAAATTTTCCACGCCTCATGTAAAAAGTGCTCACTATTTGGCTGAAAGAGTGGGGGTGCACCAGTACTGACTGAAATGTTTGGTTTAGGTCCTGCCAAGTTTTTGCTTGCTTTGGAATGAAATGTGGGATTATGTCCAAAGAAACAAAACCAAAATTTTCCATTATATGCTCCTTATTTTGGCCTAAAGGCCAGCTCTTGAACTGAAAATGTCCATTCCAGGGCTGGAACACGATGCTACCTAAGAGCGAAGTGCTCATTCGGATGCAAGATAGATAAAAGCAATAACACAGTCCTTCAGGCTGCTGTGCCAGGATTGTCCAAGTATCTTCAGGAGGACAGAGATGCTCATTAAGGCTTGCCCAAGAAGTAAGTCCTTGCAAGTAAAGAAAAAATATCTTCTCTTTCTTTCTTTTCCTTATTTCAGATGTTTTGGACCATGCTGAAATAAGACTTGATCCTAGAGCCATCTATTCCAGTGAATTCTGAATTGGTTCCTTGCTAAATAATCTGATAGAACTCAAGAAAGCAGAAAAGCATCACCATAGACAGAGGAAGAGCTTGTATTCCTCTTGTTAGTTCTCATGGTCACTTACTGCAGACAACAATTCAAAATATACATCACTTACTTTGTATTCTTGGCTTACTGCACTCATTTTGATGTCTGAAAGTTTATACACAATATGTAGGAAATCTCAGAGGCCAATGAAATGTTTTGCTTCTTTGGAGTGGAAACAACTGAACTCCCTCTAGGATTTTTGGAACAAGACCACGTGAAACACTTGGCTTTTATTTGCAAAGTTGGCCATGTAAATTTGTGCTGAAAACTGAGACTTTCTTCCAGGTGTGTCTAACCTGGTTTTCTTTTGTAACATTAAAATCTGGCCCTCACAAGCAGCAGAGTGATTGTTAAAAAATTTATACTCACTGAAAACCTACAAGATACTGAGTATGTTCAGTCCTTGCAGTGAATTTGCCTGCCTCCGAAGTTGGCTGTGAGTGCTATTGTGAATGCAGATGAGAGCATCTTCATGTATAGGGAAGTCATGTTAAAATTGTTAGTGGTCATTGAAAATAGATGCTTTATATAATGAAACTTGAACAGAAAAAAATCTAGTCCATCAAGAGGGGGAAAGAATTGGCATTTACAAGAGAAATATTTCAAATATGATTAATGCAACTGTCATGGCTAGGCTTCGCGAATGAAGATTTGGGAAGGCTCTATCCACATTTGCTACAGGCATGCTGGTGGCTTATGAGGCCAATATGTGACAGACATATCCGATTGCAAAAGGCACAGCAGAAAGACTCCATAAATGGTGTATTCTGCAATACACGGTTCTTTCTGCGTTGCCTTTTCTCCTCGAGAGTGATCCAATGCAACTGTAGTCTACAGTATAAGTTGTGTAGGTAGGTAAAGACTGGGGTGGGAGGGGGGAAATAACCAAAGTGTCAGTTCTTTAACCTGAGGAGATTTTATCTTATCCTGTAGCTATTTCAGTTGACTTAAATATTACTGTGCCAGTTTTAAAGCCCTTGGAGACAAGTGTATGCACATTTCTATTTCTGGAAGCTCTCCTAAAAATTCTCTGTATTGTCGGGGATGAAAGTTAAATTTAAATGACCACCTCATACCCTATCTGCACAAAATAAATGTTAAAAATCTCAAAATATATCTTTTAGGATAGGGAGGTTTGCCTTGGCAAAGCTGAGCATCCTCTCTTTCCTTATCTCCATGTAGTGCAGCGCATGCACCACTCAACCCTCTTCTTGCCTCAAGAGCAAAGCTTCAAGTGTGCTCATGTGAAGCCTGCCTGCACACATGCACATACTCACTCACCAGAAAAAACCTGCTGCTTTGCACCTGGAATAATCAGTTTCAGGTCTTTAGCCAAGTGAAAGGAGAGCTCATTTCCCTGCCTGCCCAGGGACCTCAAGTTAGCTCAGGGCAGTGGAGAACGGCATCTGTCAACCAGGAGTCTTAATCCTTCTCCTCTTCTGAGCACCTTCCACTATGGGCCTCTGGCCTGGGAAAGCCTTTTTTTCTCTTTTTTCCTCAGTTCATGCCGACGGTACAGCTAGTTAGACTGAACACTTTCTGTGGTGGCTTATGAGACACATGAGCTTTAACCAGCTCATATATGTTTTCACTGCATTTCACATAACATATTTTGTTTCATGATTCAGTTATGCTTTCTAATGAATATATGGTTACATTTATAATACTGTCAGAATACAATCACAGTCAGGATTAGGTGCTTTCTCCCACAAGGACTTAAAATCTTTCTGAAGTTCTGAATGTTTTTCCCCCTCTTAGATCACTAAGTATAGTCCTGCAAGAGTTTGTTTTCCTAGAAGATAAGTACAGAAATAATCCAACTTCCTTCTCTTTAGTAATTGACTGGATTTCTAAACTTAAGTGACTGGAAATGTCCTATCAAATGAGGATTTGTTCAGTGAAGTGAGAAAACACTTTCAACTTCAGGAATACATACATTTAGTGAATGATCTATTCATTTACCTTCATTTTTTCTTGTCATCAGGGTTTTGGCAGAATGAACAGAATTTTTCACAGGAAGCACTCAGCACAGTTCCCCAGAGTTAACCTCTCCAATACCTGCATTCACTGTGGGTTACTACTACCTTTAGTGCATGTGCCCAAAACTTGCCTTCTCCTTTGCTCCCACCTTTCTGCTGCATGCCCCCTCTCCAACCCAAACCCCAGTGCACCCTCTCCAGCCTGAACCCCACCCTGCAGCCCCAGCAGAGGTAACACAGTAGATTTGGCAGCAGGTAGAGTGGGACTGATCTGAGGTTTTCTGTAGGTTTCCATAAATGGGGGCCAGTTTGCAGCTCACTCTGTGAGACTCTTCCTCTGCTGCCTGTGGCCCTCCTGAGAATCCACGCAGGGGCTGTTACACCACCATGGTGCTCCGCATGCACCTTCTACTGAGATGTCTCAATACCACCATCATGTACATCTCTGGATATAACTAAATCCACACCCTCATCCCTCTCTGGTGATTCTTTGTCAAGATGAAGGAACAGGACACTTCGATGAGACCCCACCTGGAGTACTGTGTCTAGCTCTGGGGCCCCCAACATAAGAAGGATAAGAATCAGTTGGAGCAAATCTAGAGAGGCCATAAAGATGATCAGAGGGCTGGAACACCTCTCCTATGAGGACAGGATGAAAGGTGGGTCTGTTAATCCTGGAGAAGCAAAGGCTCTGGGATGACCTCAGCACCTTGCAGTACCTGAGGGGACCTATGAGGGAGTTGGAGAAGGACTTTTGACAAGGGCATGCAGTGATCAGGCAAGGTGAGAATGGTTTAAAGTGAAAGAAAGTAGATTTAGACTAGATATAAGGAAGACTTTTTTTACTGCGACAGTGGTGAGGCACTGGAACAGGTTGCCCAGGGAAGTTGTGGATGCCCCATTCCTGGAAGTGTTCAAGGCCAGGCTGGTTGAGATTTTGAGCAATCTGGTCTAATGGAAGGTGTACCTGCCCATGGTAGGGAACTGGAGTAAATAATCTTTAAAACCCCTTCCAGCCCAAACTATTTTATGATTCTATGGTTCTATTCTACGGCAAAGCCCTGTGCTGTCTTACATGGTACTCACAGCCTTTGTGGTTTGTATCCTCGCACATGTTTTAACTGCTAAAGAGACTGACTAACATGCAGTATTATTGTTTTCTAAACCTTAAAAGTTTGGGGTCAAAATACTTGGACAGAACCGGTAAAAAGAGAAACCAAAAAAAACCATGGCTTGGTTTCTGCCTGGAGACTTTCTGCAGCAGCCCTCAGAAGCTTGTCACAGGCTAAGGGAACAATTACAATCAGTGCCCATCAGGATTTTCAAAGAGGTGCCTCTGGTTCTTATGGAAATCAGCAGTGAAATCATTTCAGAGAAGTGTGATACTACTCATTCCTGGTTTTCCCCTTTCTTTGACTGCTAATGCTTCAGGCTTTGGTGGGTTTTGAATTACATATTTTCTAAGTGGTCAGAGTATTTCTCCTGCATGCTCTACATTTGGCTTGGAGAGTATATCTACCTTTCTCTTACATATATTTTTTTTTAAGGATATGCTCAGCACTATGTCATATGGGCTGCATGCCAATAACAACAAATGCATAGGGACTAAACAACTTAATTCTTTGTCACAGTAGAATAGGAGTGTTGTTGTAGAGCATAGGGCCAAGGAAAACTTTAGGCTCAGTGCTGAGATAATTGACTGAACCCTGAATATAATCCTATTAAGAAATTGATTACAAAAATAAGAACCAAAATTATGAACAGGGCTCTCTGTACGACACATCTCATCCTAGCCAGATTAAGGACCAGTTGAATCCTACAACCAATTTAGAGAAAAGCAATTGCAAAGCCCTACAGAAGATAACTGCATATTCTATTTGCAGTTTAAATTAAAGATGGAGACTTAGTCATGCAGACAAGCATAAGCAAATTCTTGGAGTCAATACGAGTTACTGTGTTGAATTACTTTAACCAGAGGATTATATAGATTATTTATTCTATGGATTTTTACACTGGTTTGGTTCTGCTACAATAACAAAGACTTGACTGTTTAATTTTCATTTAAGTATCTATATTTCATTTATTAGGAAAACATAGCATAGCTTCTGCTTTGTAACCCTGTGTGGTTTTATATTTCTATATACACACGCAGTGCTGAAGAAGCCAAACTTGCCTTTGGCATCCATATGTGAGGGAGCTTCAGTATTTTATTTGCTTAATGAATCCATTGAATTTCTCTCTTTTTTCCATAGACCTTTGCAAGTGGTGATTGTGCTAATTCCTTCCCCCCAGAAACATATTCTTGAACACTCAATCCAACTGAAATTTTGGATGGTATAAAATGAGGATGTAAGTGGTCTGGGTGAGCCTAATTGCCATGTGGGTTTAGGAGGAGACGGGAGGTAGGAAAAAGACCTAAATGAGACTTAAAGAAGATTTTCCCTTTGGTTTGCAAAGCTTGTATACAATGCCATTTGTCCCCTACTATGTCTTGGAGTTTCTAAAATTATATTTCTACTTCCTCAAGTAGGGTCCAGGCAGAGTACAGATGTCTAGTTGTTCTGGCACCCCTAAACACTGAGCCACGTCTTGGCATGCTTGGGTGTCTTCAGCAACAAAAGCAGAAAAGGAAGCTTCAGGTTCATCCAAACACTTCTCTACACCCTGAGTCACACAGACCTCTATTTACCATCTGGGTTTAGGTTTCCATAATAATTTTCATGACAAGATTTTCTTTGGGGTTCACTTAGTTATCCAGCCAGGAAGAAGTCATGAGGGACTCAGATCATGGAGAACATGGTCCATTTTGGAGCCTTCACAGACACAAGCTGCTGCTTCTTCCTTCCTGCAGGGAAGCTGAACTTGCATTGAAACACCTGGGAATTGTTCACAGAGGTAAGAGACAGAATGATTTTTCTCTAAAATCTCTAAAATCTTTTTATTGTTTCCAGTTTGCCTGCTTGAAGTAGTGAAGACTGGGGAGGCCTGTGGTAGTGACTTTCAGGGGACTTGTATAAGAGCCAGAGATCTCTTGTCCTAATGCTACAAATCCAAAAAAATCTACAAGGAGAATATTAATGTGGGCTTTGACTCACTATTCCATCTGTCTTGATGGGCATTATTGTCCTTAACAGCAGAGGAGCCATGTTATCCTAATCAGAACCACTAACAGACAAATATTTCCTTTCCCAAAGCAAGACAAAAATGCAAGAGACATCTTTTTTTAGCATCCTGGCAGTTGTATTTCCAGCTTCCTAAGAGAAACCAAAATAAACTCCTGGGGCCAATTCTTTCAGAGAATTACCAATTTTCTAAACAATCTAAACCTCAGAATTTAAGTAATGCTTAGAATGATGCAACAGAAGCAACACATTGGTCATCTCTCACTTTCTGTAGCATCCGTGCTGTATATACTTGTACTACAAAGAGTCCAATTGCGTCTTTACTGTTCTAAGTAGCATGGAAATAGATAGATAGACAGAAGAAAGAAAAAAAGAAAGAAAGAGAGAAATAGAGAGAGAAAGAAAGAGAAAAACAGAGAAAGAGAGAAAGAAAGAAAGAGAGAAAGAAAGAGAGAAAGAAAGAAAAGAAAGAAAGAAAGAGAGAAAGAAAGAAAGAGAGAAAGAAAGAGAGAAAGAAAGAAAAGAAAGAAAGAAAGAAAGAGAGAAAGAAAGAAAGAAAGAAAGAAAGAAAGAAAGAAAGAAAGAAAGAAAGAAAGAAAGAAAGAAAGAAAGAAAGAAAGAAAGAAAGAAAGAAAGAAAGAAAGAAAGAAAGAAAGAAAGAAAGAAAGAAAGAAAAAGAGAGAAAAAGAAAGGTCTCTGCCCCATACAGATTGTATAAGGATGGGCTGCATTAAAATTGAATTATTTTTATTTATAGAATGCAAGAGAGAGGAGAAAATACCACAAGCATGGTAATACAGAAACTTTAAATAATCCATCAGAAACACGACATGCTACGGACCACTTGCAACAATAAAAATGTCCAAACTTCTACCTTTAAAAGTTCCTGTGTCTGTAAGTTTTAATTCAGGAAAAAACTTTCAGATAAACTTCTGGAAGGATAAGTATTACAATGGCATTTTAGAGCAGCTGGTAACACCAAATTGTTTACACATAACTTTGTTGTTAAAGTGCTTTCATTATTGGATTTCTGTTATGATTTTGTTACTGGGCAGTAACAGATTCTTGAGATTTCTCAAAAATTGGGTCAGTCTCATCATCAAGCGTTCAACAAATGCTTCAACAAACGTTTGTTCTTTTAACAGAGAAATTCAGCATTAGCTGAACTCTTCAGAACATGGGTGCTTTATCCAACAGGATGTGTACACTGCGTATAACTGTAAGTAGTATACAAAACACATGCAATCTTTGCATGGCAGTCAAACCTTTGAAATACCAAAGTTTATACCTCAGCCACAGCTGAATGGGTTAGGTAAAAAGAAAACTGCCTTAGGGTTTGATACGAGGTAAAGGATCAGCCACAAAATATTAAGGATTAAAAAATAAAATACCCTCCCCCAACATTTACATTTTAATTTTTCTCTGATATTAAATCACTAAAAATTTCTGTAGATTCTGCTTTTGTTAAGGTTTTAGGCCCCATAAGTGGAATGGTCTTTATTCCAGGTAGGGATACAAATTTCTCATATTGACCCAGCTTTCAGGGATGAACTAGACCTCTCAAAAAACTTCTGACATGTGAGGTTCATGAGTGAGTGAGATGCCTCCCTTTGGCACTGGCTGGGACAGAGAAAACACAGATATATGGATATCTGTCTTACAGTGAAGAGGTTCTGGGCAGAAGGATGCTCCACCCACCCAAACCAGAAGGGCCAGAAGGGAGCCTGCGGGGCCTTGGTAGACCTGTCACCTTAAGTGCTTTACATTTAATTGCTGTTCCTCATGCCTGCCTGTCTAAGAGAGTGAAGGAAACTGTCACTCACAAAGGTTTAGCAAAAACCCTTGACTTTTAACATTGCAACTTTAATTAGCATTATTGGAGTCCCTTAAACAACTTAAAATGTTCATTGTATGACTAAGGTTGAAATTTGCTCTGTAGTTTCTATAGGAAAGTATTAATTATATGGAAGTGCGAAGCCATTTTAAGCAAAATTTGTGGTGATTTTAACACATAGAGTATGTGAACATTGTCCCAGCTCAGCTCCTTGAGCTTCTTGCAAGTTCAAGTAATTGCAAAATTAGTGTGTACAGTCATGGTCACCTATGTGAAGTCTGGGCTTGTAGCTGCAGTTACAGCATACCAGCCTTTGGAAAGAGTGCTGAAAACAATAGCTGAACCTCATGCCAAAAATTCTTTTGATAGAAAGTGATTTTTTGAAGTGTTAAGATGACTTTGAAGCTTGTAGATTGATTTTTTTAAAGAGAGTTCTGCTAGAAATAGCATTTGAGGAAAAAATACATTTACTAAGCGACTCTCCCCTTAGAGCTGAAAGTGAGTTCAATTCTTTGCTTTAATACATACTACTTTTAACCACACTTTTTTTGTAAACTAGTCTGGAAGAGGAGGGGGAAAGAAAGGGGGATCATTGTTTGCTTCTGAGCCCTAGTGTCTGCTAGGAATTATTGCTGTTTGTTTCACAACGGGGTGTGAATTACTTGGTTGCAGTCAACCATTGTTTGGAAATATATTTTGGAATGTTTCCTTTATGGAAGGTTTTTATTTGCTTAGGATTCATGATTCTGTATTTCTTTCAGCTGTTCACATATTCTGTCGCTACAGTATTGCTCACTTTTATAATAATGGGTTCAACTAATAACTAGACATTTGTTTCAAACTACATCTTGAAGCATGGTGAAAATCTAACTCCTGAAAGCTGTATTAAACCAGGATCTCATGCATTGTGCACTCTGCTAAGAGTGATCCTGGGATTTAACTTTTAATAGAAATCTCCCATTACTTCCTGGAAATAACTAAATAAAAGGTGGTCCTAAATTTTTGCAAGTGTGGTGAACATATTTTCAAATGTGATGACCTTGCTTGAACTGGTTTGAATCTTTTTAATATGTTGGAAGACAGTAGTTGTTTTTTTCCATTTTGTCTGACCATACGTGAATAGCTACATAATATGCATCTGAGTTCATTAGTGCTGGATGATCTGGGAGACTAAAGTTTACTTTTGGGAGTGGAAGGGAAAGTGGAGTTTTCTTCTAGTAGTGTTGATTAGAACTGGATCACTTCTGGATGGATCAGTTTAATCCAAATATTGCTATTGCCCTTCCCCTCCCTTCATTTTGTCAGAGGGAGAAATGTGCCTGTGGAAGGACATAGAGGTGGCTGGACTGGTACAAGAATTAGAGTTGGAGTGCCTTTCTCACACAATACCAGTGTTTGAGGGCCCAAGTTGAGCACTAAAATTTATGCTCTAGCTTTTGGCTCAATGCTACAGTGCTGGATATCCAGATGAACTGCTCATGGGGCTGTGTTTGTGGCTTAGTAAGCATTTTTGAAGACAAATTTTGACTTTGGGACTTAATGAATTTTGGCATTTGGTAACTAGGGTCATGGATGAAAAATCAAACTTTGCTGACCATGTAACTATTTTTGATCAAAATTTTGAAGTATCAGCTCTCTACCCTTCTCTTGCAGGACTTATTTGATTTTCTTCTGGATCTACTTTATTTATCTAGATTCAAGTGAGCAGATCACCTCGGCAGAAAAAAATCTGTGAGATGATGTGTGGCCTTTGCGTCACAGTTGCCATCTTTCATTGTGTTCATTATGTGGAGACATACAGATATGGATGGCAAAAGACCTCCTGAATCACCTAGTCCAGTCCACTGCTAACCCAGACAGCCATATGATATCTGCATCTGAGAAATTCATCTTTACAGGCTTGAGTTCTAGTCCCACTACTCTTTTTGAAAGGCTGCTCCGTAGGTTTGCTTTGTAGATGATCAGAGGCCTTTCTCCAATTACATGTGAACTTCCTCATTCAGAATTGCCCTTGCAAATGGTTTGCAGCATCTGTAACTTCTTACCCCTGTGCAGAAGAGGCTATTTTTAATAATCTGAAAGCTCTTTATACCTCTTATATTCAGTATAAATGCTGGCTTCAGACAAATGCAGCTGCAAAATGGCATCTAGATTTACTTCCTTCTTTTCCCATTTTCCAGAGAAAATGCTGTTTTCTATGTTCTTCCTATAAAAAACAGAAGGAGTTAGGGCTGAAGTATGTCAGGAAGCTATTCCTGTAGAGGAGTTTGGGGATTTTGCTTTTCCTCAGGTTCATCTGTAATGTTTGGTTTGGATTTTGGAAAGTAAGTGCAGACCTTTGTGTCTGCAGTCTTAGTAAAGGTTACAGTAGACTAGAGGACTATGGTAGGAGCCTACAGTATTTCATCCCTTGCTTATGTCCTGCTGTACAAACTGGAAGACTTGTTCTCATTCCTCTCACCTCTCCACACTCTCAGGCAGAGGAGGTGAATCAGGGAGTAAGTGGGATTGCTGCATTCCTCTGACTATCCTGTTATTTTAACTACACTGAGTGGTTCCTTTAGCAAATACCATGTTGTTTTTGCTGCAAGTTGTTCTGTTAAACATATCATATAAAATTCAGTGCAGAAGACAAACCTAGGCAGTCCTGAAATCCAGTACAATTCCCAGGTGCTTGAGTCATCTGTCAGGGCTCCTGCGTGGTCTGCAGTACCATGGCTCAATTTCCTGTTGGCCGTCTGCTCCTGTGGGTTGGCCTTCAGTGCTTGTTTCCTCTCCAGAGGAATTCACCTTTATATTATTTTGCATCTCCTGTACCAAGTTTTGTTTTCTCACTTTGCTTCATATTTTGACTTCTGATACATATAGGATGTTTGGAGGTCAAACAGAAATGTCATGTGTTCCTTTTCCCACTTCCTGTGATGATATTTCCTAACAAAGAAAATTTTAACTGGTGCTACTGGGACAGTGAAGGACTGATGGTTTCTTCTCAGAGATGAGATTGGATTCAGGATTTATAGTTGCACTTCCAGTTTCGGTTTAAGGGAAACCCTTCAAGAATAACTTCTATTTTGTAGGAAAAAGCCATTCTCAGTCATGCTTTGCTTTCTGATCCTGGCACATTTTGCACTGCATGTAATTCGGGACTGTTTACATATCCATAAGATTGCCAGGTCTCAATTGTAAATGGTATTTTAGAAGCATGGAGAGAACTGGCAGGCATCAAGTGCCACAAATCTGACATGTACAGTTTCTCAGGTTTTGTCAATGGAAAGCGAGCCAAATGTTGCTTTGCTGCCTGGTGATATTGCAGTTTTTTACCAATAACATCTGTGAAATAAATACAGTTATGCTTATGACTGTGGGTTTTAGCAAGTGTATATTTGATAGGTTGTTTTCTGAAAGACCTAATTCTATTGCTTTTGAAGTCAGTTGGGATTTCACATCTTTTGTGCCCAAATATACAGCATGCTTAGCCAGCACGAGTTACTTAAGGTGTAGATTTGATTAACTTTTTTTCCTTGGTCAGACATTATCTATTCCAGTTTTCTCTGGCACTTTAACACAGATTGTATTTTTTTTCTTTTCAGTTCTTTTGGATGATGTTTAAAATGAAATCAGAAGTTGACAATAAGAAAAGCAGAGCTAATAAACACTGTGCATACCCAGCTACTGAGCTGCTATCCTGCTTCCTTTCTTCCTTTGGGAAGCCTCAGGGTGTATTGGATTGGAGCTTAACTACTTTTTTTTTCCTTTTTTTTTCTCCTCTGTTTATCATCCTTTAGCACAGTAATTCTTATCAGCCCTCTAGAGCACTGGGCAAAGGAACCATCAGCTGACAATGGAGCCATGATTTTCCTGCGTCTACAGATGGCAGTGTTCCTAAGGCTGAGATAATTGGGATCATTTCCTGCCAGCGTCCGTGGGGGCAAATGGAGCTGAGCGTGCTCTGAAGCCATTCCCTTACCAGCCCCCCTCCCTGCAGGCAATGGTTGAGAGGAAAGGAATTTGATGGGCATGAGCTATTTCCCATTAGGGGGCAAACTTAAACAGCAAGATTTTGGAATGAAGTGTGTGTTATTTGGACTGCTCAAAGTTGTTAAAAAAGGGAGAGAAATAGCCAGTTGAGACTCCTCCATTTTTTACATGATGGGATCAGTTTTCAGAGAGGAGAATGATTATGAGTGCCCCACACTGTAATTGCTGGCAGGACTCACAAAACTTCAGTCTCTCTGGATGCTCAGAGGTGAGCAGGAAAGGCCCATCTCAACAAACAGGAGCACCGTGTCTTAATTTTCATAGTCTCTCTTCCATAAAGATAAAATTCAGATATATTCAGTTTGTAAACTGGGACTCCTACAATTAGATGTAGGTGTCCCCACGTGGGTAAAGTGTGCTCAAGAGAAATTAGAGAGCTGTTCAGGATATCTGTTAGAGCTCCACTTTTAGATGAGGGAATTTGAGCATGGTGGGACCTGAAGCCTCAAGCTGACACGGCGTCACATACATATGACTATGTGTAGGTGACTTTAGTTGAATCCTACCCTTTAAATCTGTTGTCTCCTCTGCTAGGGTTTTTTTTGTTTGATTTTGTTTGGTCGTTGTTTTTGTTTTGTTTTGATTTGGGGTTTTTAGCCTTTCTTTTTTTCTTATGTAAAGCTGCAATACTTGCATTCTTCCATCAGAAATTGAAGATAACTCCAACCAAAATCACTAAATTCTTCCACTTGCTTGTTCGAAGGCAGTGGTACCGCACACCTTTCTCTTGCCGTCCTGGCAAAGGCAGATGGACTTCTTGTGTTCCTTGAAGAACCCAGCTTTGTGGTGCAAACTGGTGGTGGTGGTGGAGGAAGAGCAAAGGCATTAGCTGCTGCCAAAACTAAAGCTTAACACAAGGAAAGCAGAAGGGTATCTGAGGCCATCTCTCTAAAGAGCCTGGGATCCACCCACCTTTATGAAGATAAGCTGCTTCCTGTGTTTCTCACTATTCAGAAGTAATTACCTTTAATAGAATTATTTCTCCAGCAAGATTTTACCTTGAAAAATGCCCTGTCAGTTGTACAGCTGATGCTAATGATCATGGCTCAGGGCTGGTGTCAACCAAGTGAGATGAACTGAGTCAGCATCTGTATCAGTGAAATGAATCCAGTAACATTTAGATCAGATGTTTTCTCCCTCACTCCCCTTTGCATTCAGGTCATGTTTCACCAGTGTACTGTAGTGGCACCTGAATAAACACTTGTAAATATTTATGATTCCCCACCTTCTCATAGGGGGCTTTTTGAGATCTTTCCCACAACTCTCCCATATAAAACAGTTGAATCTCTCTTCTTTCTTAGTATAAACATGAAGGTAATGTGCCCCTTGTCACAGCAGACATCTGTTATATGTATAGTAGTTATTCTGTAGCTCACAGATTAATCATTGTGCTCCATCTCATCTTACACTGCAATCTGCAAATTACAATGATTCCTTGAAGAGACAGAAAACAGGTTTGTTCTTTGTATTATTAATAAACTTGAAATCACTCCCCTATTTATAACGGTGTTTCTGAGATTTCTTCCATTCTCCAGATGACAAATATTGGCTGCTAAAGACACTTTACTAAGATGGGTTTTGCTAGTTGCCATGAATGAAGCTGGAATTGAACATTAATTAACTATTTCTGTAAAGGGCTCATAACAGCAAAGCCGCCTGCACTTGTGTAAATTTATATTTAACATCCCATGACAAATTGGTTTGCAACTCCTGACAAATGTTTCTATTTCATTCTATAAGTTCAGTCATTGCATTAAAAATAGCCATGGCTTAGATTTGCATTAAGACAAATTACTCTTGAAATGCATTTCCAGTTTTTTGGGAAACAGCATACTTTCTCTCAAATGAGGATCTTCCTCCCATTTTCCTGAATGTTTATGTTTTTATATAACAAGAGAATAAAAAACATCCATGAGGGCACTGCACTAATTCATATTTGGGGATGCATGCAGTACAGGAATTTGTTCCAAGCCAGATTCCTCTGTACTTTTTTTTAGATTAGGCTTAAAGTTTCCATCACTGGAAAATTATTAGTTATACTCGGGATCCTTTCTTCCATTCCCACTCTCCAAAGAAGAGCTTAGAGGAATGCAGGATCAGCTCTTTTGTAACCACCTTCATTAGCAATTTTATTCTTTAGGATAGAAATTTGGTGTTCCCAATATAATCCTAAAAGGTTTATTTTAGGTCTGCAGTATCTCATAATGGAGAAGCCAATGGCATTACCTTGATGATAACCCACCACAACAGAGTTAATCTGGTCTCTTGGTCTTTCTCCTTCCTCCAGTAGTACCAATAGCAAAGCTTACAAAGGTGGTGGTCTTAGGAGACACAGGTATTAACAGCACCCACCCACAGTGTTTATAACCATTCTGCCTTGGTGCTCTGAAAAGAGAACTTGCTCCTGCAATTGCTTAAATTGTGCTGCAAAGACTGCTTCTCTATGGCTGAGCATATCATACGATCTCCTACTGTATGTTAGGATTTTAATTTCCGTATATACAACCAAGTGGGTCCTTCTGCACTAAAGCTAAACTGAAAGATGTGGTGAGCACTACACCAGTTTTTGGTACGCAGATGAATGATATTTTAAGCTATTTTGATGTTGAATAAGTGCTAGTAGGACAATACACCCATCTAGCAGGAGTGTGAAAGGACAATAAAGTTACAACTACCCATTATATCAAATATTATGGGTGAGTTCTTTGTTTGTTTTTTTCCCAGCATAGTTTTTTAAAAGTTTTGACTTCAGAAGTCAGAAGCTTATCCTGGAAAGAAGAGTTCAAGAGTGATTTCAAGGAGACATCTCTAGAGTATTCATTTGTCTGTGTGTGTGTATATATATATATATACATACATACATATGTGTGCGTGTAGGTTTATTTATTTTTTTTTCTAGAGGCTTTTGTCGCACAATTTCCCTTTCCATTTGGCTTTCATTACAGCATATGCTCAAGCAATTGTTCTTGGAGAAGACTTGTGCAAATATACATGAGTTTAATCTATTTGTGCTAATAGAAATGACCCTGTGATTTTGGCTCTGTTGAGTTTATGACATGTACATCCACTTTATTTTCCTCTTTCCAGTATTGTCTATGGTTTATCTTCATTAGTCTCAGGTTTTACAATTCTTTGTCTTTCATATGTCTTGAATTTTGTGCAGGGTCTAGGACTGCATACATTGGGAACTAACCTGGAATTTAGGAGAAGTAGGATTGCTTTTCTTCTCTATGATTTTGGCTCTTTTTGACTCCAGGTAAGTTTTCTGTGTCCTGACTCCTCCTTCATTTTTGTCTTGTTAGAATCTGAGAGCAAGCTCTTCAGGGACTCTGGCTTTGTGTCCACACGTTGACTTTAGAAATCTGTGTGTGTCTAGATGTCACCATGGCTCCAAAAAAGTGTTTACCTTAGGAAAAAAAATTCATCAGAAATAGAATATATTTTTAGTACTTTTTCATGACCTGCTAAATCCACAGGCTTCTTGTATGGCCACAAATGTTTTCGCAGCTATACAGAGGGAAAGATGCCTCCTCGTTTCTGGAATGGAGTTCCCCATGGACTTCACTTCTTCAGGGGCATTTGCATGTTCTCTTCTCTTCAGGGCTTTCTCATATATTGTCTGTGCTGTGTTTTATTTGCAAATCTGAATCTTTCTGTATAAATGCAGAGACTCTGACTCCTTGTTATGGATGCAGGAAACCACAGCCAGCATATCCTGCCTTGGGATCTGCAGAGTGCCAGATCTGGGACAGTCAGCACTGTCTTCAGTAGCTGGATAAGCTGGATCTTTAACTAGCAGCTCATGCTGCCCACTTCTTGAAACAACCCTGAAAATTATGCATCTGCTCGTTTAGGTAAGTTTTGGGGGTGCAGTTAATTGGACATCTGGCAATTGAGAAAGCTGCCTTGAATGTTCAGTGGTTCATAATCACAGGCTGGTACATACAGTCAGTTAAAATCTAATTCCAGGCTCATGGAAGATGAGGCTTTCTTCCATCTAGCAGCACCACCAAGCTCTCATCCAGACTGAAGCTGAGTCAGCTGTCTGTTTTCCAGGTACTTATCTTCTAAAGTGATGAAACATCATATGCATTTCACTGCCTTCTGTGTCATGGGAACCTCAGTTAAAGTAAATGACTGGAGGAGAGCTTGTCTTTCTAGCATTTCCAGGCACAGCAATGAGAGGAGTTCATGGAAGAAAACTCCACCAAGGCCCTATTAAACATTAAGATTCTGATGCAACCATTGGCTCAGAAAGTCCTCGATTTTGCAAGGCCAAGAGTTAGTGGAATATACAAGGGAAATACCTCTGTCTTCTTTCCCTTGTCTCTTACTCTGTTCCAGAATATTCACTACTCTCATATCGTCTTCTGAATTAAATGGATCTCCAGTGTGGTCCTGTAGAACTGGATTTCTCTTCTTGACTTTTTAGAGTGTTTCTCAGTTATTTGAAAGCATTGTGTGGTCTCCACAGACAGTTGCCAAGGGACCCAGATCACAAGCTGGACAAAATGTATGCATTGTGTGGCATTTAATATGAGTGTTTTAGTAATCTCTGGTGGACCAAAAGAGTGATCTGCTCAGGATGGAGGCAGACAGCACTAAGAAGAGTACGAGAGAGACTTTAAAAATGTAAGTTGACCAGTCCCATCAGTGTTCATATTTAGATCATGCGTTCCTGGATGGCTATGTGCAAACTGGGGCTAGAGAAATCCTGCTGAATAGTCAGAAAGACTGAGCTATGTAGATTGTCAGGGGGCACTTGAATTAGAAGGAAAATTTGACTCTAGAATATAGGGAATACCCGGGGAGGTAGGAATGTGTTTGAATTCAAGGTCCCAGAACCTACACAAGGAGAGGCAAGATAGAAATTCCTACAGAGTGGAGCTGAAACAACCAGGCAGGAACTTAAGTATGGCTGATGATTTTATTTGAGTTATGATTTACTCATTTATTTTTTTCATTCTGTGTTTGTATCTAAAACCTGTTCTTTAAATCTTGCAAAGTAGACAGTCCTGCTAAAAACACCTATGCATTTGTCATGGTTTGAAGTGAGAGGAGGTGATGTTAAACTTAGGGTATGCTGTTCCCATGGTGGTGGTAGATTAGTGTAAAGAAGGGTACAGGTAATGTAAAGGATTTGCTGAAAGAAACTTAGAGATCATAGTCTGCTTCCACTAAATCAGTAAAATGCAGACTTAGTTCTGACACATGCTCCTCCTTCCTTCAAGAAGTAGAACCATTCCAAAGTAAGAGTCATGCACTGAGGAGAAGAGGTGCCATTAGCATCTTGCATCTGACAGCATTTCTTATATATTC
Organism: Manacus candei; assembly: GCF_025592945.1. Taxonomy (NCBI): domain Eukaryota; kingdom Metazoa; phylum Chordata; class Aves; order Passeriformes; family Pipridae; genus Manacus; species Manacus candei. The sequence continues at coordinate 9,376,608 of NW_026138089.1, forward strand.
TGGATCATGCTCTGTTTTGATACAGCAGAATTAACAAATGTGGGGCAAATCACTTTTTTTTCTTGGCCCATCCCTATGTGTAATAGGGGGCAGAATGATATCTCTAATCAAAAGCAAGCTAGAAAGAGAAATACAGGAAAGCAAGGTGAGCTGATCAGAGAAGAATGGCAACAACAGCCATAGAGTTGTTTTAGCTAATTATAGAGGGAAAACCAAAACTAACAGAAAAGTTCACCCTGCTCTTTAGCCCTGCGGTAGAATTCAGTCCTGCTTTGCTTCTGTCATCTGAGGAACTGTAGGCCTCAGCAACTGTAGGCCTGATCAACCAGCAATGATTCTTGGTTGTCAGATGGGATCGAATTGATAGTTTATTAATAAAAATAACTATTTGGTGTTACAGTCTATTCATTATTTCCTGTTTGTAGTTCTTTTATAAATTAACCGCCCCACATAGATATTAACCCTGGCAACTTAGCTGTAGCACTTAGCAATATACTGTGGTAATAAAGGGAACATTTTCAATAATAGCACCTCACATACTAGGTAGTCCTGTTGAGCGCATGGACATGAATTGTTGAATAAGTTAGCATTAAATATGCATAGCAATCAGTGACAGACTCTGCCTGAGATATTGAGCCTTTTCCTTAAGTAGCTGATATTACTGAATGCTTGACAGTTCCACTGTATGATAGTTTTCATGAATTTCCTGCCTTTGAAATTCCAAATGGACCACTTCAATCTCTATAGAGACATTAATTTTACATCTGCTTTTTTTTCCCCTTGGAACTGAATTTTTTAATTAACACTAAATAAATAATCTTTACAAAGTGTTATAAACAATAGCCATAAAATCCAGCTGGTAACTGGTTTGAACCTCAGCTGTCCTGTTTCCTTTTTACATCACTGGGGGCAACCCTGTCTGGGCTTTGTCAATACGAACTCTTCTGCCCATCCCCTCTTCTCACATACACCTCTCTCCTCACATTCAAACCATTGTGATTCCAGTCGAATAGCAGCCTATTAGGTCCCAGTTTTTTAAAGCATACAGTAATTTCCCATCAACATCAAAGTAAATTACCCTGATTTAGTTTCTCTTTAGAAAAGGAAGTAGTCCTCTGTTTTCCCACTGGAACTCGTTCATCCTTGCTTAAGTGCTGCTGCAGATATCACTCTCTCCTTACAACTTCTTTTTTTTTTTTTTTCTTTTCTCCCTGTGAGTTGAGAATTTCGGTCAGGCAGTTTTGTCATTTTAAAGGAATGTGTTGTGTCAGCTCAGCTCTCACTTGTGCTCTTCTAATGTGGTTGGAATAAGTTCATTTGACCACACACTAAATGGTTTTAGAAATCAGATTTGAAAAAATTGTGAGGGCCATGACAGAACAAACAAATAAATTTATCAGCTTTTGTGCCATTGAGATCTCATTTTCATATCAAAACATATAATTTCTGAAATACTCAGAGCTTTAAATTGACCTCTGTTTTTTTTGTAGACTTCAGTCGAAGTTCTTGAGGGGAAATTTGCCCCTTCATGAATTGCTAGACACCAATTCACAGATGAACTTCAAATTCCAGTAACTACTACAGAAGTGAATATTTTACATTTTTTCATAGAAAGAAAGAAATCACAAAAATAATAAATGAAAACCTGTCTCCCTCCAGACTTAAGCTGAAAAGTGAGGTTTCTACAAATTTCTAAAAGTTCTCTCTTAAAATAGGAGAGAAAGAGTGAAAAATTTAAAGAGGAATTGGCACACTACTTAGAAATCACCAACAATTTTGAAATAATTTCCTTCCTGCATATTCATCTAATTTTTCCCCCCTTACTCAAAATTAGCTTGCATTTATGCTTTCAAGATCTCCTTAATTTTTGTAGGGAAGAGGTGTAATGAAGCAAAATGGCTGATGATTTGATGTTAACCATCAATAGCAACATTTGTTAATCACAATTTCAGTGATGTCCAATTGTGGCAGTAATGTCCAATTGTGAAAGCTACCCAGCTTTACTGAAAAACTCATTAAAACTACAATTCTGCATAGTTGAATGCTACTCTGGTAGATTACTAATGTAAAATGCAAGTTCAAAGTACATATTTAGATGAAAATTCATAATTTCTGAAGGTTGGGTCACTGAAGTTTTTGAAAGATCTAAGAGCAAAGCCCGATGTGGGAATTTCAACTTCTCACTACAGGTGAGGATTTACTTTGACCGATATCCAGCAAAGATGGGAATGAGAAACCATGAAATGGAACTTTAATTCAGTTATTATTCAAAAACTAATGAAAAAAATTAATTCATTAGTGTTTCTGGGTTTGGTCTGGAGAGATTCTAACAGATTTCTGTGTAGATTTGTCTTCAGTGTTTTGAATCAATTTTGCCTTCCAGATCCTTCCAATAAAATCTAAGTGCAAGGGCATTCAGTGTGGTTTTGCTTACACTCTGTTTTAATAAATAACAATGAAAGCTGGGAGGGCATAGGGGGAAGGGGAATTGGTTTGGTTTTTTCTCTATACCTGATGTTGCAGACTGAAGATACAAGTTGTGAAGAGAGACTTTAAGCTCCCAGCATTTTTTTTCAGTGTGTATGACCAATTAATTATTTTTTAAGGTAAATACAATTTTGACAACTTCTTCTATTTAATTTATTGGCTAAATTTTCCAAAAATAAACAAAATTTCTGCCACATTAAATTATTTAGAAAAACTATTAGCAAAGTGTTTCTCAAATTCATTGTTTTGAGATAAAGTCTCAAAGTAACAAGTTTTGAGGTAATTACAGAAGAAAAAAAGATTTTAGCCAGCAATAATATAATGCATGTCAAAAACTGAAATCACAGCTCACCTAGGTTTATTTTTTGACTAACACACCAGAATGTACAGAGTTCTCCTGCATTCCTGTGCCTGCACAGCAGCCTGCCATGGGGATTTTGCTGACTATCCCCAGGCTCACAGATACAGGCACGTAGCAGCTCAATCTGCGTGTGAAAAAGGACACATAAGAAGTTGCTACAAAGTCCTTTACAGATAATGACCCTTTTTTCTAATTTACAATAAATACTATGGTTTGGTTCGTATTAATCTTGACAATGAATAATCTTTACTGAAATGCAGTGTGAAAAACAAGCAACACTCTGCAATTCTATGGGAGTTTTTTTTTGATAACTACCAGAAGAGTTAAAGTGCTTACAGAGGGCACCAGGAACTTTTGGGATTTCTTCATATACCTATTGTGTGATTTGGGATACATCTTTTAATCCCTTCTTTGCAAGGAAAGATTAGAAAATCTAGTCTAGTGGGAACCAGAAGAGTATAGAGCAAACCTTCCCTGTCACTGCCCTTCATTGTGCCACTGTCACTCTCAGTTGCATGAGGTCATGGCTTGTGCAATCCAAGTTCAGAGAAAATACCAGATAATCCTGATCATGCTTTTTTTCCTGTGATAAGCAGGGAAGTAGTATTCCTTCTCCTGATACAGAGCATCCACCCTTGATTTTTGCTGGCTTTATAACTACTGTGCATCCATACTTCTATGCTGTAATGTTTTAAAAGAAAAGTAATGACAATTATGAATAGCTGTTTTCTCAAAGACACTCCTCAATTCTTACATACATGCTAAAAGAACTTGAAAAACTGTAAGTCAGACATGGGTCTGCTTGTGTTTTATGGTCCTGGACAGGTTTGATGGCTCATCCTGGCACCCAGTACCAGATGCCAGGGAGTTGGGCCTGTAGGTGTTTATTATGGTGCACCAATGCTGGAAACCATTCCACCAGGCACCATACCACTGCTGTGTGAGGTGAGCTGCCTCTCTTCTCACAGCAGGAACAGATGAGTTTTCCAGAGGGCAAGAACTTGGAGAGAGGGATTTATATGACCAGATTGAACCACTGTGATAATCTGGTATAAGCTCCCAGATAATTTAATAAGAATTGGCAAGAGCAGGATGTCAGTTCCTTGACGGTTTTTTTGATGAGGGGAGAGAGTGGTGAAGTGTTAATTAAGAGGGAATTAGCTCTCGTTAACTCTGGATATACATGCTCAATGATGTGCTTTCCTTTCTTCGTTCTGGACACAGAGTGCTGTGCTAGAATCCTACTGACCTTTATTTAAAACTATTTGAGACCCTGAAGGTCAGAGGAGGAAAGCAGATGACAAGGTATCAGTGGTAGTGGTGCAGGCAGTCTGTCTAGATTTGCTTACTGGAAAACTTGGTCCTGTGGCCTGACCCCGGAGCAGTGATGGAGTAACAGCTCAACACCACGGAGTGCGAAGGTGCCCGTGTTAGTGAGGCTGGTGTCTTCTATTTTGGATCCTGTAAAGCTGATAAGGTTTAAATAGGAAGTCACAGTACAAGTGTCTGGGGCATGCTAAAGTTGGCTTTTAAAATAGATATCTAGTATGAAACACAGTGCTAACCTCTCTCAAATCCCTCTTTGGGGTTCAATCATATCCATGACGTGTATTCTTCCATCAGTCAGAGACCTAATATACACGGGGGGTGCCAGAGTGAAGAGGTCTTGAACTGCAGAAAGTGAGGGTGGGTGAAGGTCATTGAGAGTTTGATGGATAAGAGCAGATTCCTGAGCTCCTCATTCAGGGGCTTACTGCTGAAATAGGGCTGTGCCACTGTACTGCAAAGACTGCCAGAGAGAGCTGCTCAAAGAGGCGACTTTTCTTCAGGCATTACCAAAAATAATGAGAAAAAAATAGCAAATGTCTGGAAGAGGAGCAGACTGAGAATTCACTTCCTTTTAATAAAATTGTTTCTTCATCTATATAGGCATTTCTGTGAGACTGCCATCTCTTTACAGACCACACAGCTAAATGAACAGCTGAGTACCCACTTGTTCCCTCAGCAGTCACACACTGAAAAACACCTTGGAAGTGCTAAATGCTTTTCTTTTTAACTCTTTAGCCAGTTTAAACTAGTAAAACTCTTCAATATATTTTTTGTTTGGTGTTTGGTAAAGATGTGGTCATATAAAATTACCAAAATTACAATAATTAGCAAATTGCAGAGAAATGTCTTTAGGACTTAAAACTCCAGTGTGTAGGCAGCAGAACTGTAATTTATAGGCTGACACACCAATCCAGCTATAGGCAACTCCAGCAGTTGCTTTGCTGCTCATTAAATAAGTGCACAGCTATCAGACTAATTATAGCATGGAGCTATGTAGAAAACTGAACCCAGACAGGGAGACAGGAAACCTTCTGACAGAAGTAGCTCCACAGCCCACTGCAGCCTGGAAATCCTGCTACATTTTAACCTGTTGTCTCCCTAGACATGTTTTCAATGCTGCTTATTTTGTACATCTTCCTTTGGGTCTCTCTCCCATGCCTCAAGTTCCTCAAAGATACCATTGAGTCCCAGAAGGGGAATTACCAAAGGTGCGTGGGATGCAGCAGTTGCTGCTTTTGCTTTTTGCTCTTGGAGAGTGCAAACTCATCCTGGTGACTCCTGCTTTTTTATTATTAAAACAGATTTCAGCAACTGCCTGACCACGTGAGGGCAAAAAAAATTGCTATTTTCTCCCTCATCCTCTCTCTTAAAATGGCCATACTATGAGTCCTAGGCTTTATTTTCCTCTTCACCATTGGATCTAATTTCACATATTTGTTCTGTGTTAAGTTTGTGACTAGGGCCAGTGTACTGTGTCAAACTAGTTTAGGTGAACAGGCAAGTCAGGTGATCCTGATACCTTCCTGGAAATGCCAGGCTTTGTAAAAGGTGACCAACTTTAGACTTTTCCTGCATGTCAGTGGGTTAATTTGTATGCCTACCTGTGTTTCACGTTTATGTTCCTGTAAACAGAAGTCAGGTGCTACTGCTCATTTTAACTAGGCATGTATATAAAACAGCCAATGGTTTTATTTCAAGGCCCTTTTTGATTAATGAGGCTTAACTAAGCTTTTGGGAAAAGTACTGCATTTTATTGTCCTGTGGTAGCTGGTGTGTGGCAGGAAGGCTTGGTGGGCTCTGCTCTGGGGAGAGGGGAGTCCTTGGCTACAGCACTGGCATCAGCAAGTCACTCCACACTTCTTCAGAGCAGGTTGTAAATAGTCAGCATTTGGAGGGATTTATTCTGCTAAAAGAAGCAAGCTGGCCTTCAGCTTCCTTCTGCGATGGTGGGCTCACATCTTGGTTCTTAGCCAGTGTCACACAAGCATCCTCACTTCAAGATGCAAGCTAGGCTTGATAAATTTTGGAGTATTAACCCGAACTCCACTGCCTTCATTTACATCTTCATATCTTGATTTGTACATTTTCTTAGAGAGGATATCTCAAAAGATAAAATAGATTTGGCAGAAAAAGAAAAAAAGAGAAAACCCCTAAAATCTGGAAAAACTTTCTAACCTGTCTTGACACATCTGTTGTTTTAGAAGAAAAAAATCTCCTGGTTGCACTGGGGCCCTGCAGCTATGGGTGTTAGGGGCCTGACTGTATAATTTTTGGAGCGTAATAATTCTATAATTACATTGCTAATTGTGTGCCACCACTTCTTTTTTATAATAACAGAGTGAAGTGATTTTGAATTTAACAGTTTTACAGGAGCTTAGACAGACTGTTAACTGAAAATGAGCTCTTGCAATGTAGCTCCTAATAACTGTTATTGTTAAGGGCATGCTATCAAGCTGTGTGAATGCCTTGCTGGAAGGTGTAGGTTGGCAGAAGTATTTCAGATTCAAAATCTCAGCAGTTCAGTGACTTTGTGGTCTTACCTGCATGAAAAGTAATAGGAAGGAAGATGGAAGAAAGGTTAAGAATAAGAGGAAAGTAAGTCTAAGCAATACCCACAACGAAGTCCAAAAGATTGCAAACAGTAGGAAGAATCCAAATAGCAAAATGGAAGACATTTGTAGTGAAAAGTACAGGAACTGGATTTTGCAGGCTAAATACTTTTCAGTTTGGCAATGAGGAAGAATTGGCAATTGGGAATTAGACAGGATCTTCTTTCACAATACTTGAAAGATCTAGAAATTACAGACTGGATTGTGGAGGCAAAATATTTACATTCTTTTTGTTGATGCTTTGGATTTTTGTCTTTTCTGACCTGAATTTGACTTTGGAGAGCCACACTGTCTTTCTTTGTCTGTGGATACAGTTTATCTGGGTGCTGCCAAAGCTGCTGTTGCTTCCCAAGGTAGCTTTACATGGGCTGGAACAGAAAGGAGTAGCTGCACTGAATCATTCAGGCAACACATTGGTGGTTTTGTTCCTCTGGATTATATAAGATGGCAATGTACAACATTTTAAAGAAATAAAGAGATAAGAGAAAAAAATCTTTAGTGCTTAGTTACATGGAAATTCTATGTGTAAAAAGAAACGTTTTTTTCTTCCCCCAAAAATAGAATATTTAACTGTCTGAGCTGGTGTATTAAGTGCACAGCAATATCTACCTGTTGGGACTTTTGATGGCATACTGTTTGCCATGGGAGTATTTTACGTTTTTGAAATTCAAGGTATATTATGAAAAGAGTAATTCTTCTTTCAACTCTGAGTATTAGAAGATGAAACACATCCTATATTCTTCCCTCATTCCTGCAAGTGTCATTTTATGGCACGGTTCATTCACGATTTTGGCCTTTAAAACTGATGATTTGGCTTAGATTTATACTGCTTTGCAAGTATCATTTCAGATATAAAATAAGTATGGCTTACCATTTCAGATATAATATGGTCTAGGTTATGAAATAATTATGAAAGATTCTTCATTAAGAGTCATACAAGATTCCTTGAATTATTTTATTTCCAGGGATTTTTTTTATTTCATTTCTCCTTGGAGAAATTTTCAAGACAGTTGGTTCTGATATGATATAGAATATATACAATACTCATTTCGTACTCAGAGTTGCTTGACATAAAGATCAGTAGATTAAAGGACACATGCTTCTTTTGGGAAAATGTTTGAATTTGGAAACAATATTAAAGTGAATATACCTCAAAAATTACCTCACTGTGTGTGTGTTTACATGTGTAACCTAAGTGTTCTGCAGAATATGATACCAGAAACATTATCTGACTCAATCTGTATGAGTCGTTTTGGCATGTTCAGAATTTGCCTCATAGACTGAAGTCAATAGATAGGAATAACTTGTTCAGCATGTCTAGACAAAGTAGTTATAAAAGAAAGAAAGAGAAAAAAATTAAAGCGGTGAAATATTTTAAATAAAGGGACAGGAACTTGGAATAGAAGAAATGAAATAGAATACATGAATACAAGTGACAGTTCAGTATTCATTCTTTTTATTGTTCCAGCTAGAACAGTTCAGGTCTGCTTCTGCCTCTCTCAAAATCTGGCTATAAGCGTACAACTTCTAGTATACATGTCCAGTCTGTCAACAGTCTTTTTGTTGTTTGTTGTTTTGTTTGTTTGTTTGTTTTCTGTTTGTTTCTCAGTGTGACAAAGCTATTGACTTTGGGCTTTTACTTGTGAGAATTGCAGTCTGTGATGGACATGTGCCATTGCTACTACTAGGCAAGCATGTAAAGCTCTGCTGTTATGAAGGTAGGAAAAATGATTTTCTGCTAAGCACAGCTTTTGATTTTTTCATTTCACTTATTGATAAAAATATTAAGATAGACACTTTTAGAGCTCCAGTTAAATGCACTTCATTAATGTACAGCATTTGCCTTAGTTTCTCATAATGTTATTCTGTTAATAATAAAAATTATCTTTAAAGCTTGTCACACAGTGTTCCCTTGCACAGATTAATGTAGGTCTTCGACTCATAATCTTCACTGTTTCACACTATTTAATCTGTTTTAATATTTGACTTTACTCTATGCTGTTTTGCAGCCCTTACAGCTACTAGTTGAAGTACACATCCAAGTAGAAAACCGGGAAACAAAAAAAATCTAAGCAAATAGGCTGATGCTTCTTTTTCTTGCTTATGCATTTCTCCTTCTGTGAAATGGATACAGTACTACTTGCTTTGGATCTCTGGATGAACTGTTTATATGAAAGATTACCAGTAGTGTCTTTTGCTCCATATCTTTTCTCTGCTTTCTACTTCAAAGTCACATGTTACATGAGATGCCTAAGGAGGTGATTTTTGGTAGATATCTTTTCAAGCAATTTAAGAAATTACTAGAAAGTTTTCTGCATTGAATGTGTACAGAAAATCAATCAACATTTTTTTTTGTGAGATATATAGTATCTTATAAGCTACAGTAAAATGCATATCTCTCACTATTAGAACTATTTATTTCTGTTGTCTTTTTGTTCTGTAAGTGTGTATAGGCTTCTTGAAAATAAGTATTGGTAAAGACGGGCATACAAAATTATAAATATTCTCAGTTTGTTAATGTATACCAATCTGGGAATATATCAATTTGATATGAACACTCAAATGGATTTGCTGGAGAAAAAACATTCCTGAGATTATAAAAGCACTAATGAAACAAAATTCCATTTCTTTCTTGAGGCAAATTCCACAAAAAGACAAAAATATATTTACCAGTATAGAATAGCCACAGCAAAAACACCTGCAACACCACTATTCATTTACTCCTCTCAGAGATTGCCATCTTAAATGCAGCAAGACATAGAGATCGTTTGCAAAAACATGAGATGGATCATAGCCCCACAGTTCTCAGAAAGCTGCTTAGTTGAGCAGCACTAGGCATGTGTGTGGTGTATGAGCCTGGCTACTTATGTGCACTATTTAGAATTTGCTGAATCATTGTTTTGTGACGACTCGGGCATCCTTTTGGAAAAAAAAAATGAGAAAAGTTCTTTTGCATCAGTATACTGACTATCAAATTTCAGTAGCCTTCAAACATACTTTATGCAGGTATCAACCTTGATACTGTGTCAGAGCAGAGAGTTGGAACTTCTGAACCAATTTTTAGAGTTGTTCTCAGAGCGGAACCCTTCTGTAGCCCACAAACCCTTTAAAAGCCTCGGTCAGGTGAACTGTAGTTATCTGTCAGACCTAAGGGATATGGGACTGTTACAAATAACTAGGATTATCTCCTGTGTTTCTCACTAGTGAACATTCTAATGCTGGTTTAAAAGTACATTTTTACAACAAAATAACTGGAAAATTACCACAAAACTGGACACTGAGTAAGTTTATTCCTTTGAATACACTCTCTGCACCTTAAAAACATCACAGTGAGTTAATAATAATTTTTTTTATGCTGTGTTATTTTATGGAAAGTATCTCTCACCAGCGAGAAAGTACGAGGACTTCTAGGAATCACTAGGGTATAATGAAGGTTACCAAAAATGTAAACTAATACAGATTTACAGATTTTGTTATGAACCATGAAAATATTATTTCTAAATAAAAACCCTAACCTTTAGACTTTATATGAGAACAGAAAAAAAATATGAACAGGATTTTTTTTTAAAAAATGTGTGTATATAAACATCTGAGGTCTCAGGCCCTATTTATTTAATAGAAAAAAAAAATATGTGCCAACTAAACTAACATCAGAATATCAATGAATGATCTGTGAGCAAGTGGAAAACTTCTAGTCTGATTAAATCTGCAAAAAGAATCTTAGCAGTGGGGTCCCCTCTATTAGCTTCTCAATGCTTTAGTATGCATTTAATTGCAGCAAGATACCTTTTCACCTTCATAAGGGCATTTTTCTGAGATTTTTACATTCTGCTCTTACTTCTTTCCCTTAGTAAGTCCACAGACTTCAGCCAACATACCAGCAATACTCCAATAACAAAGGTGATCTACCCAGCAAGGAGCACCCAGCAACACAATATCAGGACAAAAAAAGTATTCCTCCTGAAGAAACAAAAACAGTAAGTTCCCAGGATGCTACTTGCTAAGGTGTCAGTGTTGAAATATATCAGGAGAGCATTTCAACTTCCCAGCTTAAGGGTTACCTATGGGGGCACTCAAAGCAAGAAGCCTATGAAAAATGAATATATTTTAAAAAAATGAGATAGATTTTTTCAGTGATTTATTTTCTTGATCAATTCAGTTGTGAATTGATTGATACGTACTGAATCCATATTAATAATTAGTTTTGGCAACAACATATGAACCAAAATTAGTTATCTCATTTTGAAGTTTAACCAAAAAAAGAACCATTTCTGAAAATCAGATACAAAATCCAGAACACTGTTGAATATCTTCAAAAATGGAATGATGTGATTTCTCTGTTGCAAAACTTGTTTCCCCTTTGAAACAGAACAAGTATTTTCCTTTTTTTTTTTTTTTATTGGTTGTTTGGTTTGAGTGTTTTTTGGTGGCGTGGTTTTTTTGTTTTTTTTTTTTTTTTTTTTCTTTGCTAAAGGGAATACAATGATTAAATAATCTGAAAGAAAGTAAAAATGAAGTGAGAGTTCCACCCGACCCCAAACATTTTTTTACAGCTTTGGTTCAATAACCCAGATGAAATATCCCTTGTTAACACAATTCTAAGTACAAGGAACCTTAACAACAATTCCCAGGAGATGTTGTAACACCTTTGTCAAATTCATTTTAATGTCAAAGTGGCTGAGAACATGTTCATTCTATGAAAAAATAGGTATTTCAGTATTTCCTTTCTAATTTTGGAAGAAAACAAATGTTGAAATATTAGAATTTCCCCCAGGATGAAAATTCTAATATTTTGCTCGGATCTAGTTTCCAATAACTCTTACACTTTAATTTTGTAATATTTAACTTAATGTTTCCCATGTGAGTATTATAGCACTAGTGGGTGAAACTTTAGTCACCTCACAGATTAGGCATGCAAAGGAAAACAGTTCCTATATGTAGAGGGACAGATTTCTCCCTTCACAAGTACCTTCCTCTTGTTTCCCCTGCTGATGAGATGTCAGTTTATTACAGACTTGATGAATGGAGTTTCCTTTCTCAGGAAACAGTAGTCAGGCCTATGGAAGCATTTATGTAACAGCATATGTTCCCTCCGTGGAAATTTCCTTATTATCCCTTCCCTTGGCAATGTTGGGCCACTGTCAGGGACCGTCTGAAGGGAAGTAGTGAAATGTGGCTGCAGGGATATTTGTGGGAAATGAAACTGATGTAACCTGCTTTTCATGCCTGGGTAGGGCAACTTTACATGCACATGCACTAAGCCTGATTTCACCGTACACATCATGTAAAAGCTCACTTAAGGGCATTCTTCCACCATCATTTATGAGAAAATGTGTCTTTTCAACCTGACAGATAAGAAGGAGAGGAAGAAAGGGATGAGTCCTGCTACTGAAATAGTCCTTTACTGCATGGTAGGTTAGACTGGCTCAAGATTGGACAGTAATAGATCCCCTCCTTCTGCCCTTGCAACAGCTAAACCAGAGGAGAATACTTCGCTTAATCCCTTCAATGTATTAACTCAGAAGAGTATATGCAGTGTTTTCTGCTGGTTCTTGAGGATTTACCTTCTTTCAGTTTGGATTTCTTGTTTCCATACTTGAGTTTGGTGTTTCTTCAATGCTCCATCCCAATACAAAGTATGGTGCTAGGTCAAAATACTGCTGTAGTTATGACAGAGTCAACCTTATTAAAGGGTCGTGCTGGCATATTGATACACTAGCAGAGCCTAAGGAAATTATTTTTGTCACACACTAATGTGTGTTTTCATTTTTATGAGTTTCAGAGTTATCATTTCCTTTGTTCTGTCCCTCAGCTGGTCACTTATCTCTTGACAAACTGCTCCTCCCACGGGTGAAGTGTAGATCTCCAGCTCTGCCTCCTGGTAACCCTCCTGTGATGTACTACTCTTGACTGGTGGTCATAAGAATACAATATGAAGAGAATGGTACTTCATTACTCTTTCTTCTTTCACCTGTCTGCCTAACCATCATTTTATTTCCTCATACTTCTATCTCCATGTCTTGTCACAGCCTTATGGCTAAACTAGCATGAAATATAATGTAGCTTTTTGTTGCCAGGGTCAATTTTTGAAGGTATACTAAAATTATATATATCTTTCTATCTTTTCTTCATTGGTTAGAAGGCCTCAATTTTGTTGACATCCACTTTTTGCGTTATTATTAGCTCTTTTGATAAAATACACAACCTTTGCTGAAATCTATGATAGATGAGCACCTGGTATATTCATGTATTAGTGATAACACTGGAAAGAAGGAAAAAAAATGAAGAAGAAATGTCTTGCACTGATGTTCTTGTTCTGTTCTTCTATTCTCATTTGATTTTGAGTGAGTGGGTTTTTTAAAATATGTGTGTTATTCCTAGCTGGCTGTCTCAGTGACTTATCATAAGTATAATTTTCAGGATTATTTTCTTTAAGTGTGACCCTATGTATTTATGATATATTAAGTGTGACTGATCATCTCACTCCTCCTTATTCAAACCAGCACCTATATGTTGTAAATAACCTTTATGTGCAAACACTCCAGAATAAACTCTCAAAAGTAACAAAGATGAGAACTGTAGTTCATGGGTTCTGGTGCCTGCTATTTTTCTCATTTTATTGGCTTTCTTTGCACTTTGGAACTTCTTGTGTGTTTTGAATTAATAAACAATTATATTAAGATACATAAACAGCTTGTGGAAGGGGGATTGGAATCTAAAATTCCTCCCCATCAAAGGTCAATCCCCCTGCTGCTGGGCTGCTGAATCATGGAATCATGGTGGGATCTTTTGTTGGGTCTCCCCTTGCCCAACATGTCTTTTATTCTGATCCATGTAAAGGATGGACAGTGGTCAGTCTGTCCATCTGTCTCCTGAACTGAGGAATGTCCCAAATAAAGAAATGCTCTAACCACGTCTTACAGAGAGGTAGGCACCACCACTGCTGACTTTATTACAACAGTGTAAGTATTTTTAAGGGGTAAGTCAATGCTCTCATGCCAAATTCTTGCTGGAATTTCAGGCTGTGGTCCTATGCGTGCATGAGACTTCAGAAAGGTCAACCCCCACAGCATGTTGGCTGTGTGAATATTGCTTCTGAGCATCAATTTCTTCCTTCTTCCTATAGGCCATAAGTTCCTGGTTCAACTTCGTCAGGGTAGCCCAGGAACCAAAACCACTCATATGGAATGGCCTGAGGTGGCCCTCGTACAAATATGGACCTCAGGCTCCACACAGACTATTCCTGTAGTCCTAGGAACTAGGAACCCCTAGGAACTAGACTATTACTGTCACTTAAAGAGAGGTGTCTTATGAAGGAGTTAGATTAAGTACAACTTAAAGTAGAGGCAATTTAAAAAAAAATGTTAAAGCTCAAATGTGCAAGCTTTGGTACAATTATGATTAACTCATTACCTGGAGAAAGTTATTGAAAGTAGCAGTTTACACAAAAAAATATATTGTACATGCTAATATATATTATATGATAGGATACAATGATGGTACTAAAACAAAGAACTGTAAGAGCAAACTTAACGATACCTTTAAATATTTATAACCAAAATGGAAAATTATGTCATTGTTGAATAAACGTTTCTTGATTTTCAAATTATTCTTCCAGTGTATTATGCTTCTTGGCAAATGTAGCCAACAAGACAGACCCAAGAAGTTCAGGTTTCTAATAAAATAATGACTTTTTCCACCCTCCCAGCATTCTATTCAGCAAACTACTTCTCAGGAAAATATATTCCTAGGGTGCACATAGCCAGGAAGGACTATAAACTGATGTTGGTGTGGAGGAAGAGCGAAGTGAAGGTTATTTCCTTATTCCATTGCTATAGGTAAAACAAATAAAGCTTGCTTTAAATGATACTTTGTGTGCAACAAACCAACAATAGTAGGGAAATTCTGGGTTAATGTCTCTAGAAACCAACCTAGCTCTGCTAACCCATTATGAAGAACTATTAATCCCATTAGTGAACATGACAACAGGCACTGAAACTCCTGAATTGTTGAATTTTCTACAGCTTTGTTAAAGGCTGTAATGAGATAGTTTTTCTGCTGTTTTCTTATCTGTCAAATAAGAAAAGGAAACTGCATAAATGCAAGCAGATAATATGGGTTTCCTAAGTGCTAGGTAGTAAATACTGTGTGATTCAAAATTAATGCGACTTCTATGATGACAAAGAACAATGATCTGCACTGAACAAATTATTTGTTCCTTCCTGAGCCAAGGAAGGCTGGATGAATATATTATATATGTCTTGCCAAATTTATCTAACCTGTTCTCAGGAATTACAGTGATAGAAATCTCTGAGTTTCTTTAAGCAATCTTTCACAAATTCTTCACAGTACCTGCCATCTAACCTGAACCTCATTTGCTTCAGTTTAAAACCTTTTACTTTTGATTCCCTGTATGATCAATTTGATAAACAGATTTTTTAGAAGATTTAATCAGACTTTTACAAAGAAGATACTTATATTCTGTAGGTTCAGTTGAGATTACACACATTGTTTATATTCGTTATATCTGTTACATATCCACCTGTTTTTTCCAATTTGAACAAGCTTAGGTAAAAGAGTCTTTGTTAAAGTTTCTATTTTGTTTTCTCTGTATGATTTAGTAACACAGCTTTCGGAAGGGTTTTTTTTCTTATTAAGCTTTGTATTGGTAGAATGCAGATAAATGTTTATGCAAAAAGATTAGTGATCTATTTTGCTTGGGAGGTGATGTGTGATAACTGACCAATCCAATAGAAAGATGTTTATAATCACAGACCAGATTCCAAAATCCCTCTCTCCTTTACACTTGAATGCTTCATTTCAGACATTTAGTTACCCACATCGTGAAATACCGTGGTTTCAAGGAGCAGATTTCTAAGAGGGCCTCACTCACTGATAGCATTCAAGCTCAGAAATTCAGTATTGACCCAGTCAATATGAATGAGCTAAATTGTTTTACAATAATGAGCAGAAACTCCATCTGTTCCTCCTTTGTGGTAGGAATGATAATATTCAGAATAAAAATATTGCTGTAATAAGGACTGGACTACTCTTTAAAAATAGCAAATTAAAGAAATAGACATCCCATTTTATTCCCCATGCTAAGGACTGGAACCTGTGGGTTTTTGCTTTGGCTCTTTAGATTCCCAGCACATCTCAATGAAGACTTTCTTTGAATTTTATTGATAGTAGGATCTGGTTTGTTTGCAGTTTGACTCTTGTGGAGGTACACAGCAGGGGTAATCAAATACGGCTGCAGGGATTGACTTGGACAGAGATTCCTCCAGACGTTTATTTTATCTCAGAGATAAAAAACCAAGAGATTACAGATCAACAGTAAACTTCCTTAAGGTGAGGCTCATGGTCTAATGACTCTTTTTGCTTTACAAGGCCCAGGGTGTGTTTGGGAAGGGAAGCTATTAAGACAGATGCAGTTTGGTGATATATTTTATTTGGTGCTTGTATGGGACAAAGGGATCCTTTGATTCCTGCTCACTTCTATCCCCTCAGTTGCGTTGGAGGGACCATGCTTCAAACTCATTAGAGGACCAGATGTACTTAAAACACTTTGCAAATGGTTTTGTTGTTGCTGCTGCTGCTGCATCTTAAAAGCTGGGTCTGTTCTGGGGCCCTGAAGCAGCAGTTTGGCCTGGCTGAGAAGGCTCAGGGGAGAGGTGTCTGGGTGGTCAGAGGCTCAGTGAGCTGCTGAGAAAAGGAGTAGGTGGAAGTAAGACCGTGGGGCTCTTTAAATGATATGATTACTTAAGGCAGTTGGCTACAGAGATGAATGAGAGTGAGAAAACAGTGACTGCTGACTGCCTGTGATCTTGCTGAAGAAGGGCTATTTGAGGAGTATCCGTTCACTGAATGCCTAGTGATACTGGTGCTGCTGCAGAAGGAAGACCCAAAGGAACTGGGTACTGGATGGAGGGGAGGTGACTGATGCCCATCTTTGGTGTGGCAGAAGGATCCACAGGTCCAATCTATGAGACCCTCCTGACTCTGGCTTCCTTCTCCTCATGGCACAAGGAGAACTTTTCTGACAGCCTCTGTCAGTTGTGTCACTGCTGCTGGAAATGCAGGGGTGTAGGAATGTGTGGCGTGAGGGGTGACTAAGGGAAGCAAGGGAGCTGTTAACAGAGGAAGGAAATGTTTTCTTTGGTGAGGAAGGGCAGAATGAGGAGGAGCAGAGACAGGGAATCAGGATGTCTAATCTGTGGGGGAGATAAGGGCAGTCTAGTTAGGGCACAAGTTCTTTCTGGCTATAGGGGATGTGAGAGCTGCCCCTGTGCTGGAGTAAGGAGGAATATTTTGATGAATGGTTGGGTTGGCACTCAGTGGGGAGAGATATGGAGTTCTCTGTCCCCGCTATTTACCACTGCTGGTAAACTTTCTTTCCCCTCCCTGAATATCCACTGAGATTGCCCTGGCTCCCATCCCATACAGCCTTACTGATACTTCCCAAAGCTATTCAGTGATGCAGATACATGTGAGGAGCTTCCAGCAGCTACAGATCAGCCATTCCTCTGTCTGCCAGGTTCCCACACATGTAGTTTTGCTGGACAAGTGGAAAATGAAGGAAATCTTCCTGCTCCATATGAAGTAGCTATGTTATTTTAGCTTAGTCCCCATACGGTAGGACTCTTCTTGGAACTGCTTGCTGTCTTCAGACAGGCCTTGGGAGGCACAGCTGGGAATGCATGGGACCGGGATGGGAGCATCCCTTGGGAACTTGGGAAGTGGAAGTGCCCTGCTGTGAATGGTGTACAGCAGCTGTGATCCCCTTGACCATATCTCCTAAGGCAAGATCTCTAACACATCCTAGCTAACTGCTAGTCTCTTTTGGAAGATGAGAAGGAATGCAGATATCAGTCTTGTGCTCTCTTCAATGCCTGCACTGAGTAACACATTGCTGTGATTGATGCAGCCTATTTGTTATCAGTGTTTTATTATTCAGTGCTGGTGTTGTAGAGAGAAGGATATAGAAGGCATATTTTGTTTTGTATTTTGTTTTGATCCTGTGACGTGTATCTCAACCAGCATTATACTCCTGCAGCTTTGTTTTAATGCCTGAGTGAATTGAGAGGGTTTATCGTTTCAACAAAATACACAGGTGATCCTTGGTCTGAGCATTTGAGACAGGTGTGTTCGGTGTCTGCTGATGCAGAGAGGTATAGCAATGTTTGCATTAGCAGGAAATATCATGGCTTGGGTGCTACAAGCAGCTATGCTCTCTGAGGTGTAGCTAGCAAATAAACCTAAGTCTGGTTGTGCATACTAGTGCATCCAGACACTGCTGTCCAGTCCAGAGCCTGCTCCAGTGCATTTGGATAACACTGCATCATACCATGAAATTATCCCCATTCTTTCACATGGAACAAAGACGATTTGAAGGAAAGAAGAGGGTTAATAAGTGGCAGAACAAAATATTAAAGAAAGTTTTGGAGAAGAACAGACAAATAGAGACATAATTTGTAAGCACATAATAGAATCATAGAATCATAGAATCGATTGGGTTGGAAAAGACCTCCGAGATCATCGAGTCCAACCCTTGGTCCAAATCCAGTCCATTTACTAGATCATGGCACTCAGTGCCACGTCCAATCTGCGTTTAAAAATCTCCAGGGATGGTGAATCCACCACCTCTCTGGGTAGCCCATTCCAATGCCTGATTACTCTCTCTGTAAAGAATTTTCTCCCGATATCCAACTTAAATTTCCCCTGGCGGAGCTTAAGCCCGTACCCCCTTGTCCTATTGCTGAGTGCCTGAGAGAAGAGACCAACCCCCACCTGGCTAGAACTTCCCTTCAGGTAGTTATAGATGGTGATGAGGTCACCTCTGAGCCTCCTCTTCTCCAGGCTAAACAACCCCAGCTCCCTCAGCCTCTCCCCATAGGACTTATGCTCCAGTCCCTTCACCAGCCTTGTTGCTCTTCTCTAGACCCACTCCAGCACCTCAATATCCTTTCTGAACTGAGGGACCCAGAACTGAACACAATACTCGAGGTGTGGCCTCACCAACGCAGAGTACAGGGGAAGGATCACTTCCCTGGTCCTGCTGGCCACGCTATTTTTGATACAGGACAAGATCCCATTGGCCTTCTTGGCCACCTGGGCACACTGTTGGCTCATGTTGAGCTTCCTGTCAATTAGTACCCCCAGGTCCCTTTCTGCCTGGCTGCTTTCCAGCCACTCTGTCCCCAGCCTGTAGCGCTGCATGGGGTTGTTGTGGCCAAAGTGCAGGACCCAGCACTTGGCTTTATTGAACTTCATCCCATTGGAATCAGCCCATCTCTCAAGTCTATCCAGAAAAGTTACAGAAAAGTTATGAAAGTATTGAGAACAGAGAGTAACATGGAGACTGAAATGCACAAAAGGAGGAAAAAGACATTCTTTAGGTGTTCTACAGCTTAGAATACATGAGGCAGAACAGGACATATAAGTGATTTCTAGGGTATATTGCAGAGCATTGTACATACTTATTGCACGTGCATATTACACAGTATCTTGGATTTCTGGAATGGTGTTTGTAGCCCAACTGTTGATGTCTCCTAGGCTCTCTTTGGTCTGTCAGTCCATATTTGAGGTTACTTCTGCATATGCTGTCCATGAACAGGTGGCAGCCTTCATCCTTATGCTCCACACAAACCGAAGTGTGTAAAAAGCTATTCCCTCCTTGTAATTTTAATTTTTTTCACAAAATGAACATGAAATGAAACTAGAAACCCAGATCAGACTTCTCTGCAGTTCACAAAACTCTCTTGCAAATATAGTTGGACATGTGGTTAGACTAACACTCACTTTTCCCAGCAATTGTAACATAGCAAAAAACCCCACAACATTTTAATCAGGATTATCACATGAATTCTTGGTAGTTTTTTGGACAAATGCTTTCGACTAGTGCAATATCATTTAGGCACATACTGCCTATAATAATAAAGAAATCCTGGTTACCATAAGCACATAGTAATTACTGCTAGTATTACTATTCCATCTCTAAGGAAAATTAACAATTAGACCAGATGGCTAAAAGGTAAATAATGATTCGGGAATGCTGAGAAAAAAATTAAATACATTAATAACCATGCTTTGGTCTTTTCCAAGGGGAAAATGATACACCATAGATGTATGTTTGTCTAATCTTCTGTAGTAATAATAATTTTCAATCCAACCATTCCTTCTCTTAAGCATATGGTTTATCAGGCTTTTCTTCCCAGCAGCAGAGTCCCCAGTGGAGGGACTGCATTGCTGTTGCAGTACAAATACAGAAATCTATGTCTGAGGAGTATGAGAAAAGCGTGCTGGAAATAGGTGAAGACAGGTGCTGATAAGCATTGTCAGTCACATTCCTGCCTTAAGTTCTTAATAAAATGCATATTATTTCTTTTTAAAAATACTTAATTATTTGGGTTACAAATGTGAATCTAACTATATATATCTGGTAATTGTTACTTGGGATGAAGATAAAAATAAAATATATTGACTTCTGTGAGCTGAACTATTTGCACCAAAGTATTCTTCCTCTTATGGTCTTTCATGCATGATATCTGTGAACAGCTAGATAAACCAGACTTCTTATTATGAAAGAACCTAGAACTTTATTTTTCCCTTCATTTTTAGGAGCAGAATAAAGTAGATAATTTACTTCAATATTAGCTTTTTTTCTAGTAATTTTTTCCCTTTTATCTTGTCTAATGATACTTTTCCTCTTATTTTAATCTGAAAGATGAGGAACTGCTGTTGCTTTGGTACAAGCAGGATTTATTAATTTTTTTTCCCCCTGGATGTTTTTCATCTTGAGGGTTTGTGCAAAGCCTGAGGAGAAAGGCTGAGCAGGTAATGGAAACAGCTCAACATTTTGCATTCCCCATGAACAAATTAATCACAGTTACAATTAAATATGCAATGACATTTGTGAAGATGTACAGTACGAATGAATTGAACCTAACTCATTCTCAGCAGACTTGTTCTCCATGAAATGTAAATAGTAATAGAGAATGCTTCTTTTGCCTTCTGATGTCCCTCAAGACTCTTTGCTAAAGTCATGCCCACCATACGACGGGCCTTATCCTGATATGCTTATGTAAAACTGATTATTATGTACTCTTACAAAAAAAAGAAACTTGAAATACAAACCTAAGTAACTAAGGCCAATATTAAGCAATGTTGTGATGCTAAAGCAGTGTAAATAGGCCTCTGTGTAAATGAAAATCAGACTTTATGTTTATGTGAATTACACATCTGCAAAATATCTATAATATAGAACATAGCAGTTGTTTAATTTTTACCTAATTAGAGAGGCTTGAAAACATCTGGCAGTTGACACCAATCCATTTTTTCATTGTATCCTTTCTTGGTAGGTTGGGAACGGAATATAATATATCCCATGAGATGTGCTTTAGTTTATGACAGGTGTGCATTTCCTAGCTGTTCACTGCATGACACTATTTGTTTCCCACAGATACAGCTGGAAATACATTTATTTGGCAGTGAGGAATTGCAGGGGGAAAAAAAACTGGTTTAGGAGGAAACTTACATCAGAGATGTAGATATATAATGTTTGCACAGAAATCTCAGTGTGGCATTTCATAATTTTCACAGGCGTTTTTTTCGTCAAACAAAATATCATAAATTTAATAAAGGATTGGTGCATAATTTCAAACATTAGTATAAAAAGTAAAATAAAATGTATATTGTCAAACTATAGTCACTCCCATAGCATATGTAACTTTTATTTAGGCAGTGAACAAGTTACTCCTATTGTGCTTTCTGCCACTAGGAATAGGGGGATGAGTGAAGTTGACTGACTGCTGGCCAAGGGGTGGTTTGGGCTTCGTGTGGGGTCCGTGGGCAGGGACCACTGAGTTGAGCTTTCTCCTCCTAGAGGATGTGGGAGCCACTGGGACTGCACAAGAGAGACTGTGGGAAGAGCTTTACATACTTCAGCATGGAGACTCTCATCTTCTGATTAAAGAAAAAGCAGCTCTAGTGCTTGCGGAGTGTGCTTTGCTGTAAGCAGTAGCATCAGTCTGGCATTGGTCTAGACTAGTAAACTCAACAGGGCCAGCACATTACCTGGCCCCAAGGCCAATGTACCTGGAGCAGTTCATAGCTATGCTATTAAACTCTTACCCTTCAAAACAGTCATGCAGACCACCTATTAGCAATGGATCCAAGTTGATTGAAATTATGCCTGGAAATATTTTGAGAGTGTTCCCCATAGTTTAAGTCAAACCCATACCAGAAGTGAATGATACACATGGTCAAGTTGTAGTTTCTGGGAGTGTCCCCTTGTGTCACTTACTGGTACAGGCATAGTCCAAATGTTCCCATTTCATTTATTCTCTTGGAGTTTCCCTAAAAATGCCTGTGAAAACAAATACTGACTTGTGAAAATTTCTACCCTACCTAAACTTCATGGCATAAAAAGGGCAATTTCCCTATCCAAGACTTTTTTTTATTGTAACACTTCTGGTTTTTTGTTCTTTTGATTTTTCATTTTAGAGGAAGCTATTCTTTCTAAAAGCTTTCACAAATCTTTTAGAATGGAAAATGTCGTGTAGCCTCTTGCCATATAAAAAGATGTAGTACATGTGTTTTTTAATCCCTTATGAATATCTCGCCAAGTGTATGCACTCAGACTACAGGTAGTGTGATCCTACCGCTCTGTAGCCCAGGGTCCCTCCTTTCCCTCAACCAAAGGAAGTGACTATATTTAGGGATTTTCCCTGCAGATGAATGAAAGAAGGTGATTGATTTTCTTATTGGATTTGGAATTTAAAAAAAAAATATCCATCAAAGCTGTGTAATAGGGAAGGGATTTTTTTTCCCATAGGGAATGTGAAAAACCTTCACTCCTGGTGGAAACAGATCCAAGTCAAATGCTGCTGAATATAGAGAAATGAGGTTGATGTGGGGTTTTGATAACTATTAAATTTTGTAACTATTATTTAATAACTGTTTTCTCTGAACTATTCATGTTTTCTCTCACTTCAGCTTTTTTTTTTTTAAGCTTCTGTCATTCTTCTGAAGTTGTTTCTTGCCGTGTCATGCTCCATCCCTACCCCCAAAAAGCCAGTGCCTAATCTGATGACATTGTCAAAATGGATTTATGGATTTGTTTACCAACCAGGATTCAGAATGGGATGAAACAAGTTTGCCTCTGGGAATGGATATGACTGAGAGTTGGTTCTTGTCAAAATTTTTTAAAATAGATTGCTAATAGAAAACAATTCATAACTAATGGAAAATGAGAGTAAAAAGGGTTCTTATATAAGTTCTGAAAATGGCAGCCTGGCACTTGTAAAGCTGAGAGCTGAAATGCAGCTGCTCTGTGAAAAGCATTTCCTCTTTTCTTTTTGGCATGTTTTCACTTAATATCCAGGGTGGTCTTGAGGATTTGTGGGCTCAGCGAGCACAGGAAAGATTTCTCATCAAATATTCCTTTCCCTCCCATTTTCCTCTTTTTTCTTTGTTTGTTCTTTCATAGATATATTTTTTTTTGCATTTTTCCACTCTCTCCTATTGTGCCCATGTCTGCAGGGCAGCATCTCAAACATTTGGTTAAGAATATGTCCTACATCCTTAAAAGGTATCACGTGCAGCCCTCAGCCCCACCAAGAAGCCCATTGTTAGCATGAATTGTCTTGGGCTAGTGCATGGGAGAAGCCCAGTGTCTTTTCCCAGGGGCTCCCAACCTTGCTGGGGGTTTTGCTGCTGCTTTTCTCCATGTACACCCTCTGCCTACAGCGGGTGGGGGGGGAGGGGGGGGGAAGGGACGTTTTGCATCGTGTTGCATTTGTGACACACTACAGTGAGTAGGAAGGGGGCAGGAAGCCCATGGCAGGAATGAAGCTTGATTTCCCTCTGCCCCGTTACTTGCAACTCCATTGATACTTGGTTGTTTCAGTTATTTCGTTTGGTTAGTTCATTGCTTCTCAGAATAGCACTTACAGCTTTAGTGCAGTTGTATTTTCAAGTCTCTGACAGAGTTGTCTCCCAACTGCTTTTCTCAGTCACTGTAATCTAATATTCTCTGGTTTTATGTTGAAAATTTCAGGCCTTTTTTCTTCCAAAATACACATATTAATGCTATCAAACCCTCCCAGACCTTAAACCCTACTCAGTCACTTCAGAAAATTAAGGGGTTTATTCATCGTGGAAGGAAAAAAAAATTGCCACTTCCATTTAATAGTATCACAGCCAAACCCAATGATGTGAGAGAGCACATTGGCATTGAAATAGCCCTTGCTGAGGAGAAGCACATTCCAGAGGAAATTGATTTTCATGTCACCAACTTACACATATTTTGAAAATTAGGTTCTGAGCCACAGGGTTCACAGCTGATTTATTTGTCTTTATTTTTTGCTAGACTTGTTCAAATGAATTTTTGGTGAACTAACAAGTTGCCTCTGATCTGGGACAAGGAAAGGTTCACATAAAGAATGTATAGTGCAGTCCAGTGTATAAGTGAAGGTCCAGACAGCCTTGTGATATGCATAAAAACAGTTGATGGCAGAGTATGACTAAGTCCAGCAAAAAACTCAGGGATTTGCAAAGCCTAAAGCTGGAAGGTGATAATGTGGTCTGCTCTCTGTATTTCACAAGCTGCTACACTTCATCCCATTATCCATGTTGAACACATTACTTCCTGTTTAAGTTAAACATGCCTTCCAGAAAGGCATCCGGTTTTGATCTGAAATTAAGGAAGGTTTGCTTTGATAGCATTTTGTTGATGATTGACGAAGTCCAAACAAACGATTACTTTCAATTTAACTTTATCTGGCATCAGAAGCTGACCACTGAGGATTATGCTCTTCAATTAATGAGCCTGCTATTTTTCTCCATGACATAACTGTGTGTAGCCATGTCACCTGTCAGTCTTCTCCTTGCTAAACTCAGTCTTTATGTTTGCCTGTTGCAGATATTTTCTATACCTCAGACCCTTTCTTTTGTACCTTTCACAATACTTTCAATAGCCTTTTAGAGATGCAAACTGCAGATTGTAGACAACATCTTAGTATGCTACTGTGTGTCCCCTGGTAGTTATGTCAATTGAGAAAATCAGTTCTTTGGCATAACATATAAAAGCTGAATGCGGTCAATGAATTATCTCCATATACATTAACTTAAGAGTATGAATCCAGTTAGGACCTTCCAGCTAGTGACAGCTTGCCTCCTGTCACATCAGTACATACGTGGCTGGTACTGGTTTTGCAGGATTCTATTTTAGCCTATACCAGAAAGAACTTTTTCATGAAACTGCTACATACTTTAAATTAAAAATTTATGTTCACCACATACTGCGAAATGTTCTTTTCATGTTCTCCAGTCATAAGATGTTTGAAATTCTGCTAGTTCTCTTCTTGGAAAAAAAGAAAAAAGAAAAAAAGATTCTTCTAGTCTAGTCTGGGTTTTGTTTGTGTTTTCTTTGATAATGGGCTTTAGTGAAGGAGTGAGAGAAGAGGAGAAAAGCTTAGGGGACGGTACAGATAACTCCCTAGCTGGTATATTGGTTTCCTCTCAGGCTGGAGACTGGTGATAATAAAGGTGTGTCATTCCCATGCTGAGGGCCTTCTCTTAGCACAGTGACTTCAGTCTTGTGGAATCTCCTGCACCACCTGGCAGCCCAAGGGAGATAATTCACCAAAGAATTCCTTTGCCTTTCCTTGCTTTCCTGAGCTGCCAGGCTTTGCTTATCAGAACCGTTTCACTTAAGAAAGGGTGCATCCATGGGACATAAACTTGGCAATGGTTTCGATAATTGCTGTTTGTATTGCACACAGTCAGTGCTTCTCCCTGTCATTAATGGTCTCCTAATCGTGTCTGGAATTCTGCAAATGTGAGGAATTCAGGCAAGACATGGCCTGGATTTTTCAGGGCAGTTGCACTTTGACCCTTTTTAGGAGATGATTGAGGGGGACGGCTGGAGTTATTAGTTTTCTTTATCCCTCCACAACCTCCTTCTCCAAATAAGCCCCTCTAAGCTATTCAGTGCAACATGTCTGCTTGCACAGTAGAATTATGGTTAGGAGGGTATGCCAGTGACTCTGTGAGTAATGTATTCATTCCAGTTATTAAAGAAAATAGCCTTTTTTGGAAAGAGATCTTGTAGAGATAGGGGTAACTTGTTAAGTGTTGTATTTCTTCTATGAGGATGAGTAGGAGAGGGATTTTATCAGCAGTTCATATCTGTCTCCCCAGTCCTATTTGGAAGTTTCTTTTAATCTTTGTCAGCATGTTGTATTCTGCACATGACAAATTGCTGTTTCTTTGTCACTTACAAGTTCAATCTTCTGGTGTTTTGTGTATTTCAACTTTTGTGGGAATGTTTGTAAAACTAGTTCACTTGGGTTTTAACTCTTTTCTGTGGTTGAGGTCATGAACTCGGCAGATGTTCACAATACACATCTCATGATATGTTCAGAGACACTACCTGGGGAGTCATAGGGGTGATGTCTGACCTGTTTAGAAAAATATGTGCCTGAAAACTAGGAAAAGGTGCTCAGGATATTTGTGTCCTGACTTATTTGGTCCATTACTTCTTAAGCTATGTGACAATTCTGTCTGTAAGCTCAGCTATTAAGATACTATTTCTATCACATTTACTAAGAGGCTTCTAGAAATGTGCTTGATGTGGCTGAGCAGATCTCAGTTTATGACATAATTTCTGAATGTTCATTAATACTCAGTTTTAATTTCACTGATCTGATTTGCTGATGGCTGATGTGTGAAGTGACCCTGATTCTGCAGAGACTGGAGAAACTCAGGAGATGCTTGGTGTTCCCAGTTGCCTTGTACTTCTGAATGAGCTTGATAATTTGAGTTCCCTACCTTTTACCTCATGGCTTTCAACATGACAGCTAAAAGAAACTTATTTTTTATTGAAGTCATGTGTTATACTCACTCTGTAGTTTTCTTCTGTGAAATGCATATAGGAACTTAAATGATTCAATTGGTGTAACCTTGTGCTGTCCTCATTTGGTATAGCAGTGATCTGAGTGGATTACCTGTAAATGCTGAGTAATCCTTGTCTCAAACTGGGATAATATAGCTGATAATAAACACCATCATAAAACTGACATCACTTAGCCAAAGTTTTTCTTCAGACTTAAATGATGGCTTGTATATGCTTCAAAGAGAGAATTCCTCCTGTTAGAAAGGCTGGGAGAAGCCACCTGGAAAGTAAGCTCATCTACAAGTGCATGCTTTGGGCCTAGTGTGGTCAAATAATTTAAAATGACAGAGAAAGAAATAGGGTAGAAAAAATAAATGTGTACAGCTCCTCTATCTTGCACATTTTGCAAGCAATAACCAGAGGGATGGCTTTGACCTTAAAGCAACGTTCACTTATAACACCAAGGATTTATCTTGCCTGATAGTTAATATTGTCAATATTCATGAAGAGTAGGTTGCTTATCCAGAACACTTGCTTCCTTTCTAAATAAATCATGGTGCTAAAGAGACAGTTTTTTAACATGCAAAGTGATTGGGTGTTGTTCTGCATACAATACAATATTTTTTTTCCCATAGCTATAAAGCAAACACGTATTTTCAGTTTGACTCAGCATCTGAAATTTTAGGATTAACTTTGTTATGCTAAACATTATTTAAATATTTGATATGATATTAGTTAAATTCTGGTAGCAGGCAGTTACAGATGACTTTACATATGTACATAAAGCAGAGTGAGATATCTTGCCCAAGGTCATAAAGTAACAAGCTATAGGTAGATCTCAGACATTTAGATTTATTGTCTAGTCCCTTTCACATAGACCCAGTTGCTCAATGACTCATATAAAAATGCATCTCTGTAGGAAAATATTTGATGAACTTCCTCTTTGAGAGCTAGACTGCAATACATGAGAGGGGTATTTTCTAGTCACATGCAAACAAGTGCATTAAGTATTAAAAATGCAAGCCATGGATTATAGCTTTGGAGTTTCATGCACTTCACTGAGATCTCAGAAAACACAACTTTAATAAGGGGCTTACTGCTGTATAGCCTCAGGAGTGAAAACCCAAGCACTCCATAGCTAGCTCTAATAGTGTTCCCTTTTAAGATATTGACTGTTTATTTATAGTTACTTTGCTTTTTGTAGCAGGGATAATGTCAATGACAAATGAATGTTGCAAGAAAACTCTCCTGTTTTTAGAACTTTTTAAAGACAGAATGTTTTATTCAGTATTTTGTGTTATGAATAACAAGTTGATTTAATATGGGGAAAATTTACTTTGCATAAATATTTTTAATGTTTTTAATAAATTGAGAATAAATGTATTTGGTTTTGCATCCAATTTAGAATGAAACTACCAAAGGAGAAATGTAATGGAAAGGAGTAATGAAAGCACAGGAAGCAGATGAAGGAACGATAGTAGCAACACAAGAATGAATGAGATGAGCCCTGTTGGGCAGAAAGGGACAAATCTAAATTAACTGGACAAATTTATCTATCTATCTATCTATCTATCTGTCTGTCTGTCTGTCTGTCTATCTATCTATCTATCTATTTAGCTGAGGACTCTATACTCTTTTTGTAGGCACAATATATAAGTCAGAAAATAAAGATGTCAGAGGTTACATGAAATGAATTTGCAGACCGTAACTGACCAATATACCATTTTTCCTCATTCTTGTCCTAGATTAAGACCTACCTACTAAAAGTACACACATTTCTTATGGGAGAGACAGCAAGGTTGTCTGATGCACTCTGCACCATCTGGGTAGTGTGCAGACCTCCTTGTGCTTGGCCCTCTTGCTGTGGTACATATCACAGGTTTCTCCCTTTCTGGAAAAGCAATGTTTGTATTGGATGGAACTCAAGATAGGGAACTGTATGTGCAGGCATTAATTATAGGAATCAGGTTCATAAACTCTCCCTGTTAGAAAATTAAACACAGGTTTCAATTTTGCAAAGCTGCTATTTCCTCCACATCTATTTTCTTATTGCAAGAGATTTGTACCAATTTTCCTTGGATTAATGGTGGTCAGTCTGCATTTAACAGCAATAGGATAAGTCAGACCTCTTGAAGAGGTCCTTGTTTGTTTCCATAGCTTCAACAATGACTGCCAAAATTGAAGCAGGCACAGCTGTATCATCCTGACATTTCTCCACAATGGTTGATGATGCTTATTGAATTAAGAAAGCCTGAACACAAGAACAGTTTTAGGAGAATGGACAAGGTGGAGTTACACCAAATCCCATCTCAAATGGGAAGAGCAGCAGTGGGAGTTGGGGCTTGTGCTCCTGC
This sequence comes from Manacus candei, assembly GCF_025592945.1. Taxonomy (NCBI): domain Eukaryota; kingdom Metazoa; phylum Chordata; class Aves; order Passeriformes; family Pipridae; genus Manacus; species Manacus candei. The sequence goes on from NW_026138089.1 coordinate 9,405,645, forward strand.
AGAGAGCTGCCTTCATAGCTGTGTAGGGGAGGCTTGGACTATTGCAGAATGAAGAGCCACTAATGCTGTGTTTGGCCACGGTGAGTTGTCAGCACATGCTGGCTAGTTCAAGCTTGTGCACAGATGCATTCTATGCAACTTTGTTATGTTAATAAAGCAAAAGAAAGTCAAGCATTGGGGACTTTGGATGGGCGTGGGTAAAACCCTAAAGGGTGATCTGCTGGTAACCTATAGTTTACCTTGGACATCCTCTCTAATGGAAAAAGGCAAGGTTCTTTAATTTCTCAATTCTTGTATCGTGTGGTAGAGAGGTGGTTGTTAGAGGAGGTTCACTTTAGCCAGCCATTTTAACTGGGGTGCTGCAGTCCCTTTCATAAAGCATGTTGCTATAGAAAAGTTGATATGTGAACTGAGGAAAATGTATCACTATGGTACTAAAGCTAAGCATGTCAGCCCTTGCTTTTGTAATGTAATCCATTTGTCACTGTAAATAAGGAAAGAATAAATTTAGATTAAAAAAATCCACTGAACTGACTTTTTCTTTCTTTCCTATACTGTCTGAATCACTTCTAGTCACACAGATGTGTAATTCATCTTCCTTTTAATCAAGAGCAAATTATAAAATGAAAGTCAAGGTATTAAGCTCTTTTCTTAAACTGCTGAGATGATTAGGTTCCAATTTGATGTTTTAATTTCCTATCACAAGAGTTTTACTGTTTGCCTCAGAAGAAATGCCTTTAGAGAGTTAGCTCTATAATTCCCTAGACTCTCATAACACATCCACAAGTCTGAATAACCCCAGACACTATACTGGCTTCCAGCTTCTGCTTTTGACAGCTATTTTTAGGCTGTCATATTTCTGCCTTTGAACACTAGCCCAGTTGAGATCCAGACTGAAAAAGCAGAAGCTGCTAATAAGTATTTTGCCTCATGAGTGCAGATGAACCATCCACAGTTTGTGGCTGTATGCATAGTGCTACCCCCACAGATGGGGGTAGCCTTTTCTGGAGACCCATTTCTCTCAGTGTGTTGTCAGAACGGCAGCAGGTCTGTGCATCCTGTGTCTTGTGGCACCCCTGTGAGGTGTGTGACTTGTGCCTCACATGACAGGCATTCTCACCCTCTCACCTGAGGCATTGTCACCAACTTGATCGGGTTTGGTGAAGTTTAAGGCTGAAATCCTTTATTTGGAGTGATTAAGGATTGCAAACACCTTCCAACACTTCCAAGGTCTAGCAATTTTGTTTGGTTTGTTTCCTGTAGAGTCTCAAGCCAACTCTGATGCTTTGTCACCAAAGAATGAAATCTTATCAGGAAGGTGGCAGCTTTCCCTTTTCGTCACTCTCTCAAACCCATAACCACTGGTTTGCTGCCTCATCTGTAGAGCTATCTGGCAAAAAGGATGCTGGATTTCATAGAGCCCCTGGAGGAATACGAACCCTGCAGGTATACCCAGAACCCTCGGAAGGTGGAGAATGTCTGTCTCATGGCTTTTAAGTAACTGCCGAGTGTCATCTGGTGTGAACTGTGGAAATGGGGACACTTCTGAGTCTGGTCTTGTTGAAACTTGGAGGGAAACTGGAGGCTGCTGACACCTCATCAGATAGAAACACTGCTTAAACTAAGAAGGAACACCAGCAGAAGGGAATCTTATTTTTTTTAATTACTACCAAAGTACTTGACAGACTCTGATTTTTCAGACAGTTCAGGCAAAGGAAACAATATCATTAAATGTGAAATGGCACAGAAAACCAAGAACTAGTGTTTTGCTTTTAAGTAAGGATCAAACCTGAGAAGGGTTTGTAAATAATTTAAAATGAGGAGTGAGGCTGCTGCATCCACAAGTGCTAAATTGAATCTTTGGTAAAAAACCAAATGGGGCTGGAACACAAATTAGTAACAAAAGACTATGTTAGCCAGAAAGGTACTTAACCAAGAGCTCCTCTGTCGATGGTGCAGTGTGATGCCTTTACTGCACTGTTTAGAAGTTTTGCTTTGATCTAGTTGTAGTCTGGGCCTTTGGATGTTCACATTGAGGGTACTGCCAGTTTTGTTTCATTTGTGAGGAGTTCAGCATGTACACTCCTATCACCCAAACCAAAGAGACAGTGGAGACACTGGGAGGATGGCTGCAGAAATGCACGCTTGTGAGTGCGTTAGTTCAGAGCAGAAAGCATACTGGGGCTGTAGGAAGAGGTAAATATTAGTACCTGTCAAGCAAAATAAGTCTCTACATACAGCTCATGAGCAGGACTCTGAGTTGGGGCCACAGAATATCTCTGTGGGGTGGAGGGAGCAGGGTATGTGGGGTGCTAGTCCCAGGCTCCACACAAAACCAGGGCAGGTAGCTGAATGTGCTGAAACAGCAGAAGCCAAGAAGATGCACAGCATTTGGGGAAACAAGCTAAGGCTCTAATAAATTCTACCATTTTGCAAGCTGGCAGGCAAAGATTCTTGTCTTGAAAAGCAATATTATCTGCCTATTCATAATCTGAGCTCTGAAGAGCACCATGCAAGTTTCTAGAGACTCTCAAGTGCAGAAGCCAACACTATTGTAGAAACAGTGACAGCACCACTAAACAGCTCCAGGCTAGTTCATCTCTTGCTTCCCACCCCTGTCACCACCTAAAGCAAAGACAGAAGTGTAAGTGTATAAAGCCAAGGGCTTTCACCTTTTCACAAAGAAAAGAGGAACTAAGAATGACATGTTTTGGTAACATGGAGTCCCAAAACTCTGAGGGAAGCAATTGAGGAAAACCGTGGAGAAAAGTTGAACTCTTTCTTTACTCAGCAATAATTAATGCAAAAGACCAACTACTACATAATTGGTCCACTTTTAAAAAATAAAATTCTCCTTATCCTTGAAAAATAGTAAAAAGAATGGTTACTCATTAGTATCGGAATAGACAGTCACGCAAGTTCATGTAGTCCTATCTAACAAGCTGGGAGAAAGTAAAGTCAAAATTAATTAAGCACTTATGAAAACTACTCTGAATTTGCACAGTTACACTACCAAATGGCACTTGGGAAGCATGGGCTCTTGTTGGTTAACTTTTCTTATTTAAATAGAAAGTCAAAATCAAGAAAAACTGGTTACAGAAGCAGTGTGGTCAGCTATTTAGAACTAAATGAACTATAGACATCTTCTCATGCTCATACACACAGAGAGGCAGAGTCAGGGCACATTGTGTATGAGAAGTAATGGGCTCTTACAGTTCCAATGTCTGTAGGGAAAGCCAAGAGTCCCCATGACTCACAGCAGAGCAGGAGGTCTCCTCAGGACTGTAGGATGCCTTGGAGAGGGGCCAGTCTCTGTTCCAGGAACAAAGTAGCCAAATTCACCGCTGAGTACATTTTTTCCAATTTGGAACAAGCTTGGTTGGCACTGCATTCGGTGATCATGCCCCATAACCCATTGCACTGTGTAAACAGATCCTTTAGGTACTGATCCTTTCAGTATAACCATCAAAACAACATGCTTAGTCACTCCTCCAAACCTGCACTCGCACTGGATTAGGAGAGCTCTATGGGTCCACGCTAAAATTCACTGCATGTCCTAGGTCAGAAATCAAATAAAGTGTCAGGATTGAACTGATTTAGCTGATACTCTGGCAGAGTTCTATAGGGGAGCTGCTTAATGGAAAAAAAAGCATAAGACCATGAGTGCCAGTTACAATAGGTCACTGAGTTATAAGGCTTATTGGGAATCTATCTCATTACGTCTTGGGCACTTTGTTGATGTTATCAAACACCTTTATAGCTGGGTGTAGATGTATGTAGACATAAAGTATATTGCTGAGTTTGTAAAGAGAGGTAACCACGACAAGTGCTAACTGTACTGCTGCCCAGCAAATAGCTAAGGTTCCCTAAGGGTTTTAGGAGATGGATACGTTCTGCAGGGTTTTTGACAAGAGTATGGTAACAGAAGGGGGAAAAAAAAAAAAGAAATTAAAATAAGAGGTTTAAACCCATCATTTGCAGACTGGAAAATGGTCCCTGATGAAGCATCACCAATTTTCATGGAAGCCTTTCACAACTTTATACAATTTTCATACTGACCATACCAAATTAAGCAAAAAGGAAATAAAATTTCAAAGAAAACCTTCTTTCAATAGTATATGCTGAATTTTCTTCTGAATGGAGAGATCCTTCCTCTCCCCTGTTTTAATTTAGCCAGGGAAAATATGATATTACTGCACTCAATCCTGAAAATAAAAGAGGTGACCTGTAGCTACACATCTTCCAATAGAACTTTGCAGCAAAACAAATTGCTAAGTCAGTGTATCCAGACTATTTGTTCTGGCAACAATATTGATTTGAGTAAAACTCAGTAAATCTGCCTTAGATTTCTAAGAGAGTGGTTCCTAGATTTCTGTTAGTTTTATCTTAATGCAGGGAATACACACACCAGTATTTTGAGCAGATGTCTTTGAGGATTTTGACCCTTTGCTCAGCAAAAATAACTTTTTCAGTGATGATGTTAGTGGTATCACTGATAAAGTCATTTTCTCTGAGCAGCTGTAAATGTGATCCATGAAAATTCTTTTGGCCCATCAACAAATTAGGTACTGAATAATGTATATTTATAAATAATGCATATAGATAAGGGAGGAATTAAAAACTCTTTCAGAGACCAGACAAAAAGAAAAGAACCTTTTTCTCCTTAATATGTTAAAGTGAAGTTGTTAGTCACCCTACAATTTCAGATATAACAGGGTTACAATGACACAGGACATAACTAGAAGTAATGAGTAAAAATGAAACAAAACTGCCAACAGAAACTTTAATTTCAAAATTTGCAAGCATCGTCTCATTTGACACGCACAGAAAAGAGCCAGTTTTAAATGATGATGTTATTATTTTTTGTGCAGGGCATTAATATTTTCCACTCATACATCTTCAGTAGTTTCTCATTTTTTCTTCCATGCTATCTCCAGGACTGAAAAAGAAGTGTAACAATGTCCTAAATACTTCAGTATAATAAAATAATATTATGATTTGAAAGTTGAAACTTGTGTGGTTTTGAATTCGGAAATCCTGGGGACTCAGAACTGTGGTTTGTGAAGTTTTCTTATATGCTACACTGGGTTACTATTGAAGCTTCTATTTTTCTTTAATATTACATTTCATCGATTAAGAGATTCCTTCACTTGATACATTAAAGAAGGGATAAAACTAAATTAGCTTAACTCACTGAATTTTTGGGATATACCTACCATGATGCCAGTGTTCTTTCTTTTTCATTGACTATAAAGTTGGTATTGAAGAATTTTTCAAATGTTGGTGGCCAAATCTTTGCTTGAGTGAGACTTCTTACTTCAGAGACTCATTCTGGGAGGCTGGTTTTTTTGTGACAAGCTGATATTGGAGAAACTCACTTTTGATGGGCACTTCGAACATTACAAACCAAGTGAGTTTTCTTCAATCAGTTTCCTACTGGTATTTCAAAACTGTGTCTAGAGTTTTCTGCTGGGGCATACCATGCATGCCCTGGGGTTCTGGTCCATGCATCACTTGCATCTTGCCTGACTTGTGTATTTGGGTCTTCTTTCTGTGGAAAGTGGGGAATAATGTGTGTTTGGGTTTTGTCCTAGTTGATAGGGAATTGGCTGGGGCAGGGAGAAAAATGTAAAGCAGGGAAACATTCTCAAGTTCCCTGATCAGATGTAACCTAAGACCTCGCTTATGAGAGCAAGTATTTATTACATATAAATATATCTCTTTGATGTGAAGTCATTAATGAGCAGCAGTGAATTATACTGTCTGGAATTTCCTTTTTTTTTTTTTTTTCATTTTTAGAACTCCTGAGATAGTAGTTCCTTTAAATTATCCCAAAATGCCTAATGTTATTCATATTTAAGTGATTAAGATGATTATAGCTTTTGAGATAACAAGTTACTTGTCTGAAATTAAAATAAATCTGGTTTTCTAGCTCTTAAATCATGTGTCATGTCTAACTCATGCCCAGTTTCTTGTAAAACATTAGTCATTTTATTAAAAACTATGATGTAAATAGGCTGAATGGAAACAGTAGATTAAATTTTCTTGTAAAGTTCCAGGAGGCCAGAATCCCCTGCCTGTGAAGAAGATGGTAGTCTTACTGTTATTGCAGGTATTACAAAAAGAGCATAGTTATTCATTGCACTAATAGCTCTACTGCCTGTCCTCTCTTTCTGGGCATCAAAAGGTCACCTGAGCTTTTTGAGCCTCTTAGACCAGGGTGGAAAAGCTGTGCCAGTTTTTGTAGCTCAGTGTAGATTATGGTTTTACAAGTCAGTATGGTTTGCAGAGAAATGTCATGCCAAGGATCACATGTGACCCTTGAGCTCTCAACTCAAATCAGTAAGTTCCCATTAAAGCTGTGTTATTTGGAACAGGCTCTAGAAATGAATCTAGAAAGAGAATTTAGTTGTCCTTCCTCCACTGTGAGATGCTTAAACTCTGACACACTTCCTATAGGAGTGTACATTTTATAGGAACACATTATTTTGATAGTTCCATGGAAAGTTTTTTTTATGGTTACTGTTGACCACAGCTTTTTACTGTTGGATTTCTCAGTGGGTGAAATGCTAGATGATTCGGTGGTTTAAAACCAGTGGAAGATCTCTGTGACCTCTGTGAATATATTACTAATGAAACAATTTTGTCAAATTTATTAGTCGGTTGGAATTAAAAGATGATGATTGTATGTATTGTTACTTTAGTTTACATGGTATGGAACATGAAAAGACAACAAGGGGAACGTAATTCTGATAAGTCCCAAGCATCCAAAGTGGACAGCAGACAGTTCATCTTATTCTTCATACCCAAAGTGATAAGTTATCATCTCACCATATTAACCATACATTCTCTCGACTAATTTACAGTTATAAATTTATACCCTGAAGTCTTCATCTTACACCAGCACTGTGATCTGGGAGACCACTACTTTTCTTGCTCATTGCTAGCTGTCTGTCAGTCAACATATACTGATCCACATGGAAAGTCCCTGTTTCTGTTGGATTACCTTACATTTCAGATGTTTCAATCAAACCAATAATTCAGGTGCCTCTTGTTCTCACTTGCCGAACAGAGTTCGAGCTGAATCTTGGTGTACAATGGAAACATATTCTGTGAAGAACATGGCTTGAACCTAAATGTGATGAACCTTTTCTTTTGCTGTCTTCCCCTGAGCAACTCAATTAAGTCTTTCATACATAATCCTACTCAAAATACAGAAACTAAATTATATGGCACCTGATGGCCCACGGGTGTTTTAGAAGAATCTCTTGCTACTGCCACATGGGTGGAGCACCTCACAAAAAAATGCGGTTGTAGCCAATTTTTGAACATCGGGCTGGCAGGGTAGGGAATGTCTGTTTCAGGTAGTGGTTGGACTACACATCTGGAAAATGAGGGACTTGTGCTCTGGAGTCCTGCCTTTGCCAAGAGAGTATCCCATCTATAGATCTTGCCTCAGAGACAACCTGGCTGTGGACTACATGGAAAATCATGTGAGCAGGCAGGGAAAGCCAGCACTGCCTCTGCAGATGAATAGCCAGGGTGACTCTTTTGGGAGTAGAGGAGTCAGTCCTTGCTTAGGGCTATTTTCTTGGAGGCAGAAGAGGCAGAAGAGGCAGAAGAGACTGTTATGGAAGTGTAATTGTGCAGTTCTCCTGCCTTTGATATCTGGATTCCATTATTCAAAACGATCTTGGCCACTGTGAATGGCATTGCATAGAATGTAAAGACAAACTTTATGTCCCCAATAAGGCTGGTACTACAGAAATACTTTTACAGTTATCACATTTGCTTGGTTATATATGGGTGGCTCATTACACAAAATGGTTCCTTTTGACCCAACCTCTGAGTCACCTGTTATCCTTTTGTGCCAGGGAGCCTTTAAGACCAGGGGCAACCTACATCCTAGCTTTGGACTTTTGATGCCTGACTTGAGATGAATTCCCTGAGAGGTTAGGAGTCCACAGCAACTATCTTGTAGGCACAAAACCAGTTTACTGGGTTATGTTCTCTCTTGAAGCCACTCTGTAGAATCCTCCTAGATGCTGGTTGTGGCTGACCCAGCCTGTTTGAACTTATTTCCTTCAAAATTCTGTTTCCAGGGTATATGAGCAGGCCAAAATAATGTACCTTTCAGTGATGAAGATGTGCAGTATGATGGGCAAATAATCATTTTTCCAAAGCAGCAAAGTTCAAGCAGTACTACCTTAAAAATACTGTCAAGCATACCTTAAATGTAAATATTTAATTTAAAAAATAAATGCACCTTGGTTCTTTTAATTCTGTTCTAAGTGATGGTTAGGTACACGGGATTAATTTGTTTGACTAATTTTCCTATTACAATGGTATAATCTAATCCAGGTGAAGACACATATCTGTTCAAAGCTTTCTATGTTAACTCTCCAGCCACAGTTAGAAAAATAATTCTTTCAGAAATCTGATCTGCATTGCTTCCTTTTGTAGTGTTTTTGGCTTCTTTCATCTCTCTTCCAAACCTGTAGTAATGGCATTCCTCTATTATTCATATTTGCTTTCACAAATCCTAGCTAAAGAATGCAAGAAAATGAGCAAGCTCTCTTCTAAATCAGCAGTGACTTGAACTGAATGGACCAAAAATACCCTTCTGCTACAGTCTTTCATAGACAGCTTTAATTTAGCTGTTAATTAAGACCATCAAAATTCTGCAGTTGTACTCATGTCAGAAATGTAGTTCTCTTTCATTAAAGATTAGTAGGAGTAACCTCCAGAATAAGGAAATGAAAATTAAAGTGGCGTGGTTTACTTTGTTTAACACAGGAAGATGGTAGTTCTAGTGTTTTCTCTTTCATCATTCTGTAAAGGAAATATTTTTCAGTCAAACCGCTTCTTATACCAGTAACACTAATAACCTACTCTTGCATACTGTTTTAGAATAAGTTTAAACAGGATAGAACAGTGCATTAAATGCACCACAGCTGTTACATATACACTTGAGTTTTGATAGTTATTAGAAAGGGCTCAGAAAGTGCATTGCCATATCTGACTTGGCCATGCTGTTCCTCATGGAGTGAGCTGATCATTTTAAGGAACTTGGGGGGACAACCTAAACGTTCCAAAATCTGCCATAGACCTTTTCTGCTCACAGTATCGAAAGTCTTGGTGAGGTCAACAAAGGTTACATAGAGACCTTTGTTCTGTTTCCTACACTTCTCTTGCAGTTGTCTGAGAACAAATACCATGTCTGTGGTGCTCCTGTTGGCTCTGAAACCACATTGGCTTTCAGGTAGAATTCCTTCTGCTCTAGCGGGTATTAGTCTGTTCAAGAGTATTCTTGCCAGGATTTTGCCAGCAATGGAGAGCAGAGTAATACCACGGTAATTTGAACAGTCTGATTTAATTCCTTTCTTCTTATATAAGGTGATGATGACTGCATCTTGAAGGTCTGATGGTAGTTCACCTGGTTCCCAACAGTGCACCAAAAACTCATGAAATTTAGCATGTAGCCCCCATGTTTCCAGACTTCAGGTGGAATTCCATCAACCCCAGCTGCCTTGCCAATTTTCACCTGCTGTATGGCCTTAAGGGTTTCTCCTAAAGTGGGAGCAGTATCCAATTCATACTTCACTGGTTGTTGTGTGATGGACTGAATAGCTGAGTCTTGGACTACACGGTTGGTACTGAAGAGAGTCTGAAAGTGTTCAGACCATCGATTCAGAATGGAGGTCTTATCTGTCAGAAGCGTTTGACCATCAGCGCTGAGTACAGGACTTTGGGTTTGGTATGTAGTAGCTAATATCATAATAAAATGCTTTCCATTGCTTCTGAAGCCCCCTGTTGTATAATAATCTCTGCTTCATCGGGAAGGAGAATGTGTGCCCCAGTATGCACTCCAGGAGAGGAGAAAGGTCACACAAAATCCCATATTTTGCAATATCTAAAACATATAGGTTGGTGCTTGCTCTTTTTTGTTTATTTCAGAAATTGAAGTATCTTATTTTCTGTTCTAGGAAATGTGCCAATCTAACACTTCAAGTGACTAAGTATTTCTCATGTGTCCCAAGGCTAAAAGCTGGAGACGAAGGTTATGAAAGAGGTAATGGAGCAATATCTTGATGCCTTTGAAATTGAAAGAGCAGGATTTTGTGCAAGATTTTAAAAGGCATGCAGCACTTACTGTTATTATGATGAATATCTCAGTTGTATCGAAAATAATATCCCAGATCAAAGTACCATTGTTAGAGGCTGTTCAAATTTATAGGGTGAGGAAGTCCAAGAAGAGTTGAGACAAGATGAAAACAGTCATGTGGGTAAGATTATTCCAGTAAGTAGCTGAGGAATACAGCAGAGAAGTAGTAGTTCACACATAAACTTTTTAGACTAGAAATGTACCTTTAAAATTATTTTGTGAGAATGTGCACTTGTAGCCAAAACTGATGTCCTAGAGAGTAGCTTTAAAAGTTCTGATACTTTCAAATAATTACATTAAAAATATGTATTTATCTTTTCCACCAGCAGCTGTGTTTTGATAAATCAAGTTTTGGCAAATATTATGAAAACTTTGGAAAGATAACTGAAAAAAAAATCTTTTTTGAAAAAAGAAAACAAGTTTATATTTAATGATAGTAGCTTTTCACCAGTCACTAGATGTTTGACTTAATTCAGGCCTTGGATTTAAACAGCTGACATGCCTGAAAGCCAGGCCTAGATCTGACGGATATATGTGTGAGAACATTTTTCTTGAAACACACAGGAAATATATAAAAACATGTAAAGAAGTGCACTGGGTTAGTGCACTGCATTGTAAATCCACCAGTCCCACAATTCCTTATGCTATCATAAGTATGAAGTCATTAGCATTAATTTAATTTATTAGAGACTCCAGCTGCAGTAGAAGAATTTTGTCTGTTTTTTGGTATTTTACAATTTTTTCCTGTCACAAGTCCTAAAATGTTTGGCCTGGGTCTTAATTTCTATGCTGTTCACATGCAACAAAAAAGGCATTCCAGAATAACCATTCCCTCTCTGGTATTCCATGTGACAGGAGGGAAAGAAAAGACCTTCATTTCAATGCTGAGCTTAAAAATAAACTTTTCGGGTTTGCAAATAAGTGAAAGCACAATGGAATCCTGTGTTTCAGTCTTGTGTGTGTATTCACCATGGGTGCCTAATTATGAAGCATTGAACTAAAGCCAGACTGTGTACCCCTGGTTACAGTACCCCGGGGATGACTGGATTCACAGGTTGTAACTTGTTCCTCAGAGGCCAATTAAAAGCACGCCAGGTAAAGTTAAAATAAAAAAAGTATAATTCCTGTACACTACAGATTTTACTCATTGTTGGAAACTGGCATCAAGATAACCTCAGTAAACTGCCCTTTTTACTACCTGCTTTATATTAAACATTTTGCAATACCTGTAAATTTCCATTTATGTCACCATTTATTGTCAGGAATACAACTGGAGGAAATTTTTAGATACATGGTTCTTCTACTATCCTTGTGAAAGAAGAAGAGGTATGATTTTTGTTGAGAAACTGTTTCTGCACTCTTATAGCCACTACAAGAAAATATTCCTTTCTCTGTTGATGTAGAGCACTGTATGTAGGAATTTCAGATTCTGTTTATGTCAGTAATTTAATCTTAAAGTCATAGGAGTGTGTTTATTTTAGCTCTGCTGGTGATGAATTCTTTTGGCTGTCAGATAAATCATAGTTAAGAGAGTTGTTGAATAATTCATCAATATAATTCTGAACTTTACTATATACTTTAGTATATCAGATCTCAAAAAATATACCTAGAAAATGAACATATAGCACCCATAATGTATGGTAATTGTTTTTGCATGAGAAATATGGGCTTTGTCTCCTTTTTCATTTTTATCTAGTATTATACTGGTGTGGTTGCTTGAGTTTAATAGGACTAGCTCCCAGTTTGCAATGACAAAAATGGTAAAAGAAACAGGAATATGTTCTGATATGCATGGATGAAATGAAAAACACAGGAACAGATATACCCGCTGCAGTAATATATTGGCTCATGTTTTAACAGAAATTACTGTATCAACAAGCCAACAGACATTAATAAACAGCTGCTAACCCTGTTGGAGATTTTATCATATGCATGAGTACTTTTTGCTAATGAGAAAATGCTTCATTTATCAAAGTAATGTTTGTTTCATAGAGATGTAATGCAAAGTTTCTTATGCTGTACGGGGAGTACCAAAGGAAGTAAAGAACGAATTAATAGGTATTAGTGTACTGGAACAGATTTAGGAAAAAAATATTTTGAAGTCTGCACTCTAATAAAATTGCAAAAGTCTATAGCTGAGAAACATATTGTTTGTGGAGGGTTTACTAACAAATTTGTGAGGAAAAACAACAAATATTTGGGGCAAAAAAGGGTCAGGACCACTGATTATCTGGGAATCCCTATCATCCACACTTCTGGTCAATAAAAATAGTCTGAGCTACTCATTTAAATACACTCTGTAGATAACCAGAAAAAACAAGCATTCCCAAAGGGCTATACATCCTATCTTGGGCATAGGTGTTTAATGCAAGTAATATGAATCACTGTCTACAAGTTCTCCTCTCTCTGGTGGGTAGCAGAGTTACTTCCATGAAGGTCCCACGTCCCTGTAGCACACACATACAGTTGCTATTTATTAACAGTAAGTAACTTAGTATGCTACAAAGCACACAAAAAACAAGTAACAAAGAATGTGAAAGCAATGACTAAACTAATAAGCAGATATCAAAATGGCATTAATATTAAATGACCTTGTGACAGTCTCAATTTACAAATATTAAGCAGTGTTGGTTGTTGCACATAATGCACTCATTAGAGGACTTTTTATTTTTCCAACAGAAAAAAGCAGTTCTATACAAATATTGTTTCCTTTTAAGGTCTTATAAATCTGATGTTCTGAGATGTCTGGACACTCACAAAAATTCCTGAGCTTATAAACTGAGAAGGTCAAGCTGAAAATTTATCCCTAGAAACTATGGTGAATCTGAAAATCGCAAAGTATGTAATTAATTTTCAATTTTTTTTAAATTATTTTTTATTTAACTGTTAATTCAGTTTGTTGGCAGAACTCTATGCTTAAAATTTGGAAAATAAATAGAGAAATAGGAACTACTATCTGGCCTTTGTTTTTATAGCAAAATTGAAAATATGTGAAGAATATGAAGACTTGAAATAACCTTATGGGAATCAGTAGTTGTTGTAATTCTCTAATTCTATATTACAGCCTTCAGCTGGCATTTTGCTATGTTTGTTATATTCATTCTTGACTTCTCAAAGTCAGTCAGCCCTAAAGCTTTTAAAAACAAGTGTTGAGTTTGGAAAGGGTCTTTATTAGATAAGGTTTCATCAAGGTCTTATAGAAGCTTTCAGAATCATCAAATTATAAGAACTGATCTCTATGAGAGTCAGACAAGCTTGGACAAGAAGTACAGAACAATTATTTTCTCTATCAAATCACAATGACCGTGGAGGATACCCATTAAATTACATGTAATTACCAATCTTAAAATATTTTTATCACATGTAAAAGAACAACAGTGGTTTTATATGAGCTATAAATACTGAGTAAGAAAACCTCTGCTAAAAGAGGCTCATACTCAGAGTAGTGGAGAAAAAGAGAGGAATGTGGCTCACAAGCAGACTGAGCAGAACAGTAGCTTGACAAACATCATGGGAATATAACTATGTTATTTCATAACTATGGTCACTTAAGAATTTTAATATTAAGGTAGTGATCCCAAAACTATGATCCTGAGACAATTCACCATCTGCAGGGCTGTTGGAAGTGGCCCCTACACAGAATCATATAAAATATTGACATTTATGGCACCTTCATTGTTTCAAATCAAGAGTGTAAAAGTGCCAGGTAATATGCCAGAAATTCTTTAGGTTGATGATTTACAAACTGAAGGATGTGCTAGAAGAAATGCTCCTGACTGGCGGTAGGACTTGTTGGAATGACCTCATGCCCCATGTGCATCCCGTGCCCTGTGAGGTGATAACACTGATGTGGTGTCTGGTTCCACATGATCGCTGTGGCTTGGTGCACCCCAACAGGGGATTAGCAAGAGAGAAAGGCAAAAGAGGACTGGTGGGGAAAGGGGCAGCACAAGAGGAAAATGCACAGCACTGGCCAAACATGTTGTGTTTCTGCTCCATCAGGATGAAAGTGCTTCCTCCCTCAGCTTCTGTGCAACAGCCAGGCACGCTGGTTACATGTCTCCATGAACACAAAACTACACAAAGGAAGTAGTTACTGTAAGTTGTAGAACTTGCTGAAGGAACACCTCCTGTTTCTGCTTGACAAACTGTTACCAAACAGCCCTCTTTCTGCTGGAGTGGGATACAGCTGTTTGTACCTGAGAAGAATAAAACATAAATTAACATTTTTCTTTATATTAATCACCACTTGTAGTTAAAGAGCAGTGTTATCTAGTACATAAGTTCCAAAGAAGTCTTGGTATTACTTTATTTATTTATTTATTTATTTATCCTTTTTGGTGTACTACGTATATCTGCTCACTGAACATCATTGTCCTGGAAAAAAAGGTGTGGAACACCAGATCACTTCTGATAAGTCTTATTGTTTGGTTTCCTATTAGTTTTCTACATTGAAATTTTCTCTGAAGCATCTCATGCTATCCTACTGTTAATTTAGACCAGATCTGTGAGAGTGAAAAAGTCTTTTTTACCACAAAGATTTTAAGTGACATAAGGAAAACATTATACCTCATATTGTAAAATAATCCTATAAGCATAAATATGTAGACTTCTATGCATTCTAGCACATACCTAAATATTAATTTAATTGATTCCACTGATACAAAATGCCAAACATTTGCAAAACTTTCATATTAGTAATATGGGAAAATAGGAATCTACTGGTTCAAACACTCTCTGAACATATGGGCCTGAAAACCCCAAATAATAGCTACTAGGAAACACTCATCACAACACAAATTGTCTGAGACAAGGCTGCTCATGACTGCCCAATATAGGTAAGATCTTTTTAATGATAACAAAATTCAACCAGGAGGATAAGTTATATTTGCCACTAAATGAGCTTTTCTGGTGAAGGCGAACCATAAAAGGGGTAAATCTGGTCCTGTGATTTTTGGAAAATAAGATGATTTGTTGAGATGGCATGACAATGCTGGATACAAATGATCAATTTGGGTATAATAATTTCCCTACATATTACAGTAACCTGTGGGGCTCCCTAACATATTCACAGCCTTATGCAGTTGGTAGATATTATACAGAATATATGGGAGTATGGCAGATCCTTGTACTTTGGGATAGCAGTTGAATATACCCTAGTGTATATCCCCATCACAGATGGCACTTGATACTTTGGGAGTAACTGAGCCAAGCTCTGGCAATCTGAATTCAGACCATAACTCAAACCATTGCCAGGGAGTGTTGATGATTTCTTTGTAGGAAATGGGTCACTAATATAACACAAAACAATAAATTCAAAACATCATGGGATTTCAGGGGGCAATGGTAATCTGCCTTCTGAGAAAACTGGCTTTGGAGTGAGAATTGTTGCCAGATATATCTGAAAATAAAAGAACTGACCAGCCTTACCATGCCCACGCAGTGAGTCTGTCTTGGAGCTGTAGACTGATCCCTGCAGCTTGTGTGGCACCTGTCACTGTTCTTGACGAGACATCCCGATGTGAAGACAGTAGCTGGAGAAGGCAGATGATGGCAGGTTCCTTGTCAGTGCTTCCAAGACACCAGTCTCCAAGGGAGAAGCCTAAAAATCCTGGTGTGAACTAGGAATCAGCTTCCAGCCCTGCCTAAAAAGCCTTGAAAATCCTGGCTGGAGACAAATAATTTTTGAGCTTCCTTTCCATTATAGGCTTGAGACTGGGAACCTGGGAGCACTGAAATTGATTGTGGGAGTCTGGAATAGTCCCACTGGTGCTGTTTTACTGCCAGGAAGGTGCAAATTCTGGCATCTTCAGAAGCTGCTGAAGTAAGTTAGACAATTTAGGCATTTTCAGATTTAGCAAGGCCAGTTTCACAGAGCAGCTGTGCAATATGTTAAAATCTAGACTGTTTGAGAAAAGTAGTGTTTCACTGTTCCTGATGTGAAAATTTGGATAAAACGGACTCATAAGAAACCTAATTTTTTTAAATTTTGTTTTCTTTTGGGGTTGATTCAGGTGGAAACAATAGTACTACTGTTATTAAGATTATTTTCAAGAAGGAAACTATTTTCTGATAATTTCTGTGTGTAGATAATCTTCAGTTTAATTTTCTAAAAGGATGCATGATCCCAGTTCCCTTGGGCTAGTCCTGACGAGTACAAATTACTTTATGAGACTACAAAGATTTTCTCTGGAAAAAACCAAAAACCCAACAAACGACCAACCCCTCCCCCAAACCCAAAATACTAAATGTGTCTATCTGAAGGAAGTGTAACAAATTCCTCAAGTCTTCTAGAATATCTCCTTTCAGAAGAATCACTGTCCTAAACTACCTTCTGGTTCTTATTTTTTTTTAACTGAATGAGTACTTTCTTTGAAAAACAAAACATCAGAGGTTCATTAATGGATCTGATTTCTTGACTCCTCTCTCAACAGGGCATGGAAACCAACCCTTAAGCATGATTTTGGCAAGTCAACTTTTCATCAGTCCACAACCTAGTACAAAAGATATATGACATATAATTTCAGAAGCAAGTGAATGTTAGAAAAGTGTTGGCATTTGGGTGTAATGCTGGTAATACTCAGAAGAGTTAACGAGGGAAGGTGGAATCACAGAATAGTAGAATCATGGATTATGATGAGTTGGAAGGGACCCAGCAGGATCATCAATTCCAACTCCTGGCCCTCCACAGGACACCCGAAGAATTCCACTATGTGCCTGAGAGTGTTGTAAAAACGCTTCTTGAACTCAGATAGGATTGGTGCTGTGACTACTTCCCTGGGGAGCCTGTTCCACTGCCCCACCACCCTCTGGGTGAAAAACATTTTCCTAATATCCAACTTAAACCTCTCCCCACTCAGCTTCATCCTGTTTACTCCAGTCCTGTCACTGGTCATGAGAGTGAAGAGATCAGTACCTGCCCCTTTGCTTCCCCTCATGAGGATGTTAAAGACCACAATGAGTTCTCCCCTCAGTCTCCTCTTCTCCAGGTTGAACAAACTAAGTGACCTCAGCCTCTCCTCATATGGCTTCCCCTCAAGGCCCTTCACCATTCTCATTGCCCTCCTGTGGACAGCCTCTAATAGCTTAATATCTTTTTTATATTGCAGTAACCAAAACTGCACACAATATTCAAGGTGAGGCCGCACCAGTGCAGAGCAGAGCAGGACAATCACCTCCTTTGACCAGCTGATGATGCTTTGCCTGATGCCCCTAGAACAGGATTGGCCCTCCCATTTGCCAAGGTACTGCTGACTAATATTCAACTTGCCATCTACCAGGACCCCCAGGTCCCTTTCCACAGCACTCCTTTCCAGCCTCTCATTCTCCAGTCTATACAAACAACCAGGGATGCCCTGTCCCAGATGCAGAATCCAGCAATTGTCCTTGTTAAACTTACATACAGTTTGCAATTGCCCATCTCTCTAATTTGTTGAGGTGTCTCTGCAGGGCCTCCCTGCTCTTGAGGGAGTCGACAGCTCCTCCCAATTTAGTGTTGTTGGCAAATTTACTTAGTATTCCTGCGTCCAGGTTATTAATGAAGATGTTGAAGAGCACAGGGCCTAAGATGGAGCCTCGTGGAACCCCATTAGTGACAGATCACCAGTCTGATGTTATCCTGTTTGCTCTACCTATTTGTACCTGACCTGTGAGCCGGTTGCTCACCCACTGTGTAACACAGTTATTTAGATGTATGCTGAACATTTTGTCCAGCAGGATCCTGTGAGATACAGTATCAAAAACTTTGCTGAAGTCCAAAAATTTTACATCTACTTATTACCTAGGATTACCTTGTCGTAGAAGGAAATCAGGTTTGATAAGTAGGATTTTCCCCTCATGAAGCCTTGCTGACTGTGACTAATGATTGTGTTGTCTTTCAGGTGGTTTTTCAATACATCCTAGAATAATCTTCTCCATAACTTTATGAGGCCCTGAAGTGAGACTGTCAGGTCCATAGTTTCGAGGGTTCTCTTGTTGCCCTTCTTGAAAACTGGGACAACATTCACCAGCTTCCAGTCATCTGGGACATTTCCAGATTCCCAAGACCACTCAAAAGTCATCAAGAGGCTTTGAGATGACATCAGCTGGTGCTTTGAGGATTCTTGGATGAATGCCATCAGGCCCCATAGTTTAGGGGATCCCCATAGGGATCCAGTTGGAAAGTAGATCTTGCACAATCCAGGGTTAGCTGGTAGCTTATCACTTGTAGTCATGGTCCTTCAGCTCAGGGCACTGAGAGCCCCTTAGTCTGTCATCAGTGTTGAAGATGGAGGCAAAGAATGCATTAAACACCTCTGCCTTGTCCATGTCCAGGTGGTGGGAAGATAAGCTTTAAAAAAGTAACAGACTGATGGCTACTCTTTGAAACAGTTGGAGGATGCCAAGGAAAACTAAAATAATTGAAAGCTAAGCCAAATAATAATTTTAAAATAGTAAGGACTGTAGAGTTCATTTCCACTGAGTATGTTTTTATATTGTTTAAGGCCTGTTCTCCATGCCCAGTCCCATGGCCATGGTGTGTTTGCTATGAAGGTGGGTATAAGCAGTTTGGAAGAGGGAAGAAGACTTGCTCTGAAATAGCAGCACTGCCTATATGACTCTATGTAACAATTGTATGTTTTTAAACATTATCTCATAGTTAAACAGCCTGAGTATCTTACTCTTCAGGAAGACTCCATAAAGGAAGAAATTGCAGGCTGCAAGTGCAATCTTTTTGAGAGCCTTGTTTATAGCAGGAGATCTCAACTTCATAGCCAGTTTAGCCTTTTCCCACTATTCAGATAAACTATAGACACTTTACTCTTAGTTGTCATTCTTTCTTCTTATTTCACTCCATTGGGCTATTTTATTTTCCTCTAATAAGGGCTGTTGGTAAATTGCAACACAGTATCAGCCAAAGCATTAATATCTAGTATAACTCCTGTCTGACACTTAAAGCTGCATTTAATTTCTTAAGGGATAATTTACTGAATGTCAATCTATCATTCAAATGTTTTCTGGAATAAATGTGAATGATTGTTCTGATAAAAGAGTGAGCTAATTAGTGAAAATCAACTAATTAGTAGCATTGTCTTTGTGTGTGTGAAGCATGACCATTATCTATTAAGTTATGTTTTCTGGAGATACTCTGAATTTGAACTCTATGGGGGATTCTCTTCTTGTTGTAGAATTACTGCCTCTGACATCCTAACATGCGGCTCCAGAAGCTGAATTCTACTGAGCTATGCAAAAATGAATTTATGTTTAAGAATATATGAGAGTTTTTTTCCATCATCAATGAGTTTTACACTGTTTGTTTTGGTTATATAGTTCGTAGTGGTCCAGAGACAGAGTAACCACATGAAACAGAAGGTGTTACTGAAGTGACCTTTGAGATGAGCATTACTCTTGAAGAAGCTGTTGGACATGGATTGTCTTCTGCAGGTAACAATCTGTAAAAAGGTTTCCTTCTATATAAGCTGAAGCAAGTTAGAAGTAGGTGAAAGCAATGGGAGTGCTTCTATATCAAAACAATCATGGACCAATTCTGTCTTTCCATTCTTGTTTTGAGTTAACTGGCAAATCCTGTTTGAAACATCCCAGTCTTTCCACTGTATGCAGCTGCTGTCAGCTACTGAATGAACAGGATAAAAAAATCCTGCCTGCGCTATTTAAGTTGAAGACATGGGACAAAGTCAACAGCACGGCTTTAAATTTTTGATGTTTTTCCTGTCTCCTAGATTTCATGGCATAATCTCTGCTTTGCTTTATGATGGAATGCATAGGAGTATTTTTTTTTTTTGTTTTGTGGTCCAGGTCTGAGTTAAGATTAACAAAGGCTAGAGTTTGACTAGCAGAAAAATGGCCAAAAATATTTTGCAAAAGTAAGGATTTCTTTCCTTCATCAAAATTAAAAAACCTGCCAGATGACATTAATATTAAAATTAGAGATTTCTAGACCTGATCTCTTTCTTTCTCCTCCTAGAAGTGTTTCTACATGTTGTTCGGCTTCTGATTTTCCATTTCATTTCTCTTTTGATAACACCTGTTAAGAGTTGAATTTTGCTTCATTTGTTTTAAGTTCTGATTGATGTAATGATATTCTTTCTGTGAAGAAATAACCATCTATTTGCCCTAAAAGCAACATCTATAATTTATGTACTTACAGCAAAATGTTTGGAATAATTTTTCACAATTTTTTAAATTAAATAAAAAGGTAATAGCAGCTGGTATAGCAAGTAACTATTAAAACTCAGCTTGAGATCATCTCTTAGTTTCCAGACCCCTGTAAATTCACTGTTAGTCACAGAACCAGAAATATATCTGTGCAGATGGTGGTGAGGTCTGTCTGCTAGCTCAGTCATCCTTATGAAATTTAGCCTTATGACAGACCTTAAGCCTCCACTTGCACCTGCCTACAATCTTTTCCATTTTGTCACCCTGTGTTATTTTCCCCTACTTGTGCCAGTTGAATGCAGGTAGTACTCTTTCACAGCACCACTGAAAAAAGCATAAATCTAAGCATCTAATTGTAACTGCTTTTAACTGACAAAGGCAGAAAATCTGAAGCAGGACCTGTTGTTTCTTGCTAGTGTACAGGTGCTGCTGTGGCATGCCAGAATCAGTGAACTCCTGCTTGTGCATGCCTTCAACCTCAGACATTCACAAGATGATGCTTTCAGGTTGGAAGACTGTCCTTTAGAGACACCAATACAGCATCAGTTGATAGTATCAGAGCCACAATCACAAAAAACAGATAAAGAAAAATCAAATTCACTGGAACACAGTTTCTTTTTAATCCAAACTAGATATATAACCTAAGTGTTTTCAAATAAATGGCTGAGTTGACACTCACCTCAAATCACCCAGATCTTGTGCTTTTCTAGCAATAATCCTTATGTAATTAAACATTTGACACATGAAAACTGCAGTGTGGTTTGACACTGCTTAACAATGTACAATCTTTCATGCTACAATCTGTAATTTTCATAGTTGTGTAAGAGACTATATGCTGTCAGCTCTCTGCAGTCTGGGTTCGCTGGAACTGACAGGCTGCATATTTGTTAGCTTATTTTTACTTATTCAACACATACATTAAATGCAGACTCTGATTACGTGGACTTGAGAGGCAATTTCTAGAGCTAGAATACTGTTAATCCACTCCTGCTGTTGTGAATCTTCAGAATGGATGGACTAGGATTACTATTAGTATTATTATAGAAGACAGCCTACTGGTCTGATTTTCCACCAAAAGCAGATTATGGCTTCCAATTTTAAATATCTGTTCTTCAGTTGATTTCCTTATAAGTAATGAAAAAATGTTTGAAGCATTATAAAATAAAGAGAGCTTTGAACTGGAGATAATTTCAGAATGTCTGACACTCAGTCTTAATGAAAAAATTATATATGGGAGTTTCCAGATTCAAAATCTACTTTGCTTTGATTTGTACACAATATTATGAATGAGAGTGAGAGAATAACTTCATTTTTCTTTAATCTTTTCCTCATTTGTGGAAATGTAACCATCTGACTAAAATAGCAGCACAGGCTCTAGAATGGGAGTGGGGGAAAATATTTAAGATTATACTACACAGTGTGATGGGACAATTATGAAAAATATTTTCAAAGGTTTGTAGACGGCTCTTGTATTTAGAAGACAAAAAAAGTCATGTCTTAAGACCAAATTAATGCACTACATACATACATATCGAGATTTGATGAAAGATAATAGTTATCACACCTTACTGCTTCTTTCCATATGAGTCACTACAGCTCCCATATTTCTGTTCAAACTCTATTCTTGCATTTTAACTTTTTGGGGAGTAAGTTCTTCTATGAACAGAAGAGACAATGTGACATTTTGAACTTCATATCTGTTCTGAAACTTCATAATAATTAGATGAACACCCTGAATGTATGTCTTTGAGGCTGCACACCTGAATTACAGGACAGTTTGTTTCAGTAGTGGCTTGTAAAATCTTTTGTAAAATATCCTCTTTTGCTAGTTTTTTGTTTCTACTCCCATCAATATGCATGAAATACTTTTAATGTATTCATTAAAATGTATATACTTTATTTTTTCTCTATCTTGAGTATTGTGTAGGTAGTTCTGCTGCTTGTTTCATGAGGCTGACAAAAAACAGTGATTAATCTGTGTCTAGGTAGCAAGTAGGGATACGTTTGATGGCACTGTTTGATATGTGCACGTAATTATTGTATGAATTGAGACCTTCTCTGTTAATCCATCCAGGTTCAAAACTTGTTTTCACATAAAAACTAAGTCTCTTTAGAGACCTTAATATGTTGTTATGAGTAAAATACTAGTTGGAAAAATCATTTAATTACTTGCAAAGTTTCCTGGAAATAAGACGTGAAGAAGAAAACTAAATCAAGAAAATTACATTAGAGCTCCAAGTTCCATGGAAGTTCAACAGTTGTCCGTTTTCTTCACTTTCCTTTTTCTGTTTAATTTCCTACTACACACTTTGCTGTTCATTCTTTCTTTTCTTATATTCCATTGTTTTCAGGGGGCTAAAGTATAGTATTCATATAGTATACTTATAGTATTCATATAGTATTTAAGCAATTCCTTTGGGAATAGACTTCAGAATGGAATATGAATTCTTGATTTTTTTTCTATGCTTTGTTTTTACTTTGTTATTTTACGTTTTCTTAATGCTTGACATTTTATGTGAGCACTGAAATCTTCCTTTAATAGTATTTTGCAAAATTTTCCACCAGTTAGTTGTATGAATGAACTATAGCACTTTCATTCCAAGTTTATTGAAATCAAGGTATTTTTTTAGATCCATCACGGACACAGTCACTACAATACAAAACCCCTCATAAACAAATATTTACTGACTAAATCTCAATAATTTCCTTGTATTGAAGCACAGTTAATGTAGAAATTAAGACTGAGCACAGACTAGACCAATTGGGTTGTATTTGTTCTATCAGATACTTAAACTTCCTCCCAAACCCTGTAGCCTGGAGAAATGACACTTGGGGACTACCATCAAATTAAAGTACTAAATTACTTTTTTTGTCATGTCTCCACTGAGGTGTCATCATCCTTTTTACAGTCCTGGAATCTCAGTGTTTAAAAAGCAAAAGTTCAATAAAAATAACTAGAGAGGTACAGTATGATTAAGGGATGTCTATACTGTATGTACCCACAGCCACACATCATTTCCTGACTCTTGGAGCAGTGGAGGAAAATGTCATGGTGGAACAGTATGTCACTATGGCTGGTTGGTTCTTTGCCAAAGATGGATCTAGTTGCATGGATTTCAAACATGCTGCCACTTTTGGGTTGGAAATGAAGCCTTCAAAATCAATAATTCGGTTGCAATATTAACTTGCGTATAGTAATTTCTTTGTGGTTTTATTAAATCAGTAAAATACCCTCTGTGGGACAGTATCACAAGGAACTAATTCATGTACCTAGCTAAAAGTCTAGTATGCCATAGAGTTTAGAGAAAGGGATTTGAAAGGGGCAAAAGAGCTATATAGAGCTTTTAGTGTTTAAAAGGGTTTTCTAATGAGAAAAGAGTAACAAGAAACTAGAGTCTAATAAAGCAGATATTGTAAGATTTGAAGTTTCACATTACCTTCATTTGCTTTGTAAATTGCTAAGGAAACAAGCTCCTGGGATGCTTTCCCTCATCAGAAAGAGTGTGTTTCTTTCCTCCCATCCACACTGTACACACAGAACTGAACAATTAATGATGTTAAGAATTCTTAAGCTTATTTCAATTACATTTGAGCCACAATTTGATTAAAACATCTGTGATTGTGTTTGTTCTAAATGTTGGCATATGTCTGCCACCTTTACACATGCTGAGTAAAGTCTGCCTGTAATTTGTGAGGTTTTGAACAAGTGAATCTTTGTGGTGCTCTGTCTTCAGTGTTCAGATTCTGCTCTCATTTTCATTTATGTGCAATCTACCAAGCTACTTTCCTTCATGGACATGGGATTGGGAATCATCCTGGTGTTTGATATTATACTGTATTTGTGTCACTGTGCTCAGAAATCAGAATCTGAGCCTCAATCAGGAAATTAAACTCAACCGGAAGTTGCTCCCACAGACCTCATTTCTTGCATAATAATAATCATATTGGTCAAAGAGGTGCTGAAGTAAGTTATGTCGATGGCATAGCTGAGTTGGCAGAATTCCCTATGGTAATCACAGCTATGCCAGTAACACAGTAGTTTTTTACTGTGTGAGAGAAAGGAAGATTTATTTAAATTGCTATTAATCAGAGCTTTGCCTTATAATGTGTCAAAATGCATTTGTATATTGTGTCCAAAAAGAACATTCCTCTAATGACAAATCACTTTAAAACAAAAAGAAACCTTAAAGAAAACATTGCTACTAGTTATTGCTGGGTGAAATAGATGGAAAATCAGTGCTTTCATAGTGCAATAACAATGAAAGCACCCAACATGGAACATGAAGACCAAGTAGAAGGAAGCAGTGTGAATAACACTGTGTTTGGTTTATGTCCATCTATCAAAAGAGTTAGTCAAAACTGAAAGAAATTTAGCTCTAAATTCTGAGAAATATTTGAAAAGTGGCAAAAGAGACTGTGAAGAATATTTATGAGCAGTTTCATGATCCTGGTGTATTTCATCACAAACCTTTAATATTTCACCAAGATGACTTAAAAATGGCATAGAATTAATTACCAATTTTCCACAAGATTTACTTTTTTTATTCTCATAATCCAAAGATACAGAAGAAATATGGAAAGACAAACACACTCTGGTGATAGCGAAGTGCAAATTTGTGACATGAAGTATGATGCCATGGTGTGACGTGGGGGAAGTCTTGAACCCCAGAACAACATGAGTACCATTGCTTTGATGAAAATCATGATATGATGAAATAGTTTTTAATTTTCTGTGCAGTCACACATCTCAGTGTTTCAATATATTATGAATTTTCTATAATAAATAGATTTTCTGCATACAGAAAACTGAATAATTGAAGACAGATATGCAAATAGCTGTGGAAGCACTGTCAGCCGATTCCACATACGGTCTTTGATATTCATAATTTGTTTTCAATATCTTTCTCTTTGCTAGAAAAATCCACAGGGCTTTCTTTTGTCTATGCCAGATGCCTCTCGGATGAGAGGAAGTAGTTGCCAAATTGCTCACCATGCAGTAGAAATGGCAACTGAAAGTGATTACACCCAACATATGGTCCAAAGGCAGACATCTGCTAACAAAGATTAGGGATACTGTGGCAGATTCTCACTTGCTCTAATGAGCCAAATAATCCTGAACATAAGTCCATTAGAAAAAATGAGAGTAGCCATCAATGGATTTTGCATCAGACCTGCCTTCTCCTGCCTCTCCCTGTACACTTCTGTGCTTTGCCAGCTTGGGCATGCAGTGGTATCATGGGAGATGTGGGTGTATTTGCCAGAAATATTTCATAAAACCTTTTTAATTAGTTATGAAGTGGTAAGAATTGAAAACCTTGTAGTAAACCAAGCAGTTTTAGTGGAATGCAGTAAAACCTTAGGATAGGCACCTGGACATGATAAGTAGTACACAGGGGGATAAAGTTAAGTCCATTGTTTCTTGTGTCTGGACATTACATATGTTCTTTGTTCCTGATCAGCTTCATCATTGAGGAGGCAGCACTCCTCTGCAAACATTAGCAATGCAGTCTCTTTAATTGTTAAAGGAGAACTGGAAATTACTTGTGGTTATAGAGTTGAGGATTCATGGCCATGGGTTCTAGGTGGAAAGAGCTTAGAGTTAAGTATGTACATGGCAGATGTCTATCTCAAGGTGCCTTGCCTATCACAAGGTGCCAAACTTACTAAAAACTGGGGAACCAGGCACGGAAGTTGCAACCATAGTGGCATGCAATACTGTATCACCTCACGAGACAGGGATGGCAGAACAGGGATGTTGATGGACAAAGTGGAAGAGTGAGGGCTGGTCACTGAGGAACTCTCTACTGACAGGTAGATATGAGAGTGAATGCCGGGGCAAGGAAGTGACTTTGAAAGCTGTATGTGGGCTTTGGGGGCCAAAACTTTTAAGCTAAGGGCAAAAGTAGTAATAGCTGGAGATGGGAAGGGAAGAGGTGCTGGCAGAGAGGAAAGTAAAAAAAGCAATCTTCTGAAAGTGGCAGTAGAGACAAAGCAAGGTAATATTGATTGCATTGATCACACCAAATGAAGCTGCTCAAAGGAGGTAAACTTGGGACAAGGGAATGTGGTACCTACTTTTGAGATCCTCAGCAAAGTTAGCAAGAAACCTGGAGCAGAGAGAATCTGAGGAACTGTGGTATTATCTGTCCTTTGGAGAAGCAAGAATATGAATAAAGTACTATCTTTATTTTCAACTAAAAGATTATTTTTCCAGCAAATCATTTTGATGTTAAGATACATCATGCTGTTTTTCATGCACTTAAAAAGAACAAGTCAATTGGTTAAGAAAGCCACACACCCTGCTGAGTCAGGAGGGATGGTATTAAAACACCAAGTGTTCGTAAGAATGTGTGTGATATGTGTACAAATCCATGAGGTGTATGTATATGACTCTATATTGTGATATATATGCAGACTACATGTGTATAGCTATCTATGTCTAGACATAACTGTGGATACAGATATGGATGTATGTGTGTCCACCTATAATTGAAATATGTACAACCATTCTAGGCTTCCTCCTCTTACACGGAGAATATTCTGAAATGTCTCCAGGTGTATGGCAGAGATCAGGTCCTTCCCAACTTTATGAGTAAAGAACCTCTACTATGCAAGTAATTTTTGCTGAGTCTCTGGAGTGTTACTTGATACATTTTCAATATAGTTAATAAAGTATGATAGAAGTGTTCCAGTAAAGAAGTACAACATTAAATATAAGGTTAGTAACATCATTCTTTTTGGCTAGGCAGGTAGAAGGTATGTATACTTTTTTAGTTTTTCAAGCATTTAAAATAACCTATCTATAAAGATTTAAATGTAAGTAATTTAAAGTTATCACAACTTAAGAGAGGTAGGAGGAAGTCCCTGATTATTTTTCACTTTTCTACATGCTTCCTTTTGATCTCATAACCTAAGAAGGAGACTTAGGATCATAAACTTCATTCAAATTTCAATGATTTCATTAGCTGATGTTTAAATAAATTGGGAATCTATGAGAAGAAGCTACTTAACCCATCTACTATCTAACAAAAAATTACAGATGCCTGAGAAAGGTTTAAAATTTTGGCGATTGACTTGTGGAAGATATACAGTTCTCCTTGTAGCTGCAAAAAATCAATATGCAAGATTGTCTAGATATTAGCATTTCATAAGTTGATATGTTTTACCTTTTGACTGAAGATTGCTGTCCTACCCTCAGGTCAGGAGATGAGATTTTGTTATTTTCTTCATGTATAGTGGTAATACAATGGAATTCAGACTTCTCCAGGATCAGAATCACCTATCTTAATGTCAAGTTGCCAAATATCTGGGTGTATACCACCTTAAGGATCTTCTTCTGCCTAAGTGAAATAATGAAAGAGGACACTTTGCTTGGCAAACACTTAAACAGTCTGTACTCTTGATTGGTCACCTATAGAAAATTAGAAGTTAATTTTCCTTGATATGCTTGTTCAGTTGTCTGATGGGTTCTGATTGGATACTCAAGGCAAGGGTTAAACTGAGGTTTTTAACTTCAATCCACATTTTGTCTGCATTTTTGGCAGGCAATTCTCATTTTGACAGATCCTGCAAAGGAGCATCTTCAAGATACTTTAGTGTGCATAACCTCATTGCATTTCTTTTTCTTATTTCTGTTCAAGCTTAAAACCAAACAACCCAGTGCAATTTTTGGGCAACCTTTAATATGTTAATTAAGAAAAGCAGAGGCATTTAAGAGAGCTGGATGGGTGAGAGTTGTCCTCAATGCACCTTCAGAATTAGAGCTGGGGTTTGGTCATGTCATCTAGGAGACCTCAGTGTCTACATTCTGCTGAAATTCCCCTCTTGTCTACCTCATCCATCTGTGAGGCTGTCTATCAGTCTTATATGAATGAAAATAAATTTTTAAACAAAATTTAAAAAAGCATATATGTAGTATTGTATGTATTGTATCTGTGTCATCTCCCTGCAAGTGTATGAATTGCAGTGGTAGGTGGTGACAAACAGGGGAATTACACATCCTTTAGGTACTTAGTCATTTGTTCTTGCAATTCACTTATTTTTTAATAATTTGAAAATTCATTTCTACTTGTAAATTGTTCTCCTAAAATGTATTCGTGAGTCAATGTCTTAAATTAGGCCATAATGAAAAAATGGATGAAGCATTAGATAATTCTTTCCTCCTCTAGTCATGCAAATAAAGTTAAAAGCTGCTGTCTTTCAGCCTTTCTTTTTCTGTTTACTTTAAGTTTCTAATTAGTTGCAGTGATCAGAATTGTATTCTTTTGACTGTAATAAATGGAATTCCAATAACGGTGACTGAAGCTGTCCTAAAAATAAACTGTGCTCTAGTAACTTTCAACCAGTGTATAGAGTTGTCAAGCTGTTTGCAAAGGAGTACTTGCAGCACTTGAGTTGTTTTGTAACATTCTACAGCTGAGGTAGGGAAAATGTGCAGCTTTGGTACTGTAATTGTAAAAGATGAGATGGAAGAGTTACCTCAGTAGAGCCTAAATAGGAGTCTTTTAAAAGTGCTTTGAGATGAAGAATACTCACAGCTGCATAAAATGTTAAAAAATGTGTTATAAACCAAACTACACGTATGAGTAAAAAGTTATCACTTCAGAAACATTGTCATTTAAATTTCCAGGTGCTCAAATACTATATTTAGATAGAGACAGAAAAATGACTGGAGAATCCTACTCTGATTTCCTGCTGAGCTTGAGTACTGAGCAAATGCAATCTCCACCAAAACAGTTAATGGAGTGTTTATCACGCAGAGTTTGCAGAAATTGGTGAACAACTAGCTGGGAATAATTACAGTTAACATGTTCAAGGACATAACTTACATTTCTGTTTTAGTAAGGCTTGATTTCTACTGAAATTTTGTATTGTGTTTAAAGCAATTGCTAATAACAGTGTGGATCTACTGAGAATGTCAGCTGTGGAGTCCTCAGCATACATTTAATTGAGAGATTGGTATGATATGATGGTATTGTGGAAAGCTATATCAAAGTATTTATGGTAAAAAAGGCATAGAAGTGATTTAATAGATTTATATCTAGTAAGACTTCTATAAGAAGCTGTATTTCTAGCTATTTCTATTATAAGTGTTTCAATTGTTTCTCCAAATTTCCATTTTCTCTCCAGGTTTCATCCATTCAGAGCACTTCTTCTCAGTGACAGTGATGTTGTGACCTACCTTCATACAATTATCACAAGCATGGCAAAGTTGAGTGATTTTGCTTGGTCAGTTCAATCCTTTATAATCTTTTTTTCGAGTCAGATTAATGTCAATGGGCAACTGAAAAGAAATGTAGCATAACCAAGCTTTGGTTAATTGATACCTGTGAGGAGATCTAGAAATAGGTCAAATATGAGTTCTTAACTGGTATGCAGTCCTTTAATTGACCTTTTTTCCCATGAATTTCCACTTAGGGTTTTTAGCATTGCATAGTTTCATGTTATTGATGAGGTTCATGTCTGAGTGTCTTATGTTTTAGAATTCTAAGATATGAAATGCTACTTTCAAACCACTGGTTTCCTGAGCTCAAGAAGTGGCATTCCCAAGGCTGAGACAAGATTGACTCTTCCCATGCATCTGCTTTCTTTCTGAAATGCATCACATTCTGCACCTTGGAACAGCCCTGAACTGAGCAGTCACACAGCTGGGTAACTGCATATACAGTCACTTTGCTGAACTTTCAGTATGCAGAGAGATGCTAATCTAATCATAGTCGATACTTCAAGTTGAATATTTGAAAATTATATTTTGCAGTCCTAAAACTGCATTTAATTTCAAGAGGGTTTATAAAACAATATACTGAATATATGGTATAAATTTTAGGAAATCTGCAATTACTGAGGATTTAGAAATATTCAAGGTGGTATTATAACTCCCAAGTTATACAACAATAATATTATATTATTAACATAATATTCCTCCTATGGATCATATTTTATATAATTTACCAGCAAGCAGGTTTATTTGCAGCTCAACAAATTTGGAAGTCAGAGTGATGTCTTGCATAAACTGAAAAGTCCAAGGCAAAAAATGAACTCAAGATGAATCCTACTGCACCATTTCTCCATTCTATAACTGTAACTTGCTGATCAGTCAGGTAATGGATTTGTTAGGGATTCCCTGGACTTGGGCAGCTCAGGGAACCATGTCAGTCAGGGAGGTAATCTTCTTGGTTTGCCTAGTCAAATGCACAAGGAGACATAGAAAGAGAAGGAAGAAATGAGGGAAACACCAGTTGGCAAATGCTATTGTTGTTGGTGTAGCCTATTTGAAGGTTATTAGGAGTTAGGGGAGTCTGACTGCACCACTATGAAGTTTTCTGCTGTTCCTTTTGTAGATTTATTAAAATCCTGTGTTCAATCACTTAATTCATTACAACTGAGTGAACACCCAGAGCTGTATCTAGACATTTTATTGAAGCATAATAAAATTGAAAGTAGTCTGGGAAAGCAAATAAAATTACATCTGTTTGCTGACCCCAAACTTGCAAGAAAAGGAAGTTTAAGTCAAATACTAATTTAAGTAATTTAGTTTAAGTAATTTCATTACTAATTTAGTTTAAGTAAACACTTATTGACTTATAACTACAAAAGCAATAACACTCAAGATGACTGACAGGAATTAGCAGTAGTCTAGTTGAAGAAATAATAATTTAAGGAAGCATCATTCTAAAACTCTGTACTATGGTGCTATTGTACTATTACAACATGACCCACACTATCTAACCACCTTGGGCAGAGGGAAAGCCCTTCTGTATTAGCAATTGATTGTTCATCATATTCTCAAGTGTTAATATACTTGTGATTTCTAACTGCTTAGGAAGGCACTTCCTTCTTTTATAGTATGACTAATAAATAGATACTTGTTTGTGCAGGCTCTGCCCTTTAAAAAATTGCTCACCCTTAACATGCCGGTGTTATGGGATGAGCTGCAATCCAGCTATACCTTGTTGGCAATACTGGCATCCAAGTGATGGTAATGTGCACACCTCTACCATTCTGCAACCACCAGCAATGTAACCAGAGGTTTTGTCTGATTCCATGTTGCCTGCATTCATCTTCATGGGTTAGGACAGAGAAAGGCCTAAAGAAATCCAGGATAAGAGGGTGGAGTTGGGAAAGGGGTTGTCTATTTTCTGCCCATACCTCCTGGTACCTTTAGTTAACAACAATGGCAACAGTTGCTCCCTGTATGTTCCTCATTTTTGAAGCAGTACAAATATCCTGAAGTTCTTGACAATTCGAGATTTGTGTGCTTGAGTTGTATGAGAAAATCACCAATGTGCTGTCTTGTGATGTCTGCCACTCAGCCTCCCTCAGCTTGGAGTCATTATGTCTCAGCAATGTAGCAAATTAATTCAGCCACACTGTCCTCATCTGTCCTCGACTTCTGCAGTATTGTCTTTGGTGGAGATAGGTTAAAAAGCTGGAACATCGATAAATGTTGGCAATGTCCCATGCCAGATTTTCTGCCATGTTTAGTAAGTTTTGTCTCATAGTTTCTCTTTCATATGAGGTAAAGAAAAGAAAATATTATGGATACTATAGATATATATATTTATCATTTTTTAAAAAGAACTCATCATATACCAGTGCATAAATGGCACAAAAATTTTTCTATCTCATGCCTAGAAAATGGTATCATATGATTCCTCTCCATAAACCTACTTAATTCCTCTCCTTCTCTGAAAGAATCAATACTGTGTCTCAAATTATTTAGTCTTCATAACTTTTTTAGTGTGTTACACTTGTGCATTTCTAACAGTCAAAACTGAATGCAACAGGGAAGATGGAGTGCTGTAACCCTTTTCAGACAACTAAAGTGAGTAATTTTGTCATATTATTTTTAAATTCTTAGTGAGTTTTCCCTGTTTTCTCAAGATTATGTAACAGTACAAGAGCACTATTTTATATGGTTGTTTTTCTGCAGTAACTGAAATTTGCTAGCATTATTTAGGAAAGATGTACTTTCTTATTTCTATAAAATTATACACCTCTGTTATTGCTGTATCATATTACTGGTATTTCAGATTTACTTGGCAAAAAGTATACCTATAGCATCTGTTTAAAAACATAGAATAATTAGTTATATGAAATATATGCACATTACTGCTAACAAGCCTATTTCAAGACCTGTTAAAAATCTTTGAGGTTTTGTTTTAATGAAAGGCACAGTTCTCATGTAAAATTAATTTTTTCTTTCTTTTAGTATTACCTCTTGTGTCCTCTGCCTTTTTTATGACTGGAGATTTTGTTAGGTACCCATTTGCTCAAGAGATCTATGTAATGCAGAAATTTGCCAATATGCTCCTCAGCACATGTGCAAAGATTTGGCCTTGTCCAGACCTATTTTCTAAATGTGGGAACTGTCTACCTGTGCTATTCAGTAGTCACCCATGCCTGTAGTGTTTCTAATTCCCATACCTTCCTTGGCTGCCTTGCATTTTCCAGGTGGAAATACATGCAAGATGTGGTCCAGTCCCCTATGTCCCTTGACACAGCTCTTCTCCTCCCACCTGCCATTCAGACTCAGACTGCATTTGCCCCAGTCATTGGCACAGACTGATTCTCAGAAGGAAGTGGGAATGATTTCCTTGGCTTTTCCAGGCTGTCTGTATCCCAAATGCACACTTACTCCTCAACCACTACCATCTTGTAGCATATGCTCTTTTTCTTCCTCAGAGTTTCTTGATGTGGTCACCCCCACACAGGCCCCTTGAGCCAAATACTGCAGCTGTTTGGAAAGATCTTTTGGACACATGGAAAAACCAAGAGTACTAAGGACCATTTTTAAATGTGGCAGATAAATCCAAGGTGTATTCACAAATGCCCCAGACCTACGTTTTGTCCCACGAGCTATAAAAATAAGTAGCTATGTAACAAGGAAATACACATGAAAATCAGTTTTCTTTCCTAGACTCTTGGTTGTTGCTTTTCCATAGTGATGCCCCCAAAACAAAACAGGACTACAGGAATTAAGTATAAATATTATTTAGCTTCTATAGATGATATGGAATGTGATATACCCATTCAATACCATGAGTGGGTTCAAATCCCACTTCTGACACCAAAAATGTTGTACAAGTTTCGAGCTGGCTTCCCGCCAAGTCCCCGAAACTCGACAACAAGGACCTGCTTCCCAGAGAGGGAAGAAAAAAAACCGACTTAAGTAGCCAAAGCTATAGCAAAAAAAATATATATATTTTACATATGAGACAGATATATACAATGAGAATACTATACACCACAACTCCAGAAATCCCAAACAGCTCCCCAAAAGGGAAGAGGGGGAGGGAGAAGGGAAAAGGACAAAAAGGGACAAAGACTAAACAAGTCAACCAGCCAACTGAAGGTAAATTAGCAAAATCTCACCACTTCCCTTTGAACAAGCAGGACGGCTGGACACGGCCCAGCGCTCTCCCCTCACGCGTGGCAGAGAACAGCAGTCACTGCAGGCCTCAGCTCCAGATAAGCCAGACCGAGACAGGGACCCACCGTTCTCAAACCTTGCTGGAAAGGAAGAGCGCGAGGTCCCTCCTGCTGGCTTTATTTATACCTCAAGTTACGTAAAGGAATAGCATGGAATACTTCCGTGATCACTTTCCTAGTTCCTTCCTGGTTACAAGCTGGTCTCCAGGAAGGCCTGAGTGAAACCATCACATTCTATCATGCGAATCAGCAAGCAGTGGTAGAGCAAAGATTCAACCTTGCTATAGCCCTTTTGCACCATTTTCACAATCCCTGGAGGTTGGAAGAGTTCATTGAAGCACATGTAATTTAGTGTAATGAGTGTCCTTCAGCTTTGTCAAGGACTTAATCTCTGTTTGGCCTCTGGCAAAGGCCACAGGAGTGTAAAGCCAAGTTAAGATGGAGTGTAACCAATGTCTTATCTTCCCTATATGAAATTAATTTTTGTGGAGCAATATTCAAACGCAAAAAAGTAAACTGCATGATATATTGTACTGAAGAGCTCTTACAGAGCTCTGTGTAACAATAGGATTCAGGCTATGACAAGAAATTTACTCTGTATATTGTCCCTGACTACTTAAACAGCCTCCCTAAAATACATTTTAGTAGCTAGGTTTCTCAGCTAAAAACTGTTAAAGGAACTTAAGGGGCTGTTTCCATGGCTTACAAAAACACATCTTGTAAATAGATTTTCCTACTGCAAAACCCTCTGTCAACTAATTCTTCCAATTAAGCTTCAATAACATATACTCCTTGAGAATTTGCTTTTGTGCCTTTTGCATGGGAATTACGCATAGTAATTGCATGGACTATAGTAGTCCTCAGCTTACCCTGGGATCAAAGTTGTGTCCCTATTCTTCCTCCGTGTTTATTGCAAGCTTTTGATTCCATCAATCACACCAAGGGAATGTCAACTTTGAACAGGCACTGCTGGGTTACCACAAGTATTATTTTGGCATGTTTGGAGTAGTCTCAGGCAGAGCTCACCAATAGTTATTCTGGTCAATCTTTTTTTCGTCTCATGGCTCTTCAGGGTTCCATCTTCATTCCTTATTAATCTTTTGTTGGTATCTAGGTTACAGTAGCCTTTTAAAATATTAGATATACCATGCAGATGACAAGACTTCCTTTCTAATCTGTCCCTTCCAAAGTTGATTTGGTTCTTGCCGTTTCCGAGTTGCCCTGAAGACTTATTTCTGGATTTGAGCCAAAAAAAGCACAATATTTTGCTTTTGTGAGTTTTTTTTGACAGAACATAAGCTCTATGTGTGGAAGGCACTATCATGCTGGACTAGCTCTTTCTTCACAGTCCCTTTGAGGATGATTTTTCCATTTCCTGTCACTACAGATTGCACTCTTGGAGGCAGCTTTAAATCAGTAATGTCTTTGATGTTTTTCTTTTACCATGCCAGGAACATTCCCAGAGTGACACTGATGCTCTCCCAGGTTGTCTAAATGTGTATTCATGTCAGGCTTTTGCTAAGCTGCTCTAACACACTCCCGCTCTGTTTGCTAGCTTGCCAGATGTGAATAAGCTCCAGTAAATTGAAGATACCAGATTTTGAATAGGTTGCAGTTAATTAAAATTACTATGGCTGATATAGAAATATTATATGGCTAATTTGTAACCATTGCATCACTTTTCAGTGAAAATAAAATGACAGAAGCATTTGTCAGATGTTTTGAACTTTTTCTTCTCCGGATTCCAGTGCCCTTAGAGCAAACTTTTCAGAGGATCTTTCCAAAGTAAGCTGAATGCATCTGACATAACTGGAGGTCAGGTAGCCTAAATGGACTAGTTGTTTTTAAATGAGAGCTGAAAATGAGGTGCTAACATCCTGAATTGTTTTCTGTCGCTGTTGTGGTGTTGCATACCTACAGATGGGAGGAATTAACTTTCTGTCTGTCACTATGAGCTTTTCTTTTGCTTGTGACCTCCAGCCCGTTAAGCTGGAATTTAGACTTTTTGCATTATGGTACTTTTGAGGTTATGGCACAAGCAACTTAGAAAAGAGATTTAGTTTTGTTGGCACTGTTTGTATGGCATATACTTTACAGTATTTATATTCCATCCATTTTGATGTTGAGTGAGACTGTTTGTAAAACCAGGTGTTAATATGTGTACAACTCTATCTTGAATAAAAGTTTTCTGTGTCTAGGATTTTGAATAGTCGTTCTATGTTAGAATTTCTCTATGTGCTAAAGCCACAGTAATTTCTGCCTCTCCATGATGCTACTTGAATTAATAAAATAGCTATAAATATTCAGGAAAGGACCTTGTGAAGAATATGGAAAAGCCTGTGATTTGCAGTATAACTGGATAAATCTATTAATATCATATTATTCAGGTAAAACCCTAGAGTTATCTGATGGCAAGGAGGCTCCAGGAAGGAGGATGTGTGCTAAGGTAATACAAGTAGCTGAAAATGGCAGGCAGAATAACTGATGCTATTAGACTAACCAGGCTGATGACAGTCCTAGACAGAAGGGTGAACATCAGAATCTGATACAGGATTTAATTATTTACAGTTCAAAAGATGTGAATATGAGTCAACCAGCTTTTATGGCTTGTGGATCTGTTTTCATTCCACTGATGAGATAAGTTTGGTTCATTAAAGCAATTGTTTACATACCATAGAAACTGTCTTTCATAAAGCACTAAACTCCATGTTATTGTGATTAGAAGTCAACACTATCTGATATTGATTAAGTGTAAATTAAATGGATTTAGACACTTGGTAGCTAGTATATATCAAAGTGGTGTCATGGAAAATTTATCATTGAATGGAAGTATTTCAAATGGGATTTTGCAGAGATCAGTTCTGGGTCAAGACTACTAAATACTTTTTTATAAATTACTGGAAAGGTAAATATAAAAGTGGCATGAATAAAATTTATGGATAATAAAAAATGTGTCAAAATATTGAGAAATGAGCAACCAAGCTAAGAAATCCCTGTGTCTTAAGCTGACCTTAGATGTCAGGGTTCCTGCCCACAAAGTCTTACACAAGAAGCTGCACAGTTTTGGGATGCAGTGCTGCTTCTGTGCCACACAGTTCTCTTTGTTGGCATGCTAGTTTGTTTGAGACGAATTACACCCTGACACTGCTTCTGGCACCCAAGTCAGTATCCCTGCCTGGCTGGTGCTCCATACTGTCGTGTCTCTCTAGTTGCCCAGTTCTCCTGCAAGTGTGATTACAAATCAGTAGAAGTGGGTGCCACAAGTAAGATTGAGATTTGCTGTTGATTTCAGAATCATCTCTATGAGCAGAGTATGAAAGCAATATTTCAAGGTCTTAAGTTAGATCTTCACTGTTAGTTGCAGTTAATTTACTGACACTAAGCCTAAGGAAAAGCAGTAGAACACAAAAGTTTCATATCACATAAAATTCATTATGGGAAACTAAGTCTACAGAGATTACAGTTGGTGTAAAAGCTGAATGGGAGAAAAAGAAATCTCGAGCTGAAAGTTGGTACTTATTTTTCAGGATTAGTATGAGTTACGGATGAGGTTTTATAAAATTAAGATATTTGGGATTGTCGGGGTCTATAACCTTAATATAATTTTGTGTGTGTATATCTGTAATCATGTGTATGTTTATCTGCCTGCTGTCTCTGTCTGGTATCAAAATTTAAAAAGAACAGAAGGAATTTCAAAAATTTCAGGCCAATTACTTGTTTTGTACCAGATAAATCCATACAGATATCAAAAGGAGATTACACCGTCCTTGTTTCCACTCCATGCTTTTTGTTGGCACCAGCACATGTACTGCACAAGTGGGAGGGTAAGTCAAGGAACTGTTCTTTCTAAAGCAAATTCATATGGG
Organism: Manacus candei; assembly: GCF_025592945.1. Classification (NCBI taxonomy): domain Eukaryota; kingdom Metazoa; phylum Chordata; class Aves; order Passeriformes; family Pipridae; genus Manacus; species Manacus candei. The sequence continues at coordinate 9,443,262 of NW_026138089.1, forward strand.
AAAGTTGTCTTCCAGTTCAAAGGGTTCCCTGACTCGTTCCACTGCAAGGCCATCTACTTCCAGATAAGCACAAGAGAGGCGCTTCTTCATTGTGGCAGTGCTGTAGACCTGTGTTGGATCAGGGCCTTGAAAAACCTCATTCACTACTCGAATTTGGTTTTGCAATCCTTCTTGTCATTGTCATGATTTGCTGCTGCTCTCCTTCCTTACATATGGGATTTCCAAACCTGTGGTTTTTTCTCATCTGATCCCTTTTTGCACACCTATTCCTCTTGAGGTCGGTAGTTTTATTTCTCCAGTGAAAGGTAGCTTCCAAGGGATCAAAGCTATTGTAGACATTGTTAAGGATGGCATAGAAGTTCTGCAGATAGAAATGGAGTGGTTTCTCATGTGGTTTATGCCACGATTGAAATATTTCAGAATAATAGAGAGATTAAACCAGAAATGGATCATCTATTTTTCTTTCGGTTATACACTTCTGGGTTCTCCTTGTTACATCTGGCAAATCACTCAGTCAGAAGGACAAGCATGAAAAATGGATGGTTTGACTCCCCAGAGCAAATGTAGTCCAAGTGAATTAGTATATGGTGCAAACCTGGAAGGTATCAGATGAAAACTCCCATCCCAAAACCATGTGAAACAAATACCAACTTAGCTTAAATATACATTTTAAGAGATGTCCATGAGGAAAACCTGACTAACACTACAACTGACTTCTGCTCATGTACCGGAAGGTTACAATTTACATTTGTTGAAAAGTTTAATCCAGCATTACTAAGACCTATTCATGGTGTTCTGTATGAGAGGAACAACTTGCAGTAGTGCTTTGCACAGGTAACAATGAAAATATGGAGACAGGCAAAATCAGAGTGATGCTTACAAGCCCGGAGACTGGCAGCAGTGACACTCTGAAAATGGCTGTGAGAGCCACATACTCCAAGTGAAAAGACGTATCTGGTCTGCTGAGAGATGGATGCTGTTGCAAGGCCAGGGATGTTTCTGTTAACATCTCTAAAATTCACTAGAAGTATATAAAGTGAATGAGGTCTCCTGGAAAACAAAACAAAACTTTGAATAGCAATATACCTCTTTTGCTTGCCATTGTACATGTGTCATTGCACATTCCTTTTCCTTTTTGGAATAAAACATTGATCCACCTGAAGCACTTCAAAAACACTTGAATAATTGCCTCATGGAGACATGAGGGATTCAAATGTGGTGCAGAGTTTGTTTTTAATGTGTATGGGCAGTGTGGAGAACTTGGGTCCTCTAGCTGTGAAAAGCAGTAAGAGGAAGGGCAGTAGCTGCAGAAGAGGAGCAGGACTTCATATCATACAGTCCCTCTCCGAACTGCTACCTGGAGCTTCACCTGTGATCTTTGGAGGCTTGGTTATCTTCTGTTGCCCCACCACCCGTAATCATTCTGATATTCTCTCAAAGAAGCCAAGCATCGTTCTAGCCATGATTGGCAGGGGCACTCCCAGGGCAGTCAGGGAGGTGGAAAATAAACAGATCTGAGGGATAATGTTACTACTGCCACAGGCAGTGAAAAATAAACACAGCTGAGCCCCAGAGAAAGGTCCTTTCTTCAGCCACTTGCAACATTGAATGGGGTAGAGCAAATTTAAATCTAATAATCTGGTTGTAGTCTTTTTCCTTCCTTGTCTAAACAGGTGAGACAAGCAGAAAATGAAGCCAGGAAAAAAGAGGAGAAGGTTGAGAAAAAATGAGGAAAGAGCAGGTTGATTGCAGTGGGAAGCAAGTGTAAATAAAAGACTTCTCACCTCTGCTGGTGTGCTTTGCACCAAGGTGTAAATTCCAATAACAGATGTGTAGTCTGTGAAGTAATTTAGGGGAGAAAATAAAGTATGAACAAGTGGACAGTTAGGAAGTACTACCATTAACAGGTTTGAAGACTTCTAACCAGGTCTACCTGATGGGTGACTAGGGGAACAGCATGTTTGTGTTCATGTATCCCACAGATACCAGTGACTCTCTATGCAGGTACCATGAAACTGTTTTGTACACTGTAGTCTGAGATAGTGTCTGTTCTATTTTACGAGATTTCATTCCTGGACTTGAAAGTGATAAGGCAGTGGGCAAAGAGGTGCAGTGAAGGTGAACAAGTGATGGAAACAGCTTTTTTTAGTGGTATCTAAATGATAGTGTTCTGTTACTGTGCTGCCTAATGCACAGCATGCTGAAATGACCCTTGTTTTTCATAATAAAAAGCAGTGTTTCTCTTCCCGTGACTTGACATAGGTAGTGTTGCCTTGGAGCTTTTGATGGTTTTAAATTCCTTAATTTAAATAAGTTTTAGAAGTCATGGCTAGGCTTCGCAAATGAAGATTTGGGAAGGGCTCTACCCACATTTGCTACAAGTGCGCTGGTGGCTAAAGAGGCCAGTGCGGGATAGACACGTCCGGTTGCAAAAGGTTCAGCAGAAAGAGTCCTTGGATGGTATCAGTAAGACACGATTCTTTCTGCGTTGTCTTTTCTCTTTGATGGTGATCCTGTGTGTGTTCTCAAAGGAAGCAGCAGCCTTATAGATAGTGGTCTCCAGGCCTCCCAATTGGAGGCCAGAGTAGACCAGCAGTGGAGATCAGTGCAGCCAAGGCTGAGATGTTGCTTCAGAGAGTCCTTGTAGAAGTAGTTATGTAGTAAATGTAAGTTGTAGAAGTAGCTGTATTATATCCTTACCCTTTAGCATAGTAGTTACACATACACCCAACCCTATTACCCCAATTCCATATCAATCCCCCTAAATTCCAGTAGAATATTTAGTTTTTTTTCAAGGTAGGTGTTCATTCTGTTTAAGAACATTTGCACCCTGGTCTGGACAATTAGATATAATCCAATCAAAGCAACCTTCAAACTTAGAACTTTGGACAGCCTCCACGGACTTTACGTGCTGTGAGGAAGAAGAAAATGAGGAAGAAAGGGTCCCAAAATGACCTCAGACTCAATCACTGAGGGGCAGGGCGGGGGCGGAACGAACTGGGATTGGTTGGACATCATTGTAAAATTATAACACGTAGCAGCGGACACGTGCATGGTTTTGTATTTCCCAGGGCCCAAGAGGCTACATCAAACCCTTCCCTTATCTTACCTCCTATCTAAATTGCCTTGGAGGTTTTTTTCTCCTGAATCTTTTAGGTAACAGTAGCTTTGTCTTTTGTTTGTATATGATTTCCATGCCTCTATTGTCACTCTATGAGCATTATTGGTGCTCTTGTTTATGCAAAGAGCTTTTTCCAACATTCAGTCTACAGTGAATTGCTCAGGAATTGCATTATAATTTTTATCATCTAGTCCTGCAGTCTTTCCATAAAATCCAGCCGCAGCATGTAAATATGTGTAGTACATTTATAAAGTCTTCCACATGTAAAACAAATTAAGCTCTAATATTACATCCCAGGCTATTGTGCTGGTGGGAGACCAGGATTCTGCAGTTGTACTTTATGGGAACATGGATGCTTTTTGAAGGGTACATGTAGGATGATGTATTATCTACCCAATGTATGTTTAAAGTGTGACCTGTGAAGTACCAGGGCTATAAAAAAGGTGATGCTTCAAAGCATCAGTCAGCAACAGTATGTATTGAAGTCACAACTATGACAGCTTGTCACTTTAAGCTGTTTCAGCACAAATAACTACTTAACCTGTATGCAGATTTGAAGTAGTTATGATATTACCAAACTCAACACGAATTGCAGAATCCACCAAAAAAGCCTGATAACTGGGAAGCTCAGCTTGCTGTTGCTTGATGCACACCTTGCACATCTGATCTGTCTTGGCTAAAGGTAGAGATCCCCAAGAAATCCCCAAGAGATCTTCTTCCTATGTACCAAATGTGTGATCTCACAGGACTAAAAACTGGACTACAAAGACCAACTATGAGAATGAAATCCTAGTCCTGAGATTGCAGCAACTGGTGCCAAGGCCTATTTCATCTCTCAGCCCACTCTAATAATGTCTGTGATTATTGGTCTGTAATTCTAAAATACAGAAATGATGTTTCCACATTTGCATATCACACAGAACACTCTGTCTTGCTTCTTTTGTGGACAGGTATAACTTGCACATTAGTAGCTGAGTGATTCCTACAGATTTTTTTCCTGGCTTCGTAAGTGTTCAGACACTGAGAGCAAAAAGTTTCTTAGAAATCGCTGATGCTTCCCTTCTCTACTTCCACCACCCAATACAGTGCTTCATTACTGTCACATAATAGCTCCAACTATTTTCCTATTTGGAATACATTTTCAAGGATATAAATTTTGTGCAGGCCTGTCTCCCTTTTACTTTTTATGTTACTTTTTCAATTTTACTCCTAATATATTGTCCACTTACATGTCTATACATTAGGCTGTGATTTAATAACACAACTTATGCTAAAAAGAAAATACATTTAGGAAATGCTATTCCTATGTTTGTAATCAAAAGGCAGTAGTTGTTTTTACAGTCATCTGAGGCTGTTAAACTATGAAATATTTTCTTTCCATTTTCTCATCCAATCAATTAGTCTTTTTAAACAGAAACCAAAAAGACATGCATGGACTCAGTGTTTAGTCTGAGACTATGAAAGCTATATCTCTTTTCTTCCTAGTTCATAGCAGAGTACAATCTCTTTTACTGTAAAAAAATCCAAGTAAATTGACAATATTCTTTTTTCTTGTTTTCATTTTATGAGAATTTCTCTTTGATAAACTAAAAGAAGCATTAAAAAATTTTGAGCCATTTTGCAAGGAACTCAATACAGCTTAAAAAAATAAGTAATAATGCTTTATTTCTGCGTGCATATTTGAATGTAACTCCAATGTAAGACAGAAAGAATCTGATGCTCAGATGAACTTTCTTTTTCAACATGAAAATGGGAACGAAAAGTGCACTTTAACCATCATGTAAAAATATGGTGAACAGTATTTTGTATGTTGCAATCTTAGGGAAATCTTACCCATATTTAGGATAACCTGGGTATGAATTTGGTGGAGAACTCAAATCTAGAATTTCTATAATAAGGTTTGAGGTTCCCACATCCAATCCTCATGTCTGATCAGGTAGGAAGCATATACCACATCCAAGGCCAGCCCATGGAAGCTCCTCACTGAACTCAGCCATACAATGCCAGCTCCCACAGAGTCCCATGCCTGTTCAGATCAGTACTGCTGTTCTGTCTGCCCTGCTCTGTGCTTGACACCCCAAGGGGCAGCAAATTTGTGCTGCTGCTTGCCAACAGATTCCTTTTCAGAGGAGTGTGCAATGGGCATAACATGGATACAGACTTGATAGGTCTGTGTTCCCTACTCAGCGGCTGGCTTTTTCCTTTGATAGAAGAGTCTGTCTGGAGTCTGGTAAACACTTTCTAATATATTTTTTTCCCCCAGTGGAAGTTGTTTGATTCTAAGGAATATACACTTTTTCATTTGCAATTAAGAAAAAAAAATCCCCAGCTAACTCTAGTTGCTACCAGCAGCAAGTCTGAGTCTCTTAGAACCCCATCATGTCAGAAAAAAAACCATTATACCCTACAGCCATATCAGATTTCTGGAGTTAGCATGTCTCACAGATGGGCTTTACATAATGTCCCCCCGGTCATGGGCTAAGGTTCATCGCAGATACACTGTGAAATGAAGGTCCCATCATAAACGGACTAAGCAGAAAAGACCCCAGTTTCTAAGAGCAGCAGCTGGAAAGCCAGTAAATTCCCACAGTGGGGATATCTGCACCACTCATCCCAGGCAGGTGTTCCTGGAACAAACAAACCTGCTGCTACAACTGGCAGGTGGCTGTAACGACTTTTGGCAGAGAAACCAAGTGGTGAATGGCCATTGGATCTGCATCCCTCCTTATTTCTCTGCATCCAAGCTGGCATGCTGTGTTGTAGACTGATGGATTTGGCACTTTCACTGGCTACAGAAAAATAAAGTTTCTGCTCCTGTCTGTTTTTCAAGTATCTTTTACTCTTTGCCTTTTAGACCTGTAGTCTGGTCCAGGGAATTGTTGTATATGTTAAAAGTATAACGGGAATAAGACAGCAAACCCAGTAAATGCTTTTTCACATTTTCAATGTTCTCTGTGCTTTGTGGATCTGTCAGTCCCTCCAGCAGGAAACAAAGCTGTAACTCAGGAAGGGTTTCAATTATCTTCTTGTTTGCTGGAAATAGAAGAAACCTCAAGCTGACATGTTTCTAAAGAAGAATTCCAAGGGATACATACTTCATACCACAGAAACCAGAAAGAATAAATAAATAAAAAAAAAAGATAAATTCCTAACAGCTCTAAAGCCTTTATTGGCCAAAACAAAGGAAGCAGAACATTATTAGCTCTGTTATCTATTTACTAACATCTAACTGTCACTCATGTCTTAAAACCCTAGTACTGTGCATGCTGGGGGCACCTTACTGTCATGTGAATGGGCTGGCCTGTCACATCTATCAAATATCTCATACTTCAGGAACCCAAGAAAGGGAAAAAATCAGAAAACCAGTTTGTAAATATATGCACAACCTACTGCAGGAACACATGGACCTCAGGGAATTGTGCACTGTGGATGATTATAGAGGTCACAGTTTACCACCTGAATGGTCTCCCCTGGGTTTTAACAGGAGAAGTAAATACAAGCTCTCTTCTTTACATGAGTAACTACAGAACAGTATGCAACACTCTTCTTTTTCCTGCATGTTAGCACCACCATTCTCTGAAAGCAGAGAAAGTTCTGCCTTCTCCCAGCCTTCCTGAAGGCATAGTCCAGGAATAAACCTTGAACCTGAATGGTCCTTGAGCCAAACAGTCTGTTACTTCCATACCCTGGGAGCAAATATGACAAGATGGGTTGAGCCAAGCAACCATTTAATATGTACATAACTTTTTGTAAATAAGATGAATATGGGAAAGAGTTTTCAGGTTATTCCAAATAACTTTCAAAAAAAAGCCATCATGAAGTCTGTTGCTCTAGTGCAGAGTTTCCCGATTGTTGCTGTAGACAGCAAAAAAAGTGCTCCTCTGCTTATTTGTTTCATTTTAGAGGTGTTTTTTTTTCAGGCAGTACAGAAAGCCATAAGGTATCATATATGTGCCAGCTGAACCCTGCAGAGGTTAAGCGAATGTCAGCAGTATAACCTCCTTTTCAAACAGTTTAGCAACCTGTCAACAAACAAACAGCTGGGGTCACCCCATCTACCAGCTCTCCCACGCAGTAGTAATGGGTGATTGATTGTTCCTGTTGCTGGCAAAACAGAAATATGCTGCAGATATATAAAAAGATAAGGGTAAGGAGCTGCCTTTCAGTCTCGTATCAGTAAGAAGTTTAAGTCCATATACATATCCCCACCCATGCAGACAAAGAACAGTTCCAGCTGATGGAAGACACCATTAGTTGCTGTTGTACTGAAGCTGTTCAGGAGAAAGCAGTTGCATTTTGTCAGCTGGATACTTCACAACTCTTTGTACTGGGAAAAGAATCGAAGAGAAGAAGGGCATTGGACATTCCTTCTTAGAAGTGTAGAAGATGTACAGACCTGTGAGGGAGCATAGTAAAAGTGCAAAGTTTTCTTGTGCTTTGAACATGGACTAAAGCACAATTTTTTGAATAATCCTGACACAAGATCACATTTTCAAATATTGTTGAGTGACTCTCCTGATGATTTTTACTGTTCAGAAGTCTGCTGTGGATTTTATTGGACATGGCCATTACATACAGTTGCTCAAGTAAAGAAGTGGAAGGTGATTGGGATGTTTGAAGATCCAAGGAAAATCTCATGCATGGAGTGGATTTAAGTGAACTGGAACTTCAGATGAGGTAACTCATCAAACCCTATGAAATAATTATAAGTAGTAGTGCTCAATAAACATAAACAGCTAAAACTTTGAATCCCTCTCTACTCTAAAATATTGTGTTTCCAATATCACAGTATCATCAAACATTGCACTTGGGCTGTTGATTCACTAAGAAACTTCATTACTGAATGACCTCAAAGAGTAGAGTTTCATATATAAATCTACCATTATAGGTACTGATCTAGCATGCTTCTGCTAAACCTGTGACAGATGATAAGGTCATAGTATTCTCTGTTGCTGTCCTTCCTATTTCAGACTTTCAACACCATATAAATGAAGAATGAGGGCATATGTTTTTTTCCTTTTTTCAAGTGCAAGTCACCTTCAAGCACCTGCCTTCCAAATAGGAGACAGGCCATTGAAACATGGCTTCTTAAAGAAGGGCAAATTTTACTGATTTTCATTTTTTAGTGTGATACCTGAAGTACATTTAACTACTTCAACAGCAGAATTGTTTTTTTTATGTAAAAATGAAATCAGTATTTAAAACTTCTAATGTAAATTCTGATGCTTCTCTTTGGAGTGTATGTTTCAAGCAATAACATTTCCTGTTAGCTTTTTTTTAATCAAGTTTGGTGCCAAAGTATAAAGAAAGCTTATATTCTGACATGGAAAGGTGAAAGAAATAGGGGTTTTTTTAGGGAATGAAAGTTGCCTTCCCTTCTTGGCCTTGCTCACATGGGTTTCTAAGCATTTTAAGTTATTCTGGCACCTCTAGGCTATAAAAACACATACTCCTTTAAAATTCTGCCATTTTCCCCAACCTGTGAGCTCCCAAAGTAAATAAAATTATTTTTTTCTTCCATAAAGGCTTTTATTCTGACACTGTTTTAAACTCAAAACTCCCTTGTTAAAAAAAAAAAAAAAGAGGTACTACATTCAATGTTTAGAGACAGCTGGTAGCATTTGCAAATTTGTAAAAAAAATGTACTGCAGCATTTTCCATAATGGGCTGAACAATTTTGTCCACTTCTTCCTTCAATTACACCCTCAATATTACTCGAAGAGAGAGTAATAAGAGGTGTTTAAGCAATAGAGGAAATAGGAAAGAAATAAGAGTAGATGTTCTTGCCAGAATAATGGAACCCCAAGGACAGTGACTACATTTTCCTACCTGTAGATCAGCTCACAGACTATGAGTTTCTTAATAGTTAGATTTAATTAAACTTCTTTTTCTGTATCTACCATTAAACAAGCATTAATTTCCACCTCTGCAATTAACATGGGTTGGGCCAACATGTTTGTGTAAGATTCTGTAGACTTTTTAACTTAGAAATTATTTTTAATCATTCATGCAGTTCCAATTCCTTTCAGAATCAGTCAAACTATGGAGCTGAAGCAACAGTCACAGACCTTTTGGTTTTCTGCTTCTTAGAGTGCAGTGTCGTTCAGGAGGGACTTGAAAAAGACAAGAAAAAAATTCTAGCTTTTTGCTTTTCTCTACTAAAATGAGTTAGAAGAGTCATAGCATGCCTGAACTAAGTTAAAAAAATACAAAATGCTAAAAAGTAAGATAACCAGCCAGCCTCTATCCACAAATATGACTGTATTTGGTCAAAAGAACCAAATAGTTAAACTTTCTTCATTGCCTATAATGGCATCTCCTGCTGGCTCCAGGGATTCTAGCAGTACAGATCACTGGCTACAGGTTATTTGATGATTTGGTTCTATTCCTCCAGTGTCAGATCTGTTATTTTCCTACAGCTGGACTACTTGCAGTAGCTGGTAAGGAGTTGCAAAATTTTACAGAAAAATAAATATCTGAAGGTGGGAATCAGCTGACAAAGTGTCTGAGCCAATGATCAATATTCACTTTACAGTCCCTGGAGAAAAATAGGCACTTACAGGCCATAATTCCTAAAGCAGATGCCTAAAATAGCTCAGCTAAACTGAGCCCTGGAAGTGCTGATTTTGAATACAGCAACAGCCGATAGTTCAGAAGTGAAGGCAGCTGTATTACAGATCTGGGGAGATGCTTCCTAGCATAGGAGTCTGACTCACAGAAGGTGCTGCTATAGGGTAAGGTGGCCTCCACACACACAGAGCTCTTCTGCTACATGTGACACGTGTACTTGAGCTGACCTGACCAGTGAGTTTAAGCTTAATTCCCCACCCCAGCATGCTATACCAGGTAAATGCTGTTTGAGAGAGCAAGTAGCTTGGCAGGGCAATGGTTTCCCTTTGCTTTGGATTTGTGATTGGCTGTGTGGGAGGGTCAAAACAGCAGAATAATCTGGAGTGACCTGGCATGATAAAAATCTCCCCCTTTTCTTTCCTGTGGATCTCCTGAAGCTGCCATTTAGCAATATTTAAAAGCTACATTAGAAGAGTGTTTATGAGTAAATGTAACAAAACCCTTGGGAAGAAGACTCCAGTTTCAGGAAGTTCAGATGCCACTCAGCAGCAAGCCTTGGGTAGCAGGGGACAATCTTCTCCTCTAGAATAGATCAAAATTTGCCTGTGTTATCTCCCATCAGCTGGTCTTCAGTTAAAATCCTTTGGATACAGTTAAAATAATTTTCATACAGTTAGGGAGGGTAACCATTTGAGTATTCTGTATTATATGTATATAACAGTATGAACTAAGTTAAACTAAATTCAGAGCGGCTACTTGCGTAGCTAGGAAATTTTAAAATGCTTAGGACCTTGCAGAACTGGATCTTTCCTACTGTTGCAAGCCAAATACTGTAAGGGAATTTTTATATGTAAAGTCCTAAACAAAGACTCCAAAGTATAAGCTGAAAGAAGTTATCCACTCCAGTCTTTTACATATTTTACATCGTTATCTGCTGCACTATTTTGAGTATACTATCTAATCTCCCTTTAAGTATTTCCTCTTCTGGTATCCCAGAAGTTTCTCTTGGCAAACTGCTCCATTGATGAATAACTCTTATTTGGAGGTTTGCCTTTACATGTAATCTAAATTTGTTGTGTTTTAGGTGAACATTCTTTATAGCCAACCATGATCAAGTCTCTCTCTTTCATCTTATTTCTCTCAAAAACTTCTTAAAAGTTCCATATTTTGTTTAAACTAGATGTCCTTTCCATCTTGTTCCTTATATCTTGCAGCTTTCTTAATGTTCTTCATCTTTGCTGCTCTCTCATCTTCACAGTGAGAAGGTCAAAGGATATCCTAAGTGAGGCCTCAGCTGTCATGTGGATACATGATTTATTACCTCCCTACTCTTTAGTACAGTTCTTTGAATATGTCTTCTTTATATACCAGTACTATGTCTGATTTTCATTTGCACAGACACAAAGTCTAAAAATGCATTTTAACTAGTTATTTTCAATAAGTTTTGGAACAAAAATAATTCACTGTGTACCATAAGTAGTGACTGGGACAGATTGCTTTTTATTAAAAACATTTGGTTTTGCAATATACACACATTTCTCCCTATGTACTGTAGAATGGTTTCCTTCCCTGCTCTGGGAACTCCATGACTAAACTTGCTGTTGACCAATCTTTCAGTTTTTCTACATAAAAAAAGACCTGTAAAGAATAAATGTCACATTTCCTTTAAATACTCCAAACTCCCAGAATGTAATTTTTTGTCTGGCCTTTACTGTCTTTCTCTATGTTTTGATGGTTTTTATGCACATATTGAGTCTCAAAAAGTGTTTTTGCCTCAATACGAACTATTTAAAACTAAGGATCAAACCAGTCCGTATGTTCTACCAAGAAATAGTGCTGTTTATGTCACAATAATCTGCTTACTATACATTTTGATCAATATTTTCTTAGTCATGTAACTCATTTTCACATGCTCTTTGGCCAGCAGTCATAGCTCCTAATTTAAAGAACATAATTGAAGTACCTAAGCTATGTGTGTGGTCACCCCTCTCGATCACGGGGTGACCTCTCTCAGGTGACCCACTTACCGAGGGTCTGAGAAACAGTAGTGTTTCTCTTCCAGAAACTGCAGAAAAGCTTACCGTGGCTGGGATCCAATTTTTGCTACTTCATCACCTTTATAGTCAGGTGAAGTAGATTCACTGGGAAGAAATGCAGTTGCCAAGCTGTGAGTCCTCCAAAAGTGCTAGGGAAAGTGTGTCAACGAGCCATAAGTTTTATGCTGCCCTCATGGCAAGCAAGGTAACATGCAGTCCTGCACTACCTTTCCTGCCCATTCCTGCTCTGGACCACACCTCTGGGCTCATTTAGGATTTTCTAGCTAAATGCTTTCTTCTGTCTTCTGCAGTATTACATGGGAGGAAATACAAAATTTAATCAAACAATTATTCTTTCATTTACAGCATCATCCTTCTCCTGAATATAAGGTCATTAACCAATTTAACTAATCTGATTGTCATGTCAGTTCAAATACTAAGGAACATTTCTACTAGGCCCATCATTAGCAAAACATGCTTAATATGGAAGGTGTTGCAGTTAAAGACATCTTGAGAGGACTTTAAAAATAAAGCTTCAAGCACAGGTGGTCAGCATTAAGCATCACAGTGCTCACAATCCCCAGTGTTGATGTTGACATGTAGATAATTTCTGCTGTCTGGAGTTCTACAGTATTAAAACTAAGTGTTTTCCAAATGTCCTTAGTAGAGTTATTCTGAGGGGTTTTTTCCCCTGGACCCTAAGGAGTTTCCACAGTTCTGAAAGCCTATTTAATTGTCTGGTTTATTTTCTGCATGCTATTTTAATCCATCTCTAATCTTCATTAATAACAACACTATAATTACTTCATTAACTTTTTCAGATAAAGTATTTAAACTCTTCAGGAACAAATAGCTTTTTGCTGGATCATGTACTAATTGCTTCATCTAATACCACAGCCTTGAGTTTTAAACGTATTTAATGAAAACATAAAGCTCTTGTTTAGTGTAATCATATTACTGAAACCTGAAGAACATGTGGTGCGAGGGTAAAGATAGTAACTTGTTGTGTTACATAGCTTTTAATGATGCATTTTTAAAAACTGATGAGGAAGAAAGCTCAATTCATTTCCCAAGTGCAGAAACAATACCCTTAGACATTGGCCTTTTACTTGTTTTGACAGCTTTGTTCCTGTGTAAAGGTTGAGTAATGTGGTCAAATTGTGTAAGTAATGCTTTATTAATGAAGTAACTTGCATTAAGGTTGTAAAATTGAACACCAGATCAGGAAACAATAAAAGTAAGGGTTATATCATAAAGTTAACTGATCTCTATAGCTAATGTTCCCCAGATAAGGTGCACATTCAGCTGCTAGCAGTACGTGCAATTGTGAGTTACTGCTTCTGAATGCCTTAACCTTTTAGTTTCTTCTTTTTTGAATGTTTTCATTTTCAGCCTGAATGTCAATCAAATGTAGCTTATTACATTAATTTTTACTTTGCCTTTGCTGGAAGAAAAGAATAGCGTGTCAAACCCCTGTCCCTTCTGTTAGCTAAGCATATAAACTACGGTCTGTGTCTACATAGCTCTTGGTCCCAAGTTTGTTGCTAGTGTACCTGCTGACATGGAAATCTTGTAGTTTTACCTGAAGTGCCTAAGTGTATATAGTTATAGTCAGAGACAACAATTCCATATGTTTCTCAGATGTGTAATTGCCATTTAGATACCTCCAGTGCATTTCAAGGTGAAGCCAAATGACCTCAGTGGGCCACTGCAGAAGGTAACGTAGCATGATATTTTTTTACTTTTCCATGAAATGAGATGGAAACATTTACACAGGCCTCTCTGAAGTATCTTCTGGGAGGGGGAGGTAAAAGCTGAGAGCTGATGAGTAGTAAAGAGCAATTTCCAAAACCACTCTGCTATTAATTTCTGGACAGTTTCACACCCCCACCCCAGTGAGACAGGGCAGGAAAAAAAGGAAAAAAAAAGTGAGAAAACTCATGGGTTAAGATAAAGACAGTTTAATAGATAAGTGTAGTGGGAAGCACAGAAAAGTAACACAGTCACCACTCTCCAAGACAACCAATGCCCAGCCAATCTCCAAGCAATGGTTACCTCAGAAGCCACATCCCTTCTTCTTACTCTATCTTTGGTTTTAATGCAAATTTTTATTACGTGGTATGAAATAGCCCTTTAGTCAGTTTGGGTCAGCTGCACTTACTGGCAGTGTCCACTCCCATTTTCTTGCCCACTCCCAGCATACTCACTGGAGTGGGGCACAGTGGGAAAAAAAGTCACCCTTGCACATTGAGGTGGTGCAAGCAGTGTTCAGTAACAGCCAAACAAAACTATGTTATCAACACAGTTTTAGCCACAAAGCCCAAACTCATCACTATACTGTCTGCTCTGAAGAAAGTTAAATCCATCCCAGTCAGACCCACTCAAATAGGTTTCTCCAGCAGCCAGCTTGCTCAGAAAAAGCTGTACTCAGCACCAGGCCATTTTTTTCATAATTTTTTTAGGTGTTAAACTGAAAGTCTGAGTGCTACTGTGTATCTGTGCAGACTGCCACAATATCTTTCAATGCAATATTAGTATTCTGTGTGTATAAATTATTTTAATGACAGTTAAGAAATAACACCTGTGGACTTGGACACAGTAATATTTAGGGGTTTAGGTTTTTAATCTAACCGATCTTTTGACGTGGAAATAGAGATGCACTGTGACATTGCATATCCTTGAATAGATTAGTAAATGAAACAAAGGCTGCTAAACTGAATCTACCTTATTTGACAGGTACTCACTTCTGCCATTCTAGCTGAGCACGTTACATGATTTGAGGACTGGGTAATGTAGCTGAGAGCAAACAATAAACTATTGAATGAATGATCTTGTTGCACCCCACAAAACAGAACATACATTGTGGGACGTCGGTGATGCACATCTCTGAGGGAAACTGAAGATGTAAAGATGCAGATATCAAGATGGGGTATGAAATCTTGCCCGTATCAAAGTGAAAGGAAGTGTTGCCATTGCATGGAAGAAATTAGAACTTCGAGAATGCATTAACAGCTTAATTCTGGAAAATGTGCTGTGCAATGAAACTTGAGAGATTTCTGTTGCTTTATACTTACCTGGCTAAATTGAGCCAATTTATTTAGTCACTCAAGTGTGGACAATTTCAGCCTACAAAGAACTTCAGAAGCAAACCTTGTTATTGAGTAAGAATTCAGTGAAAAGAGACTGAATCTGCTGTGTTCCACCCTGAGCTTTTAATAGGGAAAAAATTCAAGGCAGATATTTAGAGACTCATGGCAGGATTAGAAACTAACGTTATTTGGTTTATATATAGGAAATATATATTATGGAAATGTATGTATGGAAAATACATTTCTTGGTGTACTGCTCATACCTATTCCATTCAATCAAAATTAACCATGGAAATTTACAGTAGGTTTCCATTTCTGGTACAGCAACAAAAAGAGTGACAGGACTGTGCACTTAAAAAATGGGCAGAAACAGGAGAAGGAAAATCCATCAGTCTTTTCATAAGAGAAAATATTTCTTATAAACCACCTTTTGAGATGAAGCAAGTATGGCTAGAAAGGCATGCAACTGGAAATAAAGAGAAAGCTGGTAGTACATTGATCTATCACCAAGGTTCTACCTGGGCCCGTGGTTCTTGGCTCAGTGGACAAAGGTTATTTTGCTTACGAATAGTTACTATCTAAACAGCAGAGGCTAAACTAAACTCAGTAAACCATTTCTATGAATTGTGCACAGGAAACAAGTTAGTGACACACTGAATAAGAGTATCTATTTAACGCTGAGCTTTTGCTGTGACAACTCGAAGCACTGTAGCAAAAAAAAACAACATCATAAATTGCATTCATTCCTAATGAATTGTTTAATTCCTAACTTTAAAACCAACATATTTTAGAGGTCTGCTCAGAGCTTTTCCTATACACTCTGATGCTGAATACAAGATCCAATCTACTAGACCTCTTCCCAGAGAAAAGGAGAGAGTGGTTACAGGGTAATTAGTACTATCTTGGCATTACTTGCAGATATGTGTGTGTGATGGAAAGGTAAATGAGAGTTATAAGTCTCAGCTACTCTCAGCTTCAAGAATTAACTGGATTGCTTGAGGATTATATAGAGTTTTCTTAAAAAATAAAGAACTCGAAAAAAAAAGATCTATAGTGTCTATTATGATGATGAAGTGCTGATGATGCTTTAGCAAAGACATGCAGTGAAAATATAGATAAATTTTATTCTGATTTATGTCTGAGGAGCAAGTTATTATTTTATTACAAGTGTTTTAAAGTAAAGAGATTATCTCTTTCAAAAGTAGCACACAGGACTCGGACACTTTTTGTGCTTGTGCCAGCAATCTAATGAAATCACAGCTTGGGGGCCAGCAACTAAAGCATGAGATTTCATGTCTGGATAGAAGAGGCTAAATCCCGTGACTGATTCACAATATGATGTTTGGGCAAAGAATGGATGTAAACAGGGTATGTCAGGTGTAGAATATCACAGCTAGTTTTCAACTTGAAACTAGGGTAAGTAAAGCATATGTATGAGCACTGAAGAAAGGGTAGGAAAATCCTTAATTGAGGGAGTGGTTTTAGATAAACGAATGTGATGTTTATTGTGGGATCTGGGCTGGCTAACAGAAAAAGTGCTAGCCTAAGGACAGAGTGTTAGCCATACTTGCAGTAACATCTATTTTAGCCTAATAGCCCTTTTAAAATTCCTTTTTTGTTACAGTTTTGGGAATCTGATGAATTTCAATTAGCTTAATTCATGTGAAAAAACTGATGCTCATTCAGGAACTGGTCATGAGCTCACTAGTGGTAAGGATAATACATGGCTATGTAGTTCAGTGCAAATGCTTTGTCATGGAACCACAAACATGGCAAGGCCAAGATCCTCTTCTTATGCAGTGAAGCCACAAGTGAGTTATGTGTCCCAAAAGAGTCCCACGAAGATCATTACACCAAGCCCCTGGCCACATATTCCTGATTCCCTATATATTGTACAGAGAGACTATTTTACATGTATTTATTGAGTGTCTTACAACTTTTATTGGTATTGTTTTTCATTTTTCTCAACTTCTAAGCCAAGCTCCGTCAGTATCATGAGGTTGAATGTTTATGCCTCAAGGGAAAAGGAAAATTATAAGTAAAGAAATATTGAAACCATAAGGAATGGTCATTAGGACCAGCTTTGCTGTGCAGTATATTATTTGATGATCTTCAAGTCATATATTAGATGGGAATAAGAAATACTGTAGTCCACTGGATAATGATAATTCCCAGCTTTTGGGTGGTACAATGTTAGTTCTAATACTCCATAGGTCACCAGGAAGCCAAATTTGTGTCTCTTGTCTATTTTGAGTTATAGACAATATATCTGGGAGACAGAACGAAAAAAAAATTGTATATTTTAGAGCTCAGTGTATTTTTTTTAAACATCAGCCTCTCATAATTTCATCAAACTGTTGAACTTTTCTCATTTTTACTAATATTTTTTTTGTTTCCTCCGTAATTTGTTTTATTGCTTTTTTTTTTCTTTCCTCATGCTTTTTTCTGTCTAATACCCCCTGCATACCAACAGTGTTTCAGCTTGTAGAAGGGCCATAATTAACAGATGAGTCTTGTCTGAATATAATAAAGTGACACCTATTACATTATTTTCTCTGTAATTAATGAATTAGCTGCTGAAGTTCT
This sequence comes from Manacus candei, assembly GCF_025592945.1. Lineage (NCBI taxonomy): Eukaryota > Metazoa > Chordata > Aves > Passeriformes > Pipridae > Manacus > Manacus candei. The sequence continues at coordinate 9,460,664 of NW_026138089.1, forward strand.
TTGAGATGCGCAAGTTGTGTTTGCAGAAAAGGGTTAATGAGTAGGCAAGATGATTAAAAAAATATACAAAATACATATGTCAGTGATCTGCAGAGAGCAATATATGTTTGTTCTAGGTACTTCCTCTATCACTCTATTTCCCTGTTCAGGTATGGGTGTGTGTGTTATTACATTGCAACCATACATCTCTGACAAAGACAGATCTGTCACCAAAAGCTTACTTCTTACATCGTATAAAAAAGGAACTGGAAAAGAGTAAAATAAGCTCTTCTTACACTGCATCTTTCCATTGTTATCAGTAAAACAATCCTCATTTTCTAACCTTTTCATGTAACACTTGATATATGGTAGTCTCTATATGAAAACACTGATAGGGTTGGAATTATTTTAATGCTATCAGAATGTGTATGTAAGGTACGTACCTTTGTCAGCTTGTAGTACATGCACACACCTTTGTCACCTCCACTGTTCTTGGGGTAAAATGTAGTCTGTAAAATGAGTGTTCTGTAAAAATGTCAAGTGTTTAATGTAATGCTAACATAGTACTCAGTATTTATAGCTATAAATAAAGTTATAGCTTTAAGTAATGGAATAACTTCACAAGTGCTAAACTGCTCTAAGGAAACTGTTCTCCCTTCTGAAGACCCTTCACAGCGCTGCGCTCCCAAACTTCAGGCACTCGGACCCATTTGGTATCTGTGGAGTTAACTAAGTTAAGCTTACTGCCAGTTAGCCTCTTTCACCAGGAATGCAATTTGTGTTTACCTATATAAGGAAACCTGTTCCACCTAAAAGAGCTCGGCAGGGCTGTCCGCGAGAGGGGCGAGGGCGAGCCCGCAGCGCGGCGGGCGGGGAGGGCGGGCGGGGGCAGGACCGGACCGACCGCAGCCCCCGGCGGCGGCACCGCAGCGCTGCGCCCGCCAGGGAAGGGCTGTCCCCCCTCTTCTTCGGCTTCGGGAAAAGAGAAGGAAAACCTGTCAGGGGGAAAAATGGAGAAGCAGGTATGTCAGGCCGATCCTCGCAACCGGAGGGTGACGGAGTCAGGGTGCGGGGAGGCTCGGAAAGAGGCTTGCTCTTCCAACAGTTGTTCCCCCCTAAAATGGCTTGTGCGCTCCATGGGGGTTGCGGAGCAAAGCGGGAGGCTCCCGTGCCGCAGCATCTGCGGGAGCAACTCCTATAACTTATCTGACATTCGATGTGCTTCTAAGTCGGAAGTACCTTCGTTTTACAGTAGAGATTATCAAACTTTCTTTTCTCTGATGGAACACAGATGTGAGCTGAGACTGGAAATAAGACTGAGATGCTTTGGTTAGCTGGCTAAACCTCTGCAAATCCATGGTGTTATCATCCTAGTGTGTCTGGGAAAAGAAGTCCTCGACTTTTGTGTTTATTTTTTTCTTAATCTTAAAATGTATGTTTTGTAAAAGGTGCACTCCTTTAGCATTCCCAGTGTTTTGGAGTACTTTATTTGCATGTGTATGAATGCTGCTAGTCAGCATAGCTGGAATGTGTTTGTTGGAATACAGGGAGTTCCTACAGTAATAAAGATTTTGCACCGAGTTAAAAAATAAACTTCAGGTACTGTTCCAGGAAATGTAAGCAAAACGTGTTCTACTACAATAGGGATTATCCTAGTTCAAAGTAAGGATATGTGTTTCTTAGCAAGTATTTGCATAGTATGATACCTTTAAAACAGGCTGCGGGTAAAATCCTCACAAAGATCAAGAAATTGTTCCCTGAAGATTTTAGTCAAGACATAATGAAAAATAAAGTTGAAAACCTATTTCGAACAGGTTTCTAGTTGCAAGAATATTGCTGTGCAGTCCTTCAGGATAGTTACTGTTAAGTAGCAGTGTGTTCATTGTGGAAGTTTATTCAAGTTTTATGCAGTTTTGATATCAAACATAGGAATGGAAAAATATTTTCAGTTGATCTCTCTAAATACCTTCTAAGAAAAAAGTGTGCAGAAAACTAGTCAGAAACAGGTGGAGTGCATTTTCAGAATGATTTTCCCCCCTAATCTTAGGAAGAGAGACATAAAATTGCTTTTCACTTTTTTCATGGCTATTCATAGTTATGTGTACACAGGCATATGAATACACTAGTTATGGGAGATAAAGCCACATCTTTCCTAGCAGTCAGAGTGGGAAAGTAAAATGCATTCCTATGCCTAAGGGTGTAGAAGCTTACAATGAAGATGATTATTATTTAAAACCCCTATTCCTTCTAAATAGTTCCAATTTTAAGGAATGAATGCCTACCTGAAATTAGTAATTTAGTATTACCTGGTTAAAATTAATTCAGAATAGGGAACTGTCAGAATTAAAATTCACTTGTGTTCATACAGATTCTCATTTATTTCTATGTAAGATTTTTCTAAACTGCTGACTTTGAATGTTTAGTGAGATATTAATGGGAATGACACAGAACAGCTCTAGTAGTTTCAGTAGAGATTTTTAAGGGCCATCAACATCACAAAGCAGAAGCAATTTCCTAAACACTGCTTCAGGACTGAAGCTAATGGGTTCATTGTCATGAAGCACCTTTGGTCTTGCTGGAAGTCACCATGGCAAAGAAAGCAGAGCTGGTGGACCAGAACTGTAAATCTTACTTGTCGTGCTTCTCATCCTGGTGCTTTTGTGGATAACCTTTATTATTCAGAATTTAAAAGGAGCACAGAGAAACGGTGTTAGTAATCAAAGTGTGAATTTAAAGGGCAAGAGAAGACTCCAGGGAAACATGCTGTTAAATCACCTTTTTTCAAGTCTCTCAGTTGCCCCCATTAGTTTGTCTAGCTCTGTTACAATTATTAGTGGTCTTCTGATTTCCCAGTGCAAAGCAAGGTAGAAACCTGGTTCAAAGCCTGTGCAGTATATTCTGATGTGATCTTACTGTGTCCCAGGATCTGAGCAGCGATATGTGTGGCCAGGCTAGTGCAGGGCTGGTCCTGGCTGCAGCCTGCCTGCCCCTAGATGAGCTTTGTGGTTGTGACTTTTCCAGGGAGACAAGGGTGGTGTTGGCTCTCATCCCTTTCTGCCACAGTACATGCCTTGCGCCCTCCTCTGCCACCCATAACACATGTGTAATGGTGTGGCTGCAGAGCCTGCAGCATCACAGTGGATCTGTCTAAAACCAGTGTCTGCCCTGGGGTTTTACCTCAGCTTGATGCTGTCTCTGTGGTATTGCATGAGTTTTTGTTCACCTGGATGCACAAAAAGCAAATTCTTTTCAGACCAGAACTGATGGCTGGGGGATATATTCCAGGAAAGATTTATCTTTCTTTACAGTAAGAAAAGAATTGCAAAGTAGACAAGGCCATTTAAAGTATGGGATAGACCTTGTGCTGCATCTAAAATCACAAGAAAATCCAGTAGCTATGACTGGATGGCCCTTCTCTGGCCTGAGCTTATGCAAACCAGCCTCCTACCCTAGGCATGGGTCTCTAACCTGTGTTAATAGGTGATGTGCTTTATTCACTTATTAAAGAAAGAATTAACATTCACTCTGACCCCATTTAAAGATTATTTTTTCATTAATTCAAGGATTCTTTTCTATCAGTTTTAATAGCAGAGCTGTGTTCAGGGTGCAGTAATGGTATTGTGTTGGACTGTATATTTTGAAGATGAGCATATTGAACCCAGGCAAAGGCATTGAGCCACAGCAAGCCCATGCACGCACCTATGGTGCCAGGTTTAGTTGTGTAACTGAGACAAAACTGAAGGGAAATAGAAATACTTGAACTAGGTAGTATTGATAACTTGAACTAAAATTATCTTTTGCCTCCATGTTCTATTACTGATGGGTTAATTCATGAGAACTGTTGTTCATTTGTCGCTTTTAAACTAGGAAGTTCTTCTTGTATTTAGCATACAGTATCATAAAATTTTTCCTTAGAAATGAAAGAACATACTAAATGTCTTCAATGTTTTTCCACATTTAGTAATCTGCTCATCCTTAAAGCAAAGTTAGGGCACTTATTTTTTATGTTTGCTTGACTTACATCCATCATTTCATATTTACTTTCATTTTGTGATTTGCATATAATTTGAAGCTGAGTGCTCTTACACATTGGCAGGAGGCAGTTGGGCACGTCATGTTTTTTTCTGGTATCTTTACACTTATTCAATAAAATTTAAAAAAAAAAAAAAAAGCCTAGCCTTTCAAAGTCATAACTGGAGAGCTTGGAATAATAAAAGAACATGCTGTACTAGTTGCATGCTCCCTTTACGATTTTGTTAAAGGCTTTACCATTCCATTATGCTATCATTTTGTAGTGTAAGCATTTTATATGGCATGTGTGATTTCATTGCCCTTAAGTGACCTTAGTAAATTCCTTATTTCCCCTGAAGCACATGCCTGATTGAAAATTGCCATCTGCAGTTGAAGAACTCTAAGCAAGAGCTCTAAGAATAACTCAAAATGGAGATGGGTGTCCAGAGAGCAAGGCAAGATCAATTCTTCTGTAGCATTCACTGTATTGCATGAGGTTAAATCCTTGCTTTGAAGACAAATGATAAGGAATTAAAGGAAGGGCACTTTTATCTGCCTGCCCAGTTCGTCTGCCTAATGCTGGTATCCAGAGATCATGTGCTCCACAAAAAGTGTTTGTTGCCTAAATGTTTTTAACCTCACCCCTCTTCTTTCAGCCTTGGGTAGATGTATTTGGAGTTTAAAGTTAAAAATATAGTTCCAAATCTGAGCTAGGCTTTCTAGTCCTGCAGCTGTCCTCATACCATTGTGCCTCACTTGGCTCTGCTGTGCCACCATCTTTGAGGATATGGTTATGATGATTGCAGTCTGCAACCACAATGTAAAAATGAGATGACGTGTTCCCCATGAGAAACCTCTAGCTTAGCATTACATTACAGCTCGTGTGAGCATATGGGCTTAAGAGCCATGAAAATGAAGGAGGCAAAAAGCTGGACTGTGTGAAGCTGAAGATGCTTTCTCAGATGAGAGGACATTAAACTGTGTTTTGGATTAGAAAAAGAAGTCTGTGACATCTGTATATTTGTTCACTATTGTGTAATGTAATTGTTTAGGACATGAAAACTGCAAGTATTTTAATTAAAAAGGGTTGAGAAATGTAAAAGTATGAAAAGTCTGTGATGAAGATGTGAAGCTGCAGTTTTTATCCTGTCTTCCTGTGTGTTTATTTAGTCCAAAAAGTTCAGAAAACTGCCGGTGTGAAAATAAAGCCTCCCCAAATTCTGTAATCCTGTGTTATCTTGAAAGTAGTCTTATTTATGAAAGCTTATCCTTTGAATCTATTTGTTCCTGTGTTAATTCCTTGTTCTGTTTCAAAATTATTTATCAGGTTTCGGGTTTTGGAATACACACCACTTTGAGACTCATATGGGGAAGGTATTGAAGATATGCAACATGTGTTAGGGTCTGAATATACCAGCTGCTTAGAATGTATTTGCCTGCTGTTTTGATGGGGTTTTTTTCCCTTTCATTAAAAATATTACCATATCTAGCTTCTGATGGTGTAGCAATTAACAGGATGCATAAACATTTCTTGGCAAATTTTGTGTGGTTCCATGTTTTAGTATTTTTACATGTTAAATGTACTATATGTTCAGCAAGATATTTAGGGACATACTTGAGGCTAAGTCTGTACATAAGCTAATGTACATTCCTAATGTATCTATATCTGAGATTGTAACACATGTTCCCTTTCATATGCACCTAAAACCTCTGCTGTTTTGTTTTGTTTTGTTTTTTTGGTAAAAAGTTGCTATTCTCATTGTAATTGTGTGCACAGAGGCTTGAACAACTGGTATTTGCTTTTAGGTAAATCAGTTAATATTCACAGAGTTTTCTTCAAAAAACTGAGATCCTCCATTTACAGGTTTTTGTAAAGCTCCTTTGAGGATCGAATGTTAAATTGCACTTTCTCTTGTCTTTGGTAGTTTCACTCAATGATGATTTTTCTATTGATCCCCTGAATGTTAGATTTAGGGAGATGGCATTTAAAAAAGGCAGTTGCTTTTGTTAGATATCATTAGATATACTAAGATTAGCTTCATTTGGCATTTTATGATGTTCACATTCAGTGGTATGAGCAAAATGCCATTTTTGACACCTCCTGCATAGTTTCTGTCATTCCAATAGGCTGAGAGCACTCTTGTTGGTAACACACACTGGATTTCAGAGTGCTCAGGGTATCAGTTTGGAAGTGTTATGACTTGTCTGCCATGCTCCTCCAGTGATGCATATGCTCCTGCTGCTGAGTTTCTAACGCTTCTGTTTTGTAGATGCCTAGCCTGGAAAATTCCATATAAAACTGCAGATGAGGCCTCCTGAGGTGGATTTTTGAGGCACACTTAATTTCACTATGTATGAAATAGTGTTAATATTCTTGCTATGTTAATTCTCTAAAATGAGCCTTTATTTTATGATACCATCTCCTTCAAGAGAAATTCCACACCATTTTAGCTGAGGAGTTTATGCATTAGCAGTTAATTAGGAATTCTTACATTAAGTATGGCAGTGTACCCACGGTGATTTGGGATATCCTATTGGTTGTAAGTCCAAAGTTATGTAGCTGTGCTTAACACTCCAGTGGGCAATTCTGGCTATGTTGCATTTTGCCTTTGATATGTTGCCATGCCACCACCGTTAATGCAGCGCTTAGACTGTAAACATCTGTTTGCTTTTATTACACGTGTTGCTTAAGACTTTGAGCTTTTCTGTGATGTGAATCACTGGACTCTACTAGCATGTATGAATTGTTTAACAAATAAACCTTAAATTGTGTCAATAAAATGTTATGTCCTACAGAATAACATGTATGACATATACAGAAGACAAAACTGATAAGTTTGTGTCTGGACTTGCAAATATTTCATATTTTTGTGGGTTTTTAATGGCTTGGAGGGAATCATGTAAATGTAAGTACAGAAGGAAAGATGATGGGAACAGAGAAGTTCACTTGATGCTAGAAAACAAAATGATGAAATCTCTATATCCTTCATTCTAAAGTCTCACCATAATTGTGACTTGAATGGAACACTTGTAAGAAAAAACATGCATTTTGATATCACAGTATATGCTCTGCAGTGCTCTCTTCAATGAACAGGATACCTGGATTTTGAAATAAGTTTAGTTGTTGATCTTAGCAATTTTTCAGCAATACCCCATAGATAGGTTGATTTTTCAGAGAACTACCATCTTAGTCCTAGTATGTACCATTCCATATTACTGGAATACAAAACAAGATTATTTTGGTTTAGATTAATGAAAGTGAGTGAAATGACTTACAGTTGTTAGCTTGCATTTTAATTTTGGAGGTTAAGCTAATGTGCCTTGAAGGTTTTAATTCTTATGTTTCTGTTCTGTGAAGAGTCCTATTTGAACATTTTCTCTGTCACATGAGAACTAAAGACACACAACATAAGGAGAAAATGGAAGATTACAGTTGAGTGGAACCATCAGCTGAAAGGCCTTTATTCACCCACAGACATTTTAAAGTTTTGGGGTATGCAGAATTACTGTAATAAGATAAAAATTAAAACAAAAAGCTCTCTAGAAGGGGCTTGCAAAACCAAAAGTTTAATTGATGGAGTCAGTATCATCTGCCAAGTTTCCAGTACATCACCCAGGCTGAGGGAGCTAGAACTAAATTTGAAAGTTATTTCACTAGCTGGCAAGCTGGTCTGAAATCAAGAAGATATAATGGAATTAAAAGAAGCATAAGTTGCTACACTCAGAGAAGAAAACGTAACTTATTTATAGAAAATGGAGAATAATTCAGTCAGCAGGAGTATCTGTGGGCTACCGCAAATTAGAAAATGAATGCAAGTTGCTGATGAGACAAAATGTTGAAATGTGAAAGCCATTCTGGGAGTCATTACTTAAGGTATTATAAACAAGAGGATGAGAGGTAATTATTTTACCCTGTTGCATTGTGTTAAACCCCATCCTGAATTGTTCATCCAGTTTTTTATGTGATACTTTAAGAAATACAGAAACAAACTGGAGAAAGACTAATGGAAAGCAAACAACAAATTGTACCAACATAATGTGACATAGGTTGCAGGAACTGAGTGTGTTTCACTGAAAACCTGGATTCCCAGTGTGTTCTGTACAAATCTCTTATGAACTAATATTCTGTCCATCTGCCTTCACCCAGAGGACCAAGGAGGAGCTGAGCTCTCCCTGGTGACCACTTCTGCCTTCATATGAGAACAAAAGGCGAACATGCCTGGTTGCAGCAGTCATCCCCAAATCTGGCAACTCATTGGTTTTACTATCAAAGTGATATTTGCATAAACTCAGCTTGGCGAACTGCATTTTAGAAAAGAGAATAAACTGGCCTGTGATACACAGACATGATTATAAATACAACAGCAATTAATTGTTCATCTCTGTTGAGGATGGAACAAAGGGCGATTTGCAGTAATGGTGGTTTTCATTAGATTTTAGGAAGACTACAACTACAATGGTATTTAGGCACTAGAATGGGTTACCCAAAGAAGCTTTGGTCAGTCTTTGGAGGTTTTTCACAGACTGAGCAAATGCCTGTTGTGGAGGATCAAGGTGTACTTGATCCTCCCTGTAAGCAGGGAATGACTTCATGAAGACACTTCCAGACTTACAGTGCTTTACTCAGGGCCGTGTCCCAACACCACAGCAGTGCTTATGCTGGGCCTGCATTTCCCCTTTGTGTCCACCTTATGCCTCCAGTTCCAATACTCTAGCCAGGTGCTAGTAGATCAGCACAGTGAGACTCTCTGGTGTCTCACAGATGGCCCTTATCTGCAGAGTACAGGCTCAGCCCTAGGCTGCTGTTATGTCTACAGTCTATTTGACAGTGGGTGTCCACTGCTACCCTCTTCACTGATTCCAATACACAGACTTATTGCTTTGGAACTTGGAAACTTTGAATGACTACTTTACTTGAGCTTCTACCCCGTTATTAGTCTCAAGAGTTATTGCTAATGCTCTCATTTTAATATTAGCATTTAATAACAACAGAGATTACATGAATTAAAGCAAAACCTAGGTTAAGAACTGGCTGGAGGGCTGGGCCCAAGAGAGTGGTGGTGAATGGTGCTGCATCCAGTTGGTGACCAGTCATTAGTGGTTTCCCCCAGGGATCAGTGTTGGGCCCAGTTCTGTTTACTAGCTTTGCTGATGATTTAGATGAGGAGATTGAGTCCACCATCAGCAAATTTACATATGGCACTAAGTTGGAGGGGAGTGTTGATCAGCTGGAAGACAGGAGGGCTCTGCAGAGGGACCTGGACAGGCTGGAGAGTTGGGCTGATTCCAACGAGATGAGATTCAACAAGGCCGGGTCCTCCACTTTGGCCACAACAACCCCATACAGTGCTACAGAATGGGGACAGAGTGGCTGAAGAGCAGTCAGGCAGAGAGGGACCTGGGAGTTTGGATTGACAGAAGCTGAACATGAGCCAGCAGTGTGCCCAGGTGGCCAAGAAGGCCAGTGGCATCCTGGCCTGGATCAGGAACAGTGTGGCCAACAGGTCCAGGGAAGTGATTCTTCCCCTGTACTCAGCACTGGTGAGGCCACACCTGGAGTGCTGTGTCCAGTTCTGCGCCCCTCAGTTCAGGAAGGATATTGAGGTGCTGGAGCAGGTCCAGAGAAGAGCAACGAGGCTGGTGAAGGGACTGGAGCACAAGTCCTATGAGAAGAAGCTGAGGGAGCTGGGGCTGTTCAGCCTGGAGAAGAGGAGGCTCAGGGGAGACCTCCTCACTCTCTACAACTCCCTGAAAGGAGGTTGTAGCCAGGTGGGGGTTGGTCTCTTTTCCCAGGCAGCTATCAGCAAGACAAGAGGGCATGGCCTTAAACTGTGCCAGGGGTGGTTTAGGTTGGATATTAGGAAGAAATTCTTTACAGAGAGGGTAATCAGCCATTGGAATGGGCTGCCCAGGGAAGCGGTGGATTCTCCGTCCCTGGGGGTTTTTAAGATGAGGCTGGACGTGGCACTTAGTGCCATGGTCTAACAACTGTGGTGGTAGTGGATCAAGGGTTGAACTTGATGATCTCAGAGGTCCTTTCCAACCCATCTGATTCTATGATTCTGTGATTCTATACTGCAAATAAGTGTGGGGACTGTGTTAGCGGAGGAGAGGAGACTGCTCTCCTAAGCACTGAATCAAAGTAGGCAGTAGATTGGATGGTTACATGACAAGGTTCTCCTTGGAGAACAAATTGTAGTGTTTGGTTTACCGTGTAAAATGTGTTATTGATGTGCTACGGGCAACAAATGAGTACACCTCCCATGTTTGTGTAGCAGTGCTGAATTATTGACTACTGTCAATCGATGCTGTACCATCAGAGTGCTATATCCATTAAACTCGCTATGAGAATACATGGCATAGCATTCGATCAGTAAGGTCCCAAATTAAAGGCAATGATCCAAGAAAAGAAGAATGTAAAAATAGAAAAGGACCAACAGGGAAACGGAAGTGAGATTTAATTTCTTCTACTTGATACTTCCCATAACCTCACTCTCATGACTCAGCCTTTCTGAAGTCAGTTGTTTTGTGAGATGGTGATTCATGAGGTTGGTTTGCTAAATGAATTCCTAACTGATGGTTAAATTAATCATTAGTGTCTAGGTCATAAAATGGCAAACACTGAGCTGCTGACCTTCCTAGAATTAGAAAATTAGCTCATATTGTAATTTAAAAAAATAGGTGAATATTTTTATTAGCAGTAAACCTTTTTACTATCACAAGCATTCACTTTAACTGGTCCATCTATTTGCTTTTCTTTGAATATTTTGCTATAATAGGGAGGAGGGTGCAAAGGCGTGACAGTAAAGACATCTGTTCACAGAACAAACTGCCTTCTGCCACCCTGTTCAAAGTCAACTCTCAGTGGCAGAGGATGAATATGCTCTGCTCCTTACATAGTTGGGGCTGTTCCTCAGAACTGCCTTTTGAACCAGTATTTAACCAAAGTGGCAAGATAGCCACCGAGAATTTCACAGCTTTCTGGGCAAAACCTATGTGGTTTACTGGGGACTCCATCTTGCAAAAGTGATGCCATAATGCATTCTGCTCATTCCTGCTGGAAAGTTACTGTCTTCCACAGTGGTTTCAGTCTTAATTCAATCCTTATTCTTAGAACAGGAAAGGAACGTTGTCTCAGGCAACCAACGTGTAACAGTTTGAAAATACTTGTATTTGAAGGCAATCTTTACTATAGCTTTCAATTGCTGTCTTTTTGATACAGCAATTATTTCATATTCATAGGCAACAGTACTATCTGGCTCCCATTTCTGAGGTTTAGAAGTTCCGCATCTAAAAATATTTTGCAAAAATTAAATCAAACCAGGCTACTAAAGTATTCGGTAATTTTAGGCAACTGTGTAGCCATATGTCTATTCTACCCCAGCTTTTGACAATTTGCCTAGAGGAAAATACTCTTTAAAATGTTTGGACAAACTAAATCTAAAGCTAAACTTGTTTGAAAGATGACATTCTTCTGAGTAAGGTTCAGTATTTCTCCTAGATCAGGACTGTCAGTGGTTTTTCATGGTTTTACATTCTGAAGATAGATGTCAAAGTAAAAGTCTCATGAAACATGTGACAAAAATCTCTTGTCCAGTAATGTACAAATATGGAACCAATATTCAACAAAACACATCCCGTACTTTCTAAAGAGCTGTGTTTCAGTATTTTTCCTCCACTGAAATAATTTAACACTAGATTGAGAAAGATGTGTGTTGTGAATTAGGTTTTGCTCAACTTCTAGTTGAGGTGTGATTTTAAGCTTTGACTGTTGTACCTTTTGTAATCACTACCTCAGAACAAGATCTACAACATCGCCGTCACACGGGATGATGGGCTGCCCTCCTCGGATGTTCATAAACTCCACTAACTTTCTTTAGTGCCAGTGGATAGTTTCATTTGCTTGGGACTTTCTTCCAAGGGTAGTTGATGAACAAAGCACATTGATTTATAAGCACAAGAAGAAATGCTTCAGGTTTGATCTTACTTTTATGTTACTAACTTGCCCAGGAAATGCTAGATGTGTGCTGAAGACTTTTCTTTCTCCCAAAGGCTAAGTGCTACGGCCACAAGGTGGCATATCTGTGTGAATATAAACTTATTTCCTCCCATAGTGCCAGTGTCACTGGAAGAAAGATGTCACAAAAATCTGGACTTTGTGGTCTTCTGGTGAGAGCTGTCACCAAAGGAAGGAGACACCCTGGCTTGTGGGCCTAACTAAATTCTTCATATAGAAAACTAAGACCTAATCAAAATGGGCTTTCAATAGCCTTAAAAGCTCCATGTGAAGGTAGGCACCTCCGTAGGCTTCTGGTACTCTCATTAATTTGGGCCTTTTGCATCACAAATAAGTGGAGACAGCAACTAGGTACTGACATGTTTGTATAAGCATAATATTAGATCTGTGATTTTTAAAAAACAAAGTTCATCCAAATTAATCAGTCTTTCACTGTAATTGTTTGGTATGACCAGACTCTGAAGAAACCAGTTTTATCATTTACAGCTGGTTCCTTCATCTTGTGTTTAAGCCACTGAAGGCTTTTCAGTATGGGGTGAACTGGATTGTATCTGTTGAATGGAGTGCTGGGAAGGTGACAATGTTACACATTCCCACCTAGGAGAGACTGTTCCCAAGGCCTTTTCCTCTATGACTATGAAATCATGTGGTCTAATTGCCTTGGAGGATTCTTTTTGGTGATACTTCTGTTGCAGCTATGGTTTCCTTTCTCTGAATGACCAGCATTTTCAAAGCAGTAATATTAATCTGCTTGCAGTTCCTACGGAAGAAAGGATTATCTTGTGAACTACTGGGAGCAGAGAGCCCTGTATTCATGGGACCACAAGATTTCAAGGTTCTGAACACATAAATTAGTAGATTAGTCCATGTAAAGTGATATTGTCCTCATTCTTCAAACCTGCAGGTGCATAATGAAATCTATGTTATCAAAATTCATCAGCAAGAAGGAATAAGAGCTGAGGGCAGTTTTTCTATTGTTTCCTATATTCACTTTTTAATACCTGCCACTGCTTTCTCATGCTCTCAGATGGACAGACCTTTTTTTCTCATGTGTAGTGGTAACCACATGTATGGTATGCTGAACACTTATGCTCAAAGCATGAGAGACCTTTCTGTTCTCAGTTGCACTAATTTCCTTTGTTTTTTAAGTTTCTGTGAAACTATAGGGGGGAAAGGGCTTTTAAGATACTGTAAAAATTGAAAGGGTCTTGACTTTTTGTGTCATGCCTTGTTAGAAGCCCACACTTGGTTTTGGACAACAGGATTCCAGACTGTTGGCTTCTCTCCAACCAAAGTGACTTATGGCTTTACTCTTAAAGGAAGAGATCCCAGGTGCAGGAGACTTAAATAACAAGGAATTTACTGTTAAAACTAATTTTTTTTCTATATCATGTTTCTTTTTTCTACCTAATGTAAGATAGGCATAATTCAATCTAATTTACAATTGCAATGGTAAATACACTTTCTTTGTGACTCTTCAGGTAACAAATACTGCTGTGCCAAACCCTGCTGTTCATGCATTTTATAGTACATAGGGACACTCATTCTTCTGCCTTTCCACAAAAAAAGACAAAACATCTTTCAAGAGATATTCTTCACGATATATGTTGTTCTAAAATCAAGATGTACAGTAATAAACTGAAACCATAGGACCAAGACTTCCTTTTTCAGTATGGTGTAGCTTTTCCAGTGCAGTGTTTATCTGCTATAAAGAAAGGTGGCTGAAAAGAATGTGACTGTCTGAAAAGATTTCAAAGGCACAAACCAGGAATTATTTACAGTGTTTCATCCCAGTGTGTATCAAAAAGGATGTTGAACAAATATTACAGAAGCACTCAAACTGTGCTGACCAGGATACAGAAATTAATATATAGTGTGACAATTTTTGGAAGAGATCTGTATCCAATTATAAATTCCTCTTTGGTTTTTGATTAATATTTATGTGGAGTAGTCTTCCAAGGGAAGTGGTGAATTTCTGTGTACTCAGCCATTGGAAAATGAGCTCTGGGAAGTGTCTGAAGGCTGTTTAGAAGGATCTGAGAAGAGCAGTGATGTGGATGTGATGACATGGTGGAGTTCCCATGTCTCAGTTCTGACTTGCATTTTGACAGTTGTGCTCTTGCAGAAGCATCAGGATTTGCCAAATTTACAGCATTCAGAGCATACAAACTCCTTCCTCCATCCTTGTTATTAGAGGATTTCCAGATTGCATTTTTTTATTTTATTTTTTAAATTGGAAATACGTATACATTGGAGATTCAAGAGAATTTTGTGACAGGTTCAATAACGAGGGAGTCCCTTTTCAAAGCACAAGAAATAACAAACTCTGAAATAGCAGATGTCCCACCAGTTACATCACCAGGCCGGGTTATGAGAAAGAGGTACCTAGGTATATCCCTTTTTTCTCTGTTTTATGTGATGACAATAGAACCCACCATGGCCTTTGTAGCCTGCGTATTAAGAACACCTCAGCCACTTACTCAGAAATGCAAATAGCCATATTTCAGATTTTCTGAAGCTCCTGTAAGAGGTCCAGTGTAGCTCCGCACCTGGTACAGGCAAATCTTGGCCAATACCTGTAAGCATGACACTCAGTGTTGCTTTCTGAAAATAGCTTGTTTCTACTTAAGTAGCAAAGGAGAATGAGTTATTTGGATATCTCTGGTTCACATTGGTTTATTTATTATTTTTTCATTTACTGTTTTTTATTGAAAAGATGAGTTGGTTAAAACACTTTTTTTGAAGGATTGGTTAATTTTGACTGCACTTTTATTATAAAAAGGCTCTTCAGTCATAAGAACAGCCAGTAAAATGGGGGGTTTGGAGGAGAAACATAGAAGCTAGCTTCAGAAGTGAAGAGCATTATGTTTTCAGTTCTCTGATACAGGCTTTTGGAGCCATATCAAATTATTGACAAAATGGGATTTTAACTCTGAATCTGTCATGTCTTGAATGGGTGACCCAGTTATTGGCTGCTGTGGATTTTTCCCAATAGCTTATAATGTTCCATTTTGTATAATAGTTTAATTTTTTTTTCAGAAGGGCTCAGAGCACAAACCTGAGTGTTGTAAGCATTTTATGAGAGTCTGAAGTGAGCGAGCTGTCTTTTCTGTTGTCTTTTGTCCTTTCTGTTGTGTTTCTCTGCTTCAGACCAGCATAAATCTACTTAGCTGTATAACAAGGCATTTCTAATAGGAAAACTTTTTTGCCTAGTTCTAGCTTTGCCAGTATAAAGTAATTTGTCTCAAAAGTATTTTTCCTGTGCCTCCTTTCTTTGCAGTAACTTTTAAAAAACTCTAGTCTGTTGGAATTATGGCATGATGCAGCAGGCAAATGTGGTCCTATAAGGCAAATAGTTCTGCAGCAGCTATTCTATGAGGGAAGTTGAAGGGACCTTGGTTTATGTCAGACTGGTGCAACTGACAGCTTCTTATACAATGCTGTTATGTTCCTGGAACAAGTTCAAATGACTTTTAGTGTGGGGGCCTTAACCATGTGAACTACCAGCTTTACTCTTGTGTACCACTCAAAAGTGACTGGGTTAATAAAAAGACACCGATGTCTCTTTTGAACCCTTTCTTTTGAATAGGATGACTGTCCCAATTGATCCACGGCTTCATTAGCCTGTCTCCTTGTGTGGGGCCCTGAGCATTTGTCCTCACTTTTGCAGATGTCGTTTTTGGTCAGGCTCTGATTCCTTTCTTTGGAAATCTGGTCACTCTTTGCTGAAAGCCTGTGCATTTGGTAAACTTGAACTCTGGTTGAGCAAGGCTTGTAGCCTGTTAGGGACAAGGTTCCTCGAATCTAACAGCTTTACCTATTCTTTTGCAATTGTGTGCACTTATGGTCACACTGAGAACTTGTATGTCACTCCCAGCATAATGGAGTGCTGTGGCCTACACTAAGTGTGTCTGCACAAGCTACCTGCGAGGAATTCATATCACTGGCCAGCTTTACAGTGTTAAAGGGCTTATTCTCTCTCAGAATTAAGTGATGCAAAGAAATTACACATCACACACAAAGTTTCAGTGTTTAAACAATTTAAAAGGGTTAATGAAAGAATAGAAGATTTGAATTTAGTTTGAAAAAGCACTGACACATCATTCCCATGGGAAACAGGGGAAATGTAAATAGAAGGAGTCAAATTTATTGTAAATATTACTTGCTATGTTAGGTCATGTGGACCAGAACAGGGTTATAAGGCCCTGAACTGCTAACACTTATCCACTTGCTTAATTTTACTACATAGTATAGTCCTGCGTAGGTTAGTAGGTGTACTCATGGTAATAAAACTAATCATGTAAGGAAGTAGTCTTCAAACTGAAGCCTCATATTTGATCCTCAATACATCAGGAAACCAGTAAAGGGTTTTACAGAATGGCTTAACAGACCATACTTGCAGCTAGAGGACTTTTTTCATCTGAATTTTGAACAGATGGCAAGGAGCCTGTAGCTTGTAAACTGAAAATATCACAGTAATACCTCCCTGTAAGTGTAGCATAGAGTGAAGTATCACTGCAAGGATGCAGAAAGAGTAGAGTATGAAGTATTTTACAGATGTTACCTTTCCCTTTTGCTCTTTCCACAGTTCTGAGATTGCACTGCCCAAAGTTCTGAGATTGTCAAAACATTTTTGGTCCAAGTTTTTCCCCTCCCTTTACCTATCACAATTTGCTAACCAGCATTTTCATGCAACATTTGGAGTGGAATGTTGTAAAGTTATGTGCTTTTAGTCTGTAACACTCTGGACTTTGTCCAGCAGACCGTTTTTATACGGCCTGGATCCTTTTCAGACAAACAGGATCTGCACTAGGGTGCAAAATTGTAGACAACTGATGCATTCTTTAAAATAACTACAAGTTGGCTCTCTGCCCCTTCTAGGAGTCTGTTAAGACTCCCCCACTGGTGCCTAGGAATATATTTTTTGGAACAGGAATAGTGAGTGCCAATGAAGTAACAAGTTTAAAAGTAAGCTTTCTTTCCTGTGTCAGCCTGAGAAATTTTTGGTAACTTACTAGCCTTCAAAGTAAGATGGGTAAGGACACTTAATGTTTCTGGATCAACATATGTTATCTCAGGGACTAAGTATTTTTATGATTTATAAAAGGTAAATGTGTCATAAGAGGTTTTTTCCTCTTTAGTGATAGACTAACTTCCCAAATCTATGATGTCATTCCTAGCAGAAATTTGTTACTTGATATGTGTAAATTACTTCAATCTAAGCCTCCCCAGAAATGTGCTGCTGCAGGTAGCAATTCCTGTGTGCCCATCTTGAGAAAACTCAACTCCATCTCCTTGCAAGGATTTATTACTTGCATTATTTCCCTGCTCCTTCATATTTTTTGTCCTGTATTTCTAAACCCAGAACTTCTGGATCTTCATTATTCTCTGTCTCTTTTACCTGATGGGATCACCTCTAGCTCCTTCCATTATGTATCTGTTCCTCACCATAGCTATGGCAGTAGCACATGAAATGTCTTATCTATCTTCACTGTTGGATTCAGCTGCGAAATACTTAATTGAAAGAGAAAAGTACCTACCATTGCTGGTGATAGAATGGACAACAGAAGGCTGGATGTATTCTTTTTATTCTCTAAGGTAAACAAGTATGTCTCCCTCAGCTGTGGGTGAGAAGTGGGAAGGTTCTACAGAAGAAGAAAATGATGAGTGATAACTGCTTTTCCCCTGACCAGCTAGCAAGGAAACATAGTTCCAGATTATCTCCCATTAACATGTCTTTTTAGACTTTAGATGGGAAATTTGACAAGGCTCTTACAAATATATCTGCTTCAGCATGAAGTAACACCTTGGAGTACTTTTTGACACTCTTTGCTAAACAGGAATCCTAGAGATGCTAGCAGAGACTGAGTGAACGTCCTCCATGTGTCAGTGATGTTGAATAGAAGTAACTACAGCTAGAAAGTGTGTCATATTTAAACTCAAGCCATTTTTTAAATTCCAAACTTGCCTCAAGTGAATTGTGTTGTGAATTGTTGATTTTTGTCCTGAGGTTGGTAGGGAAAAGTTGGACTCTGGTACTGCAACATCACAAAATTGCATCCCAAATGTGCAGGCATATGTTTTATGAAGTTTTTCACAGCTAAGAAAGGTTGTCTCAAACTAAGCCCTCTTAGATTTCCTAGTGATGTGTACTATGGCTCTAGAAAGATACGTAAACTCAGGTTGCCTTTAAAACTTTTGTGGTAATGATGTTGCCAAACTGAACATTTGCAGAAGTGGTTAGGTGCTCTGGTCCCTTTGAATTCATGGAGAAAGCCACAGTCTACTACCAAAAAACTAAGAAACATAAAAGCTCAACTGCTTGTCAGTGTTTGCTATACCTTTGTTCCTTTTCTTCTGAGTATAACCTGGGTTTGCTGGCAGCAATTATAATTTTGTACTGGGCCTGGCTAGAATAGGATACATTTTTTCTCATAACAGCTCACATGGTGCTGTGTTTCAGAATTTTGACTGAAATAGAACTGATAACGCTCCTAGTACTCTAGCTTTTGCTGAACAGTGTTTGTACATCATCAGAGTCTTCTGTGTTTCTCATTCTCATGCCCTGGGGAATAGATTGAGGGTGGTGGACACAACCGGGCAGATGATCTGAACTAACCAGAGAGATATTCCATGCCGTATAAAGTCATGCCTAGCAATAAAAGAGAAAATAGGGAGCTTTAGGGAAGTAGCCATCTTTAGCTAAGGAACCGTCTGGGTATCAGTCTACCCACAGGAGGGGGTGAGTGATTGCTTTTGTATTGCTTGTTCTCACCTCTGCCTTCTCCCCCCCTCTGCCTCTTCCTCTCTTTCCGCTTCTTCCACTTATTCAATTATTTATTTTGGTTTTTTTGTTTGTTTCATTTGTTTGTTTGTTTGTTTGTTTTTTATCTTGACTCATGTTGTACTGGGGGGTTTTGGGTGGTGAGGGAAGAGTGAGTGAGTGAGTGACTGTGTGGTGCTTACCTGCCCACTGGTGTTAACCCACAACAGCCATACTTTACAGGATTGAGCAACTCATCCACAGAAGATTCTGGCAGTATCCTTGTTTTGTTGCATCCAGATCTTCTGATTTGCACTCTTAAAAAGAAAAGATGTGTGCAGATGTGAATATGCAGGTTTGTGTGTGCATCAGTGAAAAAGGGAAACCAAATGCTGAGGTAGAGCCCAGCTGAACAGTCTTTTAGTATTAGCAATTCTTTTCCATTTATAAGCATTTTGATGACTAAATCCAACAAAGCGCAAAACACTTTCAGAAGCTTATTTTAAAGTTAAAATGACTCTTATTTTCATGGACTCCTTGAAGTCCAAAGCTGCCTCACAAGTGGACCATCTTTCATGTATTTTCATTTTTTTCCTTCCTCCCTTTTACTTGTTATCTGTTTGGTTTTTTTTTAAAGTACATAGATATTGGTTATGTCTATATTCATTGAGTGACATCATTTTGCTCTCTTAAATTGAGACAGTTTTTATGGATGAGAACTAGATAAGCAGATTCAAGAGAAGTATTTGTTGCTGGCTAGGCATATTTGCTTTTAGACTTTTTGCAATGTAATTGTTAGAAATACAACAAGGAGTGTCTGAAAGCATGTTCTTTGAAGTTGCAAAATTAGTTGTCTTTTGAGCACACTTTCTGAGCACTGTCAAGTCAATGGTCTTTAAAAGTCTGAAAACCAAAGCTGACAATAATTTTCATGGTTTATAGAGTTGTAGAGGAAAAATACGCTTTGAATTACGCTTGACTAAGATCTTGGAATAAATAAATAAGGATGTGACTTGACCCTCAGTTCCACTGAGTAGAAAGAGAAGCTGTGCACGTGCAATAAAATACAGAATTTGACCCTTTACTTAATAAGGGAAATAAATGAAATTTCTGTGCTTTTTTGGTCTTCTACAAGTTCTATATGATAAGCATAACAGGAGGTGTTTTAAGTTTCCATTGCTAACTTTGTTATTAAAGTAACCCCCCCCCCCAAATTGTAGGAATGAGGGTTTTAATTTAAATATTAAAAAGAGAAACATAATAAGTATTAAAAAAGAATTTCTGGCAGAAAATAAAATCAGTATCACTTTATTTTTTTTAAATACTTTTCTTTCCCCATGTGAATTACCCAGCATATTAAACAAGCAGAACATAGGAATGCTTCTTGCAGTGTTTCAGCAGGAAATATGTAGCTTTGGTTGTATAAAATGACAGTGCTCAGGAAGGTAAATGTATTGAATTACTCCATTAATAGAAAGGAGACGGTATTACAGTAGTTTTCCCCCAGGCACTGAGTTTCACAGGTGCTGTAATCATGGTGGGCTACAATGATAGGACTGTAAATGCAAAAATAACAATTTGCAATTAAATGCATTTTTTGTGTGAAATGTGATAAATCAAGGGGTGGAATTTGTCAGACATCAATTCCCGAACAGCAAGAATGTTTATCTAAAACACAAAAACCCCACAGCTCAAATCACTATTTTCTCATGTTTTCACTCAGTTCACAGGAGAAATATTAAAAACACAGTTCTGAGAAGGAAGCTTTCGGTTTCTTTTTGCGATCATTAGAAAGCATTTGTTAGGTAGGCATATTTTTGGCAATATCTGTACCTTCATCTGCATGCTTTCTGAAAACTGTCAGTTTGTCAGGAGATGACACTATATTGGTGCCACCTGTCATTTACCTCCCAGTTTGGGAAGGGTAGAGTTGAGAAATAATTAAGGGAGCTCTTACAAAGAATTCTTCACACCCATCACTCTTGGTCCTTCAGAACTGTGTCTTTTAAGAGAGGATGCTGGCGTTAAATGCAATTTACTAGCTAGGTATCACTGCATTTTCTTTGATAATGCTAGAAAGTGCTTTTTTGAGAAACCTATAACTGAGAAACTGCAACTCTGCAGTGATAAAAAGGTTGCCTTACCCATGACCTCAATATTTGAAATCACAGTTTTCCTGGGAATCACACTTTCTTTGTGAATTTAAATATGGTAGGTCTTAACTTGTTTGCTGAAGAAAGAGGTGTTCATCTTCAAATACAAAAGTAAAATTATGAAACGATACATGTACAGAAATGTGTTATGAATGACCACCTAGTTTCTCTTGAGAAGTGATGTCTGGCCTTAAGGAGGTGCCCTAGGAGCATAACAAGTAGAAAATTACTGCAACTACATTGTGCCAAGACAGCTTTGCCTGTTACCCAGTTCTGAGAAACCATTCCTGCACTGATGGTGCCAGCCATGACGTGACCCTCAGCTCAGGAGCTAAAATGTACCTGTCTTCTCTTTGGGTGCATGTAAGTTCAAAGTCTGAACAGTTCAAGCACTGAGCATGGAATCTCTTTTGTTAGCCCCTTTTCTGGGCTGATGAAGATCTTCCAAGGTGCAACTCCTCCCCAGCTTCTTTTAGGGGAGGAGTTATCTATTAGGATGTCAGTTGAACACGACCACCGGGTTAACAGGAGAGTCCATAAGCACAGATGAGGCACGCTGATTAGTAATAGTAATATTTTATATTTTGCAGCATTATTATTCTTCAGAGATTGCCACATTTTTTTCTTGTATGGGCTAAAAAGTTCACCTTTTTTTCTTTTTTAAACTTGATTCCCACTGAAAAATAAATTATTAAACTGATATGGAAATTCTCCTTATCAAAACACCAGACAGGGCCTCTCTCATTTTCTTTTTCTCTTCATGGAAATGTGTGTCATCCACCTACACAGCATTAGTTTTTCTTATCCTGTTGAGTGCTCTGTGGATTCAGGGCCAAGGTATATAGGACACGCTCAAAGCTTGGGGTTATGTCTTCTGTTCCTAGTGGCTCACCCAGGGAGACAGGGTTATGGGGGACAAGATGATCTAACTCTCCAGAGGCTACATGATGCCAGGAGTGGGGAAGCAGAGCTCAGGTCCCACTAAATACAGTGCTCCTGGGTTATTTGTCCCTTGGACTATGAGGTGTGGGACCAACCCCATGGTCCATCCTGTAGGTGAGTTCAGAGGAGTGAAACCGCAGGGAAAAATAGTTTGCTTCCCTGGGTGATAGTTCCAGAGACCTGGCTGTAGGAGTGGCTGACTTCAGGTCAAGGTTTACTACCCTATACATTCCTGTTGCTTGAAAGTGGTTTGATATTACTGGAATTCAATAAAAATGCTTGAATGTAAAATGTAGGTGAAGAAACATGGTTAATATGTGAAGCGTTAACTAGAATCAAGCAACTAATGTCTGTGGTGGGTGCAGGAGTCCTGCAAGCGTCTGCATTGGAAATCGAGTTTCCATTCAGTGTGGTTCTGAGTGACAGCCAGGACACAGAAGGAAAACAAACAGTAACTATTATCTTCCTTCTGAAGCAGCTCCAAAGTGAATAAAAACATTGGTTGTTTAGAGACCATCAATTAAGCTAAAGAGTATTTAGAGCAGGTGTGGAAGAGATAATGAATGAAAAGAGAACTTTATAGTCTTGTATGTTTCCAACAGTTTGGTTTTTTGATGTTGTGTTTACTGGGAAGAGTATGGACTTGATAATTGAAGCCTGTGATTCCTTTATAAACGGTTTTTAGTTTAATAAACACACTGCAAATATCAAGAGTAAAGGTCTAAATGATGGGAACCTTAATGCCGGGAGATGTTTTATTTATGACTGCAGTAATATTGAAAGAACATTTGAACTTATGGATAGAAGTTTATGGTCTTGTTAAGCTCTGATTTATTAAGGTAGATACAGTTATGCAAACTTTAATGTCTGAACTCCCTAGTGGTGTCTAGAGGGATTGCTTTGTATGAATGTGGTTCCTGGGAACTTGAAAAGCCATTTCAGATAAAAGTAAGAGAAAAGGAAACATTAATTATCTTCACTTTATAAAGGAGAATCTGAGAAATAGAGGAGCAAGGGACAGAGATATTACAAAAAGGTACATGTTTCAACCAAAAGAAAATTTAATTGACTTTTCGTAAAAGAGTTCTGAAGATGAAATAAGAAGCTGAACCCATATCTCCCAGTAGTAATTGAGGATTAGCATGGATCAATGTAGCTTTTTTATCTCTAATCTTGGAAAAGTCTTTTATGTCCCCTCCTAAAATAGGTAACAGTATGAATTTTATATTTTTGGGTTTTTTTAACACCTTTCGTCCTTTATTCTTTCAAGATTTAGCTGTTAGTATTCTGCACTTTCATGCTCTCTGCAGTTTGTTCCCTCACTGAAATTTAATGCAGCTTACAATTAGTTTCTCATCTTCTTTGTTTTCCCTTCTGGAAAGGCAGCTTTACTCTTCAGGGCTAAAAATGGTAGAAAGGAATACCTTGGATGTTAATCAGAAGCACAGCCCTGGTTTACTGAATCACTGAAGGAAAACCGCTTGATCCTTCTGGCCAGCTTAGTTATTAAACCTGTAAATAGGAATGTGTCTTCACTGACCACCAGATCCCCCATCCAAGCCAACTACCTCTTGGTAAATGTATTACCATGTTAAAACTTAACTGCTACTAACAGAGGTGAAGCAACTCCATAAGCAGTGAGCCTGTGAGCTGCAATGGCACATGGAACATGGCTATGCTACATGAGGAAGACACTGGTGTTGGGGAGAGTGCTACACACCAAGGGTGTTGCATGATGGCAAGGCTGTATCAGGGAGAGATCTGATGTAAATAGGTGTATGTCCTATTTCATACATCTCTTGTGTTGTGAAAATCTGCATTTGATAAGGCCAGCCAATCTGCACAAAGTGACTAGAAGATGGTATCATTGCCTATGGGAGGTTGGCGGTGAGAAAAGGAGGCTGTGTTGAGTGTGTGAGGGAAAGTTTGAAGCTTCCGCCATGTCCAGCTGGCTCAAAGATGGACCTACTGCTGGCTAAGGCTGAGCCCATCAGTGATGGTGATAGCACCTCTCTAAGTTATTAGGAAGGAGAAAGCAGTTACTGCACAGAAGCAATTGCAGCCAGAGAGGAGTGAGAATCTGTCAGAGAAACAGCCCTGCAGACATTAAGGTCAGTGAAGACAGAGGGGGAAGAGGTGCTCCTGGTGCCAGAGCAGATGTTCCCTTGCAGCCTGTGGTGAAGACCATGGTGTACCAGGCTAGCCCCCTGCAACCCATGAAGGTCCATGGTAGAGCAGATATCTGCCTGCAGCCTGTGAAGAACCTCACACCACAACAGGGGTGTGTCCGAAGGAGGCCAAGACCCTGTGGGAAGCCCATGCTGGAGCAGTCTGGTACAGAAGGACTGCACCCTGTGGAAGGAGGAATTCACACTGGAGCAGTTCGTAAAGGGCTTCACCCAGTGGGAAGGACCCATGCTTACTCCCCCTGAGGAGGGAGTGTCAGAGAGAACATGTGACGAGCTTACTGAAACACCCTTTTCCCTTCCCCCTGTGCCCCTAGAGGGGAGGAGGTAGAGGATTCATGAATGAAGTTAAGCCTAGAAAGAAGGGAGGGGTGGAGAGAAGGTGTTTTTAAGATTTGATATTAGTTCTCATTATCATACTATGATTTGATTGGTGATAAACTCAGGT
Organism: Manacus candei; assembly: GCF_025592945.1. NCBI lineage: Eukaryota > Metazoa > Chordata > Aves > Passeriformes > Pipridae > Manacus > Manacus candei. The sequence goes on from NW_026138089.1 coordinate 9,485,163, forward strand.
AATTTCCCCGAGCTTGGTCTGTTTTGCTGATGGTGGCAATTGGTGAGTGATCTCTCCCTGTACTTATCATGACCCATGAACCTTTCACAACATTTTTCTTCCCCCTGCCCAGCTGAGGAGTGGAGTGACAGAGCAGCTTCATTAGGCACCTGGTGTCCAGCCAGGGTTAACCTACCACAGAGGTTAATGCCAAGAAATTTGAGGTTACTGTGTTGTTTCTTTTTCTTCATCCCTCCATGGACAATCTCCCTGAAAAATCCCAACAAGACACTGTCTAGTCCTAATTATTGAGAAGAACTTCTCAGTACTGGGAAGAATTTAAAAGAAAAAGATCAACTGCTGGTACCAGCAATGAAGCAAACATTCTCAGTGGTTTCATCCCATGTCTCACTGGAGAGAAAAAAAATCCTTTGTAGAGACAATGAGGTTACCTGAGAGTCCCTGTGTTGACCAAATGGGAAGGATGACAAGAGGATGAGTTTTAGGATAAACAGAAGCTGAAGCCTCATGGACTGGTTAAATTACTTAAACATCACCATATCTGTAACACAATCAGGCATGCATTAAGACATATGGGAACATAGAGTTCTTTACCATGGTTGGACTTTTATTAATGTAAAAAAGACAGAGTTCTATTTCAGTCAAGCATAATATAGTTTGCTGTTAAATTCACAGTTACACTGAACATGTATTTGTACATTTGGTTTTAGTTTATCTCAAACTGCCTTGCCATTTGTTTTTAGTTGATCTCAAACTGCCTTGCCATTTTTAGGCCTTAAATATTTACAAAATCTATAGAACTCTTTTTTCACCCCAACCAAATGATTAAATGATCCTTATCTAGTACATTTTTATAAAAGACATAAAATTTTTTATGTGCAAATAACTTCAAATTCTCTCTTCTAAATCCTGCTAATAAAAAAAGCTATAACTACAAATTGGTAGACCTAAAAGGAAGAGAGAAAAAGGAGTGAAACATTTAGCTTTGTACCTTCAGTGTGTTATAAACAAGAGATATGAAACCACACAATCAAGACAATGTTTTATGTATACCGGTGGTTGCTTTGACTTTACTTTTGAATGTAAATATGAATTTAATTAACTCTTGGATAAAATGTAGTGTGTAAATATACTATCATTGCCCTCTAAGGTTCTCTTTAAAATGAAGGGATTCCTTCTTATAATTTCTAGAAGGATGTGACAGCCCAGATGTGAGTTACAAATTAGTCATATATGCTGATATCGTCATATATATGTTACCATATGAATTTACAAAATATTCTGCTAACTACCATGAGGATAGTATTCACTTTCAAAATGCAAGCATTAATTATTTTGCTTTTCAAAATGCCAAAGTATTTTTCCCCATGCAGTTGTACTTTACGTTCCCAAACACTGAAACAATTAGGGAATTAAAGCTAAGGTTAAAATTGTCTCGGAATTAGTTTCCTGCCATCATTCTAATTAAATTATAAAGAAATTTTTAATGAAACTTCCACTGAGAAAAGTTCATTGCTCATGCTTTTTGTATGTCTGTCAGACAACAGTTCAGCATTCTTTTTATTTATATAATTAACTTTGATTTGTATAGCCTTCCTAAGATATTTTTCTAAGCCTTGAGGATTTTGGAATACAAATACCATTTTAATTTGCATAATCCATTAAAAATGTAGGCTTTCTCTTCCTCCCCCCCCTTTTTTTGGTCTTCTCTCTTCCTCTTTATTTAGCTGCAATTAAAAATAACTATAACTGTAATGCCCCCTGCAAATCTCCCCCCACGGTTTGGATTTGAAAAGCCATGGAAGGACCTTTCATTACCATTTTATCCCCAAAATTTGCCTTTGTAGAAGAAAACACTTTTTCCCCGATGTAGAGTTACACTGTGAGGTGCAGTTTGCAAGAGACCTGAGCAGAGGCAACCCGTGGCAGAGCGCCATGTGCTGGTACTGCCTCACCAGAGGGCTGGTTTTTGGGGTGAGGAGAGTAACACTGAAGCTTAATTTCCCCCCCCCCCATCTCCCTTTCTGTAGGTGATGGCACATGTCTGTTTTCAGATGTGTCACCAGCTCATGTTGGTGTATTTTCATTTGGTTCCCAGCTATTGAGAACCCTGGAAGAAGAGAATGTAGTCTCAGCCACCTGGTTTTGCTGCAACCAACATATGCAGCCTGATTATTTCAAAATGCCTAAAGTCAGAGAATAGGCTTTTGTCAGGAATCATCTATTTGTTGAAAAAATCCTGGTATGCTTGTGGCTTGACATAGATCCTGTGTAGACTTTGTTTTCTCCCTGTTTCGATGCTCAGATTACACAAGGTGGTTCCTATGTTAGATGGCACTGTGTGTTTTGGCAGTGACTTTAGTCACTCCGGCTGTGTTAAGTGGAAAGTAATTAGCTTTTAGGAAGTATGTTTATTATAAAAAGCAGTCTCTCTACATGGATGTTAGTTCTTTGTCCCTAACAGATTGAGGAAAACTGTCTTTCTTTTTGTCTCTTATATTTTTTTCTTTCTTTCCCCACTGCTCCCTTTTTTTTTTTTCAATAGCAGTACTGGAAATGCAGAGCACTAGAAAGTCTATGGAGGGTGCTAGTGAGATCAAATCTCTCTTCCCACTCTGAAATCAAAAGGATTTTTACCTTTATACAGGTGATTTTAATTAGGGTCTCTGTGATTTGAGAAACTAAACACTGGGACAAAGTCCAGCCATTAGTAATGGCCATATTACAGAATAACTCCCTTCTCTCCTTAAATTTGGAAATACAGAAAACCATAGAGCTGGTTGTGGCTCCCAGACCTATGAAAGAGGTGTGGATAAGAAACCAGTTTCTTAGTGACTGAGCAGGAATCAAGTTATTACATTGATGCAGCTGCTATTCGATACATCTGTATTTTTAGAAGATAGAGATCAAGGGAAATTATCTTTCTTTAGCTTGGACAGAAAATCACCTCTGAAGAAAGAGTCAGCAGGAGACCAAGTCAGGTCTCTGCTAACGGGGAAGGTCCTGGGCATGACTGACCTGGAAACCAGCACCGTGTTCCCTGTTCCGAGGTGTGGTTTGGGCATTAGGATGAACCAGGGATAATCTTTGCAAGGGACTATGCTTGTTTTAAAGGGCATGAGAATTTAACAATGTGAATGTGAGTTATTCCATGCCTGTTGGCCTCAGTGCCAGAGAACAGTCCCAGGCTCATTTAATTGACTCATATAATGTAGGCACTGTGTCCCAACAAAATGCTAAGCAAACAGGAGAATTTACCCATTCCGGATTTTTCAGCCCTAGCAACACAATGAACAGCAGCAGAATACCTGGTGAATATTTTAGTATACAGGTCTTTGGAAGTACCTTCATCTACAGTGCTTGTGTTATAAGGAACTGTAAAGGCAAGCTTAGTCAAAAAAAAAAAAAAGAACAGCAAATGGAATTGGGATTCAATATTTTATTTAACTGAGAAGATAATATGACTCTGCAGGCTGGACTGGAGTGAGGGAAATATGGATCACAACCTGGCTGCTTTATTGGCTCTCAGGGTGGCTTTGAGCCAAATACTTCATCTTTAGTTTTCAGAAGTGAGTAATGAGTTTTCCTGCTAGCTGGACACACTTCACAGGGCCATAATTTGGTGCCTAAAATGGTGGCCCTCTGCGCACATAAGGCTGTAATTTTCTTAGGTTTGCATCTATAACATGGGAAAGCCAATACAGGCACTTTTCCCATCCTTTTTCACCTGTTCTAATACACTGTAAGCCTTTTTGTAACCAGAACTGTTTCTTGTTCTGTGTAGAAAGTAATGATCGAAAACATCACTTCTCAATCTCACATTTTGTGTGACGGTATACTTCTGATCCTTAAAATAGTATTCAAGTTATTTATATTAACTATATAATATATTTTTATAACCTATGTGTATAAATCATACAGATTTCAACATACAGATAACAAATGTTGAAATCTGTAAAACAGACTTCACAGGTGAAGAAAAAACACAAATGTATATTTTAATAATACAATTGACACAACAATAAAATGTTAACAGGTCAGCTTTGGACAGGATTAGAAAGGAATTCAAGCAGGTGTGGTAGATTACAGGTTGAAAGTAAAAACCCTATAAAAATACAGACTCCTTACTATTTAATTTCAACTGAATTTCCAAAACTTGAGTTAAAGCTCAACTTATGTTTCCATTACAAACATTTTTTCAAGATCTTAATAAATAACTTCAAGCTATAGGTTAGCGAGTAAGTTATATGCAGATATAATTTGAATTTTGTAAATCTACTTGAAATAAGAAACTTTTAACCAGTAAAATTCTCTATAAACCAAGGATTGTGATAACCTTTAGAAAGCTTAAGGATTACAATTTTTGTTGGGTTTTTCCATTAGTAAAAGGGAAGTAACTTATTGCCCATGAAAGGGACAGTAAGCTGCCTCTGCATGTTTCAGCCAATGACACTGCCCCAGGATTTCTACAGCCTATTGTCAGCTTAAGTACATCAGAGACAGTATGTTACAAATTACAGTCAGCTAAATGCTAATAGAATGATCTGAAGGAAACAATGAAAGGATATCTAAGTGTGCTCTGTGGGTTTTTTGGTTTTTTTTGGGGGGGGGTTGTTTTGTTTTTTAGATCATCTTAATATAAGATCTATTTATCACAAAACAGTTACTTTAGCAGATCTGAACATATTATTATTTAAAAGGCTGACTAGACTTACTGTTGGCTTAGGCTGTCATTTTCGTTTTATTACTGCAAGGATATTTCTCTGCCTTTATTAAACTAGCTTAATTGAGAATCCAAATAGAACCCTTGAGACAACCATAGAGGCTGAGAGCAACTGCATATTAGAGTCAAAATCATTCTGTTATCAAAAATAAATCATGGTCTTTCTCATTCACAGGGTTTCTTTCCAGTGTTTTCTCTTAGGGGCTTTTTATATGACTTGTCTTCTGTATGAAGACTTGACAACTGATAATGAAAATCATTTATAGTTCGGATTGCCTGGAGAATGAGCGGGAGAGAAAGCTGACTACATTTTAGGAATTCAGTATTTGGGAGACTGTCATGATCAAATACTTGTATCAAATGCACACTGTATAAAAGGGTGATTTTTAGAAGAAAGAAATGAGAAACTTTTAAGGACCTTTTTTTGATGGTTATGTCTGATGTGCAAAAGGTGGTGCCAGTTCAGTACAGCTTTCATATAAAATAATGAGTCGCTACTCACATGATAAGTAAAAGTACTGAAACATTCATAAAGAGTTAAATGTCACTGGGAAGCTGAGACTTCTGTTTTTCAAAGCAGAAAGAACTGATTTTACAGAAATATTCTCTTTCAATGATTTCTCTTAAATGGTAGTGTTGTGGTGTAAGGAGAGAAAATTACTCTTGGAGATAATTTATTGCTGAAGTGGGAGGTTTTTTCCAGCTTAAGCTGTTCCTCACGAGTAGTATTATGAGTGTCATTTCTAATACACCAAACAATGCTTAGTTTTGTAAATGAAAGTAAAAATAGACCAACATCAAGACCAGCATGCTAAATGTGGAAAAACTATTTTTTTGCATTTGTAAGAGCTGTGATTAATAGTTATGGGTTATTAGGCCAAATATTGCCATTCTCTGTGCAGTACAAAAGAGAGGAAAGCCACTCAGGAGGAGAAAACTGCAGATGGGAGGAGATGCCCATGTGGTCACTGTGTCTCTGTGTTGGTGTTACCTAATGGTTACCTTCCTTCAACAGGTTGTTTCTAGTGGAAATGTGCTCTGTCTTGATCGTATGGAGTTACACTCCTGAAGGGCCTCTACCCTTTTGGCACATAAGTGGGTATATATACTGTACATCCACCAGCATCATATGTAAAACAGCTCAGAGATGTGATAGAGAAGAGGGGAGGCCAAGCAGTGCTATGTGGAAGGATATTTGCACTCTGGATGACATCAGGTTTGGAGAGCTGGAATTGGTTTCCTCACATAGGCCTTTGGTTTCTGTGTTCCTTCTTACTCCTTCATGTGGCTGCTGTCTTCCTCTTCTCTTCTCACTGGATCAGGATGAAACAGAATGGGATTCTGTTTTATTTCTTCCCCTTCCACCCTGCCACGCCCCCACGTTAGATGTGGGACTTCTCGTTAGCATCACTTAATCCCACCCTGAAGTTTTCAAGGCATGGAAAAAATGTGTCCATCACTGAGATACTGTTTGCAGAGAAGTGAGGAGCCTTCTGTGTCCCCCAGCGGCACAACCACTCTCTGGAAGATATACCCTCTGACATGACAGTCCTAGAAGGTTTGATTGCTTCTGTTTTAAGCAGGAGGTTGGTCCAGATGGCCTTTTTGCCTAAATCCATCTATGCTATGCAATTCTATAGTGGCTATTGAGAGGAGGGGCAGGGAACCCACCAAACCCACCAAACCCACAAAACAACAAGATAAAGATACATGAAAGACAAGGACTTATAATTTGCAGCTGTTTAATATTAGTATGATGAGACAGGATTACTGTTGCTGTACTTTTCTGGAGAGTGAAAATACAGCACTCCTGGGTGAAGCCTGCACTGAGAACCATTCTCAGCATGTCACACAATACTCCTGAGACATCGATGATTTAGTTATTCTCACAACTTTAGACACACAACGTTGCTTAATTAAATAATGTAAATACACATGCTTTATCTGTGCACACCATTTGGGGAGGCTTTTTTAAAGCAGCTGGCACTTGAAGTGGGAACTTTGTCAGTGTGAATTCTAAACATGAACTGGGAAAAAGGTTACATTTTTGAAACATCTGTAATCATTTGTGTGCCATATAAGTTAATTGGCTGAGTATGGATTTTAAGACGTTCACTCCTCTTCTGTTATGTTCTAACATTGTATGCTTTGCATTCTTGAAACCTTCAGTTTTCCTAAAGTTTCTAGAAACAAAACCTGAAATCCAACTACATTATATTCAAAATTCAATAACGTAACTATTATCTATCTGCTTTCTACTATTTTTAACTATGCCTCTAATGAAAAGAGAAAAAAGGTATCAATACAGGTTAATACCTAACTGTATGACTTTTAGGTAATGTTATAATTGCAGAAAAACTGATGCAGAAGAAAATTAGTGGAAAAGCATCCTTCATTTCCCTGCATGGGAAACAAAACTGCATAGAAGTATGTAGTCCAGTCTGAGAAGGAGAGCATCTATTCTTACTATAAAAGACAAATTGACCATCAAGCTCGAGATCAAATTAAGCAAAATAAAAACCTTGTTGCTAAATCAAGAGTGCATACAAAAGGTGTTTTCCACGCTTAAACTGGAATTATTTTGCAAATAATTTGCATCAAAAATACAGATTTTGGTAAGTAAGAACAGTTTTCTTATTTGCTCTGCCTATAATACAGTGCTGGCTGCACTGAAAGATGATGTCCTCAGCTGTGCCACTTGAGTTCTCTTAAATCCTTCTTTTCCTTGAGCAGCAAGGTGATTGATTCCTTCTCCTAAAATGTAAACCTCACAGATTTCCTTGTCACTTGTATACCTACAGTCATTTAAAATAGAATAATATGTATCCTGCCTTGGTGCAGTGTGCTCTCCTTCCTGGGCCTCTTCTATTTGTGTTTTAATTGGCAGTAAAGTGTACTGAGAGCAAAAGTAACCCTGACAATTAGGTGCCACATAGCATGTCAAGAAACAAAGCCTTTCATTGTAGACTTCCCAGTTCCTATTGAAGTAGATTGACAACACTAATAAACTGATTCCTGCTTGGTGTCTTGTGCAGTATGCGGTTATGAACATTTTGCACCATTGTTGTTGCCTTTGGCAGGCTCTCAAGAAGGCCAAGGGTGTCGTGGAAATGAAAAGGCAATGAGCCGAGATGCTTGCTCATCCTTAGCTGGGTCCTGAGCATGGAGGCTACAAGGGTTAGGGGACCTGTGCTGCTGCTTGTCAGACTACAATGGCTTTAAATTTTAATTGTTGAATATAAGTAAATTTCATAGCTGTCTAAAGGAATGACAAACTGATTCAGTAGGTCTTCACTGCATGAATTTGAGCTGACTTTTGATTAGGCTCGTGTTGGTCTCTCCATCAGTTTTTGTTCTGTATATGAAATCAGATTCTTCCTGACACTCACAATAGGAATGTATTTGTCAAAATTTTTTATTTTGAGCTTTCTTCAATGTTTTTAGTTATTTTGTTGGGCTTTCCTAATGAAGTTTTCGATGGATCATACATAACGATGATGACTAGTTGAAATCCTAATATGCTCTAAGTCCCATCTGCTGGTGAAAAACTGAAATGATGTGCAGCTGAGCCAGGTCCTTTTGCTGCCTGGTAATTGATGGGGAATATTGTATCTGCCAAGAAGTGTTTGTATGCTCTGTAGTGGCTGATGACTTTGTGTCTGGTAAAAGGACAAAATCAACCATCCAAAACATTTCAAACTATCAGCTAGAATAAGTGATTAGCCTACACAAGAGCCTAGCAATAAATCTGTTCTAGTCCTCTTTGGTGTTTGTGACAGCTAGCGACAGAGAGACTCTAAATGTAATTGTTATGACTAGTATGTGCCCCTGCCTTTTCTCCCTGATACTTGTTCATTACAAAGTAGTACTTTCTTTCACTAAGACTGGTTAAATGCTGCTGCTTTCTGTATCTTACTGTTTGTCTTTCTCATGTTAGTATTTAAAGCTTTCATGCTCTGTTTCAGTTATTAGCTTTGCTTAGAGTGTATTCTCAGGTAATCCTTCTAATTCAGGAAGGAATTCCTATTACTTTCAATTAAAATATTGGCATTCAAGATTAGGAAACCAAAATTTAAGAGTAAGCAACATCTGAGTTTGCTCAGCACTCTCAAAGAAATGGGCATCAGCAAGAGCTGGAAACAGTTTCTCAATTCTCTGTCCTGTCTGATATTTACTCTAAGATGTTGAAGATTTTAGACCCCTGTGAGAACACAGGATTCAAGGCACTAATGTTTTCTTGCTAGTTTTTCAGTACTGGTCATATTTCTTAACTTCGTTTTACTTGAATGATGAGTCACATGTAAAATGAGTGGCCTGTGCCTCCTCTGCACTGTGGTTTGAGCTGCTGTGCACGTGCTGTTCATCGGTTCTGCACATGCTTGAGGATCATCTGCGACTGGAAATGTTTTGTACCACTTGTGCTCTTTGCAGGATATGCCTACCTGAGGCTATGAGGTGCCTGCACCAAGAGTGGTCTCCTCTTTGTGTCTCTGTTTTTGTACTTGTGAACTGTGAAGGCTGATGGAAATGCCTTCCTCTGGGAAGCACCCCAAGAGCTGTGGAGCAAATGCTGTGAACTCCATGCTGAGGCTTTCATAGGTCTGGCTGAACACTGCTTCAGGGCCTCCCAGTGTTTTTCTTTTTTTCAGTGGGATCTACTGGGCTTTTGTGCCCTCTCTTCTTGGAAGCAAGGAGAATGCTATAACTATGGGTCTGCTTGTGCTTTAAATGAGGTAGTTGCTATTATTAACTCATATTGGATGACCAAAACATATTTGTATATTGTTAACATTTCTCTAAAATATGAACCCCTACCAAATGTATGTGTCTATGAACGCTTCCGCAGAAAGCAACAACTTTTTGAAAAGAAAAAGAAAATAGTTATTAAACACTTTCTAAAGTTAATTAATTGCCTATTTTTATAATTGGTCTTTAAAAAATTACATGATACTGAGGTGAGAAGTTTTGGTTTTGTTTTTTTTTTTTAGTTTAGACTGGTTACCAAGATCAGATACATTGGTAGTAAACAACTCTTTTGCTTTCAGACATCAGAAGTAACCACATATGGTGTTCTGCACTATATATCCTAGGCAAAAAGACAGGGTAAATGACAACAGATTGAAAATAGATTTTGTTTGTTTCAGTTTTTAAGCTGTTTAGCAACTGATGTAAGAATTCCAGGACATAAAGTTCCATTAGTGATATAATGTAAATAAATCTTTTTCATTTGTTATGAAGAGATATATAAATCAACAGAAAATCAGAAAAATGCTTTCATTCTATGGCATGAGAATACAAGTCTAACCTTTTAGTAGGAAGCCTGTAGCTCAATGGCATCTTGTGCAATTCTAGTAGTTTTTTCAGATTATTGCATTAGAAGTATTCTTTAGAGTCGAATTGTGGAAAATGAAAATTCAAGACCACAAATCAAAGAGCCTCTATGAAATTGAGTTTACAGAGCCAGAAACTGTGAGCAACTTTTTCATTGGAACAGGTGTTGGCCCTCAGCCTCCTTGGAAAACCACATGCGATCCATAACAGAGAGGTCAAAGTGGCTTCAATTTGTACAACATATACAGGGACTTGCAACCTACTCAGGAGAGGTTTTAACTGCTTATTTGGAATATAGATCTTTATTACAAAGAATGCATATTATGTATATAATGTCATTGTGTGCAGCATGTTTAATTCTCAAAGGTGTGTTTTGCTTGGTCTACATTATTTAAGCAGTTGTTTTCCTTTGTAGTCTCAATGGCTACAGTAAGGTTAAGAAAATCATGCTCCTCTCCTTAACTCAAAAACCCCAAATAAACCCCAAGCCTTATGCCAGGCATTTACTTCTGTTGGAACAAACATGTAGTTTTCTCACAATTAAATGGTTACTTAAATGCAAAATAACATGCTTTCTATAGTATATCTCTTTAGCACTATGAAAAACGTTACCAGAAGACAGATAACCTGGGGATGGTTCCTCACAACAGTGCAATGTAATTTATAAAGCTTATTTGATGCATGCAATGATCTGTCCTTTTCAGAAGTGGTAACTGTTTGGTGACAGAAATGGAAGCTCTGGACGTAGGATCTTACTTCAGTACCTGTACTTATACTGGACTTATATTTATCAAAGAATATACTTATACATATATTTATAAATGTAATTTTATTTAGTAACTTTTGAAGAGAGATGGACATTTTAAAAGCAAATGGAGGTTTTAGAATGACTACAGTGGAGTCAAAACCATGATTATTGCTCTTACAAAGATAGCTTTTGGTTGACTATCATTCATAATTAATTTATTCATAGATAAAAACTGTTCTGTTTAAAATGCACAAACCCATACATACACATGCGTGTGCTGGTTTAATTGATTATATGTAAGCATTTAAACATTTAATGTGGAAATTCTATTGACTTATTAAATCACTTAAAGACTTTACAGATATAAGGCAGATGTGGATTTTTAGCAGCATCTTATAATTGTAATGCATTTTAACGTTCTGATTGAATATTCTTGAAAATTAAATGCATGGTTCGTTGCTTTTTTCATTATGAGTTGAGTGTTTGAATGCAGAAGGTTTCTGCCTTTCTGCACCTTTTTGTGTCTTGATTGTGGACATTGATCCAAATTATAGCCATTCATTTTATAACAAAGGTTATTTGTTTTCTGAAGATTTAGTTAGACTTTTTGAGCGAACAAAAAAGATACTAGAATTAAACAGGTTGGAAATTCTGCTTTCTCTGGTTTTGAATATTAGAAGGAAACTTTGCAATTAAATTAATGTTTTCACAAATGCGTGGAGGGGGAATAATCTTGTCTAATTTGGGTGAATATGCAGAATTTTTCTTTAGTTCACATCTATAACTCCCATTCTTTTTATCAGTAATTAAACACACACATTAAGAGAAGAATATCACAGTGTTTTGTTTCTTTGAGAATTTTGGCATGAGAATAGAGTGCACATTCATGACAGCTGGATATGTTACTGACCACAATAGTTGCAAAGGAACAATTACACTTTATTAGTTCAATAATTTTGCTAAGAAGCAAATATTCATTGTAGCTCTGTGGATGAATAACATACAGCAGATTCACAGCTTCATGGGAGCATCAGTATTCACATCAGCTAACATCTAGGAACAAGAGCTTCACTCTCTTTCTGGACACTCTATTCTGGAAAAAGACACTAGCATGGGGTAGAGCAGTGCTGGGAAAAAACTCTCTGCGTAGGCATTGTGCAAGACAACTTTAAAGTTACCTTTTTAGTGTGATGTTGCAAGGGAAAAGAGTGGAAGTAGCCTTAGTCTTTTTCTGTAAGCAACCTGCCTAGGTTAAGTTGCATAAATTTAATGAATAAATGTAAGTAACAGGGTGTATATCTATGCCCTGGATCTTGGTAACCCCATGTGTTACCTAATCCAGATTCAGATTTGATAGGACAAGGAGTAAAGGATTTAAACTTAAAGAGAGCAGATTCAGAGTAGATGTAGGGAAGAAGACTTTTACAATGAGGATGGCAAGGCTCTGGAACAGGTTTCCCAGAGAGGTGGTGGATGCCCTATTCCTGGAAATATTCAAGGTCAGGTTGGATGTACCTCTGAGCAACCTGATCTAGTTGAAGATATCCCTGCTCATTGCAGGTGGGCTGGACTAGATGGCCATTAAAGGTCCTTTTCAACCCCAATTTTTCTGTGATTATGACAGTATGTGTGCAATTAATTTTATTTAATTATAGACATGTACAACTTTGGTGTCTAGTTTCAGCTAGTCATGTACTAGCCTTCTATAGCCAGTGGATAGAGACATTGAGAGGATTCCAAGTTGTTACGGACACTAATGCTTAAGCAGGAATAACTTATTGAGGATGACTGGTTATTGCTCAAAGCTCCTGGACTGCCTACTCTTCTGCATGTTCAGACAGATCAAAATTTTGAGGAGTAAGAAGAAGAAAGTGATGAGGGAGAGAGAATGAATACTTTGCTTAAGGAAAAAAACATATCCAAAGTATTTCAGAGCAAAGAAGCTGCAGGAGCAGTGCCACCTAGTCTCCATATAATATTTCTGAGATGCCTGCAGCATTTTGGTGAAACTTTTAAGTTTGGTGAGTAGTATAAATATGGAAAATAAAGTTCTAAATGGATTTTTTTTTTTACAGTTTATTGGGTTTTGTAGTCTGAATCTGATAAATGTTGAAATAGCTTGCCTTTTTGATGCTTCCAGGACTAAGTGTTGCCTTGCATTCAGGCTGAAGTCCAAAGTTGGCTTTTTTCAGAAGGGACTCTGTCAGTTACAAGTTTGTTGTAGACAAGGGGTGGTATTCTATCATCTGAACATTGCATACAATGCTTTTAGTTCTGTAGTTATCAGACTGGTACTGGCTCCTTTCTTCTGCATGCTTCAGTGTCATGGAAGTTTATATTGCTAAACATAAGATAAGGATTATTGTCAGCAGATTAGTAGCAGAGATGTGACGTAATCAAACTCATCATTTAGTAACTTAAAAACACATGAAGAAATAATAAATTAAAAAGGTTTTAGTCCTCAGGACTTTTTTGTATTGCTTTTGGTGTGGGTTATTTTTTTATTTAAACATTTGTACACTTTGACTTACAATGAAGGGCCTCCTCCACTATTACCCTCAGTAAATGACAGGCGTTATTGGTACACAGAGATATGTTACACATTCTTCACTGGAAAGCCTTCATTGCATGCCATTAGATAACAGCATGTGTTCAGTAGCTGTGGTCTCTTAGCAACTAAATCTGTCTCTTTCTTTTGAATTCTCCTTTTGTGACCCAGAGTCAGGTCTTTAGACATAAACCTCAGCCCACTTTTCTATTTCCAAGGCAGTGAAAACTGGAATGTTTTAGGGTACTTACATAAATCCATATAGTGTGAATTATGTCCTTCTAAATCTATTGTATGTATTGAAAATGGAGATAAATTTGTATTTCATAATTTAATAATAAATATATTACTAAAATTCTGCTATCTTGTGGTATTGTTGGTAGTGGCATGCCAATGCCAATATATTTTGATATGAAATGTGGCTTTAGGAAAACACACAATTAAAATCTGCAGATTTGGCAGTATTACATTTACGTAAAAAATGTCTAACCCTTTTCACCGATGTAGATTTTAATGTATGTGTGTCGGGGGTGGTGGTTTGTTGATTTGGGGTTTTTTGTTTGTTTGTTTGTTTTTCTTTTTGCTGCTACATATCTGTATTTGAAACAAGGACAGACAAAGAAGAACATTCCTTCTAGGCAGGAGATTAGGGGCTATGCTTTCAAAACAGAGGTTTTAATTCAGATCTTTGTGTGTACACTCCCAAAGCTCCTAATGGATGTTTTTCTTATTGGAGATTTTGCTTGCCTTTCAGTGGCAATGTATACTGGAAAATCCTTTAATTCCTAAAGAAACCCTGGGATCAAGAAATATTTTATTAACCAAAATCTTCTATTCATTCAATTAAAGAACATAAGAGTTACTCCAGTGTGGTGGTGAATTGATGTAATGAATAATGGTCCTTCTAAACTTCAGATATATTTTTATGTCTAGATAGGTCTGCTGTGAGAAAATATGATTATAACAGAAGATGTTAAAATGCACTGAAGAGATTTTTTCATAATAAGCACTTTTTTTCTTTTTTTAATCAAGGTATGTATAATGTCTAGCAATCTTTCTGAAGTGACAATTCTGGTCAATTCTTCTATGTTAAGCTGATTAACTGTTTCTGACCTTTCCAAGTCTGTCATATATAATCCTAGCAGACCACCAAAGTTGAAACTATTCTGTTAGTTTTGACATTCCCATCAGGCTTTCTGTCTGTTTCACAAGCAATCTTAATTCACTTGTTTTTGGTTAATTTGACAGGTCATTGTTAACATCATTACTAATAGCAAACCACTACAAGTTGCACATGTTTTGACAAGAGAAGTCCTCAAGACATGGGGATACCCATTAATTAGAAGAGAAGGAAAGTGCTTATTTCTTTTGTTCAAAAGCTGAATATTATCTTCATATTTTGGGACTAGAGGGGAGAAGCAGATATGTTTGCTTCAGGAAAAAACTTATTTCTGCGTGGCTGAAACCACGCAAGAACCAAGATAGAAACTATCCTGATACTGTACAGTGCACATCATCACATTTAGAAAGTTTCTCTCTCTGGTAGCTATTTGTAAAGTAGATTTGGAATGAAACATCACTTCTCTTATTAGACCTGCTGCTTCCTTATCTAGCATGTTTTGTCCAATTTTTTTTCTGTATGTGTAACCAATTTTATCATTGAATGTGAAATAAGAGCCAGTCTGCTGAGCTCTTTCCCTTCCTCAGAGGCAAAAAGTTGAGAATATATAGATCCTTATCCAGTGAATGTAGCCACAAAGGTGAGCCTTTTAGGAGAGGGATTCAAAGACCATACATGAAAAGTCTGGGAGGTGAAGCACAGTTTAAGGAGTCATGTGAGTGAATAAATGTTTCATCACAGAGAGAGACTGAAATTCATAAAGAGTTGTGCTGGTTGTGGCTGGGGTAGAGTTAACTTTCTTCACAATGGTTGGTCAGGGGCTGTGTTTTGGACTTGTGCTGAACACAGAGTGGATAATATGGAGATGTTTTTGTTATTGCTGAGCAGTGTTTACAAAGAGACCAGGCCTTGTTTCCTTTTTGTGCTGCCATGCTGCTGAGAAATTTGGAGGTGCATGGGAAGCTGGGAGGAGACATAGCAGGGACAGATGACCCAAACTGACCAAAAGGATATTCCATACCACATCACATCATGCTCACTGTATAAAGCTAGGAGAAGAAGGGGGGGACACACACATTTGAATTGATAGTGTTTGCCTTCCCAAGTCACCATTACATGTGATGGGGCCCTGCTCTCCTGGAGATGGCTGAATGCCCACCTGCCCATGGGAAGCAGTGAATTAATTCTTTGCTTTTCTTTGTGTGTGGGGCTTTTTCTTTCCCTATTAAACCGTCCTTGTCTCAACCCATGAGTTTTCCAGCTTTTACACTTCCAATTCTCTACCTGATCTTGCTGGTGGGGGAATGAGCAAATGGCTGTGGGAAGTTTGGTTGCTGGCTGGAGTCAAATCACAACACCAGTAAGGAAACATATGATGTCGATATTATATAGTTTTTTAGTGGGAGCAAATTTCAACATGGAAGAAGAAATACAGTACAGAAGTTTTGGAGAGAAGCTTGCACAAGCATTTCTTTCTACTTTTATTCACCAATCAACAAAGAACGCAAAAGCTAGACTAGTCTGAAGCCTTAAAATCCAATATCTGATCAGTAAAAATGGTCAGATCTTGTTCCAGTTTCCTGTTTTGGTATAAAACTTACAAACTACACATGAAGAACAGTTTGGCTTTAAAACAGCAAACCCTCAGGAGGAACAAATTCAGTTTGGTACTATATTTGGAACAAATACCTATATCAGTCAATCTTAAAGTATCTTTCTGCAAGGCACTGAATCAACAACACATCCCATTTGTCGTTGTCCCCCAATGTTCATCCATTTCTGATTAGACAAAAGCATTTGAAGAAGTTCTGTGTTGCTGTATCCCCTTTCTGTCACAGTAATGATCAGATCCCAGTACTGCAGTTTCAGGTCTGAATTATGCTGGTGATACGGGCCTGAGGAGTGCACAGCACCTCCTTCCTTGCCTGCATGCCTGGCTCGCTTTTCACTGGAAATCTTTACATGTGTGGGGAAGAGAACTGATGTCTGTCTAGGAGCTACACACAAACCCAAATGCTGCTTTTCTCTTTATCAGAAGTGATTTGCACTAATACTAAATGATGGCTCCTGAGCCTGACTTTGCCCGTAGGAACTTGATGGAAATGGGGATCCTGACATAAATGTAATGATGGAATTGATGTGGAAAGCAGATGGGATGGGAATTTGAGGTAGTGAGACCTGACATACCTACCTACAGGCTGTACTTCTCTGTCCTGGAAGAAGAAAGAGCAAATATCTGAGGTTGCAGCTGTTTTGTTTGAAAGATTCAGTAACAAAATTTTTGTGAGAGGTGTCTTCAGATATTAGGGAAAAAAAGAGCAAGCTGATAACTTCAAAACTATGTGCTTTCATTCTTTGAATTGCAAGAAAATTATCCTTCTAAATCGCTCCTGGGATAGATAATAATAGTGGTTTATTTTTTTATGTGCTAGGCCATGTCTTTTCCCTGACACAAGCTAGAGAGAGCTCTAGCTTATTGTATTCTCCTCCCCAAACCTGCTTTTGTTACTGCTGTGATTGTTTTATAGTCTCTTATGTCTTAATGTCTTCATTATTCTTACACTTAATTTTACTGTTTTCAACAAAAGTTGTGTGAAATCATATATCTTGATAATGACACCTATTATGCCCATAGAAGTATACCTATACTATAATGTTATCCTGTGAAATTTTTCTTTTAAAAAGGAGAAAATTAACAAATCAGGGTAATGATAAAGCAACGAAGAAGGGGGACAAACTTGAATAGTAGCCTAGGACCTGAGTGTGTGCAAAGAATGACTCTGAAGTTGCTTTCTTCAGGCAGTAAAGAAAATGCCAGTGCAGCAATTTCTCTAATCACATGCATTGACATTTACTTTGAGATTGAGCCTGTCTGTTAATTAGCATGGTGGAGTCACATTGCACTCAGTCCTGTATCTCAGCAGGCTCCCATTGCAAGATTTACATTTCACAGGGAAGAAACAGACTTGATAATGAAACAATGCTTTGCATGGATATGTGCAGGGAAGCATAGCTAGATAATGTAAATAGAATTTATCCAACGCTGCAGCTCGTGGGTCTTGTTACACAGATGCTGATCTATAACACTGATGGCTCTTGTGATTTCACATATATGTGCTTCGTGATTTGTATTAACTTTTTAGATCATTTATTTTTATGTGTGCCATAAAAGGCTTACATCAAAGCTAATATATATCCTCTACATTTCCCTGATAGCGTTTTGTGATGTTTATCTTCTCTGTCTTTGAAAATGTCACCGTGACTGATGACAAAGGAGGAAGATTCCTACTGAATGCATCCCATTTAGCACCAGAATTAAGTTAGAGATGCTCAGGAACTGAAGTATAATGTACTGCACCTACTTGTTCTGCTACAGTGCCAGTGTTCTCCTTTTGTATGGGAGAACTTCCTACATTTTTCTCATTATCTGGAAAAAAAGCAGAAGGATGGGAAGAGGAGTTTTACAGAAAGTTGTATTGGTATCACTGCAGTTGCTGAAGTTTCTGAGCAGGTTGTAAAGTATTAGGGAGCATAGCCTTTGTTGGGTTTTGCTTTTAACTCATTTGATCCATGTTGCATTCCTTAGGCTTCCCATTAACCCAGGAAAATGAGGACTCAGGGCTTTGTGCTTGCCAGTCAGGGCAAGGTCTGGGCCGTCCGTTGTTTTTCTCTTTCTACCCTTCCATTCTTGGGATGATCAGAAGATGTTTTCAGCCTGGTTCCATCTTTATAGCATTGTGTGCCTGATCATGCTCTTTGTCATTTTCCCTGTGGTGGCTTCAGAATCTGATGTCCTCCTTCCACCAAGACCTCTAAGGGGATGCATTTCTATGGAATTTGTAAGAGGAATGCTCTGGGCAGAGGAGTGGGACACATGCCACTGCCCCAGCCAACAGGCTGCTGCCTGTTCTGCCTTTGCAACTCCCAGCAGGCCCTGGTGGGGGATCCCTTCCCTGCCTGGGGCAGCAGCAGGGAGACACAGCGGGGTGGGGGCTAACGTGTGCCTGTCTGTGTGGAGGGACCAAAATGAAATCCCTGAGAAATCATCTACAGTCAGTAGCTTTTTTAATTGCTGACAAAACATAATGCTCTTCCAAGAAAACCCTGCTTGCTCTTAACCTGAAAATTAATATATTAATGCAAATAATGTCTCTGTTCCATTAAAGTAATCTGAAGGGAGAAATAAGAGAATCAAAACCCCCTTTTTTACTCTCGTCACTTTGGAGAATTTCCTGAAAGTGATTGAATCACTACGTTCAAACAGAGAGGAAAAACATGCTGACAGTATGTTGATTTTATTCTCCTTTGGCAAGTAAGAAGATTTGAGTATCTAAAATCCCCATTGTATTTTAGGAATGCAAGATAGGGTCGAGAATTGTAGAAAACAGAAGTTGCCATTGTTAGTTGTTGACCTAGGATCCCGTTCTGCTGATTTTTGAACAAGTGGGCAGGCACTGACAAGTCATTGAAAGGAGAAATTTGCAGATGGTTGGAGAACTGTGGCCAGAGTTAGGGAAAGCAGAAAGTTAATGAGGCTTGTAAATATGTAAAAAACCCCTCCAAAATCAAAATATATATTTAACTGATACATATATGTGTATTTCTAGCTGAAAAACTATAGTCTGTATAGAGTCATTTTAAATAAAATGGTTTATAAACATTACAAGCTTTGGTCTCTCCCTTGTTTAAAAAGTATAATAAAGCAGGATGGATTTCAGCTTCTTCTGCACATCAAATATGTAAAAATCTTCAGGTTTTAATATTCAACTCTCATTGGAAAAAATGCATTTGAGAGTGAAAATTTTGATCTAGAATAGTGTAACAGGACTACAGAAATACATTAAAAAAATTACTCAGATCAGCATAAAATCCCATAAATCCAACTTCACAAATGATAACAGGAGAGATAAGTATAGGTTTGGGATTATCTGTGCTGCGCTTAGATGGTCAGAGAACCCAGATATCCTCAGGACATCTAAGAAATTACAGACTGGTTCTCTGGGCAATCCTTGTTTGTGTTTTTCCAGAAGTACTTCTGAGTAGACAAATTAGGTACTCTTCATTTTTCTTCAAACCCAAAACATGTTTCCATTTGAAATTCTCTCCTTTGAGAAAAACTCAACTCAGCAAGTGCTTCAGTGGTTGGTTCCTCATCTGAAAACGCCAATAGAGCTAAACTGCAATGATGTTTTAGTGGACTGATACACTGGACTCACAGGGAAAGGCTTATGATACTGCAAATTCCACTTAAAGAAAATTGCTGATACTGTGTATTGACTACAGGATAACAGAAATTAATTCTGCTCTCCCTTATTTTCCTTAAATCTGAATATTGTACAGTTCACCCTCTTTGCTTTCTGGGAGATTGTGAAAGAATTGCTGGACTTCTTGCTACATTTTTCACATGCTTTTATGGAGGATCAGCTACACTTATGCATAGCTATTCATAGGTTTTCTCATTCTTCCCATCTTGCTTTCCTCTTGGAAGAGCAAAGTAACTGAAAAATTAGACCTAAAGGTCTATCCTTGCCCAATGGCAAAGGTCCACACCTTTTTTTCATATGGAATAATGCAAGGTTCAACCAGGCTAATTTACATTTGCTATTCCTGATGCTCTTATTTTTCCCACACTACTGAAGGGCTGGTATTTCACAATTGGTGCCAATGACAGTAACTGTTATACCACACTTCTCTTTCCTGCAGTACATTTATGTGGTTTTTTTCTTTTTATTTCAGTTTCTGGCTGTAGTTCCTGCTAGCAGTTGATATAGCTGACACTATTTATGTCCAACTACTAAGTATATGTTAATATGCAAAGATTAATGGCATATAAAATTATTCCTGACTGATTCATATTAATAATTTCCCATCATTCCAGTGGATGCTTGAGATTATTACAGCAGAATGTGTTGCTGACAATATAGTTCTGTGGTTTTATTTTCTGCATATATGTTTATCTTGAGGGGTTTGCCTCTTTTTAATACACAGAAGAACATGTGAACACTGTAATAGTATTCATATGTAAGGTATTTTTTAGATGGATCCTCAGGCGCTTTCATTGCCATATCTCCACTGAAATTATACCTGCTCCCTCTTGTATTGACTCAAGGTATAGCCTGTGACTCTGGACTAAAGCAAGTTGCCTAATGCCACACTGACAGTCTGTGGTAGAGGGAGGAACTGATCCCATACCCATATCTTTGCAACTGAACTATAATTTCCCTGGTTTCCCAATACGTTTTATTGTGTATACACTTTCAAAATAATGTGATGTTATGAAGAAGCTAAAATAAGCAAATCTGATACGTATGATTAATTGTCCTTGGCACTACTTAAAGAAAGCTGTCAGTATGCATATCGCAGGCTCCTTCCAGATGCCACTGAAGTTTCTGTTAGGATTTCTTGTTACTTCATTTTGGGAGCAGGCTTCAAGACTGAAAGTGTATCCTGTCCTTTTGGAATAGCATTCAAGTTTAACTCAAGCAGATAAATGATAGATGTACAGTTTTTAAACAATGGAAGAAGAAAAAAAAAAGTAAAGTAATTACAGCATAATATTATTTGACGAAATATCCACTGGTGATTAGTTTACAGTGTGGAAACAAAGCTGCTGGCTGAGGAAAATAGTAAATAACATGTAAAGCCACAGGACAGACACAAATGTTTAAAAAAATCTTTCCATTTTATGTCTATATTTCCTGCACAGCAAAACCAAAAATATTAATTAACCTATCAAGGATCTTCCACAAGAAAGAATTCAGCTGAGCATAAGTGCATGAAATTCTAGAAATTTCTAACATCTGTGACAGTTTGCTGTGTGCTTTGCAATAGAAAGCAATACTAAACAAGAAACATTCAGTTGACACACGTCCCTCAAGTCACAAGAATTTCAGCTAAGACCATCCTAATCCAGGCATCAAAAACTGACAGATAGGATGTCTTACAACCCTGTCTGCTTTTGTCCAAATCTTAGTCTTATTTTTGATCCCATGAAAATGAATGATAAAGCTCTTGTTCCTGTCACTTGGGAGACAGCTGGGCCCTTCTATGAAGTTCACATCCGAAATTCTGCCAAGAATATGTGGGCAACGCTTCCTGTCAGGAAAGAATTGAGGATCAAATTGAACACACTGATTTCTCTTTGCATCTGCATTATGAAGCACCAAAAATTTCTATCTAAATGATTTGTAGCAGTGGCTGAAAACCAAGATGCTTCTGTTTGGCACAGTTGGTGCACTGAAACATCAAGTGTTACATTGCTCTGTGATTACAGATGGGAAAGCATCTGGCACCTCAAACAGTGAAAAATGTTTATATTACTTTATAAGATAGTAAACAGTGTTTCTACGCTAGCTTTTGCATGATATAGAAAGAAGCTGGTAAAATATAAGATGACATTGCATACCAGCCAAACCACTTCTATATACTACCAGCTTTAAACTGCTCAGCCCTGCATGCTTTCTGTAGATTTGCAAGAGCTGAAGTCCAGCTATCTGCAGTCAACCTTAACGACCTCAGAAATATTGCTAAAATGAAACTGCTGCCATTCTTTATGCATGCTTTGTTGTGAATATTTTCTTCAACTATTCTTAAAAACCATTTATTAACTGACAGTATAAAGAAGACATTTCTGGAGAATTGTCCAGGGAGTACAGAAGAAAAGCTGTTCTTTAAACTACATTTAAACCTTTGAAATTGTGAGCATTAAATGGCCATAGACCTTTTATTAGCTCAGGCAGTTGCAGTTGGTTTCATTCCGAAAAGGAAGTAAGTATTCAGGCTGGAAAAGGTTTTCAGAAGTACAGGCATCCAACATCTTGGTAATAGCCAAGAGCAAAGTTCTCAGTCACAATAATATAAGAATATAATTTGGATTCACAAGTATTGGTTATCAGCCTACTGCTAATAAGTAGAAGAGGTTAGCAGAAATGGTTATTGAATATATTTGAGAAGTGCATACAGTGGCACAGATGTGTTGTTTTTCCTCACTATTTTTGCAGAAAAAGTAAAATTTGAGGAATACCTTGTTTAATGCAAATGATCTCATGGCTTCCAGTTTTCAGATACAATGTACACAAACACTACAATGCTCATAAATCAAGATCATTGATGCCAGACATATATTCTGCTTCACTTGGTTTAAAGTGAAATGATGATCTGATGGATAACTCACCTACTTCATGTTTTAGTAATCTTGGTTCTTTGAAGCATGAGAAACATAAGCCTCAACCGACATGATACTCTGGTTGCTTATGGCTGGTTCAGTGGCACATATCTTTTAATCTATAGTTATTCAGGATATTTACAGAGAATAACATATTTTCCTTTCTTTTCTCCTTTCTCTGAGAGTTTTATGGAATTGTTGTCATTCTTACTTTAATCATTTCAGAGTAGTACACGCTCTGAACAAGAATGGTCCATGTGACAGAAGACAGCACTGGAAATTTTGGCATTACAGAAATTTTCTTTTCTTCTCATTAAATGCAGTGCTATATCTTCAGATATTTGTGCCTTTTTTTGAGGAAAATTGACTACTTTTCCATAATTTTTACTTTTAAGTGTTTTCTCTTGGCCAAAGGAATCCTGCCCAGTGGGTATCTCTTTAACAATCACAAAAGATGTGTATTCTATTTAACCTTCAAAGTCTAATAAACTATAATATCACAGACCCTTCCTGTTTATCTTCAAAGAGGTGGTGTTTGCTTGTATCTGTGTGCTGGCCTTGCAAAAAAGCTGAACAGCTCATTGAAATTCAATCCTGAAAATCAAGGATTACTTGTGCATATTTCATTTTAGTACAGGCAAGACTGCCACGTTCACTGCAATTGTTTGATATCTAAAATGGAAAATATTTATTAATTAATTTTACCGAAACCCAAGTTCATAAATGCTGTTGAATGCATTCTTTTGCAGATGTTTTTTTCTGAAGTGGTTACAAAAGCAACTTTGGCTCTCGAATAAGATACAGTACTTAGCCCTGTAATCCTAAACTTATTGTCCTGACAGCTGGAGAGCTGGAGAGGAGCAGCATTTTGTTTCTTTGTGTTTCTCTCTTTGGCAACTTTTACTGGTGCATGGTGGAAACATTGAACTGAGTATATCTTCCTAACAACACTTTCAGCTCAGCCAAAAAACAGAAAGAGAGGAAATTCAGTAGATTAAAGGAAGAGAATATTTATCATAACTGCAAATAATTCCATTAGAATTTTATCAAAGTTTAGTTTTTAAAGTTTCAAGAAATTATAGTTAATAACTTCCAGCACTGCTTTCAAAATTAGAAAGATTTCTAAGATTAAGCGAATAAGGAGTCATCTAGCAGATGAGTAAAAGCTTTAGAAGATTTACTTCCACACTGGGGACTTGACATTGCATTTGGTACTAAACATTTTGTATTTTCTCCACAAGATGCAAGCAAATATGTGCTAACCTATTTTGTACTTAAACATTTAAAAAAATTTCATTTGTGAATAGTCTTGACTCTCCAGGAGTTCAGCTTTTCGTTCCTACCTGTTGGTATCTGGGACATTTCCAAAGACAAGTGTTTTCAGTGGTAAATGTCTAGCCGTGAAACTATATCATGTTAAAACGTTATTAATTTGACAAAAAAATTAGTTTGGAAAAACCAACACTGAAACAGGATTACTGGTTAAAATTGGAGAGCAACCTTTCCCACAGAAGCTACTCTTACATCTGGGTTGTAGCAAATAGTCTGGAGTCATCGCTATGCCTGATTTTCTGCATAGATGTGTAAAATCAGATTATATCCTTAGTGTAAATCATCATCCCTTAGTAAAATCATCCTTGATGATGAGAAAAGAACAATTTTACCTATAATTTCAAGTACCTACTGCAACTGTTCACTTTTTTCCTTGTGTCTGCATATTTGCACACTCCTATGTCTATGGTTTTGGGGTACCTGTTAGATGTGTACGGGCTAGTGGCACAAAGCCATCAAGTTCAGATGCCATGGATTAGACGACAGTAATGAAGAAAGCCATGGCTTCCAGGGAACTAACTACTTTAACCAAGTATCCACAATGGTACTTGGAGTATCAAAGAATTTAGATTGACACAGCCAGTTTTCTTTTGGTTGGCTTTTTTTTCCCATCATCATCCTTTTATTTTTTCTAATTTGTTTCTGCGTTTACAGCTTTGGAGAGGCATTTTTGAGAGATGCAAGGAATCTGGCAGTTCTGTGAATAAAAGTCAGATTTCCTGGCAACAAATCACGTGCCTTGACCACAAATTTTTTCCTTCTCAGAAAATCCAATTTTGTCCTTGATTATTGCTCCTTCTCTCTGTCCTCTCTCTTCATATTTTGGGTTGGTTTGCACAGTGCCATATGACACTTCAGAATAATGTCACCAATGAACAATCTTTGTCAAGAGACAGTATTTTAAATGTCTTCACTTTTTTCTGGGTTTTGTTGGTTTGTTTTGGCAATGACTAAAGTCATATTTCACCGTTTTCTGTTCAGAATGTGTCTGATAGCGTGTCCAGAGAAGGGCAATGAAGCTGGTGAAGGGTCTAGAGAGTCAGTCATATGATGAGTGGCTGAGGGAGCTGGGGTTGTTTAGCCCGGAGAAAAGCAGACTCTAGGTAGACCTTATTACTCTCTACAACTACCTGAAAGGAGGTTGTAGCAAGGTGAGGATTGGCCTCTTCTCCCAGGCAACTAGTGACAGGACAAGAGAAAATGGACTCGAGATGCACCAGGGAGGTTCAGGTTGGACATCACAAGGAATTTCTTTGCTGAAAGGGTTTTTAAGCATTGGAATAAACTGCCCAGGGAGGTGGTGAAATCACCATCCCTGGAGGTGTTGAAGAAATGACTGGACATGGAACTTAGTGCTGTGTTTAGTTGACAAGATGGTGATCAGTCAAAGGTTGGACTCGATAATCTTGGAGGTCTTCCAACCTGAATGATTCTGTGATCCCATAATAGCTGTTTCATTTTAAGTCATAAATATATGCATTTTTGAACAGTATGGAGGTATTTGACTATGACAAGAGGTCCTTCAGATACCAGCTACCATTTAGATTTTTAATGAGTCATTGTTCATGTAAGCAATGAAATCTGTGAAAGAGAGCTCAACAGGCTAAGTAGACTTTCATTTTTTTTTTTGAGTTTTTCTGTTCTTGTACTTTTTAAAAGAGTTTTTAAAAGTTTTTTGAAGTGCTTTGTACTGTTTGTTTGTTTGTTTGTTTTTGTTTGTGGTTATGGAGGGTTTACTTGTTTGGTTGGTTTTTTTCCCTGAGCTATTATAGTTATCTTATTAAAGGTGTGTCTTCCAGCTCTCAGTGAAATACTAACAGGGAAGTGCTTCAATACTATCATCTTTCTGGATAATAACAGGTGTTTTAACATTGTAGTTCTAAAAGTCCTAAATTATGTGAAATATCTTGAGTGCATAAATACTGTTCAAATCTTCAGAAGCAATTCTAGAGTCTACTCTCAAAATACAGTTAATCTATGGAAAGTTAAATAGGAAATTAAAGGAACCGAGAGCCTTCCTTTGCAGTTAAGCAAATTTAAGTACTCAGGAGGGGTTTAAAAATATGTAGATATACCCTAGTGCTGCATTTCAGCACTGTTTTCAAGTCTCACATGCTCTTTTTCTGGAGTGCCATGCTCCATAAATACCTGGAATTTGGGGTAAAATTGGAGAAATAATAACGGTGCTTTGCTGTTCTGCAGTATTCTCTAAGTGCCTATTGAAATGTTCTTCTGACGCTGAGTTTGCTGATACTGTACATGCTGCTCTATGGAATATTGTAGGTAGGGTCACAAATCCAGATTGCTAGGTATCTATCTTGAATGTCATGATCAGAAATATGGTCCTTCTTTTCTGTGCTGCTATTATGTAAAACATCTTTTTCTTTTCATTTCTATTAGGTCACTTACATTCATGTACCAAAAGCTTACCTTGAAATGCAAACTTTAAAGGAGTGCAATCTTTCATATATGAACATGTTTGAAGACTTGGCTGAATTTGTGAATGGTGTGGAGATGCAGATATTTAAAATTTGTAATGCAGCCATTAAATAGTATATTTGAAGATATGTGTTATAAATACTAAGTACAGAATCACTGTTCTCCCAAATCCTAGGAAGCACATGAAAGATGGTTAGTGTGTTGCGGACAGAGAGAGGTCATTGATACTTTGTAATAATAAAACATCTTAATCTGTTTAGAAAAATTATACTTCATTTCTTCTATGTTCTTTATCATATTTTTAACTGTAATACATGTGCATGATATTATAGCACAGGGCAGGGATTTTGCTATCTGCACATATCTTAAGATTCAGCAAAATGGTGATTGTATTCTGATTGGAGCTTTTAGAGATGAGTCCAACATATTTTTAAGTCATTAATATTGAGTATATAATCAAATTCCTTCTGTCATATGCTTACTACATTAGGCAGGTAAATGAGGTAATTAATTTACCAGTAAAAAAAAATCCAATAATTAATAGAGTAGGAGGACTTCCAATACTCATAAACAGGGCAGTGTAACACGCATGCATTTTTAGCTTTAGTTACTCTCATTCTCTGGAGAGCAATGAATTGTTTAATTATTTTCTGCAACGTCCTCTAAAGTCACACAAAAATGCTCTTTAAAATAAGAAACTGAATGCAAAACATCAGATGTAATTTGTTATTATGCACAGATAAAAGTGATAAAAATAATTCCCCTTAAATAATACATGGTAGATTCACATGAGATGTGGAAAATACACTGAATATGCTTGTAGGGAAGTGACCTCCATAATTCATTGGAGCTGCACCTTTCATCCATTAAGAGCATATTTGTCAGACATATCATTCTCTATCCCCGAATCTCCAGCACACCCCAATATATCCTCCTAACTCTTGTTTTTTTTCTTGTTTTTCCTCATTGCTCTTTATCTAGAGAAAGGAAGTACGAGGCAACAGAAAAGCAAGATATATATCGGGTAAGGTATAGGTACAAAGTATAGGACTCATGGTGGGGATTAGTGATTGTGCAGGACAGTGCTTCAGTAGATTCTCTGTGTCCTGTTTATGTTTTATTCAGCTTTTATTGAATGCAAATCTTGGTGGATCTATAGTATCATGCTGGTTTATTATACACTCACACAAGAACCAAACAAGGGCTGATATGATTCTGTTAACAATTTTTAATTTGTCTTTCTTCATACCTTACATTTTAACTGAATGTAGGAGAGAAATTTTGAGAAGATAAGCTTGCATAAAGAAGCTGTAAGAACCCTCTCTGACTGAAACATCACTTTCCCGCTATTTCAGTGGTGTTTACTGTAAAACCTCTTCAGAAGGCTTTCTCTATAACATTTGCAGACAAAAAGCTACTGCATTTTAGCTTCAATCTTCATTATATGCCTTTATATAGACTTGCTTTATTCAAACAGGGAACTATTATTTTGTAATTATAAAGCCTTTTCTTATTCAGCAGAAAGGTTTTGTGGCTCTTGTTAATTTATTAACTGCTATTCTTAGACATTAATTTTCCACCTTTAAGTGGAAACAAGCATATCTAGTCCAATCTTATAAAATTCTGCCTACTTTAGGAATTCTGTTCTGCAAGCCAATTTGGCTCATCCAAACCTCCAGTAATGTATCCTGATCACGCATTCCCAAGTTTACAAATGGTTTTCCACCCCTGCTCCAATAACATTTGTTTACAAACTTGGAACCACTGGGTGGTCTTTTGCTGTGGCAGAAGGGGTGGCTGTGAGAGGCCATTGTAATAATCCTGTGGATCTTACCATCAGCACACCAGGCTCCTGCTGCTTGGGTGAGTTATTCAGTTACCTGGGAGCTGTAGCACTGAAGAGTGCTGTAGGGCTGTGTTACACTTTGGTGCTGTTGAAACTCTGCCTTTTTCTTTTTTTTTGGTCCCTTTTTTTTTAATTACAAATAATCCTAGTAGTCAAATGACTATTTGACTAATTTTCAGAGGCTTTAAACTTAAAAAAGTCAGTTCATAGGATCATAGGACAGTTCAGGTTGGAAGGAAGTCTAGAAGGTAACCTAGACTAACCACTTGCTTACTAATAAGCTACCAACCTACATGAAAAAAACAGTCCTTTAAGTTTTTTTTTCAATTTTAAATTACATATTTTTGTTGGAACCTAACTGATGATATAAAGCACATTATTTAACTAAGCTTACAAAACCTCCTCAGCTGACATAACTTTTCCCATGTCTATAAAATTTCAATTTATATGTGTGTGACTTAGCAAAGCTGACAATTGCAAAGATTTGTTATATGTTTATTTTCTAAGTTTCATCCACTTCTTAATCTTTAATCTGAAAACACCATCAGGAGACAAAATAATAAAACATCACTTTGAAAATATTGTTCTATTATGCAATGATGTGAAAACACTCTAACCATTAACTTCAGTCATGTGGTGGGATGTATATACATTATACCTAAAGTAAAGGATTTTAGAAAACAAAATGCCTGGAGAGTAAGAATACATTTCTTATGAGTTTGAATCTGTACATTTTTCTTTAGATGTGCTTTTTTACATGTAATGATTTTCCACTGAACTGTGCTGCTAGTGAGAAGTGTTAGGCAATGTTCCTCCTAAAAGTAGCTTTACTGTACAAACACGTATTTGTATTTTCAGAAAGGTATGACAGTGCCTTTGCTTTCAAGTACCAGTAACTCAGTAGGACTGTTCAAGGATCTGCTGTGTTTTCTTGTATCTGAATATTTATCTTTAAAGACAGTAAAGCACAGGCCATTACATATTTATGTTAATTACTGTGTGATTAATTCATTCTTCAATTGGGTGTGTGATGTGCCATGTTCCCTGAGAGTTTCAGAACTCTGTTAATGCCAGATGTCTGACCTGGAGCCTCGAAGAACTCTCTTTACTGGTGCTTAGAGTATCTGGTGCATCCACAATCACATCTCATGGATCTACTAAGTGCAGTGATTTAATCCAGCTGCTTGCATTCTGTGTCTTGCTATCATTTGCCAGCTACTCACCATGAGACCTGGGCAGGAAACAATTTTCTCATCCCATTAAAATCCTCAGAGATTTAAAAAAAAAAAAAAAGAAAGGGTATTGTAAGGCTGATCCTCAGAAGGGGAAAAAAACCCCAAGATTCACCCCAGAAATAGGTTGTCCTTATGACAGTCACTTCAGATGTGGAGATTCAGATTCAAAACTTTAAGCTAGATATCTTCATGAAATGTTTGTCTTTTTGACTAAATCTTTTGGATCAATAATTCCCTGATGAAGAGCATTTAATGTCCCAAATTCCTGACTATTTCTATGTACAAGAGCCACTATTTTCACATAGATGATCTGTCATAGCTGCAAAGGGTAATTTTTTTTTTGTACTTGAGCAACTGTCAAGGCTTTGGGAAAAGCAGACATTGCACACTAATTTCCCTCTCACCACCACACATCATCCATGCTTCATATAGCATCATTTGATATATCTGCTGAGAGTATGAATTGAATTTGCTGCTTCTTTTTTCTTTGTAGCCACTGTCAGTAACACAAATCTAATAGAAATAGTATATGGGTATATGTCTGTTCACAGAGTGCTTTTTTTGCAAAAGGGGAGAATGTAAACCCATATCTTTATATTACCCACCTAAATGTGAATTATGGCTCTAACCTTAGTGCTTCATTTTATTATTCATAATATTATACTGTGTTATTTTTATATTACTTTGTACTTGAAAAGTACAGTATTCTAGACAATGTACGATCATAGTAGATGACTCATACCTAAAACTGAGGATCTAAAGATTTACAGACATGTTTTATTTAACCCAAATTCATACTGCTGTGTATAATTTAAAAAGGTCTACTCATTGGAAATTCTGACCTAGCAGACTCTGTGGCCTTAGAGGTGTTGGCTTTAAGGGATAGTGGGAAAGGGGAAGAAAGGCAAAGAGTAGGCTATTTTTTTCACCAAAATTGTGTATACGTTGGGAGTTGAAGGCTAAGAAGGCATAGAGCTGCATGAATGAGAAACAGCAGGGTACTCTTGCACCAGATAACTAATGCTGCTTCAGGGTCCATGTGTGCAGGAGCAGCTTTGGTGAATGCAGCGTGTGCCTGCTTTGGCACAGAAAATGGTACTGCCCCCCCTAAACGCAACAATAAGGTTTCCAGTGTTTTTTCCCATAGCTGAGGTTTAATTTGCTGGTTCTCAGGGATGTGCTTAGTGTCTGTTCAGTCCTCCTAGACTTTTTTTTGTAGTGCTACAAATGATGAGCAATGATTATCAAAAAGCTGCCAGTACTGGGCCAGTGTCTATGAAGAAACTGTACTGGCACATCTGGCTCTTGGGCATCCAGCATAATGCGAAGGACTGGGCAGTACTGGTTTACTCCACCAGTGCAGCTCTTGGGTGTTCAACACATCACCTTTCTCTCTTTCTGAAGACAGGATGATATGTTGAATATGATTTCAGTATCTTGTCAATTGTAAGTGAATCCTTTAAAAATGGAATTCTGTGTAGGCAAAATGACTAGATAATTTCTACGTACTATAAATCTGTCTTCTGATTTATGGTTATTTCTATTCATTCTGTGAAGAGATCATCAGTAAAAGGAACACAGCAATGAATAGCTATTTTTGATACTTTCCTTGACTACTGGTATATAAATAATTTCTGAAAGATACTATTAACTTCCCTGGTGGAACAATAAAAATGCTAAATAATTCTAAAGAGTGGAAACAGCTCTACCCAGGAATTTATTTCTTATAATACCAATAACAGGGCTGGTAGCTTCATGATTACTTTCTGTAAATAATTCAAATACAACAAAAACAACAAAATCAAGGTATATCTGTAAGATATAGATCTAGTAGGGTAACCTTCTCTCATATATCTCTTTTATTTATAGACTCAAAGGCTTTTTTTATGATATTCCTCTGCAGCATAGCTGGGTACCTCATAAAGTTTAACAGTTTTTTCCTAACAATGCTTATCTTTTGAGGGAACAAAATCTTCGTTATAAGGACAGGTAAGGAAAGAACAGGGACCTCAGCATTACCAAAGGTAATGGTGGAAGCACAGAATAGCAGTAGAGGTGGAGTGAAAATTAAAGTGTGTTAATACCTAGTCTCTCTCTCTCCACAATAACCTTTCTACTGCCACACACTGCTTATTTATGAGGAGCATCACATATTTTGTGATTTAGTTTTCTGTTAATGGCAAGGTGCCCACAATTATGTCTCATTTTCCAATGCTCTTTGAAAATGAGTTCATCAGTACCCTGAATGTCTCCGGTGAGACATTCTTGTTGTCACAGCTGTTATTCAAATGATAGAAACACGCAGCAAAAAAAGATTTGCCAGTACGAAAGGATCCCTGTGATGGAAGGTGACCTCCGTCTGTCAGGCGCATTGGGCCAGCTCGCTGCGTGATCCAGCATAAGCACGGCTGACTTCCAGCCTCTGAGCACAATGTGTGATGTGTGGGGTCATCCTGCAGCTCCCCTGCCCTCTGCTCCCAGGCCATGGGGCTAACCTCCTCCCTCGGGGAGGCTGACCCCTGCCAGCCCAGCTGAAATGGGCTCCTAGATGGAGTGCAAAGCTCAGATCTTGGCTTTCAGCAACAGAAATGGTAATAGGAGAAAACACTTGTCTTTGGAGGCACCACAACTGCCAAAGAGTATATTCACTTCCATTCTTATTTAAATAGGGTGCATATTCAAGACTTTACTTATTCTAAAAGCTCTGGGAAATCTCAAGGAGAGAAAAATAGAAAAGTGCTGTCAAGCTTCTCTGACAATTAAAAGAAAAATAAAAGGATGCTTTATCTGCTGTGATTTCAAGTGTAATTTCAGTGATGTATATGCACATATGTGATATGTGAGTGCATAATAGGTCCATATGTGCATAGAAAAAAAAAAAACATTTCTGTAGTTCATCATCAGAAAAAAAAAGATGTCTGAATTATTTAATAAAGATTATCTGTGGAACTGGGAAGTTTCATGTGTGATAAATAGAGATTCACTCAAGTAACCTTGCCTCATGCAGTGGTCTGTGTGAATGAGAGATGCACATCTTCTTTCAGCTAGTCCCACCAAATGGTTATTGTGTGGGTTGAAATGGCATACAACTGAAAAGCAACACACTCTGCATATTTTATATAAGACTTGCTTCAAGCACTTTCAGTATTGTTTCCATTACTTCATGATGTGGAAAACAAGTCAAATAACTGCATTATAGAAATATTTCCAGGATACAATACTTACAGTGTTGTTATGTCTTACTGTTATAGTAAGCAGGATACTTAACAGTTCAAAGTGAATTTCACTTGGACGAGATTTACAGTCTGAGGATTAGATTCATTTGTCCTCCACATCCTTGAATATTTTCCATATCTTCTTCAACCTCCACTCACATGCAGAGACCTGGGAGAATATCTTTGTTCATCAAGAGGAGAGATGTAGCAACTTAGAGGAGAGGTGGGGAAATGGTAAAGAAGATGAGGAATATTAAGTGAATATTTTCATATCAGGGACTAGTGCAATTAGCTAGATTTATGCTAATTGCTAATATTTATCTTATTCTTTATTTTAATAAAATTGTAGTTTATACCCAGCCTTGAAGAACGTATTTTAAAATAATTTAATAGAGTAATGGCAGAGTAATTGGAGGGAGATGGTATGCAAAATTGTTTAACATGCTACATGTGAAATATGAGATGCCTTGGCTGCTGCTGGCAATTACTTTTTAAAACATATTCCTCTCAAGGATTTTTTGATTTATTTCCTATGTTCTTCAAGGCTCCACTCTTGTTGTGACAATTCTCATAACATATCTAGTCCCACGTAAGTAAATGTGCATAAAAGTATGAAATCATGAGGGTTTCTTATGTGTTTCAGTTCCTATCACTTTTTTGTTCCTCACTCTTAGAATCACAGGATAGTTGAGTTTGGAAGGGACCTCTGGAGGTCATCTTGTCCAACCCCCCTAGTCAAGCAGGGTGAATTAGAACTGAATGTGTCCAGACAGATTTTAAATTATCTCAGAAGATACAGATTCCACAACCTCTTTAGGCAACCTGCACCAGTGTTTGGTCAGCCTCAGAGTGAAAAACTGTTTCCTGCTCTTCAGAGAGAAGCCCCTCCCCCTGAGATTTGGCTTGTGTCCATTGCCTCTAATCTTGTTACTGGGCACCACTGAAATGAGTCTGGCTCCATCTTCTGTGTACCCTCCCTTCAGGTATTTATATACATTAATAAGATACTCCTGAGTTTTCTCTTCTCCAGGTTGAACAATCACAGTTCTGTCAGCCTTTCCCCATAGCAGGTATGTTTCTGCCTCTTAATCATCTTAGTGGTTCTTCACTAGATCCTTTCCAGTAAAGCAGAAAGTCCCCTGTCTCTCTTGTAGTGAGCAGCCCAGAAATGGACCCAGTGCTCCAGTTACGGCCTCACCAGTGGTGACTAGAGGACCATTCTCTTTTTGTACTTGGGATTTGTTTAAGTTTGCCTGAAAATTTGCAGTGGTCCTCCCTGTGGAGGGTTTGCCCTGATATCCTGGCTGAATTTACAGAGCTCTGCCACAGTTTTCAAATGGGCCAACTTTTGAGACAGTGGCAGGCTGAGATAATATGGTTAAAAGGCGGCTGATATTACATGTACATTAAGTACTTCTACCAAGTTTTCTCTTCACATGTGAGCCCAGGTCCAGGTCCTGATCCAATACCAGCTGACTACTAGTGAGCCAGGGAAGATACAGGACCAGCCTCTAAGCCACCCAGTCATGATTCAATTTAGTTGGCATGGATTTCATCACATGGCATCTTTCTGGCTTCGGGGGGAGTTGGAATAGACCCTCAAAGCCCTCAGAAAATCTAATGATTGTTGGTGTGTCAAAACTCAAGTATGAAGCTTAGTTGAGAATTGAATATATGAAAATTACAGTTGTCCTTTTTGTTTCTCATAAAAGCTGTAATGCTTTGAACTCTGCAAAAAGGTTATATGTAGGACAAATAGGATTTCTTACCACAGGATCAGGGTTGATTTTATATCCCCCTTTTCACTAATCTAATGTGCCTCAGAGAACTGGGTGTATGTCAGACTGCATTTTATTGTAGAGCTTAATTGCTGCAAAGGATGATCTATCTGCTAGAGTTTTTGTTCACATTAATAAACTCTCTTGGTAGTTATATAAACATTTACTGTAGTCCATTAATGAAAAGTATGCTAGTGCAGGTGCTGAGTGTACCACAATAAAATTCTAGCAGTCAAAAGGTTGTTTATTGTACTTGGTCACATATTCTGTCGTACTCGCAGGTATTGAGACCGAAATGGAACAAATGAAAAACCAATATTAGAGCCTCTTAAAATGGAAAATAAATTAAAGAAAAACATTTTTAGCCACTGTGCCTTTTTTTTTTTTCAGTTGTAAAACAATGCATGTTTAATTTAGAGGAATTAATATTATTTTTCCCAGAGACTATCCATGATTATTTCTTTTTTTACATAATAAATACTGTTGCCTTAAAACCAGTGGAAACTAAGAACTCTTGACAACTCATTTTAGGTCTGGTAGGTTGAATGTAAGCTGAGCTGCCCAGAGAGAGTTGGTGAAAGAGTTTACTTGCTGTAATTGTAATAAAGGAAATTTAAAATCCACAATCTGTTTCAAGTAAAAAACGAATAACTGAATATTGTCTTAAACATTTTTCCCCTCTTCTTGGCATGTTTACGATCTTTAGGCAAGTGGCATTTTTGGACTCAGGATATAGATGCTATTTCTCTTAGATAAGTAAAACTATGTTTCTGAACTCTTCAGTCTAGTAATTCAAAGTTTGTAATTTCAGAATCTTTGCTTTACAGTGTAGGAAAATAAAATGTAAAAGCTAGGAATAGATCACAGGTTCCTCATGTTATGCTTCATTTGGTAACTTTACATGCCCTAGTGCATTTGAATTGATGTTAAATGCATTGGTTATTCTGTGCAATGAATCCTCATTAATTTTCCAGAAAGGAAAATAATACAAGAGACTGCCATGCTATTTTAGCTATCAAAATATTACAAAACCATAAGGAAATATTTTTTTAAATAATTTTTGTGGGGAGGTATGAGTATTTGTGGCCAGCATTAAGCTTCAATTATAAACCTAAGTTTAATGTCATTATTATTGATGTTATTATTATTATTTCATTATATTATCCTTTTTGGTGTAAGCAAAATATGGATTTCTGGATTTTAGTTTCTAGGTGTCTTGCATATGTAATAGCAGGGTTTTTTAATAGTTTTCTTTCTTTCAAGTGATTTTCTGACTGAAGCATCCACGCTCACCGTGGTGCTCACAGTTTTACACTATTTAACCATAGGAGGGAGCCTCTCCTCTTTCAAAGTTAACTCGGGGAGTTACACTCATGAGCCTTAGAAGGTATCTTCCTGCCGCTTTGCCTTTGGAAGCGTAAATGCTTCTTTTTTTCCTATGAGGCTGATCCACTGCAGTTTCACAGGCAGATTCATTTGCATGGGAATAAAGCCTGCTAGTTCCAGAAACAGCTGTGCGGAAACTATTAAGCCCTGCTCCCAACGGATTTTAAGAGTGCAAGATCATACACAAGCTTGCACACAAGTGGGATTGAGTCTTTTTTTGAAAATAGCTGGGTCACATAAGTTTCTGCCACTATCACTGCTTCATCCAGCTGCTGCGGGAAAGACTGTTGTTTACCTGATGCTGCAGAGGTTGTACTCTAGCCTTTTCCATGACATCTTTCTCTTCATTACAGACAATAAATATTGGACAAGTCAGTATTTTGGTTGTTGTCCATTAATTCAAGTTAGGTTTGACCTTAGCACAAAGTTTACGTAGCTCATAATAAAAATTTAATGGAGTGCCTTAATGGAGTTCCTTAAGTGGAAGTAAACCCATGTGTGA
The DNA here is from genome assembly GCF_025592945.1 of Manacus candei. Classification (NCBI taxonomy): domain Eukaryota; kingdom Metazoa; phylum Chordata; class Aves; order Passeriformes; family Pipridae; genus Manacus; species Manacus candei. Next base: position 9,521,530 of record NW_026138089.1, read on the forward strand.
GTATATTTAAATATGTCGATTACTTCGAATTGGACCAATAAGCTTGTATGAGAGAAATTAATCTGTCAAATTAAAAAACAGAAAATAAATACAGAGGGGAAATACACTATTAGAGAGCAAAAACTGAGAATGGTTAGAGGATAAAACAGAATGATTGGAGAAGCCTGAGCAAAGGAATAACATGAAATGTTATTAGAGCTTAATAATCAAATTAAATTAAATTTTAGGCAATTTAACTTCAAAAATCTATTTAAGTGACATGTAAAGGAAGGTACTCTAAAGTTTTTATTTGGTCAGAAATTATTTCCCAGATTACTTGTGCTTGGTGATTCAGCTTGAGGCTCCTCTTTGTGGTGAGCAGAGGTTTCTTTGATGTTTGATCATCAGGCCTGCCATCCTCTTCCTCATCATCTAAGTCTGAGCTGGGGCTCTAAGGCTTGAGCAGCCTCTGAAAGAGAGATGATGATTGCTGCTGAGATGCCACAGAAACACCTAGTGCTTGCAGTGCCTGGAATGAGAGCTCACAGTGGTTTCAAACAGGAAAATGGGGTCTCACTTAGACTGGCCTATTTCTCCAAACTCTCAAAGCTGTTTTTTCAAATTTCTCACCTTGTTGCTCCAGTGCTGGGCCATATTATTGCTTTCTGAGTCCTCTGCCCATCAACATACACTCAGATCTGCCCTGGATAGAAACAGGTTTAGCTTATATTATTCTGCAGAAATAATAAAAAAAAAAAATCCCACATTTTCTCACAGCAAGAGCAGCGCCTGGTATTAACTCAGGCATTTCTCACACCTAATATTCTACTACTTTTCTTGCATACATTATTGGATAATGTCCAGATAAAGTCATATGTTATTTTTTCTTGTCATATGAATGTGATGATAGCTCCTGGGAGGAATCTTTAATGAGGGAGTAAATCTGCAATACTGCTTTTGTTCCAGCTCAGTACTACAAATTCTTGTTCTTATAAGTAGATTTCTTGTATGGAGTCTGATTAACTGTAAGACATTGATGATGCTTGTGTTTACAGAAGTTTGCAGGGTGGTTCCCTGTAAACTATTTATACCGTATGTCAGTATGTCTCTTTATTCCTTACTTCTCCTCCCTCTTCACAAATATACTCAAGTTAACTCTATTAATTTTTCTGTGTTTTGGAAAAATGGGCAAGAATGCCACTATGTAAATAATTGTGTATATGTTATCACTGTAGTAATATTCAAAAGTTGGAATTCCAACTGTGCTGCAAACCTCTGAACTACAGAGAAAATATATATGTCTCCTGTGAAGGACCTACCAGTCTGAGGCTTGAAGCTTAGGAATTTTTTATGCAGATGTTTGTCTTTAAATACTAAAGGGGTTGCAAAAGTCTTGATGGTTGGGATTTCCAAGGCCTTGTGGTCTTCTCAGTGCCTGTGTCTGTATACCTGCTCCTATCAGTCTGTCTGTAGCACAGTTGTGATGACAGTATCTGATCTTTGAGAAGTGTCAGGGAATGTCCATAGTATGGATGTCTCCCGACCCTAGGCTGCCCACTCATCCCCAGGCTGGTGCAGAGGGCTGAAGAATATGGGCTGGATTATAGGGATTTTTCCTGGCTGCACAAGAGCTGTACCGCACCAGAATTAGAGCGTTGGGTCATCTTTGACCAATCCTTCTCTGACCAGCATGTCATATATGCCAAAGCCTCTGAAAAGGTACTCAGAATGTGTTTTCTTCCCTAATGTATAGAGAGCAAAATCCTTTTTTTTTCCTTGCAGCTTACCACTGGAGGAGGAATGAAGATTTAGTGTTGTATAAACCACATGCTGCTCTTTCCATTTGCTGTTTTAATTTTGCTCTTCGATCCAACATTAGGAAGACTGACATACTTATTGAAGTTTGCAGGCTAGATGCACCAGCGTTGGCTGATGTGCTTTGAAGTTCCAAGCTAGATATCCTCAGTTTCACACATACACTCCTAATGTAAACCCAGCTGCACTGCTGAATCCTTGCTTTCATCCAACTCTGAAACAAAAGCAAAGAGAGTGGGTTTAGACTGAACCCATGGAGATAAACTCCAGGGAAATGCTATTAGAAAACCCTTTACAAAGTGAAACACTGACTTCAGTAACATTCTTGCTCAAGTGACGCTAATGATCTGAGTTTAATTTCTTTCCCTTTTACCCAACTATGCTTTTTTACTGTGTTCTCTCATTGCTGATAGTCATCCTTCCTTCTTGCCAAGTCATTCCTCTTCCAGTTCACAGTTGCCACCACGCTGCTTTCTCAGAAGAAAGATCCTGTCAAATAAAGAATATCCCTGAAATTCAACATACATATGTTAAAGAGTAGCTGCGTATAGACGTTAAACAGCCTTACCATTGAATTGTAAAGGACTAATATTAATTGACTGTGTTAAGGAGTCCATTAAAAAGTGTGCTCTCTAGAGCATCTACTATTTATGGAACTTACATTTCTCAATCAAATGCTTAAAAGTCAGATAGTGTAACCCTAAAATGTGCATTTCCTTCTATTTATAAAGATATGCTGCCTCCAGATAATCTAGATGATCTCTAAGGTCCCTTCCAATCTGAGTCTTTCTCCAATTTTATGATTCCATGATTCCATTTTCTACATTGCCTTTAAGAATTACTGGGAGTTTCTTTTCAGGAGAAGGTAAGAAAAAATAAATCAAAGAACTACAGTGAATTGCACTGATCAGTCACACCAGTGAGTCTCAAAGAGTTTAGTAATCTTTAAAGTTTAGTTTTGCTGGAATGTTTTCCAGTGAAATTGCCTGCACCACTCTGCTTGTGCAAAAGATTCTTTGAAGTACTCTCATGGTTGCTATTAAAAATGTATGGCTGTTGTCCAAATGCAAGCCTTATCCAAAAGCCTTATGCTTTTTGTTAATCCAAAAAACATAGGAAGAAGTAAATGTTTTGCAAGAAAAGGTGTTTTAGACAGATTACACAGATAAGAGGACATAGCTGTGAGCAAGTAGAGAAAAAAGTATGGAACAGAGTCTGCAAACCTGCTGATATTTCCTAAAGGTCGGTCTTCCTTCAGATATTTATCATGAGCCTGAAAGTTATGTTCTACTACAAGAATGAGAAAAATCAGCTCTTCCAATTTTTAGGGCATGTTCTTTTAGCCCTATTGTGAATTTTTTGTTCCTCTATGCAAACTCAATGTAAGTGGCTTCCAAGAACGAGGGTGGCTACACTTTTCACGCTTCATTCTTTCTCTTGATCGAAAGAGCTCTTCTCCTTTGTGCAGATCATGGTTGACTACCTGCTGGATGGTATAAACTTTTTTATTTAGAGGTGTCAAGTGGTCTGTGAAGAGATCTTACTGTTTCTGAAACATTTAACCTACTTCCTTCTTTACAATGGGAATGCTCTCAGATTTTTAGACAGAGATAAAGAAGCAGTGGTGGAAGTTTAGAAGCTATGATTAGGAATACATGGCTCACAAGTACATCTCTTACTACTCCTTTGTAAAAGGTGAAATTCACACCACCTGACCTTCACCATGCTAGAGTTCCCCCTAAATGGGATCACCTAAAGTGACTGTGTAATTCTAAGGTGGTTCTTAGGAAAACAAAAATCTTAAAAGTTGGAGTTGAATTGATGAAACAAGATAACTGCAGGTACTCCTCTATATAAATGTCAGATTTTGTTTTTATGGATATCAATCAATCTTTGTCTTCTGTTTGATTCTATTTCAGTATTATCATAAGTTGGGTACTACCTTACAGAAATTCTACAGAAATAAAAATATTCATAAATATGGAAGTACATAAATACTGTCATTTGAAACAAAGTGAATATTTTTGGAAAGACAGTAGTATTTTTTGAAAAAAATGAACTGGTAATAAATTTTTGCTATTGGAGTGACTTCGTGTATATTTTTTGACAGAATTATGAATATCAAATCCCAAACTAGAAAAAATAGTAACATAATTTGTGCGATAACAAATACAAAACTTTATCTCAAACATACAGTAGACCAGTCCCTGTTTTCAGAAATCATCATCTTTCAGTACATAAGGATCACTGGAGCTGGGGAGCACTGGAACAGCAAAGATTTGGCTTCCTGCCAGAGACTTCCTTGAGCCAGGTCATTTGGCCCCAGTATCTGTAAAATCAGGGATTTGACGCCCTCCAGTATCACCATAATGAATCCATCCAATTAGATGAACAAGCAGAAGCAAAGACCTAAATATATTAGCAACCTGTGCTCCTCTGTAAGGAAATTAGAGGCTGACTTCAGACACTAGGGTGTCTGTTAATGGGCTCAGCCTATGGAGTGTGGAGCCTTACATTTCAGAGTTCATTCACCACCTTCCTTTTTCAGCCGTTTTTGTGGAAAGGCAACTTCTTCATGATGAATTCTTTGAAATCTGGCAGGGGTTTTTTATGTCAAATATGTTAATTTTGTAGAAAGATTTCTGAATTCATTTTAGCAGAGAATATGCATTCGAATACTGAACTTGCAGACACCAATTTTAAGATATATGGATCCTGTGATATTTTATGATGTCTTTTAGGTAATAAATAAAAGACATCACACTGCAATTGTTGGCTTCAGATTACTGCAGTGAGTCCTTTGTCCACTAAAGAATTGTTCAAGATTCATGGTTAAGTAATTGAATTAGCACATTTGAGAGACAGTTCACAAGATTCACAGTCCAAGTGTTCTTTGGTCATAAATGAAACAAACTGAATTCCTTCTTTCCTTTTTTCTCTGCTGATGCTGCCATTTTCTTAAACTAAAATGCAATCTAGTAAACTATTGGGATTAATTCCTCTCCTTGGAACCTTTCCCATATCCCCTTAAACTCCAACCCCAAGAAAAGTAGAAAGGGATTCCCCCAATTTCACATTTTTGAGGTAGAAAAGTGTGTTCCAGGCATTTATTGCACACTTTTGGTTCATTTTCACAGTTAAAATGGCTCTGTATGGTGGAAGATTCTCCTCTGCTCCTGTCTCCTCCTTCAGCTAAGCAATAATGGGGAGACAGGGCTGTGAAGTCACAACTCGTATTGTGAAAAGAGATCACATCCATCAAACTGTCACCTCAGTTTTCTGTCCAGGGTCACAGAGGAACAAAGTCAGCTTGTGTCAGGTTGAAATAGCATTGGTAAGTGTTAGTGTGTGTGAAGCTGGTGGTTTGAAGTCTATTTATTTTGTTTGAAAGGCTCAAACAGCATGCTGCCAAGCAGAGGAACAAGCAGGAGGAAGTCCTCCTTATAAATTATTACTGGAAGGCTCACAGCCAACATTTAAGATGTGAAATTGTGCCATCTGCTTTTCTAGGTTTTTCTTTTGATTTACTTTGTGGCAGCTGCCTGTTTCTGAGTTTTTGCATCTTGCAAAGAGGTAAAACTCGTGTTAAAAACTAACATGACAACAGCATTTATTTAACAAAGATTTAATGCTTTCTTGAAAAGCAGAGAATATGCAGGGGATCTTATCTCAATATCTATGTCATACTTTCAAGACAAATTATATGAAAAAAATGCCATCTCTTTTTACACAGACTGAGAACGAAGATAGAAACCTTTTCTCATTGTGAAAAATGCAATTGCTTGTTTTGATTTTAGCTATCAAAAGCATTTCAGGGAGGCAACACTTTTTTTGATATGGTGATTCCTAATGTTATTGATTTTTTGTCTGTTGGAGGGTTTTTTCTTCTACTTTTTCTTATTGATTTTCTGGGGGAACATCTCTGTTGTTGCTTTGTTGTTTGAAATATTTAAGGTTTATTTACCCATTCTTTGTTAAAAAGAAAAATCTTAGGCCCAGCAACGACTTTAGGAAGTCACACAGCTAATTTTAAAAGAACTAAAAAAGGCTAATTACTTCAGTGCAGGCTAACTGAGATGCACGTGGGGATCTCTTGCAAGCATCCAGGGGTGTGTTCCAGGGGAAATTAGTGGCTGAGAGGGTGATGAATGGAGATGTGTACTTTTCTGTGTCTTGTCCTGACATGCTGTCTGTGTACGGGCTGTACTGCCCAAGTGCCTGGCAAGATGGTTTGGATACCCTCCCTGAGGATGCTGTGCGGCGGCGGGGCGGGGGGGAGGGAGGAAGGGGGGCTGAGTGGCAGCAGCATCTCTTCCCCCACCTCCCTGGAGAATCGCTTCTGCTGAAGTCATTTGGTGAGCGCTGCTTTTTCCTGTGCGAGGATTAGGGAGTAGAATGGCTTTGTGAGGAAGCTCGGAGAGTGGGAGCTGAAGAGAGGCTGAACAGAGGGGTCGAAAGACTTCAGCCTTTCATAGTTCTTTCAGTCAATTCATTCTGAGAGACCAATTGCATGTGATACGGCAGCTGGGGGTTTTGTTTTCCTTTCAGCTATATACTGTAGGAGAAGCTGGTAAGGTTATTTTTTTTCCTTGTTCTACTGTTCCATGATGCTATTGTAATTGCTTTATCGAAGCGACTATTTGGTGAGGAAGGGAAGTTGGTTAATGATGCTGAGGGTCCCCCGCATTGTCTCTGCTTTGTGCAGCTGCAGTTTGGGGAGAGGCAGTGTTTACAGTAGAGGGGCTGGTTTCCACTGAACAACTTTGCTGTTATTTTTCCGAAGTTGTTCCAACCTTTCTTTCGGCAAAGCTAGGAAAATAAGCAAATAAACAGACATGGCTGTTTAGAAATGGGTAAATATATAGAGGTTGCAATTTGTTGAAAAAGTAGTTCTGCCTAAATCTCAGTTTTCAGATATTCTTCCTTTGATGTTATCAGATTTGTTACTCTGCTGAATCAACATCAATATGTGAGAACCTTACCTCTCAAATATTTTCATATTTTCAGCAGGGATATGATAGGTCACTTAAACTGATAGCAAAAGAAAATATAACAAAACTGTACCTGTGGAAGGTGAAAATATTTGGGGAAAAGAAAAATCCTGGGGGAACTCTGGAATTAAAAGATAAATGAAGAAACATTAGTTCTTGGTAGAAATTTTTAGCAGAATATCCTGATCAGCATAATAGGAAGCATGTGGTTAAGCAGAGAATATAAATACTCTTTCAGAAGATTCAAAATGCACAGGTGCATAACCTAACTGCATCCTTCCAAAGGAAGAGTTATCACATTTATCCTCTTTAAAGAAAAAAAAGGAAAAAAAAAAGAAAGAAAGTTAAACCAGAAGACCCTGGCTATCCTATTCCTTTTTGTGTTGTTTCTAGAATAGTGACTTGTGTTGGTCAGAATCTTTTATTTCCTTTCATATCATCGTGGGAAACTTTAGCTTGAATTGGTTGGACATACATGAGCGCAGCTTGGGGTATACCATGTCTATTCCACAGGCAGGCTATGAAAATCCTGCCTGTGACTCAGATGAATTGTAAAGACCATAATTACCAACAAAAGTTTCTTTTGTGGCCATTCAAAAATCCCAAACAAGGTAAGAGGGAATGATTGACAACAGTTACACTACTGATTGACAGAGAACCAAAAACTTGGTCCGTGACTTACTCTGTTAGTTTTTCAAGAAGCGTTGACCTTTTCCACTATTAATCTATTCTTTCTGATGAACTATTCCCAATTCCTCTATTGAAGTTGGAATGTCTATCTAAAATGTGTCTTTGTAATTACTGCCTTTAGTCTGTACATCTTTTTACAATGATATGCTTATTTGTTGATGCGGAAACAAAATTGAGAGATGCATTACAATCAGACCTCCATGAAAGAATGTGTATCTTTTATATGCCTCCCATGCTTAGCTATTGATTTCAGCTACAGATTTCACTCTTATGAAGTAATGAAGTGCCACATCCAAACCCTGCAAATTTATACTCACAGTTCTAGCTGTTAATAATGGAAGGCCCAAGGATATCAATGTGGTTACTCATGTGAGTAAAGATTTGGAGACTCATTTCCCATTCATGAATGAAATGGTTTAGGAAGTGCACAGTTACTATGGTTCTCCTTTGGCTTAAAAACAAAAATCTCCATTAAAACGACCACTAATGAGATTTGTTAGAAGGGCCCAAGGACAAAAAAAATTCAGTGATTTAATATAAGAATGTGATAGACTCTTGACAACTGTATTTTAAGAAGAATTATACAAATGTTCTCTCTCTCCAGCTTATTAACAGTTTTAGAAGCAAGGGAAATAATTCATCTCTTTGTGTTGCATCACTAGATACGGCCATGACTTGAAATACCACCACAACTATGAGTTGCTTCTCCCCTTGAGAATAAAAGTTAATTTAGGGTGTTCTTTATCACATACTCACCCCCACTCCTAGTAATAACTGTCAGTCCTAGCAAATGACAATAAGCTGATATTTCTGGTTAGGTTTCTGCTGGTTGTCTGTAGGCAAAGGTAACAGTATCTCCAGCATGCAATGTTTATTTCGCATCCTTGGTTTCATTGCAAGCAAACAAGGCAGGATGTGTTCTCTGGTTACTGATACACCAGTTAAGGCTCCTTAGTTCTCTAGTAGAGAAATTACTTCGGTTCAGTGTTTCTAAACTGTTCAACAGTATCTTTTAGTTTACAGAGATAAAACAGATGTATTTGCTGCTACTTCTTTTCTAGTTTTCATGAATTCTAAATTTCCAAATTGTATTTTGGAGAAAAAAACAGGCATTTAATGCAACAGAACTCACAACTGATATTATATCTCTGCATGTGCATGGTAAAGGAGCTATACTAAAATTGTTGTGCCAAAGAGCCCTAAAATTAACTGCCTGAAACAGAGAAGTGGCTATCCTATCAATCTTTATAAAGCAGAGACACATATAGTTTTATATGGCCATTGTTGTTGGAAAAAGGGCCTCTAATTTTAAATGAAAGATCACCATCAAAATCACATTTATGCATAAAGAAGTAAATCTTGCCTATAAATATCTTTTATTAAGTTAAGCAGAACTAAATTCCAAAGGTGGAGGGAAACATGTATAAATAAACTTGACATCAATTTACTCATAAAATTAGAGCAATCTAAACATATTCCAGCAGTCATGAGCTATCAGCTGTTTGTCACAACTGAAAGGTTTAGGCAGATCAAAACAGTAATATTGCTTCTCAAAACACAAAAACAAATCTGTAAGAGAAATTGTAAAGTTGGAACCGTGCTGGAATTTGGTAATTTTTTGTGAGCTTTTTCACATTTCTCAGTCCAAATGTCACATAAAGACCATGTAGGAAAAACAAAAGTTTTCTATGCAGTAGGCATACATACTTACATGTGTAAATATTATGTTAATATATAAATATTAACAACAATTTATTAAAATGCACTTGGCAGATTGCAAATTATTTTCCAGCTGTTTTTGTTAGTGTTCTTGTACTTACACTCTTACTTCCATCACTGTAAAAGTTATTGTTTGAACAGATCAGTAAGGACTCATGCTAACGTCATATATCTTCTGTGTTAACTAAACACTTTCTATGTTTCTTATTATGCAGAGGATTCAAAAAGCTTAGTCTTAGGCCTCATGGCTACCCATCTTCCTAGAATTACTACCTGAAGTGAATGTGTCAGTAAGTCAGGCTAAGACACTCTAAAAGAGTTCTACTTGTCTTATTCTTAACATGAAGAAAACGCACCTGGGCTCTCATAGGAATCTGCCATGTGACAAACAGTAAGGATCAGGAGGTCCAGTATGGTGGAATAGGACAGGAATTAGTGAACACAGCTCCCACTTGACTGCCTGACAAAACAAGAGATTTTGTATGCTTCTTCAAAATTATCTTTGTTTATAATTTTTTTTTTTAAATTGCTGTGAAAGTAGTTAGATACCAATTTAGTATTTTTTTTACTTATGAAGCAATAGAATATAGAACAGGCTGAGTATTTTTGTCATATCTAGTTAAATGGTACTTCTAATTTCTAGATATGCCTATGTAACTTTCAAAACTTTTTGATGAAAATCTGCATAATTGCTGCTGCATCTTTCTGTTATGCACCTCCTCCAGCACCTTAGAATCACACTGCATTCCACAGCTTGGGATTTTCTTGGTTTTAAATCCATTGTAAACAAGCAGAAATTGAAATGCTTAGTAGGAGATAATCTGCAAGACTTAGAATGCAAGATCTGTGGAAGATTGTAACAATATACAGCTGAGGTTTTCGAAGTTTACAAACACCCAACTATCTTATCTGGGCCATATCCTATCTTACAATGTATGGCTATATCCTGTCATCCTCGAAAAGCTGTAACATTTACAAGCATGTTGTACCTTCTGGTTGGATGTAAGCAAATATCTTTCATCTTTGAAATATCGGTCTTCTCTAGAAAAGTAGTATTCATTTCCATGATAAAATTCCAGGTTTTAAGAGATTGACTTGTGGTCCATTATAAGTTGAAATTCAGCCCACATGGTGTGGCACACTGGGCAGGATGCTGCCTGTCATAGCTGATACAGAGTGAAATTAGAGACGTGTGGTCTTATCCAATTAAAACTGACTGAAATGTTAATGGTCTTTTGGCTGACACTTTGGGAAAGACCACCAGTGATTTCCTAAGGGCAAAGAACTTTTAGCTTCCAGCCATACCTGAGTTTGTTCAAGCCCAGTACATTATTAGCTGGCATCTATGGAGACTTGTAAGAGCTTTTGAAGTTTTCTGGATTGCATACAGACAGAATAGAGAAATAGATTATTTTTACTTCCATGAACACGACTATCATACTTCAGTGCTAAATAAAGGAAGCTAAGGGTCAACCAGTCAGTCAAAACTCATCTACATTACAAAAATGTGGGAATATTTTTTTTCGTGCACTGGTCCTTCTTACCCAGTGCAAACGTCTGTAGAACTAGTGTAAGCTGAGACTTTGGGACTGTAAGGGCTTTCAGAGCATTCTCAGGAGACAAAGGAAGGAACACTGAATTTTGACTGCCTCTGCACCTCTCCCAAATACTAGACTTTGCACTGAGTGCTGTTCTGTTCTCTAGGACTATTTCTGTACTCCACACCTTTTGCAGTCTAAATTATAAATTGCCTAGAAAGTGTTTTGAAATGTCAGTAGATGCTGAGAGAATGATGGAGTGAAAGCTGGGAGCATGTGCAATACAACCTGGGTGAGATTCAGTTCCAGATAAAGACTCTAAAACTTGGGCATCTATATGTAAATGCCTACGTAGGATCAAACTCAAATGGCAGCTGACACCTATAGTCCAATTCTGTTGCCCACACATGGGGATCTAGTGCCATTAGAGGTGCATTAAGGTACCTTAGACACCCATATGGGACTGAGAGATGACATAGGACAAGTGGATACATTGCCTTTACGGAGAAGTAGCTCTGCCAGAGTATCTAAAATGATGCTAGATATTGGTCCCTGAACAGGGAGGCCATTCCAGCAGCTCTTCTGGTTCCACTGCTCATGTGGACTAGATCATCAATGGCTACAATAGCTTGTCTACAGACAGCTACCCACAGTTTGAATTAACTGCTGCTTTTTAACATATTTTATTATGTCACTACTGTTGAAGCAAAAGAGCTGAGTTATTTATGGACTGAGGTGTTCTTGTTCATTATAGTAATAAGAGGAAGAAGGAAAGCAGGAAGGAGGAAATTGTATTTATTCTCTCTCTGAAGGCACCTACTTTGAATGCTTAAATTAGGACACTTGGCTGTTTTGCAAACAATCGAGAGATATATAGACCTTACCTCAATTCAAATTCTGTATAAATCCCTAGGCAAGAGAAAACAGTCTCCTTGGACTGATTCAGGTGGCCTTGGTAAGATGCTGAGCTGGTAACACCCAGGACTAGTTGATAGGAAACATCAGGCATGCTCATTATAGCTTAGGTCATCAGAATATGACACATATTCCTAAGGTTATTCTAAGTTCTGTTAATATGTGTTCAAACTAAAAGAGATTGAACCAACAGTTCTTTTCAAGATATTTATCATTATATTCTATTCATCTAATTTGGCATAACTTCTCTCTTAAATGATTTGAACTGGCTTCTAGATGTACTTACCTCTTTAAATCTGATGAAAGAAATGCTTTCCTGTTATGTATCACTTACATGAAGTCCTTTTGTTGACATATTTTTAAACTTCCACATTGTTTATTCATATCTATAGTGTTTGTCTAAGGTATTCATGTGTATTTTGAAACAATATACATTTGCACTCTATCTCACCATTCCTTTGTGCATGTCAGAAAATAAATAACCCAACTGAACAATATAAATTACAAGTCCAGTTATTGACTGTTTTGAGGCCCATAACTAGAGCTCAGATGGTAAGGCAATTGCAGAACAGAGTTTGCCAATTTACGTGTTAATGAAGCATAGTTTGATGGACCTTGATTAACATAGGCTCAGTCAACACATTAATTAGCCAGAAGCACATTGTAAGGCATTAGTGCCCATCTTCCCAGCCCTGAGATTTTTTGCCAGGCAAGAGCAGGTTCCTCAATAGCAGTTCTCTACAGCAATGTTAAAGCTAAGACCTTAATAATTGCTCTAATGAGGGAAGTTAGTTAAAAACTGCTTGGCCGTGTGTAGAACACCTGAGGTAGAATAGCATCTTTGTTAGAGGGCAGATCCTGGCCAATTTGTAACCTGGATCAGGTATGATATTAAATAACAGATTTGTTCCACAGTCACAGTGAGCACCGATTATGTTTTTTAAGAACTGTAGATGGTTTTATCTGATTGATTAGTTCCACATGTACAGGAATCTCTCCACAGAAGCCCACACGGAATTGGGATAAGCACAATTTAAGTATGTCTTTGTAGTTGAGTAACCTGCTGGGCAAGACTTCATCTCTGCTAACAGTTTCTCTCCTGATACTTTGTTTAAAGGCTTTCTAGTCTGCATCTAATTTATTTTGTAAGTAAAAATCAACTTTCTTGATATAGATATGTTTTTAAATTCCTTGAATACTGTCAAATATTGTTTTCAAAAGCTAACCTGTCTGAGGACTGACTCCCAGTAAGACTAGGAAATGTTTAGAATTTTCCCCTGTTTGATTCCTTTCTGTGCATCTTTCACTGCTGCAAAATACATGCAGTAATATGTAGATGGAAATGTTAGGTTTATATTTATTTTGATTTTTTAAAAGGAAAATCCTGGTATGAAATGTTTGATTTTAGTGGGACAAAGTTCTTTTATTGATGAAACCAGAAACTCTACCTCTCTTTTTACATGTTCCCACTATCAAAAGTGTGCACAAGTGCTAATAATATGTACACTGTGTGCAATTTCTGTCCTTGCCTTCATGATAGCTAGTGCAAGAGGCGCTGGTGGTGACAAGGAGAAAAACATCTGTTCTGTTGTTTGGAATTGGCATCTGAGCAAAACGGAGCAATTTGTGACCTTACATTTTCTACTGTCTTCAGGCACAACATTGTGATTTTCTGCCTTGTTTCTGAGGGAAAGAGATAAGAACTACCTTTGAAATCAGTACCAGTCACTACATGAGTGTCAGATGCTATCCTGGCCTTCCACCCAAAGGGACTGGTATCACAGCCTCCCTTACAGAAAGTCTTCCTTCATTACAGAAATGCAGGAAAGTTTCCCTGAGATCAAAACCACTTACAAATTACAGATATCTCTTGCCAAAACAGAGAGAATTTATTAGCGGTAAAGACCCAGGAAGCTTCCTTGGTCTATTTGCCTGCCAATGTCTTATTATTTCTTACATTCTCTCAAAGGCTGCATTATGTTCAGTCCTCTTCTGTAGGTTTTAGTGGCAGTCTGGCTTCTTATTTAGAGGATTATTTTCTTGCTATTAAGTGTTCACTTAACTTCAGAGTTATGTTTGTAGTACAAATCATTCTGCTCTCTTCAACTCAGGTCACGAAACAAAATAAGTACTCTGTATGTAATTCTAAAAATACTTTTATTGCATTTCTAAATATACCATAACTTTCAGATGAATGGTGAGAATTTGCATTGAATCCTTTTGTGGAAAGTTAACCTTTAAAGATTATTGCAGCTCTAATGTTTACTATCATAAAATAAGAATTTCATGCCTTGAAATATGGAGTTATAGAAATTGCCCTGACATATAGTACTTGAAATGTCTTAGGTTAGAAAAGAACAATTTTAATCTTCATGGAGCCAAGCATTTAAAAAATGCAGCAGATATCTGCAGTTGCCATATTGCATTAAGGTGGATGTTACCAAGATTTCTTGACCTAAGTACAAAGAAATTGATGGGTATAATTTTTTTTAACCTTATCACATACTGATAGAGCTGCCACTGAAGTCACTGCAGTCTATGGATGTCATATGGTAACTAAAAATGGCTGTTTGGATGAGTAACATGACTATACCTAGAAATCTCAGGTTTTAATGGCTGAAAAACATAAAAGAAAGCACCTTATGAGACTTTTAAACATTGATTGTTGAGTGATTTTGGTATCTGAAATTTGAATATTTTTTTAACTGTGGAAAATAGCTCTGGAAACTCTGTTCCTTCTAAATCCAGAAGGAAACTTTTCTAACAGCTGGTTATAGCTTCAGCCTTATCTCTTCTGGAACATCAGTGGAAGTAACTGTGATTTGTCTTTGTTCCTTCTGATATCCATACTGGATAACTAATTAAAAATGGGGAGTAATCTCTGCTAACCTCTGTGAATCAAAATGACAGATAGTTTCATTGTTACTGCTAAAGGATAAGTCTTCTCATACGTGCCTTCTGGAGGTTTGTGTCTTTCTCCATTATAGCAGAAGCTCATGCACTCAGACTTAACTGCTAACTTCAATGTTTAAATATATGTGAAATAAATCTCTCCTTAAGACTTAAGTTTGGTGTCATTATAATGTTAGTCTCCAGAACTATCTTGACATTTAAAGAACAAAAAAAAATCCCTACACAAATAAAGTGCAAAAGTTTTTAAACAGGAGAAACATCTGAAGTATTTAATCACTGTTTGAAATTAACTGTTAGCAGTAAAAAGTGCCTATTAATGTGTAATCTGTTTTTCTCTGGAAAGCTGCAGCACCTATTTTCAACATTCTTAAAACATTATTTTTCTAAGGATTTTTTGAGTTCGATTTGAATTCAAGTAAATGTAATCAAGAAGCAAAGCAAAATTCTAAAATATGGTGTGTGAGCATAATTTTCTTAAGATGCTTAGTTTGCAAGTCCTAAGAGTGAACAACTCTTTTCTACAGTAGTATGGTTTTCCATTTAAGTGCTTACAAGATATTTCAAAGAGCAAATGATATAAAAATATTATGTATCATACACAGAATTCATCACGTTGATATATCCCCATAGTCAGTCATCCTCCTAGAAGTATTCAAGTAGTTCCACTATAACTAACTTGCATTTACACAGTGTTTTTCAGTATAAGGAAATCTATACAAAGTGCTCCCATTTTACAGAAAGGGAAACAAGGGCAGAGGTTCAGTGTTTTGATCACGATTCTGGAATTTCTGAGCCAAATAGGTCTCTAGGGTTCATGATCTGAGCTAAGGACATCTTTCACAGATGATCCTCTCTCCCTCATGAGAAGAGGCTTTCCAAGAACCAGTCCCTGGGAGATATATTGGTGGAGCAGGTGGGGATTTATTGACAAGAAGACATGGTTGTTTGAATACAATTGTAGTCATTAACAGCACAGCCATTAAGCTGAATATACACAGAAAGTAAATATTTATGTGACTGGTGATCTAGCTGGAAAAAGCAGAAAATGGGAAAAAGTTACCTATGTTTTAATTTTATTTCAGTTAGATGTCTGACTCTGTTATGCCATTTCTATATTGTCATCTTTCTATAGAGCTGTAGCTTGGAAATGCTAGATTAAACTGAGGAATTTAAAAGTAATTATAAAAAAAAAGTTGAGAAAAAGCAGGCCAAAACCCCAACCAGCTCTAGCTGATACTGTTCCATGTAAAAAATGTGGTGTTATTTCTCCCTTTTTTTATTTTTTGGAGATCATTACAGAGCTTTGTGGTCTTTCCAGACCAGCACAAAAGGCATTCGGTATCTTGATGTGTCTCTATGAATTTGAAAGATATGACCTCCATAGGGGATACTGCTGTTGGTTTTACATCATTAATGTTTTCCTTCATTTATTTCTGCAGAATACCTGCACCATCTTTTAAAGTGGGAATTGCCTGGGGTGACAAATTGAATCTTGCATCTCTGCACCTGATGCCACGAGAGCTTATAAATTAGTTATGGGCTAGGAAGATACAATCCTAAATGTTTTTATATCTCATAGAAAAAACAACCCTTGGGGTCACTAACCAAAGAATGGAAAACCTGGACTTGTTAACAAGAAAGCAATTAATTATTTACAGACATGAGTATTTGCCATTAGCATCTTTAAAATTAGGAATCCTTGTTCTGCTAGATTTACTTCTGCCCTTGAGATTAGAGCTGTTAAAAAAGGCGCATTTATCAACCCTTTCTAATACTGGAAAATACATACAACAGAAAATATGGTTCTGAAGCAGGGCTGTATGCATTGCTTTTTGTCTTTCAAAGAAAACAAAGATTGAACTATCTTATTTCAAAGCTACAATAGTGTAGAATCACTAGTAGTAACTACTATCACTGATATGGTGGTTTATTACTCTATCACATTCATGAAATAAATGAAATAAATAAATTATTGAGTGCTGTGGGAAATTTCATTTATGTATGTATGCCATTGTTAGAGCAAACAGTAGAGAAAAACCTTGCATCCTAATATGATGGGGAAATCTTAATGCCATTCAGCCAGGTGGAGCTTTTATGTCCTTTTTTTTTCCATTCACTGCCATCCACCTATCCATCATAATGCCCTGAACACTTTTCATCCATGAAAACTCCTTGCTATTGCAATATATAAGCTTTGTAAATAAAGTCTGGCACCCCTGGGGGGAAAAATGTAGACTTCTAGGAATTCTCATATATTTAATCTATTTTAAGGCCTGAAAAGTATATTTCTGTAATAAAATATTTTAAGACCTTTTTGTCCAGGGAAATTTCTTTTCCATGACAGGTGACCTGCAGGACTGCTGTGGATATGAACATTTAGGGGTTTTAAATGGATGCAGTATGATGCAGGCATTTTAAAGATTATTCCAGGGCTAAATGACCCCACTCCCATCCTCTTCACCCCCGATATTTGAACAGTTTGAAAGACTAAAGGCTCATGTTATCCCTGCAGATATAGGTAGAAAACTCCCAATGGCTACAGCCAAAGCCACATGTCTGCATCCAAGGGTAGTACTTTGGTTTTGAAAGTTAACTAGGATATGAGAGAATAGAATCGGGGTTTGTATAGCCCTTGTCATGCTTGTCACGGCTCAAAGCATCTTACAAGGAAGTAAATGAGATACTGCTAGCACATGGAGCATGTAGGAAGGCTGACAAGACATTAGGTGCTTAGCAGGAGATCACACAGTGTTTCAAAAAGCAGAGCTTGATTTACTAAAAAAAGCAATAACAGCCAGAAATACTAATGTTATCTTTTTCTGCTTTCACTTCCTCCCTCTGTCTCTTACACCCATAAAATATGACACTGGAATTTTGACTTCAGAGTTCTTAACACACTATCTTAAAACTATCAGCTTTTTCTTTTCCCTTAGGCCCTGTCTTCTGAGCATTAAGAGAGAGCTGGGTGTTAATTTTGAAGAACAAAATGCCTTCTCAGCTTTAGCCCTAGTGTCAAATGCTTTAGTCTTGTCGTGTTGACATCACATACACAGCTACTCAGTAGGATATGTGCAGTCATTTGGAGCAAAGACACTCCCAAGCAGCTAAGCAAGGTGAAAACTTTACTAGCAGCTTCTTTTGGGCAACCTGCACTGGCTGAGCAGAGACATCTGAGCTGGCTCTGTCTCTGCTTACTCAGGACTCAGGGGTGTGTGCAGCACCTGAGCTGATAAATCTTGTGGTGAGCTTGAATTCAGTACCAATATTGTTGCATTTAGCTTGAGCAAAGCACTGGCTTTGTGAGTGCTTCCAAGATATTTGGACTGTTCCTATGTAGCTTCTTGCTATGACCTGGGTGAGCCTTCCCTGTGCTACCCTAATTCAAGCCCCCCATCACTTAAACAGCAAGGTATGTACATCAAATTCCACAGCGCAATGAAGACCTGCCGTACAGAACCCAGTCACAGGGGAAATGCTGAGCAAGCAGATTCCTCTATAAAGCTTATTGCAAGATTTGGAGTAGCTGGGAGGATGCAAGAGGTGATAAGCCACTCGAGCCCAAATGATGTTAAGTTTTGAAGGGGAAAGGGTCAGTCATTGCCTGGAGACAACATATTTAGCCTGGTATTCCTGACTTCACTAACTGAACAATTTTTAGAATTTGTGGCTTCTCATTATCTGTTTCTGATGCAATATGATAGTTGCCTGTGCCTGTAATTTCCCCTCTAAATCATTTTGTCAGTAAAGTTTCTTGCAGTGACTGCATCGTTCTCATTGTTTGCAACAGTCTCTCTTCATATTACTGACATCAAGGTTGGATTTATCTAACTATATTTACTTAATTGTTTGTTAAAACATGTAATATAATCTTTTTGGAATTATACACTAGGTATTTGCACTATAAAAATTAGCAGCAACATATATATCTGTCTGCTACTGCATTTGAAGTGGTAGGATTTGATTTTGGGTAGCGCCAGGGAGTTGCTGCTTTTGTAGTCTGAATAGAATAACTTGGATGCAATCACAGGTTTTCTTGCTGATTATTCTCTGCCTTACAGTACACAGGATTATTGGAGGTGACCTTAAGTAATCATCATAATAATAAGATATTATATACCTACAAGCATCCATACACACATGCATGTACTACATTTAAACTTCATACATCTGATTTTAACAGCTCTACATTAATTGTTTAGTTGAACTGCTTTCTTTCTTTCTTTATTCTTGTAGATATCTATATACCTCTGTTAGCATATCCTTCCTGCTATTACCCATTTTTAGGTGGAGATGAGGGCTATGAATACTGCTGCTGCAGGACCCAGGGTTTTTAATCATGTAGTGACTGGGACACATTTTGCAAGGCTCCCTATTATTCTGTAATTTTGCACTTTGCTGTTGCAGTGGGAGCTGAAGAAAAAATAAAATTAAGAGCTATGATAAGAAGTCCAAAGGCTTCTAAACTACAGTGTTTTAGCTAGAGTAAAGGGAACAATTGCTTTCCATTTCAGATCATGCCAGTAGTCAGGCAAAAGTCATCTCATGAAGGACAAAGTGGAGTGGGGTCAGGGTACTCCTCCACAGGGCAGCCCTGGGACAAAGAGAAAAGCTGCAAAGGAGAGCCAAGGCAAGACCTCTGGGAAAAGGGAACTCCTGGTTGCTCCAGCTGCTGAGGGAAGGAGTGAGAAGGGCTGAGGCACAGGAGCCAGCTGGCAAGGGCGTAGCTGCCCCTCTCTGCTTCTGTGGGGCACCCGCTGGCATCCACGTCCTCTTGGCAAACCAGACAGAAAGGCCAAAGCCACTCTCCTTCCCCCAGCATCTGGCTGCTTCCCTTATGCACCTAGAGCTGGCTGGCATGGCACCTGTGGTCTGTGCAACACTGGCAAAAAAAGGAAAAATGTAACCCCCAGGACTGTACACACACATATGGGTACACAGAACTGTTTGTCTGTGTTTGGCTGCAGGATAAGTCAACAGGGCAGGTCTTAAAATGTCTTGCTGATAACATTAACTGTACAACTAACTTTTTTTTTTTTCAAAAGGTAATGTATACACGGACAATGTGGTTAGTGTCTTATTGATATCTGTCCTTCCAAACAGCAAACAGGTGTGGGAAATGGGATAGTTTGTGGGTTGGCTTCAGAAAGATTTTAGTAGTCCTTTCCACTTATGTTGCAAAGCCTGAGCTAAAGCTGATGAATGCAATGGATTCAGCAGGCTGTTTAAAGCAACAGGTATTTAACCTGAAAGTTAGCATGTTTTACACAACCTCCTCCACATCTGCTCCGCAGAGGAAGGGAGCTTGCAGCAGCCTTTCTGGCTATTGCAGGGTGTATTTTCCCTGCCAGGAGCTCCCTGCCTAGGCTGGCATGAGCATAAGGCGAGGTCTTTTCTTACCTGCAGAAGAGAGCTAGCTTTCAAAGAGCATTAATCTCCTGCCAGACTCTACCTCTTTCACAATCATAATATTTTAACTTAAAAATCATAACATGTTAAAGACAATTTTGCATTCCCTTTCTCTAGCCTCTGGCTTTCAAATTGTAGGGGTTATATTCAGGTCAGACTGTCAGCGCTCTCTCTGTAACAGTCTAAAAGGCTAAATCCCTTTTAAAAAAGAAAATAAATCTTCAGTTCTCACATAATGACTTGGTATCTGGAGCTGACACTTCACAGAAAAGATCAAATAGCCTGAGCCTTGTGACAGAATGGTAAGAAATGGCAACTCCTCATTATCCCATAGAGTAACATCTCAGTTATGGTAGTCTTTGAATGTTCCCCAAGACAGATGACCAAGAATATGTATAATTCCTGTGACAGGAGTTGGTACCACTTCTACACTGTGTGTGTTAGGGATTGTCACTTGTGCTCTGGGCTCATACAGCTGCTCACTCAAGTGTTGCATGGAGTTAAATTGGATGGCTGGGGTATGTAAACTGGTAACGAGATGCGAAATATTGCATGAAAGTTAATGACTCATGGGCACAGATGTGGCCAAAATTGGTTATGAGTGGCTGCTTGGCATTAAACCCCTAGAAGATTTGAAAAAAGCAGAGGTGGAGGGCCTATACAGTGAACAGCTCGTTCTCCCTTGGCGATCTTCCTTGGAATGAGAGCAAGACTCTTGTCCCATTTGGACCCAACCATTAGCTCATCTCAGCCTGCACACTCTTCTCCAACAGCTGCAGCTGTGTTGAAGCAGCTTCTGTGCCTATTCTAATGGGATAAAAGGATTTCTGTGTGCTCTTTTCATTCAAAAAGCACATACCCCTCCATACGCGCTCCAGAGAATCCCTGTTCCTTTGAAATGGATTCAAATATGTTATGTTTAATTATATGTTATGTTTAATTAATCACTAAAAGTCTGGGAGGAAACAAAATCTTGTGGCTGTTTTAAGGTATTTCAAGACAGGTATGTATAAGTCACAAATGTGCAATCAGTTATGGGAAATTCAGAAACCAGCAGAAAGCAGTAATATGTTCTGAAGAGAGTGATCATAAAAATTACATGGTCTTCTCAACCATGTGTGTAGGGTCCTGCAGTTCCTGGCCTGGTGAGTGTCACTCCTCAGCAAGGACCTCTCACAGTCAGGACCTGCGTGGGATGAACTTGCAGCCTCGAGGTGTGATATGGTAACATGCTGGAGGTGCTGCCTGCCTTTGCAGGCTTTTATAAACAAGCCCATGAACAGGTAGATTGCTACTGGGAGAACTTTGTCCTGAAAATTTTTATATCCCCATAATTTCAAATTAAGTCAAGGGGAAGAGTTTGGCTTCAGCCCTTTTGCCTACCGTATGCAAAATAGTTTTATTCAGAGATTTGTTTTTTTTTTTTGCTTGGAAGAGTACAGAATGAAGCACATGTGGGAAAATTTTCCCCATTACATATACCCTTGATATCCCTCTGCTTTGCTTCTCCCAACACATGAAATTCTGATTTTGGGAAAATATTGCATTGTCCATGAACAGTGGATCAACCAGTGGATATCTACTCTTTGATTCAAATGGAGTTTTTTGTGTATATATATATATAAATACATATTTTAACAATGCTGTGTCTACTCTTCACCTCCTTTTTCCAGCACAAAACTATTGTTTTCATTAAGTTATGTTGTAGCAAAACAGCACCATAATAAAAAGTAAACTATTTGGGCTTCGCTGAGGGACAGTGCAAAGAAAACAGTAGTGGAGCATAGCTGTTTTTATGGAGGAGTTGAACAAAGAAATGTATTTCCTTCTTCTGTTGTTGGGCTGATTTCAAATAGAAGTTTACAGGAAACCTCGGTTTACAATTGAGCATCATTCTCTTTTCTCCCATTAGAATACCCTTGATGACATCTGGCAGCTGCAGCACCAGCAGACAAGCTCCACTATTGTTTTTTTGTTTGTTTTTTTAAATATATATGTTTGTTGAGAAACAATCAAAATAGAAACAGTGGCAATTTTTCAGTTTTGCACTTGCACTACATGCTTAACATTGCCTGTCTTTATTAGCAAACCATTTCAGTTTTTTTCTGATGCATAATCACATAATCACTCTCTTGCATAAAGTTTTCCTGTGAAAGTTTTAAGCCTCTTCTTTCCACTGGAAATGCCTCCTGTCTTTCTGATTCTAAAGACCTTTTTTTTTTTTTTTTAAATCTTTATACTACACAGGAAAAAAATACTAAGAGATTGGGGAGATGCTATAAAATATTTCTTGGAAGGGGATGTAAAAAGGCATATATCATGTTTTTTGGATGCTGATACATCTAATATTGTGGTTGCAAGAGCTTAATCACTGTTTTTTCACATGGAGATGGAACTGTTTGCTAATGCCTGCTGACAATAAGCGCTGATGATACTGGGCTTCTAGACTGAGCTCTAGCAAATAAATGATGGTAAATTCCAGTCTCTAATCAAGCATCTTTCATAAACATTAACATTTGCTAAATAAACATATTTTCCTCTTCTCTATTGCATGTAATGGATGTTTTTAACATTGTTTGCCCGTCTTCTTTACAAAGTATAACAGATGGCCACTGCTTCTAATGAAATAATTATATTACATAACCTTTTCTTCGGGAAGGAAAAGGTTCGGGCTTGATTTTTCACTGTCTTACCTCTTGATTTCTGGGAAGTGTCTTGCATCTCTCACTTATATTTTCTATAAATGACCCTGATGACAAAGATAAGAAAGTATTTGGTTGAAAAACCTCTTGCTGGGTTTAAATGAAAGAATGGCTCCTTCTCTTGTTTTGATTTTTTGCTTGGTCACCCTCTCTCTGTTCATAAAATGTGAGAGGGAAAGCTCAATCCAAAAGTCTGAGGAAGCATAGACCTGTTAAGAGCCAACTGTCAGACTAATGTGGTAGATCTACACTGCTCTCAGAGACAGGTCTTGGGAGTGCTCAGGAACACTCTCTTTTTGATCTACCTGTTGACAAAATTTCTTGAGGAATTTTATGTCAATGCATCTGTGCCTGTTTTCTTTGTGTGTTTTTGGTGACATGCTAAGGCAGCTGGCTGAGTATTATTGAGGTACTAAACTGGCAGATAGACTTACATATGCATATAGACATATGTGGTGGAAACTTGTTTCTAAAATAGGCTTGGCTGGCGAGGTTAGTCTGCCCGCTGAAGTTCATATTTGTTCTGCTGAGAACCCGAGCACTATTAAAGCAGATGCACTGGGAGTGTTCAGGAGCACACTGGCAAGATGGAGTCTTTTTGCAGCACACTCCTGTGTGTGCATGTGAATGGCAGACTGAGAACAGAGACTCTTCAGATTCAGAATACACTTGATTCCCAAACATTTCAAGAAACTATTTGGCCTTTGACACTGATGACATACCATAGATTGCTAATAATAGCATGCCTGAACTTTTGTTAGAAAAATAAGCACATCCCTGAGCAGTTCCCACACTCCTAGGCTAAATCACTACAATATCATATTAATGCCAGGGCTGATGAGATACAGTATCTCATAGTAAAACCTCACTTGAATAAAATTTGTTCTCCTTTGAGGGGTCTTTTTTATGAGACTGAAAAGAAGAACAATAAGATGTCAGCTAGTCATTTGTCAGCACCACTGCTCTTAGACACAGACAGGGGTGAGAGGATGCTCTTATTGTCCCACTCTCTTACCCCAAAGCTGCTAAAGTTCTGCTGAATTATTGTGGCAAATAGAGTTTCATTAACTACCCCTAAAATAAAAGAGGTGTGAGTAAGAGGAAGGATTTACTGACTGAAGATAGAGGAATTCCTAAAAGGAAATACTGCAAGTAGACAAGCTTGGTGAGGAAGCTCAGTCTGAAGGTTAGGTTGTATTGCTTTTGTTTGTTTTTTGTAAGATCAATAAAATCTGTCTCCAAGAGGAAGCCAAGCTTGGAGGCAAAACTTTTAGGTTTGCAGGTTTTCTGAGCACAGAGGTAAGGACTCAGCCTGTTCACACCCAAAAATAATATGGAACTGATTACTCACAAAGAGGGAAATAGTGGGATTTATGCCAAAATTCCCTAATATTTACTATTCCCGTATCTAGGAATAAATGAACAACAGAAATCTGTGAGACAGGGATAAAAGTTCATTTTTTTAGGAGGAGACTTGGTTTTTGCATGAATCTTGGAGGATGTAGTAACTAATGGACTTATATTTTTTCCACAGAGTCATAATATATGAGAGCTGCTCTAATACTGAATGCATTTCTTATCTGTCTGGACATGACATTCAAAATTTAGTTGTTTGTTTGATACAAAAATTTAGTGTTTGAGTTTGTTGGGTACCTCTTTTGAAGAAAAGAAAAAAAAAAAGACATGTTAAACCAGAAAAGACAGGAGGAATACGAAAATGAGCAAGATGGATTAATATCCACATACTTCAAGTGAATGGTTTGAGTTATTCCAAGTTTTACTTGCTGTTTTTTGTATCCCCTTTATGCTGACTGTCAGGATATTCTGTTGCTATAGGCTAGTGTGGAACGCACTCTGCATTAATGGTCAGGGTTCAGTGGTTTCATTGTATTTTCACAAGCTGGTCCCTAACAAAAATTTTTTTGTCCCGAAGGGCTAGGCATAAGCTGGGAAGAAAATGTATCACAAATTCCAAGTATGCAAACTCTTGTGGCCTCTTAAGACTGTAACTACAGAGGAATTACAACACAGAGACTTCATGGTGATAGTAGTGCTGGGGCAAAAAATGTTATATAACAACTGCTGGTATGCAGAAATAGCATGTTTCCTTTATAGTCATTTAAACTAGGTGTAAAATAGTTGCCAGTTTGAACCTATGCTGTGTTCTCTTTACATGCAGAAATCACCTTTAAGCATTACAAAAATTTAGAAATGGAGTTGATGTTATCTCAGAAAGAAGTGGATCTTACGATCCGCTTAGATCCCACTATGAGCAAGAATCAACAGAACTGCCTGCTGTATATGGTTTTTAAAATTTATTTGAACCTTGCTAAATTCGGAACTGAAGCTCAGTCGAGAAGTAACCGAAACTGCAGAATTTCAGATTTCCCTGCAAACCCAGAAAGTTTGTGCAGTTTCGACAAGGAACCAGTGTCACAGCTGCCTCGCAGGGAGCCCTCAGGGTGTTCCTGCTCTTTTCCGAGCCGCTGGGTATCGGGGCACGCACGTTGTCCTCGGCCGGGCGGGCGGAGCGGATGGAATGGGAGCGGGAGCGGCGGCCGCCAGGGGCTGCTCTGGACCCGGCCTGGGGCTGCTCTGGACACAGCCAGGGGCTGCTCTGGACCCGGCCAGGGGCTGCTCTGGACCCGGCCAGGGGCTGCTCTGGACACGGCCACGGGCCGGCTCTGCCCCGCCGCGCTCCGCCTCGGGCTGCCCGCCCAGCCCTGCTCCCCGGGGGAAGGGAGCTCATTGCATCAACAAATAACCATTGAAAAGTCAATCCCAAACCCGCTGCTTGCCGCCGCAGACTTCCCCCCCCCCCCCCCCCCCCCCGCTTAGTTGTATATGGGAACAGTTTTGGGGGATTTTCCTGAGCCTTGCCTCTCTTCCTCATCTTACTATTACTTTTCTAGTTTGTGTGTATGCACGAGTTTGGTATTCATGAGTTTGTAATTCTATTTTAACATAAATGTGTGGGTTGTCAAGCACTGGAACAGCCTGCCCAGGAAAGTGGTGGAATCACCATCCCTGGCAGGATTTAAAAGTACATGTAGATGTCTACCATGCTGAGGGACATGGTTTAGTGGTGGACTTGGCAGTGCCAGGTTAGTGGTTTGGCTCAATCTTAAAAGTATTTTTCAACTTAAATAATTCTATGATTTGCATGGAAGACTTACAGTTCTTCCTCTTCCCACTTCTCTGTCTCAACATTTATCACCCCATCCACTTTTTCATGCTTATTCCTGCAGTAATCGCTTATCTTGTAAGTGCCATAAGAACACAAATACTGAAACCAGTGACAGAATTCTTATGGTTGAGAATCTCTGTCTTGGTAAACAGAGGGTTAGCTGTAGGTTTGGGAACAGATTTCCTTAAAATTCCTAAGCCTTCTGGTGATTGATTTCACCATCACCTTCAAACTTCCCAAGTCAGGTTTGGTGTCTGCTGAGGAACGAGGGGGCAACAAAAGGCATTCTTGCACTTCAGAAAGGAGCTCAAGTACAGGGTGAGTATGGATGGGTTATTTTGTGGGTAACAAAAGTGGTGATTGTAGAACAAACATGACAATTTTACCTCTGTTAACTACAGTACAAAAATGCCTCTTGCTGAATGCTTATTATTGTATTTGCAGATTGACTTCATATGTACCACATGTGCTTATTGTTGTTGCGTTGTGATTTCAAACTTTTATGAAGTGATAAGCCACATATTAATAGTTTTAACAGAAGGTTCTCTAGTTGTTAACATGGTAACACCTTGCAAGGATAACATGTTATGTCCATTTTTCGTTCTAGAAATATGCAACATTATGTACTTTGAAATACATAAGGAAAGTGCCTATTTAGTACTTAGATCTGCTCAATATATTATCTTCCATGAATTCGTACCCTGTTAGTCAGTCCTGCTATAAAAATTTGCTACCTTGAACTGCAAAATATTAATTCATTTCCCAGGAATCTCTTTTGGTATAAGCTGGGAAAGCAGATGTGGAAGTTGCAAGCACATTTGCTTTTACTGTACCTTTCTCAAAACTAAACTGATTACTGACACTATTATAGTAGCAGGTGTTCAAATATGTCTAGCTAAGTTATTACCCAAGGTTGGAGGATTATTTTTGTTTTTCCCCCTGACCACAGTCAGGTTATCAGTGGCATATGGATGTATTCCTAGTCATACTCAGCTCAGTAAAAATTGGGCCTTCATTAAAGTAAATTAGTTTCATCGTAGCACGGTTCTATCCTATGACTGCAGTTGATGTCAATGAAAATTTTAAAAATAAGATACCAGGTATATAATGATCATGGTGGTCCAAAGAAAGTCAAGCAGTAGTGTTTTGAAAAATTAGGGACTTTATATTTATTTACATTCTAAATATCTTAATAAATATAGTAAAATTAAAATAAGTCAGTGTGTTAAAAATTCCCTTTAGACGCATCACAAAGGGGACAAACAGGTATAAAAATATGAAATTTGATGCCTTTACAGTAACTCCATTAAACCTGCCCTGCTAAGGAAGCAGTGCAAGAAAGCATTTTTCGATGAGTAATATCTTAGTAAACGGTCATGATTTGATGTGACATATTTTTCTCCCGATTTGCATACTTGATAATAGACTTCCTAAATATCACCTTCAGGTGCACTGGCAAAAAAGTAACCCATTTGAAAGAAACACTGGATGAAATGTTCATGATGGGACAATCTCAGGTCTGCATCTGAATGTGAGACAAAGAGTTCAAACCATTAAAAGCTATATGGTCTATTGCTGTGCTAGTGTTTAGTTGTTTGTGTAGTGCAGATTTGTTCCCTTTTAAATGTATTTCCATGACTCATAAAATCCTCTGAAATAGAAGTTCTCACAATTCTAGTACAGTGGAGCAGTTATTTTTGGATTTTAGTTATAAACAGGCTACCTAACTTGTCCTCCTTTCTTAGGGAGGAAGGTGGTTAGTGACCTCTCTTTTCTCTAAACAGTATCAAAATCCACTTTATTTGATAGATAAAGGAGTGGAAAGTCCTTGACAAAATGAAAAGGAGGCATAATCAAATGCTAGCTGGGTGACCGATATTTTACATAACAAGTAAGAATATATATTTTGTGAACCTATTTAGTATTCAACTTAAGAGAATATAGTAACCATAGCAACTCCTTATCACCTGTGAGACACTGCAACATCTTCATGAAATGTGCACAAATGCCCTGCTAATAATTGTAAAATGCTGATGTTGTTATCCCTTGGAGACAGCTACACTGAAAGATAAGTGTGTAAAAATACTTGTGATTTGAGATTCCCCTGTCTACTATCTGCTTTCTCCTTGCCCTTCTACTTTATTCTATATATCAGTTTGATTTATCAAATGCCAAAGACTAATAGGTTCAAGAAGTCACTGGAGGGAGAAGGGTGGTGGACACATCACTGCTCACCCACAGCATGCCCATAATAACCGCCCTCAGTAGAGTGTGCTGAAGGCTTTAGT
The DNA here is from genome assembly GCF_025592945.1 of Manacus candei. Lineage (NCBI taxonomy): Eukaryota > Metazoa > Chordata > Aves > Passeriformes > Pipridae > Manacus > Manacus candei. The sequence continues at coordinate 9,549,673 of NW_026138089.1, forward strand.
GGTTTGTGGTGGCCAAACAGAGACAACATAAATGGAAAGGTTTCCCAAAAGGGTTGAAAATGGGAACTCCCAGAAAGGCACTCAGAATAATATGGTAAGTGCAGACCCCTTCCTTGCAGCAGTTAGCAACCTAAAAAGACTGTGAGTTGTGCCATTTACTTTATTTGCAGGCTTTCAAATCACATGAAGCTGTAACAGTAATGATCTTTCTGACTGCAGCGACAGCTTCTGTCATTTTAGACTTTGCAGTTCAGATACTTTCCCTTCCTTTTCAGCTTCAAAGCTGTGAGTGGTCAGAGCTTTACAATTCTAAAGTCTCAAATGCAGATATGGCAGGTGAATTTTTCTGTGGAGTTACTTCTGTGTCCCACAGCCTTTAGGGCTAAGGATACTGGGATGGCCTGGAGAGCTGCCCCGCTGAAGTGTCATCACCTTTTCCAAAGGGCTCTGTGCTTTGTCCCTTTTTGTGGTGGACTTCATTTTTCCACTCAATTACCTACTTAGAGAGGCAGGTGGTAATCAGTTATCCAAAGATCCCAGTGAATTTCGAGTTCCTTTGATAAAATTACAAGAGTGTTTAATTTTTTAATCCTTAGTATGATTCTTTTTTCTCTCTCACTTCAGAGTGAAGTACAGTACACCATGTACATATGCTTCCACCCCTGAGTACACACGCAGAAGGAGGAAAGCAAAATCAACCGTTGCCAAGTAATTTGGTCATTGAGCAACACGGCTGCACAACTCAGCCTAATCCCTCTATATGTTCTGAGGGGTCTTCCTGTATCATTTTGGTCTGTAGCACCACATAGTACCAAGTTGTAAATTTCAGGTGGTAGATGGAAAAGCTTGGGTTGCTGGAGCTGACAGGATTATCAAGACATCACTCCCCATTCCCATGGACATAAAGGACCTTCTTGATGCCCAAGAGACGTGGAAAGGGCCTTTGTGAAATGAGTGTTAGGACTTTTGCATATCATTGCAGTTTCACAGTGTATTACAGCAAAATATGAGCCAAGGAAGATGTCAGAACAAGAGGGAGAGAAAGTATGAGCATATGTGACAGTGTGGCCCTAGGAATCAAAATCTGCATGAAATAGTTCAGATAACATGCATAACCTTCATCACTGGGGTGATGTGCATTAGCAGCTACTCTGTACTGTTCCTGTTGTTGGTGTAAAACAGTGATGTTGGAGGCAGGAGTTAGAATGGTTGAAGTCTCCTTGTAAATAAGCACTTGTACTCATGAAGTAAGATGCTCTGGGCAATATCTGCAAATTTCAGCATTGAAGTGACAAATGCAGACTGATAATAAATCGTGGCAGTAAGAGATGAAAAAAGCCTACTGGTGAGGATTTTATTTCTGTGCTAGGCTTCACTTTCCACAAGACTTACCTGAATCAGATTTGCTGGGTCACAGATTTTTTGAATATCTTCAAGAAAAATTTTAACACCAACTATGAAAACATAGTTTTCATAGACCACTCTATTTTCTCTAGTTTAATACTTTTATAAGGGCAGCTTATAAAATAAGAATCAAAGGATTAGATTATAAAACTGGTTTGCTTGGAACCTGGAGAAGTACCTTATCTTTGCCTTCATTGTCTTTTATTGCCAGCACCATTTTAAAAGAAGGGAGGCCTGAATAGGTGACACATCTGGAAATGTGAGCTAAAGAAAGTAAAAATTCTTTTGGAGACTGGTAAACCTACACTATATACGTCTGTAATTAAAAGGAACAAGGTACAGTGGCTCATAAAAGTACCATCTGAAAATGGTTTAAAGGTCAAAAAAGGGCTACTAGGTACATATAGAAGGGTGAGAACCAACCAGACCAGTCCTCCCACAGCAATCCCAATGAGCCTATTTATAAACACACCATTTCAAACCCCTCCTTAGCTGGTGTATGCGTAAATAATTTTGAGCAATGCTCCTGGTGAGAAAAAGCTTTAATATGATAAACAAAGACTCTCTGAAACTGTCTCCTATTTAACTGCTGTGACTCACGATATCTGCCCACATCCTTGAATCACTTAATTTAAAATTCTCTCTTTAAGAATGATCTTTTGATTTACTTCTAAATTCTTTCTCTATTTTTCTCATTTGACATTAGAAGAATGTGATGTTTTTGGTGTTAACCTTCCCACATAAATATATTAGATGGTCAGTACCAAGGGCTTTGCTGAAGCAATGGGAAGGTATAGTAATTTGGTATTTCATAAGTAATCTGACCTTGACAGTAACCCCAGTGAACTCCAGAACTTTATGAGTCAAATCATGAATCACATATGTTAGCAAATTCTCAGTTGTACAAAGTGGTTTTCCTGGGTAGAGTCTAAGGATTTCGAGTTTGGGTTAAGGTTTTTGTTGTCATTCCCCAGCCCACCCCCCACAGACTTCATCTCACCACCAACACTGCAATCCACTGGTATCCTGAGTAGCAAAATATTTCGCTCAGCTGCAGGGAAGAACAGCTTAAGACTTACTTCTTTTTCACTGAGAAAGTCCAAGCACATGTATTTATTTTTAACTGAAGAATGTGAACATACTTCCCGACACATTCATAGGCATCTACACACACACACACATGCACACACAAGTTTTCTAGAAATTTCAGTAATCTACTTGTTGCGTTTTCTGATTAATACTGTCTTAATTAATAAACTCTGTTTAATACTGCACTCTAAATACTTAGATTTACCTCAGAAACTTCTACTCAGATGTACAGATCACTCTTTTTGTGTCTTTCATTCCTGCTTAGGGAAGAGGCTTTGCTGCCCTGATTACAATAATGTCTAAAGATGTTTTAGCATTTATAGATTTATTTTCTCCCTTATTATCCTCAGCAGTATAAAGGCAGCTGGAATACACAATTTGAGGATTCAAATGGGGAAGATGAAACACCTTGCCCAACAAGCATTTTAGAGGCTGCAGTTTGTGTTACTAGTGTTCAGGATCCTGAGTCACATCATTTCACAAGCTTTTGATGTGACCCTGTTGCTTCATAGCTGACAGACGGGTAACTTTTACACCTCCTGTCCCAGGCGGTTGCCTGTTTCATGGAAGTCCTTTTTCCATGGGACAGGGAGCTGGCATGGGTAGCCAGGGCACTGGAAAGAAGAGATAAATGAGAATTTTCTCATTAAATTATGTTTCATGAGACAGTGCAGACTACTGGCAAATTTTTCTGACTAGAAAAATGAAAAAAAAAATTTAATCTAACTTGAACTTTTAGACAATTTTGGCTCCGTTGATCTGAGCAGAAATATCTGATTTGAAATCAGTGAAATATTGGTCAGTTGCCCTTCCAGTGGCTGTTGGCTTCATGGGATTTGTAGACAGACGCCCGAGCTACTTTTTTACCGTAGTATGACCAAAACTGCATCGTGTCATTCTAGGCAAATACAGCAGAACTTTGAAATATCAAATGTTTTCTGAGAACAAGAAATGTGGGAAAATAAAAATGGTGCAGAAATATTCCAGTTTTTCATGTTAATGCCTTGTCTCAGTTGGGGGTTTGAAAAGATTTTAAAACACCAGCATTTCTTCTGTTTTGGAAAGTTTTGTAACACAGAGTCAATCTCTATAATTCTTCCAGGACATGGCATAGTCTTGACAGTGATTAGAGTTTCTCACTTCTGGCATAGACTTCTGCATGGTATATAATATGTCTAACCTGCTGTATGCAGGTGGGAGAAAAACTATTTTAGAGCAGAGTGGCTTAATTAGGAGAGTATTATACATTTTTTGCTAAACCTGTGGTTAGAGGATTTTATTTCAACAGGAAGGATTTGCATGGTTTGATAGTCTCAGTTAACACACAGATAATGGGAATTTGAGTAGGTGCCTGCTTGCTTCAGGTTACAATTTATCAGTTGGGGTTTTATCTTGTTTCAGTGAAATTGTGGCTCTTCATCAAAACTGTGTGATCATGTAACTCCTGGAATAGCAGAACAGTATTGATTTTGACAGATACTATTTGATGCTTGACTATCAAAGGCATATATCACAGAACTTCTGCTATTTGCCCCAATCTTTATTTGCTTAGCTTGAGTCACTGCATGAGTGATTTTTGCAACTGGTCACTAAATAAGAAATTGGTACAAAATGCAATGGAATAAAGTTACTCTCTTTTCTCTATGCTAATAGTGGTTGCAGATACGTAAGGCAATTCTTGACTCATTACTTTATCATTCTTGTTTTCATGGAGGCTTCTTAGGACTGGAGTACTAAGGAAAAAAATGGTGCAATTTAACAATCTACTACTTTTAAGAGTAATGAGGTATAATCATCACTGAAGTATCAGCTAACTGTAAAACCCTAGGAAATAAATGGAGAAGCAGTGGTAAACTAATTACGATTTCCATTTAATTTAACATTTATATATACTAGAGAACAGATGTTTTAGAAACTCTGAACCTTTATAACATCCTTCTTTGTTAGTCTTTTTAGGTTACTATACTTCCATATAATTTTGGAATAGACTATCAGAGTCTTCTGATCACTAATTTATTACATGTGAATATGCACCAACTTGTTCAGCCTAGCAGATTGAGTATCTGCCTCATAGCAGATGTAGGAAAACGAAATCCAGTAGATATTCTTTTGATTAAAAGGCCTTAATAAAAAATTCTTGTCAGTGTAGTCATTAAGGCAAGTGCAGATGGATTGTTTTTTAACCACTTTTCTCTCTGTTTGAGCTGTGGATTACGTAGGTTGCATAAGTGATGGAGGAAGAAGCTGTCTTGAAGACAACTTCCCTTCTTTCTTACCTGTGGCTGGTGCAGCCCAAGTGAGATCAGAGCAATTTGAGTGATTCTGTAAATAACCAAGCAAGAGCAAGTGGTCCCCTAAGGATTGCTCTGCAAAGAGGACCAAAGGTGCCCTGACCTTTCTCATCTCTGCCTGTTTTACTGATACTCTGCCAAAAGGCTGAGTAATCTTTCACAAAAGGCGATGAATTCCCCAAATGTCTGCCTTAAGGACATCTTTGTGCACTGAGGCTTTCAGTGTGTATGTGCAAATGTAAGGATGTCTGACGTTGCTGGTCTTATTTTTAAACTTGTGTTAGAAAATGTGTTTAAATGCCATGACTCAGACATTCTGCCAGGCTAGTCAGTTTATCTTCATTGAACTCATTGCAGTGATATTGATAGAAGCAGTTAAGTACAGCCTTGTGAGATCCAGCTCTGTACATTCTTACATTCGCAAATATTAACTATATATTTTGAAATAATTGTGTGATACTTTCACATCTTGAAAACAGTTTTTCATATTCAGAGTATTTCAGAATTTTTCTTTTTTTTTTTTTTAACACTGTCTTCTCAGAAATTTGTCATCACCTTGCAACCTCATGTTTTGTGCCAGTTCTTCTGGAGATTATTTTTACATTTCAGTGTTGCCTTGAGTTAAGTATTCTAGTGTTATATGGGATTATTAAGTAGTATTTTGTATTCTGGACATCCTCCTCTTCCTGCAGGTGCCAATTTAAAACTGCCAAGGGAGGGACTATAAAAACCACTAGAAATTAATTTCAATGCCAGTAGTTTGAGTGTGAATATTACCTTTTCCTCTAAAAGTGCAGTGTCTAGCTGCTTGTCTTATTTTGAAAAGCATATCTTTATCAGTTGTCTATATTGCAAATTAAAGGTAACCTTTTTGTGATTGACTTCATACCTCAAGATGCTGATTTTCAAGGTAGGGTTGTTTCTTTCTAACCTATGTGCTAGGTCATATTTTTCCCTTCTGCAACTCTCGCTCCTACTATATAATCAGATCATGGGTCTGGTCTGTCTCTGTTTGGCACAGCTTCGTAAAGAGGCAGAGTGGTTCTTCTGTCTATAGTGTATATTAAATTCTCTGGACCCAGGAGGATTTCCATGGCAGCTGGAATTCAGCTAAATGAGAGAAAATGCTTTCCCCACTTCCTGTTCTGTGCTTCCCCTGTAGCTGGTGCAGACCTACCTTGGTCTGGACCACATAAAATTTGTATTACACCAAAAAAACTCCAGCAAGTGAGTAATTCCACATTAGGAGGTTTTGCATTTCTCCCAGCAGTTCAAAACAGTTCCTGTATTTGGTAATTTATTAGAGACAATGAAGGTAGTTAAGGAAGGTTTAGTTAACAAATTAGAAGCAAAAGTTTCAGATTCTGAAACAGTGCTAATTTTTTGGTATCAAGATTGTTGTCCTTGCCTTGTCACAATTTAAATCTTTAAACTTGTCCACTGCATTGATGAGCACTGGACTAAGCCTTAATCCACTAAATTTAGCTGAACTTTTCCAGAAATAGTTGATGTGCTGACAAAGAACACCCAACACTGAGTTTACTATGCCGCTGTAAAAGATATGTGATATTTGTACGTAATGTACAATTTGTAACTGGTATTACATGGTGGTGGGTTTTGCTGCACATTTATAGGAATTCTCCAAGCTTTTGCACTACATAAGCTGACTCAGGACACGTGGTAATATTATACTTTTGTCTTAAGCAGCAATAGGAAGTGTGATTCTGAGTTAGCAACCAATACCCTGAGTTTTTGCAAGTACCTGTTTACTACTTTTGCCAGGTCAGGAGCAGAACAGCATGAACCACAGGGAAGTTCTTGCTGAATAATGGAAGCTTGAGACATGAGGATAGATGGAGGGCTTGTGTGTCTGCCCTTTTTGCCTGGGAGGTGTTTGGTGTATGACAAGGACTGTGGCAGACACCCATAGTGAGCAGCAAAGTCAGAGCTGCTTTAGTGTTTCTGTGTCTGCTGGTGTCACTCATATCTCTGAGGGCAGGTTAAAGCGAGGTTTGATAAGGGGAATGTGACCATTACTACTGATAACCAGCATTCGCAGAAAATAAAACTGCCAATGGTTTGGTCTACTTATGGCCATTCGTCTTTTAACTTGAATTAATTCAATAAGAATCCTCTAAAACTATCAAACTCCTAACCATGACTTTGGTCTGGCTTATACATACATCTCTGCTCCCAGAGATGTCTGAACTTACACCTGGCACCACATCCTCTGGCTGCCCTTGTGTCCAGTGGTTCCCACTGGATAGACTGTAAAAGTTTCCTCCTTCAGGGACAGAATCTTCTTTCGCTTCCTCAAAGACCTTATGACTTTCTCATGCACACACATACACTTGGGCTGTAGATGGGAAACTGGATATTCAGAGGAAGATGTAAAAACCAGCATGTCTTTTCTTGCACCCCAAATAGCAATTCCTCCTCCTTGCATCTAGCTGTGTCATTGTGAGTTTCAGTGCCAACTACCTTCAAAACCACTTCAGATACAGACCCTCTCTTTTCCTCTCCTGACACTCAGAAGACTCCAAGAAGTGAAGTGCAGAACCTAGTTTTCTGAATGCACTGCATGTGATAGTACTGCTGCTGTGTGGGTTGATCACAGTCCTTAAAGGAGGAAAGTGAATGGCGTAAATAGAATAGGGGCCGTCTGCAACACCGGGTTAAAAAAAAAATTAGTCTGCACCTCACCCTGAACATAGATAATTGACAATTTTTTTAAATTATTTTATTTTTTTTTCTAATTCTAGAAATTAATTTCCATCCTATAGAACTAACTCATATTTTTATGCCACATTCTGCTGAACTTTCAGAAAAATGCAGTATTCATCTCACCCTATAAGGAGTGCATGCTGTTCATGCATTTCCAGAAAAGTTATGCAACTGCTTTGTCTTTATAATGGTTTGAGTTCTTGTAGGATCTTTTGCCTTGTTCCCATGTGAAACTCTAAAACTGTCCTCAGAATCCCCTTCTTAAAGCCCTGAAATCAAATACAGGGGTTTGGGGTGAGTCCTTTATAATCCTTACTAATTTTGTAAGTTTTGCACTTTTTGTTACATCCCTTTCACCAGGGAAATTTAGCCCTAAGGTTGTAATTACTTTGGAAAAGCATTTTTATGTTTCCTTTCAATGCATCCTGGAGAGGATTCTCCCAGATTTGACCTCAGTAAAAGGTCTTCACATACCACAGACTCATTTCAAGTGACACGTGTCCACTGAGCTATACTTGGGGAACAGAGGATGAGCATTCCTGTTAAGTGCTCTTAATGCACCTCTCCCTGTGCATTGCAGCTGCTTCAAGCTGTTGTGCAAGTGTGCAGGACTAGACCATCACTGGAGCATCACTAAGTTGTCTCCACATTGGCTAGAGAGGATGGTTGGTCTTACCCTTATGCATTGTGCTGTGTGGATCCCTGGAGATGGTTGGTGTTGTACATTAAAGCAGCTGAGGACATGGACCAGCAAGAGCACAGCTGAACCTGGATAAATTGCAGTAGTGGTTCAAATCAAGTTTTCCCTCCATCCATGCTGTGCTTCTCAGCTAGACAGTACTAGTATTATGTAAACTCCTTTCTTTGCTGCACTTGTGAGAAAAATTATTATTGTCTTTAAATGGGAAAAAAAAATTTACAGATCTTTTCTTCCTTTCCCTGTGACATACCCAGTGTTGGAGCTTATCGAAAGTTAAATGGAAATATATTTTTGGAAGCCTTTAATTAAAATCCTGGCAGCATATCATTGTAGGTTTTTTTTCTGTAGCTCAATTCAATAAGATTTCTTGTACTGATAAGAGTTTTTCTGGATAGTGACTAATTTTTGCATTGGTAGATAAAACCCTTGCAGAAGCAAATTCATGATATTGAGACTTTTCTTCAGGCATCAGATCTGCCTGATAGTCTCCTGAGATCAAAAGACAGATTTCTGTTAAGAGCAGAATAGAGAGACTAACAGGCTTCTGAACTGATATTAAATTAAAGGCCTTCTTCACTTAGGAGAAGGTTGGGAGGTATGAATTTGCAGGTTTGTATTTCTCTGCATTTTTTTTTTTAAGTCAGGAAATTTGGAATTAGATCTCGAGGTCCCATCCAATCCAAACCATTCTATAATTCTAGGTGTAACTCAAACAGCAATGGCACTTCAGATTTGAGATTTTTGGTTTGGCCTTTTGTTTGTTTATTTTAATGAAAGCCACTGAGGGGCAGCAGATAGTAGCTGATCTCGTTAAAAGAAAAAAAAAGTTGCATTTGGGGTCCAGTGTTATCTTACACGAGGAACTAAGCTTCAGAAGTGAGGAAATCACCCTACATAAAGAAGGGAAAGCAGAAAACGCACTGAGGTTAGGGATGATTAAACATTTGCCACCAAAACAAATAAAGCTTTGGAACAAAACATTTCCAAAGCTACGGATTCCCACATACACCTCTGTTCTTTCCGGCAGACAGGCACTTGGCCATAGTGTAAATTGCAGACTGCATTTTACTTCCTGCTGATGTCATTAAGCAATTTACTTTTTAATCTGACATGAGGAAATCGGTGCTTCGGTAGCGCATGTGGCTCCAACACGGACGGGATATTGTCACTTTACCGGGCGGCTGTCGAGCGTTCCTGCATCACTCTAACGTTGCAGTAATTTCAACTGGACATTTACATATCCTTGCTGAAGTCCGGGCAGTCCGCTAAGCTTCGAGCAGACTCAGAGCAGTTACATGAGAAAGGGAATAATCTCTTATACCGCAAATTGACTTCCCTCTTTCTAGCCCTAGACACTGTTTCCAGCTGCTTTCAGTCTTTTAAATCCTTGAAAGCTTTCCTAATCCTCGTGTAGGCAGCAGCCTTTATGTGCTCTGCCTCCCTCCCCTTCCTTCTGATTGGCGAGGCTATTCCATGGCCCAGCTCAGCCAACTACTCCATCCCTGGGCTGCGGTTTGAAATCAGAGCCAGGCGGACAGTTGCCTCCCCGCTCCCGACTTTTCATAGGCTGGGGAAAGAAGGTTGGGAAACTTGACATTGTCGTAAGACTCCCCCCAGCAAAGAATAAAAAGGGGGAAAAAATAATAGACAGGGAAGAGGAGGGAGGAAAACTTGATTACGGTGGGAAACTTGATGGATTTCTGCCCTGCCGACAGCAGCGCGGTGTGAGCAGCCCCTTGCCGGCTGGATGGATGATGGGAATCTCACCATGAGGCAGGTAAGGAGCCTCTTCCCGCCGGGCCCGGGTACTACCGGTTCCAACCTCTGCGGAGCTTGGCTGCTTTTTTTGAACTCCTCGTTTTTTCTCAGAATTGTCTAAAGTGACTTTCCAGCGTGGAAAAAAAAAAATTAAAAAAAAACAGATTTTTTTTTTTCTTAATCCTCCCAGTAGGCAGGGATGCCATGCAGGTCATGGTGCATTTTGGGCTTGTAGGGAGCATGGAAGCGGTTTGCGAGGTATGTAAATCAATTCCAGTTTGCCATGGTTTAAGTGCATTGTGTAGGCTGCCTCGCAGCGCCTGTTTGTGACATGTGAAAGGAAAGAACTTGTTGTGTTATAATCCTAAATATGCCAATAATTCAGCCCAGGGACAATTTACTAAAGAGCACTGCATGAGTTCCTTGCCTGCCAGTGCTTTAATCTTCTGATTGTTTTAAAATGTAGTAGTTTCAAGCTGTCTTACAGCTTCACAAAAGTACTTTAGGATGGGTTTTCTAGGGATTCTTTTTCTAAGATTATTCAAATGAGATTTTTTTAAAGACTTCTATTCACCTGAGGGGACAAAAGGAGCTTTTATTCTTGTTCTTGCAGTTAAAAGGCACAGTGACAAAATGTTTTTGATTCTCGTTGTTCATAGTTTTACAGCAACAATGTATGCTTAGAAGAGCCTTGTGGGAGCAAGAAAAACTGGCTTTACCTTAAGATCGAATCAAGGATCTGTCCCGGTTTAAAAACCCTTGCCAATACACTTCTGAAACTTGCTCTTAATATATTTTCTAGGGAGGTAATGGGTAAATATGAGGAAATGAGAAAAGTTTTCTAGGTTCTTTTCTGTGTGGGTGTTATTCATTCAGTTCTCAGTGGGACTTTTATAGTACATGTCCAGGGAATGCATGTGTGAGGATTTTGCACCTGTAGTGCAAATGGAGCATTTGTTTTCCGCTCACTTTCTGAACCCATGGTGGGAAATTCCAGCTTCCTTACACCAGTTTTCTCTAAGTTATAGGAGGTGGGGAAGGGTGAAGAAAGAGAGAACGTAGGTGATAGGAAGAGGAAAGGTATTTCTTGCTTCCACTAGCCAAACAACCACCTTTTATAGCTCTTTAAAGAGAGAGGGGAATTCTTGTCCTTGCAAAGCACAATGAAGGGCATTTTATATACTCAAGTTGGTCAGCTGGATGCACGTAGTCATCAGAAATCATTATCACCACAAGAGGGTACTTTGGCACAGGGGGTTGCCAATGAGGAATGTGAAAGAAGCAGAAATGTTACAGGATGGTAATAATAAAGTGCTCTGTGAAACGTGCTCTTTACTCTCCTGAAATATTTCTACCTAAAGAATAGGGCTTCATGGGTAATGAAGATTCATAGATGGTGGGTTAAAAAAGCAAAACAAGTAAGTCGGAATAGAGAGGGTGGAAATGCTAAGGCAGACACATAGCCTCCCTTCCCCTCCAAGAGAGGAGGCACGGGGGGGTGGGGGGTGGTGGTGGTGGAGAGACATTCCATCCTGAAGAGAGGTGCAGGCACAGGCGGGCTCATTCTTGCCGGGCCTGTCCCGTCCCGGTAGGTGCTTGCCTCTCCTCCCTCTCCCGCAGGAGCGCAGGGAGGGGGACGCGCTGCCGAGGGGGCCCCCGTGCCTCTTCCGAGGGGAGCGAGATGGGGTGGGGAGCACCCGGCTGGGGCGCGGCCAGAGTTTGTTTAAACACCTGCCTGTGAGTGCGGTTTCTCTCTCCCGTGCCAAGGGAACAGTTTGAGAGTATTTCTCTGCGTTCGGTTGGTTTGCTGTGCACAAATATTTTCAGTTTGGCAGGAAAAGTCTGTGGACGCCTCTAGGGCCCAAGGGGCAAAATCCAGAGAGCTGGGGGTGCTGAGATACTGTGTGCAGCAGCCCCTGGCAGCAGAACTCTTGTTTTAGTGGGAACTGAAGATTGTGATGGGCTATGAACTAACCGTATAAAACGTTTAGGAAATCCATTACAGCAGACACTTGGAAACAGGCAAGTCATGTGCAGCTGGAGCCTTCACTCCTGCTTCTAGTTGGAAATTGTTATGGGAAAGACGAATATGTAGAGGACGACTTTTCCGTGGCCCGTCTATTCAGAGCAACAGAGAGCTCTTTTTTACCTACTTCTCCACCTTACAAACCTCTCTCCCTACCTGTCCTGCTGCTTTCCCTGCCCTTCCCTCATGCTCCCTTCCTTATCCTTACACCAGCTGGTTATAAGGCAATGAAGGGGAGGGTTAACTCCTTTCTTTTCTCAGGCTCTGGGAGTGAGTGCTCCCACTTTCAGAGGCTCTTGGTGGGACTATACCTTAATTTGGTGTAGCTGAGTTAAGCATCAAGCAGGCAGTGTATTGCAGCTGTTGGAATAAAACCATGTACTGTGCTGCTGATGATCTGACCCAAAGGCAACCCACAGGTCCTAAACAATAACAGCATATAGCAAGACAAATGCACTAATTTCCCCAGCAGAAGTGGAGTAATTACTGTAGAAATGTAATATGCAGCCTGTTGAGCTGAAAAGATTCAGCCCACCTTACTACCTTACTACTGCCAGTCCAATAGTCTCTAACAGGTGACAGGAGTTGGTGCAAATGTTGCGTTGAGATTTGTAAATGAGACAGTATAAAGAAGCAGTCATTTTTAGGTGATAATTGAACACTTCAGCAAGAGGGGTCTTCTTAATGTCTCCCAGAACGACCTTACAAATAAGCTCCAGTAACCAAAATAGGAAAATTTCTATCCTATAAGGGAAAATATACCTGTCAGCATGTTCCCGTAACAGTTTAAGCATCCACAGGAAATATATCCATTTGTGTGTGCCAGCATGTTGTAAGACTAGTGTTAGGAAGCAGAAGTGCAGTTTTTAAAGGGTATCTAACATGGTTGCAAAACGAAACAAAAAATAACAGACAAGAAAAAAAGTCTTTTGCAGGTAACACTTCTTTTGCTTTGCAGAGTACTCAGTTCAGTTTATTACTTATATATATAAAAAAATAAATATCCTAAGTAAGGAAACTTGCAAACAACAGAAACTCCTGGGAAGATGCTCAGCCTTCATGTGGTAGAGTTTTTGTGTATCTGGACACAGTTACATGGCTGGATTCCCTGAGTTTGCTGCAAAACTGGAGAGGGCACTGTGGGCTCTGTTTTAAGTTTCCTGAGTCTACTTCACAGAAAATCAAATGTTTGATGAATTTGAATACTTTTTTTTCATTCACTTTCAACCACAACATATCCCTGAAGCGTGGAGTGTCGCAGCTCTTTATTTTGGTCTCTTCCTATTGAAGTACCATTGACTTTGATCAAGGCGGTTCAACTAAACAACTGTTAACTGACATGCCACCTAAAAATGAAAAACTGTGTTTCTAAGGCACATAAAACCATTACAATGACTTATCATGACTATAGTCATATGGCTTTTAGCATGCGTATAATTCACCAAGTGAATAAAGGCTGCATACAATTTCAGTGCAAAGCATATGCAAAATTCAAAATCACCCCCTTTCTTTTCAGCTGTTTAGGTTCTTAGCATGTGTTTCTTATTTCCTATTTTCCTTTGCATACCTTTTAAAATTCTTAATGTGTTCCTCTGTAGAAAAACTGTATTCTTATCCTGAAGTGTTGTAATCCTCAGCCTTGTGTTAGGAAGTTCTCTTTTAAAGTTGATCCTGGTATGTTTTGTTGTTTGTTTTGTCTGTAGGGGAAGAATGAGCATCTTGGAGAATGCTGCTTTTTTGTGTATGTGTACCATGCAGAATAAAGAAAACAAGTGTACAGAGTCTGCAGGCTGGGAGTGTATCAGTTAATTAGTGCTGGACATTGCTCGGTAGGAAGCCTGGCGAGGATTTTGTGTGTGTGTGTGTGTGTGTTGTCTGCTCGCTTTGATCACTTGTGTGGTAAATAGACATGCAGGGTAGCTATAGCAACATGTGCTGTAGGCTGGTGGGAACTGAGGGGATGGGATCCCAGGACAAAGGGTAGTTTGTTAGAGTGGTTGGTTCTGATTAGAAAAAGGTGGCACCAATCAGGGCGTTTAAAAACATCGGTTTTACAAAACGCAAATGGATGTTATCAGTTTCAAAGTAAGGCTTGTTTCTGTAGCTCTGCAAGAGTAGATCATAGGGAAGATTGGGAATGAAGGGGGAGGGATAATAAAAAGCAGAAGCAAAACCCATTTACACTTTTGAATGTAAAAATGTTCATGCTATTTCTCGTGTTGCTGTACTGTCTATGTACTTTGCAAAAAAGTATTTATAGGAAGCAAATTGTCACAGACGATGCTACTAAGAGTTGTGTTTTTAAAACATGGCTTCAGGAGGCAATGATGGTAATGATGTTATGTAGTGCATCTGATCCATTACCTTTCTCCAGTTTCTAAAAGTTCTGTGTACAATTTGCGATCCCAAGGTACTGTACCTATTTCAGCAGCCTTCCTGTAGAGGTCAGACTTGAAGCTCTCAAAATCTTCTCATGATAGAATTTCAACCTAAAGCTATAAAAGCACAAATCCAGGCATAGCCACTTTCCTCATTAACTTTATGTGGAATACTTTTAAAATAATATTGGTTTGTCAGTGTTGGATTATTAAGTAACACTGCATTCTGCATTGATGGCAGCCTGAAATACATTGAAATTCAGCTTTGTCTCACATCTTGAACAGAACCCAACCTGAAGCTTTTATTAGCGCCTGAATTATTTAGATGTGTATCTCTGTCTCTCTGACCCCCACTAGGCCTCCTACCTTTGATGAGATCTGTCTCCAGCTCCCCCCCTCCTGCCTGCCCAGCCCTCTACTGTGCTGGCTGCCGGCTTCCCACCGCTGCCTGGTCCCAGGACTTTCCCACTGGGGAGGGACAGGGAGGCAGGCAGTGCCACAGAGAGTTTCAACAGCTTCTGAGCTCTGCAAAAAGTTGTCAGACCTCAGAGTCTCTCCACAGAGTAGCACCAGAGGTAAGGGGTCTGCTGGAGCCTGGGGTCAAGGAAAACGAAATGCTGGGAACAAGGAGTTTGTGGTGGTAAATGCTCAGGGAATATGCTGAAGCTCAATAAATACTTCAGCATTTCAAGAAACAGTTTGTTTTGGCTGTGGGTGAAGAGTGAGCTGAGAGAAAGGAGCAGACCAGTATTCACATACAGCCGTGTGAATACCCTTTTGAATGTGCGCTGGAGTTTGTTTGAACTGAATTTCAGACTTCTTAGGGTACATCATTCTTTAACCTGTTGTTGGTTCAAAGTTTTATTACAGTTGTGCAGCTTAGAGCTTGTAATGCTTTAGCAAGCTGTAAGGAATTATTGTATATCCCTGAGATCCCTGGCTTGCAGTGCAGAATCCACCCTGTCTGAAAGCTGGGAAAGGTGCTAAAGGGTAGGAAGCTGATTTTGATCTCTTTTCTAAACAGTAAAAATAGTTCTTAATTCTTCAAAATTCTTCACTGCTGTGTCATGGTTGTTTATAATTATTATTTTTATCTTCCAAGGGGTATGTGGGAAGACAAAAAAGCTGGCAAAGAGGCAATATTTGTTTGGCCCTTAAGTATGATAAAACTTTTTTGATGGCATAAGTGTTGATATAGCTGGGCGCAAGAAAAATTTTAAGATAGTAAAACAAATAAAAGAAAGTCCATGGTTTTATTCCTGGTTTAGTAGGAGAGTAAATGAGGAGATCCATGGGGCTGATAGGATTTTTCATTGTACTGTGATAGACTGTAATGAAAGTATTTATGGAGGGATATTTCATGGCCCCAGAAAGAAGCTGGTAACACTCTATGACAGTCACTCCCCATTTTGGGATGAGTAGGTTGACATATTTCTCATGACTTCAGTGGCAACAACATCTTCCCGTCATGCCTCACCCAGGCCACCTTTGTGCTGCCCATGCACCTGTGGGCCTCTAGCCTCCCTTTGGCACCCCTTCACCCCTAGCAGGTGCCCATGACTAATGGCATTAACTTGGCTCTATGGGTCTGCAAGGTATTTAATTACTGAACAACTGCAGCAGGAGCTCAGAGAGACACACCCCACCACCAGAACAGTAGGGAAGACTCACATGTGATACTGCCAAGATGATAGACTTCATAGACTCAGATGAAAACATACTTAGATGAGATGAGACACCACCCCCCCCATCATCCTGGGATCTCCCTTTCTGTTTTTATTTTTTTTGTTTGTTTTGTTGTTTTTTTTTAATAACCTTTATTTTGAGCATTGTCTGAGACAGATATTTTCTTCCAAAAATGCTGAGAAACCAGTATTTTATGGTAAAATCAGTCTCAGAAAAATTTTGGTGTTTTTTCAGCAGTTGTAACATATTAAAACATGCTCCCTCTTGTTTGTGATTTTGTTTTGGTTTGAGGTTTTGGGGTTTTGGGTTTTTTTTTTTCTTTTTAATTTGGTTTGTTTTGTGTATAAGTTTGGGGATTTTTCTTCCTGAGAGATAATTTGAGACATAAAAAAAAAAAAGAAAAAAAGATAAACACTACTCATTTTTATACCTCTATATGTGTATTTAGAATTGCAGTTGCCAAATCCAGCCATTTTATCATAAGAACAGCCAGTATCCCAGTTTCAAGGAATTCTGCATCACCAAGTGTTGGAGGGTGTTTTGCTTTTATAATTAGATTGTACTGGGTTTTCTCTCCCCAAGATTATGCTCCTGTTGCAAAATCTGTGTATCTTACAGAAAGATGTAAACTCTGACAGCTTCTCCTTTCTTGACCACTGAGGTCTGTATCTGTCTCCTGCTAGCTTTTTTGCTCCTTTTCAACCAGCTCCAGCTTCCTGGGTAGTGAGGTCTCAAGCCCTCATCCTGGGCTCTAGTCCCACCTCAGCTCTGGAGGCAGGGATACAAAACATGTATCTCTCTTATTTCTCAGGTTTCTGTTCTTGCGGGAGTCGCAAGAGGCTGTAGGCAGAAACCTACACAACTCTGTTAATAGTCTCACTGAAAAATACCTGTATTGTAAATCTGACGTGCAGAGAAACAACCAGAGTAGGGAAAAGGAAGGCTACCCTGAGCAAGGAAAAGGACTGTTCCTTTCAGGGCACTCTATGTGAATAAAGCTCTTGCACAGGGACGCAAAACGGCCAAGCATAGACCAGGTTTGTCCATGTGATACTCAGGAGAACGTGTATTCCTGGGTTATGCCTTATGTTAAATGCCATTGAAATTAGTGTGCATTTTTCTTGCTGAGAGATGTCAGCTATGTGGACCTTGGTTTTGAGCAACTTAGGAAGCTTAGGTTTTGACCTGTATGCAAATTTATGCTATCCCACCAGCCTTGGTATCATCTATTGAAATAAAGGGCTAATGACTTAATTTCTAACTGGAAAACCTCAGAATTATAGTTTAGACAGAGATCTCAAACTGGGAGTTAAGCAGTTCAAAAGTGCACTGTATTGTTTTGGTCTAATTAACACAACATGGTGATAAGACATTAAAGCAGAGTGACAACACTATACATTGATAACAGGGGACATTAATGCCTGCAGACACAGTCTACATTGTAAAAATCTGAAAAAAAAGGGCTTATTATGTTAGATAGGTCAATGTGATTTGACCTAGTTTTGCTTTGCTGCTTGGAAATTATGTCAGTATTTGTTATGTCATCTCCTTGGATGAGCAATTTAACATCCTTTTTGCATTGCAGTGTTGTCCTAATATTTTATATATATTTACTTGCTCTCTAAAAGGATCCTTCAGGCTAAATCTAGAGATCTGGGAAAAACTGATACAAAACAAAAACCTCCTGAAATAGGCTTCCCTTTTATATATGTCCTCTGTCCAACAAAAAGGAGTAAATTTAATCACAACAAAATAATAGCTACAAATTCTGAAAGGTATGTTGTCCCTTTTGCATGTAATGTTCATTAAAGTTCATGATTACAGAATGCTTGTGGTAACTCATATAGGCATGTACACCTTTCCCATAGAGGTATTTAATTGCTAGAAAACAGCATTCTTAACTTTACTGAGATACTTTTGTAAAATAGAGTGGCTTAAAAGAATCATGCCGTATACTTTCCTGAAAGGTAAGGTCTCATGTGAAATCATCAGTATTTCTTTTGGAAAAACTGAGGGGTTTTTTTTCGTTTTCAACAAAAGCACAGGGGCTTTCCTTCATGTTTATGTTTATTCTGTTTTGTTTTTTTTCCTCTGCTACCATCTGGACTTGTAAGGCAAGACTTTGCATTTGCCAGGATTCAAATTGTGGTACATCAGGGAACAACCAGAGGATTAAATGTTACTGGTCTTCGCTCTAATAGAAAAATAATCTATTGCTGTTACAGTATTTTGATAAGTGCTAGCAAAGAAAAGCTCCATTTCTTCCTTAGCTTTACCTACCCTCTCACAGCAATGCCCCTTACTTGTATGCCCTACCAGTGTAGGGCATTGCAAGGTTACAGCTTTTACTTTGTAGCCTTTCTTGATCCAAAATGGGCAACTCTGAAGCATGATTTTGCTTCTGCTGAAGTCAGTGCTATTGGGGAGGTTATTGTAGTTATTCAGGTATGTCTGTGAGTAAATTTGCACCTCTGTGGCAAATGCTTAACAGATCGGGTGATAGCGTGAGAGCAAAACCAGGCTTTCTTTCCCAATTCATTTTTTTAATAATTTTCATTTTGATTCCTATTTTCTTGAAGACTAAGAAATTTGTTCTTGAGTTTTATCCTGAGCTTGTTCATTGCAGCCTTGAAATATTTTAATGAGCTAAGTAGGAGCTGCAGAATTTCCTCACCATTTCTTCACAAATACATCTAATCTTCAAAAGGTCCTGCTTACTGAGATTTTTCAGTTTAAGTAAAATTTAAAATTGTAATAGCTATCTGAAGTCTTTGAGTATACTACAGTTGCAAATGCTCTTACATCCCTTGTTAACCAGCTTAATTGGAACAAAAACCCAATATGAATGAGTGTTCAGAGGTGCCTCTTCTGTGCTATATTTGCTCTTGATCCCTAATTAAGCCTTGTTACTGAAGGTTAAAAAATCCTCCCACACTATAACTCTCCTTGAATGTCTTGACTGCAAAAGAAACTGTCAGGGGAGAAGTCTGCTCTTGCCTCCCATGTGCCTCCTCTCTTAAAGAGAACTAAAGTGTAAACTGCTTATGAAAGATTATCAATGACTGGAAATAAATACTGCATATCCCCAGAGTAGAAGCCTCATGCTAGAGGGAGAAAACGTTTGTGGGCTGACAACAGGATTCACATAGCTAGCAAGACTGCACGGATAGGGATTCATGGAAAGTTCTGATTGTACTCTGGAGATTATCTGGTCTGATCTTCTCTTCAACACAGGTCACTACAGCAACTTGGTCAAACAATCTTGAGCACGTGAAAGTCCACTGCTTCTCTGGGCAGCTTCTTCCAATTTCCTGTTGTTCTCATGGGGAAGACTTTTTTTTTTCCTTGTATCCAGACAGAATTTACCTCAAAGCAGCTCTTGCCCACTGCCTCTTTTTCTGTCACCGGGTATCCTTGTCAAGAGAGGAGCTCCATTTCCTCTATATCCAACTTTTTAGATATTTAAAAAGTGTTATTAGATCCCCTTTGAGCCTTCTGTATTCCAGGCTGAGCAAACATGTTTCCTTCGACCTTTCTTTATATGCCAAATTTTCCAATCCCTAATAATCCCAGGGGCCTTTGCTGAACCCTTCTCAACTTTTCCAAACAAGGGGGCCACAACTGGTCACAGTATTCCAGGTGTAGTCTTGTAAATGCCAAGTAGACTGAAATAGTCATATTTCTTGAGGTACTGACTGTACTCTTGCTGGTGCAGCCCAGGAGGTTCCTGGCCGCCTTCCCTGTCAGGACACACCATTGGCTCCCATTCAGTTCACTGCCTGCCACCACTCCCAGGTCCCTTTCAGCAGAGCTGCTCCTCCAGCCCATCAGTCCCCAGCTTGTGCTGCTGCTTAGGATTACTTCTTTCCAAGTGCAGGACATTACATTTATCTTTGTAAAACTCACATTGTGGCTGCATTGATAAAGTTACTTTATAGCCTCCAAGAGGGGCTTCCTGGCCAACATAACAAACCAAGAACAAATCCCAAACCTGTTTAACTTCATCTTACTGCATGATTGCTCACAAAAGGCTTGAGTTGTTTCTTAAGCATCATCTGTCTTTCTGGACCAGAAACCTTGGGATATTAGTTCATGGATCTTGTCTAATTTGTTTATTTCCATGACTTTTTCTATTGTCTGTTTCTATGAATTTATACCTGTAAATATTGTAGAAGAGTTAGCTTTAGGAAGACAGATTGTGTCATTTTAGTTTAGAAAATCTGGAAACTGTTACCAGAGAAAACAGATTTGTGGAGAAATGCACTTTATTTCTCTATTTGTCTTGAGATGATGAGGTAAGTATGCACCAAAAGGGACTAATAACCAATGGGGCTGATTTTTTTGCCTAAGGTTCCCTTGAGTTTTCAGACTAATTCCAGTACACTTTCTTAGTCCAAGGATTTTTTTTTAGCTCTTTTTATAGAACCTTGTTTCCTTCCACATGACACTCCTCTAGGTTTTCTATTACTGCCTCTTCACTTTGCTGTCCACATTTTTTTGGCCTCCTGCCCCTTCTCCAGATATCTGGACAACACTATACCTTGCAGAACTCTGGAGTAAACCTTGGGGAAGAGAGGGGACTTGGAGAAAGAAGGGAAATGCCATCTCAATCCTCCTCCTTTTTCAAATGTGCATTTAACCTCATCAGAGAGGTAGGCTTTGCCAGCCTAGGACTCCTGGCCCTGCCAATGTGCAACTGGAAGTTTGAGCATTATGAAGAAGAAAACTGACAGCACATTTGTCTCCTCTCATTCTCTCGATTCCCCTCCTTCTAGCATTGAGCTAGAATTGCAAATTTTTCATGACAATTCTGAGATTGAAAATATATTTTAGTCTTTCTGAACATCTTGTGGCAGATGTTTGTGCCATTAGTTGGTGCTATGCCATGGGATGACTAAATATGTTTTCTTTTTTGAGATAATTGAGGTAAAGGAATGGGAAGAGAAAGAAAAACAAAGGGGCACTCTCACTGTTTATGTGATATTCCTGCATAACAACAGGGGAAGCAACTCTATTTTACTTGGGAGTAGTACATTTTAAAATACTGGGGTGCATTTCTGAGACTAGACTGGGTTACTCGGTAAATAAAGTACAGAAAAGAGGGACAGAGAGAGGCCCAGAGGGAAAACAACTATGTGGGAGAGGAATCCAGGAGGAGCCTGCAGAGAAAGAAAAGGTTAACTGGCTCTCTTCTTCAAATTGCATTAGGAAAGCAGAGAAAGTAGTATTTATCCAGCAATTGAGAATCAACCTTGTTTGAAAACCTCGAAGATGAAAATAGGATTTTTCAGTGGCACAAAGTCAGAACTTGCCTTGGTAAGCACAAACGCAGGAAAGAGGAATAGTTCATAAACTTCAAGAGTTTGGAGGTGAAAGGAAGGAAGGCAGAAGAAGAAAGGTAAGGAGGATAAAGAAGACCTCTGAAGGCTTACAAAGGGGGTTAAACACTCACAGCAGCCATTGTGAATTCCAGTTCTATCTCTGTGAAACTCTCTGGCCTATCTCTTCTTGAAAGAACCATTCCCGATGGTACTTGTTCTTTACAGGCACTTTTGCGTTACAGTGTAAAGGTATAATGGGATGATCAATGCATTTTTGTTTTATAAATCCTCTGGAAAACTATTTTCCTAGCAGGCTTTTCTTTCAAATGAGTTTTAAAAAGATACTATAGTATTCTGGGGTATTGGGTATTTTAATGTCAGTAAAAGCATCTAAAATATAAGGCTTAGTTTTCTGATCAAACTGCAAGGCTTCTGGCTTTTTCAGTCTTGAGGTCATTACATAGTGTGTGTAAATAAATGTTTTCTAGCAGACACTGAAACCTGGCACATGAGGGCTAGGGGTATACATAATCCTTTAAAAAGTAAAATATATCAATAACTTCGGGCACCTTCATTTCTGAAGTTTGTTGGCTGAATTTATGGGACAGCATCAATATAAAAAATTCTGAGAATAATTTTTACCATAAGGTGCTGTGAAAAAAGGGCTACATTCCAAATATAAGAACATTACTCCTGATGATCTTGTAGGTCTTCCACTGTGTGAACAAAGACTCATCCTGCAAAAGTGACAATCTGACTTTTAGCAGACAAAGAAACCAAACCCATGTTGTTTTATTTTGCAAAAGTCTTACTCCTCAAACCAAAACTCTTCCTACATAATTTCATGACAGCAGTAATATGGAAAAAGCTAGTTTTTGTGATAAAGACGTCTGATGATGTCATCTCCGTAACAGGTACTATAAAAGATAAGATTCAGTTAGAAGGTTATATGATATGGACAGATGTACAATGCCGTACTTCAGACCAGGCATAAGTTATGGTTGAAAGGTGACTGACAATCAATTTTCCCAACTTTGGACTGTTTCATTTGAAAGTTCTGTGCAAAGACATTTACTGGAGATTTAAAGGATATGTGTTCAACTGCTATGCTGTGCAGACCTACACTAAGTGGTATTAGGATGGCATATGCACTGCAGGAAATGAAACAAGCTTGGGGATTTGCTCATATTTACAATAGACGTTTGTTTACTTAGTGTGTTCTTTCTTGTGTAGGGTGAAAAGGTTATGTATGTCTTCAGGTGATAATGGACAAATTATTTAATTAATAGGGGTGGTTTTGCTCCAAATCAGAAGGTCAAGAATCTTTGCCCAGTGTGTGGGAAAGAACGATACTTGGAGTGATTAACACCCAGAGGAAATTTCTGAGTTTATTTTGGCTGGTCTATAGTTGATAATTCCCTTGGCTAAAGGAATGCCTGGCTCCACGTCAGTCACCATTTCCAGAGCTTAACTCTGAATAGCAGTTATTGGTCACATATGTTGGCCTGGTAAAGTCTCATTTCAGAAGCAGGATGCAAAATGGCACATAGGTAAACTGTAGTGTTTGGGGGTTTTGGTTCTATTTTGTTGTTGAAAGACTTCCATTTTTAAAAAAGAAAATATAAGGAAGGCTCTTGGTGTAAGTCTGCTTGTATGAATCAAGAGACTCTTCATACAACAGTACTTTGTTTTACAGACAGGAGAAGTTTCAGAGATAGAGGTAAGGAGAATTGGAATAACTGAACAAATTCCAGTAGCTCAGAAGTGTACGAGGAACATCCACTTTCCAAATCCTAACTGTATAAGTTATAAAATGAGTCACAGTATCTCATAAAATTTTTGAGATGGTATAAAAGATAAAAAGCGATAAAAGCCTCAAGAGTAACTCAGAACAAGGAAGAAAAATGGCTAGTGTTCTTGCACTAGCAAGAAATTATTTATTTGGGGGAAATTGCAAATGATAATAAGAAGTGGAGTATGCTCATACTAAGAAAGGCTGCTCCATAAAACAAATCTAAATCCCCAAATCTGACCCAGAGCATTCCTATCCAGATTCTAGATGCATTATCAGTTTAGCTTTGAGTATGTAAGATACATTGACCACATTTTTCAAAGACTCAGAGCATTTTGCTTCAGTGGGTGAAATAATTCACAGATGTTTACCATG
The DNA here is from genome assembly GCF_025592945.1 of Manacus candei. Classification (NCBI taxonomy): domain Eukaryota; kingdom Metazoa; phylum Chordata; class Aves; order Passeriformes; family Pipridae; genus Manacus; species Manacus candei. Next base: position 9,573,217 of record NW_026138089.1, read on the forward strand.
CCAAAATTTGGCTATGGTTTAAAGCATCATTTCAAAGGTTTGGTACAAGGCTGTATTTTTAATATTTTGCAGGTTTATCTTTGTCTTTTAAATGCAAATATGCTGAGGCAGGAATCCTGGACTCGGGTCAGTCTGTGCCTCTGTTACAATTTCATGTCTCCATATGTCCATGCTGCAGCTGAGGAGTTTATTATTCATCTTGTTTGAGTGGTAACCTCCAAGTCTCCCAATATAACAACAGAGGCATAATATGAAATAGGCCCCCAGCTCTACTTTCATGTCAGCCACTCTACATCCCTTATTTACCTCAGGGAGAGGACACAGGCTAAATCAATTTATGCTTCTAGTTCTCTAGTACCTGTTTATTTTACCTCCAAAGTGCCCAGAAGTTCAGTGAAGTCTTCCTGCAGTTGAGTGAATCAGCTACAGGAACCACAAGAATTGCTCCAACAAATCTTCGTAACAAACACAGAAACTTCAGTCTGAAAAAATGGTTTGAAAAAAAAAAAAAATTTAAATACTTGAGTGAACACAAGTTTATCTGCCTTACTAACTGGATTTTAGATGTCTGGGTCTAAATCTGTGGCTTATTACTTATATCAAGGAAGGGAGGAGATGTATAAAGGAGGACCTGCACAATCAGACCTTTGCAAAAAAAACCCCTTGCATAACTAATCTTTATCATCTGTGTAATCTATCTTCAAACTATGCAAGGATTGACATACAGAGCTGAAGCCTCCTGGTGTTATGTGGTATGTTCACTTTAACTTAAGGAAGAAAAGGGGTAGAAAAGCTTTAAATAGGTTGTGGTGAAAGATATTTTGTAACCTAGGTTTGATCTAGGCAGAACAATAGAGAATAATGGAAATAATATTGAGCACTGCCATTGTCTGAGAGGTCAGGGTAAGTGAAGGGGTGCTGTGTTAGTGTTTTAGCAAGGTCTAATACAGCATGATGAAACAGGATGTAGAGGAAAGGCATCTGCAGTAGTTTCAGGATTTTAAAGAAAACAATAAAAAACTCATGCTAGCCTTAAATCCAGTAACTTGTAGTTTGCTTTGTACTCCTGTGATCCTTATTTAAAGAGGTTAAAATGAAAGTCTTTGTTTTCTAAAACAGAAATAGTATTTACAAAGTGAGACAGCAAGAGAGTATATTGCCTATAAGAGCCACACCTTTTAAAACAAACTTTAACAGGAAATCCAAATATGACATTCCATAGATTTAAAAGAAGCCATTTATAGGCATTTGCATATAATTAAACATTTGCAAGAAATTCACTGACCCATTTGATATGCCTGAGGGAAGGGATCCCATCCAGAGAGACCTTGACAGGCTTGAGGAGTGGATCAAGGTGAACTTAATAAAGCCAAACCAATGCCCAACATCAATATAAATTGAGTGATGAGTGGACTGAGAGCAGCCCTGAGGAAAAGGACCTAAGGACAGTGATGGATGAGAAGCTGAACATGAACTGACAATGTTGTCCTTTCAGCTCAGAAAGCCGGCTGTATCCTGGGCTGCATCAAAAGCAGAGTGGCCAGCAGGTTGATGAAGGTGATTCTGCCTCTCTGCTCTGCTCTGGTGAGACCCCACCTGGAGTGCTGATCCAGCTCTGGGGTCCTTAGCACAAGGAAAACGTGGACTTGTTGAATCAGGTCTAGAGGAGGGTCACAAAAATGTTCAGAGGGCTGGAGCACCTCTCCTATGAGGACAGGATGATAGAGTTGGGGTTGTTCAGCCTGGAGAAGAGAATGCTCAGAGAAGATTTTATTGTGGCCTTTCAGTACTTCAAGGGGGCCTACAGGAAAGCTGAAGAGGGACTTTTTACAAGGGTGTGTAGTGATAGTACAAAGGACAACAAGGGACAACAAGTCTTAAACTGTAAGAGGGTACATTTAGGATATAAGGAAGAACTTTTTTATTATAAGGGTAATATAAGGTATAAACTCAAACAAGTTTTCTAGAGAAGTTGTAGATATTCCATCATTAGAAGTGTTCAAGGTCAGGCTGGGTGGGGCTCTGAGCAACCTGATCTGGTGATGTACCTGTTCGTAGCAGAGATGTTGGACTAGATGATCTTTGAAGGTCTTTTCAACCCAACCCATTCTATGATTCTGGCTTTTTTTTCTTTTTTTTTTTTTGGTGATGTTTTAGGCAATATTATGAGATGCTCTCTTTTAATAAACTATTGTAATCTTGATTAAACCATGCATGATTGCATTCCAGAAAGTGTACTGATTTAACTGAAAATATTCTGGATATACTGGACTTTTGTGATGGTAGTCTTCTGACTATATAGTCACTGACAATGGGATGCCTATGTCTTAGCCCCTTTGCTTCAGGCTTCTTTTATAGTCCATGGATATAGGTACTTCCAGAATAAGATTCTTTTTTGCCCTAAAACCATTCAAAAGTGATCAGATAATCATTTCTTGAAATACCTATTGCGTAGAAATGGATTAGTAGAATTTTGTCATCTGTAGGTTTCTATATTTTGGACACCTCTACTTCATCAGATGAACTAAAATTTAGCACCATTTTGACTGGGCTTTGTTTTTCCTGACATCTGTTATAGCCATTCAAAGATGGCTGTATAAAATATGCAGAAAAATCTTGCTTTACTTTGTTTTTCTGATCTGAAGTCAGCTGAAGTAAATTTCAACCTTTATAGAGGATGTGATCAACTAAGGTTAGCAGAGTGGTACTACAGTCTCCTAGCAGCCAGGGATGATTTCTTCACCAAAATTCACACGACAGCATATTTTAAGTGCTACTTAATGATACTTAGTCACAGTAAACTGCATGAGAACACAAACTGACAAACGGAATTTCAAAAATGCTAACTTCAAAAATATTTCTCCCATCCAAAATGTAATTAGGGTTGAGACCTGTATTACACCCTGGAGGAATCTTAATGGGAATCTTACCCGTGGCAAGAAATGTTCCCAACTTCATACCACACATTTTTATCTTCATAAACCAGGACTCCAGTCATGAGTATCTTCTTTATTTTCCCACTCATTTCCATAACATTTTCCTGTATATTCTATTTGTGAAATTCTATGTTCCTTACTTTCCAAACTTGCCTACACCTTAATTCTTGGTCAGATTTTTCCGAAGGTGACAAGCTTTTAACATACTCAGTGCCTGTGTCCAAATTAACAAGTCATTCTGGACCAGTTAATAGCAGATCAGTAGAATGAAACAATCAATGCAGAGAATCCAGTACCCAGACTATACACATTTTGCCCCATACTTTATTCCTTATAGTCAGGGCCTGAAGACTGGATATTCATTAGCAGCTTTAAGTGCTCATCTAGAGCTTATCCATCTGTGCTATTTCATCTGAGAGGATGAAACTTCCTGTGCTCCATCATTAGTCAGAGATATGAATCCAAGATTGATTAGTGGAGAGGATTGGGAGGTCGCTTAAAAATGTACTCCTGACCTGAACTAAAACACTACCAGGAAGACATACAGTAAGTGCAGTGGCTTCTGCTTTGCAAGGGCACAGATACCCTTGACTTAGCATTTGTACTGCTCATTTCCCTAATACTGCTTTTCTAGCCAGGCTCATCTTGAGTGAGGGTGTTAAAAATGCAGATACAGCTAATGAACAAGCTGTATCAAAGGCTCATAAGGCACAATGGTGTGACTGTCCCTCAAGTGACAGTCTGAGCAGAGTAAAAATGATGAAGGGCAGGCTTAGTAGGAGGAAGATGGTTTTGGGTCAGATTGGGAGAGAGGAGTACTAATGCTAAACAGTGTTATAGTGCTAATCCTTTTAATGTCCTCTCTAGGCTTTGTTGCCAGACCCCTATTAGGGCCTGATTATTCAGACTTCTCTCTGTCTTCCCAGGCATCCATTTTGAACAGAGCTTCTTCTTTCCGTAATTAACAGGAAGCCAAACTGCAAAAGGCAGTTAGTGTTTCTTCAAGGTGGGATACAGCTCTTTACTGTTAAAACACTGTAATTCAACCAAAGTTGCAGAATAGCTGCTAACCAAGCCATATGCATGTTATACTGCTCAGAAGCATGGGAGTATTGTATCTGTGTTGCATTATTTCTTATCTCGTCTAACCATGGAAGGATCTCTTCTTTAGAAAAACTCAGAAGTACATAAAGGCATTGTTGTTTCTTAGAGTTAGTGAAGCTATGAAATGCATGAACTTTACCCCTTGTCTCTACAAAAGGTTTGCCAGAGCTATGAATTTTAATTCCATGGGAAATTTTTGTTGCCCTCGGCTGTTGGGTTTCAATGACTAAAACTCTTTTTGAAGTTCTGCTCCAGTGCTGTTTTCTTTATAGCCTCTAAAATGGCACCTTATGTTTTTCCTTTATTCATAGCACTGAGAAGATGAACAAGTGTTCCCTGTTCAACCAACTGTCATATATTATCGGGTCTGCTTGACTGTTTGAATGTAGTGATTAAATGCCCATAATTCCAAGAAATACTAAAATGTGTTTAGCAGTCTGATGTTTTAAAGTCTGGGAATAAAAAGGCAGATGTTATGATCCATGAAGGAATAGCACTTAGAAGCTAAGACTGGGGCACAAGGCAACTGGAACCATTTCCTGTGTAATGAGCCATGCATGGCAAAGACTCCAGGGAGTGGCTGGCAGCAAAGAGCTATCTACAGTGATGTAATCATTTTATGTTCCATTAAGGTCTTGTTATTTTAGAATTTAAACAAATTTATGCTGCAAGAAAACATGGAGCCTGTTGTGCATCTCTGGTAAGGAAGAAAATCAAACTTCAAAGACTTGGGCTATCATTTAGAAGAATTGCATCCATCAAATTCTGATTTTTAACTGAGTATTTTGGAGATGAAAGGGAGAGAATTTTGATTCAGGAAGGAGATGATAGCATACTGAGCACTGGAAATGTCAAGGCACGTGGGCATTTGTGAATGCATTTGTTTGACTGTGTGACTGCAGCTTCGTTTTTGCATACTCAAGATGATGGGCAGGAAGTATACCCTATATTTTCAAGGATCACTAGAAAGGTATTAAATGGATTTGTTTTTTAAAGAGTACTGAAAATGTATTCCTCAAAAAAAATTGGACACAAACTGGATATATAAAAACATGTACTGTTATATGCTTTTTTGAAAATATAAGACATAACAATAAAAAATGGAAAAAATTAAATTTGCCATCAATTTTCCCATCTGTATTATAAACCAATATCATAACCAAAACCATCCCAAGATACGTTCAGGCTACTTTGTCAGAAAAGCAAAGATCCCAATTTGAGAGCTCAGATAGATCTCTGTGTCCATATTTTCTTCTATAAGGAAGGCTGTGACTTGTGTCAGACAACTTATCCACCACTCCCCACTGAGGAATCCAACCTTGCTTTAACTGTCAGACATACTTCTAACTTAAAATACATCGGGTGAAACCCACCAATAAGCCTTGGTTCAGACTTCTGTCTGTAGCGGTGTGTCCAGCTTGACAGACACAGAAGTATATTCAAAGAGGGTGGTGAGAGAATAGTGTGGTCAAACACCAGATTGGCAAAACGTGAGGGAGTTCTCCCCTTTGTCTCCTTCCAGGTTTCTTTTCCTATCTTTCCTTAGCCAAAGGAACAGTAGTTTGGACGACAGAGTGCTGCACAGCATAGGCTGTGCAGTAGCCCCAGGCTGTAGATTGGAGAGACTTAATGTGAATTTGACCTCAGGACATGTAGTTTTCAACCTGCTAAAGGTGTAGGTGTGATGACTTCCACCCTCAGTGGGGCTAACGCTCACTCATGACACTCAGTAGGTGGCTTTCGCAAGCTCAGCTTTAACACAGAAGAGTTGAGCTCTTGTGGCAGTGCAGAAACTCAAGTCCAGGGAGCACACTGAAAGATTTCTCAATTTATTTTGTGTAAAATGTAATAAAAGCTTTTAAGTAATTTTTTTCAAATGCTGTTCCTGACTTCTGTGCCTGTGAGGGCTAGTAATGATGAGGTCCTTGCTTACCTATCGTGCTTGTGCTGTCAGGGACTGTGATGGGAAGAAGGTGGATCCATTCTCCCTAATAGCACTGTGCTAACCAATTCACAAACCAGTTATCCCAGAAAAGTCAGCCTGTTCCAGATGCTCTCTATCATCACAGAATTCCTTTCCACTACCCAGGCATCTGATGGGAAGCTGAAGGGAGACTTGATAACACTGACCGTAAAAAGACATCCTTTCCCCCTATATCTAAAATACATATTTTTAAAATGTCATTTTTCCAATATAAGCAAACACCTACTTCTGAAATATTTAAGTTGAAAGCAGACCTGTGGCCCTTATTCTTTAGTATATGAAGCACCAGAGTAAAGATATATATGCGAGAATTCTTTAAAAGTTTGTGTGTTCAAAATGTTTTGTCGTAAGAACAAGCACTACTCAATGTATTAGGGGTCTTCACCAAACAAGCAATCCATCCCAAGAACTTTATCTGGTATACTTCATCTGGTACAATAGGGTTATATTTATCTTCAAACCAGACAGAAGAAATCTTTTTAAGCCCTTATGGCCTTTTGAGTACTGGTCTGACTCAAAGTAAAGAAAGATAATTATCAGAGAATCTCAAGTGTATGGTGAAGTATTATGCTTTGAATTGTTTGTATTCTCCTCTCTCTCCTATATATTATTTTAAACTCCATTTTGCTCTGCATCTGAAATACAATGATAGGATATCTATGTTCCCAATGCAGCATAAAGGGATGTGACATGGAGTTTTTTTGTCTCACTGTTTTAGGGGAGGGGTGTTAAGTGAATGTGGCTGAAAAATTTACATCACTCGCTGATTGAGGGTTCAGATTTCGAATGTCTGATTTTTACTGTTCAGATCATTAGCAATGGCATAGACATGAATAATTCTGTTCATAATATTTTCAGATACTTTTCCCTGTTACTTGGGTATAAGACCTAAATAATATAATTTACTATATTGACTTCAGGAAGTGAAAATTATTCTAGGCATTGTGGTCAGTCACTTGATTTTGAATTTTTTCACTGTATAGTTGAGTCATTTCAAGGATCTCTCACACAGCAAGTATTTTGGGTTTTTGTTGCTTTTTTCTTGTATGCACATAATATATTGAGTTTTTCACACAAATGAAAGAGGTAACATCTAAAGAAAGGTGATAATAGCTTGTATTTATTTACGTGGTTCATAGTCATAAACCACTTTGACCGTGTTTTGATTGTGTACAAAGGTTCCAGCCCACCTTCCACCTAGAGACAATTACAAAGCTCAGTTTGACTTATAATGAAGCACTCAGGAAAACAAGGACTGTGTCTCACAGAATCATGTTTTCATGCTTTCATTTCAAGTAAATGTTAATTCTTATGACTTCATGACTCAAGTACTAATATAATACAAATCCATAGATCTCAATAATAGATGTTTTTATTTGAGTAGTAGCACTTTAACATTTCAGAATAATTTACAATAATATAAGTGGTGAAGGGAGCAGAGTTTCTCTGCTAAAGACACTTAATGGTCTGGATGTGTGATAAAATCCCAGCATGAATGCACAGCAAAATGAAGTATTAACTTTCTTTGCTTCCTAAAGAGTTCAAAACGTTTTGCTTCTGTGGGATTTAATGTAAGTGATGCTGAATGTTTAGTCTACAGTCTCCTATTCACCTTTGAAAAGCCTAGGTCGTAATCTGATTTAAGTGACAATTGAAAGAGCTCAGTGGTCACATTTTAGTTCCTTGTTTATGAAATCACCGTCAGACCCCTAACACTGTACTGAGCATGGCAATAACGGGCTCATTTTGAAACACACAGGCAAAATTGGAGTAAGAGAGGCATGGAGTATAAACTTTGCTTTAAAAAAAATCCAGCAAATTCCTTCCTTTTAAACAACACAAACGTTTACTGTAATTTTTCAAAGTTGAACCCTCCCTAGTGGATGGGATGCCTTTATTCTCAGAGATGGTAGACTATTCTGCATTACAAATTGCAAAGCATTTGGTACTGCTGGAAAAGAAATCCTTAGTAGGAGGAACTGCACTATGGTAAAAGTGATTTGCACTGGCTTATTAAAGATATGAGTGTAGTAGAATCTGGCCAGATGGTATATTATTAGGTGTGGCCACCAAGTCAGAAACTATGCTAGATTAAGAAGATGCTGACTTCGATCAACATGTTCAATCATCTGTTTTCATCTGGTTCATCCCAAAGTTGTAATGCAGATAATAGGGTAGTACAAAAATCTGCAATAATAAATTGATTAATTACAACAAGTTGATCTACGAATAAGCGAAAATGTTGCCTTAACTCATAAAGGCAACAGAAAAGAGTTTCTTTATTAAAAGGAAGCTTGTCATCCTGCATTATTACATTCTGAAAAGAAAGTTCAGTTGTATTTTTTTTAAAAGACCATGCCAGTTAATTCCATTTCTGTAACCAAGTATGGATTGGAAATTATGCAATACACCCATCAGTAAAGATTTTTGCAAGATACAGACTAGACATAGCAGAAGAAAAAGGTTTAGAGTTTAGCACTTCAGGAGGCTAACGTGCCTTAAAGCTAATTCTCGAATGGGCCGTAGCTTAATCCCTGTGCTACTAGTCATGATAGTGATTAAATATCACTCACTCAGACAATTGCTTCTGGATATTGATGTGCCAGGTTGTGGGAGTGGAGTTAAGGGGGTGGAGAAGAGAATGGTTTATGAATGTATGACTGATGTTTGAGCAGCTGAATTTCAAAAAGAAGGAGGGGAAGAGAGGGAAAAACTTGGGTTGCTGCAGGAGGGAAGAGAGAGAACAAAGCTTCCTTCAGTAAACTCAGCCAGTCTCATGATCATGATTTTTGAGTTCCTCACAGGAGAATTACCCCACTATCACAAAAGAGAAAACAAGATTGCTAAATCAAAAGTCAGCACTGGGAGAAAAAAAGTGAGCTTGTAAATGAAACAGGGTTTATCCTGAAGTAATAACCTTAGCAGTGATAGCAGGGCTCCTGGTGAACCACTTGGTGGACTTTTTAATCTGTCGTATCAGATGCTGAGTGTCGTTTCTACAGCAGGTTCTTTATGTCGAAGGAGATTAGCATTGGTGACAGAACAACATATTCTTGAATGTGAATATGGAGGAAAAAATAATTTTTCCCATCTCCCCTGCTGGTAATTCTGATATATTTTGCTAATTCTGATATATATTGCTATATTGTTTGCTTGTTTATTTTATAGATTTCTTTGTAATCAATTACTCTTAGATGACTTTAAAAAATCAATGTGGAGAAAATACATTTGTTCTCTTTCTAACTAAAGAAAAGATTCACTGAGGACAGCACTAAATCTTATTTCAACATTAAACATTTAAGTAACTGATGGCTGTGCTGCTGCCTTTTGAGTTCATGCATGGTTGCTAAAATATTTAATCTCTCAGGCTTTCTTACGCATCTCATCCATGCTAATGTGAGGAAAATATTTTGATTTCTCCTCTTTTTCAGAGAGTATCTCATTGAGTGGCTGGTACATGCAGCTCCTTGAGCAGAAGATAATGTCAGTGTGACCTTGGTGCTAGTGAGGCACCAAGTGGAGCAGGTGATCTCTAGTGCCGTCACGTGGCACATACAGGACAACCAGGGTATCTGGCCCAGCCAGCATGGGTTTAGGAAAGGCAGGTCCTGCTTGATTAATCTGATCTCCTTCTATGACAAGGTGACCTGTCTAGTGGATGAGGGACAGGCTGTGGATGTTGTCTACCTGGACTTTAATAAAGCCTTTGACACTGTTTCCCACAGCATTCTCCTGGAGAATCTGGCTGCCCATGGCATGGACTCTTCTCTGGGTGGAAAAAGTTTCTGGGTGGCTGGGCCAGGGAGTGGTGATGAATGGAGTTACATCCAGCTGAAGGTTAATCACCAGTGGTGTTTCCCAGGGCTCAGTATTGGGGACAGCTGTGGTATCTTTATCAATGATCTGGACAAGGGCATTGGGAGCACCCTCGGTCAGTTTGCGGATGACACCAATACCAGGTTGGACAGAAGTGTTGAACTGCTGGAAGGTAGGAAGGTTCTACAGAGGGATCTGGAGAGCCCATCTGGATGAATGGGCTGACGCCAATTGCATGAGGTTAAACAAGACGAAATACCAAGTCCTGCACTTTGGTCATAACTACCCCATGTATCACTACAGGATTGGGGAAGAGTGGCTGGAAAGCTGCCTGGCAGAAAGGGACCTGGGGTATGCTGGTCGACAGCCACTGAACATGAGCCAGTGGTGGGCCCAGGTGGCCAAGAAAGCCAATGGCATCCTGGCAATGAAGCTAATGACTAGTTTAGTGCTCACATCTTAGGAGGAGCAATTGAGGGAGCTGGGGGTGTTTAGCTTGGAGGAAGGGAGGCTGAGGGAAGACCTTATTACCCTACAACTACCTGAAAGAGGTTTGTAGTGAGTTGGGGGTTGATCTCTTTTCCCAAGTAACAAGCAATAGGACAAGAGAAAATGGCTTCAAGTTACATCAGGAGAGGTTTAGATTGGATATTAGATAAAAATTTCTTCATGGAAAGGGTTGCCAAGCACTGGAACAGGCTACCCATGGAAATGGTTGATTCCATGGAGGTATTTGAAAGACATGTAGCACTTAGGGACATGGTTTATTGGTGGACTTGGCAGCGCTGGGTTAATGGTCGATGATTTTAGAGGTCTTTTCCAATCTACACAATTCTGTGATTCTATAATATATTACTGATGATTTTAGTCCCATAAATTTGCTTCAGATGGAGTCCTTAAGAGCTATACATTTTTAGTATTACAAAGCAGCATGTCACAAATTACTTTCTTTTATCACTCAGATTCATTTCCTTTGAAGGAAAGGAGAAAAGTTCTAGTCTTGTGAAGTAGAAGGCCTAAACTGGTAACAAAGAAGGTCATTTGAATATGGTATACAGTTATATTCAGGAATACAGATGAGAAAAATGAATCCTATTAGCTTTGTTCCCAGCAGATTCACTTTTTTTCTTTCTTTTTATTGATTTTTTTTATTTATTTTATTTTTCATTTGGTGTTACTACTTGAGAAATGGGCTGCAAAACAGCTGCAGGGTATCCTACAAATTTAGGACTGTAAAACTTTTTTACACAGGGTCTTTTCAGAATAATACTTCTGAATCTGGTCTTCCCCTGATTTAGGAACTTTGCTGTTTCATTGCTGAATTATAGACTCTTCAAGATGAGCTCTGACAAGCTCTGCTGTTACCACCTCATTTTCCATATCTTGCTTATGTCTTCTGAACAGGAGTTCTGTCATGCTTCTTGTGACAGATTTACACTAGTCTTTATTTTCTGGAGTTGCACATAGTTTTGGAAAGAAAAGCACCTCAGAAAATATCATAAAAGCAGTATTTTAACAAATAAGGTGTCTATATGTGGCCCTTTCACATATGCACTATTGCTGAATTAGTTGGAAGGCAAGAAAAAAAATAGTAGTAGCTTCTATGAGGGGTTTTTCAAGGCTTGGTTCTTATGAGCTGGAAGTGAGAGCAGCTTGAATTGGTATTTTAGATGCCATTCAAAATCGGATAAAGTAAGGTACTGAAAACAGACTTAGGTTTTATTTCCCTGACTTATGTAGTATTTTTATGTCATTAAGATAGCCTCCCCTCCTCACTGCATCTGGAAATCTCTCGAGCATGTTTACAAGGTTAGTGGAAAGCAGAAATGCGCACTGAAACAAGCTCTTCCTATTTCTACTTGGCTTGAGGAGTTCTGGCCTTTGTGAAAGTCTTGAACAAATGCTTTGTTATCCTTTCCTGATGGCAATCCAGGAACCTGAACAGGCTTTGAAGGAAGTGATATGAACTGGATATGAACTTTCTGTTCACTGCAGTTACACACTCCTCTCTCTTCCAGAGAGGACTGGTTTAGCTGTCTGAAGGTCAGCAACCCAGAACATCCTGACTGTACTGATTTTCTCTGAGTTAGTAGTGGAAGGGATGGTTACCTACAAAGAGACATTCATGCTATCTATTTTGGACATCTATCTCCAGAGGAAGATTTATTCCATTCTGGAGTGCCTGTTTCACTTTGTTTTCTAGACAGAACCTTAATCAGCTGGCTAAAATTTTGTCTAGCTTTTTAATACCTAAAAATAAAGTTTTGCTCTTGGTCATGTCTAGAGGAACTTATCTGTCAGTTCTTTGACACAGGAAATCTGCCTGCCCCATTTAGCCAGCCCCTTGCCCCATTTGCCCCTTCTCAGACTGATTTATTGGCAATATAGTCCATGCTATCTGACTCACACCATCTATGGCATTAGAGATGACTGAAGTTGTCTTTTCCTAACTGAAAATGGGGAAAGAAGCTGCAAGAAATCTAATAATCATGGAGTGAATGGATCAAAGCATGGATTTATATTCCAGGTGTGACTCCATGGCAGATGCTGACACTATTGTGGGTGTGGATCTCCTGTGCTGATGAGGAACTTAGAAGAAGTAGAAAACAACTGCAAAGCACAGTGCAGAAGCAGAGCTGTTAACACATCAGTCTCACAGGACATAACTGATTTACTGTAACTTCCAGTAGTAGCAAAGTGTTCTTTCTGGCATATTGTAGCTACTTCTTTTCTCCAGCATCTCAGGTTAATACAATACCTTTTCATCATTTCTTGTACCTGGAAGGGAGATGATGAGTGTTCATGTTCTGCTAGGGGGATTTTCTCATCTAGGACAAATGCAAGCAGAAGATAATATTAGATTGATCTAGCAGAAAACAGAGGTAGTGAGAAAATGTGACATTATATCCTTATATCGACCTATAAGAGTCTGTGGTTTTAAGACTAATACAGTAAGTCTCCTGTCAGGGTGAGTTTTCTGCCAGCCAGATTGGTTTCCCAGAAGAGAAGTCCCTGTAGGCTGGCTACTGTTTAATAAGTGCACCATGACCATTATTCAAGTTTTGAGCAGATTCCTTTTGTTTGTTGTGGAGAAATATGAATTATTCTCTCTGTATCAAACAAAAATCATCATGATATTGAATTTATAAAAAATTCATAGAACTTAATGCAAAACAGTCCAAAGCTGGGTTGTTTACCCTGTCTTGTCTGTCTTTTTCTTCCCCCTCCCCACCACCCCCCCTACCCCCCCGCCCAGGTCATACTCAGATGTCAGATGTTGCTGAACCTGTTTGGTTGCTTTGTGAAATATGGAGGGGCACAAACTACCACCTGGATCAGCTACCCAGAGCAGCCGCTACTATGTCTGATTAGTTCACAAAGACACATTTATTCTGGTTGGCATTAATTAGATTAAGAAGGTAGGGAAAAAAAAGGAGAAGAAAAGAAGTTATTGCATTCCTGAGCTGACAATATATACAGGACTGACAAGCAGAGAGGAAAATTGCAGAGCGTAGCGGCTGTCTCTACTAGCAACTGAAAATTGAGCTAAATCAACAAATGTGGCTAAAGAATAACCCGACCTTTGCAACCCATTCTTTGCAGCCTAGTAACTTTGTTTTCAAGGGACTTGTGCTTTGTCTATTTGATCTATTTGATCTAAAGAGAGCTAGGTAGCATAAATTGACAATAACTGTGGCAAATAAGTGTTACCTGGAATGGAGAACTGAATTTGCAATTAATATCAAAATCATAGAACCAAAATCCTGATTCTGTGAATCTTCCCTAGGTAAAACATTACTAAGCATTGTATTTTATTTTTTGTGAAATTATTGTTCAGCGGGTCCAAAGCTTAAAATTAACAATCGATCTCATTGCAATGGTATGTTATGAAAGACCAAAGTACAAAAAGGCTCTCAAAGGAATAACTGATGTGAGATGGGCACGTGGATGGCTGCCTGTTGTGAGCAATAGAGTGGATATTCCTGGGAAGGGTTCAGTCAGTAAGTAGTTTGTTCCTCAGTTTTCTTTTAACTCACCCATTTTCTATAGGACATAGTCTTTCCATGGCAACTGTGAAGAGGAACATTTGGTTAATCTAGTGTCTCTGTTTCCTATGAAACAGTATGTCTGTACTAAAACTCTGAGGTTCAAGGAGATTAAAATTAATAGCTGCAAAAAGTGTTATTCTCAGCTGGTATTCTCTGGGGTATGTTAATGTCAGTCTTGTATGATCTTTAGGTTTTGAAACATATAATTGACTGTGTGATGGCCTTTTCTTCAACAGAAACTTGAAGTTTAACACCCCTACTAGTTAAAGGACTTTGTCATTCCTATCAAGCTGAAAAATTTCATGCTGAAGACCTGGAAGTTTCATAAAAATTCCTCCCTGAAAGTATTGCTACTACTTAGTAACCATCTGGGGTTTTTTACCTTGAGTCACTACTAGAGCCTTTGTTCTTTGGTTTACCTGCTGGACTTTGTTGTTATTTAAACTTTTTCCTTTGCTCTTGCTTGAGAACAAATGCACTGTTTCCTATCATGCTTTTAGTTGTAATTTGTGTTGTATTTTATGGGAGGTTACAGTAGCAGGAGATTCTTTTGAAGAAGAACAGAAAGGAAACTGTATTGTGTTCCTTTCTTTGTCTATTTACCAACATTACTTTTAGGGAAAACTCCTTTACATAGACTGCAGTGACAGTGATACTGAGAACTGTGGGGGCTCTGAAGAACCTACAGCTTGAGTGACAGACTCTTCTTTCAGTCTAATGGGAGAGAAAACTTGCATGAGTCCTTAATCTGAAATTTGGCAATGAGCTGTGTTTTTTCTGCCCATATGCAGGTGCACCACCCTGATGAAGACACTGACAAGAAAATAAAGAGTATAGTATGACGCAAGAGGAAAGTTGCCAGATAATTAGAGATTTAATAATAAATAGAAAAAAAAGGTTACTCTGTTGTCCAAGATCAGTGCTTATTTAATTTCTTGCAAATAATGAGTACTTAGAGAGTGAGAGTGATTGATGAGATTAATTAGAGCTATATGTTTAACAAGTGCTCCTAGCTCTAGTGACTCATTAATTAAAACTTGAACTTTGTAAGAAAGCTCTTTGCAATCCATATTGGTTTATGAATTCTCTTTTGTTTTTGAATGGAGGAGAAATCAGATGAACAGGTCAGTAGTGCATACAAAAATAATATGTAGTGCATTACAGTGATTTATATTTATTTGCAGTATCAAAAAAACATGAATCAACACATCAATCAATTGTAATCAGCAAGGCCTGCCTTTGTGGAGATGTTTTCTTTAGCAGTCTCTGGAGGTCTGTGTTTAAATTCATCTTACATGAGGTTACAGGAATCAGTCTTTGAAATAACTGTAGACTAAGTATATAATTTTTATGTTTAAGCAATTTTCTTTCCATTGAGGACACTGAATACCCATAATCCTTTCTTCCACAGTTACATTTGTATACAGTTACATCTCTTCACTTGCCAAACTCTTAGAAAAATAACATATGTTTCCATGCACATTGAGGGTCTTTATCCTGCAGTCTTTGCATATGTAAAAGGCATTTAATTCACTTAACAAGCCCTATGCTGATAAGGAAGGATTTGTGTTCTCCAGGCTTTGCTTTGTTTTTCATGAGTTAATGTTCTTTATTAAAAGGCACAGCTTTCTTTTCCTAATACATTTCAAGACTGTTCTTTTCAATTTGCTAATGGTCCTCATTCCTTTTAAAATATACTGGTACAATGAACATAGGAATATCACTGGAAGACAAAAGACATACCCTCAGGACTAAAGATTATTCATTAGCATACACTTGCTTTGGTCCTAATCCTCTAAGTATTTGTCTATGTACTTAGCTTTATTTAGCATTCCCAAGAAATTCATGTATCTGATGCTATTTCTTACTGTTTGCAGAGGAATTGCCTTTACTGTTTGCAGTAGGAAGAGGCTCCCTTTATAAGAAAGTTTGTGAACTGTGGCTTTAGTTGGAAACAGAACTGAAGTTCCAGCTGCAATTCACACTTGTATATGCAAATGAGAAGGACAGAAATTTATTGTATGATTATGCAAATCATTTGTAATATTTTAATTATATGCAAATACTAGATTCTGATATGCAGTCCTAAGTTTGTAATTACAGTAACAGTTTGGTAATAGAAGTACAGAGCAAGCTATGTACTTCCAAATTATCGTGTAGTTGCTTGGGAATATGTTAGTTTCTATAAGACAGAGCATAACCTGCAGGAAGTATATATGGCAAAAAGAAATGTAGTTGTACTTGTTGTACACACAGAGTCTGAGTCAGTAAAGGTAACATATTATGTCTTAATATCAAGTTTAATAAGGATGTTTCATATCTACTGATCTTGATCATTTTTTCTGTATCTTTTCAGGAATTTTAGTAAAATGTGATTTTTTAAAAGAAACCTTGTCCTAATACTGTATTCTTTGTGACTCAAACTTACATAATTTTCAGCAAGGGTGGTGGCTTAAAAGCAAAGACTAAAGACAATTTGGTACTTAGCAAGACATTTAGACACCTCGATATTCCTGATTGAGCACTGAACAGTGCTTACAGAGCTCTTTGGGAAACTTGGTTTTCAATTTTTGGCACTGAAACATCACTGTTGCTTTCAGCAAAATTGAGAGCTGGGTATGAGGCTAAAATACACTTTGAATTACCAGAAGTGTAGATTCATACTATTACTCATGAATGCCACATAATCTTCCTTTGAGATGAAGGGTTATATTTCAATGCTTAAGAAAATAAATTTAAATTACATTTATTAAATTAAATTTAAACACCTTCTCTAATACAGTTCCTTGTGGCCATTGTATAAAAACATGACAAGATTCAGGCAGTGTTTCTCAAGTTTGTTAAAGTGATATTTGCGTCCCAGTTTTCTGAGTCAGACCATGTGGAGGTAAAGCATAATCAGACATCCTCTTTGTAAAGCATCTCCACCAAAGAGACTAATCTACCTTTAATGGTAAAAAAATATATTTTTTAAAATATAAATCAGTGGGGGATTTAGATATAGCCAGGATCCTCAAAATTAAGAATTATCTCTAAACCTTCCAAAGTTTCAAGGCTTCCTAGATTTTGAATGTCCTTAATGTCCTCTTCATCATTTAGGATTAATAGCTTTTTCATATAGCAGAGATTGTATCTTCAGAAGAAACCTTTAAAAACTTCAGGCTTCATGTTTACTGAGAGTCAGCTCAAGTTTGTTTTGGCATTGTACTGGTAAAGAGCAGTTAACAACAAAGGAAAAGAAAACAGTTTTCTTATCTTTTCAGTTCAAAACCTTTTCCATGTGATGAGTTTGAAAGGGTAAACAATCCTTTAGAATACGTCAGGAGAAGACATAAAAAGGATCAAGTTCCTGTGCTTCTGGCTGGGTTAGTTTTATCTTTTTCGCCTGTTTTTAAGCATATCCTTACACATTGATATTCTTCAAACTTTATTTTAATAATTAGGTCCTATTGATGTTTTCATACCCCTGCTCTGACCATTCCCTCAATGTCCTTCAAGGGGTCAGATTAGAATTTGGTGCTGTATTGTAAATCTAACAATTTAGAACAGAGTAATTAATCTTCTCTGCCTCTATCCAAAACCCAAAATGCAGCACTGAGCAAAGACTTCATCGATGGCAGGGAATTGTTAAAAGTTCTGTATAGTGGTGAAGTGGGCTGAGAGTAACTTTTCTTTTTCCCTTTCCTCGCCTCACCAACCCCCAAGTTTACAAGCAGTTGCTGTACATTGTAAACAAGGGGATTTTTTGTTAGTGGATTATTTTGAGATTTAGAAAGATACTCTTTTTCTGAATTGGGGAAGCATATGATGGAGCAGCTCATAATCTATTCATCAAATATGAATGAAGAAGTATACGTTTCTCCTCCAGCAAGGTATAAAGTATTTTAGAATCGCATGCTGCTGTTGAAATTACAGTTTGCCTTTCTCCAAAGAACCTTAATGGTGGGTCATTTATAGTATGGCTTATTGGGCCAAATTCAAATGATACTTAAATAATGTTGTAAAATGCAAATGAAGCATTAGAGGGGAAATGGCATGCCTGCATACAGTCACCCATCATTGTCTTAGGAGTTCCATCAGTGAGACAAGAGAGGGGGGTTATAGATCAAAGAACAATTAATATTAAACAACTATTTGAGGGAGAATTAGTACTCAATATTCATATGAAAGAATTTCATATTAAGAAGCTGCTCATATTGTATCACGTGTTGCTCTTGCTGATGTGATGTTTCCTAATTTTTCCAAAAAGCCAGACTGCCTTTTCCTTCCGTTTGTATCCTTAGTGTTCAGAGAGAGTTGCAAGGTGTACATGCTGACTAAAAGGCAGGACCATCTGTATTTTCTCCACTTGTTTTACTTGGATTCAGCAGAGGATGTGACTAATCAGAAATGTACTGAAGGTATTTTCCCAGAGCAGGGAAACTCTGCATCTCTGACATGCTGCTCAGGCAGCAATGAGGTTGCTCTAACTTTGGTCATGTTCAGCAAAAATGTGTCACAAATGTCATTTGGATCAGCCTCTCTGTGCTGACTGACCATATGGCAAGAGAAGAGTGGAGAGATACTATTTTTAACCAAATCCTCTGTTAGCTTTCATCATCACAAAATCCTATGATTAGCCCTCTAGAATAAATAATTTATGTGATTGTGCTTGCCTGTGAGAAACCTACAAACTGCAGACATATTAGCAGATATGTTCCATTCGTTAATATTACAGTCCTTGTAATTATGATCTCATTATACTACACTATGGCATCTGCTTTCCACAGACAGTGGACTGATTGTTTTAGAGTATGTGCCTGGCAGCAGCACCTATCTATCTAAAAATGTATGGCCTCCGTCCATCAAAATATGATAAAATAAAATTCCACAAGCAATGAACTTTAAAAGAAATGTTGTATTTCTGTATTTCTGCTCTGCACATTGAATGAGTGGCATAGAGAATTCTATTTTGTGGGCAGATGGCAAAGCAGTAAAATGAGATTTTGGAAACTGCATTAGGAGTTCCAAATCAGCAAGAAAAAAAGTCTTATTTTTCTAGCTTTCTTAAATAACACCTGGACCAATTTTCAAGTCCAGCTGTTTTTACCGAGATATTTATGCCTGAATAATTAGCGACAGAACTGAACCCAACAAAAAGCTGTACTGGATGCTTGTGGGTCAGTGAATTTCAGGAGTGACACTGAACTGTGATTTTGTGCCCCATTTAAGTTGCTTCTCCCACTCAGTCCCGGTATTATCTTTTTCTAGGACTTTGAAAGTTTTGTGAAAATAGGATTTCTTGTAACCTAATTGGGCACCCGCTGTTTCTCTCCTATTGATTTGCTTCAGCTACTAAGGTGCTCTGTTTCTTGATTTCAAGGAACACTGTAAACAGAATAACATTTTGTTACTATACAGCACAGCTATGAGGCATGCAGAATAAGAAAAATGATACTTGATGCTCCCTCAAACAACAGAATTGCACTGACCAAACTCTTATTATGCAGAGCTGACCCTGAATTCAGCAGAAATAGTGGCTACATAGCACATAAATACATTCTGGAGATTGACATCAGAAATACATCATTTTAGAACTCACATATAATTAAAGAATTGCAGTGGTTCAACAGATGGATATTCATTAAATATCTGAGCCTTAAACTATATTAAATTTAGATACAGTAACTTATTTCTCTAGTAATATGTTAGCTCACAGTCTTAGACTTTCTTCACAGCCTGTTTGAACTAGAGACATTGCCAATTAAAATCAACTGAATCTTTTGGACATAGTTTAAGAAATTATTCTTACAGCAGGGAAAAGAAGTGGAGAGCTAGTAACTTACTGCAGCCATATAGACCTTAAGCAACCATTTCTTGTAGTTTGTACCATGCAAAGAAACGCCTGAGCCGTGGTTCAGCACTTAATCTACTGGTTCTGTGCTGATGGTGGTAACTTTCAGCAGAAAGCAGCTATTGGTGGCCGAAATACCTTTTGTTTCCTTCATGAGGTTTACCAAAACTCTTGGTGGGTATCAGAAGTATGCAAGTGCACAGCTGATTTGACTCCAAGTTCATTAAACTGTAATAATTTGATTATATTCAGTCATATCTCAGTCTTTCTGCTATATGAGAATCCTAACTCCATGTCCAAAGACCTCTCTATTGGAGCTTTCATGAATTTCAGTAGGTATTGCAGAGGAGGAAGGCTAGAATGCATCTGTTTCCTACTTCACTCATGAGTTCAGAAAGTGGAAGAAAGGAGTTTAGTGAGGTAAAGGGTATTTGTCAGATGCATTCTTCAGCTGAGATTCTTGGATGATAACTCAAACAAGCTGGCACAAATATAAGATTTTGAGGCTATGGGTTTGAATTTGTAATTACTGCACAAGTTATATATGTGCATACATGTGTATATGTGTATACATGTGTGTAAGCAGTGAAAAGTACACTGAAGCCTTTGCTGACAAACCATCACATAAGGCATACTCAGTTCTAAGTTCTGAAAGGTCCTTCCAGTGTTGTCTATTGAAACACATACAATATTACCTTCAAATTGAAGAAGCACATGCAAAAATCAAGGCAGATATATCAGTAGAATTAAGATTATTGGAATTCTTTTGCATCATTTTTGTGATTGATTAAAAAGAATATTTAAATATAAAAAAATATTTGTTCATTGAAACTGTTTCAGACTGTGGCTGGTTATCTGCAGATAAAGGGTATGAAAAAATCAGGCTAACTATAATGTGGACAAACATTAGCCTTGGCTAATCACAGAATGAGAGAATCATTTGGACTGGTTGATCCCAAATGCGTCTGGATGAGTACAAGCCAGCATGGCTGGAGGGACAGTGCAAAGAAACTGCATGATACTGTTAAATGAAAGATCAAGGGCAGGATATGAGCTGAGGAATCTAAAATTCTTCCAGCTAGGACTTGTGCTATGGCCTCTACTGGGCTGCTTATAACTTGACTTGTCTTTAGATTATCTATGGACATTTAATATCATAGAAAAAGGTTCCAATAATTGTAATCCCTCTGTACATCTGTTTTGCTTTCTGCATGCTCAGTTCACCTGTTAGAAGCTGCTATTCCATGTACAAGATAACGGACATTGTCAGCATAAACCTTTAAAAACCTTATGAAAAATGTGCTTGAGGGCTTTGGTCTGTTGTTTCAAAGAAATGAAATGTATAGGAAATTAAATAATCACAATAGTTGTTTATTGCTTTGAAAAGAACAAAGTGCAGGTTCTTCCATGGAAGAAAAACCAAAGACAAAGATTTGCAACCTTATGCTCAAACATCTGAGGTACGTTTTGTTTCACTTTGTTGTGTTACCATTGTATAAAAGAGGGCATTGCAACATGAAAAACAGAGAACACAAGGAAGTAATTTTTTCCTGCTGTTTCCACTTTGAGTGATTTTTCTGACACCTTTGTTGAAGACCAAATGTCTGGTGCGACTTCAGTCAGGATTCCTCTCGAACACTTTGCTAAAGCATTTGCCATGTTCTGTTGCTGTTTGCTGCTTGCATGCAAGTTTAGCTAAAACAAAAAATAAAAAAAATTAAGCAACTGCTATCATCTTGTATTTCCTCTTGTATTTCATCTGATGAATTGCAGAAAGTGGGGTCTCTATGCTGTTTGTAGAAATAGAAGTCCTACCCTCAGGTGCTATACTCTCTCACGCTTTTGGATAACTCCTGCTGGACTTTGTGCTGATACACTTTTGAGTAATATTTGGAGAAAATAGCAAAAAATAAGTGAAGTAATTATTTGCCACAAGTCTATCATGAAGAGTTCTGTCATTCTGGAGTCAGCTTCCTTCTGGCCAGTCCAAGTCAGCCTCCTGTTACGGGGCTGGGTGCTGCCAGCCCTTACTCAGTGCTGGGTAACTGCCCCCAGGGCCGAGCTCACCCTCACCCAGGCTACGAGTCAGCACTATCCCACCATAGCCATTGGGTGGGTTCCTGGGTTCCTGCAAAAGGATCCGTTTCTTCCTGCCTTCTTACCCTACCAGTGCTGGCCCTTGGGAGGCAGAGGAGGTGTTTTGCTGTGGACGCAGCACGAAGGGCTGGCTTTGGGAGCAGGGATCCTGGCGGAGGCAGTTAGGTGGAGCGGGTTTTCCTGCAATTGTGGGGGAGATTTTCCTGTTGTGTTTCTTTGTGACTGTCTCGCAGTTGCAGACGCAGTCAGTGCTGCCACAGGATTGCTGGGAAGGTGGTGTCTCCTACTGCCTGTCCCAGCTGGACTGCTGGTGATTTCTGAGAGGGTCAGCGTGGTGCCTGTCTCCGCAGCAATGTGTCACCCAGAAGATATAGGGCGGGATCCAGTGGTGGGTATGGGGCTGGGTGGCTTTGTGGGACTGGAGTGGATGCATATGTGTAGGTTTGCCATTGCAAGTAATTTAGGAAGTATTTTATAATGTGTTTAGCAGTCATAGGGAGGAGTTGAGGTTTGCTCTGTTGCTGTGATGAATTATCTTTTTGGTACTGAAAACTCTGGAAAAAATGGAATATTTTTAGCAAAGAGTATTTTTCATCCTGTTTTCAAAGAAGGGCTTATTGTCTTGTTAGTGTCATAAAACCAGCAAGAGAGATAAAGGGACATTAGCATCTGCATACTGTTAACAACATCTGGAACACTGTAATTCTCTTTAAAATAACAGATGAAGGCTAAAATACATGTTTACATGAGAAAAATGAAAAAAATACAGTAAATTCCTGAAGCTTGCTACACTCCTTGTGCAAAATCTTTTAAATCCCATTTGTTTATTTGTAACTGATGAAGTTACATAACCTAAGGCGGTGACATGCTTCAAGCATGATGACTGAGAGATGATGTTTTTTCAAAGGATGTACTTTTGGCACCAATATGGTCAGAGTGATGGCCTGGTCACTACAGTTATTTTATATGCAAGTTCTATATCCACAAAAGCCCTCAAAACACTGCATACATTTAGGATAATCAGCATGTGTAGTCCACAATAGGACAGAATTTATAATGTGAATTTCCCAGTAAAATATTTCAAGATGAGCAATTTTGTGAGAATAGGACAAGCTGATATTCAGTGAAGTTTTAAAGTAGATATTTAAGAAGCTGCTGGAAGAAAAAGGTGGAGACTGTGCAGATACATACCAGTAACTCTTTCAAAAAGTGCTGCTCTAGTTATTACAGTAAAACTGACCTGTTTGCCAGCTGACAAGAAATGTACAATTTATTCTATTTTTTTTGAGATAAACCGTGAGACTTTTTTTGTCATTGATGAAGAACGTCTCAAAGGGATGTAATTAAGCTATTGTTTTCTCTTTCCATGCTATCTTAAAAGCTACTAAGCTATTTTTTTGAGTGACATTGAGAACCTTTTACTTGTGAGGCCTTTTTAGGATACTGATACAGTTATTCAGAAACAATTGCTCATTTTAGTTTTTTTCCTATTCCCTTTTGGGATGTTCTGAAGATTATCTGCAGGATGATTACTTTGAGTATGTCAATTAAACTAGTAAGTAGTCCAACCAATCTAGTAAGTAGTCCTGGATCCTTTTCCTGTGCATGTGTGTGAGTGCATATATGTGTGTATGTGTTACCAGAGCACAGACATAGCTGGGTAGTAAAAAAGCATTTTTCATTCATTTCATGAGGCTACTCAGCATGGCCTTTCCCAGGATCAGGAATACAGAAGAGGTGTACAAATCAAACATCACCCATATCTCAGGGCTGGAGGGAACTGGGACTCTAAGGAACAAAGACACTATATAGTGACAGCTCAGAAAGATATTTCACTCAGCATAGTGAGCTTAAATTTGGTACTGGATCTTCTGGCTGTTGTACAGCAACAATGTAGGCTGCAAATTACATTGCTGATCCAATGTAGCCCTTTTCTGCTCTTAATTTCTTACCTTGAAGTAATGAAGTCTTTCCACATATTAAAAACATCTGAGGCAAGATTACGTGGCTGTGGATAATGATTAGTTTTGTCTCAGGTCTTTAAAAAGCCTTTAAAGGATAACATTCTTAAAGGATGTAAATGCATAGATAAAAATATTTGAGATCACTATTGTGGTATGTTTCTAAGTAACACTTTCTCAAGGAATAAAATACACATGGGCATGCCCCTGGTAAGCAATAAAGCATCACTGTCTCTTTGCAAAAAGCACCAGCTGATATGACTTAGAAAGTCCTCAAAAGAGGTTAAGTGGAAACTTGTCATTTTCTTAGTATTTGGCTTTATTTGCAAAGAATAAAGAATAAGACTTTGCATCTCATTGTGAGTAAGTGTGAGTAAGGTAGGGGTGGTAAGTTACTGCACAGGCTGGGTTGGGATACCAAACCTTTGAGTGTCTTAGGGGCAGAACAACCACAGCTTGTCTACCACTACATGCAATTCTGTACTTCTTTTACTTCTCAGTTGATTTTGCAGTTTTCATTTTGTGTTCTCTTGTGTTAGAATCAGAATTTTTAATCATGCACTATTTTACGCATGCCCTAACCATTTTGGGTTATTTGGGTTAATGCTGCCATTTGGTAATGCTAATCAAGCAGAGGAGAGGACTAGTAAAGTAGTTACTACACTCCTTAGTACTGTGAGTGGGAGAAACTTAAACCTTTGAAGCCTGTTAGAGAGTTGCAGTAGGATAGCAGGACAGACAAGGATGAACAGCTGGAAGGACAAGGGTCTTGTAGCCGGTTCGTGATCTCCATGGAGGAAGCAGGAAGGCAAACTACTATTTTGTAAAAAAAAGTATGAATAAAATACAGAAGTTGAAGTTAGGGGTGTTGTGTCAAGCAGGCTGGTCTTGAGACTTACTGCAGACCCTATTGTATCTGGTTCTCAGGAACTGTCCATGTGCCCTTCACATGCAGCAGGGACCAGACCTATCCAAATGCAGAAAAATCCCCATTCAGTGGTGTCAGCTGGAAACAGGTTGCTCTGGGATCATTCTCCTGTGACTCAATTCACTTTTCTGTGTCTCCTCAGTGACACCAGTAGGGCGGGAAATGTCCCACTCCTCTCAGGGCAGGCCTCAGGTTTGGTGAGGGCCCATGTGGGAATTCTTCTTCCAAATGGAGGAGCAGTCCTGCTGATTTCCATTTTATTATTCCTGGGCCAAGGAAACCTGAGCTGAGTGTTTCCACCAGTGACAGAGGTTTTTGTCAGAGGTCTAAAACAGATAACCTTCAGAGCACAGGTATAATTTGTTCCTTATCCTCCACCTTCCGGGGGTTCACAGCTAATTTCCCCTTCTAATGACCTGATTAAAATCTTGATTTTTAAATACACTATTGGTCTTAGGGAGTTCAGTGTACTGAGAGCATAGCAGGCATAAATTAGAAGGAGCTCTTCAGTGTTAAACAGTGTGGGTTTTTTGCAGTCGCTAGAATCTCTTGATATTTTCTGCAAATCTGAAGAATGTAACTGAGAAAATGTGTTCGTTCTTTTAAAAAAGTAAAAAATCTTTAATAGACTTTTTTAATGTTCACATATGAGGACGAGAGAACAGGACAGTGAGAGGTTAATGCTATATGTCTTGTAATGTGACTGTAAATACAAGGAGCTTTAGTTCATAAAAAATACATCTTGCAGGTAGTTTAAAAGTCCTGTGTTGTGGGCGAAGTCACACTCTCATACCTGGGACATTTCTTGCCGTTATTTTTGCTGCTCTTTTTGATAAGAAAGCAGACCCTGGTGTTCTTCCTTGTGAACTTATAATGTCTTTATCTAGGTGGAGGCAATGATTATGAATTTAAGTAGTATTAACAATTCCTTTTACTTAACTGTGGGGAAGGAATTCATTGGTGGAAAGAGAATGCAGTAATTTCTTTCAGCCACCCTAAGATCTCCTGAAAATTTTCTGTAGCTTAATGGCCCCAGTGTTTCCAACCTGCACTACATTACATATCCATGTGTGTGAACACGTGACTGGAAGGAATGTGCTGGAACACATAGAGTATTTCTGTTGCTGTATGATCTGTGCTAAAGATCAGAGTGTACCATGTCATCTAAGGCATTACACAAGTAAAATTCTCAGCTGGAGAAGTGTGAGAGATTTTCACCTCTACTGTGCAACCAAAGCCCTATGAAAACTGGTGGGTTTGGGTGAGTAAAATTATTTTACCTTCCTTTTGCTGCAGAGTGGCATCTATCATCTAGGAATCTCTTAGCTTGAAATGAGTGAGAAAAAAATGGTGTGGTATATAGCAATTTGTCCCTTTTGGTAACCTTTTGAGGTTGCTCCAGTTGTTGTTTCCCATTCAGACCAACATGTGAACCCGATGCCTCCACACTTTTTCATATATAGCTATGATATACCCCAGAATAAATACCGGTTTCTCAAACGAAGAGTGTGAATTTAGTTGAAGAGGTTTTTAGAACAGACTTTCAGCCATAAATTTAATAGGAGGTCACTAATGACGCCAGTAGACCTATGCTGATTCACATGTGTTAAAGATTAAACAATCCATTGCTTTTCTTCCCCTAAAGAATTTTGAGGAAATATTAAATCTTGTATCTAAAGAATGTAAAGCTACAGGAGTTGCAAGAATATAAAAAACTGAAGGTCAAAATGCATTCCAAGTGTATAGTAGTATAGGTTTATGTGCACATGTGTAATATTGTACTTAATATATTACTGTAGATAATATTAAATCAGCAATTTCTTGATTACTTTGGGATTTACAGGACATGATCTTTTTTTTTCCTAGTCTGTTAGCTTTTGAGCCTTAGTTATTGTTTTAGCTCCCATGAGAAGGAATATGTGATGTTGTGCCAAAGACCTTAATTCTGTGAGGTGTTCTTGTCTCAGTGAATAACATAACAGGATTCAGCTTTTTGAAAATATATTCTCCTACTACCATATGTTTCAATCAGAGAGGGATACTGTTGAGGCTTTATATCACTGCAAACAGCATAGCAGATGCTCTTTTGCTGTATTGATATTGTTTAAATATTACAAACAACTATCTCAACATCATGGAAACACTGCATATAACTTCTGGACAAGGCATCATTCTTCTGTCAATAGAAATGTATGAATAGGATGAACTAGTAATTTTCTTTCATGTTGAACATTTGTTTTCCTATATCAGGAGCTGTTGAACAGACACTATCCTTTGAATATTTATTAATTTGCACTGCTTTGAGAAAAAACGGTGGGAAAATATGTAATTGCTTGCTTCAGGTTGTATGCAGCTTGCTTTCTTTAGTGTTATAGAAGTTTTCATCAGACATTTCTAAAGAAAAAAAATCAGAGGTTTGGTTATTAGTTTTTTTACTCTACTAACACAAACTACACTATTTACATAAATATATCACTGATTGTGCTGCTGGTGATTACTAGCATCATGACTACTCACAGACTTCAGTGTCTGTGCTGCAAAAGGTAAAATCTGTAATGGACTTGGGACAACCTGAGGTATGAAGCAGTTCATTGGATTAATCACATTTTAAATTTTCATTAAATGGAATATTGAACAATCACATTCACTCGTTGGAAGGAAAAGTTGTTCCCAAGACAATTTTTTGTGTATCCTTGAACAGCATAGAAAATGGCAAGAATAATATTTTCTTCTTCTTTTTTTTTTTTTTCAGTTAACAGAAGAAATTGAAAGCTTGTTTGTTTTTTTAATAGCCCATTGCAGGTTTTATGACAAGAAACTAAATTAAAATTTTCCTTTAGTGGTGCACTTAACAGAAAAATGTTACCATTTCAAAAACTGCAGCTATGTATGAATGTTAGTAAACATTTATGTTAAATGTTAATAAACATTTCAAAAACTGCAGCTATGTACAAATGCTAGTAACCTGCCTAAGCACTCCATAGTTTATTGAGGAATAGTGTGTGTGTGTGTGTTGACTGTAATTCCCCTTATACTATAAACCTAGGATACATACATGGACATACACATGCACACACAAGACATTTTATTGCATTTCATATGTACATGTTTATATTTTGTATTAAATTTCTTTTCATATTCATATAAGGGCAGTTCAATAAATTTGATTTTCTATCCAAAAAAGTTGGCTAGTGTTTTCTACAAATATACTTAATCTTCAAATGTTTGATGTTTAGCTCAGCCTGTGGTCTTGTGTCCATTTATTAATGTTCCTATGTATGAGTTTGGAGGACTAGGGCTGAAATGGCCTTGCTGTAGCAGGCATTCCATAGTAGCCTTAACACAGTAAATTGTTAGAAAACTCTAACAGGAAAAATGCTATTCCAACCTGCTTGGGTAGATTTTGATCATAATTCATCAAACCATGACAAACTCTGATTTTACCAGAGATTTTTCAAGGAATTTTGGAACATATCACATGTCCAACTCTTTTGCTCAGTGCTCTTTCTTTGATAAGATGCTTACAATTTCCAGAATGGCCTACAGCTCTGTTTCTTTTCTACAATGACAGATAGTTCACTACAATTTAAAAATTAACTGAAACAGCATTAATTCATGCCATGAGCTCCACCTTTACAAGAGTGGAAAATGAAGTTTTGTAGGACATTTTCTTTCATTTGTTTTCCACTCCTGGTAGACTGTGTTCTCACATGCTCTGAAAATTGCAGAATCAGCTGTAATAGAAAAGGATCAGGAGGCAATGTGTGGCATGTTAAAACATTGCCTGCTAGTTTTATTGTAATAGTGGGGAATTTATTCAGTGTGGGGAGAATTCTGTAGTGTTTTACTGACAAAAATCTTAATATAGTAGAATTTTTGGCACATATATTTTTAAGTGTTGTTTTATATTTTTGGTAAGTTGATCCTGGATGGACATCAAGTGCCACCAAAGCACCTCTGTCACAACCCTACTCAGCTGGGCAGGAGAGAGAAAATATAACAAAAGGTTCATGGATCAAGATAAGGACAGAGAGATATCACTCACCAGTTACCATTATGGCAAGAGACTTTGGTAAAAAATTAAATTAATTTCCCCATCAAATCAGAATGGGGTAATGACAAATATAATACTTTGTCTCCCCTCCCCCCTCTTCTTCCCAGGCTTAATTTCACTCCTGATTTTTCTACCTTCTCCCCCTCAGCAGTGCTGGAGGATGGGGAATGGAGGTTGCAGTGAGTTCATCACGCATTGTTTCTGCCACTCTGTCCTCCTCAGGGGGAGGACTCCTCACACTCTTCTCCTGCTCTGTCATGGGGTCCTTCTCATGGGAAACAGTTCTCTCTGAACTTCTGCAATGAGTCCTTCCCATGGGGTGCAGTTCTTCACAAACTGCTCTAGTATGGGTCTCTTCCAGAGAGTACAGTCCCTTCAAGAACAAGGCTCCTCCAGCATGGATCCCCCACAGAGTCACAAGTCCTGCCACAAACCTGCTCCAGTGTGGGTTTCCTGCAGGGTCACAGCCTCCTTTGGGCATTCACATGCTCTGGCATGGCCACAAGGGCTGCAGGTAGATATCTGCTTTGCTATGAATCTCTGCAGACTGCAGGGAGACAGCCTGCCTCACCATGGTCTTCATCATGGGTTGCAGGGAAATCTGCACCTGGAGCACCTCCTTCCTCTCCTTATTCACTGTCCTTGTCTGCAGAGCTGTTTCTCTCACATATTCTCAGTCCCCTCTTCTCTAGCTGCAATTGCTTCTGTGCGGTAACATTTTTTCCCCTTCCTGAATGTGTTATCCCAGAAGTGCTACCATTGTTGCT
This sequence comes from Manacus candei, assembly GCF_025592945.1. Lineage (NCBI taxonomy): Eukaryota > Metazoa > Chordata > Aves > Passeriformes > Pipridae > Manacus > Manacus candei. The sequence goes on from NW_026138089.1 coordinate 9,602,746, forward strand.
GCTGGGCTTTGCCTTGGCCAGCAGTGGGTTGTTCTTGTAGATGGTTGGCATTGGCTCTGACAGATGTTAGGGAAGCTTCTCACAGAAGACACCTCTATAGCCCCCCAGCTACCAAAACCCTTCCACACAAACCCAATACAAATACCATGTTCCAGATTAACTGTGTTAGGTTAGGGTGAAAAATGTTCTTTGATAATATCACACTGCAATTACTTTGTTAATACAAGAAATTTAAAGAACTGTCAACATTGATCATCTAATTAATGCCGATGAAAAACAGATAAGTGTAAAGACCTTGTCAGGTCACCAGTCACTTCTCTGGTGAGCATTACTAGTTAGGTTGAAGTGTCAGATCCAACTTTAAAGAATGGTGTTAATCTTAAAGTATTTTACTACTATGACATTACCAGGTCATATTGTATTCCTAGTGGATGTTTGGCTTTTTCCTTAGGAGGTTAGCAGGATAATTGTTTTGGACATAAATTACAATTTTCTGGTTGGCATTTGGGTGCAGAAAGAGTGCTAGCCAGTGTACAGGAGACATGTACAGGTACTGGCTGTGAGAACAGCTCTGTGTAGCAGTGTGTGCTTTGCAGCATCTTTCCAAGGTCAGGTGATTTCTTCAGAATATAGGGCTGTGTTGCTCCCTGCAAGGAAGTGCTTACAGCTCTGGTTCATGGAAGTCTCCCCTCACCAACACTTCCTGGCATGTTTATCCTACTGCTTCTATGTACTGCTTTCTGTACTTAAAACATAGGAACCATCCACAACACTGGCACTACCAGCAATCAAAAATCAGGAGTCAGCCTTTATGGGCTGATTTCAGTGCCACCAAATTGCCAATTTTTGCTACAGATAGAAATGTTTCAAAGAATGATGAGCCCTGGCATGATATCCTCCTCAGGAAATGTGGTTTTGATCTTTGATTACTAGGATGTCATTAAGTTCCGTGCTTACAGTCTTCTGGACTTTTGGCAATATCTCTGATCCACAATTTTTTAAGTATAAAGTGAATGGAGAGTGTAATACAACCTTTTTTCAGCATAGCATTTCTTCTAGTTATGAAACAGTTTTTTCATCTATTCAGCTCTACTGGTATTTAGCATACTGAAATTTCTGTAATTCGGCTTTTGTTTTAATTTCTCGCCCATTTCTTCTGAAAACTTTTGTGTGCGCTTCTGTGCAAATGAAGGCATTAATACCCCCTGCAAAATATGTTGTGCTTATAACAAGAGGTACAGAGATGCTAATTCCACTAGTGTTAGTAGAAGTCTTGCCATGAACTACATTGATAGTAGGATTTCAATTACTGCATGTTTACAACATACTACATAACTAATCATTATGTGCCTGGTGAGATGTCACAAATCCAAAGTTACTTAAGTATATTTTTGATTGTTAAATAACACTTGTTTGACAATCTTTTATTTTGATATATGTTTTTAAAAATACCTCCTGTGAGTAGAAAAATAGTATTTGTAATTTCAGTGACATTTTGGTAATAGTATAATTTTCTGCCAGTAATGCCATATTTTTGCAAATAGGAAATTATGTACTTGAAATTCCTTCTTTCCTTTCTGTGTCTGGAGGCTGTCTATGTGGCTTTCAATTTTTGAGCTATGTTGAATATGGAATACAACCATGTGCATATATAAACCATGCCTATTGTACTTCTGCCTAGTCTTTCAGTTTTCTGTGGCTACAGATTCTTTACTATTCTCAAAGAAAAAAAAATAACCTTAACATGAAACCTTAAGGCAGGGGCCAGTGAGTTTGAAAGATTTTAAAGCTGGATCATCAGCACACTGATCTGTACTTCAGACACCAATCTAAAAGTGAAAGCAGAATTGCAGTGGCTTTAAAAAGTACTCATTGGATTGCCCAGAAAATGCAACCCCTCTTCAGTGACTCTCAAAGGATTCATTATACAATCCCAGATGTAGTATGTTTTGACTTATTTGCAACTGCAAAAGAAAACAGGGGAAATGTAATTTTTTGGTTTCTATTAGTGTGCTCAGCTTTGATTACCCTGGAAGATAGGCTCTTATTCCAAGACGTTTACAGTCTGAGATCAGATTTTGGCACCCTTTCTCATGCTGAATAGCATTAGTTAGGGCTGAGCTGCTGCTCATTCAGGTCAGATAGATCAGAATTAGTCATCAGTTGAGATGGTGGTATTTGTGTAGAGCCCTGATGGTGATTCAAACATCTCTCCATGAGGCAATGATGCAATGTTTTTTGCTGCTTCTAGCTGTTTATCTGTACCTCTCTTTTATGCCAGTACCATAAAAATACCTTTGGTTAAAAAAAGTGCTTTAAGAAGGAAACTGAATGAATGAAACTGTTTGGCACACAAAGAAGCTGGAGGAATTTTGTACAGAAAGATTAGCATGCAAGAAAGCCTGTACACTGAACATGGTCCTAAGAAACCAACCTAAAAGGCTCAGAGGTTTTCACAGGCATGCTAGTAGATGAGCAATTATTAGTTTGTCTTTTTGAACATTGTCTCTTGCCAACTCTGAATCCCTTTCTCCAGTGCAGCATTCAGCCTGCAGGATAAGTGGATGATGAGGTAGACAGTTGTGGTGTGGAAGGGATTCAAGCAATGTGAATGAGATTTTGATCTTCTGGGACTCCTGTGAGACAGAGAGTGAAGAGGAGGAAAGACAAACTGGTCTTCATTTGCAGAAAAGGCTTTCATCTCTTCTGTGCTGTGTGGCTATGGCTGAGAGGGGAGTTGTCTTCCTGCTTGTATTAAATTGCCAGACGCTTAATTTTGACCAGATGCACCGTGCAATTATGGCAGCTGATGGATAGTTATAAATGAATTAGTCTTTGGCAAACAACTTTATTTCAAGAAAGATCAGCATCACAGAAGATATAGAAAAACAAATTTTATGACAGGGTCAGCGCGTTTTTTAAATGCTCAAATTTCTTGGCAGAATAAAAGGACACATTAGTGCAAAGAGGCAAAGTATCCTAATTTCTAAGCATACCTCTGGAACAGACGCCTTGCTGCTCTTCCCACACAGCAAGGAGGACTAAATACTGATGGACAGTCTGAACCTTGCCTCTGTTTGCTGAACTTTCCTTTTTGCTGTGTTTCGTATTGGGGTTATAGGTAGCATTCCTGTCACTGCCGCCATGCTCCCCACACTAATTGTCATGAAGTACAGAAGGTTCAAGCATGCTTGGTTCCCAAGGCTGCTAATGAGCCCTGAGCTCTTCTCACCCTTAATGAATCAAGGTTTGTTTGTGGGGGATTCTGGTCCTTCTGTCCTTTTCCCTGGTCAGGGGAGGAGTCAAGAGTTCACACAACTAAACAATGACTTTACAGTGTAAAGACGATGCAGCTGTGCCATCTGAAGCTGTCCTCAGTTATGAGCAACAAAGCTTAAATACATTGTACTGTGAAGAGGTACAGCTCTGTGAGTGTGAAGCATAGCTTTTGCTTCTGCTTCACTGACCTGTCTGCTTGCGGCAGCGACAGGCTCTTGACAGGAGCTTAGGCAGGGAGAGCTGCGTAGGGCGACTCTTTCAAAACCACACTCTGTAACACTGAGCACAGGAAGGGAAGCAAAATGAAGTTTTAGTCGATCTCTGATGGGGGTGTACTGCTACCTTCTCTGGAAAGTCCCATGCTCTCCATTGAAAAATCACTGAAAAATCCACTTCAGATGTTTAGTAAGTTCACTAAAGCAGGCAGTAGTTCATATGTTTTAGCAGTAGAGAGTATTCATAAAAAAAGTGATGCTTAACACTCACACACAAACTCCTCCTAGCAAATCACACAATGCACTATCTCACTGCACTTTACTGCCTTACTGTCTAGAGACCCTTCTTGTACAAGAGGTTAGAAATTTGGGCTAAACTACCTTTTACCATCTACTTAATTCACCTTCCTTTAGGCATTTCAGTTATGACACTGTGTGCTCCCCTAGCTATGTTTATCTTACTGCAAACATGTATGTGATATATTTTTGGCATATGTATACAGGTATATATGCACAAAAGTACAGGTACATATAAATACAGCTGTATATGTTCTTGAAATACATAGGAATAGATTAGTATATGATATATATCATACATATTATATGTAAACTATCACATGCTTCCCTAGAAACATTATTCCTTGTGTATATATTCATATATATATTTACACAAGTAAACTTGGACATGTACTCTAAATTCCATGCTATTTCTATAGTAGCAAATGAAAATTTCAATCTGATAAAATAACTTTGTTAATGGTAGTAGAGATTACAAATTTATCAATTATAATACTCTAGACTAATCCTTGCACAAAGGTGAAATGCTTATTTAAAAAGTTTTGGTAATAGATGAGTGAAACCAAAAGCAGCATCTGCAGAAGAAATCTAATTTTGCTGTAATAGGCTGTTTGAAGACCATCATTTTACGTTTTAATAATGCACAGAAACATCTGCTGTTTTCCTTGATTGCATGAGAGAGAAAGGGAAAAGGAAAAAAAATGAAGGCGGCTTGGGGTTTTTTCATTCTTAAGTGAAAAGGGAGGGTGGGAAATAAAACAGTCCAGTTTTAAATACCTTGATATGTTCATGTGCAGGTTCAAAACTTTTGATTGCTCTCCCGCCCGGCGTGGTGGGTTGACCAGGGAGCAGTGGCGAAAGTTGACAACCCCCCATGGCTGACCCCTCATGTTTTCTCTCGCCTAATCGAATTTTACGTGTGTTTCCAGATAGCTGATCAGCTTCCCTGGATTTCGCTGACGCCACAGGAAAGCTTTGCCTGAAGATGGAAACACTGGAGTCAGAACTGACCTGCCCTATCTGTCTGGAGCTGTTTGAAGACCCGCTGCTGCTGCCTTGCGCTCACAGCCTCTGCTTCAACTGCGCACACCGCATCCTGGTCTCCCACTGCGCCACCAACGAGCCAGTGGAGTCTATCACCGCCTTCCAGTGCCCGACCTGCCGCTATGTCATCACCCTCAGCCAGCGCGGTCTAGACGGGCTCAAGCGTAACGTCACCCTGCAGAACATCATCGACAGGTTTCAGAAAGCCTCGGTCAGCGGGCCCAATTCCCCCAGCGAGACCCGCCGGGAGCGGGCATTTGATAACAACAGCATGTCGTCCTGCGAGAAGGTCCTCTGCCAGTTCTGCGACCAAGACCCTGCCCAGGAGGCAGTGAAAACCTGTGTTACCTGCGAGGTGTCCTACTGCGAGGAGTGCCTGAAAGCCACTCACCCCAATAAGAAGCCGTTCACTGGCCACCGTCTCATTGAACCCATCCCGGACTCCCACATCAGGGGATTAATGTGCTTGGAGCACGAGGATGAGAAAGTTAACATGTACTGCGTGACTGATGACCAGTTAATTTGTGCCTTGTGTAAACTGGTCGGGCGGCACCGTGACCATCAGGTGGCAGCTTTAAGTGACCGTTATGACAAGCTAAAGGTCAGTGCTACCTATCAGCTTTCCTAGCCAAGCAGTGTGTGGTTGGGAAGGAAAGTACCCTTCAGTTGCATGCTAAATTCCTTGTTCGGGCAGGGGTTGGGAAAGGTGGATGTGTGATCTCTAATCAGACGAGATACAAATACACATCTGTATGTGTGTTTGCTCATCACCATTTAAAATGTGTCAGATTTCACTTTAAGAAGAATTCCTCAGTTGTGCTTTGATTTCTCTAAAGCTGTCATAAGGAATATGTAGTATATACTACTCTTTAAGTGAATTTCCCTATGTACCTGCAGCTTTATTCCTGGCAGTTGGCAAGGTATAGTGCTGACTGCACAAACACAGGCATTGATTGAAATGTCAGGCATTCTTTGCTGTTGATTATTTTTCATTAAGTTGCTTTCATTGTGAAAAGCCCTTCACATCACCACTAACAGGAGATGCATTTATCTGTGCTGGCTTCAGGGATGCCAGCTGCCTGTCCAGCCAGGGAAACCGAATGCTGGCTCCGCTCTTCCCGCGCTGCCTCCCACCAGCCTCGCAGGCAGTGCAGTCCTGAAAACAAAACCAGAATTGTTTCTGAGCTTGTTGCATTCCCACAGTTTGGCAAGCTTCTGGCACATCTCCTGCCAGGTAGCTGGAAGTCTCTGACAGCCTGGCCCTGCACAGGATGCCCTGGGTGAGGTAGCAGTGGGCAGCCAGGTCTCAGGGTTCTCTCAAGGCTCTCAGGGTTCTCTCAAGGCTCTCAGGGCTGCTGGCAGAGCAGAGCTCCTGCTGAATATTGAGGCCAAGGTGAGTGACCTCCCATCCACCTGGGTGTACATTTCTCTCATGCCAATTCCTGTGCTGCTGCAGAGCCAAGGCAGGAGTTAGGCATTCCACACTTACCTCCACCCACTCCCTCCAGACAGTCTGTGTGTGCCTGTGTGCAGTGGGATTTTTCAAAAAATGGACTGCAATCAAGAAATCACAAATGTGGAGAGCAAAGCTTATCTACCAGGCTTCTCACAGAGAATTTTGAAGCTGGAAAAGAAACTGAATTAATAGATTTAACTAACTTAAGTCCTTTCAGATAAAAATGTGTGGCTGCACACACGTCTGTGATAACTTCAGGTGATTGCGGATGAAATCTACATACGCATTCTGTGTGGGTTTTTTGCCTTTATGAATATGCAAACATGCAGATCATATTCTATGATTATATTAACATAATGAAAGACACTTCTCTACCTGGACCCAGGAGCTTACTTTCATCTCTTAAAGATGTTATTTACTAAGGAGGAGTTGTTATTTTTGCTTTCTTCTTTTTCTAAACTGATCTGTTATTTTAATAGTTTATCCATTGATAATGTTGAGCATGAGCTATAAACATTAATCGAAGATGCATGGATTTACAGTGCTTTTTAATAATCCAGTGAGTTTACATCTAACAGGTGCTACTATTTAGTAAGATAACAGCATATGGTTTATCAATGTTATACCAGTAGGAATAGACTACTTAACATGAAATACCTTCAACATTAGATACTGGATAAGTATATTTTTGTGGATGTAAAAAAGTAGTAAATGTTTATTAGTACACAGACAATGCGAGTCTTGAAAGAAGACTTTAGAAGGCATGTCTTCTCTCTTGATGTCTTTGACTCCATATTGCAGATAGTTGTGAAGAAGATGAGGGTATTTTTGCACAGTCTGTGGCTATTCTGTGCAAAGATGCCTGTTCAAAAAAGCATCTTTGCTCAGGCTTTAAGAAGGTGCCATCTCAGAAGCAAATAACATTTGCATTGGATGTTACCCAGTGTAGCTAACCTGGTAGAAGTCTAATAAAGTACTTTCCACCAGTTTTCTGGAAGATTAATTAAAGTACTAATTTAATGGTTAGCGTAGTCCTAGGACAAATAACTCTTGCCTCATACCAACAACTCCTAACATCATTTATGATCATCTGTATGATTTCTTTTGAGATGTGGACTGTCTTTGTACCCACACTGTATAAAACAAGGTTACTAGTCTATGTGAAATCCTGTTCCTATTGTCTTTGTCATGAAGCAGCCTATTTCACATTGCTACTGCCAGTGATGAAATCAGTCATGGCAATTATGCCAGCAATTATGACACATTTATGCTCTGACTCCAGGAACAGTAGGCTAGGTGTTTCCCATCCAGATCCGGCATCCATTCTCTGTTCATAAGAACATAATCTGAAACCTGCGTCTTCCCTTTCCCCATTAGATTTCTGTCTCAGCAATTTGTTCTGGTTTATAAGTCAATCTCAGAAAATGAGATTTTCAGATCTGTAGATTGGCATTTGCCCTACAAGAAGTGAAAGAACAATACTGGATCACACCAGTGTCTGGTAGATGACAGGCAAGAATTTCAGGCCCCTTTCCACTTTCAGACCTCCTCTTCCTTCATAAATGGTTATATGATCTCTTGAGTCACTGGTCTTTCTGCCAACATAACGTTATGTATGTGCTTGCAGACAGTCTTTGTTAACTTACAGGTAATGTACACACACCTTTTGCAGACTAAAAATTCAAATAGATCAGAAAATCTCCACTAGAGAAAATGGGTTGTTGCTTGCTATAAATCTGTGGTGGCTTTTTAATATACATGGGGTTTGATATGTCTTTAAAATCTTTAAAATCTTGTAAAAAAATTCTGAAAGAATGAGAATGAGGTAGCCAGTAGTATAGTGCATCAGTTAAAAGATATGTGGTTAATTTTATCTTTCAAAAAGAAAAGCTAAACCACTTCAAGTGACTCTCATGATTTTTCTTTTTAAATGGACGCGCTGTTGATACTAACAGCGACTGGTGTTCCTCTGGGTGTTAAGCTATGCTAATTACTCACATTCTCTTGCAGCGGTGTTGCTAATTGTTTAAACAATATCTCACCCTTCATTAAGCATAGGACAAAAGATGCCATTACAATCTAGCTCCTTTTGTGGCAAAAATGAAACTCTTTAATTAGGAGTTCTGTACACTTGTCCAACAGAGGCGTCTATGCCGAAGTGTGTTTAACAGTCAGTGTAACAGCAATTGTGGACATCTCAAAATGAGGAAGTGTTTTCTGTAGCAACCATCCCCAACTCTGAGAGGTGCTTTTGTTTCTCAACTTACGCTGGGGTTGAGGAGACTGAGGGCACTTGTGTTCTTCCAGGAGCAATCCTTTCTTTCTTAGCTGCACGATCATGGGATGTACCTTTATGCTTATTTTGGTTTGGTGATTATAGATGTGCTTTGGTGTTTTAGGGTTTTTTTTAAAGTGGGTCATACACATACACATATTAATAATGGAGAAGACAATAAGCCATGACTAAAATAGAGAACAGGAAATATCCTGGTGATACACTAGATTTATGAGATAGTGGTCAAAATCATGATATGAATTAAAAACAATTTTTAGTTGCAAAAATTTTGCAACTAAAGAGAACTTTAACCATCAAAATAACTAATACCTGTGCTTACTGCACCATATTACCTATAAGAAAATATTCTTAGATAATTACTTTTGATATTGATTCTGTCACTTTTTGCAATAAAAAGACAATTTAAAAGTATAGTCTTCTTTTTTCAGAGAAAAATTATAAAATTACCATTGTTCTATAGATATATTTAGACTCATGAAAGTGGAAAAAATCCCAATAGATAAGATTTATTTTGAAGAAGGGAGAATATGTGAGGGAGAACAAACTTACAAGGTGTGAATGGAAAGATATTGCTAATTTAATATTAGCAAAGAACCATGAAGAGGTGTAACAAAAGAGAAAGATAAATGGTAAGACATATTTTTAAATGGTATAAAGCCAGAACAACACTATTGCAAGTGATTTTTTTACTTGTCTTCATATTTACTGAGAATTTGACCTCTGACAAATATCTTCTTGCCAAAAAATAATTTTTGCACAATTTTCATATTTTCTTAGGTCAAGAAAGATCTTCTGTTGAATTGAACTGCTGTAGGTTAGCTTTGGTTCTCCATATTTTTTTTGAAATTTATTAGCACTCATTTGTTTTGGACATGTTTATGAAGTCAGGGCAACCCCTCTGAATAGAACTCAGCAATTCCAGAAACAAAAGGGAGCTTCTTGTTTGTGTGGTTTTCACCTAGTTTTAGTGGCAGAATCCATAGACATCTATTTTTCCTACATTCAAGATGCAAGGATTCTGTTTTCTATGGTGTGTCAATTCAACTGATTGCAAATAATTTGTTAGAAAGCAGTCATAAATTGTTTCCACATAGCGAGGATTGCATTCAACTCTTATAAATCTACTTTGACTGTGTAAAGGTGGGAGACTTTGTCAAATCCACAGCTACTACATTAGAAAGCAAAAATATGTCTACTTCCCTGCTACCTATCTCACGAATTTAAAACTTTTCGTATTTAAATGCCTTTGCAGATATACTGGCAAAATACGTGTTGAAGCTTTCCAACTGTTTTTATTTGGCATTGTTTTGTAGTGGCAGCTTGGTCATTAGTTGATATATGGTGATTCTCTAAGAATCCAGCACTTACAAATCGTACTCCAACAAACAGTGGGATTGACAATCCAAGAGCATTGGTTTCTAGACTTAGATATAAATATATTCTACTTGTACATGTAAATATTTTTCTATATACATTTAGTTCATTTTATGTCCATATTTACATTGCGTCAGTATATAAAGGAAATACTAATTTATTAGTATTTATTTATTTATATTTAGTATTATTTATTTATATTTATATAAATACGAAGATACATAATACAATATGTTGGTATTTATGTGAAAGTAGAGTTGTTTGTGTAGCATAGAAATATGGGTAATTTTTAGTAATGTCTAAGTTCATGAATATCTAGAATCTTGAATTTGAAGAAATACACATATGCCTATATTTTAGGTAAATATGTACCATGTCATGTATATGCGTGGGTCAGTAAAAGTATATTCTATCTCATATATATATATATAAACTACACAATAATTACTTTATTTCCTGTCTGTTTTTAGTATTCCATGCATATATCTTTTTTAGTAGTTGAATATATTTACATCTAAATTTATATTTTCTTTGCATACCCTTAGCTTTACTAACTTTATATTTAAAGGAGCTCTTTTAAAAAAATCCAACTGATATGTAAAGACATGGTATGTCAGTTTTATAGTGATATGTGTTATTAAACATTTAGATAAATGGCACTTTCCCTTACATTGTACTTAACAGATTGAGAGTGTTACTTTTTATAGTACCAGTTATGCAAGTTTAACATGTAGTTAAAACACTGTATACAACCTAACAAAATGTAGAACTCAAGGATTTTCATTATTATTAGATTAGATGCACCTTGACATATTATCTGGTATTACTTAATTATTTAACCCAGCAACAGATGCAAAAATATAACTAACTGTCTGTGCTTCTGTATTTACAAAGATCCAAAAATGTTAAGTTGTTCCATGGAAGAAGATTGACATAGGAATAAACTATTTGACTACAACCGCTTTCCAGCTACATTTATTTAATTAAATTGACATATAATTATGAAGGCAAACTTTAGAACGTTGTCTCTTTAGTTTAGTGTTATCTCAAATGTCTGTTTCCTCTGCTTTGTATTCTTCGTCAGAGTTTAGAAGGATAATAGAAAGTGTTAATACCGAATACCAATATTAGTCTTTTATGGCAGGAGTTGTGTGGTTTTTGTATTTTAGAGACATTTTGAAGTCACTCATGGATATGACTGTGGATAATAAACTATGATTTTACAATAGTTCTAGGTACTGTGAGGTTGGTTTTATTTTATCTACCTAAGTTCCTTTAGGTAATATATGCCATAGTTTTTCAAAACTTACTTTCACAAATTTAACAGTTGGCAAGCCTTTCACATACTATTTATTTCCTTCAATTTTATTGGAAATGATGGTGTTGAAGGCCTAATCTATTCCGGAAGAACAAAAGAATTAAACAAAATTGTGAATAGTACAACATTATTATCTTTGTTCTTGTGACTCTGATTCCCAGGGAAGCCAGACTAGGAATTAAGTAAAAGGTACTGTCGTACTTTTCCATGGTTCTGGTCCAAACTGTTCAGATAACAGATTTTAAGAGTCCGTGTTCAAACTCCAGACTGGCATATTGTAATGACCTCTTGATTGACCCTTTGTTGCTTATGTGTTTTTAGATAATACGGTGCTTGAAAGTTGTTGGTGGTAATGTAATGAATGGCAGATACTTCCTTGCAATGCGAATTTGTGTTTAAACACAAATAATAAAGTGATGAACATGGAAATTAAACAAATAGATGAGTTTAAAGGCAAACAACAAACTGTTTTAGAACATTGGGCACAGGTTGACCCTTTGTGCAGGAATGTAGTATCTCACTACCAGAGTAACGAAGACTGGGTTGGTTACAGGAAAAGTAACAAACAAGTGGTCTTTCAAAGGCAGAATATTTGCGGGTTTTAGCATAACAGAACATTTCCTTATAGCTGATAAACAGAATGAGTCAGCCAATTGTTTTAGTGCTTTACCGGGGAATGTTAAATCAAGTTGGATGTGTAAGGATAAAACTACTTAATATGGACAGCAACCACACCCCACAATCTTCAATAGCATTCAGAGGTGTGTGGAAGGGTATAGATATATATGTCCATATGTTAGGTATGTATATTCTGAACTTATTTTAAAGCATAACATCATTTGAATGCAAATATATTAAAAAATAATGTGACAGCAAATATATTTTTCAGACAAATGTGAAGGTGGTTAGTAATAGGCGTTAAATAGGAAAAAAATCCCACTCCAAAACCTGGATGTAAATATCTCCCAAAGAAGCACTGCAGAACACTCATTATTCGGATTTTTTTCTACCTTTAATTTAATGTTAGATTGCTCCATGAAGAGAAATTACTTCAACTCTACCCAGTAATGACACACAATCATAGGAGCATGATTAAAGCATTTTAATTCTTCACCTTATGTTGAATAATTTTTGAATAATTTTCACGACCTCTTGCATTTTATTTTATTTTTTTTATTGTCTGATCTTAAAACCCAAATTTAGCAGTGATCCTGGTACACTACTTTCAATTTTTGGCCTTACAAGTGTACATCTATTATGTTTTTCTTTAGCCATCTTTCTTCAGCAAAATGTTCACTTCCTAGAAAAACGTCAATACTTGTATGTGTCATTAGCACTGTCATCCTATACCTAGGTTTTTATACCAAACAGAAACAGTACCTAATTTGGAAAGTCTGAATGGTCTGTGGCAAGGGAAACTCCTGCAGAAGGTCATGGCCTGGAAAACCATGTTGGGTTGCTAAAGCACTTTGAATTCAAAGCCCAATATGGGTGATAAGCCTGTGTGTTCCCTTTTTCTCCCATCTGTGTTTACCTCTCCCCAAGACCAGTCATCCAGACCCCTATCTCTGCTGGCATCCCTTGACCCACTATGCATGAAGCCTTTTCTTATGCTAGGAAGGACTTGTTGCCCTCGAGAGCAAGTATCCACATCAAGGACTTGGGGTGAGGGTATTCCTGCCCTTCACAGCTTTCGTGTCTTGTTTATAATATGCTCTTGCAAATCTATTTTCCCCTTATCTAAAGTCAGTGAAAAATAAAGAAGGAGCAAAGAAAACTGAAAATTAGATGATTTTATCAAAGTGTGACTATGCTGAGTTCAGTAGAAATGTTTAATTGATAGTGCATTGTCTTCACCAGTAAAATACTTATAACATTTTGGGTAGCTAATAAATAATAAAACTAACTTTCTTGATGATGTACCTTGATGGTGCCAGCAGGATATTTTTTACAATAGCCTTTTCTTTTTTGAATTTCTACAGGCTGGAGTGGAAGTATTACTTTTTTTACAGATTTCTACTTTCTGTGACATGTAGGTCCTATGCAATAGTTTATGACTGTGGAAGGGGAGCATCTACATTGTTATTTTAATGCCTAAGACAAATTTACTTGAGGGACTGGACCTTTGGATTGCTTCTGTACCTTACAGGTCCCCCTTGTTAAAGCTTTCCTACCTGTTTTCAGCTGCTCCCAGGTACCAAGATGTGAGTCTTTGTCATAGGTAGAATTGCACTGCAAAATTTAGAAAATTCTGTGCCGCCTACTAGCACCTGTGTGTTTGCACATACACCTTATCTCCCCTGAAAGAGCTCACTGAAACTCTGAGCGCTTAAAACTGGAAAGGGAAGAAAAAGACAAACCATATTCCATAGTCAGGAATATAGTTCTGTATAAATATTTTTCCTTGTTTATCTCAATTACAATTTTTAGGCTATTTACATTTTTTTATTTATTACATGCACAAAGTTGCATTGGTTTGACTTTGAAAGTAAATGTGTGGTGGTTTGTGTTTTTTTCCATGCTCACAAAATTTGCATTTTTGGAGAAGTGAAAATTTCCCATCAGAATGTAATCTCAATCTTATATTTTGAAACTTCGCAATTTTAGCTTCCTTACAGTATGTTTGCCATAATGATATAAAGTAGCAGTATGATTCTATAATTATATTTTACAGCATGAGAGAGATAAAATTCAGCACAGATGAGAAACGTAACTGGAGTGCCTATGGTTAGCTTTTTCTTTTGTTAATTATCTGTTTAATTAGTTGTGATATTGAGAATGATCTTCCAAACTACCTCAGACTCCTCATCCATAGCCTTTTAGTGGCCCACAAAACAGTGGCTGCAGAAACCAAATACTGAAATTTTGAAAAGGCAAGGATATTTTGGTGGAGTAATTTACAATTTCATACCTATATGGAAGTTGAGGGGTTTTTTAAGAAAAAAGAAAAATAAAATCTCTGTGAGCATTTTTAACTTTGGAATAGACAACATTCCCCTGCACTATCATCTCTGCCAACCGCATCTGTAAAGTATAGAAATTAATTTACTTAATTTTACTATGATAATCCACAAAAGCTCAGTTCAAAAAAGGTGCTATAACATAAGATCTTGTACAAGTACATGTAATCCCAGCTTCAAGGAATTCATTCAGCTATGCTTAGCACAAAATACAAAAGGAAGCATGACAGGTACGCAGACATTTTATGCGGTCGTGGTAATATTCCAGTGAGCTGTTGACATCATGTAATGGCCAAGACTAAATAAGAAAGAAGTTTTAAATTAATATTGGCTAGTTTCACTAGTCAGTGGAAGCACTACTATTTGATTTCTTGTAATTATTTTGGTTTGAAAGACAATAGTCTTAGCATTATGTTGAAAAGTCCAGATTCTTCATCTAAGAAAAGAGACCGCAGTGCAATTCCTGGTTCTGTATGTGCCTTATGTGCCAGTCTAATAACAGATTAATTCTGATGTCCAAACTGATGTCAATACACTGTTATAACAGTGCTCTTTATTGACTGAAAATTTACATGCCCTAAATTTGGGGAAAAAAATAAATTCCAAAATATGAGAGAATGTCTCATATTTTATGAGATATTCTGTTCTATCTTGTAAGTGTTTAAGCTTTAATTTCTTAATGAAATTATCGTTTTGATGTCATAATCTTTTTCCAAAGGATATTCTAAATAAAATAAGAACATGGCATAGTGAGAAGAGATCTTTCATGTAACATACACATCAGCTCATTACGATAAGTAGCAATGAAATGTATAGTCTTTTCTTAAAAAGCTAAAAAGTACAAGCAGGCCTTTTCAATGCAATTACTTCTTAGTGCCTTACTGCATTAATCATTTCTTACACCATTACTCACAGTAGGCTCACCAGTTGTGGGTGATAAATCAAAGTTAATACCAAGACAGATGAAGATGGGAGCAGCAATCTGCTATTAGACTGAGTGAAGAGATGGGAGTGAGAGGGGGATAGAGTTCTTGGATCCCAGGACTAATATCAGGTTGAGATTGTTAATACAACTCTTGTTTTGGTATATGTCTAAAGTCATACGCCACTGCAGCATTTTTTTCTGTATTGTTTACTGTAATTCTACCAGTAATTCACACACATATTTTAAAGATATGCATACTTTAGAGATATTAAACTTCTATTTTTTTCCTCAGAAAATAAATACTAGTCTGTTTGACTACAAATAAGCTGGAACATCTCTGATGGCAGATAGTAATGGAAAATTTCTTAGCACACTCCAAGTATCTGAGCTGGAGAAGCCAATTTGAAGCAGAAATGAAGAAGAAAAAAAAGTGCTTCCCCAGTCAAAATAATTCAGCTTCTCCCTTCTTTCTCCAAAAGTATCCACACATATGCAACAAAATTTAAGACTCATCAAACTCTCCTGTTTACCCCCTGCAGTTTATATTGAGATGTAATGATACCTATGAATAACAATGTCAGTTCAAGCTTGTAATGCATTTGAATGTCAGAGAAATCTTCTACATCTAAAGCTAGCTGATAGTTAAAATTATTAAAGGTAAAAAATTAAAGACATCATCTTTCATTAGCTACTAAAGAAGTGAAAACACCTTGTGACGATGTAAAAGAGAAGAACCTACGTTGCCATCTTGGTTATATAGATTAATGTTCTCTTGGTAGGCATTCAGGGATTTACTCTAAGACCAGCTGGCAGTTTCACAGGTTCCTATGATACAGTAGCCTCCATCTCAAAACTCATCTCTGCTCTTCTGGGGATGTACTGGCTATTTTGAGCCTATACACCTGAGTTTTGTTATTTGTTATGATATAGGTAGACTGCAAAGATGGGCAACTGTTCACAACATGTGTCTCGTGGTAGAAGCATTAAGCATCAAGCTGTAGCTAATGACAGCGTGTGCAAACTTTATTTCCAAATGTAGCCAGCAGCATATAGGGATTATAACTCATTCAAACTGAATTTGAGCAATATCTATCTTAATAACAAGTTACTAAAGAGAAGGACACATTCTGATCAGTGTATGCATGAAGGTTCACTTGAATAGGTATTTAAAATGTTTTCACAAAATCACAGAATATGCCGAGTTGGAAGGCACCCACAAGGATCACTGAGTCCCGCTCTTCACCCTGCTCAGGACAGCCCCAAAAGTCACACCATGTGCCTGAGAGTATTGTCCAAATGCTTCTTGTACTCTGTCAGATCTACCATGTGATGGAGTTCCTGCTTTGAGCCCCTTTTTCAGCACAAGGGCTGATAAGGTGCCCACTTGCTGAAAGGACTCACGAAATGCCTGTTGAGGTTATGCAAAACTTTGGGTGAATTTATATGATGCTGCAGTATTTTCTTGCATGTTCCTTATGTATAGGTAAGCATTGTTCTCTTCTCTACGTTTGATTACAACCTTCCATTTCAAAACTGTACTGAAGCTTGTAGGGGAAAAGGCATTATATTAGCCATACAATAATGTTTTCACCCTCTTTTGAGCATTTCTTACGGTCACTCTTGAGGAAAAGGTGACCTTTCCAGTCAAATCCATCAAATAGAGCTGCACCATGAAGCCTTTTTGTGGTTTTTTTACATTTTCTTTACTTCTGCTGAATAAGGTTTCTTTTCAGACTTGGTAGACACATGCTCCTGAAATTTCAAGGCACTGAAATTCTTATACAGGCAGGATGCTATTAATTACTGCCGTTCTTTCGGGGTAAGTATATTATCTTAAAGACTTTTTTTTGCCCCTTTAATTTACTTGATTACTTCCAGCTTTGTTCATATTTATACAAGTTGAAAACCTTTGTCTGAACATACAGTGAGTTACTCTACTGAACATAGTGAATAACTGTAGGTTAATAATTTTCTTGTAATGTCTTTTGTTAGAAGAGGTTGGATAAAAAGGAGTGATAAGCTAATAAAACATTTTTCTGAAAACCATTTAAATGAAGTCAGATTTTTGAGCAATTTTAAATGGGTTCTTGCTCTGCCTAAATCACTTTGCATACTCTCACTTGAAGGCAATGCAATTTTTCTGTCAAATTTCTGTCAAAAGACACTACAACTCTTTGGGAAAATCAACCAAAAGAGCAAATAAAAGCAATTTTGTTGGAGTTCTGCTCTTAAATCTTATAATGCTTAATTTCAACAGTGAAGGCTTTAGATTTTAATCTGTACAATATCAAAAATAATTTTGAATAAATTAGGGAGCTATTTTAGTCTAATTCCTACATCTATTGTGTGTGGAGCTCAGTGTTTGCAGTATAGGGGTACAAGTAAATTGTTGTGTTACAAGTAAATGATTGTCACAAGTTACAAATTCAGATGTGGGAGAGCCTATTTTGCAATGACTCTGATTATAGTTTTTAGTGAAACTGTCTGTCCAAGAAAGAAAACAACAGAAAGTAAAGGCAACAATGCCTGGTTTCTTTGCATAGTTTGATTGGGGTTTTTCCTGACATACTGTAGGCATGGTAGGAACCCCAGTTCACCCTGAAGTTCAAGACAGAAGTGCCTCATTGAATGATTCCTGCTTGCAGAGCAGGCTCTGAATCTGCTGTTACGTGTTTTCCTTGGAGGAACTTGTTTCCTTCCTGAGGAGGTCTACAAGGTCAGGCAAATATCCGATCTTGGAAGCTGCCTGTCTGAGTTATTATTTCTACAGAAAAATTCGTAGGGAAAGTCTGACAGAAACCCTGGAGAAGCTAAGTGCTTTAGTAATGAGAAGCTGTTTTAAACTGGGCATGCCAGGTAGAAGAGCAGTGTTTGGGAGCTCTGGGGCTTGTTCTCTAATAAAATATATACGTAATTTCAGTATTCTTGTTTAAGATCCAGAATTCATGTAATTGATTTCTAGTGCTGTGAGGAAGTATCAGTTTGGTAGTGTGAGCAAAAGGTCTCCTGTCCAACCTTAAAATTTTTGCTCTATTACTATTTTTGCTTTATATTACGTTTACAGTATAAACTGAACTCTGGCCTCAGGCAGACCAGAAAAATCCCAGATTTGCTTCAACAAATGTTATTGTATTTTCTTATTGTTCTTATTTATTTATTTATTTATTTGTTTGTTACTTATTGTTGACTATTTGGGATTTTTCTTACTTATACTCTTAGCACTGAGAGAGTACATTATGGGATAACAGAACTATTTAACAAGCCTGCTGCCATCAAAAATGCTTCTTCCTGTTATTCTCCCTGTCTTTTCTGCATGCTACTATCATCCCACTGAACTACCTTTGGTAGCTGAGCAATCATTTGGCGAACTGCCTCCCTGCATTTTCTGCTGGCTGCGAGCAGCCCCAACAACACAGTGGTGCAGGCACGTCTCAGGTGGGAACACTGAGTCTACTCCATTTCCTCCCTCTTTAGTTACCCACCTATCTCCATTGGTTACAAAAGTGTACTCTAGTAAGACTGCTGCCCGAGATGCTGATAATAGAAGCACAAATCAGGTGCCTAAAATACAATTTCTGAGCAGCTAAAACAATTTAATGGCTGGTTTCTGTGCATCCACCTTTTTCCACTTCCTGTAGCAGTGCATCCCTACCTGACATTTGTGCCATGCCTGTTCAATCCCACCCTGAGCTATGCCATCTCTCAAGAGCAATAAAAACCTCAACACTGTGTAGTAAAAAAAATAACTCTACATGTTAAGTGAGTAATTTTCTGGATGTCTAACAAGTTGAAATTATGCGGTGATTGGTCAAACTCAGTCTGGTTCTGGCACAAAGTGAAGATGAGTCTGGCAGATTAGAACAGGAAGGAAAGTGATTGAATGGACTTTAAATATTATCCTAAGGAAGGAGAAGCAAGGGGATTAAAAGTATTAAAAGGGGATACAGCAACTTTTTTATGTCCAGCTCTGCTAAAGGTTGTTTTCTTTATCACCACACACTGGTTAAGATGTACAAATGTGACTCGTGACATTGAGCCTACCTTTAGGAATTTGAGAAAAACTGAAAACAGAAAGCTTTCTTTTTTCTTGTGTTGATAAGTACTCAAAAAGTATTTTTGCCAATATAATTACCTGTATTGATGAACAAAGCAAAATAAACTACAGAGATACAAACTGGTGCTATAACTGTGTCTATACAAAGACTTTTTCCAGTACAAAAATTCCCTGCAGGAGTTATGCCCTTCACATGGTGTTAGCATTCTGGCAAAAACTTTTAATGTAACTTCTAATGTGAGGCCGTGGCTTTTGTTTGGAATAGTGGTAGGAGAATAAATTTGATCTTTGGAGGTTTTTACACCCCAGCTGTGAATTTTGCCCTATGATTGGGCTTCATGTCACCCCCTAACTTACTGTAAATCCTCCAGAGAGTTCAAAAAAACAAACTGTACATGTATTTCATGAATCTGGCTTAAAGTTTAAGCTTGGAGGTAGTTGCAGAAGTAATTTGTTTTAGATTTCCTTGAGAACCCATACTAGATTTCTGGTTGGGATATAACCTTTTCTGCTTTGGGAAAAGTTCATCCATGAAAAATGCGGGCAAAACTGAGGATTTATTTCCATATTTATTTTGATTTATATGCATGACTGGAAATAGTCCTGCAATATTCTTTGAAATATAGTCAAATGGATCTGTCTGGCAATTCCCTTTTAACCACAAACCAGCAGGAGTTCAATAGCTGAGCTGTAACAGGTGTAGATATATCTGATTTTTAAAAACTCTTGTCAGAGCCTTTCCACTTTCTCACAGACTGTAGGACCAAATAGGCTTGGGAGTCATGCTCACTAAAACAGGGCTATTCTAAACTAAAAAAAGAGCAAATTCCAGAACACATCAGAGCTAATTTGCCATTGTTTTCGGCATAAACCATAATGAATCCTCATCGAATGAATGCAGCTGCTATGGTGCTGTATCCAAAATAATGTGATTAAATTGCTGCTTGGGGAATTTTAGAGTCTAAATTTGGCAGAGACTCATTACTGGAAATTCAACAGCAAAGCATTTATAATCTTATCCAGAGAGGTGATCCTGTGTTCTGTCATTCTAAGAACAGAGAGAGGAGAAACAGAACCAGGATGACAAATGGTCAGACCAAAATGTGAAACGAGAAACCACAAGAACTTTAAGACTAATCCAAGCCATGCTGGAAAGCCTGTTGGGATGGCAAGGGGAGCACAGGATGAGAAACCTTCAGTGGGTTACCTCAGAAGTATTTGGCAATAAGCTCTGCACTGACAAGGTCAACAAGGAAAGAGTGTCCACCAAAGGAGCCTGCAGAAGTCACAGCTTTGCCACCATCAGGGTCAGAGGAGTCACAACCCCTGATCAGGCAAGGGTAGCTCTGGGGCCTCATGCCCAGAGCTGACTCGTCCTCCCTGCCAACTCCCTTACAAAAACATTCTCCCCACTCTTCTGTGGGGGGTGTGTGTATGTTTGACTGTAACTGCAGTGACCTTCATCTGGGGGAAAGCACTGAAGTTGAGCAGCTTGGCCTCTTGCATGGTGAATTCTTCAAAGCTGTCAGGACCCAGACTGGCACATAGAGATTTAACTTACAGCTCAAATATCTGTAAAAACTTCTGTGATGAATGTGTGCTGAACACACCAACATTGTCTTTGCTTGGGCTGTTCAAGATCAAACAAACTATTTAAAGTGGCAAGAGTTATGATGAAGTGACTAATACAATGATTTTCTTGGTTACAAAATTGTTAAACTAAAACCAGGGTCATCCTGTCTCATCAGAAAGCAGGTTGTATTTCTAATTTGTGTTAAAAGTGACCCCAAATTGAATTCTAATTTCAGGAGAGAGGAATTTGCATTTGGGCCAATTCTGAGCCTTTAAAAGCTTATGTTTCATATGCCCAAGTATGCCCATTCCAGTTAAGCATATATGAAATATTGCAGTTTAGAGCATACTTTAGTTTAACAACTATGTTGGTGTTCCTTTATATGCTAAGCAGAGCTCCTGGGATCATGTTTCTGATATGAATATTCAGTATTATGTCTTCAGAATTGCATATCATGAATATTTAATACTACATGTTCCCAAAGGAGTCACCTAACACTCCAGCTCAGGGACAGCTGATCAGATGAAGCCAGAAAAGTCCTTAGCATTATCTTCAAAGAAAGTCCTTCACATTATCTTCTGGGGGTTTTTTTGTTTGGTTGGTTTGGTTTGTTTTTTTTTTATTTCTGTAGTGCATAGCAGTTACTGGGAAATTTGCAGAAGCAGCAGCTGCCTCCAGTGCCAGCAGAACTAATTGAAAAAGATGGGGGGGAGGAGGGACAAACAGGGAAATTTCAGGGTTTGGATGAAAACTTAAATAAATCATTTGCTAAAGAAACATAAGTGTAGGGATCAAATGTTGAGATTAAAGACTACAACGCTGAGCAGTAAAGTTCACAGAACAACTTAACAACTTTGATGTGGAAGGAACGTTAAAAAATACTAAGAGGAAAGAGTTCAAATTTAGGTATATACTTGTAGAAAAACTGTATTCTGAGGTTTGATGACAAAATAAGCCTGCTGTATCCTTCTGTTGATCAGCATTGATCAGCAAACATTCTTTTGCATGGGAATAAAAAGTAGTTATTAGAGCTAGAATTTGGCCTCAGGTAAGTGTTGTAGCAGCATAAATCTACTCTAGCAACCAGCTGATGTCTCCTGAATTTGAACTGCCAGAAAGGGAAGTTAAAAAAGAAACAGACAGGGTGGGATTTGTAAGTTTGTCATGGATTTCATGTGTTTCATTTGTTTATGTAGCTTTGCAAACCCAAAGCTCCCTGAGATCTAGAAAAACAAATATTCATGTTTTCTCTGAGGTTTCTCAAATGTCAGAATGCTGGCAATCTTAGTGAGAGGCTGGAATGATTTCTTGCCATGTTGTTTCAGCTCACAATAAGCTTAACAGTTATCCTGGATTTCATATGCAATATCTTCATCATTGCTGAAGGCAATCAAGTGCCTCTGTTCTGTGCCATACCGAAAAAAATGTTGTAGCAGTTGTTCAACAACTTCACCGTGACTCTTTTGGCATTACTCATTCATGACCTTGGCTTTGGCCTGTCTGGTTAGGTTAATTGGCTGCTGTAAAGCTCTGTAAAGTCACTGGCATAATCTTGAGTTTAATGGAAGGATTGGACTGGCCTTATCCTGCAATTTAATCAATAGAGTTGGGTAACATTTTTAGTGACTGCAAATTTATCACAAAAAGAGTTTTTATGCTAAAAGTGTTTCCACCTTTTAGTAGAACAGCGGTATTTGTTTGAGATGAGGAAAAAGCCTGGAGATAAAGTCTAATCATGTCATCCCTCTTTTATCCACTCACTCAGGGATTATGAAATTTGATTTTAATCTCATCCTGAGAGTTGTGGAAAGCACACCTCCCTCTTCAAAAGGACAGTGTCTCTGAGGAAGAAGTGATAGGAAATTTGGAGTGGGCTCTTCTTTTTCACCCTTCTCTGCAATTTGTGAGGGTAGAAAGCAATTCTTCCTCTGACCCTCTCCTCAGTAAACCACTCAGTAGCATAGTTAGGACCTTGTGCCACTCATGGCATCTCTTGGGCCCAGACAGCTAGAGGCAATGAGCTCTACCATCCCTGGGGTTTACAACCTGCTGGCATGGCTGCTTTGGCCCACAGAGTCTCTGCAGCACATGGCCTTGACACACACACTGCTGCTGAAACAGCTTTAAAAGGAGAGGCATCATTGGTCCTGTGTGCTCTCTTGCTTGGTTGTCCTAGAGCCTGGAGGTTCATTCTCTCCCAGAAAAGTGGGAACCCCAAGTCAAATTTGTACATCTCCCAGTCCAGGGCAGGGACCAAAGAAAGAACCAGTTTTTGCTTCCAATATTTCAGTTTGGCTTCTGACCCAGAAAATGAATTACAGTCACAGCCCTATGCAGTGCAGAGTAAGGTAATATTCAGGATGACAGTGGGCATGTCTGGTCTATGTGGAGCTAAGATGCCTGCAGAGGCTGCTTTCCATGTACTGCCTTATTTAACTCTTTATAGTCCTTTATGTCCTCCAGAAGAATCCCATTTTCTGTGCAGGTTTATTTAAAATAGAGATGTAGTACGTTAAGAGAATACTGGGGTTTTTTTTGGCATAGTAGTTCTACATATTGGTCTTAGATGAAGTTCAACTAATTTATGTACTGACAATAGTGAGCTGATATTTCCTCTGATACTGAGATTTGGCAGGGAGGACCAGAAGGAAGTGTTTCGATCCAATATATAAGACAACAGCAAAAGGGAAAAAAGATATTTCCTCTTTATTATGTGGGGAGAATAATACATTACAGATAATTTCCACCCGTTAAAATGCTCTTTTGTTCTTGCAGTCTAGTTTGGGTTTTGTGGTCAGTCCAATTTTGATCAATGGAATATCTTTCCAACATTCCATCTTTGCTTCCTCATGTCCATAGTTTGCCTTTTCTTGTGTTCCATCTGGTCCCAGCTGCTGACATTCACAGATCATTTACCAGGACACTTATTACTAAAGAGCAGTGGTCAAAGTTTGTCCTATTCTGGTTCAGCTGTGGTGGCTGGATTTTTGTGGTCCTTAAATCCAGTCATTTCTGTATAGCCTTTGACTTTAATCAACAGACCAGCTGTAATTTAGCTGCAGCACTAGTGGGCCAACTTCCTCAAACAGGAATAATTTTTGTGTAATTTTGCAAATCCCAAGGTTAAATCACAGGTTAAGAAGCTTCCCACGGTTTGCAGAAAATAACTTTGTACTGTGCTATAAGCTTTTTCAGTGTTTGCATGAGTTATCTCTCTGATTACTCAGTTCTACAGTGTTGCACTACAGATTAATAATAACTGGAGAAGGAAGAGGGAAATATTTCATTGTTCATCAGCAATGATTAGTTCACGTAAGGGAGGTTTACTGAAGCACAATGGCTGCCATTGCCTGGTTTGTCCTACAGGCGTTAGGAAACTCTATCAGCAACTCGTCCCTGCAAGTATTATTTCAGCCTCAGAGCGCTGAAGGGCTTCTGTGGTTTGTGAACCACACACTATAGAAGATTTGAATTGCTCATAGGCTTCTCCACTGGAGGCATGCCATGAAGCCTGATGTGTGTCTGATTCAGAAACCACAGGGCAGCATGCAGTTAAACAGTAGAAGGGACCAGGAGAGATGCTGCTAAGTCCTGTGGAATACAATACCAGGTTCCCCAACATGGCAGAGAAGGACAGGAAGATTTCTGGATGCCGAGGTTTTCAGAACAATCAAGAAATGGCAGTAAGTACTGTGATGCCTTGGGAAAGAGCTGATTTCCAATCACTTTTTTTTTGATACTGTTACAACAGGCCAAATGCTAAATGCCGAAAGAGTGGTTCTCTCTTCTTTGCTTTCACATTGGTTGTAGCTAAAATCCAGAAGCCTAGAGGTTTGAATAGCAGCCTGTGGAGTGAAGTCCTGGGGATTAAAATTATCCAGATATTAAGCAATATGAAAAAACTTGTGTTTCTGATTTGTTAGAATTTTTGGTTGATTTCTCTTCATTTAAGCTTACTGCTTTCATAATGAACCTCTCCTTCTGAGAAGCAATGGAATTTAATTTCTAGAAGGACTCCCATCGAAAACGTTAGTTGCTATTGCTTAGTTCTTATTTAAGTAGAAATTTACAGTGGCAAAGTTTCAATCACAAAATAAAGTTAGAATGGGCAATTTTTTATTTTTATTAATAAAACCACTTTGTGTGAGCCAGGGATCCATTCCCAGTGAGGGATCTTCAGTTTTAAGTTAACACTTTTCCAAAGATACTGATAGTGGATAGCATTTATCCATTTCTGGAAGCCTTACTAGTTTAAGTGGAATTTCTTACTCATGAGCAAGCTATAGTACTAATTTTTACCCAGCTTTTCCTCTGAATTTAGCTTGTATACTAATAACACAGTCAGATCATAAGGATGTTTTCTATTAGCCTTGTCCATTCTGCATCAGTGGATTTCATGGGAGAGATGGGCTCAGGAAACCTACTGTCGTTTCCTGATTCTGGCTTACTGAAGTTCATCAGCATTCATGATTATGATACCTTTTTCACATTCATAGTCAGCCCTGATAAGTTTGTAATAAAGAACTTCCATACGCTCAGGTTTTCTGAGGTGAGTCCTCTCCTGGATTGTGCAAATTTTAAAGCTAGTAAAAGAGTGCCCAGAATTTCCAGATGGTAACTGTAATGGCTCACATGATTCTAATTTGGCTGCTCTTTATCCAGAATCCTACATCTTTGGGATTTCCAGCGGTCACTACCTAGGCATGTGCATGCTGCTCTTTACCTGTGCACAGGAATTCTGACACTGTCAAGATGTCCCAGCCTTAGTGAGCACACTCTATACACTTTCAACTGCATAATAAGCCTTCAGGAGGTCCCTGGCAAGGGTCACACAGTGCCCAGATGGCTGTTGCAGCCCCAGCAATTCTATATGCCCTCATTATCTCAGATTTATTGAATGTACAGCCAGTAATCATAGAATTTCCATCAGGAAATCTTGCCTAACAATAACAGAGCACTCTTCTATATAACCCAAGCTCCTGTCTCCCTGGATCATCCACATTATGGTAGGCACAGATGGAAACAAAACCACCACCACCACCCTTATTACTACAAAGAGGTTTTTTGCATAGTGAAAATGGTTGATTTTAGTTTTGCTGACACACTCAACACTGTGTGTTGTTGCTTCACTGGAAAAACTGACCCTGTTGGGGAAATAGCTCTAGTGAATATTTAAAGCTTATGTAAATACCCTGCATGCATATGGGCAAGTGGTACAAGGAATTCTTACATTAGGATATTGTGCATTTGATCTTTATTTCATTCTTTGTTTCTCTATTTCATTCTTCTTTTTATTTCATTCAAAAACTAACAGCCTACAAAGTTATGGTGAAAATAGTTGGAAAATATAGTCTGTCTTTCTGCTGGTGTTTTCAATTCATGCAACACTGTTTCAAAAAGAATTTGAATTTCTGGAATGACTTATTATATCTGATCACTGAGTTATAAGACACACAAAATAAACCAGTGTCTATTTTAAAGAACAAAACTCAGTGTCTCTTGAAGAATTTTTCTTTTCCTTCTGAGAAATTATTCTTTTCTTCTGACTTAAAATAATTCTATTTAACTACTTTGATTTTTAAACTATATAACTGCATTTCTTTTGAACATTCTTATGCATTTTTTTGCTTTCAAATTTCATGTGAAAAGATGGTAATTACTATGTTTCAGAAATTCTTGCTTCTAGTATGTTTTAAGATGTTTCTGAGGCAGATGTTTGGTACACCTGTTAGTTATTTACTGACTTCTTATGTGGAGAACATCAGGGTTCATGGTCTTGTAGTTGATCTCTCTGAGCATTATAACTTGCTTTTTGACTGAAGTAAAGGGCTGCTTATTTTGATGATGTATAAATTAGTTGGTGAAAGGCCTTGTATTTTAAAAGTATTTCAGGACTTATATTTTACTCTGTTAATTTGTAAAAAATATGAAAGTATAAAAGAGAGAGGGAGAGGAAAGAATAAAAATCAGCATAGAAAATATGTAAGAAAAGAGAAGGTAAATCAAAGCTGTGTAAAGGCCTCAATCTTGTTTGTGGAAATCATGCTGTTCATTTAAATGGGAGCAGGAACTTGCCCTTTAGCAGAATGACTGCTTACAAGATATGGGACTGTCATTATGTAAAATGGTTTTGTGTATTTTCTATATTTTTTTTCACATCACCGAAGAGCTAAAGACCCCCAGGCTAACACTAATGTCTAAAACAAGTTTTGTAAGCCTCTTACTTTCAATGGCAACCTGCAGTCTGTTGCAGCTCTCATTCTGCTGTCAAAAATAAAAAGGACTTTTAGTGACGTTAAACATGAACTGTTCATGTCTGGAGACTTGGCAGAGGATGAACACTGGAGCCTCAGTTCGGTGTCTGATGTACAATGGGTGATTACACAAAGCACCTTTGCAATTTGGCGGCTTTGTTTGCAAGAGACCTCAGGATTAAGTGAACCTATGGTGAATTACTTAACATTACCCCATAGAAACCTGCCTCTATAGGTCAAATCTGAAGTTAATTTGCTGAAAGTATTGCACTTTCTGTTCTGTTTTGGGCCTCAGAGTACATCAGGAGACATCTAGCTCAACTCAGTACATACTTCAGTCTTTAAGGTATCTTTAGGTGTGAAATGTATTCACCACTCTGAAATACACAGAAGAATTCAGGGAATATAGATATGACATTCAATGAGAGACTTTCAAAATTTTTTTCTTAACCTAAAAAATTAATCCGGAATCACCAAATTAAATCTTTCTGTAAATACTGTGGGTTATGTTTAGAGAATAAGAACTAAGACCACCCTGGATTTTTCTATTCTGATTGTAAACTCTTACAAAATACAGTCAAGTTTTTATAATCCATTTTTAGTGGTACATTTCAGTTTCTGTACCCTATGCTTTCAAGGTTAGTATCTGAGTTGCAGGAAGTGGTGCAAAGGCTGCACAACATGAGGGAGTCTAAGAAGGAGTTAGGTAGCTGGTTTCAAGCCCAGACTGCAGTGGACCCACAGGCCAAACAAGCAAAATCTCCCCTACCAGCACACACAGAGGGATCGGGGCAATAATGTGGAAGAGTGGAAGTTCACAGTGGCAAGAGGCTGCAGGAGGAAGAGATTCTCCTAAAGCTTGAGGTGCCCTCACAGAATTGACACACTGCTCTGGAGAGTGAAGAGGAAAGATCCGTCAGATCAGACAAGATGCTGGAGCTGAGTAATCTGCTCCCTGTATAACAACCTGTGCAGCTCAGAACAGGTGACAGGGGATAGCAGTGGGTGACCCTCTTCTGAGAGGCACGGAGGGAGGCCCCCATGTGCTGACCAGACACGCTCTCTAGGGAGGTGTGCGGCTTACCAGGGCCTTGCGTCAGCGG
Organism: Manacus candei; assembly: GCF_025592945.1. NCBI lineage: Eukaryota > Metazoa > Chordata > Aves > Passeriformes > Pipridae > Manacus > Manacus candei. The sequence goes on from NW_026138089.1 coordinate 9,630,894, forward strand.
TGTCACCGAGAGACCACCATCCCTCAGACAGTTCACTGACTATTACCTGTTGCTGTTGTTTCACATTCATACCAGTCAGAAGCAGTTGGAGTGGGTCAAAAGAGGATAACAAAAATGATCAAAGGGCTGGTATGTCCTATGAAGACAGGCTGAGACCATTGAGGTTGTTCAACCTGGAGAACAGAAGGTTGAGAAGAGAAGGGGAGACCTTATAGGAGCCTTGCAGTACCTAAACGGGGCCTACAGGAAAGCTGGAGAGGGACTTTTTACCAGGGTGTGTAGTGACAGGATGAGGGGAAATGGCTTTAAGCTGAGAGTAGGTTTAGCTTAGATATTAGGAAGAAATTCACTTCCATAAGGATAGAGAGACACTGCAAGATGTTGCCCAGAGAAATTGTGGATGCCACATTCCTGAAAATGTTTAAGGCCAGGTTGGATGGGGCTTTGAGCAATGTGGTCTAGTGGAAGATGTCCCAAGGCTGTAGTGAGCTGGGGGTTTGTCTTCTCTCCCATGTAATAAGCAATAGGAGAAGAGAAAATGGCCTCAAGTTGCACCAGAGAAGGTATAGATTGGATATTAGGAAAAACTTCTTCATGGGAAGGTTTCTCAAACAATGGAATAGGCTGCTGAGGGGAGTAGTTGAGTCACCAGCTCTGGAAGTAATTAAAGGTCGTGTAGATGGAGTACTCAAGAACATCGGTAAGCAGCAGACTTGGCAGTGCCAGGTTAACAGTTGGACTCAATGATCTTAGAGGTATTTTTCAACTGTTCCATGATTCAGTGATTCCATTAGCAGGTCAATAGACTTTCACAAGGTTTATGGGGTTCCTTAACTCAATTCCTCAGCAACCAGACTGAGTCATTTCCTTATCTGACACTCATGTCTTTCACAAATTGTAGAATATCTCTGCTTTGAGACTTATAAAGATGGATGTTTACTGGCAGTATTTGTTTGATAGGTTCATAATGAATTCACATATCATTTTATACTGCACTTGTACAGTGTGGAAACCATCAGGATTATAGTTAATTCAAGACATCATGAAAAAAAAAGGTTATGTGTTCAAAAAAAAGTAACGTTTTTACGTACATGCATTGGATAATTTGTGGCATTTATTTGTTGCCTGGGCTAGGGATAATGGGAAGCTGTTTATTCAACCCTTATGGATAACCTGCCCCTTCAGAGTGCTCAGGTTCCACCAGGTGGGATAACTGTGATGGGATCCCTACCTGGAAGAAGTTCAATGCATGTTGCTTGCAAATAAAAGTTATCCTACATTTTATGGTACCATTTGGAATGAAACTTTTAAAGACATGTTAGGAAAAAAAAGAACCTACTCTTTTAAATATAGGGCTGCATGGAGCAGGACAGATTTACTCGAAAAAAAGAAAAACAGAAGAGTCTATTTTTTATCCTTTAAATGTCTTGATATCCTAGGGTTAAATAAAAAATTATTGTCTTAAAAATTCACTAGACCAGGATCCATTTAAAACATTACAGGTAGCATTATTGTGTCTTGTAAGTCATCATTGCATCAAGTAGCAGTGTAACATGTCCCAAATGTATAAACAATCTTAAAATCAGAAATGCAGCCTGTTACTGATAGATGTGTTATTTATTCCTGTAAGTCACCATCAAAGGTTGCAGTAGAGGTCACAGAGATCACTGAGGTTTTGTACTGCTTAGTGTATTGTACTTGAAAATTTAACTCTTTCAGTCACTGAGTTAACATTTGGAGACTGAAAATTACTTTGAACATTATGACAGCTATAGCCGTGATCTCTTGACTTTTTTCTGAACTTTTTGAGCTGAATTCTTTATCTAAACTTTTGAATTAAGGTACTAGCAGAACTTAGGCAGCATGACAGAAAAGCTTTGTTGGAACTTGAAAGAAAACCACTGTGTGAAATGGAAGCAATGTGACACTGCAGAACACCACAAATGTTCTTTCATTACTTCTATTGTGCTCTCTCCTCTTCAAGCACTTCAAAACCATATCTACTCCCACAGTTTTTCTGACCGTACTCTTAGTTTAAAGCAAGAACAGAAAGCATTGTGTTCATCTCACCCACAGTCATTGCCAAGTCTTGAGATGGAACTGAGGGTTTTTTCTTCTGTCAATAGTTAGGTACAAGTATCATGCTTATATTCTATGCTGCTTCAAGTAACTGAAAAATTTTTTTTCAGTTCCTGTCTAGGTTTCAGATTTGAATCACCTGTTTTATGCCAAAGGAATGTTTATTCCAAAGAGAGAAGATGAACAAATGTTTTATTTTCAATTATGTTAGATAGAAATATCTTAGAAGTCTTAGAAGCATTACGTCTGTGTAGAACAAAAAGAGCAACCTGAAACTTCACAAGTGATGAATGCTGCAGTGTAACTTCCAATAGAAAATCTCAGTATAGGGCACAGGCAGATCAGATTAAGTCTATCTTTGATCAAGAGCCAAAAACATCAGGAGATAATGATAGTAATTTTATATTCTTTTATTTTCATAGAGAACATGAGATAAGCATTGGAAACAGTTATTATTTATATTATATGGGGAATTCATTATTAAATTATGTTTCTCTATTTAAAACAAAGCTAAGACTGGATTAAATAAAATTGGATACTCTCTTGCCATTCTTACTCTTAATATTCAATAAATTATCTTCTATCATCTGCTGTCCAATATTCCATTCTTCAGCCTGCAAAAAAAAAAACCACAAAAAAACCGACAAAAGCTTTAAATATAGTCTAATGCCTGGCCACAGATCCACTTTTAATGCTGCAATTCACTTCAACAGTTTTTGGTGATTTCAGAATGATCAAAGTAATTCAGAATGATTCAGACTAACTGAATCTCCTGTTACTTAAACACAGGATGAGGTCACAAAGACTCAATTTCTATTCCAGTGTAAACTTTCAAATAGAGACAAGTTGTGGTTTTTGGTTGGTTTCTTTTTTCTTAATCAATACATTCTAATCTGTGCTGCAAAGAAAAGAGTTAGTCCAAAGGCGAACCCTACCTATCTTTCCAGAACTGTTATTACAGAGATCTCTAGATATCAAGTTGATAGGTTGTGTATGGGACTGGAAGCAGGGGCAACTAGAAATTTGGAAATGAACTTTTTATTGCTGGTTTTTTTTAAATGCTGGTAGCTACAATTTTTTTTCTCCACTAATGATCCCTTTTTAATAAAATTTCTGTGGAGAAAGAGACAGAATAAGAAAAGGAGAACCAGATTAACCTTTCTGTTCTTTAGTAAAGATTAGGGAGAACTCCCTACTGGAAGTTCACAACTGTTTCTATAAGTGAACATACATATAAGGGGGGATTTTGTAAAAGGCTATTATGGGAACTGCATCCTTCAGTTACAGGTGGGCTGCTAATTGACATTGAAGGCAACTTGTACAAATCCATAATACAGGACACCAAAGCTCAAGTATATGGTCCATACAATATATGCTCAATCTATAACTATTTATAAACATTGAAATCACAGCAGGAACATGGACCTCACACACTAGTGTATTCATACCTGGTGAGAAAATTGCTCTGCACTTCAGGAAAGAAAACATAGTTCCTTATATGTGTTGCTATTTTAGAAAAATCATCTTGGGGCCAATAAGAAACATAAAAGCTGAAGCCTACTTTTTGCTTATCTTGTGAAATTTCTGACCAGTGTATTCGGTTAATGCCATTATCTTTCTAACATCATTCTTATAAAGTTCTATGGTCTTCATGCATTTTTTGCTAGAATACATTCAGCCAGCTGTGTGTTTCCTCATACACATTTGCCTCTCTGTGCTCCCACACTTTTCTTTTGTTCTTTAAACCACGTGGGTTTCCTTCCTCAACAACAGCAACTGTTTCCTTGTCCCCATATGTTTACTACTGTCTTTAAAACTTCCCCTCAGAGAATATGCATCTAAGAAATTAGTTTTTAAAATTTTTGACACTATGACCTTTAATGACATTTGTGAGGTTGACATCTCTCTCTGAGTCATATCTCAGCATCCTGTACACTCAGGCAGTACTTCTCATCAGCATGCGTGGTTGTAGTTTATCGTAGTTGAGATCAGTCGGGAACAAGATCTGAAGAGGAAGGATCTGGGGAGAAACAAACACAGCGTGAAACAAAAATAAAAAGTCTCTGAGATCTGGAGAAAATGAGCCAGTCACATGGGTTGAATAACTTACATTTATAGAATCATAAAAAGGCTTGGGTTTGAAGGGACCTTAAAGATCATCTAGTTCCTACTCCTGTCATGTGCAGGGATTTCTCCCACTAGATCAGATTGCTCAGGGCTCCATATGACCTGGCCTTGAACACTTGCAGGGGTGGGGCATTCACAGAATGGGACAAACACAGAGACTATTTAATTTTTACAAGATCTTTTTGATCTGACACTGATGAACACATGCATATATATGTGTTCTAATAATGAATTTTGGTTTTAAAGCATGCTCTGTAGTATTTACATATAAAGTTGATAAATTAGTTTAATTTTAACCAACTGTCACTCATCAGTAATCAGTCAGTCACCTGTGGGCTATGGATAATTATCATTATTTAAGTTTTAACCTAAATTCTCTAACATTTAAACAAGGCAGTATTTGAGTAAGTGTCCCTGGAGGGAATGTTTCAGTGCTTGGCTCTGCCTCTAATTACTACAAATTTCTGTTAACTTCACAATTATTCACTAGTGACATTTCGTTTATACACTAAAGAAGGAAAGATGTTTTCGTAGGTTTAAAAATTCAGTGTTTTTTCCTATCTGTTGATTATTAATTGATTCTCTGAACATTGATTTACTTTGTATGATTATTTTTTGGACTTTGCATGTTGTAGAAATGTTGGAGTTCAGATGGATTTATGATGCTGAGTAATTGTCTGCATAATTACAAAGGAGCCTAAGAGTAAGCCTATGCTTATGCAGCTTGATGAATTCCAGCCTAAGTCCTCTGAACCATTCCAAGAGGAGAGAAAAAGGCTCTTTTCCCACTCTGCAATGTAAAAATGGGTCACTATCATTGCAAATGGAAGTCTGCCTTCCTAGATTTGACAAATTAGCTGAGTGCTTGGTGTTATTCTTTAAAAGGAATTAGCTAAAGAACAGTTCTTTAGGATAGACCAGTTCTCGTGAACCTTCTTTAAAAATGCTTAGAGGAAATATGCTAGTCTATAGATCTAACTGCATTATTTTAATAATTTAGATATTTCTCATTAATTTAGACTCTTTTCCTAAATTTGGCAGACACAAAAATATTGAAAATATGAGTGTGAATGTGTGATAATACAACAAATATTCTAAAAATGCAAAGCTGTATTCACTGTAGTACTTGACTGTAATCCTTTACAGGCATGTACCAAGCTTTTACTCATCCTGTTACAGTTAGTGATGCTGCAGTAGTGTGTTGCAATATTGTAATAATGTATAGCATGGAGTATCATATGCATTGCTTTTACTTCTCCTGTGGCCAGAGGTTAGCTCCCTTCTTGGTGTTCATAACCCAGCTCCAGTCCAGGCTGAAGTCTGGAAAAGTGGCAAGCGCATTACAAAGTAGGCTATATGGGGCAACAGGACTAACAAAGCTACTAGTAGAGCAACTTGTGCCTTGATAACACTTCCAAATAAACCCAGTTTCTTCTCATGCTCCATGAGTTCAGCTTTCCTTCCTTGCAATACTTTCTTGAAAACCCATGGATGTCTTCAATACCTGTTCTTTTGCATAGGCTGCCAGCTGGACAAGCAGCCAGGCAGCACAGGAAATGCGTCCAGGGTAGGTGGATGCTTCAGCAGACCCTCGGTCAGCTCAGTTCCCACACGGTTTTCCTCCTCATCAGGGTCATTAATGGAGCTCTCACTCCACTACTCAGAAAATCTTAATGATATTTGTAGAACTTCAGCGTATCAAAAACTTCTGTCTCTGTTTCTTTGAAGCTAGACATTTGGTCTATAACTGTTGTAGATGTGGAAGATAGCTACATAGAAGTATAACAGGCAGTCAAGTCAGAGAGAAGGATGAATTTAAATGAAACCCTGTTGGAAACAGAGTTTTCTTTGCTATCCTCAGTATATTCTCTCCCTCTAGAATTCTAAAAAAACATACTTTTTCACTTCCTGCTCTTCCCTCCTTCCCCAATACAACTCTACACAGTTAGTTGGACTAATTTTTCCAGGGAGCAACTGTTTAAAATATGTCTGTAGTTTCTGTACATTTCTGAATGACACAGTACTTCTACAGATCAGTGTTCAAAAGATGCTCGCCATTCTACAGTTACAATATAGTTGCAATTTGCTCATCTAGAAAGATACGCAAACAATAATAGCGTGCAAATAAAATATTTGTGACTATCTGAAGTCTGACTGATGCTTTGCTTTTTCCATTTTATTTTTGTTGTTGTTGTTAAATCCATGCCTTGCAAATGTGTCCTTTCAAATCTGAAGCATCTGGAAAAACTAATCAGTAACATTTCTAAGTAAAAGTTACTTAATTTTCAGAGTGGTTGTAAGACTTTCAACAGTCACAAGCCTAAAGGAAATAGTGTAGGCTCTAGAAACTTCTGAGGAAAATGTCACTTAGATAAGTTTTTTGAGTAGTTTCAGCTAATCTAGAACCTCATCAATAGGAGGGATGGTTCTGCTTTACTACTTGTTTCATGATAACTTGTTATCCACTGCCTCACTGGTGCTAGCTGTTACAATCATGCACCTTTGAGAAGGATTTGTTTTCACTAAGAGTAATATTTTGACGTAATGGTTATATGCTCCCACATGCTGTAGTGCTGATGAAAGGATGAGAGCAAGAATGACCCTTTCAACAATGGCATGTTCTTAAGTTATTTTAATAACTTCTGAAATTAAGTTACTAACTGCCAAAAAAAAAAAGTAAGGTAGATGAAACAGAGTATTGTCTGTCTGGGGATAAGGGCTTAAACAGAGTCCATCCTCTACTCTGAGAAACAGTGTGGGTTTTTATAAAAGGATATCTTTCCTAGAACTTCAGAACTAGGCTCTGAGTCACATACCACACACTGACTTTGCTGTCTAATTCCTCTCTTTTAAATTGCATCTACCGTAAATAAAAGATGCAAGGATGCCATGAACTCTATCTGTATCAATTCATTTCTTTCTCACCAAGGAACTAACCCCACCCTGGAGTCCAGAACTTGCTGAGAATTCAGAAGCTGTGGCAGTATCTCTCTGTAGTGACATGATAGGCCAGGTAAGGAAACCTGCATTCATAATTCAGTTTCCTGAACACAAGTATATACTCATCCCATAATGAATACATTTTCAGTGGTCGTGTGAAATAAATGCTGTCAGTAAATGAGGGTGTTGCTTTTGTACTTTTAAGTAGAGCAAGTCTTTTGGCCACTTACATAACTTTAAAATAGAAGGGAAGGAAGTTATACATAGCAGAAATTGTCATGCCCGCTCAAAATTAGTGAATAGAACATCATTAAATTATCAGGTTCAATGCATAAATAATATTAATTGTTACCTGTAGTTGACAGGCTGTTTTGAATAGTGAATAATGTTTGACCAAAGAGACATGATCACACACCTCAGCATATGCTCTTCTGAAAACTGGCAGCAGTTGTACATTATTCTATTCCCTCCTTTTCTCTTTTATCATCATATGTAGTATCAGATGCTGACTTTTCATTTTTGGTTTGTAAATTCCTCTCTTCTTTTAATATCACAACATCAGTGAACACAGTGATCTATATAAATATTTTTTAAACTGCTAAAGGGATTTAGTGAGTCCCTATTAGTTTTTAGTGAATCCACGAGATGCTGCCCTTGGCATGAAATTGCCTGGCAACTTCTCACCCTTCAGCGCCTCGCTCTTCCCACTCTGTCACAGCTCATCACCTCCTCATTTTTTCTGCTGCAACTGTGTGTGGAGATGCATTGCAAACTGGCTCTCTTATAGGGGTTTAAAGTGTAATTCCTGTTCCCTACTTTCTTTCAGAGTTTTAACCCACACCTGACTTACAGTGCAGCCACAGAGTGGTGCCAGCAGCATTAGGGTAGTGGGGAGGGCAAACCCATACTTCTTAAACTGACCTTGTCATAACAGCCAGCAAGTGACAGTATTATGCTAAAGAGACTACAGTTTTGTATTGTTGTAATAAATTGTATATAACCAGTCCCAGTCAGTTGACTGGTGGATGCTGAGAATTAACATGTACAGGCTGCTGGGACATTTGTAGTGCCTGTTCCACCCTATGAAAACCGGCAAGTCACGGTACCTGAAGGGTAGCTGTGGAAGGCCTCTGGGTACTGCTCTGAGGACAGTTCTGCATTACCTCATTAAATAGAGTTAGGCCAGTATTGCTTTTTTTTTCTTTTGTACATGAAGGAAATGAAATACTCAGTGATGTGAAGTGGCAAAGGCCAGAGAATAAACATCACTCCTGGGAAAACCAGTCAAGAAAAACCGTATGTGAAAATCTTGCTCTGTAGATTTTTTTCCCACCAGCCTGTGTTCAAAGTAGTGGAGCTCTCAATGATGATTTTTTCATTTTTTTCTTTCCTGGATATTACCACTTAGGAATATTTTTTCCTTAGGAGAAATAAGAAAGTAACATAGTAAACCTGTTCCTTTTATAAACATGCTCACTGTGCACTGTGTCATTTCCAGAATCTCTTAAAGAAGTGATAAATCTTGTTTTGTTTAAGTATTTTTTTCACGAGGGAATTGGAATTTTCTAGGATTTCTCTGTGTGGGTTAAGTCAGGCATATGAATTTATTTTCAAAAGCAGCTTTTCTTCCAAACAGTGACTTATTCCTTGAACAAACAGCAATATCTAGCAGGGTAAGACAAATGGCTAACACCAAATAAAAGTACTGGAAGTGAACATTTCACCCTTTGACATATGACAAGTGCTGGACAATATCTTTAAAACCAGTTGGCACCGTCAGGTTGGTACATGCTGAGTTTTGGATTTAGTGTGAGAATAATGTTGATAACTGATGGTTTAGTTGTTCCCAAGCAGTGCTTAGTCCAAGTCAAGGACTTTCATTCCTCTTTCTCTAGTCTTTTTTTAAATTGAGTTTCCACCAACTGTACTAATTAGGAGACCTGTACTGTATACCCTCAAAAGAATTAAGGATTTCACTTCAGCTAAGTGGGTTTGTTTAACCTTGTGAAAGGAAGGCTTAAGATGGGGACTTCCTTTTACAAGGACTCCCATGAAAAAGATGAGGGGTAATGAGTACAAATTACTACTGGTGAGATTCTGATTAGATACAAAAGAAAAATTTTTCACAATCAGTGATTGGAATAATTTCCCCAGGGATGTGGTGGATTCCCCAGTGTTGGACAGTTTTAAGATTTGGCTGGCCAGGGTGCTGGACCATCTTGTCTAGACTATGCTTTTGCCAAGAAAGTTTGGACCATAATCCTTGAGGTTCTGTCCAGCCTGGGTGTGCGGTACTCAGTTGCGAGCTCGAGTTAAACCATAAAATTGAGAAAACACATATTGTGAAATAATCATATTATGGAAAATTAAACCACTTTCATTTTTTCTCTGATTACTGATGTCAGAGAAGAAAAAAAAAAAAAACTACAACAGAGATCAAAGTGTTGATCCTTACAGTGTTGATCATATCTTTAGCAAATGAAAAATCAAATAATCACAATAACATTGCAACCTTTTGTTAATTAAAAGCTAGATTAGGAGAACAAGTGTTTTATTTCAGTTTCTTTTCGAATAAAGACGGTGTGAAATCCTACCTAAATCAAATCAATGGTAAAATTCATAGAAATCACAAGTTGATAGTTTAGAATAGTAGAGGATCCTTTGATGTTTGCCTTTTTAAGTGCCTACAAAAGAGCAGTATTTCCAAAGACAACCATTGGACTGCTTCTGGTTTTTACTTCTCACATTTGGCATGCAAGAAGTATTCTCAAGGTTGCAAAAAAGAATTCTGAGAAACAATAAAAACGAGAATGTTGTCTCTATTGGTCTCATTTATGTGATTCTGTTGTAATATATGATTGCGTTTCTGCTGGCAGATGGAAATATTTTGCTAAATTGGAAAATATAGCTGATATCATAGGGATCATTTGAGATTTATAAGAAGGCTATCTGGTGCTGATGTTTTTCTCTGTCAAATAAACCCACACAAAGTCTTGCAGAATTATTCATCCAGAGGGCTCTTTCTCTGAGGCAGACTAATTTCTAATTCCCATCTTCTTTCCTTTCACCTGGTTTTCCCCTTTCCTGACACCCAGTCTCAGTCTCCTTGCCTGTTCAAATCCTTTTCGGGTTGTACATGCTCAGCATCCGTGTCCCAAGATTAATATTTCCCTACCTCTACATCTGTATTTATTCTAAACCTTCTCCTTTGGTTCCCAGACTGCTTGGACCTCCATGGATGCTCATCTATATTCGGTAAGCTCCTGCCATGCCACAGACCACTATTCTACTCAGGGCTCTGCCCTTCCTGGTCTCTTTCCCTAGTGGATCTACCCTGCAAGGCTTTATTTTCCCAGCTGTTTCCTCAACATTTGTATATTCTTATCTAACTATGCTGACTTTCCATTGGTCCTTCTTCTGCTCTGTTTCTTCCTCCCATCACCTTATCTTTCCACCATCTCTGCCCCTTTTTCATTCCTGGGGCTATAATTTCCAGTATCTACCCTGCTGTTTTACCCTCTCATTTGAGGCTCTCTTGTCTGGCTGTACTTCCAGAGGGGCTTCCAGTTCACCCAACTCCCAGTCTCAGTACCCTTTTTCTAAGTGACCCTTGCTCGCTCTGTTTTCCAGCTATCCATCCCCATTTCTTCCCAGCACCACCTTCCAATCAAGCCTCACCAGGAGCATTTTTTATCCATTGCTAGTCCACCTGATTCCATGTCTTTATCACAATCCTTTCTCTGTCTCTAATATATGGTGCTTGCTTAATTTCAATTTTCCGTTGAACTTTTCTGTGTTACCTAGTGGGTCCTCATGGGAAGACAACTGGGGTACAGGAGAGACGAATTCTCTCTGCTTTTAGACCCGGTATATAACCCTGCCTTAGGTCATCAGGTGGGAGAAGTCATCACAAGGATATTGTAATTTGGTTTTAGTAGCCCTGAGCTGTACCAGGATGGTACACATGCCATCTGGTCAACTGGGAGTCTGGAGCTCAACTAGCATTGACAGTTTTCGGAATTTTTAGTTGCAAAACTGTGATGAACAGTTTTTCCAGATCTTATCTGAATTTAGAAGGACTGACAGCTAAAGGCAAAAAGACATATACCTGGCACATAAACCTGTCCTGCCAAATTTAAGTCCAGCTTTCAAAGCACTGAAACAGCAGAGCAAGACTTTTCATCATTAATGGCAGCATATTTTCTGTAACTTGTTTTGTAAAATTAGCTGGTGGTTTTATCTGGCATTTGCATAAAAATGGAAATTAAATAAAATCAGGCCAAGGAAATGTTATAACTGGAAAATTTAATCTGATATAACTGAAGTTTGACATTTCTGTATTTGAAATAAGGATCTAATAATGGGAAATGTCAAATACACATAATCATAGGTGAAACTACAATTGTTGATATGAGCAACAGCTTTAAAAAGTCTGAAATATGTTCTAAATACTTGAGGATAAATTATGAACTGAGCTACATCTTTGGAAATCATCTGATTCTTAGCATTCAACTATCGGCTGGATTTAGCTCTTTGTGTATAGTGAAACTTCTACTTTTAAAAACTTGCTGCAGGCAGACATTATAAATTCTCAGCTTTCTAAGTCCAGATATGACCACAGTAATTGCAGAATCTGACCTCGTGTGCAAGAGAGACTGCAACATTTTGCATACTAATTCCTTTATTTCACCTAAAACTCGCAGTGGACCAAGAAGACAGGCATTAGTATGTCTGAATCCAGCTATCCATAGGCATGTATTCCAGATGGCTGTTTCCTGGGTTGTATTCAAGAGAAGAGGTTAAGCCTAATGGCCATAATGACATGACTGTATCTTAATGGCAACACACCACTAGCAAAACATTCCAATTAACAGGGGATGTACTGAGCTGAAAGAAATGGTTTCAAGTGATGATCAGCCTGGTGTGAAATTATAAACTCCATTGTTAGTATCAAAATGACTAATTACAGCTCTGATGCAGAATAGCACAAAATTTTTTTATTCTGTGGGACTAAACTGAAAATGCTTTTAGCCTTATGCAAGACCTCTAGGGAAAAATGAAGAGCGTGAAATATTTAGCTTGCATTTTTATTTAATTGGGACATTATTTCAATACAAAGTATTATATACTATTCTTTCCCCTTTCTCCAATCTTTTTTTAAATTGTATTTCTATAGGATGTCCTAATTAGGAGACCCATGCTGCATAGCCTCAAAAGATTTAAGGATTTTGCTTCAGCTTGACTGAAAAAAAAGCAATATTTAGTGGGACAGAGAAAAACAGGACAGCCAGGCTATTATGGTAAAACTGAGAAGTAGGCAGAAGTTTTATATAAGGATGTGTAATTCATTTAGGTGGTTCTTTCTTTACAGTTTTCTATAACTGTATAGGAGTAAATTCTGTTAGTTTCATTTGTCAGAATTGCTTCTACGTAAAGCAATCCATACACATTTTAAGGCTTTTTCTTTCTTTTGCCCTACAGCTTTCACATCAAGAAAGCAAATGTAAAAGCAGTTAAAAGCAGGTCTGAATCTGTTCTCTCCATTGATGGGTTTTTAATTCAAAGCGCTTTGAAACTTCCATGCCTGTTAGCGCAGCCCAGGAGCACTAAACCACAAGTGCCTGATGCCACGTGCTGGCAGACTAAGACCTGAAAAAAGAGTGGCAATTTTTCCACCCTTGCTTGGAGTGCCCAACCAATGCTGAAGGGAGGAAGATAAATCAGATTTCTCTGTCTAGTAGAGTACATGAAATAGTAAAGGCTGAAGATGCCTTGGAATCTCTGTTCTATTTGCCATCTCTCACAATTGCATTGAAAACAGAAAACATCCCTTAATAAGCTGCAGTCTTGCTCTTTGTCAAAGATTCCAGGTGAAGCAGGAAAGACGTAATGTTTCTCTAACTGTACATTACCCAGAAATTTTATTCACTAAAAGTTGATATTGTGCAGAAGGTAAGAATTCAAAGAATAGTTTAAAGGAAGTGAATAGAAAAAGCTATATGGCCATATTGTTCACTCATGGCTTACAACATACTTTAAATAGTGCAGTCAAATGTACAAAAAGTTGACACTTATGTACTATTATGATGAGTATATTAGTCATATATGATAAATTAATAGGCTTATCAAAATCCTAAAATTGATTTTCCCAAAATATGTCTCCTTGAAAACATAAAATCTTAAATTCATGGGTATTTAATAGTTCCTTGTACTTTTATGGAAAGCACATTAGCTTACTTCATATTGGGATGTTCTAGGTCTCATAGCTCTGCTGAAACAAAATAGTGTATACGAAAGCTTCTAAAAATATACTTCATTAAGTTCTTTATATAAAAGTTATCTAAGGCTCAACTATTTATCTACAGATTTTCACGATTTTAGTAAAATTTATGATGTATGAAGATAAGCATCTTAATTACAGAGTTACAGAATAATTTAGTTTGGAAGAGACCTCTGGAAGTATCTAGTCAGCCCCTTGCAAAACGAGGGTAGGTTGCTTAGGGACTATTTTGATTGTCTTAAAGGATAGAACCCCACAGCCCCTTTGAGCAACCTCTTTGGGCAACCTCTTCAGCATTTGAACGCTTTCAAGGTGACAACAGCCACTTTGGCTGTGAGAGCACATGGTCAGCTCATTGTCCACAGGATCTGTGGGGCCTTTTCTGCAATTATCAGGGTTAAGAGCTGTATTTCCAAATACAGTGTTTCCTTAAAGAAAATCAACAAGTTGTGCTATTAAATCTGTTGCCTTTACTGTGGTTCACTTTTCTTTCCTTTGCATTTGATTTTTGTGCTTGTTGTTTGACCCTTAGTCACAAATGCATTTTTAATGTAAAAATTTCGTTTGTACCTAAGACATTTCTGAGGTTACCTGTAGGGAACTCTGGCAGATGAAACAAACCAGACTTCTATTTACTTTGAAAAGTGCCTAGGAGCTAGTGTCATACACTGGAGACATACCACAGCACATGTTTAGTAATGGGAATGGACAACCTTAAAGGTCTGGACAAACCCATCAGGAAGTACTGAAATCTTCTTTTTCCAGATACGCAGTTCCAAAATTACATTCAGCAGTAAGATGATTTTTTTGTAAAATGTTTCTGAGCTGCTAGTTTTAGAAGTCTGAATTGGGAATGTTGATCTAGTAAGTTTTCATTTTGATCACTGGACTGTGGCAAGGGCAACATGCCTGTGTTATGCCAAACCTAGGCTTCTTTGAGGCATTGCTTTTGCTGTCATCAGTAATCATGTATATGTTGTTTGAGAAATAATTGATACCACTCTGACAACAAAGTAATAATCATTATCTTGAGCGCCCAGGCAACTTGCCTGAACAAATATGTGTTACCAGCACATGGTATCCATGATGAGAGGGATCTCCTTAACTTTACTGGCTTCTGATGAATCTCATTTAAAGCCCACTGACTCAGCAGAAAAACCAGTGTAGCCTTCAATGTATTTTTATTAAAGGCATTTTATTTTAGGGAAACTGAATAATCTGTAAAATAAGGATCATAAAGTTTTTCTTTTGTAAAAGTAATTGAAATTCATATAGGGAAAGTACAAAGTATGCATTATTACTGTTTTATCTCTATTAAGAAAATTTGTTTTATCAATTTTTTTAATTATTTGAATGAGTAATTTAAAGCGTTTTAGGGCCTCATGTATTTGGTGTGTCATTTGTTTCTTTCAGTCAAAATAAGGTGGTTACTATGGAAACAAAGACATTGGAAGATTTGAGTTGCTGTTGGCTTTGGGAATAAATGCATTAATACAAAAACAAAAAGACCCCTGAGATATTGAATTATAAAGTAAAATAAATTCCTTATTAATTAAAAAATCCTGAATAAAAGCTAGTTTTACACTGTGTATGCAATAGAAACCACTCTGGCAGAAAAAAATGGAAGCTAATGGACCTGTCATTTCGATATTCAATATTATCTAGAATATGCAATTTCCAAAATGTAATTCCCATCTCCTGTATGAACAGTTACAACAAAGTGAAAGGTTTACCAAAACCAACTTGCTTTTCCTGTCATAATGTAAGAACAATTCGGAAAATAGAGCCTCTCTCAACATAGTTGCACAGGCAATATATGGTGTAGTTCTCCTGGCACCTCCTCAGCTATTTGCACAATTACTTTCTTGGCCATCTCACAGACTTGCGTGTTTATGCAGAGGGCAAACAGGCTCATGTGCAGTACTGAGGAATAGAAGGCTCTCAGTCTGGGGGAGCCTGACATCCTGAGGGTTCAAAAGTGTTCCCAGGATTTGTCTTCCAAACTTCTGGAGATACAGGAAGGAGTGGACCAGGCCAATAGGAATTAGAGAGATCTCAGTTCTCCTCTCCTGTACATAACTCATTTTTGACTGTTAATGACCCTCTAGTGCTCAAAATCAGGAAAGAGTTCCATAATTGAAATAGTATCAACTTGGCCAATCAGCTCAAAATACAGCCATGGAGCTCAGTGAGCTAGAGTAAGAGGCCAAGCTAACCTGTAGGTTGGTTTCACTGGAGTACTTGCTAAAAGACACCCGTGCACATGTGCACCCATGCACACGCACAGGCACACAGAGCCATACTTAAAAGAATAATTCAGTTATAGGTGCAGCCCTTTAACTAATAAAAATGGTTAATAAACCATCAACCATAGAACCCTGCAATTTGGAAGAGACCTCGAATGATGATCTGTTTCAACCTTGCATGTAGAAGGGAGCCTAGATGAAGTTATGTGCGCTATCTGTCCAATTGCATCTTGAAGACCCCCAGTGATGAGGACTGTCCCATGTCCCTGGGGAGGCTCTTACATTAAATGATAGTTCCCACTGTAAAAAATATCTTTCTTACATTGAGGTGAAATGTCACAGTGCAACTTGTACCCATTGCTCTTTGTCTTCTCCATGTGACTGCTTGTGAAGAGACACTATGCTTTGCAGGCGCCCTTTAAGTACAGGGATACTGTGATGAGGCTCCCTGAGTCTTCAGTTCTCCAGGGAGAAGGGATCTAACTCTTCAGTCAATGAAAAGAAAAAAGGATATTAAAGAGCTGAATAGTCATGGGGTGTTTTAAAAGCTGCCTTGTATGAAGTCAGGACTCAATCAGTATAGTGTAACCTCAAAATGCCGGTTTTGACCATGCACAAAAATAGCAGAGAATACTCAGTGGTCTCTCTCTACACCACTTGCACATTGCATAACTCATTTTTTTCATATTACAGAGCATGTATGAGTACCTATGTAAATGTATGCTTGTTTGTGTATGTTTTGTATGGCTAAAGAGAAGGTATTTCTCACAAAGTCTTTAGGCCCAGCTCTCAGAAACAATGGATGTAGAAAATTCAGACCCCAAATAATGCACTGGATAAATCAAGTCCTTGTCTTTTCTCCAAAGAAAACTTTGCCTGAGATCAAAATCTAACTGAATTAATTGAAGGCCTCAAATTAAGACTTCCATGTTCTTTAAAGTTTTTTATCTTTCCAAAGTGCCATGAAAAACATACTTATATAATCAGCATTGTCTTATGTTTTCAGCAGAATAAGTTTGCTAGCCTTGATAGTAGGAAAACTTCAAAGGCTGTCATAAATCAAATTAATAATTTGTCTGGAGGAAGTCCGTATAAATTGATCCCATTATGTAAATGTGTCAAATGAAATGTTAAGATCTCTCCTTCTCTTTCTTCAGGAATAATTGGATTTGCACATCTATCTAAATTGCTGGTCTTTTCACCAAAATGTGAGGTCATTTATTTTTCATTACCTGAATGCCTGTCATATTAAATGGCTAAAGAAAAGTAGGCAAAGCTATATGGGAGGATTCAGGCAGGTTGATTCTACGTTTTGCTACTGTTAGCTCACCTGGTGTGAAGACGATCAGCAGACCATGTAAGATGAGCTTGGTTCTGCATCCTTAGTTTAGATATGCTGGACTAAATAAGATGAAAGAATCTAAAATTCTTTGTAAATCATTTGAAGATCATATAATCACAGAATATGCTGAGTTGGAAGGGACCCGCAACTCCTGACCCTGTGCAGGACATCCCAAGAGTCACACCATGTGCCTGAGAGCATTGTCCAAACATTTCTTGAACTCTGTCAGGCTTGGTGCTGTGACCACTTCCTAAGGGAGCCTGTTCCAGCACCCAGCCGCCCTCTGGGTGAAGAATCTTTTTCTAATATCCAACCTAAACCTCCCCTGACACAATTTCAGGCCATTCCCTCAGTCCTATCAATGGTCACCACAGAGTAACCAGAGGTCAGTGCCTGCACCTTCTCTTCCCCTCCCTAGGAAGCTGTAGACTTCAATGCAGTCTCCCCTCAGCCTTCTCTTCTCGAGGTTGAACAAACCAAGTGCCCTCAGCTGCTCCTCATATGGCTTCCCCTCAAGACCCATCACTATTTTCTTTGCCCTCCTTTGGACACTCTCCAATAGCTTAATATCTTCCTTATATGGCTGTGCCCAAAACTGCACACAATATTCAAGGTGAGGCTGCCCCACTGCAGAGCAGAGTGGGACAATCCCCTCCCTCGACTAGCTGCTGATGCTTTGCCTGATGCCCCCCAGGACACAGTTGGCCCTTCTGGCTGCCAGGGCGCTGCTGACTCATATTCAACTTGCTGTCGACCATGACCCCCAGGTCCCTTTCTGCAGCACTCTGCTCCAGCCTCTTGTTCCCTGGCCTATGCACCCAACCGGGGATAGATAAGCACATGCTTGAACAGTGTGAGTTTAAAATCTTACAGGTGCATATATCTGGACTTCTATTTGCACTTTTTTCCAAAAAACATCCTTTGATTTCATACGATGTGATCTATCATCTTGCAAACTACAGCAGAATTTTTATATTTTAATGTGTATTTTAAATGTCTTGTGAGACTAGAATTCTGTGATGGTACTAGGAATATTTTGTCACAATCCACTGATTCTTAACTGACAGAAGTTTTACCCCAGTTTTACCTTTCAAACTGTGTGTAATCAGAACCAAAAAAAATAGAAAATAATGTTCAGTATATATGGGATCTCAACTATTGATGATCTCAACTATTGATGAAGTGATTTGAGTTACATTTATTGTTTGGCATGCTGCAAGTGATTTATGATCATAGGAACATAGTAAAAAAAATTACAAAAGCGCTTGCAATCATGCTTTTCTGAGCTAAAATTCATTAAGAAGTATTCTCATGCGGTTGTTCATACTCACATGAACAATTCATCAGTTCATACTAATTGATTAGTTCCTCATGTTCATGGCTAGGCTTCGCGAACGAAGATTTGGGAAGGGCTCTACCCACGTGTGTTGCAAGCGTGTTGATTAGTTCATATCAGTAAAATAAAATATATCTGTGATCATCTGCAGCGTTGAAATAAGTGAAATACCCAAGTGTGCCATGACTTCTACATGGGACGTTTGCTTTTGCTTGTTGGTTTTTTCAGTTATTGCAAATACATTGTCGAGGGCTGTTAAAAAATAATGTGTCATTGAATTGACTATTGCATTTTAGTCTTTGTGAATGTGTACTGCAGAAGGGACTGAAAAATAGTGTTTTAGCAGGGGAAGGACAGAAGTTATTTCTGCAGGTGCTCCTCTGGCTCTAGCATGCATCCCTCACCCCCTGAGCATTTCCTTGAGCATCCAAGTTACTTTCAGACCTTCCTCACAGAAACTCTTGGCACCATGCACTGTGAGTAGAGCAAGAGCCAGCAACTGAGTTCAACTCAGGTTCATAAAATCTAGCAGGAAGTGAGGGGCACATTGTAGCAGCAGCTGGACAGATCACAGCATGAGTAGAAAAAAAGGGGCAAATTATGAACACGTTTTGTAAATAAGAGTAGTGAGAGAGATTAGGATGTCTGAGAGCGGAGTCGGATACACTGCTGAGATAAGAGAAGGAAAAACTGTTAGTGTTTTACATTATATGGGAGAGGATGGTACTTCTGACTGATGACTATCTTCTTGGTATGCTTTTCTTTCATTTATCAGTTGCAAAATACAAGGCAAAAATGAAGTCCTGCACTAGTCATGGTTCATTTTCCAGTGTATTAGTATTTAAAGTATACTCAGACCTTTTAGTTTTCCAGCTAAAATTTGTGGAGGGGTTGTTGCTCTTTTGGTTTGGGTTTTGTCTTTTTTTAGGTTTGGTTTGGTTTCTTTTTGTTGTTGTTAGTTAGTGAATTTGAAATCTTGAGTTGATCTCTGGTGAAATATTGGCAGGTCAGAACAGAAACTTCACCTGACTATGAGAGAAATATGAAATAAAATCTGCTTCCAAATCATGATCTGTACCTTGCAATTTATACTCACTATTTAGTTTAAGTTCAGCTCACCACCATCACATTGTTTTAATAAGTCCCTAAGTATGTAATTATACTAAGATTATTTAACGTTTTCTGGTTTTTCCATAGGAACTTATAAAGTCAAAGGTTTAAATATAATACCAACTCTGTAGATGGAATCTGAGTCAAGGATGATTATTTTAGTAACTCCTTAATGTGAGATCTGATCCTTGGTCAAAAGTTTTGTATAGGAAAATGCTGATAAATTATATTAGCAGGCCAGGTTGACAAGTATTTTAGATGAATGTTTAAGCCTTCTTTTCCAAAAAGTACTTAAACTTGTATCTAAACTTGAAGACTGTGGAGAAGTCAAGTTTCCCTACCAAACTTATTTCAGGGCATTTACTCAATCTAGTAGATGGTTTTAGTTTACCAAAAAGGAAATAGAGCAAATGAGGAGAAGAAAACACAGGGAGATTCCCACTTCTGCCCAGACCAAGCTCTAACCATGGGCAGCAAGGCAGTGAGCATGTGACAGAATGAGCACTAAACTGGACAGATGACAACTTTTTTAAGATGAGTAACCTCTCCCAGCTGGAGCCTTTTCACTGCAAGGAAAAGGCAGAGCCACCAATGACTTCAGTGACGCAAAACCAGAGCACTCCAGAGTGGAAGAATTAGCTCGTGGTGTACTTATTGGCAAAATTTTGGAGAGTTTATAAACATAAAAAACAACTCCCCATAAAACATAATTTTAAGTGGTGCTTGGTTTAGTATAATTCACCCTATGTCAGAATTGGGTTTTCTGGTTGACTAGTGGTTGACACTTGCTTCATGAACCATGCCATTTGACAGTGGGATTGGCATTTTCTGAAAAAGTTGCTGTTCTCTGGCTTCACTTGGGCTTACTGATGGTGCCTATATGGCTCCTAATACACCACCAGGGCAACAGCTGGGAATATACAGTGCTCACAGATGCACCTGTTTCCTCCCTATAGCGGAACTGCACAGGAGATGGACTCATAGCTTCCTTCTCTGGATGGACAATTAATATCCTCAGGAGAGCAAGCTATAGAGGTCTGTTTGCTACGCTGAGAAACATAAATACAGATGGGTGCAGCTGCCCTCAAGTGTCAGCTTTATTACAAGCCAGCAGAAAGAACTGAATTAGGTTTGTGGCAGCTCCACCAGTCTGTTACCTTATACAGACCAAATCACCATGTTGACCTTCTCTACTCCTTACCTATCTAACTGTCCTTTCTAACCTGCCAGTTTTGCATAAAACTGAATTGTTTTTACACATACCTGCTTAGATAAGATAGAATTTTTCAACCGCAAAATGCAGTAACATGTATTGACTGATTAAACCCAGATTTTTTTCCACAATAAAACCTCTTAAATAAATACAAGCTTTCAAAAATGTTTAGGCAGACATCTGTAGAAAACAGGACTCCAGTAACACTGCATAAATTGTGGTTCTTTAGATAATCTTTTTGCTTTCTTTTCATATAGATGTCTGTCATTAGCTTTGTGAAAAACTTAAAATTTCAGTTTTTGGAATGAATACTTCCCAGATCTTGCTTGTGCAAGATTACACTATACATCTCATGAGCAGGAGCTCATGTTGAATTCCTGGTTTTAAGTACATTCCATGTCCTGGGAGGTTGGAATTAAATGTAGGATGCTGCAGAACAGCTGTACAATAGTTCAAGTTCTCCTTAACCCCCTTCATTGCACTGGATTAGCCCACGGGGAAAAGCAGGAGCTTATAAACCCTCTAACTCTCCACAATAAGTCTTTAATGACATGCTTTAAATGCAAGGTGTTTGGTATTTGTTATGTTCCTTTAACACTTCAGCTTCCAGTTTGACTCCTTCATTGAAGGAAAAAAAAATCTAATATATTGTGGCCTCAAATATATCTACACTTTTGTAAACCTTTATTAACTCACATATCAGTCCAAGATACATTTTTGCTTTTAATTTGCTCAGATGCTAAACCTATTCTTTCTTGATCCTAGATTCCTGATTAATATTCTGGTCCTTCTTTGATTAATTAAAAATAGGACTGAAAAAACCCCCCATATCCCAGTCAAGTTAACATTTGGATATCTTCTAATAGGTTAATTGAAATGGGAATCTCTAAAAAAAAGCTTGTCCTATATAGTCAGTTTTATCACTTCCTAAACTGGAACAAAGTTCTTATAACATTTGAATGCCTGTTTAAAAGAAAATGTTATTTTAATTTTATTTTTGTATGTCCTTCCATTACAATAAGGAAAATAACTAAGCAATGTAAGTTTCATTGGCCTGTGTTCTTGGTAACCACAGTCCCTATTATGGGCAGAATACTTTTTAAGAATATATATTGTTTCTTTCTGAAACCTTACAGTACACATCAGTGGAAAACTTTTGCTATAGTGAACCATATGTAAATTTCTTGTCCTATTCTTTTTCCTCAAAGACCCCAGTTATGAAATTTCTCTTGTGCTCCAAGGAAAAGAGAAGAACAGTGAAGGAAGTCTAAAAGACTGATGAGTATAGTTAAATCAAAGGGCAGAGCTGTGGCTGCAAGTGGCAAGGACCATTGGTGTATTTGAGGACATGGCTTTCCAGAGACACAAGAGTGCAATTGGAGGTTTTTCCTAGAATATTGCCTTCTCAGATTTTATGTGGTCAATAATTGAAATGCTTGGATTTCCTTTAGTTTCCACAATGCCCTGTATTAAATAAAGGTTAATAAAAAATTAAGTGACATTCCTATGAAACATAAAAATAGACACAACTTAATTCACACCATTGAAGTCACAGTGGCTTCAAATGCAGATATTTTCTTTGCACTTTTAATAAAAATAGTCCTGGACAGTTACTTAACAATGTAGTATCTCATGGGTCTTTCCTTGTGATATACTATAATCACTTGAGATAAATATCTTACTCCCCAGGAGTGTATCAACACTGTTGATAGCTGTTATTTCTTTACACATAGAAATATGGAGCACAGTTGTCAAGCTCTGTACATTTGAGACTTGAGGTCAATCATTCCTATTAACTGCGAATGTTACCATTCCCTGGCTGGAGAAATACATGCATTTCAATCACATGTATCCTGCAGAAGAGTACTCACCTATTTCGGGACAATTACATAGAATAAAAATTAGCTCAAGTTTTTCCATGTGCATGTGACATGTCCATTTAAATAAAGAACACCAAAGAAAACATTAAACTCACATACACCCAAAACCTGGCTGAAAACCATAATTGATATTTTGGCAGTTATTCCAGATTTGATTGGCAACTTTTTTAATAGATAAGACACAAGTCCTGGGGGCAACAGGACTAGTTTGTAGGGTATGTCACCACAACGAGGTGGAAACGTAACTGGAGCACAGGCAAGCATAATACCTTCAAGCTAGGAGGAAAAATAGTCTCAGTGAAGATGTGGTTGAATGGACTGTGTTAGTGACAGGGCGTATATTTATGATCTCTAGCCAGCCTGCATATACTAAAGACTGATCTGCTATGTCAACACCACTCTGGTTACCTTGCTAGCTTGAGTAAGTTAGGATGTAATCACATTTCTGCTTTACAGTGTTTTATTTCTCATCTGTTTTACTGCAGTGTAACTGTGTGGCTTTTGTTTATAAACTTTAACCAACTCGATTGGAAAATACATAAGCTCTGTTTAAATTTGGCCATTTGTAAAGAGGTGATGGAAGGGTGGCTGTGGTTCTCAAGAAACCTATATTATTACTAAATTTAATTTCCAGTGTGCAAAGTTGTTTTCTTCTTTAAACCAGGAGGTAGTCACAAAATATGCCTTACTCCGGTCAGTTTTACACCAGGATCAAGGAAACGCAAACTGCAGTCAGTGTTTGCTGCTGAAAGGCTTTGATCATGATGGATTCAATGTAAGTGGTGATCAAGGCTGTTGTTACATATACTATC
This sequence comes from Manacus candei, assembly GCF_025592945.1. NCBI lineage: Eukaryota > Metazoa > Chordata > Aves > Passeriformes > Pipridae > Manacus > Manacus candei. The sequence goes on from NW_026138089.1 coordinate 9,654,259, forward strand.
CTACAGTGTGTGAGTCTTAGCATATGCTGCAGTTTCAGTAGACCAGTTCTCACATCTTTCCAGTAAGCAGTGAGCCAAAAATTCAAATGAATACTTATATTTACCAATGGCAGGAACAATAATATTTTAATTAGAAAAATACAGTTGCTTTATTTCAAATGGAATTTAAAATCTCAGTGTAGCTGATAGCTATGTTTTATTTTGTGGCCTTTTGAATAGAGAGTTTTATGGAGCAGAAAAATGCTTCTGAGAAGATGATCTCGGGGCTGTTATTGTTTTATCTGCTGTGATGTAAGGCAGGAGCACACAACTCAGCATTTTTCTTCTTTAGAATCTTACATTAATTTATTTTGACAGTATTTCCAATCCATATAGTAGCTGAGGACTATCTGTTTATGCTACCTTCCAATTTTAGACAAGCGATGCTTTGCGTGAGACTGTTAATTTGGCAAAGGGCATGGGTTCACATTTGGTTTTCATAGACTGATAGATTTAAAGGCCAGAAGAGACCACTATGATCATCTAGTCTGACCTCCCACTTCAATCAGGGCACAAGCCTCACGCAATCATTACTGCAACATGATCATTATTTGAGTGTGAGCTAGACAGCCGCTTAAAAATGTGATCAGTCCTGAGTTGCCTTCCTCTAATTTTTGGCATTAATTTTTCCAACTTAAACTCTAGTCCCTGGATCATATCATTTTATAGGCATGCAGAGTCAAAATGAAACACTATCCTTAACTGTCTTTTTCAATTACGTCTGTGATTTCATCTACTCAGATTTTTCCCAAGATTATAGGAATATTTATACTGTATAGTTGTCAGACCATGCTAAATGGACAGTAAGCATTCTTTTCACTTTACACTGGATGTTGTAAAAACAGTTTCAAAGCACACATGGAATGTCAAGATCCTGGGCTAGTTCTGCATTGGTAAGTCAGGAAGCATTCAGCCTTGCTTTTGCTTTTTGAGAGCAGTTTACCTCTACTGAGTTAACATGTGTGAAGCCTGTCCACAGAGCAAATGCACAGCAACTATGGTGCTTCTTTAAATAAAAACAACCCCAGTGTTTCTAGATCAGTTTTTAATAGACAGATAACAATGAAAATTAGCAACTGACAAAAAAATAGATAAGGAGAGGCAGGTGCAAATGTTTAAGAAATTACAATTTACCTGGAACATTTCCAGAAATACAATTGTAATTTGGTTCACTTCACCTAACAGAACAGCAGTAGAAGGTTAGGTGGGAAGAAGGAAGATATTTTGAATAAGATTATTCACATGTATTTTCACATGTACTCATCATAATGTGAAAGCACACTTTCTTCAGACTTAAAACCTGGTTACAATTCACTCTCTCAGGAATTCTGGTCTACATCAACTGGATCAATTTTCTAAGATGACCAGAGCTCCAAATCTAGCATTGTGGTTTTGCACAACCAAGGAAGTTCCAGGTGCAGATGTGAAATGAGGTTGCAGCATTTTAGAAAGTCTGTGAGCAAACTTCTGCTTCTGAAATTTAAAATGTTCAGGCTTTTTCTGGGTTCCCCTGTGTAGAGTAAAGACAGAGGGCAGAGCTCAAATTCTGCTTCTAGTACCTACTGTCATGTGGTAGCCAAAGCGGTACCATGGTCTGTATAGGAATAAAATAGGGGAAAGTGCTGGAGGAAGATACTGACAAGAGAAAATCTGCATAAACGTACTGCAAGAATTGATCATGTTTAATGACCTAAAGACTTTCAAGTCAGGCCACTTTTAAGAGCTGCCATTCAGTACTGGCCTAGTGAAACTGGAAAGATTAATTAATTTCAGTAAGCAACACCAGGTTCTTGTTATCTTGTAAAGCATTAATATAAACTGTTCTTAACAGAAGTTTAACAAAATTCTGATCATTCTTGACTTAAAAAAACCCAATCCCTTGCATGGAAACAAAATTCCATTTGTTCCAGATTAAAAATTACGAAGTTCAAGGAGCTAGAGCATGGGAACTCCAGACTTTCTAAGGCTATTCACTTATTATAGTTATCTACCATTTTCATAGTCAGAAGATGCAGAGGATATCAAGAGACTGTGTGAAGCCATAATAATATATATGGGTTTATGTTTATATTCAGTGGATAGGAAATTTATTCTAAGATTTTGTTCTTTATCCAGGATATGTGTTCAGGAATATAGATTATTATATCCAGGATCTGAAAATATCATTAATATAATAATCTGTATATAATCTATGGGTCGATACATTTCTGTTTCAAAGCAAAATACTGAATTTTCAGGTATTAATGGCCTTAGTTGAAGATCATGAACTTTCAGTTATCTAAAATCACTGCAATGTTCCATAACTGTACAAAATTAATATATAATATTAAGAAGTTATATAAATAAAATTTCAAGACTATTTGCACATTTGGATCATCTTAAGGAACTGTTTTTTAAACACAAAAGTTATCTGATACTGTAACTATATATGGTATTTTGACTTTGCATGAGTCTCAGCCCTACAAAGGGACATCTGACAGCACAGCAAACATGCCTTTGCAATTAAGATTGTTCACAGTACAGCTTATGGAAATCTAAGATACAGCTCAAACAGTTCAGCAAGGATGCCTATTCTTGTTACTCTTTGTTTTAATGGGCTATAAAATAAATGTAGTGTAAAAGGTATTTTTACAGCCAGTGATACACAATATGCATAACTGTGCTGGGAAGAAAATGCCAAAATTATGTGTTTCAAACAGCTACCACCCTTCTCGGAAGGGTCATATATGTAAAGCCATCAAAGTCTTGTTCTTTCCTTAATGGAACAGAACTGACTGCTTCTCTAGCGCTTACGGCATCAGCCCTGGTAAATGCCAAAATACATATGATTCAGCAATGAAATATTGCCATCTTCATTTGTTTGTAGCCATATGCAAGAAGGAGTAAGGAAACTGCGCAGCTGCAGAAAGGGAGGGCAAGGAACAAAGTGTTTTAAAAGATCATGAAATTGGCAGGGAGTAACAGCACAAGAAAAAACACACACACACTAAATGCACTAAATGCATGTATGGAGGTGGTCGTTGTGGGGAGGATGATAGAAGTCAGATGAGTTACTGGTAGCTGCAGGCACTGAAATGGTAGAATAGATACATAGGAGGGAAAGTAGTAGTATGAAGAAAAGAAACCCATTAATAAAAGATGAGGAGGGTTGAAATGAATGAAGGCTCTGCAGAGACACTACAGCCCTTCTTGGGAGGAAAACACGGCCCCACTTCTGGTATTCTTGTTCAATACTTCCTAGATGCCAGGGACTGCTTGGAGGACAAAGCACACTTAAAAGTCAGAGACTGTCAGCTTGTCAGGAATACTAAGCAAGTGACTAGTCTCACACACTTATATAGGTGAATAAGAAATAGCTTGTCATGCTAGAAGTCTCCAGTTATGTCAAAATTAAATATACGGCCCTGAAGTTACTGACATAAATGAATGTTTAGAGTCAGAACTCTTTTTAATGGCTTGCTTTTTTTAATATACTTAAATTATATTTACCAGATCCCTTTTCATCTCTGTGGAAACTTTGCAGTTTTTGCAAAAACACAGACCTTTCCATGCCCATGTGCTTCCAGAAGCTGAAATTTCATGTAAAACAGCCATTATCTCAGATGTGTAGTAAAAAGTGAATAGTTAGTAGCTGCAAGTTCCAGGATGCACAGTAAAGTCCTGGTCCCAAGGCAGCCAGACCAGGGCGTGGGTCACAGCCATCACAGACCTGCTCCTCACATGCCTGGGTTTCCTTTCTGTAGGAGGCTGAAACATTAGTCACTAGATCTCAATCTCATGTGCAACTGCAGAGAGCCAGGATGCAGCTTCAGATCCGTTAGCTGGAAAGTTCTCTTTCTCCCATGGCTGAAGATATTTATGGCAGCCATAATCAGTTGATAAAACCAGACACAAGCCACAAGTTCCCTCTAAAGAACAGTTAGTGAAGGCGCAATCTGTGAGCAGATACTTCATTCTTCTGTGTAGAAAGGAAGCTTTTCTTTAGAATTATTGATTAAAAAACATAACTGCTGAACTAGGGGATTAAATCAATTATATCAACCCCCTACAGTACTGCAAATCCCAAGAAAAAAGTGCTGACCTGTCTACTGGTCCTTATAAGTACAGTTCCAAAGGGGCATGTGCTCAGAGACCTCAGTTAGCTGCTGGCTTTTAAATTCATATGTTAGACTGAGAGCAGGAAATAAGGAGTCAAAAATGTTCTCAGTCAAAATAAGCCACTTCTTTTGGGGAAATGTTTAACTTTTCCTGGTCTTTTCCTTACTTGTCTTTTTTTTCCTCCTGACTAAAACTAATTGCTTAATCTAGTTTTTAGTGGGTCCTTGGAAAGTCTGTTTTCTAGCACTCATTCTTATCTTGAACTTTTCTTCTCTCTTGTCTCGCATAGACAAAACATTTAATCTAATCACACATATAATGGAATATACCAAAATGAGTGTCTCATGTTCATACCTGTATAATTAGATTTTTCAAATATTTACCTAAACATTAAATTCTTTGAAATGCTAATGTGTTCCTTTCTTTTTAACAGCAAAATTTGGAGAGTAACCTCACCAACCTTATTAAGAGGAATACTGAGCTGGAAACTCTTCTGGCGAAACTCATTCAGACCTGTCAGCATGTAGAAGTAAGTACTGAACTCTGTTTGAAATAGTTATAAACCTAATTACATTCACTCCTAGTATTCAGGAGCAAAAGTTTAAACAAAAGCAAACAAACAAACAAACCACAAAAAAACTAAAACAAACAAGTGCAGAACTGAATTAAAATAGTGGCAAATTGACTTGAAACTTTTTCACTGATAAATGGTATTATCAATACAGATGACCTCCTTTACATTCCTTCCTGTTCTGTTTTTATTATGGTATGTTAATATAGCCTCCACCACTACTACACTTGAGCACATCACCTATTATCTGTAACATGTTAATTTTTTTGGGTCCTTTGTGATTCATAGTAATATTTACAGGAAGAAAATTAAGGCAAAGAAATAGGAACACGCAGATCCACAATCTACATTTAGATTTCTATTAGCCACTGTTTTGTTGTTTTGTGTTTTTTTTTAAATCAGAATTAACTATCTAAATACATATATGGCATCAGAAGTCATACATGAAATATATTTATCTTCCAGAGAAGACAGGTGCTTACAGGCCTTTGAGTTCCTTCACTTACATATTCCACTCTGAGTATCACAGGAAATCTTCAGTATGCAGAGATCTGAACCTATATTTCCCAGATATCTGGGGGATTTTCTAGATGTCCCTATGGACATAATAATTCAGCCATGGGAGTGGACACAGGAAGAGAAGAGTGTCCAAAACAGGTTCTTGTTTAGCAAAACTTTTCTTTTTACTTTTTGCCATGGAAGTTCTCCATAGGGCTTCTTATTTTCTCTCTTTTTTTTTCAAACTAAAATTCAGCAATCTAATTAAGCTTAAAAGCAACTTTTGTTTTTAAATAGATTCAAAGTCACATCTTAAAAATTTGGCTTCTGCTTAAGTACCTTGTTGAGTGTGGTAATCATAGAATCTTAGAATTCCTAAGGGTGGGAAATACATCTTAAGATTGAGTTAACCCAGCACTGCCATTTCACCTCTAAACCACATCCCCAAGTGCCACTAATGGCACATGCTGCATTAAAAAAAAGAAACAAAAAAGCTCACCCAAAAAAAGCAAAGCAAACAAAACCAAGACAACAACAAAAAAAACACCAAACCAAACCAGACAAACAAACAAAGCCAACCAACCAACTATTCTTCCAAAGACACTGTCTTATCAATTTTCATATCTGCTCCACAGCTGTGGAGCCTCAGTAATTTCTTGGAGCTCAATAAAACCATTAAAGTCTATCCACAGTATCAGACATGAGGTGAATGATTTAATTTCTTTGTATAGGCACCAATAACACCAGGCAGAACAACTGGAACGACTGTAGTAGGTAATGTGAGGCAGAGATAAGGCACATTTTCTTCCTCTGTGTATAAATCTCAGAGCAAACCCCACGAAGCAGATGGGCTCAGGACAGCATAAGGCCTCTTCTTCAGTGATGGCCTATGTCCAGGATGTGCTAGATTTGCAAAATTTAAAATTGCTCCTCCATCTTCTCTGCAGTTCTGCAATATATTACCAACTCTAAGGTTTAGTATTACAAAGAATCCAACTTGTTCAACTGGTAACAGATGCGCTACTGTCCCTGGAGTCCTGTTGTAGAAAATTTCTCTGTAGACGTAAAGCAATAGCAGCAAAGTTGCTAATGAATTCCTACCATGTTTTATTCATCAAATTAGTCTAATTAGCATTTAAATTAGCTAAATATTAAGAAATGAGCTTCAGTCAAAACCCTGGACCTCGGCCGTGCTGGAAATCTGGCAAGTGGGGATGTTGGAGTAAACTTTAAAGTTATCTCTGTTCCTCAGAGCTCTGTAAAAACCTCAGATATGATGAGCATATCTCCAGCATTAGGGACACTGTGGCTTAGATAGATTTTTAAAAAGTCAGTACACTCTTTCTTTTTGCTTCTTTGTGATAAAAGTTTATCCCAAACCAGGAACCCAAATGAAGTAAACAATATATTGGTTGAAACATTAATGTTACAAATTTAAAATTACAAAATATTAGGAAAGGAAGTGACTGTATTAATGTTTTCTTTTTCATTTTTTGATACAATATATTACAGATAATGATATAAAATACATTCTACAACATTTGTAAACACGTAAAAACATAGGCAGTACAGTTTAAAAACTACTGTTACATACTTTGATTTTTGTTGCCTAATTTGAATAAATTTTAATGTTGATTTAGATTTTGGGGGGGTTAAAACCAGTTCAAATAAAAATAAAAGCTTTTAGTTTCACATATAGTTTGAACTCTGAAAAACAAAGAAGGAAAGGAAATTATTATATCTGTGTTAAAGTTACCAAGTTTTTATTAAGGTATATATAAACTTGAAAAAGTTATGCTAACTAACATTTATTTGTAGCTATCAACAGTAACATTTTTTTAAGCCTTTGTCATGTCGTAAGCCAAAAAAAACGGTATTACATGAAAAATTAAAAAAGAATGTCTTTGGATTTTGATATGGAGCAGAAGCTGATGTTTCTGAAAATGAACAACAAACAGACTCTGTGTGTTTTGAATAAATTAATCCTTGCCAGCCAAACCAAATGTTGTCACAGAGCCACTGTTTCTCATCAACTATGTGAGCTGTCAATGGCTTCCCAGCAGATGAGTGATCCCCATACATCCTTCCCAATAGTAAGTTCTTTTATAGCAAAGGCCAAATCCCAATCACTCTGTGTTTTAAAACTAATGCTTATTCCTTTATGAAAGAGTTATTTTCACTTTATTCTTACATGAGCAGGAGAGCACTGATCGGCGATGTGGGTTATGGAAGCTGAATGCCTTCCAGCCACTGGGGAGGGTGGATCTGGGGTGACCTCTCATCACAGCAATGGAGGCCTAAATCTTAACTATTTTTAGATGGAGTTTATCAATTTATGATGGGATTTATCCTGATCTTGGGTGACGGAAGAAGTCTGCTTCCATTCTTGCATTCTGTGAGTGGTTCTGGTCAAAACAGCAGAATAAATCAAGCCAAACTTGTATTCTTTACTGTTTCATGTACAGAGAGATAATATTAAACATTTTATAACAATAATAACAATTTTAATACCTGAATATCTGATTTCATGCTTAACATGGGTGTATAGTCTATGCTAATAGTTTATGGTAACAATTTTTAAAATACCATTTTCTCCAAAGGAATCACACCCTGAAATGTGAATGCTAGAGACTGTAACAGTCCTTTCTGTCCCAGATCCTTCTGTTTCTTTGCGTGTACACTGATACACAGGGTTTTCTCATCTTTCAGATATAACCCTAACATATTTTTTGTTTTACACTAATTTTTCTGTCTTTCCACTCTCCCTTCCTCTGTAATCCTGTCTGTCAGTTCTTGGTTTTTCAGAAACCCCAAAGGCTGTTAATCAGGAAAGTTTTTGTTTTCCTTCCTAGGAGATGATGGCAGGTCCACACTCTCCTGGTTTTGGCCAGGCTGCTTTCTGCAGAGCACACCCTCACTCAGGGCAGTTCTCTGGGTTGCCCCTGCTGAGGCAGCTCTGCTCCCTGCTCTCTGCAGGGAAGCCAGCTGTAGCTGCCTCCCCAGGGGCAGCAGGCTTGACTGCATAAAATGATAAACTGTTTCATGGGATTAATTATAGCTTTCTCCACAGACTGAGAAAATTGAACGGAAATGGCCACAAAGCAGATATATATTTGTTTGTATTCCTAGTCTGCAGCATTCGCACATCTCATAGTATCTGTAGAAAACTTTTTTAAGAGCATTTAAAACTGTCTTGGATAATTTTACCTTTAAATTTTGTGCAGGAACCTTGGACTAGTCTTCCAAAAACACTGTTGTAAAATTGGGATTGACGGGTTTAGGATATGGCAATACAGGTTAATCCCTGGGTGGTAACATCCCTGTGGTCATACCAACCCACTGCCAGGTTTCCCTTCCTCCTGCTGTGTGCTGAAGTGGCCCCAGTGTGGCCTTTAGCACACATCCCCTGCCTGTGAGTGACGCAGCACTGCCACCCTCCCTGCCACATTCAAGGAGAGGGGGGCTGCACCCTGCTCTGATTGCCTGTGCCTCTTCCAGCTGTATGCAGCTCCAGATTTAGCCACTTGAATCAGGGAAGGATATAATGCTGCAAACACTTAGGTTCTCCCCTTGGTTTTAGTGTCACAGGTTTCTCTGGCTGACAAAGTGGTATGTCACAGCAAATTTGCTTCTTTGTCATAATTTCCATTCTATGAATGTGTGAGGTTCCTGCAGAGGTTTTTCAGATCATGGCATTCATTGACATAAAAAAAAATTTGAACATCAGTCTCTTATGCCAGTTACTTCTTTTCTAAGCAATTTGAGTTTTGTTTCTGGATTTTTTTCTCATCTCTTCTAGGAAATATATGATTAAATGTCTGTTATACAGTCAATGTCATGAATCTTCTCATCTGTTAGGCAGAAACATAATCTGAACTCAGCTTGAGGAAAAATTAGAGCAATTATCTAGGGGGGAGGGGAAAGGAAATAGGTTTTGCTTGTAGACAGCTTTATAACATCTGTATCTCACTCTTTCTCTTTGTTCTGTTTTGTTTTCAATTCACCAAGCATCATAGGAAGCAAATTCTGGACACCACTGCAAAATAATTTTTGATTTCATGAAGAAGAGAAGGCATTTTCCTCTGTGTAACCCTCAAACTGCTGCATCCTTTCCTTTCTGTATGTAGTGGAAATGCTCAGTTTCTAGCTCACTTCTAAAGATCGTCAGGCTAAATCTCAGCATAAAGTTCCCAGCCAAAAAGTGGTTTTGTGTGTGTCAAAATAATAATCACCTGCATAAAAAGTAGTACATTGAAAGACCTTTTATTTCACTGGCACAGATGCTCAGCACTCATACATATTAGATATATTTTAGATCAGTGTAACAGCAGTATTGCAAAAGTGATGAAGGTGGCAGCACCTGAAATTTCCTGCTGTGGCCATTTTTATGTATGACTGATCAAAAAGAGATGAGCCAAATGGTAACACTATAAATAATGGAAATTCAAGTTTCTGGTAAGACTTCAACTATGAGACTCCTCCTTCAAGTTTTGTAGCAAAATGTCTACATCAGCTTGTGTATGAGATACATGCAGCACTTCTGTTACTTGAGGGACAGCAAAGTCAAAACTCATGTGTCAACATGGTTCCCTAAGGACACTCAAAAAATAAAGAGTCTTTGTGGCAATAAAAAGCAATGAGTATCCTATTTTCACTATTTTTCATGGTACTCGTTCCTTGAGATTTGGGATTATTTTAGCCAAAACTCAAGTAAACTGAGAAGTTCTCAATAGGAAAATTTAGTTGGAAAACCTGTATGTAAAATCTGGTGACTGAACTGCAGCAAATGGCCTTCAGTCATACAAAAGTGGCCACTACTAGTTTGAAATAAGGAATCTGCTTTGCTGGGGATTCTTTTTAGGACAGGGCCAATGGGTTAGATAAGTGCTTACCATCACTGTGAGATGCATGTGATAACTTGGCAGATAACTTGGAAAGTAGCTGCACTGAAATTTTCTTTTTCTTTTGCCCCAGCATCTTCCATTTATGTGAAAATGCTTGTTCAGCACCTACATTTATTTGCTATGTTTAAGTGCTAGAAGTAAATGACATTTTTTGATTTCTGAAATAGAAAAATATGACTTAAAGGAAGTCAGGAGTTCTCACTCTCAATAAGAGACTAATTAGCAAACTTCATGATGTGCATAAAACCCTAGGGAGAAGTTCACAGCATTTTTTTTCCTTGTAATGAGAGAAGGTACAAGAGACACTTTCTCTATTAACATTATTTTGATGAAATATATGGCATGATCTCCTTTTAATTTCTAATTACTTTCATTCTACATTTAATTCCACTCTCACAAAAGTTGAATTAATTCAGTGGAAATCTCAGGTAAGCTTTAGGCAGAGTCTTAAATTTATATAGCATTAGAAAAGAGAAACTTCGGAAATAAAAACTAACAAAACATGCTGCATGACATATGGCAATACAGAATATTCATTCAAGGATGTCCTAAGTTGCATGCCTAGTAAGCCGTAGCCTAGTAGTCAAATACTATTTCCCTAAAGAATTATTAAATTGATTTCACAAATTACTAATTAAAAGTATAATGGGTTCTATATATACATAGGTCTGCAGCACTTATGCATGCATTTTATGTACAGATTAGGCACCTGCTGGAATACATTATTGCACCTACAACCGTTTTGTACCATCTGTAAATTGGAGTAATAATTATGGTTAAGTGTCACACAGATTGTATATAAGCTAACAGCAGTGCTTGCCACTGCCTGTGAAGGTGGCCAGTTCCCATTCGTTCCATCTCTCTCTTTGTCTCGCATCCATACATGTGTATGTGTTCAGGTTTTTGTTAAACTGATATTCTTGCAAAACTTTGTCCTTAGACTAGTAAATGCAGCTTAGTTCTCTCTTAACCACCGATTAACTAATGCAGCAAGTAATATTTTGTACCTGCCTTCAGAGACTGTAACTTGTTAGTCAAAATGTTGTCAAGTTATGGAACCTTCTATCTCTGAGACATTTATCTTCATGGGAACAAAATACTCATGAGTTCTTCCTTTTTCTGCCTAACATAAACAGGAATTAGAGCAACAAGGAGGACAAAGGTATTGTTTCTCTTGTGAGTATGTTAAACACAAGGCTAAAGACCCTGGATCCTGGATGAGAGTTTTGAGTACTGTATTAGTTACAAGGGCACTGGTTTCATCTTCATTAAAGGGTGGGCAGTCCTTTGAATTGCATTAATTATTTTATAGTTTTTGCTTTTCTACCCTAAATGAAATGTACCAAACAGAATATTTTGTTCAGCATGGAACAAAGGTTTAATTTCAGCAGGGAAAACAAAGTAAAAAATTAAATTAATGAAAAAATGTTGTTCAATTTAAAAGTATTTTCATTGTTCAGGTTCAAAGAAAGGCCTAACATAAAGGGCAAAAATAATACATGAAAATAATAATATCACCTTTTTCCTGCATCTTTAAAACCCACATCCTCCTAGGGCTTAGTTTCACAAACAGCTTAATCTGGTCTTAAGACTCATTGATGTCAAAAGTCTCCCCACCTCTGTTTCTGCCCTCTCCATTGTGCTTCTCTACCTGCTGCCCTTGTGTCTGTGCAACATCCACATCAGCCAGGTGAGCTCAGCTCAGACATTGTTCCACCTGGCTGCACCAACTTCTGAAGAAGGAAATAAAATGGGGAAGACCTTTGCAAGTTGTGAAACCATGGTTTGTCTCACAATAAATGCCTTTCTCCACTGTGCTTTCCTATCCTGAGAAATGTCAGCTATAGTTCCAGTATGATGCTGCATTTGTATTTTGTAAAAACAATACTTGTTTCATTGAAGCAAGCGTAGTCGATGGTATTTACAGATATCAGCATAATCATCTCTGGAGTAGACCTTTATGAGAACTTTCCAGATCATCCAAGTTTATTTTTTATATTTTTAATGGGATTAGTATAAAAACAATTAGTTGGTTTAGGTTTTTTTTCCTCCATGAAACTTCTGGTTCAGTTTTGGTTTGTGATTGGATTGTAAATGTCACTAGAGGACTGCTAGGTATCTTGCTGGTTAGTTTCTCAACAATGTGTTTCAAAGCGCAGTGAGACAAAAAACTTTAAAGTAATATTTTGGTTAGTAATATGAGTATTTCAGTCTTCTAAAAAGGGTTTGCTTTTAGTCAAGATTGGGGCAGATAGTCTTATCTGCCTGACCCAAAGTGGTTAAGCTATCCTGGCCTAATCGATTCTCCATTCACACAATTCCTAAGTAGCCAGGGTAAACTGGCATATTTTTGTACTGACCTTTGTTTAACCTGCTCTGAGACTGCCTCTAAACACAGGTCTCCTAGTTAGAGATAGATGTGGAATGCAAACAAAAACAAAGCCTCTGGCACACTTGAAATGGAAGATGACCGTTTCTTTTTCTTTTGCACCATTTCAGAATAAAGGATTTGTCGAAGATCCATTTAGATGGCAATCTGAGTAATACCATGTATTTCCAAAGGCTCAGTTTGTCATAATAGACAAAATCAGATTTACACATAGACTAGACAAAGTCTGAAAAAGTTATATTCCAAGAGTTTCTTTTGCTCTACAGAAGACTAAATTGAATAATCCGTAATATCAAACAGGGATATGGAATGAAGGAAGTTTGAATTCATGACCCTCATTCAACCTAGCCATCCATAAAAAGAAAGAGAAGAAACTTTTTCATAAATGTGCATTAATCATTATCCTTTGTATTTCTATTAATTAAATAAATGAAACATGGACAATTTTAAAATATTACTTCAATGTATTGTGGATCTATGAAGAAAAGTTTTTCCCTTTACAACACAGAGGAAAATAGACCTCTCTCTTTAGAGGAGTATAATCCTTTAATTCATCTAGGGACTCTAATCCAAGAAAATGTGTTCCACATCTACATGACAATGAAGAAAGTTTTCCTAGATAAACAGGTACCAGCCATTATATGTAATCGCTTTAGATTTTTTTATCCCAGTTTCTGAGCTTGGTGTAAGAAGGAATTCAGGCTCAAATCTGGAGAGAAGTATATGACGATGTACAGTTGTTGAGTGGAATCCTACCATTTGCTTTTCTCATGTTTTTGTTTTCTTGTGAGTATACAGTCATTCTATAACTATCAACTCAAATGCATAAAGAAAAATTCATACCTCTTCTTTACCTGCATACCCACAGCTACAAAGAAATTATTTTTTGAGGAATTGAGACTATTTTTATATCGTGAAGCTGAAACTCAAATGCATACCTCAGTTTCCAAAGATAAGGCTGTTTCTACCACCTACTTTCTTTCACTTTGTATAGTCAGTGCAGGACTAGTAAATAAAAATTGCTCTGGTTTTGATGAATTTGTCCCAGTCAGTGTAGTCTTAAAAAAGCAGGCCACCTCTAATTTAGGGTGTCTTATTTTGCTTGTCAATTAGAGATTATTTGCCAAAAAGACACATGAAGATTTCCACTTGTGGACAGTATTGCCTTACCCATAAGGAATCTCAGAGTGAGAGTTTTGTTCCTGCAAGGAAAATTCTGCTGAGACACTACAAAAAATCCTTTTCTTCAGTATATTAGTTGATGAAGTTTTTGTGGGTATGACTTTAGCCCTCTGACTGTTTGCCTTTGAATTAACCATAGAAGCTCCACTGTAATCTCGAATCTTTAGCCATGCTGTAGTGCTGTGGTTTCTCAAACATCTGCTGGGGACTTTGAAACCACCACATTCATTTTCTTATGACCTAAGCTGCAATTTAATTCAGGTCTCTGAAGATGAAAGCCAAGGAAGCCTCTACAGAGAGCAGAACACTTCCAAAACAGTTCTGAGGCTGTGGAGATGGGAACAGCTGGCCTGCTCTCCCCTTTTGGTTGGGAGGGATTGTTGTTTCCAGGTCCCTATCAGACATCTGAGGAACCCCCATTTTTCTTTTTTTACTACAACCACTTCCTGAGGCGAAGTGCAACAGTCCCTATCCATCTGCCCGGAAAACCTGGAAAGAAACTTGAAATTTGTAAGGGTTTTGTTTGGTTTTTTTTTTCAGTAACCTGTTTGAGATCTTTGCATATTATAGAAGTAGGAATAAATTCCCCTCAAAAGCGGGAGGACTAGAATAAGTTCTTGCTTACTTGTTTGTAGACGATGTCATAGTTCTTGCTAAATCATTACTAAGCCTCTGTTTTTTACTGTGGAAAAATGTAGAATGTAAAACCTCAAATATTTTCACCAGACAGAACTTGCATTCCTTGGCCAGCCCCAGCTGGAAGTTATTGTCAAGGTTGTTGTTCATCAAAGGACTCAAGCAGAAGGCAAAGCCTTATTCTGGTATTTCTCTAGCACCTGTACAGTGGAGCCCTGATCCATGCCTATGGGTCTTTGGTCTGACATATGACTCCTAGGAAACAAAAAAGTAAATAATATTCAGTGGTAATCTCACAAATGGTCCCTTTAGGGCCACAGCTAATATAGTGCACGTAAAATTAGGCATGTGCTCAATTATAAAGTTATTACTCAATCAGAGGTTTTGTAGGCTGAAAATGTGATTAAGGAGTATTTCAGCTTGAGAAAAGCCTTGGATTAAATGTTGGGGTTTGGGTTTTTTCATACAAAGCTCAGATGTATCATATAATTTGGGAATATTCCTTTCATTTTTAATAAGCTTGTGCAAGCTATACAGTTGGAAATGTCTTCAAATGAAGTTTATAAAAGAGTGTACTATTCAGATTTCAAAGAAAAAAAGAATTCTGCAGTCAAAGAAATCCAAAGGTTTTTTCCCAAGCATTTTGGTTTTCTAAGTCTAGGGCTTTTTAAGTTAAGATTCAGTTAATACATTGTTATTCAAATCAACCAGAGCATTAAATGAAACAATATTGACTTAACCTTCCTGTTACTCTATGTTTCATGACAGTTATCCCAAAAATTAATTAGTTCTGCTTGACAAAATGAGTTGGTGATGTAAGTGTTGCTAGAAGTAACACTTTAAGTGGAAGCTACTCAAAAATCCCATGAAGTGTTACTGTAATTAAGTGCCAAAAGTATTACCATAATTAAGTGCTGAAGTTGGCTCTGGTGTGAGCTGACCTTGGTATTGATCCAGGAGTTATGCCTACAAGCAGTGGATGTGATCACTGCCACTGGCTAAGCCTGTGTAGGATTCCCCACTCTTCGGTGGAATTTCAGTCTACTTGTGAATCTGAAGTCGGGGCTGGGGAAACTAGCACACTGAACAGCTTGTTGAGAACAGCCCTGCAGAGTTTCGTGCTTGAAGCAGCCAAGGTGGTGGGACAACAAGGAGAGGCAATAGGAAGGACAGTGCTGACTGATTAATTTTTCCTGGCTACCTGAGCTGTCAGTGGAGAGACACTGGCACTGCTGGAGGCTTTGGGTGAGCTGCTCAGTGGTCTGTCTCTCCTCATGGACTGTGGTGAGAAGCCAGGCATAGCAAACAACTAACCTAAGGAGATAGGTAGGCACCTAAAACAGCACGGTGGAAGTTTCTTCATCTTCACCTCCTGCACGCAGATCTTTTCAGCACTTACAGTTACATCGGACCCCTTCCAAAAACAAATGTATTCTCTCTTCATTATCTTGATATCTAATTAATAACTAAGCTTCTAAAATGTGCAAACAAACCTTTATTTTATGAAGGTTTGAGAAGGATAATCCAAAACCTTGATGAAAGCAAGCCTTTGCAAAAAGTCCCCTCTTTGCCTGGAGGACACTGTGTATTTCACATAAGGAGGTTATTTGTAAAATTGGTCCTGGTCCAAATTTAGATATATAAGCATTTGCTTAAGCTTAATGAGCTCCATAATGTGCTTACAGGTAAATGCATGTTTAAGCACATTGTTGGAAGGAAAAAAAAAAGAATGCTGATGCAGATCAAAGGGCTCATCGGACTGAAAAAATAGCCAAGGGGTGAAATACAGTTACTTGTCACCTGAAACTATTGCCTGTTATTGTTCACCACTGATTCTTACTAGCACAGTGGAAAAGGTGACATGGCTGTAGGGGCAATTAGCCTGCTTTACCTTCTTACCCTCTTTTACTCTTAGCAAAGTGCAAATGGAAACATAGCTCTGAAATCAGTCCTTTCAATTTTGCTTTATTCTAGATATGATTAGACCTTTGTGCCTTTTTCTCTGACTCTTTACACATACATGTAAGCTAACCATACTACTGCTGAAGGGGAAGTACATTTTCTTGTTGTACAAAATGATGACTTTTCACCAAAAAAATCAACCTCCTCCAGAAAAAACCATATTCATCTGAGAATCAAAACTTTTCTACTATCAGTTTTCTTGTTATTTCTTTTACAAAAGTCAACTTTTTCCATAGAAAGCTAATGTTCTTTGTGAGCTTTTTTGCATTAGAAACAGTTTCATTGGCTCATATATTTATACTTTAGAAAACTACATGAGCACATCTATTATTTTCTGTCTGATTCACTGTGGAGATAAAACGGGAATAACAAAGGCAGTCAAGACACATGACTTGGTATTGTCACTTGGATCTTTGGTAGTTTGAAACTTTTGGGAACCAATATGTGGACATATATGGGTATCATTAGTTCACTTCCTTTCCAGTAAAAGAACTTGGGGTCATTAAATGCAATTGGAAGGAGGGAGGTTCAAATCCCTCTAAAGAGAGAGTTGCTCACTTTCCTCTGAGTTAAACTGTGGAGCTTATTGCTGTAAAATGGTGCAGACACTTAAAGTTTCCAGGGGTTGAAGGAGAGACCAAATAAATCCATGTAATATAATTCTTCTGAGGATTAGTAATGATGTACAAAGTGTGTCTGATTCAAGAAGACTCTGAGCTGCAAATGGTTGGAGGATGAGAAAACATTCATGGGAGTCATCATACATGTTGGGACTTTTTCCTTACATGCTTTACTAGCAGATCCTGGCACTAGCAGCAGTGAGAGAGGGGATACTGCACTAGATGGATTGTCTGATCCAGTACTCGTGCTCTTAAGTGCACTAGTGTTCACTGCAGTCCTTTATATGGCTGGAAACTGTGATGTGTTAAGCACATCCTGAAGAGACGTCATTTCTCACTGATGTGCAGTAATGACTCAATACTCACAGGACCAGGCTTTTTCACTTGGGTTAGAAATACCTGATTATCTGTTTGCAAGTCCTACCTCCTGTTAAAAAAGACATTGAGACTCAATTCAGTATCTCACAAAATACAAGAGAGAGAGAGGAGAAAATAACATACAGGTTATACACAGAAAGAGTAAAAAAGTGCCAAACACAACATTTTTTAAATTACAATTTTCAAATTAGAAAAGGGGAAAGGAAAATGTTAAAAACGGTTTTGTTAATCATCTTTGTCTTTGTAGGTAAATGCGTCCCGCCAAGAAACCAAACTGATGGAAGAATGTGACCAGCTCATTGAAATTATCCAGCAAAGAAGACAAATAATTGGAACCAAAATCAAAGAAGGAAAGGTAAAAGCTTTTCTTCTTTAGATCCCAAGCAGGTCAGTACTGCTTCCTTGGGTTTACAGCTTTTTTGACTGCAGGTACTATTAATACAAAATTGTAAAAGTTCTTATGTAGTCCTGGGCTACTGCTACTTTCATGTAAAGAAGAATGAAATACTTGAAAAATTAGTATGCTAGACCTCAACTGTTTATTTGGCATTTCTCTTACTAAGTGTAATTGTGTTTTTTAAGGATGAAAACAGACATGATGTCACAATCAGTAAATCACAATTAAATTATGTCTACTTAATGATTCCTGAACTATGTTTTATGCCTGACAGTTTTTCCCCCCTAGTTTTTACTTTCACAAAATGTCACAGCATTTGGAATCCTGTCTGGAAATTATCTACATGATTTTTTTTCTAGATAATTTCATTATTTATTCAAATACTATCACATAAAGATTTTATTCCAGTCATTGCATGTGTGTGTGTAATTCATGCGAATAGGAAGTCTTAATTTATTTACAAAAAAAGATATTAAAAAACATGCAAGAAATTAAATTGTGTGCATTTCTAATTCCTGAGGTTCAATGATTATTTGTGGCAAACATACTGAGCAGGAAAAATCTCTGATATTTAAGTTTCAACACATTTTGCTAGCTGTTAACTCAGAAATGCATTACAGTTGAATTAATATTTTTATTTGCTAGGTGCACAGTATTTACTTTTTAACTGGTAACCTAACTAAGTAAAATATAAACTCTTCTTGTGTGGGAAAAGCTCAGGAAAGGAAGAAAGTCAAGAGCAGGTTAAATGGTTTATGTGGCTGTCAAGATATTCCAATTAAGTTGAAATGAAAAACCTGTAAGCAGGGGCTGACTTAAACATTTTTGAAGCCACAGGTCCTGTACACTGCGTGGCAGAACCTGAATTTCCTCATGCTGTTAACAAAATATAATTCCCTTCAAATGGAATAGATGATCTTCTTCATGTTTGCTTCAACTCTGTTTCTCTGTGCAGTGAGACCAGATGTGCTGCCAATGAAGTAGCAAACTTTCCATTCATTTGGATTTGTGCTATATGCATGATTGTTTTTAAAAACTTTTCTTGCAAAGATGTATTCTAATGTCCATTTAACATGGAAGATTTACAACACATTGACTTCAAATTTATTTGAGCAGAGCTGATATCAGAATCTGTCCCCATTCTTTGTTCTGCTTTGTTGAGCCAAAAGTGATATCAGTGGAGGTCCAGTAAAGATCTGGAATGCTTTGACCCAAATGTTGTATATGTTGAAAGATTTCAGGGGTTCAAGAGACTCATGTGAAAAGCCACAGAAAATTCTGCCCAATGTATCTTCTTTTAAGGGGGCCTTTCTGGAAGGTAGGGCATGACAGATCTCTCTGTAGGACTGTAGTTACAGCTACAGAGCTAAAAACATTCAGGTATAAAGTTCTAGCTGTGTCTACAAGCCTGGAGATTCAGCCTTGAAGTCACACAAGTGTGAAAACCCGGTGCAGCTCCATCCTTAATCTCACCTATCACTTGAAACCTACAAAATCCCACAGATCTTGTAACAGGAAAAAAACAAATATCAACTAGATAAGATAATTTTAGGGCAGATTTCATTCCTACCATTGCAGAAGTGGGTGGGGAGTGAGTGAGATGAGACTCTTCCTTTTACAATTTATCATCCATTATCTTCTTGAAGAAGATATAAAAAAAGAAGCAAGCAAGCAAAAAACATATGTCACAAATCATAACATGCCTGCTTTTGACTGCAAAAAACTCACAAGGTAACATTTATTTCAGTTCACTGTTTACTTTTTAATTAATAAGGAGATGAGCTTCTTAACACTGCAATGAACCTTTCCCGGTTAGACTGGTGTAGACCAAATTGTAATCTCTGCAAATGCACAGGCAGAGAAAGCATTATGGCATTAGTTCATCCTAGAAGCTGGTCAGATCATTAGCATTATTAAAATTCATGCGTTCCCAGCATTTTCCCTGCTTTGTTGTTTCTATCTTTAGAAGAAATACTAATGTTACATGACATTAATCATTTGGCCAGTATCTTTTTTGGAAAGTTTTTCAAAAAAGTTTATTTTCCTACTTATTTCTGTTGTCAGATAGGTATACTAAGTCACCCTCATTTATGCTTAGGATGCAAATATATCTGAAATTTAACTTAGCAGCTTCATAGCTTGTGCCGTAATTCCTGAGATTGGGAATGTTGTCTTGATCATAAATTTGAATATTTCTGCCAATCCACTTTGTTGTTAGTTTCCTCATTTTGAATGTAACTGGCTCTTAATGTGCCTTTCTAAACTCCAGAATTACTTAATTTCCTTCCTATTTCTTACTCCTGTTCAAACTATGGTCCTGATGTGATAACAATGGAAAGGACTCCCAGACCTTTCAGGAACTATTCTAGTTCCTGGAAGTTTTGTTAGCCAACATTGTCTTTAAATGGAGGACTGACTGTGCCCTTTCCTAACCTTTCAGCTAATGATTACAGTCACATCTACTGTGTTTATCTCCAGCACATATGTTTGCAGTAATAATAATCATCTCTCCAGCACTACTGTGCTTTTGTCCAGTTAAAAATATCCAACAAGAAAACACCCTGTTTGACTAAAAGCACATAATGAGAAGGTCAGGTGTGTCTTCTTAGTAGAACCACAGTCTTTTTCTGTTAAGTTATATTTTAAGATTATTTCTTTTTATGAAATTCACTTAAGTAATAGGAAAAATGTAGTTAATCTATAAGATGTCTTTAACACAGATCTCATAATTTCAGGGAAATGGTTATCTAAATAGCCCTTAGTTATCATGTAAGCAGAAATTACCAGGAAATTACGTTCCTTCTGCTGGAAAATAGGCCAGCTGTGCTTGTTTTGGCTCTCTCCCTTTGTTTTCCATGTGGAAAATATTCAAGCAGAAAGGCTGTGCCTGTCCCTTACTGAAAATGTTGCATGGCTAGATGGAATTCCCCACAAAGCTTGTTTGAAAGAAGCTCTTGTCACCGAAGTCATTTGTCTTAACTCCTCCTTTGCCAAGGTTTGCCTCTGAAGTGCAAATACAATCATGATACACACCTTAGAGATGTGACTGCTTTCTTATGTTTTCACTCCAGGTGGTGAGGTTGAGAAAACTGGCTCAGCAGATTGCGAACTGCAAACAGTGCATCGAGCGCTCGACATCCCTCATCTCTCAGGCTGAGCAGTCGCTGAAGGAGAATGACCACGCTCGATTCCTGCAGACAGCTAAAAATATCACTGAAAGGTAAAGAAGATATTCCTCTTGATAAGGAGAAAAACCTCACTTTAAGGTTGTTGAGTTGTCATAATTTCCGTAGTCTTGTCACACCACAGATGTGGTCAAAGACAGAGCAGTAATTGACACACACTCCTAAGACACTACTTTGTGCTGTACCAGAGTGGGAAGAAACCTTACTGTAATGCTAAATCAAAACACCCCTTTGAGGAGCAGTCAAGAAAAGGTGCAAATTAAGATTTAGAACAGTTAACAGCATGCACAAATGAAAGAGGTAGAATGGTTGCCAAGCAGATGTCTGGTACTAAACACACCAAAAAAAAAAAAAAGGTTTCTGGAGGCTGAAATTCCTACTTCATGAAAAATTCTGAGATTGAGAAAGAAGTCAGGTAGGAAGTACCTTCCTTAGAAGAAACTCGTAATGGTCTTAATGGATACATATTTTTCACCAAATAGCAAACCACCATGCATCTTTGAAGAGATAGAGATTAAACAGTCTGAATGTCTGGAAGTTACATCAGTTACTGTGTTGGGTCCCTTGGTACAGGGAATTTCTATTGTTTTTAGGGTCCTGGCTTCTTTTCAACATGTCATATATATCAAGGACCCCAAGAAAAGGACTGTGCTATCAGAAATTTTCAGTGCAATGCTGTGAATGCTGAAACATTCCCACTGAATTTCTGTAGTATTTTTTGATGAAAAAAAATGTTCTGTTGGAATTATCAGCTGTCTGGCAATCAATCAATAATATTTAAAAAACAAACCACAAAACAAAACAGGGAGAATATCTCTGAACAATGAAGAAGAAAACCATCAAAAGTACGCTTATTCATTCAGCTATTTCTTTATTTCTGGGTTTGCATTGTATTTTTACATTGTCCAGTCAATTCTCCCTGAATCCAAAGCATGAAATTCCCTGCTCCTATTATGTATTTTTTTAAGTCTACCACTTACTGTGGTTTGCTGTATCAGTCTTCAGCAAAGCCATCAACACTGGGTTGTTCATTACAGTTTCAGAGAATTGAAAATCTGTTGAAAAAGGCAAGGCCAGGCAAAGCAGTGGAGAATATGTGGTCTTTCAGACTTAGAGCCTAATTCGTATTCTGTCACCAAGCTACATTGTGGCATCCCAGTTGAAGCTAGTAGTAAAACTACCATGAGTACCAAAAGCGAAATGTGGGGGTCTGTCCTTTTTTCAGTGTTCAGCAGAACCAGCAGTAGGGCAGATACCTGTGGAGACACAGAGCTTTTTAAGTGACTACCAGAGAATAGTCAGAGAAGCTCCATTTTGAACTTGTAAAACATGAACAGTTGCATCATAAATACAGTCACAGGAGAGACACTGGGAGAGCAAAAATGAGACAAGCTGACATATGGGCCCAATCAAACTTAATTCTTGGCTATCACAGATTGCTGTCTGTAATGAGACGGCTGTGAACGCCCTGCAAATCAGGGAATCATTTCAGGCAGAGAATAAAACCAAGGGTAAAAAAGCACCAAGTGCTTACAGACAAATTGCAAATGGAAAAAGATACTAAATCAGATTAATAAATTATTCCTCACAAGTAATTCTTAGTTCTCATGTGGTGAGCAACATTTTGTCTGCTTTTAAACTGCTCATGTAACAGTTTCACCAGGGCCCTGAGCTCCAGCAGCTAAAGCAGTCTCCTGAAATCATGCTCATTGCATTTCTTCATCCACATATTTCAAAGTAATTGGGGTATAATATTCTCTGTTGTAAGCACAACTGGTAGCTATGCAAGCAAAGTCATTACACACACTCTGATAATTTAGGCTGTGCATTATTTGCAGTGTGCAAAATGCGTTTATCCCAGAAAAACCCTTTCCAACCAAGTACAGTGTCAGAACAGAAAGAATTACAAAATGAAATTCAGTCCTCTGAACCTAATATTGTGACATGGTGTCTGAAATTGTGAATTGTTGAGCTCACCAAAATCTGAGTGTAACACATGTAATCACAGAGCACCCTTTGCATGGCCCCAAATGACAGTCCAAAAAGGCCTGGTGATACAGTCTACATAATAAATATGTGCTTTGTGGAGGTGTTTGAATAAGCTCTTACAAAAAAATAAAGAAGTATAAAAGCTGAGAGAATTTTTCGCTTTAAATACATGGGGCAAAAGGCACTTCAATAGGGTTCCATAAGAAAAAAAAATCTGTCCTAGGATCTACTTTTAATTAATTTCTACACCACAGTTGCAAGAGAAACCATGTTCAAAACTGTATAACAAGAATTGCTGACTAGGAACCCTCCTCAGCTCGGTTTCTGAAAATTATGCTGAAGACAATGAGATGTACAGATCAGTTTTTGACTCTCTTAACTGTACTTTCCTAAAATACTAAACAAAAAATATATGAAAAAATAGTCCTTAGTAAACATTTGTCTCAGAGCCATTTCAATTCTGTCTACAGAAAAAATACTCTGATTTGGGAAAATTTTAGTTGAAGCAATCAAAATATTTTTATCTGACACGTCATGAATGACAGATAACAGACATGCATTGTGTGCATGGTTGTCTGTTTGTCTCCAAACTGAAGCAATTGACCAGTTTCTAATGAGGCTTAGTAATCTCTTTGCCTAAATCAACTGAACCTTCTGTAAACATATCCAAAATCCAGCTCTCGAGAAATACGCATTTTGAGATACCAGGCTGAAGGATCTGAAAAATCCTTCCTGATGGCAGTTTTCTTGTGAAAGTTCATCTCTTTATATTAGTACAGCAGGACAGAGAAAATGTGGATGTAGCTCCTGAAATGAGGTAGGCAAAGAAACCTTTTGTTTTTGGAGGAAATGCAAGTATGCACCCATGCTTTTCAGGGAAAAGCCTTTCAAAATAAACTGTGCTGACATCTATTTGTTTTATCTCCCCCCGTGCCTTTTGAAGTTAACAGCAGTGTGCTGTGCTGAACAGCTGAGGAGGTGTGGGGATCTGCACCAAGCCCTTGGGATAGCAGTGCCAAGGAATGCCTGGAGCCAGAAACTGCTTGGAAAAAGAAGGGTTGGGAGAGATGCAGCATCTGTCAGGATTGCTTGAAACACAGATAATTATGGTGCTATTGCTACTTTGGTTCAACGGATCATTAGAAAGAACAATTCAAAATATATTGTTGCCTAACTAATATTTTTTTTAAATCTTCCCTGACACTGCATGTTAGACCAAAGTTCAGTAATAAGTTTTTATTGGAGATTTTGCTCTCAAAAATAAAAGTGTTAGGACAAGCTCCTAACTTAAACCACATAAATAAAATACACATAAAAGTTTTTGTCAAGCTTTTTGAGAAAAAAAAATCAAAATGACTGTGATAATCATATTGATCAGGTCAATGTTGACGTGAAATTTATTGTGTCTTGAGTGCTAAAAGAGTTTTTCTTTTCATTACAGGGTTTCCATGGCAACTGCATCCTCCCAGGTTCTAATTCCTGAAATTAATCTCAATGATACTTTCGATACTTTCGCACTTGATTTTACCAGGGAGAAGAAGTTGTTGGAATGCCTTGATTATCTTACAGGTACTTTTTTTATCAAGATGCTATATTATATATTCATCATAAAAAAGTAGTGATAGGATTTTCTTCAGTCTTCTCCGTGGTCCCAACTTTTGCTAACTGCCAGGGCACTCTCACTCCACCTCTTCAGTAAGGGGAGAAAATAAGATGAAAACTCATGGGTTGAGATAAGGACAAGGAGTTCTCTCAAGAGTTACTGCTACAGGCAAAACAGACTCAACTTGGGGAAGATAAATGTAATTTATTGCCAATTAATTGTAAAAGTGGGACACTGAGAAATAAAAATATATCTGAGAAAAACTGTCCCCCACTCGGTTCTTCTTCTTGGGCTCAACTGCTCTCCTAGCTCTTCAACCTCCTCCCCACAGAGTAGGGGTTAAAGTCAGTTCATCACACATCACCTCTGTCACTCCTTCTTCCTGATGCTCTTCCACTACTCTGGCATGGGAATCCTCCCATGGAATGCAGTTCTTCATGAACTTCTCCAACACAGGCCCTTCCCACAGGCCACAGTTCTCCAAGTGCTCCAGCACTGGTCCTTCTGCCGGATGCTGTCCTTCAGGAGTGGACTGTTTCATGTGTGGGCCACAGTTCCTGCGAGAAAACTTGCTCCTGTGTGGTCATCTCTCTCAGGCTGCAGCTTCCTCCAGGGCATATCAACCTGCTCCAGTGTGGATCTTTCACAGCTGCAGGTGGATATCTGCTTCACTTTAGTCTTCCGTGAGCTGTAGGGAAACAGCCAGCATCACCTTAGTTTTCACCACAGGCTGCAGAGGAACCTCTGCTTTGGAGCCTGGAGCACTTCTCCCCCTCCTTCTTCCCTGACCTTGGAATCTGCAGGGCTGTTTCTATCACATTTTCTCACTCCTCTCTCTTCCAGGTGTTGCACAGCCTTTTTTACCCTTTCTTAAATATATTATCACAGAAGCACTACCAGCATCAGTGATGGGCTCAGCTTTGAGCAGTGGCAGGTCTATCTTAGGACTGTCTGTGTCTGACATGGAGTCAGCTCCTGGTCTTTTCTGACAGGGATCACCTTGTAGCCTAGCCACAACCAAAACCTTGCTACACAAGCCTAGCACTCTCTCCCTCTTAATTCTGAATGTATTACCCCTAGCACCCCCAGAATGCCCCAGGAAGCATTAGGTGCTACACAACACAACTGGGATGCGTTTCCTACCTCTTCTCCTTGCATTCCTCCCCACCAGAGTGATGAAGTGGGAGTGAGAAATGGTTAAAAGCCACTGCAGCAGAACGAAAGTGAAAGAACAGCTGCAGCTCAGTGTGGAGCAGCCAGAGGAGGGAGAGCAGGGACCAAACCCCATTTCCCAGAAGGTGGATGCTCCAGGTGTTATCCTCTCCCTTAGGGCTGCAGCAGATTGCAGCCTGGCAGAGTTCCCACGAGCAACCTGAAGCAGTTCAAGTAATCAACATCACAGGCTCAGCAACAAAAGATGTTTTCTCGTGTCAGTGACACTGTATTTCCCCCATCACAGAACTGGAGGATCTTGCTATATCTGGGACTAGAGAGCACACAGTGCACACGCTGCCAGAGTGTGGGTTGAGTTCTCCACAGAGCAGAGCCCCACCTCACTTAACTGAGATCTTTGGTCTGAAGAAGCCCACAGGATTAGACCCTTACTGAAAGCCTCAGTAATGTGCACTCTCAGACTGTACAATGACTCATAAAGAGAAACAAATTACTGTAATTTAGGATGTTTTGATTTCAATGCCAGAATTAGAACAATTCATTCCATTTCAATTGAAAACAGAAGAAACATGTGGTAGGTTTTCATTTCGCAGTGTTTTTAAGCATCTGCTGTTAACAGCAAGACTTTGCAGTGAAGGGCACAAAGCACTTTGACAAAAACACTTGGAAACACTTCCTGGGTCCATTCACTTGTCCCAGTTTGCAGTTGGTACACCCATGTTAGTTCAGGAGAATGTGAGAGGGTGGAGTCTTTTCATTGCCAATCAGTGTATCTTTTCCATGCAGAGTGCTGTCTACTGGCTTTTCTTCAGAGGAAAGGCTGAGAAAGTTAGGGTTGTTCAGCCTGAAGAAGAGAAGGCTCCAAGGAGACCTCATTGTGGCCTTTCAATACTTAAAACATTTTATTAGGACCTGTTGCAATAGAACAAGGAGTAATGGTTTTAAAGTAAAGGAGGGTAAGTTTAGGTTACATATAAGGAAAAAATCCTTTATAGTGAGGGTGGTGAGACTGGAACAGGTTGCCTAGAGAGGCTGTTGATGCCACATCCCTGGAAACATTCAAGGTCAAGTTGGATGGGACTCTGAGCAACCTGATCTAGATGAAAATGTTCCTGCTCACCATCTGGAGTTGGACCAGATGACCTTTAAAGGTCCCTCCCAAATCAAACTATTATATGATCCTGTGATTCTGTGATTCTATGATTCTATGAATAAGTGAACAGATTAATACTGGGCAGTGCAAGACTAGGGGCATGCACAGGGCAGCAACACCCTTGCCTGATAGAGCTGTGGAGTTCTTACCATATTTGAAAAAGAGATTTTATCTGGAAGAAGTTTCTGTATCACCATGTGACTGATGAATGCAATCAATATCTAACACATATTCTAGTAAATAAGATACAATAGTAATGGGGTAAGAGTCATTTTAACTTCTTATACAGTACCAGTGAAATGTTATGGTGTCTGCCTCTCCCCAGATCTGCTGGAATTTTGCTACCATGTTGAGCATTCACCCCAAAATTATAAAAATCCAAGAAAATGAAAGGAAGGATTAAAACAGACTCATTTGCCCTAACCTAGCAATCTGCCTGTAAAATAATCACTCTCAACATCCTTTATAGTCGAAGAAGAATTTTAAGGCACATATCTCAGGGCAGTTGACTCCATTCTGGAGTTGCCTATTTCTCCCAGTTGTTATATATAATATATATAATATATAATATATAATATATAATATATAATATATAATATATAATATATAATATATAATATATAATATATAATATATAATATATAATATATAATCTCCCAGAGATTATATATATTCATTCAAATACAAATATTTATGGTTTAGATATTTTACGAGGTTAATTCTGTCTAGTAGTCTGTTCCTGCACCCCTGAGGTCTTTTCCCCTTTGTACATCATGTGTCACTATTATCAGCTTAATTGCTATACACACTACAGAAAACAAAGGAAGGTTGTATCTGTACAAAGGTTGTCTTGCTACAAAGAACTTCTTTGTGATCCATCATGCTGGCTGTGTCATTTACACAGCTCCTTCTCTGCCTTTTTCTTAACTCAGCCATGGTCTTAAGAAATTGCTCACAGTGCAGCCGTTTTTTCCTAATAGACCATTTTTATCCTTGCCCTTGATGCCCAGCAAAAAACAGTTTTAGCTAGCTTTGTTTTTGTGCTATTTTTCTTCACATTAATAAATAGCATATGGCTGCAATGGCAAAATGCGAAACACATGTTCAAATTATTTGAGTGTAAAATACAACCTATGCAGACAGTTAAAATACATTTATGTAAATGTATGTATATATGTAATGTGTATATATGTATAGTCCTAAGAGTTGAATGCATTTGATTATTCTCTACTGTTGTTCAGAAACTCCGGAGGAAGATTTATGTTATATTACTCCTTTCAGTCTGGTGCATGGAATCTTCATAGATCTTAAACTGAACACTTTGTGACAGAGTGAATTAGGCTTTACTTTTATCATGTTTCACAGTTAAGTAAAATAAAGACCATTTGTAAGTCCTAGTGGAAGATCTATGTCGTGAATCAAGTGAAGAAACCTACCTTATAACTATCATCTGTACTGCTTCTGAACAAAATGTCAAAGTCTAAATTCCAGCTTCATTATCTCTGCTGCCAGTTGCTTTTGCAACAATTGACCTTGATTGTCTCTGGGAGATTTTCTTCTCTTTTGGTTTTTCCCAGTGTACTATTTGTCAGATCTTCTTCATCTTCCATCTCCCCAGTCCCAGTTTTCTATGTGGCACATTGATGTTTGTATCTTTCTTTCTTTCTTCCTACACTATTTCTTTCCTGAGTATAAATTTAACCAGTTTGTCCTTATTATTTGTGCAGCTGTCTTTCCTAAGCTGCTACTATCCAAATGAAAATCTCTGATATCTTTCTGAAAGTTGCCAGCCAGACATTGACATATCAAGCTCAGTATCTTAAAACAATACTTCTAATCTTCCTTTGACTGTTCTATCCTCTGTGCATATAGCCTTGATATCTTTGGAAAGCTTTCTTATCTTGCCAGTTGCTCAAACTCTTCATCTGGAAATCATCTTTTTCTAACTGTGTATCTAGCTAGATCCATGCAATACATATGACTTGCAAACTCTCTGCACAATTCCTAAGGAATTTTTTTTATCCATTGTGAATCAAAAATACTTGTTCTGTGTCTTAATACTTTGAAATCAATTGGAGGAACATCTATTCTTTGACCTTGCAATTTGCCCTGCTTCAGAAGTCCCATCTGAAACAATGATAAGTTTTCTTTATTCATCACTTTAGCTGTCACTGCACAAAGAAATACGTGTTGCCTAGCATATGCCAGCAATTTTTTCACACAGAAACAACTTCATTCTGGAAACTCGTCCAGGAAACAACAGGAAACAACCTGTTTTACTGCTTAACTCTTTCAGTGTTGAAAGATCAAAAACCAACTCCAGCTAGCTCAGTCTCGTGGTTTGGGTGTAATCTCCTCTCATTCTGTTGGTTTTGAGCAGTTCTGGTCTACCCAAAAACTATGTCTAGATGACTGTGTGACTGAGCCCTTGATATCAACTCAAACATGGCAAGATAATAATACATAAAATTGGTATCCACATCTGATGAAACTGTGCCTTTCAAATTCCTGCATGCGGGTGCAGTCCAGTGTCATGATACGTGATGGAGTCAGTAATGAATATCTGAGAGAGGTTCAGAGCAGCTTCCTCAACTTCCTCATGTTCATGCCAGCAATAGAGATATTTCTAGCACCATTTAGTCAAAGAGATGGCTTAGATCTTCCTTTCTTTAATCAGTATCAAAATCAGTAAGGAATCCTTACAAAGTCAACCACCCCATGACAGCAAGGAGATGGAGACTGAGCAAACAAAAGGAAGTTGAGGTGTTTTTTATCAATCTCTGTGACCTTGGGCTGAGAGAATTTATGTGTAGTCTCATTAGTCACCAAGGGCTGCTGTGTTCATGCTGGGATTCACTAACGAGAGGTGGCAGTTTGAGGTGTGTGGACCACGTGAGCGCATTCATTGCAAAAGCCATGCAGATGACATGGAAAGGAAGGTGAATTAGACTAACCTGGTTGAGAGGGAGTAGTTATGCTTACAAAGGTCCATTACTTCTGAAAGCAAATTTAAGAAACTACATTACTACTGTTAGTGGCTTTCAGGCATTTCAGATGTGATTACTGACTTTTTCAGTGTGTCTGCTCAGTTTTGAGTAGACAAGAAGTAAAACAGCCTTCAGCAACGATTTTTCTCTCTTGTGAGAATGTTGATTCACAAATGCAGGTGGATAAAAGTCTGAGTGTCTGAAGCAGTTACCACTCCCAGATATTTGCTCTGATCCTCTATGGAGAACTGAAGGGTGTATTATGTCTTCCACTGCTGTGCAGAAAGCATGCTGGGCTTCCTGAACAGTGGTGGATCACATCTGAGTCACAAAGGGGAACTTGACAGTGCAGCCTGGAGCTTTCCCTGTGGCACCTGAGCTCTGTAGCAGTCCCAGTGAATTCAATAACCAAATCTCATGCTGTCCAATGTAGTAATGAAGCTAACTGGACGAGATCAACCTCTTTAATTGCATTACAGTCTTACACTCTCTAAAGGAGTATGTACTGTGGAATAATGAATTTGGCAGTTAGATTTCTGCATTATACATTTTGTTGTAACAAAGCATTTGAATGTAGACTTGCCTGCCTTTCTGCAGGAGAAGCAGATGTATTTGTTTTATGCTGAGTGGTTTATGAAATGAATGTTGCTGAAGACCTGAATTTCATGCAGTATAGTCTCAGGTGGGTGGAGGTTAATCACAAGAGCCAGGGAATATATGTCCTGCTTAGGACATCTCTTTTCAATCATTCATATTACATGAAGGCCTGTAAATTTCCAGCTATAAAGGCTGGGTGTGCATATGAAGAGCGAAATTAGGCTGCCATTTGCAAAGGACTTGAAGATACCTAGGTGCTATTGAAATACAGTTTACAGTTCATTAAACCTTCAGTAATTTTTGCTTTCCATAAATTAATATTTATTTTCTGTGATGAGGTAATAATAAGTACATTTCCCAAGTAAAATATTTTGCTGTGTTAGGTGAAGGACATGACTGAAGAAGACTTTAGTTGAATACCAGCACACCAAAAAATGGATTCACTTGTATATTTTTAATTAAGACTTATTCCATTTTTTTTTTTGCTTTGAAATACAGGCAAAATATTAATACAAAGCCTCAGCTAGGAAGAAAAAAATAAAAAAACTCCAGTGATTTTTCAACTGGATACATTTTTGAAACATTATTGAGAGTACCACTAACCTCTCCAGAAAACTATGGAGAGTTTTCCTACTGTTTTTTTTATATTCTCCTCCTGGGTAACTGTTCTTATTTTAGTTTATTTCTCTTTCTTTTCATTAATACCCACCTGTCCCAAGGGTTCCTCTGCCCATTTAAAAAGAAAGACATTGGTAAACTTCCATGATACATTATTTAGAGCATCACAAATCATGGCCATATCATGAAAGACATTTGAGCTATTCCTTATGCCTCTTAGTTGAAAAAGGCTGCTTGGAAATGTGTCTGTACTTTAATCCTTGGGAACATACATCAGTAAACCAGAGACATGAACTGCAAAAATTCTTAATGGAAAGTAAAATAAATGTTTTATAAAAATAAGATATTATAAAAGTAAAGGTCGAATTCGACTTTTTTAGAGGCCATTATTTGTTACTAATAGAGGTTAAAGACCTGACAGAAAAAAAACAAAAACCAGACCAAACCAAACCAAACCCAACCAAACCAAAACAAAAAAACAACCAAACTCAAAACCAAACAGTCAGAGTTGACTTCCCTTTCCTTTAATACAGGCATATTTTGGTTGTTTCAGCTTGAGTACCCCCCTTCTTCTCTCTGTGACAGTTGGGAGAAACACTACTGAGCACAAGAATTTTTATTTTTTTTTCATAATTTGTCTTGTAGAGAAGATGGTTAGTAATGAAGCTCCCACTGAGATAAGAATGAGGAAGATTCACCAGTCTTTGAAAGAGAGACTCACTTCTTTCTTATTTAGGTGTTTGGCTTTGTAAAGATTGCAAACAAGGAAAATTTAGACCTAAGGAGTTTGCTTCAAGTTTCACGTATTTAAATAGCTCTTTAAAGAGAGAGTAGAAAATTGAGCATGAAAGTATGAGTGTTTGGAGCTTCCCTAAAATTGTATTTTTTAAATACCACTTAAGCAAATCTCTGGTAAGATAGGTTAGCCAAACACTGCTTTCAAGTCAGCTCAGAAGAGTGTTGACTCTTCCTCTTGATATGCATCAATGAAACTTTGGTAATTTTGGTACAATGGTCAGAGCAATCCTAGAAAAAGTAACATATCAATTGTTTAATCACAGTTTAATGTGACCAACAACACATCACTTGTTCTAGAGCATCTGAAACTAAAGCTACTTTAATACAAATAATTTTCAAAATCTGGAGTTCTTGATAGCAAGAACTCTTTTCCAACAGTTTGTTTATAATCAAAGTTACCACTGAAATTAACAAAACATTGCTGAAAAGTCTGTTAGATGGTATCGCTGCAAATTCATGCCTCAGTTGCATCCCCTAAGTCTCAGGTGAGAGGGGAAATACTTTACTGATTGTGTCAGTAAGCCTCCTCTGTTGTATCTCACAGCTCCCAACCCACCCACCATTCGAGAAGAGCTCTGTACAGCTTCATATGACACCATTACTGTCCACTGGACATCAGACGATGAGTTCAGCGTGGTCTCTTACGAGCTGCAGTACACCATCTTCACTGGACAAGCTAATGTTGTTAGTAAGTATAAATCTTCTCTTTTGTAGTTCTGTTTCCTTACGGTTTCTCTGTAAACCATGTGCCTTTAAATATAAATGTACTCCTCTATCAAGAACAAAAAGGAAAAAAATGTTTTCTAGAAAGATTTAAAGCCACAATTTTAAATCCAAATCAATAATGTTTTTAAAAGGTTTTAAAATTCAGAATTAATTCACTTAAAATTTCTTGTGTCTTTTCTAGGAGTGCCATATATTGGGAGCTTTCAAAGACTAAACCCAGCTCATATTCCCAAAGGCATAAGTATTGTCTATGATAGCAGGACTTGTCTCTTGCATAAGTATTGTCTATGATAGCAGGACTTGTCTCTTGCATCCTAAGTTCCTTGTTGCAGATGTAGCAGGTTCAAAGACCTCAGATCCATTGTCTGCACTAATCAGGCATTTGGGAGCCTGTGTAGAACTGGTCAATAGGTAGCACTGCAGCCCCCTTGTCATTTAGATAAACTTGACTTTACCCTTGTCAGAAATACAGATTAAGGCCTTCCTCTGATTTTTATTGTCTTCATGACTACAAAGCATAGGTCTCAATTAGTGTGCTAAAGGCTAGGTCAGAAGACATCAATGCTTACATCAATGGAACAACAATTAATATTATAACTTTTTTGACTTATAATGACATTAACAAATGTTGTCTACTTTGTAGTATAGCACATTTTTTATCAAATACACTCTATATTTTGAAACTGTGATTTTCTTTAATGACAAAATTTACTGACTATTCCTTGGATTTTTAATTGTTAAATAATTATTCCTCTAAGAAAAAAGTACTGTCTAATCTTTAGTCAGGAAGTTGACACTTCTGGTTCAGAGTTCTGCAATCACTGGGATCATTGACTATGAATTTGGAGCAGTCATTCAACTTCTTCCTTTTCCCTTTTAATGGGAATACCACTAACTGACACATACTTGCTTTAAGAAACAAGGATTATGAAATTAATCAAATCAATCTAAAGGTGGAGTTTGTTTAGTCAATGTATACGTAGACTAGGAACTCACTGCCACAGAG
Source organism: Manacus candei (assembly GCF_025592945.1). Classification (NCBI taxonomy): domain Eukaryota; kingdom Metazoa; phylum Chordata; class Aves; order Passeriformes; family Pipridae; genus Manacus; species Manacus candei. The sequence goes on from NW_026138089.1 coordinate 9,687,768, forward strand.
GGCTGTTGTGTTTTTGAGTTCAAGAGATGCCTGGACAGATCATGCATGAAAAGTCCACTGAGCACAATGAAGTGCAGAGACTTCCTTCTGGCTCAGGAAGTCCCAGAGCTGTAAGCTCTTGAGACCTGGGAGACCATGGTGAAAAATAGTTAGTGTGTGCTTTCTTGGTTCCTTAACATCCTCCTATGCCCTCACCTTTGTCCACATCAAATGCCCTGGTCCCACACTGAGCTAGGTAGGGTTAGTTCTGAGCCAGTGCAGAAGTGTTATTCTTCTTGGAAAATTTGTTGAAATACTTTGGCGAAAGTCCGTGCTGTGGACATGCTTACATGCTTTATGTCAGTGGAAAAATGGTCTATGCCAATTTTCAGTACTGAGCCAAACTCTCACACTGACTCCTCTGCTGCTGTGTTCACCTCATTTTCTCCATCGCTAACAAGGAGTTTGTTTTCCAAGCCATATGAAAAGATATCTGAGAATTCATGTGCTGGCATTTTAATAGCCATTTTTAAGTACCATACTGTGAACGTATTATAGTATTCAGGATTGACTGAAAAATAAACTAGATTATTGAAAATCTGATGAATGTTTTGACAAAATCTCCATTTGGTATTTCCCTTGACAGCCTGATTTTGAAGAACACACAGTAAAATTTAAGATTGCTGGAAAGACCAAGTAAACTTCAACACATGCTCCTACCTCTGAGCAAGCTGGATAAGGGAAAAGTCTAGTAGTAATTTTGAACAAATTGAAGCAAGGTATATAAGGAAGGAAAATCTTCACTGATTAATCACTACTAAGCAGAGACAACTTAATGATACAACAGTACTTCCCTTGTTTTCTAGCCCATTTTTGTCTATGGATTTATGCTTGACTAGTCAATTATTGGCACTGTATGCAAATGACAGCAGTAAAAGGTGTGCCATTTCCATACTTTTGTGATGTAAGGTTTTACTCTTTGCTTACTAGGGAATAAATAACAAGATATTTCATATTTAGGCTGTATTTTAGGTTTCCCATGTGGAGATGAAAGCTTTGATCTGTAAAACATGTATCAATTAGTCTGCTTTCAGAGATGCAATATAATTTTCAAGCATAGCATGAAGTGCTTAGTGTGAAGTCTGAACTTTCACTTTAACACGTTGTAAAAATGGTGTAATTAAAAGTTTGAAGAGAAAACAAATTAACACTGTAAGAAACTTTGTTTACAAAATGCTCTGTAGACCTTAAATGAAGGTAGAACAAGGTTAAAGAACTGACACTTTTTTTTTATTTTTCTCTTTTTCAATGCAGATATCTCTTAGCAAATATCCTGGCTGTTACATTCAATTTAATTGAGAGCTATAATGTTAACCAAAATTAAACACATGCATATAGAAGTATATGTGGAAGGCCTTTCTGAATGTCATAAACCTTTTTTTTTAAATCTCGATATTTAATATAGACTTGAACACCTTGATGATGTTCCCACCTGCTGTAGATCTGCCCAGGTTTCTAACATGTGAGACTCTCCCAGTTTGTTCCAACTTACACTGGTACTGGAGATTTGCCCACTAACATCATAGAATGATAATGGAATCACTTAGGCTGGAAAAGACTTGTAAGATCATTGAGTCCAACCATTAACTTAACACTGTCAAGTGCACCACTAAACCATGTCCCTAAGTACCACATTGGCATGTCTTTTAAACACCTCCAGGGATGGTGACTCAACCACTTCCCTGGGCCTTTACATGAAGAAATTTTTCCTAATATCTATTCTAAACCTCCCCTGGGGCAACTTGAGGCCATTTCTTCTTGTCCTGTCAATCCTATCCTGATTTTACTCAGAACACTGCCTGGATGTTTATTGACTTTGTTGCATTCTATTCTTTGTCCTGAAGAAGGATCTAATCTCCCAACACTTATTATAAATGGCTTTCCAAGATTGTTCTTAGAATATTGGAGTGTACCTTATTAGCTCCATTGAACACAGAGAGCTGCTGCCACTGCAGCCTTCGTGTTTTGATGAACTGAAGCTAGGTGATTTTTTTTAATCCTGTTTTAATGAAATAGACTTTGGGTTAGCACAAATTTCTTCCTATGTATGGCATTTGCATGCTTTTGCATGTAACTATATTTTTATTTCTCTGTTGTATCCTCAAAAGTTTCCATTAGTATTGCATGTTGCCTCTAGCAGATAATGTAAACAGGTTCATAGACTGCCTTCAGTTCTGTGTTTTTGTGGCTGTGAATTAGTCACCAGGGAGTAGCTAGAGTACTGCATTAAACCAACAAGCTTTTTCCCCCGAGACAGTAGGAATCACTTTGCATACATATCCACCTACCGTGCTAATGGAGGCTGTTATTTTAGAATCTGTTTCTTAAACCACATAGCCAGCCTGACTGCACTTTCCAGTCCTCAGTATATTTCCCCCACCAGAGGCATATATCATTCAGAGATTGCTAAGAATTCAGTAACAAAAACAAGCAATGCTATGTTTTTCTAGTATATTTTCTATCCAACATAATCAACTATATTCTTTTTTATTAACTGAAAAATTGGAAAGTTTACATTTGATGGAAAAGGTCCAAATAGAGTATTTCATTTGAATCCTATTTCATACAGGAAAGATTATTTCCAAATGTGGCCAAACTGCTTGGCTATTCAATGCTTGGCAGCTCTGTTCTGTGCTTAAGAGCAGTATGGAACTTTAGATTAAGCAGGCTTTAACTAAAGCAGTTGTTCTCAGAGTTATACCATTTGGACATTTGCATTTCTGAGATGCAGCTAATCACCTGCAATCTGAATATGGTAAAGGCTTTTAAAATTACTTTGTCACTAGCTAGCTAACATGCATTATGACTTCATTATCCTGTTTCAATGAATTTTCAAGTATTCATTGAGTATGCCTTTTTTAACATATTTGCTATAATGTGCTTCAGGAGGGTTCAAATTTAAACACCCATTTTTTTCTAACTCTGATACAAGATGTCCACGAAAAATGTGTCTCTTTTTTTTAACAAAAAGCAGTAAATACTTGGTGGTAAAGGGAATCAGGGTTAGTTAGTTATATAGTCTAATTACAAAACTTAAGGATATAGTGTACTATTGTCAGAACCTTTTCACTGTTACATGACTCCTTTTGCTATGAGACAGGATAAAAATTTTTGAAGGATCCAAGACAATTAGGAGCCCAAGCTTTCATGAAAAACAGTGAATTTATGATTCACCTATCAATTTTTTAATATTCTAACTTTTGTCTCTTTCTGGAAGTTCTATTTTATTAAAATATTCCTTACAATCTTCAGATTTATACAGAAGATTTTAATATTTTTTTAATGACACAAAAGCAAATTTGGGATAAAACCAGGAAAACTGCTTCTTGAAAATAATTTTTATTCAAAGCATTTTAAAATAATTAAAATGCTCAAGTGATTAAATAATCTTCCCATGACTTTGGTGCTCCTCTTCCAGTTTTCAAGAAGATATCTTTTATTAAAATCTACCAGTGTAAATTTTAGGAGGATTTACACCCTGTGATTTTTCCCATCTGTTTTTTAAATTACATCAACAGCCAACACCAGGGAAATATCTTTACAAATTATTATCTCCAGACTCTGAGAAACTTGTTTTAAAAACTCATATATCCTGTACGGACATCACTGTGCTCACTGCACCATTCCAGGATGTAATTTAAATTCTCTACATTTTTGTTAGGCTACAGTTTTAAAATACATTGTTTTACCATCTGTGTAGCCCTGTAAAAAGCCCTGGGTTTTTGAAACAAGAAACCCGAATGTAGCCTGGATTAGGATTGGGTACAATAGGAGACCCTTAGCTCCTGCTGCTGCTCCAGTGAAGAGATGTGTCCTTTTCCACTTCACCTGCTGCCACCAGCAGGGAGCTGAGAGGGTAAACACTGATCCGGGTAAACACTCATTTCCCTGAGCCCTCTTAATCATATTCTTTTGTATTCAGAGAAGAAAGGCTGTCCTGACAGGGCATATCTGGAGACAGATTCTTTTGATGCAGTGACGAATTATTCTTTCATACTTAAAAGCTTAAATTGGCTGCCAGTGGTAACTATTCTCCATTTTGAAGGAGTTTGGACTTGTAGTTTGGCATCATCAAAACTTCATTCCTAAGATTTTTGATTCAAAGTACAATTTCAAGCCTGTTATCAAGTATCTCACAGTCAGGAAGCACAAGGACATATCATGAACCCCTTGATGCATAGGCAAGAGCTGAGCTTGTTGAGACAGCAAGGTTTGTCAAGCAAAGTAACCAAGTCAGTTGCTGCACATCCAACATTCATTGTACACCAGTAGTCTGGGATGCCTAAGACTGGAAAAATGAAGAAAAGAAACCCAGAGTATCTTCTGTCATCAAAGAGAATAGAACATTCCCCTGGAACATAAGTTAAAGGGAGGGTTCCCAATTCTCTCTATTGACTGTGCAGAGAGTTTAGGTACATAAGGTCCTTAGTGATTATTGGCTACACATAAATACACCTACACAGGAGGAGAGCGTAAACTTAAGAGGAGATTCATAGCAATGCAACAGTACCTTTACAGTCCTTCATATACTTATTTAGGTCAAAATTTTATACTTCGTTAAGGAGCAATCAGTCTCTGGGGGGTATTGTAAAAAGTGTAATGCAAGCCTGAAAAATGTGCCCATTAGAGAGTTGTAATGACTAATACAAATCCAGTTTAGACATGAGTTAGCAAAAATCTGGGCATTTCTGTGTCTGCATAAGGGTTAGTTTATATATGGCTTATGTATATCATAGAACTTTGCTTTCAAAGTGTGGTTGTGGGTGGAGAAGACATTTCTAGGATTACTGTCTGTATCCATCCCACTTACTGTCATATGTTATTTGTTAACCCATCAGAGGCATCTTAGTTAAGGATTCTTTGGTCATCCTGTACTTCATCTAAAATCCAGTGCTTCATTTTGTTATATTTGAAATTAATATTTTTTGCAATAGTACCTATGAGTCCAGTAAGGAATGGTCTCAATGCAAAATCATTGTGGTAGTTTAGCTATGGAACAGGTGGGCCTGTACTCTAATACCCATGGCAAACTGGGGAAAGATGAGGTTTCCTCTGAGCAGTCAGTGAAATATGTCAAGAAGCTGGTTTTTTTGCTTCCTTTCTTCTGCTTAAGAAACCCATTCACACACAGCCTAAGAAAATAGGTAAGATTCAGAGTTTATGGCTTAGTGAAAGAAGACATGGACTGGTGTTGCTACAAGCAGTTTACTACCAGGCCCAACTGGGGTTACCATGAGGATAACACTGGGTTCTTTTTCTTCATGAGGAAGGCAGATGATTGCTCTATATGACCTAGTTTTTCAATAGTCTTGAGAAAAGCAGTGCTGCAAGGTTGCTTTTCTGTGCTGCTTCTATTCACGTATAACAAACAGTTAGAATCTCTTGTAGCTGATATTTAGGGAGGTTAAGTGTAGTCAGATGTTACTACATGTCACTTGGATGCTCACTGGTTGGTGCATGAGGAACATACTAGAATTCTTTTTTTTCCACCCACTTTACACTAAGAAACTGCAACAAAGAAATGTTGTCATTCTGGTAAATCATGGTCCAAAGACCACAACCCATATGTGAGTTCAGCCAGGGGCTTAGGCTTCCAGACTTCAAACTGGGGTGATGAAGGAGAGTGACTCATGTCGCATGATTTTAGACAGCTGAAGTTAGGGATCTCACCTATGATAGTTACCCAGGCTACTTCTGTGGACAAGAAAAGAGAGGTACTTGTGGCTGGAAGGATGTTCACATGTGGGGAAGTGAAAGAAACTTGTTACTGAATTCTGCCTCAGCTCAGAATCCAGAAAAATAGGTTAGGCATCATAGCTCGTCATTAGATGGCAAGATAATATGAATCCAACTTGAAACTGTGCTGCAGTTACCCGTTTGCACAGCAGGATGAATATCTACCTGCCTCTTGAGGATGCTTTGTAATGCAAGGGAATTTTGACACACAAGCTTCATTATTCTTAGATTGATATTTGGAATTTGAATTCTGTTTCTAATGGTATTTTGTTATGAAGAACACATCCCAAATTAGGAAGGAATCTTGCAGTATGCTTATGAATTGTCTATGAGTCTGTAAAAACCTGTATCACAGGTCTGTTTCTTTCAAGTTTTGTATTCATTAGCCTTTTAAATTTTATTTTACATAAAGGTTTTGTATTGTCTGATATGCGGAGCTGAAATTACTACTGAGTTCTCTTTATTACTTACTGGTTTACTGGTAAAACATTAATCAAAAAGTGAAACTGTCTTTAAATAAAAACAACAGCTTTCATAACATATTCTATGCGCAGTAAAGGCAGAGACCAAGAAGGCTGTCAGGTTCCTAATCCAGTCAAGCATTTCTCTATTAAGTTTTCCAGACTTACATATGTACAGACATGCGTACACTTCCATCTGCATCTATCTTTTTCTAGCTGTGTAACCATGTAAAAGGCTGTGAATATATACTCTTCATGAATGTTAAATTTTTTATTTATGTAAACATTTATAATACGAGAGCTATAAGACTGGGGATCCATTAGACCAGGAGCTGTTCCAAATGTAGAATAAGTAATATGGGTGATTGACTGCCAATGCAGTTATACCACAGTAGGAAAAAATGTATGTCAATTAATAAGTTAATTTTAATGGAGTATTTTCCCTCCCTTATTTTACTTAATTCCTATATATTATACTTCTATGGTAGTCATCAAATGTACCCAAGAACTTTTATAAATGTAAAATTTGCCAGATCTTTCCCAGCTGGCATCTCAGCACGAGGACATAAATCAAAAAGTTGTGTGCAATAAATTTACTGGCTGAGATTACTTTCTAGCAAAGTCTGACATGTAAGAATCAAAGCTTTCTCTGAAGACCATTCTCTACCCTGTTTGGCTTCCCATGATTTGCTTCAGGTTCTGAAGAATGCATACCTGGCGACTGTCAGCAAAGGTGCCTCCCCAACCTTCCTGGCTTTATTGCTTATGTTAGTTTTCTGAGGCTTAAACTGAGTTCATTAATCCAAACAGTAGATTGATGGGATCGTCATAATCCTCTAGCTCTTAAGCAATAAAGAATTCCTTGTGCTGGGATATGAAAAATCTCAGACTGCTAGTATCTCCACTGAGACATTTCTTAAATGCCCATTTTTTATGCTTGACTTCACATAGCAGGAACTTAAAAGGTACCATGGCTGAGGGTTGTTGAAATGAGTTAGTGGCATTAAGTAGCGGCTCACTAGATGTAATAACACTTTAAAAGGTATAGAAGCAAAATTCATATTGGTCGTTGGGTTCCTGGGAATGCTCTAAATGTCCCTCTGTTAAAAAGTGTTTAGTGTGTTATGACTGATGTGCTCTGTTTGAAATTGCAGGTTTATGCAACTCAGCCGACAGCTGGATGATTGTTCCTAATATCAAACAAAACCACTACACGGTGCACGGGTTACAGAGTGGCACTAAGTACATCTTCATTGTTAAGGCCATTAATCAGGCAGGCAGCAGGAGCAGCGAGCCTGGCAAACTCAAGACAAACAGTGAGTAATGTGAGATCCAGCATGCATGCGCTCTTTCTGGCCTTCCTTTTTAGGTTTGCTCTTCAGAAGATACAAGAGCACAGAGCAGTTTAACTTGTTAGAGCAGTTTAAGTTGTTTAAAGTGCTTCCCACACTGAAAGCCACTTCTTTAACTCAATTCGAGAATGTCAGAGTCTTCGGTAGTGCAGAAAATCCTTTTTTTTTTGAGAGAGAGATGATGCATCTGTTGTTTGGTCACTGGAAATACCACATAGGAATAGAGCCATCACATGTCAAATGGTTAAAAATACTCTTTTGTGAATTTGTTTTGATATCCTCTCTATTCTTTTACCTCTACAAAGCAAAAGCTTTTCTTATGTTTGCAAGAAAACCTTTTATTTTGGTGTAGTGTTTAGAAGATAATTTCTGGTCTAATTTTATCCACCAAAATTATATCTTTTTAGGACATTGGAAAACTTCTTAGTTTTATCCACCTCAGTTTTTTATGGAGTTCAGCAAGGTGGTAGAGTAGTCAGAGATCCCACTTCAAAAAAACAAGGGTTATACAAATTAATAGCAGATGTAGAATAACAATTTTAAGACTCGTTTTCAGCTGTTTTCTTCTTGTGTCTCAGCCAACATCTCAGTCATGTAGTCATTGTGGGCAGCTCTGAGGGCTGGAAAGAAAACACTGGGATTTATGCATCCTCTGAAACCTGCTTATTGTAGGGGGGTGCTTGAAGAGGGGCAAAACTGAATGTTACAAGAACAATACTGAAGAGAATGGCACGTACAGCTTTCTGATTTCTCCCTTTCTGCTATTAACCTGTGCAATGTGACTGGACACAATTCAATAGAGAGACATCCTTCAGATACTGCTTCAGCACACAAAGGCTACTAACCAGTCAGAGAGGCAGGCCATGCATATGTTACTGCTACCAGGTGGTAAGAAATAGCCCCCAGATACTTTCCAATGGGTTTATTTTATAATACATAATTAAATGCACATTGCAAAAGTAGATAACCCTGAACAATTTACATCTTACTTGAAGTACATGTGCCAATGCCTCACACAGACTTCATGAGAGTGCTCGTTTTCATTTTCTGTGCATGTCATCAAATCTTCCAATTACATGTCTTTCCCCTTGAAATAAAAGACAGTAAGAAGGGGAAAGTACTTTGCTGGATTACTTGTGGAGTCATACTTTTCTGGTTGTCTCCTGGTGGAGGTAAATGATCTTTCTGCCTTCTGACACAATAAGCAAGCCTGTCAGAATTGTGGTGGGCTTTATATATCTAGAGGGTTCAGTTTACCAAATAGCTTCCGGTTATTTTATTGTCTACAAATCTTGTGCTACAGCCCAAGATACTTGCCAAAAGCAACAGCCTCAATAATGTTATTACACCATATTATTTGGACCAAGTTACAGTTCACTTCCTTCTTTTAATGCACAGTATCCAATACCACATGGGCATCCTTCCAAAGCAATCCTGAATTGTTGACTGTGCTTGTTATAAGTAAAGCTGTGAGTGAATGAAGAGACAATGCTAGTGTTTCTTCTTATTTTTAAACTCATTTTGTGGGATTTGAAATCATACTTTTTGTAGGAATAATGAAGATGTTATTATGGAGCCCTATCCCTAAAGAATTAATTGAACACAATTTATTCTAAATCTAATATGCTCTGAAAAAAAAAGCAACCCTCAGACCATTATTAGCATGTATATTGGTTTCAATTACATGCAAGAATCAGAATATTCTGGTTACCTCTAGGTCAGAGATAAAGGACATGATGATTATGCAGGGCTCTTCTCAGGGATTATCGACACAGGGAAGTCAGTGCACAAAGAAATTGCCAGTAAACTGACAATGCAATGCAAACGAGCTATTGCAGGGATCAGAATAGGTTAGTCTATCTCAAGAACACTTGAGAGGAGGAAATTAATATGGTTATGTAATCTTGCAGGTTTCTTAGAGGCTCACTAATCCACTCTCCTTTTCAAAATCAAAGCTGAGTCATCTTTGCCTCTGTGTCTCTAGGTCAGCCATTTAAACTGGACCCCAAATCTGCTCATAGAAAATTGAAAGTGTCTCATGATAACTTGACGGTGGAACGCGATGAAACATCCTCCAAAAAGAGTCACACACCAGAGCGATTCACAAGCCAAGGGAGCTATGGAGTAGCTGGCAACGTGTTCATTGACAGCGGGCGGCATTACTGGGAAGTGGTTATAAGCGGGAGTACGTGGTATGTATAAAAAAATATATGTGAAAAAAGCACTAGTTCACACCATGCATAAGCTGGCATAGTTTCTCTGATAGAGACCAGTAGCAGAAGCATGGGGAAGAGTATGAGAGCAGGCCAAGCATATATTTTCACATAGTTTGTCAGACTATTTTCCCAATCTCCAATACATTTGGACTCTGGAACTTAATCTGTCACATTAAACATCTTTATATTTAGCAGTCTTCACAGGAGTTTTACTCCATGTCTGGGAATGATTGTTTTTTTGAACCCATGTACAGTACATTTTGAGAGCAAACTTTGTAAATGTGATCATTTCTCTACTAAACGTGAAAGATTTCCATGTCCTTCAGTAAGAAAAAATAAATAAAAATGAGGACAGTTTGATGATCCAGTTCCACAGGGACAGAGATCGGATTTGCTTCTGGGGAGGGGATGTGGAGCAGCAGAGCTGTAGGTCTGTGCCCCCCAGGGTATGAAGCAAGGGGAAGGAAATAGAAGAGTGCTTTCCTCCACTTCTGAATGATCCTCTATATCATACGAGGGCAGATTTCCAGAGGCCTTTAGTCAATGGAAGAGATGTTATCTTTTGGTATTCAAAGGCATCGTGATGAAGGTTAGCGGAATGGAAAAATGAGTAAGGTCTTCAGGTATTACCCGCTGTCTCGAACAAGAAAAATGCTGTTTGTCTGTGTCAGTGCTAAGAAATGGAAAAAAAGTAACTTATGGCACATTAATCTCTGTTGGTTGAAATCCCAACAAATACTGCAGCGTCTCTAAAATGTGAGGAACTTTGAAATTTCTGTTATATATGACAAATCAGGTACTTGTCCTCAGTGTCCAATAATGAGAACATTTTCACAACCCTTTTATCCTGCACATCTTACCATAAATTATGGTTTCCAGAGCAAATCTCTTCACCTATATTGCTTCACTTGGCCAGAAACCCAGTCTCAAAAATACTCATTTGAATCTGAAAACTACACCAGCATCTGGCAAAACATTTTTGAAAATCGCAAAATGTTTTTTTTAATGTGTCCTTGATGTTTACTCTTGCATACCTTCTTCTGGGCCATATATAAAAGGAGCAAGGAGAGGTCGGATTAGCTGACAGTCAGCAGGGTACCTTAAAATCAGTTAATTCCTCTGCATTCATCTCTTGGAAATGGAAGTTTGGGTCCAGTGATTTCATAGAATCATAGAATCATAGAATCAGCCAGATTAGAAGGGATCTCTGAGATCATCAAGTCCAACCCTTGATCCACTACCACCGTGGTTACTAGACCACTCTGAGCTGCTGAGTACTCAACAATCTTCCTTTTGAATACCAGAGGTAAGCACTCATAAAAATTGCCATAGCTGCCAAACTAGAAACAATACAATGAGTTTCCCTGATCTCTCAAACCCAAAAGAGAGACAAAGAAAAACATTAATTAAGCCTGTGCAGGTATTGTGGTGAAACATCACTTAACAAGAACATAAACCAGCAGCAGTAAGAGGCCGAGGCATTCCAGTGAGTCCTCTGGGCTAACATTTGACTTCACAGAGAGACTAACATGGCTGGAAGCATTTGTTTCCTTGAGATGTTCTTTTCTTTTGCAGGTATGCTATTGGTATTTCCTACAAGTCAGCACCAAAGCACGAGTGGATCGGAAAGAATTCTGCCTCCTGGGTGCTCTGTCGCTGCAATAACACGTGGGTGGTGCGGCACAACAGCAAAGAAATCCCCATCGAACCTGCCCCTCACCTCCGGCGGGTCGGGATTTTGCTGGACTATGACAACGGCTCCCTTGCTTTTTACGATGCTTTGAACTCCTTACACCTTTACACTTTTGACATTACTTTTGGGCAACCAGTGTGCCCCACGTTCACAGTGTGGAACAAGTGTTTGACCATTATAACTGGCTTGCCTATCCCTGACCACCTGGACTCCTCGGAGCAGCTCGCATGACTGCTAAAAGCCAAAAGGTAGGACAACACATCTTCCCAGGGTGGCCAGGCAGTTGCCTGCAGGAGCTTACCCGGAGCTGGTGGACCTATGTGGCATCCTGGCCATCGCTGCCAAATTTGGCCAAAACTGAAAAGGAGAGAATATCTCTTTCTGTGTACTCTGTAAGGAAGAACAAGAGGTGGCTTTAAAAATATCTTGGAACTTTCTTTTGCAGTTGGTTTTGTTTGGTTGGTTTTGTATTTAGTCTCTTACTGGAAGATTTATAAATTATTTATAAAAAAAAAAAAAAAAAAAAAAAAAAAGAAGTGCAAACCTGGTTTGGACACCTGGAAAATTACTTTTTTTTTTTCCTGCACATTGATGACCCTATTAATTAAACTTTCATCAACCTTTTGAATAATTTCATTTTACAGTGGATAAAAACAGGAAATCGGAAGGATGAAAACTGCGCAGTGGACAAGTCAGTATACTGCAGATTCTACTCGTACCAACATTAGTGGTCTCATTGCCAGCCTTATTGAGTGTGAGATCTCCCAATTTCTACTTTGCACATGGAAGTGTGCAGACCAAAAGAACAGAAATAAAAAAGAGAACCAGCCAACACAGCAAAAGAATAAAGTTAAATTTACTTCTGTTCACAGGGCAGTGCTCTCTCAGTTCATAAAAAACATGTGGAATATCTCCTAGAAATGTGAGTGGATAAATCATCTGGTGATTTATTTTATTGATGGCAACATTCCCATCTACCAGTGCTTCACTTTCGTCTTTGGGAAATATTATAGAATCACTGAGGATGTGGGAGACTGATACCATCTCTGAGAATCAGCAACACTGGAGGGGAGCAGCCAATCCAAGGTCTGACTGTAGACTAATTTGATAAAGCACGGCATCATTTAAGGATTGATTGTAATAGAAAATGTCACGGTTCTGATGGTAGACATGTGAATGCTTATTGCTGATTTTACAAGGTTCAACATAGCAAGCCCAGCCAACAACTCGGAAGTGAGACTTACACCACTTTACCATTGATTTTAAATTAAATACAAATGTTTCACTGTCATACACTGTATAGTGTCTATAACAAAGCAAGGAAGTCTGTTTTACATGTGCTGTATGGAGAAACAATGCAGCTGGAGTGTGCTCATAGTTATTGTCCTGGGTTGTTTGGGAAAGCACAATTCTCTTTGTGAATGAGGAGTAAAGAGCAAGCTTTCAGCAGCAGTAGGAATCTGCATGGGCAGACCTGACATTCATCCTAGTGTTGGTAGATGAGCTTCAGTGAAGGCAGTAGAGGTTGTATGTACTTTATCTCAAAGCTGAATCAGGTACATTTTTTCCTGTTTCCCTTCTACAGAATAGAAATCCTTTGTAATTACTGCAATGCTTATAAATATTCATTTTGGGAGATGCTTGAGGCATATGACAACTTTAAAAGAATGGTTTTCCTGTAGTGTTTTGTTGTTACTATGCAAGTGGTTCAAATCTGCCTGTGTACAGAAAGGATAAATGTAATATCAGCTTTAAGAAAAGATTTACTCAGTAATTTATAACCATGCTTTTGGTGTCTTTTGGAAAAGATGCCTTAATGCACTTTGTTCACTAATGGGTCCAAAATAAAATGGTCCCAAGTTCAGCTTCAGATTTTTAAAATACTGATTCTCCCAGTAAAGGACTATATTACAATTTGCCTTCTGATGATATAAAAAAATTTATGAGCAGGATGAGGAATATGTACATGCCTATCTGGTTTTTTTCCTTTTTTTTAGTAGAAAATGAATGCCTGTCCATGTTCCTTTGATTTCCCTTTATGTGTCATGATAACTGCTGAATTAAATAGAGAAAAATCTGGCAGTGCATTGCTGGTACCAGGGCTTTCAGACGGGCAGCATCCCATTGTTCACAGGCAGGAGCCACTGATCTTTCCAGAGTAGACAAAAATAAGACAAAATGTGTACACATTGTGAACTGCAGCATTTATCATACTGTCTTTAATAATCAAGAAATGTGTACCCAAAAATTAAAGAGTAAATAAGTCCCCAAACATTACATTTTACAATTGAATACAATGTTACTGATAGAATCTGATATATACTGCCCAGAGGATCTGACCTGGGATGTTTGGGAGATAGCTGAGATGGTATGAAAATTTTTATAAAATGAGTTGACAGGAGATGACTGATGCAAAGCAGTGATAAAAATATACATGAAGAAAGGAGTTTTAATCTAGGCTTATTGCCAAGTTTCTGCCTAAAAGGAAAAGGCATATTAGCAAATAGCACGTAGCAAGACTATGTATCTTCTCTTTTGCCACAAACATTAAATCTAGAAGCTGATTTCAGAGGTGGATAAACTGAAAACACTCTTCAGTGTTTAGCTATACAATGTTCGCAGAGATTGAGCTGGACGGAAGCAATACCATGAATTTGGAAAGGTCCCAAATGATCTCACGTATTTTCATTGTAAAGATAGGCCATGATTCTAAAGACAGATCAGGGTTTTGGCCAATGGAGGAAGAATGGTCTGTTATCTACAGGCCTTGCTGAATCATTTTTATTTTAACACAGAACATTTCATTTGGAGCTAAACCACATTTCTCCAATGGCCTAATAACTCAGTACTTTTTGTGCATATATGTTTGTGTATGTATTTACACATATGTATGGGTATACACACCAGTATGTGCACAAATATGGTGTATATGCATACATACGTATATACACAGACAAAGCGACAGCAATTAGTCAGGTATTCCTTTTTTGCTTGTTTCTTGAACAATTTCATATTCTGTATGATGATGAGGAAACAAGTTTGCTATGAATGGTGTTCTTCTGGACATTTTTTAACAAACAAAATCTGTTTATTTTGCGATACTTGATTCAATGCCTGATTAATCAATAAAAACATTCATTTGAAAATGTAACTTCTGTGGTCTGTGGCATTTTGCATGGTCCATAGTAATGAATTGAAATCTGAGGGAACAGTAATCCTTGTATAAAAATAAAATATGGTCCTTTAATGTAGCATGCGGTCTTAGATGAGGGGTTTTCCCTTATTTTTGAAAGTTTTGTGACTAGGAATGAGGTAGCATTGTATAATGCTGTGTTTAACAAAGGCAGGTTTTTGAGGAATAGTCTGCTGAAATGCAAGCAATGAATGTGGTATATAAAACTTGTGTTGGTATAATGATTGTTTCAAAGGTGTATTTAATACCCAAGTTGGGATTCAGCAGAGTTAGAGCAAACAATAGCACAATGTCTTTAGAAGATAGTAGCAGCTCAGAGTAGTCTTGAGCTTGAGGTAATGGAAGGGCAGGGGACTTTTTTCTCTGAGGCCAGATAAGATTTTCCATGTGTTAGAATTCCATGTGTTAATGCACATCTAATAGAGAAAAAAATAATTCACAAATGAGCTGTGTGTCATAAATTATTTAGTAGACTGTCTTCAGCCCACTGTAGTTTCCCATTGTTGGCTCTCAGAGAGCAATAAACTTGATGCATTTTCTGCCATGAGTTTATTCTTTGTCCGTTTTGAGTGTCCCATTTTTCAACTGCTCAGCAAAGAGACTCCCACTGAGCCGTAGGTCCCAAGGGTAGGAAGCATGAAAATCCCTCAGGTCTAGGTACAGTGTGAAAAGCAGGAAATCTGCAAGTGCAGGTGAAAACACATGCATGTTCTTCATTATTAGCAATAGTAGGTCATCAGACAGCAGCGTGCATCATCTGTTTTTATCCCATGTCATAATTGCAAACACTATATTCTTTGCACGTTAGAAAATGCAACAGGACACTATTGACAATGCAAATTAAAGTGTCAGCTCATTAATCAGTTTGTTTTGAGATGACCAGTATTTATAGCACTATGAAAGACTGTGGGAGATTTCATTAAAATATTATTTAATATCTCACACAGTATAAGTATTTCCTAATTATTCTGATAAAGCAGATTTCTAGTAGTCACCAGATTCTGCTTTTAGTTGCAACAGCGCAATTTTCAAATAAACCCATGCTCCAAAATAAAATGAGGATTGCTATTGGCTCTCATGGGTATCACCAAAACTGAGGCTATTCATTTTAGTTGGCAACACTGTCTTCATTTCTGGTTTAGGACTGAAGAAGTTCACACCAGTGCACACCAGTACCTCAGTAACTGTCCAGGGCACACCTGGCCTGAAGGCCTTTGGTGGGGCAGCTTTGGAAAGATGGTGATAAAAAAAAATATGCACAGGTTGCTTACGTGGTGATGTGCTGGCAATTTTCTTGTAATACAAACTCTGATGTCTTTTCACATACTCTTTCTAGTAGTGGGAGTGTGTAGTGACATATAAGGATATAAAATGCAGTATTTTCCTGTGCTACTGAGTTGGTTGCCCATATAGAAATTAGCACAGTGTTTTTGTCTTCTGCACACTGAGGAAAGTCCTGCTCTCTCCTAAGTGCTGGTTTGTGTTCTTGATTATGCTGAGCTATTTGTATTTATTGTGCTTCCTGAAATGAAAGAAACTCTCTTTACATTCTAAATTTTGCTTTAGTACTTGATTTTCATATAAAAAAATTAAGAGACTAAGAGACAATGATGTTAAAATGTTTCAGTATGGATGAGACTCTTGGTTTGGAGTGTGAGCCGTAAGGCATCTGTCTACATAAATCAAATCTCTGTGCCAGAACAGACTGATTTGTCATTTCTGTGGGAGTTGAACAGTGCAGGTGCAAGTGTTTTCTTCTGAGGTAGGCTTTTGCATTAACTCCACTCTTTAAGTGGAATATTCTGTGTCTTTAATTTTTTTGTGAGAAGCGATGCTTAAGCCATTGACCAAGTATGTGACTTTCCCAGGTGGGGTTCGTCCTGATTTAAGTAAGGAACCAGTTGAAGGTGAAAGGCACATATATTTCACGAAGGGTGATATAGGAAAGATAAGGGCTTGAAAACCATCAGCATTGAGGCAGTTCTGGTTTAGAAGCACATCAATGTATTAGGAAGTCATGAAGTCATTTACTACAGTGTGCTAACAATGTCATTATTACTGCTCCCTGGAAGAGGAATGGGGTAAGCAAAAGAGGGAGTTCTGGAGCAATGCTAAAAAGATCACTCAGAGTGACAGGGCAGCTGGAAACCTGCCACCACTACTTGCCTTGGCACCATGCTGCAGCTCTGCAAAACAAACCTGCACCTATTTACCCTTCTGTTCCAGCTCAGCCTCAATCCACATTCCCAAATGACAGGAAAAAAATATTGCAATTATATGTTTGAAGTCCTAACCTGAATAAAAGCAGCAGGGCAGGGATGAGAGCCCCGGGCCTTGATCCACTTTTATTCACCCAGATTTTTACATCTGCTAACTTCAAAGGAGATAGTCCTGATTTACACAGAAGTAGGTACAAGCCCATGAATCTTCAGTTTCCAACAGGTCAAACCCAAGTGAAGCAGAAGTCCCTGTGAGAACAGCTCAGCATTCCCATTAAATCATGTCTTTGGAGAAAGCGCATTAGCTGCTAGCAAAACTGCAGTTACTCATGAGCTGTTTCCCAAGGCCAGCACAGGTGTGTTTTAAAATGTCTAGTTCTTTTAAAATGTATGGCTCAATAACATTCTTCTTGTGTGAATTGTTCAGGCAATGCTTTGCTGTTTCCTCCAAGCAGGGTGGGAACAATTCTCTTAGCAGGTGCTGTGTTACTTTTATAAAAATCATGAGAGTGGTAAATATATAAGTTATGATATAATGCTCCAACATAAGACTATTGTTCTCGGACTTCCATTTAAAATTGTATAATCACTAAAGAAGTTTAGAAGTCTACTTCCTTTAAGTGTTTGTCCTAATTTATATAGTTATTTGAATGCATGGGAATGTTTCCTCTTGAGGGATATCACTTCATTTCTTGTTAATATACAGAGACACATTGTAATTAGGACTATTCCTGAAAATTCACGAATTCATAGAATAGCTTATAATCAAGCCTTTAAAAGGCAGCAAATGGAGGCTTTATGTTTGGCATAACATTGAACAGGGAAAAAAAGCTATAACTGAAACATGTAACAGATGACAGGTAACTGCTACACAAAATGATGGGAAAGTTTTCACTAGCAATTTTTTATTTCATCCTCATTTTATTTTACTTGGAAAACAGATGGTTCCATTTGAAAATGTTTATCTGTTATCCTATTTCTTCACTTTCCTTTTCTGTTTTCAGTCTCATTTTTAGATTTTAAATACTAGAGTAATAACAAGGTAGTTGGCTTTATTTTTTATTTCCTTGAAAATTACCTTTTTCATGAGGTGCACAGGAATGAAATGAGAAGTCAAAATGAGAAGTGAAAAGCAGTGTGCAATATGCAAGCTTGAAAGCTGGGAATATTTTTGAAACAGAAGTTAAAGAAGGAATGCAGATAAATCTACCACTCTCCTACAATTACTGAATTATTTGGTTTCATTATTCTGCTATTAATAGCATTGTTCTCTAATTAAAACAGTGTTATGAGATCTGATTAAGGAGCACAATCAGAGAATTAGCAGATTATTTTAGGATAATCATGGAACAAGTTTCCTTTAATAACAATACATATAATCAACCTCACTAATGTCAGCTTGGAGTTTTTAGGGTTCAGTTTGGTTTTGTTTTTTTAATAATATTGTGTGTCCTCACTAGTGGTAGTTCCCAACCTAGAAGTTTGTGTCTCTTTTGAGAAGCATAGGGTCTAATTCCTTATGGAATTGGGAAACAGTCCTCCCTGTGGCAGGTGTAAAGGTTGTGCTTGCACAGTGAGAACATCTCCCACCAGCAGGGGGTAATTTGATCTATATTTTTGGCGTCTTGTTTATGCAAGTAGTAGTGATGGTCAAACTGAGGCTGAAATAAGTTCATCCATATCTGTAGGTGTAGAAAGAGATGGAAAAACTCTGTTGAATCACAACTAGTGATTACAAACAATGGTAGACCCAACCCAGAATTAGAAATTAGTGAATACAATCAGTAACATATCCTTTTAATTCCTTCCAGTGACTGTGACCTCTCTCTCAGTTTGTCTATCAGTTTACATCTACATGCTCCTTAAACATTTATTAAAGTTGGAGTTGAAAATGTTTGGAGTTTTTTTTACCATTAGGTTTTTGTCAAACTACTTTTAAAACAAACATTGCTGATATAATGTCAGCAGCTTATGGCAGAGGGTAGAGGTAAAGGAACAGTGTAGGACCTAGAACAGGTGTAAATTGAGTTCAGAACAGATTAATACTGTTTCTCTTCTAACAGTCAAGTCACAGAATCCTACATTGCATATATTTAGACAAACAGGTGTTATTACCAAGAGCACGCCCTGAGTTATGCTGTAAATTCTAACAAATGCATGAACAGTTGAGGAAATTGGAATAAATATTTGAATTAGATACACAAAAAGAACTAGAGGAGAAAAAAGTTATTTATTCACTACTAATAATTCAAACTATTGTAGCCAAACTATCCTTTCTTATTAGAATCCTAATGCTGTTTTCCTGCTGATGAAACAGGAATGCTTTGTTTTTCTGTTCTTATGAAGTCAGTGCTCCATATTAGTATTACTTGGATTACTTGGAAATCACTCAGGATGAAGAAATTTCATAGGATCAAGTACAGAGTTCTCACCAGTCTTGAGGCCTGCATAAGCCATTAGCCAGATTCGAGGCTGAACTACCATCAAGTTATGAATGCTTTCATGTATATTTAACTGTGCCAGAAGAAACATGTAGCATTAAAAAAAAAAGTGGTCAATTTTATGTCCATGTGGGAATAGACGTCATTCTATCCAGCTACAAAGCTGCTATTTGGTATAGGGACAGGAAAATATTTTTATGGATTTTGTATAAAGCTGTGCTAGTGCTGGTTCTCATGCACACAGAAATGCTGTAGCCCCAAGTCCTGACAACCTTTTATCTATTTGTGGAATTCAGAAGCTCTGCAAATCATGCTGAGGGGCTGCCACTGGCCCAATGTCTCCTACTTCCCCAAAAGTAGAAAGGAAGGCAAACCAACTCCCAAAAGTCTTCATCTCTAATCCTTTCCCGACATCTTTCGTGGCAGGCACAGTAAAGGCACAGGGTGGACATTAACTCCACATCTTGTGTGGCAAGACAATTATGCTATGAAGCTTTAAGCAGGCTCCTCTGGGGGAGGAATCTGACCCCACTAGCAAGGCTCAGACATTTCTCAAGCAGCTTCTCCAGCTTCTGCCATAGTCAGGAAATGCAAGGGAAATCTTGCAATGACAAGGTGTGAGGGTGACACATCTTCTAAAGGCACATCCAGAAAGCTCAAAGAGAAAAAGCTCAAAGAAAAAAAAGTGTCATTCATCCTCATAAGAAGGTCTGCATAAGAAGGATGGATACATTTTTCTGTGTTTCCATGAAGGCATGGAAAGCTGTCTCCTCATATGTCAAGTTTGGTAGTGCTTGTGGAAAGGCAGGCTTCATTTAATTTGAAGAGCAGAAAATCATTGTTCCATAGTTTTTCTTACCATTCTCCTAAAAGTTTGACAAATGGGAAGAAAAAACTGTCAAATTCCACTGGTCTTCATTGGCAAAACAAAGAAAATGCAAACAACCCAAAGACAATGCAAAAAAAAACCAAAGAAAATGCAATTAAACCTGTGTGTGCAAAATTGTTATTTGTTAGAACTGACATACTAGACATATTTTTAATCTCTTACTTTTATAATAGTAACAGATTAATAGTACTATTATAATAGTAGGAGAAACAAAGTGGAGGGTTTATCATGACTGGAACTCTGATAATGAAAGATAGAAATAGCAGTTGAAGGAAGAAATAACATCCCTGGGAAATGCTCCTAAGAAGGCAAAACCAGAAAGGGTTTCCATAAGGCAATTTCCATAAGGAATGGGAAGCAAATAGCACCCTCAAATATTCATCCCACTCTAGGAACCTAACTTGAAACAGGGAGAATCCTACTCCATGCCTGAACTTTCAACACTGGTCTTATGAGGAGTCACAGAAAACTAGCATGTATTTGATACCTGCCCTTTAAATAGCTAATGGAAGATCAAGTGACTATCACTCTCTATAATTAGCAAAATGGTATATTGAAAGTTTTACAGTTGTGATTACAGAGCAAGTCCATTTCTTTGGATATAATACAGAAATTTATAGATAGCTTCTGACAAAGTCCTTGCTGTGCTGAAGTAAGCAGGCAATTTTACATTGGTCTCAGTGAAGCCCAGATTTTGCCTCTCAAATATGTATGAGGTGAAATATTGTAAGTCAAAGTCATATTAAATGTAGATATCTCCCCTGAACAAGATATCTCCCCTGTTGTAGCCACTGAGCCCTTGTTTTTTTCAAAAGAAGGCATTTATAATAATGCTTTGATGAAATGGTCATCCAGACAACACCAACAAATAAAAATGCTTCTATTTGACCATAGAACAAACTGCCCTGGAGATAATATATACTTATATGCATTCTATTGCATTGCTCCTGTGAACAGGTATTTTAGATTCAAAACAGGTTTGCTTATCCAATGCTGCAAAATGTTATATATTAATAGACAGCATTGTTCTAGCATTGTTCTGTTCTTAAAGGTTTTTTTAACAGATGTCGCAATCAGATCTCCTCTGGCATTTCCTGAATTCAACATTTAACTCTAAAATTGTATCCAAGCTAGAATAGCTAGATACCAGTTGACATGATGTCATCATTCATTCCTCACAGCACTAAGCATCTATTGCTATCACAGACCAAGCAAAAGTATTAAACGCATAGTGCTTTTTCCAAATGCAGTTTTTTTATGGAATCAAGAGCTCCTCAGTAAAATTGTCTTCTAACAGAAAAGTAGCCAACAGTTATAAATTAAAATAAATGCATAAGAGATAGCTGAAAAGTGCTAGCTTTTTAACATATAAGTCAGATGATGAGGTCAGAAGTACTAATTTTACTTTGTTATTTATTTGCATCTTCTGCAAAGGAAATAGGGCTGGTTCTCTGAAGGCCAGCTGAAAGTCCTTTTGATAGTCATGGCAGATTCTTTTGAATGGTTACCACCCAGAAAATCGTAATGGGGAGAGAAAAATATTCTGTAGATGGATGTAAATATCCCTTTTTCCAGGGTTTTAACATAGACTCACCTCTCTACGCTGTATAGATTACTTTCGGAGGTTTATTTTCATCTATTTCTAAGCAGCACAAATATTTATCTAATGATGCTGTGGTGAAGTATGATTCATCCTTCAGAAAAAAGCCTTCACATGCAAAGTATTGTTAACCGCTTGTTCTTCATAAAAAGGAAGCAAATTACTCAGGCTGGAGAAATGTTATAGTGAAGGTTGTTGATGCTCTTCAAGCTGATGGAAAAAGAATTGCTCAAATAAAAGGTGAGAGTTTCTGCAGGAAGTACTTTCTGATGGGAAAACGATTAGCAATCCAGGAAGGGCAACTAATGAAAACAGACAGAAAATCACTCAAACTAGGCAAATATTTTGTAAAAGGCTTGGCAAAGAGGGATTTAATGGGGTTCATGGTGAAAGGTGCATTGTGGACAAGATTGAGATTGCCTGATGTGCTTTAGAGGGACTAGTCTGAGGGTTTCTATTTGCAGAGAGTATGTGAATAGCTTATGAAACTGTACTGGCTCATCCTGCTTAGGGTCTTGAAAGCAGCAGCAGAAAATAATGGAATTGAAATACAAACCAAGAAAGAAGGAACTGGAAACAGGAAACAGCACAATATGAAAAAGTTTTGTAAAATGAGTCTACTTATCTTTGGATTTGTAACATCAATGATTATTGAAATGGAGACAGTTTCTAAACTGTAACTTATTTTCATAGGTTGTAGCATTATGATTCATTACTTTTCTTAATTTTCATTATTTGAACAAAATATTCCTTCATTTCTGCTGTGTAAAACTCAGCTTACAATCTTGATTTACATACAAACAAGGCCTTACATCCTTAGGTATTTCCCAATCCATCATCATGGCTGGGCTTTGCAAATGAAGATTTGGGAAGGGCTCTACTCACATTTGTTACAAGCGCGTTGGTGGCTAAAAAGCCAATATGAGATAGGCATGTCCGATTGCAAAAGGCACAGCAGAAAGACTCCTTAGGTGGTATATTCTGCAATACACGGTTCTTTCTGCGCTGTCTTTTCTCCTCAAGAGTGATCCTGCGTGCTTTCTCAAAGGAAGCAGCAGTGTTATAGATGGTGTGTCTCCAGGCCTCCCGATTGGAGGCCAGAGTAGACCAGTTATGGTGATCAATATGGCCAAGGCTGAGATGTTGTTTCATGCTTGTATTCCCAATCCATACAGGCATGAAATTAAGCCTATCTCCTGATAAAACCTGGGCCCCTCCAATAGCACAGTGGGCACGTGGAGACACTTTTTTCTGCCTCTAGTTGATTCTACCAAAACTTTTGGCAGATAATGTAAATAGATGGGTAGTGAGGCCTCTAGGTTTGGGAGCTTGGTGGGTTGATGAGGGAGAAGTAGGGATGATTTGCCTTTTACATGGAAGCAGGCACTGCTTAAGTGATTAAAAGTAACAGCAGATGGTTTTGTGTTGAATTTCTGGAATGGAATGTGTCTGAAGGGTGATGAAGATGTTTGATGCTGGATGATGAGGAAGTTTGGCCAAGACATCGGTGAGGTGTCACTGTCAAGGATGTTAATGAAATGTAACCACAGTCACTGTAATCCAAAAGGATTCTGACAAAATCTTTGTAAGGTTATTGTGCTCTGAATGGTGTTAAAATACAGAATTTGTGTAAATGTAAATGAACTGATGTTTAGTTATTGGAATGAGATAATGCAGATGTATTGTGGGATATATATAACTGAATGTGTAATCTAGATGATTTGAGTTATAAAAGATGGTGCTTTGGCCATCTGTCAGTGATTTTCTTTTACCAGGCTAAGGAAATTGTGGATATGAAAAGAAATAACAATTTATTAGCAAGTTTTGGATTGTATGAATGTGTCTTGATTTTTGTAATAAAGAATGTTAAGTCTACCTCTTAATTTCTACTAAAGTAAACATGTGACTTTCAGTAATGATTTTATTTTGAGCAGAATCAATCTTAAGAAAAGCAAGAGTGGTAATTAAACCTTATCTAATCTCAATTTAAAATAGTGGTCAACTGACTAATAATATGATCATGGATCACTGCCTCACTAAGGAATTCCTTCCCATTGAAGCAAAATCACAGGGCATATGCAGCTGGAGGCAGTTTTCCAGAAATTTATCCCAGGTAGCCTTGAGGAAAACAGTAGAAGCTGTAGTGAGGAAAAACAACAGGCCTACAAGTGGGTAGATTTCCCTTATTTTTTATCATCAAGGGTAACGAAATTCCTGGCAAAGGGAAGAGAAGGGCTACCAGCCTCACACCCTCACATTACATCAAAAAGCTTTCTCCTCCACATAATCTCATTAAGAACTGAAACAGTTCTGGAGCAAATTCATTTTGTGGTGTAGAACTATTGAAGTCAAGGGTAATAACAGCAAAGCTAAATTTAGAGAGGTACACAGGTAAGAAGAGAACAAAGAGGGTTTTTACTGGGATTAATGATCTGTGGGAAAGATGAGTGAAACAAAGTTCAGAGAATTTTTTTCTTTCTCTCTGAATCAAAATAGTTTTGGGATTATCTCTGAGTCATAAATTCCTACTAACCATATAAAAAAAAAATCACTTTTGACTGAAAGACAGCTTTCCATTACATTCCCAGAGCCTTGCCTCAGAAATGTTCATCTAAACGTGCTCAGAACTGCTCATCAACCTCATGCTAGAAAAAGCACACTATTTATTCACCTTTTATTACAGAAAACCAAAAAATATATGAAGTATATGAGCCAGCTATGGTACAAGATTTATAAATTCTGCTCTTTTCTCCTGGCAGAGGCACGACATGATATGTAGTTAATTGTTCCTTGAATTAGCATGCTTTATAATCGCTTTAGTAAGGGAAACTCTCCGATAGCCTACAACTATTGCAGTTCCATGCTGCTGTCCCATCAGCACTCCCAGAAGGGCTAGGACAGGCCCCAAATCCTAGGAATGTTGACTATGTTCTGACTACAGCATCCTTGCTCTCCTCAGAGTATGTGTTGAACCGCATTATGGCAGTGTGGCATATCAACACTAGTAATGAGGTTTAACTGGAGTACACATCGGTCTACTGAATGAGCTTAACTGAAGCTAATTCTGACACCAAGAGCCATAACCCTCCAAACACAGCAGTCAGACGGTGTCTTGCTTGCTGTGGTAGAAGACTGAAGCCACATGCCCATTTTTTTTTCTCTTGTTGTAGGCTTAAACTCCCTAGTTGATTCAGTCTTTCCCTATAAATCAGCTTTTTTGAGATTTGTCATCACTTGTATTGCTTCCCTGTATATTCTTTTCAATTGATCCTACATCGCTTTTACTACAAAGGTAGTGCCAAAAAGTAGATACAAAATTCAGTGCAAGACTTTATCAGCTGTTTGGAGCAAAAGGATAAAAATAATCATCTTTCAAGTCTTCAAACCCCAATTTAGACTTGTCTTTCTCATGAAACCATGTCAAAGTTGAATAACACACCTGTCACAGTCACTGCAACCCCTGTGAGAGCTCAGGAGAGCTACCTCCGGTCTGTCTTCACCTTGTCAGCAGCATGTGTGGTTTTAATCCCACCTTGTCAGGATCGTGTTCATGTTCAGTCCTGTGCTGCAGTGAATTTAGTCTGGCTTTGTGTCAGCTGCAAATGTAATAACCATATCCTCTGTTCCACCTCTTTGGGGTGTCTGGGAGCAAACCAAAAATTGTTCAGCCTAAGATGAACCTTTACTTCCTCTGACAAATACCCATTAGTGCAACTATTGGGACAATGTATTCAATGGCAGCTACTCTTGGAGCAGTTTTTCTCTTATACCTACTTGTGGTAGTTTCAGTCTGGTAACATTTCCCTTGTTTGTTTGTAAGATTGCCACAGGTGACAGTGCCAGAAGACTCTCTGAGTATTAATTACATGACAAGTGGTGTCTCTTGTCTCTTCCTAGATCTGGTCATCCTGCTGTAGAAGGAAATACGACTTGCCAGATATATTTGCTCTTGTCAAATGCATATTAACCTCTACTCATTTTGAAGCTGTTTTCTAGGTGCTTGCCCACATGTAAGTGAGTAGTGCCTAAGCATCAGCATCAGCATCTAGTGCCTTTTGAGAAACCCCAGGGTGTAAGAGATATCTTCAGGGCCTGGCAGATATGCCATGGGATCTATAGGAGACACGGCTTCTCCAGAGCAGCAGGCAAGGTACTCTAGACACATGAAATGGCCCAAATTTAACAAATGGGCCATTTCATTGGTTGACCTAAATTAATTGACCTTAATTTTGTAATTTCAATCTCTAATGGAAACTCTGCTCATTCAGTTTTATGCTACTGCTGAACTTTGATCCCCTGATTTTGGTAGGTCCTCTTGGGCATATCATCTTAAGGCTTAGGCTAAAAAAAAAAAAAAAAAAAAAACCACCCTTTTTTTTTTAGTATATTTCTGCCCTTTTAGAATACAGTTATTTTTACATATAATGGGAAGGAGAAGGAGTATCTTTTCCCTTTGCTATATCCTCCTTGGAGCAGATTATCAGTATCTCTACTTAACTGCCTTTGCTACAGTAATTACAGCGAATCAGAAGCCATTCCCAGCACTGCTACTTGCCTTTGAATTACTGGTGCTCTCTCAAGTTTTGAAAAAAGTCAGAAAGCAAAGAAAAGGGATTCACATACTGGTCTGAGTTTAGAAAAGTCCTTAGATGATACAACAATTTGCTAGCTTAATCTGGAAGCAAAGAGAACATGTGAAAAAAATTCTCATACCATTGAGAATTAGGATAGCACTGTGATGCAAATGGGGAATCTTAGAATCAGAAAAGAATATACATAAGGAAAATGAAAGAGTTAGCTGAAGTTACTTTTACCTGCACAGAAGAAGCTAATAGGCACCTTTTATCACACTTAAAGACATATACAGCAGAAGGCACGAATTCCTCCAGTGTCATGTGACTTATGCCTTTAAGGGCAGATCTTCCTCTTACTGCAGTGGCTGGAGATGCACAGAGGATTGGTTCTGCCTCCGTGCTGCTCCCCTCTACACAAGTTGCAAAGGTGTAGATGGATTTGCATTCGCTGGGGGACCAAGTGTTCTGCCTGAGAAAAGCAAAAGTGTCCTTTCCACATCCCTAACGGAGCCCGCATATGTGCTCAGGATGCAGCTGCCAGATCCCTGTCTGTCTGTCTGTCCCATCTACTTACAGCCTGGATAACCCTGGGGGGAGACACTTCTTCTGCAGCAGGCCCTTTGGCTCTGCAGCAGCAGCACTGCCAGAGTGTCAGTCCCAGCCCCAGGCTCCCACTCCAACAGCTCACACAGTTCGGGGCTTGTCTCCCACGTGCCGTACACGTGTGGGGATCAAAATTACCAATGCCAGCATGTTGCTTTCAGCATTAGCAGGGAGACCATCCGTGTGACAAAGACCCATTACACACATAATTATGTTCTCTTTTAGGTATGTCCACTTTGGCAAATGCCTAGTTTTTAAGCTGGCCATATATAAGCCAGTTGTGGTCTGGAATCTGTAAAACTATGTTAACACTGGACTTTCCCAAGTTAATGTATAATGTTAGGAGACAAAGTGGAAGAAGTGAATTGCTTTTGCTTTGTTGCAACATATCTCCCATGCTAGTAGAGCCATACCCTTTCCAGCTGAGGCAGGCTTACAGGCAGCATTCACAGAGTGTGGGTCTTTATCCATATGTGCATCCACGCTCCACTCAATTAACATCCCATCCATCGACGTAAGTGAAACACAAGCTAAGTCTTCATAAAATGGATTTGAAGCAAGAACATTTTTTTAAGTGCCCTGGCAACCAGACTTAACAACTTTTTCCAAATATGCTGCTTTTAAAAAAGCCACAAATTTGTAGACTCACATTTTTTCCAGAGTTATATATCAATGAATTCAATCCAACTTCCCATCTGTTTTGGAGATTTATTTTGTGTGTGTGTGTTTAAAAAAAAAAAAAAAAAAAAAAAAGAAAATGCTAAAGAAAAATGCTTCCAAAAGTTCAAAAATTACTCAATGTTTGAGGATCAATACTAACTTAATATCAAAAACTGGAAAGGTATCTGTATACCATGATTCCTGATCAATTAACAACTAGAACACGACAAGCAATCTTAAATGTGTTCTGGAAACTGAGAATCTCACAATTTTCACTATGAAGCTGTTTAAATTACAGAAGGCTCCTCTTATTTTTTTTTTCAGTGTCTCCAGGCCAGATGAAGGTGGTTTTAAAGATTTCTGTAGATGGAGGGGTTTTTATATTGAAATTTTTCCAGCAATTGATGTAACAGAATTAAGGTTTTGAAAAATCAATCTTACTTTAATCGCACTTTTAATTAATCTGGTTTCAACTCCATATGAAAATACACAATCCAAGATTTGGACAATCAAAAATTTCCTTTTTGAGAGAGAGGTATACCTGGGGAAAAAAAAAAGATGGAAAATTTCTTACAAAAATAATGGGTTTAGAACTTGGCATTATACATATGATTACTTGGGAAAATAAAATAAACTTTTCGGGGAGGGATTATCTTTTATCCTCTCCTGTTTAAATCATCAGATAATTGAATAAAGAGAGGAGCACTTTGCTCTGCTTGTCATATTCTCGGGTTTAATCTCAGCTATAAAAGGCTAGTCCATTGTTAAAATTGAAAAACCTCTACTGTGAAAGGGAAATATAATAACCTTTGCTGCATAGACACCAGGTGTTTTTTGCTAACAAGCACTGTTGATAGAGTGATGTTTAATCTTTGATGGTAATATCTAGGATGTATTGAATTGCAATAAAACCACTTTCCAGACACAGTATCTTCCAAGATTATAAAATCTATGGACAAACCATATGATTCTGCACAATGGTGTTAAATGTTGCCTGGTAGTGGCAGGGAAATTTGGGTAATGTTGTAAGTTTGATCTCTTACGTGGGAAAAATTCAGAATGTTTAATAGCTTTATTAAGCAGCAAGATTTTGTTCCTGCATATCAGGTCAGCAATAAATTCTTACCTTACCGCTGTTATAAAGCTCAGTAATAGAAACCTGAAACCTGAGTTATATGACTCTCCCCTAGGAAGGCTCTGTGATTCACTTCTCTCAGTGCAGCACAATGACAGTAGGAAACACCAGATTACATAAAAAAGTGAGGAAAAATTGTGATCCAAACTCTACTACACAATTGCAATCTAATGTACCACTGTGGAAAAATACAACTTATTATCATGATCAAATTAGATTCTCACTGAAAGCAGAATTTGGGAGGTAAAAAATGTTGTTAATATACACTGAGTTGAATTAAAATCGGTCAAAAATACAGGAGTTGAAAATTAAAAGGAAGAGTGGAGGAGAAAAAGGCTAGAGATAGAAGGTGGAGTGATATGTACCCATTTTCCTATTATATTCTTGATCAGGCATCTGACTCGTTTCATCATTTTAAAAGTCCTTTCTCAATCTAGGATAATTTTTAATCTTTATCCTGCAAGATAGGTCATGGCCTTAAATGTCTGCGGTTCAGTCTTATGCTCTAAAATACTCAGAAAATTCACCACCCTTCTCCACATGAAACCCCTAAGTAAAGGAACCCCAGCAAGAAAAAAAGTCTCATGTCCCTTAGGGCCTTTGTCTGGGATATCTTTGTGTTTCTGTAAGACCCAGCTCATTGTCACTACTGAAAAGTAAAATCCAGGTTTCAAACTAATCATGGCCACAAACTGGAATATAGGAAAAGTTGAGATAAAGGATTAATGTGACTCCAGCAATTTAACACAAGGCAGAAATTTGTCTCCGTGTTCCAAACCTTGAAACACACTTCATTTTCACCTCTAGGCAATAGTAAAGTGTGCTACCAAATTCATGGGACGGGATTAAGCATGTTGTAGCTAGGGAATTTTTAAAATGAACTGGGATTAATCTTGCCTACCAATTAAACGCTAATCATTTGGCCTAAACTAGCACTTAGCTTCCTGCTATAGCCAAGGGAGAAGGACAGACACCTCTAAAGAATGATTATTCCAACTGCTACTGAATACCCACAGTAGGATGGGTCACCTTTCATAAATGTCTGTAAGTCTCCACAGAATACAGAAGGAGTCTAGATGATTAGCTGAACTCACAACTTTAAGTCAGTTTGAACTAGAGGAGATTAATTTCACTGCTGGTGATTAAAATAAGGCATTTTGCACTGCTAATGCCTTATGAATTGTCCATACAAATGTCAAATGCACTCACTTCTTTCCAGCCTTTATATTATAAATATATCCATTCTCTATTATAAATAGAGGAGTCTGGTATTTCATCTAGTTATTTTTTTTCTTCTAGGTAGCATTATTTAAGTCTGGCATGGATAGTCTGAGTCAGCGGCTTTTCCTCCAGGTGCTGATTCCTCCTAGAGAGAAAGAAATCTTAGGATGTTGCTGGCTGTGCCAGAGTATCATCAGCCTTCTGTGGGCCTGATATTGCATTGTATCATGATCCCAAATATTATCTTTACATTTTGAAAATATGTAAAAAAGAGCATTTGGGTTAGAAAGGCTATTGCCTACCACAAATCACTGGCTTTTAAGTTATAATTGAAACCACACTAATGCCAATTACTCCAGGTGGGGTAATGCCAATTACTCCAGGTGGAGTAATGCCAATTACTCCACATCTTCAGTGGTTCTGGAGCTGCAGAGAGTCAAAAAGTAGAAGTTTTAGGATGGCTCAAGTAATATTATAGTACCTTGAGGACCAGTTCAGCCCAGTTACAAAGCATGATGGCAGATGTCACGTGCTTTTCGTTCTCTGCCTCTCATCAATTTCCCCAGGCTGGAGATAGGGAAATGGGTGATGTGGCTTTTCTAGATTCCTTATTCTTTTTGAAATTATGGCTGTTTTCAGGGAACCTGACAAGCTAGCTTTTTTGAAGTAGGTGTTGATAATTTCCATTAGCAGCAGACAGTAGTTTTTCCACCAGCTTTCAGCAGTCAGGGAGAGTACAAATCTGCTTTGTAGGAGGCAGCTCACATAATCCTAGAGGCTTCTAGAATTTCATTGTGTTTAATGGACTTTCATTATGCTGGGATACTGAGGTGGTTAATACCTACCAGACCAACTGAAAGTTTTCTACCCCTGTGAGTTCCTGTCACATTTAGTTTATTTCTTCTGAAAAGCAAGATGAGAGTTCTTTGCAACAGGCTGGTCTCAGGTTTAATTCAAGAATATTCAGTCTTTGCATGTCAGCTGTAACTGGCCTTTACTGAGGGCTGATCACACTTAAGGAGAAATTAAATGAAAATACAGATAATTGATACAGGCAAAGATAGATAGACATACAGGCAGACAGATAGATAGATTAGATAGATAGATAGATAGATAGATAGATAGATAGATAGATAGATAGACAGACAGACAGACAGATGGACACATTCTCACACACAAAGACGGCCTTTACACAGCCCCTTTAAAACTGGATGGTGCACAGAATGTGCACAGAATGCGCATGGAATGTGCACAGAAAGGCATTGGTGTGCATGTGAACAAGCAGAAGCTATGTTCACTCCCAGGAAAGAAAGAAGCCCCAAGGAACTGAGATCTCTGCATTTTGTGATGGGTTATCTAACAAGGCAATCCCAAGAGTGGCAAGACCTCTGTGTCCCTGCTTGCGGTGGTGCAGTGAATGTTTGAGGTTAAAGAGCTGGAGAGAGGCTGGAGAGAGGCTGAAGAGTTGGGCTGGAAATCCATGCTTCCCAGGACCACACAAAGCTGTCTCTGCTGAGCCAAACATTGCTGGGGCAGAGGAAAGCCTTTCTGTGCCTGTTCATGTGGGCAGATTGGATCAGGAGTATTAACCCTGAAACAGGAGTATTAACCCTGCAACCTCCTCCCAGATTCCCTGAATGTCCTGCAGAAAGTGGCATAAAACAAGTGAAGCATCAGCATGAATGACCAGAGTCTGCATTCATTGTTTTTATATTTGCATCTAAAACCAAACCAAAACCAAATTAGGCTGGTACATTGTTGGGAAATCAGCACAAATGACAGGGCTACCAATGAAAATGCCAGGATTTTGCCATATGCAAATGGTTGTCTTTGTGTGATTTGAGGAGACAACTAGCCTTCTAGATAATTTAGCTAACTACCATTTATCTTTATTACTGTATCAGCTGTACTTACAGAACAAATTATTGACATCATAAGGAATTAAAACTACCCTTTTTGCTCCAAAGCTTTGTTAAGATTTCCTTGATCTTTTACACCTTTTTACTATTTGGAAAGAATATTTTCTGCAAGTTACTAGGTCTTCATTTAAATGACTATGAAACAATCCTTCATTCTTCGACTGAGACACACCACAGGGCACAAGGAAGTAAAAAAATCTGTCTTGTGCTCAGGACCAAGAAGCATTTCCCTCTAAAGCATATCAAAAGTAAATCTAGCTACTGTCAGCAATGGCTGCCCTTAATTGTTACCCCATGGCTCTCCCCAGCTTTGGTTGGGTTTTCTAATAACTGTGTTGTAAATCTGCCATAATTTTCTCTTCTAATTCTTAGTTACTTTTCATCTTACAGTGTGCCTAGGAGTATATCATGGATCTTTTTTTCACCACTAGATGAAAGGCAGCTGGGAATAATTCTTTTGTTAGTTCCCACTCTACTCATATCTCTCTTCCTCCTTAAAATGTGTCACCACAGGCACTTTTGTTCTCCACAGACATTTTTTTCTTCATCTTTCTGCTGTCTTTTTGCTCTGTAATCTCATAGGACCTCCTTTTCCAGGAAGTTTTTAAGTATTCACTTTTTTTTCTTCCCCAAATAGTCTTTTTTTACCATGGCTTCTTATGCTGGAGCTCCCCACTTACAACCACTGTTCCAACACCATACGGAGACTGTGGGCACGGATCTGAGCAGGCAGAAGCTTTCAATTTCTTTCTGAATCATCCCTTCCACAGCAGGAAGAGTAGGGTCACAGCAGGGTTTCAAAATCGTGGTCAAAAATCTTCAGGTGTTGCATCAGAGCCAGAAAGGCTCTAGATGATAATCAGAAGTTTGGCAAGTTCCTAGCTTTAAAAACAGGTTGATACAATGGAAAGAAGAGGAGAAATAAGATATGAAATAGCACTTGCAACATGAGAGAAGCAAATAAAAGGAGCTGATCATGGACCATAACCAAAAGCACTATATAAGAGATGAAATCGCAAATAGTAAATGGGATACAAAGAGAAAAGAAAACCATGGTCTCTGCTTCCCTATCCTTGGTACTGCAGTAGGAGTTCAGGGCTTCAGGTACCTATGGTTTTAGAAAGCCTTTATGTATGCAAGTGCTGGAAAACAGATGCTTTGACGGTTCCTGCATTCCTCCTGGTAATTGTCTGTGGTAACACATTGCCTGGTGAACTCAGCTGAAATATTAAAAGCCTCCAGCTGCAGACAAGCTGACCCAAAAATGAATACATTCTTAGTTGGTCGAAAAATCCCTTTCAAGTGAGACTGGATTGCTTAGAATTCTTTAAAAATTGCATGAGAACTTTTTTTCCTTCTCACGTCTGTATGGGGCATTAACTGGAAACTCTCATTAACTGAACAATAAAATATTTAATATGTAAAAATGTACCTTATAATATCACTCAATTTTAGCAAAAAAAAAAAAAAGACTGCTGCACCAAAGGTAATTAGTTGTTGTAACCTGTTGTTGTCTGATCTTTCATTATAGCTAGCAAATATTTTTATTTATCCTTGGACACAGTGACACCACAGAAGACTTGAACTCCATTTTCTTAGACAATTTGCAAGTTTAGGAAAAGAAATGAGCTAATAGATGCCCAAAGAAATGTGTGTGTTTGCATTATTTGTAAGCATGTCGGTATTTCCCATTGTCTGCAATTTATGCATGCGTGCTTCCATATATAGTAACTCCTTGCCCATTCAACCATCCTGCAAAGGATGACTGGATGGCAACACACCAATCTAGAATATCAGTCACTTGTTCCAGTTTTGTAGCAAATGCCTGCAAACTTGCTGAGAGTGCACTCCCTCCCAACATTCAGACCACTAAGGAGGATACTAAACAGGCAAGTGCACTGATTCCCTGTGACCAGCCTCCAGCTGGACTTTGCACTGCTGGTCACAACCATCTGAGTCTGACATTTCAGACAGTTTTTAATCCACCTCACTGTTCATTTATATAGTTCATATATTTTTTGCTGTCCTCTTGGCATGTCCCTATCTGCATGCATATGTTTGAGCAGGGCCTCCATGACCCCAGTTTGTTGATTGCAAAGTCTATCTTGTGCTCATCACTCTGCAGTTGTTTGCTCACCATCCCAATCTACCATTTCCCCTCTTTTTCATCATCCCTGAGGCC
Organism: Manacus candei; assembly: GCF_025592945.1. NCBI lineage: Eukaryota > Metazoa > Chordata > Aves > Passeriformes > Pipridae > Manacus > Manacus candei. Next base: position 9,721,901 of record NW_026138089.1, read on the forward strand.
ACGCAGCCCAACTCCTTTCCCTGCTGACATAGAGCCTTACTTCATGCACACAGGCTGCATGTGAGGACCTCCTCTGCCCTGGCCCAGAGGGAGGCACTGAGCACCCTTTAGTGCTCTGGACCTCCATCCTCTTGTAGGAGCTCACTCTCGGTCAAGGTTTCTGCTGTGCCTGTGCCAGGCAAGTTGATCCAGTGCGTGTTGGCATCCTTTTGGCATGTCACCATTGTTGCCAAGCACATGTACAGCAAGTACACTCTTAAGCAGCCTTCTGCACCACCTTCTGCACCAAGTGCTGAGCCTTTTGGCTGCCTTTGCTAGCTGGACATGTCCTTCACAGTTTGTTCTTTCTCCATTCAGATCATCTGACAAACTCCTCTCCATAAAAATTCTGAAGTTTTTATGGCACACCATCATATATTTTATGTATGCTTACAGACAAATGGACTCAAGCTAACCTGTTGAAACACTGCTCACAGTCTTGTCCTTGCACTTTTGCCTTATACATAATGTATAAAGAACAGGTTAATAATGTAGTTATATTGAAGATACTTTTGTATATAAATAAATGATTAAATAAATGAGAACTCATGCATGCACATGCACACACGTGTGCCGTGCACGTGAGTAAGCATCCTATAAGGCATTCAGCGTGGGACCCATGGTGATGTGACAGGTGTTACCACAGTGCCTGAAAGCCCAGAAGTCAAGTTTGCAAGGCTCATTTAGAGGCTTGAAGAGAGCTACACCTGCATGGAGACTCATTAGGCTTCCAGACAGGGCTTTGCCAGTGCCAGTGCCATGGCATCAAAGACAGACCAGAGTGTCATTCCTGTCTGTCCTGGTATGAGTTTCTTTGCTTAGGGAGCTACTCCTGCAGCAGATGTCCTGGGAAAATGGCATTTAGTGCCTGAAATACTTTCCCTCATTTGGACAACAAGAGTAGTGATTATATGGCTTCTACAGCAAATGGAAGGCTCTGGAATTATAGGTGTTACCTGATTGAGCAGCTGGTCAAGTTGCCACATCCAATGACAGCACCCTATTCACTGGATCCTGGAGATATGGGGAGCCCTCATCACTTTTTCTGTAGAATTTGGGCTGGTGTAGAGATGGGAAAGCCAAACTGGGGAGTTTGCTTGTAGCTTGTTTCTTGCTACGTGCTATAATGATGTATAAATGGTGTAATGATGAGACAGTGTTATCAATCCACCACTGAAATATTCCTGAAAACATTCTAGGAAATTCAGGTTACATTAAAACTCAGCAAATGTCTTATTATTATTATTATTTTAAGACTTTTTCTGGAAGACTCCATACTGATTTACAAATATAAGAAAAATACCTCATCTGTGTTTCCTGAGTTGTTCTGGGGGGGGGAAAACCCTTAATTAGCACGAGAACAAAGGAATCAGATGCACAGTCACACCAGTGTTTTACAAAAATCTCACCTGTGAAGTTTATCTGTGGAGCACATATATACACCAAGTCTGACACAGAATTTGCAATTGTCATGTTTTCCAAAACAGGATGGGTGTTAATTACTGAATGGTATACCCAAGGGCTCTTTGTGCTCATTTTTTTTTCTACTTTGGGATTCTGACATCTCCAGAGATGCCCGTATCCTATAAGTGGTATTTCTGAAGCAAATTTATTACAGCACTTCTGCATTTTTAAAAATCATTGACAGGAAATAGTATCTCTGAGAGATACTACTGAACTGAAATGAAAGTCCAGTGCAATTAGTCATTTCCTTGTCTGTAAATGACTATTCCCTATACAGCCCTTTTTAAATTGTGTAGCCCAGCTTAGCTTTCTAATGACCTTAGAGCCTTTAAAAAATCTTAGTGACAGAGCTGAACAGTGAAGTCATAGAAATATACCTCAGCAGAAGAAAAAGTTTATTGACCTTTTAAATATCCAGGAATGCAATACAACAATGCTCAACTTAAATTATGTGAATCTTTACATATAACTAAACATACCCTAAATGTCCCTATTGAGAGTCTACATCAGAGTTCAAACCAGAGCTTGTACGTGATACATTTATTGTCCGTCAGTAACATAATGTAATGTACACTCTGGTCAGGTAAGGGACCAACAGCTAGGGAATTAATTGTTAGAGTGGGAAAAGATTGTTTATTCATGCTGCAATGGGCCTAATTTAAGAGTTTGAACTGTTAGGGAAGGAAACCATGTAAAATACTCTCAATTTTATTAGTTCAGTGAGACATTTTGGATTCACACCAGAATTCTAAGCCTGATATGAAGCTTCCACTATGACTGGAACCAAGTGTTTAGTATCCCTATAGTTCATTAAAACTTACACTTATTTTAATGGTCTTTCCTTCCACACATCCTTTAGCATATGCTGTCTCAAACTGACCATTTGTTTAGCATATAACCAGGTGGATTTTTATTTTTAGGCCAGCTGTTTTGAGGAATAAGGTTGTTGAGTGACATTCCTTGAATTTTCTTCAGGTTTGCTCAGCTTAGCAGCTGCCTTTGGCATCACTTCAACAGTTGTTGTCTGAGGAGCTCCATGGATTGAGATGAGATTTGGGTCTTACCCTATAACCACCTCTTCGATGTCATGTGCTGATAAAGCTTTCTTTCAGTTGCAAGCTCTGCAAGTGTCAGTGAGCCTCGGGTCTCTGTCCTGAGCCTTTCAGATCTTTCATTAAAATGAAATCTCCTTGAAGCATTGATTGTATCATATGGCTTTCATTATCATAAGCACACTGATGATATTCAGATTCGTGGTACATGTTAACCTTTCCTACTGGGGTCAGTAACAGTATCTCTGAGCATCTAACAGCTGTCTCCCTGTGGATGTATCATAATATTTAACATTAAACACAAGAAATAGGGGGCTCTGTTAATTGGAATTGGACAGTTTCTATTTTCTTTTGGTTTACATTTCATGGAATCGGTTCAGTACTTTTAGGTGGAAACTTGAGTCTTATTCCTGATAATAATTTTTCATTTAATTTTCCATTTCTATTTTTTATTCAACAAAAAATATGTCGTTACTTAACATCTCATAAGTTTGCCTGTACTTAATCATTGCATCAATAAAAACATCCATCTGTATGTGTTGTGGTTTTGTATTTAGAGTTTGCCTTTATTCAAAAACATATTTCTCATGTCAACATATGCATACTCTTCTGCTCATAGCATCTCTCCTTACACTGGCAGCATGTCTCCTTATACAGAATCTGCCAAGACCAGTAGGAAGCATGTGCTTAGTGACAATGTATATGAGCTTATGTACAGGGCCCCTGTCTTCTAGGCTGGAACACATTAGGCCAGCTTGGAGTATGGGCAAAGGAGCCTGAGACAAACGTTTTTATAATTTAACTTAATTGTCTCTCGTGGGCATGAAAAAAGAGCATGTGGTCTGCTCCTGCTTCTCAGTAGGGGCTTTTGCTCACAAACAGGCTATTAAATAAAACAGCACAGTCATTCTCCAATGGTCCTTGAAGTGATTAGAGAAATACCATTTTATCCAAGCAGCAGCTCCTCTCCTGAGTGACAGTAATGGGGTAAGTAAGAAGTTTCTCCTCAACCAGATTGATAGATAGAATATGCATGTATCAAGCTGTATGAAAGGTTGCAGAAAAAAATGTATTCAGTTTTTTATTTGGTGGCCACTGAGAGGTGACAGAGATGTTTCATTTTCTGCTTGTGCTCACTTTTACATAGGTGCCTGTTGGTCTGCAAGAATTAAAATGTGGTCTTCATCTGGGCAAATGCCAGCTTGCACTTTTTTTCATTTTAAAACAAGCAGCAACAGAAATATAAACTTCTGCTTGTAATGAAAAATAAATCAACAAATTAGAGTCTTCAAAGACTTGAATGTCTGTATATAATCAGGTATAATGGTAAGTATCAGGTAAATAGTGTGTTAATTTTTTGGTATTGCATGCCTTGGGTTTCCTTTGCAATGGTAAGACCTGAGAGAGACACTAGAAGGAAATCTGTCTCATGGTAATGGCTAGTCCTTTGGTCAATATTGTGCTCCTCTGCACATGTTCTAAAAAAAGTGCTCAGCTTTCAACTCCATGTTGTTCCTCTCCAAGCAGCTTCTCAACAAGGAATAAGGGAAAACATAAAGCCTGGATATGTTCTAAGAGCACCATTCTTACACAGGCAAAATGCTAACCTCAAGCTATGCAAGTCTCATAACAGTGTCTGGGGAATCATGTCAGAAATGCACGACAAAAATCAGTGCTTGAATTGCTCTCCAAAAGTTTAGCTTGTGCCAGTTTTGAGTGCCTTGGGTCTACCACACCACACTGTCAGGCTCCGTCCTGCCCACTGGCATCCGTAGCTTCCACAGAGGTGACCCTCTGCCTGTTTAGCCTGAGGACAGAGGGTGGTACCCACCAGCGCTACCCAACAGAAGGTGGGCTGTTAGTGAGGAATGTCCCTGGGGAGCTTTGGTCATGCAGATCAGCTCCTCCTTGCAGAGACAGTGGACACCGCTGTGTGCTCAGCTCTGCAGCCAAGCACCTTCACCCAACACGTAAGGCAGGCCATTGCTTTCTCAAATAAACTTGGGGTAATTGCAGTGCTGGGGATTTTCCACTACACATACATCCGTTTTGCTAAAAATCTGAGAACAAGGGTTCTCTGCTTGATTTGAACCTCGGTGTGCAACTGAAGTGCCCCAGCTCCCATGTTACTCAGAGGCAGACATCTCCCATTACAGTTAGGCATTTGTTATAAGCAGTCATTATCCCATGAAGCAGTACAATAAAAGTGTCTTGCTACCAGGCAGTGATAAGTCTTAGTTTTTATGCCTTTCTCCGCTCAGTGAACAGGAAATAATTCTGACATTTAGAATCAAGACAAAAAGCGTTAAAAATAAGTATTCTACATTATTGCAGTAAGAAATGTTTTGCTTTTTTTATATTTATACTTACACAACTGGGAATCAAAAGAAGCTAAGACAGGATTCCCTATTCAACAAAATACTTTATGGATGAGAACAGAAGAGAAAATTGGGGGGGAAAAATTCTATCGTAATATGGTCTTATTTAGTCAGAAATAAGTTTGGTTTCTCCACTGCAGAGTTGGCAAATGGCACCATGAATCTTCATCTGAAAAAGACAGCTTAAATACAACCTGCAATTGGAATCATGGTCATTATAAGCTGAAGGAAGAGAATCAGACATATTTTTAACAATGCTGCAGAGAAAAATGAGTTTTAACAAGCCTAATACTTTTTATGGGAGCAGGAGAAAGATTTGGGAGATTTGTGTGGGAAGTTTGGTTGACAGTTGAAGGAACGGGTGATGACAATGGGTTTTTTGTAGCATTTCTTAAAGCATTATTAGCAGCAATCTGGAGAAAAATAAGAGAACAAAGAAAAACTTCCAACACTGGCTCTGAATATAGTAACCACAGAAAAAGTTTCTCTGAATTTAAATACCTATACCTCATGCAGTTAAATCATTTGCAAACGTTTTTAATATCTGATATAGCTGCATTTTTCCCTTACTTTTTGGACAAAATTTTTCTTCCCTCACAGAGATCTTAAAAGAATTTATACATGTTTGGCAGGTAGAAAGACCATAACAAGACATAATAAAAGTAGTTACAGCAAATGAATCTATGACTACAGATTTTGAAATAAAAAAGTACAAACAACTCTTCCCATTTGTTTGCTTTTTTTATGCATATTTCACTGAAGAAGGCATAACTAGCACCTCAGTGCTGGACACATCATTATCTTGAATCCTATCTGGACTTTTTCTGCTTAGACTATGCTTACAAATAATTTCTAGGGCAGTTTTCTTTGTCAGGATATTTAACTCTCTTTCACTGAACTCCTATAAATTATTTATACATTTCTTCCTTTCTAAGTTCATTCCTTGTAGGAAATACCCAATAAGAGCAGGAGTAAACAGGAACTATCTGAAAATAAATGTATCTCCAAACTCTCCCTGAAACAGAGTTTTTTGAAGATGTTTGTTGAGAAAGTTCTTAAAGTACAGCTGTAGAATTTCCTAATCCCAGTCCCCTTTCTCATTATGACCAATAAAGCTTTTAAGAAGATGAGCAGAACACTAGAATATAAGTAAGAGCATATAAATGTATAGACTCAAATATATTATTCCATTCTGTGAAAGAGCTGTCTCTGTCAAACACGAGTTATACATCCTTTACTTTCCACATCAACTATGTACAGCTACCCTATCTGCTCCAAACACGAGTGCTTTTGGACAACAATCTGATTGACAGAGGAAGTAAACCCACTTATGTACTTATTTCTCTTGCCATGGCTGTACTGCATGCCTCAATGCTTAGTGCTAATAAACATGGTTCTTACAGGGTTGTGAAGGGTACTCCAGCACAAGACCTTTGTAGCAAACTGCCAAAGACAGGGCAGCTTTCTTCTTTTCATTTTTACTACCTCCATTGCATGGCAATGCATCACTGGCAGATGTATAACCTTGAGCATCACAGTAAACTTAGAAAGTAAACTGAAATGAATTCTGATCATGTGAACATTGATGTGATCTAAAATGTTATTCTCACCATTCCCATTACAACAAATTTTCACTAAAGAGAACAATGTCTGGCCTAGACTGTGATTCATATCTCAAACTTTTCACACTTCTTTGCTTCGGACAATATTTTCTATAGATTTTTTTTTTCCTCCAGCAAAGTTTTATAGAGTAATACTTGCCACTTTACTAGAGCTAAATTAGAAAAAGAAATCTGAAGTATATGGTCTAAAACATTACATATATAAAAAAATGTCAAGTTAGAAAAATAATAGGCTAACCCTGAAGAGATTTTATTTCTATAAAAATAGGCACATTAGAGCATTTAAATTCAAGTTAAACCCAAGGTATTTAGGGTTAGTTTGGCCATTCTCATAAGACTGACAAATCTTGCATAAGGGAACTATAAATTTGTTAAAGAAATGAAGGAATAACTGAGGCCTAATTTATTTTATTTGACTTGACTATATAAATGAGAACTACATTTTCCCACTTCTTTTTTAATAGTTGTAGCTCAAAGCTACCTTTCTTTGCTCATGTAAAGTATCTTGAATTGGATACATTCCTTTAGCATCTTTGGTCTAGGCATCCTAAAAGCACACAGAATTCGAAAATAATATAACATGCAACCGAAGGGGGGGGGAAGAAAAAGGAAAAAAGAAGTGCACATTTTGTGTACATTCCCAGACCATTCAAAAAATCCTCGTATCAGGACAACAGATGATGTAGGGTCAATATCAGTGAAGACCTAAAGCATATGAAAGTTGAGTAAGGTGTAGCATATATGAGATTCTTGGCTTTCAGACCATAATCTGAAATGCAGAGTGAGGACTCAGAATCTCTTCTGAGTGGATTGGTCAAGTAAGAGATTTCAGAGGAGCTTTCTACAGAAATATGTACTGAGCAAAGAGATGTTCTGATTTGTCAGTAGGAAAGCAGAGTATTCTCCTCCAGTATAATGAAAATAGGGATTTATTTACACAACAGGACTTTGTGAAGCTGATTTTGACTGCATGTCCACTCAAGCAGCACCATAGAGGGCACAGCCCACTGAGCAGCAGAGCCTGGAAGCAGGACTGGTGAGAGCATTCCTCAGCAGACACAGCACCCACCGTGCCCCTGCAAAGCACCTGGTCAGGAGTGAGTGTGTGGTTCCTGCACTGCATAAGGATTAGACATACTCACATCTACATAGGTGTAGTTTGTTGTGTACCGATGTTTATGATGCCCATGTATCCAACTGGAACAGATCAACACATTTTGAATTCTGCACTGTCTTGGACACTGTATATGTTTTAAATGTGTTTCAAGATGTTTTATTAACCCTTGCAAACACCAGTCTTTTGCCATGTGCACATAATGCCTTGGAGATGCAATGTCATCTTGACATTGTTCAGCCACTCCTTAAGGACATTATATCCTATCCTTTCTTTTTTCAGTTACACTAATTTTTGTTCACAATACTTTTGTTTTCCAGCTTCTTTTAACTAATGGTTTGTGATTTAAGGGAATGTCTTTGTTTGTTTGCTTTTTCCTGATAATTTCCAAGTGTTTTGTTGATTTGTTCTGTGATACAGGAATTCCATCTGTTCCTTACTATACCTTGGCTCTGCTTTATTTAGCATCTGTATCACATTTTGTTTCAGAGGGTTTGAATTAGTACCTTTTGTTTGCTATACCACCTATTTATCGTAATTTCTGCATTTTCAGATTCTCTCTTCCACTTGTCTGAGTTACTTGTTGCAATAACTAATAAGTAATTCATCAAAATTAGGCACTTGTCTATAGACTTCAGTGCACCTCTAAACTCATTTTTGAAACTCCTTGCAAAAAGCTGTTTGCGACGTTAATAGAATTACAAGATAATGGGTCTTGGAAAGATGACAATCAATAAAGACACTTAGGGTAACATAATATGTAGGTATGATAAACATAAAGAGCCTTGGAAAGAATATAAACTTCCATTTATTTATTGTAAAATAATACAGACGAGTTGTTATTCAACTTATGGTAAGAAATCCAGTAGTTCTCTGAAAATTGTGAATAGCACTCAGAAGTACTAGGTCATTAGCAGGACATTTTATTTATCTTCAGTAAATATCTGTGTTTACAGGCAAGACCTCTGCTTGGCTTTTACCCAGAAAATATTAAAAGTATCTCAGTGCAGAAGAGAAGTTAGACTCTGATGGTCAGCCAGCTGTTGTAAGATGTGGTTTTTATCACTTGGATGAAGTTTGTGAATCATAAGAAGCACCAGCTGGGAAGAGTTCCTTAGTAATGGATCACTCTGTATGGAACAAAATGTATAAGAAGTATTTTACCCCTGTGCATTATCCTATTTAGAAGATAAGTATCCCCACTGACAGCCAACAGCTTTTTTTGTTGAAATAGCTGTAGGAAACCCTTACAGAGCTTACCAAAATCTGGAGTCAACAGACATGGTTTTTACCTATCTCTGTGCATCTGTCTTTAAATATAATAATTATTTTTTCATTCCTGCAATTATTTACATTAAAATTTTCTCTTGTTAAATGACTGGCTAAACATTTAACTGGCTAAACATGAGAAAATTTGCTCTCCAAAGGAGCATTTCTATCCATTTTTGTCATGTTCAGAACCCCAAAAATGACTGGACAGCAATAAACTCTGAGATACAGGGAGTCGGTTTCGTTCTGCAGAGTAGCTGCCTAGAGAAAGCGTTTCTGCTGACTGAAATACATCTGGTATGCAAGAAAGATTCCTCTATGATGGAAATTTTCTTGAAATCATAAAATTAGCATTTGAAGTTCGCCCCATCAATCCTTGGAGTTATAAAGAATGTAAAACTTACCTTTTAAAAGTAATTTGGCTGGTTAAACTCAGAAATATTATCAGTAAAAGATGAACAAGTACTGACTGAAATTGCATATTAAAGGATGTGAGGTGGTTGACTGAGGGTAAGACACAAAAATGGCATTCAAGCCTTTAGAATGCTCCGGAGTAGTTATCTTTTCTCCATTCTAATGCATTTATTTCATTCAATGTGTTTGTTCTCATCAGCAATGCACCAGCTTTATCATATTAAGCTCTTAGATACAGGTTAATAGATTTCATAATACAAAGTGTGAATTGGTAGTAGTGGCTCATGCTCCAGTCTTTGCGCAGCTGTTCTGAGCTTGAAACAAACCCAAAAGAAAACAAACTCCACCAAAACAAACCCTAAAAACTTTTCATGAACTGTATTAAACAGACTGGTTCCCCAATGGATTTCAGTCTATCCATTCAAGAGATTGAGCAGATGAATTTAGGAAAAGATAGTAATGGGAATATCTACAGCCAATATTGCTGCCAGAGACTTCATACTGTGGAACCACAGGTCCTATATGTTCCTGAGGGCAGAATATATAATATACATACTCCAGATCATTATGTCCCTTAGTGAATGCTTTAAGTCTCCTTATACTTTCTTCAGCACTCTTGCTGCTTTAGGAAATAGTAGCCTCAATAATTAAGCTCTTAAATTTTGTGTTATCCAGTTTATCAAATCATATTCACTACCTCATTGACCTAGTGCGTCAGTGGACCAATACTGATAATTTAATGCATCTCTGAACCACATGGTTTCAGAATGACGTAAGGAATTTTACATTTTAATTTTTTCAAACTTCATGTTTCTACCATCTCACCACTGAATATTAACCGCATGTCCAAAAGCTCATTTAGAAGTTTATCTCTCTTCTGTACAGTCTATTGGTACTAAATATATTATTCTTTATTTCAGGGATTTCTCAAAGGCATTTCACTGTGCATATTGCTAATGCAGTAAAGACTGAACATTTGAATTTTTATACATGAATGTTATTTGTATGGTCTACGTTAAAATAACTTGCTCTTGCTAACACACTACTGGTATAGTTACCCAGAATCCAGTCTGCTTTCAGTAATTTTTAATTCACATTTAAAGCAGCCTAGTGAATTCCTATTAGCTCTGACTGTTGAGATAATAATCTCCATTTCAGACACGCATAAATAGCTGAGCCATGTACAGAAAAAAAACCCCATCAAAATAACTGAAAAAAAGAAGCTGGTAGATGTGTTGCTTATACAGAAACATAAAATATAAATCCCCAAATATTCAGATAAGTTTGAAGAAGCTTGCTTACATGTTGAGCTTCATCATTATATCTTGTTTTCTTTCCCTTTAATAAGGCATAAAGCCTCCTTTTTTTCCTTCTAACTCTTTGCTGTGGACAGATTTTATCAGCAGAAACCCAATACAACCATTCCTGTCAATTTACAAGAAATTCTTTTCTTCCTTCCTTCCCTCTGTTGGTTTTTTATTTTAGTTTTTATTTTCATATAAACTGTTTAGAAAGACTACTGTGATTAGATGGCTCCTTGTATCAGTTGGCAATGTTTTCCCAGAGTGACAGGCTAATTTCCTCCTTTTCTCCTCATAGCCTTGCATCCTGCTAGTGCTGCTGTGGGAACTGGGGAGTTCACTAATATTAGCATTCTGAAAAGGTTTACCTAGGTCTTCATTTATATGCATGGGCAAGTAAGAAGCAGAGGGATAAAACTGAAACGCATGGGGTATATGGAGGTGGGGCTTTACTATTTCAGGTGTTGGAAATCCAACCTTCAGGGACAAAAATGTAGCATTTGGGGCTCTAACACACTTACGTTTACAGTATTTTCCAAAACGTAAAGAATTACATAATGGCAATGTTTTCAAAAGCATGAGTGTAAAAACAATCTAAAGGCTATTTTTATAAGAGGAATGAAATCACCCCTTCTGAGGGAAAATCTGAAATAGGACACAGCAGTCTGACAAACAGGCATACTGCAGCTATTCCTCCCGGCATCACACAATTTAGTTCAGTTTCTTTTTTCACATCAGAATGTCAAACTGCAAGATTTCAGAACTGAGGAACAACTCATAGAGAGGAAGGGATATGACTGAGCACAAGATCACAGCTGCTGGTTTTGCCCACATCGGGTGTTAGATGCCCGTTAAATGTTATGGGGTCTCTGCTCAGCTGTGAAATGTGCTGCTGAGAGAAAATACTGTAACTGAACTGAAAGGCATCTCAGCAGCTTCTCCCCAGGGTCAGATGTTCTGCTCCCATGAATCCTCCCCCAGAGAAAGGTCACACGAAGGGCTTGCCCTGCCCTCCTGGCACGTGGTACAGCCTACAAGGGCACTTTCTCTCGATACTGGGTGATCACTGGGGGAAAGTAAATAATAATGATGTTTTTATTTTCAGCTATTCTCTTACCCCAGTGCAGTCCTTTGTCATATTCGAATGGGTCTGAAAGAGATTTACAGTCTGAATTTTTATCTGAAACATGAGTCAGCTCTGAATCAAAATTAAGTATTCTCCTCTTCCTAAGAGTTAAAGCTAAGATGCCTATTTTCATCCAGATCCTACTGCTAACTCCCTGTGTATTTTATTCCCTCAAACTCATATTTTATCAAATCCTAAACTTATTCTCATATTGATTATGCCCTTGGCATGAAACTGTATTTCAATTTCACAGTATATTGTATCACTGTACGTGTTAAAAACCACTAAACACCCTTACCCTATGAACTGTCATACCTCTTTCTAATAAACAGCATTAAAAATGTATGTATCTGATACCAAACGTGTGGTTAGAAATCACTTGAAGAACTGTGTTTTGTGAACATATTTCGTCCAACAGTGTGTAGCCTTCCTGAGAGCAGAATACTTCACAAGTGAGTTGGGATAAATCTGGACAAGTACTAAACTACAGATAACATTCAGTATTTTTATGGTAAAGTCCACAGCAATCTAATCTGGAGTACAGAGGAAAATTAGTGAGCAGAGCAATTTAAATTAGTTTAGCATACCAGTACTTGCTACTCTCTTTTATTAGTGTTTGGACACCTAGCAACTGTATATTTTAGGTTAGTAAAGACACACTACTGGTCTAAGCTGTCCAGCTACTCAAGTACCAGACAGATAAAACAAATTTTTTAAAAATCTATGTCTTAGGGAGAGAGGTGAAGACAGTATTTTCTGCAGCAAGTAGCTTTTTTCTTTGCTTTTTTTTTTTCTGTAAATAACCATGAAACAAAGACAACCCTTTCAATTTTCTGCTACCATTCTTACTTCTTAGGGAGATGTAATCAAAGTATGGTCCAGAAGCAGTCATAAAATTACCTGGGTTTCTGTATTTAAAAGAGCCAAAAAAACTAAATAGCAGCACTACTCCCATCCCAGCCCCCAGTTTTCAAAAGGTGGAAAAACAGTCCCTGTCATGAAATTTCTTTTAAGGGTAGAACCATCCTTTTTTAAAAAATAGACTATTATAGCTTGGCAACAGCAATAACCAGAGGTAGGATTCTGCCTCTGAACCCCTGAGCAGGTTCTGTACTGAGACCTTCTCAGGTAGGAGAGTTTACATGTGCCTGCATTCTCTGAAAATGACAGTAACAGACTGCAGAGGAACACAAATGGCCAATTTAATCTCTAGGTAGCCTGTATAAGAATACAAAAGACAAAAGGATCCAGCACTGAAATGTGGTTCTGAAACAATTGCCCAGAATTCAGTGTATTGCAAATACAAGACCACCAAGTATTTAACTTATAACAGGTAGGCTATAAAAGCAGAACAGCCTGGTGTATTATTACACAGAGCTCCTTTTGAGTTCACTGAGTTGAAGCCTCTTTGGACTTACATTTGTTCTCATTAAAACTTTGAGATTTTCCATTGAATTCAGTAGATCTTATCTGAACCAATAAAAGGGAAGAGGCTGATGTACTGAGAAAATAATACACAATGCAGATGGCATTTTTTCTCATCTCCCCTTTGTTGTTTTCCTGCAAGCTTTTCATATAGGTTCCTTTCCCCCAGTCAACACAGAGTGACTGAGGATTTTCTGCAGAAGAGTTCGTTCCACATTGAAATAAACATTTAAGGTGAGTGACTCTGGAAGCATCTTTCTCTGCTGACTATGGAGGGAGTTAGGATAATCAGCTTTAACACAGGACACAGACAGAAATTCAATTCCAGATTCAGACTTGTGTTCCTGTTACAGCTAATGAAAATTGAAGCTTCATTCAGTTGCTCCAACTTAGCATCCAGTGCCTTTTAAGATGCCCTAGGTAAGATATTTTGCCTGTCTGCTGTCTGCCTGGCCCTCATAGCCTGAGTCTTCCCTAAGGCCTGACCCATATTTGTTGTACCTGAGTAGATTCTCCTGATGTTTTGAGTCTCTGAAATAGCCTATTTTTAGGCCACCCTTATTTAGACAATGGAATTTAGCCTCTTGTAGCCACAATAAACAAAAGGTGACACTCAGTTACCTAGACTTAAGTTTCTAGTGCCAAACGAGATTCTCCATGGCATCCAAGGCTGTCACCACTGGGGGGTTGGCAGATGTAACTCATGACTTTCTGGACCAGTAGCTGCAGCTGTGTAGAATAATTGAAAATGTCTAAATAAAGAAAACATTTACCATCCCAAAAGGCCTGTAGAGGCAATTGAACTTTGCCCCTCTCTGGATATTAAGAGCTATTCAGTTGATGAAAAATAATTCTAGACCTGAGTTCAACTCACTGCAACACCTTACTCGGATCCAGAGAGTAAGGCAGGCACCTAAATACAAGTGTTTGAATCTGTAGGCTTCATCTGTGAATTCATTAATTTTAGATGGGATGAAGCCTGCTGCAGTTGCTTTATGTAGATGAAGTTATATATAAACACTTGCTGATCTTGCAGTGATTGCCATTATTAGAATTTGCAAAGTATACGTATTTCTATTGTCAATTATAAAAAGAATACCTCACAAAATATGCACATTATTTAAGACCATTTTATTCTCTGGCATTGTGATAGTTATGGTTTGTCAGCATTTCCCTTTATCTTTCATGAATCTGAAATTTCTCAGTGAGTTTTTCAGCGTTAGAATAACTTCTTTTCAAATTAAATTACACCCTGCTTTGCTTGTCATTGACCTAAATACATTTTTAACCAAACATTGTAAATCAAGGAAAACATTTTAATCTCAGGCAGTTTAGACACATTTTTGGCATGTTATATATAAAAATTTGGTCTAGAAACAAAAATTTGGCATCACAATTTTAGTGATTCCTGAAGACTGGAGTAGACTGAATGATCCTTTTAGAAGTTGTGAGCCAAAACTTTCTTTTTCCACTTAGGTTTTAACTGTTTGGGTGGACTGATTCTTTTTTTTTTTCCCCAAAAGTCAAAGTTGTTAGTTTAAAAGTCTAAAAATTAAAAATCTTATCACTTATTAAAACCATTTAAGGCAACTTCAGATCCTTTTTCATTTCATTGAATGATTTCTCTTTTGACTCTCTACTTAGATGTATAGACACATACCAGTAGGGTTCACGGTAATCGCTGGTTACCAGGTTAGGAATCCTATGAAAAAAATGAAAATTATTACAGATTTTGCAATGGGAAAACAAGAAGATTAAACTATGTTTAGGGAAAATGTCTAGGACATAAGTACCAGTTATGTACCTCAGCCATAATAAAGACTTTGCTTATGGGTTATGGAACTAAACATCTCAGATCTCTTGCTCTTGTTTGAATTGGTTTAGGATCCTGACTATCTTCTCTCATTAGGATGTACAGCAGATGTGACATTAACTTAATTGTAGCAGTAGAAGCACAGAGAGATACCATGGGGAAAACTGGTGTCTTTTTTTCATCCTTGTTTCTTAGGAAGAAAGGTAATGTTTTGACTGGACCAAAATAATTACCTCTGGAAATTGTATCCTAAATGCCATATCTTTTCTTTCCTATTTTAATTCTTACCGTGTGGCTTAAAGTGAGCAACTAGCATAATGCAACTTTACATGTAACTAAGAAAATAAAACTGATTCAAGCAAGGACTTGATACCCACAGCTATATAATATTTTGTCTTTGCTTAGAAGCCCAGCCATGAATGAAGAGATAGCCAACAAGCAATCCCAAGGGGTCCTGAGGCATTTTCTGTGTCTGCAGTTGATTCATCAGTGCAACAGACAACTCCTGGGGAGTGTCTCCCTGTGTGTAGATTTTAGTTGCTGGGACTATGGTTCCCCACCACGAGATGCTCTCTCCATGGTGTCTCTTCAGAGCCCAGCTCCTCCTGGCATTCCCCTCAGCTCTCATCTGCATCCAGCTCACTGCCAGGAACTGCTGGCAACTTGCATTTTAGAGGCACCAGGTTGCTACAGAACAGATAACTCTTTGTGAACAGAACTGTCTTTATCCTGAAAGAATTACACTTTCAGCAGTAAAAACATGCTTCCATTATGTGTGGGTAGTCATATTCCCTAAATGGGATAAATAGTGGCTGGCCTGTCTGCTTAAGCATTGTTTTCATTCACCATTGGTTGGAAGGATAGAAATTTTGCCGAAGAACTGTTTTGTCGTGAGTTCAGTAGTTTTGCAGCCAAACCTAACCTCCTTCTCAGTCAGTATATGTATTTATTGTCTGTGATAAGCAACAGCATCACCACTGCTGAAGACCTTAAACAGATTGTAAATAAGAGTCTAGCAGCATCACATTAATGTGTGGGAGACTGAGACACATAATTTTTCAATTAATATATGCCATATTCATTTATGTGTCATTTTTGTCTTCTAGAAAGATGTTTTCATAATATGGGGGAGAACCTATCCAACCAAAATCACTACAGTGTTTTAGAAATCGCATTCTGCAGCTAGTGAATCTAATCAGAATAATACCTCTTCTATCAATTTTGAAACTCCCCTGAAAAGTCCATATCAAGCATTACCTCTTACATTCTAGGCTACCTGATTGTAGCTATAATTTTCCTTCTGACTCTTGGGGAATTTTCATAAGCACTAGGAAACTCTTGGCTGAATCCTATTTTCCTTATTCCAAGATTTAGTCTGGGTCTTACCGAAATTACCCGGAATGTTTGCATGTGTAAGGCAGGAAACATTTTATGCTATCCCTGCAAACTATGCGATAGGGAAATTTGTCAGCCAGACTTTCCAGGAATGATTGCGTTGATTTATCTTCAGCGTGGTATGTCTCAACAAGATTTCTCCAAACACTTCATTCCTAAAGCTATTTCCCTTTAAGATACTCCTGACATCTGCAGCTTTTATGGCTTGAAGCACTAGAAGGCTGCTCCTCAGATGGTCGTTACTCCACAAACAGCCATGGTTTTGACGTTAGTCCAGTCGTGGGCTATGGACTGCAGAGTCC
This sequence comes from Manacus candei, assembly GCF_025592945.1. NCBI lineage: Eukaryota > Metazoa > Chordata > Aves > Passeriformes > Pipridae > Manacus > Manacus candei. The sequence continues at coordinate 9,738,615 of NW_026138089.1, forward strand.
CAAATCTCTGCATCAGAGACTGGAATTCTTCTTCTGGAAAATAATTCTTCTGACTTCCTCCAACACTTTCTTGTTTTATTTTGCTTAATTTCTTGTTATACTTTCTGGAGCCAAAAGGTGGCTCTTTATCCTTTCCCATGAGCTCCCTACATGTCACACTTGTGTGTTCTCTCCAGTGCCTGTCCTTCCAAAAACTTCTCTGCCATGGCATGCTATATTACAAGCAGAGGATAAAGAATAACAATATCCCCTGGGCCCCTTGACTCCGGGGTAAATCTTGCGTGGCAACAATAGCCATGGTTTGTCCAGGAGAGCTGCGGCAGGACAGATAAGAAAGGCATGTGGACTCTGTGGAGTGCCTTCATGGGAGGCAGGGGCCTCCATAAAAGTGGAGGTCTAAGCACCAGGAGGGAAGCACCTGGGATATACCCCATGGAGACCAACCAAAAAAACAAGGAGATATCCTAATTCCACAGCAAGTTCAACCACTTCTCCACTGCAAACTTTACAGCTTGAAATAGTTCCTGTTTTAATCTGGAGTCTCCACCAGTACGACCACAGTGGCATTCATCCTGAGCTGTGAAAGGAGAACTTTCAAAAGCTCAGGTTTGGTAGCTTCATCTGGAAAAGCTTTGCTGCTGCCATAATGCCCTGGGAGAATGACGGAGAAAATGTAGGCTGCTAAAAATTAAAAGGATGAATAATGTAAACAAGCTGATTAAATCCTGTAACCTCTTCAACTTCATAGCTCTAGGGTGGCTCATGTCCCCTTAAAATGAATGGATTCTACAAGCTGGGAGAAGGAAATTAGAGTTGGCTAACAGAAAAAAATAAGTAGTGTACAGTAAAAGAAGGCACAAATATCTAAAGAGAAATTGCTGTTTTATTTTATGCATCTGCTCTACCCTTGTGGTGAATCTGCCTCATTATTTCATGGGGTAAAATATGATAAGTGACTACAGACAAGGCTTTACAGAATGCAGGTAATTTTTCCTACCTAGTTATCTGATCCTGTTTAAAGCAGATTTGAATGATACCATGCCCAGAGCACTTTCCAGTGTAATTGTATCGATCCAAATCTAAAGGACATTAAGATATAATGAGACAGAACTTGTGTTCTGTCTTATTTCAAAATTATGAGATGCAAAGAGTCTTCAAATTAAGAAAAGTACGAAGAATAAAACCTCTTTTCAGCCACTCCTTTATAGCATGGGCTTATTTTCATGATGATTAATGGGTATAACTCCACATAATAAGGTAGGAGAGAGAGAGTAAATATAAACTATAAATATGCCACAGGTTGTCTTTTTTACATGTGTGAACTTAAAAAGGCACAGGATATTTTGTGTCTCTGTCCTTTGCCGAAAGTTTTGTCAGATGGGAAAACCTTATCTTGTCTGGAGTACAAAGTACCTACATAATGTCAGTGACATGCGTACTTTGCATCCAGCTGGAAGCACAGATTCAACTGGAGAGCTGTCTTTGGTATTACCTTTAAAATGCTTGATAAGCCCCGTGGAGGACATATCATATAATGAAAAAATGTGGTTACACGTTCCCTTGGAATCCTTGAGGTTCAGAGATGCTCTTCATTGCAAGAGGAAACCTGAGCCATTAAGGGTGCAGACACAACCCTACTGTCTAAGGTGAGAGGTGCAGGTGATGAGATGTCATACTCTGAGCATGCCAAAATGGGGTACATATACCCATGGCAGTGGAATAAGGGAGAGGAAACTTCCCTTTTCCTCAGGAAAGTGTGCAAAAAATCATCACTGAAAGAAATCTGTGCAAGTCTTGAGCAGTGTCATTATCTCAGAATCACAGAATCACAGAATATTCTGAGGCGGAAGGGACCCATAGGGGTCATCATAGAAGAGGAAGAGGCAGAGTAGAAATGTACCTACAGATTTACACCAACGTAATGAATACACTTCTAGAGCTTCACACCAGTGTTGGAGAAGTGCACACTTTGCTGTGAAAGAAAGGATCATGCCGTTACTGCTTTGGAGGTCTTGGATCAGAGATGAACCAGATGTAATGAACTGAAATGTCTCATGAAATTGTCAGTCCTGTGTCTTTCCAATACCATGAATACAGCTGGTGTCCCAAATGAATAATTCTGGACAGGCAGGAGAACAACTGAGAGGAGCTGAAATATTCCAGTAAGAATCAAAGGAATAGAGAGACTTCAACAAGCTGAGTCCCGTGTCATTGCTGGCAGTCACATCACATAACCCCACAGGTCTATAATTGATCAAGCTCTATTTTTCAGCTAATTGGATTTTTTTTTTTGCCTTAATGCCTCCAAGTAGAAAGTTATTGAAGATCTTCACTGTAATAATGTCTAGAAGTCTTCTAATTATCAGCATAAGCTTCCTTACAGCCAGGTTATATCAGTTCTTTAACCTAAATAACATTTTTCTCCACCATGGGATTTCCTTTGTTAATACATTCATAGACCAACCATAGCTCTTTTCAGACATTAATGGGAACATAAACACACCAAGTTATCTACTCCTTTGCTTTCTTACTATTTACACATGCTATCATTGACAAGTGGGAGTTGGGGAGGCAGAGGTGGGGACCTGGGAACACAGTCTGCATTAAACTTGATATGAGTCAGAGGGTTAAACCTCTGCTCATCACTCAGAAGAGAAGCACCTCTGGGATCCTCCCTTTCTAAACTTGTAGAAGAGTTAAATAGTTCAGACAAAACTCTGATCTCCAACTGACTGAATTGCACTAGATGACTAAACATTGCCTTTGATATAAATTAACAATGAGCCAGCCAATATTACTGTCATTTTAAACTCATGAGAATGGGTTTTCATACATTGTACTGTACTTTTTGTCATGGATTTCTTTTCTCATTTGAGTTTGTTTGATCTCATTTAATTGCAATAATAGAGGGAAGAGAAAGCTGAATCAGTTTTCCTATTCAGTTTTTAAAATATTTGTATAATTTCAAGCACATAAGATGCAACATTGTTAACATGTCCTTTTATAAACTCTTTGAAAAACAACCTAAGCAGAATTTAGGCATTATTTACATAGAGACAACTTTTGATATAACAAAATACAGTGAAAGGAAGCTGAAAGGAAATAAAATCAAATTATAAGTACAATACAAAATTGCAATAGCCAGAATAGGTGAAATCTGAGAGATTTTTAGAATAATGTGAGTTTCTACAGCAGCAGCAATTTTAAATCAAGATTGCATGCTTTTCTGAAATGTATGCATCATCTTAGAGAAGATATTAACTAAGTGAATTATTCAGGTTACACTAGGTATTGTGTTTGTTCACATTTTTTTAAAAAAATATTGGATGTAATGTAGGCTATACATGTTTTGCATATTATTCAGACTGCTCTAGGCTAGAACTGCAGAAAATGAGGTAACTCCATTGCAGAGAATTGAAGCTGGGAGTTACCTACTCTAACAAGAAGTTGGAGTGGCAGCAATGAAATCTTATATACAAATATGAAATAGTTATAGTTCCTTTTAATGACCATCTCCTCTTAAGATTAGCAATTTCTCTGGAATAATGAATACAATAAGTAAGGTATTCACTGTTACGAGTGGCTAGGGGAACTATTAACACTTGGAAGGTCAGCTCCCATCTGTGCTTAAGGAGCAATTCTTGGAACCAAAAATCCTTTTGAAACCTCTCCATAGATGGGAAGGACACTGGGAGAAGCTGATCGGAATCTTTCTACTACACGAATTTGAACAAACTGCCAATAATGTGACAGGTTTGTGTTGATAACAAACACACTCCAGTATACCAGACCTACCTTTTCATGTTCAACGTGAACAAAGTATTGCCATAATGTAAGCAAGATTTATTCCAAGAAAACACATAGTGATTCTAAACAGATGCTGTCCTTCAGTTACCAAAACAGTTGTTGAAACACGGTTTGGAGGAAGCCTCTGGAGCTACCTAGCTTAAATAGTCACCTAGCTGCTGTCAGTCCTCAGACCTGGCATTGCTGCATCCTGAAAGCCTCTGCAGATGGATTTCCCACAATGTCTCTGGGCTCCTGTTCCAACAGTGTACTACCCTCCTACGTTTTCCGTATGTCCTAACTTGCAAAGTTTCCTAACATGCAAATCGAACTCTCACTCTGTGGGTATTGCCCTCTGTTTTAGCCTAAATTGAGAGGATTTGGGTCCATCATCTTTGTAGCAACCTTTCTTTAGCAGGATTGCCCTTTTGGCAAGTTTTGATTTGGTTTGCTCTGCACTTGCAGTCATATAACTTTCTCTAACTTTTTATTGCCTCCCACTCATTAGTTATGTTCCTTTCCAAAATCTATGGCCATTTTAGTATTCTCTGATGAGGAAAAGCATCACATTTACCCTTACATTTTGACATTTCTAAGATGTAATTCTCTGTTCTGCTAGACTTAGTAAGCATTTGAGGGAACAACTCAAAGTTCACTCAAATCTTATGGGAAATTTCTTAAAAACACTGATTTGATTTCAGCCTCAGGTGAGTGATTCAGACCTTCTTCACTGTACCAGTCATTCCACAATTAAAAGCGCAATATTACTGCACAGTAATAAAGTTCCCTACATATAGTGTGAGGCTTAGAAACATAAACTAGTGCAAGGGTAATGATTTCACTCCTCTGTCCAACTAAGCATGAATCCAGGCCTTTCCTATTTCTCAAACAAATATAGGATGATCTGAAGGGGACAAAAAATATGAGGAATTTTCTTTTTAGCATAATAGTGATTGAGTTTTTGACAATAAGTATTAACAAGTTTCATGTTTCTCTTCTGCATATATGGAGAGGGGAACATAAGACAAAATTTTACTAAGTGTTACTCCATATACAAGGTACGTTCCTTTGAAGTATCAATGTTCTTTTAGAGCATCTGCTCTTCAAAGGAAAACATGACAACTGGTTTGAATAGGAAACCTTAAGCCCTAAGCATAATAGATAAAGAATGTGAATGTCTTTTGATGTAACCAAAAGGCTTTGATGTATTTATAAAATCTTGCAATTCATCTTGTATTTTCAGCTGATTAATATATGGATTAAAATAATTAGTTATAACTAACACATTTTAAAATGTTTTAAAGCTGTTCTCGATCTTCCTGTTTCTCCTTTCACTGCTGACATGCCTGCTACTTTTGGAAGCCATATCACTGGTTTCTGTAGTCAAAGACAGATGTTCTGATACAAAAATGCTTAATGACCCAAATAAAGCTTCCTTAATACAAATGGAAATTAAAAGCAGAGTGTGTGTTGGATGAGGGAAACCAGGCTGTTGCTATGAGGCTGGTTTCATTTATAAAGTTGACAATTCCCTTGCTTAGCTGAGAAAGAGCCAAACTGTACTTTCATTTCATGACACGACAGTATAATCCACACTAGCTCCACTGAGATCAGTGAATTTATTCTCAATTTATCTCTCGGGGAGCAGTATTTGGCCTTCACTAGAGCAGGATTTCATTTGCCACCTTATAAGATTAATGTGTTGGAGACATTAAAAAAAAACCTAACCTGAAGTATTCATTCTGTAGAGGTACCAGTGTTGTTCAAATATTCTTATTTCTTTCCAATTACTGTCTTCTATAAAGAAAAAAACCCTTTCCTCTGGGTTTTGGGCATTTTGTCTGATCAGCACTCTCCACTGCTCTTGTCCTATAAGCTGAGAATAATGCCTTCCCTGAAGCCTGCTGTTAACAGCTACAAACTTGTCTGGTGCTTCCATTTCATAGAAAACTTGTTTCTGTCAGAAATTTTCAAGAGCTCTCTTGGCTTTTTGGCCACTCGTTACTTTATTTTTCACAATAAAATCAGTTGTTTTCAAATCAGCAGAGTGTAATTGCATGTGCTAAGGGAACGTTCACATCTCCTCTGCTATAATGAATGTGTCCCAGGGCTATGCTATCTATTTGCCCTTTCAAACTGCCTGTTTAATTTCCCTTGCAGCAACCCTGCACCTGCTGCTCATTTCACCATGGGGACACATCGTGAATTTTTCTAATAATATTCATGCATCTGTCCTGCATGCTTTCTTACATGAACATCTCTGTTACTTTCCTTCAATCAACCTACCTTGGTTTCTACGACCTTTTATGAATAACTAGGGACTTTGTGCTTTATCGTGAGTGCCACCTGGTCTTCAGAGTTGTCTACATAACCAAATGGCAGATATGATACACCAAACACTAAAAAATATGACAGAAATCCTCCTGGACTTTAGTTCACCTATTTCATAGTTTCAGAGAGGTTTTTCCTTGTAAAATCATATAACCACAGAATAGAATCATAGAATCATTAAGGTTGGAAACGGCTTCCAAGATCATTGAGTCCAACCTTTGACTGGACACCACCTTTTAAACTAGACCACAGCACTAAGTGCCATGTCCAATCATTCCTTGAACGCTTCTAGGGATGGTGGCTTCACCACCCTCCTGAGCAGTCTGTTTCAGTGCTTACCCACCCTTTCACTGAAAAAATTCTTCCTGATGTCCAAACTGAATGTCCCCTGGCACAGCTTGAGGCTGTTTCCTCTTGTCCTTTTGCTGGTTGCCTGGGAGAAGAGCCCAACCCTCATCTTGCTACAACCTCCTTTCAGGGAGTTGTAGAGAGTAATAAGATCTCCACTGAGCCTCCTTTTCTCCAGGCTAAACAACCCCAGCTCCCTCAGCTGCTCCTCATATGACTTACTCTCTAAACCCTTCCCCAGCTTCACTGCCCTTCTCTGGACACGCTCCAGAACCTCAATGTCTTGTAGTGAGGAGCCCAGAACTGAACACAGGATTCGAGGTTCAGCCTCACCAGCACTGAGTACAGGGGCAGAATCACTTCCCTGGTCCTGCTGGCAACACTGTTCCTTATACAGGCCAGGATGCCATTGGCCTTCTTGGCCACCTGAGCACATTGCTGGCTCAGCAGTTGTCAACCAGCACCCTCAGGTCCTTTTCTGCCAGGCAGCTTTCCAGCCACTCTTCCCCAAGCCTGTAGTTCTGCATAGCATCATTGTGACCGAAGTGCAGAACCCTGCACTTTGTGTTATTGAACTTCATGCAGTTGATCTCAGCCCATCAATCCAGACCATTCAGATCCCTCTGAAGAGCCTCCCTTCCCTCCAGTAGATCAAAATTCCTGCCCACCTTGGTGTCATCTGTGAACTTGCCAAATGTGTCCTCGATCACCTCATCCAGGTCATCAATAAAGATGTTAAACGGAACTGGTCCCAGTACAAAGCCCTGGGGAACATTAGTGAGTGTCTAAGTGGCAGAGCAGGTCATTAACTACATCCTGCTGGATTACAGGTGGTCTATTTTGCTCCCCATCCCTGCGTACCAGCTCAGGGGGCTGGTTGCCCTGAGGATAAGCAGCCTTTCTGTTAAAGACTGAGGTAAAGAAGGCCTTAAGTACCTCAGCCTTTTCCTCATCCTTGGTTACAATGTTCCTTTCTGCATCCAATAAAGGAGGGAGATTTTCCTTGGCTCTCTTTTTGTTGCTGATGTATTTATAAAAACATGTTTTATTATCTTTCACAGCAGTGGCCAGATCAAGTTCTAGCTGATCTTTCACCTTTCTGATTTTCTCTACATGACATAACAATATCTTTGTACTCTTCCTCAGTTGCCTGCCCTTCCAAAGGTCATAAACTCTCTTTTTTTCCCTTGAGTTCCAGTGAACACTCTTTTTTCAGATAGGCCAGTCTTCTTCCCTGCCAGATCATGAGCACATAAGAACAGTCTGCTCCTGTACCTTTAAATTTTCCATCTTAAAGGCTGTTCAGCCTTCCAGTACCCCTTTGTTTTTAATGGCTGTTTCCTAAGGGACTCTCTGAGCTAATGTCCTAAGTAGGACAAAGTCTGCCCTTTGGAAGTCCAAGGTAAAAGTTCTGTTGACTCCTTTCCTTATTTCACCAAGAATTGAAAACTCTTAACATTTCATGGTCATTATGCCCAAAACGGCCTCTGATCACCACACCTCCCACCAGCCCCTCTCTGTTTGTAAACAGCAGGTCTAGTGGGGCCCTACCCCTGGCAGGGTAACTTACCAGCTCTGTCAGGAAGTTCTCTTCCACACACATCAGGAATCTCCTAGACTGCCTCTTCTCTGCTGAATTGAGTTTTCAATAGTAATCCAGCAAGTTAAAGTCTCCCAGAAGTACAAGGGCTAGCGATCATGAAATTTCATGCTTACAGAATACTTCATGTGCCTCCTCATCCTGGCTGGGTGTTCTATAACAGACTCTCACTGGGATGTCTGTCTTGTTAGCCTTCCCTCTGATTCTCACCCACAGGCACTCAACCTTACAATCATTATCCTTGAGCTCTATACAGTCAAAACACTCCCTAATGCACAGAGACACCCCACTGCCTCTCCTTCCTTGCCTGTCCCTTCTGAAGAGCTTACAGCCATCCATTGCAGCACTCCAGTCATGCGAGCCATCCCACCGCGTTTCCATGATGGCAACTACATTGTAGCTTTCCTAATGCACAGTAGTCTCCTGCTCCTCCTCTTTGTTTCCTATACTATGTGCACTGGCAGAGATGCACTTCTGCTGGGCTATTGATTTCGCTCCTAGCGCTGGCATGCTGCCCCCAGGCTCATCTCTAGCAAGACTGGTCTTATCTCCTTTCTCCTTCAAACCCAGTTTAAAGCCCTCTCAATCAGCCCTGCCAACTCATGGGCTAGAATCCTTCTCTCACTTTTAGACAGGTGAACCCCATCTACCACCAGCGGGCCTTGTGCCATGTAATCCAATCCCTGATTGAAAAAGCCAAAATTCCACACATGACAAAATTCCACAGCCTTTAAGCCACCTGTTGATCAGGTGGGTTCTCCTGTTCCTTTCAGCATTCTTCTCTGCTACTGAAGGGACTAAGGAAAACACTACCTGTGCTCCTGTCCCTTCAACCAGTCATCCCATTGCCCGAAAGTCCTTTTTAATTGCCCTAGGACTTCTCAACTTCACTGCTGACCTGGACAACCAGAAGTGGGTAATAATCGGAGGACTGAATCATTCCAGGGAAGGTGAGGGAGGCCAGGAGGGAATTTTCCTGCCACCCCAAATAGGGTCCTGTTTCCTTTCCTCACAGACTTTTATGTCCCCTCTATCTGCTTGATACCAAGAGGGTCAAGCAAATGATAGTGACTCTTGCCTAGCTTCCATCCACTGCATTTCTCTCAGGAATGCAAGGGAATTACTCCACCAGTCTATTTCTCTCTCACATGTGGTTTAGGGAAATCATGTGGTTTAGGGAAAAATGTAAACAAAATGCTTTTTCTGCTTCATACCTCTTCTGTCTTACTGTCCTCTCATAATTTCTTTTTTTTGCAGGTCAGTCTAACTGTTCCAGACGAATTATCTTTGCTGCTAAATAATACTTCTCTTTGCTTGATTTATTGATTTTTTAGAACTCTACAGGTAATGTCACCATGCCTCTTTTCCAGTGATGTACTGAGCAATGTGGAAACTGGATTAAGCCTGAGATTAAAACCTCTGAATTGAGGTGTCTATGTTTGAGCTATAGAAGAAAATCAGTTGTTAAACTCAGCCTAAAGGTAGGTGCCTCATGTCAACAAAGACATGCCAAGCAAGACATGCATCATATCCATAAAGAACCAGCAGGCATGACACAGAAGTCATGGGAGAACTTCTGGAGAAGCAGGCCCAAGCAGAAGGCCTTACAACAGCTAAAATGATGTTTAAACATCTACTAGCAGGCAATTGCATGCTCATTGCTAATATTATCTTTTTTTTTCACTGCCTTTATCTTGATCTGAATCCTGCCTTATGTTATAAAGAAAGAGTCAGTACAGCATACTTTATTAAGGCAAGAACTACTCTTTTGGTGGATGGGCTTTTACCTGAACAGGGCCTGTTGGGTTGGATTTCTAAGCATATATGCAGTTACTTTTAACACATAATGTACTTGAAATATTCATTTTTGTTTAGAATATTATCTGTTAAAAACACTTTTGTTACCAATCTTAAAAAGAAACCTGAATGCTGACAAATTGGAAGGGCTTTGTTTCCATTCTCATACAGTAACTTTCAACTTCTGCCTCTTAGGTCTTCTAAGGTTTCTTATTATTATTTTGCTTTGAATTGCTCCCAGATACATAAAGGGCCCTATTTGCACTCATCTTGAATAGGTGTTATGAGCAATGGATTTTGTTCAGCACTTTGTTGCATTAGGCCTTATCAAAACACATTTTGTGTGGAAACTTTGCATCATTTTGGGCCAGATCTGTGCTGTGATCAGAGAGTCAGTACAACTCGTAACTGATGTGAGAAGGGCAGTTTCCAGGATTTGAGTCACGCACAGCCATTCAGTTGATGCTTTTCAGACCTGGCCTGGACTATGTTTTTATTGCAGCTGGCCTCTTGCCTTTAGTCTACACTAGAAAAGGTTTTGCTGTTCATTGATTGTGGAGAATTATCTAAAAAGATTCTTCCAAACAGGCACCACATTAAGAAGCTCTCCTCTCCCAGTTTACACCACGTCAATAGTGAATAATAGTAAATGAGAAACAGAACCTGGAACAGCCTCGTTCAAATTGTTCAGGTCCCCCATTGTCTGTCCCTACCTATTCAGCAAGAACAGGAGTTTCTGGTTTGTCACAGGAGCTCCTGCTCTGGAGCCTCTGCTTGACTCCGTAACACTTGGGGGTGAGAAGCTACACCATTGGATAAGATCCTAACATTTCAGATTCTCTGGAGGACTTAGGATATTTTTGAACTTTCAAAGATTAAATAGTTGTAAGCTTTGACTTCTGATTTTTACCAGGAATCCTTCTTTCTCCTGGATTTAAAAAAATAATATTCCAGAGGTTTGGTTTTAATAAAGATTACTTGTCTTGCATTTTTTTTATGAATGTGACTTTCCTGGTTTTTCAAACTTCTCCTCAAATCTACAGTGTTTCACTGAAGCTGCATTATATTTCATTTCCTCCAGATACATAATGCCCTGAAAGAATGAGTAATGAAGAGAATGAAAAGGAAACACTACTCAGTGAAATGGAGAGAATGAATGAGAAATAGACAAATACTGACACAAAGAAAATGACTCAGAGTAAGGCAGGGAATTAAGAAAAGACATTCCAGTGAAGCCCCCTTCAACCTCTAAATATAGTATTTTCCCTCTTTAGACAAAAATAAAAAGCTAGAAAGGAAAATGCAAGGGGCCTCATTTAAGGAGTTTAAAAAAGAAAGGTATGAGATGACAGGAAATGTGGAAGCTCAAATAAGGAATAAAGGCTTCCTAGGTCACTGAGTCTGATCCTCTTCCATTTCAGACAGTCTTTCTGGTAAATTGAGCAACCACCCTCAGTTTACCTGAGCTTTTTGTCTCTTCACTCCTAAAGGTAGACCACGGTAGCATTGCTGATTTCCTGATCAGATTTGTCCAGATGAATGCAAACTAATGAATTCTTTTGTCAGCATTATTAATCAACTCTTATATTCACCCCATATCCTCTTATATTCACCTCAAGAGTTACTAATACAAACCAAACTTTTTAAAAAAACAGTAGTTCTAAGTTTCTACTTAATGAATACATTCTGATGACCATCAAATTTAAGTAGTAAGCATTATCTTACATGTAATACCTGTACCAAAGATCAAGATTACTGCAATGTTATAATGAGATTTTAGAAGAATATAAAACTCTTGATAAAGAAATCACCTCATAACCCACAAAAGTAAGAGATACAGGTTAACAATGCATATTTCTTGAAATTTCAGAGTATAGATGATGCAGGTTAAGATAGTTTATAAAGTTTCCTTTGTCAATATTAGCTTAAATTTCACCCCAGACCCTGGGCCTTTGCAAGCCTGTGTTGTGCTGTCCCCATATTCACTAAAATGGGGATAGCAGCATGTCACAGAGTCACCCTTGAGGGTAAAGGGTTTCAGATCCTGTAATAATGATAGTAAATCTCTAAATAGACTACTAACAGGTGTTTATCAGGAGAGTGTTGTGCCCTGGATTCTTATGTAGAACAGGCATATGTTTCATATACAGTACATAAAGTGTGTGTCATATTTCATATAGCAGCACTGAAGGCTGTGATGTATTAAAGCTTCTTTCATATAATCAGTTACTCTATGATCTCATAAAAATTCAGTCTGTGAAACATTTGGAAAGACTGCAGTGTTTGTAAAAGTACTTGTACCAGATGAACTGCAGTACATACTCACCAGCAAAGAGCATGTAGCATCCTATTTGCACCATGGTATATAAACATATTAATAAACAGAAAATTCCAGTAATGGGAATCTATCATTGATGTAATACTGGCTGTGAGGGTCTGATTAGTTAAATAACTCTGAGTATTTATACGATTCACAAATTAGAATGGGCTGCTTGCTCACTCCTGAAAAATGAAAATCCAAGCGGAAAAAAGAAAAACCTTTCATTTCCCTTAATAAGGGAAAGAAAAAGAGTTGAATTACCACAATTAATCACATTTAAACAAAAACAAGATAATACAGGGCCATTTTTTTCTGTGTTCATACAAAGTAGTTTTTGACTTTGTCAGTAGTTTCACAAATTGTATCAGTTTATGTGGACATCAAGATGTAACTCAAGTTACCCACCTTTTGGAGTTTACACTTTTCACAGTCAACAGAAAGAAACAGATCTTCTGGACATGACTCTCAGCGTTTCAGATACCAGCTTTAGAGTGGGAAGAGTCCTGCCTAGTACTGATCATGAACTATAATGTGAAGTTAGACACCCAGCTCAGAGGTAAATGTACACTGCAGAATGTTACAACACTTACAGTGGGACTCAGCTGCCTGAATATAGGCAGGCAGTGTTGTTTTAGGCACTGTTGGGTGTCTCCTGCTACTCCAGAAAGACACTGAAAAGAAGAAAGAAGAAAGAAGCAGGCCTGTGTTGTGCCTGCTGTTCCTGTGCGCATATCTTGGATAAACTATGTCATCTGACACAAAACCTTGTGCCTATATTTAGGCAACGAAATGGCCTTCAAATGTCCCTGCCATTACCATCCAAGGGGCATATAACATACAAACAACCAACATGGGAAAGTTTGGGGGAAAGGGAAAGAGAAGGAAGAAAATAAATTGAACAACTTCAAAAGTACCATATGCATTAAGCATTTGCAAAAGGATTTCCTGTATGCTTAAAAGCCACAGTGATTTAACATGTCCTACATCTGGATGTCCAAATCTACATGCTGATTAACTTGGACTACAGGTTGAACTCTTTAAATGAAAAACCAGGTGTTTATGAAAAAAGTGGGAATGTTCTTCAAACCTAATTGTAAACTTTGACTACTCACAGAAAGAATGAATGATTCGTAATGTTTTATAGAAAAAGAAAGGTGAAGCAAGAACATTTCAAAGTGAAACACTTGGCAATATTGCCTAAGTAAGCAATTATTACAGAGAACAAATTGTTACAAATGCATTTTCCTACAATGGATATGAAAGTTCATATCTTAACAAAGGAGTGCAATGCAGTTGCATTTGATATTGTCTTTGTATGAGAAAAAAAATCTCAGTCTGCATGTAGATCTGTATACCATGAACATGATTTTTGGAGAGGTTGAATTTTAGAAGAGGGGGGAAGCTGCTTATTGAACTGCATAATGAAAACACTAGCACATGCACTTTGTGATAAGGCTATCTTCATTACGCTTTCTTATTAGAGAGTAAAGCACATGGCAGATGAAGCAAAGAATTTAAAGGATTTTTCTTATCCAGGCCTTTCAGTCGTTGCTTTTCCATTTGACCACATGGGCACAGAACATTAAAAACACTGATCTGTGGTAATAAAATCTATCCCAGTGGCTTTGCACAGTTTACCTTCAGGCACTTGAACAACTTTCAGAAGTCACTTAACACTCTCCAGTGATTAAACAGGAATGTATACTTCAACATACCCTGAACCATGTGTAAGGCAGACATCTCAAACCTCTTCTCACAAATGGTATGAACCATTATACACCTTCTTTCCATCTTAACCTACCCTGGGTTCATGGTCACAAATTACCTTTTCCTTCATTGATTCATTCAGTCTCATTCTGGTCATATTTGATTATGCTTTCTACAATAGCCTGTGGCAATAAGTCTCGTATTTCTTATTAAGTATTGTGTGAAGTAAATAACTGTTTTGCTCTTAGGACTTTGATCTTGGCAAAATGGAGGTGTGATAAAACTAGACCAGGGACCTCCTCACATGTTAACTCTGTGTGTTACAGTGATTTTTTTACCCTTACAGATAGGTATTCCATTTGAGAAGATATCCACATGAATTGTCTTTAAGACTTAAAAATGAAATTACATAATTTTTCTGTTGCTTCTTCGGAATTCTCAAAATGAGCAGCTAAATGCACAGTGATTTTTTTCAAAAATCTCCAAGAATCCTACTAGGATGAAGTAACCTATTTTTCACTGTGTACAGCCAAACTGCATGAAACATAAGCCTGCTAAGTTGCAGACGGTCTTCTTATTACAAGGGTATACAGTGCCTACCACAAGGGAGACATAACTCCTGCCTCTTCCTCTGAGGCTTTTTTATTCTCCCTGAGCAAATATGTTCTTGTCAGCACTGCATCTATGGTTTGGCTGGGTGTAATAGAATGGCTTCTGTATTCTTTCATTGGTTGGCCATTTGTGTTGGAATTAGCATTCGTCTAGTCATCTGAGACATAGTGTCAACATCTGGAAAACGTTAAAACCTTGGGGACATTGAATTTGTACTTTTTCCTGTGCTTATAACATTGCCTATATCCTTTAGTGTCAACTATTTTTGTTGCATTTTTAACATTATTTCTATTGAATGTGCTGGTAGTTTGATAATGATTCTACTTTGTCATTTTAGATATCCATATGTATGATGTTATTTCGAAGAACATACTTTCCTAGAGTTTATTTCACCTACTGTTTCAACTACAGCTATGAAATGATTCTCAAAATAGATAGTTATAAATATTGTGAGTGTTTGGCAGGAAGTTTTTTGTGGTTGACTATAAGAATCAGGAAAGTTGCAATATTTTACCCAAGAAACTTTTTCAGGTCTAAGTCACCTACTTGACAGAGGATGTTTCATGGATTGAATCTCTCTGGTGCATCCCATGAGCTTTTCCTATGAAAGTCCTAGGTGGGATTTTACATCACTGAGTATTTTATGCCCCAGGAATCATTCCCTCTTCATTCTTACTGTTATGTTGTCCAAACCATTTTAGGTTTTTACAAATTTATTTAAAAATTTATGTGCACTCTTTAATTTTTTTTAATGGGTAGTAGGATCAGTTTCTTAGCTCTTTCTTAGGAGAATTTACAAGTTAAGTACCTTTAACATAACTGATCCTTCACATTTAGAGGAATGAAATCTATTGGCAAACTGTACGTTTATGTAGTATATTGTACTGAATGAGTAACTTACCATCTCTGTGATATAGGTGTCTCACTTAACAAACTAGGGACAGTAATTCCTTCCAATCCCATAGCAATAAGGTCACATGCAATATGCTGCACAGCTCTCTAAATATATAAAATATATTGCATGATTGTCAGTCATTGCTATTAAAGACCCAATGTTTTGAAGCAGATCACTTGTCAGATCCTACGTTCTGAAAATGAGAGTTCATTGACATTAAAAATGTATTTCTCTGTCTCTGAATTGTGCTGCATATAGCACTGAATTGTTATTGAAGATGGGAAATTGTCTTAATCCATAATGAACTTTGGTTTCAAATGTGAAAAGGTGAATTTAACTAATGACTTGACATAGAAAAATAAAGGAGACTGTAAAGACTTTGGTGCATTCCTCCAATTCAAATTGCTTTAAACCTCATGTTTTCTTCAGTTTTCAGAAAAATGCACCTAAGTCTTTAACAAAAGGCTCTGTACACTCAGAGTAAATCCTGTCATCATATGCCAAAATACTTTTTCTTTAAGAAAACAATATCTTTTTAAAAATCAAGCAGCTGAATAATAGAAGAGAATACAAGACTACATAAACTTTTTTTTAGTGTATTTTTTTACTTCATTCTAGCTCCAGGCCTCAAACAACAGAGTTTAAGTTGTTTGCAACCATCTATGACCTTTAACACTTGTTTTTAATCAGGAGAAATTCTGCTTTGATTAAGAGTTTTGCATACAATGTGAGTGTAGGCATGAAGCACTCCCACAGTTCCTCAGGAAGCTGTCCCACCATGCTGGCTGGCTGAAGGTGTCTCTGGCACGATCACATACAGCAGTGCGTGGCTATCACAGAAAAGGAACTTGCTCATGGATTGCTGGGCAGAAATCTCTTTACACCTCCCTCCACCCAAAGAAACAAAAAAAATCAAGCATTTAGATGTGTTGCTTACAAAAAAAAAATGCCTTCAACAAAGCTCTACCCAGATAATAAGCTCAGAGAGTCTTTACAAGTACTCCTTCCTTTTCCAACACTGTTGCCTGCTTGATTTTTTTATATTTGCTAGGCAGTCTCACAGAGAGATGAAGCAAATCCTAAGCAAAACTGCTTTGGAGGGCTCTCTTTCTGAGCGCCTCTGGCTCGTTGGAAGCTGCTTGAAATGTGGTCTGCAATTAAGAGAGTTCCTTTGTCAGGAAGTTGAGAAAAGAATTAAGTCCAGATATGTATAAATGCATATACTTGTAAGGAAACATATCAACAAGTTACTGTATTCGCACAGTAATCAGATAAAGGAATGTACAGTAAAAAATGGAATCATAAAATCCCTGGACTTTCTTGTAAACAGGTTAGTATCACTTTTCTGATTTTTTTTTAAATAAAGCAAAGGAAAATATTTCATTCCTTAAGTTTAAACACCTGAGGCAGAATGCATTACTACATCAGGCATTCAACTAGTTAACAGTTAATTCTTTTAAGAAATCATTACCAAGAGCTCTCTGCCTTAGCCAAATGAGCAGCTGTCTTTGGTGGCTCAAAACCTGCCTGGAAAGTCTTCAGAATGCATATGTGTGTAAGAGGGATAAGAGGAGGTAAGGAGAAGTACTCGGGAAAAAATATTCTCAATAAGTATCCAACACCCATGGTCAGTCCACATAAAAACAAACCTTGCAAATATTTCCTAATGTAAAATGTCTAGTATGAGTTTTGATCTAAAAAGTTTAGCTGAGACTACAATACAAATAACTATCAAAGTCACAAGCACCATAAAACAGAAACCAAATTCAGTGAGATACATAGTACAATTTAACTTGGTGCAATTAACAGTGCAAAGAAGAAAACAAAAACAAAAAGAAAAATAATCAAAACCTAAGCAATCTACTTTTAATATTTTACACTGATTTTTTTTCTAAGACACTGAAATCAATAAGACGTCATGACATTACAGATCAACACAGACTATTTTTGTGCATTCCCTTCACTCCTAATCTTACTCTAAAAGATCAGAGTAAATTATTCTCAGTTTCAAGAACACAAAATCTCCAGGACATTGGTGATTCCAAGAAGAGAGTAAGAGTTGATTATAAAAATCAACATCAATATTCTGGTTTTCCTCTGTTAACAACTACTAGGAGCAGAGTGTTGATTAGAATGGTCTTCTTCCCTCATGTCTGTATTCACCCACATACTGGTTGAGAATCAAGTAGCCAAACTGATGTTGAGATTTTAAACTGTTCTGTACTTTCTTTTCCTGTATCCTAAGGGGTTCCAGTCTCACAGTGGATCCTGACAGAAATTATACCTAGTTTATTTCAAACAAATGCCCATTACCTAAATTCCTGTTACCACTGCAATCTCCTGTAGTGTCAGTGCAACTGATGCTGGTAGCATCTCAGCTGTCTTGCCCTGGCCCTGAAAGGTACTAGTGGGGTGACCATGGGACTCTGCTTTTCTGTCATTGTCAAAGTAAATGTCTGTGAGCTGCAGTGCTAAAAATTTGGTGCTGTCAGAAAGGAGCTTGTTACAAACACTCCATGGTTACCACAGCTCTTTGAGCATACCCTGTCAAAAACACATACATTTTCTCCCAGTGTCAGCTGTGCCATGAGTCCTGTACATTAGAAGACATGCTGCAGGGTTTCACTGAAGAAACACAACTAGGCATGGGTTGTCTCACTGATTTTTCTGGCTCAGGACTAGCTTTAAATAGATATGTATGTTTTATATGCTCTTTGCTCTTACTATCCTACTTTTCCTTTTGACTCTTCATGGCAGTGTTTCTTTTTCACACCTGAGTGATGGCTTTACTGAATGGTAAAAAAGGGACATAGGAGGAATGTGGTGCTGCCATGTGACTTGGTAGCCAGTCACAGTCCCTTGTCCCACTCACAGTGCAACAACTTCTCCACATCTCTGCTCATTTTAATGACAGTGTCACCAGTGCTGTTTGCAGATTTTCCTTCACAAAGCAGCTTGACTCAATCTGCACCAGCAGAGAATTCATGCTTCTAGGCCATGTCAGTACCTCTTGTGATGGCTGGGAAAAAGTCTGTTACAAAGCCAAGGCCACTTATAGAGAAAAGGCCTCCTTCCCATCCCATGATCAGGGTATTTGTTCCTGTCTTTTTGTTTCCTCACCTAATTTTGAGAGGGAGAATGTGTGGGTGATGGGCAGATTGTCTCACATTGTCTGAAGGAAGTAAATTCAGTATTCCAGATTTGGAAGAGATAAGGAAGAAAGAGATTTTATAAAACATAAACTGCTTTTAGCCACCCTTTGCCTTCCATCCCTTCCCTGCTTCATCCCTCCAGAGCACAATCCTGTTGTTTCCAGGTGCGGGGAACAAACTATTTTTAGATGGTGCAGAGCACTGCCTGGGTCCTCCGTGTTTATCTGTAGCTGTCCTGTTATCTTTCCTGATTGCAGAAACACGACTGTTTCTTTACTGGCTGCTCATAAAGAATTTCCCAGGCTGTTACGTTCAGCAGTGACTTGTACAATCCTGTCCTTTCTGTAATCAAGGTTGAGTTTGGTTGCTCCAACTCACTCCATGGATCAAATGGGGCTCAATCACAAATGGGGCTGCAGTATTTTTAATGTGACACTGTTGAGCCTTTGTAAGTACTCAGTCTGAAATACTGAAGGATACTTTTTCTCTAGTGGTGTAATGGTTGTAAGGGAGATTGCACGGTCACAACATCCATCAGAGTTCTTGGGTATTTTTCTTTGCAGTTTGCAAAAATGATATAAAACCTACTACAATATTTAAGGACATGTCTTTTTAAGACAATTGAAGAAAGTAGTGGTGTCTAAATATGCTCCAGCTTATTTAAAAATTGAAAACAGTCCCACAGCTGCTTTTTTGCCTCCCCCCTCACAGTTTTTTAGGTTGCCTACGCACAAAACATAAAGGTAACCCAAACCACAGAGCATTTAAATATTAATGTCAGCTTCTGCAAATAAGATGCTGAATCTCAAAAACCTAAGGCAAACACTTTTGTATGCAGAATTAAAATAAATAAACAAATAAAAGAACTTTCCAATTATAGGTCATGTGCAATTACCTAGAATGTCAGACAAAAAGCTGTTGAGAGAAACTTGTAGGCAGTGTGGATTGTTGGGGAAGGGATCTCACTTAATGGAGCCTCAGAGCACAAATGTGTGAGGCTCTTTGTGATAACCCTGAAGTGTTTGATAAGAAACATAAGATGTTTTTGCTCTGAGCTACTTCTGCAGTTCACCCCTAGTTTACCATGGAGTCAGTCCCCTGTATGAAAACTCTGAAAAGTACACAATAAATTGCATCCTTTCAAAGGTCCCCTGCAGCCTACCTGGTTATTTCCTCAGGATTTGAAAGCTGTATAGCAAAAACACCTCTGTCCCCTTTCCATGTATTCTTCCCTAACACTGTCTGAAATAGCTTTCCTGACCAGCTAAATGAATAAAACTGAAGAAAACCAGAGACCACCAGCTTTGTCCCCGATGCTAACCAGAGGAATTCTCCAATCAATGGCGCTTACCATCAGCCAAGATACATGAAATTCCAACATCCAGTATGTGCTGGATATTGAAGGCTCAGAATTAGGCAAGAGTAACACGTGAGGCATTTTTTCTGCTAGTTTCAGTGGAGTTAATCCAACCTTATTCCAACAGTTAATGAACTCCAGTCTTTAGGATACTCCTTTGAAAATGACCTCTTTTGTCTGGTGGGATACCTTGAGATGGAATACTGAACCATGGAAGACATGACAGAGGAAACAAATCTGGGTTGTATGTGCATGGGATCTGTAGGTTGTTCCCTAATGTTTCCAAAGGGTTGCAAAACAGAGCTATGTGAGAACAGATCTTCCCTTTTCATGAAAAAAATCCTTTCAATTAATTTATTTTTTTAAAAAAAAGCTTTGGAACAATTTTCACCCTAATTTTTCTTCTTTATCAGATTAATTTCCATGATCCTTCATCTTTTTACTTCTCAAGAGAAAAGGAATCCTTTGCTGTTATGTTCTTTGAAGAAAAATAACCTTGACCAATTGAGGAGTAGAAGAACATGGAGTGTTCAAATGCAGTTCTCCAGAGACACCACTGCTACCTCAGATTTTTTACAAACAGTCTTCAGTACCAGATATACTATTCTTAATATGAACTTTCAACAGACATAAATAATCAACATTCCACTTTTAAAAATATACAGATTAAAAATGTTGTTGATCTTTATTTCTTCTGGAATAATAGCTTAAGGAAAATTCCACCTCCTATTGCAGCATTTTCTCTGTGTCTCACTCTCTTACAAATTGTTCTTTCAAATTGTCAGAATTGTATGGCTTTGGCATAGCTGCATAATTCCTATATGATCCTTTGAGAGTAATAGGACTGGATTGCTCTGAGCAGTTGTTCACCCTGAGGAAGTGAGTGCTAGGTGGAATG
Source organism: Manacus candei (assembly GCF_025592945.1). Taxonomy (NCBI): domain Eukaryota; kingdom Metazoa; phylum Chordata; class Aves; order Passeriformes; family Pipridae; genus Manacus; species Manacus candei. Next base: position 9,759,418 of record NW_026138089.1, read on the forward strand.
AAGCAGAAGTGTCCATTTCTGGTGGCTCATGCAGGAAAATAAAGTGAGTGCAAAGTTGACAAGACACCTGAGTGTGTCTGATTTGCCAAGAGACTCTGCTGCCATCAGATAGCTTCCCCATCAGTCAATCTTGCCAGCTCTTACAGGGTTGATATCTCATTAATTTTAATAGGGTTGCTTGCTTGGCTGTGGGGGTCAACACTGATTAAAATTATTTCAGGCTGTTGGCGATAAACTGGAGCCCAGCTCTAATCCTAATGAGAGGTCAAGAAAGGTCATGAATCAGATCCTACAGTTTTGAACAATTGGGACAACAGTTGTCAGAAGAGGAGAGACTGCAACCAGTAAGTTCTTACAAGGGACCCAATAAACAAGTTACAAGGAGGCAGCAGAAGTACCCTATATACAAGGATCACAGTCAGAAATATTAGTTATGAGGCCTGAAGTACCAGTACTGGCCTTTATGTTAGAAGGCATTATTCTAACACAATGCCTCTTTCCCCCTTTTTTATTATACAAGCTGTAGCACTAGGTAATTACACCTCAGGTAAACATTCTAGATTCACCTTGCAGTCAATAGAAAGAATGATGTTCTTCTAAGTGCAATTCATCATTTTGTAAAATCTCAAATAAGCTGGATGAATCACACCCTAGATGATTTCTCTGTTGGCTGTAAATGAAGCTTAAGACAATTCAATATCTTCAGGTGCACATATCTTCACTGTTACTTTCCAGAGTCAGGAGAGAGGAACCTCACTCAAAGGTTCAGCACTTGTAAAGATGCTCGGTTTTTATTAATGGAAAGGCACAGACTCAAGGAATGTGTTCTGGTATTAAAGACATTAATTTCTAGCCAACTCTGACACCCTGTATAAACATTGACATAAGGAAACATGTAAATATGGAAATAGACCAAGTAGTTGGAGAAAAATAGTGCTTTTGAACACCAAATTTTTGCACAAGCTCCATTAAAAAGAGCTGGGTGAACCTGGAGAGACTTTCACTGATAAGCCTATGAGGTTTGTTTTGCCCCATTTGCCTTCCAGAAAGCAAAGAAGGTATATAAAAAATAGACAGTAAAAATATCTTTCATTGACATTACTGCCCAAATAGCTATTTTTCAGAGACCCACACCTTCAGGCTGAATCATAGCAAGTTGAGTTCCAGATGGGTAATTAATACATCAAAATGCAAATAAGATTTTCTTTTCATGAGCTATTGTAAATTATTAGCAGAGTCACAAAACCAGTACAAAAAGTAAACTATTTATTATTCCTTTTTATTTTTTAAAGGCTAGGAGATGCAGAGGTAATAGATGGACTTTTGAAGGGTACAGGGTACAGTGTTTGGATGCTTTTAATTACACTAATTTTGTCTTGTGTGAAATAATTTATCTAGCCTTGACTTCACCCTCATCAGTTCAGTCACATGTCTCTGTTTTTCAGTAGACACCAAGTACCACAGAGGTGTTTGGGCCAAGCAATAATTTTATGATAAATTGATAAAATTCCAATTCAAAAAATACTTTGATATTAAGAACAAGATTAAGTGATCAAAGACAAGAGAGAATGGGAAATGGGAAAGTTACCTTGCAAAAATATAGTAAAACCATTGTAGCAATGCTTACATTCCTTTAGGCTGTTAGTGTCTGATGTACATCTGGGGACAGTGATATTTAATATGATGATTTACAAGACAGCTGCAAAAATGAGTTTCTCTAGCCCTGCTCCAAGCTGTGGCCATGCTGGAGGTACCAGGGAGCAGGATGAATATACCTGAATGAGGACAACTCCTGTGTTCTAATGCTTTGCAGTGATAGAGCACTATCATTTCCATATATCTGCATTGTTTGTCCATTTTTTTGCCCATTGTTAAAGCAGTAATATTTGAGAAATAAATCTCCCTTCCCTAACATTTGTTTCCAGTAGCCCAAAGTGACCTTGGAAGCTCAGTATAAACCGTGACACCAGACTTTTTCTGTTTGTCTTCCGCATCCTTTCTTTTGACAGGTTTATTAATTTCTAGTTATCGTATATACACACAGCCAAAGTCAACACAGCTGGTAAGGCCTTATCCATGCCCTTTGCAGCACGCCCAGGTTCTTGCTTTGGACTCCTTTCTCTTCTCTGCCAAAGAGAACTCCAAGTCAGAGACACAGGGTCTTGCTTCAAAGTTGTTCCCTTGATCTGCTGTGCATCCATGTGACATTGCTCATGGTTCTGATAGCAAGTCTCCTCCTGCAGCTTTTGGCTGCTGTTCAGCAGACAACATTTATTCCAGCTTTTTTCCTTTTTCCTTTTTTCTTTCACATCAGAATTTGTACTTGAAACAACTACCTTCAAGTATTTTATAGGACATAGGAAATCTTGATCAGAGGTTTAACAACTTCTGGTCTGTGTTGGTTTTTTGCATTTTTTTCCCCTCTTTTAATATGATACTTAAAAGAACATCCTTGATGTCCCTGCATGGATTCGTGAAACATTTATGGCACTAAAAACACTTTATGGATTCCAGCCACTACTGCAATATCTTTGATCTGGACCTGGGACTACTCCAATAAACACATTCTCTGTGCATGATGCACTCTATTTCTTTTTCACCTGGTTGCTTTCCTTTAAAAGCTTTCCTCTCTGCACATTACTTTTAACTCTTTAATATTACTGTTTTAAGTGTTATGCTCTAACCAGTCCATATTTATTTTTATCTGTTTCTTAGTACAGTGATATCAAGCAAGAAATAGTATAAAAAGTTTATTGGGAAGACGCGAACAAAACTGCTTTGAGATGAGAAGAAAAAGTAGCCTAAATCTCTTGGGTCTTGCTTTGGAATTGTGTAAGGTACTTTTTGGTTCTAAAGCAGTGCACTGCTGTTGCAAGAAGTCTCAGTGTAAGATAGAAGTGGTTCAGTAACAAGTGTTATAAAACAAATAATGACACCAGGATTTGTGTCCAATACTTTCAGGGCAGGCACAGCAGCAAAATTGCACTCTATATGTTAGAAAAAGTATTCTACATTCAGAGACTATATGCAATGTGTACAACACTGACCTGTCATTACACCAACCATTTGTCTACTCCATTTGGATTCTGGGCTTTAAATTGAGACAATAATCACTGTCGTGGTTTGAATCTTGTTTTCCTCCAGAGGCTAAATTAAGTGGTAGACCCCAAGGGGTGGAAACCCCTGGAAGTTTTGAAGTTCTGTCCAATGGGCGCTCCTGCAGAAATGTAAACATCCCACAAGCTCACCGGAAGAGATGAGTTGTAGTTTGGTTGTTGAGGAGAGGTGGTCATGTTGTAGAGCCACGAGGAAGGGGCTCCGAGCCCCTTGGGCCCTCTGGGCCCTCCCAGCCCCTGGCTGGGGGGCTGCGGGGACCTGGAACAGCATAAAGCTGGGCTAGGTGCCTGTAGTTATGCCGGGAGATGTTTTCTCCATGGGCACAGAGCAGCAGCCGGCACTGACCAGAGAAACGGTGGCAGAGAGCCAGAGCAGATAACACCTGAACTGAAGGAGCAGCAGAAGCAACATGCAGCACCAGAGAAAGGACTCCTGGAAGGAGAGCCGGGAGAAAGAGAACCAGCAGCTGAGAGACAGAGTTCTGGAGGTAAGACTGTACCAGATCCCCTAAAACTCCTTTGAGATCCCTCTGAGAAAAGAGGGAGATGGACTCCTATTTGAGAGGAGCCTTGGAGTATGCAGCACCAGAGAGAGAGAGGAGCTGAGAAGCTCAGAGCGTCCCGGAGCTGGACCGGGACGGCCAGATGGAATGCGGGGGGAGTTGACCTTGGCTCCCCCCTTGCACTGCTGCCACGGTGGCAGCCTGAGAGACAGGGCACAGAGGCCCTGCAAGGAGCTGAGTCTCCTGGAGATACCAGACCGTCACGAAGACCCCCCTGTGTCTTCGTGATATGACGTGGTGATACGACCTTGTCTGGGGTTACGAAGCCCACGGAAGACCCCTCGGTTGGAGGCGATGGGGCCGAGAGAGGCTTGAATACCTCCCTCGTGAGTACTGGCAGAAAGCCAGCTATCAGCTGTTGCATGTGGAGAAGACAGACAGACTGCTGCCTCAGAAGATGCTGCTGTTCAAAGACTGAAAGGGATCTGTCCTTCTTTCCCTCCTGGACTTTTATTTGGAGGGGAGAAGAGATCTGATCCACTGTAAATACATATGTCATGGTAGAGATAGTTGTGATCATGTGTATAATGTGATATGGTATTTATTTGTACAGTCATTGTAATATATATCCCTTTCCCCCACTTTGAGTCTGGTGTGTTTTGTCTGGAAAAAACCCATCTCACATTAGGTTGAGATGTGGGAGGGGGAATGGAGCTAGGGAATTGGATTTTGGGGCTATCTCAAACCATAACCTTGATAATTAAGGTTATCAAGCAACAAGTCAGGAAAAAAAGAAAAGCTGTAGGAGAATAGGAATACTTTTGAAAAGAAAAATTATATAAACAATTCAGGGGCACAACAGCCACTGATTCATTTCTTCTTGACATGATCCATATCCAGGATAACATAAGACATTTTTAAAAATATTGAAATGCCTTCTACCAAGAAGGAAGACTTTTTTCTAGTAACTTGGGTTTTGTACTCTTAAATGAGGTAGGCATATTTGAAAATTCCAGTTACCTTCAAAACCCTTTCATCTTTTTGTAGACATCAGTGCATTTTTTTCCATACTACACCAGAAATTCAGTCAACAGGATGCTCAGATTTATCTGACCAGAGGCAGATGTTTACATCTGAGTTTGCCATCTTGCAGTATTACCTAGCAAGGATTTAGCAGGTGAAATTCATCTGGAAATAAGTACCTCCTTTCACAAGGTATGTTTCTACGAATACTACATGAGTCAAATGCTGTGAGTGCCTCTTTCTTCTCTCTGACTGTTAAAAGAGGAATATGTGAGCAGGTATAAACGTTTTTATGACAGACATTTCAAGTCAGGTAGGATAAATCCCAATTCCAGAGTCACTTCCAGACAACATATCCACATTACCCATATCATACCTTAGAGCCACCATCAGTCTTCATTTCATGCTAAAACAAAGACAGGAGTCTTTCATGCCTACCTTTTATTTTTTTCAAGCAGTGATGGTAATGCCATGACAGAGAGCATATCCCAGACAACAAATCTCATTCAAACAAAACATACACCACTTTTCAGGATGAATGGTAAAAGCAGTATTATTTTTCAAATAGAAAAGTCTTCTTGACTCTCTCAAGAGTCTTCCTGCCTAATGTGTTTCAGGTCAAGGTCAAGAATAATCAATACATTAAAGTTACCTACTACCAAACTTCCTGTCTTTGAAGCTATGGCCTTTATTTTCCCCCTTTCTGACAAAAACTATATGTTTGCCCAAAAAGTACAAACATAACAGGTCACCATTTTTGGGGGGTTTTGTTTGTCTTTTATATTAAAGATATGGTAATACCAAATAAATCCTAGTGGATAAGGGGTTTTATGCCTTCTGGGACATTGCTACTATTCCCAGTTCCCCTTTGGTTAAAAGGTGTTCAGCTGCACTCATTGAGATGTCTGCATCATTAGTATTCCCAATTGTTGCCTTTTAAGCTTCTTCCCTCTTTTAGCACATTTGACAGCACTGTCTCCATTTCAGCCTCAGTGCATTAGTGAGATTGTTTTGTGCAACACAGTGAATTTCTTTCTGTTTTGGGGATATTTTCTGCGTAAAACATATGATGATTTGTCATTCAGACTGTGCTACAAATTAGAAGCTTTATTATACCTGACAGCTGTTGAAGACGGAGGCTGCGACAAGAGAAGAGCTGCCTGGTGTCCCAGGCTTGAGGGAGAGACCCGGGGCCGGCCGTGCACACACGGCCACACCTCACTCTAGGCTGATCCCGGGTTGTGGTGGTCCCACTGCACATGGCTCCTGTGTCACACTGCCACTGTGTCTTTTAACTTCATATATTGCAATGCATAAAACTAGGATTCCCTGTTGAACAAAGCAGGGGCAAGTGGGAAGTACTCGTGACTGTTTTCTTTGCAAAAAGAGACTCTTCTTTCAAACTCAGTAAGTTCCAGATTTTCGAGAATATGATACACTTGCTAGGTCCTTGTTAGAGGGTAACCATTTTGTCCTTTTTCAAAGTAGGAATGAATCCAAGTATGAATTCTTAATTTTCCAGTAGAAAAGTGGTTATAAATATAATGCTATTACAAACAATAGCTCTCTTTCTTTTTACCCAATGCCTTTTTTCTCTCTGCACTAACTGATAGGAATGAAGCTCATATGTCTGAAAAATATGATTATTGATACATGTATTTTTGGGAAAATATAGGTCCTTGAAGTAGCATATTTCGGATATGCAGTAAAGCAACTGGGAAATGCCTGTTTCTCTTCCATATCTTCTCTGGAATACATTTATTTCTCCATGCATGATTGCTTTCATATGCACTGCTTGTGATCTTGATCTTGTTTTAAGTAATTTATTCCCTGCTCAGAAAACACGTACATATTGCCTGCTGGCTGAGTGTTAATTTAAATACATAAAATAGAAGAAAGCTGAACAGAACAAAATAGAATGGAACAGATTGAATGTATCAATGTAATTAATACAGGTTAGTCTAACATTGATTACTTTTTAAAATGCACTTCAGTCATATGCATATTTTACCTTTTCTCTGTAATCATAATGACTAAAATACTATTTTCTCTTATTTAAAAAAATTCTTGCATATTGGATCATTTCAAGACAATTGTAAGTAGTGTGAATTCTTGAGCTCCATCAGAAATTGTGAAAGTTGGCAATGCAGTTTATAGTACCAAGATGTCACTAGTTTTTTGCAAATGATAAGAAATAAGACTTCCTCACTCTTCTTTGTTATTTGGAACAAGAAGGAAAAAAAACCCTGAGATTATATATTTAATGGTTTATACCAAACTTGTCTAAAAATGCAAAGGTGAAGATATTTCTTAGGGAACAGTATTCTTTATTGCCAAATCCTTTGTCTGGACTGCTGAGTGTGGCAGTGCTGGATAACAGAGTTTTTGCAAACGCTGAAGAAATAAGGTTTTGTCTTTTTTTCAAATTGGCTGATTTTGTCTGATCAGACTTCATCTGTATGGTCTCCCTTTGCATTCAGCAGAGAGAAATAATCACCTCCAGGCACATCCGATCATGTCAGCTGAAATGTTCTTGCTGGGTGCCTACATGTCTCCATGGAGGGTGGTTTGATGAATACAGTGAATAGATAGGCAGCTTTTACAGAGGAAAAAAAAAAATTAGATGAGAAGGATTCCTCCTAATTGTTCATAAGGGGAAAGAGCCCAGCCCCCATCCTGAGCAGTGAAACCTGCTACAATAACTCATCCAGGCTTTCAACAGTCAAAGTGCTGGCGATCCTGCATTCCTCGGGACATGATGTGGAGAGCTTCAAAGGGAGTTTGTTCTTCACTCAGACTTCAGCAAAAATACCAGGTCAAAGGTTGAGGGTTTGTAAACTAATAATCCCCAGATGACAGGACAGGAACCCTTACCAGTATTCTTTCCCTATTTTTTTCTTATTTCTTTATTTCAAGGGAACTATGTCAAAAAATGGTCAAAGGAAGAAGAAGAGAATTTTCAATGAAAACAGCAATGCTGTGAATATCTTTGTTAAGGGGGGGAGAAATACATGCACATTTTCACACATACATTTTAGAAACAGAATATGCATGAGCTTAGAAGAGGCTTATGGTCCAACTCACTGAACAATGTGTTAGCATTTGCAATAGTGTCAATTTTTGGAGTTTTCTGTCTATCTTCTTTTAATTGTCTTGGAGCCACCTGAATTGTGGAATAAAAAGAAAAAAGAAAACCAAAAAAATCAAGGAATTCAGCTGATATCCCCACTTTTTTTTTTGTTTAATGAGCTATTAAAAACTATACAAGACAAAGCAGATCATGGATGAAAATATCCGTACTCAGTCTATACACAGGTCTGCTTTACTAGCACAAGGCTTATAAGTTTCACATGGGAGACTTTGTAGGCAGGAATATAAGGACCTGAGGTGCTGAAATAGTCTTTAGGAGAGCAATTTCCAGCCAGAGGTATCCGCTGTCTCTCAACCAGCAATCCCAACCTGTGCAAGATCAGAAGTTTATCTCCATGAAGCTTTATCCAGCTCAAGTTCCCACAGCTCAAGTACCCCCAGCTCTGAAGAAACATGAGATAAAGCAGCTCACTCCTTCACCCTTGGTCCTTCGGTACTTGGTCTGTGAAGGAATTTCTTTAATGAGGTTTCTATATATGTATATAGATAATAAAGACATTTACAACTGCACTAACTGGAAGTAAGCAGCCAGAGAGCGAGCTGTGTGAACAGCAATGCTTTCCCAATGTAATGCCACACTTCTCAACACATGTAAGGTGCTGCAGAGAAGAGCAGGAGAGGAGGACAGCCACTTCAGAAACTACTGATGTCAGGAAGGCATGAAATTTCTTACCTGTCCATCAATAGGACAGAGGTCAAAAAGATTGGACTGACTAAGACCTGACAGCACATATTGAAAAACATTGCATTCTCCCCACAGCTGGTTTTTGACTCCCACCACAGACCAATCAGTGGTGTTCCCCAGGGCTTGGTTCTGGGGAAAGTCCTGTTTAGTACCTTTATCGATGATTTGGATGAGGAGATTGAGGGTACTCTCAGTCAGTTTACAGATGACACCAGATTTGGTGGGTGTGTTGATCTGATGGAGGGTAGGAAGGATCTGCAGAAGGATCTGGACAGGTTGGATCAGTGGGTTGAGGCCAATTGTGTGAGGTTCAACAAGGCAAAGTGCAAAGTCATGCACTGTGGTCAAAACAAGCCCATGCAGAGCTACAGGCTGGGGGAAGAGTGGTTGAAAAGTTGCCTAGCAGAAAAGGACCTGAGGGTACTGTTTGACAGCCACTGAACATTAGCCAGCAGTGTGCCCAGGTGATCAAGAAGGCCAACGGCATCCTGGCCTGTATTAGAAACAGCAGGACTAAGGAAGTGATTTTCCCCCTGTTCTCAGGCCACATCTTGAATCCTGTTTTCAGTTTTGGGCCCCTCACTACAGGAAAGACACTGAGGTGCTGAAGCATGTGCAGAGAAGGGCAGTGGAGCTGGTGAAGGGTCTGGAGAGTAAGTCATGTAAGGAATGGCTGAGAGAGAGGGGTTGTTTAGCCTGGAGAAAAGGAGATTCAGGGAAGATCTTACGGCTCTTTACAACTGCCTGAAAGGGGCTTGTAGGAGTTGGGGATCAGTCTCATCTCCCAAGTGACAAGTGGCAGGACAAGAGAAAACACCCTCAAGCTGTGCCAGGAGAGATTTAGATTAGATATTAGGAAAAATTTCTTCACTGAAAGGATGATCAGGCATTGGAATAGGCTGGTCAGGGAAGTGATGAAATCATCATCTGTGAAAGTGTTCAAAAGGCATGTGGATGTGACACCTGGGGCCATGGGTCTAGCAGTAAACATGGAGGAGCTAGGTTAATGGTTGGACTTTATGATCTTAGAGGTCTTTTCCAATCTAAATTATCCTATTATTCTATGATCATGGATTCTGTCTATGAGAGATATACAACTGTCACTCTGCATATGGGATTCACCAAATCAGCTCACAGGCTTTCTTGTAACTAGAAATACGAATGAAAAATGGACATAACCATATCAGTTTAAAAGTTAGATGCCCAGTCTGAGCTGGTTATCCATGTTTTACTTAAAAATACAGAGGTGAAGGAAGAAGAGAAAAGAATTTTTTTAGTAGCTCCTCTGGTGCCATCTGGGAATTATTAATTTGTAAGCCTTCATACTTTGACTGAACTTGTGCTTAAGTTTAAGTGGGGAATAGCTGCTTTGAAGCTCTTCCTCAACTGCTATGACAACCAGATCTCTATATCTCAGACTGGCTAAAGCCCAGATGAATTACTGTAGCAGGCTTCATCAGTTTGGGACAGGTTATTTATGCCCATACTGCTTGCTCCAAGTGGGAACCATCCTCATATGCCTAAAAACGGGCTGGCTTAACCTTTCGGTCCCTGCTTAAAAGAATGCCACAAGCCTTTAGAGGGGAATTCAGCCATTTCTCTTGAACAGCTGTTTTAGGACCTGCTGAAACTGCCCTCTTGAGTTGCAGCTCTCTGTCCTTCTGTCCCTCTTGCATTGACCACAGGCCAGCTGTGGGACCCAGCTCAGAAGAGTCATCTCCTCTGAGGACTTCAATGAAACACTCAGAGAAAATGGTGAAAAAAGGTGTAGAAGAGGAAGACAAGAAGAGTGGGCATAAAGCTGAAGAGTAAAATGGTTATGACATGTAGTGTTTCACAAGAGGAAAAAATAAACTGTTCATCCATTCATTTAATCACATACAACTGCTCCCTATGCAGCGCTGCTGTTTTTTCTGCTGGAGACTTTTTTCTATTCTCCACCCAAAGAAAAACACATCAGTTTTTCATAGAAATAGCTTTGTCTGCAAAATTTTTGTCTTTGTATGAAATGACCAGAAAAAGTCGAAGGTAAGCCACAGCATAGTGGTCCCCATCCACATATTCTACCTCCAACATAGCCAGTGTGGTTTTCCTTAAGAATAGCAAATTTGCCATACAGCAAGTACATGACATGCTCCTTATGGCTTATCATAGCCAAAAATACATGACAGAGAAAAGAAAGAAAATGCTTAGTGTTACAAAATTAACAGACCTCATGCTCAGAAAAAATGTAAGCAATTTATTACTAATCTACCTGGTATCATTCTGCATGATCGTAAGAAAAGAGGGGAGTTTAATTGTTGGGAAAAAAACAATCAATCTTTTACTGGAATTTGAAGGATCAAGGCAAAACATGGCATCGAGCCCAGCTTTAATAAACTCCAATGACATATGAGCCTTAATTTTCTTTAGTAGAAAGGTATTTTTTTCTTCTAGTACTTTTTTGCTTCTTTTTGACAGATATTTGACTACTGTAGAGCACATAATAAACACAAGCTGCCTTCAATCCATTTATTTTGTAAAATATGTGGTGTCCAGTTCTGGATTAAGAAGAACATTTTTGGAACAACTGGAGAACTCTAAATGTACGCTTTAACTTCTTTTTTTTTTTAGAATTTTCTAACCCTTCTCCGAAAAAAATATATGAATTAATTAAAAAGTAATTACATTAATATAATTGGCTTCTAAGGAAATAATGAAATTCCCAGCTCTCAAGCTGTAAAACTGCATTGCCCAGTATTTGATAGATCTGTGATCTTTAATTATTTTTTCCAGTGTCTCTGTCCCAAATTTCCCCTGTATATTTTTTTTTGCACTGGCTTATCTCCCAGGAAAATCCCAGCTGTTGTTAAATCCGAGTACAAGTGAAAAAACCAGACCTTTGCATTTTCCCACAGCACTTTGGCTTCTGCATTTCCTAAATGATGGATGAGGATTGGTTTCAGTTCAGGAGTTTTCCTGTACACTATGACATGAAAAGGTGGGGGTGAAAAAAACAGGAGAAATCTCAGCTAGGTTTTGTCGTTGGGTTTGACCCAACAAAATGGATGGCTCACACAAACAGGATAATTTTAAACCCCAGGAAAACAAAAGGCAGCACAAAGAAATGGAAAAATGTTTTGCAATAATAGTGTTATATTAATTCTTAAACCAATTGATTTCAGCATGATTGTACCCCCATAAAGTCCAAAGACGTTATCTGATAGTATATTCTATATGTTCTCTATTCTACTGTAGTAAACAACTACCAACTCCACATAAACTGACCAGTTTGACAGCCTCTGTGATGAAATGTTTTGAAACCAAATCTTTGGAAGGTAAGCTTTACCACTGCTAATTACTGCCCTTAAATTCAACTGAAAAAATGACATCATGCTCTCATAGAGGCAATTATCAATGTTTGTTCCAGGGACCTTTGACTTTGAGGAGAACTAAATGATATGGTTGTTTGCACGCATAGTATCCTAATATTTGCACAGGCTATATATATATTTGCACAGAACTGTGTTTATACAGTTCCTGTCTGAAGTGGCTAGCTAAAATCAAACTCTCTTCCCAAACCTATACATTCATGTCAGCATGGAAAGATGCCAGGTGTACTTTGTCAGGCAAGGTACTTCATAGGCTTTTTGGATCGAAGCTGTTTTCAGGGGCTTGGCTGCCTCAAAACAGGCTTGGCTGCACTTCTCTCTGCAGACAGGCCCCAGCGGTGCAGGGAGAGCTCTTTGGAAGCACCTTGGAGAAGCGGCACAGGCTGCTGTGTGCTCCTGTACCCCACTTCCAGCTCGACCTGGAGTGTGACCAGTTTAGAGGCAGCCATTACGTTTTCACTGGAGGCTGAAATTATCTGTAATGGCTTACAGATTTAGCCTGGATTCTGTGAACACTGAAACATTTGGGAACAGTACATGATAGTGGTGATGTTGGAGCAGCTCTAGTGCCTGCTGGGGGTGCAGGGCCATGTGAACAGGAGGGACAGTTGAGCTCCACATTCCATTCCTCCAGCCCAACAAGTGCTGATCTGGTGCTGAGTGAAGAAATGAGCACAGTCAACATCCCAGCAGGTGAGCCCGGGGAGGTGTACTGGGGCAATGTGACAGCTGGCTGTGGTGGGGAGCTCTTCTCCTCTCCCTCCCACTGTGCCCACCAGCTATCTGGCTGTGCTCCTCAGAGACAGATACCCATCATCTTGAACTTGTTAAAAATGCCTTCATCTTTATGGCTTTTTTTCCTTTGCACAAACAAACATTGTTTACCCTTCCTTCATCTACAAAACAAGGTGGTATCTAGAGATCTGGTTACCCTGCAAGATATTTATTTTAATACACCGGCCTTTCACTTCTGAAGCTTAGGGAGTCCTCTAGGGGCCAAGAAAATCCTGACAATGAAAATCAAAGGGACCTGGAAATGCTGTGGTTTAGTTGGACCTGATGGAGTGGGTCCAGAGAAGGGTCATGAAAGTGATCAGAGAGCTGGAGCACCTATGAGGACAGGTTGACAGAGTTGTAGTTGTTCATCATGAAGAAAAGAAGGCTTCAGGGAGACCTTACAGTAGTACCTTCAGTATCCAAAGGGAGCCTACAAGAAGACTGAAGAGGGACTTTTTACAAGGGCACATAATGACAAGATAAGGGGAAATGGCTTTAAAATGAAAGAGGTTTAAGAATATATATTAGGAAGAAATCTTTCACTGTGAGTATAGTGAGGCACTGGAACGGATTGCCCAGAGGTGTGATGGATGCCCCATCACTTGAAGTGTTCAAGGCCAGGTTGGATGGAGCTTTGAACAACCTGGTCTAGTGGGAGTTGTCCCTGCCTATGGCAGGGGGTTTGAAATTAGATGATCTTTAAGGTCCTTTCCAACCCAAACCATTTTTGATTCATTACATATCTTTCACATGTGAAAGATTTTATTAGTTTTTCCAGTAAGACCAACACGGCACATTGTCTTCTGCATTGGAGGCATTTCTTCTGTTAAAAACATCTGTCTGAATCATAGGAAGAGGGATGTTCTCTCCATTCCAAGACCAAATACCCAGTGGGGAGGGCTATGCATTGAGGGAGGCAGGGAAAACTCTAGGGGACAGTATAGATCATCAGGATGTGTCTAACGTGTTCCATGGGCAACTTTGCAAACATGCCCCTCTGAACTCCCAAAATGCAGGGAGCAGCACTGGCTCCAAGACAGCCATGGGCCCTGAGGATGGATTCCTTCCCCAAGCCTCCCCTGCAGCCTGGACGCAAGTGTGCAGGCTCTGGTGGTGATGCAGGAGGGACTCTTCAGAAACACTGGAACCGTTTTAGTGTTAGAAATTGCAACTTTTGGAAATTAAAGCTGTCACTGTTCCTTCTCAGCTACAAACATTTCAGGTAATGAGTTTGGCAGGAGCAGGTACTCAGCTAGTCAAATAAAAGAGAGTTTGAGGGCCCCTGCATTCAGCAGAGATACTCAGGCCAGGGATGAAGAAATCCAACACAGTTTAAAAAGTAGTTTTGGAGAACTGTAAATACATCTACAAAATCCCTGGCAGATTCTCTGGTTAAGAAATTAAGATGCCTCTTTGTCCCCTGTAAAAGCTTTATATTGTTTCTGTCACTCAGAAAAGCTGCAGAGATATTTCTTTTTTAAATGTGATATTAATAAAACAGAGTCAAAGGCACATTGGTGGCTTTTCTGTCTGCCTGCTAAATGGCTTAGAAAGTATGCAGCTATATTTTTAGGGAGGAAATGCTTTTAGGGATTAAAATTCAAAGGATAAGGTAAACAATTGCACATAACTCTTTAACGCAAAAGTTGATTTTTCCCTTCAGTGCAGGTTAGTGCTTTCACAACAGGCTGATGAAAGAGGCCCTTGCTGATTTTTTTCCCCTGCATAGACTACAGAGGATCTCAGATGAAGCAATGAAATATGGAAGAGCAGTACAAGTGCATATGGAGGAGCAGGGACAGGGGGGAGGTAAATCCAGCAAAATTAGCCTCTGATAGTCGACTGTCCCAGCTGGAATTAGATTCTGTCATTTGTGAATATTTCATAGTTACCAGCTGAAAGACATCTAGTGAAGCAAGTAAAGCCAATCAGTGGAAGATCTGAAAGTTTTGCTTCTCAGCCAACTAAAATAAGCCACAAGTTTTATTAACATTTTAAGGAGGGAAAAAAAATGAAAACCAATATCCTCTTTCTCACTGGCAACCTGAAGGAAATGCAGGTATAATTTTGTTAGTGAGTGTGTGTTGCTGATTGGTAACATTCTCTCCTGGCTGAGGGAAGAGCTCAGGGACTCCTGTGGGAGGCAATATGCCAGGGGAGTGTGGGTGTGGGTTTATGGTGCCTTGGTCCATGCAGGGGGGGCATCAAGGAAAACTCCCTCTTCCTACCTGGCTAAAGCATGTTGGGTTGTGTTTGACTCGCTCAAGGTCTTCCCCTAAATCACGTCTCTATGCTAAGGTCCCATTTATGTCAAATATAATAGTCTGAAGGAAGTAGCAGAGACAGAGCTTCATGTTGTAACCCAGTCCTACGTTTTTCTCCCTTTTTTTCTGATGTGATGCTAGGGCTATGGAACAGATTGTTTCTGCTCTCTACTGCAAGCAAAGTTCTTGTTTCTTGAGTACCAGGGCATCAGAAGAAATTAAACCTAAAGTTCATTTTCTAGAACAGCATTAACTTCTACGAAGAAATGAATTGTTCAGCTGGCCTCTTAATCTAGATGACAGTTTTATTACAATTAAAATATCACCTCTAGGAGGCCCTTTGTTTGCATTTGACAGATTTTATTGTGTTTATATAGGCTAATGAAGCAGAATTAAATTATGCAGCTTATATTAAATTTAAATGACTGATTTATTGTATTTAAAATCCAAAATTTATCATGCATGTTCTTTAATGCCACACAAACTACATTACTTCATGCTGGTTTATATTCTACTTTGGTGATTTGCCCAATTGAATAAGGTTTTGTAAGCGCACTGAAATGTGGTGTCCAAAATGTCCAAATAGCTAAAACAGGAAAGACTGTCTTTAAGCATTTTAAGCATTTTAGAAGAGTAAAGACATTGTGATGCTAGATCTAGCCTGTGCTTCAGGTCAGTGGTTCTGATTTCATGGGTTACTATTGGTGATTTCACTGAAGTGCTTTAATTTGAGCCTTTGCCAACTGAGATCAACTATCCGCATGCTCGTTTCTGTTGTTGAGATTTCTTGTTACTTATTTTATTGATCTAGCAAACTTTGTTTTTCCCTGTTGAACATGCTGCTCAAATAATCCCTACTGCATACAGCATTGAATAGAAAGGAGCACTGAGTGCTCAGATTTCCATGTAAGTAAAGAGCTGATCACCTATAAATCTAACCTGATTCACGTTAGTCTTTTTATTTTCTGATCACAGAATTCCTCTCACTTCACTTTAGATTTCTGTCCCATAGATGCTTACAGCTCACCTCATTACTCCATGTTTCTTCCTTCACTAACAGAAAGAATTAGATATGTGGTGAGATTCACTGGATATGTATTTCAGATGCTGACTTTAGGACGAGATGTGTTGTGCTATAATGCCTCTATTGCCAAAGGCAATTAGTTCAGATACAGCAGACATCTACAGTGCAGATATCTGTTTAGTCAGATTAATCCCATGGCTAATATCTGAAATATTGCTAAGATAGATTCCAATTACTGTCAATATTGGTGCTTTTTTTTCTTTTTTCTTCTCTTGTCAACATAAGCATAAATGAAGGGCTTGGGATAAATTTTTTTGTAAATCAATGTGAACAAAATGAACAACTGGAATCACTGCTCTTAGGGTATATCAGACAATTCTAGGAAGCTTTAAGTAGTCCAAGAAGTACTATTTAAGAATAGCAATTTTGCTGAAAATTTGACTTTCAGGATAGAAAGTAATTTCATATATCCAGTTGGAATCTGATAATCAGTTTTGGCCAGGGAAGTGACAGAAGTAGAATTTCAGAAAATCATTTTTCTTTTTTAACAACAATGCTTGGTGAACTCATGACATAATGATTTATTTTACTTTGTAGTATTGCTTATCTTCAATTTGTCTTTCCACTTTGGCTATAAGCTCACAGACATATATTGTTTCATATGTAATACTATGGGGAAAGATATTGGGGCTGTTTTTCTGCTCAATTATTAAGATGGTATCACCAAGGGAACAACTTAAATGATTTCTGTGATTAAATATATTGTGTAATGACACAGATGTTTGTGGATATGATTAAATTGGAACTAGGAACCAGTTTAAGTTTCTAGGGCTTTATGCACTGCTTCATCCTTCAGCTCTCGGCTGTCTGTAGGGTCTCTATCATATGAATTTCTCTTACCTGTGGGTGTCATCCACCAGATTCATCAGCAGAAATCTTCATGAAATCTTCATGACTCAGCTGCACCTATATCAGTTTCCATTCAATGTAAGGAAAGATTCATTAACTTGCATCCTTTTGTGATGTGTATTTGAACTGTAGAAAAGAATGTCTAGGCAAGAAGCAAGGTGGGAATAGGCTTCTGGCAGATCAGTCCTACATCTTGCTAGTTCATTGTTTCAACCACAGCATCATAGAATGGTTTGGGTTGGAAGGGACCTTAAAGATCATCTAGTTCCAACCCCCCTGACACAGCCAGGGACACCTTTTACTAGACCAGGTTGCTCAGAGCTCCAGCAAACCTGGCCTTGAACACTTCCAGCCATGGAAAACATGTAGGCTCACAGACTTGTTAAGTACCCATAGTATACTGGGATTTGGCAACTGCCATGCATCAGAGGTAGGGAATCCCAGCAAACAGGATCTTCTTTAAAATATAGAACCTCTGATTCTGAAATACCTATTTTGTTTATTTTACACAGGGAGCAGCTGTAAGTTCAACAGGAATTTTCCACTGCATGACTCACTCGAGGAAAGAACACTTCTCCCTTCACAGATTTTCCATTGAGAAAAGTTAACATATCATGTTAGAATACACAGAATCCAATACTAAAAAGTACAGTTGCCACAGTCATCCTCCCTAAAATCAAGGTGACAGGCTATGGTCCGTCCTGCAGCAAAGGGCCTAGGCCAAAGTCCCATATGTTTCCCATTTCAAAGCTTCTAGCTTGAGGATATATTCTTGTCTCTAAGAAGGGTCTAGGGTCCTGCTATGGATTGTATGAAGAGCCCAAAAGCCCTGGTAATCCTGGAAAGCTCATTAGTGAAGAATATGAGTTGCCATGGGAGCTTTTCTTATATATAAAAAAAAAAAAACCAACCAACAAAACCAAAACAAACTAATATGCCTTTGAGTATGACAAAAATATATTTCCTCTCTGGAGCAGCATCACCTGTTCCTTGCTCTCTGACTCATCTGGCTTTTGTTCTTTTTGCTATACTTAAATCACAGTGATGCAATGATCCTTAAAAGCAAAGTTGTTCCTGTGTGCTAATGACACACTTGTCTACTTGGTGTTGCTAAATGATGCCTAGGTAAGTTGTTGTTTTTTGCAGCAGATAAGTGGTTATAAAATAGAAATCAGTTTGCAATGTAGAAAAATATGCAGAATTTGTGACAAAAGAAGGAAAGCTTGTGTAAAGAATGTCTACCAAGGAAGAGTCTTGTCTCTGTGTATGGATCAGCTATAAGTTGGATACTCCAACTAAACTACAGGAGCAGAGGACCACAAAGATGATTAGGGGTCTGGAGCATCTCTCCTATGAAGAGATACTGAGAGAGCTGGGCCTGCTTAGTCTTGAGAAGAGAAGATTGAGAGGGGATCTCATCAATACATGCAAATATCTCCAAGGTGTGAGGATGGTGCCAGATTCTTTTAACTGATGCTCTGTGACAGGACAAGGAGTAATGGCCATAAAACCAACTACAAAAAGTTTCACATCAGCATAAGGAAAAAATTCTTTCCATGGAATATGAGAGAGCCCTGGAACAAGCTGCCCAGGGAGGTCATGGAGTCTCCCTCTCTGGAGACATTCAAAACATACCTGGATGTGTTCCTGTGTAACCTGCTCTAGCTGACCCTGCCTTGGCAGGGGGGTTGGACTAGATGATCTCCAGAGATTGCTTCCAACCTTAACTACTCTGTGATTCTCTATGATTCTCTCTGATTTAATGCTGTAATTTTCATTTTTCATTAAGTCATTTGAATTAGGAAAGGAACATATTCCATTCAAGCAGAAATCTCTATGTTAGTGCATTTAATAGGCCTGTTACAACCCTTGAGACAATGCAGCCTAGGTTGTATACGGTGAGACTATATAGAGCAGAAGTGAATATGCCAAAAAAGCAGTCAGCCCCTACAGTTGCCAGAAAAGGTGTTAATATTTTTCTCCATTCTAGTAGAAACTCATTGGGATATGCTAAACTCATTCGTTAAGTAACACTGCAGAGTGACAGATGCTGACATATATAATTTGACAGCTGCAAATACCAGGTACTAGAAAGTGTCATTTCCCATAAGTATAAAATAATGGGTCATTATTCCCTGACAGATTAAAAACCAAGTACTATGAATAAATGAATTGGTAATCCTGCATACTTTAAAAGAAAAATAGAGCATTATTTTTCTTCTTCCAGAAATAAAGGAGATTTCCTTTGTTCTACTCTCACCTGTGTGTGTTGCGTCCAATTGCCAACTCACTGATGAGGTGGAGCAGAGGAGGGAGTCTCCCACATGATCTACTTAAAGCATTTAAGATCTTTATGTTTCCAGACGGGGGATGCTGCCTCCCTCGGAAGCCAGTGCAGAAACAGTATGTGCATCCAGCAGACAGCTCAGAGGAGAGGCTTACTGTCTCCTTGATTGCAAAAGGATCCCAGGAGCGCAGGCACCCAGGTCAGGTGCCTGATATGAAGGGTGCAAATACTTGCCTCTCAAGGGTTATCTGTCTTGCCTTGCACTGATCGATAGGATGCATGTTGTTATGTGGCCCCATAGGAGGGCCTCAGCTGTAGCTGCTTCCTGCCTTTAATTCTGAGCCCATTTTCCTACTGTTGGGGCCACAATGACCTTCCCCAGGTAGACAGCTAACAGCAGGAGACCCCTGAGATTTCAAGAGCAGCACCACTAGAGATGTTTGTCTTCCTCAGGGCAGGAGGAAATCTGTGCACTGGCTGAAAGTGAAGTGCAGGAGTGCAGCACAGACAGTTCATTCAGCAGAGCTCTGCTGAGCCTGCACTTGCTGGGCTTGTTGGAGGCAATATATCTCCCTGGGGTCTAGAGTGATGTGGCCTGAATCCTAAAACAATTGGCACCATTCCCAATATGAATACACTTAACACATTTAACAGGAATCTAGTTGATGTCAAGTTGATTTCCAGTGCCTGCTGTATTTAGCCAGCCTTGCACCTACAAGTATGGTTATACTGTGCCCTGTGGCTAGCAGTTAAAACATTGCTATGATATATCTTCTGTCCTCTCTCCTATTTGATTATCAAACCCATCATCACCATAACATTACATTGCACTAGATGATGCTGGGACCAAAGGCTGTTCTCCAGTTGAGGCAGTGGATATTGTCCAACTGCAGTAACTTGAATGTTGTTATAGAAAGGAGCACAGCAGAAGCTATGCCAGTGCCTTTGAGTCATTGGAGACACCACTTGAAGAATCACAGAATCGTTTAGGTTGGAAAAGACGCCTGAGATCATAGAGTCCAACTGTTAATCCAGCACCACTGTGTTCACCACTAAACCATGTCCCCAAGCACCACATCCACATGCCTTTTGGATACTTCCAGGGATGGTGATTCTATCACTTCCCTGGGCAGCCTCTTCCAGTGCCTGTTCACTCTTTCAATTTTTTCCTAATATCCAATCTAAACTTCTCCCAGAAGGAGGACATCTCTTGACATCTAGTTAGGCAGTCTCTGATAATCCTTCCTAGCAGCTCTGCAAAAGCCAAATAGCTGTTTGCTGCTCAAGAAAAGTGCTTTTTGATGTCTTTTGGGACAATGTTTCTTTTGTGTATTAGGTACTTTACAAAAGAATCAGTATTTATTCATTTATTTCAGTTTCTTTAAATCTATGTGCCTCAGATGTAACACAAGGCCATTATAACTGACAAGTTTGCACCCTTGTATAATGGAGGACCAACAGAATTTCATCCAAATTTCTGCATTAGGGACTTGTTCTTTTTTTCATATAAGTACAATTGCTCACACTAAAGACAAAATAACGCCTTCACCCCTTACTTATTGAACCTGTAGTTGTAAGATTTTTGACAAAATACTTTTCAAGTATTTTATTCAAGTTTTTCAATGAATTTTAAAATGTAACTTGTATTTAGATGCTCTGGCAAATCATGCATTGTTTAAGATCTGTTTTTTGTTGATTTTTAGTAAACTATGCTTGCTACTGTGTTTTTTTGTAGCAGATTAATTAGAAGCATGATAAACCCAACTGGAAAAACAACACCAAATTTTTTGAGTGGATTTCCTAGCATCTTTGTGGTTCGATATGTTTTTTTGCAAGTCTTCTATATTTAACACAGTAGCCTTCTGATCTGTGACTGGGCTCCTAGAAACTATTATCATATAAATAATAATTAGATGTAAGTTAAAAACAGCATGACTGTACTGAACAAATACACGTGATTAAAAATGTGTTTGTATCAGTGGGAGAGAAAGAGAGTGAATCTGCTTTGAATGTTCAGGTTTTTATACCTCATTATTCGGAGACAATAAGTTATTGTTTAATGGATTGATTAAATGGATTTTTTCCCCTTCCTCAATCCATTTGTTTCTTCTCCTGTATTTAACAATTGACTACAGTTCAGAGACCTGCTGAACTTGTTAAGGTTTTCACATATTTCATTCCTAGAGGGTTTTATCTTCAGACTGCCGATCATCAGGTTGAACTCATTAAAGGGAACATTTCTGGGTGCCTCACACCAGTATTTGCAAGCTCAACCTGATGCTATCCATAGCATAAGAGGCAAGTCTTCCAACACTAGCTCTGTTTAAAGACAGGCACTTGGACTGTCAGCAGTAGAGTGTATTCTTGGCTTCAAGAACATACTTTTGAGGTCTTTGAAGACAGGAAGTGTCAGAACAGCTTTGCAGATAGGAGATTATGGACAAAACTGTGTAGCCAGCATTGCAGAGGTGAAATGAGTGCTTTTCTCAGTCTCTTAAGCTACACATTAATCAAGTCAAGTATTAAAGAGCTGTTAAATATTGTTATCAACAATCACTTAGGCAACGCCAAACTTCTATATAGCATATGCGGAGTTCATGCATTTACAGTAACATTGGTTAACTTTCAGGGAATACAGGTAACTTTTTCTTAATTCCTATATCATAAACAATTGATTTAGGGCCTTTTTATCCCTTCAAGAGCCAAGATTTAAAAGGGGAAAAAATCAAAACAAAGTATAAGGTTAAAAGTTTTTATTGAGGGGCCTGGGATGCATGCCTACATACTATAATTTTCTTCTTTTAGTTCTAGGTGTTGGTAACTGAAATTTCCCTTTGGTACAGCATATGGCTGTAGTAACAATATGTCTGTTTCCTTAGTATTTGCTGGCAGTCTAGTTTTCTTTTGTTTGTATAAAGTAGAATGGAGCTTTAAAGGCAGTAGCTCAGGATGTGTGGTGCTTGGAGCACTAGTAAAGTGGTTGAGACACTGCTGGCAGCAGGAATCTGCAAAGAAACCATCAGATCGGAACAAAAACAGCTGTCTGCCAGCACCATAAACTTTAGGAAATGTTGTGGGTGATTAGTTGCTGCTCCTAATGTGTGAAAGTTGGCCTGTCTGCATATAGGCAAAATAAACTCCCTTTTACTTCTTGCCACTCATACATAGAAATCACAGGACATTATGGGATTGATTATAAGCCATAAAAGACAGGAAGTTCAGTCTTAGAGTGAAAACCATGGCAATGACTGTCTCTTTCTATTTGGATGTCATTGCGTGAAAAGCTAAGGTGAAATGAAAAGGAACAGGAAACAAACCTCAGATGGGAATGGGACAAAAAACTCTAATGGGAAAAGCAACTCGGTCAGGAAGGAACACTCAAGCATATAATATAAGGCACCTGGCCTCTCTGAAACTTTGGGGTTTTTAAGTAAACTTTAGTGGTTCAGGAACAATAGCACAAGAACAGTCCAGCAAACACACTGAGTGCCACAAAGACTTTTTCCCAAAGAAAGACATCCTTCCCATTTCCACCATCCCACTAGCTGGAATATTCTAAATAAACACCATTTCAACAAAAGCAAAAGAGAATATGGATTGATTGCAAAGAAGAGATTATAAAAAGGTACTTTTTAATGAAACCCTTCAGTTACATTTGTTTGGGATAAACTGTTTCAAAGGTCATTACAAAATTGAATTAACAGAGAGTATAAATCTGAGAACTTAACATGAATTAAAATTAGCCTTGTTTTGTGCTGCAAGGCAGTTTGAATATTTTCTTTCTGTGAGGGATTTCTCTTGCTCAATTGGTTATGAAATAGATGTGAAAACTAAGGGCAGAACATGGGGCTATTTTATTTTTTTATATATACTTCTGAGTCTTCTGCTTTATGCAATCATAACAAAGATAAATATTTATATAGCACCTGCCAGTATATGGCTTAAAAGCACTTAACACACTTTAATATACACTATTGCTCAGAAATAGAAAAAATACAGTTCTAGGGCTAAAGGTAATTTCTAGCTGATAGCAATGCTGGAAAACGGAAAGTAAACAAGATTTAGAGCAAAGTAAACCAGAATTAACTCCTAGTACAAATAAGTAGAAGAGCAAAGCTAATACTTCCACTCCTGCAAAATTTGTCAGTGGGAATTTCAAAGCCTGATTTCTCTTATCTTTCATAAACAGGCTGTAAATCTTAGGCCCCACAAAATAAATGGATGGTTTAGTACTTACTCTAACAAAGGACAAAACTTTATTCCCACAATTTAGTAAGATACAGCCTTGGCAGAAATAGGAAGATCTAAGTGCCTATAAGGGGTTAAGAGGAGCTGTAGAAATGACTTGTGCTTTTGCCTAAGCAATAAAACCACATTCTTGTGGGGGGGGAGACTGCAATATTTTGGAGTGCTTTTTCCCCACAAAAACGTCACAAAAAATTTTTTCTTTCAGAATGATCCACTTAATTGTATTTGCAAGGAAAGTAAAGGAAATGAAGGCTTTTGCTCTCAGAAATGCCATTTTTGCTTTTTAATCCTAGTCAGCAGCCCAGTGATTTAGGAGTTATTCTCAGGAGAATACCAGGATTAGCAGATGGTATCAGAGAAAACTTTGGTTTTGGTTTTTTTTTATTCTTACTGGTCAGCATTGACTAAATAATTAAAAATTTAAAGAAATCTAGGAAGCAGCAGAACCAGAAGCTTCAGGTTAAAGTCCTAGAGGTTTCCCCAGAATCATAGAATCATTAAGGTTGGAAAAGACCTCCAAGATCACTGAGTCCAACGTTTGACTGAACACCAACATGTCAACTAAACCACAGCACTAAGTGCCACATCCAGTAATTTCCTGAACACTTGCAGAGATGGTGTCTCCACCACTTCCCTCAGCAGCCCGTTCCAATGCTAAAGTCATTCTCATACTGTGAAATGTATATTAAGCATTTGTGGAAAGTAGGACACCTCCAAGAGGAAAGCATGAAAGAGCCCTGCCTCCAAGTGCTCTGTCTCATAGGACAGATTTATTTCATAAACATAAGCAAACTTCTTACTTTTGCATGTGTAACCTTAATTTTTGCAGAATTTAACTTTTTTTTTCTTTTAAGACAGTTAGGAGATTTTCTTCTTGCTGGAGAGACTATTTTGAGAATCAATTTAAATATCTTCAATGGTTATGCATATATAGTAAAAATATGCTAAATTTAACCTTTGAAGTAGTACTTAGCTCTTTCACTGCTCTTTCACTTCCAAAATTAAGACAAATTAATAAAAATTGCTCTGGATTAAAGAGGCATATTCTGTGTTTCGTTCTTAGCAGAGAGATACCTCAGCCCAAGGTTGTTTAAGTACCTATTTTGTAATAAACAGCTTTGGTCCATAACAACTTCAAATGAAGTTTCACAAATTCTTCATCATCTCTCTCAAATCCCTCAGAGTCAGTAGAAATGTATTTACTCATTGCCAGATACATTGTTCCAAACAAGCTGGTACAGGGCAATACGTACTAGGTTAAGACACTAACCCTGGTCCTGGGGTATTCTAGTTCTATAGGCACAAATACTGCTGATCTTTTCTCCATACTTTCTAGGAGGGAGGGTTGTTGCTGGTCCAAGTTGCCTCCTGTTATGTAGCCATATATTTCAGAGCCAGCTATAGATCTCTAAACAAGAGCGATGTGCTTTGCCATGACTCCCTAAGCTTATGGAGTCAGCACGTGGGAGAGCTTGGTCTGTCTTAGCCTCCAGTCACCCACCTCATGCCTTTTGGCCTCTCCCCAGCCTGAGCTGGTGCTCTGGCACTGCTGGATGTCACAACCTACTTACTTTCAGGTAAGTGATCCAAGGAAGAAGTGATGCCCTGGAAAAGCATCACCTGGTTGTAAGATCCTCCTCATCATGGAGGTCTCAGCAGCCACAGCTTTGTCTCTCAAGGGACTAGCCCAACCTTCAGGCCAGGAGCAGAGAGAAAAGCAGTCTTTGCCCATCCTGTTGAAGATGAGCCAGAGGAATGCATGATGCTGGGCCTCAGTATGCAAAGGGAAAATCTCCAGCCTAATTGCTTCACAGGTGGGAAACTTCCATTTTGTCTCTGTTCCCAAGCCTGGTAATATATTGTACATTTAAGAAGAGTAAGTAAAATACATAATCAGAGTTGGGAGAAAGGGTAGGAATGCAGAGCTTCCTTCTCCTACTAACTGCAGCAATTTCTCTCTTCTCCCTCCTGCCTTTCCCATGTTAATTTTCCCAGAGTTTGAAGGATGGTGTAAGCCTCCTTAAAAATGTAGTGGTGGAAAGACCTGAGCCCTCAATTTCTGCTTCCCTGCTCAACTTTCTAAGCGCCACAGCATCAGAAGCATTTCCACAATTTCTCAGACATTTTTCACAAGAAAAAGAGCAAGTGCTCTGAGACTCCTGTGATCACCAGTATAGGGAAGAAGTAAGATTTTAAGGTCTTCTCTGGCATTTTTCAGTAGCTAACATAAGCTGTTGCCTATTCTTTGCAGTGGCTATAGTAGAACCTGTTCCTTAGCACTTAATTCTCATTATACTTTTAAAAGGATATTTAAGCACCTAACTTGGGGTTGTAAATTGCACAGAAGCCTAGAGGTTACATATGGCAATGCTGCCCACCAAGGAGCCTACGCTTTTTTTCAACATCTGACCAAATGTTTTACAGGGAAGGCCTTTTACTCAATTCTTTAATGTTGTTTACATATATTTTAGAATTGTCATTGCAAAATAAGACCTTTCAATGTTCTAAGGGCCCTTGTGCATTCCCTACACAGATTTCGCTATGCCAGGGGAAATGCTTATGCAAATAGGAATGATGGTAAAGAAAGTGGAAAGAAAAATATCAGGTCAGGAGAACAAAACTACATTTCTTCTAGCTCCGTCAGCTTGGCTATATTTTCTTCCTGACAGCAACTTTGAAAAGGCAAAGGAATTCCTTCAACCAACTCTTCCTGTGACCTAAATGCATAATTGATGAAAATGTATTGGTTACATGAAAGCCTTACAGAAACCACCAGGAAAGCATTGCAGATTATTTTTTCCTCCTTTTGCCACTATGTTTTTACAGATGTGATATGTGGTTTAAAGAGCCAAAGCAGACAGTCATGCTTTAGCCCTGCCAAATAGTCCAAACAAAGGAAAAGGTTTCTGTCTTTCCTCTCCCTTTCCTTTTCCCACCAGAATATATCAAGCTAAAAAAAAAATAGATTTTAATTGGCATATCTCAGAAAATTCATGAGAAAAATTACACTTTTAGAGCAAACAATTGTACAGCTTTGCTTCCTGCAAGAATCAGAAGTCGGTGTACAGCAAGGACACCCTGGTGGCCTCTGTCAACCTGAGCAAGCTGGTGGCACTGTTGCTGCCTCCCGGCCATGCCGAGGACTGGAATGCCACCTAGTGGCCCCCGCGGCCCGAACCCATCGGAGCTACTAAATCCCTGCTCATTTTTATCCTGACGCTGATTAACAAATATTGCAGCTGAATTTAGACCCTGGAGCAGTGGATCACTAAGTACCTCGAGCAATCGGTGAAGCACGAAATGGAATCATAGAACCACAGAATGGTTTGGGTTGGAAGGAACCTTAAAGATCATCTAGTTCCAACTCCTTCTGAGACAGCCGGGACCAGACCAGCTTCTACTAGACCAGATTAGTCAAAGTTCATTCATCCAAGCCTTGAACACTTCCAGGGATGGGATATCCACAGCTTCTCTGGGCAACCTCGGTGCCTCACCATCCTCACAGTAAAGAATTTCTTCCTAATATCTGACCTAAACCTGCCGTCTCTCAGTTTAAAGCCATTACTCCTTGGGGAGTGTTTGCCCCAACATGTTGCAGGGGTACCTGCAGTGTTGTCTGCTGGTTCAGAGGCAGCACAGATCACCCATGTGCCACTGCTAACTCTCCTTATGCACATGAGGACTTTGGCCTCTCCCAAGTGTGCTCTGGTACTTGAATAACTTATAACTGATAATATCTTCTCTTTGAAGCTCACAGAAAATCTAAATGTAAAGACAACTATGAGGCCCTTTGGGCACTGCAGGAAAGATATGAGGATAGACTATGGCTGGCTGCTGTGATAAAATGCCAGCCTATTGTGCTCAGTGGAGATGGAGCTGTGGTAGACACAACAATGGATTTGCTTTTCATTGATCTGAGAAAGGCCGACTTTGTGCATCTGTAAAAAAATAAGCTTACTGCAGTTCCTGGTGCAGCTGTGACATGTGATGCACTCACTCACTGAATACTCCTGACAAACTGTGAGCTTAGCAGGAGGGAGCAGTGGGAAGGAAATGGCCAGACAGACTTTCTGAGGACCAGTTTAAAAGTCAGTCCCAACAGGGTGGATCCTCAGCCAAGTATCACAGTTCTCCACCTTCTTCCTCTGTGCATTCCTGTTCCCAGAGCCCCACAGTGCCAGGACAATGGAGATGGGAGGAGGTAGTGGTGGCAGCGGCCTCCAGCTCTGCTGGGGAGGAGGTGTCTGCACTGCTGCTCTAACTGCTGTTTGTATATCACTGTAGAGCACCTGGTATTTCTTGGTGTGCCAGTGGTTTGAGGGAAAGGAATGGTGTAGGCTGGGCTTTTCTCAAGGGTCTTTGTGCCAAGAAACACACGAATGAATACATAAATGTATTGCTGAAGGAGCAGACGGGATGAAGCCACTAATCTGGTAGGGACAGGAGTGGAAAGGGTCAACCGCTTGTTTCTTGTCCCTTACTTTGTATCAATACTGAGTTGCAATTCTCTATTTAAAGAGTAAACTGTAAGGGAATGAGAAGAGAGGGCTCACCCTTTTGTGGAATCACATTGTGTGATCCGCAGAAGAGCTGATCCTGTATTTGTCTATGAGCAGCTGGCCACCAGGCAGCCACACGTACTCCACGTTGGAGCTGCTTTGCTGTAGGAAAACATTTTAGTCTTGCCCTTCACTCCTGTGTCCATCAGCCAATCACAGCTACTGCAGTTTTTTACACTAGAGAGGATGGTCAGTGTCAAGATGCAGATGTGAAGACCTCACACATCCTATATGATGTCTGGTGTAACTCTGGACACCTAAAATAGGAACTGCAGGATCTGGTCATCTTGGTGGAGTGCTGCCTGTTAGAAACGGAGAATTAATGTGTATTCTACCTTTCCTCTCCACAGGTTGTCCTGGGCTGAATGTCCATCCGCATCTCACAATGCCTGAGTTAGGCACTTACACCACCCACTTCTCACAGTTCCCTCATTTCCCTGCACATACAGACTTACTTCCCTTAGTATAAAGTCTCCGTGATTTCAGCAGGAAGGTAGAGGGCAGGCAGGAGCCTTGGCTTCAGTTCTCGCCTCTCCATCCAGTGAGCAAAGATAACCGCTGCTAAGAAGGCTGTTTTCATCCCTGGCCTAATGTATATGTTCACAAAGAATGGAACAGCTTTAGTAAGAGAGGCAAAAAAACTTCATAGTCTCATGAATGGGGCATTCTCCTGAGAAAAAAGGGATCTTGGCAAAGGAACAATTCCTCCTCTCCCCTATATTATTGAAGCTTGAACACCAAGAAGGCAGAATTCTAACATGGAGCCAGAAGAAGAGCAAATAACAGTATATGTTACTGTGGTTTGTATGTACCAGACCATCAGATAAGCAAGATGACCTCTGGTTCTGGTCCCTCAACAGCATGTCTTTCACAATTCACCAGTACTGAATGTTTATACAGTGGAAATAAGGCTGGGAACTAGACTGTAGCTTAGCTAATGACTGTTCCTGAAAAATTTGCATTCTGTGCAGAAGTTCCATGTGAACAGAGAGAGCAGATGTGTGGATTTGTTTGTGGGGTTTTGGGTTATTACAGAAAAGCTGCAGGAAAGAGGCAGAATGGGTTGGGGCTAGAGGTGGAACAAGGAGAAAAATAGGGAAGTGAGAAAAGGAGGATGGGATGAAG
The DNA here is from genome assembly GCF_025592945.1 of Manacus candei. NCBI lineage: Eukaryota > Metazoa > Chordata > Aves > Passeriformes > Pipridae > Manacus > Manacus candei. Next base: position 9,788,459 of record NW_026138089.1, read on the forward strand.
ATGTTGGTTACCTGCCTACCTGGTTATCCTTACACAGAGGGAAATCGGGTACTCTTTCAATGGTGCCTGTTTATCTGGAGAGAGACAGTGTGGCATGGAGAAATTTACTCAACAGGAGTTGCTGTAGCCATCAAATATACAGGGATTTCTGTTACCTAAACCTGGCTTTAAAGAGAGAGAAAGGTAATAGTTTCATGTGTGTTCCCACAGGCTTAGAAAGAAGAGGTGCAGAGCAGATTATGATTTATTCCTTGTCTTCCTGTGACTAATGCTTTCTAGTAGTGTTCCTTAAAAGTTGAAAAGGGGCCAAAACATAATTCAGAGTCAATATTAATTATCTGTGATGTGGAAAAATGTCAGTCAGACCATTTATACCTTTGTTCTACCTGCAATTATAGTACCACTTGAATTAGTAAATTGGGAAATAAATAAATAAGATTATGAAACAAATGTTTAAATGTAGGAAAGAGATTAAAAATCATGAATTAATAAATTAATCTAAATGACGATTGATCTCAAGCAGTGACTGAATAGAAGATGGTTAAATATTCTGGTCAATGACAAATAGATGTTAGGTTTTAACTTCACTTACATGAAGCTAAGTACTGTATTCAGGCTACAGCGAGGCCTAAAAATGTGATGAACCCCCCAGTATGCTAATTACAAGATTATAAGCAGAAGCCTAAGTTCCCTATGACATTCAAGATACAGAATCTGCATCTCAACATGACTCAGAATAGCCAACTGAGTTATCTTTAAGTAGAAGTCTACAAATGCTTGTAGGACAATGCTCCTTCTGGCTTGCCAGAAAGACAACTAAAGCAGCAGTTAGCAAAGAAGCAGCTGTACCATAGTAACTAATTGAACTGCACAAGACCTGTATTGTGTGACTTAGAACATTCATCTAACATTATAACTGGATTCCAGCCCTACCAGGTTCAGAGTCTCTAACCATGAGGTTACTGTAAAAAAGGAAAGGACTGGTGATGGCACCTCCTGTGCTTTGGGTTTTTTCTGGAGCTCACTACTACCTAGAATTTACCTTCTGACAGAGATTTAGGGGATGTTTCATCCAATTAAATGGGCATGATTGAACCTGTCACTCTAAGTCTTTGATCTTAGCTCTGAATTAAAGCACAACTGAAAAATATATCCAAAAGTGAAACCATAGGGCCTTTGCAACATGTAGTTTTAAAAAAGTTTCATGATTATTGTAAACAGAACAACCTAGTAAGATAACTCTTTTTTCTTCTCTTTTTAGATATCTAAGGTATTTATGAAGCTGAAGTAAAAAACATTTTTTTCTGAAAATAGAACAGCCAGTTGTCAAGGCTGATTCTTTGAAGTCCACTGTATGAACTTTACTAACTCCTTACTTAATGTTACCTAACCCATAATTGAATTGGATATCCCAAATCATTCATCAGGCTTGAGTTATCCCTATAGGTGGAAAAGGAAACATCAAAATCATACAGAAGCATTAAGTGAAATACTTCTCTAATTAATAAGATGACCAAGAAATGTTTCCAGTACTGTCAGTTTTATTTAAAAAATAGAGTCCAAACATCATTTTTATAAGGTGCAACATACACACTGTTTTCTACAATTAAAAAAAAAAAAAAAAAACAACAAACAAACAAAAAAACCCAACAAATAAAACCAAAGCAAAACTGTAGTCATAATTATAGTGTCATTCCAACACGGAATCCACGAATTTCTGGTACTTCTTAAATATTCTTTTTCTGCTTCATCAAAGCATAAGAATTAATAATTAGTATCACTGTGACAGCCAAAGTGTCTGCCTAATGTCTTTCATGTTCTGTACTTTATTATTAAACTTTCTGGTACAGATTGCTTCAAGTACACACCAGAAGCTAAATGTAACTGAACACAGTTCATGCAAAACAAAGGTACAATACTGAACTTGCATCATTTAAAGGTTTTCATTCTCTTGTTTAGTTCAACACTTTTGAAGGCCAACTGCTTGAACACAAGGATTGAGCTGAGGTTGCATGAAGTGAGCAGTATATACTAAAGTACTTCTGTAACTCAGATTGATCACACTGTGTGACTATCTTGAGCTCTACAAATTCAAATATGTAGTTAAGGCTGAGATCTATGCCTCTTGGAGTCTATTCAGTAATTTCTGAGACATATTTAGGAATACAGATGGAAAACAGTGACTGATAATGGGTTTGTTATGGGGAAATAAATTAAATCATTATATCGTAACTGCATTTTTTGAGAAAAGCTTGTTATTCATTTATATTAAGAGTGTTTTCCTTTCAGACACTCATGCGAAGAGCAATGAAGACTGTAGCATGGAGGAAGTTTTCTAATTAGCAAAGTCTATCCAGTTTCAAAGCCCTCCATGTCATTCTGGCATCAGCCTCGGCCTTGATGATAATGCCAAGCAAATGAAGTTAGCCATGACTGTGCCATTTCTGGACAGCTAGATATCAGACCCTGCTCTAAGGGGGTTTAACATATTTCGAAAAGACACTGGAACAAGGGGCAGCAGTACACAGTTACATATCTAAAGGTTTTTCCCTTGACCTCTTAGATATTTTAAAGCATTCCATCTAAAAATGAACGTTTGATAGAAGAGAGCTGTAGACTCATTTACCTGCTTTTTACTTGAGTGATAGTCCCAGGGTCAAACTGCACCCACAATAACCTCATAAATCTCGATTCCTTCTGTTGTTGATTCTTACAAACCACCATGCCATTTTTTTGGATCCTGTTTTTAAGCCCTGAGGGTTCCTCCTAAATAGCCTATTAAGACAAGGTGACAAGCTATCACAAGGGTGACTCTTGGTTTTAGTAAATCAGGCCTCTGAGTATTAATGGGAATTAACCACACAAGTTTATGCCTATGCATAGCCACTGAGTTTAAGCTGATAAATTAAGTCAATACCCATGTGAATTCATATTCATAGCCAGATTAACCTCAGTTAGGCAACTCCATGTCTTTTTCTCAGAAAATTATAATGATTTTCAGTGTTGATACACCATCCTGGTTATTCTTAGCAAACATAGCCCTCAGTACTATGGATGCTCTTCAGAGGTAGCCTTCCATGAACTACATTATAATGTTAGAAGGACTAAAATTTCCTTCACTAACGGAGAAGACTCTAGACCTCTGCTTTTACCTGAAGCCTTGAATTTGATTTCAAATAGTAGTTGAATTGACTTACCAACTTACTTCTCTTGGCTTATGAACAAAAGTATTTTGGATTGCTCAGATGGGGAGAATACACTACATAAACATAAAGGAAGATGGAGAAAGTGTTCATCAAATGTGTGTATTAACATCAACAGCTACAAATGCGGAAAGTAGAACACAGTTCTACAGTTTTAATCTAAGAACAAGATCGCTCTCAAAAGTCAGCCTATTCAGCTTAGTCCAAATCCCTTAGATTCTAGAAGTTTTGGGTAGAAACTGACATTTGTACAAAGCCTCACTTGGGTCTAGTTGTGGTAATGAACTGATTTTATTTTATGATGGCATCTCTGTTCAAATGAGGGAATCCAGTGTTTATGAGCTTTGTTGTTGACTTGGTTGGTTTTTTATGAGTTTGACTGCTCACAGCTTCACGGAAAAACATAAGAAATAACCATATTATGTTGTATTTCCTATTTTCAGAAGGAAGGATTTGCTCAGTTCTATAGTTCATATAGTTTTAACAATATCCCTTTAATAATACATTGTACTGCAGATGTTCAGTTAACAAAAAGTATACTCTGAAATATTTATGGGCTTTGGCAAGAGCTATATAAATTTATGTCAATCTGTTGCAAACACTATTGTTAAATGGAGTACTTAGCAGATTAAAATTATCCCTTTACTTCCGTTTCTTTTACTTCAACAATTTGGGCCTTACTACGTGTGAATGCAGTGGGACACATGCCAGAAGGAAGCAGGGTCATGGGAGATAAGAGGAGGAATTTGTGAATGTAACTTCAGCCATCTAACTCAGGGTGCACCTGACTAGTTGTCTCAGTTCAGGGACACAATAATCATGTACATTGCCTACATGTTAGACCAACAGTCTGGGTTTGGTCTGGAGTAAGCAACAGGTTGTTCTGGCATGAAAGGACATGGCTCGTCTCTGTCCATGAAGACCATCTGGACACAACCAGTTATCTATATGAATTTGAACAAAAATACAAGAGGTCGTAGATGCCTAAATGAAGGGACCAGACTCTTGGGAGATCTGAAAGGGATTCAGGGCATCCAAGTTAGGATGCAACCTTTCTCCAGTCTTTAAGCTCATAGCTATAAAGCAAACGCTGGGCAGTGAACTGAGAGTACAATTTGGTATTCTGTTATTGAGAGCAGTATTGACTAAAGGGCTGACTCTCTGTATCTCACATAGGACCAGAACAAACGTTTAGGAAAATTTAGCATTTTTACCTGAGTGTCTTAGAGTTCCCTACCAGGGTCTGTTAAATATTTCGCTTTTGGTGCAAACAGATAAATACTTAAAGCTTTGTTATCATCATTTGCATTCTCAGTCCCTCTGATCTTATCCAGCCATAGTGTTGTAGAGAGGAATTCCACAATCCTATGACTGACAGATGGATAAAGAGTAGATCTGTTACAGAATAAGTGCCAAGAAAGAGCAATGACAAAGAGGACCTAAATGGAGGACCAAGAATCAATGCAGAACTCCATCAGTTTGTGAAAAATGATGATGTACACAAGGAGACAGGTGAGGTATTCAATCTCTTGTTACTAACACTGATGAGAGATGCATATCAGCATCCTTTTAGTGCTTTAGAAAATTCCTTCATGGGTTTCTATGTTTTACACTAATTTTGATAGTACCTGTATGCAAAATTGCATAGAGAAAAAAAAATCCTTACAAATAAGTCACATTTTAATACTAGTAAGGGGAGTTCATTGAGACAAATGCTAAATGGTATAAAATTCAAAGGACTAAAGCAGGGAGCAAGGGACACTACATTTTAAAGTGAGTTGAAGTGTACTCTTACTCCCTTCTGAAGACTTAACTCCAGTCTTGATTCACTTAAAATTTACAAAATAAATGAAGATGACAAAATCTTTCCTTTAAAAATATGACAATTTTTTCCCTTATGAAAATGGTATAATTCAGTAGCAAATAAATAGCCATGATTTCAGTAACAAAAGCAACTGACATTACTCAATATACACTCTCTAGCTTGGAACACAGACCTTTACCTCTCCTGGGCAGCTGGTACATAAACAGTGTCTCCTACCATTCACACCTGCCTCACGAGTTACTGTGAACTTGAAGCATCCCACTGGTGCTCCTGGCTCTTTGTCTCTAAGCACCACATCACTTATACCCACCAACACTCCAACTGAGCTGTTGGGAATCTCATTAAGGAAACACAGCTTGATCTCTGCAGCTGCTCAGAGCTTCTAAACTGCCTTCCTCATTAAATAAGTGCTGTCCTGCATCCACTCCCTCTGTCAGAGGCATATCAGGCCATTCCTCATACACATTACCTTTTTCTTTTTAAACAAGATGAAACACCAAACATAGCCTTTGTGTTAATCTAGAAGAGATTCCTTTGGGGTTACTTTCTTCTTCCTTTACCAGTCTAGTTAAACATGATAGATTCAGGGTCCTGGTTTGCCATTTGAGCCATATGTCTTAATACATCCTTTTTAGTTATGATACCCAGCAGCCTCCTAGAGGAGAAAAGGAAAGGAAAGGTCAACAATCATCTCATTTATCATCCAGGGTTTTTTTCTGTTCAGCTGCAGGGACATTTTGTGAGTGCTTCCATATAGCACTGTCCATCTCATCCATTCCCCAGTGATTATCTTTTTATAAAAGTATTTTCACCTCATGTATTTCTACTACTCTGGCCATGATAATAAAGTGAGATACTTTGGCTTGTTACCTCTTTTTGTTGGGAACATGACTGAATGAGGAGCTACAACAACTAACACTGTGTAACAAAATAATGAATTTCCTTAGGCTCAAGCTGCAGAGGACCAACAGCACAAAATGAAGGCATCAGTGCTTGGTAATACACAAAGTAAGCTAAAGCACAGAATTTCTGAAGCTCTTGCTGTCCAACAGCATAATTCCTTCAAATTTAAAGGGTAATTTCTCATTTATGTGAACCTAAATGTACTATACCCATCAAGAAAGACATGGCCTCTGGGATGTCTGGCCCCAACAGTCAAAAATAACCCTCAGTATTCAAGGGCTTTTACTTCCAGTCCTTGAAGACCATTAGGCATTGAATTTTGAAACGATGTCATCGTTATAGTTTTTCCACTTTTCATTTCATGTAAGTGCCAAAACTCAAGGTCAAAATTTCCAAATCCAGGCACCTAAAATCAGGACCTAAATCTGCATCCCAATAATGATTCTTATTTTCTTAATGTTGAGGACACTGCATCGATAATAACAACTGACACATGACATTTTTGCATAACAAAAAGTTATCTTGACAGAAGAATAAATTTTAGTCTTCCATATTTGAAAGCGATGGTTCTGGCTTTGTTATCCTGTTCTAAAGTTTCTTCTTACTACTGGATCCTGGGATGAGCCACAATGCCCAAATATCTCAAATCCCATTGGAACTACGGGATGTTATTGCTACTCCACATGGTGCAGCTTTTGACTCTCCTAATTTCGTGTTTGCCCACCTCCTTCAGCTGTTTTTTTTTTTGAGGGCCTTTGGTTTATACACCTTTTCATTATCCCATAAACAAAATTGAATAGATTAATTTTCCGCCAGGGACACCTTTATCACACTCTTCACAAGCATCTAATCTAGCTGGATGTCTAGAAAGAGACACATTCTTTCCAAACAATACTACTTGCCAGATCTGCCTCTGTTGAAAACTGAGTGATAGTGGGAGTCAGAACAGTTTATTTTGTATTTATATTTACTTTATCTAAATATACTAAGGATTTGGGAGAACAGAATGAAACATAAAACCCAGCAAACACCATTTTGGTTCTGAGTCTGACTTCTTTTGCTGCCTTGGAGAGACTCTGGGTGATGTTCCCTTATTCTTCCATTTGTAAAATAAGAAAAAATAAAAATATTCACTTGACTGTCTCAGAGGTGGTGATTAATTAGCTACCGTCTATACTTGCCTTTAAATAACAACAATGGTGGTTTTATTAATGCTGAAGAAAATCTCCTCAGATTCTCTAAGTGTGCTTGACTCAGCAACTACTCACCCACTGCGAGTGACAAGACACTGCCGGAGTCCAAGTTTTCGGAAAATATCTACCACAGTCTCCATTGGTGTGTGGTCAGTGACAGTGAAAGGGCTCAGGTTGAGAATACGACGCAGTTTCAGTGGATGGGGACTGTTGGGTGGCAGTTCTGGGGGGTCCTCAGTGAAGTACACGATGGAGTTGCTCACCACCCCATCCTGACGCTGTCTTGCATTCTCTGTGCAGCAGAAAGATCAATGTAGACAGTGAATTAGGCTTGATAACAAACAAACAAAAAAAGTCCTCCTTTGGAACACAAAGGTAGTAGTTTGGTTTTGTCTTTAACATATTTAATTCCCAGAAGCTGGGGTTACTGAGCAAACTTGAATTTCCTTGAGACATTGCTCCCTTGAAGCAAATATGTGACATTTTCACAGGCACTTATTATTCCTTGGTTGGTATAATGCTTTTTCTGAATAAATATGCAGTTCACTGCCTTCACAAACATCACTAATCCAATTTCTGTCAAATTCAAATGACCATATGTAATTTCCTCCATTGTGAGAACGCAAAAGAAATTTTATTATATGCCTGAATGAGTGGAGTCAGCAGCTGTTGGGTATGGTCCCAGCTGGCTTGGAGAAAAACTTCTCAGTGGAGTTGGGAAAATGCGGACATGGTGAATGGATTTATGAATGCAAAACTAGGGAACTACAAACTCACATCCCAGGGATTCGGGGCGGCGTGGTATTGTTCTAGACCAGCACACCTCTCTGGCATGCAGAATAAATTTTGTAGGCTTACTCTCAGTTCCTTAAATAGAGTTTGCATATATAGATTTTAAAAGAGAAATGAAAAATACTATCCTACTTAAAGGAAAATAGTAAAGGGAGGAACAAAATATAGGGATAAATGAGTTTGATACGTTTTTCTCAATAGCACATATTTGACCACTTTTAAAAGTTCAAAAGGTATCATTAATACTTTGATCAAACTACAAAGCAAACATCACCCTGCATCTGGAGTTTACGTCATCAGTATAAGCCTTTTACTTTAAAGTATGCTCCAAGAAGAATTCTTAGCATGGAAGTAGTTTATTTTCTTTGTAGCGTTTACCTCATTTCCACTCAACACTATAGGGTATAAACAATATATGAGACAGATATCCAAACAAGAGACAACTTCTCTCTCCCCAGAATAAGCATATCACATGTTTGGCTCTGTGGGTTTAACCCTGTCTCCTTTTCCTTTTTTTTTTATAAATTCTTGTAAATAGTTAGAACTACTATCTTTGATAAACACAGGTTGCTTCTGTTCTTAAGAGATACAGCAAATCAGACATACTCAAAGCATATGTATATATTCTTGGAGCTCATTGCCATCAATCAAAGTGCAGAAACCTGCTCCTGTGACTTGTAATGTGTAGACAGTAATTGTTTGCAACATATTCCATCTGCAATTTTTTTATGTTTAACGATCATTGTCTTGTAATATTTCTGGAACTGGAGCAGTGCTGGCTCAAACCTAATATCAGCACAGTATATGATTTTCAACCTTCTCACCCTACATATTACAAGCCCTATTGCAATTTATAGAAATGATGGTAGCTTTGTCTCAGCTTGCTTTGATTCATACATCTAATTTCAAGTGTGAATATGCCTGCATAGTTCTTTGATGTATGATCTGTGCCAAGAGGTAACATTAATCAAACTGAAGGTAACTCCCACCTTTGATAAAAACCTTTGACAGCAAGGTATTTCCTTCCCAAAGCTGCACCCAAAGAAATAAGGCCAAGCGCTTCAGTTACCACATTGCTGTTCCCAAGACAGCAATGACCCTGAACAACAGTGATTAGCCAAAGCCATGATTTCACTCTTCCATGTCAAACATCTCTCTGGAGAAATTTGAACGATGTAGTACTACAGAGTAAGTTCAGTGGCATCAGAAAAATGGTGGATTTTGTACACAGTCTCACAGGACGGGGGAGTAGGAGTAAAGTAAAACAGAATGGATCACTTTTGCAGTCGGTGGGTAAGAAAAGCAAATACAGATTAACAGAAAGAGCAAAGCAAATGGATGACAATGTCTAGTTTTAAAGAGTAATCGATGCAGAAGGTTCTTGTCGCAGCTAGAGAGTGAATTAGTTCTCCCAAATGTGAAACAGCCTCTCATATTCAGGAGTTCACATTTCACAGCCTACATCAAATATGTTGCTCTCTCAATTCCACGCTGGGAAAAGCATGTTATACAGGCCACCTGGCTATTGTCCAAGGCTCTGCCTTTTGTACAGTGCCTCTGGAGCTGGCCAAATTTAAGAAAAGCTTTACAGGGTCAAATACTCCCCTCTGTAAGACTGTAAAGTAGGTGCCATCTAAAATGTAGACACCTATTCCCAGAGGGTGACTCTGCCCACCTGACCTGCCTATCTACTCAACAAGGATCAGTGGAAAGATGCAATCCTCCTGAGGATGTTTCTGAGCAATTGGAAATGGCATTGCCATTAACTCTACAGGTACTGGATGCATTTCTAGAGCATACTCAGTGCTCTGCTCAGTAACAAATAAATTATGTAGGGGCAAATCATGAGGCAGATAGCTCTTGATGCAGGACTCGGTAGCTATTGCCATCATCCAAGAATTCAGATGTTTGAAGGAATTGGAGTACTTCCCCAGAGTATTCCTTGGACCACCAGGGAATCAGCATACTGCTGATGCACAATTAATTGGGCCTGAGAAAGAAGCTGAGGATTCTTGGTTGAAACAGTATCTCTGTGAAATCTCTGTCATCTCTTTTCTTCTTCTGCATGTAGTATTGATGACTTTATTCTGTGAGATGAGAAGAGGGGAATCAAGTAATAGTTGAATGTCCTTAAATAAATTAATATAAATTTTAGGTCTAAAGACTTAGACTGAGTCTTTTTTTCATCCCAGACATGAAAATAAATAGGCATTAAAAAAATGTCTTTAAAGAGCACTGTTATTTCAAATTTTATTTTAGCTTTGTGAGAAGAGAGCTGTAAAGTTACCTTCAAAAATAACCCAAATTTTCCATTTATTAATTTTCTCATCTGAAAAATATGGGAATTTTCATCTGAGACAACAATTTTTTAAAGGTGCCTGAAGCAGAGGGATGAAACAAGTCCAGGCAGAGAAGAATAATTGCAAGTCAAGGAGATTTGGATATACCAGATCTTCCACTCCCCTGCAAAGTACAAGGCAACCATGTCCAGACAGCAGCTTGCCTGCCTGCCTGCCCATCTGGGCCTCAACAGGACTGCCAGAATTGGGAGTAGACAGTGGGGTTGATATGGCAGCCTTGCAGACCTCTGCAGTTCTGGATGCCCGGGATATGGAAAAGCTGGGAAAACTTGCTTTCATCCAATACACCTATTTTTCAATCATCCCTACTTAGCCATCAGACCAACCAGGAAAAGGCCTGCTGGGTCAAAGCCTTTGATGGCGTGGATGTGGGCTCTCAGGTAACCAGTCAGCTATCCACTGGATGCTAGACAAAACTCAGCAATTTTTACCAAACATCCTCCACTGAAAAAGTTTCCACCTGTAGGGATAAAGGCCTACATGTGAGAAAAACTGAGATAGTACAACAAAAAGAAGCACAGGGATTTATATTTCATCACAGGGTGACAAAAGTTTATGACTGCTCCAGCTTCTTCTGGCAGCCCATGGGGACTGCAGGAAGTTCAGCGTTGCACTGGCTTTTGATCTACTTCCGACAAAAATTCTGGCCATATGAGTTGAGTTTCTCTCTGTTGTCTCTAGCAGAATTGTATTGTACTGGTTTTAGTGACAGCAAAATTAAGCCTACAAAGGTCAAGCCCACAGAATTCTACTAGGTGGTATGAAGCAATAGAAAAGCTTCCAGGTCCTAGCAACTAGTAAATCAAAACTCCTTTCAAAATCAAACTTCTGCACACTGATACTCTACTCACTTATTGCAAGAATCAGCTCTCGTCTCTGTGCAAATCCAATAAGCCTCTCCGAGTCTTTTGAAACCACTACTGGAAAGCCATTGTAGTCAGTCTCTTTGATAAGTGTCTCAACATCCTCCACTGTCATGCTGTCCTGTGTCAGAACAGAGAGAGGAGCTTCCCCACGTCTTGGTCTCATCACATCCGTTGCCAGGGTTCGGTGGGTGAATTCATCTTTCACGTCCAGAAATGGGTAGCCATTCAGATGAATGTGAGCTTCATAGATCCCTTCTTTTCCAAAGGCATCTGCCACCCACTTGCTTGTGACAGCTGCAGCCATAAGAGGTACAATGTACTCCAGGCCTCCTGTTAGCTCAAACATAATCACCACCAGAGAGACCGTCATTCGAGTAACACCACCTGCCAACAAGGAAAAGAGTCAAATTTCTCTCAGTGCTGGTATACATACTAAGCAACTCATTTATATTTTTGAGTCTTACACTTGTAAAGGCATGTAATTATTCATGCTGAGTACTTTGCCCTTATACTTTGTGAAGTATTTTTGGGCTTATTTCACTGAAGAAACATATTTTTCATCTACTGCAATTTTCATCAAGAAGGTTGAGTGAACTTGCTGATGCCAAAGATGCTAACATTGAAAAGCAAACAATGAATGCCAAGACAGAGCTTGAAAACCAGAAAGGATGCCAAAAAAATAACCTCAAACTTGAGAAACTAAAATTAAATCCTGCCATTACCCCTCTAAAATGACTCCAGGAATCGGGTTAAGTACCATGGTTGAGGCAGGTAGGAGCATGGAGAGGTGGCTTTCACACTGGCCTATCTATAGGATTCATGCTGAAGAGAAAGCTAAGTATTATCTTTGGGCACAACATGGTTACAAAATCCTATGTTATAATAGCTTAGGGCTACTGCAAGAGATATGTTATAGTTAAAGCCTAGCTTTTGATATCACTATAGAAATACAGTTTGAACTGTGTATAACTTGGTTTGAGGCCATCTAGGCATGCAGCCATAGACAGGGTTGTAACTATATTTTTCAGTCTAGTCTTTCTGTATTAATTTCATAAGCAACCTCGTTGCTCCATCAGTTTACATTAAAGGATAAAAATACCCACATAACTGTAGACAAGTGTGTATGTATCCCTGAATTATTAGGTAACATTTCTTTGCCTCTGTTCAAAAGGTAAATGTAATGAATTGCTATTTTTAGGCCTCAAAATGAAGTACCATTTTAGATGAGAGAAATCAGAAACAGGTCATAAAAAGATACTGTTCATCTAGCAGCATAGAGGAAAATTAGATTGTTGATCACTTAACACAATGATCCAGATATGACTTTCATCTGAGGAACGCCTTAAACTTCTGGCTCTGAAGAGCTGAGAGCAGATACCAGAGTAAGGATCATTTAATACTTACTCCATATCTTTTACTCTAGACAAGACAGGTCTTGGGCTTAAGTACAAGCTGTGACCATTCTGCTGTATGTCTCACCATACTATTAAAATCATTGCACCTTAATTTGGACCTTTTAAAAGAAGAGACTACTGTGGCCTCACCTTGAGTACTGTGTGAAGTTCTGGGCACAACAATATAAAAAAGACTTTAAGCAATTAGAGAGCATCCAAAGGAGGCAATGAAGATGGTGAAGGGTCTGGAGGGGAGCGGCTGAGTCACTTGGTCTGTTCAGCCTGTAGGAGACTGAAGGGACACCTCATTGTGGTCTTCAACATCCTCACGTGGGGAAGCAGAGGAACAGGTACTGATTTCTTCATTCTCGTGACCAGTGACAGGACTAGAGGAAATGGCATGAAGCTGCACCAGGGGAGATTCAGGTTGGATATCAGGAAAAGATATCCAGAGGGTGGTTGGGCACTGAAACAGGCTCCCTAGGGCAGTGGTCGCAGCACCAAGGCTGACAGAGTTCCAGAAGCATTTGGACAACACTCTCAGGCACATGGTGTGACTCTTGGGGTGTCCTGTGCAGGGCCAGGAATTGGACTCCTTGGTCCCTTCTAACTCAGCATATTCTAAGATCCTATCATTGTATGCAGACTAGCTGATCAACTGGAATATCAGAGCAAAATTTTTGTGTATTAATTCTATTATGAACATTAAGATCATTTATCAAGAAGTGGAAGCATTTTACTTGTTTTGACAGTAAGATTAATCCTAGCTATTTTAATGTGTCTACACTGCTGTAGGTGTTCTCATCCAAAGGGAAGATCCAGATTTCCTATATAATTTCTGGAGAAAAACGGGTCCTTTTGAGGCCAAATTTATCTCTTCATTTGCCCTGGTTTTAGATGTGTGTTGCCAGATAAGACTGATCTTTCCAGTGTCTCATTTTTCTGGTTTAACTGTGAAGGGTATCAAGACAGCTAGCTCAGATGTTTATGTCTACATTACAGACATTCAATTTTCAAGCAAATCCCACCCTTCCTTCCTCTATAACTTATCACACAAATGATCCTGCTTTTCCAATATAAGCATCCAAATATGAAAATTTTCCAGCTCTTCCTTGAGTACATCTTTCATTTCAAACCTACCCAATCACATTAATCATGTGTTATGCACCCCACTACTTTTTCATCAGCTAATGACAGTATCAATAACAACAATTAAATGAGACAGACCACACAAGTACAGAAGGGAAAGATATGATCAGGCAAAAAAATGTTCAGATGGTATGCTTGCAACATTCCTCTTGCATCTATGGATAGAAATTTGATATGTGAGGTCTTATTCAATGATCTTCCTTTAACAGTTAACAGATCGTTGCTGTTATATCCAATAAATCCTATTAATTGAGTGTAATCTGATATTGGCTTATGGTCAAAACAAAAACCAAAATACAGCTCGGTTGACCATAGCACAACACACAGCCAAAATAAGACCCAGAATTTCTACCTCTGTAAGCTTAAAATTTTATCAGAACCAGGAATTGTTTTCACTGCACTGAGAGAGAGCACAGTCTAAACAAGTAAATAGTTTTAGTCCAGTTACAGTGAATTTAATTACATCAAAAGGAAAAAAAACAAGCAAAAATACTGCTACGTGGAAACTTGCAGCCTAACTTTAGGTTTCTTATTTTCCTTGTCTGTGCTTTTTGATGGATTACAAGGAGTAGCCATTGGTGGTTGCAGGTCTCTCTGTTGCTGACTACCTGGTAGATCACTGGAGGTCATTAGAGGCAGCTGCCCATTCTTTAGACCATCACATCTTGATTTCAGCCTCTGTTACATCCAGAAATGCCAGCATAGCACCTGACACAAATACAATTTGTATGTCACCAAACATCAGTGTTTTTCATGTGTACATGTTTTTTCATACCCAAGCAAGCTGCAGCTCCGACCATTGCATAAAGTCCTGGTGTGACACAGTCTGCCCCAGGTCTGCACCAGTTCCTGAAGATGATCCAGTCATGATGGTGATATGCAAGCTGCTCTACTCCAATCCCAACCATCCTTCCAGCCATGGCTCCAACAGCCATGCTAGGAATGAAAAGGCCTGAAGGGATCTGGAATGAAATAAAGACACATGAGCACCTTGAATAAAATTACTAGTATCAAACAATTTTTTATTATGAGTAAGAAAACCAAGTTTCCTTATTAAATACTGGCTCAGAAGGCCATAGCCTCATGGTGGCCTACAGTGCTGATCTCCATGGTCTGACATAGGTTTCTGCAGTGACTGAGTTTATGTGGCTACGTGCGTATTAATAGCTTTATAAAATGCTAATGCATTTTATAAATTAATTTTGAATCCTACCTGCTGCATCACACTGAATTTGGGAGATAAATGGTGTTTCTGAATAATACTCTGTTTTTGAAGTCAAGATGCTCCTGGCTTTGCCTTTATTGCTTTCTCAGCAGGAAGTCAGGAACTGCTCATGATTCTGTCATAGGCTTAAGAAGGAGCTTAACAGAAAATAACATCTTGATTTCACCCTCTATCAGATGGAGCACTTTATGGTTTTATTACTACATTTTCAAGTTAAATCAGATCAGATTTTAAATTAAATGTCAAATGCAGAATAAAAATTCAGAGAAAAGAGGTTGACTGCTCAGATACAGCAATTTCATCTCGGTTTGCTACGTATTTTTCAAGAAGCTCTGTGAATCATTACTTTGTTGTCTGCTATACAGACAAGCTACAAATCATTAAGATACAGTATTGAAATGAGAAGGAAAAAAACAAGAAAATGAAAATTCACTTTGCCTTGACTAAGTGTGTTTCCTCTTAGATGTCCAATGTACCTGCAAGTTGGAGATCTATTCCCCAGAGGGGGAGATCTATTCCCCAGAGGGGAATAGAACTCAGATGTTCGACACGGGCTTGTATGGTGTTTTGTTGTTTTTAGAGAGGAAAGCTTGTTATATCTTTTTAAGTCTGAAAATATACCTTGAGCTTTCTAGAGAACTAAACTAACCACTTCAGCATAGCCCAGAGGCATTAGGACTGATAACAGCCGATGTTATATCCTACACCATATAGTGTTAACTCTGCTAATACAGTTGGATTGAGTCTTCCAGATTTAGTGGGTAAAGCTATTTTGTCTGTTTTTTTACAAAATAGTTGAAACTGTCAACTGCTTTTAACATATTTTAAGTATACTGGATAAATAAAGAACCACATGTCAAATAAAGAAGCAAAGTTTTTAAATGAACAAGCATAATAACTGGCTGCCAGCCATAAATCTGTTTCCAGAGTGAAGGGCTAAAAGATGGATCCTCAGTTCAAGTGTAGTGTTCAAGAGAAAGATGAGACACTTTAGCTTTGAGTACAGTATAAAATATAATGTAGAACCCAGAAAAACTTCCCATCATCTGCTACCATCAGATCCAGAACTAAGTGCTCAGATAATGGGAGATGTAGACAGACAGATGTGTGGTTTTTTATGGGCTCTAGCAATCAGATATATAGAGCTCACCAAAAACATCTTAGTACATATTGAAAGCTTGGATAAATTGTTCTTGAATCTTTCATCATTCATTTAGGGGGAGGAGGAGTTGTTGAAAGAAAAAGTTGCAAATCCAGAATAATCAAATCATATATTAGTCCTCCTACTCATCCCCTCTTTTTTCCAAGCTACAGTTCTTAAAAAGATTCAAAAATAAGACCTTTTCAGATACTTTTATATTTTTGTGATGCTTTAAATGTGTAAAATAGTCAATTTAAAATTATTAATTCCCTGAGAATAGCTACCTTGAGGCACATTAAGACATTAATCTACCTAGACAAATAGTCCATATCCATGACAGAGCTAAAAAACAGCTGCAGTGGGAATCATCTTGAATTTGCTTATTGGCAACAGCAGATTTAAATCCCATACAGATTTCTTCTTCACCTAACAAAAGCACAGATGACTAGAAGGTGGAAAAGCAGCAGCCCACAGAGCAAGGTGCTGGCAGGCAGGTGAGCCAGCAGCATCTCAGCAGCACCCACGTGCTGGGCGTAGGTCAGAGGCACACAAGCCCTGCCAGCCAGACCAAGGCTGCCGATGGCAACTCATCTGTGCCTTGTCCTCACGGCAGCTTCTGCATTTGTCCCCGACTTACCTTCATTCCAAAAGTGAATATTGTGATGACAATTTTAAACACCAAAGCCAAGGCGAGCTGCCACATGGCAGAGTAGACTCCAGGGCCGGCAGGTCTGTCAGGAATGTCATCCACTGGCCGGGTCATGTTGGGGTCATTGATGTAGTCACAGAGCTGTGAGGACTCCAGGGCCCCACAGTCATTGAAGAGCTCCGAGATCAGCTCGCTGGTGCTCCTCCGCGTGTAGGGGTTGGGGTAGGCGATGATGGCAGTGATGGCTGTAATCACTATGACCTCCAGCACTGGGTATTTCCCAAGTCTGGTGGTTTTTCGCCTCCTGCACCAAGCGATGTTGCATCGGATAAAGAGGGTGCCCCAGAGGCCCCCAAAGACGCCAAGTAGGATGAAGGGGAAGAGCTCGGCCATGTACCAGGGGGTGTGGTACTCCACGTAGAACAGGACCAGTCGGCTGTTCCCAAAAGGATTAATGGATCTCAGTGTGAAGGCAGCCACAAGAGCAGCGAAAAATGACCTCCAGAGGGTTTTCAGAGGAAAGTAATAGCTGACCTAAAACCAAGAAGAGACCATAAACATTTCACTGAGTGTGACAGAGGGTGCTCCTTTTAACTGCCATCCCCGCCTGTTTCATTTTACTTCACTGGGAGCACTAGTCGCTACCACAACCAGAATATGTTCACAAAGGTATTAGAAAAGGCATTTTCAGATTTCAGACAGGGAGCAGCAACTAGTTAAAAATCAATAAATCTAAATTCAGAGTTGCTGTCTAGAGAGTATAAGATGGATGCTTGACAGCTTGGCCCATGCGTCAGCAAGCAGAAAGCTGGAGAAACCTCAGCCCAGAGACACGTTCTCAAATTGAATCATCTAATTTGTTTCCAGAAAGCCAGTACTGCTCTGCTACTCAAATTAGGCTAAAATATCTGGTTATTTCTTATTACTGGAAATCAAAGGTTGTTTTTGCTTTAGAAGAAAAATAAGCATATAAATACTTGAAAAAAAAAGAGTAATCTTAGAAAAAGGTGTCAAATGAAAATATATTTATTGAAGCAAGTGAACTTCCAGGTCTCACCTCTTCCAGACTGAAAAGCACACCTCCAATTGGAGCCCCAAAGGCAACAGAAACTCCTGCAGCAGCTGCAGCTGAAAGCACCTACAAAACAAATGTTTACATGCAAGGCATGAGTCCTTTGAAGCCCCGAGTAATCAGACAGGGAAATTAGAGATAACGTGAGCCAACCTCACCTCTCTTCTCTTTCCTTCATTCTTGCTGTACTTTGAGAAAAGGCTGCTGAAGAAGTTTCCACAGCAACAGGCCACGTGGACTAACGGCCCCTCTTTCCCAAGGCTGAGGCCTGAAGATACCACCAGAACCAAGGTGACTGTTTTGATTAAAAGTGTCCACTTTCCCAGGTAGCCCCTAATAATGAACCCACTCAAGATGGTTTTTATCTGGAAAGCAGGAAGAACATGTTGAAGAGATGAAGAAACCTTTTCTACTCTGAACTTTCAAATGGAGTTAAAACTCCAGTGGAGTTTAAAACGTTGCAGACTGCTTGAAAAAAGCCAGTGATGGAGAGAAAGAAACCACAGGTAGGGCAGCTTTCCCACAGCAATATCTGAGCAGGGGTTAAGCAGACCACACTTTTACTGCTGTTATGGGTGGTCTCCATAACAGTCAGTAAGGACTCTCACAGAGATCAATAGAAATATGAAACTCTTATATATCTCCTTGGCTTACAAGATCAGAGTTAAACTAGGTTCAACTTTAACAAAGCAAGAAAAGAAGCAAATAAACAATCACAGGCTTTTTCCAGTTAAAACACATTAAAAAAGTTCTAAATATTTGGAATTGCTGCACCACAAAAGCATGAAAGTGTGATGAAATTATAAAGTCCGAAAGATCTTATTTGGATGCTTTTTCTCTTAATTTTGCACGTGATTGGCTAGGATAGAGCACAAGGCATGTGCATGCCACATAGGGTAGGATTTGGGTTTGGACTCTAGGCCTGGAAATGGGCTGGAGCTGAGCATCACCTCACATGAGGGATTTACCACTCAGAAATTAGCTTTACAGTTAACTATGAAAAGTTTTTAAAACCACAGATATATCAAACATGTAACAAAGACACACATGACTACTTTGAAAATGGAAATTATTTAAATATTTCAAATTATTTGAGATAGGGTCTTTTTAAAGGTTTGGACGCTTTTCTTAGAGATCAAGAACAAAAGCATGCCAAGATTTCTAAAATTTGGGCTGTTGATTTTCTCTGCCACATTCCTAAATAACACTTCCAGTGGTTCCATAGCACTTTTAACAAAAGACTGTTCTGATTTCAAAGATTTTGAGTAGCTCTGCTGATTGAATTACAAGGTTTTTCATTCTAACAGCTTAAATATGGACTGAGACTCAATATGTAGAATATTGAAAATCAAGTAGATATTTTGGCTGCTATAATGCTGTCATGCTGGCATAATGTAGATGACATTGTGTACAGGGACACAATTTGCAAAAGATGTGCACCAAACACTTTTCAGGCATTCCAAATGATGGGCATCTCAGGAAACCTTAATTTTGTAGCCCTCCCTCTTTTTTTTTTGCTTTTATTTAGAGCCTAGCCTAGAAAATAACTGGTTTTGTAACTGACCCAAGTAATTTCATTCAAGGAAAATTCTATATGATCTTCTAGTGAGTATGTATCTCTTGTAGACGTTGATTTTTATGTCAAGCTCTGGCAATGAACAAGTATATGCATTAACCTGTCACAGTGACCTTCAAATACTTTATACTACGAAAAATTTAGATGAGCACCATAAAAGCATAGACAAAGGAATGAAGTCAGATGAGATGGAAAGAGAATTTTCTTGTTTCTATACTATCTCATAGTATAGCTCTGGAATGGGAAAAGGTGGTAAATCATCATTTTTTTGTTTTGTTTGGTACTTGGATATTCATGCACAAAGAGAGAAACTCACCTCTGGGATTCCAGAGCCACAGGCATAAGGAGCAAACACTCTGACCAAAGAGACTGCCAGGAAAGCAAAACATAGAGCCCACATAATGTACAGAAAATAGTTTAGAATGTAAGCACTTGCACCCTAGAAAAATAACAGTAACAAACATTGTTAGACAAATGCAGATTGGTAAATCTCACACTTCTGATGGGGTCATGATGGCACAGAGCCTGATCTTTTCATTTACATGTTAACTGTGGCTTTTCCTCAGGAAGGACAAATAACTTTATATACTCCAACAATTTTATTACTCATGGAAAGAAGCAGCATACTAATATATACTTAACCTAGTCCATACAGTCTGTTTGCAAGAGACCCAAACACCGCAAGTTGAGCATCGTTCAAGAAAAAAAATTAAACTAACCTACAAAAAGTTCCAAAACATCAAACAAATATGTCATAAGGGCAAAAGTAATTGGTAATAAAAAGGCACCTAATGAAGGAATCTGATGTGTTCATCCCACGGTGGAGGATAGGGGATGTGACCCTGATATATCTTTGTCTGAGGGCTGGTATTCAAAGGTCATTTCTCCATGCAGATGCTAATCTTTTCAAATGAAACACGTGTGTATATCATTAGCCAGTTCAGTTCACAAATGGGAAGGAAAAAACCATAAATAAATCCTTTCCTTCTATATGATGCTATCTATGATAGGGTTGAAAACAATTTGAAAACACCATAGTTTGGCGGAACCCCCTCAGACACACCTCAGTCAATTTTGCGCTATTTTAAAAGCATTCCAGTCAGGAATAAGCCTGTCTTCAAGCTGAATAGCTTTACTTTTCTAACAGAATGGACATGCTAATGATCATTAACAACAGTTGACTGTGCAGTGCCATAGTGAAAGCACAGTCAATAGTGACCTTCAGGTTTTCTACCTGTCTCCAACGGTCAAGTCGAAACTTTTGTTAAAAAATCTGTCTTAGGATACCTCTTCTCGTGCATAATTTTTTTAGAATAATTTCAAAAACCCTACCTACACAGACAAAAGATAATCTAGTCAGAGGCATCAAATTGATACAAGGAGCTTAAGCCTTCAAACAATATCCTCTAGCAACATGACACTACAGAACAAAAAAACGATGTGGACCTCAGTCATGAATTGGTATGAATCCTTCACCTCTAAGTGAACTCTTCCTACCGGATGCAATTCCAGCTGCTCAAGAACATCGAGGCCCCTGTCTTTGCTCTGCAGGACTGCAGCCTGGATATCAACATTACGATAAATCAAGCAGGAAAACAGGCATTAATCAGTTGTATCGTGTCTTCAGTTAACAGAGCTGGCCGAGCCCTGTTCCCAGTCATAAAAAACCTAGAGCTGAGAAGCCTCCCTGTTTTCAAGCCTGCAAGGAATCAATCTTTAACAGCATAGATGTTTGCTAGTTTAATTTTCTGGGTCTGCCCAAATGAAAATACAGTAAGGAAACCACTGCCCTTGTCCTTATGGGTATATTTGAAAGAAGTGCAATTTGTTAAGGTCCTCTTGTGCTTGCTGAAGTTGGCAGCTGGCTTTGCTGATAACAGCAGAAGAGCAATACAATGTTATCCTCCGGTGCCCTGAGACTAAGCAGTCATGGATCCCACACTTGCAGTGATTGACATCCAGCTGTAGTAACCATGGATCTTTGTTGCTACAGCTGAAGACAGCCTCGTGAATGTCTTCTCCTAGTGCTTTCAATTACAAGCAGCTATGACAATATTTACTCTTCCTCTACAGAAAACTCTGGATATCTTGCCTCAGGGCAAAATCCTCCTGTCAGTGTGAGCCTGGAGTACCTCCAAAGAAGGCCAACGCCTTGATAAAAATTTGGCCCTACTACGTTGATCGAAAGCTGTAATTTTGCTTCTAAATTCACTGGAGTCAAATTAACGTTGTTTCTTTTTACTTCTTCTTCTTTCACAACTCAGAAGTCATAAGAAAAGTATGTCAGCTCGTTACTGCAATCACATATACACCTACAGCTCTGTGGCAGGACCCCACAAGAGTCTGTATGGCCAGTTCAACCTTATCCCTTGGGACAACTTTCATTGTTACATTTTCCAGATATCTGGCATTCTTCAGGTTCAACTGCAGCAGTTTCTAATGATTAATAATATGAAAACCTTTGGGAAGTGAAGTAGCAGTAAGTCAGTATAGCAAATGGCTCATTTCTTATCCACTATGTGCCATTACTAAGGCCCTGAATCAGCAGAAGTCTTAAGCATGTACACTGCAATCAGAGACCAAAACAGCTCACCAGGAGAGGTGATCCAGCTATGACCTTTCCCACTAGTGGCTTGAAAGACTCACCCTGGAAGCAATAGTAATGAAGCACGTAGGGAAACTGAGAAAAATTTTGTCTTTTAGTTTGCAAGACCAAGCAATATTTCAGATCTGGTGTCAGTCCAGTTTAGATACAAATGGAACACAATCGAAAATAACCCTTACAAATTCAGAATACTGAAAGAAACCAATGCCTCAGGATGCCATCCAATGTATGTTTTCTCCAGAGGCCCACAGCTCTACCCTGACTCTATGGGGCATCTCACAGTTTTCAGACTCCTTCCTACTGGTGTTACAGCAGTGTGTCTCCTCAAGACTGACAGATTCAAGGCTGCAAAATTGAGAATGGGGTTCCAGGTACAGAGGAGTTTCCTCATCTTGCAGGTCTCAGCTTCATGACAGGAGATACAGAAGCTCTGGGATGGGAATACAGTCCATTGCTGGGTCCAGTGTTATGATCCATGGAAGACACAAGGTCCTTTCCTCTACCCCGGACAGGCATCAGAAATGAAGTCCTCAGCTCCAGTGAAGTTGGGGTTGGGACTAAACTGTATCTCCAGAACAGGGAAGGTCCAGATCACCAGATACTGGCCAGAGATCTGAACTGAGTGACATCTGATAAGCTTTTGATCCGCCAGTGAATTTGAGGTTTTGAAACTCTCTCACATCGAAAAACCCTCTTCCCCTCCTCTTTGGAAGTCATCCAGAACCAGAAGGCTGAAGAGTATAACTGACCTACAAAACAGTGTTTAGGGAAGAAAACATAGCCTGGTAGGTTTCTAGTGTGCTATTGTATTTTCCATAATAATTTGTATCAAGCCTCTGCTTTGCGCTCATTTTATAGGAGTACTAGAATGGAAACATTTTTCAAGAGATGCCATAGGAAATGTCACAATTCTCAGTGAAAACATATGTACAGGGTTTATCACAGCCATAAATTGGCAAAACCACAAGGAAGAACTGATCTAAATCTCGGTCCTCAAAATGTCAAATTTAGTTGGCTATGATGAGAAAGAATCACAGTCATGCATAAAAAAGAAGACATGTCTAACTGGAGTACCTTCAGGGAAACTGTTCTAAATACTTTTTGCCTAAAGTGTGCTCCAATGCACACTCCTGTTTTATAGGGTTGTTATGTAAATGTCAGGCACAAAGTGAAACAACATAGAAAAAAAAAGGTAAAATTATTCTGAAACTCAGTCAAGTTCAGTGTATTTTGATACCTGCTAGAGTCCGCTACTACTACAGGAACCATATCATGCAAAACTTGTAAGCCTTTTTCTATGAAACTGAATTTTTACTTTCCATATTCACATTTTTGTTGGGCTTTGCCTGGGATTTCAGTGTAATAGTAACAGACAGCTATAATATTAAAATTTACAGCATCCATCAGACCATGGCAGCCAGGAACCCACAGATCTTAGAGGCTCATTTGTTCTTAGAAAGAACCCAAAACTTAGCGAAGATGAACCTTTTTTTCCTACTTTGACAGTACACCAGGGGGTGAGAAGCCCAATTTGAATAGAAAGTGAGTAAAGTTTCACAGTGCCCACCTTGCTGATACCTCTCCTATAGGAAATGGCATACAACAGTTGTGACTGCTGCTTTCAAATAGCATATGAAAGCAATAAATTTTCTCAAGGATATGCATTGTTTATATATTTCAGCCAGAGTAACAGCATGTCAAACACATGCACAGGATTTCCAAATCCCCTAACAATTTTAACAGCCTCCTCTTTTTTCCCTTCCCACATTTTTTTGTTCTCTTAAATTACAGCATTGTCCCCAGTCCTGCAGCTTTATACCAGAGTAATATTTCTTCGCTGTCGCAAAGATACAACCACCCAAACCACCTGCTGATGAAAACCAGAGTGAACCTAGCAAACCTCTGGCAAAGGGAAACTTGACACTGTGATCAGCAACTGTGCTGAGAGATTTTTGCCTCTGATTATGTGGTGGGAATATTCAGGAATAGGGAGCACCCCACTACTTCCATTATGGTTAGTTAGTGGAAACTTGAAAATTAAGCTACACATATTCACAGACTCTCATCTAGCACTACTTGTACTATAAACCTAAAGCAGCACTGAAGGGAACATGAGTGACACACTTGTAAGACAATGAAGGTGTCCTCAAACACTGCAAGACCAGACTACATCCACACTGGGAGAAGATCTCATACAACCTCTCCCACCTCCATGTCATATTCAGTTATTGTCAGATTCAAGTCAGCTGCAGAAATGAGGAGGCGAGAGGGATTTAAGACAATGACTTTGTCAAAAATTTGACTTGTGAAATACATTGAATAACTTAGGTTGAAAAGAAAATGTCCTTTTTTGTATTTTTTTAACATGCCATCTGCTAAATGGTATATAGAGAGGCTTCTTTCGATTGTCTTCAAAATGAAACTTTCACCTGCTTTGCTTTGAAACAGCATTTTCTGTCCTTAAAATTACTACCATAAAAAAAATGTAAGAAAAAAACCTTAAAATATACGTTTCATGCCAGTCCAGATCAGCTTCTTCCCTTCTTGTCCTCTACCCCTGCAAATCTTTCGCTTTCGCCAGCTTTTGGTGCTAGCTAAATATCATGATGCCTGATAGAGAAAATGATTGCAAGGGATAAACAAGCAGTTCTTATGCAGTTCTCTCTACTACTCACAGCATCTGAATACATAAAAATCCATCTGCAGTCCTGAAAATTTCCTGTTAAATGTATTTGTCAGTGCTCAGCTTTTTTTGTCCCATAAAATTATGTTTGAAAGGGAAAAAAAAAAAAAGGGCAGCTCAGGTCCCCTGGTGATTATGTTATGCGTATGCTGAAACCCTTTTAGTTTAATACTGATAAAAAGAGAGTACAATCTCACAGTTTTCCACTTTCCATTACACTGAAACAATAGGATCTCTTCCCAAGTTAAGCAGATTGCTTGTGGAAATGTCTTTTTTTGCAGCGTGCTCAGTTTATTACTTTCTCTTTCAGAGAAACTCTCTGGAGGGAACATCAGCAAGTATGAAAAAAGGGCATTGCCTGGCCTACTGTGACCCCAAACTAATCAGGTCTCTCGTACCTCAGACTGGCTTACAAGAAGTTCAGACCATTTCTGCCACTGGGGACATTTGTCCCTGTCATCGAATGTAGTTTCATTAGACGTCCAGCAGCACTGCTCGTGGCTGTACCAGAAGGCAGACAGGCAGACACCCTCCTTCAGGTCTGTCATCCAATCCACAGCTAAATCTATCACTCCAGCTAATGTGCCTGAGAAATGAAATGCAGAAAAAGAAATATTGGCATTAAAAAATATTAAGTTGCAAGGAAAATATCTTTCATTTTAATATCAGCGGGAGGGGTGGGGAAGTGATTTGGGGAAGTAAAATTCTTTGGGGACACCTTACTGCAGTCCTCCAGTACCTAAAGGGGGCTTATAAGAAAGATGGAGACAGACTTTTTAGCAGGGCCTGTTGCAATAGGACAAGGAGTAATAGTTTTAAGCTAAAAGAGGGTTGGGTTAAACTAGATATGAGGAATAAGTTTTTTACAATGAGGGTAGTGAAACTGGAACAGGTTGCCCAGAGAGGTGGATACCCCATCCCTGGAAACATTCAAGATCAGGATGGATGAGGCTCTGAGTAACCTGATCTAGTTGAAGATTTCCCTGCTCATTACAGTAGGGTTGGACTAGATGACCTTTAAAGGCCCCTTCCAACCCAAACTATTCTATGATTCAATAAATACAAATCTACCAAAGAACTGGGGGAATTAACAAGTTTGTCTGACCCTCAGTGCTTTCTCATAAGCTTTTATTTTAAACACTATCATTTTCATACTGACTGATGGCCAAATAGGGGAGGCATAACCAATGTCAGGCCTGATCTTGCAGCCTGTCCCAGGCAGGTGCACAACCTGGCTGAGATACGGAAGACTTCATGTGGGGTCTCTATACACACACTAAGCTGCAGGTCTCAAACCATGCTGTGTATTTCAGGGGTAGTGGAGGAGAAGGATAGGTTTGCTTTCGTACAGCATTTCTGGTCCCAACACAGCAACCTTTCAGAAGGATGATTTCATTACAGAGACAACATGGATGCCGAATTTTGACTTATGAACTTAACAGAATGGGGCTTTCCATGTGTGTGTACATTCATTAGCAATCTGGACATGCAGAATAAAATTATCCTTCAAATCCTCCCTGTATCAAACCAACCCTTATTTCAGCCTTTCCCCAGTAATTACACAGAGCTACAGTGACACCCGGTGGCCACCAGACACAGACACAGGTAAACTTGCTGTGCCCAGACACAAAAAAAGAAAAATTCTAATTTTCTAGGGCATTTGCCCATCGGTGATAACAATTTGCCCCAGTATCAGCTCCCTGAGAGCAGATGGGTCCCCAAAAATGCAAGAAGAGCAGGAACAGGAGGCTGGGAGCAGCCAGAACACAGACCTGCGTTCTGTCCTATGTCCATACCTTCTGGGAAGAATTAAATCACCAACCTATAGAAGAGTCATTTAGTGTTTTCCAAACCCCTCTCATATATAGTGGAAAGCAGAATTCATATTATCTTTATAAATAATCATTAATATAATTTCAGAAAACCAGTAATGGATTTGAACAGCATTTATCAGTGCATTTCTGCGGGAATAAAACACTGGAGGGGGGAAGCTCTGGAAAATGCGAACTGGTTTGGTTTTATGTTTCCAAAACTTTTAGCGTCATGGCTCCTGCTAAGAATGTAATTACATGAAGCAGGAGTGGGGGCTGATCCCCTTTCCTCTAGCAGCTGGGGCACACAGGTGGGTCCAAGAGCTGGTTTATTTGACCTGGAACTAAAGTTTTCTGCTTTTCATTTCTGTAAAAGGGGGGGGGGGGGGGGGGGGAGAAATATATTTCAAATAATTCAGGCAAGTGGAACCTGGTTTTAGTTCCAAAGAACAAAAACACCACCAGTCTTCACAGAGTCTTGCATGTAAACATATCTTCTTATACCCTTAAGAAGGACACTGGCAAGGATTGGTCACTAGGGTAGCAGTGAAGACTTTTTGTTATATGGAAATAATCTGAAGAACTATACAGATATACTAGACAGGATCACACATAAAAGAAAGGCTGCACAGCAGAGTGATGATGTCTGTACCAATTATTTTCTTTCATGAAGACCCTCCCTTACTCTTGATTACTCTCTTCTGTTTTTCCCAAGTTTCTATGGAACCATATTCTTAGATGATGATGATGAATTGTGTTGCTAGCAACTTCAGATTGCATAGCTTCCTGAGTCTTGCAGTAAGCTCTAAATTCTTCTCCAGTTTTCTGAAAGTTTCAGGAAACAAAGAATCCTCATCCCTTGGATATGAGCACCAAATGCCGTGCCTCTTGAATCTCTTGATGGATCTTTAGCATTCTCTGTAGTTACCCCAATCTTCAAAGTTTACATTACTCGTAACCAGGCAATGCATATTAATGCTGCCTAGCAGAAGGTGTAGAGGAAGACAGGCTTTTGACATTATTTTCCCCAATAAAGTCAGTAAACATAATGAAGACCAAACATTCAATTTTATAATATAAAAAGCTCACAGGAACCTCAGCACCTGTAAGACTTAATTATGCAGCTGATATAATCCCTTTTGCCAAATACTTTGTAATCCACAGAAGGAGGAAAAAGCTATATGCCATATACTACACATGTTTTCCAGAGAAGAACCAAGATTTACTTGCTCAGTGCAGCTATACATGCACAGAGCAACAGAGCCCAATGGCAGGAACACTGGAGAACAAGGATTTCTCTGATTGGCCTCAATGGCTTGTGTTGACTGTGGAGGTGCTGCCTTTGAGGTACTGCACAGTCTGAAAGATACAGTTGACAAAATTGGTGGGATTTAGGTTTGTAGAGCAGTTAAGCTCACTTTAAACTCCTGGCTGGGTAAATCACCCAAGTGCATTTGGAAACATGTTGGAAACTTTGGCCCCTGCCAGCCCATTCTCCATGAGTCCCATCTTGCTGCTCTCCATCGCCAGCACAGAGGCAGCAGGGTCAGGATGTTCCACGGGACCCTCATACTCTGGGTACTGCTGCTGCTACTTTCCTCTTCCTCTCCCAATCCTTGCCACAATTCTCCTTGCCTTTGGTAATGCGTGGACCCAGCTGCCCAAGAGCTCACCCAGTGTCCATGTGGCTGAGCCAGGCTGCTCTCCGTGGAGCAGCAGTAGCTTCTGCCTGTGCAGAAGAGGAACCGTGGAGGAGCCAGGCTGGTCCATGCAACCTGGCTGACCATATAGGTACCCTCATAGCAGGCTCTCCTCTCTGAGCAGGCAGCACAAGCAATACTTCAAGTAGAGAGGAAAACAACATGAGGTGCCTCTTGACGGCACCATCAACCTCACCTCCTCCCTCCCCAAACCTGGCTAAGAAACCTCATCCATTCATCAGTTATTCCCCCCTACACTCAACAAAGGGGTGTTGACCCCTTGCTGAGGCTGAGGTGATGACTCTCCATCTTTGCCCTGTCCCAGAAATGCTGAAGGTACAGAGCATGTGTGTCATTTCAATGGCAGGGCTCAGCAGGGCTCAGCACAGGTCATGGGTAATTTTTGTTCTCTGGGTGATTCACAAGTCCTTGTCCCAG
The DNA here is from genome assembly GCF_025592945.1 of Manacus candei. Taxonomy (NCBI): domain Eukaryota; kingdom Metazoa; phylum Chordata; class Aves; order Passeriformes; family Pipridae; genus Manacus; species Manacus candei. The sequence goes on from NW_026138089.1 coordinate 9,817,044, forward strand.
TGTAAAAAATTACTAATTTGGCTTGACTCTTTGAGGTAAAACTTATTGCTCTGCACACTTGTCATTGAAAAGGCTGCAGAAGCTAACAGAACTCAGCTGCAGCTTATCCTCAACCTCTATTCCCAAGCTGGAGGTATCAGCATTAGATCTTATCTGAGGTCAGCAGCTCTGGTTTTTGACAACCTTTAGGATTTCAGCATAAGGTTTCATTGCAAACTGGAACTGAATCAAACCTTCTGGGATATTTTTACTAAAATGGGAATGTGTGTATGCATACCACATTCTCTATATGAGCCAGGGGATTACTGAGGTCACTAGAGCCCTGAAGGGCTTGCTCTAACCTTATTTGCAAGCAGAATTCTCCGTCCCAGGTAAGGCCAACCCTGGCCTTCAGGCAAGGTTCAGCAGCCCTGGTAGTACACAATCTATCAAACTCTCTTCCCATCTCACCCTCCCACCAAGGATTTTGTGGAAACAATTACATGTCTACAAAATAACATAATTTGTTATTTCAGCAGTGTTTTCTTGAGTACTTCACTGGTACTTCTGAGGCTCCTAACAACTGTAATAAAAATGTTGATTTGACAGATGCTGAGAAGTAAATTCTCATCACTCCTTGGAAACTGTGAAACTTCACATCATGCTTTTACCAAGCAGCATGACACAAGAGCGCCCTGACCTCACTGAAAAAGCATAAAAAACGACAGCTGTCTCAGCTTGGTAAGAGAAGTGCAGCTTTCCAAGCTGAAAGATGTGCTTAACTGAGGAGAAGACAGGAGAAATTGAGGAAATTAATGAATTTGCCATGTGAGTTTGAGCAGGCTGTTAAATATGTAATGTCTGTCTGGCCTGGAAGCAGATCTGAAACTGAGTTTGAAACTGTATTTTGCCTCACACATATATAAAGAAGATAACCCAGTGGATACAGCAATTTATAAAGCTTCCCTCTGAGTGTCCACAACCACCATTTTCCCCACATCATATTTTCTACTTGCAAAATTAAAGTAAGAGATGACAAGAAAAAAAATCCTACCAATAAAATTGACTTCTGTAAATCAAAGATTCAGAAAGTCAAAGTAGCCCACTGAGTGTGAAGTAAAAGCAATAGAAAAAATCCCTCTACTTGTGAACAACATTTTTTCTAGGTCAGCACTCAGCGGGAGATTTGCAAGTGGGTATATTTACTAGGGATCACAACTGCATGGATGCAAAGCTGTCTTTTTAGCTTGAAGCATCAGTGGAGAGACAACAAAGTAAAAACAGAAGGAAATAGCACTGCAGCAACTTGGGTGGGATGGTTCAGGCATAACTGTAGCACTAACACATATGTACCTGCCAGTAGTCCTATGAGAAGCATTACAACCCATCCTGACCAGGCGTCCAGCAAACTCTTGATGAACTCCCATATGGATTCTTTACTTTTGCTTGTAATCTGAAATTAAATATAGATATGTTGCTGATTCAGGCTGACACAGTTTTAGAGTACAATGTTTAAAATAATTAAACTCCCAGACTGTGTACACAATTTCTCTACTCCCCAATGTCCCAACCATTTTTTAGAGTTGCTCTGCTGATTAAGTTGCAGCAGCCCTTTCATATTTACAAACTCAAGACATCCCATATCCATATTTTTAGAATTCCTCCTCAAGTCATACAACAAGACAGGAAGCAATAACTTCGGAAAACTGCTTGTTTTCCTCACTACCAGGATGGCTGTGACCAGGGACTGTGATGCAACAAAGCCTGACACCGTTACCTTTCGATGGCGGTCAGTGTCACGCGATTTCTCTCGCAGCCAGTCGATGGTATGGAAATCTTCATAAGTTCCAACATCAGGGAAAGGCTCATCCAAAAAATCCATTAGGTTGCCCGAACCATTCATGTCGCCTGCATTGACCATATTAGGATCTGTATGTAGAGGAAAAATAAGTATGTCAATAAATTCATGCAAAAATGACTGTTACCTCCTTTAAAAGTCAAGTCCCAAAGTAGTGGCTACTATGACAAGCTCCAGAAAAGGCTGACAACGTTCCCGATGAGAGGAGTAGCATGAGACTTTGTCAAATGGGATAGTTTAGGCACAGAGGGTTGGATTCATACAACTTAACTTCAGCCATCTAAAAGTTTGGTGTCTGGACTGTAGGTACCACCTGGGCTGCTTCTAGAGACAGTGAAAGGTAAGTGTAAGGGGGTGTGGCAGCAGAGCGCCTACTCCTTTAAAGGTATATGGCCAAGGACCTATTTCAGTAATAAGCATTCAATAAGCATAATGAGCAAAGGAGGAAGCCTGAACAAGAACATTCAGGGACACAAAAGAAATGCAAATGATAAGGGAGGAGGTGGTAAGAACCAAACCTGGATGAGGGCATGTGGGAGTGCGAGAATACCTATTCCAGCAAAGTTGTCTGGTTAGGGTTGTTGCCAGTTGGAAAACTATAGGGAAAAGGGGGAAATTAGAATCAAAATATACAGAGACATAGACCTGACAAAGCAAACGTGAAGACCTTGACCAGAAACAAACCTCACCACTCATACTAATTGAAGTGCTAATAACTGTGTGTCTGCCTCTGGAATACAGGCTCAGCTACCAGTTGAACCTGCACGAGAGAAAGTGGCAGCCATGTCCCCCAGCATGGGCAGAGACTCTGGGCCTGTGAGAGCACCAGCAGCTGGGCAGGGGGCTCTTGGGCTGGGACAGTTGAAGGATGCAGCCGTGTGCTTCTAACAAAGTGTTGCTCTAGAGTGGTTAATCCTATCCATCCTAAAATAGGTGCCTGAGAAATGGGATCTTCCAGAGAATACCTAAGGTTTGTAATCTGAAATGGCATGCCTAAAAACATCTGTTATCATGGAATTCCAGGGAAAAAACCCATGAAAACGCATGAGAAAACTGGGGACAGATACAGACTTTAGAAGTTGTATAGAACAAATTGCAGAGCCTGTAGCTCCTTGACGGACATGAGATAACTTCTGCTGGTCACTGATGAGGCCAGTATGGTACCAATGGCTGCTACCAACTTTCCTCCAAGAAGTACAGGAATGGGGATGTCACAAGTAAAGAATTTGGATCTTTGAATCTGTGAGGAAATTTCCCAATTCTGTAATTGGAACAGGCAGAAACACGGCAGATAAGCTTTTAATTGACTGTCCATACACCATGATACTTCATTCGGCTCCCTTTATTTGCTGCCTTTTTTCCCGCGCTCTCCCCATTTTCAACTATTTTACTTGAAATGTCTCCATTTAATTTTTTGCCCTGGAGGGGATTTAACAGTGTAATAAATGTGAATATTCAGCTTTGTCAGTGTCTGCTCTTTGCACTTCACCATGCAGAAATTTTGGATGACACAGACAATGTGCTGAGCACATGCAGCTGAAAAAAAGCATTATATTACAGGCAACCAGCAGGTCACCATTGTAACACTAAAGAAGCCCTTTAAAGTGTGAAAATCAAGTAATCTCCAAGTAACCTCGTAGACTGTGCTATTATTTTGCAACACTGTGATATTTTGCAGACCAGTTAATTCACCTTATTCTTCCCATACAGCAAAGAAGGACCTGTAAAGAACATGCAGCTCGGACTGCTCACTTGCACGAGGCAGCCCCAACCCGCTAAATAAACAAACTTCTGGGAACTCTGGTATTGAAAGCATTGGCAAGTTTTCCTTCATACCACAAGAAAATTACCCAACATGTTAGTTATATCACATAAAAAATAGCTTTTTAAGTATGTTGTCAGTGCCCAGCACATGACAGTATTGTGATGGATAATACCAGGCCAGACCACAAGTATGTAGGATAATTACAATCTCAGCCTGAATCTACCCCAAAAATACGTGCTACACAACACGTCCAGGGAGAGAAAAAATGTGCTAGAGACCACAGGGCCATGGAAGACTAAGAAAACAAATAAGCTTTGAACTCTAGGTAGCATATCAGTACCTGGAAGTTGCAGTGAACTGGATGATTATCAGTCATAAAGTTCACTTCAGGTAGTATGCTTTTGAAAGCAGAGATATGATATCAGATTATGCAAAATCCAATTTTAGTAAAAAAACCACAGTTACAGCACTTTTGAACTTAGTACTACAGAGTGTCCATCTTATGTCCTAGCACTAAGCACCATAAGTATCCCTTTCTTTCTCTTTATTTTGCATTTATTTCTCTCACTTCAGCATTTGTAAAAATCTACAAAGTTTATTTCAGGATAAGTTAACTTGCCCTCTTAGACAAGTTTGCAGAGATGCTTTCAGTTCTGCCAGCAGAACTGGAGCCTTACTCCAGTTACAGATAATAATTTAATAACTTAGTTAGAGATATTTAATACACAAAAATTAAGGGCCAATTAATCTCATCCAAGCTTGAACTGTAGCCAGGTGTACTGCAGCAATACACTCTGGACACTAAAATCTAGGTTGCTTTCATAGCTGGGAAGTGAATTATTTATATTAGAATGAGACAGATTGTTTCCCAGAAGTGACAATTTCTGTTTATTGATCACAAAGAGATGTCAGAGGTAGACATCTTCATCTGATCACTACCAATTGAAAAGAAAACATTGCAACATAATGACATGTAGAATTAGTAACAAATGCATCCCCTCACACTTGAGCATCTAAGAGATTTGGATGCTCTGACAGAGCTTATATACACTGAAAGGTGTTAAGTCTTGCTGAGGAATTGTCTGACATATGCATTTTGCCCCTTCGTTGTTCCATGTCTTACACGTCCTCGTTGTCCATCCCACTACTTTTTCAGATGCTGATGCAACATAATTTGTGCAAGGGCTAATGTTTCCTGCTTAGTCCCCATATTCTTTTTCTAATAATTTCTGGCATCCCACCAACTTTTCCTAGGGCAGACATCCAACATTTTCACTGAGCAGCCTGCCATGACTCCCTGAGAAACAACAGCCAGTTTGGAGCCCATCATTCTGTGATCTCTTAGGGACATTTTCCCCTTTGCTTAGCCTTTATCAGTTTTGAATTCCATCGGTCATTTTATTCCCTACAATACAATAGCTCTTCAGCTCTTAAGAGCCAGCTCTCATTTTTACTGACTGGTTTAGTGTATCTATAACTGAACATTTGCATCAACACTCTGCTTTAATAATTGCAAACAGGTTCTTCCTAGAAACTGAACTAGAAAACAAAGAAATCTGACTGAACTACATACCTCTAGAACTCAGAGGGCTCAGATTAACAGATTTCCCTGGATTTAGACCCATGCCAGACTACCATGATCCTGTAGATGGAGCAAGGTCCTGGCAGGGATCCATTCACAAATCATGAGAGGTCACAGTACTAGTCTGGCACTTGTGCCTCCTGATAGATGCTCTCCTGGCTACCACATAACCCTAGATATCTTCTGGAATTCTTGGGCCAGATCAGCTTGATGGTCAGTCCCTGATCTCCCAACTAGCCATGCCTGGCACACAGTATTCTGAAGCCAGAAAGAAAGAACTGTTACCCTACAAATGTCAAATGCATGAGAGCAGCTGGAAGTAAGGGATAAAAGAGCAAGTCCAAAGATTAGCCTGTGAAGCTTTATGACTGCAGAAAGCCAGATAATTTTTAAGTAATCACTGAAACCTCCTACATAGATAAAGTCAAGAACAGATTCATGCAAACAGCCTAGAGAAGCCAGGGTGTGAACACTGGGAGCTGTTGATGGACCGGGACATGCCAACAAGCACAGCAGGTACTGCATGGACACAAGGTCTGTTCTGTTACATTTACTCACTTTTTGTTCAAGAACCAAAAGGTAGTAGTATTATTATATTAGGGTCGTGTTTTTTCTGCAAGTTTCACAGTGAGTAAACTCATCATGTGATTAGGATCAGCTGCATGATACACTGCAGCTTGGAGGTAAGCTTTATACAAGAGCAATAAATTGCATTTACAGTGAAAATGCCGACAAACTCCCAGCTTTAGAGCACTGTTACAGCATGTGCAAATGTAAAAGCCACAGCTAGAAGAGTTCTATCAGTGAACTGACATTCTAGGTAGTATGCTGACTGACTGATCAGATCTGAAATGTATTTGACATGGCAAGAACAGACAAAAACATCCCATGGTTCAAAGGGGCAGAAAAGTATACTGATGGAAAACAACTAGCTGAACAGTCATCAAAGGAAAAGTCTTGGCCCTGGCCTATTGCTCCTAGACATGCTAGTTCCATGCTATGTTCTCCTCATCCTGTTTTCTGTTTTAATTGGACACATTCACTGAGGCAGGCGGTATGATTTTTAATGCAATTCCAACAAGTTTCAAGTTACTTTCAACAGATCACAGTTACTGAATTACTTCAACACTTCAAATGTTTCTAGCAGATGAATGTCCACCTGTGTGCTTTCGTCTGTAGGCTGTTTTCCTTGAAGATGGCAGTGGGGATGTTCTATGTGAAACATGACAGCATGCAGGCAGCAAAACATACCTCTATTCTGCTGTAGCATAAGGAATAAGTGAACGTGGCAAGAGGCTGGGAGAAGAAAGCAGAAGCATAAATGCCAGTTGCAAGTTCCTCAATTCACATTTGGAGTGACTTTTTCAGGGCGTCAAAAGCATCACCTGCTCCACCTCTTCCAAACGTGTCACGCGTCAGCCAACACACAAAAGGAGAATATGGCACATCTCAGGGCTTTTCTGTGCTCTAGTACCAATATACCTACAGTGATGAAACAGAAGAGATGCTACTCCAGATACAAAGCTTTTGAAGCGATTCAAGGTCATGTCAATCATGACTCCATGAGAGTTGAGCCCACCACTGACCTGAATAGTTGGATGAGCTGTGTTCATGTGGCATGACATGACAGCAGCTACTGCACAAATGAAGGAGCACGGGGGCTGTGAAAATCCTTGGGATCTATTTTCTGTAGTACTCAGTAATGAACAATGCAATTTTACTGGCAATCATCACAAGATGCCTTCATACTGACAGATGGTTTGCCACGCTCTGTGCCTTTAATATTTGTATTGACTATTCCAAGTACCAAGTTCTCAAAACACCCCAGCATGGTGCCCCAGTCTCATGGCCATTAACTGCTCAATGTGATGTCAAGCAAAGGCACCTCATCCCGAGAGCCGAGTGCTCTGCAAGCATCCATCCATCCCCCATCTCAAGGGATTTAGACCTAGTCACAGAGACAGACACAGAGCACTCTCCACCCAGGGCTTGAACTGAGTAGGATGTCAGTGCTGCCAGCAGAGTGAGCTGAATCAGAGAATCATAGAACAGTTTGGGTTGGACGAGTCAGCGTTCAGAAAGAGCCATAAAAGGATAAGGCTGAGGGAGAAAGTTCCTAGAGCTGAGCATGGTTACGCCACAAGTCTTCACTACCACTAGTCAGAGAAAATGGCCTGATAGTTTAGGAAGCAGAAAGCAAGATTATTAACAGGGTCACAATGAAAGACACGAATGAAAAGTACAGAGAGATGATTAGGGGTGTATGTCTTTTGGGGAGGGGTCAGAGACCAAGATCAGGAGACAAGAAGGCCAAGGGGGTGTGGATGTAATTCCCCTTCCACCACCTGCCATGTAGAAGATGATCTAGAAACATCAACACAACATTGCACAGGATATAGGAGGCAGATAAACAGTTATAAAACAAGAAGTAAGATGCTGTTGGGTGATTTTACAAGGAAGATGTCTTCAACAAAGCAAGCAGGCTGAATCCCCAGAAAGTTAAATGAGTAATTTTCTATAGGACAAAAAATATCTGCAGGCAATTTAAGACTGTTCAACTTAGAAGCTTCAGACTGAACAAACCAATTGAGCTATTGACCTTGTGTCTTAATGATGGAGTTTTAAAAAGATGTTAAAATCTTGAATCAGAGAAATCTAGTTCAGACTCCTGAAAATAATCAGAAAATGCTGAACCCACTTACAGACTTTTTTGGAAGCATAATATGGCACATAAAAAGCAACAAATAGTTAAATTGGGAAAATACAGAGGGGAAAATGGGTATTAAAATGCCTTTCCTACAATTCAAGGACTAATTTCACCACCTCCATATACAAGTAAATAGCCCTACAAACCCTCAGACTCCCACCACACTAGCACAGGCAGGCTGTAGTATGGGAAACAGTACTGTAAAATATTGCAACATTTTACTGTATGGCCCCACCACCACATATTAGGCAGTTTCCTGCTATGATAGTCTGGGCAAGCTAAACACAGTCACATCTTTGATGTGCAGCTTTACCCTGCATAACCTCTACAGAAAAAATCATGAAGCCACAGAAGAGCTCAAAAAACACAGGGCACCAGATCACAAGGGAGAGGACCTGGGAGAGAAGGGGAAGGTAGGAGGGAACATTTGAGATAAATGGTAGAAAACTGAGGCCCAAAAGACTCCTCCAGAACAAATCACAGCCTTCAGCCACTCCTCAGCCACGACATAAGCTTACAGAGTGAACACAGAGAAGATAACAGTGCTGTCCAGGAGCACAGGCAAAGGGAGGCATGAGGGGACTTGGAGTGCACCAGTACACCTCAGGAGCTGATAACCAACTGTTAGGGCTTCCCCACCCTTCCATGACAGCCTGATTCCCTCTACTCCTTTTCTCCTACTGAGAAGCATTCTCTTCCTCTGAGGGGCAAACCTCACCCCAGCATCCTGCTTCCTGCTCCTTCCCATGATGACTCTCCTTTTAGAAACCAATTCTTTCTGATATGGAATATCATGTGCCTGCTCCCCATTTGAGTTTTCTTGGAAAGTCTGAGCAAAATTAGTGCAGCTGCTGAGTTATGTCAGAAAGAGAAGGGAAAAAAAAATCCCAGCACTTTCCTACCAGCTTCAAGTGGAACTTTTGCCAAAGTTGGCTACATATTAAAAAAATGTTAAACTCACATCTCTCTTTCCAGCGAGTCTTAAAGGTCCCTCCAATAAATTTACTTGTTAGTGCAGATGTTGGGGCTGTGGAAAAAGCAGGAGGGAAGCAATGCTGACTCTGGAACATCCATCTGCAGTTTTCAAACTGATTTGAAAAATGTCTATTACAAGACCCCCCTCTGCTAACAACCCAGCAGCTTGGGCAGATGAGCTCCGCAGGCTGTATCAACCCCCCACATCCTTAGTTCTTGAAGGAAACAAGATTTGATTAGGTAAACTCTGAAAGCCTTCAGCATCTGGGGTAAGAAACTAAAATTCAGGAGACAGGACAGACTGGAAATCAGGCTAACAGTGTAGCAGCATGTATGGTTTCTATTTTTGGTTTCCCTCAAGTCCTCTGCCTCACAAAAAGAGGGGAATTTCCCTTCTGAACCAACTGGTTTTACTGCCACAGAGCTCTAAAGCCATAGCTGTAGGGTCATGGGTGCTACCCAGTTTTCCTCCTCATGCCACACACAGCTGAACTTTGCACCATCAGATTTGGGTTTCCAGTGCTGCTCTTTGCCTCTTCATTCAGAAAACTGTAAGACTATGGCGGAAAAAAGAGTAAAAAAGGCAAATACACTCAGAAAGAATAGAGTTGCAGTCAGAAGGGAAATGCCCAGGTATGTAGTTACTCCTAAACAGCTCTCTCCTTAAATGGGTGTTCAATGGCATTAAACACACCTCTCACTAAAAACCTTTTTAAGCCTTCAGTGTGAAATAAAGCTGATAAACCTGCATTAGAAAACCATTAAACTGTTCTAACATGTCACTTCTCATGATTTGAGTGGAGGCAGTGAGTCACTGACACACAGATGGAGGGTAATGCTTTCGTGTTTGCAGGGCACTGTTTTTCACTGCTGTGTTTGATGCTGATGGGCTGCACAGCTACAGACAAGTTACTTCATCCCGCTGAGAGGAAGCTCCCATTTCTGCAAGATGGGGAAACCTTTTCCTTGAGGTGATGCTTAAGAGCAAAATGTAAGAAGTGTTTTAGGAATAGCAGCCTACCGTAATCCTGCCAGAGTTCTCTTTCGGCATTAACAATCATGTGTGTTTTTTTTTTTTGGTTCTGCTGGACTAGAGATGAAGCAAGCTGAGAAAACCCAACATCTGGTGTGTATGTATGCACATACATACACAAAAATGAATTAGACACCTACTCTACAACCTGATCCCATTTCACTAAATGGAAAAATTAACACACAACCCCCTCCTGGGTACCCAGCAAGGTGCAGTGTGATGGCAAAAGCAAACTGGAAAAGGACTGGTACCTACAGGCACTACGCCGCTGTTGGAGGACTGTGCACCATGCTGAGCTAAGAGCTGTTCAAACCTGAGAGGTTCCTGCAACACAACACTGACCACTAAGACATGAGATGGCCCTGAGCCATGGGTGAGATGGAGGTCAGGAGCCCTCCCTTCCCCCTGCACTAGCACTGGGCTACAGTCATGATCCTGCTCACTTTCCCCTCCAGGCCAACAAACAACAGCTTCATGAGGAAGCAGCTCCCAGCCTGGGAGGTTACAGCACTCCAGAGAGCCCAGTTGCTCCAGGCAGATAGGAAGGACTCAACCTCAGGGCAAATGCTCCCCATCTCCTTCTTCTCCTCTGGGCCCTGCTTAAAAGCCACCACCACTACCTTTGAAAGGGACAATCTTTACAAGGCAGGCCCCAATGTGCACAGGGGTTGAGCGCTCACAGCCACATGTTGGAGCCCCAGCACAGCATCCTGGTGCTGCCAGGGACAGCACCTTCCAGCTGGGGATGTCTCCAGGGTCACCCTTTTATACTAAGTAATTCTGAAAGGACTTAAGTCCTTACAGTTGACCCAGCATACATAGAAGGTTGGTGCCTTCTCTTGTTCCACAAAGGATGTCTGACTCAAATCGGGAGATCAAGAGAACCACTGCCTGGAACATATTTCCATAGGGCATTCAGACATGATCTAGAGCAGGAGGAAACCCATCACACTTGGAGGACCCAAGGGTGGCAGCCCTGCTGTGTTGTTCACATAGGCAAAGAGCCGAGCCTCAAATGTGCCTGGTGAGCAAGAGCACGGCTCCACCCACAGCCAGTGCTGGAGGGAATTGAGCCAGCCTTGGCTCCAGAGGGAATCAAGGAGAAACCCAGCATAGGCACCAATGCAAACCATGCAGCAACAGGTTTGCACTTCTATCGCTTTAGAGGCTCAATCTTGAAAAACCAGGAGAGGTTCTGTTGGAGAAAATATAAAACTGAAATTCAGTTTTCATTTCTGTTTGGAACAACCCTTGTCCTTTCCTACTTCATTTCAATAATTCATTATCTACTTTCTCCCCCTGGCCCTGCCTTATTTTCTGATCCTGACACTACTGCATATCTGATCACTGGAAACCAGAATTCATCTTTCACTAGGATGTACAACCTACTTCAGCATGGGAGAGCAAAAATCTCCCCCCTGAATGTATGGGTGAGCACAAAGAGATTCTAGGCCTGCCAAATTTTCAGATTTTTCCAATAGTGGGAAAAATTTATTTGAACAAAGAACAGGATTTTGAAGAATAAGAAAACTTCCTGCAGATTGGGAGTGAAAAGTCACCTGACTCTCTGCCTGGTGAAGCTGTGGCTGAGTCATCCTCTGTTCTCTGGCAAAGGCACAGAATTATTTATCAGAATTGTTAAAAAAAATTATAATTTTCTTTTCTGACTGGTAGAAGCTCAAAAATTAACTTAGTTTCTCAGATTGTAACATTTGCATTAGAATGAATTTTTAGAAGTTTAAAAATTTTAAACCCCTTAAATATTTTTAAAAAGCTATACAGAAAAAAAAACCACAGAAGAATCACCATTTTTTTCCTTCGCAGATATATATTCAGGTATTTGAACAGAGCGCACAATTAAACATCCACACCGGGAAAACAGACCCTGGACTTTGCTTCCACAAATATAAATTACAAAAACACAATGTAACATGGATTTTTCAGCCATTTGGTGACTGGCATTTTGCAAAGAAGTAAAAATCTGCTTGTCATCTCCTGTGTTCCTTTTGGGAAAGGATTTCTCATGTTTCTATTGGACAACAAGGAAAAACCTACCTTACAGTACAGCAAATTATGCAGGAAACCTGCCGGACTAGGTACTCTGAAACCACATCAGCAAAAGTTAACAATAAAGGAAAAGCCTCTTTCCCCAAATACACTTCTTAGCCCCTCAAGCAAGTTAATCCTCATTCCTTTATAAGCTTAGATACATCTATTTGTAAAAAAACAACAACTTCCTTTAGGCATCCAGGAAAAAAAAAAAAGCAGGGAATGAAGAAAACACTACTGCTGCTCTCTCTTTACACAACTAAATGGTGGCTGCTCACGTAAATACAGAATTCTGCAGACACCCGAAGGAGCCATCAGAAAATACAGGGAACAAAGGGCCTTCTTCAGCTATAAAGCTCCATCTGGCAGCATTTCTGCTGGAGATGTCAGCCGGGAGATCAGCACAGAGCCAGCAGGCAGCCTCTGCACCTGCAAACGCTCTGCCCGCAGAGAAACTGTGCCGCTTTATTTTCCAGCAGAAACTCTGCCCGACAGAGCTGGAGCTCTAGGACACCAGCACGAGAGCAACCAGCAAATCATTTTTCCGAAGAATTATGTTGCTTACCTGCAATGCAACATCATTTAGCCCAATCCCAAAGATTTTAATAGCATCCTTTCTGGGGTGGTATGGCTGCAACAGCAGTGATGTCATGGGGAGGAAGCGGTAACAATCATGTGACTGCATCCTCCGTCTATAGGATATCTGATCAGAGGGAGACGGACCAGTTTGCAATCCTGCAGGATTAAGCTGCAAGCCTCTTTACCCTGCTCTACCTATTCAGTCACCATTAGAACGTGTGCTGCTTTTTTCCCCTCCCTAGCCCGAGCTAATTGTTCTGTGCATTTTTTTTTTCTGCAACAGCAAAAACATTCACGTTTCCACGAGGAAAAAGCATGGTGAGTATGCTACGTGCAAGCCAACAAGTATTCCTGTTGACTCTGCAGCAACACCCAGGTTGCTGCTCTATGAAATATGTAATCACAGCAGCTTGGAAATGAGACAAACCACAATTTCACCATCTCTCGCATTTTTCCTTCTCCCTACGCTCCATGTCAAGCTTATCCAGACTGACTTCCCTCCATCTTCTGTATCATATTCATACTTTGCAAATTTCTCTCAAAGGTTTCATCCCTCTCACCTTCACTTCTTCATTCTCCCCACCATCCATTCATCCCTCCACTTGCAGCCTTCTGCCTTTTCTTCAATGCAACAGTCATTGCTTGAAAGATCCTCTTCTATATGCCAGCCTACTTTTCATTTTCAAAATGTCTGCTTAAGCTTTCCCAAATATGTAAAAGCTACAACATTCTAAAATATATAAAAAACCTCCCCACAACAATTAGCCTATCAGGTTTTAGTTAACAGAGTATTACATCTCAGAACTGTATTTTTGGTTTGTGGGTTTTGGTTGGTTTGTTGTTTTGGGGTTTTTTTGAGGTGTAAGTGGGGTGTTCGAGAATTTTATCATACTCAACAATGTATTTGATTTCTACAAGATAAGAATCTACAAAGTTCTGATTTGCACAAATTTTGTACAAGTCACTAGGATTATATTCTGCAAGACAGAGGTTGTAACTGGTTTTGTGAAGCCCACGTACGTGTTTATACACGTGCAGTGTGTTCTATTCCAGGCCATTCACCTGCATTGGAATATTGCACAGACTGGTTTTACCCTTAGGGGTATCCAGGCTCATGCTTTGTGTTTCCAAGCAGATGCAACAGCCAGGTAGAGGGAGGTCTTGCACAGGGACCCATGAAAATATCTACGGGTGACTGAAGGTCCACACGTGACTTCAACTCACTCCAAAGGTGAAGGAATGCAGTTCTGGAAGACCTTTTTGTCCCAGTGTGTTTGAGCAGTAATTTATGGATGTGCCGTGCAAGCAGCCCAGCCAGCAAAGTAAGCCAGCTGATATTGGGTGTACAAAACCTTTTTTGTTGTGAATGGCCACATGGCTCTTTCCAACTTTCCAAAGCAAAAGCCACATGCTGGATTTTATTGTGAAATGTGAACAATTAGCTTGCTACATCGGAAGTTCCCACACCTTTCTGGAGCAAGGAGCATGCCTTCAGAGAAGAGATTTGATTATGCCCTTCACACACAGCACTGCAGATCATAGTCCTCTACCACTCATAGATCAGTAACAGCCCCAGGCCTTCAAAACCATGTCAGTGAAAAGTGGAAAAGTGATAGAAATCCCAGCTTCCTGCCAGTGTCTGTTCTTTGTGCCCATTAAAATCAGTACTAATAGGCCAATTGAATTCTGAGGAGGAAGTTTAACACTGAGCACTTGAAAATCATTTTCTTGATAATGTAACTGCAATTTTCTTTAATCGGTTTATGAGAGGGAAATATGGAAAACAGCAAGCAGCATTTGTCAAACATCTACACCTGGGAACTTCTGTGCCAAAGACACACACTTTAACAGAAACACTGTGCCCTAGACACAGAATAGTAATTTTGTGCACTTACCAAAAGAGCGTAAAGCTCTCAATCTCCCGATTTTTTTTCTGGACAGACTTTCCTAAATTAATTTCCTGTTTTTTCCTTGTCTATTACCACAGCTGAACTCATTAAGTCTCCTACTGAAAGTACATTTTTAGCTGGATGGTCAAACTGCAAACAAGGGACAGAATACCTAATTTTCTATAGAAAATATAATTCTATAACCTAGATAATGTATGCTCAATTTTAAGGGATTTTTCAGAATCAGAAGAAACCAGAACCAGCTCCTAAAAAGCTTTTAAATTCAAGAATATGGTGATTTTCCAAAGTGCAAGCAAATGATTTAACAGACATTTACAAATTCCAAAACTAAATCAGCTTTACTCCTTGGTATTTTCTTCCAGTGGTACTCAGTCAATTGTGTGATATCAGAATAAAGAAAATACACTTCACATGATGTTTTAGAAAAGACAGTTCTTGCTTTTGCTATCCTGCAGTTTCTCAAGTCTCTCTGTGAATGCTTCTTCCTCTCAAAGATGTGCAACTCTATAGTTATATAGGAGATTAGAGTCAAAACCAGCTGTGAAGGGTCCTCTTCCCTAAAATTCAAACTTCAGTTTTACATCCACTGAAAACAAAATACATAGTTCATCTAATTCCTAAAAAATAAAAAATAAATCTTTTTATTCTGCACTTACCTTTAAGTGCTTACAAGAACTGCAGCAAGAAATACCAATAATACTTCATTCTCATCACAGAAAATCCAAAGTGACATACCCATTATAGCTTTTGTTGTTGATCCTGATGGCAGTGAGACAGAGACAGTTGGTATTCCAAATGACTATTTCTAGCAGACTGTTTAAAAATAACCTAAACTCTGTCATACCCTTTGCGCCTTGCAAATACTGGATGGAGACAGGGGTCACATGTCCATGCCTGTGACATGTCCATGATTTTGCCTGTGCTCTTGCAGCTCAGGGTTGCAGAGGGAAACTGAGAAATGGCCTTTCTGTACTTATGGAGGTTTAATGTTTCCTTCGTGAAAGCAGCAATGAACTCCTGCCTAAAAAAGTTACCCAGTATTCTTTTGAGTGGTTTCCACCTTGGAATTAGTCATAATTACAGAACTAATAATGTCAACATGTTTTCAATACAAATCTACAAAGTACAAATCTTTGCTATGAAAAAAGGCAATTCAATGTGTTTTAAGTGGAGCTACCCAAGAATTCTGGGAATATTCAACTATGAGCTGCTGATACAGTTGTCCTCTTATCATGATTGATAAGCTCTTGGAAGAACATACCTGCCATTCCTTACACTCTGCATCCCTTTCAGGTCTTCAGTATAACCTCTCTAGGATCTCCAGTTTCTCAGATTTCTTCTCTTGTTTTTATTTGAAAATTCATTACATTCACTTAAATGACAGTATTATTCAAAATACAATTTTTTAATGAAAGCACCAGGAACATAGCAAATATAAAACATTCAAAAAATGTCTCTGATATATAACAAGACTCTATTTCTGTTTATGGCAAATTATTTTATTTTGTAGAAGAAATACTTTCAAATAATACAAAAATGACACAATCATACAGAACTGTGACAAAAACAAGAGAGATGAATACTGAATATGATAGCTCATTACCACATCAAGACAGAACTCATTACAGCAGTCAGAATCACAGACCCACAAGATACACTGATGACATCTCACAGCAGTCACAATTTAAAAACACCAACTGAACCCCCTGGCAGAGAGGCCACCAGACATTGCTCCTTTGTTATACAGTCACAGAAGAATTTACTGTAGAAAAAAGGTCCCCACCCCAAGCCCTGCTCAAAGCAGGCCTAATGCAACCCGGCACCTCTGGGCTATGTCCACTCAAGTCTTCATCCACCCTATGGGACAGAGTGCTCTGCCTCTCTGGGCAACCCCTTCCAGTACCTGACCAGCCTCCCAGGAACATGGTGTTGTCTGTTCTTAGGGCACAGCAAGTACTTCTGGTGTCACTGCATGATACATTTGGATAAATGCTACTATGCTGAAAATGAGAAGCGAAATTCTGACTAACTGGTCTTTTCAAGTAATGAGCACTGAAAAGCTTGCTGTCCCTAGACTTTTACACAAACACTGCAAATTTCTTACACGATTTGGTTTTTATCTGCATAGTTTCTGAATACGTCTAGTTGTGCCCAAGAAACCCAATATACACCCACCAAAACTTAGTGGCAAAAACAGGCTTCGGGATGATAAATGATTTAGCATGATAAATGCTAAATATACTTTAATTTCACATATATATGATCGCAACACTTGATGCCTGTAATGATCATAGGCCATATTAGGAAACAGGGAATACTACCTTAAGATTAAATGTCTGTGTTAATCAACCTCATTAATTAATGATTTAGGTTTACAATCTTTTTTTCCCATTACTTTTTGCCTCAGCATGGATAAGTATAAGTAAATCAATTACACTTCCAGGTTTTCCTGACCTTTAACAAGGTAACAGAAATTCATAAAGAGAATTTACTCACAAAATATTTGAAAATATTCTGATAGGTCTGTTTAGGTGTTGGCTGTTGTTTGGATTTCCTGACATATAAAAATCTGGAACCAATCTGATATTTAATTAAAAGACAACACTATCTTCCTTCTAGGAGATTCCAGCAATTTGCAAAATCAGTCTTGTGTTGGGCACCTCTCTTTGTAGGTAATGTAAAATTAGAAAAATATGAGAAACTCTATTATAGTAGCTTAGTAAAGAAGTATTTTTACATACTTGCAGGATGCAAGGACACAAAACTGGCATTCTCGGGAATTTAGGGTGACAGTCTTTCATTAAAACGAATGATCACAAGTAAAATTATTTCTAACCAGATTTTAGCTGGTTCAGCTAGCAATCAAGTGAGCTGTACCTTCCAGAATTATACACCTTCCTCGTGGAAAGTTTCACTGTTCAACAGAACTCGCATGCAGTAACCGCAAAGCACATCCTTTAGGATGAACATGTGTTTAAGCACCCTTACTTAAAGCAGCTGCTTCCCCAAGTCAGAAGACACATGCTTTCCTGAATCAGATCAGAATCTTTAAAACTCTAGAAATTACTGTAATATTCCATTAGCAGTCTTTCCATAAAGCTCACTCACACTGCTCTTTTAACTCCCTTTTTATTAAAATGCAAAGACTTGTCACCCTTTTCCTTCCCCCGTTTATACTGAGGATCTAGTTAAGAATATAAAGATACTTTAGACACAACTGAAATGAAAACAATCTATTAGTGCACAGTAAGAACATGCAAATGAATTCTGCAATGTTTAACATCACTTCTAATCAGTGTTAAACACACTGCAGGTGATAATATTTTGCTATAACACAGACAGTGCTAAAGGATACAATGTACATAATAAGCTACAGATAATAAAGCTGAAAAAAGTGACAATTTTAGAAACATAGTATTTTCATTTCAGGTATCAGAAACAAAACCAGCTCAATGATTCCATTCTACTGTATGACAAATACTGAGGAACAAAATTTCAGTCTTAAAATACATCTTAAAGTAGGTATTTTCCTTCAAGGAAAAAAGGCACTATAAATAAATTACACTACAGTGAATTTGCCTGAACTCACTTTGTTTCTGTCTTCCAGCCTTTTAAGTCAAATAAAACAGCATAAAAACTGTACACGCTCTTAACAGGATAGTCGATCTTTTATAAAATAAGTTGTCTTCAGAGATGCCAGTTTCACAACAAGGAAAAACCAAGCCTTGTTGCAGTCGCTATTATAAAATATATATGTATATATATTTATATATATGTTTTTGTTTATGTTTAATTTTTTTTACTTTTTTTTATTTTTTACAAAACGTGTATATTAGCTTTTGCACAATTTTTTTTTTAAAGAAACTTGGCTAATCTAGGAACTTCATTAAAATAAAAGCGATAAATACTTCATGTTTACAATGCAACAGGTCATACATCATCAGCTGGCAGAGGAGGTATGTTAATCCTTGGTCTTGTAAAAAAAGCTATCTTCTCTCTGTGATCAAAACAAGAGAAAAAGGAAATAAATCAAACTACGTTTCCCCTCCTCCTCGCAAGAACATGATTTCTTTACTCTGGTTAGTGGTTAGTATTTGTTACTTATGTACTGAACTGGTGGTTTATTTGAGTACAGCAAACTTAAATACTAAACCTCACCATATACTTTTGACAGCATTCTGTCGAACACAATCACTATTTTTTTAAAATCTAGGTGGAAGCTTTATACAACTCACTGAACACCAGTCATAGCTGGCTGTAAAAAGGCTTCGCAGGACAAGTCCTGCCAAGCAAAATACACCCTTGTACATTTTGCAATAATGTCTACAAAAAGAAGGGAGAACAAAAAAAATTGCAACACTGAAAACAGAGTCCAAAGAAAAGGCTTCTTGAGATAAAGCTGGAATATTACTGGGTAATTTTTAGGGAAAGTGTGTTACTAATGACATATATGCATTACATTAAACAGACTATGTGCATAGGCTTGTATTGAAGAACTGACAAATCATTTGAACTTAATAGCGACTAGACTAAGTTGGAAGAATCATCTAAGCTTTGTTTACATTTGAAGCTTTTTTAAATTTTTTAATTTTATGTGTATTAGAATTGTAACACTGCAATTTTACCTTAGCTTTGGCTCTTTGCAGTACAAAGAATTCAAAAGGAACTTCTGTGCAAATCCAGATACAAGACTGGCTATCACAAGACACACAGAATTTAAGCTAAATGTTTCAGAAAGCTTTAATGTCTCTAATTAACTGTTCCTATGCTATTTCAGTATGCATTATCACTTACCTAAAAGTCTGCACCTGAATAGGCTCCTTCTGATTTTGCCCACGCAACTGGTATATTTCTTTTGATGCTTTCTTTAGCATTTTTTCAGCTGCTTGCTCTTGGTGATGTTCAAATTTGGTCTGTCTGGTCTGAAAACAAGAAACATAATGCTTAAAATGGACATGTAAATATATAAAACACAAGAATACCCACATTAAAATAATGGATTTTTTTCCCACTCACCACAGTGAAACCATGCAAGTACATTGCAGATCATCTAAGAATTATAAATGCAAAAGACTGAGGTGCTTCATTTCTTAATGCTCTCCAGACAGATATGTATTAAACAAAATTTACTGCACACAGAACTGTCAAACAAGATCTTACGATAAATTTAGTCTTTGTCTCAGATAATCCAATGACAATCTTATTTGTTGTGCAGTTTTCCCACCTTTGTCTACAACTTCTTTCTCCAAGAACAGGAAAAAAAAAAAATCACATACTTAGGGACATTCCAAATACTTGTAAAAAAAATCAAATAAGCAAAATTTCTTCCAAAGATCAAAAGAAAGACAATTATTAAAGTTCCAATAACAAATACCTAAACCAAAACAAATGAACAACAACAATAAATAAATAAAACCCAAAACAAAACCAAAAGTGCCACTGGCAAATCGTGCCATTCTCTAAAAACCTGTCCTCAAATAAATAGAGTTTGGTAACAATCAATGCAATAGTTTTTATTGTGCAAACTTCAAGGGAAGAAACTCACTGTTTCTGTAAAAAACAGCTCTATAGACATCTTGTCACAATCAAGACATTTTGTAATCAGAAATTTCTGAACACATTGAGTGTTTATATCATGGTACCATACCTGCCTTTCTGCTTCCTTCAACAAGTTTCGGAATCGCTCATCCCGAAGGACCCAGTGGGGTAGATCTGTCTGCCCTCTGAGCTGGGCATCTTCCAGACGCTGTCTCAACTCTCTTAAAACACATATCTCCTCATTCAGCTGTCTCTGTCTAGTTCTGGATGCCTGGAGATCCAGCTCCAGGTCTAAGGATGTCCTTGCCATAAGCTCAGCCAAAGATGATCTGCAGGACTGCTGAGTTATTAGGATTCAAATAAAATGCACAATTTATTACTCTGAATATGGTTTACTGGTCTTACTTTAGCTATATAGACCATACATTTTCTATACTTATTTCACACACAAAGTCTTTTTCATATGAAGTTTTGGAGATTATTTATATCCCCCAGTGAAAGGCTAGTTAGCTGTAGGGGTTTTCTGTATCATACATAAACTTTTTCAATTAATGCTTTCTACTACCTCCTTTGACAGTCTACTTTTGAATTTTTCTACTACCTCCTTTTACAGTTTCCTTTTGACTTATAAATATTTAACTAATTGAAGTTTATGGACTAAAATTCCATGTTATGATGATAATAAAAGGGATGTAATATGAAAAAGTCATAATGACCTCATGACATCAGAAAATACTGTACTGAGCAAGATTCCTGCCTTTCTCTGCCCACTTGTTCCACAGCATGACGAGTGGCACAGGGGTAAAAGAAGAGCTTAACCTATTAATTCCTGAATATTTGGGTCTCAAATTTGTTAGGCTGCACGGGAGGGGAGATGAATGTTTTACTGCCATATTCACATACACTTCTCTGGGCCTGCACCCTGCATCATAAACTAGATTGTAAAGATTTATCAAACTTTACATCTAAATCAATACAAATTCAGTACCCATTAAACTGACTTTTGTCTGCCACACTTTTTTCCCTCCTTAATAATTGTTCACAACTGTATTTAACTTCTCCAGGTCTACCCTTTAGCTTAAAAAGCCCAAAACAAACAAAAAACATGCCCCACCCCTCCCATTACATTGCAGAAGCTTTCTACACTTCCTAAAAGGACCAGAATGCACCTGCAGACATCTAAAGCTTAAGTGTAGTAAGTACCAGTGTTCTAGTAACCTAGTGAAAAGTAAAAATCCGTTTCCTAGGTATATTACCTGCTTATACCGTAGAGTGCGCCTCTCCAACGTATTCCGGACAAAAGGGGACTTCCTTGGCAGGGTTGAACTGTCACTGTCACTGCGATACAGCTGAGGAGAAAAGACAGTGAAAATAAGTTGCTTACAAGGTCATCTTCATTAAGAAATCTGTATTACTTTTTCTTTTTTTGGTTTTGAGACTTATTTTTTTAAATACACTGAAACTGTCTTGTTTTAAGCAACTGATTTTTTTTCAGTTTTAGTTATTTATAAAAATGTATATATAATAGTGCTTATATGGTATAGTTACAATAATTCAAGAAAACTTGAAATCATCAGTGTTATACAGGTAAGCTCCACCAACCATTCTACTATATCCAAGACAAAAGAACCTAAAAAAACGTGGAGGGGGGATTTAGAAGCAATAATATTTAATCCTAAAGCATTTACTGTCATGGACACAAAAAATACAGTCTCCCACTTTTACCTCCCATCTGATTTTAAGTAAATGCAGGTTAAGTGATGGTGTTCAATGATCTTTTCCTTTTGGTGCTATCTGTTATCTGGTGTGCAAGGGTCTTTTACTCACATTTTCTATATTACAGACAGATACGTAATTCAGAAATCAAATTGAAAAATTTGAGAGTTTGTGTGCACTGTGCACAATGTAAGAAAGAACAAAAAACAGAATTTCCTTGGTTTAGGACAAAGCACAAAATTTAAAAATCATTACTGCATTTTCAAACTCAAGCTCTCAGAAACTTATGAAAGAGTATGATCAAAGCTATGTGTATTCCATCAATGTTGCAAAACCAATACCCACATATCAATCTACAAAACCACAGCCAACTGCTTATAAGCCTTTCACCACTGAACACAACAATCAACTAATGTGAGTTGATCTTCAATTACTTGCCCTAGTGCACCCAGGAATCCTACGTTCCACTGCTGTAACAGGCATCCTATGACTGATACTCATGACAGCAATAGAGTCATAAGAATATTTATGCAATAACCATAAGATTAAACATTCAGTGCCCTTTTCCAAATTTTTATAGACGTGAAAGTTAAACATGGCTTCTAAGCTAACTGTTTATATGCCTCATCAGACAGCACTGAACCTCTGTAAAGCCAATCACCCTAGCCTAACATCTGAGATTGCAAAGGGATAGAGTTTAATATCTAATTTATCATAGATTCTTAAATTGCAAATTAAATCCATCCAGGTTTAAATTCTTAAAAAGAGTCAGGGAAACTCTTCCCCACTGCTATGTTTAAATTCAATGAAAGATTATTCATTACTACTAAAAAGTAGCATAAGTTTCTTATAAATGCAACGCAGCCTTAAAATGCAATTATCAAAAACATATATTTGCATGGAGGCCCCTCCCCCCCTCCTTCTTTTTAAGCCTTACTCACTCTGCAAACATATTGACTTCGTGCTCCAGGGGAGAAGGTCTGGGAACGAACAATGGTGCTGCTTCGAACAAAAGCAGAACCCCGTGGCCTGCGGCTGGTTCTCTCTTTTGGAATAATAGCAACTTCTTCAGGAAACAGATCCTCAGTGTTAGTTTCCTTATCCACCTAAATTTCAATGAAGGAAATTTTTTTTATTTTTTCTCTTGTAGCCAAAACAATCAGGCATTTCAACAGTATCAAAAGTAAACAATTTGCTCTGCTAGCCAGATTCAAATCTGAATGAGCACTGAGAACAGAGCATGAATTACCTCATTTTTTAAAAAGTTTTAAAACGAGGTCATTCAAAATTTTAAGATTACCTTTCAGAAGCCTTTACTGCAACAGTAACAATTATGAGATGCAGTTATAACGTGAATCACAGCTGCAGAGCACAAGGACTGCATTCAGGACTGGCAAATAGGCATTAACCAAGCTACCACCTGATCTCCAGCCTCAACAGAAGAAAACTGAGTCACTTTTCAATAACAGTGACTGAAGCAAATAGCCACCTTAAAACTAGAAGAAGTTAAATGAAGAGAAGGAAGGGAAAAAAATGTACTGAAAGACTGTTCAAACAATTATACAAGAACACTAAAATATTCAGAAAGACAGAAAACATGGGCTATCTAGCAAAGTTTCCAAACTTTTAGTTAACTCTCTCCTCAAAAGGAGGTATGATCTTCCCTAAAAGTCAGCACAAATGGCTTATGTTCCTCTACTTCAATGAAAATGTGCTGATTTCAGCTTGTTCAGGATTATTTTTAGTGTCTCATATCTTGAATAAAAAAGATTTTAAATACATCAGTTTCAATACAATTATTCCATATTATTGTAACACTGAAACAGTAATGCAAGTCTTAAAACATTACACTTCCTTCTTCACAATTCCTTCAAAATTCTTATTTCTAAGAGCACTGGAAGCTGATCATGATCTTTTCTGTTACAATTTCAGGTAAACACAGAAATTGATACAGGTGCATATTTACAGATTATGTAAAGGCCACAGTAAAAATAGTTTGCCTCTTCATATAAAAACCAAATTCTATTTAGAAATAACTAGCAAGCAAACAAAAAAACCCAGCCCTAAAGGGGCAGTGCTAACAACTCAATAGCAACACTGCTGTAATGAAGGCAGTGCTGATACAGGGTTGTTAAGGTAATTTCTGATTCTTTTCTCTCCTGATCAATTCAGACTCAAACTCTAGGAGCAGAGGTAACACACAGTGTGTGGGTGAGGCATTTGGCAGTTTCTGTGCTGCAGTGTCTTCTCTCATTACCTTTAGTGGTGGAGGCTGCATTTTTCCAGAACTGTACTGGCCTGCTTGAGCCGCAAACATGTGTCCAGCTAATGAATCCCCACAAAATGGCTCTGGATAAGGAGGACTAGTCTGGGTGCAATTACTGCATCCACTGTCAACAGATTCTGCTTGCCAACTCCTAAAGTCAGAACATCACAATAATTTTGCAGGTATTAAAAAAACTCATGCAATTATGCATCACGTTTATGTATTTCATTATCCAAGTCAGTTTATCAATTAAAAGTATTACTTCTCCAATAAAAATACAGAATTTTCATAGGTAGAACACAGCCTGTTTGCATTTCTGCAGGTACAGAGAAGTAAATACATTTCATAGCAAAAAAATTCACCTTCCCTAATTTTCTTTAAGCACATGTTCTGGTCTTTTTAACAATACTAAAAAAAAACATAACAAAAAGAACACCACCACTCATGTAACAAACTAGGAGTATTATTAGGGATGAAATCACAACCCTAATATTTTCCCATGTCTCCACAAAATTTTATTTATTAGTACAGGGCTATTACAAACCCATTACAGTTGCTTCCCTAGCAAAGTTTCTGTATGATAAAATGTTTTCCCACTCCCCAAATTCCAAGTCCTCTAAACTCAACCAGCTATTCGAGTAAGGTTTTCTCCTGTTTGCACATCATGACAGACCAGAATTTTATACTTGCAGCACTAACAGGGAGCAGATCTCAGAATAAGGACCTACTGTACTCCTTCTCTATTTCAAACTATACCCATAGTTTAAATATCTTTGATGAGGTATTAATTATTAACTGTTTCACGAGGCATTAAAGCAACCATTTTTACCTTTCTGATATGGCTTCTGCCTGATCTTCCTTTCTTTCCATCTCCAAGATTTCTTCCTCTGTATACTCCAGCTTCACTCTCTCTTCTGCCAGCTCTCTTTCAACTGCTTCTAGCTGGGCAGTGGTCCTAGCTAATAGGGCTGTCACTGCATCCTGAAAGGTAAATTAGACTTCAAATAAAACTGTTCAAAAAAAGAAATATATTTAATGCATATTATTTAGAGAAAACAGAATAAAAACAAAGCCACTGTTCCTTCAGAAAAAAAAAAAACAACAAAAAAACCTAAACAAAACCAAATAAAAACACAACCAAAAACCACAACAACAAATAACCCAAACCAAACCACAAACAAAAAAAAAAATCTGCCCTGAATCTTAATGATCAAAAAGTACGTGGTGTTCAACTTGTCACAGAAACTGGGCAGACTTTCTCTCACTGTGGAACATCATCCAGCAAGATAGTCAGAAGAGACCTCTGAAGGTCACCTAGTCTGATGTCCTGTGCAAAGCAGGCAAGGCATCATAGCCACCTCAGGTTGTCCAGAACCCAGTCAAGGGCTGAAAAATCTCCAAGGATGGAAACTGCACAACCTTTTTGACAAGCTCTTCAAGTGTAGAGGCAGAAATTTTTAACAGTTGGACTGGAAATGTCCATACAAACATACATAGGGTACTATCTCAAGCACCCATCTGGACATGATCTAGTTTTTAATTATTCTTCTGAAATCCAGCTCTAACCATAAGAGTTAAATTAAACACCTCAAAAACCTGCACCTGAGAGAAGACCACAAACAACCACACTGAAGGTCTTATTTGACAAATAAATAAACAAATCACTCTTATAGAGCCATACTGTTTTAACTGTAGTTACATTTCCAGAAGACTGAGGAATGCTGTCTTCACACTGGTTTTTGGTCTTTGCTCTCTGGGGCTCTGAACCAGTGAAGATCTGAACAGTATACCAGTGAAGCTGCATCTCACCAGAACTCTCTGCATCCGTCAGGTTTATCTGAGCAATGCCCTATGAAAAACAAAAAGCATTGACCACAATAAGATAAACATTCTCTGCAGAATAGACACCTTCTTTCAAGTGTGTTTTACTTACAATGTAAAAGCCCCACTTCACCAAATACTGTCTCTCTTTAAAAGAGACAGTTTTGCTCCATTGTGTTACGATGTCTAAGATTCTGAATTTCTTGTCTCTTGCTTACTATTACTACCAGGAAGGATTGGAGTAGATATTAAATTTTTAAAGTTGAAAAATTAAAATTGTATGACTGATGTAGATATGCTTGAAACCTGACAGCTATTAATATTTTATTTTTAAAACCCTCTCAATTACATACTTGATTTCTACATTTGCTTAAATTATTATAACTTTAACAATGTTACTTTAATTTGTGGGGTTTTGGAGAGAACTATATTCTGATACCCTTCTGTTCTCTGGTCCTCAAAGGCATCTTTTAAATGGAAAAAAAATGTTGTGTAAACTAATTCTTTTCCTGCCTATTTATATCATAAGATTGTCAAATGGGCCACAAAGCTATTTTTCCTCTTTGCAGGCCATCCTTACATCTCCCAGATTCACGTGAAAAGAGGTTTAATGGAGGTTTCCCACTAAAAGTGTTTCAAACTTTGAAGTAGCCCTACTCCATCAGAGAGTGTACATGTAAGAAATTCTCAGTGGTGTTCACCTAAATTAAGAACAGCTGTAAGCAAATCTATGCCTATTTTATTTATTATTTTTTTAATCAGTTCAGTAGTTGGACCTACCAATGACTTTATATCAGTTAGCCTTTGAGTACTGCTTTTGGCTTTATCTGGCTATCTCTACAACCTGTTCATTTCCATGCTAGTGGACCACATGCTAAGAATATTTTCATTTATATCACTGTAAAGTCCTGTAAGATGGTTTTCATCTCTCATAAACCAGCTGGATACAATGATTCTAATAGTAAAGGCAGTAGGAATTGTACACAGAAACTGCATTCAACTTTAAGCAGGTAAAGAAACAGTTAATTAGAAAACAATAATTAAAAAAAACATTGTATTGTTTTTCCAAGACAAATGTTCCCTGGGGCTCTGTTTAAACAGGTGCATAAAGGACAATGGAGAAAAGGTTTTGAGACTAACAAAATAATGTGATACCGGGATACAGCATGTTACTGAGGAAGTAATTTCATCTCAGTGGCTAGAGAGATGACTTTTCTTTTTTCTACATAAAATAGAGATGTCTTCTAATTATCTATTTCCTCTGATGCAGCGTATAAAAGAAATGTGTACCAAATACTGATATTTTTATATCAGAGTTGGAAAATGTTTAAGACATTCTGAGCATGGTTTTAGAAGTAGAGAGTAAAAGTCTTCCTGCTATCAATATTGCAGAAAACATATGCTTAAGACATCTGATACTGCCCTACACAGTGCATTTATTAAGCAGCTAAGCAAACCTGCCAAAGAAGCTGTCACTACAAAGTGAATCACTAATTGAGTAGAAAATCACCATCAAATCCGACTGATACTTATCAGTACTGAAAGGATTAATTAATATTTCACCTCTGCCTCAAGATTTGGATGAAGAAGGAAAGGATGAAGAAACCAAGGTGGGTCTGCTAGAGGTCTGTCATGTGCCTGCTCTGACACATTTGTTAACAACTTGGATGGCAGGAGAGTAGAAGTATTTATGAATCTCTCTGTGACATCAGATAGGCGTGTCTCTTTATGAAAAAAGGATCAGAATTTAAAATAGTACTAAAAAATGGGACAAACATTCTGAAATAAAAACACAAAATGCAAAACAAGTCTCACTCAAGAAGAGTTCAAATAAATTAAGACATGGGGAATAATCAGTTGTTCAGGGCTGTAAAAGATCAGAAACTCAGAGTGAAACAGCAATGCTGTGTGATTGTAAGAAAGGCATTCACATTTCTTTGATGTTTTGTCATGAACTACATATGCTAATCATGGAAAATAACAATTCCCTTATCTCAACATTGATGAGGTCACCGGGGAAGAAATAAGCCAATTTAACCCAGAAAAAGGTCTTTCAAAGCCATGCAGTGCATATGAGTAAAAGGCTGAGGGAATGGAAAGACCATCCCACAAGTTTAATATATTTATTTCTTTATAAGTGAAGTTTAGAACTATTTGACAGAATTTATTTTTTTTAACTCTCTGTTATGTTCAAATACTTGTATAACTTAAGATAAACTCCAGCCTGGCTTCTGCATTTAGGAAAACATTACACTGGCATAATCTAATTGAAAAGAAAGCAGTCATCAAGAATTTGAGAACTTTATGCATTACTAAATAGATGGGATAAACGGTAATCTCAGTGGAAGAGACCTTGAAAGACAAAGGCCTTGTTGACAGAGACCATCACAGCAGTTCCAAAGAGAGATAGGAAATCATAGAATCATAGAATTGATTGGGTTGGAAAAGACCTTCGAGATCATCGAGTCCAACCCTTGGTCCAAATCCAGTCCATTTACTAGATCATGGCACTCAGTGCCACGTCCAATCTGCGTTTAAAAATCTCCAGGGATGGTGAATCCACCACCTCTCTGGGTAGCCCAAATGTTTTCTCAGTTTGAGAAAATGCTCAATTTGCTAAAGAGAGTAATAATCATAATGTTTAAACAGATACTTCAATGCATCTACCTTAAGAAATTGTGACATTGTTTCTCTCCTTTTGAGTAGCATTGCTAACTTACCTTAAAGTATATTACTAGCTACTGTTAACAAAGATATTTCTGACAAAACTACACTAAGACTATGAAAAAGAAAAAATCCCTACCAATATAACATGAAGACCTATCTTTTTTTTGGCAATTCAGTAACAGCAGTTAGAATAAAAGCACCCTAAACTTAGATGTACCTGTGCCAGTACCAAGATACCTTACACTTAAATAGCTATTTAGCTTGCCATAGGAACAGGCTATACCAGTATAAAGCATTTTACACCAATATATCCAGCCTGTTCTTGAGATGCTTTCTCTTTCATTATGTTGTAGTGCAAAAACTACAAAACGTTCTACTACAGACAAGACCTTGGGTCCACTTCTGTCAGTGTTAGGACCTCTATTTATGTAAGATGCTACTTAGTTTTAAAGGTGGACTATTAAACATGCACTCTTGACTAGATTTGCTCAAATAAACACCTCTTACCTAAAGCCCAGCATGCCAGTGAGATGCCTGTACCACTTAACTTCTTTGACAGGCTTAAAACTTCTTTTCTCTAACCCATTCAAACCCCTCGCTGCAATGACAACTCACTTCAAAACAGCCAGGACACACACAGGCATTACATGCAGAAATGGAAGTCTTGAACACACTGTAGTCTAAAAGCTGTCAGATTAAGTCTTTTAGGAGAAGTTTAATTTTTTACACAGTGCATTCCTTCTTGCACCAAAATTTAGCAACAGCAGATTTTCAACTTTCCACAAAACAGACACTTCTAAGAAATGCATTAAATAAATAAAAAATTAACTCCTTATCTACTAAATCCCATAGCAATGAATGTAAACCTTACATCAATTTTCAACATGCCTCTGCAATGTAACAATAAACAGTAGAACAGATTACTTTCAACATGGCTTAAAACTCTCCAGTTCTCAACCTCTGCTAATTTAGTAAGACTTCATGTAACCCCAAAATACACATATTTCAACTTTTTAAAAATCCCACCTTTTTATTCACAGAACTATACTTACATATGTACACAAATGGACACATTAACATGCAACTCTATCAGAAATTCTTACGGAAAAACAAAGACTTCACTTTCTCTTTATAATCTTAAAAATTATTCCTCAAGTAACTTTAGTTTCCCGTATCAATGGCTTTTAAGAAAAAGAACCACTTACCAATAGTTCTTCTTGTTGCTGATGATCAACTGAACAGATATACAGCTGCAGTGATTTTAATTTCAAAACACTTGAATGCACAGGGATTCGGAACACTTCATTAAATATTAACGGAGTTTGGAATTCCAAAGCTCTAGAGCAGTAAGTGGTTGGTGTGCCTGACTCAAGCGGTGGCAAATAAACTCTCACATGACTGAGAACATCAAAACAGACAAATAGCACAATTCAGACAAAGAAATCTATTTTGCATTTCTCAAAATTAAGTTATGTTAGTGTAACACCTACATTAAGAATCTGCTCTGGGATCTCATCATCACAGAAATTTACTTTGCATTCTTAACACACAAGATCTGCAAAGCTAATCCAGAAATGCTATATTTTCTAACTAAAACTATTTTTTTTTTCAACTTGCTGCTTAACAGAGGCACCAAGTGGCACTTGAGCTGCCCTGAGATATCCAAGGCATCTACAAGGAGCTAGCAATTATGACATAGGAGCTATGGGAGAGCTACATACAGCTCTCCTCTGAGCAGCAGCAGCTGGAGGCCGGGTGCTACGCTATGATATTTCATATGGAAACACATGCCTATATTTAGGCAATTGAATTACCCCATAAGTGTCACTGATCCATTTCTTCCTTCCACGAACTAACCTTTTGTTTCCTCCTTAAAAAATTCAGCAAGGATGGCAAAGAAATCTGCAGTCATTGCATCCATCTGCAGTCTTAAAAAACTAATTTAAATATCTCATACCATCCCATTTGAGACTCCAAGCCAAAACCAAAATCAACAATCATTTTCATCTGACAGAAGGCAGCAGAGCTACTTAGAGAATTGTTTCCATGTTCTCCCAGTCCTGACTGCTTGTCCAGCCCCTGCAACATCCTATTCCTTCCCCCATGCCAGCAAACAGTTTCATGGCACTGTGTTGTGAACCAGATTAGAAAACTTAATCTGGGCTAAACCTACCAAAAAACTCCCACAAAATCTCAAGGATTAAAAAATCCACTCCAGCTGAGAGGCTCACTCAACTCCACTGCACAGCTGCATGAACTCTTATGGCACCACCAGAGAGGGCCTGACACTGGCAGGCAAATAAATGGTTAGAGGACTATTGGAAGAGCTCATTATGGTGGAACTGCAGCACTGGAGTGTGGAGCATCAGTTAGTTAAACAGATTCACGTGCTGTAAAAATTAAGAGATCCAGCTCCTCTGCTCACTGGCTGCTGCAGGTGAACTTCTCCCCAGCTGGCCCAGCGCCTGATCCAATGAATGCACAGTTGCATGGAGGAGTTCATTAAACTGGCCAAAAGTTTTTTCTGCTTTTTTGGTAAAAGAAACTTATTTTTTGATAAAACCAATCGATTCACCCTGCAGCAATGCAATTTCTTAAATCCAGCCCAGGTAGGGTTGAGAAGGATGGAGAACAGAACTGCCTTTCTGAGTCATTTAGATGCCTGATTGCCTTGACAACAATGTCCAGCAAACCTCTTGGAGTAATAAACATCCATAATAAATATGTAAGAACATAGGTCATTAAAGACTACGCTTGTTACTTGACCATTGTGACAGAGGTTCTATGAAAGGGACACTTTGTGTCCATAAAATTAACCCTTTCCTCATGAAAACTAAGACATATTATCTTCTCCAGAAATAGCTTAATTTTGAATGAAAGCAAATAAATCTACAGTATTTATGACTGTGGCACAAAACAAGCAAAGATCAGACTCTGGGTGAAATTTAAGCTTACATTTTGCAGTTTTCTTTAACAACCAGACTCGTAAAGTTCTTCAGCTGTAATACATGTACTAACAGACATTCATTTCCACTGTCATGCCTGGAAAATAAATTTCCTGTGTTAGTCACCAATCATCAATATTTTGCTTAAGAAATAGAGATGAGAAAGATTTAAAGAATATAAAAGCACATTTTGTTGTTAAATGAATTTCTTAGACAAATCAGTTTCAATTAAAAGCAATTATAGATATCACACTCTGGTAACAGAACAGTATTAATAACATTAGTTCCAGTAACACAGTTAATAGAACTAAGAGAATTAAACATTATTCAGTTTCAAAAGAATAAGTTGCCTTACACTATGCCTCTTGATAACAAACAGGTTTTATAAACTACATTCCTTAAACAGTTACACTACATGCTTATATGTGTGTGCGTGTGCGCGCATGTGTAACAACATATTGGTTACATTAGACAAATCAGTCTGCATTATTTTCATGGGTTATTGAAAATAAATTTTAAAATTCTACTGTTTCACATCTACATGAATTTTGAAATGGCACTAACAGTTTTGAGATTTACAAAACTCCCAAGCTTAGGAATTAATTTTCCAAGAGGTAGAGGCAACTCTGGAGGGCTGCCTAAGATATGACATCCTGCCTTGCACAGCAATAATTTACCCTTTTGCACGTTATTCCCACTCCCAACAACAGTGTGCCCTAAGCACAGGATTTCAAAGCCGTATTTGGGAACTGTGTTCCTATTTGTGTCTCTTTACCTGTGACTTTTCTAAGGTAATCCTCCTTTATCTGGCATAAAAAGATCTTGCTTACAGAGACATATCCCTATACCCATACTCATACTAATGGCTGAGACAATGAAAATAAATGCTACTGAAAGAAGTAGTGAAGGCCCTTTCAGCAGTCAGCATTGAAAGGATGAACTGAATGAACTGCAGTTAAGGCATCTCCCCAACACAAAGTGGCATGTGACTAACTAATCTGTACACACACTAAATTTCAGCTGTCAGTTCAGAAACTTCTTAAAAATACCCACTCAAGTTCAGTTTATTAAAAATTTAACAAACCCAAGAAAAGTAGTTAGCAATTCCTGCACAGTTGACAGTGAGAAAGAGGAGTAACTACTCACAGAAATCCAACATGTATTTGTGGTTCTTCATTACTGGCAGCATCACCATAAACAGGCTCTTCCAGATCTTCATTCCTGTGGGAATAGACAGTACTGTAAACTACATGGTGACCTAAGTTGTTAAAACATAATGAAACTAACATTTATTTTGTGATTTGTGGATACAAGCAATTGTTTGGTAATATAGGAAGGACTGGTAATGTAGAAGGAACTGAGACATCTATTTAAAAACACATAGCAGTAGTACTTTACAGTTGTAAAAACTGAAGTTTTAGAATTACTTTTTCAAGACATTTATGTTATTTTAATATCTATTCTGTCTTCCATTTCTCTTTAGCATCCTCCAAACCTTATCTTCTTCCCAGTTACTGTTTAGTGTGTTAAAACAATTGTATTAAGTAACATGCCTTATGCATCCTTCAATCACTTGGTCAACCTACACATTTCTAGATTTTTAGTAGTTTGTATATTTCTTCCTCTCAGTTATACTTTTATCACATACTACTCAGAATTTTAAGTCTCACTCTGTATAAGTTTATTTTGTTATAGATGGTTGAAGTAAAATTACTGATTTACAACTAATAACCTGAGAAAACTGTTTTTCAAGGGAGAATGATACGGTGTTAAAATGTTGTGAAGATGACCATGGGACTGCATGTAAAAAGCTTCTCTCTTTTAAAACTTGCAATCTAGTATTTCTATGTTACAAAGAACTACGAATGTTGAAAGCCTATTCAGAAATTCACAACTAACTCTTTTGGACCATGTGGTAGAAAAGGAATATTTCCAGCTTACTATGCATTTATACACCTGACCTTTTGCTTAAAGCTTCAAACACGCCACTGTCACTAGCCAGTGAATGATCTGAGAGACATGCTGAAACTCGCCTGGCTCTCCTCTCCGATCTTCTACCACTGTCTCCTCGCAGAGTTACAGCTGTCACGGAGAAAAAAGTGAAAACAACATCAGCTCAAGGCAATTTCTTAAAATCAAACAAGAAACATGTATTGTATCAAAACTAGCAACAAAAAAGCACAAACAGTTCACTGATTTTTCATCTAACTTTAAATTAAAAATCTAGAATACAATTGACCGGAGATTTTCTGTGGGAGAATTAAGGAAGGAAGTTTGTGGGCAATTGCTCTCTGACAAGACTAAGTATAAACCAATTGCATTGTTACTAAATGTTTTTCTCATAGAATAATCCCTTCGTAAAGGAAGACTTACATTAATTCAACATACGTACACATGATATCCTAAACTTTTCAGATTTACCTACTGAATATACAATAGGTTGAAAACAAACACAGAGACTAATTCTTTTAAAAAGTTATCTGATAAAACAATGTGAGGTTTTGTTCTCATTTGTTTCCTAATACAAAATCTCAAAGCATACTGTTTATAACATCACATAATAGCAGCTTTATTTACAGTCCGAGAGGCATTATCAAAAAGAACCAGTGCTTTCCAACTCACTCAGACCACTGTTTTTTCAAATTCTTGGTGAATAACTTTGACTGGGGGAAGGAGGAAGCAATATTCAAACCCCTCTTCCACCCTTCCCTGAATCACCAGCAACACCATAAATAGCAACATTTTCTCATTGTAAATGTACCAACAAAAATTATGTTATACATCAGGTTTTGCACAGGCAAGTAGGTATAGCAGCTACCAGTCCTTTAAAGTACATGCACAAGCAGACATGATCAAGAACTGGATAGGAAAGGTTTCAAAACTTCAATGATAGCTCCTAACTTAAGGTTGTTTTCTTCTGAGTACTAGCGAGAACCATTAAACAGACTTGCGAAGTGCAGTTTCGTCACTGTGCAGTGAAGAACTGTTACCCTCTTCAACTTAAGGTTCAGTGAACTATCCTCAAAGCGGGAAAGCAATGGAAAAGAGATGCCACTTCAAAAGTGGGGAAAGCATTTTATTTGCTTCTGTTCATGCTTAAGAAACTTAAGACAGCATGGAAGCATTCACAGTTCCAGCAGAGTGACAGCAGCACAGAGCATATTGCGTGGGAGACAAGCACCAGCTGACATTCACAGCTTACTGCCCCCAACTAAGGATGAAGCATGTCTTACTGAAAGTAACAACTTCCCGAGTACCTCTGTTAACACATTATCTTAAGGCATCAAAATCTATTTCTGATACCTACCAGTGAGTTTCCTTCAGCTGAACACCAACCAACGACCTGAGCTCTGCCTGCAGAACCCAGCTGAGGTGTGGTGAGCCACCCTCCTGCTTGGTACCCATCTCACCTCCCACCCAAGCACCACCAGGACAGGACATCAGGCTCGGGAGCTCAACAGAAGTCTTACAGATTAACAACCATGCCACTGTTATCAACAGAAGGCTCTGTCTGAGGTCACTGTGGGACTGGCAGACAGGGTGCACCCAAGCCCAGCAGTTCTGTGCTAGCCCAAGGTACATTTCTGTTATCAGGCCACTAACTGCATTAAATACCCAAAGGTGTTACAAAAATCACAGTCTTGTTTGGAGCTAAAATTCCTGTATATCAGCAGAGCAAGTTCTCTGTCCTTTGGATTCATAAGTAGTCCTATGGACCTCTCCACATTCAATGAAGGATTTAGTCATCATCAGCTATGCAAGAAACTTATCTGCTGGCTAGGAGCAGCCCACTCTGCACTTGTCTCTGTGCCTGGAGAAAGAACCACCATTCCACCCCATCTCTAGGTACAGCATCCTACCCTTATTGTACTTCATACATTGTGCAGTGTTGCTCATGGCATCCTCACCACAAATGAGAGCCAAATTCAAGTGACCACACAGAAAGCAAGGAAACTGTATTTGAACCACACTCTCCTCTATATCACTTGTACTAAAGTTATGGGTTTGTGGGTTGTTTTGGTTGT
This sequence comes from Manacus candei, assembly GCF_025592945.1. Taxonomy (NCBI): domain Eukaryota; kingdom Metazoa; phylum Chordata; class Aves; order Passeriformes; family Pipridae; genus Manacus; species Manacus candei. The sequence goes on from NW_026138089.1 coordinate 9,852,459, forward strand.
TTGTGTTTTTCTGGGAGGGTTTTTTGGTTGGTTGGTTAGTTTGGTTGGGTTTTTTCTTCTTTTTTTTGTTAAAAAACTTTTGATTTGCTGAGCCTACCTCAGTTCTGTCACTGGTACTTATGCAGAATCAAAACCAGCACTCTGCAGAGACATCTATAGAAAAACATATCAAAGTTTCCCAATAATTTTATGTCACTAGAAAGATGCTGAACAAAAGTGCACAACTTTTTCATGAAAGTGCTTCTATAATTTCTCTACTAATATCAACAAGTTACAGTAGGATGACTTCTTTTTGTAAATAAGCCCTTGTCTCACCCCTTATGTGAACACTTTGTATACAGGTACTGGACAAAGGACCTTGTGGACTCTCTCCTTTGGAAGTTCATGTTCCCAATTTGTCTGGAAGAAAAAGTTGGTTTCAAGCACCAATACAACGAAATGAAAAATCAATAATCTCTGGATAATCCCAGCAAATTTGGGAGAGATGCACCAAATATGCCCTTGATTAGAGGGGGAAAAATCAGCAGGAAAAATTGGTCAAGATGAAAAAGACATCAGATTTTGGTTTAAACAGAAAAAGTTTAGCATAGGTTACAGACCTTGCAATGCTGAATTGTTTAAAAATTAAGTTTCTAAGACAGATAATCACCTTTAATTTTCTTATTTAAATAACAAAATCAGTGAAGAATGTATATGATTTTCCAGACCTACTGGGTGCCAAAGCTTGATAAATATAAGACAGCCCTGAATAAAAGAACATTCTCAATGTGATTAGTTGAAAAAGCAAACTCTGGGTGCCCAAACTTTAATTAGCTATTAGCTAAAAAATACATAAATAAATCTAAAGCATGTTTCACAAGCATAGGAGACTACAAATACTTCATGTCAGTAAAACACTCTCCTAAAAACTAATCAGATACAAACTGACCTTACCTACCAAGATGCTGTCAGGCATTACTATGATACAATAAAGCTGAACATCAGAGACCACTTCTCCCAGGAATTTAACTACAGCTGTGAATGTATTGTTTAGTTGACATCGCAAAAAAATTAAGTATGCCAGAATGATTAAACAGATACAGCACAATATCAAACAAAACCAAATGTAGCAAAATCTCCTGTTTCTTCTCATGCAACTCAAAAAAAAAAACAAACAACCACCAACAACTAAAAAATAACCAACCACTAACCAAAACAAAACAACTAGCACTTCACACAGAAAAACACACTGGGAATTACAGGCAAAAACAGCACAATAAGAAATTTCAGGTTCACTTACAGTGAATTTTTCTGTTTTGCCGCATGAGAAACAAGACAAAATGAAAAGCATACAGTGATAAATCACCTTTTAGACCTATGATGGTATTTTGCAAACAAGAGATTATTTAGGCACTAAAAGAAATTAGCACATGAAAGATTATTTTAGTATAGATTAGAGATAGTGAAGATATGAAACCCCACTATTTTATTAACACGTTTCCTCCCACTCCCAGTTTTATAAATATGATGGATTTAACTTTTCAAGCATATTTCCTCCACTCACATATGATAGCATATTTCACAATGTGTCCCTGTGACAGATGTAGAACAATAAAACAGCAGATCAGCAACTAAACATCAAAACTGCAGTTCCTGAAAAACCCCTTGAACTTGCTCAAATGCTGTGTCAGTGCAAAGTACATGCAGTATATTCAGTGTTAATCCTTCCAGCCCTGAAAACCAGTGAAGGAAGAGGAAAAAGATTTGTTGGAACGAAGACTTACTGGTTTTACAGCGTCGCTTTATGCTACCAGACCACTGGGTGGCAGCAGCAGGGCACACTGCCTAGGACCTCACTGAAACCCAAAACCCCCCCAACATCTGGGGGTTCCCAAACTGTAATATAAGAACTGGATGCTCCATCAAATTCTTCCAATAAAAGAGTACAAAACCAAAATAATTTCAAAACTTTCAACTGCTACTTGCAAACAACTGTGTTACAATTGCAAACCACCAGCTATGGAGTGTGAAGCAAAAAGTAGTCAAAAATCAGAAAGGTTAAACAAAGTTTTCTAAATCAATCATTTTCAAATGCAAATACTAAAAAAAAAAAAAAATTGTCTCAAAAGAAGGCAGCCTGGTTACTTTTGAACCATACATTCTTCCTCAAAAAGCAGCACAAAATAGCCTGTTGTACATAGAGAAAAGTTGTAACCCCAGACTAGGAGCTGGACACCACAGCACTGACAGCAGGTAGCACAGAGGTTTTCAGAGAAATGTGAAATGTGTGGAAACATAACAGAGAAAGAAGAAAGGGAAAATCAAAGCAGGAACTTGACCCTCATCCTATATTGCTCCCTAGGCCCTCACACCAGGCTTCACTTCTAGGAAACACGTACGAGCTATAAACGAACTACTTGGATATTTTCACTTACCACAATGGATGAAGACATGCTGTGGTCTGATTTGAGGTTTAAAGAAAGCCTCAGGAAGCCTCTTCATGGCACTACTTTAAGCACAAGCTTACATGCTGGTCTCTGGAATTCTATTTATTTTGGTCTGAAAGCTACAATATGGGCACTAGAAATGTTTACAACTAGTAGAAGTAAATTCTGCAGCAGTATCTTCTGGCAATGCTAGCTGCACCAAGGAAAGTAGGTAAGTCTAGACTCAAACACTGAACAATAGAGGCTTTTTAGCACAGTAGTAATGTTTTCTTTATAAAAATAAAAACCTGAAAGTTTTTCTGTAGATACTGCCAATGTTCCTTCAAATTATCACTTGACAAAATAAGATTTCGGCAGGATAAGATGATACATTCTCTGGTTATATTTCATATTATTCCTGATGTCCTAAGTCCCAAATACAACATTTTACACTACTGCTAACACAGAATTCTGTAGATAGAAATGGGATGGGAATCAAACCTTTAATATTAAAAAGCATTTCTCTACTGGTTTGATTTTATTAGAAAAACAAGCAAGCCAACACAAAAATATTATCATGAAGGAATACTCTCATATTAACAGCAGTTCTTAATTTGATTGGTTAAAACAGGAAAATAAATTTGTCATGTGCTTGTATGCTCAGGTTTTTAATTTTGTTTCATTTTTTAGAATGTTTTCTGTTTCCTCTTTTGATCTCTCTAATTTATGTTTCTCAACTGCAGTGCCTCAGAAGCTTCTGCCAATGCAAGCTAAAGCAAGTCCATGAACTTCACAGTCAAGAAGGAAACGAAAACTCCACAGTATGTGTGTTGTGGTAACTGCACACATCACTCCTCTGCCATCACAGAGCACAAGTACTTGGAGACAACCAGCCAAGCCAGTACTTCTCACGCAGCCCCTACAAAAGATGCTGGTTTGCTGATGAAGCACTCTGCTCATCAGTGCATCATGCACTCCTGACAGCCATGCCGCTGTAGGTTCTGCTCCTCTCACAGAACCTGGACAAGAGAACCTGGTATGGGGTATGTACAAATTCAGCATGGAGTCAGCCGGCCAGCAAGCACTGTCAGCAGAATCACCTCATGTTTTGTGTTTGGGGTTTTTTTTAGGGGGTGTTTTTTGATTCTTTCCTATCTCCCCTGTGTTTGTGTTGCTTTACGTTATCAGAATAATGGCAACATGGGCACAACTAGGGGCATCAGAAGTAAGTAACCCATGCTTTTTCTTACTAATACCTTACTAATTCTTACCAATTCCTTGATATGCTACACTCCAAAGAAAGTCTATATTCCATTCCCTTTCTTCCACCCAATGCACCACTGTTTTGAGATCTATTCACAGGCATTTCTCTACTCTTTCACTTCTTTGCTCTAAACCTAAAGTTTGGGCTTGGGGTTTTTTTTCCTGTTTTTTGGTCAGGCTTTTTTAACAGTTAACGGTTACTCTGTAATTTTTAACTGATGGTAGTAAAATAAGCAGTATTTTGGTCTATAGTAGTATTTAGTAATATTAGTAAAACTGAGGGACAATCTCTACTGTGCTGGTATGCTTAGGTCTGTGTGACATTTTCTATGATAATGTGATAAAATACTAATGTCCATAAACTCACCTCCACCAGTTTGGACAGCAGTCAGGTGTGGTCCCATTTCTCGTAGCCCTTCACTGTCCAGAGGGTAAGTGGACGTCTGAGAAGAGCTCGTTCCCTGTGCATCATCGTCACCCAATGCTGTGGTCTGAGCCCTGAGCATTTCCAGGGCTCCTATGCCTGCCATCTCCTCAAAACCTTCTGACATCTGAGCCAACGGAGAGTCTCGAGACGCAGAGAGAAATGGGGTGTCCAGAGGCGAGCTTGGAGGGGACAATGACGACAAGGAGGACCGTGATGACAGGGATGCCAGGGACTGCGGGGTGTCCAGAGACCTCCGCTGCTTATTGAAATTCGAGTGTCCAATGGGATCGACATATGGCACATCCTTTGTGAGGGATTCAAAGGGAATTATGTCAAAGCGCAAGTGTTGCCCGTAGTCTGTAACGCTGTCAGATTTGTCGTACTGTGGAAGGCCATAGATGTCCGTAAAGCTGACTGAGCTGAGGGAGCCTCTGCTGGAGGCCAAGGATCCTCGACTGGAGGCCAGGGATCCCCTGCTGCTGCCAGAGGACATTGTGAGGGTGCTAGCTGACAGACTACGGTAGGCAAAAAAAGAGAAAACAAAAAAGGCCCTTTCAAATATAATCAGAAACATCAATGCAGACATGAAAACATCAATCCAGATCACACAAGCAATTTTACATGTATTCAGTATGGTGACACAGAGAGATGATTTGGCATTTTAATGTCTAGGCTTGTGTCTCCTGCCCTGGTCTCAAGCACAATCAAGACTGAAACAGCACATGTGACAACCAAATCAAGGCCAAGTGCCTGAAGACAAACAGTCCAACAGGACGAGCCTACTCTTTCCTCCAACATGTAAGCAGCTGTAATTTGGCAGAAAAGAGGCCAGAGCAGGCTTTGGATCAGCAGACTCAATGTAAAGCCAGGAAGGATACATTACCATGATCCAGTTTAAATTTGCATTAATGATTGGTCATAAACAATCCACAGAAAAGAAGTGCAAAGGGATTTGCAAAGTCAAACTGCTGTGTAAGCTTCACTCTTACAGGTTTTTCCAGTGCAAAATAAAAAAAGAGTTTAGGCTGAATCCTATTCCAGTTCCTCTTACCACTCACAGTTAAGGGAGAGAAAAATATAAGTGACAAAGAGAGAAGAAGTGAGACACAGCAGGAACTGAGCTTTTGATGTTGGTGTGGTGTTGAGTTGAGGAATCCCCAAGAGTTGCATCTAAGAGGCAGCTGTGAGTGTGAATATGCAAAACATTCTGGGCTTCTGTGTGGGTCTTAGCACATTCTCGTATTTAAATGGCAAAATTTTGTCATCTCACCAGGGATCAAAAACCCCTCCTTTAGAGAAGGTATCAGAATATTAAAAACTCACAGAACTTAAAAGAATGTTATGTTCTTATTAGTAAAACTGTAACAGTATTACAACAGGTTGTAAGGACTTATTTTCTGAAAAGGAGATAACATATAAAATTCCCAGATAAAATACAAAATTCACAGATGCGCTTAATAATGTAGCTCAAAGAGCCATCACTAAAACTATTTATAAAACTCCATTCAAATCACCACATTCCATAGACCAAACTGTATAAATGTAGTAAAAAGTTAATTTACTTGGCACACATACACAGGAGAATAAAAAAGTAAACTTCATACATTATTAATATTTTTCTCTGCTGCAGTTAAACTTCAAAACCTGCTGTTTTACATAACTTACCTTTTTAACTGGGAGTGTAAATATGAAGTTAAACGTGTAGCTTCTTCTAGTTGCATAAGCAAACAATTTCTCTTTTCCTGTAACAGTATCCTATAATTAAACAGATACATATTACTATTTTCTTCATCAAAGTAGTGTTCAAGAAGTGCTAGGAGTTTTCCAATTATGGAAAAATATCATTGCATTGCAGTTTGGAATGTAAAAAAAAACTTAAATGAAAAATTTTAATTTATGCTGCTCATATGCAGCGATGATAATTCCAGCAAGAACACAAGAACTCCAGCCAAAATCCCAGACAAGAAAAGTAATTGAGGCACAATGAAGCTGAAAATACAGTACAGCAATTAGCAAAGTCATACAAAGTCCTAGGTAAAAACATATTTTTTTCTCTTGCATCAACCTGATTCTGCCAGTAAAATACTATGACTTTCCAGCTTCTCAGGAAAAAACTATTCCAAACAGCCCTATTATGCAAGCTAATTAGTATAAAATTTCAAAGATAAAAAGAAAATTTTTGGAGGTTTTTTGTTGAATGTAACCATAAAAGTCAAACTTACACTCTTATTCTAGGTGTTTTAGGTGCATTTATATATCATCATATTTAAGCAGGTGATACAGCATTTTGAATACTACGTTATGACAAAAATCTCATGCTGCACCTTTTTTGTCCATTCTAAAAACAAGCAGCTGAATTACTCAGTACCACTCCACAACACAAACAGAATGTACTTTTAATGCTGTCAATCTCATACACCTATAAGATATCCTAAATTATGCGTTTTGAGATTATTAGAACTCCAAATGATAGATTTTATCTATTGATTTATTCTTTTTCTATATCAAGAATTATATTCTTGGTGTTTTGTTTTTCCAAGCCTAGTCACTGAATTTCAAGCTAAAATCAGGGTAGTATTCTGCTTTGTTCTGTAGATTTTTGTGTCCAGGAAGCTACTGCTCCAGTCCTGCATTTAAAAGTTGGCTAGAAATTTGGATTCTGACAGACAGCTTGGATAAAGCAGATCAAACTTATCTGAGTGCCTCAGACCTTCTTCAGCTGCAAAGATGGCTGTTGAACTCAACATGTTAAAGTGCAGGATTAAAAAAAAATTGGAAAAAAAAATCAGCAAAAAGAAGGTTCTCCTGGATAAAACAGCAGCATTAGTTTCAATAAACTTTGGATGCTTAAGATATGAAAAAAAGTATGTCTCTGTTAGCACTAGAAACATAAATCTCTCAACCTCTTTGGCCTCCAACTTCATCAGTTCCTATGCTGGCAAGGGGCTGCAGCGCTACACTCCAGCACCACCACAGCCCCCTGGGAAGGCTCCCTCCATTGCAACCGCAGGGCAGGGGCTGCACACCCACGCCGTGCAATGCTGACGCTTTTCTCCTGCTGCTGTGGAACCCAGACCAGGTCGACCCAGTGGCCCAAGGAAGGCTGCAGCTCAGCTACACAAACTTACATGATACAGGCACTGCATGCAGGAACCAAAAGAAAAAGACGAATGGATGCAAGAAACTTAATTGACCCAAAAGCTTACAGGGGAAAGCAGGGATATTCACACTATCTACTTTAAAAAATAAACTCAGGAACCTACACTCCACAATGATCAATGTTGCAAGGTTAACCTGTGTTAAAAGGGAAGAAATGCCTCCAACTACGGCTATCAGCCAATTTTACAAAAACCAACACTACAACAATTTAAAAAAAAAAAACAACAAACAAACACAAAAAAAACCCCTTCCCACCTCTGTCATACTGATTTTAAGTTTGTTTTCATCTGTCCATAATTCTGTGTCTTAAATACTCAGTAATAGAACAGAACTGGTAATAATTTAAAAAAGAAAATCCTCTGTATTTCACGATTAGAAGAAAGTGGTAATAGAAAAGCAAAACTAGGAAGGTTTTTGGTTATTCCTCAGTCTAAAACAAAAAAAACAAATCAATTAGGGTTAATAATAGTTAACCTTTCCTCCAATTAGTTATACAAAAATAGAGTGTCCATCAATATTATTCTAACTTCTACTCAACTTTTTGCTAGCATTTGAAACATCAAGTACCACACTGGAACGCTGGTTTCCACAGCATGAACTACATGGAAAAATAGCTTGGCCTTCTTGCCAATATAGTATGAACTACCTAACATGAGAGCCCAAAACCAACAAATAAAACTTACTGCACTGCAGTGTAAAATGAACTCCCTTTTCTGTCAGCTTAAGCTGAAAAGCCAATGTAACGATACAGCAAAAACTGCAAAATATATTACACTGACCTGCAGGCTGGTTGTGAATTTTCTATTTATTGCCTGAATTTACTGTCTGAAGTAAGCCTGTTCAAAAGAACTGAAGTTGTCAGAATCTGTATATGGAAGGCACTTTCCAATATTTTTAAAGTGTCTTAATTGTGTAAATATTAACCTTTGCACAGATCACATTAAACCTGGTTCATGCAGGTTTTCCTGAAGGGTCAAACATGAGGTTTTACCACTGTTCAAGAGAAGTAAGAACAAGTAGTTTCTTGCTTTCACTAGAAGCAGTCTACAGTAAAAAGAGGTTAAGAGGTTTTGTCCGTTTCTTTGGCTACAGGAAAAACTGGGCAACTTCAAAATAAACACAGTGTTTCCATCAATATGTTTTTGGATTGTTTATTTTACATATAACTTGATATTTAAGTTTTAAGAATGACTCTGTTTACTATGTTCTCTCGATATCTGAGTTGGGATGTGCTCTCACTGCTAAGATTGCAAATGAAAAGGAAATGTATATAAAAGGCAGCCAAAAGGTCATCATTTAACCTTCCTGTTATAAGCCAGAAACTACATATAGCAAAGGATCTTTGTTCTGTTGTTTTTGGAGATGAATAGTACTCTACTGCAAATAACAGAAAAAATCTTTCACTATAGAAGAATTGTTATTCAGGTCTCTATTATCAGACAGTATCACTTTTTCCAAGCATCTTTTCAGACTCTATTCTGATCTTGTCTTCCTGTTCACTCTTTATGCAAATGAAAGGAAAACTAACTAGTCAACCTCACTGCAACTCCAGAAAACTTCAAGACAGAATTAAATAGTGGCAGTCAGGAGCAGACTCTTCGGAAACCAAACTACTGTAGTAACTATTTTTTTCCCCTTAAACTTAAGGAAATTCCCTACTCTTCCTCTTGAAACTACCAATATGGATCTTACAATAGATAAGAAAATTATTTAAGTTCCCAAACCTTTCAGTGGCCCCATGAGCAGACGTTGCTCGAGCCCGTTGAATTTCATCCTCCAAGCGTCTTTTTTCATCTTCCAATCGTGCAATGTCTTCTGGGGATCGTCTCTGCTGACTGATGAGCTGCAGCTCCTGAAGAAGAGCCTCTTTCTCTTTGATGAGCTGAAGACGGTCCCTGTCCGCTTCAGCCATTCCTGGCCAAGATTCATTATCTAGCAAGGCCAGCTGCTGTTGTATATTCGAAACTCTTTAAAAGAGGATAAATACATTTCAAAATTGAGAAGAGACAAAGACAAGTAAGAAGAAAATTATCAAAAGGTGAAGCCTGTTGACTCCTGTGCCTTTTTTCTTCTAAATTTCAGAACAAGAAAATCTGGACGAGTTTGGAAGGATTATTTGTTTCTGGGTTTTGAGGTGGATTTTTGGGGGGTTTTGTTTGGTTAGTTTGAGGGGGTTTTTTTGTTGTTTTGTGCATTTTTAAAACAACTGCAAGCGTTCCTAAGTCTGTGGTTGTATAAGAACTACAGTGCATCTATCTATCACATGGATGTTATCTGATTTCAGAGCTTTCTCATTTTGTAATAAATCGATATTTTACAGCTCAAGTTTGCTGCCTATAGAGCTGATGAAGTTGAATCTCCTTTCATTCCTCATTCTTCTATGATAAGATCTCAAACTGGGATTTCAAAAGTGCAGGAAGAAGTTGAAGGGGCTGAAGGTGAGATGTATAACTAGTGGTAACAGGTCCAGACATTCATGTCTCACCTAATAGAGGACTGGTTGAAAAAATTAGGTTGTTTTAACTAACAACAAAACTTTAAGAATAAATAAGCTGTCAGTAAAACAGAAATACAGGTCTGGAAAAAAGATTTACTGGTTACAAAATACAGGTGGCTTTATACGAATCCATCATAAAATCAAGCAATTAAATAAGCTAACATAATGTTTTTCCCATAGTATTCTTTATAGTCAAAAGTAATTTCCTATAAATCAAGATGCTGAACTATTACATGAAACAACAGTTGTAAGAATACTTCCACAGTCGACATTTTAAGAAAATGTTCTTTTAAAAACAAATGTAGAACTTCTATCAATATTACAAAAAAGGGTAAAGCTACACATTTCACAAATGTTTCTTTTGGCAGAACTGAAAGGTATATAAGCATAAGAAGGAGAACACTTATTGATAGGTATTTATGTTTGTCTTACAATGACAATTTAGACACTTCAGAATGTTACAGTTAAAATAAAAAGCAAATAAGAGAAAATCTAGCTTTCTGATTTTTGGACATTTGAAACTCGAGAACTGTACAATATTTATGCAGTTTACATCTAAGTTTCATCTTCACTTTGAAATGGTAGCATTCAAATAAAATTCAGTGCACCATAAAAGATTACCACCCTTCAGCTAACTAGCTAAATAAATAAAGGCACATTTAAGGCAGCCATAAAAGTAGGATATGGTTCACTCTTTTTGGTTAGTTTAAGTAATCTTTTTTCAAAATTACTTGGTAAGAAAGAAAAGTTAATAATAAACAAAGCAAGGTAAAAGCACATAACATGCAAACAGAAGATCCACAGTGTGCTAAAATGTGATTCACAATAAAAGGAAAGGCATAAACAAGACAAAGGCAAGGTTTCCCCCATCTGAAAATAAAAGCTCATGCAATGTTTATTTCATACTGACATGTGGAAATTATCTGGCCCTCTAATTATCTGGGGAAGGGAAATAAAGTATCAATATAAGTCATTTTGCAATGACTGCATTCATATAGGAATATGAATTTTACTGTGATCCCCCCTTAGATTTCATTTACAGTAAGTAAAGAAATTGTGTTTTATGTTATATCTTAGTCTAAAGCAGAGTATTTTATCAAGCCCTTCAATACCATTTCCTTCTCCTTGCATTAATAACCAACTTCCTGCCAATATCTACTGAAAGCACCATTGTGAATCAATACATGCAGTCTATATATTTCATGCTTCAGCTATTGTGCCTGAATTCCAGATGCAGCTTCCTGAAGAACACCTCGCCCCAGTGACCAAATGTCAGGGCCAGGAAGAACAAGCAGAGTCAGGATGCCTCTTCTCCCCTGCCTGGGCCGCTATGCTGTTAAAGATTCAGCAAACACTCCTGAAGGCATTTACAGCTTGATTTTCAAGTGTTCAGTGCCAAATGAAAGGACTCAAGGTCCTTTCAACAGAATCACAGAATTCAGGTACAATTAAGTTATCACAGCTTGGCAAGCAAGTATGAATCAGATGAGCCCTGACTATTTGAGTGACCATGTTGATAAGCTTTTACGCAGCTTGTGGACAAAAGAACGTGAGATTCACCTGGTGAAGTCTCTGGGTTGTTTTACAAGACAGCTGAAGGACTGACCCTCTCCATTTTAACACTCACAATTGTTTGCTAGCTATTTTTCCATTGCGGGGTGAGCTGGTTAAGAAGTTGACCATAGGGGCAAATGAACATGAATGAAAGCAACCAGGAAGAGAGAAGTATGATCAGGGAAGAGGGGAAGGTGGGATCACCCCTTTCAGCACTACTGAACCAGTGAAGCCACTCATCTGTAGAGTAAAACACCACCCTCACTGAATACAAGAGGTTTTAATTTAGACTCTTGAGCTTGCTGAGAGCACATAACTCCCTTTGTGTATGACATTCCAGCCTAAAGTTTGTTTTTTCCCCTCAATTTCTGTTATGGTGATGCTTTGAAAGTAGGAAGTTGTCATACAATAACTTAATTATACTGCTATTGAAGGGGGAAAAGTACTGCTGTGGACAAGGGTTTGTATCACTGAAGAGTTCCAAAATCTGATTAGGTGTTTACTTTGATTCCCTCGACACTTAGCATTTCAGTTAGCTCTTCTTGTTTCTAGAGTTCTCCCTTTAAACAAAGAAAAAGCAGTCACAAAACACTTCATAATGCAGGAATCTTGAAGCACCAAAAAGCCAGTTTTCTGTAGCCTGTATTTCCTGCAAATGAACTGAAGTTTTGAGGCAATTTTGTTGCTTGCTTTCCACTGAGGACTCTCTCTGTACGGTAAGTTGTTCCAAAAAGCTACTAGTGGCAAACTTTTCAGAATTTATCTCCTTGGCTAGAAAACATCCTTAAGGCTTTTATGCTCTCACTCACTCAAAACTAAGAAAAATATCTGAGGAGTCATGTTCAGTTCTGCTAAACCTTAATAAAATATCCTCTTATGCGTGTTCCACAGTTACAATCTGTCTTCTTGAACACAGGCTTTTCTTCCCAATCACAACAAATACATAAATAAACCATTTCACTATGCTCATCTAGGCCAGATTTTATGACCATACTACACCAGCCATTCTCACCGCTGGTTTGTTACAAAACAGTGGCTGGTTTCCATTTTCAAACTTAGTGCATATATTAACCTACATTAAATATCCACTTAAATAGATCAATGACTTCACACAGATTGCAATTTAAGGAAAAAAATATTTAGGATTCATTATGAAGCCTCTGTTTTTCAAACACATTTTCCTTCCTACTGAGTGTTTTTAAGATACTACTTTTTAAGAACAGTCACTGTAAAAGAATGCTTTTATCTGGCCTAATGCCAGATACTGAGGTCCCTACTGATACAGCAATTTAACATACTCCTGGGGAAAAAACAGTTAATTTTGAGCCATCAACATTCCAGGCATTTTGCCCATTCCCATCCTTGCATAACAAGTGCTGAGGAGCTAGCATTCCACACTGGAGTAGGTGGTATCAAATGACTGGTTTCCTAGGTAGGCAGACCAACTTGCTGCTTATTTCAGTATTTAAAAATTTTGAATAGAGATGAACATAACAGTTTCTGGTTAAGCAGGAGGGGTACAGATGGGATGACAAAGGTTTAACCTGATGATCTTAAGTAAACACTGCTTTGAAACAGCACACTTGCCCTGAAAAGGCCATACAAGGTAGCTATAACGATGCCTCACCCAAGATAATGTAGACAGAGTATGAGGGTGAAGATCAGTACAGTCAGTAGTTTACTACACAAAACACATCATGGGGGTAGAAAAGCATTTATTTCCAAAATTTAATTAGATAGAATTTAATTAAATTTAATAACATGTCTGAATCATTACAGATCTATAATGCTCCCCCCAGACAAAAGAGGCAACCCTTCTGTCATTGAAAATATCTGGGGAACCTTAAAGATTTCATTAGTGTCTAGAACCTCACTTTCAAGACTGCTATCTGAATCCAGCTCTAACTAAATTATACTGCTGAGCTCAAGAGCTTGAGGATATTTATTAAATATGAGAAGTGAGTAAAAATCACTTTTTGTGAGATGAGTGATTTACAAGTACAATTAGACTATTACTCAGATTTTGAATAAGACAAGCGTCTTGGGGAGGGAAATGCCCTGAATCAATTCAAAGATACTAACTCATGCTCATAAAAAGGACAAATTATGAGTATCATACAGTTGGCACTTCCTAATCTACAAGCTCTGGTCTTTCTAGCCTAAACAAGTTCTTCAAACTTACTTCGTTTGAATTTTCCAAGGAGAAAAAAATCAACCAACCAAACAAAAAATATCCCCCTACATTTAAATGCCTACACTTCTGGGTGACATACCACACCACTCTAGAGCTGAGGCCTTTGTTACCTGTGGAATGGGAAGACCGGTGGGGATAAAATAATGAAAAAATTCCACAGTTATGATTTGAAGGAGAACAGTGGCTAAGATCACATAAATCAGCCCTGCTTAACTCTTTTCTTTAGGCTTATAATTGGATCCAGTTCTTACACTTCAGGTAACAGGGAACTTCTCCGACATACAACACCCAGAGGAGGTGGCTGTGGGACTGAAGACACATAATGAAGGGTATAAGAATTTGGTAATTTCTGGCATCTACTGACCCACTTCAGCATGGATTATGATTTATATCCAAAGAGGGGAAGGCTAAAGAAAGAGGAAAAAAGACATGGAAAGAACAAGAAGTTGGGGAACTCAGCCAAACGCTCACAAAATTTCTCCACTGTGTCTACTTTGGCTGTTCCTGCAAGTATGTGCCACTGTGGCTTTGGCGGACAACACGAGTACGCTCTGTAGAATATCCAGCCTTCCTGGCAGCCTGATTCATTCAATAACAACGAGCTCTTAAATTAGCTTAAAGAAACTCATGAAACCTTTAGAGTCCACTGGCATTTTGCAGATAAAACTCGGTACTGAAATTAAGGAAAATTGCAAAAGCCTACTAAAAACCAATGGAGAGGAATCAGTATTTTTCCCCAATTCACAGGTGAAGTGGTACGATGAAAACTTTAAAGACAGTTCAAAAGCATGTCTCAGCTCCTTTTATGATCCAAAGAAACTGGTTTATGTTTAAAAATTGACACGGGGAGATTAAGGTTTGGCTGGGCCATGTATTTATGATATCGAACGGGTTACTTCATGCTTAAATCAGATTTTTAGATTAGTTTAGTGGAATAAAGCATACAAATTACTGAATTTCACTAGGTATTAGGCTAGTTGCCTTGAATCCTGTCTACACAAGATGAAGTTTAACAGGAAAATACTTGACTGTGCTATTGTATAAGTACTGGAATGTTGCTACCAATATCCAACCAACACATATTTTGTCAGTACAAGTTCAAACCGCACTGACACATTTCTGATTGTGTTAGTGTTTTTAAAAGCCCAGTTGGAATTTAATTTTTGAAAAGAGACAACAAGTATGCAACAAACTGTACTGAACAGAAAGAAGAAACATTCTTAAAGAGAATGTAGAAATATTAAGCATAGCTGAGGAAAAGGCTTTTAGAAGGCTAAAATAAATCTCTTGACAGCCAGTGTATGCTTCTATGAAATGAAATAAAAAGTAACATCTTTGAATTCAAATTTACAGAAGACACAAACAAACTGCTTTTTCACCCAAATTAGGCAAGCTGGTTGAAGATGCCTGGATGTATTAGTTCATTAAAGTCAGCTACCACCAGACTGGACTATTAAAAAGTAAAATAAAAAAAAATCACAGTTAAAGCTTTTGGTGCTTCTTATTGGAGGGATCATTTTTCATCTACCAATTAATACAATTCAAGGACATGTGGCACTGCAGCAATGACATTTCATGATTATTTGCTAATATACTTCATGTAGTCATTATACTGAACTGCACAACTTAAGAGTTATCAAAGAAAAACAATTTGCTTTTAATTTCTCTTTCTATGAAACAGTCTATTCAGAAAAGTGCTCGAGGGCTACACTTTCCAGTGTGCAAATGCTTTCATGAGAGGTGGTCTCACTGAAATAGCAACTGAAACTAAAAACAGTATTTATCCAGGCAGCTTGGGGCTGTCTGTTCAAAAAGACCGTCCTCCCTCCCTCCTGCTTCTCTGGAGGGCCACAGTGACAGATCTGAGAGAAGAAATTTCATGGAAATAAGGTACAGTTTATTTAGAAATAATGGGGGAGGGGAGAGCGGCACAGAGAAGAAGAGTACAGAGCAGAAGAAAAGTGATTGAGCCTCTCTTCAGCATGATTGGTGAGTTAAAAAGTAGAACTTACACACCTCCTCCCAGAGCCTGGACCAGAAACAGGGGAGAGGATCTCTTCCCCAGTGTGCTGGAGATGCCAGAACCCACAGCACAAAACATCTGAAATTCTCATGGGAAAAATTAAATTGCAAATCATCCTTCCTTCCTTTCCAGTGGGAAACTGAAGGGGGGGGGAACCTATGTGAATATCTTAATTTATTCAAAGGCCAAACCACTCAGTAGTTGGAGAGATTTTTGAAGTAGGAATTAAAATGAAATTATCTTTTATGAGGGAAGAGAGATATTTCACGAGCGCAAGCCAACTTTTCTGCTATCACTGGGTCTCATCTCCTGAATTCCTCAAGATAGTTCATTCAGAAATCCCAACAGTGCATTTCCTTGCATAGACTCCATATACAGAGAACATATTTTTATTTTTAAAGACTTCTTACTACATATGGCATATATTCTGCTTTTATCTGGCTAGATGCACAAGAGTGACTAAAACACAACACTGTCCCTCAGTTTGCAGGGCTTTTTGCCTGCTTTCCTTTAAAGCAAAAGACATGCTTTTCTCCAACAGTGCATTTTAAAGGTCTCCCATTAAAAGTTTGTCTATTGTACTTATTTGCTATACGTTTCCACACCCCACTTGACAAGCAAGTAGTCATAAATACTGCCTTACAGTTGTGACATACTGTAGCATTTTAATTTTCTACTTTGTAGATTTTAATCCATCACAGCACATTCCGTCACCCACACTGCGCAGTAACAGTAGTTATTTCACCAGCCAAGGGAGAACGAACACAAAGATATTTAGTAGAGACAAAAGCTCTACAGAAATGCCAGCAAGCTAAGGGGAAGGAATGCATGATAAATGAAGAATGCAACCACAGAGATAACTGGTAGGGGCAATGAGCTTTGTGCAGTTCCACTCAAAAGCTGAAAGCGGATTACTTCCGTACAACACACTGTGCAGAATAAAGCTACTATTTTAAAGCAACTAACATGCTTTTGGTAAATAACAGAACACTGTCAGAGCTACTATCCCGGGACAGTGAAACTACTCTTACTGCAATTACCATTCTCTAGTTGGAAGGTTAGTTACCCAGATTTTCTACACTTAATTAAGATTAAACCCCAGCTCACTTCTGATGTTCAGAAATACTGCATTCCATGCAGAAACAAATGTTCAGCATTTCCAGCTGAGAAATGCTTTGCTACTAAAAAAAAATTAACCCAAAAAACCCCAACACCTCTCTGCCCCCTCCAAAAAAACACCACTTCATCTTTTCCCTGCAATAACACAGAAGATAATTGTTTTGAAAAACACACCAAAAAGATATGTCAGAAAAGTGAATTAAAACATTTTAATACAATCTTCACAGCATCAATGGTTCTGTTAAACTAAACAGTGTAAAACTAAATTCTATCGTTCTTCTTTCAGCAATGAGTCCCTAAACTACCACTGGACTAGTAAGTGCTAAGTGTTAAGCCTGTGACAAAATAGGACACTGACACGTTTTTGGTTTGTTCTTTTTTCCCCAGTTATTCAACCTCTGTTAGGTAATCATCACCAGTATTCACATACAGTATTTACAATGCAGACTTTCATTCAAGGTACAAATCCTGAAGATTTAGCTATGTTTATCTAACATGCTTTCACCTGTTTAATTTTTTGAAGCCTGTACTGTGTTCAAATGTGGATAAATTTTCCAAGAACAACGAAATGGTGAACTGCCTATAAAGCTTCCAATTCCTGCCAAGACACGACAGCATTACATATTCCCCTAAAGAAAAAGTCACCATGATATGAAAAAAAAGAGGCAAAAGCATTGAACTTCTTTTTTTAACCCTTGTTCTGAGAGATGTAAAAAAGTAGAAAAATAGACAACATCGAAAAGAAAAAAAAGTTCTAACTTGATAAAAATTTAAAACTAAGGTTTTCGAAGTTAACTATACAGAATCTTTTAAGTGTCAGTCAATATGTCAGTCAGAATGTTCTATCAGCACAAATTACAAAAATCATAAGTGCATTAAATACCATCTTTGAGTCATCATCTATACCCACACCATTGTCCTGAATATGTGGCAAACAGTTTGAAAACAATGAGGTTCAACGAGATTCCACTAAACCATACAAGTAGATAGTACTTTTAAAACAGTACTAAATAAGAAAAGACTACTTCTAGAAACTCATGGAAAAACACTACGTGACTGACCTCCACAAGAGAAATTCTTATAATAAGCAACCAGATTGAATGACTTAGTGAATAATTAATCTATTTCAATTAATCATTTTTTCACTTTTATCGATTTTTTTGAATCTCGGCGTTTATTTTTATGTACCCTTTTGTTCAGCTCTGAACATCTTCATTTGTCTCACGTGAGGTTCTGCATTCTTTCTTCACACTGGGTTCACGACTTCAGTACACTGAACTTAGAACACAGGTATGCAAAGCTCTGGATATACTGACAGACGAGGCTGGTAAGTGTAAATTTAAAAACTGTTTATACTGAGGTTTGAGAAGAAGGGTGAAAAAATGTAGAACAGTTTAACTGAACTACCACAATTTTGTGTTTATACAAGTGTAGCATAGGGCTGACATTTAGCTTTATCTCTGCAAACAATATAATAATCTTATGAAAAACTCTTATGTTTACCTAAAATTTTATTATCTGCGAACTACTCAATGCTGAACAAATTAGTCTTTCCAACGATGTTTCAGCAGGAAGGTCGGTTCCAGTTCTACTTTGAAAATTTTAATCACATGAGTAAATGTAAAACCCAATAAATTTATCTTTAATTACCTTTTCTTGGCCTCTTCATATTGCCAGTTCAGTCTTACTTTGTCTACAAGTCTTGTTTTGTCATCAAACCCAAACTTGTAGAGTTGAAGAGCGAGGAGAGGGGAAAAAAAGAGAGGAAAAATCAGAATTAAAAAACACTCACCATGAAGGGATAAATTAGTTTCACTTACTGGACTCACTAAAAAACCCTCCATGCTTTAAGTAATAACATAATAAAAATCAATTTTATGCTTTAGAAATACAAAACTAGTTTATTGCTAAAAATACAGAAGATAAAAGAGCCCTTTCAATAAATTATGATCCTGGAAATCAAGAGTTAGTAAAGTGAATCATTGATGAATAGCCAAAGCTTTTCAAATCTATCCAAGCCTAAAACACAAAAAGTGAAATATTGTACTATTTGATACAGCTATTTTGTGGATAGCTTAATTAGAAGCAATTCACATTACATTCCCTGTATTGTGATGTGTTACCCAACACTTACAGCATTAGTACATTTTAAATAATAGTACAAAAAAATTACCTAATCCTTGAAGCAGTTATAGTGTGTATTTACGTTACAACTCCTACTGTATACAGTTCCATTTCTACAGTAATTTCATTCTTAAGGCATTAGCAGTTCCCTACTCAGAAGTTTGTGTATGGTCTAAAAGTTAAAACTTAAGTCCCTATGCAAGTGCATTGCTGCATCCCTGGAATTCTCATCCAGCTGGTGGTTTTGCTCTCTGCACCACAACATGGGTAAAAAATCCACCTTTTTTCTACTCACATCTTACTACCAGTAATTCAGGGAAAAATCAACATAAATATGTAATTTTATTTTCCTTACAAAAAACCTATACCTGATAAACACAATTTTCAGACTGTACTTGTCTTGGACAGCATTTAATGTGTACTGGAATGGGAAAATGCTGCTATGTTCCTTTTGGTAATTCCTTTCAGAATTCAATAATCCCATTCACCACCTATCTGAAAAACGTCATCCCAAAGACACCATCTACCTAACACTCAAAGACAGCCTAGCATTAGCTAAGTTTTCTTAGATTCTTGAGAAGTGTATCTTCTTAAAAACACAAGATTTCCTCTTTTGTAGGGACCCTCTGGAGACATCCAACTTGACAATGAGTCATCAGTGAACAAAGACAATACAGGACAGATGGGATGATAAGAGCCAATAATTGAGATGATTTCTAACCATATGTGGATAACATCCAGACTGCAGTACTAACAAACTACAAACAGGTTGTCTTCTTACTTTGGTATCAATCATCCACAGAAGCAAATGCTTTATTACCAAAGTAGTAACATGAGACGTGCTTTGCTGGGCTGGCTGAGTCCAGGAGTTGATTTTACCTGTCACTGACCTGTGAACAATGTCCCTACATCCCTGTGCCATGTTCAAGCAGCAGAACCACCAAGCCCACAGCTCAAACACTCTGGAAACAATAAGCAAATGCAATTCCCTCAACACCAATATTGCTTGGTACTTTTCGTTCTGCTCCAGCCAGCACCTCTTCAATTAAAACAGGAAATAACAATGTATCACTATAGTTCAAAACCAGCTATTTTCCTACAGCAAATGTTTCACACAGGAACACATACCTCTCCAGTGATGTCAGTCTGAGAACAAGCATCACAGTGTTGTTGAGGTAAACAGGAGTCACTGAGCGAACTAGAATTGTGCTGCAGATCCTGCAGAGAATCTGTAATACAACAGCTATTCCTGAATCCATCTGTTAACTTGGCCAGACTCTACAGGAGAAGAGATTTTTTTTTAAATTAGAAAAAATATTTTATAATACTTTTTAATAACAAAACAAATTAGGAAAATTGTATTTAAGAAATATGACTGGTAGCTTGCCTACAGAGTAACTATTTACAGAAAGTAAAATTCATCGCAGTGTTACTAACATGCACAAGCTTTGCTTTGAAATAAACCTCTCCTTTTAAAGATGCATGTAACAGTAAACAGATTTTAAATTATTTGTTTCAGATCTACGAATGTTTTATCTTCTGTATGGCTTGCAGTTCTTTAAATCTAGCAGCTGTCAACTTCACATTAGCTGATAGGGAAGACAAATGTGGTTCACCTGCCCTTTTGCCATCTTCTGCACAGGTTACATTCCTTAGCCACTACTGTTATCACACCCAACTTGATGAATACCTTGTATTGATTGTACTTTTATGACAGCTGATTTCACCCTTGTGCTCTCTTACCCAAGGTTCACATAGTTAAGAGATATTTTACACTTTGGGTTAAGCAAGGCACATCGCTGAAATGTCTAGACAATGACACAAACTGTCAGGGTAAAGCAGACTCAAGCAGTCTTTAAGGGCAAAGGGGAACACAACAGAATCACACAAAATCATAAAAATAACTTTTCTGACAATATAAGCTTGGTTGACAGGCTCTTAAAAACTCCTAAAAAAAAAAGATAAAATTGTTAACATTGCTTTTATTTTCTCATTGTGCATTCTCTCTTTTTCAAAAATTACAGATAATGTAGTATTAGTAACAAAAATCACTGTGCAGGCTGTCATTTATGACAAAGACCGTAAGCAAAAAACATCAAACAAATACTAAAATAAATAAATAAATAAATTCTGTCCTCTCACCAGAAGATGAAGGACAATCTAATGTGGAAAAAAAAATCAGAAATTTGAGGAACTGTAGTAATTTATAAATCACATCATAATCAAACAATCTGGTTCTAAAAATACAGATTTTTAAAAAAAAAAAAAATCTCTAAAACTGCTTAGTCCAGTGTCTGAACTACAGAATCAGAAACAAATCTGAAGCACTGCATCGAGAAAAGGCTGGCCCTTAGGAATCTCAGTGACCACTGGTGATTTGCAACAAGCCCAGGTTACTGTCCATATCCAACTATCAGGAGATTTCTCAAAGAGCAATTTAAAAAGGATAACACAGCAATGCTGCTTTTTCTTACAACAAATTCAACTAATGGAGTCCAGAAATGAACCTGTGTAACAAGAACTGTTTGCTGTTGATAGGAACAGCAAGGCCACCCTGAAGATGGCCATCCTAGGTATCTGGTTTCAGAGCCTAGGAAGCCTCTCATAGGATGGAACTGCAGCAGGCCTGAAACTGGCCAGAAAAAGCAGCTTCTTCTGGTGGCCTCCATTTCCATCATACATAGTCCATCCATTCACTCTCATATATCAGTCTCTCCCTCAGGCCAGCCTCCACTGGAAATGAAAAAGAGGGAAAACACCAAGTGTGGTACAGGATGAATGAACAAGCAGGTTCCTGGCTAGAAGAATGTGGGGGGGCCTGTGTTCCTCCCTGACACCCCCTCAGGTGGAGAAAGGAAAGGCAAGGAGGGACATGGGTACACACTACATGTCAAAGACCAGGTGCTGCTCCCTCCTCAGTCTCTCTCTGCTCTTACTACAGGGTCTGAGTGGGGCTGGGATTTCATGCTCAGCATTGGCAGGGATGGAGGACAGTGCAGAGCAATGCCAGATATGCCGGCAGTGGGACAAGGCTACCACCACTTGCCTCCAGAAACCTTACTTGTCTTGGGTCCTCCAGAAAAGCCAGCTCTTCTGCCACCTTCCAATTGAACTGAGCCATCTCAATATGAAGAACAAAATATTTTCTTCTCATTTTTGAGACAGTAAAATTCAATTTGAAGTTACACCACCAAGAAGTCCCTAGCTCGTGTCCCTTTATCCTCCAAGACTTGCTCTGGAAGAAACTGCTCCACAGCATGGAAAAAAGAAGCATCTTTTACTTTAAGAAAACTGCAGACTCCTGTCTAAATTTCTTCTTCAAAATTCACTGGAAATCATCCAGTCAAGTCTCCTGTTGTATGGAGGATCAAGAGGGAACCCTAGTGGGTTTGTAACATGGAAATAATAATTTCAGATCACGGCCTCTTCCCAGTAAAGCATGGCCAGTCACATGAACAAAAACTCAGGTTTCAGAAAGCCTGCAGCTTCTCCCAAATAAATTATGTCCCATTTGCCCTCTTTGGCTAGCACACATTATGTTACAGGTATGTGCAACACCACAGATCCTGATGCCAGAATTTAAATCTAAATTTTTGCCTGTATTTCAGCTACTTTATACACTCCTGGTATGCTCCGGACACCCTCCAGCATTCTCTCTGGCAGTTAATGAAGGGCTACTTGGCTGCTGGTCAGGCTTTCTGTCTGGGCACAGCTGCTGAAGCCTGGTCACTACTTACAAACTACAAAGCATTTGACAGGTGGCAATCACCAAGTAGCATCACATTAACTTACATCTATGTTCACAGGTGACTGTGCCCTAGGGCAAGCGTAAATGCCTTGAGTCCTTATAGCTGGATGAGTGAATACACAGCCAATCCTAATGTGGAAAATTACAATCCAAATTAGACTACTTTTAAATAGAAACAATTTACATAAACTGCTCGGAGTAATTTCCTCCCCAGCTATATGGAGGCATCCATCTTTCATCTAGAATTTAAGAATTGTTTATTGCAATCCCGCAGAAACTACCAGAGAGCCTACTGTTAATATGAAGTTCTAAGTACAGCAGCCCAGACTTACCCAAAAAGAGACAAATAAGCACTGTCATTTCATCATTGTCTGTTGCCAATTGATTTGGGAGCTCTCCGCACAATTTCAGCGCAGTTCCTATCTAACCTATTTAGCCAATCTCACTGGTAATAAAAAGAAATGAAAAAAAAAAATAAAAGCAAATTCCTGTGCTTCCCAAGGATGAAGGATGATATTTTAAAAGCACATGCACACTGGGACAGAAAAAAAAGTATGAAATAGACTGGGGAGGAGAGACAAACAAACTGCTTCCAGGAACCTAACCATACACCTTTATTATTCAATCTTATATAAAAAGTTCACCCACTGTTTTGGAGCACTGACACTGCATATTTGGCTTTATTTGTAACCACAGTATTCGGTTTAAATCTGACCACCCTCTCCTTTCCTTGTCAACCTTTTCTCCCACACAACTAAATCCAATTATCATATTTCTACAGCAGCTACAATTTTCCAAGCACCTACACAAGACTGAGTCACTTCTTCTACTATGTTTAGTTCTGTTGTTTACACTGGCCCCTGTCTACTTCCTTTCTCTGAAATAAATCCCCATCTTTTTACACAATACTTCAAACTCCTCTATTAACAAATTTCAAAGCAAAAAAGATTTTATAACAAAGTTTGTTTTACCAGTAGCTTTAAAATGTAGCATTTTCAAGGACAAAACAATTTCAATATTGATAGGAAATTAAAAATCAAATTCTGAACTCATTAGGAAGATACTTAAAATAGACTTGCACTTGTTAGACAAAGCTAAATAAATCCAGAACAATAATCTTCAAGTAATTATAAAAAGCAAAAGCACAGGTAAGTATGGTGACAACAAAAGTAATGTTTTGGTCAAAATTAAAAAAGTATCAGGCAGAGAGCTGGAGATTTTTGCAGAAGTTGGCAGAAATACACAACTTCGACAACTGTAAACTATGGCATTTAATTCCTTATTACCATTGCAACAAAACATGGAGAACTGTTTTGCATGCTACACTCCTGTGGGAAGCTATTTTCTAGATTGTCCTGGACTATATGTCTGTTATCGGATGCTGTCACAACAGATTCATTAAAAAAATGATACTTCCTAGACTCATATTTCCTGTATTTCATGTAGACACACGAAGAAGGATTAAACACTTTTCATTTTTGCTTCTGTCTTGCGCAACCTCTACATTCTGGTTCTGCGAGTATTGCCCAATCCTTGATGCTAAGCTTGATCCCAGACTTCTAACTCGCTCAACACTTTATTTAAAGAAATTGCAAGTTGGTTTAACATATATGATTTTCAGCATCTCAATGTTTACAGCTGAATTTACTGCCACTGAGGGCCGAAAATGTTAGGAAAAGAGAGGGGAAAAATGCATTGGGGGACTGAAAACAAGGCCAGTAGTTTAGTTGCTCCAAGATCTCACACTTAAGTCTTTATATTACCAGTTCATTTCCTAAAATGTGTGTTACCATATCCATGAAGAACTGCCTTTCTAATAATTTCTTGCTAGCCAGGCATGTGGCAGGCTGAGAATCACTTTAAAACTTAGCCAACCCAAAATATCAAATATGTTAAAAGCTGCCAAAGCAGAAACTTTTCATAGTAACTTAAGCGTTATGTCTACTTGAACAAGGATTTGTGGTCCATCAAATGACCTTTGTGTAATGCTTTGGAGACTGAATAATTGTATAACTATGGAAATTCATTATATGTAGATTATAAGCTACCCATATCATTTAACAATTAAAAAAAAAGAAAAAAAAAATCAAAAAACTACTGCAGAGAAAATTGAAAGAAAATGTTTGAATACCAATATTAATTTAGTATAGTGCCAAAACTTTAGATAACAAAGATGTCTTTTTTCCATACAGATGTTTGAAGACTGCATGAAGAGAATTGCTCTTATCACCTCTCTGTATCTGCAGCACATTTTAGCAAGTCTATATTGAAGTCCCTGTGGTGGTAGAGGCTCGTTTTCCTTTGATCAAGTCCCTATCACATTAATAACACAGACATACAACTGAAAGCTCAAAGCAGGATGCAGAATCCATTCAAAAGTTAGACCACTACTCAGGCATGTATCTCCCCTCAATCCTCATGCTCTGATTCATAAAATAATTTAAAGGTTTCGTTATGGTTTCTGTATACACTGTATTTAATCATACTCTTCAGGGTTTTGTGAGAACATTTTAAATTAACATGTGCTTTGATGTGGGTACTTCAGAGTTTGGGGCAAAAAGTGACATAGTAACATAGAGATCCAGTTTTGTGAAATACTTGGAAAAACATGGTTGACATGGTAAACATTTTCACACGTGAATTCTCAATCTTACTTCATTATAGGTAATACAAAGAGACATTAAACAAAATGAAAAACAAATACTGCAAAACAAAGATTTTTTTTTTTTAATGCAGCATAATTACTACATGGCAGCCTTAGACATAGCAACAATGGAAAGCTATATTTAATAAAGACATTGACCTAAATGTAACTTAGGTAACTACATTATCTAAGACAAAAATGCAAAATGTGTACAAAACTATGAGTTCACACTAAAGAAAATGACTACTTACCTTTTTTGAGCTGCTTGATATTGGTAATTATCAAACAGAAAAATCAGTTTAGGGCACCCTACTTCATTATTTAAACCTGGTAAACCCAATGCAATCCCTAACAAGAAAATAGCAGTAGGTAATTACTATATAGCAGCCATCTGTTTAGTAGCATATTTTTTACCTGCATAAGGTCCTGCCTTTCTTTTTCACCTGTGCATATAGCTTTCTTTATGGTTCGAAGTTCACTCATTATAGCTTGTGCTTCATCCAGTCTATAATTTGTATGAGCATTTGACATCTTACGATCAATCCTGTTCAAAAGATTAAGACAAATTCAGGAATTTTCACATAATTAGAAAGCACATAGACTTCTTAAGATCGCTTGCTTACTCATGTACCACTTCATTTCCAGAAATAAAATTATACTCTGCTCAGAACTAACATAGCACTCAGTGCCAAGTCCACTCTAAACACAAAGCAAAGCAATTATCTACCAAGGTTCTTCAGAACCAACAAATCTCCTCGGTTTAATGTCCTAATACAGAGCTTTCTACGGGCAATGTCAGTGGCCTATTTCAAGCAACAAAAGTAAAATCAACCTAAAACTAACCTACGTGGTGGTAACTCAAAAGATAAGGTAGCAGTCTAGCTGTCACGTTTTCCATGCAGCACTACACATTGCAATATCTCTTCCAGGACTTTTATCTGATCTTGCTTTAGAAGTTTCTAACAAAGGCTATTCATTTTCTCAGGATGAAAATTTTAATTCCTAAAATTTTATTGCAAATGCTTTCCTGCTCTTTAGGGATCTTTGAGTATCTTTTCTATAAGACATCATCATCCTGCACTTAAAATCATGACACGGGACCATCCCAGAAGATTTTAAATGTAAACTCAGCAAAGAACAAGAGCACTAATCATGACATAAGATTGAAGTACTACTAATGTTTCCATCTTGACATAAAAAACTCTCAAGTGGAACATCTACTGGCTGAGTTTTCAACCTTTTTTCCAGCAATTCTCAACAGTAAAGGATAACATATCAGGATGCAGAAGCATAATCCAGTGTACCATCTTGATAATTTGCTTTGATTTATAGATAAAGAACAAGACCAGAGATCCCACTGAACTTAAAAGAATAATCATTCAGTCCTGGATTTACAACAAATGGCCATAGGGTTTTAACAGGTTTTACAGGTTGTCCACAGCAATTAAGAGAAAATCATGTTAAGTTCCAGTTAAAATATTAAAAACTCAATTTTCCTGTTAATGTAGCATACAAAGTGTGCATGTAGAAAAAAGGAGTTATGTGTAATGGTGCTTAAGCCAATGCTCAGAACAAACATCTTCAGGAAAAGGTGTATCTGGTTAACAGAATTAAAGGTAAAAACATACACTGGTCACTACAAAGGGCACCAGTTTTCAAAAAGATGTAGTAGGAGAGGGTATGCTATACATATAGGACAAGAATATCCAAACTATTTAAAATATCGAGAACAACTAAAAGTTTTAAGATAGGTATTATATTAAGCTAAGAGTATCAGCAACACTCAGCATGTTCTGTCAGTTAAATACAATCAGTGAAATTCCACTTGCATCAAATTACTTGCTTTAAAATTAAAATATTAAAATGAAAAATAAAAAGGCTTGAATGAAAATCCTGTGGTTTTATTGTGCAGCTCACAATACTTAGGAAAAACCACAGGTTGGGTTTCTACGGTTTTGGTTTGTTTGCTTTTTTTCTGATAGTTCCTGCTTTCAGAGACAACACAAAATAAGTCTGAATGTGAAGATTTCAACTTAAACACAATTTTTGCCATGTTACATAAGAAAATATATAAACTTTTATGATTATTGGTTCAAGAACAAGAAAGGACTTAAATTTCATGTGGATTAGGGTTGGAGTTTTTGTTTGGTTGGTTTTGTTTTCCTTTTAATCTTCACTAATTTTTAGTTAAAGTCCTGAAAATATAAAACCATGGTAAAACAACTAATCCAATTCACTAAAAGTCACATGGAAAAGACAGCATGTTTTTATCTGAAGGTGACTGTAATGTTAAGAATGTAGATTCCATCCAAACATTGGACACGAAAATGCCTCATTATACTGTTTGCTAGGACCAAGGTGGCATTTCAGGAAAAGGAAATTATTTCATTTCAACCAGATTTTTGTCCAGTAACCCAGATATTCGTGTTCCTAGACATCACTTTGGAGCCCACCTTATGAATCAAAATTTGTTTAAGGAAAGAATCAGAAATACTGCCAAAGTATTTAGGTTTAAATCAGTATTGCTGTCAACCCAAACTGACTTAAGTAGCTTACAAAATTACTTGTTATTTATTGTCTGTTAATTTTTTTCTGTTTTTTATAAAGATCTATTTTTGAAAGGCATGGAGTTAACAGGAGTCTTCCATTTTATTAATGGAAAATAGCATGATACAAATATAGATCAGACCTTTGTATGAACAGAAAAAATGTTCAACTAACACACAAAACTGTATGTTTTCTGAGGAAGATATTTCTAGGAGACACAGACTATTAATATGTTTCAGCCGTACAGGGCAGATTGTGTGTTCTTCTATTTTCCTCCATGTGCTCTCAAATACACAAGACTCCCCCCATCCTCACCAAAGCACAGGTCTGTATTTGAGTTAAAATCTGATTCTAAAGCTTTTGTCAGGTCTCCTATCCTCTAAATTAGCCTGTAGCTACAAATTGTTTAGCCAGTCCTAATTCCCTGTCACTCCCAACTTCTCACAGCGTTCAGCTCTCATGGCCAACTGGCCAAGTTTTCATTTCCTTTGTTGCTAAATGCCTTCTTCCTCCAAAATTCCTGCCGGGGAGCAGAAGGGTCACTGAAAACACAGGGGAGGAGGAACTGCTGTCAGGCCAGAGGAAGGAATTTGTTCCAGAAAAGGCTCATATTTAACCCTGTAACTCTGGACTGTGACAGGATGAGACACACCTTGGGGTAAAGGCACTGGCAAAGGCCGAGGAACACCTTCCTGCAGGGAGGGGATCTCTGCAGGCTTTAAACAGTGAGCTCTAGAAAGTCTCCAGTGGACAAACACAAACTTTGATGTCCAAAGGTTTATCACAACATTGCCAAATATAGATGAAACTGTAGAAAGTACAGCCCTGATAAAAGCAGCACTACAAAGACTGAAATTTTGGTTGTATTGAAGTTGTAAAGGTATCAAAAAAACCTTCAATCCTGTCTCCCCCCACAAAACCCCACTTCTCTCTAGTCGTTTTGTGGGTTTGTTTTCTTTCTGTTCTCTTCAAAGATGGCTAAGCCATTTTATTAAAATTAAAAAGAACAGAAAACAAAACACAGTCCAAGGCAGACACTGTACATGGAAAATGTCAGTGCAAGAGATTTGTATTTAACAAAGGCATTTGACTTAGAGAGCAACATAAACTGATGGAAATACTGAGCAACCTAACCACCATCACCATAAAAGTTGTCTCTTCTCTGAGAACTATACCCAGGAAAGGTTGCACAGGGAGTCACATGGTAGCAGGTTCCAATACCGCTCATAATGCCATTCTGGTAAGACTTTCAAAGCAAACATTCAGCCAGATGTTAAGCCCTAAGTGTGACAGTTCCCAGTATTGTTCTTGGCTTATACTTGAAATAAAGTGATGAACATGGTTTTAAAAAACCTGAACAGGATGCATGCCATTTGCAGTCTGGCCATTACTTGAAGATTTGACCTAGTACAAAAAGGAAGAAGAATTACACAGACCAAAAATTTAGGAAACAAAACGAAAGTGGGAAATGTCTGAGATGCAATAACCTTTAAAAAAAGGGGAGGGAGAGGCAGAAATCAGCATTATTGTTTTTAAGAAGGAGCAATCAATATGTTTTTGGACCGTATACTTACTTTGAGGATATGCGAAAACTAAATTACTTCAGCCTTGGTACTTGACCCTTCTCTCCCGACAAATACAAGAGCTAGAGGAGAGATCACCCAGGGAAAAACTAGAGCAGAGCTAGGCTTTTAGCTTGATTTGCCTACTGACTACACAAGGAGAAGCAGTCACAAGTATTGAGGCCATGTTACTGAGAACACAGCTGCTTTGGGCAGGGCACGTCTCCAGGTTGGACCACCACCTCCGTAAGATCCTGCTTTATGGTGAACTTGCCACCGGCTGCCACATGAGAGGAGCCCCAAAGAAAAGATACAAGGACTCCCTGAAACAACATCTCAGCCTTGGCCATATTGATCACCATAACTGGTCTACTCTGGCCTCCAATCGGGAGGCCTGGAGACACACCATCTATAACGCAGCTGTTTCCTTTAAGAACACACGCAGGATCACTCTCGAGGAGAAAAGGTAATGCAGAAAGAACCGTGTCTTGCAGAATACACCATCTAAGGAGTCCTTCTGCTGTGCCTTTTGCAATCGGACATGTCTGTCACGTATTGGCCTCATAAGCCACCAGTGTGCCTGTAGCAAATGTGGACAGAGCCTTCCCAAATCTTCATTCGCGAAGCCTAGCCATGACACAAGGAGAGAAACTTCTCTCTTCAGTTCTCACTGCAAGTACTCTCCAAATTGGCTCACTTCCTACTAGAAGCAAAATACTCAAAAGAAAGCACATATCTCACCAGAAAGGATAATAAAGAAATTACTTAAAAACACAAACCAAAAACAAAACCACAAGTCTCTTTCACAAGCAAAGGAGTTACTGCAGAGAGCAGAGCTCAGCAAGGCACAAACACTGAGAGAAATTCACTGCAATTCCAGACAACACACAGGCAAAAGGTTCTCCCCAGCTTCAGCAAGCAATGACAAGTGCCACCCAGTGCACGGATGGAACAGACTGTGACTGTACCAACAGCAGCAATGGCAGCACTGAAGCACCAAGTTGTCATGCTTGAACTTGTACACTACATGATTAGAGAGACCCACTGATGAATCAGATATACTTTAAAATAATTCCTCTCTTGAATGTCTCTCCTATAACCCCATCCTGTAGCATGGGCAACTTGACTTGGGCTATATCCAAGATTAACATTTGTATTCTTAATCATTTGCAGACTTTACTTCTCAAAAAGTTGCACTACTTTGCTGGACTACCTTAAATGAATTATACTAATTAAAACAATCTTGAGTTTCAAATGGCCTTCAAATACTTTCATCATCCTAGTCAAGTGGTTAGTCCTTTTATAAAACAATTGAACCTATACCCTTAAAATAACCCAAAAACCAGAAGAAGGAAAACAAATAAAGAAAGCAGAAAAGGCAAGGTAATTCTTACTCAAAGAAAATACGAGTAAGAATCTTAAGACAAAACTGCATTTGTTCTGTTATTGCTTACATATCTAGGTCACCATACTGAGACATTGATCATACATAAAATATTACTTAGTATATCGAAACAGCAAATATTTCTGAGTGCTTTATTTTACTAATTTTCAGTTAATATCACACATTAACAATTCCCCTAACTACCTATAAATGCTTCAATAAAAACATAGTTATGCCTGAAAATTATTACATTATATCTGCCAATGAAGAATTTTGGTTGAACAAGTTTTCTTCTCTGAAACTTTTTAAATGCTTTATAAAACAAAGGAGCCTCATAAGCTGATTTAAAAATACAAGCAAACAAAAAAAAAAACAAAAACAAAACAAACAAACAAACAAAAAACAAAGACACCAAAAATATGAAGTGCATGGGCTACTCCCTCTTCTTTAAAAGTAAAATCTGAATATCTCCCTTTATATTGTTTTGTTAATGTAGTACCAATCAAAATCAAAGCTAGAAAATAAGCAGTTTAACTGCTCCAGGATCCCTGGAACTTTGTTAGAATTCCTGAAGTGAAAGTGTGAGCCCATGCTTTTTAGCACCAATGCAATAAATCCAAAGCTTCAAAATGTTTCTGCAGATACTGTACTTATGCTGTAAAATGCATTAGACATGCAACAGTTCCAACATTTGCAGGAAGCTCCTGCATTAGGCAGTTCGTTCATATGCATGCTGGAAAAAAGGCCAAGATTTCTAAAGGCACAGCCACATATCCAAGGCAAATCCAAGTGCTGTTCAAGCTCTTGGTCTAGCCCCTGGCCTTGCTGAACAGATCTGCAAGTCACAACAACCTGTGTTTACCTGCCATCTTCTCTATGGCCTGGCAACCTCTCACCCTATCCCAGCAGGAATCCTGTGTATGTGCTACATGTGTAGGTGACTAAGCAGCACACAGATGGAAGTCACTCAGTTCTCATCTGATGTCCTGCTGGAAGAGTGGCAGGGAGAGTGTCACCACACCATTTCACAACCTTTGACACCATTGAACACACAGGAAACAGAGCACGGGCTGCCTAATAGCCCTGGGAGTAGTGGCATATTGCCAGAGTTTCCTTTCCTTGCTAGGAGAAGACAAGGAGTCACGTTTACTTGCAGTCATTTTGCACACATGCAACAAAATCCCAGGTCCCACAGACCACCAGATTTACAGTACAAGCACGAGTCAGCTATACTGTGTAGAATGAGATGGCCTGACCACCAGGTAAAAGGAAGCAGCAGTGTTGTGGTGTACAGTTTTCCCCCCAAGGAGAAGTACTGTGCCCAGCCAGAAAGCCTTGGCACTGCTACAGGAAAACTACTCCACAGTATGGTGCTCTGGGCTGTGCTCCAGGCAGTAGATATTTCCAGAAAACATTTGGAAAATATTTTAAAAATCCAATTCCACTTTGACAATATCTTCAGGAAGAGTTAAAGAACAGGGCCTGTAAAACTGTTCTTGCATGGGAATCCATAAAATCACCACTCCAACCAATTTTGTCCAACATTTCTTCCACCATTTCACATTGCTCTCACCCTGCATCATTATCACAGTAGAAAGTCTGAAGCAAAGCATTTAACTTTTTCTTTTTGGCAACACAGTTCTAAGAAATTAATTCCAAGACAAATTAAAAAAACCCATCAGATGATAATAATAATAATAATAATAATAATAATAATAATAATAATAATAATAATAATAATAATAATAATAATAATAATAATAATAAATACATTAAAATAATCCTCCCTCAAACTCTTAACTTACTCTTGCAGTGTTTCCACTCCTTTTTCTTTATATTGCAGCTCCTGCTTCATCTGTGCCAACTCCCGTTTTAGCCGAGAAAGCTGAATATAACAAAATAACTTAAAAGTAAGAATATGCAACAGAAACTTCCATAAAAAAATAATTGGGTTTAAATATAAAATTTTAAGTTACTTCAAAAAAGTGATAAGTTTTCTTCCTTTTTTTGCTTTAAAATCTGCATTGAAATAACAGAGGACTTTCTCAAATATCATAAGATCCAATCAAACAGCAGTCACGACATTCAGTTTTTAAAGTATCAATTGCTTCATCTATTCTATCGTGTTTCTATCTCCAGTAGGTTATGTTAACAGCATGTTTCAATCCATAGAACTTTTCTTCTCCCTTCATAGTAGAGACACATCTCAACTGTCTTCAACTCTTTAGTCAACTTTAAAAAAGCCTGAACATTCAATGTTGATAATTTTTCCATCTGGGAAAACAAAATTACTGGCAGCAGAACTGGCCTGTGTGAGGGGCTTCACAGCATCTAGGGTATCCAGGACTGTCAGAGTCCCACCATCCTGTGTAGCCCTCCCCTTCCCCATTTGTTCTTGCCCTTTCCTCAAAACTCATGGTACCAGCCTCTAAAACACTCCTATACCCTCACAAACTCTTTTAAACACTCACAAGCTCACCAAAAGTAAAATGAAAAAATGCACCACTTAACATCACGTACACAAACATTTTATAGTGCATATTTCATTCTATTTCCTGCAATAATTCAATGGCTATGCACACATTTGGTTGAACATATTATCCCATTCACTCATTAGGTCATTTTGTTTTAAGATGCAGGAACAGAGGCAAATAGTCATATAAGTGAAGACCCTGTTTATTTTCTTTAAATAAATAAGAAATAAGGTTTATTTTCTTGTTTAGAATATGCTGATATTTAGAATATGTAAAACAAGTAAACACTAGTCAGCATGTAGTAAGTATATACAGATAGAATAAATGCCTTTGGAGGGTGGTGAATGGGATTTATTTTCAGAGGCATTCATGTGAAAAGTGGTCACTCCAACAAAAATGGAACACTATCCTGTGAAGAGAAGTATTTTTTTATTTATTTTGTGAGCTGAGCGCCTGGCATGCTAAAAACCATTTTATCCCCAAAGAAAAAGAAAGGTACAGTTTTTAAATAGGTTCTAGAGCTTAGTACTATAAACTGCTTTTTATAATTGCTTATGACTGTTAGATCAATTTGCTTGAAGCCAATGTGCAATATTTATCTCTATGCTAAAGCATCATGAGAGAAATTCAAGAAGTCAACTATTTTGCCTTCAGCAAACATGGTACCAAAACCACAATTCCATTTTTTTTTAAAATATATAAGTATGGAACATTTTTATTACCGAACTGCTTACCACTGTCAGAATACTTGAACTTCCCCTCCTCAAAAAGGAGCTCTGGCCAAATCAGCTAAAAAATTCTATTTGGCCAACAGGTCTACTGAATTGTAAAGAGATTTCCAAATAAGTGGCTAAATCTAGAGTTCAGTGTAACCTCACTGAAAATGGGTAAATGGTATGAAGAGAGTGGGATTGAACTCCATTTAATAATGAAAGAATTTCGCTGCAGAGTATTTACTACTTGTGGCTGTCGCACAGAGAAAGCAATTTCTGGAAGCCTGGCTGAGCTTGCCTCTGACATCTGTGACAAAAATGTTTACACTTGTAACATGGAAAAAGCATTACTTTGCAAGTCACTGAAATGCAGTTAATGTAGAGTCCTTTTACAAGAACAACAGGCTCTAATAAAAAAGCAGTTTTTTAATATCATATTTCTAAAAATGCATTCAACTTTCAGTCTCCCTCCCTTCCCCATGCATAATTAATATTTTTACAAAATTAAAAAATTAAAAAAACATTACTCACTCTGTCACGACGGCTGGCTATTTCTGCTTTAATCTGATATGGGTCATACTTGGTATTAGTTGAAAATCCAGAGAATGCTAAACAGATAGAAAACAGCATTTTATTTTTTTTTTTCCAACACTCTTCTTTAATACACTTGTTAAGATGTGGCACTATTTTAATAAACAGTTGCATTAAATTCTTTGAGTTACAAGTCATTAGGCTTTAAAATAATCCTCTGTGCTAAAGTACAACTGAAGATTTCCATTTGGCCCACCTGAAACTTTTTTGTCCTGAACAACAATAATTGCATATAGCAGCACTGCATATTCCTAAAAGCAACTAGCTTTTATGACTGGATGGTAGCATTTACTGATGCAAGGAATTGGTGTAATATTAACAATTGCTAGCTCCTTCCTAGGTATATTGAATTAACAGTATGATAGGGACTAAAGATATAAAAAAAATCCCAATTGTCAGAACAAAATCACATCAGCTAGGAAGAAAAGCTGCCTCCTAAAGCAACAGTGTAGAGAACCAACATACAGATCAAACTCTGGCAAGTGAGCTCTCCACACAGTGTATCTGGAGTCAGGCAATGATTTCAAGCTGTGCCATTACAAGCTAAAGCCTAGACAGATGAAGTAAAGGTCCTAGAGGAGGCTGGGCAAGAGCAACCATGATTTATAGAGTGAGCCACTCAAGGCAGCACTGGCCCACTGAAAAATGCCTGGTATGTGAGTGGATGGGGTTGTGCTGTCAGACCTTCCATCCTTTTGCAGAGCTGAAGGCTGCTGCTTTGAAACCCATATCCGTGTCTGCGCTGCAGTGAACCTTTCGACTCTCGAAAGAATACTGCAACACCAAGGTCATGTCGAGCGTGCAGGAACTTGCCAAAATGAGTAGTCATGCCTGGACTAATTCTCTAAATCCAGGATTTTCTATGGATTTTTTTTTTTTTAAACAGTGCTGATCACAACTGAGTCACAAAACTGCTGCATGGGCACCTCCCTGCCAATCCACAGCCACTGAGCTCACAACACCTCCCACTCACGAGCGTGCGACACTGAGTCCATGGCAGCACCCACAAGCAAAGTGGAGGAAAACACTTTGTGAAGTTTTAGTTCTTTCAGTGCAACAACCTGAAACAAGTAGTAGTGGAGGCAAGGATATTCACAATATAAGCACCCAACTTCGGTCATGTAATTGCACTCAAATTAGAAGCCTACTATTTCTGCACAATAAATGGAGAAGCAAGTATCCCACAGTGGAGTGGAGGAGTCAAATTAGGAAAAACAAGTGAAGAAGAAGCCTCTGGGAATCTTGAGTTGACAGCACGATTAATCCCCAAGAGGAAATTTAAAAAAAATAATCTGGCTAAATCAGCCTGCCCCATTTTCTCAAAACAGATGTATATGACCTTAAACCAATATAAAATATATTAACACATCCGTAGAAAATTTAAATATTTTTTCACCTCGAAACAAGTGGAAGATTTTATTTAAATGCTCTTACAGAGTCTCATTATCAATTCCAGATATACCTAAAAAACCCAAAGCTATCAGAAGATTGAGAAACATAAGTCAATTGACATAGCATTTCCATTTGTTACAGATAACCTCCAATTTTGTTGTTTTAAGCCATATTTTGTTGTTGCTTCAAGCAACTTGTTTTTCCAAGAGCTTCAAAAATATGAAAAACAGGTTATATTTTTCTAGTATATTTTCATCTTCCAGAGAAGTTTCTTTCTGTATATTCACCTGAAGTAATTCAACAAAATATTCCACAGAACTATTGCAAATGTTTTAAAAACAAAAAGCCCAAGCTCCTAGAAAGGTATTGTAATAAATGTCTATTTTGATTTTATAATCTCAAAAAATACTGACGACACTATTTTATCCTATTCCAAGTCTTTAAACAGTAGGTAAACACACTTTAAACAATAATTTCTTTTTAAAGATTTCTTTCTTAGTAAGAAAAAAATGTTAATACTTCTTAAGATTGAACATAACAGGGAGAAATAAAACTAGTCACAACTGTTCAGTTATGTCACAACTAAATCACAGAACACACGTACTTAAAACTAAACAAATAGATGAGAATCCCAGTTCAACAGTAACAGAATATTTGGTCCAATCCATGTGGGATACTTCAGCCCTAAAAACACAGGATTTTGGCATACATATGAATTACCTTGGATTAATAAATACCAGTGGATCAGTAGCTAAATACTTCTATCCACATGCCTGCTCTAAGTTCCCCTCCACAGTCAGGTTTCTTGAATGTTTTCAGAAAAGGCTAAAGCAGAGTTTTCCATTCTTACCAAGTACTTGTCACTGAACATCAAACCCGCAGTTAAACAATGTCAGCACACACAGCAGCCACTGAAAAGCCACCAGTGCAGTAAAACTCCCCCACATTTCCACGTGGTTGTTGGGTATATCCACTTGACACACTTCTTTGAACTCGAATGTTTGGCTCTCTGGCAAAGACACCTTTTCCTATTGCACCAGCCAACAGCTGTGACAGCAGTGGAACATCTTTAGAATTCAGAAAAATGAAAAGGGCAGGAAATCAAAGCTCTACGGCCTACACCACCAATAACATCACAGGCTGACATTCAAGAATGAGGTGCACTAAGGAAATACTGCTTCCTACTTTGTGGTCAGAGGTGCCCTTGACCACAATGGTTTGCCCCTAACACCTTATAAAGTTGCTAAACAGACCATGGATCTACAGAAGCTTTCCCCTAAGTTGATGGCTTCCACCCATGTTGAGGGTAGAACAATCTGTGAGTTTAGGAGTGCAAGTGGGTGGCTTGTCTAGCAATATTCAGTCTTGCCTTCACTGCCTTGCAGAGAGCATCACTACAGCTGGTTCCAAGATGGGTAGAGATGTTAGCTGGGATATATCCCTGTTTAGTGTTACATCCCAGTTTAGTGTTAATATTTTTCCCTGTTAAATGTTAAATCTGTATTCTAATAGAACTAACAGGAAATGAAAGGCCTGAAATAGCAGAGTCAAAGGATAGCACCTCACTTCTGTAGTCAGAATCTTCATTCAGAGAAGAATCCAGTGACAGAAATACTTCCCAACATTTCTTACAACACATCTTGTGAGAGGCAGGTGAGTAAAATCAAGAAAAAACTATAAACTCACAGCTGGCATAAGAACGGCTGTCATCCTCACACATTTTGTGCAATTGTTGATATTCTTCTTGGGCTAGTTCAAAACGCTGCTGCTTTATTTGGTAAATCTCTTTCTTGGCATTGAGTGCCTCCTGGGCAACTATTAAATATTCCTTCAGCATGCGTTCTTGCTCCCTTCTCCATTGCTCCCTTGGGTCCTCAATTTGTGTGAGCTCTAAGGAGAAAAAATTAAAAGCATTAAAAAAAAATTTGTAAGATACTTCATGCTACAAAGTACAAATTATTTTGTTCGTGTCCGTTCTGAACCAACATACCTAACACTACAGCCAGGACGAGAAGAAGAAAGGATGAAGAAAGAAAGAATGGGAAAAGCCTTTTCAAATATAAAAGGCATTTAAATTTTATTATTTTCTTTACCAACTAGTGCAAACGCGAAGAAAACAGTATTTTGGCTCTAACCTTCCCCCATAGCAAACTTGAAAATTTTGAGAACTACCAAAAAGCCCAGAACCATAAAGGACAGTGAAAGGTATCCCAATGCTTAACCCATAACTCTACAGAGAGCTGGAACTACCTTATCATACTACATACAACTTTGCAAGTGCAACATCCTGAAAGGTCAGAGACTGTCTCTGCATACTTAAAAAGAATAAGGTAATTCAACAGAAAAGTCAGCATTTTAATCTCGAATCCATAAAGCATTTAAATCGCTTCTATTTTTGTTTTAAGAAACAGTAGTCTCATGTTTTCACCTTCCAGGGTTTAGAACAGTTTATATTCAAACACAAATCAAAGTTTCCACCACAAAATCTTTCCCATACATATATTGATTTTCAAAGTTACTGCAAAACAATCTCTTTGCAGCTGCAAAGGCATCTGAGGACACATGCACTAAAATCCTAAAAAATTATTGGTTCATTTGTTTTCTTTTTGTGAACTAACAAAAATGTTTTACATGAGGATGTCCATGTAAAGTCTCATCTTTAAGCGTAAGGTTAATTTCTGGTGATTGAAGCTCTACCAGTAAGAAGTTGATGCAGACACAATGCCAGTTTTCAAAGTAATGGTAGAACCTGCAGCACAGTGAGGAGGTAAGCACCTAGCAGTTTCTTCCAAATTTGGTTTCTTATGAGAGATGAAAGTCAGTTATGTTTTGCATTAATCATGAGTACATAATTCAGTAGACTGGTGTCAGTGATGAAATACAAAACTATAAAAGACTGAGTCCAACAAATTAAGAATTCCACTGGTGTCGGGTCATGTTAGCAACTCTACCATTTGAGAGCCATGTGAAAAGTGTATAAACAAAACCAGAAAGCTCAAAGAGCAGTACTTCCAACAGATTTGCAGATTATTTCCCTAAATAACTTTTTCTCTTAACAGCTGTCCCCCTTCTCTCCCTGCAACTCCTCACATTGAAACAGTATAAAGATTTTCCCCATCGTTCTGGAATTTCTTCCCACATCCCTGGGATCCTTGATTCCCAGCAGCACCTTCTGGCTCCCATGACCCCAAACTATCTCTGCAGCCAAGGACAAGATGTGCTCTGAGTTGTTCAGTTACCATAAATCCTTCTCTACATGGAGGGCAAGCAGAAGAAAACAGAGTTCAGATGGCTGCCCGTCCTTCACTGACGGCATGTCAATTTGCAGTGCTATCTCACCTGTCCATAAGTACTCCTGAAATCTGTGCAAATTTAATATTCCTAAAACTGCTAATCCCTTATGGAAATTAATAAATCTTTATAAGACAGAGAAGCTGGATCCTAGTAAGCGTTTGTTTTTGAATAGGAAATTATTAGTCCTAACCTCAGTAAACAGCTAAGGCCAGGATGTTATGTTCTATCACATAACATCTTGGCCTTGGTTGTTTACTGAGATTATTATTTATCCTTTACTTCAGGGCACTGCACCTCTTATAGAATTATTTCAGAAGCCTTCTGAAAACCTGGTAGCATTCTTCTGAGACAGAAAACTTCTTTAGTACAGTAGTGACGTTTTCTTCTGTTTTATGAAACTTTGCCCTGGATTTCTAAATAAGTTTGCCACATAACAACAACAGTAAAGTTACACTGTTATGATAAAATTAACTTCCTTCATTTCTTTATAACCAATTAAAAAACCCAAAACAATATAGTAACTCAAGAACAGCCCCAGACAAATGCAGAGAATATATTACTCCCTCACTAGGGAATGTTCAAGTGCTTAAAGGAGACTTCAAAGGCTTCCAAGATTCTGAGGAGGAGGGAAAGGAATTCTGTGGCTGGCAGCCGCCAAGGTTTTTAAGCAATGGTTGGACAAAAGCCAAGAGCAGCTTAGTAAGGGTGTCAACAAAGTACTGAATTTACAGAACAAGATGGAGATCAGGATTGGAAGCACCATTGAGATTTACAGAAGATTCCTCTGTTCCTGTTTTTTTTCAATATAAATGGAAAGCTATTGCCTAGAAATCTTTTCCTTGCTTCCTGGGTAAACAAACATCGCAAGAGGCTTAGAAAAATCAGATGTATTGCTGTTTTCTTTTAGAAGGTGCAAGGGCAAAAAGCTTGTGAGAGTGCACAAAGCATGAGAGGTCCCTGGTAAGCATAACTGTAGAAAGACTCTGAATTATCCCTTGCACTTTCTCACAGTATTTCTTGGAACCAAAGCACTTCTAAACTGTTTTGTCAATTAACACAGAACTCCAATGCTCTGTAAAGCATTGAACCCAGTCAGACACAAAAGGCAGCCTAAATGTTTTCACGTGAAGCTGCCATTCCAAGTGTTTTAGACATACTCAGTTCAGAAAAACATTTCTTTAGCTCCTACACTATCTCTGCCACTTGCCTGACACAATCTCATGATGCACTCATTAGTTCTCACTTCTACAAAGGAAGTTAATGTAGTCTTTTGATTGCTCCCTTTGTTGTCCACAGTTTAAAAACTGGATCGAGTATCCTATTAGTTTTGAATAATGATTATCCAGCTATAATATTGAGTCTGTCTTCCCTCTTAATATAATTCTTACTGGTATATGCAAGCACTGTATTAGCCTAAGGGTGACAAACCCATTTTGCTGTGACGTTTGAATCACCATTTAGGATAATATCTGTGGGCTGGAAGTAATTAGTTATCAGGAAAGAGACTAATTTTGCAACCTTGTTAATTGCTGAATGATTCCTTTTACTCAGTTCAGTACTGGTCCTATGAAGTTTCTATCCCTCTGTTCATACATCAATTTTGTTTCATGCCTAATATGATTAGCTTTACTTTCTGAGACCCATTAATATTAATCTTTTCTTTCTGCGTCTACCCATTGAGCATTTGGGAACTCAGTTTCTCTCTGCAAAGACTCTTTTCTACAATTTTTGCTCTCAATTGCACAGAAAAAAAGGCAAGCCAGATCTGACATGCCTACAGTGATTAATATCTTTTCTGTAAGTTCAAACTTCATGTCTGTGGTAAAGTTAGTAATAACAAATCTGAAAAGCAAAAGGGAGTGATTTCTTTTGCATATGACAGTGATTGTTATTGCTATAAAAGATGCCAATAAGCATTCATGTTCTACAGGGATTCATGTTCTCCTAAAACCTTTTACAATTAAAAAAAAAAAAGAGTTGCCAATACTCTCTTTTTCTTTTTTTTAAAATATGTGCATTCACACACATTTACATACATTGGTGCAAGTGCACTCCATGACTTTACTCCAATGCAATCCTCACTTTTTACTAAACTTCAACATTACTAAAGTTACCATGACAGCAACTCTTAAACTACTGCTTCTTTTAAGTACAGTTATTGTAAGAATTACCCAACAATCTGTATTTATTGTCTTTGAATTGTCTTGGTTATCTATCCTTGTGATTAGTGTATTAACAGTTCTTTAAAGTTTGTAATTTAATTAGTGATCTTTGTTAAATTTCACAACAAATAAGTACCTGTGTGGGTCAAAAAACACCATGGAAACATTTATTATTATGTTGTTTGGGCTTTTTAAAATAAGTGAATGTGAAACCACAACAGACAAGTCATTCCAATAATGGCTGGAAGCCCAAAACTATTTCTACACTTTTATTTTTTAGTTGACTAGATTTCAAGTAGATAGTATTGAAGTGGGTTTTGTAGATTATACTATTTACTACTGCTGTGATAGCCCATATAAATACTTGCTTCTTTACTCACTCCTCACCAACTGCCAATTCCGACAATATTGAAGGCATTCACTCACTAGTGATAAGAAGCTTAATGATAGCAGCACAACAGTAACAGCAGCAGTAGTACAAAGCTATAAAGATAAGACATTTTCTTAAAAGTAGAACTGGCAAACATGCCAGACAGTGGTGATACAAAGCTCAGCAACAGCCCAAAAGGGAAAATGTTAGAAGTTAGTTTCCAAAAGGGACATCTGTTGTCTTTTTTATAGCACTTTGTACTGCATTAAAGCACAAAACAAGCACTGCTTAAGCGAGGATGAGATTACTGTATTTCATGACGCTTCTGATTAAAAATGAGCACATTTCTCTCAGAATACATTTTGCTTTTCAATACAGAAGAGTGAACTACGGGTGACTGAAAAACAGGAAAAACCTTTGTAACTGACATATGACAAAAAGCAACAACAAAATTATTGATACTTCACAGTATGACACAGCAAAACAGAAGTTTTATACACTATAACCCAATCATAGTTTGTAAAATTCTTTAGAAATGGAAGAAGCATTGTGCCCCATGTGAAAGATGAGAAAACAGATTCTGCAAGAAATTACTTGCACGTATTTTCTCACTGTAGCATGAGGTGCATAAATGGTATTGGAAACAAAGTTAGTGCCATGAGTTAACATCAGCTTGCTAGTATTCCTCAAAATAATCATGCATCTACTCACGATTTATGTGGTCCATATAATAAACTCCAATCTGTTGATCGTAAACAGTTTCCCATCCTAAAGGAAGCTCATCACCGACACAGTCAGCAAATGTCAATGGCTTTGTAATCCTGTAAAAACAAAAATAACACGAATAAATATAAAAGGTGCAGAGTTTACAATGCAATGAATGTTATTATATGTTTTGAAGATACCTCCACCATTTGATTACGAACTAGTTATGCTGCTTAGGAATGTGCTGATAATTACAATCATACAGTTTCAAAATAAAATTTCATTTAAATATGCTGACAGATACTCCCCAAACAGGTAAAACTAGCTTCTCCCCTCAAGTTTCCATGTATAACAATTTAATTACAATGGCATGCAGTCCTGCCAGTTTTTCTCCCATACCGCAAAGAACACAATTGTGAAGCTGGAGTTCACCCCTGCTAAAACTACTAGAACCTTTATAGGTTTTAACTTCTGTAAGGTGAAAAAGCAGGACAATTGCTTGTCCTGAAAAAATAACATAAAAGTTAAGACAGCACTATATAACAGATTTCCACTTTTTGTTTACATATTTTCAACTACTAATTATATTCTTGTGGTCCAGACACATCCAAATTACTTCCTTTCCCTCAAAAAGAAGAGACAAACAAATGTCTGAAGAATTCTGAAGCAATTAGAGTAGAAGTAGTAATTAATATGTAACAGCATTGCTATCTAGCAGCTTAAAATGTCACATCTCTGGATAGGTAAACTCTTCCTAGACCAGTGGATAACAGAAAACCAAAACAGCATGTCAGTGTTGACAGGAATGTTTAAAATATTGGATTCCAAATTCTACAGAAAGACTTTAAATCGACACTGCTCTAGAACATCAAGGTATATAAAAAACTAGGAAGAACAAATAATCCAAATAAAAAAGCCTTTGCATTCAGTCTAATCATGCCTATTTCCAAAATCATTTTAATCTTTACTTAACCCCTAAGATAATGTTTTCCTTTACTTGTACAGTAATTTCAATGATACATGGGATACAGATCCAACATCTTCCTCCGGTATTTGTTGAGGCATTTCTAACATCTAGAATGATGATAACTTTGCAAACCTTAAATACATTCATTAATTTCAGGACAGTTTAGCACAACCTATGACATAACACTGTTATTCATAATTCCAGCAGTATGGTATAATACCCAACTCAGGTTTACTGACACCAGACTTGAACTGTGCTTACAAATATGTTGCGGAATAGAGAGGGACAGGTATTTGCACTTCGTCTGATAACACTGATATAAAACAGTAACTTTGAATTAAAACATGTCTGTCTTTGAACTTAGAATTCCTTCCCCAAAACAAAACCAACCCAATTCAGTGATAAAGCCTTCAAATGATGGAAATACCATGGAAGCTACATTCCAGCTATTCCAATGGTGCAGTAAGCACACTATTCAACCACTAACAAAAGCACAAAACTTTGCACACAGCAAACAGAAAAACTGTGTTTACCTGCCTCCTAAAACTAGTAGTACATTACATAAGTATTCTTACAGTGCTCAAAATTAACTGTAGTAAAATAATAAAAGTGTCCTCACTAGTTTCAATGTAATGTTTGAACAGCTTTGCACAACAGTACAAAGATCACATTCTGTGGATTCTCCAACATGTATAAACATTCAGTAAGACGAAGATGTACACAAACTTGTACACAACCTTGTACACAAACTTGTACACAAACTTGTGCGCCACTTTTTAAAGTAAAAGTTTTCTGTTACCGCCAAATACGTAGTTCACATCACGTAATCAAACAAATCCAAAGCTGCTGCATTCAAGAAAGAAAATGTTACTGTGAACTGACATATGCACTCTCTCAGTAATTCATCTAGCAGTCAGGCAGACCAAATATTGCCAAAATACTTCTGATCTCCCTGGAATTCAGTCAAATATTAAAAATACAACATGTGGCATTTTTTCTTAAACTCCCATGGTCTTATTCTGAAGACATCATGTTTACAATTTCTCAAAGTAGTCTAGACATTGGCTCCTAAATTACTGCACTATAGACAAGATTTTCTTTGGAATGAGTTATGAGATTTGCTTGCCTGTTATACAAACATACCCTCAACCCTTTATTCATAAATAAAACCTGCACATGATACTCTAACCTTTCACACAACAAGAACTTTAATTCAATGCTCTCCGTGATCACACCAGGGCTCAGACTTCCAGGACAAGGACAATGTTCGCTTTTGGGAAAAGGGAGACTGAAGAAAACCAATGCATCTGGTCTAACTGGTTTTCATTCCAATGATATAAAGCATGTGTGAACAGTTTAATTAATGGTTTTGAAGGAAAAATTTTAAGAAAAACATCCTTACACATAAAAAGCTATCTTCCAGATATTCAGGCCATTATT
This sequence comes from Manacus candei, assembly GCF_025592945.1. Lineage (NCBI taxonomy): Eukaryota > Metazoa > Chordata > Aves > Passeriformes > Pipridae > Manacus > Manacus candei. The sequence goes on from NW_026138089.1 coordinate 9,897,217, forward strand.
AAGTTGATGTTGCTCATTTTAAACTATAATCAAAAGTTGCTCAAAGTTGGATTCCTGACAAAGCATAACGTCGCATTGATTCTCAGTTCAGTCACATTTATACCCATGTAGCTGAACCTTCATTCAATTAACCCAGGTCAAAATATTAAACTAAGAACTGGAAGTTTCTCCCTGTGTTTTGTACTTTAACTAAGAACTGAAAAAATACCTTTCTGGTTTAAGCAGCACAACTCTGAGTACAAGATTAGTTTTTTGCAGTTAGGGAAACTAAGAGTTTTCAGAACAACAAAGACAAAATGGAACAGATGCAGATATGTATATTGGAGGTCAGCCACAAATGACAGCAGTAGACTGCTGAAATTAAGTATCTTCTGGAAATACTGCTTTACCCTCTGGATTTGTTCTTAATTAGCTTAAGCACTATAAAATAGATCAGATCTTTTTTGCTTCTATATAAAGAATTGTACAAGGTACAAGTACATCTGTTAAAACATTTCAAAGTATGAAAGACAAAAAACTTTTCAAAGTATTATAAAGACAAAGACAGAACAAAAATACTGCCATCTTTAATTAAACAAAAAACAGGGCTGCCCAGATCTGTGCTATTCACAGTATAGTAGTAAAGAATAACAGCTAGCAGTAAAGAACAACTAAGTCATTTCTCTGTGATCATAGTAGTAAACAATAGCTAAGGCATTCCCCCTTAATCATCTCCTGTTCTACCCACAACTGGTACACACTAATAAGAAGGTTCTGAACTTTCAGCTGAAGACTCAGAAATTCTCTGGGATCAGTTTACAACATTAACTGGTTGTGGCCACTGAAGCTACAGGGCAGGGACGAGTGACAGTTGTCCATGGGGGCCAATTCTGGATAGATCAAAGAACCAACCATAACTTCAAATTAACTGACTTCCTGGTTCTTCATCAACTCAAAAGGTTTATCCTTTCCAAAAGTAATGATGCTCTTCAGTCCTTAGACACCTAACCTTTGGTGACCTTGAAACCCTTCAGAAGCAAACACAGAATCATGTAAGAAAGTTTCCATAACACAAATCCTTCATATCTACCCAAGACACAAAAATCTTTGAGCAACGTCGAGCACCTTGGATCTGTCACTTCTAAGTCTGCCCAAATTACATGTTTTTGTTAAATAGAAGTATAAGTCCGGTATTTGTATGCAGTAAAACAGACACATCTAAAACCCCAAGTTTTAAGAACATTTTCTCTGCATCAATTACCAGGCTAAACAGTTAGAATACAGAAATTAAACTGCAAAATAAAACCAAACATGTGACTAAACTAAGAGATGTTTTTCCTCCTCTTTGCATACATTTTCATATCTTTAGCCACTACCATATGCAGAAGGATTCCAGAATACAGTACTACAGCTTTCTGAATGTGCAGCAGCAACAAGTATTTCTTGAATGCATCAGTTCATGGCAGGGACTGGGTGGGAAGAAGAAAAGAAAGTAAAAGACAATGGCTAAATACTATTTTGGATAAATTACTGCAAAAGTACTCTCAGCTTTAGATACTTTGTTAAGAGGATCTAATTTCAACCCCCTCAGAAAAACACAGAAAACCTTAACCTTTAAAGGAACACTCCTGAGTTCAAAGAAAAAGCACACTTCAAATCTCCAAAACACAGTCTGATGGATAGAGCAGGGCAGCAACTTCATTCTCATAGACACTCAAAACCAGAACCAGACCACTAAATACACAAGGCTTCAGAAAATATTAGATAAGATTCTCAGTCTTCCCATGGCCCTGATGCCACATCAGAGGGCCCTTGCTGCCTGAAATCCCTAAGCCTAATTGAGTAAAACTTCCCCTGGGAGGAACTAAATTAAGACAAACAGAGCCTGTTTTTCCAAGATCTTGAACAGGAAATCGAAAAGGTGTTTCCAAAGTAGAAACACTGTTGCAAACTAGCTGCCATCTCTCAGAAAATGCCTAGATACCTAAATTACATCCAGGGCCACCCTATTTTACAAAGTGGGCCTGGATTAAGAGGAAAGCACTAACCATGAGGGCTAATTATGAAAAAGAACCACAAAGTTCTGAAGAAAAGCCACCATCTATAGGGGTGACAGAGGGAAGGATGCAAGTACAGCAGCTGACGACAATGCTTTTATTTTTGTTTCTCATTTTAGTCAGATCCAACAGAACAAGCAGACAATGTCTAATAAAATTTGATACTCCTCAACAGAAAACTAGGAGTAACAATGTCTTAAATCTGGTCTCAGTCTGAATTGCCATCTAATGGGATAGAAGATTTTGCCTGCAAAATGTAGACTATAAACTCGGAAACTGTATTAATTCACATTACAGCTCTGAAGAATACCAAGCAATTTAAAAAAAAATAACAGAACAACTAGAAAAGAATTAGCAATCTGATAAATCTAGCAACAGTTTATCCAAGGAAAGTATTACACTGAGTATACTACTGAAGTGTCAAAAGGTAAGAGAGAAGGCAAAATGAGAAAATGTGCACACACTTTGAAGCTTTCAGGCAGACATTTTTTTTCTTACCTCCTTTCAAACATGAAGTTAAGCTACAGCCACTGTTATAAAATTTAATTATCCTGAATTGAGCAATAATGGAAGATGATTTTTTTGTTGTTTCATAGACACCAGCAAGAAGAGTTGTTTACACCAAAGGGAAGAATGGGGGGCTTATTATTATTTTGTTTTCAGAAGTCACACTGCTGTCCTGGAGGCACTTCATAGACATCCTCCTCCACCACCATAGCTCGGGTCTGGGCAGACCAACCCAGCTGAGCCATGGCTCCCCAGCAGACTCCTCCAAGCAGGCTCCCCTGGAAGGAGCACTCCCCTCCTCAACAGCCCCTGCCTCCCACCCCACCGGGCAGGGAGGGACCTGTCAGGCACTCGCTGCTGCCTGGCTGCTGAGCAGGAGCTTCCTCCACAATTCAGAAACAGGCACACACCATTCAGACCCTGCAGCCTCACCTTGAGGCAGCACATGCCAGTCAGGCTCAGGTTGTTTGCAGCAAGTGCCACCATGAAATCCAGATCCCCTGTTACAGCACTCTGGAGTACACCATGGTTTTCCTCCCTGTTTGTCCTCCATCACAGATTCAGCTCTCCACAAGCAGCCAAGTCACAAAAATGGACTGGATTTTGGCAAATGACATACTAAGTGCTTAGTCAAAAGTACAACAAAGGTCATCAAACTATATGCATCTTTCCAAGGTAAAAATTCCTTATAACCTGCTTCTTAATCCAAATTACACATATGTATCTTCATTTTACTGCATAATTTAACCTCAAATTCTTAACTTACTGAGTGTCTACTCAATCCCTCATTAAAATAAATCCACAATACAGATGGTTGGACAGAAACTTACACAAATGAGATGCTATGCTCAGGACAAAAGGACTTAAAAAGGTAACTTGTATTCAGAGTCATCACTGGGAGGCATTTCCCTTGGAAAAAAAAACATACCCTACAGCAAGGAAATAACAGCACAAGCTCTTCTAAAGGTCACTTAAAATTCTGTCTTTTTAAGACCACACTGTATTTTGCAGCTGTTTTCATTATTTCTTTTTTTCAAGAACTGCAAATAAGTAGATGAAGGAGTGTTAATAGTGTCCAATCAGTTTATTTGCTTCAATTATTTTGACAATAACATAAGCCAGCACAGCACACATCATCATGCAAAACAGAAGCCACAGGATGGAATTAGGCAGCCATTTGTATAGTAATGAATCAACATCTTCAAATGTGAGAAAAATGTCTGATCACTATTAAACCTTTTTTTTTAATTTAAACTCCAAACAATTAGATTTTGTGATGTAAAATGTATGTGAAGCCACATGTACAAGTAAGAGAGAACCTATCCAATTTGTTGACTTGGAAGAAGTAAAAGCACTCGGTATTGCCTACAAACACCTCTAAGAAATGTATCCCCTTACCTATCGCTACTCTAGAAACAATAAATATTTACTAACAAGCAAAAACAGATAAATAATATACTTTTGTTTTTATCCTTTATCATACTCCCCAAAAACAAAACAACTAAGAAATATTGGCTTAGTGTGTTGAAACATAAAATAAAATGCTATGGTCAACTGCAGCTCTCGCATAACTTGTCTGGTTGCTCAGGAACTGCTGAAACAGTTCCACACAAGCAGACAAGTCTTCCAAGCAGCTATCCATTTCTTAACAGCAGCTATGGTCCATATCCAAATTCAGAACACAAATATTATGGGAAATTCTTGCTGAAAATATACCCACATTTTATGTACACAACCCAAATTCCCCTTCAAAAATCACAGTCGGGTTATAAGTCAGTGCTTTTAAGAAAACTGAATTTGTTTTTGCAATTTATTATTTTTTAAGAGAAGATAAACAATTAAAAATGGGGCAGAGAGGTTAAGTAAGACTCTCCATGAACACTTTAAAACATAGTTTGTGTGTGCACAGATAGCCCGAAGTGACAGGCCACTGTACAAAGCCATTAGCCAAAAGCTAAGATTAGCAATAGGCCAGACACAATTGCTGGAGGGACTTGCTGAAGAAAGGCACCCTGGACAGCAGGCAACTTGACATCTAAAGCAGAAAACAGACAAAATTACATATGGCAGCTGGGAATAAGCCACAAGAGGACAGCAGGGATACGTGACAGATAAGACAGTTGAGGAGAAATTAGGAGACTACAGTTACACCCAACTGATTTCAAATTGCACCTTCATATTGAATATGCTCTTAGCTAGAAACCATAACACGCAAAACATTTATGACTCTTCTTTTGCCAATCCTAATAAAGCTCCCTTTGCTACTCAAAATCTCTAAATATTTACAAGATTTTCTCGATGACTTGCATAACAGGAGAGCCTTAAAAAATAAAAAACTAAAACCAAATGGATAAGAATCAAAAGCCTAAACTACAACAGGAAGAAAATTTAACAGAGAATTTCAAAATTTGAGAAGGAAGCTGAATTCTTCCACCTACATAAGAAGCCAAACATGCCACTACACCTGTCCAGGCACAGCACAGCTTTAGAGCAGGCAAGTAAGCACAGAATCATAGACAATGCTGAGTTGGAAGGGACCCACAAGGATCATTGAGTCCAACTCATGGCCCTACACAGTATCATCCCCAAAGAGACTGTACATATGCTTGTGCATAAGCATATGCATATATACACACACACACAAAATTGTTCACTTCTGACTGCTGGTCACAACTTCCATATGCAACTATCAGATGAGGAGGAAACACCTGCACTTTGCTTATGGAAGTCATCTGAGCAAGGGTGAAAAAGTGCACCTGCAAGAGCCTACCAGCAAGTTCTTAATAATAAGCCCTTTGCACATGAATTAATGGGAGGAGTTCAAAGCAGAAAGGAAATGCAGCAGACAGGAAAAGGGAGGTCCTCAGCAGACAAGGAGGAACAAAAATGGGACATAAAAGTCCAAATTCAAGTCCATGAAGTTCCATGTGTTAGAAGAATAGGAGGCATCAAAAGAAGCTTTACATCTCAGTAAGAAGTAACTAAAATGGTCTTACATGGTGCAAGACACTACCATGCAGTGGAATACTTCCTGAGGACTCTTGCAGGATCACTTGAAGTTTATATCAAAAGAGACTAGCACATCCTAACTATTACATTGCCTCTTTCATTTCTAGTTTATTAAGATGTGTGGGCTATCACTGCTCACTACAGCAGTACAGAAGCAAAAGGGTAAAGTTCTTCAAAACTGTCTGCCCATCTACTATGTTCTCTCGCTAACCTCATATGTCCTACATCCAGAAACATTACGCCAGAATTAACTGACTACCTTGTTATCCTTAAGTCTGACTAACCATTTCTTTGACATTTTGAAGTCTATGTGATTACAGAAGAGGTTTTTGTACAACATTTGAACAGCCACTGGTAATGTACGGTTACCTCTGCACTGCTGAAGGCGTTCCCCTCCCTTAAATTCATCATTCTTCTTTACCAGTTAGCCAGATTGGAAATAATTAAATATACATACATATGTGTGTGTGTGCACACATATATATATATATACACACACGCAATTGATTTGTCCACACATACGATTAACTGATTTGTCCAAATACCATTCAAGTGTCAAATGACAGTTTAACTTAAACATTCTTCAATAGAGAAAGCATTGTGAAACACTTTTGTGAACACTTCAAACCACTTTAGAAAAGTCTCAGTCAGCAAAACAGAGAATCTTACATTAACTGGTAATCTTTGGGTCAAATAGAAAGGCAAGTAGTTGAAGATGCACAGAGGTTAGCACCAGAATCTTGAGGTATACATGCAATTACATCCTGTTGCAGTCCACAATTGCCTATTAACAGAAGAAAATCCTCCTCATACACTAAGAAGGTCCATCATTCTATAAAACTTGCCAACAAACATGATGCTAAAGGGATTTTTTATATCTGTAGTTTGAGAGAAACAATGTTTTAGAACAGGCTACAGCTCGTGTTCCCCTAGAGGTAAACTGCAGTTTAATGAGATTAGAAGCAGACATCTGTTATGTCTATGTGCACAAACAAGCCCAGCACTACTATCGGTGAAAAATTAATTAATCTGATGTTTTAAAATATTTTAAGCCCCAATCCTCCAAAAACTTACTATACTCGCAATAAATTAAATTTCACTGAAATTAATTTCCTGAAACTATTTTCACTGATAAGTATTATTCAGTGATATTAGTAAAAGAGAAAATTCACATTAAAAGTTACCAGAAACCATTTCTAGAGAAATGAAGCAAAAAGTGACAAACAATGGGAGGAAAAAGTAAATGCAACTGGACTGAGTATAAAACAATGGTTGGAAAAATATATATTCAAGAGACTATTCTTTTCAAGCCTTGGAACAAAGTGATGTGTAGATAAGTGCCAAAAGAATATGCATACCATGACTTCACATACATCCTATTCAAAACAAATTGTGAGGTACAACAGTAAATATAGGCCTCACACCCAGAAAAGTCTACACTGCCAGCTAATACTAAAAATTCAAGACAAGAGTTTCTCATTTGACCTTTCAGAACAGCTTTGCTCCTTCTCCTCTTCCAACCCACTTTAAAATAGTGTTATACTCATCTTGTATTTTTTCTAAAAGTACCACATATGGCACTTCTCAAACACATTCAAGTATCACATTCCTAGAAGTTTTATGGACTCTTGTACCATTTCTATGTAATGTCTTCTAACAGGCTACTGTGCTATCACACACTGACTCTGCCCATAGAGAGAGAAATTTTGCCTTGTAAAAGGCCTCAGCTGTGGCTCCAAGCCCCCCTCAGTGGAGTGGGTGCCCAAGGACATGGAGGGAAACCTGCAACCAGGGGGTATTACACTGCACTCCAGCAGCTCCCTGCCCAAACTATGCTGCAGATCTGTAAGGAAGGCTTTCCAGACTGCTTCTTTTAAAGTTTCTGAACTGCATTAATAAAGCAATAGGATACACAGGAGTGAAAGAGTGCAACTAATGTGACACACGCACAGGATCCAAGGGCACCATTTCAATCACTTGCCTGAAGAGTTACTAAGCTTGACTTAGCACTAAGCAACTGAAGTGGAAATATGTTGACAGGATCTTTGATGCTTTTGGTTTCAGAGTCCATTTCTTGCAAGCAGTGATCTATGGTAGTCACCTCATTATTTAAGGTTTTTCCACTCTTCCAGGAGTAACAGACCCTTAGTCAAGCACATATGGATGCATGTTTCAGCTGCCTAGAACTGGTGATGGACAAGCCATTAGTGACTATTGTATACATTAGCACACATGTATAGACATCCTCCATCTACCCATTCATTGTGAAGCTCCATATTTTAAATGGTATTACAAAAACAGGTAATGGTTACCTACAAGGTATTAAAAGTGTTCTAAAAATAAACCCATTAAAGAAAACCGTGCTTAAAATGTGTCTAATTTTCCAAACACATCAGGAGAGCTAACAAAAGAAATTTTATCTCCCTGAAATCTTTGCTGCTTTTATACCAATGGAGCAAGAAACCCCCTGCAAAGTAAAATAATGTCTTTAAGCCAAATAACTACCTAAGGGAAAAAGCATTGGTTCTGCAATGATTTGCAGCTTTTCCACAGCTGACATGCTAATTTATATAATTTCTAAACTTTTGATTCTCAGTATTCTCAATCTACCAGTCACAAACAGAAGTTCATGTTCTCTACAAATACATAATCACAGAATCACACAGAAGCATAGATTATGCCGAGTTGTTAAGGGACCCACAAGGAACATCCAGTCCAACTCCTGGCCCTCCACAGGACTATCCCCAAGAGTCACACCATGTTGCCCAAGAGTATCATCCAAATGCTTCCTGAGCTCTGTCAGGCTTGGTGCTGTGACCACTTCCCTGGGGAGCCTGTTCCACTACCCAACCATCCTCCTTTTTCTAAAGGTTCTGAACCTCCCCTCACACAACTTCAGGCCATTCCCTCAGGTCACTGGTCACCACAGAGAAGAGATCAGTGCCTGCCCCTCCTCTTCCCCTCACAAGGAAGTTGTAGACTGTGACGAGTAGACTGTTCAGCCTCCTTTTCCCCAGGCTGAACACAAGTGCCTTTAGCTGCTCCTAATATGGCTACCCCTCAAGGCCCTTCACCATCTTCCTTGCCCTCCTTTGGACACTCTCTAACAGCTTAATACCTTTCTTATATTGTGGTGCCCAAACCTGCACACAATATTCAGGTGAGGCTGCCCCAGTGCAGAGCAGAGCGGGACAATCCCCTCCCTCGACCAGCTGGCGATGCTTTGCCTGATGCCCTCCAGGACACGGTTGGCCCTCCTGGCTGCCAGGGCACTGCTGACTCATATTCAACTTGCTGTCAAACAGGACCCCCAGGTCCCTTTCCATGGCACTGCTTTCCATCATCTCATTCTCCATTCTGTACAAACAGCCAACTATATTACTATAATGTTAATATAGGTGTTGTGGAGAATATTCTCTAAAACATGCACTTAAACTCTTACAACTGCTTCCACACTCCAGGTCAACACCCTTGTCAGACAGTAATTTTCAAGCTTTTAGGGAAACTTAGTCCAGCCTCTTTTTTCCCAATATTTAAGTATCCTACTATTATTATCATTCCCCAAACACACTTGCTTCCTATAGTCCTCCTTAATGCTGACCTTGCAAACTAATGCAGTATTCTCTCCACCCAATATTTGTAATTTAGAACTATATCCCAAAGACAGACAGTTTTACAGATTTATGTTCATCTGAAATTTTTAAGAGGTTAAAGTTATGAAGCTTGATGCTGTTACTTCTATGGTTGCCAGTAGTTGTGCAATATATCATATTTAAGCTTCGAGCTGGACCAATAAAGTACTTCCAAGTAAGTAACACAAGGAATTACTCATAACTTCACTGTCATGAATTTGCTTATATATAAGAATATAAAATACTTTGTGAAAAAATCCAGAGAAATCCAGACAGATAATGTAATTTAATGAACTATAATAATGCAGTATGGAAAAAAATCCTAAGAGAACCTGCTCAAATCCAACATAAAAAAGTACTTAGAATTATCAGAAAAATTAATTTTTGTTATAAGAAAATAAATCAGAGTGAGACAATACAAGTAATGTTGAGGGTTATTTTACAGTATAAAATTTCATATATACCAAAAAATCAGAAATTAAAAACCAGGCAACAGGAGATTAAGCACAATTCTAGAATACACACTGTGCTATCAAACCTATGGTGACCTTAATCTGAACATAACTGAACATCAAGTACCACAGCAGTGAAAATCAGATTAAATTTATAGTAACATACCAAAGAGACTTCAACAGTAGATGGCCTCCTCTTCTTTCTCCCCAGCCTCCCATGACAGAGAAGGTTAAAAATAGGGGCTTCCGTTTCCTTAGATTATTTCACTTTAGGCTTTTCTAGAGCACTGAAATTAGCTACTTTGCCAGCTTCCTACATTTGTGTTAGAAAAGGAGTGTTAAAAACACACATTTACAGCAACTCAGGAAACTGACTTCTGTGGTTTGTGTTATTATTATCACTTCTAAATGACAACTCTCTCTAGAAGTTGTAGGTTTCTCTTCTGAAGTTTCCCTCTGGATATTGCTCACCCAAAGGCCCCTTGCACCACATAGTAACATATTTTGGGAGTAAGCTGTACTGGCATATTTTTCTATATTTATGCATTCCTTTGCAGTTAGTAAACACAGATATTTTCAGTGCACAGTGCTCAATTCCCCACATCCAAAAGCAGCCCCAGTACTAGGAAGGAGAGCTTAAGAGCCATAGAAATACAGCTTCAGCTCCCTCTCTCCTAGCCCTGAGCCTTTGAGGAAGTCAGAGCCAAAGGAAGCCTCTAACTTCCACCCTGGCAGTACAGAGCAGCCCCAGCTGTCCAGGTCCATATTTTAAGGTCAGAAGGTCACTGTTATTCTCTAATTGACCTCCTGCATAATACAAGCTACAAAACTGTAGCTGACACTTCTTGCATCCAGCCCAACATCTCATGGGCAACCTAGACCATATGTCTGTTTATATTGAAAATATGTATGTTGCAGAATAAGCATCTGAACTCTTTATCTGGAAGCACTGCATATCAACATACAAAAAGCAGCACATATCTAAACTCTGATGTAGTATGACGTTGTACCACCTACACATGACTACAGTGCAGTGACGTCCATTCATTAGAAAGTCTGGTATGCTTCGTTAGGCATTCCCTCATTTTTTGATTGCTTTTTATTCTGCTAGAGTGAAGTCACCCTGCCTGAAGTTCTCCCTCCTGAGGGTGTTACTCCTTCCAATCTCTTGTGAGACCTTCAATTAAAACAGTTCTGCCATTTGAAATGATGAAGCACAGGAAAAATGCTGTTCTGTCCCTCCCCACCCCCCGCTTCAAGTTTTACAATAGTCTAGATAATCTCAGCACTGCTAACCACAGGACCTGAATTTTTTAGGCATCCTACTGTCCCCAAAGAAAATCATTCAAGTTTGGTGAAGGTACAAGAGAGTGGAAGAGGGCAATATTGTTGCACAATGCTCAACATAACTCTGTGAAGTCGGAAGCCCCGGTCTTTGGAGATTTAATCTCCACTGAACATGTGCCAGCTTCTCAGGACCTCTCCTGGCTACACAGCCACCCAACCCCAGTGTTCCAGGACATCCAAAAGGATTGCTCCAGCAAGAAGCAGCTCCAGAAAAATAATTCCAGTACAACCCTACTCCTTCCAGGAAAAGAGACTAGGAAGTCAGTTTCTCCTTCCAGTCTGAAGGAGAAAGCATCTGAACCCTGTTAGCTTCTGAACACTAGGAAAAGAAGGAAGCGGGTACATGGTGACACACAAGGATGGAGAGCATGGGAACCAGGTGCTGGAAGAAGAGAAGGTGGCAATCAGAAAACAATGAATGATCCAGGGAGGCATAGACAGAGAAGGAGGATAAGCATAGGGAGATGGACTAACAGGAGAGCTGGAGCAAAGGGACTGGCCAGCAGTGGTGTGAACTGGCCACAGTCTAACCAGCTGATATGGAAAGGAAAGACTACCCTCTACACCCCTCAGCTCTGAGACTGAACATGGCTCTAGCCTCCCCTGTGCTCTCCACCCCAACTACACCATAAATCCCACCTGTAGTTTTGTTAGAAAGCTGGATTAACAGCTTGGTACCATCAAACTGGAGAGATCCCTGCTGCCTTCCAATGTGTCCCTCTCTGCTGCTCTGAACTGCACAATCCCATCACTTCATAGCACTCACCTGACACACTTCTGACACTCATCTAATCATACAGTAAAGTAGCAGTGGGTATGCTTCAACTCACCAGAACTACAAAAAAGGAATGGGGAAGGAGGAAAGAAGCAATGGGGGGGGAAGGGTTACTGAACTAAATCAGTTTATTTTGCTATCAGATGAGAAAAAAAGGCAATATAGAAGAGGTGGGTGGTGAGCAAGACCTCCTACTATTCGTAACAAGCTATTAATCCAACTTGCAGTATACTACTGATATGCTAAGCCTAACTCTGGGGTTAGGGGGAAAGAAGAACAAAAAAAAAACCCACCCAAATAAAATCAGAACAGCCACATAAAGACAGTTTCAAGATAATGACAATGCAGACCTGAATTCTGGCATTTTAAATACAACATCTGGTCTAAGTTTGGCTATGCAATGTTAATAAACATGAAAAAAACATACAGATGCATGACAAAAGCATCTCAGTTAGGAAGAGAACATTGAGGCACCAGGATCCATATCTTAAAGAGCCTTCTAAAGTTTGGGGGAAGAATAAAGCCTATTTTAAAAGTTTCTGAGAAACTCAAGTACATAGCAAATGAAAACCTAAAACCTCAAAAGTACCTTTGAATATTCACTGCTAGGCAATGGTACTGTTGCCCCTAGGAATAATGTCCAATATGAACACTTCCTTAAGTGCTCACAAAAGCACACATAACAACATAGGAAATGGACATGGACAGCATGTTGGGAAACCAACTAATTAATCCCTTTATCTGTTAAGACTGTAAAAAAAAGAAAAAAAAACCCAAACCAAAACAAAACCACCACACACCCAACCAACACACTCTGGGAGCTGCATAGGAAATAACTAGATTTCATGAAGGAAATTAACTACTCATGCTCGTGTAATGATTGATTGACCAAACAACCATTAAAAGAAAAGAATGCAAAGGGAGAGAGCCACTGTGTTTTGAGTCATATCCTCAACTATATGCCCACTAAAAGCTATTGTTCCATAGTAACTGCAATTAAAATCTCAGCTTCTCTTCTTTTTCTCATATAGGTTTATCTTTAATGCAGAGAGCACTCACTCTCATGCATCATCAAAACCCATAAAGACATTAGAAATGCAGACTAAATGAACTGCAGGAAATTCAAGGTAGAAAAACATTTGCATTCCCACAAGGCCTGTCTGACACTGAGTAACAAGCAGGTTGGACAGATGAATTCAGAAGAGAAGTGGACTTTATATCTGATATATTAAGAAAATTACCTGCCCACAGAAATTATGCAAAATCTTGTCAGAGATGTTCCCTGCATTTCACAGCCTTCTGTGTTGCTAGCAGAGGAAGCATCTAAAGTTTTAGTTTCTTTAACTCCAATGCATCTACTTTCTTCAAAACTACTTATATCCAAGACCTAGCCATCAATGGGCCCTCCTCAGTCTCTGAAGTGAGGATGGTAGGCAGAACTGTCTCCTGGACTTAGAAGCTCTTCAGGAAAATTTTAGACAGGTGGTAAACTTTTCCCAACAATACCAGGTATTTCCAATAACTAAAAGATCTACTGATTCAATCTCTGAGTAGCTTAAAAGAGAAAAATCCCCACAGTTTTCACAAGTGTTGTAAGCCTGCTTGCTTAGCTGGGCTGATGAGCAATACTTCAGGAAATCCAGTAAAAGGAGCACATGATGCAAACTGAACTCTGACTGCTATTCCAGACAGTAAATGCCTAATGTGCTGAAAACTTTGTGACTTAAGTCTGTTTAAGAGAGCAGAACTTCAAAACTTACCACCAGCAACTCAAAGGCTATTAGGAAACCCAAGGGAACTGAAAGGGAAACTATGGCGCACAGGAAGGCAGGACAGAGTACAAGCATGACAGGAAAATCCCAGAAAAATGTGGTAATGACTCTTTACATACTCTGCTCCACACAATTTCATGTATCATTTTCTAAAAACCTTTTACTATTATCTATTAAGCAAGAAGAAAGCCTCTCCAGATAGCTGTGGAAAAAGAAACAAGAGCTCTCCCCTCTTACCTCCCCCATCCTGTACTTATGCCACAACTGAACAACTAATTTGAAGAGATTTTCTCACCATTTCTTAGACCACTGCTGCCAGGAAAGCCAGTCTGCTGCCGCCACCCTTCATCCAGCTTCCTTCTGCAGGTCTTACTTCCCTATAAGTGAACCCAGATGCTCACATACATAGCCTCTCTGCTCTTCTCAGCATGAAATCCACAGGATTCTTAATCACAGGATTTGGTTTTCTGATTTCATGCTGCCGCAGTGTAACAACAAGGACTTACTAAAGATGGAAGCTATGAGAAGACCAGAGGTCTTCAGTCCATCTCTTCCCTACTCTTCATCATAGTTGAAAGTCTAATCCTAAATTTTTAACGTCATTGAGAAATTAACTTCCTTGACAATTTTGCCCTCGATTTCTAATTAGAATACAATGAAGATACCTCCAATTAAATAAATTATTATCATATTGCATTAAATCTGTTCCTCCCCCATCCAATTAATGAGGTGTTTTAATGACCATTCAGCAGCACTGCTTTTCAGTTTATCTGATTATCTTTAATTGCTTTTCAAAATAGCCTTCTAAGCCACGGAACCTCACTGCACACTCAGTTAAGCCCTGTTGCTGGGCTACCTTTTAATGGAAGCCTGGATTTTACAGATATGACTGGTCTAGACCCTCCTTCCCTCTGGCCATATACTGAGCAATGCATCTTACAATGACTTAACGCTTCCAATTCCTGCAAAAGTTAGTTTTATGGTGACGATTACTTTTCCCTAACTCTTCTCAACAAAGAAGCAGTAATAAATACACTGATTTAAAGACACCAGTTAAGTTTCAAGTGGAATGCTGATTTGGGGAAGAATATCGATCCCACCCACCCCCCAAAAACCAAAGCCTAAGCTCTCTAAATAGAGCAATATGCAAGGCAGTATATCAACTAACCAAGACATCTCTGAATCACACTGCTTTCTGAGGCAGCACTACAGCAATGCTAAGGGCAGACACCCATGGATGCAAACACATTTCTACTGATTGAATTATCTGTATTTCTCAAAATTCCAGTAAACACATAAAAGGGGCACTTTCCTTCTTTGTAGAAAATGAGTGCTGACAGAAGCAGGGGATGGGATCATCGCTGTTGCCATAATATAAATCCAGAACATTTAGAAGGGTAACATACAATTTATTGACAGCTGAGTCAAAACAATGTAACAATTTACATGATCTAAGAACAGTATAAAAGTAAACAAAAATGTTTATGGACTCTATCAATTTTACAAAGGAAAACAAAGTACACAAATGCCATTTTTAATAGTAGCTTGTCCAACAAATGGTTTAATTTAACAGGGATTAAAGATATTGTAAGCATGGACAAATTCTTCTGGCAACTTTTACCATCCATCAAACTTCAATGTTGAGAAGAAATAAGAAATCATTGTCTTCAAAGATCCAACATTAATTTTATTTTTATTCTTGCTTCCTTTAAAAATAGCTGTGAAAATGAACTCACCTTGCCCTCAGTAAAACAGCTCACCCTCATGTATTTTTTACAATTAAGCCCTGCACATTGTTCCATTGTTTTGAACCTACATTCCTTTGATCTTCAATTTCCAAAACAAGGGAACTACAAAAGCATTCTCAAACACACCTTCCAGATCAGGCAAGCGCTTTCCCATGCACAAACATATTAATGGCACAGATTACTCTGTTCCCTTACTGCCAATTACCAGCTTTCATAAGTGTAAATTTTGACTGTACACAACATACAGCTATCCAAACAATGACAAAAATGCTTTCTCCATTTTTCTTTCCTGGAAGCACACGAATGCCTTCCCACAGCACTGGGAGCAACCTAAGTCCTCCAGAGCTGAGGGCAACCTGTTCCAATACAAGCATGGCCAGCTCCAGCAGCGTGTCTGTGAACACCATGCCAGCGTCACCAAGCTGTGTCACCAGGGTCCCCCAGCTCCTTTCAGCCTGCAGGAGTGGGAAGATTCAACTTAGCCTTCCAAGCAGCTATTGTGATTGGATTATATGGAAATCTTCCTGAAGTCATGGCTTTATTTCAAAGATCGTTGCTTAAGATAACTGTACTGTACAGAAAATGCTGTACTACTGCAAACCAACAGGTAAAAACACTGTCAATCTATGTAACTAACACTGGTGATACATCCTATGATAATAGAGGTTTTATGCATAATTTATAAATACAACCCTAAGAGAAATAACCAGTACCTGCAACTCACACAAAAAGAACATTAACTGATCTCTGTAAAGAAAGTTACATTAAAGTTACTGTAAATTCATATAGTAAATTATTTACCCCACACAAACACTTCTAGATTTGTCTAAACAGGATGTTTCCAGCAGACTCAAAGCTGCTTTGCCCTGGCTCCTGTGAGTACAGCTTCCAGCTACTTCGGTGTGGCACGGTGCTCCATCTAATATAACCTACCCTACACAGGGCTTGTCAGCTCAGGTTCAGTGATGAATTAACCACAGCCACCTGGCTCACGACCAGCTCAAAGCATGAGCCGAATTTGCAACATAGCATTTAGACACAACTGAGAGCATTTCATAATGAAATTGCTTACTCACCTTATTCACCTCACTTACTTCATCTAGTGGAATAAACTACTCACCCGTGCTGCTACCCGAAAGGCATTCCTACAGAAGATCGGGGGCCCTGTTTATTCACATCCAAACTTACTGAGTTTTTCCAGGTAGAAAAATCTGTGCTTAGCGAAGGTCAACACCAAAGTGAACGATTTTTGCTGACAGTGAAACCAATGGCACCCACTGCTCCTGACAGTATTTCATATCTCTGAGACTTAAGAACAAAAACTGACTGCTAACAGCTCTAGGAGGTGCACTAACAGCAGGTATCTCACTGATAAACCTTCTGTGGGACTCTGGATCTCTGGTCAAGATTCTATTTTTTGTTCATGCTTACAGAAAACCAAACCTAAAAAGCACAGGCAACTCACCCATCCAATGCTTTGTTTCATTTGTGGGCGAATACTGCATCCATTGCACACACACTACAGAACAACTGTAGTCCAAGCCTGTACCACAGCATCTGGTACATTAATCTCAAAATGTATCTCTATCATGTAGTAGGTAAAAGCATCATTGGATTTTTAGGAACTGGCTTCTTGTTCAAACAAAACTGGCTACTAGAAGCTAGCAGATAACAGAGGCACTAAAAAAAAAATGCAAAAAACCAAGGGCTCATAGTCCCATTTCCCATAAAAATATGGATATGTGATTTTTATTAGTAACAATATTAATTAATATACCTAAGTCTATTTGGGTTCAGTTCTATTGATGAGTTTTAAACTTTAGGGAAACCCCCTAGATAATTCCATTACCTGTGAAAGTTTATGAAAGTAGGAGGCCTCACAGAAAGTGAGAGATGCATGTTCACATCTACTCAGTATTAGAAAATCTGTTCAGGAACAAGTGAATGCAAATACCCCAAACACAAGGCAAAAGACATCCAGCAGAACTTTCACCTTCCCAGACACCGAAGTCAACCAGCTGTAAGACCCAAACCCACAGGTAACCAGGCTTCATTAGTTCTGCTACTGACAGAAATACCTGATTTCTATAAATGATAACACTTTCCACATAACATCTACTGAGAGCTTCTTCAGCACATCAAACTCTGTACCCTGCAAGGCATCTCCCTCCCCTACCCTAGACAAGCTACCCAAATATTTTCCCTTCCAAATGTTATTTTCTTTAAAAATACATTAAATATTTCCTTTAAAAATCCACAGCTAGTCCTATTTATGTGACTATTTGCTGGGTGGAACAAAGTTAGATGCTAAGCTGGAAATACCATAACAGCTGAGTATTTTAACTGGCAACACCCTTGTAATGACATGCCTGTGTGTCATATCAGCTAGAGACTCCACAACCTTACAAATCTGACATCTCCCAGCTTGAAAATTAATTTAGCAGGTTTAACAGAATTTCACATGCACATGTTCACAGACATTCTTGCATTAAAAATACTCGAGTATTGTATAAAAGTATATATTGATGAGTTTTGATACTTGTGAGTAATAACTTCAGTAGCCAACTCAGGCAGGTCAATACACCATCCCTCCAAAACTGAATAAAACTTTTGTGCCCCACCATAAGATAAATTATGATATCGTATTTTTTCTGTAAAATAAAAACCCAAAGTGGAGGTCATATATTACTTTTAACACTGAAATTTTATCTCTTTCCAGATAAAAATCAATAGCCTTATTACCTGTACTGCTCCATCAATATAGATGTGCACTATTTACATAGATTAGCAGTGTTATACAAGGAACCTGCCCTAATTAAACATAAACTGTATAATAAGGATGCTGCAATTCCTTGTACATCCAACACTGCTGGGCTTGGGAGATTTTTTTCCCCAAAAATTTGAAAGCAAACATATCGCGATATATACAAAGACTATACTAAACTTTCCTTACCACAGGCACCAGATGTACCAAGAAAAAGCAGATTCATTCCCAATGCATTTCCTGATAATTTGTTGCTTGATATTTTAAAACTTCAACTTTGCTGAGGTTTATTTTGTTGCATTTTAAAAATGTAACAAAGCAGGGGAGAGGGCAGAACTGAGGTAAGGTTGGATTCAGTAATTCAGTAGATACTGGCAGTCTTGACTAAATATATTTCTCCTGATTAAAAGCGACCCACCCATGAGAATCAGAAACAGAAATCTGGAGATGTGCCAGTTCATACAATAACTGTGTTTATTTGTTTTAATAAATATTTAAGAAACATGACTTGTGGTATTTGATACAACTGAGCCCGTGGTTAAAAGGCCTCTCTCCATGACATAAGCAAATACAGCCTATCCTCTTTATTTGTCTGACTTCTTTTCGACATTCAAGGCTAATCTAGTTTTAAGTCAGGAAAGACTGCGGTCTATCATTTTAAACAAACCATTGTAGTAAAACGTGAACAGGAAATTCCTAACTACACTGTTCAAAGAACAATGATTAGAAAAACAACGCAAGCTCACGAAGTACAAGAAGGGCAGTCTGGGTGGAAAATTAAATATATATATATAAAAGAGTCAAATGCACAAATACAGTCACCTAGCTCATTTTTCCTTCCCCCCACGAGCCCTCAGTCCCCATCTCATCCTCCCCACCGAGGCCAGGGGTCCTTCAGACCTTGCCAAGGGAGAAATCTTTGGATCCAAAGGGGGAAGAGTGCAGTATATACAGCTCTGTCTGATACCTTGGAAATATCCGGCCAGCGGGAGTTAGCGCAGACATGCCATTCATTCCACAACATATAAATGCCCTCTTTAGAGCCTCATCCAAGCAGCAGTTTCATTTGGATTTTGAAGCACAGGTCTGCCTTGTTTTTCAATAAGCTGCAAGCTATTTTTGCCATGAAAAAAAATCCCAACATTTTAAAAGTGTGCCTGCATAGCATACACAGAGTATATAAAATGAGCAAAACATGAAGTCGAGGAAAATATCCTGTATTAGCACTTTATTCATAACACAGATTTCCCTCTCCTAAAAAACAACAAACCCCCAAACATTTAAACACCTCAAACGCCAACAAAATTCATATATTTTAAATTCTACTAGGTGTAGTACCTTAAAATGTTCAAAAATTCTTTAAATAAAGTGCTCTCACAACTATTTCAAAATCATTCTTGTAAAAGTCTGGGCAACTGACCACCTTCGCTAATGGGGAGGAAAAAAATGTATTCCTAATTTGAGAAAGAAAGCAGAGTAAAGGGGAACTAATTCACTTTTAACATCATGTACTAACACTACATTAAGAGCCTGTTCGTCTCTATAACATCTCAGGAATTTTTTTTTCTTTACAAGAAAACTAAAAATATCTGGATACAGGTATTAGCATGAAAATCTTCATCCACTTCAAAATAAGCTTCTGAGCACACACATAAAAAGGCCTAAGACAGAAAAATGAACATATGATCTCAAAAGACTTGCATTTTAAAGAACGCTATTCATGGACTGGAGAGTGGGAAGAAAATTTCCATAATCAGGACACTATCCATAGTTTTGGGGTGTTCCTAGCAGAACCAGTGTTTTGGACACAGGGTTATTTATATTTTAAAGAGGACATGAAAGCCTTTTATAAATGTTCCACAGATTCTAAATGTTAAGAATAGAAACTCACGATTGTGATTAAGGTAAAAAATGAACATTATTTTCTTTATCAACTCACTTCAGAAAGAATAAAACAAATAGCTTAAGAACCATGTGGGCAAACAGTCATATGTGCACAACTTCAAAAACTCCAGATGTTCACATACCAAACATAATTACCTCAAAGGAGATATTCCAGCAATTTATTACAGTATGTTTTAATGATAAAATGATGCAGCTGTATTTTAAAATAACAAAACTCTTTAAAAATTCTGAACCCCTTACATGTCAGGCGTTAGAGAAAAAAAAAAAAATCAATATTCCCTTGAAGATACTATTTCCAGAAGAAACAGGTAATAGCCAAAAATATTTGTACAAATCAGAAAACAGACATAGGGAGAAAGTCTTTAACTCAAGGATCCAAATCAGGTCCCATCAATAGTAATGAAAGGATGTTATTGCCTTAGGGCTTTTTGGTAGATATTAAGAGACGGAACAGAGGACACATCTCACTCCTAGCAGGCAGATGTCCAGAGAACAAGATCAGCTACATCATCTGTAACCAAACAGAAGCCCTGAACAGGCACGGACAGATCTCCAAGATTACTCCCAGGAGTAATTTCCCTAACAGGATACTCTGGTACACGAGAATTCATTCTACATATGAGTCATTTGATATTTCAGTGGGAGAAGTTTGCACAAATGGAATACTTTCCATAATCACTGGAGTTTTATTTAGCCTATTTCCAGAATACTGCGACAAATTTTATGAACATCGGTTTTAAAAAGATATTCATATATATCTTCATCCACATTAATCACCTGCTGCTTTGCCTTTTATTAAGTCATAGAAAGACACCCTACAACCTGGCTTAGCTTCAAAACAGGTTTACATCTAAGCTCAGTGAAACATTCAAGCAATTTTTTTTTAGATGTCCTTCTGGGAAACACATGACTTTTTTTTTATAGACATATGACACTCCTAGAGAGGAAAAAGTTGGGATATAAAAATTTGTGCCAAAATTCGCACAAGCTGTTTCTGAAAATTTATTAAGAATTAAGAAAGTTGATAATTCCATAAAACACCCTCGAATCCCTAAGAACTCAGTACCAGGAGTAAGGAGGTTCTGAGTGACATTCACAGCCAATGACAAGAAACACTACTATGCCTTTTCTAAAAACAAAACAAAACAAAACAAAACAACAAAAACCCACCGCAAATTTTCCACAGATCACTTCCCACAAACATTTCTCAACTCCAGCCTTCCAGATGCAAAATCAGAATAATGTTTACTAACAGTAACATTGAGACTACAGCTGTAAACAAATATTGTAGATTTTAAGTTGCCTGAAATTTCAGGCAATTAAATGACAGAACATTCACATACTCCTTCCTACACATTTGTGTTTGGACACTTGCTCGTGGACTAAAAGGGCTCTTTGCTCCAAAAGCCTTCTATCATGTTTAATTGAAGAAATTTGTAACACTTCACCAAAACTTCATAGAAGTGCATACACAAAACCACTAAAAAAGACAACTAGGAATTTGCAAAGCAGTTTATTTTACAGTAAGAAAAATAATTCCTGGAACTGGAAATACAGTCTCTTCATTGCACCATCAATCCATCAGAATCCAAGAGTCGGCCTGATCATAGATATCTTGACATTTTACTCCAAAAAATAGGCTAAAGGGAAAGATTTGCTTAAAACCAAAAGTTAAAGGGATTTCTTGGGAAATCCCATTAAAAAAAAAAAAATCCAATCAACCCATACAGAACACAAAAAATACCAACCTACCACTTTAACTCTGCTTAACACAATATGCAGGGTTCAACACTTACTTTTTTCCCTCAACAACATGATCATCTTCCTGAATAGAAGACATGAACTAACACACTTCAAGAATAGTAATCATGCTTCACACAGCAGATCAGTTCCAAGGAACTTAGCTGAAACTAGCCACTCACTAAGATCAAAGAAAATGCTTCTGAAATTCAGTATATTACAGGGTGTTATGAGAAATCAAGGAGTTGTTTACCTGAAGTAGTACAGGAGACCCAATACTCAAAGAATTATTAAACACAAAGAGCACGTAAGCAAGAATGAATACAAGCCCAAGGATCTCTCATTCCATCTCTGTGCTCCCCTTGACTAGGGCAAACCACTTAAGAAATCACTTATTTCTTGAACTCCCATATACATTGTAGCTACTTTGTAGTAACGCAGGTAACTGGAGGGTCACCTCTTTCTGAAGTCCTGGCTATAAACAAGTACATTAAAATATTGGACCATGCATGAAGTTGCAGTTTCCAAGGGTTGAGAACTGCGTGAAATCAAGAAGTTTTCACAACAAATATTCCTCTTTATGATGACATTTACTCCCAAAGTTCCCCTAGAACCAACACAAATTACGGCTAACCAGTCCAGAAGCAAAATGCAGTTGATCCAAAAATATCTCACCATTTCTAATTAAAATGCTTTTTCTTTCCATTTGGGGAAAATGATTTTTTTAAAACCTTTGTGAAACAGAGATTTAGTTAAAATGACATCTTCCACCATACAGGAAAGACAGAAGCATCAAAATCCAACTGTAATTAAGAAGTAGGATACAATGGATT
The DNA here is from genome assembly GCF_025592945.1 of Manacus candei. Taxonomy (NCBI): domain Eukaryota; kingdom Metazoa; phylum Chordata; class Aves; order Passeriformes; family Pipridae; genus Manacus; species Manacus candei. The sequence goes on from NW_026138089.1 coordinate 9,919,737, forward strand.
TTCAAGTACTTCTAAAAGAAAAATTCATCATCTGAAGCATTATCAAATGAAGACACTGGAAGCTCACAGGTGTAGGTGTATTGAGGCAAAAGATAAGACAACTCGAACCAACACAAAGTACTGTACACTTTTTTTGTCAATCAGTACACTGCATACAGTTGAAAACAAGCACACAAATAGGCAATATGAATATCCATGTTCTTTAACTGAATTTTGACAAATTACCTATTGCACTTCCATTCATATGCATTTCCAATTAATTTATTTTTTTTATTATAAAAAGGAGAAGTCAATTATGCTTTCTCTACCTCATAACAGATGATCATCAAGTTAACTTGCACCAACCATCAATTACAGTGTTAGAGACCACTTAGATGCTACTAAAACTGGCCTATGATCCAAAAGCCATCATAGTCATAAAATCAATTTTTCTTGGGTTTTGTGGTTAACTTATTCTGAAGTTTGGGGTTCAGGGATTTTTACCTACATGCCTTTTCATATCTTTAATACTGTAAGTCTTAGTCTTATCCAAAAGATGTAACCTGGGGGAAGCAGAAAACACACAAGGGTTTAAACAGTAATTTCCAAACACATGCACTTCTCCATCTACTAGCTATCCCTACACTGCAAAAAGAAAGGAAAAAAAAAAGGTAGTTTACTTTTTATTCTGTAATTCTCTTTTAAGCACTCATGGAATTGCTGTTCAAGTCAAGTAACTTTGGACAGTATCCACCTTTGAGAAGTGTGTCACAATTTGTTTATGTTATTGAATTAGATAATTATGCAGTACTTCAGCTGCCTTCCCAAACATGGATAGGTCACTCTTTCTAAGAAAGCATTATGCATTAAGTTTTTTTAAAAGTCTTATTTTTAGCTGTTTAAACCACAATCCAACAGTAAATAAATCTATTTTGTAATATTATGCATTTTCAGCTTTGATATCAAATTTTGCATTTTGCCATAAAGAATCCTAAGCACTTTGTGTGCGAAAGAGCTTCACCCTAAGTACAATATAAATCAAAATAGTTTCAACAAGATTCTCCATAGATTATTTAATCTTGAAAAATAACTCTTTCAGAACTCTATGAAAGATAGCCTTTGATTCTGTTTTGGTTCAAGGGTGTTGATATCACTGTACTTTATTTTTGTCCCGCTGCCAATTAAATATACTGAAATAAAAAAGTCACTGAAAACAAAAATAAAAAACCTAGTTGCTTTAGGTTTTGATATGTACTAATTCAGCCCTTGATGGCAATCAGCTCCTTCAGCCAAAGAGCTAACAGTACAGCACAGAACTGCCTCCATCCTGCAAACCACGGAGAGACCACCAAGCTCATCACTGGACATAAGATCCTTTCCTACTCCAGCCAACACCCACAAAAAGGCTGAGAAACAAACTGAGAAATATTCCATCTTATTTGATCATACAACATATATCTAGAGGAAGCCTTGCTGGGAGGGTGGCTGTATTAAATGGTTGACTCAAACGATTCAATAGGCAATTAAAAAGTGACAGATCATGTCTTGTACACTCTCACTGTGTTAAGTTCAAATTAATTTTCCTATCTGGAACAGAATCAAGAAGAGATCAAGACCCCTGTAGCACAGCAGAGCAAAGCCTATACCCCCATTACCTTGCTATTAATGACTAGTTAAGAACTGAGAGATTTATATCCACAAAATAGGCTTGGGGTTGGTGTCAAGGCAAAAAACTACACTGGAGTCCCCGTTCCTCTCCATAAGCAGAGACAAAAAACTTGTTCATTTAATTCAAATATTACAACCTTCTCCTCTGTGACCTGGCAATTTCCACTTGAACCCGTTCAGCTCCCTTAAAAAACCGCCCAGATGCACTGTAGTGATCCTTTAATGAGTTCTAGCTCCAAACACTGGTGACAAAACCACCTTGCAAGTCACCCCAATATCTGTTCAGTGGTTTTTGTTATTACCTTGACATACCTTTTCATGCTCCATCCTTCTCCAGTCACGCCCTACACTTGACACCCAACTGAGATCTTCCTGGGAGGTGCTCCACTACCAAGATCCTCCCCACATCTAGCTGACCTTACAGTCACTTCCCTTTCACACACACCCCAAGGTACCACACTGCTGATATCCTCCCCAGACACCCATCTGGTCCTAGATCTAATTCCCTCACACATCAACTTTACTCCCTGCCAGCAAAGGCAAGACTCACCACTGACTTCATCAAATCTTTCAGGAATGTTTCCAAGTTGGTAATGATATCACAAGCTCAGTCCCCAAATCCATTCTGTAGCTCTCTCATCTCTTAATAGCCACTTCAGTCGAGCTGCTACTCGACTGAAAAACTGACTCTGACACCTATTTTTCTTCTGTTGACTTTAAATATCCATCTTACACCTGAAAAGTGAATCCTTCCTTTTTAAACATAACTTGAAGCGTGTTTAGAAATGTGTTGTTTTACTATGGGAGTATTTTAAAAATCAGTAGTCAAAAACTGCTATTCACAAAGAGGATTTACTCAAAGAAGGTTTTAAATTGACTCATCACTTTTGCCTAATCCAATTCCTTATTGAATCAAACTTAATTGACATAAACCACTTAAATACCCATCTGCCCTGAAGGTTAAGTCAGCTTAGGGAACCAAACCAGATGAAAACTACCCTTCCCCCCAGAAAAAGATACAAATACTGCATAGGGTTGGGGAATTTCCTAATTTTTCTTACTGTAGGGTCAGATAAGCAATGGTACCAGTGCAAGAGGGGTGAGACTATGTGGCTGGCAGGGAGGACACTGCTGGTTTTGGCAGCAGAGAACTATTAGCTCAGGAGTGCTGTATTGCCAAACCTTGCTGAGCGTGCTCACTGCCTTGCCACAGCCGGCAGAGAGGGAAGGTAGGAAAAGTACCTAGAGCATGTTTTCTTTAGCTCGCTTCTTTCAGAAACAAGCTGAAGATTACTTAAAAGCTGCAATACTGGCTGGCTTTGCTGGTGAATGTGAACTGTCACATCTGCAGCAGATAAGATATTCAGGAAGTTCTATTTTTAACTGTAGGCAGAAAAAGTATTAATTTTACTTTGCTTCCACAAAATATCAACAAAATACTTCTGTTTGGCCTCACATACAACTTTACAAAGCTCTACCTTCCAGCAAACAACACAAAATCATAAACCAACATTACATTTAACAGGCACCTCTAAGAAGCTTGTTAACAGGACTTTGCTATAGATAAGTTTCTAATTTTTTTTATTGCCTACAAGTCATTTGTTCTTATGTTTATACAGTGTTGTCACTATATTTACATTTGCTAAAACCATGAAACTTATCTCTCAAACTAAACTTATCACCAGAATCCAAGCCTAAATAGGAATTTTTGGTCCGGATAATAGAACTTAAATCCCAGCCCTAGCCTTGTGACATTTCAAATCTTGCATTCTCACATGTACAGACTGTAGATCCTGAAAAGCAGACACTTCCCTCCCCATACCCTTCAGAAGACACAATAATGCAAATACCCAATTTGAACAATGCCTGGTGCCGTTTAATGACAATAAATATCAAGCACTGACAAAATCTAGCAGATCACAGTTTCTCAGTTTGCAAGATCCAATGCATATGTGAGAGCCAGTACCATGTCACAGAACCCTTCAAGAAACCCTTCATAACATGTGCCATCGTGCTGCTCCACACTGAAATCACGAGTGCTCAGTTAGTCCTTTCTAGCATGCACACAAATACAATAGGGCAGGTGTCTTCATTCTGTATCTAACTGCTGCAAACAATTCCATTAAGAGGTAAAAACTACATGCACACACACAAACAAAAAACCCTTCACCTTTAACAAAATGTTAAGCTTCTTAACAGTGGTTTTTTGTTAATCAGGTTTCAGTGGCTCAATAGATGTTTTGATGCTTTAGCACACATGCATTAGGTCTTGCAGTTTTGTGCTACATAAGCCAGATTTTCAAAGGATATGTATTTTAACTAGAAAAAACCAATTACATAAACCATAAATCACTATTATTGTACTATAAGGAAAACCTTTCACCCTTAGGAAGAAACAGTGGATGCTTCCCACCTCTACTTTCCAAGACACTAAAAAACTATTAAAACCATTTTTAATGCCCAATGACTGGAAATGTAGCACTCATTTATAGCAATGCTGAATTACAAGAAAACACAAATGCTCACTTCATACAGGCATTGTTTTTTCCCAAGAAACATAAGAAATTAAAAGTTACTTTTTTAAAACATTTAAATCAGAGAGGTGAGCTCAAGAGGGGAGGGGAGGGAAAGTAGTAATTTAGAAGTATTCACCATGAATCAGCTGATTAACACTTACATGTAATCAGAATCTACCAATCAAAATCATACCTAATACCAACTAACATTAACTCTAGGACACTTGCATCTTCATTCATTTTTAATCATGAACATTTTCATAGGGTTCACTCATAATATAAATTTAAATATCTGTCTGAAGACCTACTGGACAGGATGAAAAAAAAATGAGTGCATCTCCCCCATGAAAGGCAGAGAAGTAGATTTATCATGGCACATATGTATATGAAGCTTTCAAAACAAAATGTCAGCTACAGCACGCCTTTAAAAATATTACTGAATTATTCTGAACAAGAACTGAAGTACAAATATGTGCAGATTGCTCAGAGAGGCTCGGGGCACTGCAGCCCTTTCCCAACACCATATGCTGCAGCATGTATTCCCAGTCACATGCCAGGAGAGCAGTCGCACAGCTGCACAGCTTTCCCATCCACGCTGTGGCTGCATCCAGGCTTGACATTTGCACAGAAAATTCAAAACATCTGGATCTCAAGTATTACTTTATATGCAATGCTTTTAATATAAATTCTATCAAGTCCAGCGTATTTACTGCAAACTTGAGGTAATGAAGTGGTATAACTGCAGTGACCCAGATGCCTCAAGTGATGAGGATAAATAGGATTCCTTCCTGGGTGCCTCAAGAGAAACAACCAAACAGAGCAGCTCTCCACTTTCTAATTGGCTGCTCTGCCAATCTTTATAAGATATACTTAGCTACATATATATATTATATACAGGTCAAATGATATATCATGCAATGGAGGCATTAAAAATTGATGGTCGCAAACAACGGGACTGCAAGTGATAGCCAACTTAAATTGGGGGAAAAATTGAATTAGGTAATTTCATCTAGAAAGCTAAAGGAGTGGAAAAACTACTCTGACATTTAATATCTCTTACTATTAAAGCCATATTATATTTCTGGTTTCAACTTCTGACTATCAGATACTATTATAAATCTACTAAAGAAGAGTTCTGAAGTCTCAGGTACCATCTCTTTTTTATGAACAGTACTCAAACCACTTCTTAAACACCTCTTCAACTGAATAAATCCAGCTCTTTTGCTCTCATGGGAGAGCATATTTTTCAGATCTATACTCATTCAGCAATTTTTTTTCCCTTTGCAAGCTTCTTCATCTCTTGCAAGTCTGGTACTAACAGCCTGGAAAGCCAATTTACAAAATCACAATCAAATTAGTATTTCAACAGTTGTGCTCCCCTTCAAACATTTTCAAAGCATCACTTCCAAAAGTACATCTCTGTACCCTGTAGGTTACATTTTATGTTTTACATTAAAAACCTGCATCATAATCAAATACAGCATGTGATTTAAATCTGTCTAGTCATCATAACATTTTCAGAGGGAAGATTAAAATAATGATCAACAGTTGCTTTGTTTTCTTCCCATTCCACAAATGTCATTAGCTCAAAACAAAACTATGAGTTGACAGAGTTGATAATCAAAATACAACAAATAGAAAGTAGACAAAAAAGGTCTGAAAGCATACACAAACTTTAAGAAAACTTTCAAAAACGGCAGTAGTACTTACTACACTGTTGCCTTCATCTTTCGGATACTTTGGAATAGAAGTATTTGAATTCTAATAATGAATGTCACTAATTTCAACTCAGTGTGGGGGCTTAAGGCAAGCCCAGAAAAATGCTATTTGTGAAGAAAAAAATTAATGCTTCTTCTGATTGTCTTTGGATTGCCAAGTACTGGGAACTGGACAGATAAATTCCAACCCTCCAGGAGATATTCTCTTGCCTTGTGATATGGTTTGAAGCTGGCTCCCTGCCAAGTCTCCAAACCTTACCACAAGAAGTCCCCCCCCCGCCCCCAAAACCTCAGGAAGAAGAGGGAGAAAAAAAAAACAAGCAAGAAAACCCAAAACGAGAGAGAGACAGCTAAAGTGATATATATAAATATATATAAATATATTTACACTTATGTTACAGTTATATACAATTGAAATATATACAATTTCACAAGGGAAAGGGAAGGGGGAAGGGAAAAGGAACAAAACCAAAATAAAATATATATGTATCCCGATTAGTAGCCCAATCTAACAACTAAAAGAGTTAGCAAAGAAATATCTCACTACTCTCCTTGGGACAACCGAGAGTTGCTCCGGAACGATCGCCGGCAAACTCTGTCTCCCAAGGTCGGCAAGGCCTAACCAGGCCTCGCTCCCCAACACGGCAGACTCAACAGCAGGGAACCTGCACCTCCAAGCCGCCAGAAGGAAAGAGAGTGAAGGCCTCTCCTCCTTTCTTCTTATAGCCTGGCTTACGTAAAAATCGTAGGGAATACTGGGTAAATCTGGGCCCTTCCTTGGTTACAAACTGGTCACCAAGGAAGGCCTAGGCCAAACTACCATACCTTGACAAAGAGGACACTGATTTTCTAACCTTATCCCGTGGTGGCATGTCAAAAGATCTTTGCCTCACTAGAGAGAGGCCCATTTTCCAATTTGGGCAAAAAAATTCAGAAGCAATTCTCATCACTTCACAGTTCTACCAGCTGCCCTCAGAATTGCTCCTCTCCATGTATCAAATAAGGCAAGAAAATATATGAGAATATAGTGTCTCCCTAAAAATACTCTCTTAATACAAAACAAGCAGTAGTTAAGTGACTAAGTGTGGAATTTTCTAGATTTCAATATCTGACATAAATATGCTCTTTATTCAAGCTTCCAGCTTGCAATTTCTTACTCCTTTAAAAAGCCAAAGTGGGGAAAGAGAAATCATATTACACAGCATCACACCAGCACATGCACTTGAACACCTTGTTTGCCATTTGCTATAACAGAGCAAACAACAGTAGTAATGGACTGTCTTTGTCCTACTCAACAGGAAAAGTTGCAAATCGGTTAATACAGATATTTGCTAAAATCAAATAAATTATGAGAATAAGGAGTCCTGAAATAGTCCAGCAAAAAGCAGCTGGCACTTCTGGACTTTTCTGCCCATTACTCACTTGACATTTCTACTCTGCATCCCTAATAACAGATATCTACCTCTAGTGACTTTCCCAAGCTGATTCCTTGTTTCAAGCCCATTAGCCTTTCCTGCTTATTTCCAATCTTTACCATTCTGACTTTTCAACAATCTCCTTGTCCAGCACATCTTTCACTTCTTGACCTCCATTCTCATATCTCACATATAGTTCTTATACTTTACTTTCCAACCATCTTTCCTTCTTCACCTAGACTTTGCATGCTGCCCCTTATGCATATTTTATCACTCTGAAGATTCCTCAGCCAAACTCGGCGTTCCTTCTTTTCCCTCAGGGTTCCCTGTACAGCCAAGAAAAGAGCTGACACCCTCACACCCTGAACCTTCACCAGACCGGTTCTTCCTTACCTGTTTTTCCCTGCCCTACTGGTTTGCAGTCCAGTTCCCCTACTTTTTTCTTCCCAGGCTTCAGGTGCCATCCTCCTTCTCCCTACCCCCAGCTCCTGATTACTTTGCTTACAAAACCTACCAAAATTTCCCCCTTCTTCTGTCAAATTCCAGGGCCAATCCCATTTCATCCTATACTCCTTGTTCCAACCCACTGTTCAACAAGGCCAAGCTTTTTCTCCCGTGCTCAAATTATTCAGCTTTTAGGCCTCAGAATTAAGATGCTAATGAGGACACAGGACAGAAAAGCTCCAATTACCATACCAGTAGTCCAGCTTGGAGGAAGTTTCTGCAAATGCATCTGCTACAACCTAGGTCTTTACCCAGCCCATAGTGATTTTTTAATTGCTCCCAAACTGGTCCAAATAGATGATTTCTCTATGCAAAAACACTTCTACACCTTAGAAGTCTAAAATCCTCACTCCAAAACAACATGATTTAAATCTTTAAAAAAACAAGACAAGTCTCATTAAGAAGTTGAAGGAAACACTCCCTCTCCCCTAGACTTGTTCCAATAAAACAACACTGTATTTTAGCTGAAGTTTCTCCACAGAGCAAATCTAGCAAGACTCACCAGCTTGGAAAGCTTCTGCCACACTCCAAGAATTTTGGCTAAGCTCTAATCACTTGAAAACAGAGTCTTGTAACAAACAGCAAGAGTAATAAGATCCTTGGTGCCACAAGGATCATCAATATCAACCACAAACATAGTCAGTGTCATTTACAATCTCCAGTTATTGACCGGAATCTCAATGTAGCAAGTACTGTGCAAACACAAGATAAAAAGGCAGTTCGCTGCCTTAAAAAACTTACAATCTATTAAGATAAAAGACAACTACTACCACAAGATGAAAACATGCACTGAAGGGCTCCTATCCAAGACCTACAGGATCTGCCAGACAACTGTCCCCAATCTATTCATTACATACAATCCACACAGAGCAACACAGTATCTTCCCGAACCTAACCACTGATTTGATACTAAAGATCCTTCTCAAATCTGCTCGCTTTATCACTCTTCTACCTCTGTTTTCTTACAGAAAACCATAAGGTACCCATTTCCAACTCCTTTATCCCTTCTTACTTCTTATTATTTTGATTGGCCTCCCTTGCCCTCATCATCATCTCTTTCCCAAACTCCAAAATCCTTTATAAAGCACATTTCTCACCTCAACTTCTCCAATTAGCATTTCTTTGTCTTCTTGGCTTCAATGGGAAAACACTGGGGGTGGGGGAAAGAAGGGATTTTTGTGTTGTTTTGTGGGGGGATTTTTAATCAAATAATTACTTCAAATCAAATTCACTAACCAAACTACACAAAAGGCTGAGGAATCTCAGGGGGAATGCTGAAAAGAAAAACAAACTACTGAATGCCAGCTACATGGAAAGAGGAGCCTGTGGGGATGCTTAGAGACTACTGCCCATAGGAAAGCTTGGAGGTGCTGATTCTCAGAGCCCTTGATCAAGTGCAGCAGGGCCCGAGGTCTCACTTCTTAGTCCAATTCCTCCTGGATAGAAACAAAACCACTTGAACACAGAAATGGGGGGCTGAACTCTTGTCACTCCATGCCAAACTCATAACGCTGAGGTACATATGCTATAAGCAGGTTATTCTGCCCTCCACCTAACCATTTTTTGCAAAAATACAGCTTCAGTACCGTTTCACTGCTACTCTTACCTATCTTTCACAAACCTTGGCAGAAAACAACTAACCTGATCCTTTCCTACTTTGCCGCTGCCCACGGGAATCTGAATAGCTTCAATGAAACCCAAAAAGACTGGTCACTTTCCACTATCCAGAACCCAGGCATCTCACTAAAACAACAGTAGCCTATTCCCAACCAGAGATTAACTCTGCAGTCACAGAACTAGCTCCTGCTACTTGAATTCTGTACTGCAGAACAGATAACATGATAACACACTCATGAAAACATCATGTCTTTTCTATCTGCCCCAATGTAAATCTCTCAATCTCTGCTCTACAGCCTGTTCTTACCCAATGTGAAAAATAAGTCTAAGTTTAAACCTTGGCGTGAAATATTTAGACCAAATTTCAAGCAACATATGGCATTCCAATGATTTCTTCAAAACATGGCGTCCTAATTTTAGTAACACTATTTAAGTCGAACAGTAACTCAATTTTAACACTGTAGTAAATGGCTAAATCTTTTCTGTTACTGCCTGTATGGAAGATATTCTAGAAGACAAAACCTCATACTCTCTGAAATTTAATGGTAAGGATGACATGCAGAGAAGCAACAGACACATAGTGGTGTCATCAGTTACCTTTACAACACAGTTTTAAAAGTAAGCTAACAACGTGTATGTGCATTTTAATGTAGAAAAATGTGCTATATAAAGCACACAAACAAAGATTTAATACCTCAGCAAAAAAATATGTGCATGAATAAGTACGTCCAAATAATGAGACAAAAGATCTTGATCGGGTAGGTAAACATTTAGGCCATTTAAACAGTTATGTATCGTCGTGCAAGACGACAGGAATCTCGCAAATTACTACAGTCTTTAAACCAGACTCTGCTTAAATGTTTCTGTGGCCTGCTTAACATTCCAGGCATACTTCTGGCAAGGTAGCTCTGGCTGAGGTTCAAACTGTCCTTGTCCAACTTTCACTTACTATAAAAACATTGTTTAATATAGAAAAGTATACACAGAGACATATGTTTCTTATTTCGCAGACACCTAGAATACTGACACTTGTGTTCACTAACTCCGCGTGGAAATTTTTAAGTGAACGCTTTGAAGCGAGGTCGCTTTCACCGGGCAGTACCCGCAACAGAGAGCCCACGCTTCCACCAGATTTCAGCCACGACGCTTAAATACTGCTTATAACGCAATTCTGCTAGGAGCCATAAGACCTGCCCGTATTTATTCACCCTAAACGAGAAGAAAAGGCCTAACTCGGTGTCCCCAGCACCGCCGGGCCGTGCAGACGCTGCCCCGAACACCACGCAGCAGCAGATTTTTGCTGCTAATTTGCAGCAGACCGCGTATTTGTCAAATTAAGTGCAGGAATTTCCCGGTTTGCTTACCTCCACGCAGCGTTATCTTTTATGAGGAGGTAATCTACCAAATTACTCCAGCATGCCTCCAGCCTGCTGCTGCCAATTAGTTCAGCCCGGCTAATAAATCAGGATGGCCAAGCCGCTCGGTTACAGCGGGGCTGCTCCGGTACGCGGCGAGTACAAACACGGGCGGTGTCACTGCTCCTGCTTCCCCATCTCCCCCCGCACTGAGACTGCGCTTGGTCAGAGCACCCACCGCAGGAAGGGAAGCCTCAAGGGTTTTTTTGTTTGGTTGGGTTTTTTCTATATCTAATTTACCATTAAGGCGGGCGGCAAACCCGTCAGCAGCAGTGGTAGGGGCTCTGCCCCTCGGGTCCCTCCACGATGGGCCGGGGAGGGCCAGTGTGGCAAAGCCCCCACCCCGGGCCGCCGTCCCGCCGCAGGGCGAAGCCTCGGAGCGCCCCGCCGGCAGCGGCACCGGCGGCCCCGCCGCCCACACCCTCCCGGCGGACGGGGGAAGGAAAATGTCGCCGACGGGCCCGGCGCCGGCGCCCAGCGAGGTGAACTGGGCTCGATCCCTCCTCCCCCCGGGATCTCCCTCATACCTGTCTCGGGGGTCGATCCACGAGGTCTGCCGGGTGTTGTGGTCGATGTAGAAGACTCGCCCGTCGAAGTCCCTCGCCTCCTCCCAGCCAGCGGGCAGCGGCAGCTCGGAGCTCTCTCGGCCGCGCTGCCCGCCCGCCGCCGGCCCCCCGCCCTGTCCCGCCGCCTGCTGCTGCCGCCGCCGCCGCCCGCCGCTCAGCCACGGCATGGCCGCTCCGCTGCCGGGCCGCCGCCGCCCCGCTCCGGCCGAAACCCGCTGCCCGCCCGCCGCCGGGGCAGCTCCAGTCCCGCCCGGGCCGCGGCCGCCCGCCGCCTCCTCCTCCTCTTCCTCCTCCAGCACTAACAGGCGGCCCCGCAGGGAGCGGGACTCGGGCGGCTCCGGCTGCGCCGCGCCGAGCTCATCCTCCCCCGCGCCAGCTCCGCTCCAAGCCGGGACCAGCCCCGCCGCGCTTCCTAACCCCGCCCGGGACCTGCCCCGCGCCGCCGCGGCTCCCAGCCCCCGATCCCGGCCCGAGTGCCCCCGCCCCGCCGCTCAGCAGCGCCCCGCCGCCGCCTCCCGCCCGGCGCCTGCCCCGGCCATCTTCCCTCCCTCCGCCCCGCCCGGCCGTTCCCACGCCGGGGCCGCGGAGCCCTCCCGCCCCGGCCCGCTCCCCGGGGCACGGGGGAAGCAGCGGGGCCGAGCCCGGGGCCGCGCCCCGCGGAAGCCGGGCCCAGACCCAGGCACATCGGCGCTGAGAGAGGGCGGCAGCCTTCCGCCTGGGCCGGGGGAAGGAGACTGAGGCCCCGTCGGGGCCCGTCCTGTCCTGCCTCGGGGCCTGTGCCTGTGCCACGGCCCCGTGGGGGGATGAAGGAAAAGGGGAGCCATGGCTGGCCCTCGCTGGGTCATGCATCCCCCAATGCCCGCCTGAAAAGCCTCGGAGGTGCTGAGCAATCTGGATGTGCACAGGGACACGGGGAAGGTATGGGGGTCTGCTGCAGAGCCTCAAAAGGTGATGGAGCAGAGGTGCTGGAGACCACACGAGTCACAGAGATCATGCTGTATCCATGCTCTGATAAAGGAGAATGGAAAATTGTACATCTTGCTTGCTTGACATCTCAACCTGGTCCCTTAACCCCATTCTGTAGAGCAGAAAGCAGCTGAGTGTGATTTGACCTGAGCCTGCTGGAGACCGCAGAGCAGGGTTCCAGCTACCATCTAGAACTAAATTCCACAAAACTTAGTTAAAACAGGGTTAAAAGTTGGCCTGTGGTATTCCATGCTTGTGCAGGATGCTGCCTTCAGCTAAACCTTTGAAAATCTGGACATAAAGAGTTAAGATACTGCAGGATAAGCTTCTGAAAACTAGGAAAGGAGTTAACAATATATTCTCAAACAATCTGAACTCAGCCCCCTGAAACTGGCAATACCCTGCCAGGGATTATATTGCAATTCCAATTATGTTCCACTTGCATTCACCGTTTTAAGTTACATCTCTATGAACATTAATTGCTGCATTGTGGTTATAAGCACAGGAAATTAGAGGACTTTTGACTTCTTGGGCTTTTCTCTGCCACCCCCCCCTAAACCAGTGGTTATCCAACAGCCATGCATGAGAGAAGCAGTATAGATAATAGAACAGATATGACTTTCTGCCTATGTTTTGTAGGTTATTTCAGTGGTAGCAAACTGTAGTCTTCTTACCAGGGCTACTGTCAGCAGTGAGAGGTGATATGAGAGTAATAGATGGGTTTAGTGATGAAAGCAAAGTGGTGTAGGAAGCTCTGAGGGCAAAGGTGTAGTAGATTAAAAATGTTGTAAAGGTGTAAAATTTAGCAAATGCGAGGTTGTAGATCCAATCATCCAAATCATAGCAGCTTATGTTTGGATCAGCTCATCTTAACAGAGAGTTTGCTTCAGCAAACACTGTCAGGCTGTTTTATGTGGTCCCAAGAGTTCAGCACTATCTCTAGGAGCAAGGTGCTGTTTGTGTGTTACATATGATTTTTAAGGACTATTTCAAAGAGGGGAAAGTTAAGGCACAGTACAAACTCTATTTTTTGGTGGTTGCAGTTTCTATTATTTTAAGTATATCTCCCAGATTTTCAGAGGTTTTGTTTAGCAGACACAGGCATTCTCAAATGGCCTATATTAACATTTTGGGAAATCGGATTTTTTTTGTTTCAAAAATTACCTTCCCTAAATTACCTTAGCACAATGGCTGCACAGCTCAGCATCACACCAAGGCACTAGGTTAGTTCATAATACCTGGAAGCAGTAAAGCCAGGTTGCTATAATAATCAACCAAAACTAATTAGCCCTGCTGAGGACATGTGCAGCACTGCCCTCCAACATGGGCTGGTTCTTCCTCATCAGTCCCTGGAGTCCCAAAAGACGATCAAGCTTCAGTGAAGAACCTGTAGATGGAGGTTGCAGAAACGATGTGGGACTGACCGTGGAGGCAGCAAAAAGGGGGCAGGGAGCTCAAGACAGCAGTAAGCAAGAGGGGAAATGGCAGGATTGAGTGTGGAACATTTCGTTCAGCTCATAGCCCTTCAACTAAATTCTTGTCTTAACTTTGGCAAATTGCTCCAGGTTAGAGCCAGAAAAGGACTTGGCTGGGTTGTGGTTTCTCAGGCAGAGTTATGATGCACATGTTCCATGTAAAACATGAGCTGGATGTCCAGTGTGTCCTGGATTTCATGCATTCATTATAAAAGCAGTTGAGGATGCATATGCTACTGCATAAAGGAGAGGTGCAAGATTTTCAGGTGCATTGTAGCTGCTTCTGCCATTGACAGGTTGCCTCTTCCTAAAATCTTGAACAAGATTCTGCCTGGGCAAAGTTTGTAGGCTAATTGTGAGAACATGTCCTAAAAAACCTTAGATGTAAAATGTTCCTAGACTTCAGATCTAACTTTTAGGCTGTCCGTATCTAGAAAAATCATTAGCTTCAGCTAGGAGCTGAAGCTTCTTAAATGCACATGAATAAAGGTGTTGAAAAACCTGATTCCAAGAGTCCAGCCAACTGTGCACAGAGCTGCCTACAGGAACCAGTAGGAAATGATAGGGCTAGCACTTGCCTCACAAGAATAGAAACTCCCTTTGTCTGCAGCGCATTCATGCCGAGATGCCAGGCAGGAACTCTCAATTATTTTCCAGGCCAGAACAGTACCCTTCCTCGGATGTTACCTCATCCTTCTGCCCATTCCTTGTGAGGAAATGAACAAAGCATTCAGGAGCCAGGGATTCTTTCTGAGTAACGTTAAAAGGCAAGAAGAGAAGAACCTGAAAAGGTCACTGTAGTTTTCATGCCAAAGTACTAATTTGCAATGCATTTTGTGCCATCCTTACCCTGCAATGAAACCCTCCCAGGCCTGCATTGCAGCTCCCTCCCTTTTATTTTCCTTTCTCTTCAATGTCTGTCGTACTTCCAGAGCGTAAAAGCAAAAAAGGGACAGAGAACCTGGTGCACCACAGCATATCTCTTGTTTGGGTTGCAGAAAGAAACCACTCTGCCAAACAAAGATGACCTGCATAGTATGAAACAGGTAATAACACAGAAGATCTTGACTTAAAATAGATAAAAGTCTGCCACAGGAAATTAAATGCTTGCAGTGCATATTATAATCAGTCTGCACAAATGGCAATAAATCACGTTCTATGTAAAGCTATATCTACAAAGGTTTACACCTGTCCCTTGTCTCGCCTATATCTTCTCCAGATATGCATAATACACATCTGAATGCTCATGTATTTCACACACCTTCATTCCACACCCGTTTTCCTTTCCTTCCATTTTTTTCCACCCACAAACATTGCTCACACATTCACTCATTCCTCAGGCACACCTATGCCCATTAATTCAAACTTACATAAGCAACTTTTCTTCATGTGCCCTTCCTTGCCATCTTCAGTGTTTATAATCACAGGTTCTACATATCTTCTCTGTTAAACATGCTCTTATAGCCAGGTCCATAATTGATATCACAACATTTTCCATAGAAAATGTAGATAACATTTCCCACTGTAAGTTGTAGATAACAAGTTCCAACTTTCCTACTGTCCACAGGAAAAGCCCTTAATTCTGCATAAAAATCCCAACCTCATTTTGGCACTCCACTTTTTTTCTCACAACTGCTGGAAAATGGCAGTCAGTCAGAACTGATATCTCATTGTGTATAATAACAACTCCCTCCCCATCTTCTAATTGTGAGCACTTATTTGCAATTTAGCTCCCATTTCCCAGATTTTCCAACCTGTGGGGGACCTTTTTACTGTTTTGATAACTAAGTAAAAATTGTCACTTCTCTGAGATCATAGATGTCTTCTGGAACAGCAGAGCAAAGGCTTCTTCATCATCATTGTCCCAATGGCTATCTATCACACTCATCCTGCAAGCTGGGGCTTGCTGCTTTTCCCATATCCAACAGAATAAAATCATGAGAGACTGGGACATAATTTCTTATTAGCTCTGTCCCTTTCAATCTTTTCTGTTTGCTACACATACACGTGTATGCAAAAAGATAAATATAAATGCAAAGATAAATTAGAGATAGGAGGACATAGAGATAGGTACACACCTACACATGAACATATATACACAGAAAAATAAATTGTAAGGCACATCTTTCCAAAGCAAATAAATATACATATTGCATGTGACAATCTAGTAGCTGTTTGAACGGCTTCACTGCTGAGAAATCTGTCTCAGGGGGAGGCTCTCCTTGGGCTGCCATACAGAGATTTAAGCATCCCCCAGCATAGTGGAAACCTTACTGGTGGCCCTGCTTTTGCAGCCTCAAGCTGGTGTGGCATCTGAGTTCTTTCAGAGGGCAGCTGGGCAAAGTAGGGATCTGCTACTTGGGTGCATGAAACCAAGTGGGACACTGTCCCTTCCACAGGAGTAGCGACTGAGACAGTAGGGGAACTGGACAAGCACCAATCCCCATGGATTACGTAGGGGTTCAGGGATGGTATAGTAGGTGACAGATGTTGTAGGAAAGATGATCAGCAGTCATCGATCCACTTCAGAGGACATAAAAAGTAGCAAACCCTCAACTCTTGCTTGCTGTCAGCAGCCAAGAGTAGGGCTCCAGGAATAGAGGGTCTGTTGATGATCATTCTCTGGCTCAGCTCTAGGTGTAAAGGGTGTCAGAAAGTAAAGCAGAAATGTAAAATCCCTGAGGGCTTTCCTGATGGGATACAGAATAGGGAGCTCTGTGTGTGTACATGTTAAGGAAGCAAATTTTTCCCTCTACACGTTGAGCAGGTCTGATAAGACACGTTTCTTGAGGCAGGGTAATTCGACATAGAAAGTAGTCTGAAAATCCCAAATCAGTGGGAAAAAAAACGCAGAGGATGTCTGAATCTAACATGAAGTATAATGGAAGGATTTCACAAACAAGAGTGTTTTATCAGGAGGCATTTAGTCTGCATCAACAAGTCATCTGAGAAAAGAAGTAATCCTACAAGCCCTTTGTAATCATTAATATTTTTCCCCCCGCTTTTTCTCTTAATAGTACTTCTAATTAAATGGAGCATGGAAGGTCTGTAGTTACAGTCTTTGGGTCAGTAGTTCACATCCAGCTGAGGAAATAAATAATAACAAGCTATTGTCTGGTGCTTCACTTCCTGGTAGGGAAATAACAAAGAGTTGCACTGCCATAGTGCATAGTATGCATAGATGACACATGAGGTAGATGACAAAGAGGACAGTACATTTGAGCACATTAAGAAAATAGTCTCTTACAGTATTTTTAGTTCAAGCATTGAGGCTGTGGTTTGCCTTTGAATGAATGCAATTCAAATGCTTAGATACTCACCGCAATGAAATGTATACATGGCTATTTTTTCTCCTATCATTATGCCCATAAACCACTGAAATATGTATATAATATGCTCTTATAATGCATATTTGAAATTCTGTGGTGTGCCAAAATTCTTCATTTATGACATTGATTTAATACACCATATATAGGAGGAATTACTGAACAGAAAATTTTAAATAAACCTAATTATGTAGAAACAGAAAGATATGATACTCATCTAGGCTTCACAGCTTAATAATACTGTGTTAGCTGCAAACAGAAAAAATATGAAATGTACAGATATTAAATAACTATAGCAATAGATTTAAATATAGATCAATTCCCTAAGCGTGCAGCCTGCTAGCATTCAGCTTGCATATCCCCTTCTAATCCTCTATTTCATGGCACCTATTCATTTGTCTCTGAAAGGCCTGGGATAAAGGCAATGTGAATTTCTTTTTGTCATTCCTAACGTAACATTTCACTTGACTTATTTATCAGCTGTGAGTAGTATTTGCTTCAAACAGCATAAGTGCACTTACTCAGGAAATCCCACTGACCATGTTCCCCTGGACAAATCCCATTCTTCATGCTACACCTCATCTTGCCAACCATTTAAATGCCCAGATTCAGCATTTTATCTATTAAAACATTTCAGATGCTTATAGCTATGAAAAGTTGTTTGTTTTTTTTTCTCACAGAGACACAAGAAATTTTTCATGTACCTTCCTGTGGTACATTCTGTCCCAGCCAACTTTCAAGTCGGAAGCTCATCATGATGTACTGTGCATAAATTGCACAACATTTAAAATTTTAGATTTTTTAAATTCTCTGTAGAGATCTGATGAGTTGGCAAGCTAGTTCAGTCAATATAAAACTCCTGCTCTAACATCCCATGGCAGGGCTTGAGAGGCTAGGGAGTAGTAACTCCACAGTCACCTCTCTCTCATCTTTGTCTTCACAGTAAATACTCACCCACTTATTCTATTTGCAAACTTAAGCCTATTTCACTTAAGTGCTTTCCCAGACAACTATAAATAGGCTCTTGGAAATGGTAATTAAGTCAGGACTACATTCACTCACAGGAATTTAACAGCTTCTCCTGACAGAATGCAATTGTTTTTTCCTCCTCCATCCAGGTCTTTGCAATTGGCCACAGAGGACCTGGAACACTTTACAGTTCAAACCTTTTCCAATTTGATTGTATACTGGCACATTATTATTCATTTTGCTTCGTTATTCATGCTGCTATTAATTTTTATTTGAAAAATAATATGAAGAAACAGATTAAGTCTGAGCTCAGACTTGTCATGTGCCGAAAATAAAATGGGATAGTGGAAGAGCTGCCCTTAAGGACCCAAAGGCTTTTGGGTGCTAGGGAGAACCTGTGGAGATGTTAGAGACAATTGTGAACTCCAGCATACAAAAATATATTTCAACTGACTGAGATTATAGTTTAAGGCTTATTGTACTGTATTTACCCCATATTATACTAACTTCAGTGACTGCAATAACAATTTTGTCTTACTTTTATGACCATAATAAGTTACTGAAAGGCAACTTCTCTACAAAAATTTGTTGAAGTTAGCATGATTTTTTTTCAACTGTTAGTTAGATTAAATTAAGGGGAAAAAAATTATCTTCCAGAATTTCATTTCACTTTCTACTTAAAGTACAGGAAGGTTATTCGTCCTGTTAGATTTTACAAAGAGACCTCTCATGCCAGCATGTTTTTATATACACAGTGACCACAGCCCACTGCATTTCAGCCCCAACAGGAGATGGATTTTTGCCTCCTGACCTTAGAGCCAGTGTTGTGCTGTGCCACCCCATGGTGAGAAGGCCCCTTCCCTGTTGCTGGTGCTGCCTCTCACTTGGGCACGGTGCTCAGGGGAAGGCCTAAGACTGGTTTGTGTCTTGTGCCAGTTTGAAAGATGGTAAACATATTCACTGTTCTGCATAAAGCCTTTATAAAACAGAAATAGAGAATGTTCTAGATAAATTACCATATATAGGCTCTCTGCAGGATTCCCCAGCACATTCGCTCAGTGACTCCCAATTATTTCAACAACACTGTAGTGCTTGTTCTCACACTGACATCACCAGAGAGATATTTATTCCAACACAACATGTTTGCCATGCAGAATATGTCCAATTTGGTTTTACATAAGCACATTATTACAGTTCATTTTTCATTTTCATCCAAAGATGTATTGTCAGTGGTATTGCATACTCTTAGGGAGAGAAACAACACAAAACAACCCTCTCAACACCCCTTTTGTTTCCTTCCCATCTAAAAGAAACACGCCAATTCTCATGTGATTCAGTAAGTATACATTACAGTTCAGTAAGACGAGAGTAACACTGGCACAATGCATGTTGTGATTTGGATACTGGAAACACTTATATACCTATATAATACCTCTGAAACATGAGTCAAACCAAAGTCCTTCCAGATCAGAACTGTATTTCTAGCAGTGACCGCTACCTGCTGCCCCGAGGAGTGTAAGGACAAATCAGACATATAGTGACATTTTTCAAGAACCATCTTCCAATCTTCAGTGCATTCCAGCTCAGGATGTTCTTGCTCAGAGGTATTATTCCTGTATGCAACATCTCCCAAGGGATTTTATTTATTGAATTCATCAAACTGTTTTAGCATCCCCAATATAAATGGCAAAGATCTTTATCTATACTCTTGGAGAAGTATTATCTTTTGAACCTTTGTGCTATTAGCAGTTGATGCCTCCTATCTGTTGTGCTAGAGGAAATTGTGATTATTTTCTGTCTTCTCCATGCAGATGCATCATATCCTCCATCCATCTTTGCTGTGATGTAGGTTTTGTGATATTCCCAGCCTTATGGAGGAAGAAATCTCAACTTTATTTCACACAAATTGGACTGAAGTGACCACTACCCCCCATGATGGCTGACCAACAAATCAGAAAACAGGATTGGATAATAGTCCCCATTGTTCTTTCTGAAATTAAGGCAAAAATGCAATTTAATGGTTTCTTTTGGCCTTCAGTCCATTTTTCATGTGCAGTGGATGTGCATAGAAGTGCTCAATATCAGAATCTACAAATGCTACGAGTTCCAAAAAGCAGAATTTCTTACAGAATTCCTCGGTATGCCCAGATCAGAGAAACAGAACCATATTACTACTGTATTAATGTTATGCAAGTATTACATTCATAACTAGAATAGTTCCTCTTTTATAGCAGTCGTCAATATTTTGTTCAGGGATTAGTTTCCCCCTTTTATCTTTTTTCTCTCTTTTTTTTTTTTTATAGTTTTGGGGGATTTTTGTTTTGTCCTTAATTTATTCTGGACAGCACTGCCAACCCATTTGGAAGGATACTGTTCTTTTAAGCCAACGGCACTTGCAGAAATCAAGTAAATATTTTATAGCGGTGTAACAGATCATTGCTAGATGTAGCATTTTTGCAAAGAACTTCTAATCTTTTTAATTTCATAGAATCATTATAGTTGGAAAAGACCTCCAAGATCATCAAGTCCAATCTTCACCCAAAGGTTAAAAACAGCAAAATAAAAATAAACAAAATTAGTTGGATGATTGTGCTTTGTAATTTTTGCCCTACATCATCCCCTGGTGAACATTGTCTCACCAAAATTACCTAGACAAATTACCTAGGCAGAAGACTTCACTGTAATGTGAGAGCCTTTAAAGTTCAGATATCCTCAAGTTCTTGTCAAATTTACAGTAATGTTTATATTTAAACTGACCCCCAGAGATTACATTTTAAATATAGGTGGATTAATATTCTCATTGTATCACATATAATATTAAAGAAAGTTTAAATGATCTGCTTAATTTTTTTTACAGTGTTTAAAAACCTGTAATTAGCTTTAAAATCTAAGATTTCTCAGCCATTTGAAAGCAAACTTGTAAAATAAAGGCTCTTTTCATTTATTTTACCTTTACTATAGGAAAATCCACAAGTTTCTGTAATGTCTAGTATTGTAAGAACCATGTTGCTATACTTGGTATAGCAATAATACAGCCTAAGGAAAAGCATCTGCTGACCTCACAATATTGAATTAAGATCAGTATCCAGCAGTGAGCTTCTGTCACTAAACACAACAATCTGGCACAAGGTTAAAAATCTATTTTTTTATTCATTACTTGATCCAATGCCTCATTAGCACAGGAAAATCCTTATGTCAAGATCAGTACCCTCAGAACAGTTTGATGCTGCAGAGATCCGTGCTGAGTTACTCCTTGTGTCAAGCAAATATACCTCTGCAGATCTGGTCTGGCTCCAAGCAGAAAGAACTTTTCTGTGCTCCTCCAGCAAAGCCAATGTATTTTCCTCTCTATCGATTCTACTCTTTCTTTGGAAGCTCTGGATTTTTATATCTGAGTTACACACTGTGAATTGCCTAAGCAGATAATGAAGATACTAGCTTTTGGTTTTATCTGTTATAAATGACTGTCTATCATCACAAAGAATGAAGAATTTTGTGGCAAAGGCAAGGCTGCAACCCAGTTCTCAAGGACGGGAGGCAGCTGATTTAATCACCAGACTTTCTCTTTGAGCAGTGTGTTGCCTCATTCACTGAACACTTCCAGCTTTTGGGACACAGAAGTGAAAAATGCAATTAAAACCAAAGTTGAAAGATTTAAAATGACACTGAGTGTACGGCTTAAGAGACCTTCCTGGATGACCAGCATGGCACTGACCAGTGCCGCTGCCAAAAGACTCTGGAGGTCTAAGGGCTGTATTTCCTTCAGAAGCTCTGACACTGGGATTGCCAGAGGGAAATTTCCATGGGGGAAAGTTGAGGGACTGCTGTTTTATCCTTTTAGCAGTTGCCAATATCCTGCAGACATCCAACTGAAAGATGGAAGGAAGGCTGTCATGCCCAGCTTGCAGGCCTGGCTGTCCTAAAGAGGTGACCTGCCTATTAAATGATTCCTTGGTTTGTAAGCCTCAGAAGCCACTTCTGCCAATAACTGACATGACTGGGAGAAAAAAAATCTGTAGACCATTAAATGTTTCATGGAATTAAATCAACACAAAAACCAAACCAAACCAAACCATAAAAAAACCCAAAAGAAACAGTATGTGGGTGTCAGAGACTGAGATAGTTGATGATTTATGCATTCTCAGGCTTTTGACACACCTACTGTCCTGAAAACAACAACTGACCTTGGGCTTTTGACAACAACTGAAAAGAGCCGAGCTTGCGGGCCCTTGACTGTTACACTGTACCTCTGATAGCCCATGAAGAGTCAACCTTGCAGGCTCTTGCCTATTGACACCTCTGCTGGGCGATTAGTTACGCTGTCCTGAAAACAACAACTGACCTTGGGTTTTTGACACACCTGCTGGGCGATTAGTTACCTCTGATAGCCCATGAGGAGTCAACCTTGCAGGCTCTTGCCTATTGACACCTCTGCTGGGCGAACAACAACTGAAAAGACAATGTGCCTCTGGAGGACTAAGTCCAAAAAAGGGAGGCAACCCCTCATGCCAGGGAGGCGCCAGAGCATATAAACTTACTGGTGACTTTGGGAATTCGGGAGTTCTTCTCCCCCACCGCCTGCGAATCAAGACCATCAAGCATCGCTGGACCCCGTGGGCGGTGACTATGGACATCTATCTACTTTCAGCTTTTCTTTCCCTTACTCTCCCTGGCTCTTATCCTGCCTTTCTCTCCCCTATGCATTTTTCTCCTCCCCAGAAAGCTTATGACAGCACCCAAAGGTGTTAGTTTACCTATTGATTATGACAGCACCCAAAAATGTTAACCTATCTGTTGATACAAAACTGTTAAAATAAATCTTATTAACTTACCTGTTGATACAAAACTGCTGAAATAAATCTTATATATTTTCATACACCGATTATTTAGTGTCGCTTCGCTTTAATCCACCCCAAAGGAATTTTTGATAAAACCTGAGTTACCCCCCCCCCTCTCTTTTCCTGGGGCGGGTCGTAACAGTGGGATGTGCCCCAAGTCTGGTGAAACGTAATTTTAACCTATGCTTGAATTGAAAATTATAGATTATACTAGTTTAATTTCATTATCAGATCAGATAGAACAATAGAGAGGTCGCACAAGAGGGGGAAAAGGAAACAGAAAGCAAAAAATAAAGCATTAATTTACAATGCTATTCAGAATGTGATAATCGTGTGCATGAATGCTGTGATGGTCCATTGGACCTTCCTGGTGCCATCCAGCTGACATACATTATTAGTATGCACTTTTCTGTAACCACTAGCTCTGCTGAAGTTTTGGTCAGCGTGTTTAGGATGTCCTCTATTCTGCTGTGAGAATAAGGAAAATGTAGAAAATGAGCAGTGACCACTTCAGGTGTTGTTCTCTTTTTCATTGAGAGATTCCTGACTGTGGTTCCGTTCTTTGCTGTGGCTGTCAACATTATGACAAAGTCATAGGACCACACTTTACCAAATATTTCCCTTGAAGCATATGTCAGTGGTATGCTTTAGGGCTGAAATAGTAGAATTTTTCTTTTGACTGTGACATTTTCCTTTCCACAGTGGTTATTCCAATGCATTTTTTTTTCTGCAAGACAGTCTGTATACGAACTAGCAGCTAATTTTCCTAATATCGTTACCCTTTGGGAGTATCATTTTACTAGAAATAAAATGACATATAATCCTGCCCCCTAACAACACCATTATTTATTACCACTCTATTAATAGATCCTGTAACTTGGTTTTATTAACAAAAGATATGACTGCATATTTGGCAGTAACTCTCTTGATATCAAGGCAAAAAGTCACAAGATTAGAATCATATTTTCTCAAAAACACTTTCTAACAATAGATAGAATTCACACCAAAGAACATCTTGCTAAGAATAGATGAAATTAATGTGTAAAAATGCTTCATGCACAATGGAAAAAATTTCAGTAATTTTGGCTGGAAGGCTACGACAATTTGTGACAAAAAGAAAATGATGCTGTCAGAAGCGCAGAAAAATGTTTTAGCTCTGCTAGGGTGCTGCTTGATTCCTCACCCACAGCTGAGTCTTTCCCACTCTTTTGGAAGAAATCAACCTTCTTAAAAGTTTGCCACTTTTAAGTAGTTGTCTGTCTCCTATGTTTAAAAAGATATAGTTGTGAATACCACAATACCTGAATGAATATTGAGATTACTTTCTATTTGGATCAATATTTTCTGAATGTCTATCATCCCAGTGTAATTTGTCTTGAAGAGGAGGAGTTCTGCAGGAATACCTTCAAAGCTATCCCACTAATCCTCGAAACACAATTTGATGATATCTGCACAAAGTCAGACTGCAGTTGGATTGATAGTGTGCTGGCTGTGTCTAACACTGGCTAATACTGTATCACACTTTCCTTATACATGTCTTTCTTGACTTTTCAAGCTCCTTCTTCAGCAGAACAGGATCCCGCCATTCTTAAATACTAGCCCTTAATTAGCATAATTAGCAGCCACAGTTTCTTCATTCTGCTTTTTATCATTCCCCTTATACCTGGGAGAATAAAAATCCAGTGTCTTCAGTTTAGAGCTGTAGTGTGTTTTTCAATGGCAACATAAATCACATCCCACGGCAATTAACATGACAAAGGACAGTCTGTTGTTAGGGTATAGTCAACATACTTGAAACGTCTGTGTTTCACATCATGTGAATATGTGACTTGAACTAATCACTCCTTGACACAGCTGTTATATCCCGACCAACAGGCTCAGCTCCAGCTCCAGAGATGCCACACTGAAGGAAGCACCCTCCAGCTAGAGCCCACTACCCACACCGTGCAGAAAGGCAACACTCTCTGCTGCCCCCCCTGAACTTCCCTTTGCCCTGGGCCCCGCTGCTGAGGTGGAGAACCAAGAACTGGGCAGCACCTTTGGGGGTGTGAGAGCAGGAGCAGCAAGCTGTGGGACAGCGCTGGATGGTGAATCTCATTCTCAGTGGGTACGTGGGTCTGTGCATTGAAAGCAGGGAGGCCTGACTTTCATCTAGTAAGTCTGCTCTGCCAAAGCAGCTGAATGTGAATGTCCTTGTGTAAGCCATTGAGAGAAATTTAAAGCCTACTGTAAATGAATGGATACCTTTTATTAATACATTCTCATTTAGATGTATTTTATTTAAATGCTTTCCTAATTTAATTATGGACTTGTGTATCCATAAGTTGAAATGATCTAACGAAATCTGTTGCTGGCAGGTCAACCTAAACATGCAGATTTGAGTGTAGACAGGGCCACGGCATAGAAGTCTTGCTACATTATACAGATGATAAGAAGGTGAAGTTTGAAAGCTGATAGGAAGGTTGTTTAAAATTGCTCTGGAGGGCATACTTTCAGGAGACAGCTTAATTTCCTTTTTCCACAAATCACTGTGGGTTTTTTCATGCAGATTTCTTCATCTTTAATATCGTCTCTCATCATATGTGAAAAGCATTCCTGCATTGCAAAATCCATAGAGATAACCGTTTGCAGCTTCAATCTTCAGTTTCTATACTGGCCATAAAATGCAGAACTGCCTCTTTAAAACTAAAAAAAAACACTTTAGGGAGCATAGCTTGCAGTGATTTCTATGTTCTTTCACATTTTCCTGCCACACTTCCTTTATTTTTGTCTGTCATTAGTTTAATTGTAATTTCATCTGGCTTAAGCATCTGTCATTTTGTTTATCTTTTATGTACCATGCATACCAATGGCACTGCTTAAGTAACAGTACAAGTGTGTCTATGTTAATAGCAACAGGCATACAAGGAATTGTTCTATGTCAGGTGCTATCTTACAGCATCCCTTTAAAAGAGCAGATTACCAGTGAACACTGAACACCTGTTTTTTACATTCTTTAGTAAATGACTAATGTTTATATACAAAGAGAAGGTGACCTCAATCACAAGCTGTAGCAGCTGGCAATCACACTGCCAAATCCCTGCAAATGTTAGCCAGTTAGCAAAAACAAGTTTTCTTTTTGTGACTTCCAACCATCAGTTTTATTTGTTCTCAGCTAACTCAAATATTACTTATCCACACAGGGTCACAGCCCAACGTACTTCCTGCAATTAGCTGCTGGCACTGAGTGTGCCCCACTGATCAATAGCTCAGGTGCTGCAACCACGGGATTTACCTCAACAGAAGACTTGGCTGATTATCAGAGAGAGATCCCATGTGAAGGCCACACAGATCCATACAGGGTCCTTAGAGGAGGAGCAAACCTGATTTCCTGCCTGACTGGGATGGAGGGCAGGTGGAAAGGAGGAGGAAAGGAGATACCTCCATTGTTTACAAAAGAATAGAGATTCCAGCTCTGAGAGACCCGAAGCAGAGGCCTGAAAAGACATAATGAAATTCCTCCTGCCTCACGTGTTCACCTCCAACTGGTTTTGAGAAACATTTCCATAAATACCTTCCATGAGGAGAAGGTGAAAAGTATTCCTAATCTTTCTACAAAACATGCACAGAACATGAACACATTTCTAGAGGGAAGAATATTTCATTGACATGAAAATCGAGGCAGCACACCACATTATATTCAACAGGCACCTCCAGTTTGGAGGGAAACAGATTTTCCATATTCCTATTCAAGCGATGCTGGAGGCAGAGATAGAGGTATGATTCACAAACCACAGCCTCCAGTTTGGCTGCTCCTGGTACTGCAGCTTAAAAGCCAGCATAGTAACCAAAAGAGGAACTAGATATCTTTCCAAAGTATTGGAAATTGGATTGGATTCCAAAGCTTGAATTACAAGGAAACATTCTAAAATCTTTATAAAAGCTAAATAGCCAAACAGATACTTAATTATTATCATTAATTGGCATCTACATGCCACTTAAAAGTAAACCAATTTAATTACTAATATTTATTGTGAGAGTGCAAGAAAATATTTTGAATGTGTTTCCAGTACCAGTCACAGTCCTACAAATTGTTCAATAGGAACTTTACTTGCCTATTCACAGAGCATATGCATTTTGGTAACCAACCGATTTGAAAACTATGAGCAAAGAATATAAGTTCTACCTCTTTCATAGTTATGTTTGTTGTTTTAATTCTGTCTTTCATATTACATGTTTTGTCATCTTTCATATAATTATATTTACTGAAAGCTGCCTATGTATAGATCTAAAATCTTTTCCCAGAATTTATGTTACTTTAAGTTTCTTCTTTCCACCTCCATCTATTTTGGAACCCAGACCAAGCATGAAAATTTTCAGCCAGAAAAAATGTTTATGCTACAAGTCAGGGCACAACATGTACCTATGTGTATGCAAACACTCCCTCTTGCTGCACAGGGCTGCAATTTTTTCCAGCTTTGTAGATCTTTATTAGAAAGTTGATTTATGGGTAATGCTGATCCAAATGAGAGCAGTCATGGCAGTTAAATTAGGTGTAGTGCCATTTGTTTTGGGGGCAGAATAAGTCTTGCATAGCTAGTTTTCACCTTCTGTCTTAAGTATTACCTATCAATGTTACCTGCTGAGGAGTTTCTCTTTTCCACTCCAGTTGAATTTTGGTTTCTTCATTTAGATAAAAACCTGAAAGCTGGAGTGGAAAAGGACTTACATATTTAAGTGTCCAATACTGACTTTCAGTCCAAGAAAAAGGAAAGCTTTTGGTCAAAAGCTGTTGAGGGTCAATCACCCATGAATTCTCTGAAAAATCCCAGCCCAAAGTGTTTGAGTACAGTGTACTGTACAGCTAACCTCCATTCCCAGCTTCCTTAAATTGATGTGGAATGACACCAGCTCAGGTAGCATGTGTTTAAATGGTAGAGCAAAGGGCAACTTATCAGCTGTCTGCGAGAGCTGTAAGATTTCTGCTCCATCATGTTATCTTAGTTCTGTAATATCTAATTATATAAATCCTTCTGAATGTTTATCATACAGTTTAAAGTGGATTTCATACTCTGCTAGCCACATACCTTAATGATAGATTTAAAATTAGAGAGGATATTAAAAATCAGGTGTTTCCTACCTAGTCAAGGCTGCTTTTAGTTGTGTCTATGAGAGTTATTTTTAAATAAAAAGATCAGTTTATTTTTTTTCTTTCTATAAATTCTCCAGAGAAAGGAAGTCTTTACCAGAAGGCTCCTCAAATTGGTTTCTTTTTAGTGGCATAAGAGATGTCATTTGATGGTTTGCCTTGAAACTGATTCCAACCATCTCTGTCCAGGCCTTCCTCCAGATTAACTTCATCAGCCAGATTAAAACGTGAACAACCCGAAACATTCATAAAAGTCTGGCATGTGATACACAGAGGGTTTCTCAGGACACTGTTTTTGTAATGTTGCTCTCCTGAACTGTCAGAGATGTAACAGTGCCATGGAAGGGAGATTACTAAACAATGTCAAGTACTAGGAAAATTAAAGAGAGAAAGGAGAAAAACCTCTCTGGCAGTAGGGAACTGAGGTCTTCAGAAGACAAAGAGTGTCTTTCTGACATAAAAACTGAAAAAGAAAAAAGTCCTTCACAATATTCATAATTGTTTTTGACAAATATTATAATTTAGTCTTTAAAAGAAAGAGAATTGCTGTAAAATAAGCATATCCATTGTAGCTACATCAATAAATTATCATGCAAGTGGCTGTCCCAGCCCAGGCTGCAGTAAACAAAGTGGTCTATCATGTTGCCATATTCAAATGCAGTTTTCAGAAGAACTAAAACAGCATTAGGGTACAGTGCTGTTCCTGTGTTAGACCCATGCCACTAAGCTTCATTCTCAGTGTAATAAAGTAAAACCTTGGAAAGGTTATATGTAAGTTTAATTCTGCCCTGTGATACACACACAGCAGTACAATCTCTTGCAGTATGGGAACACAGCTTTTTCAAGTGACACAAACATCTTTTTACCACGCAGAGTAGCAGAGTGGGAGCAGAGCAAGCACCTCAGAAGGCCCCAGCTCATGTACCTGCCAGTACTGCGTGGTTCAACAGCTACATGGCCTCAGTCCTATAAAAATGGAGTCAGATGAATTTCTGAAATCGATTTTCTAGAAATGCTAGAACTTAACAGTCAGTGGAATAGGACAAAATGTATTGATATGTCAGAAAAAAAATATTAAGGAAACAGGGGCATCTTTATACTGCTTCCTGCAAATTCTAACTTCACAAAGAAACACTTTGTGAATATCCATAGTAAACAATGTCATTGTATTCAAAGAAAAAAAAATACAGCTGAAGTTTGTTAAACTATGTATTATTTTGGGGTAAAAAATTTTATCAAATGAATACAACTAATATGCCTTGCACAATGAGCTGTAAAAATGCAATGAAACAACACAAAGAATGAAAAAAAAAAAAAAGTAGAGTATTATTTAAAGTACTGGAACTTTGAGAAAAAGGGCTGAAGGGATGTAGGGGGTAAAACCAGTTTTCCAGCACCTTGGTCACTCATCTTCTGAGATATGCAGCGCAGGAAGGACAACAGCCTGTTGGAACGAGTTCAGAGGAGGGTCACCAAGTTGATTAGAGGGATGCAACACCTCTCCTATGAAGAAAGGCTGAGAGAATTGGGAGTGTTAAGTCTGTCGAAGAGAAGGCTTTGGGGTCTTCCAGTACCTGAAGGGAGCCTACGAGAAAGACGGAGTCTATTTACAAGGGCATGTAGTGACAGGACAACGGGCAATGGTTTCAAACTGAAAGACAGTAGGTTTAGATTAAATATTAGGAAGAAATTCATTACTGTGAGGGTGGTGAGGCACTGAACAGGTTGTCCAGAGAAACTGAGGATTCCCCATTCCTGGAAGTGTTCAAGGCAAGTTTAGATGGAGCTTCCAACCCAAACCATTCTATGATTTCGGAAGGTCTCTCCTGGACACCCCCAGTGACACACGCTCACATGCTGCACATCCATGTCTCCTCATGGGTGTGTGGTGGTGGTGGGACAATAAATACTTTAAAGAGTCCTCTGTCCAGACAAGTGCTCTGGTCTCCCCGAGTGTCTGTGGGCAGTGGGAGCGGCAGCCTCCCGAGGAGAACAGCTGAAGCTCTGACCCTCTGCAGGAGGCAGCTCTGCCCGGGGGCACAGATCCGTAAACCCACCTCGGCCAACCTCCTCCTGTCAGTCCCCAGCCGGCCCCGAGGAAAGAGCTTTTTTTCCATCCCATACGGGCCGTACTGGTCTGTCGGGCATAAGCAGGGGGAAATATCCCCATGGAGGCATTGCTTTGTCCTCCCTGGTGCTTCCGTCGAACGCCTGCGGCGGATACGGGCAGGGGCGGCCCAGGGCCCGTCCCTCTCCCCAGGGAGGACGATCCGCCGGGAACGCGGCGAGCGGGGCGCGGGACGGGCCCGGCCTTCCCCGGGCGCCCCCTGCCGGCCGCCCCATCGGGCGTGTGGGACGGGCGGGATAGGCTCTCCCGCCGCGGCCCCGCAGCTTCCAGTGTCCCGTTTATTCTGGGGGGAGGGAGGCGCCGAGAAGCCCTGTGCCTCCGCCGGAGCGCTCTGCGGCGATGGAGCGCCAAGCCCGCCTTAGCGAGCCACAGCGCTCGGTTGGAGGCTCGGTTGAAGCGGAGGGTGCTGCGGACCCCCAGAGCCCCGACTTTCACAGTGCACCCTTTCCGTAAGCTTTTCTCCCAGACATATCTGTTTTTCCCGGACTGAACATCCCGATTACTAACGTTACATATGGTTTGAAGCTATTTAAAGATTTGCTTTCCCGCTGCAGGTCCCCAGATGCCCCCGCAGCCCCTGTCTCCCCTCAGTGATGTGGCTGGATCACTGCTCCTGCCAGCGCGGCTGGCGTATGGCCTTTGCACCGGGAATTCTGGTCCTGCTGATTCTCCTGCCCTGTTCTACTTTGGCTTGTTCATACCTGTTTGCGACCCGAGTCTGGTTGTTGCTCAAAACAGAAGTGCCGTACGGAAAGGACTGTGAGTTTATTGCCACCATCAGCTCCCAGCAAGCCCTACAGGGGCATCCCGCATGAACTGACCCTCCTGGAAGTCCTTTCACCTGAGGAGGAAGGCCCACACAATGGCTTTTGGGAAAGCTTTGTCACCGTGACTGCTTCCTGACAGAGTATGTAGGGACCACATTATCCCTGGGAAGTGAGATAACCAGGAGTAGATGCAAAACTTTGAGATGCAGAAGTGCACAGCTGAGACCACTGGCCATCAGTTGGAGTCACAGCAACACAGTTCATGAATGAGGTGCTGATGGGCCACACAGGAGCACTGAAGTGTGCTCTGCCCTGTGGAGAACTGCAACCCTCCATGTCTACCAGCACGGCTGGTCAGTGCAGGCAAAGCTGTGGTTATAAAGCCAAACTCCAAGTGCCCTGTATTCAGGTAATGTGAGTGAGAGATGATTATGAGATCATGACACTTTCCATGGCTGTCCATGAGGAGGAATCCCTTTTAAAGACCTAACAGCCCTAAACACTTTGTGATACCTGCTGGCTCTCTGAAAACACGGGGTGTATCATCTGGTGCATATTTAGAGTGACCCTTCTGATTTAGCTTACTCAAAAAATTAAGCAAGTTCACACTTACCAAAACTTTCTGCAATACAAAACAATGGTGCTAGTCATATGTGACATATGTAACTTTACACTGACCTTCACATTGACAATGAAGTTTACCTTGTTCTGGATATGTCAGGGTAATTTCTCACAAATCCTGGTGCCCACCTGCTGAACTCCCACCTGCTTTTCTTAGTGAATTGTTGGCAGGTGCATACCTCTCCTGCCACTTCCAAGTTCAGTTAAAGGCAAAAAAATTGCATATTAAACCTACCTCTTTCCTTTAGGTGAACACTAAGATCGTGACTTAGCTGCAAAAAGAAATAGGGCAGGTACAATGGGCTCACAACTATACTACCTAAGGTTCCTTGTACCCTCTTCTGCAGCTCCCTTGCCCATGCCATTGGGGCAGCCCCAAAGAAACCACAGAGTCTTAGTGGCAATGCACAAAACCAGTCTAGGACATCCCCCTTTCCAGACAGACAAAGATATTTATTTTTTTTCTAATCCTCATACAGTCTAAAAGGTGAATATAAACACAAAGTTGTGGCTGTGGACATGTACATTAGTTAAATCATGGAAATCACAATTAACCTAAAAACCTGCAAATATTTGACATGGCCACAACAAATCTATGCATCAAGTTTTGTTTCCCAAAGTGGGGGGCATTAGGAGGTAGAGAGTCTGCACATAAACCAAATATCATCAAGAAAACAAACACCTACCTTTCTTTCACTTTTTAAGACCTTTATAAATTTAATGAAGGAACAACTTGACAGAGAAGGCAACAGCTGAAAGCAAATATCAGCTGTAGAACTAAAGAATTCATCACATTACTATAGCTTATAGTTTCATCAATCAAGAATAATATAGTATTTTCAAAGACATTTTAATGGGATGCTGAGTCTAAAATGTAAAATATCCACGTCCATTAACTTTAATGATGTAAAAGCATTCCATATTTTAGTGTTGGTACATGCCCACAGTTATCAGATTGGAATTCACTAGAGGACACCCAAAGCTGGTTTCTCTTCCCAGTTAAACAGGTGCAACACCTGTGTTACACGTGACAGAATTTGCTTACCCACACTGTAGATATACTTAGAATGTAATGTAAAGAACTTTAAAGAAAGAAATAGATAAGAGGCTAAAATGACAAAACATGAGGTGCCATTCCATCTTCTGCCAGCCACAGATACCCTTCATTTTATGATTCTATTTCTAGAGATATTATGAAACTTCTGTTTCAAAGATGCAGTTTGAAACTGGCTAGCCAAACTAAAGATAAAGATTTTCTGTATGAATCGCTGCAAGGTCCACGACAGCCCTTACATACATACAATTTTGCCATGCAAGACATACATCAGCAATATGTGAGAGGTTGGTCTCAGGTTTTTTTGCAAACTTTTTTTAAAAATGCAAGATATTTCACACAAAAAATCCCAGAGCAACTATTTCTTAGAGCCCCATGAACCAGCAGATAACACAGGGAGGACAAGTTTGTTCTGAGTTAACAAAAAGAACTTTTTTATTGTTGTTGTTTACAAAAGCCCAAATTTAGACTATTTTATTTTTATTGGTAGGATATACCCTAAAGCAATATTTGCCAAGGATTATTAAGCCCCATTTCAGAATGGCATAACAGCAAAAGTGAAATCAACAGAAACAGCATCCCCAGCTTCCTGAGAAGGAACCCCCCTTCTGGGCTGGTGGAGCATTTGAATTCAGGAGAAAAAGAAATGCCTTGGGTTTTAATTACAAATTGAACTTGAGATTTCTGGCATTAAAAAAGTGTTGATAGGAAAGGTGGTTAAGATTCCTCCCACTAGATAAAATGAGATATTTTTGGAACTTTTCGTTGGAGATACCCCACAGAGTAAAGTGGGCCAACCATATGGTTGCTATCTCTCTGGCAGCAGCTAGCATAAGGCAGTCTTGGTGGACAGTAATTCCTGTGGAGACAGGAGGATTATATCACAAATGACAAAAGCTTTTAGACAATTTCTTTGAAATAATGTAGGATTTCCAGAGTCTGAACCATAAAATGCCCACAGATGAGCTGAAAGTAGTGATCTAGTATACCACAATTTCCCTGCTATAGGAAGCATAATGCTATATACAAACCCCACCCTAATATCTGGAAAACAGTTCCAATTAAGCAATATCAAAATTATG
Organism: Manacus candei; assembly: GCF_025592945.1. Lineage (NCBI taxonomy): Eukaryota > Metazoa > Chordata > Aves > Passeriformes > Pipridae > Manacus > Manacus candei. The sequence goes on from NW_026138089.1 coordinate 9,953,489, forward strand.
GACAAGAAATTGTTAACCTGAAGGTGATCAGCTGTTGTCACATCTCTGTTGGGTGCAATATTGGCCATGCAGAAAACTAAGCATTCACTGAAAAACCCAGTGCTTGGGATCAGTATGAATTTACAGAAGGAAAGGCTTGAGTTCCGGGGAGATCTGAAGTCTATGCTGTGTCCTGCTAAGGTTTAATGATTCTTGAAGTTCTGCATCAAGAGGCCAAGACTTTCCTGAACAGGTAAGTAACTACAATAGCTACAGCCCCATTAGGCTCTAGAAACATGATCCATCCACACCCCTGGAATACCCTAAAACCCAGCAGCTGCAGGCAGAGCACATTTGACTCTCATCAAGTGGATTCAGTCTCTCATGTGCAATGAGAGCCATTACAAAATGCCTACAAGGCTGTCAATCACCATTTTCTATCATAGGAGCACATTTCTTTTAAAAGAGAGTGACCTGCTCCTTATCTTGAGCAACAAGTCAGGTTCTGTGGCCCCCAACTGTGCAGCCAAGCTCTTTTCTGTATGATCAAAATCATACAGAAGCAGAAGGATCAGAGAAATAGGGTGTCCCCTGTGGTATATTGCTCTGTGCATGGGGTTTGAAGGTAGGTTTTCTTTTAAAATCTGATTGAAAAAAAAATACTGCATTTTATTCTCATTCACCGTGTGATATGGTTTGAAGCTGGCTCCCTGCCAAGTCTCCAAACCTTACCACAAGAAGTCCCCCCCGCCCCCAAACCTCAGGGAGAAGAGGGAGAAAAACAACCAAGAAAACCCGAAACGCGAGAGAGAGCTAAAGCAATATATATATATATATATTTACACTTTTGTTACAGGTATATACAATTGAAATATATATACAATTTCACAAGGGAACGGGAAGGGGGAAGGGAAAAGGAACAAAACCAAAATAAAAAATATATATATATATATCCCGATTAGTAGCCCAATATCTAACAACTAAGAGTTAGCAAAAAAATATCTCACTACTCTCCTTGGGACAACCGAGAGTTGCTCCGGAACGATCGCCGGCAAACTCTGTCTCCCAAGGTCGGCAAGGCCCAACCAGGCCTCGCTCCCCAACACGGCAGACTCAACAGCAGGGAACCTGCACCTCCAAGCCGCTGGAAGGAAAGAGAGCGAAGGCCTCTCCTCCTTTCTTCTTATAGCCTGGCTTACGTAAAAATTGTAGGGAATACTGGGTACATCTGGGCCCTTCCTTGGTTACAAACTGGTCACCAAGGAAGGCCTAGGCCAAACTACCACACCGTGCTGGGGTAAAAAAAGCTGTAAAAGGTTTCTGGGGTTCTAAATTTCACATGAGCATGTTAACATAAAATCATACAAATACTAAGGTTGAAAAAGACCTGTAAGATCACTGAGTCCACCATGTGACCATCCAGAATTTTGCCTGAAATTAACACCAACTCATTCCTCATCCCAGCCCCGGCCTCCAGCAGATGAGCCAAAGGATTAATTTCAGGACCTCTTAGCAATGACAAATTATTGCTCATTTTACTCTAGTGGGTTGCATCTATAAAAAAATCCTCAAAATATTGCCCTAAGATTTAAATTGATATATTTAATTGGAAAATTTTAAACTGACTTGATCAACATGGAAATTGTTAAAAGAGGTAGATTTATCAGGGCCTGTTGCAATAGGCCTGTTGCAATAGGTAATGGCTTTAAACTAAAAGAGGATCAATTTAGATTACAGATAAGGAAGAAGATTTTTACAATGAGGATGATGAAACACTGGAACAGGTTGCCCAGACAAGTGGCAGATGCCACATCCCTGGGAGCATTCAAGGGCAGGTTGGACCTGATCTAGTTGAAGATGTCCCTGCTCACTGCACGGGGGTTGACTAGACAACCTTTAAAGGTCCCTTCCAACACAAACTATTTTATGATGATTTCCCTTGAGGAAACATGTCGTGGATGTCCATTGCAAGTCAACAGTCCTGCAATTGCATCTGTGGTCTAAAACACTTGACCAAATTATTTGGAGAGGAATCTTTTTTTTTTTAACAATTTTGCTAAAGTCCTTCTTACAAAGGAAATTTTCTTTCATGCCTTCCATGAGAATAGAATGTTTCTCAGTCAAGATCATGTCCTTTTTAGATTTTACAATTTCCTTCTGCCAAAGTCCCCAGTTATTTCTCTCAATAGCAACCTTCCAGCCTTTCAGGCTGAAGAAGTACAATTTAGCCCATCAGAAAGACCTATACTATAAAAAAAAACAGGAAAAAAATTCATGGAATATAAGAATATTATTTCACAATATTATTTCACAAGTGATTGGAAAAGAGGATTCAAATAACTAGCACAGACATCATAAGTTACAGGTTGGGGGGGTTTTCCATAATCCCTTTGTCAGGTGGTTACTCCAAGCAGGCTGAAGTAAGGTTAGTAGAGTTTTTAAGCATATTTAATCTTTATGTTTATCTATTTTAGGACAAGACCCAATTTCCCAACTAATGTTAATTGGTTTCATTTCATGATGTCAGATGACAATTTTTTTCCCAATGATGATTTGGCAAAAAGGCAGACTGCCCTAACACCAAGCTGGTCTCTGTAGCTGCTTGTTTACTACTCACTTTTAATGATATTAAATCACCGACCCTTGGCTCAGCCGTCCAGGTGTTGTCTGAGCAATGCAAACAATCCTCTGAGTGCTACACAGACATGAATGGATCTCCCAACAGTTGTGTGTCTAGCATTGCACAGAGATTAAATCACTTACCACAGCAGCTGGGTAACAGCATTTTTGCGGTTCCTAGTCCAGACTTTGGTCACAAACACCAATCTGCCAAAGTGGATTGATATGAAAAAGTTTGTGATTTGTGAAAGCTTGAAAGCAGAAGCTCCTCCTATCCCGTCTATTCACTCTGTTCTACAGTGTTCCTGTTTTAAAAGACAAAATGAAGCAGAAACAGTGCTCTTTTTCATTGGGAATTTTTGCTTTTTTTGTTTACTCACCAGCACTGAATTCATCAGAGAGAGCATTTGTAAAAGGCTGTGTTCATATGGACTTCCTCTGCTGGCTTTCCAGTAACTGAACAAGATTTTTAAGATTTTATGTAAACAAAAGATTAAACTGGCTTTGGGGTTAAATTTTCCTATTGCAGCATAATTCGTCAGACTGCAGTGAATGGCCAGAGAAAGCTATTAGTTGGGAATACATGGATACACTTTCTCAGGGTGATGGTGCTGGTAATCTAAAATAAAATGTTTGCCATTAACTTACAAATCCCTATAACTCCCAATGTTAATTCCTGAGAAAGGCTTAGGCAGATATATATTGGTATGAAGACAGGAACTGCCAAGTCTTATGTATACTACAAAATGTATTTTATATGTGTTATATAACTCTGCAGTTGTTTGCATTCTTCACTGTCAGATGTACCTGCCCCAAGCTCTCCAGATTTGGGTACTAGGCACTCTGTCAACCATGAAATCATAGGCCAGCTAAATCCTCTCTCTGTGTAACTTACTCTTTTTAAAAGTCTTCCCTCTGAATCTGAATCTCAAAAATAAAAATATCCATTCTCATTTTATAAGTAGAAGATCATTTTAGGTTGAATTCTGCACAGGCAAAAACTGTATTTTCTGCAACTCCAAACAGATTTTAACCTCTAATCTTCCCTGTCTTTATTGAATCACCTTCTTCTCAATTTCCCTTTCTGCTTTTCTCTTCTTCATTTGCATTTTCCTGCCTCTCTCACAGTTTTGTCCTCAGTGACTCATTCAGGTTTCTTCTTCTTTACCCCTCATGAATTTTTTTTTTATGGTTCCTCCGTTCAGTGCTGCTTTTCTACTATACCTCCTGTGGTTTGTCCTTCATTGCTCATCTGCTTGTGTGTTCTTCTGTCTCACTCTTGATCTCCAGTGTGCACTGGTTGTTTAGACAAGAAAAAACCTTATATTTCTTAAGACATCGTAGTGGACATTACAAGAAGGATCATTTAAAAAGAATTGGAGCTCCTTGACAGATTTTTCAGAAACAACATGATTTGCAAATAAAGGTAATTCAGTTTCTGTGGACTTCTGATAGTTTTCTTCAAACTGCCTAGTTTTTCTGTAGTGCAAACTAAGAAGTTTTGACAGCATGTCAACAGGCAGTTAGTTACATTGCACATCAAAGCTTAGCCTTTTCAGAATAAAGTTAAAGAGCAATCCTGTAAGTTGCTGAGTACTTTCATAAATTCCTTTTGACTTCCACAATCAGACTCCTGTAAGACTTACTTTTCAGTCTAAAAGCCTGAATTATCTTTTCACTCTCAGGTTAGTTTTGGTTATATCTACTCCAGAGTACTTTATATTTGCTGCAACACATGTGAAGTTTCAGTAATGGAACAGATTTTCTGAAGCATTACTGGGCCTCTGAAAAGTAAGAAATGTTTTTTTTTCAGAAGCAAGCTTTTAATAACAATCTTTATGTGGCTGCTGTTTAAATGTTTGTGTCAAAGCTTGTGAAATTTGTGGCCCAAACTCCTCCTGGCACAGAGTACGGGTGGTGCCAATTCTTTCTTCGAATGGATTGACGACCAGCTTTCCAAAACGAAGAGCAGCACCTGACAGCAGCTTCTGAGGTCTGGACTGAGCATGGCAGCTGGAAGGACCCTGGAAGCAGTGAAGGTGCCACCAACTTTGGTGAATGTCAGTATCCTCTTTGAACATCACCAGGACCATTTGGGAATTCTGGACAATTAGCACACCAAGCAACATTTACTATGTACAGCTGCAAAATGTAAGTCTCAGAATTCCTGCGTTATCACTGGAAATGAAGCTATTTATAGAGAGATGTCCTGGTGGATACAAACATTTCTGAGAAACAGCAGAAACAAGATAAGGTATTAACGCTCTTGCAACTAATCACATTGATAGGTTCATGGGGTATGCTTTCATGGTCTGTGCTCATAGAAAGATAGGATGAACTGGCATGTCTGAGTGCCTTCCTGCCAGGGGGATGTCATACTAGTTAGTTTGAAACCCTTACATTAAAAAGTATAGTTACTTCAACGATCCCATTTTATTCCTAGTATAGGTGAAAACATTTAAAGCTACACTTAGCTGCAGCAAATATTGTGTGTAATGCAGGCCATGATCTCTGTGCAAACTAATGCAGGTCAGTTCAAAAGCAATGGTATTAAAAAAGCTCTGAAAAACAAAAATCCAACCTATGCAGAAGATCACTTTAGAAATAATACTCATAAGCAGCACTGCAGTGAACTCAGATACCTGGATGAGACATAGCAGCGTTTCAAAGTTAGTAAATAAAAAATAATTATTTGGGAGAAAATAATTTGTCACATAGTTTATTGCCATTCTCCTGAATTGAGACCGCAAAGGATGAATGTCATCGAAGAGTCACAGTTGAACCCAGAGAGCTCCTTGAGCAGATGAGGTCACTGGTTTGCTATGTTTATGCTGTAGCCCTGCCTCACATTTCTCACAGGCATCTGAAGCCCGTTTTATCAGAAGGAGCTTTGGCATCCAGCACAATGACATGTTTATGTTAAAAAGAAAGGGTCCCACTCACGAGGGGCAGGATGAGGGATGCCGGTAGGAGTGGCAGCAGTAGCTTCCTGTGCCCCAGGCTGGCGTGGGGAGAGGGGGAAATGAGACACTGTGGCTCACACTGCAGAACAGAAACTGCAGCTCACAGGGATTAACACACATGGGCCAGTGATCATTTTCCACATGCCCCCAGCTAGGAAAAAGCTGATATGTGGATTTTGAGTACAGCCCTTATAACTATTTCTTGGAGGAAAGCTTGTAGGTTTCTTCTAGTGCACCCAGGATCATAGCAGCCAGTGAAAGCTTCTGAACAACCAAGGTTTTCAGGAGTAATATCTTCACTGAGCCTGATTCCGTGACAGACCTTTATTCAGTGACCACTCAAGTTTCCCAGTTCCCACCTGAGCAGTGCTAGAGGAGATGATGGAGGTGTCCTTGGTAAGCTGTGCTCGGTGCTGCACAGGAGGTGACACCCAGCCCAGCATACCTGATGCTGAACAGCTGAAGATGGTACCAAACAGGCCACAGTCCAGACACTTCTGAGAACTGCCACAGCCATGCCATAGGCAAATGCAGCCAGGATGGATAGTCTGGGGTGGAAGAAAGTACAACAAATTATTTTATTGGTCTGGGCAGCAGGGTGGGGTTCAGCACACACGGCTGCTGCCGGCTCTCAGTCAGTGGGGTCCCTGATGTCTGCGGTGCTGCAAAAGAATGTAGTTCCCACCTGAGTCGTTGTCATCAAGGAGGACTCTGACGAAGTTGATGTGGTTAGATGTGGGCATGGTGGGCCCACTCCCTGCTGTTTTGCAGTGTTGCCTTCTGTATCAGAATGTCAGACATTCAGAATGTATATGCTTCTTCAAAATAGTATTCTGGGAATTAACCTCACAGTCTTTCCCACACATAACCCAAGAAAAAGGAGTTGATGTGACACACTGTGAACTGGATGTTAACAGTGTGTGCTGTACTCCATTCCTTGAGTCAGTATTTATTTGCTTTATAATTCTGAGATGAAATTCACTTACATTTTCTTGTTTGGCATACAGTTGGGTTTGACACAATAATTGAAAGCCAGCATACTCCAAAGCACCATGCTAATTATTTAACTCTCTCAAGCAAGGGAAACAGAATAAATTATTTGAGCAGTAGAAAGGGAAATAAGTTGGTTGAAAAATACGTTTTTGTGAGCCGATACTGGATTTGACAATATGAAGTTGGCAAGAAAGAAAGGAATCCCTCTTCAGTTTTGAAAAAGGTATACTTTTCACAGAGAACATGTTTCTTCTGGGAATCTTTAATTTCATGTACATTGGTTTCCTATTTTAAGAAAACAATTTGCCATTAAACACTATGCCAGCCAGACTAACATTTTTTTAAGCAAAAACTCTTTGTCCTAAAGTATTTAATGGCCTAAAGTGCAGGAAATTGGCTGTGACATTTCGCTTTTTCCATTCTAAGGGGAAAATGGTCCAAGGTCTAAAAATATCCCTGAAAAACACCCTCCTTCTCATCACTGTAATATACCATAAGCCATGTGACAAGAAAGACATTTCTTTCTGAGCCTAGCATTGCTTTTAATCAGCTAAATCGGCAATTAAGACTGTCTTCATGTTAAACTGCTGACTCAAATAAAGATTTTGATTACTGACTTAACCTGACTAATTTGATGACCTGTTCTGCAGTACTTTGTCTCCAGTTCATCCCTCTTCCTTTGCCTGAACACAAATTACATTGGTCCGAATTGCATATTCCTCTGGGGAAAGTCTCAGCGGGCTTTGTGTTGTGGGGCTGTTTTATTGTTAGGCACTGTTCAGCTCCATTTTCTATTTGCACATCCATCCTAAAGGAATACTGAACACGTATTCATACATTTTTTTGGTCTGTGGCCATGAATGGACAGGTGAGGTAGAGGGTACATGAAAATAAGGTTAACAAAATGCATCCTGTGGTAGATTAATGCCGAGGAGTATGTCATGGAGGTCAAAGATGAGGCCTTATCATTACACCTAGGTACCCAGCAGAACTCAAAGAGTCTTGGTATTCCCATCGTTTGCCCAGCAGTGAATTCAGACATGTAGTGAATCACAAGGTACTTGTTTATTGTCAACTCAGAAAAAATAAAGTGAGACTGGCTTATGTGTAGACTGAGGCCAGCGTGGAGACATTCCTAGACAGGGTGGAGCCCACAAGGCAAGCGGTGCTGTCACTGGGGAGGCAGCAGGTCCCAGTCTGCACGGAAGCTGGAGACGAGCTTCGCGATATGATCTCTTCAGTGGTGAAATTTGCTTAAGAGGTTTTTGCCCCTTATCTCTGTACCTCAAAGCCCTGACCACTCACTCCTGTCTGCATTACAGCTTGCTGCCTGTCCTCAACTGTGCTGCTACAAATGATTGTGGGGCCAGGTTTTAAGGTAGTTCCCTAAAGCAATCTAGGTTAAAAATAGCCTTCCAAAATAGTTTTGCATTTTTGAGTTTTAAACCAAGATCACTTCAGCTGCCTGATTTTACAGATAACCCTAAAATTACCTATACAAGCACAACTGACATGGTAACAAATTGAACTACTGAAAGGTAATTTAGCTTCTCAAATTCTAAAATAAATGTCATGAAAATATGCACAGAGAACCTATCTCCTTGCTGGTGAAGTAAAATCACATGGGCTTTACTCCTCCAATATCAGAATCATAATGAACACAAACATTCAGTAAATTTTAATGAATCACACAGCCTGAGGGATCAAGGTCAGACAGGCTCGATCCCTTTCAACCAGTGGAAGTTTCACCTCTCCCTTGTTCTAATCTAAGATTAGCCTGGAGAAAAGGAGGCTCATGTATGACCTTACTCTCTCTCTACAACTACTTGAAAGGAGGTTGTAGCCAGGTGGGGGTCCAATCTCTTCTCCCAGGCAACTAGTGATAGGACAAGAGGAAATGGCCTCAAACTGCACCAGGGGAGGTTCAGGCTGGACATCAGGAGGAATTTCTTCACTGAAAGGGTTGTCAGGCATTGGAATGGACTGCCCAGGGAGTCACCATCCTTGGAGGCGTTCAAGAAACAACTGGATGTAGCACTTAGTGCCATGGTCTAATTGACAAAGTGATCATCAGTCAGACTGGACTTGATGATCTTAGAAGTCTTTTCCAACATAAATGTTCTGTGATTCTGTAAGATTTTTTTTTCCTATCTTTTCTTTAGGGAAGGACTGGGAGCCTTAATACACAGTAGTATTTGACCATAGGTTATGTTTTATCATATAAGAACCATGTGACTATCAATAGACTGGGAAAGGATGCCAAGGGTCCCATCTAGATCACCGCTCTGTCCTGAGATGGACTCTCTCACACCTACAGTCTTCATGTACTATTTGCCTAAATGTTTTTTGACAAAACTTTATTTTAAAACCCACATGTCTCCTTAGGTAATGTATTCCAGTGTTTAGCTGAGGAATTTCCTCACTATCTAGCCTGTGTTTGACATACTACCAGTGTTCCATATCCATGCATCAGGAGAGGTGAACATAATCTCCAGTGGAAATAGCAGTGGCAGCAACACAGAAACTTGGCATCTATATGATGATGTTCCTTCCTTTTTTTTTCTTAGTCAAGAAGAATATATGTAAATTGAATCCAATAGTTTAGTGAATAGAGCTAAGAAATACAGTTGGGGTTGTGGATATTTCTGTGCATACATTAACTCAACCAGAGTTGAAGAATTGGTAATTTTCTGTTAAAGTTCTAATTCCTTGACAGGGAATATTGGTAGTTTACCAGTGTGGGGAAATGCTGGCACAAACACATAGATAGGTCTCTTTTTTCCTTACAACCACAATATGATATAATCTAATATTATCATAGGCCCTGGGGGAAGAGATAACAGTTCTATTGATTTGCACCTTTAAAACCAAAACCTACCAACATCATAAAGGCTGTACATTAGAAATCAAACTGGAAACAATATATAATAAACAAGCTATTAAACTGCATTCATTGAAACACCACTTGAAAGTGCTCTACAGCATTGTAAACAGCCAAAAGATAAATTCTTGCAGCAATGAAAAAATTACCAATGATGAGATAAGCTGCTGTTTCAGAAGAGACTGGAGAGAAAATGAAGGTGCTGTGGAGTTTCCACATAGTCAGACAGTTCAGAAAAGTCAAGACCACGTGGAAGATGTGTAGGAAAAATTAAACTCCTAGGACAAGTTGGGGTAGCAACAACCACCAGCAAGACGATCCAGGTTGCTGGCATTTTACCTTGTCTTGCAATGTACAAGAACATATTTTTGTTAAATTTTCTTTCTCTGAATCCATGAGTATTTTAAAAAATGCAGGACAATTAAAAGAGTAAAACTAAATTACTTAGATCCCTCTTACATTTCTTTAAAAGTGTAATAACTTTTTGAGGACCTCTTTCAAGAGATCATCAGTTTGTCAACCCTGTTTGCTCATTCATCCCAATCTCTGAATTTTTTTTTTTTAATTTGTTCTTATTGCAGCATTTGGGACATTTCTCTTTTTTTTGTTTTTTGGTTTTTTTTGCTTAGGTGAAGTTTCGTTGTATGTGCCAGAGTTAGCAACCCTGGTTATTACAACCATTATAGTGGGCTAAGAGAAACAGGTTTTTAGGGAGCGTGTCATCTCCCAACCAGTCGAGGCATCTACATCTTGAAAAAAGGCTTTGTCTCTACATTGATTATAAACGGAGCCTGAAGTGACCAGTTCAGATATAGATGTCTACATCAGATGAATCATACCCTGAAAGTTGCACTGAATATTCCTGGTTTTGACATCAGTTTTGTAATAACTTGTACAAGTTGTTTCTGTCTTTTGCAATACCTTTGGATTCAGTGAAGTGTCTGATGAAGAAGCAAACACTTGCAGACTTTTTGGCTCTGCCTAAGTTAGGAACTAAGAGCGCACCTTCCCCACAGGCAAACATGTTGCAACATAAAATGCAAACAGCTTGAAAGAAAAACAGAAGCAATAAAGACACAGCCCTTTATGTGCCCTAGAGGAAGAGGAGAAACTGGCAAGACATTTGTTAGACAATTCAGGGAAGAGTCATTTGACATAACCATGATGACACTCATATTATTGGTTTTAAAAGTCTTGACTTGTCACAAAACATACTTTACTACAGCTGTAATTAAATAATGGACAAAAAGACCTTAGTACAAACAAATTCACATTTAATATATGTTATTTCACATTTTTCTAACAAGACATTTCATTCAGAGCCAGCTCCTTAAGCATGGTTAATAGTTTACACAAACAAAAAAATAAATTAATCAGTAGTGTTTGTACATACAAAAGGGGTGAACTGGCAAAATTTAATCACAGTTGCTGCTCAACAGCAGTTATCTCAAAAACGAACCTCTGGTCATATGTGACCATTAAGATGGTAACTCAATTGGTTCATATAAGAAAATAGCTACTATAGAATAAAATTAAATTCTGCAGTTCCTTAACTATACAACCACTCATCCTGCTGTCCTTATCTCTTGACTATGTTCTTGTTCTGAAATAGCACGGGGGGATTTGTCCTGTCAGGATTTTGTTATAGTATTTGCGGTCCCTGGAAATCTGTATGAGAGAGAAAAAGTCCCACTTAGCAGCAGGAGAATGACAGCCACAATCCCAACAGGAATTGCAGGACCAGCTTCCTGAGCCACTGGACTGGAGGGCATGTAATAAGAAGGAGGAAAAGCAATGCTCCGGTTGTGCGTTACAGAATAGAAATTCCAGCTCACAGGAATCAGGACACACAGACCAGCAAATATGTAGAAGAAGCCACCCACCAGGAAGAAAGGGGTAATAAGAGTCTTGTGAGTGATTCCCATATACACATTTCTCAGAGCAAATATTGTAGCAGCCAGTCCCAGCAAGCCCATGAACATGGCAATCAACAGGAGACCCTGAGCAGCATAAATTTCATGGGGGACGAAGGACTCATAGCCACTGAATTTATGGCAGAACTGTTCTTTATAGCCAGGTGAGACGTGAAGGTAACTGATGAAGCAGACTTTCCAAATCCCCACCCAGGCAATGCCAGAGGAGATGATGCTGGTGTTGTCCACGTGCCACACTCTCCATTCCACCATTCCCATTGAAATGGTGCACAAGATCCAGCCTACCGTACCCAGAACGAAGGCAGTGAGCTGGAGGTGTGAGGCATTGACCAGGGAGCTCATCCTCTGGAGGTCTTCTGCTCTGTTGCAGACACTGCTCTGTTGCCATGTGAAGAGAGAGAGGCACTGAAAAGAAAAAAATAAAATTACAAAGGCGATTATTATTTGGGTGAATAGGTGAACCTGTCAGTGAAAAAGAACGATCAGGAGACAATGTGTGTGTGGAGGGAGGATGGTAGTCATCTTTCCCCAACTGTAATGAACTGTTGAAATTTAATTTCCATGGACAAATAACATATTTGTTTTAATTCTGTATATGTCATCATATCCCATGGAGCAGAAAGAGTCTCTGATTAGCTCCCCTTATAATCTCCTTTTTAGATTCACAAAAAGAAAACTCATGTCTTTTTCCAAGTTATTTTCTTCTTTGTTAATTAACCATTTTGCTCAAAGATCCTTATACATGTTACATATAATCAGGAGCCCTAGAGTTACTGGCTAGCAGAAACTAAATCAGACAAAATCCTTGGGTCCCTGGATGTTGCAAGAGATCCTACAAAACAGCTGCAGAATCTGTGCTCTTCTCTCCTGGCAGCTGTGGTTTTGGTGCAGCAGCCCAAACTGAACAGACTTCAGCTTTTGTGTTGCCCTTGCCAAGAGTTGCTGGGACTGGTGTTAGACAGAAAACACCACAGTTCGGAGGCATGAGCAAATCTAGACCACAAAGTCTAATAATGAGCATTGAACTTTGACCATTTTTAGATTATTTAACCGTGAATTAGCAGAAACACTTGAATTAAACAGAAATATAATGCTCTGTGCAGGGGTTGGAGCCTGGATGTGCTGCCATTGCTTTCCCACCTTCAAATTTTGGCCAAGATTTCTTTAGTGTTTCACCTTTGCAAATCCCACTAGTTCATAATCTGCCCAGCTTTCCCAGCTCGAATCATCCAAAGACTGTGGTGGAAAATATTTTATTTATTTAGTCTGGCAAAGGATTTAAGCTTTGTTTGCTGACTGTACATTCCAAATGTGAATTAGGCTTTTATTCTATTTAAAAAAACCCAAACCTGTTAATTTCCCGCATCTTTTGCACAAACGTCTGGATAATTATATGAATGATCTGTGATCAGAGAAGATGTGACCTTGAACTTATAATGTAGATCTGAAAGGTTCTAGGAATCTCTATATTTAAAGTACCTTTTCTGCTGCTATTTCATTCAAGACTGAAGAAATATTGTACCAACTCAAGTCTAATAATAACATAGATCTGTGTCATGGTTTGAGAGTCCCAAAATCCAATTCCTTAGTCCAAACCCCCTCCCATATTTCAACCCAATGTGAGATGGATTTTCCAGACATCACATGAGACTCAGAATGGGGGAAAGGGAATATATTACAATGACTGTACAAAATAAATACTACAATAGATTATATACAATCTTAATTATCTCTACCATGACGTAAGTATTTACAATGAATCAAATCTCTTTTCCCCTCCAAATAAAAGTCCAGGAGGGAAGAAGGAAAGATCCTTTCTACTCTCAGAGCAGCATTCTCTAGGGTAGCAGGTTCTCTCATGCAGCAGCTGTAGCTGGATCTCTGCCAATACACACGAGGGGGTATCCAAGCCCCTCAGCCCATCATCTCCAAGCGAGGGTCTTCCCTTCCGTGGGCTGCGTAACAGGGACAAAACTCACTTCACCATGGTCATATCATGAAGTGCAGGGGTCTTCGTGACGGTCCTTATCTTGAGGGGATTCAAGTTCCCTACAGAGCTCTTGGGCTCTGATCTCAGGCTGCTAGCTTAGCTCAGCAGCAGCGGCGAGGGGGAGCCAAGGTCACCCCCTCGGCATTCTTTCTCCATCCCGGTCCAGCTTTCCAGGACGCCTGAGCTTTTCAGCTCCTCTCTGCAGTGCTGTAGCACTCCATGACTCTTTCAAGTAAGAGTCCATCATCCTCCTCTTTTCTAGGAGGGGTCTCCAAGGAGTTTGGGGTCTTTTGGTTCAGTTCTTACCCCAAAAACTCTGTCTGTAGAGCTTAGGTCTGCTCTCTCTCCTGCTGGCTCTCTTTCTCTTCAGACAACTCTGTGTCTTCCTTGGCTGCATGCTGTTTGCTGCTCCTCCAGTTCAGTTCTTATCTGTTGGCTTTCAGCCATAGCCTCTGTTCACTGCTGTCTCTGCCGCTGCTCCTGCTGCCCACTCAAGGTGGAGAAAACTCCTTCAGCTTTCTAGCTATAGGTACTTAGCCCTGTCTAACACTGTTCCAAGTCCCTGCAGCCCCCAGTCGGGGCTGGCAGGGGGGGGCCAGAGGCCCCAAGGGGCTCCGAGCCCCTTCCTCGTGGCTCTACAACATGGCTACCTCTTCAACAACCCCTACATCTACCTTCTCTTCCGGTCTACTTGTGATATGTTTATATTTTGCAGAAGTGCTCATTGGGTAAAACTGCAAGGGTCACCACCCCCTGGGGTTTTACCATTTTATAACTTCGGGGGAAAAACTGTTTCTCCCCATCACAATCTGCAACAATGTTTTGTTACTAAAGCAACAACTTTTCTATTTACTGATCTTAAACTAAACAGATTCAGTAGATGATACAATCTAGTTGCAAAAATCCATCTGTGGAAATCTTAAATAAAAAATATCTTCATAACAATATGCCTTAGGCAAACACTGTCCATCTTCTTACACCAGTGCTCATTACATACTTACTTCAGTCCTGAAGCTGATGCCAGCAATAAGAGGATGGGACAGAGTGATTTTTGATGCCAGCCAAACACAGCAACATCTGCAATGTTATCGTTTTGGCCTCCCAGCTCACCTGTGTGTCTCCAATAGGACTGATTTCCTGTGGGACATATTAATTTCCATTATTGCAAGTGTACATTTAATCCTCTCTGGCATGGAGGAAATTGCTCTGGAAGAGTCTTCTGTACTTTTATCTACTTAAACCAAAACCAGTTTATAAATACTTTCTATATTTGCTGTCTTATTTACAAAGTGATTATAAACCCCCCTTTCTAATTAACTGTTGTTACCAGACACAGAGCACAGTAACCCCACAGGATATTGTGAATGGTTTTCTTTCTGTCCCAGTTCTACATCAAAACAGCATCTTTTCTGTTCATGTCCAGTGATGGGAAAGTAGGAGACAGAAATGAGTACAAGCAAGGGAGTCCCATGCTGACTCCTTTCTGCTTCTGTTGGAATCAGCTGAGCCCACAGTAGCTAAACCTGAACCATATGAAAACACCACTTTGTGCAGAGCCTATATGTCTGTAATACTTCTTGTGTACATCATAAATATTCATTTAAACAACTTGCTGGTATCAAGGTCATAAAATATAGGTCAGCAGGTGAATCCCTGTCATTGAAAGCTTTTCAGAGTATGTTATTAGTGTGTAACTTCATTGATTGAATGTACCCACCTGCCTGCTCACAGAATTGAGATTGTATCTGTGATTCTGAGCCCCCTATCAAATCTTCACATGCTGAGACACTTAGAATTGTCTTCAGAGTTGAACTATAAAATTAAAAAATAGGAAAAGTACTTTTTCTTTTGAGATTCACGAAAAACCCCCACAGAACAAGCAAACACACAAGATGAAAGAACAAGGTTCAAAAGAAATACTTTTGAGATCGATGATGAAATTGAGTTATAGTTCTCACATTTGCCTGTTTTAGAATATGAAACAGAAGCCTATATTTACTACCTCCTGATATTAAGATTCAGCAAGAAAATAAGGAACAAAATATCAAGGTAAAATAGTTACAGGATTTTTCTTGCCATATGAAAACATGTCAAAATTAAAGCAAATCAGTTCCTGATTACAGTGTCTATCACTATGAATATTAATAAACACACCATAGGTTTTGCTGATATCATCAAAAGAGAACAGTGCCAGAAGCATTGTTTTTAAAGAAAGCCTTTAGCAACGAGGATCAGGGAAATTCATTTTCCCCCAGGTGTAGCAAGATACGTTGATTTTTCAGGACTACTGTGTCAAGTATTTCCAAAAAAAGACATTTTGCTTGCAGATGCCAAGGAAAACCGTGAGCGACCTGCAGAGGGCGTCTCCCTCCAGGATTTCACCCATCCCAGAGGCTCCCTTGCTGAGACCTCAAGAAGGGAGGGAAGGAGGAAGGGAGGGAAGGAGGAAGGAAGGGAGGGTGAGAAGAAGGGAGAAAGGGAGGTTGGAGCAAGAAGAGCAAGAGGGCCCTTGGCAAGGCTGGGGTGAACAGCAGCACCTGAGTCAGGGCTTTGTAAGGTCCCTTCGAAGCCATGGACAAGCTTTTTGTCTCAGCTGGACCCTGAAAAAGGTCACACCTTGGGGGTGACACTGTGCAAATTTTCATCCACAGGAGGTGGGTGATGCAGGTGTTGAACTTGGCTAAAACACCAGCAGTGCCATTCCTGTAAATTGCAAAGACAGAGGCATCCCCTTTGGAAGGGAAGAATTTGATCTGCCACCAACTTGTCACCCACCAAAAAAAAAAAAGAAAATCATATGGCAGGGTTGTGTTAACCCAGACAGCATAATCTGTTGTCTGGTTTCATGCTTTAGTAATTCTATAAATATTCTGAATTAATTTAATTTGTGTAGTAAGATTACCTATGTGATCTGTCTGAATAATACCATGATGCAACAGTATCACTATACGAAAAGTTGTAAGGCAAATGAACTCATTCAATCAGCTACAGGAGGTCCTCTGAGTAATCGGTTGGTGTCACTGCCATGTGGTTCTTGATTCAGCAGCTCACTCAAAGCTGTAGATTTCAGCATTCCAAGTCTGCACACAAGCCACTTCATGGGATGGAGTCAGCCTACAAAGGCAATCTCGCCAAGAGGAACAAGCTAGGTCTGCGTGGTGTCTCTGTCAGTGAAAGAAAAGCATGACTGAAAACCCTTCTCACTCAAAGAAGTAAAAAATGTTTTGAGAGGTGGCTATAGTGCCATCTCTCAGTGTCCCATGATTTCATCCACATTTTCACTTAAAATCAACTCAGTCCAATCCAATAAACATTCCAGCAGCTTCTGGGGTCAGTCTTACGAAAGTCTAGAGACAAGAGCTAAATAAAAGAGAGCTGCTTCTACAGGTTTTTCATTTGATAGTAATTTTCTCTCTTAGTACATCTTTCATTTCCTTCATTTGGAAGGGCTTTCCTTCACAGATGTATTTCAGGTAGGGACTTGAATAAAAGCCAGATAGAATCATAGTATGGTTTGGGTTGGAAGGGACCTTAAAGATCATCTCTGTCCAACACCCTGCTATGGGCGGGGAAACCTCTTGCTCAAAGACCCATCCAACATGGCCTCGAACATTTCCAGGGATGGGGAGTCCACAATTTCTCTGGGCAACCTGTTCCCTGCAGGTAAATGCAGGGGGGAAAAACCCTAGCATATTCTCTTAATTTGTGCATTTAAATATTATTTGGCCTATGACATTACTGGGTTTCAGACTCCCTCAGAGGGGAATGAGGGCCTGTGCCAGGGACAGATGTCCAACTTATAGGATAGCATAAGAGAGTGCCCCCAACCATGCAATCACCCACAAGACTTGTCTTTAAATGAATCAGTTCCTATGATACTTTAAGAGCCAGATGGCTCCAGCTTTCAGCGGCATGGAGGGAGTTTGCTGTTTAGCAGAGGTCCTTTAGAGGTTGGTATGTGCTGGGTAATAACATTCCTCAGCAGCAGTATCTCCTCTGCAGTATCTGCCCCCATCTGGAACCTGAGGCACCAGGCAGAGCTGGATGGGTCAGTCATTAACACCTTGAGCATAAGATCTCAGATATTGAAAGAGGCTGCAGGGAAGTGTGAGATGGAGCCAGGGCTTGTCGTATGGATTTGTGGAAGTCTTACACAAATTGCATGATCCTTGACATGATACTCAAAGAGCCTGTACTAATGCCCTAGACCCTTACGTTTGGATGTGTCTAGAAGAGAACATCATAAATATTTTTTAGTCTTCTAACATCCCTGTTGCAGCACAGCTCTGGTTGAAATGTGGCTTTATGTCTAAGGCTGTTTACTTGCTGTGGTCCTGGCCACAAGAGTTGCCAGCATTGGCTGCTAAAACTGTCTATTTCTAGTTTCTTCAAAAGACATTTAAACAAACACTCAGTGTGGCAATTGTTTTGTTCCTAGTTTCCTAGAAATAAAGTTAGCTGCATTTATGGCCCATTCCTTGAACACAGTCTCCCTGATATCTCATGTTTAGGTTCCAGCTGTCTCTAACACACTTATTTTCAATTAGAAAAGATAAACTAATAGGGTTAGCAATTACTGGAAAAGTCATTTCCAGATATAACATGCCTTATGTACCCCCTTCCTCCAAATGTCACTATCCAGTGTTATGAACTCTGCTCCTTCCACTTACTCATCATCATGTTTCAAAACAAGCAAACCAAAGCAATCTTTATTTCTGTTCCACCAAGCATGAATACATTGAAATTAGCTGTGTAAAAGTTCTTTGCTTAATTCAGGAAAATAATTTGATTTGCTTTGATGGTAGGATGAAGAGAAATCAATAATTTCTATATATTCTTCACTGTTTTTCAAGCCCTAATTCACTTTTCTGTGGTTGAGCCCACCTTAAGCTCTTGTTACCCAAGGAAACGTTGCAGGTTTGTAGGCAGTGAGATGGCAGTGGGTTTGACCAAGGACCCAGATCACCCCATATTATCAGAATTTCTACAGGTTGTTTTGCCTCTGTTTTGAAGGAAGCTCCATTTAGAACTGAAGTAGAACAGTTTAGGGATATTCCAAAAATGACAGCCCCTGAAAACCAAGGCTGATACCCTGGCTGTGTTGAGATGGCACCCTTTCAGTAGGCTTCAGAAAGCAGAGAGATCCCAAAAGCTTGCTTACTTTGTGTGTCTGGCACAGAGAAAAGAGCTCTGAGGGGTAGGTAGTGTAACTAAGGCAACCATACCCAGGTCCCAGAGAGCTCACACACGACAGGGAAGATGAGGGCACTGAATACAGCCTCGGGGCTTGGGAAGATGTCACCAGAGGCGACACCTTCTACCTAAAAGAACGGGAACTAATGCTTCTTGGAGCCTGCAGGAGAAATTAAGAATTTCTGGGCACCTGGAGGGTTAGCCTGGACATGCTGCACGGGCACCAGGTCAGGGGAAACGAGCATCGCCAGAGCCGAATGCGTGGAAGGAGCTACTGCTGAGGGGGGAACGGGAGAGCACACAACCTGCACACAGCAACCTGTTCATGAGATTTCCTCCACAGACAATGGGTGGGTGGTTGAAAGGAGGGCTTTCCAAAAGGATAGGAGGTAATCCTTGTTTCTTAGTAAATGATAGCAAAGCTAAGATAAAATACACTAAGAAATGTTCCAATAGACGAGGGAAGTCTGAGTCTCCCTGTCTGCAACCCATCTGCCTGTTGAAAGAAAGTTTTGCTTTAGGAATTCCACTGCAACTTGTAACCACCTTAAAGAGAAAGTTCACGACAAACTCTTCCTATATAAAATATGCACAAAATTGTTTTTCTCAGCCAATGTAAGCAGGAATTCATTAATTTCCACTTATTTCATGTTTTAAGCAAATATTCTTGCTTTAGATATTCTTAGGCACAGCGTGCATTTGAAATTAACATTCAAATCCTACTTTTGTAAAGTTTTATAGCCTAGATGTAGCTTTATTGGACTATACTGTACATGGTTTACTAACCAAATCCTTTGTTCAATGTAAGTCTTGCAGCAGAAAGGGAGTTTTATAAAAGCCCCAACAGCATAGTAATTTCAAAGGTCTCTTCTTAGCAATATCCCTATGATTTAATGCTTGAAAACTTAATTCTTCAATTCCCAGTTGGGAAAGCATTCTTTATAGGAAACAAACAAATATTTAAATCTCTCCCCATCTGTTCTCTATCAGCACTTCATAAAATAAGTCATATTAAAACAAAAAAGAGGACTTACTTCTGTGAGTCTGAGTTGCCTAAGGCTGTGAAGCAGTATCAGCTGGATGAAGCAAGTTCCAGAAGGGAAGTGGAAAAAAATGCCCGTGCAAATTGTCCGACTTGTTACGCTACCAAATAGGTACCTCACAGTTCCTTGTCACTCTCCCACTAAGTCAACAAAGATGTAGGAAGTAAGTTAATCATTAACATATTATAAAAATATGAAAGCTTTACCGTGTGCCATTTATTCTAATTGCTTTAAAACACTTACCAAAACATATAGATAACTCCCATGGAAAATTCAGTTTCCTGTAAGATACCCATTCAGAAAATCTGCCTTTTTGATTACATGATTTTCCAGCTTGAGACCACGATGCCCCTGCCTGACAGCCCGAAGGACGCGTAATTCTCATCTGAAAGAGAACGAAGTGATTTCATAATCCTTTCTTCTTTGTTAGATTTTTCTTCTTGTATTTATGCAGCTCTGCAGTGGGAAGAAATATAGGGGCGAAGGAGGAGGGCTTTCAAGGAGTAAATTCAAGCTGAACTGGTCTCTTGATGGACTGTGGTTGGCAGCACCCATACTTTAGTACAAACAGTACTGTGTTTGCTATCTCAGATGCTTAACAACACACATTTTTAAAAATTATGTTTGCCTTGCTTCATGGTTTTCCCATGAATGTAAACAATGGTTCTTGCAAATTGGAAGAATGTTCTTAACTCCATTCTGATTTCTCCTCTTTCAACCCTATTCTAAACTCTGCTAAAGTCCAAACGATGCACTGGTCCTACAGCAGGAGGACATTTCAAAGCCTGGTGTTAAAAGATAGGTAAGTTTATTTCATAGAAATATCCTGAAATGGGAAGCCTCATCGAAAAATTCTTCTCACCTGTAACATGTGACATGGCTGGTCATTGCCACCACTAAAGAAGGCTGAAAAATGTCATTAGTTCATGTCCTTCGCTTTTCTGCATCACCTTTAATCCTCTCCTGCTCTGTCTTCCAGCCAATACTGACTCACTGGTTTCATGTGCGGGTAATGCAGCCTGGCCACGGCAACAGAATCTTGTCATCTAATGCAGCTCTCCAGTCTGGGATCTTCCCTCTGGCTGGTCACAGCTGGATGGGGTTGGTTTGTCGCCCAGGCAAACTCAGCTGCTCAGGCTTTGCTGTTGCATGACAAAAAGCCTGAGATGCGACACACCCATGGGCCATCCACCCGATGGGCTGCTGTCAGCTGCTAGACTGAGTATGGCCTTTTGACATGCTGATGAGCCTGCTGATTCAGAAGGACAGCATCCTTGGGCAGTAGGCAGCTAGCAGATAGACTCCTTTCCTTGCATTTAATAACTATGTGAAACAAAATACGCAGGCAAAACTACTGCTGATTTTACACGTGAAGCTGCTGCATGCAGCCTACTTTGCTAACTCTGTGATAGGAGTGGCATCCCCTACACTACTCCCAGAACAACAGTTCTTTCTCTATCTCTGATGTATTCCTCCTCAGTCACGAAAAAACCTGCAAAAACCGACACAACAAAACCAAACCCACTGTGATGTTTTAGAGATTAAACTGTACAGGAAAATAATGACTTCAATATATTTGTCAACCACCCTCAGTGCAGTGAAGTTTAATTGAATTGGAAATCTACAGTGCTTAATCTGTGATAACATAACCAGCAGCATAAGCACAATCACATTAGTGAGAAATACGATATGCACAAAATGGAATGGAAGCAAGATAGGAAGTGAATGACAGCATTAAGTGCTTTTTCTTCTCAGTGTATGATTATGATAAACACATTCATTTTTACTGTAAGTGACAAATTAGGAAGTAGATGGAAATTAACTAAGTTTCTGACTACTTTATTTAAAGGAGCACATTTTACACATCAGACTTTATTGCTCTTTGAATGCCAATGGTTAAAACTTTTTTTCAAGCAGAAAACATTTGCTTTCTTCCTCCTGTGGCCTTGGCCCAAAGTGCATTGAAATCAGTGGAAAGAGCTCTGCTGACTTCAAAGGCGTTTAGATCAAGCATGGTCCCTTCTGTGGTTTACAATTTCATTGTTCAATACCACAGAACAGGAAATATTTGTTTCAAGTTATTTTTCCTTTTATTTACCATGCTGAAAAAAACAACCTGAAATCAAGAGGTTGTGGAAGATGCATTGCCCAACGAGTAGCAGCAGACAGAGCCTGTAAATAGCTCAGAGGCTCAGGTACAAGTATTTTCTCGCTTTTTTTTTTCAAGACAAAGTATGAGAAATAAAATAATCTGGTTTTATTATAAGTAAAGTTATGTAAGTGGGAAACGGGGTGTTGGGACTTCCTTCTTACCTCCCATTTAATTTTATTTCAGGCGTCTCGCGAAGATTGTAAGGTGAAAGGCCCCGTCAGGGCTGTACACCAAGGGAATATTGCGGCCGAGGTAGGATACAATATCAGCCACGTGTCTTTTTGTACAGGGGGGTCCCCCCCTGTACATGTACAGAGGGGTACGTCACCAATCAATCAAACTGTACAGGGGGTATGCCCTGAGCCAATCAGGTGGGAGGGTGACACCCACCCGCCAGTTTGAAAAGTACCCTTTTAAGGTAAAATACTTGTTACCTGCTGAATATTCAAGATATTGGGTAACTGAAGAGTATAAGAAAGACACGGGCTCGGGGAGGGGTGTGCTTTTCCAGGCGGGCGGCTTGGGACTGCACCCAGCGCTGCAAATAAAGGATCCTTTTCTGTAAGTTTCCTTGTCCTGCGAAAGTTTTTTTTGCCGTTTCTATAAATTGATAGAAGAGAATTTTCTCACAAAAGGTTACTTCTTCCAGAAAGCACAGCAGCCTCCCTGCATGCAGCTTGCCAGTCTGTGATCTGTGAACTGGGGATTAGAATTGTTGCCTCCTCACTCTTGGTCACTCACTGCTTGACCTCAGTGGATTACCAGACCAATATCTGTCCAAATCCAACACTGAACATAAGTGTGGGCCTCTAAAACCACAGCTTGAGCCTCAGAAAAATATTTACGTAAACACCTTTCCTAACTGTATACCTTTACAGCCAAACCAAGTTGTCCTTTAAAACCTGTGAAATTCAGAGATGAGACAACTCTACCAACTCAACACAACTCACATCATTAAGTGCTTCATGGCCCAGCAGCAGTAGACCTTCTTCCTGTTTTGCCCATGCCTCTTCAAACACGGATCACAAATACATTGTAAACAGTATGTTAAATGACATCAAAAAGCAAGACTTAAACGATGAGGGTGTGTTTTCAGAGATTGCACAATAACCTCATGCCAATTGTTGCCCCACTGTTGAGGCAAATCCCATAAATAGCCCACGGGACAGCTGAATAGACAAACTCCATAGCTGTTGCAATAACAACCCCCCAAAAGCAAGATGGGCTTTTGAAAGGGTTAAACCCCCCTGCACTTCACAGCAAGTGCCTGAGGAAGGGGGAAGAAAGCCTCCAGGAGAGGGGGTTGGGAGCCCTCCAAGTGGATTGGCTCTATGTTGCTTTGCAGATGGAGGTGGCCAGAGGTGATGAGATGAATGAGCAACTGGAGGCTCCTTCCTGTGTTCCTAAACATGACCCCGAGGCAGTGGTGCTCTTGTCGCGGCATGGCAAAGGGCTCAATTGTTTGACAGCTTGACTTTTGCTTTTAGAGTGATTACCACTGTCTATCCTGCCAAGTCTGGCTAAGGCTGGGATGTGCAGTAGCCAGGCTGTCCAAGGCTTGCCCCTGAAGAGAGGCACCTACTGCAAACCGCAAGGAGCTCCACAGGGAAACACTACACATTATCAGATACTTAACTCAATCCCAAACTACACTGACCCTGTTTATAGCTGCCAGCAGGCACTGCTTGTTTTTATGGTTAATCCCATTGACTGGGAAGTTCTCTGGCTCCAGAGAACATGGTAACAGTTTTGTTGTGATTATGTCATTGTATTTTGGTGGCTTTGATTTCTCTTCTGTTTTGTGAAGTCCCAAATAAACATTCACAATGCTCTGTCTCTACTATCCTCTGTCTTAGTTCCACTTGTATTTTTTTTCTGTCCAGTGTGGGTGAGATCTAAACGTGTTTTAGCCTAACACTACAGTGGACTCTGACATTATAAGAGGGAGATTATATGTTGTCCCTCCTAGTAAGAGAGATTGTTCAATGTCCAATTTAGGAATTGTGAGCTAGGGAGCCTGTGCTTCACCTGCATCTGGACTTGCTTCCTTTCAAACAATGTTGTGCAGCACTAATATCCCTATCAATGGCCAAATATTTTTTAGTGCTTCTTCTGTCCAAACTATGTCAGAGAGCTTTTGTCCACCATCTACACCACTAGTAGTGTCCTCAGAGACCCTGCTGACACAGTAATATCTCTTTTTTTTGTCCTTAACTTTCCCTGGATTGCCTTATAACCGATCTAGAAGACTCTCAGAAACTTCCGACAAAGAAGCTGACCCTTTCACTATTGGTCAATTAAAAACAAGGGAGAAGTGGGAACATACAAAACACAGCTGCCCAGACTATCTCCAGCATAGGTTGTTTAGACATTTTCATCAGAGACCAGCAACTATAGATCCTTTAGAATGGGCTCATTATTAGTTTTTGAAGCAAAATTGAGATGACTATTACAGACTCAAGAATTTTAAGAGGGGCGATTTTACTGTGATCGCGACTCGACAAGGGGTTGATTTAAAACCAATAAGATTTGTCTCTGGCTCAGCAAGAAACCAATGTTTTTTTCCTGGAGATGCAGAACAAAAGCTTGCATGCATGAAATGAAGGGCTGCTAAAATTAGATGCACTCTTGTGGTTTGGGTAGGCTCCTGGTTATTCCCAGATACCCAAAAGTAGGTCATTCAAAGCTTAACAAAGACATTTCCCTCAGACTTGACATTTCAGAGCCAATGGAAAAGACCACCTGATGGGAGGATGTTATCAACATGTCACACTCGGGTTTCACTCTGCCTTGGCAGTGCTTCTGCGCTGTGAAGGAGCTGCAGTGCTACACCACCAGGCCTTTTTTCACTTCATTAGAGCTGCTTTAGCAGCTTGTTCTTATCAGCTGTTAGAAGTAACAAGAAAATCAAATAGCTATGAATTTCCATTAAAGGAAACGAAAGTAAGAGATCAATAGAAACCTTTAGCTGGTAACATAGCATGAAGGTTTAACAGCTTTACAAATTAACTCCCTGTACAAATGATGGGGCACTATTAAAGTAGTACTTTAGGAGAAACATGTGGATCACCAGTTGCTCACTAGCTGACCATGGCCAGGATCTCAGCTAGAAGACCTTCAGGATCTTTACTGACATCCTAAAAGGGTTTCTGTACCTTTACCCCAATTTCTGGCTATCGTCTTACCTGAACAGCCACTGTGATCTTTCATCTGACCAGTACTCTATTTAGATTATTGCAGAAGGAAATAAATAGAAATGTTCTGGTGACCCAGAACACAGATAAAATAGGATACCGCAGAAAGTAAAACAGATTTCTTATGAACAACCTTACTGGCACAAGCTGGGTGCCAGTGGAGAGCAGGATGTAGTTTCATAAAGAGCTCCTGACAGGGCAAATGCCTTAAATATGTAAAGAACAGCTGCTTTTCAAAAGTGTTTTATTGCAGCAACTCCAGCTCAAAAGGAAGACAGCTCTACTTTTCATCCTTGTGCTGGTCTGTCATTTACCTGGGCATCGGGGGAAAGGAGTGTCAAACTTTCCCTCAAAGCACTCCATAGCCAGCTTACAAATTACAAGGCAAAGGAGATGAAAGGCCATCAGTTCTCCAATGATGCTGGCTCCAGTACATGCAGGGGACAGTTTCAAAAAGTCAGGACAAGCACCTGGAAGAGCTGATGAACAGAGGAATGTTTTTAAGGACAGCTAAATTGGTCAGTACAGGAGCACTGGTAGGAGACTCGCTCGTATACAATCTCAGAACACATGAGAAAAAACAAAAGCAAACTTGGTAACTAATCAAACTGGTATAAGGGGAAGAGTTTGTGGCAATTCCTATAGGTACATGTGTGGAGAGGGTCTGTAATGGAAGAAAAAAGATAGTTTGAGACATGCTGCCTGAAGTGCTCAAGCCCCATTTGCAAGCCAAGGGCTTGCAAATTCCCATCTATTTTCCCGACCTGTGAGCCACATGTTATAACTACTTCTGCTCTTTTAAGACCCCAGTTATAAAACTGTAGGCAATCTAAATATTTACTGAAGTAGTCACACCTTGGTATCTGACTGTGTAATGTAAGAACAGCAAACACAAAAGGTGGATTTATGGTGACCATAAAATTTTCATTCCCAGCTTCCTGATTTCCAGAGACTTTATGGTCAACCTTCACACTGCACTTTCCCTGCTGTTCATGACAACAGCACTGCACTCCCCACACCCTTAAACATTTGCACCTAATTTCTGTTTTCATGTATCTGTCTTGTACTCGCTGGTTCTTGAGAGGGTTTTCTCTGCTTTAAACAAGTCTCATGTCGTATATGATGCTCAGTAGCACAAACACAGCAACTTTTAAATCCCAGTTTTGATCAGTGAGTACTCTTGGGTTGTGTTGTTATGAGATACTCTCTCTACTCTCTAATAATTTACATGAGTCTCTTCTCTCATTTTCCAGTTTTTCAACACCTTTGCATTGGACATGGATAGTGGGATTAGACACAATATTTTAGAAAGTTTATGAAGTTTTCAGTAATACTGCATCACAAATTACTACTTTCCCCATATTCCACTGTTTCAGCCTTTTTTCTAGAGCTTAGAGCTCATGTGAGCTGTTCATTCACTGTGACCCCACACAGTTTTTGAGAATCACTGTTTTCTGGTCTATATGTCATCCCCTGGCCATGTGATCTCTACCACTTGCTTTTGATTAATTGCTTTGCATGTCACCATACGAAATGATAATTTGTTTGAACACACCCAGACTACCAATTTTGCTCTATACAACTTTCCTCTTCATTGTTTGCCATATATGTGGCAAACAGTGACCATTATCACTGGGCTTCTCCTGTAATCATCTCTTGTTGGTGTGTTGGAACTGCCCATCGCACAGAAACACTGGTCTATGTAACTCCACCTTTGCAAAACTAGTGAGATAACAAAGTTTATTCACATAGTTCTTTTTTCCATATTGCAGCAAAAATAGGAAGAAAAGCTTTTTTTTTTTTTTTAATTGTCAAACTATAATTGTATACAAACACACAGGGTTTGGAGAACAGGGTAGCTGAACAGTCTTGTAAAAATCCCTGTGTCTTAAATGCCAGAGACATATCTTCTGTATTAAAACCAAAAAGATTCAGTACGTGCAAGCAGTTGACAAATAAGACCAGCAATTAATGCTGCACACCACACCACCTTGGTTTTTAGAATTTAATGCTAAATTAGCACCCCAAGGCACAGATTAATCCTACTTCTGATTTCAATGCCTAAATTAGCTTTATCTGCCAAGAGGAGGAGAGATATTTGGGTTGAATCAAGTTCTTTCAGCAACCCTCCCTAGCTTGGTTATCAAGAGAATCAAGGCCAATTAGGCTCCTAATTTAGGCCATTAGCTATATCCCTAAACTGCAATCCAGATCTAGCAGCCCATGCATGCTGAGGAGTTGGACTTCAAAACTGATATGTGTCTGAACCCAGGCACCTCAGACTGCAAAAAAAAACAGGACAAAGGGGCATCTGCAGTGGTATCAACAACCTTTGGCACTTATGCTGCAATTATACAGCACTTTAGACTTGAATTCAGAGCTTGATATTATATCCTGCATCTGGAGATGGTTGAAAAGCTGGACATGAGCCAAAAGTGTGGGCTTGCAGCTCAGAAAACCAAATGAATCTCTGGGCTGTATGAAAAGCAACGTGGCCAGCAGGGCAGGGAGGTGATTTTGCCTGGAGTGCTGTGTCCAGCTCTGGGGTCCCCAGCACAGGAAGGATGTGGACCTGTTAAAGTGGGTCCAGAGGAGGGTCAGAAAGATGATCAGAGAGTTGGAGCTGTTCTCCTATTATGAAAGATTGAGAGGTGGGAATGTTCAGCCTGGAGAAGAGAAGGCTCCAGGGAGACTTTATCGCAGCCTTCCAGTACCTAAAGGGGGTCTACAAGAGAGTTGGAGAGGGAATTCTTAACAAGGCCATACAGTGACAGAACAAAGGGGAATGGCTTTAAACTGAAAGGGTGTGGGTTTAGATTAGGTATTAATAAGAAATTCTCTACCATGAGGGTGGTGAGGCACTGGCACAGGTTGCCCAGACAAGCTGTCAATGCCTCCATCCCTGGAAATAATCAAGGCCAGGTTGGATGGGGCTCTGAGCAAACTGGTGTAGTGAAAGGTGTCCCTACCCATGGCAGGGAGTTGGAACTAAATGATCTTTAAGGTCCCTTCCAACCTATGCCTTTCTATGATCTGGTAGGGCACTGGGGCACATTCTGGTCACCCTTCTCCATGGACTATTTCTGTTTTCTAATTCACTGATTGCCTACCACGAACTATGCAAGAAGGTCCTGGGAACAGAAACCCAAGATCCTTCACTCACTATTGATACCCAGATGGCAAGGCTGAATATTTAGATCTGCTTTGCTTCTTGTTGTCTAAATCATGCTTTCCTGGCAGCACATGATGATCCAGCTTAAAGAGGAATTGGGTATTCCTCTGCCCTCAACCTGATGCCTGGTATTAAACTGAGCTCTGAAGAGGTGGCATTTAGGGAAGCAAAACCCCAGAGAAGAGGCCTGGTCACTCACTCAGTAAATGTGCGGTGTGCTCTACAAGATGGAAAACACCCTCATCTCCCAGCCTGTGTGACTAAAGCATCTTGGCATGCCTAGCTAGCTGGGCTATTTAGTGAATTTAGGTGGACCATAGAGAAAGGATGACTTCCTCAAAGGATAACTTCCTTAATGCTGTCAGTGCCAGAGAGCTGTGCCAGTGTCTCCTGAGCCAAGAAAGAGGCACAGAACTGAATGCACAGAACAGCATAATAGACTCTGCACATAGTGAGATCTGAGATTCCAAAATTCCAAGTTGTTCCCTGTAACTTTGATTTTCAAAGATGTTTTAAGGTTTTTTCACACTACAGTAATTAAAAAAGCCTGCCCTAGCATATGGAGACAGTATGGCTCTGCTGTATCACGTACAGGGAGAAAGAAAAACAGGAAATTCACAGTTCTAAAGCACTTTGCCACTGGTATAGTTTTTCTTCCTTCAGGGCACTTGATCCTTCCAGGTTTTCTCGGTTTTCACTTCCCTTCGATCTGTATCACCTCATTAATAAAAAGAATGACTCCTCCACCCCTTTCCAGTCAGTGTTGGCCACTTCCATCATCACAGCTTGATTTCCCTTTTTATCTCTGGAGGAACCATACCTGCGTGAAAAAGCTGCTGAAGCTGTAACTCCTGGGAGCGGCTATGAATAGCACTCACAGGACTCATGCTTTTCATATTTAGATACTGAGATAAACAATCTTATTTTCCATTGCTTATTATTTAGCCTGCTACTGCTCATTGTATTTACATTTCTCTGAGGCCGTTAGAAAAGACACAAGCCTAATTTATCAGTAACAACACTATGAAGAGCAGACAGCTGGGAATTGAAACAGACGTTGAAACTAAAGGCTTGAAACAATCTTCATTGGAAGATTTTGTTAATTCCTCTCAGGCTTTTGGACTTTACAGCTCTGCCGAAACAGCATTTCAGTATAATTCTTGTGACTAGACACTCATTACCCAGTTTACAGAACATCCTCTCCATCAGGTGCCCAGCAAATGATGCTGTCACAAGGACATCAGCAAACTAACAACTCTTGGTAATGTCTGAGACCACACCTTTCCCAGAGCCAATACTGGCTCCTCTTACAGAAATTGCTTGGAATGAATAGAGTTTAGTTAACGCAGTTGCAACTTGGTATGCACGTAAGAAAAGCCTTTCTTTCACTAATCCCATTAAAATGTATGAATGCAGATCTAAAATTCCTGACTGTTCTCATCTGGTGCATGTAGCATGCAGGCTTCATTGAGATGCCATTTTCCTGGAGATTTTATGTTACTGAAAGTAAGTATGATTATTGTTTCTTTATCTTTCATCACCTTGTACATCTTCAGCTTCACAGTCGCAAATCCATTTGCTTTAATTAAAATCTCTCCTGTCTTTAGACAGGCAACCACAAACAGCAAATTAAAGTGTTCCAATAAAAGAGGACATGCAGTGGGAATCTGGATGTTCTCCACTGGTACTATTTTATTTTAGGTTAAGAAATAACACCTAGTGAGCAGAAGATACACGTAATTCCTCATTCTGCTTCACCCCAGAAAAGGTGCCAGCAACCACTGCATTAGGAGTCCAGATACTCTTGGTATTCCATCCATGGCATTGGCCAGCACCACACAAGGCAGTCAAAAGCAGCAGCGAGCAACAGGTACTGACAGTGTGTAAGTCTCTTGTTAACTTCTCCAGTGAGCAGTTTGTTGAATCAAGGAGAATTAAGAGGAAGGGAGAATTTGACTTATATCAACAGACTCAATTAAAACTGACATGGCTGGCAGTAGCAAAAGGCACAGCCTAGTCACAAGGCCATCTCCCTCTGGCAAATTTAGTAGACTGCCTCCAAGACAGAGATATCAAAGCATCTAAAAATGAAGCCATTGTGAGGATTTTTAACATAGGAGAAAAAAAAAAAAAGGCATTTCACTAGCCTTGTTCTCAGGAAAGGGTCAACTGCTGTGACTAAAATAAAACTCAGCCTAAGATAGACAACTGCCCATTGGATGACGTGGTTACAACCAAGAAAAAGGTCTTTAACGTAGCCCATCTTGAAAAGACACTTGTAGGTGTGCTATTGTAGTCTGAGTGAGAAATTACCTTCTGCTATTGAACTACACTGAATTTATTTAAACTCAATTTTTCCTCTGAAAAGTATTAAATTAACCTACTTCAAATTGAAGACTTTATTCATAGAAACGTTATCAAAACAACAGGTAGGAAGAATGAATCCAAATATTTCAGGGGTGAATTGTTAATCCACATGGGTGACCCATCTTACAGTTTGTGGATCATTGTAATTAGTTAAGCTTCAGACTGGAACTGTGGTAAGAAAATGTGATGGCCAATTTACCACTGCTGACAACTAACAATATATAATGCAGTATTTCAAAGATGTAATTATTAATTTTTATAACATTTACTCTGTGAGCATGTTCCACCCCAGTATGTAGAAAAAACAATTTTTAGTTCAAAAATTTCTCGAAAACTGCAAAGCCCTTTATTAGAATAAACCTCTGAACTTCTGCAATAAATGACTGGATGCTAAAATAGGAGTTGCTATTCTACTGTGTATCATAAGGCTTTGCTAGAGCTACTGAATTGTCAATAGGTTACTTCAGCTGTAAAAACTGAGACAATTAAGTACATCAAAATTAATCATTAGAGCTTGATTAGGAAAGAACACCATTAAATGGTGACTCTTGTAATCTGAGGGTCTCAAACACCCCACAACAGAAAATAAAGAGCCTAATTTCAGTTAAAAGACAAGCAATTTTTTTTAAATTGAAATAGTACACAAAAACTAGACTGTTATTCCCCTAGAGCTGCCATCCTGGATTATACCTATTGCTCATGACAACAGGCACTAACAGGTGGGCCTGTGTACAAAGAGAAAGGGAAAAGAAAGGGGTGAAAAGGAAGTTTAGAAAAATCCTACAGATATAAAGAATTTTTCCTTCCCTAAGTTCCTTTTCTCAGATAGTTTCTTTGATAAAGACCTTCACAGAAAATTACAATTACAAAAAAAAAAAAAAGACAATTTCCAGGATGATTTATAAGCTATGATCCTGTGACCTGTGGTCACCTCCACTAAGAATCTGGGCACACTTAGTAGTGTTTTCCAATAAGGCAGAAGATTATGCAGGTAATCTGAGAATCCCCATTAAATTGAAATTAAACAGTTTCTGTGGAAGTCTGTTAAGAGTTGGACACTTCACAGTGATCTGTTCTTGCAAAAAATCTTGAGCACCACTGAGATAATTCTAAATACGGGATAAAGCTGAAACAGTGTAACTGCCCAAGTGGAAAAGTCTAAGCTGCTTCCCTGGTATATACTCTATAAGTGGTGAAAGATTGATTTATCTACTTCATAACACATTTTCCTTTCTGCCATCTCCTATTCACACACCTAAAATACTAAATAGACATGAACACATTTCTGGTACTTACACAGGGACCTTGAGAATGATGACCTTCACTCAGCATGTGAAAAAAGCTGCGAAAAGACAGCGAGCTGCTTCAGACCAGGAGATAACTGGCCTGGCATTTAAAAGCTCAAAGCACTGTTGACAGGCACTATGAGATGGCCAACACTGCCAAGCAAAGCAGTAGCTTTTGACATTAAAACTGTACACAAAGACTAACTCTACATTGAAATATACAGTTTATTTTCTCAAAGTCAAGCAATACCATTTGTCAGTAGGTACGTGTTAAGTGTCAGGCAGGAAAACTGTACATTTTCACTCTGGGCTGCAGGATCCAAACAGTTGAAGAAGCATTGTGGAAATTTTTCACTATACAAAGAGATCTAGAATTGAGAAGAACAAAGGATGAAGAATTGGCCATCCCCAGGATGCCAAAGGCAAAACATTAGCACCAGATTTTTCCAAAAAGCAACAGTATAGCTATTTACAGATTTACATATAACATTGGGAGGTAACCACCTTCAGGTTTCCCAGGGTGAGATTTTCAAGAGTTTTAAAAAAGGAAAGGAAATGGTGTCTACACAACTGTTCTGTGAAAAGGATAATAGATATAGCTTTCACAATATTGCTACCTTTTATCAGAGATCTAACTCGAAGTACTGTATACAAACACATTGCAATTATATTATTATTCACATTTCACATACACATTTCAGAGTAACCACAATATGTAAAATTTTTAAAATGCCACAGATAAAACAATGCACACTTTTCTCCAAGCTAAAAGACAAGCATAATTTATGTTTAGTTTTGGGTCTGTTATGGTTAAGGGACAAGTTTAAGGACAAAGGGATCACTTGTCCTAGGAACATAGCAGCATATAACTGTGAGATGTCAGAAGACTACATTTCTGAACAAGAGGGAGAAACTAAGGTCAGCTGTAGGTCTTGTAAAATGGTAGCTCCATTTGACCCCAACTGATACACATCAGCATCATTTAATTAAAGATTTGGTCCAGGTTATACAAAGTAGTGCACTATAAGGTGGGGGCAGGGGGCAACAGTCCTTTCAATGTTTGCACCTCTCTGTAAAGGAACTGGTTCCAGGGGATTTTTTGCTCCCCAGTTCCCCAGCTCGCAAGGAAGTCATTGATCAGCACCTCTCCAGTTCTCTCCCCACAGAAGAGAGAATTTAGGTTAAGAAGGACAGAAAAACTCTTGTGAATGCTAAAGAAGTCTCTTCTCTCTTTTCAACAGCTGACTACTTGTATTTTCAACCAGCTTAGCTACAGACTGGCGTTCACATCAGCCTTGAAAATGGCTTGTTGGGGAACCTATTTGTCTGAGGAGAGATAAATGTTTTCCTTACTACAAAGTAAATGGCATATACACAAAGTCACCCAAGACTTTGTCTGCAAAACTTTATCTTAACACAGAATGTGACATTTAGACACTACAGAATTTCTCTGCAGGCATCTAAGCAAGTCAGCATAACCTATTACTGCACTAAATCATGAGTTAGCACCTCTTTTTGGAGCTACTGGAAATCATCTGTTATTAGTCAATGGCAGTATTATGAGAACACAAGCAGTAATCTGATACTGTGAACTAGCATCCTCTCCTTTATCGCTGTGCAATGGAAAAAGCAAACAAACAGCCCCACTTCTGTTCACAGTTACAAAGCAGAGTTGCTCCAAGTAACACACTGTATTTACAAGGCAGAAGTGTTTATATTGCATTCGGTAGTCTGAGAAAGAGGAATGATCAGCATTATGTAGGTTAACTTCAGTATAACTTAACTGTCTGTATAAAACCATCACAATGTTGAGCAATCAGAAGAAAAATAGAAGCAGTGTCCTTAACCCACATTTATTTTCATGAAGGGTTATGGGTTTGGGGGAAGAATAATAAAAACATGCATAAAAAGCACAAAAAAGAGCAAACAAGCCTTCTAAATAATTTAGATGAAAAATGTTTTGAACAAAATCAGCACAGTACTTCCAGCCTGTTTCTTAAATCAAGTACAACTTGGTAAAGAAAATCACTTGGACTGCATTAAAAGGGTGTACAAATAAGTCTTGCAAAATAATTAAAAAAAAAATCTTCAGCAAGGTAGTCATTAGGTGATTTGCAAGCTGGTTTAAAAAGCGTTTAACTGAAACTGATCTTAAAGTTATTTTCTGCAAGGGGAAAGTGCCATCCTATATACAACATTACAAAAAAGTGTCTGATGCCACAGGATCAGAGTGACACTAGATTTCAGCAATCTGAATATATTAGCTATAAGATACACGGTTCCCCTATTTAATGTGTCTTTAAAAAAAATAAAAACTCACTAAAATGTAGAGCTTCTAAATTTGTGTGCATTCATGAATTGTTGTTGGGTTTCCCAGCAGTCTGTGCAGCATCTGAACATAAAGTATACAGCCTATTCTAAAAATCACTGTTTGCATGCACAACTGCCACAGACTTCAAATATACTGAGCAGAAAGGTTAAGAGTCTGTCCTTTTCGGTGGAGCTTTCTGCAAGTTAAGCAATGAGAAACAGCTGTAGAGTCCAGCAATAAAAATGTGTCTTAAAAAATTAAATATATCATTCCAAAAAAAATGAAAGAGCATTATTGCTGTTGTGAGAGCTACTTTTCTCTTGTGCACTTGTTTCTCTACCAGACACTCAGGCAAGCCAAGATACTCATTTGTATACTTGGAACCCATCCCCTTCCTTCCTTCTTTCCCATTTTTCACATGGTTGGTCAAACCAGTCCCCTTATTTGAGCCGCTCGGGCTGGAGGCTATCGGTCAGACACTTCAGCTGTTCTTCCCCCAGCTTGATCTTGTCCTCAAGCTCCCGCTGCTCAATGATCAGGGCCGACTTCATTTTCACAAAGTGCTCATAGTCTGCTAAGTTCTCCTCACTCAAGTAGTTTGCCAAAATGTCAAAGACAATGCGCTCTCGACGATCCAGGTTTTCCTTCAGCTCCTTTGCATCTTCATGTTGCTGGGTCAGCAGCTTTTGCTTATCTACCAATGTCCGCTTAGGAGAAAAGAAAAACAGTTAGAAATTCACTGGGTTCACTAGGCTGGGACAACAGCTTCAGTATTTAAGTCTCAAGTCTGTTTTATCTGCAAAGACAAAGACTTTCCTGAATATTTAGAAAGGTAGAAAAGGAGTGATCCTTAAAGTTTATTCTAATAAAACGCATTAACAAACAGAAAAAAATGTAGTAAATCAATGAAAGATGCACCATTAATTTCTATTGGCCTCAACAGCAATTACTTCAAAGACTGCTTTACTATTTAATAGTTCAAAATAGCTGTATAAAATAGTTGCCTTTGAAAAACAGTTCTTCAAATTAAGACTTCACTCAGCAACATCTTACATCTTCAATACACAGCACTGACAGCTGCAGTTACAGAACCCAGAAACAGACCAATTAATGGAGCAATTTGTTCTTCCACAGCTTCTGACACTGTATTTAGCCATTCTGCTGCATCCACACGCCGTCCCTATGAGACGTGAAGTCGTGTGGTCTTCAGACATGAGCAAGAAAGCAAGCTGAGGCAAGAGAACAGAAAGGAAGCAAAAAAGAAAAAAAAAAAAAGGCATTCTCCGAAAAGGGCTGCAAACTTTCTGCTTTGTGGCTTCACAAGAGACAAAATAGGAAAAAGGGAGATTGAATGGAGAAACACACAAGGAAAGAGGACAGCAGAGGACAGCAGCTGTGCTGTCCACTCCATTCACAAACATGAGCAAGGAGGCTGAGGTTCCTCTCGCCCTGTTTACACCATCAACCTGTCTGAGTCCCATTTGAATCATTCGGCTACACTCCTTTAGCAGTGTATGGAAAGAAACAGGAGCATCATTAATCCGACCTATTTCAGATGTCTGCCTAGAAGTGATTGCCTTTTTCCAGTGACAGAGCATGGCTGGCCTACAAGAGTTCCTGTGCAGACTTGTGAACTTAATTAAAAAGTGCCCCTAAGAGGCACCAATCCATAACTGTTAGCTTTGCTCCAGAGATGAATTTTCTTTGAGAAGTTGTCTTCAAATAAACCTCAGTCTGTTCAAACAAACGCGTCCATTTTATTCATTTGCACTTTCTGTTAAATCACATATGCAGCTTAATAAGCCTGAAGGATTTACTGAGAAGTGGTTTTGCAGACTATACAGAGTCTTTTAAGATGCAAGTACAAGACAAAGGGGGATACAGACCACTGAGCTCTAATAAACCCACCTGCCAGAGCTGCACACATATCCTGTGCTGCCTCTTTTTCTATAGACAGTCCAAAGCTCAAGAGCGAAATGTTTTCAGATTTGTGCTCTCAATGTACATAAAACACATAACTTAGATTAACTCAGGATTCAAGACAGCTAAGGAAGACAAGTCACAGAAATCACACACTATTAGCAAAAACAAAGTTTAATCTCCCTTTGAGCTTATGCCAGGGAAAAAAAATCCCACTGCAAGTTGCAATCAGAACTATCTGCTGGAAAGACATGGAACTACAGTTCTCCTAAATTCACCAGTGCAACTAGCAGACAGGCCCAGGGAGTGTGGCTACACTGCTCTCCAGGGCAGCCTTGCTTGTGTGTACACTGAGCAGCAGCGACAGAACTAGACAGAGTTTGATGAACACAAGAGGGCTCATATCAACCAGCTGGTACCTCAGTTGTACAGTTACCCTCTGATGAAACAGCTCTGTTTTTCAAGTCACTTGTTATCATTGTCAATGTACACAAGAACAGTCAGATGTTTAGTCCTTCATAACAGTTCCTGAGATTTAAGTTGCATGGTTTCTTTTACCAAACCTATGATGTGACTTTCAGATGAACATGAATAACCTGATAAGTTTAAGAAAAGCAAACACTACTTATGTAATGAACTTTTCATAACATCTTAGTACCTCTGCCCTTGTGGAGGTTTAGGAAATACCTAAGGAAAAAGTGGGATGCAGAAAGGAAGAAAGCAGATGAGATACCTCTTGAATTTGTTTTTACCTCTGTCAAAGATGACTGACACCAGAAAACCTGTTTTGAAGGGTAAAGTGAAACACACTGTAACAGGTTCAAGTCATCATTCTTGAGGAGGTTCTCTGAGCAATAGGTAAATGGCTCACCCAGGCTAATGGAGTAAATGATGTCAGATGGTTTTATCTGATCATCTTCAACCAACTAAATCCAAGCGGAGTGCAGAAGAGTTTTTTTGCAGTTATCACTGCTCTGAAGCCCCAGCCAACACAGGCTATCTGAAGCTCCTCTGATAGAACAATCTTTCACTCTTTCTATTGAGAATCTTTCTCAAGAGCCGTTTGCTGTTTTGAACCACAGCCATACAAAGGTGAACTCCCTCCACGTATCTGACTTCCCAGCATCCAGTTCCTAAACTACTATCCTTGGTACTTGTCCCTGGTCTTGCAAGTCTTGGGGGTCTAAGCACCCGATCACCTCTGTGGATTCACTGCTGGTTCAGTGCTTCAGTGTTCTCAACACACAGGACAAGTAATGAGAAGACACTGGCCTCACTGTGTGGAAGGGAGGGGGCTGGTAGCTCTTTCAGATGAAGTCCCTCCCAGGAGCTAAACTTGAAGTACCTGACGCTGTTTCCTGTGGCAAAAAAAGACCTATGACAGAGCATCTAGTGGTCAGAAATTAAATCAGCAGTGATTATTTGACTGGTTCTGTTCAGAAAATCTGCTAAGCTGCTGCTGATTTCTAGAAAGTGGAAAGCTATCAGAGCAATGTTTATTAGACAACATCAGCCTTAAAAAAAAAAAAATCAGTGCTATGATCCCCAGGGATGGAAGTAAAATCCCCTGTTTTGTTTGTATGGTGGTTCATTCATTCATTCTGAACATTAGTGGTTCACCAAATATTATCATTTGACCTACAAGATACTAAAGGACAACCAAAAAAGCCACAAGCACCAGTCTAAATTCAAGGAAATGCACATGTAACTCTACACACAGTGGATTTATAGTCAAAATACCCCAGGACTTGATCCATCTGAGAAGTATCTCTGACCAACACTTCTAGATATATTTCATAGAACCATAGAATGGTATGGGTTGGAAGTGACCTTAAAGATCATCTAGTTCCAACCTCCCTGCCATAGGCAGGAATACCTTTCACTAAACCAGGTTGCTCAAAGCCTCATCCAACCTGCTCTTGAACATTTCCAGGGATAGGGAGTCTACAACCTCTCTGGGCAACCTGTTCCAGTGCCTCACCACCCTCAGTAAAGAATTTCTTCCTCATATCTAATCTAAACCTGCCCTCCTTCAACTTAAGGCCATCCCCCCTTGTCCTATCACTACATGACCTTATAAAAAGTCCCTCTCCAGCCCTCTTGTAAGCTTCCCTTAGGTACTGGAAGGCTGCTCTAAGATCTCCCTGGTATTTTCTTCTCTGGACTGAACAGCCCCAGTTCTCTGTCTGTCTTCATAGGAGAGGTGCTCCAGCCCTCTGATCAACTTAATGGCCTCCTCTGGACATGTTCCATAGACATGGTCCATGTCTTTCTTGTGTTGTGAGCCCCAGAGCTGGATGCAGCACTCCAGGTGGGGTCTCACAAGAGCAGAATCCCTTCCCTCACCCTGCTAGTGATGCAGCCCAGGGCATATTTGGCTCTCTGAGCTGCAGGTGCACATTGCTGAGTCATCCACAAACACCCCAAGTCTTTCTTTCAGGGCTAGTCTCAATCAATCTCTGGATGGACCTCTCCTGATGATTTCTGATGGGTTTCTGATGCTACTATGGCAAGACTTTGCTGTCAGTGGATGAGAAGATGAATGGGGATTAAAATAAATTAGGGATTTGGACTTCTGCCAGTATAAATTTGACAGCAGAGCACGCAAACAATTTCTGACTGTCCTTACTACACCACCTCCTCACCATCTTCCTTTTCCAGACCTAGCCAGTAAGCTATTTTTATCACAGCTCTCAAAGTGTGTTTCCTATATGCACATATCATCTGGTAGCTCTTTCCCCATTAGGCAACTGCAACCACATTCAAAAAAAACATCTAATGAGGGATTAAATTTCTTTAAGTGCCAGAAACTTTGATCTGCCCTTTAATAAGCTGTCAAATACCTTCCCTTTGCCTCAGTCAGAGAGGGGGCTGAACCGCCACTAAACAAGTATGTTAGGGCCAAACAGCAAAAGTACAGCTTCAGATTAGTCCCAGCCCTTACTGGTTCTTATGGGTGAAACAGTGGAGCAGGCTGAACAAACACACCGTGAAGCCACAGCCCGTGGAAAAAATTCTGTTACAACACTTAGGTGGACTGTTGGCATTTCAGTCCACAGCTACAAGCCAAAAATCCTACTTCACATTCATTAAACTGTAGAAGTTAAAATCACTTGACACACAAACACCCTCCACCCTCTCTATTTATTTTAGCCTAAGTTTCACACATATCTACATCTCTCCTTTGGTGGGTATCTGCGTTGTCAGCTATCTCCTTCCCAGCTAAAACCTGATGGGATTTGAAGATAAATTGCTGCAAGCAGAGGTGAGATCCAAGAGGTAAGAGCACCTTGAATGTTCCTTCTCCTGAAATTTTTACATCTCTGGGATTCCTCCACATCACTACCAGGCCATTCTGCTTGTGTAAAACATGTTTTCTAGTAAAAAATTCTTTTTGCAATGCCTCCCCTCTGCAGCCCTCTCACCATTTTTTTAAAGACTTGTCCCTTGCTCTTGTTCCTTGCTAGGCAGCATCGTGGAGGAAGCTGTAGTAGCTGAGAAACATATTCTTTGTAACTACCTTATAGATTTGTATCACGATCGTTGAGTATAAAGAAGCCTGTAAGCTTTCTGCAACACTCCTTTTCCCATCTTGAATTGTTAGAATATTTTTGTTTGCCTCCTTTCTAAGCTCTTATCAGTAGACCCCCTCTTTCTTTAAACTTCTGCCAAGAAGTCTATTTTCCAGTATGGTGCACCCCTAACCCACTTTTTCTTAGCAAGCCGCTTGTAGTTTTAGTATTCCAAGAAAACCAAGGCAAAGAGAAAAGTTTTAAGAAATCTTAAACAAATGGCCTGATGAGATTTATCCACTCGTTATCCCTCCTCTTGAGCTCTGTAATGCAGATAAACAAAACCAAACAAAAGCCCCCACTCCAGCTTCAGTAAATGCAGTGATATTATTGTTGGCCTTTCTCACCCGTTCTTCTGGAGCAGTGTTGTCATCCAGGTTATTAAGGGCATTTTCCACCCGGGCCAGACGACCGGACAGTGACAGCAGGAGGTTGACCACTTTGTCAAGGTCGCCAATAAACATCTTGAATTTGTCAAACTCATTTGGTTTGCAAACTTCTTTCACAATGGCCTCTACCTCCTCCCCCAGGATATTATTTGCTTGGATGTCTTCCAGAAGCGTCTCCCGTGCTTCTCTCAGCACCTGCAGCTTCCTACTAATGCTGTCAATAAGTTCTTGCTGTGGAAAATAAAGCAGATAAGAACTTATTAGCACTACTGCATTTTTCCCTACTTCTGAAAGTCATGTCAGCTAGCACTTCAATACACTTTAAATTCCCATGAGGCTTTGACAATGAGTGTGTTACAAATAAATACATATCTAAGTATATGTCTAAGGTCTATACATCTGGATTCAAAGGTTCAGGACATAGCTGTACAATGCTTAGCTTGAGACCTGTATTAAAGCAAATTACCTTGGTGGTAAAAGATGAAGGAATTCCACCTCATCAACAAACATTCCTGCTTCTTCTTTGAACAGCTTCAAAGCCTGCTATGGAACAGCATAAAGTACAGCACATCCTTTTCTCTCTAAATATCAGGTCCATAACACCTTGCTGAAGAACTGCACTTAGGAACATATACAGCACCAGAAAAACAATCCTGTATTTTCCACATGACACAGTTAAAACTAGGGCACTGTCTAGCTTTTTCTTCCTTTTTGCATAATATTAGTGTTCCTCCAATAGCAACCCTTCCACTCCAAGAAAATCTTAGTGATAACAGTGCCGTACAACATTTCTGCGGGGAGATCATAATCCCTATGGGACAGAACAGGAACAAAAGCCATTGTATTGTACAAAGCAGCCCTGTGCAAAGTCACTCTTCCAAAGGACCAAACAAGAGTCTCTGGCTGCCACTGTCCCATGCCAAGCGGATATACCACCTCACTTGCAGTCTGGGGGGCTTCTGTACTATAATCCCCCACTGCCTGAGAAGCACATGCACTGCCTTAGAAAAAACATGTCAGGTGCATCACAGGCAGAATCAGACAAAGAATGCAAATCTTCTCCCTCAGGTGAATCTGTGGTCAGCCTGTGCTGCCCAGTTACTTCCCTGCATTTGGGCAAGAGGTCCTGTTCCTGAGTCACCCACTAGCTCTCACTTGTGCACAAGGGGTGGAAGTCAGTTCAGTTAGTTGTCTACCCTAACATGAGATGAATCATATCCTAAAAATGCCTCGTTCATTTAAATGTAGATGCTTATTTGGTATTCAGCTAATTTCAGGTAAGAAAAATTCCCAAAGCATTCTCTAAAAATACACCTCAGTGCAATTTCTGAATGGAAATTACATCCTTTAAAATGGTCATTATTTCACAGTACCCATTGCCTTTTTTTTTTCTTTTTAAATTACTCAT
Source organism: Manacus candei (assembly GCF_025592945.1). Taxonomy (NCBI): domain Eukaryota; kingdom Metazoa; phylum Chordata; class Aves; order Passeriformes; family Pipridae; genus Manacus; species Manacus candei. The sequence continues at coordinate 9,994,855 of NW_026138089.1, forward strand.
GGCATTCTTTAGGAACTCTGCTTTCTATATGCAAATCTGATTACAAGCCTTCGTGATTACTGAGAAACATACTGATAGCAGCTGCCACTGAACAGTCATTGCCAATTTATTTTGGGAACAAAAAAACCAAACCAAAACAGTCTGCCATCTTAACAGAAAGCAACTACACCCTGAAAATTCAGCAGCCTTTTTAAAAGTAGAAATTCAACCCATGGATTATCCACATTGGTTTTCTCCTTTTTGATTTAATGTACTCAGTCCAGGTTAATCGGGATTTGGGCTATCTGTTAGTCCGGGTGCCCAAAAGATTAAGGTAGTAAGCAGTTCTACAGATGCCTGCTTTACTGACTGATTAATCTGCAGGATTTGATTTTTCCCCCCCTTCCCTCAATGCAAATGCAGTTTGATTTGGATTATGTAGGTCACAGTGCTACGCTCTCATTTCCCTCCGATGACATGCACTGTGCTGCTGTTTCACCATTTGAAACACAACAGGATACCATTGTACCCCATGTTATTATCTCAAGTTTTTCACTTCTGCAGCTGTGCTGCAACTTTCTCTAATGAAAAAAGGCCGTATGTGTGCTCCATGCTTACTGATCTGGTCTGACAGTCCAGATCAGCTCTCTCAGCTTCTATCTTTCAAAAAACAGAAAGAAGCCATTTTCCCAGTAACATCCTGTTTAGATGTCCCCAAGCAGCTGAAGCCAGCCTCTAAGGGACTGATTTTGCAGGTGAGAAGGCCATAAATACTAAGACTGTCATATCTATTAAGAATTGGCTTATGATCACTGATTGCTTCCTACCCAGATGAAACAGCCCCTGCACGCAGCAACTGTGTGCTCATTCTGCTTTCGCTAGCCAGCAGAAAACCTGTATTGTGTTTAACATCTATTGAGCCAGAAGAGCTGCAATCTGCATCTTGCAGATGAATAACTTATAGCTGTGACTTCTGTACCAGTACACGAGAAAATAATAAAACCTATTTTTTCCCCAGTAATTCTTGCTGATCTGACTAGCAACACAGAAAGCAGCTCAGCGGTGTTGCTCAGGTGGTTCACTGCTTGGCACGCTTTATGTAAATTATCCTCTGCTCTCAGCTCACCACCCCATTCCTAAGGAATTCAGGCCTAAAACCAGGAAAAACTTGGTACTCTTCAATTATTTTTATACTCTTCAGAAACTGTCAAAACTTTCCTAAAGGCAAAGGGGAAACTTCCTACTCAGCCACACATGGATTTTCCTAGCTACAAAAACCACTCTCGCAGCATCTTCAACATCTGATCAGTATTTTATAATCATGGCAAAACTATATTAAACTCAGTACGAGACACCTACATTCCATTCCTGCTAGCTGGGAATACAGGGATCGACCCCAAAATAAAACTAAAAGAATTAACAACTCTATATGAAACTCCTATACTTCTTTCAAAAGTAAAAAAAGAAGTACCACACATTTCTGGTTTGCAAAGCAGAAAATGACAAATACTGCAATCATTCCACAGTGGACTGCAATTAAGATATCTCATAACAGAACCGCCCAGTTTCTAGGAATCAAATAACAGGTTCTGGGTGTACGCCCCCTCTAAAATAACTAAAGTCATAAAAGTGTTCAAGTCCTTAACGATCCCTTGTTAAACTGTTGCCAAATACACGAAGCTGGGCCAAGCTATATATTCTGTTTTATAAAAATGCCTTGACCCACTTACTCTGAGTTTTATATGTTTTCTGACAAGATCCATGATGAAAGCCCACTGAACTGAGTGCTCCATCCTACCGCATGTGGAGGAGCAGGGAGAGAAGTAAGCAGCAGTGTGTGTGGCTACAACAACATGTGTACTCAGAGAAGATGGGAGAGTTCTGCTAAAAGCTCTTCAAGAAAATTTTTCTCTCTTATGGTTAGTGTTGTGTAACTGAAGCTGAGGGGATGGATGGAGGAGTATGAAAAGGGTGAACATGATTTTCCTGTTAAGAAACCAACACCAATAAATGGTACCTTTGCTTATAAAAGTTTTAGTATTTAGTTTGTTGGGCAAACAAGAAAGGTTCAGTTTTCCCTCTCTCCTACAATTAATGAGAATGAAACTAATTCTAGCAAAAATGATGAATGTGACCATTATGTGTGGCACCAGATAAAACCAAATTATACTTAAAATGAAGAGAAATCCTTAATTTGTCTAAATAGTACAGCTGTTGGATTCAATTGCTGTGGGGCAGGAGGGTAAGGGAAGGTCTGCTGCTGCAGACATACCATGCCCCTGGCAGTACATGGTGTATTGAACTGTGCGATGCAGGGGAGGCAGGGGAGGTTAAAATAAAACAGAGAGCTAACAGAAAACACAACAGCCCCCTCGAATATGGTGGCAGCCACTCCTGCACTGAACCAGAGATGTGAATCTTCTACAAAATCTCTCATTCTTAGCAACTAAGTATATTCGTAATAATTAAAAGATGTGTCTTTGGGACTGGATTATCAAGTACACCCTGGCAGCTGATTATTCAGCAGAGAGCTGACTTCAACAGAAAAGGTCTGCACACCACTGCATTACCGGCTTAGGTAAACAGAGTTAAACTACACTACTTTACTTGATCAAACAGACCATTTCCTCCAGTTTATCCGTACTGGGATGTATGACTAAAATATTTTGTGTAAAATCGCAATTGAGATTTTAACATAGGACACCACTTCCTCAAACCACAGAAATGTCAGATCATCATTTTAATATCATGGGGATTATGATGACCTTCTATCAGAAATAAAACACCAAAGGATGGGGAAGAACAAGAGTGGAGAAGGCTGCCTCCTTTGTGACGAGTAAGTTCCACTGAATCCACCAAGCTGATTAGCTATCTCCCACAATGGTTATTAATTTGGGAAGTAGGAGAAATGGAGGGCCAAGTGGTTTGCTGCTCATGGAAATAAATGGGGGGGGGGGAAAGAAGGGGTGTGTGTATGTTCCTTCTCTCTTGAGACAAGCCTAATCTTGACTTAAATTTCAAAAGTATGGAACAATTAAAACCACCATCAGCTACAGTGGAATACATACTGGTGTTTCTTTGTACCTAGTAAGTGTAAGAAATGCAGAACCACTTCAAATGGAAAATGATATTTGAAAATAACCTCCCCAAAACATCTCCCCTTGAGACTTTCCAAAACCTGCATGCAATTGCAAGAAGTACCTAATCTCCAGTTCCTGAATTCATAGCTGGACATTTAATTCACCTCCAAAAACTTAAAAAAAAAAAAAAAAAGGCTGATTTTTTTAAGTCATCCTGTACATCTAAAAGGCCTTTTATTGAGGGGTGTTTAACCTAACACATTCACAGCTAATGAAATGCACAAAACTCAGAGCCTCTCATTACGCTTTTAGAAATGTTTTTTACCTTCTTCTCTGACAAGTCATGATCCAGCTCATCTTCAGAATCATCCTCACTCTGCTGCTGTTGCTGCTGCTCCTGCATGTCCTTCATTTTAATCAGCAGTTCTGCCTTTGGTGCAGATGTGCTGTAGTAAGTAGAATTGGTTGTCAGGGAGATGGCAGACGGTGCACTCTGCTCCTCTTTCCTGGGAAAAAGTCAAAACTTTCATTAACTGCCTTGACACACTGCTCTAAAAGATTGTCCTTTCTTTTCATTGATTAATCATTTCACCGAGGAAGCAGGGGGCTCAACAGAAAGCCATTACCTATGCAAACAGGATAAATAAATGCTGTCTGTAAAGAAAATTTGTATCAACTCAGTATGTGACCAGTAAAAGCTAAAACTGAAGTTGTACAGAAGACCTTTCACCACTACAAGAGGTGAAATGGATTGAAGATATCTCATCTGGAAACAAAATGTAAAGTTACATTTTTCAAAGTCCTGTGAAGACCTCCAGTGTCATAGAGAGTATCCTTTCAGACAGCCAAATGTGGGACACTACAATGTTAAGTATTTAACTTTTGGATTACGGAATCACACACTGACTTCTCTAGAAGGCTATAACTTATCAGAAAACTTGTATCAAGAAAACCACAGAACATCAACATGAACGGAATTCAATTCTTTTCTTACTTTGACCTCATTCAATTCCAGGAAATGCCTCATGCCTGCTTCAACCTGTCTTTGTAAATTTCCATCACATAAAAAAGGCTTGAATATTCTCTATCTAGACACTAGACTGGATGACCTTGGCACAATATCTAATCACTATGAAACGGGAGAAGTTAACTATTCCTTAAGTTGTCAAAAAATGGTTTTCAACCAGGTCTTGGGAAATTTTTCATATTGTACAACACTGTTCTGTTTCTGTCATTAATGGTATTGTTAGTAGATAATGCTTAACTAACATTCTGACAAAAAAGCCTTATAAAAGACCCAAACCTCAACAGTAGGAAGACCCTCACCTTCAGCCCCACAGGAATACTGGTACACTTTGGATAGAAGCTTACAAGGACACACTGGCTTACATAAAGTAATACTCACTTCTCTTCTGAAATTTTTGGAGAAGGAACTTTTGGCAGGAGCTTCCTGCGTTGCTGAGCTTCTTCTAGGAGATGTTCATCTTTAGGGAATATACCAACCATCAGATCCATTGTTGTTTTGATTTTCACATTAGGATCTAATATGTCTGCTAGAGATTTATCTCTTCCCACAATCTCTCTGGCAAGTTCTTCCGACTTCCAGTCTTCGAAGCTCTTTTCTTTGGCCTTTACATAGCTGGTTGCTTGTGTGGCAGCACTGCTGTCCTTCAAGTTGCTCCCAGGTTCTTCAGCTGGTTGAGGGTCAGCTGGTTTGGTTCTGGCTTCTGGCTCTGGTTCTACACCTTGCCTGGTGTAAGCACAGAATCGCGAATAGGACTGCTCAGAAGTGCTGAGTGTTTTAATCTGGTCCTTTTCCAAACCACTGGGTAAAGCAGGAGGCTCCATAGTACTGACAAGACTCTGCCGACTCTCCTTCTCTGTGCTGCTCTCAGAATGAACTATTTTGATGGGAACCATTTTCACCGTAGTATTGTTGTCTATAACCCTTTCAATTCTGGAAAATAAACAAAATTCATCTTTAGAAATGGAAGAACCTTACATCTCAATTCATATCTCCAAATCAGAGGGGAGGCCCAAATACAAAAAAAAAGATAGTTAAGAGACCAAGGTAATGGAATATGCCTTACCCTGTGTCTAACTCTAAGTCTACATGTTTTCTGTCCACGCATTTAAATAGTATTATTAGTTCATTTGTAAGCAGTCCTAAGACTTAAGTCCTGTATCATGAGTATTGTGCAAGACTGCTTGGGACTTATGTTTGTTTCCATGAATGTGAGGGTCCAATCTCAGCATCCAGGCCCCAGATTTCAGACTGTGCTGCTGCCTTTTCCCCTTTGCTGCCACACGTATAGAGGAAAACACACCTCGAGTTCAACCTCACTGACTCACACACATCCAACAGCGGCCTCGGCTTTTGGCCTGACAGGAAGCTTAGCTTCCTGGGGAGTTTGTGCCCTCACATCAATTCTCAGTGCTTCCAAGGGAAGAGACAACAGACCAGATGGAAGCATCCCGCAGGCTAGGCCTTTGCTGAGCTACAAGAATAACAAATAATCACACATGGAAAACCTGGAAATCATTCAAAACTTAATTATGTGATTAAAAAAAAAATCTGTATTTATAACATTACACATGATATAGAAGTTGAATAAATAGAACCCACTGTAGTGTCCTGGTTTTCCACTTAAAGAAGAAAAACCAGTCACTGAAGAGGATAACACACAATTCTGGATACTCCTTTTAAGGGAAGCTTATAGCAAAAATTCTGTAGAGCGTAGCACAAAGGGCCATCTTAGCCATTCACTAAGGAAAATTATTTAAAGAGGAGGATAACTCAAATTTTTAAATTGGGCAGTAACATGTTAAATAACATTACAGAAGCATCTGTACTGTACGTAAATCATATACGAAACTGAAGTCTAGTTTAGTGGTTCTGAGTTTGCAGAAAGTTTAAAATTATTGTCATAATGTGGGTTTGGAAGCTTTACAGCAAGTAAAGGAACATTGCCTACTAGCTAAAATATCTGGTTTCATCTGGTTGAGTAGTTTGCTGCCTTTCAGATAAGTGACCAAGACATACTACAGTTCTTTTCCTCTAAGTGTGGGTGTGTCACTTTCCTTAAAAGTAAGCTTATACTTTTTGATTGTTGGTAACAGCAGAATCTGTTAGACTTCATATTTTTAAGAAGTTGTATCTTGTATTTTAAAGGTATATTTGCCTCTGAATGAACGTGCAGCCTCCCAGTAGGTATTTACTTTTCACAAGTGCTTTGCAGACATGCTTTGGCATACTAATCCAAATTTGGGGCAGGTTTTTCAGCTCATGCTGAACCTCTCCATTTCCATTTCAGTTAAGTTGTTTTCATTCAAGGTGACTGTCATTTTAAAGAGCTTGCACCCGTGACCACTGATCAGTCCCAGCTCCCTGGCTGCAGACGTGGGCTCTCCTGACTGCAGCAGAGCCAGGCAGGGGCCTGACACCACCCCAGCCCTTTCTTTTTCTTGTTTTTAAATAAAGCCCACACCTTTTCAACTCCACCAGACTGTGAAGAGGAACACACTTTGGAATTTGGGGGAAATACAAGATGAGTGCATAAATGTGAGCGGGGCAACTGGAAGAGAAGTGAGCTGACTGCAATTCTTCACCTAAAATGCCCGGCATCTGTTCTGAGACTCTGAGTGCATTCCTCTCAGCCTAGTCAAAGGATTTTCCAGATACTTAAGTCATCATCAAATCAACTGATTTCAGTTTGCTCTTACTGATTTCAGTAAGAGCAAAGACAGTTCAACACCAGGTGCTTCAAAAATTCTGTTTCTGCAACCACTATCCTCCTGATTTCTGAAGGTTTTCCATTTGTGAAAAGGTAGCACGAAATTCTGACTTGCAGCAACTCCACTTGTGGAGATTCCAAAGCTTCAACCCAACCACAAACACAGTCACTCCTTGACCTGAGCGTAGGTTTACTGGAAATCTATTGAAACACACATCCTGATGCACTCTTTTCATCTTTGTTATTGCTAAACAGTTGTCTTTGGCAATAGCTGGGTTCTGCACACTGCCACTATTTCCCTGCACCACACTGTTCTACCTAAAATGCTGCAGGAAACCCTGCACACTCACCCACTTAGGCCCACTGATAAACAAGACACCTTTCTTAAAGAAGAGTACCCAGCTCCATGCTGATGACATCAAACATTAGCTGTCCACAGCATGCAAACTAGCATGTCCAAAAGCTCATATGCAAGGAGACAACAGAAATAATAAGCCCAATCAGATTAACTGCACATTAAGGTAAATCTACTTAACATATTTTAAACATATGAAACAAATACCTTATAGAAAGTTCACAGGTTTGGCTCCCATGCCTGTCCTTTTTGGCCAAACCTGTTTTAGTGAGTAATGTAATTATGAACTGAGGACAATACACTGTATGGAGACAAGAGCTGTCTGGGCTTAAGAATTTTAAATGTTACCAGAAGATTTGCAGGGTAAGTATATTATCATTTAGATATGGGCATACAATTAGGTATACCTCAGTGCTCATTTCAACATTAAAGCTTAGCAAAAAGGAAGGATAAATACAATTAGCTTTCTATGCATCCTTAGTAGCTATTCATAAAGCAATACATTAAGGAAGTCAAAGCAATACCTTAAGGAAGTTATTACTGTCAGCTACCTTAGCACATGGATGCTAGGGTTCACATGACATGTTGCACTTTTCATTATAAATTATAGTATTACTTCATGTTAAAAATGCAACAGGATGAAACCTCATTTTTTCCTCTAATCATAAAAGGAAAAACATCAAGGCCTGCTTAGGAAAAAAAAAAAGTGATTCATGTCTTCTATGTCATAAGGCACGTTGGAAAACAGTATGATTGAGTCTGTTCAACCATTTACAATAGATTAGAGAAAAGCTACACCAACTACTTTTTCTCAGAGAAGCAACCTCTGCATGAATTCAGCTCAGAGGTTTTGTTTTCATTCTTTAACCATGAATTATAGTGCTGAAAAATTTAAAACCAAGATTCCTTAGCTTCCTGGAAGAGTTTGTTATCTTGCGGGAGAATAACCTTTCATGATGTTAGCAGCATATGACAGACACAGCAACCAATTAATTTCAGTTGGTTTGTCTAATTCTGAGTTTATCTTGCGCTGAGTCTTCAGTCCATGTCAACACAAAATGCTGCAGACTCCTTCACAGACTACCCAGAGTACCACATTTCATTGTAAAAGTAACATAAAAACAGTCATGATTTGGCAGTGTATGTTACTGTGTGTGTTTTCAAAACAGATGTTCACCCAAAGGATCCAGCTTCCCTTCCCACATCTGCTTTGTCCCTACACGGATTCATATTTATATACAGACTCGGGTAGGGGAAATGATAACAGGTAATCTTCTGATTTTGCCTGGACTTACAGTGGAAAATCCTTTAGAATCCACCCCCCCTTGCATTTTCTACTATCAGCTGTAACAACTGAGCAGCAGCAGTCAACCAAAGAAACCATGAACCAGCTGAAGGACATAAATGGCATCAAATGCAATTTCACACAAGTCTTTGGTCTCTTTAGGACATGCTGCAATGGCTCACACAATGAACTTGAAGGATGTGTACAGAAAATGAACAGACAACCATTAATGAGGTCTAACTGGCCAAAAAGTGTTAATAAAACAATAAAGGAGTTACATCTAGTACCTGGTTGGGTTGTCATCCTGTACAGACACAGGAGGTTTATCAGTGAGCTTCTGTGGTGCAAACTGGGGAGAAGGGGACCTTGATGACTCCATGCCAGGATTTTGAAGATATCGATACTTGGAAGACTCAGACCTAAGGTTAGTTTTTTCTTCTAAGTGCTGACAAACATTCTCTGTGGATGACACTTGCTGGAGCTGCTGTGGGTTAGCACTTTTCAGTTTTCCATTGAAAGCTGCAGGACTCTGAGAGAGAGAGGAGTGACTGGCAAAGACTTCAGCAGAGCTGGGGGATGAGGACAGAAAGGGCTGACTGACTGCTGCCAGCAGAGATTCAGAAGAGGTGCCAAGCGATGGTGCAGAATTATCTGGTCGCCTGTATTTATCTATTTTAGGTGGTGGTGGCCTCTGAGGAGCAGGTCCACGCTTCTTGTTCAGCAGCAACGGCTCTATCCTATGGTTTTCCTCTCCTTTGCCCCGGGACAGATAGGAGTGGTTCTCGTTCAAGGTCTGTGGCTCAGAGCAGGTGAGATGAGGCAGGCTATGATCTTTGCTCTTCTCGCTCACGTTTTCCTGAGAGTATCGGTAATCACTGGGCAATGTCCCAGACCTGCCCCGACTCTCATGAGGCAGAACTGCAGGTTCTTGCACATGCAAAGGTCTGACAGATGCCTTCCACTTGTGGCCTAAATTCTGGTCCAGCTGATCCCTCTTCTCTTGTGAGTTTTCCCTTAGGGCCCCAGTGTCAGCTTGCCTAGAGAAAAGAACACGTTGTTAGTATGCTGCTGATTTACTTCCTTCGGAGCAAGGCCACCACTCCAACCCAGGAAGCTTGAACATTGAGATCACATCCAACATTTAACACCAATTCCTCCAATCTATGGTAATTGTACAGCACAAAAACATCCTCTCATGTATGGAAACACACAGTGTACCTAATCTAATGTGATGAGTCTAAACATAATGTCAGGCTAAATTAGGGTATGGAGCACCACAGGACACGACACAACCTTCAGGTAAACTGAGGTGCTGCAGTGTGCATGGCTTAGTCAAATGCAAGTACACCTCCTGTGGCACAGTCAAATGTCCAAATGCTGGTAGAAAATAAAGCTGTCTCCAGAAGAGAAATCCTAATACTAAAATTTAATTCTCTTTTTGCTCCGGAGTCAGTAACAAAGTGTGGAAAACAAGTTTCTTACCTAAGTGCAAAATTAATTACTCCAGTGTAATTTTTAAATGTGAATTGAATATCATGAACTTTAATTATGAATATAGAGGTTGAATTTTTGTATAACTGCTGAAAAATGAAACAAGTGCAAACAAAATGTTTGCTAAAGCTAAAAAACTGGAAAATGGAAAATGAGTATCTCCTGAAACTAAGGCAGAAAAGGAAATTTAGAAAAGATAGTATTTTCCTTATTTTAAACTTGAACCTCTTTTACCCTGTCAGCACAAATGACAAACAATAGCCAAAAAGGCCTTATCTTAAAAATACTTTTGGGTTTATTCTAATTTTACACTCTACTTCTCTAGTCAGGAAATAGGCTTTTGCAGCTCCAAGCTTGTACTCTGCCACAAAACAGGTAATACATTTGTGCTCACCAGATAAAGACAAATTGGGAAAGAAATAGAAGTTGGTTCAGACAATTTCAAGTCATCTCACAAATTCAGAGTCAATTCTGTTTTACAAAACAGTATTTACTGAATCCTATTTTAACACTAGATGAAGGACAGTTTTGTGCAGTAAAAAATTATATAAACGACCATAAAGACAATGCTATTCAGATTTGGTTGTGTGGCATTAAAAGACTCAGCTGGTCTCCCCTAGTGAGTTCAATGTAAACAGAACCAGGCCTGTAAATAACTCCACTAATTTTAATGGAAATATTTACTAGATGAAGATTGCAGGCCTAAAGTATGAAATATTGTGTTATAACCAGCATTTTTCATTGTCAACATAACCCACGAAGAGCACAATTTTCTTCTAGTTAACCCATGCAAAAATTCTTCAGGCCTCCCTATTCATCTTCACATCCATAAGGCATAACATAAGACAGGGTAACAGATGCACTCAGGTGCACAGAAGAATCAAGGGCATGGCATGAAATGTCTCAAAGACATCAATCACATGCATTAGCTCAGCCAATTTGCAAAGTATACTATGAATTTTGCATGCAGATTGGGAGTGGGAGTGCTGGTGGAAGCAAACAGAACAGAGTACATCACTGATCTGACACATCTGCATATCCAAAACATGTAACCAATATATTGGTACATACATATATATATACATAAATATATATATAATATTACCCTGGCTCAGAAGCAATGAATGCTTCAGTAGTCCTGTCACCTTCCAAAACTGAGCAAAAGGAAATAAAGAATTACAGCAGAGAGAAATTCAGAGATGCCGCATTTGCAAACATGGAGATACAATTCAGAGATTACACACGTGTCTTCATATAGCTTCCACAAAATTAATCAAAAGTTTTGCAGTGCCACAGATAACAGGTCTGAGGAAAAGTGGTAGCTACATTCAACACTGTGAGTGGGTCCTCATGCAAAACATGCTTATCACATTATTTTGGAGAGATTCAAGCTTACTGTCCAGAAAGGAGGAAAAGAAAACAAGCTTCAAGCCCCAGGAGAACACAGTGGCAAGAACCTGTAAAGGTGTTACATTATTATCAATACCAAGAAGTCCACTAAGCTGCTTTACATCTGTTGGTGCATCATGTAATAATGTGCCCAGAATACAGCTGGTTTGGAAATGAGGCTCATAGGATTATGCAAGGATAACATACCACTGAAAGGAATTTATCATTTATAACCAAGCATCACAAAGTGAGAGAGACAGAACAGTTTTAAGTAATCTGAAAATATGACAATGACTTAATTACTAGTTTCATTCTAGATAACAAACCAGTCAACATCAAAAACATTAAACTCTTAGTCATCTTCAAACCCAAATCTCCCCCATCCCCATAATACAATGCCACAATTTCCCAAATGCAAGAGCCTTTGTGAAGCAACAGAACTGGGAAAGCTCACACCACATTCTCCAGCCCTGGCACACCACGACATTACAGCTTTGACTGTCAGACAACTTACACCGCTCAGCCTGGACTGCAAAGGAAGTGTAATTAAGAGTCTTTGTTGATACAAAGTGATATTCACTAAGGGTGAGTCTAGTACAGGAGTCTAACATGAACCTTTTTTTACTGCATCTGCTTTTGGTATTTAGCTATAGGAGCCTCCATATCTAAATGGTGGAGGGCAGAAAATACAAACCAGTCCTCCACATTTTTGAGAATCTCTCATTTAGAAAAGGGCTCAGCATTCCTAGAGGAGGTCTGTGTGGAGAGACAAGAGGCTCTGCACTCATGGGCCAGGTAAGCATGGGAAGAGCTCTGCTCTGTAGCTCAGCAGTTTCACACAATGGCCACAGTCACCCAGCACAACACCACTTACTGCCATGGGGGTGGGAATGTGCATCTCCATACTGGCACTAAGTATCTCCTATCTAAACGGACAAGTACATCTCTCTGTTTCCTTCTGGCTCCATTAGCCTGGGGCATACACGCTCAAGATTGCAATGTAAAGGCCAAAAAAACACTAAGCTGGGGAAAAAACCCTCCAAAGTCTCATCCCCAGTCTGTACACCCCCAGGCTCCCAAGCAATAACACAACAGGTTATTCTAACAAACCAGAGACAGGTAACAGTAATGTAAGCTTTTACATGAAAGTTAAACTATATATATGTACATATACACACACACGTTAAGAGGAGCCTGCCAGTGGAGTCAATGAGCAATTACAAAAATGAATCATTATGTATAGATGCCTATCAGAAGAATAACATTTTTGGTTGCCATAAAAAACAACCCCAAACCACTTCCTTCATTTGCCCCATACTCAGGATTTGACTAAATCTAGACAGAGGTAGAATGATTTGATTGAATGTCATACCTCAATAAATGAAAGTGACTTCAATCAACTATATGTGTCTGATTCTTATCTGTCTGATTTACAATTTCTTGACGATGCTTCAGGCCAACCCAAACAGTGCCACAAGACACTCCAACTTCAAAATAGTAGACTAGATAAGCTTTGCAAAAATGCATTAGCCAATATTTGAAAAATGTATCATTTGTTAAAGACCTGACCCCTGTGCAAAAGTTTCACCATAAAACATAAGTACAGTTATGTAAGCAACAACGTGTCCTGCACTAACTCACTGGCAAAAGAGAGCAAATGGAGTGGCTGTTTCTCATTTAACTTAAATTCCTTCTCAAGAACTACAAGCTACATTGGAAAAAGGCCTTCATCTTCATACCTGAGTATGACTCCTCCATAAAAGTCCTCACCATACAATAACAAAAACGCCCTCAAAATCAAGGCCAAAGTTTTGCAGTCCCTTTAGAGTGACCTCATGCAGGTATTTTGCCAGAAGAGGCTGTCTCCTTGTTAGGCCATTTTGAGTTTTGTCTTCCCACTCTCTCCATTGTACTAGCAGTACCACTGTACAGCCCCATATAAAACTGGATCAAGGACCTGACCTGGCTTGAAACAGATAATTATATGGCTTAAAGCAATTGTGAAATACTGTCTTTGCATATGACAAAATCCTGTTCATAAGCACAACCCTTGCCAATATGTTACTTTTTCAGCTATAAACTTTATGTGCCGAAACTATGTTTTCATTGTGTATTTGCCTGGCACTTGGCACAGTGGGATCCAAAAGCACTTCTGCAATGGTCTGCAAAAATGGGTAGTTTCTTCTAAACAGTATAGGTCTGCTTGAAACAACAACATAGGTTTTCCTACAATTTCAGAAACTTTAAAGATTCAAAGGCATCAGTTCCCCTAAGAGGTGGCAGCTGGAAGCCAAGTGGGATATGTTGGGCTATCTCAGGTCTCACTAGACACCTGTGTTTAGCCAACTGTTTAGCCAACTTAGAATCACACTCAAGTTCTCTACAGATTATAACTTGAGTCAGCACTTCACTTGCATGTAGACATCTCACTTTTATTAGGTATCTCAATCCTCATCTGAGTCCCACGTGTCTTTTTCTTTTAGAGGCTCCAGGACCCCAAAGGTTTTGAAGCCCTTAAATTGGCTTCAATATTGCAATACCAAGGAGACACTGACAGCACACCACCACAATGAAGAAACCCAATACTGGGGTAATTATATTACCAGTGGTTCATTTTTCTGATGAACACTCTATCTACTATCACTACTGAGCCAGTACAGCACACACTACTCATCAGGTAGTGACACATAAAGCATATTCCAAAGATTCTAAATGATAACTTGGGCTATGAAACTAGTTAAAAATCTTCAAAGACAAATGAAGAATAAAGGACCCTCTATAAACCAGGTAATTTAATGACCATGATGGCTGTACCCTAACAGTCATGCACAGCACATAAGCCACTACAAAGAAGTAGAGCTGTTCACTGCCTTGGTCTGAAGAGACAGATGATGGCAACTACCATTTGAGATGCACTACTGAAGCAAACGGTCCTAAACCCAAAGCATGTGCTAAGATGAAACCAATAATGAATGCTGAATGATGAGAGAATGCTTTCTCTCTCTCTCTCTCTCTCTCTCTCTCTCTCTCTCTCTCTCTCTCTCTCTCTCTCTCTCTCTCTCTCTCTCTCTCTCTCTCTCTCTCTCTCTCTCTCTCTCTCTCTCTCTCTCTCTCTCTCTCTCTCTCTCTCTCTCTCTCTCTCTCTCTCTCTCTCTCTCTCTCTCTCCCCCTCCCTCTCTCTCTCTCTCCCTCTCTCTCTCTCAAGAAAGAAAAAAGGCCTGATATACTTCAGAAGACAACTGAAGGTACAAAACCAGCAAGATATTTCACAAAGTATATGCCATGGCACATCACTGTTACGCCACAACACGTTTATCATGATGCGAGTCTTGGTTTTTCAGTTCTGTCTGTGAATGCCTGTTAACATTATCTGCCTCAATGGCAGCTATCTGTTTAGTCAGTTACACTAAATACAGCTTAGTTGTTGCACCCAATATGATAAAGCAAAGTGTCACTCTAGCTTAACAACCCCTGCATTATCACCTGGCTTTATCACAGAGTGAAATATGATAAAAGACGCTGCTTGCCAGTCCCTCAATCCCACCAGAATTTCTCTCCTCTCCTGCCTGCATGGCAACATACACATGGCAATGTTTTCATCTCTCATTCTCTCACTCTAAAAATGTTACCCCTCTCCCCATGAAAATCAGAAATAAATTCAACAGACCCACTCTAATTCTGCACTACCTAAACAAAGTTATGTTGATGGATAGATGTAGGCCAGTCAGTCATGGGTAACAGCAAAAGGCATGGACCCACAATAAAAATCAAATCCAATTAAAATTAAATTTCTTAGAGTAGCACAGGGGCCTTTATGCAGAAGGAAAGAATCTTGTGGGAAAGGGCAGAGGGAGGGATGTTTTCCTTTCCTTAGTTCAGAACACAAAAGCTCCTCCTCCATTCTGTTGCACATCAAAAATAAATGATAAAAGATAAAGCAAGTAGGAATACAGCCATAAAAATTATCTATTGCATGCCTGTCCTAGCACACAGGGGATTACCTGCATGGAATTAAAATGACTTCTACTCACTTGAGTCAACCAGTTAATGTGTTCTGTACTTACACACCGAATTCAATCATCAGAATATCCCAACAGTATAACGAGAGCCATCATATTACACAAATGGCAACCATTGCAGAGACAAAAGACAATACTTTCCAACACTGCTAACAAGGAAATCACAGTCACATTAAAAAAAGGTTAAAGAAGAATGATTGTTTTATCAATTTACTAAAAAAACCCCTACATTCCAGTCGCCATTCCTTTGATTCTTTTTCATCTATTTTTTTTCCTCATATGTTGTTGCTATTTCTTGTTGCTATTGCTACTGAAAACAGCTGCTTGCAGCTGAACAAAAATTAGGTAACAGAAGAAAAGCTATAAAATGAAACACTGTGAATAACAGCTAGGTCACCTGGGTTTCTCAGGCAAGCACAAAATGAACACAGCTCATCTCTAAAGGAAAAAAAATCCTAAACCAGTTATTTAAATTAATTAGCATGCATATGCACACATTTCAATAGACATCTTTTCACTCAGAGCCACACTCACCGCTTGCTTCCAATAGTCACATCCAATTCTCTTACACTCCCAGCTAATAGCTCCTGCTGCTGTGGAAAAGGTCTTCGTGCAAGCCTGCACTCACAGTAACAGGCTTGCCAGGAAAATAACAAGATGAAAAGCTCTCGCACCACCCCTAGCCGAGAGGAACCCCGAGCCTGGCACCCTGAGCCACAACAACGGCACTGCAGCCCTCAGTCCAGAAAACAAGTATTTTCGAAAGGCACTGCCTTCTAATTCCAGTGTGCATGATGCCAACTGTGAAAACAAAAGCTGCTAAAAACAGCGCGTGTGTGCGAGCATATGCACACAGAGCATCTTAGCTGGTTTTAACTCACGTTTTTTCCCCCTATTCTCCCAACCCATCAGCAAACAGAGCAGTCGATTACACTAGGCAAAATAAAATCTTGTACCACGCATTGCATCGTTTCTAATTTGCTACTGTAGCTTCTGCTGATAGGGACAGAAGATGCAGCCTGTGCTCAAAGACCTGAAGAACAAAAGAAATACTGTATGAATTAATATTGCTAATTTCTGTTCAGAGCTGACCAAAAAAGGTAAATAAGACACACACTTCTCTCACGCTTTAACACTAAAGACAAGACAATCTTACCAGGATTTACAGCTTTTTACCCATATTCACTGGATTTGTGAGCTTTGCATCCTTGCAAACGTGCCAGCCAGTCTGAAAGCCTCGCAGAACTGAATCTGTCTCAACCTCTGCGTCTCATTTACTGTAACACAGAGGATTTTCAAAGCCATGCCTCACAACAGCTGGCTTGTTTTTGCCTGCTTCCTATGATTGACAAGTTCATACAAGCTCCGTCAACTTTAACCTTGATAAGTGAAGGCTTAGTCTGTATTGTATGTTACATCACCAGAAACTTCTGACCTCAGGGAAAAGATCTCAGAGACTTCAAAGCTTTTCCTTTCCCCCACCCCCACTCCTGGATTTGGTTATTAAAAAAAAAAAAACCACCATAAAATTTAAAAGTCTTTTATTTTTAAGTGTTTTTCTTCTCATTTGTGAAAATCATGATCCGCATTTCCGCAGTTATAGCTCTGCAAGTTTTAAATATTTACAATGATTTTAAAAGCTCAGTGTGTTACTAGGCTCTTTTCTGAACAATGTTCAAATAACCAAGTCTTTAATTTTAGAAGAGTCTTCATCAACAGCCCTCCAGCTTCAATTTTTTTGCATGTGTTTTGTGTACAGGTGTTCTCTCTTGCAGGAGATTCTGCAGGGAAAGAACTAAATGCTTTCATGCTCCATGAGCAAATTGCCACCCCCACACTCCATCTTTAGAAACCAAAAGCATCGTGGCCTTCATCAGAGCAAAGCTCAAGATCCTCTCATTTTTTCTGCAAGAACACACTAAAGACTTAACAGAGAAGCTGTGGATGAGGTTTTAATATGTATTAAAAGATCATTTTAAAGATGACCACTTAAAGAGGAGAATGTTATTTAAACTGCATGCAAAATAACAGAGCAGTTAATAACCTCCTTTAAAATTTTTCTGCCTCCCAAAGCTGCCTATTTGATTTCAAGAGAGAGAGAGAATGACTTAAAGAAAACACACCCGTTTACACAATACAACACAACTGGTTAAGAGACTGTAGCAAGTCTGGTTGGCCTATGAAGAGAAATGGAAGTTATAGCTGTCACATTACTTTTTAGCACAAAACTTCACTCAAATTTACTGGCATAAACAGCCTCCTGCGTGACAGCAAATCATAACCATGCTGCCTAAGGGCTTACAGCAGAAAGTGAACATTTCACAGGCTAGCTTTTAGTACCAGAACACCATAAAGCCACTCCATATGTCAGAAACATACAGACTGCTCCACTGAGGAGACAAATCAGTCACCTATTTCCAGTGATGCCTTTCATCAAATAAGGGAAAATAAAATCTACAATACATCAGCACATGATGCTTGTATGACTAACTACAGGAGACTATATCTTACATTATGTCTTATCTCCCTACTCAACTGTAATCATTAACAGGGCCATAAGAATATAGCTGGCTTTCAAGCAATGCAACAAAAATGTACGTCTTTAGATGGTTTTCATTCTAATCTTCTTTACAGGAAAAGCAGTAAAATCAAACCAGAACACAAAAATGAACTACTCTGTTTCTCTCTCCACAAACTTTTTTGTGTGCTGTTCCTTTCACTCACTCCCAATTTCAGTAGCTTCAGAATCATGTTTAGGACTTCTTCCAGCTTCTCATTCTTGGAAACACATTTAGGGGCAGGGGAAGAAACTTTCTATAAGAAGAAACTACTCTCCAACACTTCCTTTTATCAGCCCATGATGGCCTCATATACCCCCAGCTGTCACTGCATGCACAGTGGAGAACAGATGTGCCAGAAGCAATTGAGCAAAAGTAACTTTACTCTGTAATAGGAAGCTGGAAGTAGAAAAAAGGGGATCTATGAGGTGGGGCGGCCACCTTCAAGTTTAGAAATGGGTATTCAAAACTCAGCTAACAAAAGTAGACGGAGAATCCATACTTTCAAGGGTGCAGAGAATGAACAAATTGGATGGGGGAGAAACAGGGCTGCATTACTGCAGCTACTGTAAACCAAGCATAGGCTTTGGAGGCAGTCCAGCACCCATTTAATGAGATCCAGCAGCTGCTGGTGAGCCAGAGCGGAGCATCACACCAACCTGCAGGACGAACACCTGACAGCCCCTGGGATGAGTGCTGCCAGGAGACCGAGGAACGGGGAGGCAATGGCAGGAGCCTGCAAGTTTTAACACTCTCATTTAGCCGCAACCAACCCCAAATCCTGAAATAATGCATTTGTGATGCTTTGAAGAACCACACATCTCTCAGCTCAAGCAACCTGAAAGTTTTAAAATGGACAACAAGAGGAAGAAAAAGACTTCAAGTGCGACAATATATCATGTGACTTCTGCCTTGACCCTGAGGCATGAGAAGAATCTGGTCCAAAACTTTGCTACTTGGAGAACTATCCTGTGCCAGTGGCTATACGTATTTAGACAAATCGTTCTTGAAAGATCAAGCATCCACACTGTGGTATTTAATTTTGAAAAGGGTATTTACATACATGAGATGAATATTTTTAAAAAGAACAAGCCAGATGGTATAATGCTAAGAGATAACATGCAACTGAAGATACAATATATGAAACTCAGGGAAAATGTGTAACACTTACCAAAATACCCGACCACTCTTTTCTTTCCCACTCGCTGTTCCCTCCAAAGGTTGAATTAAATAGCAATTAAAAGGACATCCACCAATGAACTAAAGTCCTACCCAAACGAGGAAAATCCACACCTAATCGAACTAATCTAGCAAACCAGATATATAAACGAAATAAGATAAAAAAAGTTTAAGAAAAAAAAAAGAAAGAAAAAGCTGACGTACAAATTCTTAAGGGTGTTAGAACAAAAAAAAAGAAAAAGAAAAAACCCACTGTTTCAAACACAGGTATCTGTTTCAAACAGACTACAGGAACAAAAGTACAGTTGTAAGAATACAAAGCAAATAAGGCCACAGCAAAAAATGGACATGGACTCCCCTTCACACCTCCATGAGCAAAGAATGGCCTATGCAGGAATCATTCTCAGATGCTGCACACCACTGAAAGTGGGTAGTCATGAGTTACCTGGACTATATGATAATTACCCGAAACTTCCATACGAAATTGCTGAAATAGTAGCTGTGATGCACAACTGATACTTGGACAACTGCTTGAGTAAAGTGACACCTGCAATGTTTGGGGAGGGAAGGTGTGAGGGTGCTGAAGAGACAGAATGAAAGAAAGCAAGAATAAAAATATTCATTATGAATCTGCAGAACTTCAGAACCATAAGCTTAACATCTAAATTAAGGAAAGAAGTAGAAATTTTATAAAGAGATTCAGCAGCTGCACTAACTAGCGCATAAAAATGACAAAGAATAATTTGGGCAGAAAAGTTGTGTCTTGGATGCATTAATAATCTTAGAGTCACTACACATATGGATAACAGTGATCTAGATGACAGAGACTTCAGATTTTTAGATGATTCTATAAAAGAAAATTAAAATTTTTCCTCATCAGAGATTTTTAAAAATTTCACTGTCGTGAGATAAAGTCCTCATTTGCCTCATCACATCATTCACAGAACTGGTTAGATCCAGACGATTTACAAAAGGGGTGAAAAACAAGGTGGAAAGAGTTGCTGCTATGAGAAAATTATTCTGAGTAATAAAAGACACAGAACTAAGAGTTCCTATCATTGAACAAATAGGCCATAAAACAATAGATGAAACTCAGATTTAATAAATGCAAAGTAACACATAGGACAGCTTTTCCTGTACTTCACCCACAGATACAATGCTGTATAAGTGAAATTACTGCTATGCAGGAAGGAAAAGCTGAATTTCACCAACTGTTCTATGAACATATCTCTGTACTTCACAGCAGTAAAAAAAACCAAAAGCAACCAACGCCCCTAAAAATAAAACAAAGCTGAAAGATGGACAGACTAACAGAGGCTGGACAAGATACCCAGCAGTATGGCTCCTCCTTTGCCCTGGTTTTATGGTTTTATGTTCCCCAAGCATCTCCTTCTGGTTCAGTCAGAAAAAGAAAACCTGCCTAGGCAGACCTTTGGCCTGTGTTCTTAAACATCAACATCCACCAACTTCCATCATGTACCAGTGATTCAATGTTACACTGTCTCAAAGCATGATATTTATTTAACTATCTGTTATTAGTCAGTCACATAGAGCTAGTACTGGAAAGACATAGTGGTTCATGGCAATGAAACTTGTACTATTTACAAGTACTCACAGAAATCTAAGGAAGATGAAAGCTGACAGGGTACTTCTCATATATGAATAGATGCTGTTGGACTCTCTCTCCTCTGTATGCATAGGAAGGGCCACAGTAGTATTTTCCCATTTTCAGAATAGAAACTTTGTAATAGCCCAGATTGTATTGCATCATTGCCAGATGACACATACAATGACATAACTGGAAAAAAAACTGGTCTGAAAGATGCCTTAATAATCCTTATCTCATAATAAAGAAATGTTGGACCTGCTGGAACACATCCAGAGGAGGGCCAGGAACACCTCTCCTATGAAGACAGGATGAGAGAGTTGGGATTGTTCAGCCTGGAGAAGAGAAGGCTCATGGAGACCTTATTGCAGCCTTCCAGTACCTAAAGGGGGCCTACAACAAACGTGGAGAGGGACTTTTTACAAGGGCGTGTAGTCATAGGACAAGGGGTAATGGTTTTAAACTGAGAAAGGAGAGATTTAGAATAGATTTTAGGAAGAAATTTTTTACTGTGAGGGTGGTGAGGTACAGGTACAGATTGCCCAGAGAAGCTGTTGATGCCCCATCCCCAGAAGTGTCAAGATCAGGTTGGATAGGCCTTTGGAAGTGGAAGATCTAGTGGAAGATATTCTTGTCCATGGCAGGGGAGTTGGAACTACACTGGTCTTTAAGGTCCCTTCCAACCCAAGCCACTCTCTGATTCTAATGTAAACAAAAAGGGCTTCAGGAGCTCACATACTTGAAGTCTTTATTAATAGCTAAGAGTCTGTGAGCATGGACATTGGCTCTTCTGCACTTCCTTCAGATGACAACAAATAGCTGCACACAACTTACTGGAAAGGGAAAACTGCAATTTTTAAATTTTTTTTTATTTCCAACTTTATGCAAGAAGACATTTTCACATGCAAATTCATTACTGTTAGCAATTCAGATATCTGAAGCATTACTTCAATCAAACTGGTATGTTCTGGCTACACAAAAAGCATGTTTTCTTCTCCCTTTAACTCAATAACTAACCTTCCTCAAACAAGAGCACTTAAACATTTAAATAGTCCTTATTTTACTAAAACTGATTTAAAAAAGAGAACACATCACTTTAAAAGCTCTTGAATAAAATGAACATAGAAATTGACAGTACACTGCACATTAGCTAAAAAAAATTATGCATTTTTATAATTTATTTTCTACAAAATAGTACCTGTTAGGTCATTCCATACTTAACAAGCTGATATTTATTTGCTCTAGAAGAATTAATGTGAAAAATTACATCAGTTGTAGGTGAAGTGTAGAGAATTTAGACTTTTTTTGCAACATAAAATATTGAAGGTCGTTAACAAATGCATGAAATGTTTGCCAAAGTAATTTTTTCACTGATTTCTAAAGAAGCAGTTGCACAAGATCATACTATTTCTTCCTCATGAGGAAAAGGGAAGAGGGTGAAAACATTTTCCTTACATAGTTCTGGCAATGTCTTTGTTAAGTCCTGCAATGACTGAGACATACTTGCCTAGCAATGTTCATTCCAGAAGAACTTCTCAATTTGACTGTAACAATGTATATAAAGTAAATGACATAAATGAGTAAAGTAACCTCATGAAGCTCAACAAGGCCAAGTGCCAGGTCGTGCACCTGAGTCAGGGCAATCCCAAGCACAAGTACAAGTTGAGAATGGATCAAGACTAGCCCTGGAGAGAAAGACTTGGGGGTGTTTGTGGATGAAAAGTTCAATAATGGCTCTGCAATGTGCACTCCCAGCCCAGGAAGCCAAATGTGCCCTGGGCTGCATCACCAGCAGCGTGGCCAGCAGGGTAAGGGAGGGGATTCTTCCCATCTACTCTGCTTTTGTGAAAATCTATCTTGATTTCTGCATCCGGCTCTAGGGTCCTCAATGGAAGAAAGACATGGACCCATTGGAATGAGTCCAGAGGAGGGCCACTAAGTTCATCAGAGGGCTGGAACACCTTTCCATTGAGGACAGGCTCAGAGAGCTGGGACTGTTCAGCCTGGAAAAGAGAAGGTTCAGGAGGACCTTACAGCAGCCTTTTGCTACGTAAAGGGGGCTACAAGAACACTGGAGAGAGACTTTTCACAAGGCTATGTAGAGATAGGACAAGGGGGTATGGCCTTAAGCTGAAGGAGGGCAGGTTTAGATTAGAAATTAGAAAGAAATTCTGTACTGTGAGAGTAGTGAGACACTGGAACAGGTTATCCAGAGAGGTCGCAGGTGTCAAAGACCAGGTTGGATGGGGCTCTGAGTACCCTGGACTAGTGGAAGGTCCCCTGCCCATGTCAGGAGGGTTGGAACCAGATGATCTCTGAAGTCCCTTCCAACCTGAACCATTCTAGGATTCTATAATTCTAAATAAAGAAGACAAGTTTAAAATAGCTGTGTAACAGAATGCCTGCAAGCAGAGTTCTGATTAACTATTTAAGCAAATGGCCTTTTTGCTACATATAAAACCCCCAACCCTTCAAGTCTTGCATTTCAGTAGCTAAGTTCCCAGTTAAGCTGATACTAACACTGTACATTGGTACTATATTAATTTGACACTACAGTGGAAAAAACAAAAAAAACCAACCAAAATACAGAATTTAAAGCTACTGGAGTTATGAAAAACTGTGTAGTTCCTAAGAATATTTCCAATCTCTAATTTATTTTCAAATGTCTATTTTACACCATCTATCATTGTAAACATGAGAAACTAATTTGTCCAAGTGTGTATTGTGGATTGTTGGGCAGTTTTTCCCCACTGCTAATTAGTCCTCATAGATATGTAGCCCTGACCCCTACAATGGTAACAAACGAGAAAAAACTAAGAGAAATAACTATCAAAACATGCATGTATATTTTATGTGGGTGTATATACATACACACAAACATCCATATATGCATGATATATATAAACACAACATAAATGGACTATTAGCCATTTGTAAATTCTTTTCCATTTGGCTCGATTCAGAAGACATAAGATCATTCATGCTCCTGTGTTGTTGAAGGTCCTCTTTCTTCCTTTCACAATAATTTGCTGCTGCACCACCTGGTTAGCAGGAAGCCTAGATATTCACCAGGTCTTGAAAATTCAGTTTCCTTATGAAGAGCCTAATAAAGAACTTGGGAATCTCTCCATAGGCTCCTGTTTCTGGCTTGTCATTTTCCTAGAATATTACACTTGGGCATTTAGGTCAACTTAGGCATTAAGAATTTATTTTGTTTTGGTTTTGTAGGGTAAAGGCTGTTCCTCTGCCTTCAAGAACTCAACTCGAAAAGGAGTAACTACTAAGGTATGAAAGAACTGAAAGAAACATTTTGCAGTGTTTAATTAGAGTTGAGTCATGCCATGGTCCTACATTTGACATGCACACGCTCTTGGACTTGACACCTACTAAATGCTGAAATACTTTCTGTGACCTGTGATCTTATATATCCTTTTTCACTTTTTGAAATTATGTAACTTTAACAGACATCACAGGGACAAATTAATAGAGGTAGAAGTCAAATGTTCTTAGAAGCTAAACAAAATCAACTACTGTAAACATCTCTACTCATAGATGGCAATCTTAAGAATTAGATCATAAAGCACGATTCTTTTGATGCAGAATGACTTTTACATGTGCATGTCATACTGCTGGAAGCCAGAGGCTACTGGTCAGTGCACACATTTTCGTCTTTTCCTTTTGAATGTCTGTGTCAGTTAAGAAATTGTGAAGACTTCTGTAACCAGTAAAAGTCATTTTACAAATGCAGAAAGAGAGACATGTTTAAAGAAGCACAGACTTTACATCTGTAAAAAGGTAAGCTTTTCTAACTAATTTGAAATAGAAAGAGTAGCATCATTAAAAGTAAAAAAGCACTAATTTTTGTTTTACAGATCAGCAGAATAGTATAATGCTTTTAAGCCATCCTAAAGTTAAGAACATACAGAAAGTCACATCAAACCTCAGTATAAAAATACTCCTCTCATGTTAGATGACTGGTGGTATCCCTGCAAGTTCATAACAAGAGTGTTTTGGTTTTTGCATGGGAGATGATAATGGCTGCTATGGACCAGTACTTCCTCTTCCTATAAAAATAATACCCTAAACTATTAAATACTGTAGTTCAGAAAAACATGTTGCAGCTCTTCTAAAAAGGGAGATGAAACAACCTGAATCCATTGGAAAGCACTCAATAACCTCAGAGAGGAAAAACAGAGCTCAAAGATGAGGGAGGTTCACAAATAATCTTCATCAACTCAACCCCTGCACATCTAACCCCCACAAATGCTGAAGGGCCGCTCCCATGTCCAGCGTGGTCACACTGGTTTTGGTAGTACAAGGGCAACCATAGCACACAGGCCTCAGTAGTACAAAGTAACAGCTGCCAGCAATTTATTCCAAACCCAGACTTTAAAGGAAAATATTAAATATGACTACAGAGAAGACCTTAAATTTGGTTACTATTCAAGTTCTAGAATATACCATGAATTAGATAGATTTTCTAGCCATTTGCAGATTGCTAGCTTCTAAAAATAGAAAACTAAATGCCTTTAGGGCAGCTCAAAAATCATAAAATCAATTCACGTCATCCTGAGTCTGGTTCCTTCTGAGCACAAGAATGCCTTGTTAAAAAAGGAACACATGGAAATGTATATTCTTTCCTATAGGGCAGCCATTTATCATCACACGGTGGTAGTTCACAACATGGGAATTAAATGCCCAAATGAGGGATTCTATTTTGTTGGCTTTTTGAAGACAGAAGGCATATCAACCCTCTGCATATCAGTGTTGAGGGAAAGACTGTGAGAGAGACCATTTTACAAAACCTCCTCTACTGCAGTAAAATGGCCAAATACTACATCTGAAACTGTATGTCAAAATACAATTTAAAAAAAAAAGTTGTTGCACCTGGTGCCCAGTCATGTGATTTTCATGGATTCTGTGATCATAAAGCAAAAATTGTGCTGCACAAACACTGCTAAAATGCTGGCGTAGGAGTATTATTCGCATGCTTTTGTGACTCGGCTTCAGCACCGGTGGAGGGAAATCATTTTACTTGTCAAGAGATGCTGCCTGCCTACAGCAGCTTGTCTGCTCCCGGCTGGTTGTGCTGCCACCTCCCCCTCCCTCCAGCCCATCGCCCTCCACACGCGTGCGCACACATTCACACCCTC
This sequence comes from Manacus candei, assembly GCF_025592945.1. Taxonomy (NCBI): domain Eukaryota; kingdom Metazoa; phylum Chordata; class Aves; order Passeriformes; family Pipridae; genus Manacus; species Manacus candei. The sequence goes on from NW_026138089.1 coordinate 10,020,683, forward strand.
CTGGGCTATTCATTTTGAAATCACTATGGGAAGTACAAAGGGCTACAAAAAAATTAGAAAAACTAGCAGATGGTCTCTTCGTCTGAGCCACAAGCAATGCAAAATTCAATCGTATAAACCCACAAATAAATACTAATTTTTTTACAAGATTTTACAGTCACGATTACAGTTTGTGTTTGCTACAGTTCATAATTTCCTCTCCCCTTGAGAGATTAATGCCACTTCCAGAATCAAGGAAAGCCCACAGAAGTTCTTTTTCCTATACTTGTGTTCTTTCTGTTACAAAACTCGGAGCTGTCAGAGCTGGTGACAGCAGTGTGTGCACAACCTCAGCTCAGCTGCCACACGCCACTCCAGCAGCCGCAGCATCAGCGATTGCTGAAATCACTGCTTACACCACAAAGGGCCAGGAGGGGGGCAACCCCCTATATGGTAGTCATTTAAAGGATTTTAACTACATTGTACATACAGCTCCCACATTTGAAAAGGGTCTGAAAACACTGTACAGTTTTAATTAAAGACAAAGTAACAGAGAAAATTGGAGCCGATCAAATGGGAAAACAAATTTTAGCGGCTTCTATTCATGTACTGTATTTTGTAAAGGCACAAGAAAAGTCCAGCTTACAGCACTACTGTGTTACAGTACCATGCTGTCTTTGCCAAGGATAATACAGGAAAATTCTTTTAGGAAACCTCAAGCCATTCCCCACAAAACCTGCAACTATTCTTTCATGCACACAAGAATCATCTACCTCTGAACAAACTGTAATATGCTCAGCACTCGACAATTTCTTCAAGCTCACACTACAGTCCCCAGAAATTTGGTCCCAACATTAATTCTATCATGCACATTGAAGTATGTGGGGAGAAGGAGTGAAACAAGGGGAAAAGGCATTGCAGAAACTCTGAAATCATCACAGCAAAACTTCCAGTTTGGGCCAGGAAAAGATCAGATCAGAGTTGTCAAAAATACATATTTTAAAGACAGAAATTAAGAAATACTCACCTTACAGTGCAGTTCCTTTCATCCAGTTTGTTGACTTTAGAGAAAATACACTCCCCATCTTCCTTTAAATCCTCTGCTTGCCTCCTTAGTTCAACTGAAACTTCCTAGAAGTGGTTTATAGTACAAGTAAGAGACCAAGTCATCGTGTTTCAGACTCTTGAAAAATCTATGATTATGGAACCTCTTATTTGTGGGTTTGCTCTGTTTGAATATACATGAAGTCAACAGCACAGCATGTTTGAAGCTTGTTTGGTTTTAAGCAGTTCAGTATGCTCTGTGACCTCTTGCACAGCACTCCCAACCTGGCTGTGCTCAGGTTACTGCTCTGCTGATCTACAGAAGAGCTGAACATTTATATAAATTTTTGCAACTTCCATTTGGCAAAGACAAAAAAATAAAAACAAAGAGGGAAAGAAGTTACAGAAGAGCTGCTCACATTTTAGAAGATGCAAGTACGCACCAGCTTTTGGATCCCCGCGCGTGTACTTTAGTTTCTCAGTAAAACACACAACATTGCTGTTCCAGAATGTTATTATCTCACTATCTTCAAACAACCCCACCCAAAGCATAGCTTTGCATTACAAACACTGAACCTACAGGAAATTTAACTGCGCATTAGCAATGGAATAATCTGAATCATATATGCAAAACAACATCTTTATTTACTTCAGTCTGTTGTAAGTATCTTCAATGCACTTACCACCATATTTTCCAGGTGCCTAAACAGGTGTCTGCTTTTTGCCCCAGGAGGCCTATACTGAACTTAAAGGCACTGACTAATAAACCAGAAATGCATACAAGGAATAGATGATATGATTTTTCTGCTGGGTAGGCAATTATTTAATAATTTAGTGAATTTAATTTTCAAAATAACTTCCAGGTGAATATTTTCAGTGGTTGGAATCTCTACCCTAATAAATTATCTGCATAATTAAGTCTGCACATAGAGTTCAAAAATAACTTTTGCAAAACTTAAAGACACAAAAAACTTACAGAAAGACAGCTCACAACTTTTAGAGATCAACATTTTTGTTTCTTCTTAAGATATTCTCATTCTACTCCATGTCTACACGCACACACAGGTGATGTGTGTATGCATGCAATGTTTTTAGCAACAGGGAAAAAAATGAGGAAAAAATAATATACACGACTGCATTGCTTCTAGTCTTTTCTTGCATAAGGCAAAGTTCAACACAAGTCGAACACACTCTGACTCCTTAGAGGTATCAGACAATCTTGTAGCAGCTTGAACAACATCTTTTAACAGAGAACTAAAGAAACTTGGTTTCTCTGTTTACTTGCAGTGCCACCTGCCAACCATTCCCTGGCCTGCTCAGTTAAAAATTAACTTAATATTTACTTGCAAGTTGAACAGACATTTGGCAACTCTCTAAGGAATAAATGTATACATCTTAAATCAAGCAAACTGACGTAAAACAAAACACTAAGAAGTTTCATTTGTTGCTGTAGTGTAGCTTTACCATTAACAGGCATATTTATAATCTCTAAACTTTATTAGACAGACGTTTTATCCTATGTAGCTTTTGCAGCAAGCAAATTTAGAAGAGGAAATCCATGGAAACTATTAGACCATTAACAAAATTGGACAAAAGTACATATTATTTCCCTTTGCAACATTTTTTCTTCATAGTTTCAGAGAACTGAAAACCTTAAAATGGGGAAGTCAACTACACCAACGAAAAAATAACTATGGGTGAAGATTGCTTTGATCCTCCTACATCTCTACTGTAAAAAAAAGGATATTATCGAATCAACCACATTGTTTTCTTCCTTCTGGCTACAACATACAAGAAATTACTTGATCCAATTGCTCTTGTGCAGTAAAATATTTGATCTTCCTCATTTTACTTATGAGAGCTACCCATAAAATTTATTCCTTTACTGACCAAAGGCAAACCCCTTATTACATTGTATTCCTAAACTGGAAATTTTCATAAAAATTCTCTTCCCCCCTCTACTCCTCTCCTGTCCCCCACCACCTTAGGCAATTTAAAGGATAATGCAAAAGACACTTGTACCTGTTTGTAGAAATCAGTGGAAGGGGATGATCTAGACCTCTCATGGGTGTATTGGGATTTCCCATGTTGTTCATGGCCTGCATCAAGGATGTTATCAGCTGAATGGTACCTTCCTGAGTTCCTTGGTTCTATTGGCTTCCGCTGCTCCTTCCATGATGCCTCATACTCTGCAAAGGTTCCCAGGCGCTGTGGCTGTGCAGATTTCACAATCCTATCAGCAGCCTTATTGCTGTGGTGAATACTATCTTTTGAAGCATGAGCAGTTTCAAGTCCAGCAGAGGCCACCCGACCCCTTCTCTCATACCACAACTCCTCTCCCTCTTGTCCATCACGAGTTTTCCACTCAGGCTGTCCCTCTGCTAGACCATGGGGAACAAGTTTCTGTGATGATTTTCTAAATGCAGGTTTACTTGTTTCTTCAAAAAATTTCCATCTGTCTGCAAATGAGCCCAGGGCTTCTTCTGGTATATCTGGACGACAATGAGCATGGCACTCATCCTCTGACATCCCCACCTCATTCATCTTCTCTGGTTCAGAGTAAGACTTCAGCTTTTGCTCTGTTGTGAACCTCTTCCTGGCTCCAATGCGAGAAACATGATGAGTGCCACTCCCTGAAGGGTTCGGTTTAGCTTGTGTAGCCTCGAAGAATCCAGACACATCTTCAGAAACCAAAGCCAATAACGAAGAGTTGTGACTACCAGTTTTCCGCTCAGGTGACCGGGGGAGATATTCAGCAGGGCTGGGCTCCAAGTCCCGACGTTTGAAGGATGTCGCCCTCAGAACCCTGGCCTGAGCTTCCTTAAGGTGATCTTTGTAGGTGCTGGTAAAGTTTGTGTCTGGGGAGGTGGTGACATTCCCTGCTGAATCTGGTTTCCAGGTCTCATTGCACTCCTCCGCTTCAGATGACCCTACTAACGTAGCAGTACTTCTACTTTTCTGCAGCTTTGCTCTTCTCATTTGGATCTCATTTCTCAGGGTTGTCGCAAAACGATCACTCCTTCGTGCCTGTTTAGACAAGTGAGTGTCAAATGGAGCCTGTCGTTCTGTTACCACTTCTGGGTTGTTGTTAGCCTGCTTTTTCCCTTCCTGAGCTAAAGAGTGCAACATTGGGGTCTTCTGAGGAGAAATCTTGCTACTCTCATCTTTACCCCACCTAAAATCTTTCTGAGCAGATCTGTTTTCAGTGGTAAGGACACAACTCTTTACATACTCCTGCTGACCAGGCCTAGTTTCACTTTCCTCAAAGCTGCTCTCACAGTTTTTCTTTTGTCCAGACTTTTCAGTATGATTGGGTTTTTTAGCTTCTTCTATTACATCCCGCTCTCTGTCCATTGGGTAATGACTACTGTTCTCACACCTTTTCAGTGAAGATTCAATAGATTGTTGAGGTAGATAGTATTTTGGGGTTTGGGCCATTGTGATAACTGCAGGATTTTCATGAGGTCCAAGCGATACATCAGTTCCCACTGCAGGTTTCCAACTGTCATCCTTGAGTTGTACTGGCTTTGAGCTTCCCTGAGCAGGATGTTTTGCCGTCACACAATAATATCGACTCTGTCCAGTGTTGTCCACCTTCTGTTCAGCAGCACTGTTCAAAGAGGCAGTGTTGAGCAGGCTGGCTTGGTTTGGACTGTAGCCATGAAAATGATCTGTAGATAACTCCTGAATGCCACTGTAGGACAGATAATGTTGCTGATCTTTAGGTGCAGCTAAGATTCTCGCACTGTGATAAAAAGTGCTCTCATCGCTGTACTGGTGCTGGTGGTGGTAAGTGTAAGCAGGCTGTGCAAACCGAACGTCGGTGCTGGACAAGGATGACTGTAGTCTGTTCACAGGTCCTGCATTACTACTGTACCTTTCACCAGTTGAAGAAAAAGTATGTTCTGAACTAAGATCAGACTTATAATTTGAGCTGCTGATCCTCCTGTCACATGCTCTGGAGAGCCGCCGCTGCTGCTCCACAGTTTCCAAGCTCCAGTCATTCCTGGGCTGAGATCGGTTCAGGGCTGTAAAGTGCTGCGTGCTGGCACCCTCTGAGTACACAGGGCCATGGGCTTTCTCATGGCCTTTGATAGCAGCAAAGCTGTCACTACGAAGAGGTGGGGGTGGGGGAGGAGGAGATGAAGACTTCTTCTTATCAGGAACATACCAGACAGGTCCAAAACTGGATCTTCCAGAGCTAGTGAGCTTGCTATCTGGGTGTTCCTCTATTCTAGGACTTTTGTTGTTCTCATATTGAATGGGAGCTGGCAAATACCCAGGTTTGTCCTCTATTCCACTGCTGTCATTCAAAAACTGGCCAGACTTGCTTCCATGCTTAGCAGTCTCCCAGTGGCCCACTTTGTATAGCATGTTCTCTGTCGAAGAAGTGTCTGCATTGGACAGAGTGTGGTCAGGGGTGCTAGAACTCGTGGAGAAAGACCCATAGGCTGAATCCCGCTTACTCTGGCTCCCTAGATGATCAATGCTACTATTAGACCTTGCAGAAGAAAGTCTTCCATACTGGGCTACTTGTGGAGTGTGGTCCCAGCTGTCCATACTTCCCAAAGAGCTGAATTGGTCAGAAGTGCGATATAGACTTGACTGATCCCACGAGTTTGAGAGGTCATGAGAAGAACAACTACTGTAGGAAATGAAAAAAAGCATCAAAATAAATAAACCAGTCAAAAAAATGTCACAAATATATAGCCACCTATTTTAATAACATTGGTTAAGATCCATCTGCACAGGAGTTAAGGACAAACAATCTAATAAAACTGAAAGTTTGAACATAAAGTCAGGGCTTCAACTTTATACTCTGTTTCAATGCTTGAAACCTTAGTAACTAACTCAACTTCCCTATGTAAGTTCACTAGTAAGTAATATGCATTTATCTTCTTGAAGGTTTCCTTCTCCCTCTGCAACATGTTGATTTTGCTGACTTTGCTTTTAAAAAGTATAGTTTGAGCTCCATTAGCTCCCTCTTTCCCAGGACAAACACCAACTTATTTTCCAGCTTATTTTCCAGGCACCCCGATTCTTCCAGCTATTAATGTACTTCCCTCTTCATCTCTGCAAATGTCACTCTAAATGTCTTCAGCCCATAAAGTTATTCCCTTGTTAAAAAGTTATTCCCATAAAGTTAAATCCAAATCTGCCTGTTCATTTGACATTCTAACTTTTAAGCAGAGGTTCACTAAATACATTTGTCTCAACCACCACCACTCCAGTTGTGAGCCTGCATATGCACCTTATCAGTGTGGTTTCAAACTAATCTCAGGTGGACACCCTTACAACAATGTCATTCAATTCCACCCAGTTCCACAACATCGACAGGAAAACTTCAGGAGAAGATGCTAGAGCAACATAAACTCTGCATGGCCAACCTTATACTTCTGACCTTCCTTCAAGAACCCTTACTGCCACCAGTTTCTCCCTGCTACTCTTTCATCTATAGAAACATCATCTTTGACACTGTATTTTCTCTGGGTCTTTTACCAAGGACACTATTCCAAAATCTTGCTGCTTCTCATACTTTCCTACCCAACAAGTTTTCCATTTTCTTTCATTTCTTTTCTCTCTCACAGCATCCATCTCCCATCAACCCAACACATTGATGCTGAGACAACCGTCTTCCCAATTATTCTCATCACATCTCCCTGTTTGAACTTCAGTGGCAGCTCCTCCTGCTTTTATGTACCAAATTCAAATTCTCGCCCTTGCATGCAAAGCCCCTTGGTCAAAATTCCCAGAATTATTCTACTTCCCTACAGCTATAATTACATGAAGCATCCATCAAATTCTGTGCAGTAAAGAAGTCTGTGAAAGCTAGCAATGAAATTAGATTAGTCCACATAAAAAATACAGAGTTATATAGATATTTTCTTCTGTCAAAAATATTGCAAAGGTCAACTCAACAGTTCTTTGGAATTCAGTACTAACAGGAGAATTGCTTTCCCCCTCTATTACTACAGCCTTTTAAATTTTTTTTTAATATAATGTGGTCAAACCCAATATATATGAAATAAGAGAAGATATACTTTATGCTTATATTCTAAAAGCATTTTATTAACAAAATACACTAGCATTGGCCTCCTCTTGCAGGGTTTTTTGTTTTTTCCTTAATTTATTTTCAGCATTTAAAACATCTAGCTGAATCCTTGAAAAGGTCTTAAATGTCATCTTAGGTTGATACAGTATTTCATGCAAAAAGTATCTTGGTCATTACTAGGATTTCCTTTGCCAATGAATAATGCAAGCCAGATATTACTAAGAATTGTTGATATTTTTCCACCTTCTTCAGCACTAAGGAGATTATAGAACTGTTAAAGTTGAAAAAGACCCTTAGGATCATAAAATACAACCAGGTACTTGGCATTGATTAAAATAAAGATAACACTTGTGCAGGAAAGACTCAATTTACAAATTACGGGTCTCATGTAAATCTGCTGGTATCACATGTGCAGCAGAGATCATCAGCATAATAGGTCAAAGCCCTGCTAGAAAATGCCTAATGGAAATCCAGCAGATGCAACAAATACTTTAAAGGAAGGACAGGCGGATTTCTGATGGCATGTTACTGCAAAGCATGTCCTCCTGCAGGGCAATCCTCCTATGAATCCTGACATGGAAGTCAAAAAGCCAATTCTCTGCCTGAGCCTGGTATCCCAGGATACCCTTCTCTCAACAGCTTTTTTAGAGTGGATTCACAAGAGCATTGTGGATTCACACTGCTGGTCGAAGTTTGGCAAGTGAAATCCAGAAATAATCTACAAACACCATCCTTGGCCACTTTGGCCAATAAGCATCCCTCCCAACCCAGGGCATGAGTTTCTGCTTCTGGGTCCTTACAGCAGTAACAACATCTCAGTAAATTAGACCACATTCAACTGCATGGGATTAACAAATCAGATGTACCTGACCCCAACTGCCCCAAAACCTTCTCAAAGCATACTTGCCTCACAGCCACACCAGTAAGGCAAGAACGAAGTAAAATAGGTTGTTGGCTGCAACTGCACAGCCAAGGGCACCGAAAAAACAAAGCCTGTAGGGTCCTCTATTATAGTATATCCTACTGGAAGAAAATGCAGGGTTTAAACTTTCAACAACTTATGAGAGTTCATAAACACACCTTCCAGAAAAATGCACTTGGCCTTAGTTTAGGATAGGCCTGTTTAGTCTTAGTTTAGTCTGTGTCCCTGTCATTAAGGTATGACCTCTGTGAAAAAGACAAAAGACTCACAGAGGGAAATGAAGACACCAAAAGCGTTACAAGTTTTATCTCTCTAGCCTTGCATGAGAGGCACTTAGACCTAGCCTAGTGCTCCCAAGATAGCTTACAGTTTTTGAATTAAAGTCACATGATAAAAACCCCCCACATATAATGCTGGATGTGGAGAGCTGGGCTCCAGAACTACCCTCTCTCCTATATACAGGCTCCTCTGGTTTGTCTGTCTTCCTCTAACTTCACACACCTTCTCCAAGGTTCAAATTCATCAGGCTGCCAAAAAAATCCAAACCACCAAAACCAACCAATCAACAACAAAAAAACCCTCAAACTCAAACCAAATCAAATTGCCTACTTAAACCTCACACCTAGCTAGATAGTGAGGACAAACTTCAGGGGGCTGTTTTGGCCAGCTGTGCCCCACTCCATCAACACAAAAAATCCAGGTATATCCAGCTTGGAAGAGAGCGAAAGCATCTCTCCCCCTAAATGAACTCTCCATGTTTTACAAGTGATTTAGCGAATTTTCACACTCACTGAGAAAATGCAGGCAGGTACATTCAGAGGAGATTTTAGGCTGTGAATACCAGTCTCAGATGTTTAGCTCAAGGAAGGACACGAACTTCCAGAAACAGCCCAGGGGTGGGATGCTTGCTTAGAAATATTCCCTCCTCAGGCTATTTCCATTATCTCCTTGCATACTGATGCTTTCAGCTACTGATAGCTGTGCCTCCTGATCAGCTCCGTGCTTCTCTGTTTTGTGAATTGTACTTTGAAAGTGGGGAATCCCTGATGCTGCTCACCTCTTTCTGCAGATCAGCAAGCCCAAACCACCCCGCCTCTGCAAGTCTGATCCTCAAAATACCCAATTCCTTGGGCTGCCACTCTAGGAATGCTGGGCCCCCCTCAAGCAGCCGCAGTCTGAAACCAGCTCTGCCACTGAACTGTCTTGGACAACAGACACCAGGGCTGACAAATCTCCCAAACACATCGCCTTTCAAGTGGGCAGCACAGGCAGCCAAGGGGTTCAGGATAGCAGTGACCTGGGAACCCTGCTATTATACTGTGCTAAAGCCACTAAATCTTTGGTCAGCATCTGAGAAAAAATGAGAAAGAATTTGCCCTTTTTATTAATATTCATATCTACCAGCAATTGCTGCTATTTCTGATATGTGAGGGGAGAGGATTGCTCTATTCCTACCCCCCTCTCTTCTTTTACACACACAATTTCCTGACCAAACCTTATTTCAAACTGGCCTTGAACCAATCTTTTTTTTCTTTTCCAAGTACTGGGGCACACCTGGCTCCTATCAAATCACACCTTGAGACACGTGTCTTGTAGTATTTTACTTTCACAAGGACAACCATCAGGAAGAGCAGGAAGAATATACTGATTTACAGCTCAGTTAGAAGACTCATTAATAGTAGCTATAGCTATAGCAATGCAATGAGGAACACAACAGAAGTTTTTAGAAGTTTCTGAATTTTGTTTCTATGTAAAAAGACTTCTACTGTCTTCAAATCTATAAATCTAAATCAACCCATCTACATGATATTTAAATACAAACTTTAAATCAATGTAAGCCAGCAGCAACTATAATCGAGGATTTGCTAAAACTTCTGCTAATAAAGTATTAGAAAAAACATTTAAAAACATTTCTGCCTAATGTTAACATTGATACTTTTTTCAGGGGCAGACAGTAAGTGATTTTAAAAATAGTAAGAAGCTTCCAAAGGAAACAATGTAAAAACAACCCTAAAAATGTAAATAATGTTCTTTTATTTTGACCACCACAATAAATTAGCATCAAGAAGTAATGATGGAGAATGTACAGCAGTCAACACAGAAAACAGAAGTCTACTTCCCAAACTGGGATTGTAAACCAGACTCATTTTCTGTAATGCTCGATGTAACTATGCCGCAGTGGGAACCGAGAAGGAAAAAGTAACAAAAAAAAAACCCAACAAAAAACCAACCAAATAAAAACCCCACAACACCCCCCCACACACACATACAACCAACAACAAAAAAATCCTTGTGAAATGCTAAAGAATGTCATCTAAGAGTAGGAAATAAACAAGAACCTGTAACCAGGAACAAACAGACATGACCTAAAGGTTTACAGTTTCACAGCTCAATCTGCATGGGTGCTAGCCTTTCTCCCTTAGTGTTGAATGAGACCTAACAAATATTAAGGTGCTTTAAACAGGGACTGAAAATCATTGGTCTTATTACCTGTCTACACAAGCAAGATCGCAGGTGTAGGGAAGATCAGATTACAGAAAGACAGTTTAACTAATAAAACCAATAATATCTTAAAGTCCAACAATAAAAGATTCCACACCGTCCCTTTAGAAAAAGCCCTTTTAATTGTCTGAAACAGTATTTATCAATTTCTTCTTTCCTCTTTCACTTTATGAATGTTAATTTTGATAGTTTCTTTGCCTTAGGATTTTACCAGTAGACACTGAAAGGAAATGCAGAACAAGAAACAGAACGTTTTGATTGCCCTTAAAGATAATTTCTTACCTTTCAATCATATGCACGTATCACATACTGATTCTGAAATCCACTCATCCATACATCAAACTTCCCAACTCCCCCTTTAAGCACTAAAAGCACAGGCAATACTAAAGAACTACAATACAACAATTCTGCATTTGTTGTTTTTAAAAAAAAAAACCACTCAACGACATGACCAACATTACTACTGTGTCATTGTTAGAGCTTAATGTGTGTTACTTTAGGCAGAGACTCACCTTGCATGATAGTGGGAGTGCCAGGTGGCGCAGGCATTAGACGAGGAAAGGTGTGACGTGGCTGTCTCAGGCTGACTTTCCGTAAATTTGGTTGCGTGCCAGGAGTGTGGCCTGCAGGCTAGGTCATTTCTCCTGAAAACAAGAGAGGTAGAGTGTACTAGTCTAATGCAAACAGTTCAATAAGGTGATATGCAGCAAAAAATCTACCAGGCTGGTAGTAAAAGATTTCACAGATAGGACAGAAGCATAATGACTTTAAACGACAGCAAAACTTTCTGCATGCATGCCAGTTTGAAAAGACATCGCCATTTATTTTAAATGCTTGAGATGCACTGAAATGCCAAGACTTTCCAAGGTCTGTGCTTGGGTAATTTCTTTGGTGAGCTTTTTTTATTCCCTTTTTTTGGTTTGTTTGCTTTTAATTTATTTTTTTTTTTATTAGGGGTGGGGTGGGCGGGTGTTTTTCACAAAGTACAAAGACAGATAAATAAATTTTAAAGTACTTGACACATAACCAGAGCTTGAATAGTTAAAGCTAATACTGAGACTTAGGACTTGTTTACAACTTGACAACAGTAGGGCTTTGGTAAGGTTTTACTGTAGGTAGGTGTATATGGGAAAAGCTGGAAAGAAAAGAGTTAATGACAGGAAGGATTAAAGCCATCTACATTGTTTCATACAAGTTAGTAATAGTGATATAACTAATCATTTTAACTCCAGCCAAGTTCTGCTTCAGCTCTTGAAATGTTTCGTACCCCAGATATGCAGGGGGGTTTTGTTTGGTTTGGGGTTTTCTGGATTTGTTTTTTTAAAGAATACATCTCAAAAACAGTTCAGCAAATCATGTAAGTTCCACAAATATTTACTTGGATATCATCTCCAAGCATACACGGTCTGAAGAGATCCCTTCTAAGAAGTACAACAGTAAGTTGTTAGAGCTTTGCACCTTAAAAACTGTTCTGCAAAACTGTTCCATGCTCCATACTCCTCTACCACTTCCTGCCACTCAGGAATTAGTAACAACAGCTTGCACTTCCTTCCAAGGACTTGCTCTTTGTAACACCTCTCAGCACTCATGAAATAAGTGCATTCTTTCCCCCCCCCAAGGTTAAATAGGCCTCCTGGTGGAATCCAGCTACTTCTGTTTTAGTGAGCAGATGCCAAGTACAGGCCATTTGTCTGGACCCTGTCATTCACCTGGGAATGAAGCAGGAACTTCTTTGAAGGTAATTCATCCTGCTCTTCTCCTTGTCTCATCCTGGAGGAAGTGTAATTTAAAATTTAGATGAGGTATAAGGTTTGACAAATCCCATCCTTCCAAGTCAGAGTCTGAAATAAAGGCTTATAGGACCTTAGTTCTTGAGATTTTTTTAATGCACTTATGTATTCACAAAATTTATTACTTCAAGGTTAAGTCATTTGTCTGAGTTACAGGAGTAATTTGCTACACTGAGAAAGTGTTCCCTATTTTCAATTTGAACTTTAAACATAGTTCTATTTTTTTAACTCATTCCCCCTTTTTATAAATTTGGGTTATCAGACAGCCACTGGATTTAGAGACCAAAACTAAAAGCTCCCTGTAAACCCAATATCTTCAAAACAGGTCAAATCTGAGAACATGGCTTTTCACAGTACATTCATGAAGATCTGAAGAAATTAATGATGAATTGCCTTTCCAAACTTTGCATGCAGGATTACAAAAGGAGAATAATAATTCTACAGGGAAACTGTAATTTCACTGTCACTAAAAAAAGAAGTAATTGTTTCCATAAACAAAAGCCTACTCTTCACAGCATGACAAAAGAGAAAACAGTGAAGCAGAGTATCACCACGTTGTCCATTCTTGACAGGACATGTTATTCAGAGAGGAGAGAAGCCCCAGTACTCTTAGTGCAAACAAATGCAAAAGATTATGCTCAGCCATGCGATGATGGGCTCCAGAAGGTCCTTGTGTCCTACAAGCCTGTGTGCAGGTATGGAAAACAAATCATTCCACTGTTCAGCTGCACAGAACATTGAATGTTTTTCCCCCCACACTGCTAATTTCTAAGGTGCTGACACCAACTCAGCAAAATACCTATTGAGCAAATTCAACAGACATCTTAGGCATCAATTCAGCTAAAAAGGTTTATCTATTATGAGACAATTACTCTTTATGATGCACTACCAAGGAAACACAAGACTAGAAAACTAGCATAATATAAGCAGCATTTGGAGCATAAGGAAAACAGGGTTGGGAAGAGGGCTTCTGCAACAGTTTGGGCTTGGCAAATGGTAGGAGGAATCCAATCACTGGGAAGAAAGAGAAGGGATGCACATGTAAAGTCTGTACTGTACCTCATGGAACTTCTCAAGATCTTCATAAGATAGTTCCTTGCTACATGAATATCATTTTCAGATGGCATTTTCTGTGCCACAATATCCACCACCACTTTCATTTTCCTGAACAGCCAAGCAAGGGGAGGAACAGACTGGACTGAGTTGTGACATAAGACAAGTCAAGTGGACATAAATTTACAAGTTCTGTTTAATGTTTTGTATTTGTGCACACACAGATATTTTTGAGAGGTTTGGGTTTTTTTTGACATAATAGTCTGAACAGTGGGATACCTAGAAGGTGGAATCACGTAGACACTGGCTTTTGTTGTGAAGTTCACATGACTAAAAATCAATTTACTGTGTATACTCAAAAATGCTTTCTGATAGATTCTCAACATTTAACTACAATTACTATGTCCTGCACTGCAAGAAACAATTTTTTTCGTAAAAAAAAAGTGAAGTGCAGCACAAATATTGATTCTAAAACTTAGCAAAATGGGTAGAAGGACTAGAAAGAAAAGATTAAAAGATTCAAAACAGGAATATTTTGCAGGCAACTAAAGAAGCTGGAAGCTGAGCATTTATATTCTAATGTAATACCTCTGTACTAATTCTGAGTGACAGAATGAGATCATCTGAACCTACAACCCAGAAAACCTCTGGCATTAATGGAAGCATTATTAAAAGCATTTCACTGAAAGTGTCTTTCTACTAGTGCTTTTACAGAAGCTGCTGGAAGGAAAATGTTGATAAGTATTGAAGAAGATACATTACAAAGGAAAAAAGATAAAAGGCTAGCAGATACAGCAACATAGGCATTTATTTCCCCAGCACCACCTCCAACAACAGAATTTGTTTCATTCTTAGCTACCAAACAGCGCCTCTGTTGTAACCCTGTCATACAGGCTTTTGCACTGGGAATAACCAAAGCAAAAAGGTGACAGGCATTTCCAGGGACCTGCATCCAGGTGGAAAGCAATTGCTAGAATTTATTTCATAGAAACATACAATGGTTTGGGTTGGAAGGGAACTTAAAATCACTCAGTTCCAAACCCCCTGCCACGGGAAGGGGTACCTTCCATTAGTCAGGTTTCTCAAAACCCCATCCACCCTGGCTTTGAACACTCCCAAGGATGAGGCATGCACAACCGTGCAACCTGTTGCAGTGCCTCACTACCCTTATGGTAAAGAATTTCTTCCTAATATGTAATTTGTCTGTTAACGTTTCATTCCAGTCCCCTGCTGAATCAGCAAAGGGCTGACTGCTGGCTCACACACAAGCCTGAGGCTGCACCTTTCACTGCAAGCAGGGGCAGCCTCACACGACAGGGGCTGCATGTGTCGCAGTTCTGAATCAAAAAACTGGCTTGTCATTCCTTTCTAAAGGCTATCTTCTGTTATTTCTTGTCCTTATGCTGCCCCAAATTTACCGAGCCCTATGATCACTTTTCACATTAAATCTGTACAATTCTTCAAAATGGCTGAGTTCGTCCGGGGATCTCGAGAGGCGGGGGAAAAGGAAATCCGTTTCGCCTTCGCCCAAAGCCCCTCACTCTTCACGCGCTGCCCTCCGAGGGTGTCGCATCCCAACGCTCTTCCGGCGCTGCCCTCCGGGGGTGCCCCATCCCAAATCCCGCGCGGCGCTGCCCGGGCAGGCGGCGGGAGCGGCCCCGCAGCCCCCCCGCTCCCCCCGCCGGCCGGCACCGCCGCTCGGGGTCTGCCCCTGCTCCCGAACTGCCGCTTACTGCTGTCACTACTGTGATTACTGTCTTCCTGTACTAGAGATGCCAGAGCTGAATGCAGTACTCAAGGCGTGGTCTCACATAATAAAACCTGGGTTTAGGCAAAAAAATCCCAATTTTCTAATTAAAAAAAAAAAAAAAATCAGTCAGTGGCTTCAGTCAGAAATGAGCTGAGTCTACAATTGAGCTGAGTCTGTAGAAGCATCTATTCTTTTTTACTCTTCCTGTTACACACTGTCAGCCCTAATTATCTGAGTTAAAACTCTTGTAGCAATTATTTATATTAAAGATTCTTTTAAAAAAATACATTCAGTTTTCAGTCACTTTAATTTCTACAGAAAGCTGCAGACCGCTGTTTCACAGTATAGTCCACGTGTTTCAAAGAACACCCGGCAAACACCAGAATTTGGGAACCAGTCAACGCATTGACACTGAACAGCAGCTTTCAAAATAAAACTATTCTCCTTTCATTCACCACAATGCAACTCAAGACTTTTCAGCAGCGCAGCAAAGCCTCTCTCCAGCACTTTGTTTTTAAAGTAGCCCAAGTTCACTTTTTCACAGTTGCAGCAGGATGTCCAAACTACTGACAGTCATTTCAAACCTTGTCCATAACTAGAAATTTGTCCCAGTCCCCGTGTAACTGGCTACAAGACATGCCAAGGATGCAAGGCTAAGGAAATGCACTGAAGGGCTGCAGCCCTGAGATAAAATGGAAACCTGCACAAGCTTAAAGGTCAAATGCACAATTCAGTTGGCATTCTCAAGTAAGAAACACTCTCAGGCACTGCACATACTGAGAGGTACAGCTCACAAGGTGCCCTTAGATTGTTTCACAGCCAAATAAACCAAACCATTTGTTTGTCCTACAGAAACATATGACCAGTTACAAACAGTGTGACCCCATGCCAGTCAAGCAAGTCAGTAAGGAGGGTTTCAGTCCTTGGGATGAACTCAGCAAGCCACTCATATAGTTTCTTAGTCCACATAGAGAAAATGCCAAGAATTTGTAGTGACAGCACAGATGCCCTTGTTTGTCTGCTTATAAATCCCAAACAGCTTCATAGTTCTCAGCTTTCTCACCTCCCCTCCTTTACAGTAACACTAGGCCAGACATACCAGCACTTCATTAACAATTTTTTTCAATAAGTCTGTATGTGCTGTGGGAAAAAAAGCCCTTCCAATCCATATATTTTTTTGTTGGTTTTTGGTTTTTTTTGGTGTTTTTTTGGTGTTTTTTTTTTATTTTGCAGTTCACCAATCTTGTGCTCTATGGAACAAAATACACTAGAAGACCAACATAGAATGCAATTAACTGCATATACAAAAGGCCACTATGAATAAACTACTAAATGACTTATTTGATTTATTAAAAACATTATTTGGATTTTTTTAGTCTTCTGAATCATTGACAGGGAAAAAAAAGGAGGCTGAAAACCACCATGAAGCTGCAGTTACCTACAGGGGCCTCAAATAATAAGAAGTTGACGATGTCACTGTTTTTCCTTCCAAAAATTGTTCTATGTATTTTTCACTGCAGATTGTGAAAATCTCACCCAGTTGCCTAACTTGGGAGCTCATGATTTCTCTAGAAAGAAGAAAAAATTGTCATTTGGTCGGAATGTCTTCCCTCTTGCTTCTTATCCTCCCTTTAAACAGACAAACAACATTCCTTTCTATAGAGTCATCTATAGAGTACTACATCACCCTACACAAAGACATTAGGTGTTCTCTCAGACAACTACATTCATAGAATTCAAATTACTCCATGCTATGTTAGTCACCACTGGTAGATCTACCTGTCAGGGTAATACAGGAATGAAGCATCTGAAATCTGGCAAAAGATTAAGGTCCAGGAGCAAAACTACATAAGAAATGTGAACAGTTTCTTGTGTCATTCTCAGTAATACAAGAATTATCCTAATTTAGGCTAAAGAGTTGTTATCAATTCCATAAAAAAGCTTGAGGTTAAGGGCAATACAATTCCCTGCTCCTTTCCCCTCGCCATTTTCAGTGTTGTCCTGCCTCCTGACATACAGGTATATCTATATCTCTGGATGTAACAGCAAACCAAGAGAGGACAAACCACCCAAAACTTGAGGTTGAATACTTTTTCTGAACACAGTTAATCTCCTACTTTATTTCTTCTTTGTTTATTTAAAAATAAAGGAAGGAGAGTGGTATATATGTGTAAAAGAATATGAAAAGGAACAAAAACACAGAAAGCCCCCCTGAAAATTTTCATGCAACAATTGTATATTAAAGGATTCACCCAAATTAAAAAAACTCCCACAATATATTCTGAAGTAAACCTTCACTGTCACTCATATCCAATAGAAATGATTCACAGAAGTTTTATATATATACACACACATGCATGTGCACACACACACGCATATCCCTCTATAGATATATGCATAGATATATACATACATGCAAAGTGACTTTTTAGGTTTTTTTTAAATTCAAAATACTCCCACAATTTCTCTGTCCAGGTTTTGCACTCCAACTACTGTTTTTTTAGTCTTCCAATATACCAAAGCCCTGCTAAAACCTGACCCATAGTCCACTTTACAGTTCACCTCCCTGCTGCTTTTTAGAACATCACAGCCTGAGCCACTTGGTTCCCTTTCTGTAAGATTGTCCTACTGCCTTTCGCTCAGATTCAGCCTTAGATGCCCCAACTTCCTACTGTTCTCTGGCTAGACAGCAGCAATTTAAATGCTTTTTCTAAAGTACACTCTGTGCCACCATTCAGACTGTTTATCCAGGAGAGCCTTAAACATCCTTTCAGAGAAGGACAGTACATACAGTGACAGCCTAAACCCCTCTCAAAAGCCAAAACCCAGGGCCTTCCTGGCTGAGGCAGAAACACTAGGACTTGAAATTTTAAGTTAACTGTGTAGAGATATCACATCCTCATTTTATATTTTACAAATTAAACTTAAGATGCGTAAAATGCCTGTACATGGTGAGCAATAAACCCAAAAAACTACTGGTAAACATAACAAGTACTTTAAGGCAATACCTTTTAACTTTGCAGCTCTATGGTGAGCTTTATAAAAACAACACACACCATCTCCTTCTTTCTTTCAGGATCGCTCTATGAATACAAAAAATGCCTGAATGAAACTTTCTTTCAGAAGAAAATTTGTTCAAGGTTTTTATATTTGGTATCTGCTGAAGATTAAATGGAAATGCTTTCACATTGCAACTGATCAAATGTGGCTTATATGAGATTTAAAAAAAAAAACTAGTACGCCAGCTAAAAGCCTGGAAAAGTGAATTTAAAGGTGAAGCATTTAACAGCAGAAATCAACAGCAACATTACTGTTAGTTTGCCAACTGTGCACTGTTTTCCAAAAGAAGTACAGAAGGGCTGACATATACTAATTCAAATTACTACTGGCAATAATTGAGTCATACCAGAGTTTTTGTTGGAAGGCTCCACTTCTCACCACTAACATCAGCACGCAGCCCATCTCTTTGTCAGAACCACATCTCCTTGCACTTTAGTGAATGTTCTTTTGGAAAAATCCCCTGTGACATACTTCACTGTATGTCACATGGGATGAACCAATGATGAAAACTAATTAGCCTGATATATGAATAAACTCTTCTCTGACCTCAGATAGCTGAGCTCCACTGCATACATCCCCTTGTCCAGAGACAGCTGGATCAGCCACAGGTAAAAAATGGAGACATTCAATATTGTGCATATAACATGCACAGACACACAAACTGCAGAACTTGAAAAGCTGAGAGAGAGAACAGTCAGTAGTCTCAAGGAACACAAAACCCCACATATAGAAATTAAAGAATAAACTTTGCAGGTAAAGGAAAAAAGTTATTACTGGCCTTGTTGTCCTAAGACAAATCTATGACCAGTCCAACATGCTCAACTCTTCAAAGTTTTAGATTTTGATGACACTGATTTAAAATCATTTTGAGGAGCAGAAAAAAAAAAAAAAAGAAAATTGGGTTCCTTATCAACTTTGTGAATCCCCCTAACTTATCAAACAGTAAACTATTATCCTTTCAGGTTCAAATGTATTGAAAATACATTATACCTGAAGAGTATTGTGTCTTAATTAAGGAATCCTTAGCAGTTTTTTGCTCAGCTCAACCACCTCCCTGCACAGAGTCACCAGCACGATTCCCACTGGAGCACCATCACTGCCCCCATCTTTGCATCCTTTCCTCCCTTTGGCCCCCTTTCCGTATTTGTTTGAGCTTGGCTATTCCCACCTTCCCCTCTCCAAGAACATGGCAAGCTCACATTCCATTTGTGGGCTGGTTCCTTCCTATACTGTCTTTCCCCACCTGTGTCTTTACGCTGGCAGGCAGACAGGCTTTTTGAGGATCAGCTGCAGTGTTGAAAGGAAAGCTGCAGTGACAGAAGATAGTGCTGCAGTCACTTAATAATCAAGATAAAACCTGTAGAAAAACACTGAATATGTGTTTGGGGCTGGTTAATTATACTAAATTCAAGAGCTCTATCAATGGCTGGTAAGGATTATTTAATGGTTTAGATCACTTCTAAAACCTACACAGTCTACATGCAAACTGCCCACAGTATCTACAAGCTAAGAATAATCATGCCTAAAAAAATATAACCCCACACTAAGCGTGAATTTGTTAACTGATCTTCAACATGAATGAAGAAAACAGAGGAAGACAAAGATTTACCTCTTGTTCCATTACAGTCCACAGGACATTTCAGAAGTATATAGACAAGATCACCAAATAAAATACTCATCTCAAAAAGAAATCTCCAATTCTCTCAGCTCCATCTGCTCCAGCCCACCCAACACCAATTTATTCCTGATGCATCCTACGCTAACAACTGAGCTTTCCCCAGCCTGTAGACCATAAAAGCAGTATCTTGAGCTCTGTAAAAATCTTGCTCTCAGCATCTGAGTTCACAATACCATAACCATAAATTTCCATGCATAACAATTAAACCCTGTCTTTCCTTAAGATGGGAATTACTTATCCAAGTTCTGAAACACAGAAACTGTGTTAAACACTATGCATTACAAACAAATTCTAATAATAAAACACCTTATTCCCAATCTAAAACTGGTGCAAACTGGACACAGCTTCTGGTTTTTTTTTCAGGGAATGATTATTATCCCCCCTTGTCCACTCTGAAGCTGCAATATTGAGATCACCACCACACTAAAAAGGACTTATGGATGTCCTAACATTACAAGACCAACAGTGCCCTACCAGGGACAACTCAGTTTCCTGTTTCTTGAATTTATGCATCAGAATTCTAACTCAGCCCTCCAAGTAGTTCTATGTCAGAGGAACAGCTGAATCCTGACTTTCCCACTTTCTGAAACCTTTTCAAGTGTCATATCACAACTCTCCCCCAGTACAGCAGCAGAAATTACTTGGGTTCACAAGACCTAAGAGAAGGAATACTGAAAATACCAACAGGACCAGTAAGGGAATTCATACAGAATGACAAACTTGTGACCCAATTCAGACTTCCCTACCCAAAGGCCTTTTCTAAACCTCTGTTGAGACCATGCTTGTAGTGGTGGCATAGAAACACAGAGGATAGTACCACCTTGGTGATACATTATGTGGCAAAATGGTGCACAAAAAGGAATGGCTAAATCAGATGCAATGCAGAAATATAATAAAATAAAGTATTTAGATCAATACTACAAGTTTCCATTATGAAAAATATGGTCCTTTTTAGTCAGAAAAAAATACCAGAGTAAGAAGCAGAACCAATTCAACAGGCCCACATGAAGTCTTTTTCCTCATCTATTTAAGAGTTTGCACTTGTTAAGTACTCAAATACTGCTTTTCAGCCTATTCTCTCAACATATGGAATTCTCAAGTCATCTTCCAAATACTGGTCACGTCACATAGCATCCAGGACCCTTGTATTCCAGCTTAGCTATAACCGAGACAAAAGATGAGTGCAATACTGTAAAAAAATTACAATATTTTCCACATTAATAAAGAACTGAATAAGTTTTTTATTTAGAAACTTTCTCTTGAGGCATCTTGGTCTCAGAAGGACAACAGATTTGAAAGGAAAAACTACTCCATTAAAAAAAAAAAAGAAAAGAAAGAAAACCTCTTCCAAGGAGCCCCGTCTGGATTGTATATATAAGTGTACGTAAAAATTTATACTGCTTCTACCAGATTGGAGATAGCTATGCAACTGTAAATCACTCTGTGATGTATGGCACTGTTTTTAAAAAGGATTTTTATTGTCATAACAGCTATTTTCAGATTAAAACAGACATTAGAGTTTGGCACATTACAGAGCTCATAATCTGGGCAGGAAATCTCAGCTGCCTTAACGTGTTGGAAGCCCAAGGCGTAAGGTGGTTAGAGTTGCACAATCATCTGTGGTAACCTCTCCCTCCTTACTTCCCAGAGGCAGCTCAAGCTTCAGGTGAAGTTAATTGTTCAGTTCCAAGTTATATTCCCTTCTTAATCTCCAACTGATGACTGCAGCTATAACAGCATTACAACAAGCAGTAGTACAATTTGAAACAATTATGTATCCATCTACAATTTCTCCGTTGGCAAAGGGCAGATATTTTCCTGAAATAACTTAGAGCATGAGCTCCTCTCCTCCTATGCCTGTATTAATTCAGGCCCAATCTCTCCAACATTTTGGTGACTCTTAACTGAAGTAGAGGCAATCTGCATGGGCAGGTATAATGCTGTCACTGAGAGCTCCTACCAGCCTGTGGGTAGGAGCCTGACCCTGAGAAAAGCAAGAACACTGCTCTCCATTCCTAGAAGGGAGATGGGGGCTGCAGTGAGACTAAAGAAAGAAGCTGGCTCCTCTCTTGAGGCTGGTTCTATGTCCTGCTTCATCTTCTGTGAGAAACAGAGCTGGACCACAACTTCAATCCTCCTTGCTACAAGACAGTGCTACACACTGATTAAGCAAGACTAAGATCCAGCCAATGTCACAGAAGCACGACTGGGTAAAAACAACCTTTCTTCCCCTGCATTGTCTGTTCTAGAGGTATCTGGGATCCAGAAACAATGACACTGTTCTCACTGCAAAGGGACAAGCTGTGCCGTGTCCCTTTACTCTGCACACAGTACTGTACCTACCGGACACAGAGATCTGCCCCCATCTCCACTCCTGCCCAAACCTCCCTTCCTCCATCACACACACAGAAACAGAGGGGTATGTCAGAGTCCTGAAAATGGGGGGCTTAATTTCTCCACTCCTCTCAAAAATGTGAGACCCTTCCAGAACTGCAGACACAAACTATGACTGAGAGTTCACACAAAGGAAATGCAATGAACACGAGGATATCAAACCAGAGATACCTCTGCAAAAGATTCACACTGACAGCCACTTTATCCTCTGCCTCAGAGAAACCAGTGGTGGATGCAGACAAGTGGCTGTCCCCTGTGCCACTCCCAGAGGCTCAGGCCCTGAGGCAGTAACTCACACAGCTGCCAGTCTGAGCTCCTGGTCCATGTGAAGAACTCACTCCAGACCTGCCACCACGCAAACACACTCATGTCTTCAGTAAATTTATGATGATCAAAAAAACCCAACCCTACTTAACCCATTAACTCCAATGGTGCTGTTTTCCTTGATTTGGATTCCCTGGGAACAAGTACAAATCCTTATTATGAGCAGATATATGGCAGTGGTTTTAAAACACTTAAAACCACTTAGAGCTGAAAGTTTAAAAATGACCAGACAACTCTGATTTCTGGTTTTCCCCGAGCAGTGCTGATTTTGTTTAGGAATAATGTTCTTTCAGGTTTTTAGGCTTATTTTACAGAAACTGAATGTGCCAAGATATGCACCCAATTTAGCATCACTAGACTTGAAAGCTGGGTTCAGTCATTTCACAGCAAAATAAAAGCTATTTTCCAAACAAGACTGACAACAGAATTACTTCGCAGCAACAACACCACAAATCTTCAATAGACCATTCCTCTTCCAGTCTAGCTCACACCATCCCTTCAGATCTCAATCTTTAGTCACCTCAATTATCTCCAAGAATAAGTTTTACAAGAGAGTCAGTCTGGCAAAAACAAAATTAAAAAAAACCAAACCAAACCAAACCAAACCAAAAACAAACAAACAAAAAAAAACCTAAATGATTTTCTAAGTCCAGATCAGAATGAGAAAATACAGGAAAAAATGCTTTAGCTAATATTCATAAATAGTTATTCCTGCTGCTAAAGCTTGTGTGGTAAAAAGCTGCAGGAACTATCAGCACCCCTCTGAAATGATGAAGTAGTTTAATAACTGAATTAATTCATGCATTCTTCCCGCATAAGCCAAATACTACTACTGCATTCACATGCAAGTTGTGCCTACATCACTATTATTAAACTTGGAGCAGTGAATATGGCTCTAACAGGCTGTTTGGATTATATGTACTACATTTAGTTGTCTTCAGATGGAAAACAAAACTGGGTTGCAACACTCCCTTTAGGGTGGTACCGAGTTCCCAACAGGGAAGTTTAAACAGCCTTAAAGAATAGAAAAGTTATCTTCATATATTAAAAAAAAGTCACTGAAAGAGACATACTGAATACCTCTTATGAATTCCAAGTAATTAATGGAAGTGTAATATTTTATATCTTTACTCAAAGTTCAGTGATGAGTTTTATGTGCCAGTGCTCTGCTATGTATTATTATACATTATTATAAACTAATAGTAACCTGCAGAAGTTGATCTTGGATCCTTCCCAACAAACACAATGGGCAGATTCTATCTGAGCAGCTCTCCAGTGTGAGAAGCTCCACTAACCTTACTAGATTAAGGATTTCTCTAATGGAGTTGGCTGGCCTGTCTGGTCACCACTAAGAAGACTGAGACAGAAACACATCCTGAGCCCACGCTGCTCAAGAACCCCACCTTCACAGCATATGTTCTTGAAAAGCAGGAAGCTGCGACTGCCTGGCAATGAGGAAAAAAAATCCTACTCTGCCAAATTTATCATTTAACACCCTCTCCCCCTTCCCCAAACTGCGTAGGACAAGTGTATTTAAAAGATTATTATTTCCCCCCCCAAGTTTTGCTCAATACTTCATATTCCTCTCCTTCCCAAGGAGAAATCCCACGATCCCTTCTTTAGATTTACTGGGAGGAACAAACAATCTTGGTCTCACACATTTATCAGCATACTCATTTCCTCTATCACTATTCCGTAAAAATCCCCTTTCACCCTTGAGTAAGCTCTGCGCATGTCAGCAAACAACTCACAGCCTGGGAAACTTTTTCCACTGAATTTTTCTTTTCACACCAATAGAAGCTCAAGACTTAAAAACCCTTAGGCCTTGACATTAAATTTCACTAACAGTGACTCTGCTACTCCATCTGTCCTGAGGATACACTTTGGGATGAAGACCGGTCTGAGAAGAATAGTTGCAGACCTTTTACAAAGTAGCAAACCACCCCAGCACGTAGCCTGGCTGGGAGATGAGGAGTTTTGCTCAGCAATACAAAGCCAGGTCTGCGTGAGAAATGGGAGGCAAATTTGAAAGTAAACAATAAAAACGTTTCAGTTGCCTCCCCTCATCCACACCTGCTGACTCCCCTTCAACAATCTTATAATGAAATTTTAATCAGATGCATTGAGACAAAAATGCACAGCTTTTTCTTTATCCCCCTACTCCAAGAAGTTAAAAAAGACAAAAAAGCCAAGAGAAAGGCACCATAAACACTTGCTTAACACTTGCATAAACACTTCGTTCCGACAATGGAACGAAGGGGTGAGCTGCTGCCAGAGCTCAGGAGGTGCCAGTGTCCTACATCCCGGCCAGCCTGGTAGGAGCCTCCCCACTCTGGCACAGCGCAAGGTACCTACCCAGGCACCGTGTTGGGCAGTGCCGCCTCCCTGGACCCCTTCCTCAGGGACCTGGCATGGCTCCCAGCTGGCGGGCAAGTCCCACGTCATGGAGCGGGACAGGTCCAAGAGAGAGGCGATAGGGCTCCAGCACGTGTGGGGTGTGGGTGGCACTGTCCTGGGCTCTGCTCCCGGCAAAAGCAGGTGATGCCGGCAGAACAGAACATGGGATTCGACAGCTCTCGGCGACCGACTGTCCTCCTGTGCTAATCTGCAGTCGCCAGTTTAGGGGATATAATTAGACTCACAAAGGAGCCTTGTTACCGCTGCCCACTGAGAGGCCATAGCAGTTTAGATTAGTCATACCAGCGACTCCGCCGACCCGCTCCAGTGAACACTGCCTGGGTGCTCGGTGTGGAAAAGCTGAGCAAAGCCCAAAAACTGAAACCAGAGGACAGACTCTGAAGGAGGAGGAGGGAGAGGGATTTTTATTTTTCATTTGAAGCGGTGTGTGACACGGCACATGGAAAATGCATTGAAATTGTGCCACTGAAGCTGATTTTTTGGTGGCTTTTTTTCTCGTTTTTTGTTTTATTTGGTTTTTGGTTTTGGTTGTTTGGTTTTTGTTTGTTTTGTGTGTGTGTGTTTTGGCTTTTTTTTTTTTTAATCTGTTCTATCCTTTCCTTTTCCAATCTTCTAGCCAAATACGTGGGTGAATAGATGGGCCTGGGGAAACGCATTGTGAAGAAGTTAATGCCACATATGAGATGACAAAGCTAAAAGAAAATCTCCAGAATAATCCAGGCCTCTTAAGAGCTGATGGGCCATCAATAGTATTGGAGATGTTTTTCCTGTATAAGAAAACTAACCAGCTAGTCTTCTCAGGGAGCAGCACTTCCCCTAAAAGAGAGGCAGTCTGCAATATCCCTAGAAATAAGCAAGCTCAGTTCTCAGAGAGGTATTGGAAATCATCACCTATAGAAAAAGGGGCAAGTACAACCATCAGGGACACTGATGTTAACAAATTCTGGGAAATTCTTTCAAAGGACAATTTATTTTAAAACTCTCCTGAAAAAATAAGCTTTATTCCATAGCCACACTGGCCAGATTTATGCATGTAAGTTTGCATGGTTGCTGACCACCATCATACCTGAGGATGTAAAGGATAAAGTAACAGGCTGTACAGAGTTTCTCTGGGAGAAAACAAAAAAAGATTATTTATGCTGTAACCCTTAAGGATCGGCCCAGCAGGATACAGATAAACCTTCTTACGTACTGGCCTATGTGCCAAGATCCTCAGGTTCACTGACCCATCACACTAAACACACAATGACTATACGTCTTTATTGGTTCTCTTCTATAAGACATCACACTGACTGCACTGCAGCACCCTCACCAAGTGACTGACCCACATCCTGCATACGTAAAATGAACAGCTTTTCACAGGTCAAAGAAGGATATGCTTATAGTAAAGGAAAATCTGGAAGTGCCATGGATTTACAGAAATCTTCAAACTTTGGGAAGGAGGAGGAGGTTGGCAAAAGGGCAAGTAGTGGTCTTATTTCATACAGGCACATTTGGATTTTAATAAGAAACCTAGTTAAAACAGCATAGGACAGAATTACAAAATTACAAAAAAGTCCAATAGCTCAACTGTGTGAACTTGTTCGTGTCTGGCTAAATCTTTATTAGCCAGACCACAACATTCTATTAAAAAACAAGCGCACTTCATATAAAGGCAAGTATTGATTACTTACAGATGTCAAAGCTAATGTAATGAGGGTTTTTTGGAAGTAGTCTAGAATAAAGGTAAGCTAGCATGATTCCTTGCTTGTTAACATTAACGCATATGCACGGGTGATAAAGTGGACACTCTGTCCAAGGAAAGGCAGACTTTGATCTGATGGCTCACTATTCTAACATTGTTTCTGAAAGCATCTAAAAGCCACGGAGTTATTGCTGTGTGAATGAGGATTCAAAGTCAAGCTGACAAATATTATTCTACACTTGGTGACTTATTGGCAAAACAGAGAAGTAAAATTCAAATGGGGAAAAAATAACTTTTTCCCTGAATTCCAGCAGCAAGTCGATCTTCACCCTACATAACAGAAGAATAAATTGCATACAGTGAATACTATTGAATCTATGGTCTAAAAAACTACTAGAATTACATTGATACAGTGGTAAAAGAGGAGGAAAACTAAGTATCTCCTTAATTTTAAAGAAAAGGAAGACCTGAACCTCAAAATATAGTTGACTGATAGGATTTTTAATTAGCCTTCAAAAAGCTTTTTTTCTTTGTTAATCTGCAATCATATACTGATGAACTGTCCTGCTAGACTGCAGCCAGAACAGGAAACAGACAAAGCAAGCTCATCTTACCTTCAACAGGGACTGCTGGGCACAGCACTACATTTGCTAGAAAATGGCTATAAACAGTTACATAATTGCTATGAAAGCTTTTCTAAAAGACCAGTTGCAATTTCAAAAATATCCCTGAAAGAACTAGGATTATTACAGTGCCTGTGTTACATATGAGTGAAGGTGGGTGATCAGACAAATGCCATACACAAGATTTCAGTCTATAGAAGAATAGAGATTATCAGTCAAGTGTCTTGAGGGTGAAAACCCCTTTCACTCAAGGCCTTATCTCAGGTGTAAATGCACCTCTATCCAAGACAGTACAACTAAGTAAACAACCTGGAATCATTACTCTAGTTGCTGTTGGATTACAGTATAGAAGGAAAAGGAGCCTACATCCAACGTCACTTGGTATTAATGTAGACATGCTTATAAAGCTATGACACTGGATACATAATCCCACTGGTATTAAGCCTATGTAGTACCAAACCACTGCTCATTAATAACTGTTCTGCTCTTAAAAGATGAAACTCCTATGTCCCTAGTTCAAAGGAAACCCCTCAGATTATGATGTGCAGCTTCTAGGCTTTACCTCCTTACTGAAAAATAAAACATCAGCTAAGATCTTTGTAAATAAAAAACAGAATAGGTCAAGAATTAACCCTTTCACCTCTCCCATCTCTAAAATGAGAAAACATCAATTCAGGATGAAAAGCTTTCAAGCCTTCAGCAGGAACACACGTGTCACTTTCACACAGAAAGGTTTCCCAGATCCTTTTTTTTCATTAATTTTAATAACCAAAGCTGTGGGAGGTAACTTGCTCATCACTGACAGTGGCACCACAGGAGGAGCAGCATCTGTGATCAAGCCTGTTAATGAAGATGCCCATCCCTGTCTCTCCTCCACCTGACTCTGCTGCCAAAGCAGACTTCGTTCCCCTCTGAGCCTCTCACCTGTCTGTCCACAGGCATATGGCTTTTAGGCAAAAATACACCAAGAAAAGCAGTAAGAAACCTGAACTCTCAATACACCTGCCCCTTTGAGATCTTCTGGGAAGCACACTTGGCATGTTTTTGCCTAGACTGACCTTCCTGCATTATTAAAATATGTATTACCACATTTAATTTAGGAATGCTTATGCAAAAGAGACTGTGTGTGTCCTAAGGTAGAACTCTTGAAATGATACACATAATTTTGAAATCCCTTAAGTAGTTTAATGAAAATAACAGCCACAAGAGAGCGCTACCAGCAAAGGATACAGTCACAGGGAAAATTCAGACCTGAAACTATACAGAATAATAAAAAAACCCATGTTGTGGTCAGGTGGTCTTATTTGCACATTTAAAAGGAGTCCTCAGACATTTAATTGCTACAGCTGTGATCTTCACAAGTCAGGATATATTATGGGTGTCTCCATTTTTGAAGGTGGAATTTGAGATACATTTATTGCTCTTTCTCTTTGTTTTCAAGGGGAGACTACTCAGCAGTTTTTGCATTTTATGCACCTTTAAAATGATTCACTCCAACTGAGACACTTGAAATTAACAAGTTTTCTGATACCACCATATTTTTCTGAATGTTTATAACTGACTAAAACTCAAGGCAATGAGCTAAAACAACAAAACTGTGTTTGTGGCTTTGCTGTTTATGATCTCCATGCACCAAGTATCTCAATACCTTGTACTCCCTTCCTACTTATCTTGTCAAGAAAAGTGCCAACAAATTGTAACAACCAAGTCAGCCTATTTTCCTGGAAGCAGCAAATGGAACTGCAGCATTTTCCATACAAAACAGAAGGAGTTCCTGTTTTTGCATTTTCAGCTTCTAGTATCTTATCATAAAAGGAAATGGTTTCCAAAAAGTATTCCTAGAAAAGAAATGACCTAGAACTTGAAAACAATAAAATAAAAATACGAACATGTGCTTAACTCATGTACTTCTAGGGGGACAGACAGGCTCTAAAAGATAGAAAGGAAGTAATAAAAGCAACCTATTAATATTCAGATATTCCTAGAATGGCAAATTGAACCAGTATTTTGATGGACAAGTTACTGACAGAATTCTGTGATACAGGTATCTGTACAAATCCCTAAAATTTTAGGAAAGCAGCATATCCTACCTTAAATGACTATTTTTATGCGCCAAAATTCACACAAAGGTCTACACAATCACCTTTTGCCTTGCTGTCAACCATGGTAAGACCTATAAAGCCTATGGTATTGCTTTTTGCTTTCTCCTCCCATGCCTTGGGTAACCAGCTGGCCTGACCTCCCATTTGCCAGCCACACCTGTGTCTGAAAAATGGAGCAAACAGCAATGTCACACTACAGTCAACAGCACCTCTTTTAAAAGAAGTCATGCTGGAAGGAGTATTAACTTGTCACAGCACAGCAGAGTAGCTCCTTTCCTATACTATGCCATAGTAAGTTGCATTTCACATGAAAAGAAACTGAAGAGATCTGCCAAATGCTCTGGTTCTGCCCATGAAAACAAATAAATGTAAATAAATTATCAAGCCTTAGTGCCCTTAAAGAGTTCAGTCATTAACTTGAACAAATCAGGATTTCACCATCACAGTTTGCTCTGGTTTTCCTTGTACCTCAGGCCAACTGTACAGGCTTGAGCAGGAGGGAACAGCAATTTCATTTATAAATAAGATATGCACTGTCAACAAAGAGGTATTAAGTCGTATGAGGTATAACATCAATCTTCCTGTCTGCTAAATTCACAATAGACTACCATGATAAAGCTTTCATATTCTGGAACCATTTTTCCTTGCTCTGCCTTGGGGAACTAGATAGGCACATCTGGATGTCTGAGATAAAAGTGCTGCTCTTGGGATTTATGGTATATTATATAAGCTACATAAATACTTTTCCCTCATCTTTATTTTGTGCACATTCTGATACTGTTCGATGGCCAGATAACATTAAACTCCTGATGTCATCCTCTTACCTCAGCTTTTGCCACAATTTATCAGAATTCCTCTAAAGGATAATAACCCCCTTTTTAATGAGTACTTATCGTTAGGAAACATCTAAAATGCTTCACACATTGAAAAACAGCTATAAATTGTGGTTCTAGGAGGGTTTACTTTCAAATACCTTTGAAATTATCATGCCATCTAAAGCACTAAAGAAATTAACGTTTAAGGTAAATACGAAAAAAAAAAAGGCTTTATTCACCAGTAACACTGAAGAAGAATACAGCCTCTGATAGTGCTAATGCTCACAGCAGCAGCTGGAGTCAAAATACACAGGGGATTTTAGGCTGTCTTACCATAACTGAGGCAAAGGACCAGGAGTGAGGAACAGGAAGCAGGGCAGCCTTCAGACATGCTCCCCACCACCTCCTTTGCCAGGGATGGAATTAGCAAGCAGAGTAGCATGGAGCTGCCTATGCTAGCCCAACACACTGCCTTCAGCAAGAAGGAACCTGCCATGTCCTCGGGGCACAAGGCCATGGAAACCCTTCTGTTGCCTGTGGCCAGAAACAATGGGTATGTTTTGCCTCCCAGCCACTTACCGTAATGAGCACCGAGCTTACCGTTCAATAGCACTCCCAGAGGAGCTGAGCTCCCTCAGAAACCACATTCCAAATACCAGTCTTTCTACACAGGTGTGGTGTTTTCCCACACTGATTTCAGCTGTGATTTACCTAACCACGTCCAAGGTGACCCAAAAACAGGAGTGGAGAAAGAGAACTCCTCCAGTCCCAGGGCATTTCAGGAGACAGCCCAGCCTTAGTTCATCTCATTCCTGGTTAAAACACCATAGCCACAGGATGCAAATTACTGAGCCTCCACAAAAAACTATGCCATGAGCTGAGACAACTGAAGTTTTATTTGAGAAAGCTATTTTGTTCTGACATGTCCTATGCCAGGCCAGATTTTGAAGACACTGCCACCCCCCAGAGTGCTTTCTTCAGATGCCACCCCTGGTTCAGCTGCCCACCTGCTGGCAAGGCTGCTCTGTGAGGCAGATCAAAGAACTGACTCTGGTTTCAATTGCAACCCAGCAGAAATTTCCCCAAACTTCGGCTTTTGTCATTTTGTCCTTCCTCTGTGCTCAGCATGAAGCTGGACTAAAAGCATAAGGGCTGTATAACTCAGCAGTGTAGTAGCTGTGTCTCTGTGCCAGACTTTGTTTTGCCAGGTGATCCAGTATTATGCAGATTCAGTAGCAATGACCATAAAATACCATGGGTTTCTTGTGTAACAGATAAGATGCAAATTTCTTCAGTTATTCAGTAACTAAAGCTGCAACACACTTGCATTCCTGCCCTTCTTTGAAGTGGTCATATTTCTGGAGTTAAGGGTTGGATTCAGAAGTTTTTTAAAAAACTTTTATAATCTTTTCAAATTGGAAGGAGTTACATGCAGTTACTTCAGCATGTTGAGCATAAAATCTCAACACTCAATATGATAGATAGTTGATACTGAAACATCTAAGAAGTGCCAAGTTCTCAATCTCATCATTTAATCTTCAGGAGGTGAAATATGTAACGTAAAATAAAAGTAACACAAGGAGAAAACTGTAACACATTGAAACAGGACTATTATTACTTCTCTCCTGAAATGTGCATGTCAAACTTCGTGACTAGTGTTTAAAAAACCAACACTGTTAAGTGCTTAAAAGCAATCTCAAACAATTACTTAAAAATGTATACAACATATACAGAAGCATTCCTTCCAAATGCAAAGAAGATTTCTGACATAAAACGATTATTAATTTGGTAGTTGATGGATGGGTTTACAATTCTGTTTCAGTCAGGAATCTGCAATCTACAGTATTATCACACATTAAAAAACGCATGTGAAAGTACTATGTGAAATAAGTCTGCAGATCCCCAAATTTTAGAAGGTTTACTTGTTTCCCCCTCTCACCCAAGGCACTACAAATTACATTTTCTAACATCTACAATGAAATTCACAAGTGGAAAGCAGTCTTAAGAATAAATCCAATGTACCACCAGGTAAAAAGCTATGGTTAAATCCTGCAAGCACTTGTATACTTTTTTATCTTCAGTCATGTGAGAGCTCTTACTAAGTTGGATGAGACTACTCATGCTCAAATTAACCATTTTGACAAGTGCATGCAGGATTGAAGGAAAAAAAAAACCCAACCTAAAACCCGGTCATGACTCACAGGTTGTTACCGTCTGATGGATATTCCATTCCCCAAAAAAGCAACATTGCCCAATTTTGGTAATTACATTACAAAATTGAATAGCACTGCCACAAGTAACCTTCTGAATAAGCATATTCAAATTATAGAGGATTCCTTTTACTTACAAGGAAACATCTATGTCCTTTCTAGTAGCCCAAACATTGCCCTAACAGAGTTGACTTGGTAAAATATTGTGACATCTGCTGTATTTTGGCTTTCTGTCATTCAAGTTTTACAGGGCAGATTTTTTAGATTTGTAAAAAAATAAATTACAAAAATTGCCACAAGATGAAAACATGTTAGCCACAACATACGTATTTGAGAGTCCTGACAGCTGTATAAGACAAACATCCAAAACTATGCAACAGTTTACTCCTTGAAACCAGGGACAATACACCACCAACTGCAGGAAATAAAGCTTATGTTCACCTCAAGCGTCCATTAGTATGGCACCAATAGCATCAATCAAATCATGTTAATGCAACTAAGAAACAGGCGAGATGGGTAGCAAATTAAGAAATAGAAGTTCCTTTTAGATGTATATCCTACCAAAAAACAGCTGGCATAGGAAACATCCAAACACCTGGGTGGTATGCTAGGATTACAGCAAAGGGAATGTGGATTCACTCTGGTAACACGTTGGATTAAGTGACTGTGGCAACAGTAAGGCAACCAGGGAAAATGGTCCCCCATCAGGGCTTTTCTAAGGTATAATTTGCTGAAAATATAAGGTAAAAGTGTGTGATCCCCCTTTTGTCATGTCCATTCCTTCCATCAGTAGAGAGGATCACACAGCTGAGGAGCACAGTAGAGGCCCGGCCAGCCCTGGATTTTCTCGTGCAGAAGGTGGGGGGCATCCCAAGCACAAGTGAACCTCCACACTAGCTGGCCTTTTCTATGGATACCCATTGAGCATATATGTACATAGTGGCTTATTTGGCAGATGCTCCATTAAGCACTCCTTCACAGAAAGATCCTGCTAGGATTGCTAGGCACTCCTAAAAACACAAGACCACCACCCCAAGGTTCTCCTGAGCTGGGCCTGTAGGTGCCGTGTAGTTTGCGTGACATGTCATGTTTGTGCTTACACGGTTCCTACCACCCCACTGTGAGCCATGGCAGCACACTGGCAGCAGCAAAGGAAAACAAAAGATGCCCTACCCTGGTCATGCCCTGTCACATATCCTGACACACGACCTGCTCGTGTCTCCAACACCAGATCTGCTGGGAGCAGGGGCTGGTAGGACATCCTTCCTGGTACATGCTTAAAACTGGCCATCCTGCTTAGAGCAAAAGAGTGGGCCCACAGCAATGGACTACCCCCCTTTTCAAGGGAATTTGCAAACCAGGAATTTAAAACGGCCCAGCCCTTCCACCAACTGCAGTCACACAGAAATGTTCATGGCTTGAACTTGAAAGCTGAGTGCATTTGTTACAAATACCCACTCCCAAAGATCTGCAATGGCACATGCCGTTCCACATCCATGTCAGTTCCAAGACATGTGGGTAGCGAGGGGCTATCACACCTGCCCACTTCTTACAGCAATGGTACATGTATGCAGATACAGCTCTGGAAAACCCTGCTGCAATTTCCTACATATTTCCAAAGTCTGGCTGAAAATATAGGCATTAAAAAAAAAAAATCTGTTCTTGGTCAGTTAAGGCCAAGGTCAATCTTCAAAAAACAAAAATTATGGCTACTGAGCAACAAGACAGAAACTACTGCTATTTGTTTTGCCATAACAAACCCTGGTTCCAGAAGCAAGGAAATCAAATTGAATGACAAAATAGATTTTACTCCTACTCAACAGTGGTTTTCCACATATGCATTTGGTTTATTGAGTAATACTTAACCATAACCATGGACAAAAATAATACTTGTTTAAAATCTTCAAAACTACATGTATACTTGTTTCGTGTATCATTTTGATACTAGAAGCATGAAACTTCTAAGAAGTATCAAGGCCAAACACAGGTAAGAGACAGAATTCACACTCCTCCATCTGTATCTTGTAGTTGTACAGAAAAAAAAATAAAATTCCTCAACTTCCCAAGCAATCTCACAAATTGATATTGTCAAGTTTCACAGAGTATTCCTGCAGTCACAAAATACACAGCTAGCTGCTCCACAGGTCATAAATACGTAAGACTAGATCTCCTCGCTAAGTTACATAAAACCCCTTACAGAAAGGTCACTGGTGGTGTTCAGCATGTTTCTGCTCAGAATGTAACAAAATTTCAGTGATCTCCTATCTGAATGTTGTAAATGACTGTCAAGATTTTTATTCCCAGATTTCTGCTCAGGTCTCAGGTGTCTGAGACAGTACTGTACAACCTCGGAGCCCCCGGGACATTCATTAAAAATTCCTTCTGCTGTGCTTCGGTTAAACAGTTGATGCTTTCATGGAGTGCCATGCAAATAAAGATAACCCTAACTTGCCATGTCTAGGTGTTCATAGTTCATGTATCATGATAGTCACCTCCCTTGTTAGGATTTTGCACAGTAATGTCCGTATTCAGACTACGTTTCCGATGGCAAAAGTGTTTGCTCTTGCTCTCTTTTCCTCTCCTTTAACAAGGGACTTCCTCAGCATTGCAAAAAGAGCTTGCACTTTAGCATTTGGTTTTTGTGCCCTTATGTTACCATAGAAAAGAAAAAAGACAACAAGCCTCCTCATGTGCTGACAGTATGGACAATGTGACCAAACTCCAGAACTCCAAAGCTGGTTCTCAGGCATTGGCAGTACCTGCAGAGTCGCTCAAGCTAAACTGAAAGTCCAGGTTCCCATCACTAGCAGACTCTAAGGAAAAGAAGTCCATGGCTACTCCCTCCCTTGCTCACCTGTTTCCACTGTTGTTAACAATCAACTCAAGCAGCCAACAGGACAACCCACAGAACTTAGTGGGCTCCTGAAGGTCATATAATCCCAGTCTCCCTGTAACATTAATAAACCACACACAAAAGCATCACCTATGTGCCAATTTTTAACAGTTTAATATGTCTCATGAATGCATAGTGAAAAATTATTCTCATTATGGATTTGTGGTATACACTTATGTCTAGCATGTGCAAAGGAATGAGGATGGTATTTAATAAGTACAAGGGAATTTAAGTTAGAAGTACATGCAAAATAATTAAATTACACAGAATATGGCAACCACCTCAATATCAACATTCAGT
The DNA here is from genome assembly GCF_025592945.1 of Manacus candei. Classification (NCBI taxonomy): domain Eukaryota; kingdom Metazoa; phylum Chordata; class Aves; order Passeriformes; family Pipridae; genus Manacus; species Manacus candei. Next base: position 10,056,276 of record NW_026138089.1, read on the forward strand.
ATCAACACTCAGAGCAATTTTACATACATATAGATATGCACATATGTTTTGCAAACAAAAGAAATCACATGCAAGTCCTGTAAGAAATGCCCTAAGCACAGTTTCCTTTCCATTTGTCTAGTAAAGGAATCTACTCAAGAAATTACTCAGTATTACACAGAAGAACTAGCATGCAATTAAGATGTGTTATTTCCACATACCCATTTGAGAAAACAAAATGAAGCCTCCTGAGTCCCCTTTTAGTCCAAAACTAAAAGTACACTGCACTTGTTCAATATACATAAGCTACTCAAACATCATGTTTGTTGTTGAACCACTTGCACAGTCCTGCTTTGGTTTAGACCACAACTGTGCAATGTTTCCAAAAAATATGACCAAGTATGTATGCTGATAGCCAACACATTCATGCTGAGTATTTGGTACTGCAGGTGCTTTTATTTAGAAACAGTATTATTTTCCCTATGCAAGTTAAACATTGGATTCTTTAAAAATAGCAGGTAAAAATAATGTTGTGGAAGGCAGCTACCACTGCAGAACAACACAAGCCCCTTGAGAAACTTCTGTCACATACACAAGTTAATTGTGAATGAAACACATTACTCTCACTAAAACTTTTTCCCTTGGTCTTTACTGTAGGTACATTAGACCTCTAAAGTGGCAATAGCATGCCCTACTGCTTTCCAGGTACAGAAATAATTAGATCAATACATGATCAGGCTGTGGCACTACTGCACTGAGGAAGTGATGCGTATGGAGAAATGTCACATGGACATGCTTCTCAGCAGTAATGAGTAAAACATGATTTTTCTGGATTAATTATACTGGCATTAACTGCAAGGAAATTCTCTATTTTCCAAAAGAATTTTGTTAACAAGTGATTTTTTTCATATCATGATAGCATTTTAAAAGTTTGCTTTTCACTTCTGGATCAGTCTAGAAATAGATATTACAAGCAACTCTGGGGAAAAACATAGAATCTAGATCTTGGCTACCCAAGCTAACTCTCACAGATAGCAAGAACAAACATGATTAAAACAAAGATTGCCATAGCCATAAGAATTGGGTTGAACTTCAAACCTTCTGCCTATTTTGTGCCTCAGATTATCACACTGACACCCACAGGGAATGTTAAATCAATGCTACAGAGAAGCATCACAGTGCTAAACAAAGGACGCAGGGCAAGAAGACAAAGAGATGACTTGTAGATCAATACTTCATCTTACATGTAACTCAATGAAAGGGAATTCTGGGACTATCCCCAGTCTCCCCAGGGAACAGGAAGGGTGGATCTGAAGAAGATTGAAATAGTCTAAAAATGCCAAGGCAGCTATTTCAAGATGCTGCAATTGATTTAAGGGCAGACTGCCTCTGAAAAGTGGTGGTCCTATCCAGCTGAAAACCTACTTACTCAAGTAATTTTGTAGTCAGATCAGTTCCCTGATCCAATTCAATTCAGACCTGCAGGAGTGCTCACACAAAGACTAAACAACTGGTTTACTTAAAGACAGGACTGTTTAAAGCACTCATAAAAATTCAGCCTAACATTTAGGGCAAACAAAACAAAACTAATACTGTTGTTCAAACCATAACTTCTGAAAGAAAGCATGCAACAAGGTTTTTATAAAAACTTGCATCATTTGAACTTCCAACAGGAAAAGAAACACTATTTCAGCACGGCAACAGCAGTGCCTGAGAACAAGCTGGCCGAGAACAAAACGAGACTGGATGTTAAAAGGTTTCTGACCGTCAAAGGACTGATGTCCTAAGGCAACTTTCCAAGAGAAAGAGTAAAGTTGAAAAACCACAGACAAAAGCCCCAGCTAATTTCATTCAGTAAGTTTTATGAAATTTTATCTAATATTATGCAGGCTTGTCAATGACCTAAAAGGCTCTTGCCTCTTTTGGGAGCTATGGAAGTCTTCATGGATTTAAGACAAAAATGTTTTCCCTAACAACAGCACTGTTTCAGACTCTTGGCTACAACAGCTAGGTTGCTTTTGCCCATTGCACATGTGCTAGGGAAGGAAAAAGGGGAGGGGTAATAAAGGACTGATGAAAACCCATCAGTTTTGCACCAAACTGCACACAGGCACGCATAGCAATGGGGCTCTGCTGCCTGCAGAGAATGGCTACAAATCCCCAGGAACAAATCAGTGCTTGATTATCTGTATAAAAGTTCTCCAAAATCATATACATGAAGTGAAGTACAAGTGAATGAGAATGACATAGTCTCGTATGAGGGTATTTCTGCAACAAACTTTCTGCCATTTGCAAAGATAGATCAGAATTCACAGATTCTCAGCAGATTACTATCATAAAACTGAAAAGCACCAAGAGAGAGGGAATCTTTCTATTCTGGAGGAATCTTTCTATTACTAGCTTTTCCTAGTAATTAAGAGTTGCTGTCTTGGTAGATTCTTCAATGTCTATAAAACTTCTAAACCCTGAATTTCTCCCTTTCTGTGACAGAAACAGCTGATGTAACCTCTGCTAACAAAAGTGCTTTTACTGGAATAGCCAGTGCAAGTTGGAACTGCTGAATGATTTATGCTAGTTGTGAATATATTTTATTTTGCATTTTTTAACTTCAGCGCTATGAAAATTTGGTGGGAGCTTCCGGAATTACCTATTGTTGAGGATATAAACTATCAGCTGTGAAAGAGATTCAGGTTCCCATAATTCCTTCTATCAAAAACACCTTCTAAAACCAAAGGTGAAAAGCATGCTTTTGTACCTCTCTTACCTATCATTCCATTTCAAAAGAAATGAAATTTAAGACAGCCTCAAACAGTCATTATCTTCATGGACTGGATCATCATACCTACCAAATCCAAACTCTCAGCATTTTCTGTGCTGTGTCAAATTTTTTTTTTATTCTAACAGACACCCAAAATTCTTACACAAAAGACTGGCTGGTATAATTTGATAAAAGTAATTAATTAGAAAATTACTCTGATTCATCAGAGTAGGAAATTATTGAGAAATATCTTGTTCTTCAGATTTCCTAGTTTGAATTCTTTTCAGGAATTACAAGACTTACTTTAATATCAGCTCATTTCTGTCAAAAATATTTTTATGAAAATTATTTTTAACTCAGTAAAAATAGCGTGAACTTAAAAATCACAAGTCAAAATTACAAAACAAAAAATTTCCATACCAAAAATGTGTTCTGTTTTGATAAACTGTTTCACTTTTTCCCCTTCACTAAGAACTAACTGAAAGTACTCTTTACGCAAACCACTCAAGAAGTGCTTGAGACCTCAAATATTCTCACAGAGTGGGAAAATGCTTTTCCAAAAGCTCCCCATGTAACCCGCTCCTCACAGCACAACTGGCCTGCACAGCACATGCACTGAAGAGCATTGCCCATGTCCACACACCAAAGGCAGGGAAGCAAGGCTGACAGCCTGCTCTGAGCACTGCACTTCAGGAGGACAGAAAGGAACAGTGTCCTGACTCATCACATCACAACAGTATTCACAGAACACATTGTCTCGGTTTTTGCTCTGATCAGTAGGCTGCCTCTTCTTCTATAAAGGGTCTGTGTTTAAGGAGGAGGTAACACCACATAGTATGTACATTATTAACACTGGATGAAAGCCATTAACTTGCCAAATCTTGGCAAATGTAGTTGCCGAGTAGCTTATAGCCTGAAGCACATTTGGTTTTCCAGCTGAAGGACACAAACTTACCTTTTTACTACAAGCTTCAGCGTCTTGTGTGAACCTTTCACCAGACAGATTGCTTCTTGTCGGAAGCCAGAGAGGCTCACATCATTGATGCCAACAATTTCATCCCCAGCTAGTAACTTGTCCACAGCTGCAGCCTTGCTCCCATCTTCTATCTGGAAAAAAAAGAGTGTATCAAATGGTAGAATTATTGAGGTTGCACAGTGCCACCTTTAAGATAATGAGTTGTCAATACTGGTTTCAACAAAAATTAATACAGTTTAAAGTGCTTAGTGTAATTAAGAAGGTACATTAAAAAACACTGCAAAGAAATAGTAATGATACAGAGACAATTAGGATAGGAAAGAAATAAAAGAGCGAAAACCTTCTGAGAAAACTAGAAAGCTTGAGGGAAATTTGGGAATACAACAAAGAACTTTGCTGTGTGTGCAACTGAGCACTGAACAGATTGCCCAGAGAGGTTGTGGAGTATCCATTCATTGGAGATATTCAAGAACTGTCTGGACACAATCCTGTGCAATGTGCTCTGGGATGACCCTGCTTGACCAGAGACGTTGGACCAGATGACCCACTGTGGTCCCTTCCAACCTCACCCATCCTGTGAAAAGTATCTGTGATCTTGACCTCTGTTCAATACTGAACATGTAATCATACGTGCAAATAGAGCTTTGGGCAGGCATTTTAAAATCTGGTTCTCTAGAGAAGACAGTCAATAATATTAACCACATAGTCAATAACATTTACCACACAGCCAACTCCAAAAATCTGGCAATGCAATGAAACCTCAAAATACTGCTTAACAAGCTGGTCAGGAAAACAAAGGTATTTTCATCAGGAACATAAGCATTTAGGAAAACATCTGAGAATTTAAAATCCATAAAGCTATTTAACAGGCCTGACTAGAAGAAGAGATGATGGTCTGAGATCCAAGAAAGACACGATGTCACACTGCTGAAAAACAGCGATAGTAAGGGAAATTCACTGCAAGATTATTTTGCTGCCACAGGCATCTCTTGCATGCACTGAATTTTTACACAACCGTTCATAACATGGGATAAAACACATACAAGATAAATTAAAGATTTAGGCTTTTGCAATTCCCACCCCAATGAAGTTAAAAACCCCCACATTGCAAGAAGTTATCCATTTTCAAAATTTAAATCAAATCTCAAAAGCTTGAACAGACAGATTAACAAGTACCAACAGTTTGAGTAGATTTAAAACCAGGATTACAAGAATGTTGTGAGGTTTTGCAGGGAGCAAATTAGAAGGCCCAAAGTCCAACTAGAAATTAATCTGGCTACTGCTGCAAAAGGCAATAAAGAAATATTTCCATAAATACATTAGCAACCAAAGGCGGGCTAAGGAGAATCTCTATCCTTCATTGGATGTGGGGGGGACCATCCCTTTAAAAGAAGTGGCACTTATGGACATGGTTTAGTGGTGGACTGTAAGTGTCGAACACTTGCAATTCAGTCCCTTGGCTTTCTCAGTTTCTTCCCATCTCCTCTGCTGTCAATGCAGTCTCTGGTTTCTGAGTTGCTTGGCCTCATGATCTATGCATTTAATTTTATTCCTCCCTCACTTGCTCATAATCCATATGTACATCTTCTTGTACATTTGACACTTTGTCTTCAAAGCAAAGACTTTCATTTGTGTCTCCATTATATTTTGCATTGACTACAGTATCTCCAAGTCTCCCATTATTAAATGCCAGCAAACCTACAAAGGGTAATTCCTGGTAATCACCCCAACTGCAGAAAGCTTCATAAAGAACTGCCATCTTCTGAGGCACCAAAGTTAATCAGCAATGAGATAAATCCACAGGAACCCTAACTTCATGAATTCTGAAGCTCACAGTACAGGTTTTAGGAACAGTCCAGCCACAAAAATATAATTTAAATAAGCTAATAAAAAAAGCAATATCTCTTGATGAAAGTACTTTAGGATGATCTCATACAGCACTCAATCTCAGTGCAGGCACATAAAAGTTCTCTTCATGTAATTTTATGATAGATGTTCTTAAAAATCTTCAGGCCTGTAAATCTAAGCCAAAAAGAATGCCATGAAAAATGCTTAGTCTTATATCCCATTCTAAAACACTCATTATTAATACTAATCAAGCAACTTTACTTTCAGAACTTATCTTAAAAAACCCACAGATAATTAAAGACAGAGCAAGTTTCTACATCCCCATACATCTAGTTTTCAAGCTATGACCTGTCCTCTGACCTGTTCACGTATCCTCTGAACACCAAGAATTTACCAGAATACCAAGTTATCTCTGCAAATCTTCAGTAAAGTTAAAAACAAGGGAGTAGCAGTGGAAATTGCTTATATGTAAGGAAAGATTTCAGTTCAGACATGTCAAGTACAGAGTGTCTGCCATATGAAGGGACCCTGGAGTCAAGAAGAGCAAAACCAGAGAACAGCCTGGGACTCACATGTCTGAAGCCCAGTAGGCTAGCAAAGTAGTGCAAAAAACATTAATGAAAGTCAGAGTTAAATCAGTTAAATTGTAGGGAGAAGGTCGTGGGGGAGGTGGGGGGCAGAGAGGGAAAGGATCTTGTAGGAGGACACACTTTAAACTCCAAATATAAATGTCAACCACTTGCAGCCTTTATGCCCCAAGCAAGGAAGGCACCCAAACATAACGACAAGGGTGAGAAGCTCCTGGGCTCTGCCACCTGGGCCCAAAACACCACAACAGGGTCTTTTTCTTGTCTGTATAAAAAAAAAAAAAAGGAGGGGGGGGGGTAAAAATCTGTCTCCTAGAGTTTCAAGGAATGTTCATTGTTCTCAGTGAGTATGTTTGTTTTTTCTTCAGGCTGGCAATCCACTGATGGCAGGGAGTATTCAGTTACCCCCTCTGAGTTTTAATTTCAGCAGGGAAACTACACATTCCACAAAGTGCAAGCTTTCCAAAGAGACTCCAGCTGTCCAAAACAACATTGATCAAAAAATTCTCAAAAAAGTATTTTAAAAAATCAAAACCCAAACACAAAGCTGAAGCCATCCTCATGAAAACTAGAAGTGGTTTTAATGCCTGGTCTTCAGATCACCTGCAGCTAGGGAGAATAAAAACTACACAGTAGAAGTCTTCCCAAGCTGAATAATTTAAACATGAACCTTTCATACTTAGATCCCCAAATATGATTCCACTTGACAGTGCACTTTAAAGTGGAAATGGGAAAGTTAGGCAGGAAAAATACGATTTCTTCTGTTACACTAGGAGTCCTTCCTTTAGTCATAACAACTAAAAGCATTAGGCTTTGCACACATACAAAGAAACACAGCCAGAAAAAACCATGAGGAAAAGACCTCTTAAAAAAAATATTGCCATACTAACTCTTTGTGTAAACTTGGACAGTGCAATTCTCCAGGTTCTCTCTCCTTCTGTTTACTAGTTTTAATATTTGTCTTTATTTATTTACCCATTTAGTAGCTTTCTATCTCATCAGTCCTTAACTAGAAGTGTAAATACCAACCAAAAAACATAAAATATTTTAGAACTAGTGAATATACTTGACAATGTCACTATTTTTCACATCTCAACCTCGAATGTATTTTACTTACCATCTTCAGTCAGCTATGCTATGCTGTGTTCAGGATTTAAGCCCAACTTTTAAGACTGAAGTCTGTATTTCTTATCTATCTAGCATCCATTTCTTTTCGAATTTCAGTTGTCCAGAAAAACCAGGTCAATAGCTGAAAATAAAGCCTTGAAAATGCAAAGGGAGGTTTTAAAATAAAATCTTTCAAGAACGGTCAACACCAAGAGATCTACCTCAGTCACTGTCAGCTGGCAGATACGACAGGACGTAATCCTCAACAACCCTTCTGCTCAGTCTGGAGTACTTGCAGGAACTGAACGCCTGTAGCACACACATCTCAAGATTTTTATAGCAATAGTAGGAAAAAAAAGACACATAGAAGAAAAAAAAAATCAACACCTGATTTTCTTATAAATCACAGACAGAAGCCTTCAAAAGACATGTTACATTGCCTATCTTGGATGAGTAAGAGTTCTGGAAACGCCCTCGAACCATGTTTTTGTTATGTACTAAAAAATCATACCGCTCTTACTATGCTAAATTAACAAGAGTAAACATGATGACTTCCTATCCTTAGCAGTGATGTTGGTATGCTACCAAAAAAAGTGTTTTCAAAAGGAGATGAAAAGGATGTTTGTTGACGAAAAGCATCTGCTTAGAGTCTCCAACTCTCACCCTGCTGTCCCTGTTGACCTCTCTATAGCCAAGGACAAAAGCAAACTTTGGGATCTGTGCTTCAGGGAGGATAGTGACTGCAGACTTTGCCATCACAACTGTATTAATTGTCACATCTTCCCAAATTTATTTTTGCTTATAAAATATATCCACAAAACAGGAAGAAACACTGATTCAAGATGTAGGTAATAGGATTTAAAAAAAAAAAAAAATGGAAAAAACAACACACATGTAAATCTGGTATGTGAAATTCTTCCTGTAAAAAGGAGAGAGCCTTGAAATGGGAGAAGAGCCGAGCCATGGAGAAAAAGCCTAACAGCTAAACACACAAACACATTCAAAGGACACAAGTCTGTATTCCCACTGTTGGTAATAAACAAAAAGGGGAAAATAACGGCCTATATCTGCAGCTTTGCATTGCTGTGGTGTTGATGGGGAGCACCAATTCTAGAACATGACCCCTTCACTTCTGTGTTTATCAGGTCTGACGCTTTACTTAAAATACCCACATTCCTCTATAGACACCTGTATAAACAAGCAGGAGACAGGTTGGGGAAATGCTGTGTCACACGAGTGATCTAGTTTTGTTTACAAAGAGGACAGTTTCTTGTCCATGCTCTCTTTCGACAGGGTGGGAGACGGGATGGAAACCCAAACCCAGAGACAAACACAGGAAAAAACAGTGCCATTTATCAGCACTCTGCTATCAGCTGTGATAAACTATTTTATCATAATTCACTTCTTGTACAGCCAAGAAATTATTCTGTGGTTGTTTGTCTTATGAGCATCTAATACAGACTTTTTTCCAAAAACCTAACAATCTTTGTATGAGATGTTCAGAACAAATAAAATGTAGGAAATGTTAATTATTTTGATTTGCACAGAGTTAAATAAAGCAGAAAAACCTCTGTAGTTCAAGCCTGGCATTTGTGTAACTTTGAGCAATCAATAGAAAAGTAACAGAACTGACTTAACTCCAGCTATACATTCTGGAGGGCTGCAGTGGTGAGGGCTGCATTCACCAGCAAGACTCATGGCTCAAACTGAGGCAGAATAAAACAGGGGTACAAACTCCAACAGGACCAAACTGGTCCAAAGACAATGGATGTGTGTATGTAAGGCATCACTCACAGGCATGCATACACTAGAAGCTGGGCAAGGCTAATGCACTTGATTTTATGTTCCGACACATCTTTTCTCTCCCACTCTGATTTAATACTTGGACATTGAAAGAGATTGTTGGAAGGACACCTGGCAGGGAACAAACTCCGGCCCCCTTTTATAGATGGGCTCAGAAGCATATGTGGGAACAAGGCCCAAACAAATGCAGAATGTCTGCAGCAAAGCAAGGAATTCCACAAAAACCTTCACATTACTGGAGGGTACCTGTAAACCCAAACCACATCTCTCCATAGACTGCAGGTTAGATAACCAGCATTAACCACCCAACATGAGCTTTAAGGAACATCGTATAAAGCAAAGAAAGCTTAATGATGTGCTACCAACTTGCAAAATCTGGGCCTGTGCAATACTCTCCAATACTATTAACTTGGCAGTTGCTGCACTTTGATCATGCAGATCTGCTGCATTTGGTGACACTCTAAGTTAGCATGGAAGTCAGAACTTCCCTTTTGCATTTATATCATAATTTCACACCCCACCAGCCATTGCCCATACTTGTTATTCCCAAAATTATCCTTAAACATTACAGCAAACAGCATCAAATTTTAGGAATGTTTAGTCCAGAGCAATGTATTTCCCTAAGGGTAGTTTCTTTCTTCCCTACCCAAGGGCAATGGCTCATGGTCACTGTCACAGAACCACTGAACAGGCTGAGAAATCTCCCTGGTCTGGCTGTTCTTTTGAAGTGTCCACCATTGTGTTGCACAGATCTCGAGCTGGCAGGAGCCCTGCCTTCTGTCAACGAGTGATTCTTAAAAATCAAAATGGAAACATTTTTTTAAAGGGTAGAGTTCAGTAACAGGACACAGGCTATCACAGCCCTTTCTAATTGCTCTTTATTTGGTGCATTTAAACATTTGCATATTTGCCCAGAAATCCTTTTCTTTCTTTATTGTTTCTTTGTTTTAAAGAAAGCTTCATATTTTGAAAAGATAACCGTTGGTACAGTTCTTTAAGTATTTATTCAATTTTTGTAATGATGTCCACACCACTGTTTTGATTAAGGGTGTGCTGTCATTTCCCTTGGAACAGGCAATTTTTGAGAGGGATTTATTACAGCTGTAAAAATTGACTCCAGGCTGAAACACAACTTCAGAGGTCCTCAAACCAGAAGTGTTTAAGAAGTTATGGTAAAACATCCACCATTTCCCTTTTTAAAAATTCACACAAACTGATGAATACTTTATTTCAACCTACATTCAAAACAATACCTACTATAAGCCTGTGAGAAAATCTTTCCAATTATAAATCATCAGTTACTATTTCTAAAGAGGATACTGTTATTATATCTGATTCTTTAAATCACAGGGTTGTTATGAGCTCTGCACATTGAAGACCAATTAAAGTATTCGAAAGTTAAAAATTTAATGAAGCTTTTCCCCAAGAAACTAATGATAACAATTTCCAGATGAAAAGTATCAGGAAGAGAGACCTCATGTAGATTTGTAGGTTTTAAAAACTGAACAACAGATGTTTATTTTTAAAGGTTTTTTTCAAAGTGACTCCATTGTTTCAGCAACAGAAGTTGGAAACTTTTCATCACTGGTGAACACTTCTACTAGAGATAAATAAATTTTAAAAATCCTTAAAAAACCCTCCAAAACCCAAAAAACCCTTGATGCTTTGAAAGCATAGAGTATGTAAAATAATAGAGTATGTAAAATAATGTATCAAAAAATAAAAAAGATGCGGCTGCTGAGTGTCAAGAACTTGGCTGGGTTTTTTGCCATTAGTGCCTAAGCTTTGCTAGATACATTTTACAGCTTCTAAATAATATTTGCACATAACCCACAGCAGCACACCTACATATATTACATCTCCACAAAGCAACTAAACATGTACAATCTTTGGAGATCTTTCTATACAAGAGCCCCTGCAGGAAAGCACAAGTTCACCAGGGAAGCTGCCTAGCTGTTACAGTCCTGACAACCCTAAGCTGGCAAGGCCAGAGCAAAGCCAAACAGACCCAGTTTACTAGGATTAAGAATAAGGCTAAGACAAGGGTGGAAAAGATAGAGATACTGGAAGCAGGGGCAGTGGCAGAAGCCTGTTGGTGGTGCTGATCCTGAACCTGAAGAACTCCAGTCCTACTCCTCCCTCACACCAACATAACACTTGCAAAGCATAGCTTTTTTTCCCTAGTATTTGATCAACATTTAGACACCTCCCTTCTGCTGTTTAGAATTCAGACAAGCTGTATACTACTTATTCAAAAATTACCAAGAAATAATTCCTGTTTACTTTCAGTCATGAGTTTGGGTTTGCATTTTACAGAAACTAAAGGCATCCAACCCAGAGGAACCCATTTCAGGTCACAGATATCTTACACTGTTCTTAAACATATCTTCCTTTTTTTTTTTTTTTCAAAATGACAAAATAATCTGTACAAGAATGGAGCACATAATAGTGCTATGAAAAGAAATGGCCAGAAGGCCAAAAGAGAATTTTTTCTCTATATGCAGTTTACTTATTCTAACAAGCCTCCCACCAGAGAAGTTTGAAAGGGTTGGATTATACATATTTACTTGTCCAAGTTTACTTATGGATGATTATATATACAGGCTGTTTGAGTATGCAATCTGTGCAGTTACCATTAAGCATTTTTATAGGTCTACATTTTTGTACTTTCAGCTATTACGAACAATGATAAGAATGGTTAAATAGAGGTTATGCCTAGAAACAACTTGTATTTTATCTATTCCAACTGATAACGTGAACAGACTTTCAAGAGGAAAAATACAACCTGACAAAGTAATCTTTACGATCGTAAGGTTCAAGGTTTTTACTTTGCAACTATCATACGTTTTCAACAATGCTGGTTTATCTTTCTGCCTTCCTGTCCATCTCAGGAAAATAATGTCACTGCTTGCCAATGTGCCCTTGACAATAACATACTGAACGCAATCCAACAGCCTGTAAAACCACTGCATAATTAGGGAAAGGGTAGGAGTTTCTGACAAATCAAAGAAAAAAACCTGAATGTGCCCGTATGGTCACGTGGGTAGGGTCGCACATTAATGACAAAGGAAAAGACTGGTTTCATCAACTTACAGTTTGTTTGTGAAGAACTTCGACATGCTGCAAAGAAAGACATTGAAAGACCTGGTAGGTGGAAACAGAACACTCACTGAAAATAGATTTCACCTATTTCATTCAGTCTATCATATATTCAGTCTAAATGTGACCTTCTACATGAAATTTAAGTTGAACCTATGCCTATGTCTACAAATTGCTGAGGTTTCAAAAAAAAAAAAAAAAAAGAGCAATACTCTTAGACACAGGTAGCACTGATTAAGATCCAGCAACAGAAAAAACTGCTTCATTGCCTATTAGTTTCAAAAAGCACCGTGATGGGTCTGCAAAAAGCCACAGGAATTTTACAAAGAGTGTTATGTTTTCATTTTAAATATTTCCTCTTGAACAGCCCATTTTTCACAGAATGCTTATCTTGACTAACTCATACCATTATTTAGTTATAGTCACGCCTGCTGTTTGGAGCCTTCCATTTTTGTCATAGCATAAATGTTCATTTTTCAGACAGTGAGAAAGTATAATATTCCCCAACAATTCTTGTAAGAATACTCTTACCAACTCCTGAAACTTGATTTTATAACAAAAATAAAAGTAATTTTTAATAGTTACTGCAGAAGTACTTAGGAACCCACTGCTACACAGTGGATTGAAGAGAATGTAATATTACACAGCTAAACAAATATGTAGCAGACAAACATTAATAAGAAGAGAACGACCTGCTCTCATAAATGATAGTAATTTTTTCAGCAAGATTTCCCACCCCTTGCAGTATTATTCAACTTTAAAGAAAAAAAGTTTCACCAAGGTGCTGAATTTTAAAACATGTCTTATTTGTTGATTCCCTCACCCACTCCTCTGCAAAGAAAATAAATAAAACCTTTCAGAAGAAGGGTCAGGCTCATCCTAAAATTTGAGGGTTTTAAACCTTAACGACAGAGTTTGTTCTTTACATTAACTTTTGCTCTCTGTTCAAAATTGATATTAAGGTTCACACAGCACCCAAATTACAGACTGAAGTCTTCCTTTGCAACCATTCTCAACAATTCAATAATTTAAAGCCAAATTCAAACAAGAAGACACATTTATTCCTTCCTCCCCCACCCCAGTGGTAAAATAGGCAACAAAACCTAAAGCTGTCTTAATTCAGCTTTATATAATCTATACAACCACATTTACTATAATTATGTAGTACTTCAAACTGAATAGACAAATATCTGTTCCCACTCCAGGAAACCCATGTTTCTGCTGTGCACTCTGTATGCGATTTCAATTCTTCATTCTTAAAGCAATAAAAACTCGGAAACAAGTGGGATGATCCTCAAGAAAACAAAAAGGCACATTATTACAGAAACAAAAAAGGTCTGGGTAACCTTGCCCTTAGTTTCTCCTCTGTTCTTGTTTATTACTCTCTGTAAAGGAAGAAGGTTTTCCCCGCTCCACTTTCACCCATAACTCAAACATGAAGAAGCAAACACTAAATAAAGCATTGAATCTATTTTTTCTAAGGCAGGAACTACAATGCAATTGCTTCTAAAATTACCAAACAAAGTTCAAAAAGCAAGTTGCAAAGGACTCCATGGCAGTTTCTACCCAATCTGGTCCACTTTGTCAGCTTGCAGTACCCTAAGCTGCCTGGTACAGTCAGACATCAGAGGTAGACTACTAATACAATTAACATAAATCTCTCATGATGCTCCAGTAATAAAAAAGCATGTCAATAAAGAAACTACCAGTGTTTTTATTGACAAGATGAAATAGTACCCATCTGCCTTCCTAGGGCACATACTCAGCTTAGCAGGACATGAAACATTCATGAAGTTTGAGTTGAGCACCAACATCTTAAGTCTGTTATGAGTCAGGAACTTGAAAAAAGTAAAATTCAGTTCAGTGGAGTGAGATTAATGTACAGCAATTTACACTCCAGGCATCAATCACATTATGGTATCTCTGCCATTTTTTCCCTAACCATCAGTACTCAGTTGACATATATTTCAGATCTAACATAAAAACCCACAAAAACAAACCAGAAAACCAACACAAGGGAAAAAAAACAACCCAACAAAAACTCAAACCTTGCAAAAACCCCCACAAACCCAAAACTTTCTTAAAAAGAGACATTTTCCTTTTTTTCTAAACAGACCTAGCTGTTCATAATTTCAGGTTCTTCATTTTGTGCAGCTTATTCTATATACCATTCCTTACAACTCCATCGCTTGATATCACAGAACATTAGAAGAAATTCCTTCCTCGTGAAAAATTTACCTCGGGAATTAGATATGCAAGGATTTTCAGTGCCTCTGTGAGTATCTTGCCACTTTTTCTCTATTTTAGAGGTATAAGTTGTCCTAGAATTAATGAGAGATAATGAACTAATAAGATAATTATACTGGGTCAATGACAAAAGTTTTTTTTTTTCTTAAGAAATTATAGGATTGTGTTGTGAGTTAGCAAATAATAATGCACTAAAATCACCATGGATTAAAATAATGTAAATTCACACAAGTAGAAGCTTCAAAAAGCTGCATGGATTTAGCAGTAAATTGTGTTGTGTCACAAGAGAGTACACTTACTACTCTAAATGGACACTTCCCAAATTGGCTTTCATTTGCAGCTCTTTTTCCAAAGCTTTATTGTATTACACTTGTTGCTGACCTAATTAGCTCTAGGAGCAGGCAGATTACTCCAATGACTTAAAAAAGATAGTTTTAAAGACATATCAAAACATTACACACACAATTATCTGCATTTCCTGATTAAAAAGGTGCATTTAATTATGACAAAACTACTCAGTTTGACAAACATCTGTATTTCTGTTTGGCAAAAGTATCTGTCATCTGTGCAGATGATCTTATTAAAAGACACATCCTGTTCACGCAGCACAATTCATAACTTCACTGTGTAGCACTCGCTCAAGTATGAGTGGAATCTTGGGTAAGAATGTTTGTACAAGAATTCTTGCAACACAGGAGAAAATTCATAATTACACTTCTATTTTCCGACACCGGTGGTGGTACCACTGTATGTGCACATGTGCATGTTGTCATACACACGGCTTATTGTCTCCCACTGCTGCCTATGCTGGCACACACAGATGCTTCTCAGGAGCATGGATTCCAGCAGCATGCAACCACACTAATGAAAAATTCATGTCTGAGCACACCAGTTTAGGATGTCAGTGTTGGCAGGAGGTTGTTCCAAATACCACATTGCACAGGAGATTCTGAACTTGCACATCTTGATAACTGACAGACCATTAAAGACTGACGTCCTGAAATTAGTCTGTAACACAGTTCAGGAAACTGAATATTTTGTGGAACCCACAAGATACTGTCTGTATTATTTATGAATGCCATGAAACAGCTGTTTTCCTTTGAGAGAAGATACATCTTTAAAGCATAACACTGAAGCATGCAAGAGCTGGGAGCAAAGCAGTATTTTAACCCACTGTTTGATAGTCCCGGCAATTTCCCGCAGGCACAGTCTTATGACCATCTTCAGAGAAAAGCAACATGGCCTTTTGGAGAGCCTGCCCAGTGTCAGCAGTATTTGCATTCAAAACTTGCCTTTCCTTCTCAAGCCTGTCACCACAACCTGCCTTTCCTCCAAAAGCAAATTCTAAGCAGAGCCCTGATTCTTCATATGGTGAAAAATAAAGGGTTCCCTAGACAAGAGCTATGCACATAGGCTGAGACTGAATCACAAAGGAGGATTATTTTTGTACGCACTGACTTAGGAGTTGAAATTTCAAAGCAAATATTAAACTCATCCTGCAAATATCATTAGGTCACAAAGTATTATACTACTTAGCTACATGCTGAGTTCAAGAAAAGCATCACTAAAAACAGCAGAGAAAGAATCTACTCTTCTGAATAATAATCAAATATTTAAATCACATATTATATTACATAGCATGCAACAACAGTTGCACACTAAAAAAATTTTGTTCACACTGTATTCAAATCACTCCAAATTCATTAATTTTTATACTCCAAATTGTAGGAAAACCTTTTATTAACATTTTATTTATCATAGTAAAAGAAAGTTGAAAGTTTGACTAAAGCAGCAACTGGAAAGCCTTCTGCTTTCCAAATTAAATAGGTGACATGTTTCTGCATCATTTGTTTTGGGGACAGAGGTTGACCAGCCTTCAATAGGATAATTCAACATTTTGTGATTTAGGAAACTGTAGTATCTGGTGAAGATTCTGTTATGCATCTCAGACTATGATCAGCATCGCATTAAGATGAAATATTTTTTTTAAATAAAAACTACATCTGGAGACATGTAATTCTAACAGTACTTTGGTTCCTGAAGATGCCTGCACCTTTGCCTCATACCTGCCTTTATTCTGGATCACCAACCATGCAGGCTTACACTTCACTGGTACACAGCCGACTGGAGGGCAGAACCATGCCTCTTGCAGAAACTTAGGGAATGTCTTGCATTTTCACATAAATCCATCATCCAGTTAGTCTTCTAATGTTTCCCTGCTGAAGCTAAAAATCAATAGCTCAAGCTTATTTCAGGT
The DNA here is from genome assembly GCF_025592945.1 of Manacus candei. NCBI lineage: Eukaryota > Metazoa > Chordata > Aves > Passeriformes > Pipridae > Manacus > Manacus candei. The sequence continues at coordinate 10,072,937 of NW_026138089.1, forward strand.
TGTGCAATCTTTCCAAAGAATTTTGCTGCCTTCTTTTAGTATAGAAGTAACAGGTTGTTTCTCATAACAGCCTCAGAGTTTGGCAGCATTAATGCGTTTTTGCCCACCAATAAATCCTTCCTGGGATTCCTCAATCATACTTGCTCAAAGAATAAGTGGGTATACTTTGAGATGCAAAAAAAAATAACTGAGGAGAGTGGTACCTTGCTGAGTGGTTCTGTGTCTCAGTAGTTATGGTTGAGGACTGGGCTGCACCTGGTGATGGGAGTATCTTCCATCCTTTAAATGGTAATGGCACAGAACAACATTTTAATCTCAACTTATCAGGAAGGGGCTTTGGAAAACATATTTTTGAGCCAAACATCTGACAGATGCAGCATATTCATAGAGCAGCGTAATTGCGGGTTTCTCTCTCTGCTTCCACAAGTATTAGCACACTTTACGCTCTTCATTATAAACATAAATGCTGGGAAATCTGTACCTAAGACTGCCCATTCACCTGTTCTCCAAGAAGCATTCTAATCATCATCTGCAAAAGAGAAAGGAAAAAACCCAGTGTGTGCATGTGTGTGTGTTAAAAAAGTCACATTCCCTTTGTACTCTCACCCCAGCCCTACCAGTCTGGGATTACTTCCACACAGTGGTTAAGGAGCACTGCATGTCCCAGCATACAGCCTGGTGGTTAGAGCAGTATTCCAGCCATAGACAGGAGGTCAAACCACCCCCAAGCAGAGCAAGAAACATCTCTTGTTTACTGGACATGCACTCCAACATTTGGATAGAACACAAAAATGAGCAAGCACCACTTCTGGTGCTGCCTAGTTTGGTCTCACTTTAGAGGAGAATAATTAGCAATCTCTCAACTCAGAAAAAAGAAGAAAAAATGAAAGGGGTGAGGAGGGAAGAAATAGCAGTTTACCCTAAGCTTGTGGTTTGTAAATTTGCTTTGCTACTGCAGTCCTGCCTCTCCTCTTTGAATGAATCTGGGAGAATTTGGACTGTTTCTCTGCACAGATGTTCATGTTGGGATACTCCTTTAAGTAGCTCCTTTCTTAACAGGGAAGTTTCTGGATTACCTATTTCAAGCACTTAATTACCATAAACTGCATATGGACTTCTAGGAGCTAAACATCAGACACTGCAATGACCAATTTGTAAACCTCTAGAGTTTTGTTTAGCTATGGACCTGAAGACCAGTTAATGATTTTTTGAAGTATGTGCCTGATCTTAGCTCTTGAAGAGAAACCTTGCTATTTTTACTGATAAGTATAACTCCTTTAAAAGAAATGGTACACTTAAATGTGGACTTGCAGATTTTGCTTTTGTTTGTTTGTTTTTAATATTAAAAGACTGTATTATTACTAAATATCAAAGTTAAGGACTGCTGAAATTGAGAACGCATTGCAAGCCTTTTCCTAAGCAAGTCAGTACAAATCCACTGGGTTTTTTTTATTAGACAGCTATTCCTATACTTCCTGTGTTGTTCTTTGTTTCTCTACCTCAAGAACAGATAAGGACAATGAGAAGACTGAGTTCAGATGGCTTAGTTCCTCCTGTTTATGTTTATCTAGTCTCTCAGAAATAAGGGTCCGTACCTTCACATACACCTTGGTGAGAGAAAAGCACTACACAGGTACACCAGAAAGACATGTAGCTACATAAATTTGGAGGAAAGTTGCACTGGTGTTCTTGGATTTTTCTTTCCAGTAGAGGTGCAGATGTGCCTTTTGGGAGTACATTCCAAACCCTTCACCTTCCTCCCACTAAGCTGAACAACACTCTTAATTTAGTGAACTGTGGAGAACAACACATACGTCCTCTCTGAGATACAGAAAGGCAGAGATGGGCTAGCAATAGTCTATTTAAGTTGGTCTGGGTCTGTACCACACAACAAGATATTGACAGCCATGGTATTGAGCCAATGTGGGCTGAGGTTGATACTCCTGAGCCACTCAAGAGAGGGAAGAGCCACAGCATTTTACATTAGGGAGTTTCCAGAGCTTGAGTAAAACTGAAGTGCAGGAAGTTAGATAACTCTGCAATAAAAGACCTAAAATTCCCATTTCATTATTTGGGGAAAGCTGCAGGGACTCCTGCTGCGTTCACATATTTTCTGAGCTATGTGAAATAACTCTAAGTAAAACAATTTCATGAAGATCTCTCAACATTACCAGTTAAAGCAAGCATGGTTATTTACTAGACAGTACCTCTTCCTTCATTTTCTAAGCCACTGGCTTATGTTTCTGTACAGAATATGCAGGAATTTTCTTACTTTAAAATATTTGTTAGTTACTTGGAGAGACTGGTTGGCTGCATACAGGATTTTAGAGCTACAACAGATCCATAACTGTTATCAGTCATAGAGGTTTTTCCTTGTCTGGGTATCATCCAGTTTAAGTTTACAGATAAAACTTCACTGCATTTTCCATGTGGTTATCCAAACCACAAGTTTTTGCCTTCTATTCATAGTTTTCTCATTACAAATAGAAATCCCTTTCTCCTCCCTCCTTTATCAGTTATCTACTATAGCTATTATTTATATTTCAAGACTATTTCAAAATGTGAATTAACTTTCTGAAAGTACTATCTTTTTAGTACATACCCTTTTGAATTCCTATTTTAGAACTTTTTTGGTACAGAAAGTTTCTGGAATACTGTTGTACTACATTTCATATTGGAACTGTCATATTTCCTATTTATCAGTGAGGCCCAAAATGCAAAGAACATATCTTGTAGTCGGAGAGTTTTGTTATCAACAAAAGTGAATGAAGCATTTTGGGGTCCAATATTAAGCTATGTTGTTCAGCAATTTACTAGAAATATAACAGGAAGACTACAAAGAATATTCGTTCTGCTTTAGAAGTTCATGCTCTCAGTCCTACCCAGCATAGCCACTACAGTATGGATTGCATTAAAGACTACTAGTTTTTCCCCATTCATTACTTAACTGTAAGCAAATCTCCACAGGAATACAGAGAGCATAAACTCTATTACACATGCAAAGTTCTCTACAGTGATCTTCTAAATGATACAGAACCAGACAGTCTGCCACAGAGCCAGCAATATCATCTGACATCACAACTATAGCTGGTTATCTCAGTATCAATTTTCCAAAAGCTTAGTAAAAAACAGTGAACAAACTGGTAAGTTAGTGTATTTAATAATGCTATGATTTACTCGCTAAAATGGCTTAAAGCTGTAAAAACATAATTTAAAAAAGTTTCCTACAAACGGGAAACAGAGTTCAAAACTCAGTAAAAATGTTGCCTACTTCACACTTAAGCAAATATGTATTTTCAGGATTCTCACAGTGCCTGTCAAGTGCAAGCAAGGAAAAATTGGTTGAGTTTTACAAATCGTGCAACTTAAAAAAGGGTCTTTTGATAAGTAACACAAGACGCCTTCTCCTGATAGTGTTATTAATTGGTAATGCTATTCCTCCATGCTGGTATTATGTTCCACCTCTGCCTTTCACTATTCCCTTTGCAAAAGGAATATTTTTTCTTCAGGATGATAATCTAGATTAGGAGGCAATATAATCAGCCTCTTAATTATACATATGCACAAGGAGCACAACAGTTGCTCTGCTTGTCAAGAGGATTTAAAAATGTAAGCAGCACAGGGCTAGGAAAAATCCCCATTCATTTAGAAAACTGAGTCTTCTACTATAAGATGACAAGTAAAAAAAGTGCAGCTCATTTACTGATAAAAATCTTACACGAGATTTATCAGCATATACTCAAATCCCATGCAAAAGAAAACTAATATAAAAAGTCACTTTTTAATCAATTTCAACATCACAGATATTTTCAACACAGTAAATGATACATTTAAAAAGCATCTTTAAGGCAACTCCATTTTGCAACATGTCATAATTTTCTAAGAACACAGTGGAACAAGTTACTTTAACTACAAAACTGCAACAGTCAACTTCCTTTCCCAGAGCAGCATCCTTCTTAACCTACAACATTGCACATTCCAAAAGTAACAGTTATTTTTTTCAATTTAAAAAAAAAAGAAAAGAAAAGAAAAGAAAATGAGACAAAGAACACAATGCTAAATAAAAATATTCCCCTATAGAAATTAATTTGTGATGCAGCTGCTTTTATGTTGCCCTATTGCCGAGGGCAGAAAACCAAAGGGTAATTCCATCACTCAGTGCACAACCACTCAAAGCAATCTCCTGGCACCAGTCCAGAAAACAAAGTCAAACTGGCCCTATTGAGGATTGCTGGCCTTGCCACAAACCACCTGCCCTCCCAGAGCTCCTGCCCACCAGCCCTAGGGAGCCAGCAGGAGAGACAGCTCCCAGTGGCCCTAAGGTTCCATGGGCATGTGGGTGCCCTCAGAAGCTGTGCTCCTACTTGTGCAAACATGGTGCTGAAGAGGTCCCAAACATGGCCTCATGCCTCCCTGAAGGCTCTCACAACCGTCCCACCCCAGCTATTCCCGTTGTGAAACACTCGGGCTCCAATATTAGCAAATTACAGCGTAGAAAACTAATGAACATGTAACAGTTTTGCCCTTTCACCCTAAAATAAAGGTCCTTCCTTTTTCTTTCAAGCATAACGTTTTTATACTGGAGCTTTACTCTGCAGTGTACTGAATATTACCTTTATCTAAGTATCCCAAGTATAAATTGCATTGAAATATTTACAGCACTGCAATGCCAATACTGTTGAAATACACATTTGCCTAAGCTTATCAAATATGCAGCTTGTCTTGGGGGAAAAATTACATTGTATAAAATTTGAGCAAGGAATTCTCTGTTGGTGTGGCGTTGACAAATTTATGGTTTGTACTAGGCTGTGCATTGTTTGCCAATGATCACATCGCAGAGGCTAAACAAACTGATGGATGGAAGAGACGAAATACAGAATCCAGCCTTCACAATCTGCCTGCCTGCATTTTAAAGAGCTTTTGCAGGTGGATGAAAAAAAAAAAGCTAACTTTTTTTAGCATGGCACGAGAAAACATGTAGCAAAGTATGAATCCAACTGTACACCGATCTGACTTAAATAGTGTGCCAAGCAGAAAAAAATCCAAATCATTTAATCAACTGGGGGCAACGAAAGAAAGCAAAATAACCAAGTCAAGTGAGGTCTCCTCCTCAGCAGTTATTTTGTGGCTAAAGAGACAGAACTCCATTCTGTCAAATGGACACACTGGCAACATTTGAGAGCACTAAGGAGTTACTTTAGGGCAACATCTAAACATGTTGACATTTAGTAAGTTTTCTTTTAGACTCAGGGAAACTGCCACACGATACCAATCATAAAACCTTTTTTTATTTTTGGAAGTTGCACAGATTGCACAGTACAGATAAACAACACAGCTACAGATAATCATATTCAGCTATGTCCCATAGCATGGAATAACCACAAATAATACATACTTATTGCTTTAACTGACATGAAAGTAATACTGTGATATATTTGCTTGTTCTCTGTTGCATTGAGCAACACCAACATAGGATCACTGCCAAAATATTTAATGCAAGAGCACATTTCTATTAAATTCATAGTTTGCCAAGATGCTGGGCAGGCAGAGTTGAGACACAGCAAGACTTTACCAGTTCATTTCTCTGGACTAAAGGAGAGGTTTAAGGGAATGCTTGCAGAATGACTAGGCTAGATAAGAAACTCCTCAGCTAATTTTGGCCAGCTCCCAAAATGAAATGGTTTAACATATAAGCTTGAATTTGGAAGTGGCTAAAAAAAAAAGTAATATGGATCATGACATTTAACATCTGACTTGTGTAAAAAATGAAAAAAAGAAGCAATTCTGTTAAGTATTTTCACTTTTAAGACAGAATATATTAACTAAGGAAAGAAGAGGACAAATAAAAGTGCTTGGACTCTCTAGCAGCATGCCTAAAGCTCAAGGTTAAAGTACAACTGACCCCACACAGAGCCATTTGAACATGTGCCAAATGCATGAAGTTCGGAAGTTTCATGCTCTGCTAAGGCAACTTTCACATCACTCACTGACTTCATCTCAGATCAAAAGCACTAAAAGAAAAACTGTGCAGAGAATTTGATTACAGATGGTTTTTACTGATGCCTTCTACTTAATCTCCTCTGGAATGCAAGGTCATAGCCCTCCCATATTTTAAAAGGGATCTATATACTATATGCACACTCAACTATTGTCACTGTATTATATTTTGCTTTCTTATCTGAGAAACACAACCTAAGGAGTTTATTGCAGCCCAGCTCCCTACCCACAAAACATGCACATGGTTGTATGGCTTCAGAGGCAATTGTACTTTCCACAGTGCTCATTGTCCTGCAAATAACAAGTATTTTGTATGTTGTAGTTAGCTGTATTACAGCCAGTAAAAGATGCAAGGGCTGGAGTGGTATCTGTGCTGTAAGGAACACCTTAACCCTCCAGGACTTGTCTGCCCAGGACAACCTTCACTCTGGAGGTACATGGTTCACTCCACTTCCTGTTTTGCCCACAGAACAAGTCTGCATTCACATCCTGACTACATGTCACAGGGCAAGTTTCAATCAACAAAATCCAAAAATTCAAGGCCTAGCCACATTGCACAGAAGACTCATTCTTCTCTTAAGTCTAAATCACCAAACTTTTACTAAGAAATGAGACTGGCTTCCTTTAACCTCACTCTTCTCACCAAGACAGTCTCCTTATTAAAAGTTTATTAAAACCCTCATGATTTGAAATCTATTTTCTTACTGTCCTTAAAATTCTTGACAACTATGAAAGCATAAAACTGAAGCTGTTCAAAACATTCAGCTTAAAAAATATACATCAAAGCAAGCATTCTTTCAAAATAAAAAGTATTTGAGAATTTGTTAAAAAAACCTTTCCTTACTGTTCACTCTCTTTTCCAGTGGTCAAGTGAAAAGGTAGTAAAGAGAGAGGAAAAGGTTTTTCTCTTTCCTGTTTTCAACCTCCACTAAGCTTAATTTCAAGTTTTCAGTAAGTGTCCTGTGTCTTCCAAACAGCACTTTCAAAAATCACAACCAGGTAAACTGTGCCACACAAATGATGGTAACTTTTTTCTTAGTGCAATGTACAGTTGTTATAATAGAAGATACAGTTCTGATGCGCTAAATAAAATTTAAATTGTAGTCAGTATAAAGCCTTTCAAATTCTCATATGACAAATCACATTGGATAAAAACAGATCAATAATCCCAGAAAAGTCAGCTACATAGCTCTTTGCTTCCTTAGTTTTTGCAGGGGTCAGGCTCTTGGACTTTGAGACCTCATGTTGTTCTATTCTTTGTTTATTTGGCCAGAACTCCCTTCTCTAAGCAATTGTTTATTTCACAGTTAGAAATATGAAGGGGTGATTAAGATATTCACATAAAGGTAAATCTTCACCTCAGGGGCCCTTCTCCATCATTTCAAACTATATGCACCCACATAAATGCACTTGTAAACACATTAAGTGTAGTAAACTGAAACAGTAGAAGTATCTTCGGGTTCAAAAGTCAGTTCCCCCAAGGATTAAGAAATGCAGACCCACAGTTAATTGTACAAACAATGAAAAGCTTGCACCATGGTCTCTTAGAGCCTTCATCAAGCACCGAGACCTCTCTACTATGCACTACAACATAGTTCAAGGAGACTGTTTCTTCATCCACAGAACTGAGAACCGAAGTACACAAGAAAGTGCACTGTGATTTATCAGAACACTAAGCATTGATTCAGTCCTCTATAGGAAGCATCTACTACAACCTAAGTACAAAACAAACATTTTTGTTAAACCTTAGAATAAGCATGAAACTGAATTTAAAGCTGCAGGTCGAGAAACACAAATCAACCCAGTAATAGGTTCAAGAAGATATGCTCCCCCCCTTTCATACAAGAGCAATGTACAAATAGAAATGTAGAGAAGGAGTCTCACTCAAAGCAGTAGTGGTTTCAGCTGTTTTACACCCTTCTTGACTTGCTCTATAGCTGAGTCACTAAACAAGAGGTTCGACTCTTCAGTACAGTCAACTCGAAAACTTCCTCTGCTACCCCATCACCTGTGAAAGGGCTCCAAAGCATGGATGCACATAGTCCTGCCCTCGGATCAGGGATTTATGGCATAACCTGGCTACACTTTCAGGCATTTCTCTAGTTTGCAGTCCCTTAGGGCTCTTCAGGTGATGCCCCACAACACCACCTCACAGGAGGAGTCAAAAGAACTTGTAGCCAATCCAAGTGAGTAAGAGTTGCTAGCTTGAATCATTTCCTTTTCTCTTATCCCAACCTAATTCCGGCTCAAGTTCCTGTCCTATAGTGTCCTTCAAACAAATAAATATGTGGGCAGAAAGGAAACAGGTAGAACAACCAGATAGCTTTCCTGGAGGAGATTTATTTCCAACATCCCAGCTTCCTCTGCCTTGCTCACCTGTTTTATGGTAAGTAAATCTGTCAACATTATTTGCATATATTACAACATCTCAAAATTGTCTCCAAAACCAGAGCAATGTAGATGAACACTTTCTTAAAATTATATAAGACCACATCTACCACTGTAATGGTGCCACCCTCAAACCCAGAGATACTGTGCACCATTCCCACTAAAACAACTTGGGATGCACACAAACAAAACAATCTAAATGCATTCCCACCAGGGAGAGACTCACATGTTCTGATACTCAATCCATAATCAACAACAAGAAAGTTTGGAGGCCTTCTCAATTCAAGTATTTAACGTAGTAGTAAATAAAAAAATAATAATAATGCACATGCGATGCATTCTAGCATGTGATTTTAAGAAATTAATTCCAAATTATTCAAGCTTTTCAAAATAACATAGTCTCTTCTTAACCTGATGCTTACATGTACAGGTGGACAATAGGAAATTAAAGCTCCTTGATTCTCAACTGCTTTGAGTCAATTAGTTCTACATAATCAGATTAACATTAGAAGGAAGATGTTCTTGGTTATCACTAATAAGTGCCTCCTTTGCAAGAAATGTTATTTGCAACCTTGTTCAGCAGCCTGAAAGCAGAGGCCAAAAATTCAACATGTATGAAAGCAGAAGTCCAGCAGTCCCTCACCCTTGGGAACAGGGTTCTCAAGGCCAGGTTTAACACATGTTTAGCAGCATTGCATGAGGCAGTTTGACAGCTATCTCTTCATGGTATTTCTCTTCTACAGATAGTGGACTTATCACCAAGGTGATAGCAAAATAGCAATTTTTTCATAAATCCTGATTTTAAATACGAAGGGGTAAAGGGAAACAGAGATGGGAGGGCACCCTAAGCAGCTCCTAAAGCTTCTCTCTTCAACAAACAGGCCAAATATATATAATAGGCTCGAGTGCCTATTATATTGTAGGTTAGGAGGTTGGGGGAGGGAGGAGAGGGGGCAGGGCAGGGGGAATGAGTGTCCAACCCAAGCCTGCAGCACAGCTGTTAAGACGCAGCAGGAGGGATCTGGATATTGTACTTACTGAATCAGCTAAAGAGGTCTAAGCAAACTGATGTTCCTAATGAGAGCTGTAGAATTCCATTCATACAATGTGTGGCAATGGGCCAAGGAAAACTTGCTAAAAATAAGAGACCTAGAAAGATTAAGAAACAAAAACATTTCTTGCAATATAGAACTAGAAAAGGGTCAGATCATCCTGCACATGCAATTACAAAACTACACCCTCTTCTGCAAGGGCCTTCCAAGAATATAACCTTTCCAGTGTAAAAAAAAAAATGGGAAAAAATGGGGTAATTCTTGACAAAAGATTGAAAGATGAAAATTGACCATTTGGAAGTATTATAAATATGGTAGAAGACTAATTTTAAATTAATACTTGACCATCATCACTAGTCAACTTGATAAAATTTGATGCAAGAGTAAAAAGGGCAATTTGAACGAGTCTTTGTTCATCTCACCTAGATGCTAAATAAAAACACATTTCTGCATGTTTTCTCTTCGGGTTTTTTTTTGAAAACTTTAAAGATGAAAGTGATAAAACCTCAAAAATCAAGATATCTAGCACTCAGAACACCAGAAGTGTGCTTTTTAGCTACAACTGCATGGGTAGAACTTTGCAGATATTTTTTCAACATCCTTAAACCACATAGGTAAACTTCTGTTAAAGATGCTACATGAAACAATAGATAACTAAAAAGGATAGTCTCTCGTGTTTGGTTAGCCCAAGAAAAGTAGCTCCTTGCTATTCTCTGCATTAAGAATGCTTCTTTTACTGTTAGCCAGAGTCATTCTCCTCCTTCCCCTCATCTTTCCCCTTCCTGCCTCCCCACTCAAAGCCAAACTTTTGGAGTAACCAAACTTTTACAAAGAAGCTTGCCTCTTTCCCAGACAAATGACTTGGCTGAACTTAAGAATATCCTTTAGCTATTAAAAAAAATTCCACAGTAACTGCAGTTCTAAGAAAAATGCCAGAATCTGTAGTGGAAAAGCCCTACTGAATTAGCCTTCCAGAAGTCAGCAAGTCTTAAGAGTTTATTTAAACAAAATTGTCACTCAAATATCAGCAAACTGCACAGACCACACTTAAAGGGAACTGAACAACATAAATCAGGTGACTATTGCAGCTTCCCCAAAAAAATCTGAACTCTAGCTCTTTACAAAACGTCAAGACAGCTGAATCTTAGACTAGTTGTTAAAAACAGCTGCATGCATTTAATTAAGTCAAAATCAAAGCCAGATGGCACACGATGCTTTTCCAATAGACTGGATGCTGTCACAAGAGGCACTACTTAAGCATTCCTTAATGATTCCTGGCACCAGTGGCTACAAAAATCTCTTTCTACAATCTACCATACACCCCTACTTTTTTTCCCAGTCACCAAGCCTTTAAAGAGGGTGGGAAGGAGGAAAAAAGAGAGCCTCTGAGATAAATTGACTCAGTGTGTGGAATGCAAGGCAAACATTCCCGTATAAATTCAGATCTGATTTATTTTCTTTAGGAAACTTCAGCTGCAGGAGAATGCCCCAAATGTTGGTCTTTGTCTTATATCCCCTAAAGTCATCACCTGCCTTACAGGGAGAAAATGAAAATAGGTAACTATACTTCTAAAGTACTGCACAGCAGAGGATGATAACACTTTAGCCGGTAATAAATGCAAGTGAGCGGGCTAAAAAAGGCCTCAAGAATTTGGAATTATATGGCTGAAACATTAACATTTCATCTCTGGACTGCATACCCTCTCAGTGAAAAATGACAGCATAGACTTCTGTGGTCAGCACATGTGCAGTGAACTCCTCCTACTCATAAGAGAGACTAGCAAGTTATTGCCTGTTGTAGTCAAAGTTATACCGGGCTGAGCCAGAACGGACTAGCGATACCGTATTTTACTCCCAGTATTGTACACTATACATAGAATTAAACAGAGAGGGCGTGAGCCATGCTGCTGGTCATGCTTCACAATGCTTGTACAAGCCAGACAGAACACCCAGCAAGGTGTGTCTCTGAGGGAATGGGGGAAAAAAACATCAGAAGTTAACATGTATGAAAAATATGCTGCTGACAAAGCACCTCTGCTTGATTTTTACTTTGAGATTTTTCTGTTCCAAAATTACTTAAGCAGCTGCCATATTGCTCCCAAAAGGATTCCTGAAGACGTTTAGAGCAAAAGGTGGGAACCATTATGTCTTTTGAAGAGACAACAAGGAAGGCTCAGAGGTCCTTCCTTGCATTCTCTCTCCATGTTTCCATCAAATCACTTGAAATGTGAACCATCGTCAGTGTGTCTCATTGTTAGAGCAATCAAGAAGAGCATACACATGGACAAAGGCAAAGGAATATAATTTTAGGTTATTTCTAACTGAATTATCTCCTACAGAGCAATACTATGGACTACAGTTTGCTTAAGTTTTAACTGTGATTGCCACTTTTATACATATTCAATCTCACCTTTCATTTAAAAATGGAATTATGCACTTGCACTGAATATATTACTGCTTGTTCAATCTGTTAAAAACTCATTTCTAGCACTGCTGAGAACAAAACCCTGCCTCCTGAAAAGGGTAGACTGTTTAACAATTTCAGCAGAACAATTTTTCTCTCCTAGTTAGTTTAAAGCCCCATTAATCTTAATGCAAAACAAAACAGTTTCCTTTAACAGCCAAATTCTTGACCTTGAGCCGTTTCAGTGTTGAGAGTTGGGGGCTGGGGTAGAAAGGACATGGACTGACTACAACTAAAAGAGTAAAAGCACTCAAGCAGAGAAAAAAAAAAAGAAAGAAAGAAAGAAAAAAACCCACAAAACAAAACCAAATTATATCTGCCACCTCCACTCCTGCCAAGGAAACCTGGACAACACCACCTCAAATTTTTTGTTACCCATTTTGAGATAAATTTTTCAATATAAGCAGTGATGAAAATTACGAGAAGACAACCAAGAAGGTACAGGCTAATGGCTTCTAAATCACCCATCCTAGCATTGACCAACTTCATTAGCCACTAGAGTATTTTCAGAAAAATCTTGCAAATAAAATCCATTCTATATAGCCAGTATTATTTTCAGTGTGAAAAAATAAGAGCTACAGATGCTTTCTTTGTGGAAACTGAAGATGTCACTTATTTAGATCCTTTAATTTTCTTGATTCAAGATGGATTTACTCAAAACAACATTCCTATATGAACCCAGCTCAGAGTTGGACAAAATAAGATCTTTAAAAATATTCTTAGGAGTCAACATTGACAGGGCTTCTTACATTACACACCCTTTACCCACAGCTTTTCCATTACTGTACTTGTTTACATTACTAAGTGCTCAGTCCTGCACAGTCCAGAGAGAAAAATCTGTGCTTTTTTTACCAGGACTTTACTGCATAAGTGACAGATCCAGGTGGCAGAACCCATTTGAGTTTCCTCCAAAACAGCATTAAATTGTCTGTGATTTATCTTAATACTTTAAGTTGTATTAAAGCACAATTTCCTCATTACATCTTGTAAGGGGCGAATTTAATCACTTGACAATATTTGCCCAGCATTAGCTGTGAGTAAGAGGGCATGTACAAATTTCCATAGGATGATTTCTAGGTCTCCCACATCAGCATCACTTTACCCTGAATAACAATTCCTCAAGGCAACTCTTGTTTGAAATGCTGCTGGAACTAAGCTCTTTAAATGGCTCAAACATTGAGGAGTCATTCTGTACCAGTGCTCACAAAGGTCTGAGAGGTCTTCTCCTACAGAGAAGGACTGGACAAAGGACAAAATCTAATTTTGCTTATGAATCCTGGAGATTCTCATTTGACTACACTTTTGGTTTAGTTGACAGTCACAGACACACTGTAAAATACAAAGACAAGGCCATCATTTGGATTATATTCAAGAACCTGATTTTCTTCCACAGGTGCAGAAGGCTGTTTGTAAAACTAGAGGTATACTGACCAGTGTAGTACAAGAAAATCCCTTGTTTCTTGCTCAACACCAAGGAATGTTTCAGATCATCTTCTGTGCTGACTCAGATGTTTTTTGGCCAAAATTATTACTGTTTAACATACAGTTCTGCATTGTTTACTTAAAGTCCCATAACAAAGTGCCCACTATTTCTACAAGAACACTTACATGAAGACACTTCTAAAGTCTGAAGAATTTATCATTCTTAACCATTTTCATTAACCAGCTAAGACTAGAGTGACAGAGACAGCTTCACAGAATGCCTCAACAGCTACTTTAGCGTTAAAAACCTGAGAATAAATAGGCACAAAACACCAGTCTCACAGTCTCATCACTTCATGGGAAGCAGAAGGAGTTCAGCCTTTGTTTGGCTTTCTGTGAATCCAACCCAAGTTGGTTGGATCCATATAAAGAAGGATCCATCATTCTGTGGATCTAAGAGACTTAGAAGTCATCTGCATAAAACTTTTTGTTCCCAAACCACGAAAATGGTGACCAGCATAAATACTTAATGCCAAGTAATATTTTAACCAAGTGGCCTCCTCCATCTTCCTCAACTTGCAATGGAAGAATTTGCATAACAGAGTAATTGAAAAAGCATAGCAAACACAGCAGGTGGTCCTGTCTTACAAGACTTCCACCAATGGATTTTGAAATTTTACACTTAGCCTGGTATGTACCCAAATACATTAAAGAGCCTAAAATGTTAAACATCAGAGGCAAACCAAACATTCACAAAATACAGGGCCTATTATTTTGGACAAACCTTGCTGCAATCACAGAGGAATGTTTCCTTTGGCTGCTATTATGCTCACTTCCATCTATTTATGTAGAGAAAAAAGCAAACAATATTTTCTTACCTTGTTTTTTTAATTGGCTACAGATGGTACAAAATGGTAGAATGATAAGGCTGGAGGGCAAACTTCTGTCTTTTACTGAATAGACTGAGGTACAAATTTTGCTAGTATAAGATTTCTAGTATTTGTCTCAATTATAGAGGAGAGAGGTTCAGCAACTACAGAATTCTTGAGAAGTTTCTTCTGTCATCCAAATTGGGGGAGGGGTGGATCAATATACCAAAAGATAGGGGGGTTATAATTACTCCCTTAAGATAACCCAATTTACCTCAATCACAGTAATAACAGACTGTTGCTCTATTCTTTCTTTGAAAGTACTGGCACACTGAGCTTCCTAAGTCTCTCTGCATGAAAGGGTTAAAAAGTACAGATCCTTCATCAATTAGTCTTTATTAAGACTCTCCAGAACAACCGTAAGCACAAGTCACAAACCTCTTCTCAGTTATTTAATAAAAAAATACAAAAATCTGAGCTACTATACTTTAAAAAGATCTAGAAATGCTGAGCACAAACTGAGCAGTTCACAAAATAGCCTTGTCTTGCCTATTTATCTACATTTTATTTCAAGTTTTGTTACATTACTACTTACACTCTTCATATATAACTACAACAAATCAACAGACACAGAAAACTGTAAGCAACTCAGGTTAAACCTTATGTAGCTTCCTTGCTCATGAATAGGAGCAGCATGGCACCTTATGGTTAATTAGCCCATTTACAGTAAATCAAGGCCACAGCTCAGCTAAGAAGCCAGCCTGCTGTATTTTCCAATCAGCCAGCCCACACAGTACGTTGGGAGCAAGGATATTTTCTCTAAAGTTGAGTTCATGTTCATTTTCTCATAGTTGAGTTCATGTAAGTGAACAAGGGCGTGACAAAATAACAGAAAAAGGAGATTACAACGGATGCCTCAATCTTACACTGAAGTTTCTTTTGCCAAAATGAGATTCAGAGAAGTGGGTTTTAATAAATCCTGAAACAAGATCCAGGCCTCTGGGTAAAACCTAGTCCACAACATAACCTTACATGCCCTTATTTTCCAATAATCGCAATTTTGGCAGAAGTTACTGCAAAAAACCCCTAAATTATCCAAGTACTTTTCATTTCAAAAAAGCTCCCTCACAGCTCAGAACATTTCTTGAACTAAGGGAAGCAACACTGTAACTATGGCTTTAATGCAGAACAAAAGCTGTGCTACTTTCTTGCGCCTGAGAAAAGCAAATTATGTTGGTACCCAGACAATGCCAGATAAGTGAATTATATTGCCCAAGCATTAGAGAAATGAAAGAAAACAAATACAGTCAGGTAATTCTACACCACAGACAGAAAAGGAACATACTGAAAAAACAGAGAAAGCATTATCAATATGTGCAAGTGGGTTTGGGCCCAGCGATCCTCAAATGTCAAGCTCAGAGTCAGAATATGACCTGAAAAAAGCTTTTACGACAGGGCTGTCCAACAAAGCCAGGACAGGACTGGCTAGACAGAAGTCCAACAAATAGGACTGTGTTACTGAGAAACAGTTTCCTCCTAGAAAGAAGACAGGGTCTATTATCCAATTAAGCAATAATTTAAAGAATATTTACTTTATAAAAAAATAACAGGCTATGGTCTGTTATTACACAAAACTACATACACAGAAAACTTCAAACCCCAAGGTAAGGAACACTCAAATTTTGCTGGTAAATATCCCCGATCATAAAAAGCAATCATGTTTATGTCTTATAAACAAGGCATAGGAGCACTTACGGAATGAAAAATACAGCTGCTTGTAAAATCTACTTTTGGCCAGGTATCTGAGTTCAAGCACATCACTCACACTGCAAATCAGATTTTATTTCAAGTCATTCTCTAAAGAGCAACAGGACCATACAGCCTCATTTTGTATACAGCCTTTCCTGCTCACTTAAAATCACAAAGCTGCTATTCTAATGCATGTCAGGAACCGAACTAGAAACTTTTGGAGATCACGAAAGGAGCCTCAGCATTTGATCTGGGAAGCCAAAATAAATAATTTAGATCTGCATTCACAAACTGCAGGTCCTGAGTAACCATCTGTGTCTAATAAACACACTTAGCAAGATGTTGCAGTGCCACTAACAGTTAAAAGGAGCATTCTGTAAAATTTTCAAGAAAAAAAAAAAATCAGAGAAAAACCTAGAAATTCCCACATGAAAGAGTAATCTCTCACAAAAGGAAAAACCACCACAATAACCTTCAACAAATCAAGACCAGACTATGCTTTAAAGCAACTCATACTGCAGAGTATAACCCCTCATTTAAAACAACCTTGCTACCTGACAAAATGAAGGCAATATATTAAAATAATCTCGACAGTAGCCCCACAAAGATCCTGAGAAAGTTAAGCACATGAACTACTATCATTTCTACCAATTTACACACTACAGAAAAGATGGCATTAGTAAAATACAGCAGGTACACAGGATAGTGTGTTTTCTGCAGGCTTGTCTTGTATTCGAGTTTAATTCTTTACAACTCAACACAAAGAATTACTCAAACAATACACTATTTTTTTTCCCCATAAAGGGTTTCCTGCTTTTTTGACAGTGTCTCTTACCAAAACTTTTTAAAGAAATTATGCTCTCATGGCATTAAAAATAATTCCTCTCTAGATGCCCAGGAGAAAAAAAGCTATAGAAATATAGAAATAAAAAGGCCAGTTTCACAATACTGAAAGGATACCAAAAACATCTCACTGGCATCTACACTACGGACAGTTCAATTTTTCTGGGTTTGGGGGTTTTAGTTGGAGTTTTGGTTTGTGTTGGTTTTAGTAGGTTCTTCAGGGTTTTTTTTTTTGTTTTGTTTTTTAATAATCTGCAAGAGGATGAACAATCAAAGTGTACTGATGATGTAAGAAAGTTTCATGTAATCCCACCCAAACAAGAATCCAGCAGAATTTAGAACATTAGAGAGAAGAACAAGCTGGTCAGAGATACTGACCCATCATCTGCATGACGAGAATTTAATCAGGACTGACCTGAGCTTAGAAAAGATGCAGCAAGAAGAATTATTATATATTAGTCTATAACTGTCATGAATCTACAAGATAGGGATGGCCAGTTATTTTTCAGAAATATAATAAAGTCAGTTATACAGCTGTGTAAAATAGTACCGTTTTCTTAAAAGCAGGTATGAAACATTGCTAGTAGACACTGGGGAAGCAAAAGTTTAAAAATACAGTGAGCTTAAAAAAAAAAATAATAAAATCGGTCCTCCCATGAATTTGCTAATTGACTCAAACACAAGTAACTCAGATACGTCTACCTTGCTGTCTAATTAAAAAAACATCAAAAGAAAAGAGGGGAAATAATAGCAATTTTTAAGTTACACTATATTTCTTCTGCTTCTTAGAACCATACCTCAGTTACTAGCTCCCAGCTGCTTCCACAAACAGGAAACTAGGTCTGATAGACTTTGTCCCTACTCAGTACAGCTGTCCTCATGTTCCTAGATACAGCAGACAAGCCCACGCAGACAATATTCCTATCTCGTGATGCTAAGGAGGAAAGTAAGGGGGAGGAAGGAAGAAATCAATCCATAACACAAAGAGCACATTAAGATGGCTATACAGCAGCTACTATAAAATGCATAATGTTAGCAAGTCAAGAAAAACAAAAAATAATTCCTTTTTTGATTTGAAAGGAAAAGATGCTGTCAACAACTAGAGGTAAGGCATTTTCAGAAAGAGGTACAAGTTCATAATGTCTTTAAGCAACATTGTGATAGTCAGGAGCAGCAGATGTTTTCAAGAGTAAACAGGTTTGGGAAAACAGCACTGGAAGACTGCATCCATAGAACAGATATTCATAGGATGGCAATCTCAAATGAAAGAGCTACAAAAAACCCAGAGGTCTAACTCTGGAGACAAGAACAAGCACATTGAATGATAAAGGAAAAGAAATAAAAGCAATATACTTCTTTTATACAAATTCTTAAACTGATGACACTGTGATATTCATGGCAATATTGCATGTAGAGCAGTAAGACTATTTTGAGCATATTTACATGCCAAAGTCAACCAGAAGCTTTTGCAAAATGCAATGAATTGATAGAGATCTGTATTGCTATTTATTATACTTATTTAAAAAAGGAAATATTATTGACTGGGAAGCACAGCTAACTTATCAGGCCCTCTGGTTTGCACTGGATAGTAGATGAATCACCACTTTGTCAGTGCATACTTACAGAAGCTCAGCAGCAGCGGACTCCACCAGTGCTAATAATTGATTAAGTAGAAGAATTTCAGCTGAGAATTTTAAAGTTTAACAGGGAAATTGCAACTCCAATCCAATCTCAATCTCAGAACACCAAGGCCATGCTGGGGACAAACACAATTAGTCCAGGCACATGAACTTATCACTAAATAAAAACAGTTCACGTAAGTTTTCTCCTTACTTGCAGTGACTGCATAAATGCACACTTAAATAAAATGAACAGGAATCTTCCTGGGCAATGTAAGTTCAACTGAAATTACTGATCTTCTAAGTTTTCCAGAGCTACCCTGTAACTATTTTTTCCCCTCTGTGAACCAGCAGGATATGTTCATTTAGACCTGAAAATACTGGTTTTCCCTAAACGTATGAAATTTAAATGTGAAACAAATTAGAGAATGCACAGAAGTGCTCCTGCAATAGTCATTACACAGAAACTGCAGCAAATCAGGAAAAAATATGTCTAGACCTTGATAGAAATCTTTGATTGGCAAGACCAAGATGTTTTCCTCATCAGTGGGGACGTCCAACGCATCATTACAGTTCATGACCCGCACGTTAAGAGCTCATCACACTTGCAAATGTATTAGTCACGTTTATTTCCCACAGATCTTTCCATCTGAAACTACCAAGCAACCAGAAACTATGGCTTGATACATCTCCCACACTCAAGGAGTCACCAGCTGACTCCAGCCAGATTACAACAGAGCAGCCATACATCAGTGTGACGCAGGCTCCCATAGGAAGTTTTCCTTGTGAGAATTACAAGCACAAAACTGATACAGCCACAGAGATAACCACAAATTGCTGCTATTGTCATCTTGTATAATAAGCTCCAGTGCTGCTGCACACCCTCAGGTCTCCACCCAAAAGCAACCCCAAGCAAGAGGAGTATCTTGGAAGAAACAGTCACTGAGGCTTGTTATACCTTAGCAGCAAAGAACTTTTAACATGTGCACAGCATCATAGAATATGATATATCATATGATATGATATGGGTTGGAAGGGACCCTTAAAGATCCATCTAGTTCCAATTCCCTCCCATGGGCCCAGACACCTTCCACTAGAAAAAGTTGTTCAATCCACTAGACCAGGTCGTTCACTCTTTTGTTTTCATTAAAAACAGGTTATGATTCAGAGACAGTGTGACAAACTCTATGAGAAGGAATTAAAACCACTGTACAGTAATTAGAAAACTAGGGAAATCAAATTAAGAAATAAATACAATTTGGTTTTCAACTGTAAAAATTTTAAAGAGTTTATTTTTACTGCTAAGACGGGCCCTATGAAAAGAGAATGGGCAGATTTTTCTATACCACAGAGAAGACCAGACAAAGAAAGCTTTACCTCCAAACACTACCATGACACTAAAAATAAGGTTAAGAATCACTGTCAAGAGCAGGAAATAATACAAAATACAAAACCAGAGATATGACATTAAGCATAAGAATTTAATTTTAACTTGTATCTAAGTAATCTCAGTGATTTCTTCCAGAACTACTGAAGAAGTTATTGTAGCTCAAAAAAAGAAAATATGGATAAAATATCAGGAATGACTGAAGAAATTCCAACACTATCCACTCTAATCTCAAAAATCATCTGGCATTTAGCTGGTAACTGAAAATATTGTACTATTTCAGAGTAAGAACTGACCTCATATCTTATATAAACAATCTTATGATCATGGAAAAACAGAGATTCAAAGCTGTGTTTAACTACCAACACAGACACATATTTTCATTTGAGTATCCAGCAAACACAATGCAATACAAAACAAAACCCACTTCTTCCTGTACTTAACCTCAATGGTATCAGTCAAAAGTTTCACTGTTCAGCTGCTGTATGACTAATTAACAGCTTGCTAGATTAAAGATCCTATGATTTCCTAGCATGTACTCTGCCATCATAGAACTCAAAGCTTTTTGGTTTGGAACCCCAATCCATTTCTGTTTCTTCAGAAATTGTGAATGGAAAAAATACTGAAAGGCTCTATGAGTCCACAATCCAACTTTATTTCTGATCCGCTTTCTTCCAGATACATTGACCTGAGCCAAATAACTAGTTTCACATCAAGCATGTATTTAAAAAAAAAACCACAACAAAAACCAAACCAAACCCCAACACCACTAAACAACAGAAAACATAAGACAAAGGTAGAGACATACTGCTTAAAGGTTAGGAACTATGCCCATTATTTCAAACATGAGAAGTCTTCAAGTTTGTTAGATTAAAAATCTATTGAATTTTGGTCTGTGTTTCAATTTCCTTGAGTAAAATAGATTTTGTCAGTTTTAGAGTAACTGTTATGCTGTTTTCCAGCACCATACTCAATTTTCAACATCCTTTTAATAAACTGGAAGCTTGTGTCAACTGTTGTGCACCAAATTAAAGAACCCCACCAATTTATGGTGACTATATCCTTGGCTGCAACACCCAAGAATCCACACTACCCCTTTTTTGTTGATGCCACTGCATCTTAAACTCCACATTAAAAATCTTAAGTCTCTTCTTGCCTCATGAGGAAGCCCCCATTCCCACATGCACAACTTAGACTGCATTTTCTTTACAGCAAGAAGTACCATGAACTTCAAGACTTAATTTTAATTATATAACTTTGAAACCCTTGAAGAAACTGGCATCCATCATCAGAATTTTGGTCAGTTCAGGAAATGGATCTGTGAACGTAAACCAGATAAGAACAAAATGCATTTGTACTGTCCCTTTTTTTAAAAAAAAACCAAACAACCAAACCCTCAAAACCAACACACTGGAATATGCTGGAAGTCATAAGGTGGTCCTGTTTTCCGTCCAAAACTGTAAGCTTTGAATAATACGTGCTCAAGAATGGAAAATTCTTTTTCTGTCACTGTACATTAAAGGTAGTTCTGCTTTTTAAAATGCATAACTACTACATCATGCTCCTTCTGCCTCAACTCACAGCCTAATTGGAAAGGGAAATAACTCTCAGCATACCTCAGAAAGGAGACACATTTTTCTAATGCTTTGGTACAATTTAGTCATCACCTGGACAACTGTAATCAAACACTACAAAACATCCACTAACCCTGCTAGATGCTCCTCTCTTCAAAACTAAAGCTGGGTGAGATGTCTTAGCTGCATGAACCACAGAGGCAGAAAAAAAACCAACATGCTCTCTTGCATACCAAAATTCACAGGATACTTTTTCAGGTCACAGTTTGTTGTGTGTAGTCTGGTTTAAAATTAAAAAAGCAGCCCGATTAACTTCAAACACAACTATAAAACCCACAAAAATCACTGTTCTTCCTGCAAGCTTTTGACTTCCTCTTCATTTGTATTTAAATTTATGCTACAGTAAATACAGACATCTTTTTGTTGCTCTTATGTACATATTACACCTTTCTAATAAAGTAGTATCTAAGCCATGGTTTTACAAAAATCATCTTATGTCCTCACCTTACTCTAAGATCCATGTCTGTAATTAACCACAGGTGGTATTAGCCACTTCACTAATCAAAGTTGTTCGATGCTTTCATCGTGAGATCATATTTTCCGTCAGTGGTTGATGAATTTGACATTCTTCAATTAGTTAGGCAGAAACTTTATATTGTGCATGTCAGCCTCAAACACTCAGTCTTCTTAAAAACTGAAATTGTTCACCCAAGAAACAGATGAAGAAATAAAATGAAGAAAACAAACACGTTAAATAGTCAAACTGGGAACTAAATTTGAAACGCTCTAGTGATCCCTGCTACAGCAAAATCAGACAGCATCCATTATGTGAGCGTGGTCATCTATGTGTGTGCATGCCTTATGTCACTTATTTAAACACCTAACACCTGGACATTTTCAAAGAAGTCTCAGCTTCAAGTCCTGTGAGAGATCCTCTATTCTAAACACTTTGTAGGCTTGAGGCTTTGAAGACAAAACAAGATCTGGAGCCAGGGATAGAAATAGCAGAGTGAAAAATACTGGTAAAGAAAGATTTTGACTATTTAATTGAATCCACAATCACTCAAATGAGGACAATGATAAAGGATAAAGATTTCTGAGTAAGGAACAGGTAACACTGAAACAGGTTAAAGGAAATTCAGAAAAGTTGGGGCCCAAGTACCAGAAAGAAGAGGCAACTACAACACGCACCCTCCAGAACCTGGAGAGCAAGTTCTTGAATCCAAACATTCCTTTGGCAGGGGAAAAACCTAAACCCAGTGGGCAAGGTACCCTAGTCTAGTGTTGAGCCCCACAGGAAAATTAGTTTGGAAAATTGTAGTTCAGCTGATAAAATTATACGGACACTATTGGGATACCACATTTCTTTTGCCTTCTCTTAAAAAAAATAAGTAAAAGCAAACAAACATAAAAACTATTACAAGAATGTAAAGACCAAACCACTCTAGAATGATTTAAGACTTCTGCAACTGTTATATATACAACCCTAGCCCAGACTCCTTACAACCATACATGATAACATGCCAAATGTCATGGCCAAATTGAATCATAGGATGGTTTGGGTTGAAAGGGACCTTAAAGAAGATCTCATTGCAATCCCCCTGCCATGGGCAGGGGCACCTTCTACTAGACCAGGTTTGCTCAAGGACCCACCCAATCTGGCCTTGAACACTCCAAGGGATGGGGCATCCACAGAGCTAACAGAGTTAAACAAATCAGAAAACTAAAAGAAAACTTCTCAGTGCAAAGTCCAAAAACATTTTTAAAAAGCAGTAATCATTAACAGTATGTTATTAAAAAGTATACAACTAATTTTATTTCATATCAAAAAAGATGCACAAAGTCCTCACAGAAATTTCCCCAGAATTCAAAGAGAAGAAAACTTGGTCATAAAAAATTGCAGCCACCATAAATCAAGTATACCAGAAAACTCTATGACTCTAGACAAAGAGGCACCTACACCAGATGCAGACCTAGTTACAATCTGCCATGAGTTAGTTTAGTGTTGATTCAGCAAACATGCTCTCTTGGATGGTCAAATGTCAAGTATTTTTTGGTAGCAAAAAAATTAAAACAAGCAAAATAATTTTCATTTTACTCTGATATTAGTAACAGTTATGTCCATTTTATCCTCAGAAAAGGGCTGAACACACTTTATTTTTTTTAATCACAAGATGAAGAAACAGTACAGGTCTGGATTCAAATTGCTCATTACCGAAAATTCAGAAGTTAGAAAACAGGAGATAAGCATTTACAAAATTATTTCCATACTACCATTTAATTTTCACTCAAAATCAGCTGGACTACAGCCTGTAAGTCACTGTAGAGCATGTGACCATATACCACGATGTTGCCACTCCCTGCTGCTCATCTCCACTCCCTCTAATCGGATAATTAAATTGCTCATGCAACATTTCCCCAGTCAGCTTTCAGCAAACTAAACTAGGTTGCTAAAGACTTAATGTTTGCAGCACTGGATTTAGGGCGGAGTCTTATGCTAGCCCAACACCTTTAGGTGGAAATGTAGGGTACTGTAACAATTATTGATACAACATACTGGAGCAGACTAGCCTCCAATTAGTGCTAGTGATGTGCTGACAAAGAAATTAAATTTTTAATTTTGTCTGCAGTTAGAAGAAAACATGCACGTGCTCCCCTGATGAAACTTGTATGCTATGTTATCACCTCAGACAACAATGAAAAGTAAACTCATCATCAGTCTTCAAGTCACTGACAGTATCTTTCTATCACAGAGCTGTAAGTGGGTCACAGTAATGAGAAATCAAAGGAAATTCAAGTAGTCAGCAAAGATGTGTTTTGGCTACAAAAATATATCTCCTTATGAAGATTTATTACTAATAAATTACAAATCACACAGATTCAAATGTCTGGTTGACCTTCAATATAAGGAGTCCACACTATGGGACTCATTACCTCCTGCTCAGGTGCCGATAGTCTATCTCACTCCATTCAGCTCTTATATTTTTCCGAGGCACTGAGCATCTGTGTATTTTGGGTAGGTAGTGGGTTTAAGTTTGTAAACAGAGATCTAATTGTACACTTCAGTACATTATTGATGATGAACACAAGCACAAAGCACTGCTTTCTATTGTGAAGAATTTACTACCAACAGTATTACACAACTACGTCCTTTTGAGACAACTCTGTGTACTCCTAGGGGTTTCATACATTTGTGTTCTGGATTTTACTAGAAAGACCATAAAGTCTTTGTCAGCATAATATTTCAGCACTTCTGTATCAGGTCTGTTTCGAGAAACAACTTGTGAGAAATACTGTTGGTTCCACGCAACACCAGACGCTGAGGCAAAGGTGCCACACAACTTTGCACAGGTATACAAGAAATCTGTGGCAAAACAGGTAACTAATTTACTAGACTCCCCAGTTTTCAATTCGCTGCACTTCCAATTCCTTGCTTCTGACAGGGTTTTGTACTGAAGCTTTGCAAGCTCTGACCCATTACTGCCTTCAAGGAACCAAACCACCACCAAAGAGCCCCACGCCTCTTCACACACGTATTTTACTCACCTACACGGCTGATATAACAGGTCACAGCTACAATATTTGTTAAGATGATGATTTCCTTAATCAGACAGAAGAAATTCAGTTGAGCAACAAAAAACTTGTCTTACACCCCTCCCTAATATGAGATTGAGTAATCACAGAAACTCCTCAGGTCTCCGTGTCAGGAAAGGCACAGCCCTGCTCTTGATAGCAATCTTCCCCAGCAGTGAAAAAAAACAAGTTCCCAGAAGGTAAAGACTGTAGGAAAAAGTTATTTTACTGTAATATTTGTTTTATAAGCAGGAGAGCAAATTGTTGGGTTTTATCTTTTACGAAACAGGAGAAAGAAAAAAGAACAAGAAATATAAAAGTTCCTGCACATATTAAGAAGACATAGTGAAAAAGGGGAAATAAACCTACCTTAGAGCCTAAATGTTGTGTTCTAACATTTTTCTGGAAGTAGAAACAGAATTATGACATAAGAGCAGCGTTCAAGAAAATCCAGTATTTATCGCATCTTACAGCCTCAGAACAAGACACTGGTTTTTAATATTTTATATTTAGAAATAAAGGCACTTGACCAAAATAGTCATGTAAGAAACAGATTACAAACTGTTTATAAAAGCTGATTTTTAAAGTATACAGTAGTCTTAACTCTTCTAAACATTAATTATATTTAACAGATAAATAAAGCTTCAAGTTTTCCGTGTTATCTTAAAATTCTTTCCACCCAACAAAACACTACGTCAACACGGTACGTTTGCATCTTTTATTTAAATGAATGGCTGTGAAATGGATATTTTGCTATTCCATTAAAAAAAAAAAGACGACAACTGCAAATGCATCTGATGAAAATCTAATGTCCCCCTCTCTTCTGGATCAACAAAATATGTATTTGTAGAGGAAATAAAGCAATTTACAATACTCTAATTATTGTGTTATGCAGAATCCAAATACTCATCCGGAGTTGGATAATTCACTACATCAGATATCGGCCAGCTAAACACCCACAAACCCATTTTTGCATGTAATTTGTTTAAGAAAATTAACACAGTGATGACTAATTGACACTGTGTAGGAAGCATTTCACTTCTTTTACCATTAGATCATGTTTCTATGATACTATCCTAAAATATTATAGTATTTTACTGAAAAACACACAGCTTCCAAATAAAGTACTATTACCCCCCAACAGTAACCTTTTACAGTATTCACTGAGCCAAATCAGAGGTTTATTTCCTAAAGAATGCTGACTAGTTCATATATATTTGGAAAACTGGGAGACATTGCTTTGTTTAATAGTTTATGTTGGAAGCCTTCAAAGCACGCTTTATCTCAAGAGAGGGAAAAAATTTCAAAATAATCTGTTTGCATAGCTTCATGAAGGGATTTTAAGAACAATCATATATTTTACTGAAGAGGAAAAGTACTGAAACTGCCACTTTGAGTACAGCATAGGTACCTGTGCATCACTTCTGAACAAATTACTGTATTATCATGCTCCCCACTGGCAGATCCCTCCCTCCTTCAGCTATCCAGACTCAACTGCACATCCATTACCGAGAAAATATAATAGGATTGAGGATGAAAAACTTGTTATTCTAAAATGAAGTGTCTGGCCATTTTAAAAGGCTCTGGATTTTGTTTCAAGTAAGTTTCACTAACACTTGGATCTTTTTCCATCAAAAGAAAAACAACACAAAACAAAGCACAGCTTAGAAGGAAGCTCGTGTGTTTCCATTAAAAAAACCCAAAACTCTGCCTTAGTTTCATTAGTTTATGCAACCATTTCAACAAAACCAAACTGAATTCATCTTTACACATCAGCAAAAGCATTCTTAGACTCTGTCACACTGCTCAGAGATAACTACCTCTGCTATTACCAGAACGTTAAACACCCTGTTGTTGTACTTGACACAAATGCACACAGGTCTAGAGTTCTGCAAGTAAAGAAACGGTCTCAGAAACACGATGGACAGAACAGCAAAGAGCCTGGAGCAAAGAAAGCATCCAATAAGGCCACCTACAATAACAATAAGAACACCCTTGATCATGATCCATCTCCCTTCTAGAAGAACATTCAGCTAGAAAAATGACTGCAAGAATGGATGAAACTGCACTGTTAGTAGCTATCCAAAGGGATACAACACTGCAGTTGAGTTCTCATATGTTGCCTATTTCCAGCTTTCAGTCACTGAGACTATTCTTTGCCCTTTGTACCACCCTTGAAAAACAGGCCACTCTACATCCTTCAAAAACCTCATTACTAAGTACAGTTCTTCAGAAAATCTGTATCTCAGAAACATGACACATATTTCCCAACTCATATATCAGTTGATAGATGTGGCTAAGTAAGAGGAATTTACACATTTCAAAGAACCTAACAATTCAGAAATGGAGTGATTTAAATGGGGAGAGAGCAGGGCTGGTTGCAGAGGGGAAGCCTTCCTTTCCATATGGGGTGAGGCAGGAGAAGTACAGGGACACAGGATGTGAGGCGTTCCTCTCAGTCCTCTCAGTGCCAACACTACTGAACTTTTGACTAAACAGTTCAAAGCTTTCAGCTGATGTTGGTGTTTCATCAGGGTTCAGAAGAACTTTGAAATAACCACCTCTTTTCTTTCATCAAACACTGAACTCCATCTGTTTCTACTTTAAGACTCAACCCAAGAATTGTGTACCTGACAAAAGCTATTCAGTTTCTCTAATCTACAATTTGCTACGTTTCCAGCATTTACCAAGCAGTCGGTTCTCTCTGCCTGGGGGAGTTGAGCACACCTCAATGACTGTCAGGTACATGCAAAGGCCAATAAAGACCCCACAACAACTTGTCATATTGCAGATGCCATTCTGTTATCTTTGAGATAAGAGATCTGTGCTTCACAAGAATGCCCTGAATTAATTAAAACTGTGTATTAATTTATAGGTAGGAGAAGGAAGTTCTCTCCTAACAAATGTTTTTGGTCCTTGGTAGATTACAACTCTACCCCGATTAGCTAGATAAATCAAACTGAAAAGCTATGTTCATAAACAATCACAGAAATAAAGAATTTTTGAACATTTTAGGTATAGCCACACATACAGCAAATACAGAGACAATAATTTTGCTCAATATTTCATCTTACTACAGTAGATGTAGGCATATAGGTATGTGTTGAGGAACCACAGGTATCCTCACTTTCTCACATGCTTCACATGAATGGTACACACCTTCAGAGAGCAACTCCGAGCACTTAAGTCCTGTCTAATTTAAACACTACAAACCACTTTCCAAAAGTATCAACTTCCATTAAACATTCAGCTTAAGCCTCTGTGAACACCACCGAAAGTCTGCTGCTTGGCAAAGCATATATGGAGAACACAAACACATCCCCAAGTCCATCAAGTTGAATTTTCAAAACTGGTTCCAATTCAAAACTTTGTAGCCTTTTCCTATCACCAAATGAATGCTTTCAAACACAACACATTCAGTTCCCAATTCCATAAACCTTACATTCCATCTTGCTTGTATATGACCATATCTGTGAAGTTACAAAAATTACAGCTCCTAATAATTCACCACGGAGAGATGATAATATTCTCGGGGGTTGGGGATGAGGAGAGCACAACAACATACCTCCCACATAACTTTTAAGAAACTTAAAATATTATGCTATGTGGAATTAGAAATTGCCCTAGTTTGTTTCTTATCTTAATGATAAGCAAACACATACCTCCCAATTAAAAAAAAACACCAACAAAACCCTCAAAATTGAAAGTCCAGAATTATGTTAAGTTTACAGAGAGGGATCAATAAGCACATATTAACAAAACCTTCAATTGACCTTATATCATATAGGTTCAAAACAGACAGTAGAAAACAAGTCCATGTAAATTAAATGGATGAAGCCTCAGTATAACTAAATCAATTTTTAGTTAACTCTCTGTGAAACTCTTCAGGCACTGTAACACTTAAACCACCAGCAAGTAAAAAATCTGCTTAATGGCTAGGACCTGTCTCAAACTTCTGTAACAAGCTGACCCACAGAACTAGATCCATATACATACTAGATATTCTATACACAGATTACAAATGCATAGGAAGACTAAACACAAATGGCTTTTCTCGAGAAAAAAGCTCACATATGTGATATAAATTTGGTTTGGTTACTGCTAAACAGTTGTTTCCTCTAATCTATACATGACCACCTTTCACTTCCCATTTACCTTATTCTTTCCACATTACCCTATTTTAAATATTCATTAAGCAGGAGAACACATAATGAATCAAGGTCCGCAAAAAAAGTATGTACAGTCTATTGAGTAATTGAGTAAAGCATATGTAGCATGTGCATAAATACTACACACAACCACACTGTTTTTTCCTCTTAAAAAGGAAAACAAACAAAACCACAAGCATGATGGATACCTAGGTAATAAATGGCATTACTGGCAACAGCAAGCAGTAACAGGAGGTCTCTTGCAGATCTTTTATTTTTAGGCTAATGCCTACGGTAGGACACAAAATTCATACTGGAAAATATGAACTAGCATATAAATTAACTAAGAACTAGAGAAGTTTAAATTGTTCTTTAAATAGACCAAATTGATGAACATTCAAACAGTCAATCCCGCTGTCTAACTCCTATTGCAGTAACTATTCCCACAAAACACATCAATTCCTCTGTCAGACTCCAGACATGAATGCTTTTGTTTGTGTTTTCTCTTAAACTAAAAAATCACGATAAATTTGACAGGTTTTGCCCAAAGAGCTAAAAGGAAGAAATGCAGAGGAGATAAAAACAAACAATTTAAAAGCAATCAGTATTTCCAAAAGTTAGAAGTTCACTTGTTGTAAGGAAGTTTCTTAGTTCTGGTTTTAAACACAAGCATACTGACTCCTTGGAAGATTTTTGTACTGAAATGTAGTGTGAAAAGCACAAAGAAGACTGCAGTTTCAGTACTGCAAGCACACACCCCCCTATTTCTTAAACCACGCTCACACTGTTGACTGCTAAGCACGGAACTCAACTGACTTGAAACTTCTCCAGTCATGAGCCTTTAACCCATCCTTTCATTTCAACTCCTTACACGGTTTTTAGATCACATGTAACAATATCCAAGATAGCTTTTAAATGCAATTTCCAATATTGGTGGCATTTCAACTGCTAAAGATCTCATAAAAAAACCCCCAAAACTCAAACCCAACCTCTTAAGCTTCATACTTCCACAGCCAAACCATTTACACCACATATGAGGGTGGTGGGCTCCATTCTGCCAGTAAATTAACAGTCATAATAAAGAGGTCATTCAACAACCATTAAAACACAAACTGAGAGCATTCCCTTAACCAGTCAGCTTACCAAAGTAAAAAGCAGTAAGATCTTCCTCCATCAAAACAAACAAATTCCTCTCTTCCAATAATAGAGACCTGGGATATAACAATCAGATCACTCAGAACAGTTTCTGTAGCATTGAAAAAAGCCCAATTTTTAACATATTTGTCAAGGGAAAAAAGATAAATAGCTACATGATAATATTTCAAGCCTAAAACGTTCAAACGTTCACTCTAAGGTATACACATTTTCTAATGTTTCTCAGCTATCAAATTTAAGAACACAAAGACATACAACTCAGACCATAAACCCTCTGGTAAGATAAGAAGTTGAATAAAGGTTTCAAAAGAAACACATAACATGAGTTGATACATTCTTTTAAAGTTGTTCATTAAGATACCTGTTCAAATTCTGAGTCATACTGGTCAGTAATTTTGTTTGGGTTTGACGACCAAGAGCAGATGGATAGTAAATAGAATAAATACTCCTTAATGCATTATTTTTCCAGAACTGAAGGAACTGAATGAAATTTGCCAGGTTACAGAGATCTAGATTAGAATTCTTTCTTGACCACAGAACAATGGCTCCTGATAACTTATAAATCAGCTGTTTACACGAATGACTGCACTTATGTTGAAGCAGTCAGTAATTTCATGGGATTACTCCTAAATGCTGGCTGTCTCGACATCAAGCTTTACAGCCAAGTTTAAGAATTGTTAATGTCTACAAGCAAGGCAGCTCATCTAACTTGAGGGAGGCAACTAGTATTTATGTTTGAAAATGTCTTTTTTTGATTCATTTGTATATAGCACCATTAAAGCTTTTTACCCCCTCTAAATATTGTTGCAGTATAGTGATGTAGGTAATTGCTTTTAGTTAGATGTTTAAGGCCAAAGAATAAAGAATTACCTAACGAAAACAACAATCACTTCACTTACTATTGAAATAACAACTTAATAAAAGTCACATGGAGAAGTCTGGCAGCCAATTAATAGAGAAGCATCTCTTGATACAATTTAAGTAATTGTTGGGTTAAACGAATTACAGTTCACACTTAACCACACACGGGAGCACATTAGGAAAGTGCAACGGAATAAAGAAAACAAAAGTTCAGGGTCTGTCTGATACTCCTTTTTAAAAGACAGTACCTCCAGCTGGGGCATGAATTCAGCACTGATTCAGGAGACAAGAGCTCTATCTCCTAAATCATCAACAAAACTTCTTGCAACAGTCCAGGTTTCACTTGGAAATCTTGCAGAAATACCAGCCAAGCCCAGCCTTGATTAGACTGCAATGAGATCATTGCTTGAGGAGGTATAGCTGTAGGGTCTTGTAAAGCAGATACTAAAGAGAAATTTATTTAAATGATACATCAATCTATCTTGAAATGCATAAACTAGAATGTTTTCATATGTATTAAGTAATATGGATAAAGCTGACTGCAGAACAACTTCAGAGTTCCTAAAGATATTGTTAGTACAGGAAGTGAAATGACTTTCTGTCCACCGCCCACAATCAATACTATGATTGACACTATAAGTTGGGCACCTCAGATAAGAGCCCTTTTAAAGTAAAAGTAGTCAAGATAATGCAGCTATGGGAGATTTTCAAAAGATTCACACTCGAGCACTTTGACTTTTCACTATTTCCAGTAAGATCTCCCTCTTCAGAGGTTTTTTCTTTAAAAAGCAGAAAACACAAACTGAGCCTTGTGAGACTTCTAATTAAAGTCCTCAAAGTTCTCACTTCACTTTCTGTTGAAATACACATGTAGCTATAAAAGCAAGTCCTTTCTTTCAAGATGTCAAATTAGGCAAGAACAAGCTGCCTTTGGGCAATTTTTTTTTTGGAATGTTATCAGATACACATGCAGAGATCAGGAAAAACGTAAAGCATTTTTAAAGGGACATTAAAAAATAATAGTACGCAACAAAGTGACAACGCTAAAAGACCTTTTTCTTAAATATTAGCAGCACCATTTGTACGTGGGTGGGGCAAGTTTTAGAAGACCAGCTATGTTTAAAGATCGAGCAAGCTGTATCATGTACCGTTTTTCTCTGTGCCTATTGCAGCAATAACAAAAAGGGAAAAAAAATCAAATAAAAAGGCTTGCGCCCGGCAGATGAACTCTGTATTCTGCCTACCCCGCTCAGGACTCTTTCTAGAAGTCTTGTTTCAGTTACAGAACGAAATGCTACCACGAAACAGGGAAGCCGCCAGGGCTGGGCCCACTGCTGGGCACCAGCAGCATGACTGTGCACTGACCTTTCCCAGGGCAAAGCGCTTCCCTCACAACATCAATCATGGAATGGTTTGGGTTGGAAGGGACTTTCAAAGGTCATCCAGTGCAGCCTCCCTGCAATGAGCAGGGACAAAATTCCAGCAGCTGAGCACACGCTTATCCCCCTGCTAAGGCTGGACACATTTTCTCCTCTTTAGCATGCCTTCCCCTCTCTGGTAATCTGGTGGATCAAATGACAACTCTTGTTTTAATTGACTAGATTTCCAGCTAACAAATTCCCAAATAGTATTTGCAGCTCTTCTTGCCCTGGACTCTCCCTATGATATCCGTAATAAAAAACTTCCTTTCCTGTCAGCAAGTGAAATAGCCACACAACCACAGAAACTAAAACCCGAGATGTGTGTTGCACAGAAAGTGCTGCAAAGTGCTTGCTCGCGAATTTTTCAGTTACAGTATTTTATGATGCCACTTTTCTGGCAGTTGTGTCATATATGCTAAGGAAAGCACGAAATATTTACACCACAGACTTCCCAGCCTTTACAAAAAGGGGCAACTTTCTTCAAAGGTTGATCTTGCTTTTGAGACCTTAAGAAAGGAGACAGGCAGAATTTTAGAAATCCCCCTTAAGCAGCTGCTATCGGAGACACCATTCACACCTTGTCACATTCCTCTCCTCAAAAAGTGGCAGTTGGCACCATCCACCCTCACTTCCCTGGAGATGCTCTGGACTAGAGTGAGACAGAGCTTCAGAACCAGCTAATGCTTAAGCTCGGTTTGAATCCACAAAACCAGGTTTTCCACAGGTATCCCTAAGCATTCAGTGCAGTGGGTTTTCCTGGATCCCCCACTGACCAGCCACCAGCCTACCTGAGAAGGGAGGGGAGACAGAGAGAGAAGTGTAGGTGAAATGGCATCTCCTCATCCATAGCAGCCCAATGATCCCCACTCAGGAAGGGTGTAACTCAAGTCCAAGGCTCTCTTCAGCTGAGAAGAGGAAAACTTTACATCTCCTGCAAGGAGTGCCTGTTTTAACCACCCAGCATTAAATTATTCTTTCCAGTAGCTCTCCACCACTAGAAGCAGAAAAACCACCACTACAGAAAATACACAACCAAACACCATGATGGGTGGGCCAAATCAAGATGGAAAATTTTGCAGCTAAATAATTGTAGTCCCAGGGACATGAGTTCCTGTCCCTGGTTTCAAAAACAGTACTATACACTTGTATCCAATGATGACAAATGAAAATTTAAACCCAAGGACCCAGGTTGTTTCTTATCCCTAAGTCTGTATGGATGGACCCAGATTTCTCTTCCATGCTGTGTGGTTCCATCTCATTATTCCCTTGCAACAGACCCAGTTCACAAGGTTCCCAGCCCTAGACACTTCTCTCCACATACCACAGCCACATCCTCATGCCACAAATACTTGAGCCTGTTACTTAATACCTAGGTAACATTATGAATAAGTATCACTGATCAGTCTGTAGATGTAGCACTTATTAGCCACTAGCAGAAAGGTGGAATTATTTGAATTGGCACTTAATAGCTAGTACATACACAGTAAAGTAGCTCTTTTCTCCTTTCCTCAAATCCTCCCAGGTTTGCTATTGTGTAAACTCAGGGTACTGGTAAGAGGCCAACAGACTGGCAGTCATTTTTCAGCATATACATATTCTGACACTGACTGTTGTCTCTTGAAAAACAGCAGTAGGGAAGAGATCTAGAAACAGATGGTTTCAAAAGTCCTAACTTGTAAAGTCCGTATCGCAGTTGTTTCAAGAGTGAGAGAAGGGAACCAACCAGGCAACTCACAATGAAACCAACCGAAAAATAAGATCAGAAGAATTTCTGCTGTGGATAAAACAGG
The DNA here is from genome assembly GCF_025592945.1 of Manacus candei. Classification (NCBI taxonomy): domain Eukaryota; kingdom Metazoa; phylum Chordata; class Aves; order Passeriformes; family Pipridae; genus Manacus; species Manacus candei. Next base: position 10,107,249 of record NW_026138089.1, read on the forward strand.
ACTTCTTGACCTCTGACACCCTCTGGCACTTTTAAAATGGAAACAGGCAGAGTCCAGAGGACTTGTAGACAAAAGCATATATATCTTTCCTACAGATCTTGAGCAAAATGTGCTTTGCTAATGAGGATTTTTCTTTCACAAATCTATGTGGATCTATTTTAATATGCTTTCACTGTGCAACATGAAAGCTGTCTTAACAGCAAAACAACACTTACTGAGGATGGGGGTTGTTAAATCAAAACATACCCAGGTGAAAAACATTTCTAGAAAATGTGATGTATTTCTCTAACTCACGTCCAATACACTGAGATTAAAGCTGTGAGTATACAAGAACTTAAAAAAAAAAAAAAGGCAATCAGAAAGTGTATATATACCCAAGAACGTCCCCCTCCCTTGTCTTTGGAGAATGAATTCGGTCACTAGCCACAACACCTTTCTGTTTAAAGAAGGAGGGAGATACAAAAGGCTATCCTAATTACTTAGAATTTGCAAGTGCAACATCAGCAGAGAAAACTCAGCCTCGGAGCCGGGAGTTTCAGCCTCCATACCCTCCTGCGCCAGGAGCCCGAAGGGAAAAGAGGGAGGGAACAGCCCAGCACAGGGTTTCGGATCCCGCAGCCAGTTACCAGCGCCCGCGACGACGGCACCAGCTGTTTAATGGGCAGCAAGAGCGGCCAGAAGCGGCAGGTTGCCGGCGCTCAGCAACCTGTTGCCCCCGGAGCTGCCGGGATGCGCCCCATCCCCACCGGTCCCCGCTCCCCGGATACCCAGGGCGGCCCGGGGGCAGGGCCGGGAGGGGCCCGGCCCAGCGGCACCTGCGCTGGGCGCGCTGCCCCGCGGTACCTGCGCCAGGGGCCGGGCCGGGCCCGCTGCCCCCGCCGGGTTGTCATCGCCGCGGGCACGGCAACATGGAGCCCGCCGGACCCACCTCCCCGCCCCGCCGGCGCCGCTCACCTTGGTGATGATGAGGGGCTCCCCGTGCTCCCGTCCGCCCTTCAGCGTGAAGCCCCACGGAGCCCCACCGGTCAGCTGCACCTCCACCAGCTTGTAGCCCTCGGCTGCCCGCTGCTCCACCATCACCATCACGGGCCCCGGCTCCACCAGCACGGCGCCGAGCCGCGGGTCGCCGCCGGCCAGCCGCTCCCGCCCGGCCCGCAGCCCCACGTCCTCCATGGAGCGCCGTTTGCGGCCGGGGCTGGCTCTTCTCTGCCGGCCGCTCCCCGGTGCGCGCCTGCCGGCGGCCCCCGCCGAGCCACCTACCCGCCTCGCAGCGCCGGCCGGCCCGGCCCCATCGGCGGCGAGCGAGAGCTGCTCCGCCCGCCCCCCTCCTCCTCCTCCTCCTCCTCCTCCCCGCAGCCCGCGGTATTGTCTCACGCCGAGGCCAGAGCCCGGCGGCGGGGGGGCGGCTCCAACTTGTGGCAACTTGGCGGCGGGGCAAACGCCGCCGAGCAGCGCGGTGTGCCGGGCGGGGAGAGGCGCCTTCGCCTCCCTCTCGTCCCGAAAAGAGGGCGAAACCCGCGTTCCGTCTAGTCGCCCCTCCCCGGGAGCGGCAGCCCCACGGCGCGATCCCCAGGCCGAGGAGGAGCAGATGCAGGGCGAGGGGGGAGCAATCTCGGACCGACCGGCAGACAAAGGCGGCGGTGACAAGGTCCGTGAGCCCCGAGCCGCCCCGGAGCCGTGCCCGGGCCACCCCCGCCACACGCAGGGGCGGCCGCGCCTCCCCCACACCCCTCTTCCCAAACAAAAGCGGCGAGCAGGTGGAGGGCGGGGGAAAGGGCAGCCGGCGCCTGTGGCCGCCCCCTCCAGGCCAGGGACGCCCCGCCTTCGCGGTGCCAGGCGGCGGGAGGCCGGGGTAGGGAGCAGAGAGGGGGACGGCTCTTCCCGTCTCGCCGCGGTGCTCGGGGAGGGTTGAGCGGGGGGAAGCCGGGCAGCGCTGGGGGCAGTCAGAGAGCAGCTAAGGGAGGGAGGCGCTTTCTGCCCGCCCCTGCCGGCCACACCCCCCGCCCCGCGCTGCCTCCACCACCTGTGGGGCGGAGGGGCCCCGCGGTCGCGGGTCGGACTCTCCCTTCGAGCCCCTCTAGCGACAGCCCCGCACCACCGCCTGGCCCAGGCCTCCGGGGTCAGGACCGCGGCCGAGACGGGCTTGGTGCCGGGTTGGAGCGGTGGGAAAGACAGGTGAAGCCTACAGCAAAGGCAGCCAACGGGGAAGAGGTTAGGAGTCCGAGACTCAAAAAAGTTTTGATGGTAGAGTGCGAGGCAGATACTGGAAGTGCTAATCTTCACACCAGTCTTATTTTATGGATAGGAAATAAGGTTTAGGGTTGCCTGATACCAACACTGAGTTAGAGGTGGGGCTGGGAGTAAAATGCTTATTTCTTTCAATCCTCTCAGCTCATTTGCGTCACTTAATAGGAGGCTTCAGTGCCTTAAATCAGGACCAGACTTGGCCTGGAGTACTTGTGTGCCAGCACACAATCCTCCGGCATTTCATGACCAAGTATATGAAGTACTGCTTGATCTAAGACATAGGGAAATCTCTATTTTAGTTTCTGAAAGACTAGTGAACCTCAAGGGACTTTCTCCTGTGCCAAGCTGTCTCATAGAGATTCCTGGTATATGCAGTGGGATTTCAAGGTTTTGTACATTGATGTGACACTTCACATATTTTGCTTTTGGAAAGTGACCATTATGCCATTCTAATTATGTAGTGTGATCCCCTAACTCCTGTTTCAACTGGTTTGTTCCTCCTGAAACTCTCCTGTCTTGCACCAAAGCAATTTGTTTCTACAATACTTCCAACATTACCTACAGGGTGTTTCTCTAATACTTAAAGAGAGTATTAGATCTCCTGGTTTCAGGATTGAGAGCATCTGAATCATCAATCACAGCAGCAGATTGGAGGACATTTAGAAACAAGAAAAATACACCACTGGTATGATTAAGGGGTAGAAGGAACAGTGGAGAGGGCACCTACACATCCTTCTATGAATCCTGCTAAACACAAACCTTTTACCAAAACCAGATATTGCATCAAGTTATTTGAGGCCTCTAATGACTTGCAGATCCTCAGTCAGATTTCTTCTTTAATTATTTTCTGTCATGTAGACAAGTAGAAATACAAGTGGTTTACTCAATGGCCTGTCTCCAGTTGTTCTTAGAATCTGAGACAAAGTCTACAGTTATGTTTGTGTAAGACATACCAGTTTGTCTGCACAGCAATGTATACTCAGTAACCTATAGCTGGAAGTTTTAAAGAGCTGCAGTATACAATTTGGTTTTTGTAAGCATGGTAATAGAAGAAAGACCCAGAATAACAATTTGAACTTTAGCGTATTGCCAAGTATGCTGATTGAAATGAAATGGAAATAAAATAGCTTACATCACTAATGAGAAGAGCAAACTCTGCTTCCAAAAACGCTTTCCCTGTTCGTGTCCCCTTTTTCAACTTCAAAACATTAATTCTTCTTCATTTTGAACATTTTGTTGTACATAAGAAATTCAAGATTTACATTACTGTTTGGCTTTTAGATTTGGTCTTATAAGTTCAGTATTGGAGAACAATGAAGAAATCTGAGCACAGATTTTAAAAATGGAAAATCTAGAGCCAGGAATCATCATGCTTTTAAAACTGTCAAACTGATACTGTAATTACACCAGTGGAAGATGAGGACATGTAGCTCTTGGGAAAGCAGTTGCCTAAAGAAAGAATATCTGAAAGCTTTCGCACTCACGGTTAAGAGAGACCTCAGAACAAGTTTCTAGCTAAGTTTCAGGCCTGCTTACACCCTGATAGTCTGACACAATCATCAAGCAGATCCTCAGCTTGTGACTGACAGTTCAGAAATCAGACTTCTTTATCTTGAATGACACCTTTTTTTACCTTTTCTCTTTTGATGTTACCAATGGAAAATGAAGAGACCACTATGTAAAATTCCTCATTCACGTAAGTTTGACACGTCAAAGCAAGACAGGAATTCTCTTTTGTCGTATTGGTCAAATTTCTCTCCATATCTTTTATATCCTGCCTCTCTGTGAGACTTGAAGCTTGTTCAGAACCCAGCTGGAGCCTTGTACTTTTGCTCTTCTTATAATATTGCGATAATTTTATTAATGGAATTTCTGCAGCTTCACCAGCCTTCACAAGGTTTCAAATAAAGAACAAAGGATTTAGTGAATGTGCTCTAAAATATTACTTTTCATTTGTGTGATAAGAGAACCAATGATAACTGTATTTGTTTAACAAAAACCTCAGTGACCAAATCCTCAGCTTGTCAAATGTTTTCTGAGTACACAGAAGTTTGCAATAGAAGGTAGAAATGCAAGATACATCAGGATGCCATGAATATATCAGAGGAAGTAACACACTTTTTCACATTAAGGACAGAAAATGATGCAGCAGTGACCAATGTGGTATAAAAGGGATCCCCTTCTGTAAAAACATGCCAAAGATACTTCACAGTGATACACAAAAGTTACCCAAATGCCTTCTCCTGCCATGGAAAAGGAGATATCAGACTTTATTAAGGGATGGTTCCCACATACCCAGTTTGTGAATCCCTGCCTTGTAAAAACTGAGTTCTTTTCAGAGTTCTTCATCTGTCTTCCTACCTTGGTACTTGAAGCTTGATTAACAACTTCAAGTGAAATTTTGTTCCACAGAACTTACCCGGCCTCCATTCTTTCTGTTGCTCATATTGCATACCTTCTCTCTACTTAGTCATTGGTATTACCAAAACTGTGAATAAATTACTTTATGGCAGGATTTTATTTAAACAGTGTCAGGCACAGTGTAATGTTGAGGTACAGCCTGCTTCACCCTTGTGGCTGTACACCACATATCTTTTCCTTGAGGCACTTTGCACTGAATTGCACAGGATACCTGCCGGATGGCTCTGGAATAGGCTTTTTTACTTGAAACCATTCACTGTGTTGGACCTCTCAGTGTCAGCAGGGCTTTTTTTTTTCCCAGCAGCTGAGAAATTTGAGAGAAGGAGAGGCTTTTGACTCATAGTTACGGAGTAAAGAACTGAGGTGAGGTAAGCCTTTACAACCTCCCACTCTTTGTTACTACTCCTTTCCTGGAGCTAACTGCCAAACATCAACAGGTTGGTGAAGAGACAAAGTGCCTCTGCCTCATCCATATGAAATTAAAAATTGATGCCCTGGAGCATGCATAGTTCATGGACAATTTAAGTTAAGATGCTGAAACTGAACAGCTGATCCACTGCCCATGTTCTGCTCTATCAGCTCCAGCACAGGAATAGAGCAGACTTGTACACATCCTTAGTGGTATCTGCCAAAATAACCTATCTATTTTATAACTGTACCAAGGCATCATCCTCTATGTAACCAGCTGACATAGTTGCTGAAGGCATATTGTTTTAGTTGCCAGTGCTCTCTACAGTGTGTGATCTCTACAATGAAGAAGAAAAAATTAAAAAGAAATATTTTCTGAAGGCTACAGTTTTGTGACAATACTGTGAATCCAGTGAGATTACTGCCAGAACTCAGGAGAGAAATTAGTCACAAAGTAGGAGTTATGGACTTGCATATCTTATTCCCAGATAGCTCACTGGCACAGCAATCTAATATTACTGTGAAAAGCTATAGGGCATGCATGCACATGTAGGTGGAGCAAAAGTTAATCCTATAAAGTGTTTATGGTACAATTAGCAAAGCATACAGTGAAATATAGAATCATAGAATGGTTTGGGTTGGAAGGGACCTTAAAAGATCATTTAGTCCAATGTCCCATTGGCAGGGACATTTTTCACTAGGTCAACTTGCTTAAAGCCCCATCTAACCTGGCCTTGAAGACTTCCAATGATGGGGCATCCACAGCTTTTCTGTACAACCTGTTCCAGTGTCTCACCACCCTCAGAGTAAAGAATTTCTTTGTAATATTTAATACTTCTTCCTTGCCTGTCCCTTCTGATCTGCTTATAGCCATTGATGGCAGCCCTCCAGTCATGCAATTCATATCACCATGTTTCATTGATAGTGATTAGACTGTAGCTTTCTAGCTGCACAGTGGCTTCCAGCTCCTTCCTGTTTCAAACCCTAATGTCTTTGAAAATTATCATCACAAAGACCAAAACAACTGAAATAGTGATAAGAAGTTCCTGTAACAGAAGTGGATGGATTTTTTGATCAAGTAGTTCAAGGTTTGGCAAGCTGCTGACAGTCCATTGTGTAGTCTGAAAGTCCTGAGAACCTGGAGAAACAGGTTGGGTAGCAGCCCAACGACAGACATCCTGGTATATCTGGAAACCAAAAGGCTTTCCTTTGGAAACCTGCCATGCTGCTTCTGATGAATTCAGCCTAATCACACTCTTCTGCAAAACACTTTGATTTCAACAAATTACCTACTTTACCAGAATGAAAAATAACATGTTGAAAAGCTCCAGCAGGATGTCTCCTCTATGATTTAGGCACTTTAAAAACCTTTCCCAAGTGTATCTTGTTTCTCCTGTATTGCAAATAAGGCTTCATCAGCACATAATTAGTGCTGGAAAAAGCCTTAGAAGTTCTCAACCTTTCAGATATATATAACTCAAATATATATTGAGTTCTTCAGTTCTTTATGACCAAAAAAAAAAAAAAAAAATCCTCTGTGGTTTTTACCTAGGGTTTTTTATAAAGCTGAAATTTGTGAAAGAATAGCACTTCATATGATGCCCTGATATTTCTATCTCCCATGATGATTTCAATTCAAACTTTGTTCAATTCTTACTTATTTCCACAGCACATATGCTTTGTACTTCAGAGCAATTTTATGAGGGTGAGAGCATGCACTGTGGAACAAACTACAGCTATGACTGACAAAGAGAAAAAATACAATGGTTTACCAACAATAATATTCTTGGCTCAGATCTTGAGACCTATTAGACCTGTAGACAAGAAAAAAGCGATGAGTCCAACACAGACTTCTGTAATCTGTTGTCCACTTCAGGATTTATTATTTTCACAATGTTGCATGAAAACAAGATTGAAAGTCAAAAAAAAGGTTGATAGCAACTCCTTATGTGGTTGCAGAGTCAGAAGATAACATACAGGCTAACAAGAGAAGGTGAATAGGTAACTAGTTTTCCCCAGGGTTGTGGTTTTCAACTTGTAGTCAAGTCCAGGCACCTGTTAAGTCCTGTTTTGGGTCATTGTCCCTCTGGTATCTGTACACTTGTTCCTTTTCCAGTTCCTATGCTAGGGCCTTTTATCAAATTGTATCACAACATCTCAGATGACTACTTTACAAAGGAACCCAAAAGCTGGGGTTGTGAGAGCACACAGGTTGAAGCACCAGTACATGACTGTCCACACTGTTTCAGCAGCAGCAGGCTAACTAGGCAATGTTTGAACACAGTTTGGGGGATAATGTGGTCCAGTGACTGCTACTACAAGATAGTATGGATGAAGCCACTCTTTTTAGTTGTGGAAGAGAGTCCAGCAGTATATGGATATACATATACATGTACATATATATGTATATATATTCACTATATAGCTGTATTTGATCATATCTATGTGCACTGCAGCTTCATTAACCTAGGATTTTTTTTCTTCATGAAGTTCCATCATTTCAGCGAAGCATCATTTGTAATATTTATTCTTGCTGCTGTGTTTCTGATTATGGGACATTAGGGAGTGTTTTTCATTGTCTATCTTCTTTGATAACACGTTACATGATAACATTCTCTGTACAAACTGTGCTCTGCCACTTACCCTGGTGCTGTAAAACAGTGGCTGGACCATTTTAATTACATGAGGGACATAGCCTCAAAGGCTAACAAAAGTCTCTAATGCATTTAAACTCTGATATCATAGCCTGTTACATCTAAATTCTGTACTTGATGAAGATGGTCACTGGAGCAGGCATGGTCAGGGAAAATGCTGAAGGGAAGGTTTCAAATGCTCTTTTGCAGAGAACGCTGTGAAGGCTTTTAAAAGGGTAGATAAATAGCAAAAGGCCAGAGTATGCATGAGAGCAGACAAAAGCCTTGTAATCTGTTATTTTTCACTTGGACTTTGTCTTCATTTGCTGCTAGCCCCAAGCAGACCTTCCTTTTTCTGCCTATCAGCCATGTATAAATAAATGTCCCAGTGCTTTCTATAAACAGACAGCATTTCTTCATTACAAATGACCTTTCTACTCTCTGCTTGGTTACACAGAAAATGAACCATGTCCAGGTGAAGGTCATATGATGTAGCACCTGTGAGAGCCCATCTAAGCATGCATAAGGCATGAAGTAAATGTTCTTTATTTTTTACAGTGCCATAGCATTTTGCCCTAAAGCATCAGATATGCTCAACAGGCTATGGTCCAGCAGTGCCAGACTTATTGTATTGCATGAATGTGGTGATATTAGGGCAGATGTAAGGCTGTTTTGAGCATGCCCAGAAGTCCAGGGGACAGAAGTTCTTTCTGTGTGTGTCACATCCCCACAGAGTGGTACGCCTCTTTATACTAAATGTGTAGGTGTGGTCTCCTCTCAGTTCTGCTACCAGAACAGTTAGCGGTTGATAGGATATTTGAGGGAATCCTACCAAGCCATACAAACGAGAAGTGCAACATTCAGGTTAGCTTTTCCTGTCTTGTGTTTGGCTTAGAAAGAATAAGGCTGTGGAAGGTACTGCTTCCTTAGCCTGAATTTTGAGTAAAGCAGACTCATGCAAGTGAAGCATTGTTAGTATTGAAGCTCACACAGAGGATTACTTTCAGAAGATTGCATTTTCTGAAGCAGTTTTAGGACCAAATGATTTCTTGGAGTTGTGCTCCCAGGAAGTTGACTAACAGGAGTAGCTGATGTAGCCAAGCTGTGATATAAATATATAGTGTAGCCATGTTGCTCACCTGAAGGGTGTATCTGGTAAACTACATTGGATGCTCATTACTTTGTCCACCCTGGAACGCGAAGTCCATGCCTGACAATGAAATCATGATCTTTAATCGTGATTTCAAAGAAAAGTCAAAAGAGTGGATCCCAACTCCTTCCGCACTGTAATGTTTCTGCTTTTATTACTGCATTTCCTCTTGATTCCCTGAAGCAGCTAAGCCATACTTTTGAGCTATCTGCTCATTTCAGAAACTACAAGACAACAATCTGTGGAACAGAAGGTTGCAACTTTCCTTCACCCAGTCCCAAGTTGCTGCAGGGCTGACTGCTGACCATGCAGCCACTGCAGAGGAAAAAACCCAGTGATGCTCATGAGATTTCAAGGGGGGGATATTGGCTGGTGTCTGTGGTCTGGACCTGGACTGTGTACTTTGTCAGAATTCCCTTTGATACATGGTTACAGCATTCAACAAGACCATCTAATTGGCCATGGTACATTGACGTTTTTAGCAATTTAATTAATAGAGTCTTGGAGAGTTCTTGCATTGTAAGAGCTGTGAAGTTAGTGCTGTAATATATTTCAATTTGGTTACATAGACTGATCTGAGAACTGAGGTTTTAGTGCTAATGGGCTCTGAAAACATAACTGCTGGGTGTTGGGAGATGTAATCTAAAAAGATTGCACAGTATAGTAATCATAACAAGGATATAAGAGTATCCTACATAATTTCTCTTGAGGGAACCAACTAATGTAACCTCTCAAAGACAATGCAGAAGTGGTGGGGCCCAGGATTCCTTTGGAAGATACTGAGGGCAGGATAAACATTCAACATCTTGTAGATCAGGGTACCATCTGCATGCTCATGAACATTAATATCCAATTTTCAGTATCACAGTGTGTGAGAGATAATATTACTTCATTCACAGTCTTTTTCATTATTCAGCTCCTATTCAAATTCTGTCTCATGTGGTCTCTGTAGGTGCAGGACAAGGTCTCTTTATTACACATGTGCTGAAACAGAGGAATATTTTTATTCTGTGAAATATTGTAACAATGACAGTGATTAAGAGTGGAATTTGTCCAGAAATGTGGCCACAAAAATTTTTCTTAATACGGGTTGGAAGACTGTAATATTCTCAGCATTGGCATGGAGAATCTGGGATTCTGTTCTTCCAATCCCTAAGCAAAAATAATTTTCTTGAGTTTTATGGATACATTTTTCTACTCAGTTATTTTGTACTTCATCTGTTTAAATTTTGTTTACTAATTTAAATGCATTGGAGGCACAGTTTCAATAACTAATATTTGTATGTTTCTTCACAAAAGCCAGGTAAGGTAACATTTCCCTGGAGAAGGTATATAATAAATCAATAAAATCTGTGTAACATGATTGCATCAGTCAAATACACACAATTATTGAGCTGTTCAAATGCACACTCATTTTATGTATTTATATTTTTATTCTTAGAGAAAACAAAAAGAACTTCAACATTATTATTTTTATGCAAATGAGATATTAATTATCATACTTTCAAAATTAATATTCACCATCTTTAAATGTAAAATAATAATCTACAATTCTATAATTATATTTTAATCACTGAAGGATGGGAATTTATGCATGTTTTTCTTTCAGTTCTTTTTAATGGAGTCTGTAGCTGTTATAATAATGACAGACATTACACTTTGAATATCACTGTTGTTCCAATATCCCTTCCTAATTTTACATAAAACTTGAAATAGAAATAACGGGGTATGAATTTCCCCATTAATTTCAGTTATACATTAAGTGAAAAACAGTTTTAAAATTACTTTTAAAAATCAATACTGCTGATTATGGAAAGGACATATAGTTTCTTCCAAATTAAATCTAATTGCAGGAAGTCTATGTAGATAAAATGAAGAATGGTGCTAAAGCATATAGAAGATTTGTATGTCAAGGCTTTTAAGAACATATTTCAGGATCTGTTGGGGAGATCATAACTGCATCCATTTAGCTTGAAGACAGACCTAGCTTTCTTCAGTTTGGAAAATGTTACGTCAGGTGATGTGTAAAAGACAATGAGATCATGAACCATTGATGAATATAGCTTTTACATTTGTAAAGTAGCTAAGATCTTCATTGGGAGCTGTTAATTCATGCATTGAACTATACATATAAACAAAAATAAACTATCCTCTGTCTCTATAGCCACAAATTTCCTTGTCCTTTCTAAACCAGTGCTGTAGTCCCAGATTTAATTAAAACAGTGATTGAGATATGTATAGCTGCACACTCAAACATAAGTCATAAACACACAGAAACATTAACGACAGAAATGCATGCCTGTCCTTGCTTTCCCTTAGAAGCCAGTGTTTCATCTTAATGATGAACATGGACAGGGATGAAACATTATGTCCTGGATCCAAGGAGAGAGTGAGTAGGTTATTTCTAAAAGTATGGAGTACACTCATGTTCTCCTTGCAAAGAGCACAGTATTGTTCTCATTCTTGAGCACACTCTTGCCAATGTCCAAAACCAGGACTGGAATTTTTAGTGTTGTACTTATGCTGTGAGTGTGATTGAATGGTATTTGCAATTCCAGGGGTTTGTTGGTTTGTTTGGGGTTTTGTTTGTTTTGGTTTTTTTTTTAATGTTTCTTGTATGTGTGCTAATGGCTGTTTCCAAGCTATACCATTTGCTTAGCTGAGATCCTGCCTTGGTGCAGAAATGAGGCAATACCATATTCATGGGTCTGTTTCGTACCACTGGCAGAAGTGGGAACTGTGTCAATAATTTCAGAGAGAATCAGGACCTGTAGAATGATGTAAGTTTTATTGAATAATATATAATGGTCCTCAACAAGGCAAAATAATGATTCTCTTACTTTCTTTCACTACTTTTCTGTTTCCTTTGCCCCCAGCTTTTATCCTCTTATTTTCATAACCACAAGAAGAAAGTTTAATCTCAAGTGTAGGACTGCAAAACCAGCTTTGAATTTCTTTGACTGTTCTAACTTTTTATACTTCAACACCAGCAAGAAGAACCAGAGACTAGCTAGATCTTACCAGCTGAGAAAATGGGTGGGTCATTAGTTTGGCAGATCCATCTCCCATTCAGCCTCAAATGTTGGCATGTTTGACACCTCTACTTGTATCATGGCAAGTATCCATTAATCTATGAGTCACTTTGATTTCTATTTTGCATTAGGTATGCTAGAGGTCATATGCTTTGCTCCCAATAAAAACCACTTACTCCCTCTCTAAGTAACTGTGTAATCAAATCCTGAGAGATTAGAGGAGGCAAGGGACCCAGAAGAAGAGGTTAAAAACCAATCCTTCACTCAGAGAAGTAAAGCAATAAAAGTAGGGTGCACAGCTGGCAAAACTATGGAGAGTAATGAAGAGAATGATAAAAAAATTAGTCTCCAGAGTACTAGAGTACAGTTGAGGAATGAGAGTAGTTTCAAAGTGGCTGAAAAAAAGGCAGGGAGAAAAAATAATAAGTGGTAAATCCATGTGGGCAAACTAGAAGATCACAGTCAAGATCAATGAAAACAAATGATAAGCAAAAAAAGCAAAACACACAAAACATTCTGATCTGTAAGCCAGAACAAACAATCAGGATAACAACTTGACATGCTTTTCAGATTTTTGAAGGAAGGAAAATAGCAACAGAAATAGTGAGGGGAACAATTGTAGAACCTGATAGTGGAAATGAAAGGCTTCTATTCAACAGTTTCCATTTCTGTCTAATAATTTAAAGTTTTGCTGTTTTAAGTATAAACCAAGCAATGTAATTTACCTTCAAATGAGAGCAAACATAATTTATTCTAATTTATATGTATTTGAATTGTATATATGGTATATAATGGCTTTATTTTAACTAATAATCTGTCTCTGTGTCTCTTTAGTAGCCAGGTAGATTTCAAAGCAGTATCTTGACAGAAATGTGGCAACCTCATGCATCGCTGCGCTAGCAGGGGTGGAATAAAGCCCCAAACTTGTACTGACAACAGAGCCTTGTATTGACAACCTGGAGCAGGACAATCTGATTTTGCAACCTTGCTGTCTCCTTGCTACTATGTATACATAGTAGCAACAAAAAATAGGATTGCAACATTCAGGTCACTCATTTGTCCTCATCCATGGAGAAGGGAAATCTCTTTATGCTGTAAAGGAGCAAAAACACCCAGCAAAAACATTCAGCTCAGCTGCCTGGGTTGCACAGTCTTTGATGATGTGGATGCCCGAGTTCCCAGTATGGTCACTGGAGCCTACTCAGCTCACCCTGTGCATTTATTTTCAGAAGAGCTAAACAGCTCTCTAGACAAAGTCTAGACTGTAAGCTTGGCTGCCTAAGACCTCAGTTGACTACAATGGGAGTTCAGACACCTTGCTGATGAATGGACATCCGTGTGTAGGAGTTTGAATTTGCAAGCTAACATCCTGCTCTTTGAGTGTCGTAGCCGGGGCAGAGCACTGGGGAGTCTCCTGGAACAGGCTGGGTGGACACACATCAGGTCTGGCAGCTTCAGCTCCAGCTGCCACCCAAGCCCTGTTCCCTCTGTCTGGCATCGGGAGGCTGCACAGCCCTCAGCAGCAGTCAGCAGGCTGATGAGCTTGGGGGAGTTTGTTCTTTTGCTCAGATCAAGTGTAAAAGGTATTTTCCCTAATGAAGAACGCAGCAGGTACCATTTTACCCAGGTCTAGTGGCTGTTTTCTCTACTAAGGGCAGACACACTGGCTGAAATCTCTGTGTTTATAAGCCCTATACACAAAACATCCCACCGTCATTCACTAGTCCTTCATAATTTTTGCTTAAATAATAAGCTGGACCAGTGGGGAAAAAAAAGAAATAAACGGTTAGGTAAATTGTTCTTATAGGGACTAATTATAAAATCCATGACTATGTTATTAAACAAACTGTTGACTTCAAGTCTGTTGGCAATGCTCCCTCCTGTATATCCTGAATGTGTTCTTATAAACAAGTTTTCTGGAAGAGTGAGGGCTGATACAGGGAGTATCAGCTTAGCTAAGTGAAGCTTAGCTAAGAGGGGAGAATTACTTTTTGTGTTTATAATTGTGAGTATTTGCTGCTGTGTTTAACAGGACCCATCTTAAAAGACATTGTCTAGCTTATAAAGTAAAAACAAATGTTGAAGATCAAAATCCTGTTTTCATATAAAACCTTTACCAAATTAAAAAAGGAAAAAAAAAAAAAGAAAAGAGAAAAATATTATTGAGAAATTCTAAGTCCTGGAATTTTCCATGTCAAGCTGATCCAATGCAGACAGTACAGACTAAAGAGAGGATTTTTTGTGCTTGTGGTTTAAATAGGATGAGGTTAATATTTTTTCCCAATTGCAATCTCTTTCTGTAGTGACAGGGTATGTTTCTAATTTTATTTATGGAGGTGGGTGGGTTGGATCACTGAAACGAAGATTTTGGTTTGGATGTGGATTTGTATACCTATTCCTCCCTGTAAAGACCAGGGCTGCTTGTATCCAGACTCATCTTTTCAATTAATTTGCAGTAATTAAAGGGTACTGTGTGGGATGGGGCTAAAGAGAAACACAATTAAAATCTAATGCTTTTACTTTGGTATCTGCATCCTTATTTATTTTAAACTGTCTTCAATGCTCTGACGAATTTAAGTCTTCCTGTATCACATACTGTGCAAACAGAAATATGTGAGTGAACTGTTGCCAATGGCTCTGAGCAAGCATGGGGCATGTTTCAGATTACACTGTGTTTTCTTGTTTGGATCTGATCTCCTTGCTAGGAGAGGCTGAGAGAGGCAGCTTGGGGGGATTTACTTCTAGCAGCAGCAGCAGCACATGATCCATCAATCGCGTGATTCTCACCACTAAGGACTAATGGGGAGGGTGCAGAAAAAGTAAATGCTGCCTTGGGGAAGCAACAGTATTTTCTTCTGCTCCTGGGGCCCCTCCACCAGCTGGACATTTCATGGCTTCTCCAAGGTTAGAAACCTACTGCTGCCCTAACAGGGATGCAGCTACACAGCTAGTGATGAACTTCCAGCCTGAAGTCTTCTGCGGAGTTTGCATTGGCAGTGCCTCCATCAGTCTGATGCTGACCATCCTGCAGCTTCTGCCAAAGAAAGGGCAGAGCCCACGGAAGATGCCCAAAGCCTCCTCCTCTTCCACCATCCTTCTCCTTATCTCCATTTGTGACATCCTTGGAGGCTTAGGTAAGTGCCCACTTGATGTCCCTTGCCATTGCTGTAGCAGGTTCTTGTTGCCCTGAGGTACCATAGACAAATGAAACTGGTGATTGGATAGCAGAGATTTCTGAGAAAAACATGCTCTATGTGTTCACAGAAAGATTTAGGCTAGGTGAGATCAGAAAATAATAGGTCTTTGGGGAGAAAGTTCTTGTTCAGTAGTTATACTTTAGAAGTGAAAGCACTTGACAAATCTACACCAAAATCTATGCTTTAACACAAATTAAAATCCAGAATAGTGGCTGGTCCTCTGAGTAAGGCATAAAAGTGGAGGTGGTGCAGCACATTGAAAACTAAGCTGACATCAAACAATCCTTACAACTGCATTTGAAAACCACTGTCCTCTATGTCTTTAAATCCTCTCAGACCAAGAGTGCCTCTTGTCATGTGCCAGCCGCTTCTCTGGGCACATCACATTGACAGCAAGTGAGTTTGAATTGCAGCTGGACACAGGCTTTTGAAATGCAAGTGAAGCTCCCTTATCAAGGATAACCTGCTGTCCAGCCCCTGGGTGATAGGTTGGAGGAGTAGAACAGCAGAGAATAAAACAAAATACATGAGTCAAAATGAAACTAATGTGTCTTAAGCTGTCCCATCAATCATTTACTACCAATTGGTTACAAATTACCATGACACATGAAAATACAGGACAAGTTTGTTTCTACAGTAGCATTTTTTCCTTCACATTAGGTAATAGAAGTAGTGCTGTTTTGTCTCTCTTGCTGCTCCGAGTGGGGGTTGTGTGTGTGCGTGTCTGTGTGTTTCAGGTCTTTTCCCCTTTCATACCTCTTATACTGTTCTCTCACAGTGCCTAGTAAGTACCAATACTAAAACAAACATTATAGGGGGAAATAAAGAAAGAGGGATATGGAAAATACATATGTACATTCGCCTGGAAAAGGTCCTTTTAGTCAGATGAGGCCAGCAAAATTGGGTTTTTCCCTTTCTCTTTTACTGACAAACTCAAACTAGTTATCCAGTATTGTTTTTGTATTAGATTCACTTTGGTGGGTGGGGAATAGTTCATTCTTGGTGGGAAATCTGGTGGGTTTGTTATATTTTGGTGCTTTATTTCAAGCAAACCCAGAAAACCTCACTAACAAACTCTAAGTTTATTTTTAAAAAGGGTAGTGTTCTCTCCTAATTCTGAAGCCCTGTTTTGGTTCAGTCCTGTGACAGAGAGGAGAACAGTTGCTTGTAAAAATGAAGGCAGCAAAAAGTGGGAAATAACTTTTTTCTGCAATGAGGGATTATAGAGAAGTGAATATCAGTGTATGAATATATGCTGGTAAAATTGTAATAGTTAGTGACTGTTTTATGTCAATCTGTTAACTGCTACCCAGTTTATTTTAAGGAAGTGTGTGAGACCATCTGTAAGTAAGTGAGATTTTAATCTACATAACATTGCAAGTTCCAGCAGCTTCCAACTCTTGGGGCTACTTTTCCCTGAATGATTACACTGACATTTAAATAACACAGTTGTCCCTACTGTGCTCCTCTGCAGCCGTCGCCTTCTGGGAGACGCACAAAATCTGGGCTGCGATGTGAAATATGTGGCCAGGGGAAAGCATGTGATTCAAATCACACCAGCAGATTCAAAGCATTAATACTTTTTTTTTCCTTAGGTATGATCTTTAGGTCAAGTGTATGGCTAGGCTTCCCAGGCTTCATAGCTAACATTTCTGTGGCGAACAGGACTGATGTGTGGCCTTCCACTTTCTGCGTGGGGAGCGCGGTAGGTACAGAGGTCATCCCCCCTTTCTCCTCCTCCCTATTAACAGTCCCTCCTCGTGGGGAGTCTGAAAGGCAAACTACTGTGTCCAAAAGGAAATGTGGCTGTGAGTCAGAGCCTGGATATGGTGGTTTCAGCCTCTGCCACACCCCTGCAAGTGCGTTCTTGCCTTCCTCTGAGAGTCTGTGTCAGGACGGGCAGGGTGCTACACGATGCTGCGTGGTGCCTGTGAGGATGTAGGGCAGCACAGGTCAAAGGGATCCCAAGAGTTTTTTAGTATTCACTCATTGCAGGATTGCCAGGGTAGTGGAGGTCATACCTGTACTAAAGTCAGGAATATAGAGCCATAAGGGTATAAGCAATCCTGAAAGGGCTGTGAACCACTGCTGGCACTAATACCCCAGTGGCTCTGTTGCACTGGTAGCATGAGATTATTTTCCCACTTTCTCTGTCAGAAACTACAGCCTGTGTGGTGGCAGTGGGGAGCTCCTGAAACCAGCAACTTGGGTAGCTCAAATTAGCCTTTGTGGCATGAGCATGTGTGTTTTAGACACAGAGGAACTTAAAGATAAATATACTCAAAGCTGGAAAGCTGCTGGCAGAAGGTCTGTCTCTGCCATGTAGGATTACACCTCAGATTGCTGCTTATATGGGCATTCAGTGAATGCATCTGGACAAGTCGAGTTAAGTATCTTCTGGATTAAAACACAAGAATAAGAAAATGTAAATGCATTCCAAAAGTACAGATTAAAACTCAGTTCCAAATTTTACTATCATAATACTGAGACATATAATTTGAGTTTACTATACAAGAATAAAGGTAACATTTTTTACCAAAACACGGAGAATGACAGATAAGATAGATCATCACTTTACCCAAATTCAACAGATAGGGTGCCCAGTGAATGAATGCATGAGCAGTAATAGTATTAGATTTGCAATTCAAAGTGTACAATGTAGAAGGGGATATGCTGCATGTAAAGAAAATTATTCAGTACTTTTTAAATAGAACAATATGTGCCAGCTTGAACTCACTATGCCTTGTATGCCTATATAATGGCAATTTCAAACATGACAGTTTTATGCCACGTACACAAATATAAATTGTATGCACCTATTGATTCTCAATTCTGTCATACATCCTTAAGTTTTGCTTATTAGATGCAAATGCTCATTTTTTTCCTTCAAGGAAGAGGAAACCAACAACTTCAATATCTTGTAGCAAGAATGTCCTATTCAAAACATGTGTTTCCTCATATTTTAAATTTCACTTTCTTGCCCTTAAGACAAAAAATAGTATTTTTCAATGGTGACAAGATACTGAATGCAGACTGCTTGTTTTTCATTTGAATCTCAGGTTAGATGGTGAGTAGCATAGCGGTCTACCATAATTTTTATTTTCCCCTTCTTGGACTCTAGTAAAATGCTGTAATTTGAGTCACTTTAAATTTAGATTTAATTATATTGGAATGAAAACTAACCCTCCTTCCATTCACTTTCCCATACATATTCTCATGTGAGTTAATAAAATGTTTCCAATTCTATTTTATTTTTCTTTTAGCCCCACTGTTTTATTTTACTTAACCACAAGCCAGTACAAACTCCAAATAGTGAGGCTGTTACACATCTTCTTTAAATGGTTTGCAGAGGGGTTCTCTCTCAGGCACTGTAGCAAAATGTGTCATTTTGCTAAAAAGTAAAATAGCATATGAAAATTTTTGTTATATCTGATTTGTATTGGTTTTGGAGACAGTCTTGTCTATGTTGGATTTTTTGAAATCCTCGCAGTTTATTTTTGTATATGTGTGTGTACATATAGTAAATTGTGCATTTTTCAACTGCAGCAAATATGTAAACATACAGATGAAGTTACATGCTCAGTGCCATGGGTAAAGTGCATTAGAAGGAAGACTGGAATTTTTTTTTTTTTTGCTCCTGTGCACTAGGAAAATGTCATGGTGTTTGAATTAAATGCTGAATAATTCGTGCCACGAATGACTAGAGGTAGGGTCTACACCCATGGTGAAAGGAAATATTTCCCTGCTTGATTTGCCTTTCAGAGGATGGAATGGTTGATCTCTATTCACTGACATTTGGCTCAATAAAAAGCATGTTGGTTTCCAGATGTAAAATGATGCCGCTATGGAGCTGTGATAAAGGATATTCAGATAAGAACTGAAAGATGTCTTGGAGGGAAGGTAATCTGAATATTAAACAGTTCCAGACTATTACAAAGAGCCAACTCCTATGGGGAAGAAATGTGGAATTTATAAACAGCGGCAAAGAAAGGTCACTTATCTTATACAAACTCATGGGTAAAATTCATAAGGTCAGCTCAAGAATGCTGTTGAATTTAACTTGACTTGAACCTGTTTCCTTTGTATTTTTATTGAAGAAATCAGTCAGGGAATTCAGTATGGATATTTTTCCAGAGGGTGAGTGATTTTCTCATTAGTGACCTTTTTTTTCTTGATAACCGTTCCTTGAATCAGGTCCTTGTGCACTGAGAAAATACCTCTCACGTGCAGAACCCAGAATGCATAGGCACACTGTGGTTATAACCGACCTCAGTTATATTTTCATGTCTCAGCTACTGAGAAACACTTAAGATTTTAACCTAAAATTAAAACATCCTCCCTATAAATTTCTCTGGGCTTCACTTATGACACTGAGGTTAGGAATGGAGAGGTAAATAACAGGTTTTCTAAACTACAAAATAAGCTGTGAAAGCAAACACTGCTCAATTTACCTGTGACTTGACCCATAGGCTACAACAATGCTGTTCCTGTGATTTTGAGTAAGATTTCATACTTTATAATCTTGTCTGGAAAATACACACATTTGAAGAACAACTCATCAGGCCAAAGTCCCTCCCCTGCCCCAGTGGTACTCAAGAAGCAGCTGTGACATTTGGCATTTTTTCCCCTCCAGATGTGGATCCAGCTGTTATATAGTGCTGGCTTCTGGTGGTTGTTTTGCTATGCTGTTGATTCTTACTTGGTGGTGAGAAGATCAGCAGGACTGAGGTACCAGAGCTAAAGCTCTGAATTTGTTATTTTCCTTCCAACACTGTATGTCTGTGTTTGCAGCTATCTAAGGGTATAAGTGAAGTTTGTACAACTATCTGATGTTCATATGGTTACCAGGTAACGATAGAGATGAGTGATGTTCTAAGTACTTAAATTGCCAGAGTAATGCTCAGATGTTTATTTACATCCAACCTAAATTTAAATGTAACTGAACTCATTTGACCTTTGGAAAAATATGGAGCAAATTGTGGTCTATAAATTTTGTGGCAGTGAGATGACTATTTGGTCCCTGTTCTGTACCTGAAATTGATTCTTGCAGCAAAAAAAGTGTTATCTTGAAAATGAAAAATTGAGAGGGGGAAAGTGCTGAATTTCATATAGTTCATTTCCCATTTTTTAAATTTTTCTCGGACTTTCTATTTTATCCACTTCTCAGGGTGGTCATTATTTCCCTTCTGATCACACTTGTAAAGTTCTGAGGAACTTTACAATATATTTTTCTGCAATGCCTATGACAGAAGAACTTGAACCCTTTGGAAAGTACCATGCTTTAATGCCAGACAGAAAATATATGATGTCTCTAAGTTGGTTATTTAAAGAACAAAATAACCTTCAGTTGCTACTGCTAAATGTTGGATTATGTGCTTCTGTTCCCAGAGGATACTTAGCAGTCGGGTACAGAAGATATGGTTCTTATGACAAATGTTACCAAAATGGGGCTTTTTGAGTTAATTTCACACTGTTGAGGATAAACCTGATTTTTTAAAGTCCTATAGTTCTAGTCTGAAACATCTGGGACCTACTTCCTTCCCCCTTCCCTGTTACGCAAAAAAATCATGTGTATTTGTGCTTGATTCTAAGATCAGAGTAAACAGCAAAAGACTTTCTACACATACAGATCTGAATCTCCCTAAGACAGGAGCAGTATCCAACTCTGAAAATTAAACATAGTTCTCTTCAAATTACATGTGTTTTATTTGACTGTTCAACTCCATTCCTAAATTTTAATCTGCTAATTTGCTCTCTGCAGGAGAAATGAAAGATGCAGGGGTTCCTTATGGATAAAGGGAAGGGAAGAAGTCCTGACCCTCCACCCTACAGGCTGGAGGGGACAGGACCTTTATGTGCAAGCCTGAACAACTTTGCTTTGCTCATTTTTTTTCTGGAGGAGCCCCCCCCCCCGCTACACCTGCTTTCCTTAGTTTAATGTACTGCCAGTGTTGTTCTGCATGATTTCCTATCTGTAAAGCTCTTTTTCAGTGAGGGTCCTATTTTTACCTTGCAACATGGATCGTGTAAGGTCTGATATCTTTAATTGTGCCTGTCCTGTTTGGTGCTTGCAGTACAATTGTGCTGTACCACATGATGACGTGGGGCCTTGCAGTGCTGCTCTGCGTGGAGGGGATTGCACTGCTTTATTACCCTTCTATCTCCAGGTAAGCAGAACTCTGGGAACAGACTGCAAAATTGTAACACTCTCTGGTCATTTGAATGTCGTTTGGTCAGCTTTAGGGGCAGACATCCAAAACCTGGGCTTTTTGATCTCTGACGAGCATGTCCCACTGAGTCAATGAGTATGCTGGAAATACTTCCCTGGGTTTCAGGGGACCCAGAAGAAAAATGCCAGGCAATACAGGTACTTGGGCATGCTTCAGGGCTGTGATACAGCTTCTGCTGTGAGCCTACTGCTCTCCCACTCCTGGTTTTAGCTTTCCTTTAAATTTGAGAAAAAATGCACAGACAGTGCATGTTATAAATCAGCTTTATGTCCAATATGAACTGATGGTGAAGGTCTATGAATTATAAGGTTTGCATCTGTTTGCTTCATTCCTTTTTATTTTTTTTTAAGTTAAAGGTGATATAGAATAGCCAGAACTGTCAGCTGTGGGGAAAAAATGCATAAGCTTTTAATGATTTCTTCTCAGCTGTGAAAATGGCTTGGAACATGCAATCCCACATTACGTCACAACCTATGCCCCACTCCTGCTAGTGCTGGTGGTCAACCCAATCCTGTTTAGGAGGACAGTATCAGCAGGTATGTTCCTACTGGCCAACATCAATCAATATGTGTTATTTAGCAACAAAGCGATACTGTAGAAAGTCATGTCTTTGTATTCCGTGATGTGGGACAGCTTCTCAATAAATCATAAAGATACAGCAAAGGGTGGGAAGGAGCTGCCTATTGAAATGAAGATACCATCTTGATGGGGAATTTGCCCTAGAGACACAGTCTGATGACATACTCAACCTGTTCTGTTATAAACACCTGCTGTAGATTGGTGAAAGTATTTCTGTGTTACTTGATTTAAAGCATCTGAGACGATGTATAGTGGATGCTAAACTCTACTGTAGCTTTGGTACCAATCTGGACTTTGGAATGTAATTTATTCTGGTTTAAAGATAACATTGGCGAGATCTGAGAGTTGATTTAACTTCTTGGCAGCCCTTGAGCTAAAAATGTAATAAAATGTGATCAGAATTTTGTCACTTCTGATTCTGAGATTATGAAACAAATGGGAATTGTACACAACTCAGATGGGATCTTGAAGTTCCAGTTTAATTTATTATCCAGTGCTTGGAAGAAATGAGACTGAATAAAAGCTACAGATTCAATGCATTCTTTGCATGTAATATGATAGTTCTAGATATTTGCGGTATCTGAATATATCTACACATTTATTATACAAAAACAGCAGGAAAAGATCTAGTCTTCTCAGTTTAGTCTTCATCCCATCTATCCTGTGTCTCTCAGTAATCCTAATTTTCAAAGGAACAGTTGTTCTTTTAAGAAGTTGTTCCTGTAAAAACTTGCCCTTTTTATGGGAAAATACATAGAGTGTATTGGTTTGTGTGTTTGTATATTCCTTGTGATATCTGAACAGCATGTGGCATAACTATTTTTTTGTGACATTTCATCTTCAAGTTTCAGAGGTGTAGATAATGCTTTATCAATGACACGGTGAAAAATGATGGGCATAATAGGATAGAATCTATTCTATTTTAGTCTGAACATCACATAGTAAGTGTGTAATTATACCACACATCATATAGAGGTTGTGTGCACTACCTTTTGTTGTAAAATAAAAGTATATTGACTATACTGTTTAATATATTCAGGGGGATTGAGAGAAGAAAAACCAACTCGTGGGACATCACTCGTTTTATGAATCCAAATGTGTGTAATTATTTTCCTTTAGGATTAGGCTGTATGTGAGATTCCTTTATAATGGTCCTTCCAGCTTCTGAACTGCTGCTGGAGACAGCAGTTCCCTCTTTACAGGCATCTGTCTTCTGGATTCTTGTGCCTAAACTAACAAGATACATGTCTATTAATGAACATAATTGTATGCTTTCCAGTTGCCTCCTTACTGAAAGGAAGACAAGGGATTTACACGGAGAATGAAAGACGTCTGGGAACAGAGATCCAGATGCGCTTTTTCAAAATTATGCTGGTATTTGTTATTTGGTAAGAGGTGTATTGTTTTGCTTTAAACTGCCTTTTTCCCAGCTGGAGAGGGTATGGGACAAGAGTAAAACCTGATCATTTGCTTCATTTTTTTGTCTTTATGCTTGGAAGGGAAGGTGTATAAGGAAGAAGCAGTTCTAAACTAGTTCACAACGGCAATGAATCATTCCTGTAACATCACAAAGCTGTGAGGAAATGATAAAATGTTTAACCATCAGAAAAACAAAAGCACCAAGAAACAATAGCAAAAAACTCCCAATAGGTTGGGCATAGACTGAAGCTGTGTGGTACAGCAGCTCCCCAGCACTGAGGGCTGATAGATGGCTTTCTGTAATCAAGATTTCTCAGAGCCTCTTGTCACCAAACACATCACTGAAAACCTACAATAAATATGCTTCTAAGACTGGCTTCATGGCTCTGACTATGATTATGTAATGCTGCAACCTCTGTATTCTGCAGTTCCCAAATGCCTGAAAAGAACTTGCATATCTACTGGAAATACAAGGTTATATGCCAAAAATCTCCATATGATTGTGTGTGAAATTTCTGATTGTTTAATTTTATTTTTTTTTTTTAGTATTCCATCTTGCTTCATGAAAATGGTACTTCAAGGTAGGATAGGAAAGAGGCAGTAGGACAGGGAGGAGAGGAGTGAGGCAGCAGGAAATGGTCCTGGAGTAGTGAAATGACTTGGCCAAACTTACAGTCTCTACAACTAAACTTTTTTATACACAGGTGTATTAATGCATGTTACATTGCTTTAAAAGGCTGAGCAGGAAGAGAGGCTGCCTTTTTTATCTTCTCTTGGCTGCTGGAGTGCTCTGAGGGGACATGATTATCTTTTCTTGGGGAATAACTGAGTCTACTTGGCTTGGGAGTGAAGTTTCCAATGTGAAGGGTGGGGTAGCCAGCAGAGAAAGGAGACAGAGACAGCAGCAAAGGATCCTGCAGCATGGCTTCCTGGAAATTGCTGAAATAATGAGGAGCAGAGATTTAGTCAAGCTTCCAGGGCTGTGGAAAGAAAGAGCCCAGAGGCACCACAGAAGTGCATTGCAACCTAAGGAATGGTGGCCAGCTTGATGATCTGGGAGCAAGCATGAAAGAAAAGGCCAATTTCCTATGGACACTCTGGGGACATTTGTTTATTTCCATTATGTCTCATTCTGGCTTTTCCTATTGAAAAAAAACCCAAACAAAATCACAGCTCTGGTTTAGGATTTTGTTCTCATAAAACATAAGCTTCAGAGTGTAAAAACCTCTCTCAAAGGTTACTGGAGGGAAAGACTGAGGCAGCCCCCTCTCAGAAGCTTAGGGAAGATTTCCTTCCATCCCAGAAGTCAAATCTGAAATGACTTAGTCAAAGACAGCAGGATGGGGCAACACAGGGTAGAAGAGATGCCTACAGATTTGAGAGGGAAGAGAAGAAGGTTTTACACTGGGATAAGAATATAATTGGAGGAAGCACATGCATAAAACCCTTTGGAAAGTATGATATGGATGCTGATGATTTCTTTTCTGAAGCTGCAGTAGAACTAAAAAAGAAATGCTGGTCTAACTGTTTAGAAGTCATAGGAAATTACAACCACTTGCTATAACCTTTATTTAGTGTAGAACACACTCAGTTTCTTTCACATAATAAGGCTTGATTATCCTCATCCTTATTTGGAAACAAGTATTACCTTTATTCAAAAAAATTAATAGCATTTTCAAGGGTTTTAAAGTCAACTTTGGTATTGCTTTGTAGTTTTTTTATGGACATTTTGAAAGTTTGCTGTAATCTAACCCTGAAATTCGAACTCCAGCTGGAA
Source organism: Manacus candei (assembly GCF_025592945.1). NCBI lineage: Eukaryota > Metazoa > Chordata > Aves > Passeriformes > Pipridae > Manacus > Manacus candei. Next base: position 10,132,342 of record NW_026138089.1, read on the forward strand.
TTCCTAAGGCCTTTTACAACAACATGTGCATATATTTGGGTTCCTTATCTGTGAGCACAACTCTTTCAAGGCATCAGCAAAAAAAGTCAGCATGAATGATGTTGCCATTATGGATCACAGTTGCTTTTCATCTCAGTTTTATTCTGTAATTTACTGTCATTGTTCTGCAGCAAGTTCAAATTATCAGGTTCTGTTTGTTTGGGTTTTTGTTCTTATTTTGACTTCTTTGTCTAGGCCTGAGCTAGTAGGTAGGTGTCTGGTTTTTGATCATCGTCTCAGAAAGCTACTAGTTCCTTTAGATTGATATTTAACAAGTCCAGCTGTGTTGAACTTGATGATCTTAGGGATCTTTTCCAACCTTAATGATTCTATGATTAAAAAAATCTTACTGTCCTTATTAGTGATCTTAATTTGTATAATTTGAAGGTAAAGCATATTTTACATGTACATAGATATATTTAACTGTCTTTTTCTTCTTTGCTCCTCCAATAGCTGGTCATCCAATATTATCAATGAGACCCTTTTGTTCTATCTCGAAATGCAGCCAGATATCAATGAAATGCCCCTGAAAAACATCAGAAGTGCTGCACTGATCACATGGATTATAATGGTAGGTCAGAAGTGACATTGCTTAGTCTTAGAAATCACTGTTATAAGACTGGTGGAACAGTATAGTATGTGGTTTATAATTTTGGGGGATATAAACACTCTGAAAATCAAGGAAGAAAATCATTAAGTAAGAGAAAGGAATGAGCAGTCACTTGGGAGCGCATTTCTCATAGAAACTTTGACAAAGGTGTACCAGGGACCAACTTTTTCTCCCATTTGCTGGAGTATGCATTCTCTTTGTGAGTAATCACTACCCATTTTAGGATCCAGAACAGACCACTACAATGATTTCTAGCCTAACCTTGCTAATCTCTGCAATAATGCAAGCTGCAAAGTTTTAGCTCACGATTCCTGAAGGTTTCCCCATTAAATGAACATTTTATGGTAATTCTCTGTTTGCAACTAAGGTGTTTTTTTTTTAATTTTAAAGAATAATTACATCTTATATCTTGACATTCTGGTCATTATTTGGGGACAAATAGATGAAAAATCTTGGAAACAAGGCACCAAAAATAGCTGTAAGATGCTGCTCTGTTACTGTATCTTACCCTCTTTTCTCCTATTAGAATATTTGATTTTTCAGAGGTGATGTTGCATGTCCCTTTTCCAAGAAAATTTATTCTAGAGCTGCTAAATAGCTGTAAGGCCTGAGCATCCTTTGTATAGTTAAGCCCTTGAGCAGTTTGATATTGAAGGATTAAGTGATGCAACTGATGTAATACAGTGTCCTCTTCTGAGAAGGAGTGAACACATTCATGTGACAGGGACCTTGCTCTTGCTCACCTAGAGAGCAAGAGGTCAAGTCTAGGAACTGAACTATTTTTTAAATTGGCTGTAAAGATAATTTCCTCTTTTCCTGTGAGAAAGATGGAAGCAGCTAAAGCCATTAACTTGCTAAGCATCCCATGGCACTGGGAACAGGCAAAGTTTTTTGGAGATCACTCAGAGTTTTCTTTTTTAGTGCCTCTCCCCATTTTACTGTCCCGCTTTGATGGACATTTTCACTGGCTCAAGAGTCTAAAGGAATTCCAGACAGATCAATTCCTGCTGATTTAAAATGCTTGTCTGTGTATGCTAGTGCCTATGCTTATGTATTTGACTTGATTTCTAATGAAAAATATATTTGCTTTCATGAATAAAAAAGTCTAGAGTTTGTGGGGAAAGTTAAAAATGCACCAGGGAATTGACTGGCTAAAATTCATGCTAAAAAGTCATTTGGTGCTTACTGTTCTCTGGGATGGCCTCAGCCATTTTGGAACAACAGATCACAGTATTTTACTCTGATTTGTTTGTGTCTGCAATGGCCAAAACATACATTTTTTATTTGCATGCAAATAGCATATTTTAAAGCAATTGTTCATTGGAAAGGAAGTTGTTAATACATACAAAGCATTTTGCTGGAGCTCAAAATGAAGCCTTGCTGGTGTAATTCCTGTTGTACTTCTCTTTCCTAGGGGGTTCTTAATCCGATGCAAGGCTTTCTTTTCACATTAGCTTTCTATGGGTGGACAGGATGGAGAGTGGACCTGAAATGGCGAAAAAGAGAAATCCCCTGGGAATCTATGTCCTCGTCAACTGCGGGGGAAAATGCCTATCCCTCTCCAGTGAACTACCAGAGCAACGTCCATGATTCAAAGAAGATATCGACAACTGACAGCCAGCAGACTGATGAGGCTATAAGCATGTTGTCTGAAGGTAACACTAGCAGTGATGAGAGATTAACCAGAAGCTCTCCCATCTACCAGGGCTGGTAGTTTTAGGTGCAGAGCTGGATCTAACTTTTCACATTGTCAATACTCATAAAACCACATTAATGTGTGAATCATTGTGTACTCTGGAATTAGGTTTGTGCTCAGTGGCTTGATGTCATTTCCTATAACTTGAGAGAGTGTGTGAAAGAGCATGTGAGACAGAGAGATATGGTTTATATCTTTATTTGCCTTCTAGGAGACATGTAAACAGGTATAAAGGCTTGATCCTTTTTCAGTAGGAGCATATCTCTGCAAAGATATATGTTTCTGACAATTAATTTTCATCCATTTTGTTTTAATCTCTCTTGTAACCTCCATACAGTAGAAGACTCTTTTGTTTAAATAAATGGACTATTAATATGTTGGGTTTTTAAATGTGTTGCCTTGCTCGCCTTGCTCAGCATAAAATTCCTCACCCAGAATTACAGGTCTAGGATTTCTGAGGCACCATTTCCAGCCTTGACAGTTTGGTAAAGCATTAGTGACAGCAAACTCTGACTTAAGGACAAATATTTCCTGTTTGTGTAGACTCTCACTGACATAGTCTTCTTTTAGCTTGTTTATGTGAATTTTTGGTGTGGTTTTATCTAGGGACCTAAAAAGCTTTTTTTAAAAAAAAATTGAGCCCAGCATAGGCTTCACAAACACTTCAGAATAATGGTTTCAGTTCACTCCTGGTTCAAGCAAAAATAACCCTTCAAACTATTTTTTAGTATGGATTCAGCTTGATCCTTATGTCTACTTACCAAACAGGATGATGACTGTTGGGGCAGGTGCATTAAGAGATAACATTTGCATAAAACACTTCGATGCTCTGAGTGCTCATAATAGAACAAACAGAATAGTCCTTTTTCTGAGATGGGCTCTATTTTATATCTTCATCTGCTGAATGAATAGATATTAAATCCATTCTCCTTATTTTCTCAGATACATACCTCTTTTGCTACAGTGCCCTAAATACCTATATCTAAACAACACCCTAGATTGGTTGAAAGTTAAGAAAAAATTATGACCATATCTACTCTAGGCTTCTGACTTCATTTCAAAAGTAAAAGTGATATGATTGAAGTTGGGTTGTTCTGGATGCTGTTTACAACAGTTTGACTGATGGCAGGATGAAGCCCCTTGAGCCCAGAGAACAGGCCTCCCTTGCTTCAGCACGTGACCAGGGCTGAGCTTTAAGCCCTGCTCACATCCACTTTGGCTGAACTTCACTGGCTGTTCCCACCTTCCTTTTCCAACCCAGTTCAGTTTAAGCTGTTGGAAAAAAGAAAAAAATAGAAAAAAAAGTTAAAGACAGCTGAAAAGTTAATGCAATAACGACATGAAGCTTAAGCTCCTGTGTTAATTACTCAGGGGAGTCCCAGGATGGTTAGCCATTCAGGATCAACAGAACCACTACTGGAAAATATTGATTGGCTAATTTAAATAAATCGGCTTCTTGAGCTAATTGTTTGATACAAAGGCATTTAACAATGATTGGACAACTATTTAGGCAGATCACTACAGAGCTGTGGTTGGTTTTTAGCAAGTCTTTTGCATTGTACACCATAGAAACCTTTGCGGCTTTATGACTTTATATTGCTGTTCTTGTTGTCAGGACTACTGGCAGATCACCAGACCCTTTCATTTTATCATAGTCATTTGTTACCTATTTAAGTATAAAGAGAAAACATGCAGACTTAGGAGCAGATTATATTGATTCTTTTGAAATAGAGAGCATTTTTCAGTGCAATACTCATCACAATTGAGGTCAAAAGAGCAGGAAAAATGTGGAGGTGGAATTGTTTAGTAACCTTTTGAGATGCTATGGTGTGAGCCAAGCTGCAAAACCATAAACCAAAATTAACTGTCTGGCTTCACAGGAATAATTATGTGGCACGAAAGCACTTGGGAGGTGATAGGCTGTACTAAGAGGCCCTGTGAGATGACTGAATGACTAATCTCTCCCTCTCTTCACTGCTCCAGGGCACATTTGGGACGGGGACAGATGGGGTGTCCCAGTCTTGGTGCCTGCAAGGCCATGAGCAGCCCCTGAGCAGTGCCAGGTGGCTGCTGACATTGGAGCACTCCTGTGATAGGACAGCCTTCTGCAAGGGCCATGCTTTGCTCCTCTCCTTTTCTTGTTCTTTCAAGGTTGTCCTTGGGGTGAGTGTAGTGTGTCAATCTAGTGGGATTTCATCAGGAAAAGTTAGGACTCATTTGAGAGCTTAAGAAAGACAACTGACCTCATTCTGATGCACTGAGAAATTAATATGGAGCATTGCAGAGCAAACTGACAGTGTTTTTTGACTTAGAAAAGAAGTAGGTGTGAGGAGAGTTTCCTTACCTGCTGTTCCCAGCCTCCAGTGGATGTACAGGAGGCATTCCTTCACAGCTTAAAACGGGGTGATAATTGGTTCTATTCATGTGTAACCATGACCACATTTGATTTCACCTCACACAAACCTTGTTCTTGCCTCATCATTCAAGAAATCAGGCAAAGCATTGCCTTCTTCAAGTATTGCAGTGGATGCCCCTCTCTTCCCACCAGCAACATGCTTTTGAGGTACATCTGATTGCCCCCACTGCCTGTGCCTGCTGCATGCACATGACAGGGCAGCCACAGGCTACCACAGATGGCTTCATTTTGAGGGAAACTAATTGTGTGCTTCAAGGATCAGCAAGGGCAAGCTTAGACACCATGTCCTGGACAGCACAGCTGTAACACCAGCCTAAACACTGCCTTGTTAAATGTGCCATCCACTGTCCTCTGAGAGCAACCTTGTGCTTGTCAGCACACAGAAAAACATCCTGGCTTTCATTTCAGTGATGATTTTTATCTGCTTAGTTATGATGCAGGCTGCTCTGGTGAATGTGGAAAGTGCTTGTGTCTGGCCTGAATTTGTTTTCTAAGTGCTTGTCTCTGGCCAGATTTGTTTTCTAAGGTGTGTTTCAAACATGGCTTGGGTTAACAAGGGAGAGCTCTTGTCAATACTGAAGTCCACAGATGCAGTCATAGTCTATGGTTTTCATTTTACACTGTCTCTGGGAGGGGCTCGCTTCCACAGTCACACAGCTCTTTCATTCATGAGCAGGAAGCAGCTGTTTCTCTGGAATAGCAAGGTGTGACTCAGAGGAGAAATAAACAGAAGTAAAACAAGACCAGATACTGTCTAACAAAATATACGTAGCTGAAGTTTTGTTTCAAGACTACAGCAGTTGTCAATTTTAGCTTCTTGTATTTCGGCTATATTAAAGTACAACAAGACCTTTCTGAATTTATTAAAAGGAAAAAATGTAAATGAAAAAAAAAAGTAGTTGAATCTAATATATAATATTACTGAAATATAATTACCGTAGTGGAATCTCATACAGAGGATATCTATACATACAGGGCAGAATTGCCTCTATTTAACACCCTTGTCAACTCCCAGCCTGCTTATCAATTCCAGCCATACACAATAAGTGTTCTCTGTATTCACCAAAACTTATTTTTAAGCACTCAAAGATAAAATGAAAACTTGTGGAAAAAGTGCCTTCTCATATCCTGTTCTTAAACACTCCTATTTGTTTCTGTTGGTAGAAGAGGACATATGGAACTGTATTTGACCTGCCAGCCTCATACATTTAATTACTCTTTTATTTGACCAGATGTTCAGGCTAATTGCAAAGCTGAAATATGAGCACTAATAAAATAATAAACAACTTGAATAGGCAGATTTCTTGCATACCAAAGCTCTGTGTTTATGAGGTCCACCATATGTCTGAATACCAAAATCCTAACTACAACTCTCATTAAGCCCTTCTGCTGGTCTTATAGATCAAATGCATGGAGACAGTTAGAAAGTGAAAAATTAAATGTGATCCCCCCCTGCCCTGTATATCCATACTTGACTTGTACTTCAGTAATTGCCTCTGTGTATTCGTGATGAATCTGATCTCCAAAAATTTTCTTAACTTTTATGGAATCCTCAAGTTTAGAGTAATCCTAGATGAAAATCACTAAAACGTGGTAGTTAACATAAGATGGGGCAGATGGTGTCTGGATCATTCATTCTTTAAGGGACAGACATGCATATGTGTGGACATTGAAGCTGGCAGCTGAAGGAGGTGCAAGTCTTATAGAAAGTAAAATAGGGAGCACAGTCAGGTTCAGGAATCCAGGGATGAATCTTTTTTCCTGATTTATGTTCCTTAGGGTATGCCGTGAGCTGTATGGAAATTTGACTCTCCCACTGCAGCTCTCTAAGCAAACTCTTAAGCATTCAGAGGGCTAAACTCACCACGGGTTTTGTAGGTAAAATTTTCAAAAGGCTGAGAAAATTTGAGCACACACCTATCAGGGAAACTATCCAGTGATGAAAGTGATGGGAAGACTTTCTGCTGCTCCTGCACCTCTTGGTTGCTGGGGCTCATCACATTTTGGGGTGGCAAGAAACTTTTTAATCTTTCAGGCTTCTCCATAGGGGACTTTGTCACTTTGCAAAGCCAGCGCCTAGAGCTGAGGAAGCTGCCAAGGTGGCAACACATACTGTCCTGGGCTCTGTCCTGTTGTGTGTGGCAGTACAGAGGGCACTGGGGGTCTCTTCGTGCCCTGGTGTTGTATTGGGATGAAGTTCAGGCAACCTCTTGCCCTACTTCTGTCGGTAGGACACCAGGTCTTAAGAGGTGGATTGAGATATGATCCTCTGGTGAGTGGGGGAATGACAAGTCTGTTAATAAAGACAACCTTTGTCCATGAAGCCTTGTCCTACCCTAGTTTTTCACCAGCTTTCCTCTGCCTCCCTCTGAACACTTTCACACTGCATAGCTGAGAGGGACTCAGGGGGTAACTGGAGGCCTTGGATCCTTGTCCTCCAGCTGCCTCCACAGAGGTACCCACCTACTCCTGCATCTGTGAGCCTCCAGAAAAGTCTTGAAAATATGTAGAACCAAACACCACCTCTTTTATCATGCTTCTTGAAACAGGTACTTTTTAAAGGCACAGGTTTTAAAACAAAGCAGTGGGGCTAGTTTTGCGCGATGTAAGGATCAAGCTGTGATGGTGGGGTTGTCCTGGCAGCACCCTCACCACTCAGGGGCACCAAGGCTCAGGAAGCATAAAAACACTGGCAGCCATTCATTGATGCTGTAGCCACGTGATAACATCTGCTCCTGGTTTGCCTGCTACAGCAGATCTTGAATTTCCTGGAGGAAAAGAGGGGGGAAAAAAAGCAAAAACGCAACTCCCTCCTTAGGCTGAGCACCACCTTTTATGTGGCAATGAAACATCCTCCTCCTGGTCATGCGCCACCATGTGACAAGGAGCACAGTATTCTTCTCACCAGCCCTTTCCTCAAGGCACCAGATGACTTGCCAAGGATCAGAAGCATTCCCGCAGCCACAGTAAGTACCCTGTGTAACAACTCAGCTCTGCTAAAGCCCCACGTCAGGCAGTCAGCCATCCCCTAGGAATGCAATTACACCCAGAACAATGCAGTGGAGGCTAGATAAGGCAGCTTTTTCCTTAGTTCCCAAGGATTTTACAGTCTGAAAGCTGGTATACCCAGATTCCTTCAATATAATGTTTAACGTAAAATGAAAAATAAATCACATCTACATTAGCAAAATACTTTTTGCTAAAGACAAAAGACTTTTTAATAAATACCTTTAAGTGTAACAGAGGCCTTTTTGCCAGGTTTGCTGGGCTCTGATGCTAGTGAGCTCCATGACTTCACTGGAAATAAGGCTGATGTTGAATAGCTGGAAACCTGTGAAAGGCGTGAGCAGGTAAGCTGAAGACACAAAGGCAGTCACAAGGCTCCACAGGGAGAATTATTATTCCTCTCTTCTAGAGGAATGTGGTTTTGGGTTTTTTTTCATGACACCATCTTCAAGTATTAGTTTTATTGGTACATTACTGGGAGACAAAAATGGCATGTATTGTTTTAATTTATTTCATGAATATATCACACTGTAGATACCCATTTCATGGATTCATTTTATTCCAGATGAGAGTCTGGTCATACCTGTGAAACTGTGAGGTGGCCTCTTGCCTTTCTTCTGCAGACACTTGTGAAAAAACTGATAAATATTCAGTTACACAAAAACTCATATGTCAGTGCACACATACATTGCAACACATACATCGCAACACACACACACACACACATGCACACAAGTACTCCTTAGGTTTTAGAAGCACAGAAACACAGTTTCTGATGATGGGTAAACTACAAATTAATTGGTTTTGTTTTAGAACATTTTTTTGGTTTTTCTTCTCCAAATGTTATTGCCTTTTATTAAAAACCAACAACAAGCACTCCAGAAGATACTACTTGAAATGACGAACAAATATGCTGTTTACGAAAACTTAGATTTTCATAAAAATAGAATTTTAACATTCAGTTCACTGCTGCTCCAAAAACATTATCAAAAATTCCACCAACATTTTCTCATTAAATTGCCATTGCTTTGCCACCTTAGAATTTTTTTTTCAAGGCCAATTTCCAGTGACAGTGGGGTGTTTGGTTGGTTTTGGTTTATTTCAACTGACTCAAGCAATACATGGGCCTCCAAGAGGCTACTGTAGAATATTTGCTTGGGAAAAGCAAGTCCAAAGACTAAATCCATCTTTGAAAAAAATCCACTGAGAATGCCATTCTAAAAATTGGCAGATGGGGTTATATTTTTTTTAAATTGCTTTGATACCTATTCCTTGATCAGGTCGTGAGACCGGGACCTTTAATAGGAATATAAAAAAAATAAAGGGAGTCTCTGTGAGCTGACTGAACTACAGGCTCTCTGCCTGTGTCATCCTTTGTGGAAGAAGGTGGGTGCATGATTAGACATGGTCATTTCATTGCGCACGAATCTCTCATGATTCTCCCCAAACTAGCCTCTGGGAAAGAAGCTGACAAGCAACCGTTGTCCAGGGCTTTAAAGATGGCAACACCACACTGAGGACTTTTCCCATCAGATCTCTTCTTCTTGGGAGTCTAGGTTTCCATTCACCCTACGTGCCTGTCATGTGAAAAGGGGAGATTATCTCAAACTTTTAATGTTTAATTAGTCTGTCAATGCCCTTGAAGGGCTCACATGAACGGGTTATGGTTTATTAATAAAATCGTGACAGGTTAAGATTTGAGGACTGCCTGTGATAGCATTTTACTGCAAAAATGTATCAAAGCAATATAGTAATTCAAAGCAGTACACTAACAAGCTCTAATTCCTAACAAAAGTTACCCTGAGATGATCATCCAGCATGCACAGAGCACAGTTCTTGCCCAATAGGCATCGGAGGGGGAGAGGTTCAGCCTGTCGACTGACCCCAGAATTTAATCTGGAGTCTTCCCTGAGTTCTCCCCATTCATAACTTACTTTTATACTATTCTTTTATGTTTAGGTGGTGTTTGAGTGGCTTTAGTAACACACATTACTCACTGGGGGGTGGTCTTACCTTGGAGGTAAGTATTTCAGTATAGTACCCGAGATAACCTTGTGACAGGTACATGTGTCAGTCCAAGGAAAGTGATTTTGCCACAACTGCTAATTCAAGGACATCTTCCTTTATCTCCCTTGTTTTTCAGCTGCTGTGTGGCTTATCAGCAAGGAAGTACTGTTGACTTCCCTCCTCTGCAAGAGTTTTGAGAGAGCCTGACTGTGGTGTATGCACTCCACTCCACTCTCCATTTGTTTAGTCTCCCTTAGATTGTATTGTGTGTGGGAGGTCAGGTATGCTGACTGCATTCCACCCAGGAAGTAGCAACTGTATTTTTCTCCATAACTTCCATACTGTTATCTTTTTACTCTCAGTCATCTTCCCACAGTGCCCTCGCTGACAGTACTCTCTGCATTTTCAGTCCAGTTGGCAGGACACCGTGGCTGTAAGGGTGCAGGAAATCTCAAAAACCCTTCTAAGACCTTAAGACCTTTCTGTTTTTCCCTTAAAGAAAATATTCAGAATTTTTCAGGAACTGCAACACAGCATGTAGAGATGCAATGTTCACTTGACACCACGAATTTTTCAGAAGCCTGGAGAGATAATTCTCAGTTTTGGAACCGCAGTGCTTCCCAACTAAATCCATTTTTGTTTGTTGTGCACTTCTGAGTGTGGTGAGTTACTGTAGTGAAGGACGAGGGTGCCAAACATTGTCCCAGTATTTAATGGGAAGGATTTGGAAAGTCATGAGAAGAATATTTTTTTGATCTTTTGTATTGAGATAGATACTAATTAATTACACAGTGAAGCCAAGGCTGCTTCTGTGAAGGTAAAAGATGTTAGATCTTGCAGCCATAAAGGAGGATATAGCTGCTTTCCTGCAGTTATTAGGTTTTGTATTCTTTTGGCTTTGTGAATATATTCAAAAGGAAATGGAAAAAAACTATCTCTAAGGAAACAAAGATCTTCCTTCCTATTGGGAAAGGAGTCAGCAAGAATGATAAATTTCTTGCCAAGTGAGTAATTTCTTCACTTAAGAGACTTCAAAGCTTTAAAAATTACTTTTTATACCACAGAGCTTAGATATAAAATTGCATGTGCTCTTAAAGGACAAAGCTGATCTCACCCTTGACTGGAAATGATACATAGAAAAATGGCAGAAAAATGAGTGGTTTTGAATGAGATGCTGATATTACATCTTCCCAGAATAGTTCTAAAAAGTACCCTTTAATTGACAGAACTGAGGAGCAAGTGTTTAGGACTGCTTAATGCTTCCAGTGTTAGTTGTCACATAATTTTCAGGCTAAGTAAATATATATAGGATAAATAAAGGAAAACTAAACTACAATTTTAGTTTGACAGTGACATATTTTCTTGAAACACTCCTGCAAATGACATGACTAAAAATAGGATCATCGTATAGCATTTAAGAAGCAGGTAAAGTGAGAGCTTTTACACAGCACTACCTATCAAGCTCCAGCCCTCCTCTGGCTGCCGTCTTACCTCTCATGTTCTCTATTTTGAGTAGCTGTTATGAAGACTGCTGGTGGTCTTGTGAGAGCTGAACAAACATATTTGTCCTAATGGTACATTAATGCTGTGCAGATTTCAGAACATGAACTGACACAAGTGTCATGAAAGGGCATTACTTTCTCTTTTTTGAGTATTTGATCATGTGGTAAGGTACTCATCATCAGCACACCAGTTTGTCTAGCACCTGTGTCTTCTCAAATGTTATATATTAATCTTAACTTAATGCTCTAGATCCTTAAACACCTTAAAACTAGATGATGTGACACACAGGAGTGTTTCTTCTGACTGCTAATTCCTTTTGAAGGCTTTTGACAATCTCCCAGCCTTAGCTTAGGTTCAACCTGTTACGTGGTCACAAAGTAAAAATCCCATTTCATATTGAATCCCCCATTAAGTACCATGGATGCCATTTTGTCGAATAAAACCCAACTAAAAACTACACAGCATCCAGTCTGTTAAAGCTAAACAACCCCCTCCCCCTGTATCCTTTGAGGTGTCAGTGCCTTGAGCCCCAAGCAGAGGAGCCCATGGGAGGGTACAACTGTGACATCTTTGCATGAGTTCAAATACTCTGGAGTTCTTCAAAACCCTCCAACTGATCAAGCAAAGTTGAATTTTAGCCTTGCTATCTTAAAGAAAAATTAAAAATTTACCTTGATCAGAACTACAGTCCAATTTATTTTATATGAAGAAACTTCCTTTTCAGGTAACTTTTTTTAAGGAAACTTTTTAACCCAATCTTACTCAAATTGGCTCCTTAGCAGCTTCATAGATTTTCAATAAACACATGATGTGAGCAGCCACAAAGATGACCTGGTTAAAAGGGAAAAAAATACTCAATAGGAGAAGTCTGCTGAAATTCTGAGAGAAAAACTGTCTGCCAGCCCGGGAGCTGTGACCAGAAGCACCCTTGAGCAGCACAGCCAGCACCTCTGAAGTGCAGCTGGGCACCTAGAAACCAAAGGCATCCTGAGATACCCTTGGAAAGTGCAAAACTAAGATACTGTAATGGTAACATCATCTGATAAGCTGAAAAATGGTCTGGAAAAAGGGAAAACAGAATGAGAAAGCATTAGTATTGGTAACTGCCATTGGCTTTCTAACTGCAAGAACAGGAAAAGTTCCAAAATGGAACAGAAATCATAATCTGTTGGCTGTCCCAGGTGGAAACCAGAATTAACTGCTTCTGTTGGCTGCTTGAAGTGGTAGTGTCCTACACCCTCTTATATCTGTCTCTATGATTTAGAAATTACTTTCTATCCAAATCAGCTCCTCTCTTCCCGCACTGCACATACTTGCTCCTGTCCTGAACAGGTCTGCATGAGCTTGTTCTACAAGACCTTGGACCCTTGTTGGGGACACCTTGCTGACTCTAAACTCTGTGACATGGATCATCTTTGCAGGGAGACTCTGCCTGTTGTTCTATTGTTCCCCCACTAAGCCCATGTCCAGGGCTGGTCTGGTTTGTCCTCCCACCTCTGGGATGGCTGTGCCCCTTCTGAGATTTAATAAGCTTGGGGTCACATCTATACATGTAAGTAACCTGTCATAACTGTATCTGCTGTTATATTATTGATAAGTTTCCTTCACTAGTGATAACTTTATAGATAAAATATTATATACACACACATATACACTTTATTGCTGCTACTGTTGGGTGCTGCTATAACTGAGTGTTGCTATCAGTTAATTGCTGCTGTATCACTGATTGTTGCTATACCAATGCTTGGAGATAATACTTTGTAATAGCTTGATATACATATAGCTGTACTTGCTAATGGTGAGTTTTAAAGAAAATTAGAGGCTAAAGTCTCCATGCCCTGTGTATTACAAAAGCTATGTATGCACAGCTGTGATTTTTATACACCCACAGGTCAGGTAACCCTTTAGATCACACCACCACATCACAAGTCCCCCAAACCCAGCTCTGAAGTACAGGATGCGAAATAGCCAGAAAAGAATAAGAAACAACACGCACAGAATTCTCTAATATCAAAATATAGCAATTTATTCAAGACACTGAATATGATCTGTTGATTCTCTCCTTAAAACAAATGAGCTACAATACACAAGGTGAATTTGAAGAAAGTGTGGGTGGGGGAAAAACAAAATAAGGGTTGATGTTGTTTCAACAGAACCTGGGAAACGCTGAAATGAGAACCAAGTCTGGCTGCAAGTCTGACACAGACAATAAAAACTGCAGAAGCCAGAATTCAGAATTTCAGTGAGTGGCTGAAAGAACATTCTGCAATTGACAAAGAACCATATATTTTAAAAAGGCAGTAAGAGGAAAAAAACGGAGGAAAAATTAAAAAGGGAAAAAGAAAAAGAACCCCAAAAACAAAGCAGACCCTTACATTTGACAAAGTGCACTTCACTTGGCTCTAAAATTAGCTATTTTTTAATTTTTTTTTTTTAAAAACAAATTAAAAGGAAATTTCTAAGATGTAGCATGGGGTTAATGTGTGTATAACCCTGTAAGTCAGGCCCTTTATTGCCCCATAAGGGACCCAGTGTTTTCTACATAAAAGATTCAGTATCCTTCTAACCCACAGAGTGGAGTGGTTTTTCAGAAACTGGTTTTTTTTTCAATTCCAGGCCAGTTCCAGACAGCCAGCAATGATAAAAATCCAGCAAGTCTCTGGATGGTTTCACAATCCTGTGTGGTCACTTAGGTTTTTCCATTTCTCTTCTGTTACAAAGAACTATAAACAAAATTATAAAAAGAAATTTTATGAAAAAAACTAACTCCCCCAGCCTGTTGCTTCATGCAGTTCTGTTTTAGGGGAGCTGCAGGAAGGCTCTGCTGGCTGGAGAATGCTGCTGCTCCGCTGTGGTCGAGAAAAGTGAGAGCTCCTACGAGCACAGTTCTGTGGGTCTAGGCTGAGATGAACTAACTACCGGCTGGAAAAGCCTCTCTCTCCACAAGTCCTGTGTCCTAAAGAAACCATCTCCTTAGGCTAGGATTAACCTTTGTAACTACACCTTCTGTCTCCCTTAATAGCTGACAATGATCTACTACAGAACCTTTGAGGATTTTCCAATCTTTTGGGTCTGGGGAGGGGAAGGAAGGTGAATTTTTTCAGCTCCTCAAATGCACTGCTTTTATATCTGATGGTCCGTATAGAAAACTTACAGCAGCAGCCTCTCTCACACGTGGGCTTTGCAAACCAACTGATATTCAAATTTTGTTTCTCTTGGCTTCTTACCTCTATGTAGGCAGGCAGAGGAAAAGTGGTGTTCTGACAAATTAAAAAAACAGAAAAAGAAAAAAGCAAGAGGTGGCATGGACACTGCACTGTCATCTATAGTAGCTATCCCGGGAAAAAGCACAGCCTGGGAAACACAGACTATGTAGCCAGTCAGTCATACAGCGTTGCTGAACTCAGATTGAGAAAACTCATCTCTTCAAATCCTGAGGTCTTGCCTATTCTGGTGTCACTCAGGGGACAGAGGCAAGGCCAGAGTCCCATCAGTGCTGCCCTCCACTGCTCTGCTGCCCACAGAACTGCAATTTTTGCCTGTTATTCTCAAAAATGCTACCAAAAAGTAGCTTAGGAAGTTAGTTAACCGTGTACATGCAATGACTGTAATCAAATCATTGACCCAACCGTGCTTTATAAAATCACATTATGCCCTTGTATTCAAATTCAAGCCTCTCTTTGAGCAAGTAGTCTTTTTTTAAAAAAGAGTAATGATTTTAAATTCATAGGTACATGTGGTTATTATAAAACAGTGCAAAACTGCCACATGATGATCTACAGCCCATGCCCTTGGCGCAGAAAATTAAAACCAACACATAAATGCATTTAACAGCAAAAATAATCCTTGACACCTTCTAGCATCCAATTATTTGAGATAAATTACAAACAAGCCTGACATTAATAACCAAAATTCCACATAACTGCTTTTGCCTCAGGATTGAGAAACACTTTTAGCAGTTATTTCTTTCTGTTCTTTTCTCCTTTCCAAAGGTGTATTTTTAAGAAACATTGCTGAAGCTGGCAGTGACCAGTTCCACTGGAAGGACTAAGATCCTGTACAGATGCAAGCATAAAGAGAAGAAAACTCAGGAGAAAAAGTGGTGTACAGATTCCATGATGATGCTGTGGTGCTCATCAGGTCTTACACCACCACTTCAGCCCTAGGGCTCTGAATTTGCTCAGATGAAATCACCACTTCAGCGGCTGTGATCAAATCCAAGGGGAGATGCTGTGTTACATCAACTTTGGGCAAGAAGGTACTACATATGTTAATCTCTCTCCTACAGATCCTAGCCTAGTCTGTGGGCTAGAGAAGACACCTGTTTGACTCAGCCACTTCTGAGGATCTAAGTAACATCTGCCACCACCCCAAGGTTGCCTTATAGTTACAGCACTTCCAGTAAACTCTGCCTATGTGTCCTTCTTTGCATCCATCATTTCCTCTTAGAGTAATGTAGTCTTCAGTTGGCATCTGTGCAGGTGTCAGGGCTACAGTAAAGAAATCTAGTCCAAAGTGGATAGGTGGTGCTTTGGAACTCTCCATTGTCATTCTGATCATTTCACCCACCTTAACTTTATAGTGGTATGTATGTTGAGATACAATTTATATATCTTTTATGATGATGTCACCTAATGAAGTATTCAAAGTTGTCTTCTGAGTACCACACTGAGGACTCAAGGCTAAACCTGCCTGGGAAGACAGCAAGCCTCCAAGTGCAGACCCAGAGCTTTCCTAGCAGGATGCGGCACGTGCACGGCTGAGGGTGACAGCAGCACCACATACCACCAGAGGCAATGGAAGAGCCTGCTTCCTGGTGTTTGTGGTCCACGGATGGACAGGAGCCTGGCAAGAGCCCATTCTTCAACAGTGACAGATGCAGTCAATATATTTCAGTTCACCTGGTCTCACCAAGTCAGTGGTAAAACCCCACTGACTTACTGGAATAGAAACAGCTGAGTGGAATGAATAGTGGAAGACAGCACTGCTCAGTAAGGCCACAGGCAGCCACATCCATGTTCTGTCGAAATTTGAACTATCTCTAGAGGGAAGAAGATACACAAGCATTTTCTCCTGGCTACCGAAAACAAACAAAAATATAGACTAGAGAAGAAAATGAATGCTGTATTTATAGTCTCAAACTTATGAATCTCTTTGAATAAGTGTACCTCATCAAACAGTCATAAAAAATGAAATGAGACTATATGAATGGCTGGATGCTGGAAGAGGGCCCTTAGTAAAGGACTGGTATTTATTGTATCAAATGACATTTTTTCTTACAGCACTTTCTGAGAAAGAGGAGAAAAAGGATACTGCACCTTTCATGTTACCTGGACTCTGTGTCATTCTTTTTGCTTGAATTACACAACTGGTCTACGTTTTCTGGTAATTTTAGGCTTTTAAAACAGTTTAACATAAAAAATATTTTTTTTCCAAAAATACACTGGGTTCTTTCTGTTAAAAGTCATCTTTCTCCTGTAAAAATCTTCCCCAGCACTGCATTCTTATATAAAGCACTTATTACACAATTTGCTGAAAGTGCCCTTGAGACGTTAAGATCTGAAGCATGGAGGATTTTTTTTTTCTTTTAAATGGAGAAAAAGAAAGGAAAAGGAAGAGATAGAAGAGAGGAGAAGCAGTCTGTCAAAAATTTTCATTGTCACGTCCACCTGGTTGCATCTACTATGGGCATACAGGGAAAAAAGAAAAAAAATAAAAATAGGGCAAGAAGAAAGAGGAGGAAAAAAAAAGGAAGGAGAAGTTGGGAGTGGAAGGGAGAAATAAAAGGAAAACAAAAGTTTCATCCTAAGCCTGGGATCCTCCAGGCTGTAATATTCCAGCTGATAGAAAAAACACGGAACAAAAAAAGTAGTCTAGAAAATAGAAAGTGTTGTGATTACAAAGTTGAGCATTTCATCAGTACAAACTGGTCTTTGAACGTCCTTTGGGAGAGCAACTGTAGTGTCCAAATTGGAAGGAAAAAATACAACACCGCATGGAGGAGGATTTTTTTTCCCTTTTGGTTTATCACAGCATTTTTCTTTTTTTTCTTTTCTTTTCTTTTTTTTTTTTTTTTATTATTAATTTTTTTTTGGCACAGCTTTTTTTATTCCCAGCCATCAGAGCAAGTTCTCAGATGCAAACCAAACAGTGCAATGCCTAGCTGGTGGCTTCATGCTTCCAAGGCTGAATGTTCCAGGTGGAAACCATTCCCTCCCCCTCTGAAGTGACTGCGTTTTAACTCCTTGATGAAGGTTACGGACAAAATACTAGTCACCTGCGGCCAGGGAGAGTTGGTTTCACAGTACACTCTAACTTTGTTCAAGTTCGTACAGTTCTGGAGCTGTTAAGAATAGTTTTGAAGAGTGCTTCTCCCCACACATTCACTGCTGGTCCATTTGAAATTTCTTCTAAAACATTTCACTTCTACTTCCGCAGATCTAGAACACAAACCTGCAGGGAAAAGACCCAGCATTAAGAACCATTTCCCAAGGTGATGTGGCAGTCCCCCTACACAGGCCGATCATCCAGCTGAACATCACACTCCCCAGCTTCGAAACAGCCTGTCTCAAGCACTGGTTTGCATGCACACAAATAAAGGAACAAACCCACAAGGGAGAAAACCCAAATGAAACACACACATTTAACAGGGCTTCCCTTGGGTTACAAACATTTTGGTGGTACATCCCAGATAACACTATGGTATGATACTATTCAGTTACCTAAATACAATTCCACTTCTGAGATAGGTCCAAAATAAATGCAGGCTTGGCAGGCATGACAGTGGACACGTGACCATTTGGAGCAGCTGCTGGAAGCCAGGCACGGCACCGTCTCAGATGGCACAACTAAGCTCAAGCAACTGAATTGTGATCGAGGTATGCCCCTTGTTAATACCCGTTGAAAAATACTGCTCCAAAGTAGTTATGCCAGCCAGCCATGTGTGTCCTTCATAAGCTGATCATGATACAACTACAATTTTTTAAAAGTAACATTCACAGCGAAAACAGTAACGAATAATCAGTATTTCCATGGCAGTATTTCTCCTTTACCATGTGATGAAATCTTTGGGAATCATTCCTTTAGCTACTCTTATTCAAGGGTAAACTTCTGTGGGATCGAACTCGGAAAGCTCCACGAAAACCGTTTGTTAGAGAGTTGACTGCTGTGGTATGATCTTCATTAAAAACTGACAATGATAGAAACAATGCTACTTTTGTTCTTGTTAAATATGCATTTAAAAGTCATTCTCATTTTCAGCAATATTAACCATTTCCATAATCATTTGTCATTTCCAATAGAAACATAACCTTCTAGCATTCAAAACCTTTCAAAGCAGGAGCGTTTTCAATATACTACACAGAGCTACTTATTTATGTCTTGAGCTGCCTTCACCTTTAGCTCTGTCCACAAGAGGTGACACGGCATGCATGTATTTTGTTGGTGCTCCCCAGAAAAGAAATCTCCACTCAACCTTTACAATGTTTAAAGATCCTTACCGATCCGTCTGATGCGCTTGCTCCCACTTTGTCTCCTCTAGCATTCCAGCAGACTTCAAAGATGCCCCCGGTGCCTCTGTAGCTATGTACTAGAGTTCCACTCTACAACGCAAAACAGCATGCAGACATTTGATACAGCAGTTCCCCTTCTTTTTCTCTGTCGTGTGGCACTACGTTAAAAAGCAATAGCGAGGGGGAGCTATTCCCATCACCCAGCTATGACTGTCTCCATAAGGTGCTGAAATTAGGAAACTGGTCTTTGAAAATGAAGAGCAACAGGCTCCTCCAGAAACAGTAGGAGTGTTTTTGTCAACTCTGTAACAGTAAAGGCCTGGGGAGTTAGGTTGTAAGGTCTTCTCTAAAGTTTGTTGCTATTTCAGGTTGTGAGGCATCAGTATCCAGAATTAAATCTGTGGAATTATGATGTCCCACTTTTCTCCAGAATATCATCAGTCCCCAGCTTGTACACCCTTTGTATCTATCACTTCCTCTTCAGAAAGTCTAAGCCAGGAGCATCAGACTCACACCTAAACTCAGCTTGTAACTACATAAAAGTATCCCCTATTGCTAAGAACCAATCCACACCTCTGCTTCACAAAGCTGATGACCCAACACAATGTACCTTTTCATGCATGCTAGGTACTTCAGCATACACAGAACACTGAGCAGAAATGTACTGGACAGTCACCTCACTGCACCTGAGTGACTCAATTGCTATGGATTTGTATCAGCCAACACAATAGGTTGACCTTGGTTGGCAGGTCATATGTGGCAGAAGTACACAACATTTTCCATTTAAGCTTTTGCTATTAATGTGTCACCTAAACCAGCATGCGCTTCACATGAACAAAACAGTACCTGAGTATTCCATATATGGACACATTTGTCAAAGGACCCACTGGCTAGATATTTTCCATCAGGACTAAAAGCAACACTGTAGACGGGCTCTTGATGTTTTGTTAATGTATGGATGCAGACTCCTCGGTCAACGTCCCACAGCCGAACAGTGGAATCAAACGAAGCACTGCAACAAGCATTCAAACACAAGCATGTAATATTTTGGGTGTTAATCCATTTGTAGTGTGATACCGTAAACGTTATAAAAGAATACCACAGAGTTTTTTAGGCTAAGCAAGACAGTGTTTGAAACAGAAAAGCTAATATGTCCCACAGCCTTTATGGTTTTTATGTTAAGAACTATAGCTATAGAACTGAATTCTTGTATGAAGACCCTTTGGGCTTATCTATGTGTGCTGTATACAGCCCTAAGAGGGCCAAGCTCCCTCCTTTTGAGATTCTACCTGCTATTATTCAGGAAGGTCGAATATATATTATCATTAATAGGATAAAGGGTTCCAAACAGGTCTTATTCCTAATGTGAATTCACACTGTTTAATGAATTAACATTCTGTAATTCTCTAGAACTGTGGTTCCTTTTGCTTTGTTTCAGGGCTGCTTTTTGCTAAACTCCATGTAAATCCCAAACTACGGGCTTAGAGAAAGGCAAAGGAAATAATTGGTATTAAAAATAATATTAAAAGAATAACTCCAAGGAAGTGAAGTTTTTCACCGTCCACTCCCAGACTAAAGAGTAAAATAAATAAACCAGTTTTGACACAACTCCTCCCCAAACTCCATACCCCATGAACTAATTTGACAATACCATAGTACTACCATCAACTGCCATTCTATAAGCAAATATATTTCCTAAACTCAAAGAATAATTTTGCACAGATTTTCTAGTGGATCTTTAAAGATTATCCAAGCTTTTCTCTGTTAGCTAAGAAGGCTACAAAAACTGTCTGTATCTGCCCAGGTGAGTTTTTAACCTGACCCTGGTTAAGAACCATTCCAGCTGCCTGAATAGGTGCCATTTGCCTCAGTACTTTCACTCATAACAACCCCATGCTGAATGTGAAGGCGCAATGTCAAATTTACAACCCTGTAACCAAGGCAGCTGAAAAGTTAAATATCACATGACTCAATTTTCCTTCTTTTCCCCCCTTCCTTTTTCAAATATGAATCCTTTCCCTTTGTATCCATCCCTCTGAGTTACAGATACTTTTTAGTAGAATTGCCTTCAGGAAGACTGATGGTGACGTGACAGTAGGGTTACATGTCAGAAAGACGATCCTTCTTGGCAGGCAAGAGAAAGAGGTACGTTTTTTACCTTGCTAACATGATGTTGGAGTTTGGGTTGCTGGTGCCTGGTCCCGTAGGGCTCCATTTGATAGTATAAATCTCTTTGCTGTGAGCCTGAAGATCATGTACACAGGTATCTTGCTTCATACTCCAAATCTAAGTCAGAGTAATAATGAAGGGGATAAACAGCAGTGTTACTAATCTCTTCTCAGCTGAGTTATTTCAGTCCTATGTTATTCTCACCATTTGTTTATTTAAGATCTTGACCACATACATACACATAAACATAATTTATTAATGCAGTAATTTGGCACACACATTAAAATAACTCCAATAGGGGAAGGAGTCACATATCTAATAGTATTTATTCAATAGGTGAGAAGAATTAAATAGTTGCTGTACTACCCATAGCCCATAAGTGTATTTTCATAAAGAAGTTAAAGGTAATCTATTTAGAGAACTTTAACTTGAAGTTTAAGTCACACAGTCATTTTAAAAAATGAGAAGAAGATTGCAGTAACTGCTTAGAACCTAGCAATTTTCTCTTATGCAAGTAAAATTTTCCTTTCCCTCTTGAACTCCATTTGTCTTCCTCATGCTTTTAACAGTGCAGAAGATGGAAGATGATCAGCTATTTATGCAGTGTTATATGGTCAAATACTTCAGCATGAGATGAAGAATATGCTCAACAGAGATGACAGGTAATTTAGTCCATCTTTTCTTAAGCTAACTGAGAAAATAAGATGAAGCTAATTCACAGCAGGGAAAATAACTCAAATTTAGTCACTCAGTTTCACAGAGATACCAAAAAGGTAGCAATGGTTTAACTCAGTTGTTGTAAGTCTGCACTATGAGAGGAATGATGAGCTCTTATGATGAATTCCCATCAGTGGACCTGAGACTGCTTTTGGAAATGCTACATAAAGCTCAGCCATGTTCTGTGGCTAACAGGCAGCATGTTCCAAGAAGTTAGAGGAAAATATAATGAACTCCAAAAATAGAGAAGAAAAAGAAGTCTGGGAGGACTGATTTACGAAGGAAAAGGAAGAAGAATAATTTCCTGAATTTGGAGCATTTGCAGTCTCCATCACTGAAGGTTTTTAAAAACAGGTGAGGTCAGGGATAGCAAACCACTAGTTCTTGTGCCAAATTCAGTGGTCAGGAATTTGAACTGGTACCAACACCACCGAGCCACAGTGGGTTTTAAAACACAGCACACAACTGGGCACCAAAAAGTTGTGCTACCACTGGATCAGGACGTTTAAGAGAGCAAGAACAGTTACTGCAATTCTGCTTTGTGGCAGCATAACAGACGAGGTGCTCCCTTTTCAGCCCCATTTTCTGTAAATTTCCAATTCTGTGAGTAGTTTGCAATAATACATTTAGAATCCAGAATAATGAAAACCTCAGTGGGTATACGTGGCAAAGCCAGAGCAGAACAGCAGAAGTCAGGCTGCTTCTGAAGAGGAAACATTTGTAACACTGACATTCACTTAGCTCTCATCTGCAAGTTCTGCTGCTCTCTCAGTTTCATGCTAAAAATGTCCCACACTTCAGCTGTGTCACTCAGCAAGGGAAAGAGGTGTGAGTCTTAATTAACACAACCACACTATGAGGAAATTATTACTGGTACAATTCTATCCACAAAACCAAATCTTTCCTGGGATATTTGCTTTGTTCAAGGAACCAGCATAAATCAACAGTCCAGCAGGAGGGCTTTGCTTTTAGAACATACAGCTATTCCCACACAGATATAGCCTTCATTTGATGTCGCTGGGAAAAGAGAATGAGAGAGAGGGCTTTGGGCTGGAAAAGCTCTATTGTGGAAAGCATTTCTGCAAACCAGATATTAGCAATACTGTGCTGATACAGTACCAGGTGTGCTGGTAAAGCAGCTTATGCTGCCTGCGAGCCAGAATATATATTCATTCCACCCAACTTCAGGCCCCTAGCAGAGGCATGTACATCAGCAGCACAGCTACCACACACTTCCTATACAGGGAATGGATAAAGATAGGCATCTTCAGAGAGGAATTCAGATTTTTGGTGGGCTCTGAATACATATGTTGTGTTCCATTGTTTAGTCCAAGACTATTAAAAAGAGAAAAAGAATACTCATATGGCTCTAATGAAGTTATTTCAGAAAAAAAAAAGGCACCAAAGGGAAAGAAAACGATTTTTATATTCTTTTTCAAAGTGCAACCAATCGACTGCTTCTTATCAGGCTTGTGCTTCAGTTGACAGGTATGCAGGTGTATATATATCCATGTATATTTAAAGTATGACTTTTCTGTGACAATGACATATCAGTCATGCAACACTTATTTGGATAGTATGTCTCAATTTTTCCAGTGCCTGCTTCTCTGTGCTCTATCTTTCAGATTAACTTTTAAGAAATATGGGACAAAATGGAAACTACTGTTCATGCAGAGTTTTAAGTGGCACAGCACTATCGTTCTGGAGAAGATGAAAAAATAGACATAATTTTTGTCCTTACTTTCTGAACAGCAGGAATGGAAATTATATTACCTTTAATGTCATATCATCGGAGCAAGATGCTAGTAGCATGCCAGATGGGTCCCATTTGATTGCATTAACTTCGTTCTGAAATAAAGAGTGAATTTTTAAAGTAAATATTCCAGTCACTGCACTGTATTGGGCACTCAGCAGAGGGCACTCAAGGTTTATGTATGGAGCAAGTTAACCCACAAATTACAGTCCTGGGTGCTTTTAGGGGTGAACAAAAGCAGTGCTGCCTTCCCAACACACTATTTAAGTGGCATTTTGGAGTGGAACAATTTTATACTTGTGAACAATACAATCAGTCTTCTGATGTGTGTTCTGGCATAAAGTCTCTCATATCCTTTCTTCATATGCTGGGATTTAAATAAACCCTCAAACAAGACAGATTGATACAGCATTAGCTTCTTTTTAAAATGGAGGCATTTATTTCATCAATATTCTGACAAGTGTTCAATAGAAAACACTGACACTGGTGGGGTGTAAAGTTTTGTGGAGTTTATAATTCTTAGTATTGCAGCTCTACAACAATGTTGGTCTCTTTAAAGAGACATATATACGTGTAAATGAATGCAAAATGGTGCATTTTATATAATCATAAAAAGCACCAGTATGTTGCTAGGAATGTACAACCTGTCACGAAATATCAGTTTAACCACAGACTAGGAAAAAGGTCTCCAAATGCAGTTTTTCCTCAATGGGAAGACAGCAGGTTCTGGAAGTTAACATCTAAATTACAGGTTGGTAGATGATAGCAGTTTTTCTCACAAATGAAAGCTAGAAAAAGTAGCCTTTGATGGTTATTAAATACCACCAGGAAAAGAGGGGGGAAATACATCTCAAATACATCTTATTAGATTAAATTGATTCTAAAATTGAACAATGGCTGGGGGTAAATTGTTTTCTCCTTATTTACAGCTCTCATTAACTAAAGAAAATTAAGCTAGTGAAAAACAAAATCTTGTTTATTAACATGCCTTTAGTCTGCAGCTCATGCTACATATAAACACTCTCACTGTTTAAGCCGCAGGTTTTGCCTCCTACAGTGATTTAGAACATTTTATCCCTTCTCACAGACTGTGAATCACTCCCAAGGAATATGTTTTTAGGGAAGCAATGGGGTGTAACACCTTTAGTGCTAGAACACACCCTGCAAACACATCTGCCATCCTTGTAATATGCTGCTAACATTTTGGTCTTAAACTTACTGTGTGTCCTTGAAAGGTTTTAACGGGACGATCACAGCCAAGTCTGCATACATGAATGCACATGTCAGTGCTGCAGGAGGCAAAAGTAGTGTTGTTCTGCCAGTCTACATCCAGAGCAGGAGCTGTGAAGTACAAACAACAGAAGGAACATCAGGGAACACGGCAAAGAAACAGCTACCCCAAATCATTTTTCTCCTGTCACCTATATGGATCAAACAGACTACAGGCTAGTTCTTGGCCTGTCACCTGCTGCCTGTTATAGGGCTGATTAGGAACTGTCTGAAGGGCACAAATTAATTTTTCTACTGCAGTGGATAATCTGGATGCTTTGCATGGCATCTGTTGATGAGAATCTTTTGGGTTGTTACATAAGAGGGGGTAACACATGACCTCCACCCTCTCTGCTCCCAGCTACATATGTCTCTTGGGCCATTTCTAGCATTCAACCCTCTGTAAGCCAGTTCAGTGAAGAAACTGAAAGAAAACTAATCCAAAAAAACCCATGAATAATTCCATCTGGGTTAGAAACTGATGTTCCTGTGAATGCCAGACACAACACACTGGGAAGGTAAAGACACAGGTGGCATCTCCCTTTGCACCAGCTTTATGCAACCACCAATACAAACCTATCGCTCTGTGCAGGCACCCGGATTAATAACACTGACATTCAGTTTAATTTGGTTTGGGACTGATTTTAGACAGGTACCATTGATCAAGCTGATCTGAAATGAGAGGAAGAGTTTCTGTAGAGGGTTTGGCATTAACTAGTACTGAACTAATGAAACTTTGTACAGAGATAGCACATGAACGTGCAACTAGTGCCTGTGTGCAACATACATACTTTGCAAAAAGTATGGGAAAAATACCCCAAACAACTTTTACAGCATGTCACTGCAGACTAAAAGCATGCGCAGGAGCCGGAGGGTGCTCCTGACAAACAGCTTGCTTGTGTTTCTTTGCTGCTTGGGTTTTTTCCCTCAGGAAAGAGTTTAGCTGCCCTCCAGAGGATGACATAAGACTTGCTAAAATACAGAAATCTTCATTCTCAGCACACTATAGTGAGAAGAGTGTGTCAAAAAGAGACCAGTATATAGTAAACAAAGCTGAACCTCTTTCTGGCAAAGATACAATGCAAATTTATTAAAATGAAACCAAGAAATTCCTTATTCAAATATGTTCAGAAAGATACTTTGGTAATACAGAGGTGAAAGGATATCTGGTATTCCAAGCTTGTTAGATTTAAATATGTTTTTCCTGTTGTAATTTTTATGAACTGCAGAATGAAACAGGATCCCCATCACCTTCTGAATCATCAGGTAGCTCCCTAAATGAGAATGGAGGGCTGAAATTGTTTCACATACAAGTATTTTTTACAGTATTAATGAAAAAGCTCAATAATTCTGTATGACAGATAAGGAATTACTACATTGCAGAAATATAAAGGAAATTTCTTTAAGAAAGGCAGACTACTTTTGAGTTTTCCAATGAACATGAATGAGGGTCATGAAACAAAAGATTTTGTTTCTTTAACTGCCTCTTTGTCTTTCTTTTTACGTTGCAAGCTTTGCATTATAAATTCAGAGTAAATAAAAATCTATCATCATTAATAACAATATGCCTTCAGGGCTAATATCTAGTATGATATGTATGAATCAAAAAGTAATTTTCAGAGAGCTACTGGCACCTAAAGCTACGGATTTACATTGCAGCATGATTTGAAACATAAAGTGCTGATAATTAACACTGATTCATTTATTTGTGTACTCAATCATATGTTTACTGGAGAAGTAACTACATAAAATGATCTGAAAGAAAACAACCAAACGTGATTCTTGATGCAAGTAATCAAATTGCCAGAGTGTTCCCAAAAGCACAAGATACTAGCTAACTGCATAAAACCAATTAGAATATCATCTAATAAAAGCAGCAACAAATGTGTAAGAAACACAGCTAAAATAAAAACCAACAATAAAAGTGTTAAAATAATTATCCATTAATTTAGGCTTTTTCTGAACAAATTTAGGTGTGATTCAGAGCACTTAGATCACAGAATCATAGAAGGGCCTGGGTTGGAAGGGGCCTTAAAGATCATCTAGTTCCAACCTCCCTGCCACGGGCAGGGACCTTTCACCAGGCCAGGTTGCTCAGAGCTCCACCCAACCTGGCCTTGATGGAAAGGGGCATCCCACCCAGGGATGGGGGCACATCCACAGCTTCTCTGGGCAAACTGTTCAGGTGCTTCACTACCTCCCCAGTACAGAATTTCTTCCTAATATCTAATCTAAACCTAATCTCTTTTAGTTTGAAACCATTCACCCCTTGTCCTGTAACTACACACTTAGATATCTAAAACTGGGTCGTACAAATAGCTCTCTTGGTAGCAATCAACCAGTTTTTGTTCCTGCACACATAGACATCAGTCTACATCTATCACCAGATGTCAAAATTGGATTATTTTGCTCCATTTTAAAGAAATAAGTTTTGTGAATACATATTTTGATCAAATGCCCCACGATGACTCATAGTTTTGCGAAGAATAATGAAACCCTAGAAACTACTTATCTGCATAATTATGTATTTTGACTACAAAACCTTAAAAGTTACATGGGAATACTAATGCACCAATGATATGGAGGCCTTCAAGACCTAGAAAAAGGAGTTTTTCTTATGTATTTTAAGATGACAGTTTTGTTCATGTAGTTGTAAACTAATTTAATTGTTGTGAAGCAGCAGGAAGTAAAAAAACTTACGTTATTCCCAGGCCAACTATCTCCAAACTTCAAAGAAGTATGTATTAAAGGAAGTGTACTCTGCCTAGACTAGACTTTAATTGTTAAAATGCCATCTTTAATCCTTATGTAGACAAGGTTTTCAGATTCCAGATATGGGAAGGAATTTGCTGTTAGTTTGTTCTGGTGAGCAAGTGATTCAAAGATGACAAGGTGAAGTCTTTGTGGCTTTAGACTTGTGAGGACAAAGATTCCATCATGTGAGGACAGACTCTGGCTGATTTTAAGAGGGTTGTGTAGGACATATGCTTTTGGCTTATCAACAACTTCCTGAACAACTAATTGCTTTACTTCCCTCTGAAAACGTATTTGAAGTACTGAAAAAAAAATTAAAAATATTAGCTTCTCCACATCTACACTTCAGTTGTGCCTTATGGTCCAAAGACAAACAAGCATGTACAGTAAGAATTTTTTAAAAAAGTCTATTACTGCAGATGGACATGGCCATATTGCACTGGAAGATGTAGAGAAGTTTTCCACTTGCTAAAAGGGGAATGGAGGGATATGTCCTTGATGCACATCACGGCTAAGACAGCTTATATGTCAGTGAATGTGATTCTGAAGGGGCAACCAAGTTCTGGATCCACAACTATTTAGATTAATAGATGGGGATCAGAGGATTAAGAGTCTCATTAACTAAACCGCTCTACAGTGCAAAGTTTGCTGTTATGGAACAGTTATGATAGATAAATAAATGCCACTGTGAGAAAATCTGTCAGCAGACACCAACTCCTCTAAACTGACAGTTGCATTAATAAGCGAGGAGATGAGTGACAAAAATGCAGAGTATGGATTTGCTGTGTGCATGGACATACTTTTGGTCTTCTGTTGAATAACCATTTTGATGTGCATATTATTAACATCTGTGAAACTGTGAGAATAAGAACAACTAGAAATTGAGCTGAAAAGCATGGGCAAATTAATGTTTTAGAATTAGCAGCAAATACGTGTTTTTAAACACCATTAAGCACCTTGTGAAAGCCTGCTGTGTTTAAAGATGGATTAGTTGCAGCAAACACACAGGAAGATGAACATTTCTAGTATCATCACCTGGAATGTCTTGGTGGTTTTAAACCTGATTTGACTATACCCCTTAAAAATCTTCACTATGACAACTTAGCCAGTTTGGATCACAAATCCAGTCATCATCTTACAAGTCTGGTCTCAGGTGAATTTCAGATTGCATCACTGATTGCCTGATAGTCAAGATCTGTAGTATCTGTGTCATCTCCTGTCTTTTTGCAGCAGATTGGATCTACAAACGACCATCCAAGTAAGGTTTTGGTGCTGCAAGGTTTTGAAATTCAAGGTTGGTAACTGACTTCTGATAATCAGAGAGAGCAAATATTGAAAAATTTCAAGTCAAAATTAAAAGCTAAGAAATTCCTGAGGATCTTAGTGCAGTGGTGAATGCAAGCTACATGACAGATCTGCCTGCTTCTCCCTCAAGTCAGCTTCATTGGAAACGGGAACAGAAAGAACAGAAAAGAGCCCAGGAACCTCCACTGAAAATTTTCTCCATAAATCACCACTTGGTACTATTCAAGCACATATGATAATGACAGAATTGTTCAGTTAGGTAGACATGGCTGGTGTATAAATCCTTTCTTAGAATCAGTTTGACTTTCAAATCTGATTCTCACAGAACTGCATCTTTCTGAAATGAGAATAAACTCGCAAGCCATGATACTCAGGATAGTTAAAGCACAAAAAATTTGACTGAAACTCTTCTCTGGCAGATACATTTTTACAAAAGGATAAAGTACATTGAGAAAATTAAAAACTGCGTTTCATTTTCCTAAAAAGAGTTATGCAAAAAATTACCTGAATGGAAAGGAAATTGCTGTTTAGCTTCTCCTGTGTGAGCATCCCAAATTATTGTTGTCTGTATCCAAAGAAAAGGGGGAAAAAAAATTAGTGACTGTTCAGCTCAGATTAAAAAAAAACAGACAGCACCTTCACTGAGGGGCAATTCTAAAAGATGCCCCTGATAAAATTAGTGACTGCAGAGCACCTTGTGTGCTAAACAGCTGAAAACCCAGAAATCGCTTCCATGTATTACAGAATAATAGTGTAAGTGTAGATAAAGAAGTAACATGCCTACAGAGGAAGCAACAGAACTATGAAGAATGGGTATAATCTCTTTGAATAATGCTAGAAGACAAAACTACGCATTTTTAATAAGCATTTTGTTAAGGCTGTTTCAGTTGTCTTCTTTAAAGAATACTTTTTCCCCTTTCCAAAGATGCAAGTTGCATTCTACTCTGAAACTATGCTGAAATACATTTCTAACAATCAAACCAACAGGTGAAATGTTTATCTATCAGCAGAGTACATATCACTTCTTGCCACTGAGGCGGGACTAGAGTGTAACTGGCTTACTACAGGTTTTAACCCATACTCACAGCACACATAAGCATGTCCTCTGTAGAGCTCAATAACATCTTCTGAGCAAACTGTCTATTTATTGGGAGTATATACTTCCAGAAACTAAATTAAGGATGCATCATCCTGCTGAGAATGGATCATCTAAAGAATTGCTGCTTTTACTGAGAATGTAAGTTTGCCAGAGTAATGGAACTACCATTGGAAGATGAGTGTAGCTGAACATATACTGAGTATAAGCCACTATTAAAGGGAAGGATGTGAAAATACATGGATTCATCTAGCCTACAAATCAAATGTACAAGCCTCAGCTAATTTCCATAGACTCCCTCTGCCAGGTGCTGGAAAGAAGCACTGTCAGTGCATCTCACCGAAACACAGGCCATGCAGCACATCACTTGGAAGTGTCGTTTTTCTCTCTGAATTTTATAAAGGAAGCCAAGGATGACACATGCATCTAATTTTTAGACATCGAAAGTTAGGCAAGATGAATGCTGCATACTTTCCAGTTTCAGTTTTAATGGATGTGTGCTCATCATCATCAGTCATCTGTTCATTTTAATCTCTAATGTGCACTTAGCTGTAACTACTATGTTTTGCTTGATTTTGAGTTCAGAACTACCATTTTTTTGCATATTTGCTTAGGAAGCCAAATATATTTTATTCAAATAAAAGTGTTTCAATAATTAGATGAGCTCAAAGGTGCAATATTTTTAAGATCACTTCCTTTCTGTCAATAATTAGTTGATAAAACTACAAAAGTAAGTACTGGAAGCAGTTCATTTCTTAACTGTGACACACTTAAGATACAATTTTACACATTTTTTTTTCAAGGTAAAATATTTTCCATAAAAATAGTACACATTTATGCAGCCTCAAAATGTAATCAACATGCACTAAAACATATTAAAGAAATGTAAACTTTCCAGGATGTCTGGAGAAGAAGAAAATAATCTTAAGGAATTCAACAGCATAAGCTCACTGATCAGCATATTTATATGTTACAATAATGTATTTTTAAAACTCACTTTATCAACACCAGCACTTAAAATATAATTCCCCTTTTTGTTCCATTTCAGGGCAAATATTGGACCTTTATGTTGACCTAAGGTGCTTGCAAGGTTACCTGGAATAAAGAAAAGGTTATTATTACAATTTGCTTACAAATTAGTCATATTACAGTTCACTGCTGCTTGATGTTTAAGAAAATAAATGTTGTTTTACTTACCATCTTCTGTCCATATTCTTGCAAAACCATCATACGAGCCTGTAGCCAATAGTGTTCCATCACTCTGTTGGGATATATATAAATGGTAAAGGTCAACACAAGATGAAATCTACTTCAATGAAACCTTTTCCTTCTTTTTTAAGGTTTGCTAATTGTGATTTATGGGAATTCTGAGTCCACTCATTGAGACAAATGACTTAAAGTATGCAGACAGCACAGAGGAAATAAACCCCTCTAACATACAGTGAAATACTGGGCTATACCATCAGATATGAGTCATTTAATAAAAAAGATCAGAAAAAGAAAACAAGATATAACAAGTTCTGTGGGCTTCTTCCAGGTAACAAACAGATACTACTTCTTAGACATAAAGAGCCCATAAGACATCAACAGGTCACCTAAATCCAGACTAAATGCCAGTTCAGTGAAATTCAGGCACCTATACTTGAAAAAAGGACCTAAACTCGTAAGCCACCTCAACTCACAGTTTACACCTTGAATGCTATCTACCACCAAGAAACTTTCTACTTGTCTGAACACACACTCCCACATGTGCTCAGGGGCACAGTACCATGATGGACAGCTCGAGAAAAGTTGGATTCATGGGGCCCAATTTAGAGAAAAAAAAGACCATGGATCAGCGAATTACACATATTCTTCTGGAAGGAACCCTTCACAGAAGGGTATCTTCTGTGCAGCCAATGATGCTGCAGTGACTGGGCCACAATGAAAATAATGAAAATGGAACTTGACTCTTCCATCTGGTAAGACGAGTACTGTTGGAGTTGGGCATTTAGTCTTTCAGCTTTTCAGCACCGGGATTAAGAGTGAGACTCATCCCATTTATCTCCAGGTATCCAGAAGTCAGGAGTTAGTTTAAAAGTGCAATCTAGTCTCCCTGTATAACTAACAGCATCATATAACTGCACCTCTGGAGTGTAATTCATGATTCCATTTGCTTCAGATTATGCCCAGACCAGCACAAAGGCATGTCTTGCTGTTTCTGCTGACTTAAAGTGAGTCTAGATGACTAGTTTAGATGGTTAAATCTATGGGAGATGAATCCAGTCTTTGGTACCATGATCTGAATATGATCTGTAGAAATAACCTTTCTTACTATAACATAAATCACATAAATCAGACAAGAACTGATTCGATATCACAAGTGTGAAAATTTCACAGGGAAATATGATTAATATTGTGGTTCTAAATAAACAATAAAGGCAGATGTCATTTCTAGCTTCATGAATAGAAAATTAGGAAAAAGCATAAAATAATCCTTTGAAACATATGCCCACTCCAATCCTCCAAAACCAGTGAGTCAGAGCAGTTGCAGATTTAATTAAAATGTATAATGATGATGGGGGAAAACAACAAAACCTAAGCCAACCTAATCTCACTGTGATATACTCTTATCTGGATCACTGATGAGAACAAAGGTGTTAAGGGCAAAAAGGAAAGGAAAGCTCAGGGACTAGATATAGAGCTAATCCAAATGTGTTCGTGGTAATTAACATTATTTGGAAAACTCAAAGTACATTGGAAGCATTCAAGTGTTTGAATTAGGAACATTTCCTTACT
Organism: Manacus candei; assembly: GCF_025592945.1. NCBI lineage: Eukaryota > Metazoa > Chordata > Aves > Passeriformes > Pipridae > Manacus > Manacus candei. The sequence goes on from NW_026138089.1 coordinate 10,164,971, forward strand.
TTGAGTACTAGCACAATGCAAGTAAAATACTGTGATCAATGAAGTCTGGAAACGTAAGGAACTACTACAGGAAATACTAGACAATGCCTTATATGTTTTGGACAACTTTTCTCATAACTGTTCTGCATCCATTGCATGTTTTCCTCTTTCAATTACTCTTTTTCTACTCCTAAATTCAGTTTTTTCAAACTATTTTTCTTTACCGTGATATCCATAGGAAACAAGTGATAAACATTCTTGAGTTTTATTTGCTTTGTTAGCCCACCTCTACTTTTTGTAGTATTCACCAAGTTCTTTCATTGTGCAAATATAAAATACATAGAGGAAAACTACCTTGTGCAGTGGCCTTATCTTTTACTTTTGTGAAGCACCTAGCTCACCTGAAGGACAATAATATTGCAGTGAAGATTAATGAAGTCTTGGTCTCTGGCCAGCAACTGAGAATGTACAAAACTGCTGAGAATCCTTTCTGGTTCTTAATTTTTAATCTGTTTTCCTATGAAAACAAGACTAATGTGATCACTCTGTCTGTACTAATATCAGCAAAACAGACAGAATGTAAATGATCTCAAGATTAATTAAAGTTCCTGTAGGGTCTTGTAAGCTCTTTTTACAATGCTTGCTGGCAGAAAGGAGACATGAAGCAGCCTTAAAGCTGCCCAGGGACACTGCCCAGACACTGGGGATTCTTAAAAATACCTGTCCTCTCTGCTCACTTCAGTATTCTCTGTGCAGGAGCATGTTACCTAAGAGAAGAGGTTTTGCAGGATGAAAGTAAAAGGGATTAGGTAAGACAATTTCACTCAGAAGGTGAGTGGGTAAAGATAGAACAACTACACGTGCTCCTACCAAGATAAAGAAAGTAATGTGAATATGTTTTGCTGTGCACAGCATAATTCAAATAAAAGAGAGCCTTGAGAGTCCAACCTCAGAAAAACCTTCACTGGTGCTTTTATCTCCTTACATGCTAAAATAAAGTAACTCTGAAATGCAAATACATTATTAATTAGGCTTCATTATTACACAGGTTGCTTGCTTAATCTTCGTTCTTAAAGTTAACTTCAGTTTATTTTTACCCATGCTCTTAAAATAGAGATACAAATATATAATTGTTAAGCTTGAAGATGGCAACAATCCTGGAAAATTACAGCCTGTAGGGGAAAGTTCAGCTATTATGAGTATTTGAAACTGGAGGTCAGTAGGTTAGGACAGAGCTTCTGGTCACCTCAGATATAAAAGATTTGGAGCAGCAGCTGTAATTGCCTCTGAATTAAATTTAGACAGTTAAAAACCATGCACAGTCTTAGAAGTTAGCTTACATTCCAGTCCAGTGAAGTCACATCCTTATTGCTGGGGACATCGTGTCCTCCTTCTCTTATGCAGTGCCTCAGAACTAGCTGAGTGGAACCGCTGTTGCTGTTTTCATTGAGATTCCATATTCTGGCTGTTGAGTCTCCGGATCTATAAAAGCAATTGTGGAGAGCTGAAAACTCCTCTTCGTGTGGACCCATCAAACTGTAAAAACTGCTATTTCTGTTTTCACTGAGAGAATATTATGGCCTTGTAAGAGACTGGAGGAATGGTTGACTGGCTTAAAACTACCAGGAAGTGGAGGGGGAGCAGGGGGAGCTCTGGGTAGGTGGGAGGGTGTGCCACCAGTTCCACACTCTAATGGGAGCGGCTGACCGTGTGCCTTAAAGTTTGCCAAGTTAAGGTTTGAGAAGTGCCTTACTTTGTGGGGATGTTTTAAAGATTGCAAAGTTAAAGTTTGCCAAATGCCTTGTTCTATCAGAATGTTCTAAATTTTGCAAGTAAAAGTCATTGAACCTCCTGAGAATTCTGTTGTTTCTCCTGTGCAGTGCCAAGAGCAAATCCAACTACCTTTCACTAAACCTACCGAGCAGACCGAGGCATCATAAGCCTTTAAAAAATAATTTTTTCTTTCCAAATCCTTCTGCACTACATACATTCTTTAAACAATGCTAATGCACATTTAAATTATATCTATCATCTGAATCCATGTAATAATTTGGTTTATTCAAAGAAGTTTTACCCAAAACACATACACATTCCACATCTTGCACTTCATGCCTTAAAGTTAGTACATCACCATAACTGAGATAGTCTGGGGCAAGACATTATTACAAACATAACACTGAAGAGAGACAACAGAGACAGACACACACAGGCTGTGCCACGTGCCTCCTATAAAAAGTGTGCACATGAGCTCCAAAAGGCTTGCCGAGTCCCTGGTGTTCTCGGAGTTGCTGCAGGCTCTGAGCACAGGGTGACAGGACCCGCAGGATCAGCACCTGCAGAGCTGTGGACTGTCACCTTGGCAGCAGCCTCGGGGAAGTGGACCTCTAGCAGTGTGATAAAGGTGCTGCAGTGTCAGCTCCCTGGTCCTGCCTGGGTTCCTCTGACAGCTACTGTGCAGGAGCAGGAGGGGAACTTAAGGCTGCCTTTAATTTGTCCACGGCCCGTTCATAATGTACTTCTGTTCAGACAGACCAGAACACAGCCTTTGACAGAAGACGTCTTGTAAAACAGCCTCTCTGCATTAAATCAAGCTACAAAACCTAAAGATTAGGAAAGTAGAAAGGCAATTTAAATTATTTTTTAAAATCTTAATTTCATTTTCTAAATTCATGTCTACAGGGTCCATCGCTGTCTGTAGCTTGACTGCTCAGCTCATGTTGTCTGAAAAAGTGGCAAAATAGCTACTGACATAGTAGAACAAGACAGAGACAGCATCAGGATTTTGATCTATTTTATAGGCTGATTATTTTCCACAGAGGTGTTTTTAATGTAGGTTGAAACCCTGATTTTGCTTAGAAAAACTTCTGAGGAGGAAGAGTTTATAATTATCTGCTTGTAAATAATATATTTATTTTGACTTTGCATAAATTTTTCTTCTAATGAAAAACATCTCTGAGACAGAAACCAATTTGCAATGGAGTGGAAGAGAGTATGATTTCTAGTTAATTCTCTCACTCCCCCTCCTCCTTTTTTAAAAAACAATCAATAACAACAAAAATCAAAACAAAGTATCCTGGATTGCTTGTTTTGCCCAGAAGGCAACTTTTATTTACATGTAGGTAGAAACCCGGAGCAGAATTAGAATCTCTCTTACACATCCAAGAATTCATACAGTCTAGATGAAATTCCAGTGTTGAGATACCTGTTGTGTTAGCTTTCCCTTTTTTAAAGTAATGACTAAAACTTCCTTTCCTATACACTAACAAGGAGGAAAAGTCTTTCTTCGAAGACTAAAAACCTGAGATCCATTTTTGCTTTGATAAGCCATGTTTTACTGAAAAGGAAATCCATCACGTGTGAATATTAAATTTTCTTTTGGCCTACTAATAAAACATTTTAATTATTTATACTAAAAATCCCAGGCAAATTTTAAACACTTGACATGTCTTCAAGTGCAAATATTGACCATGCAATTATTGAACTTCGTTGATCTCTGTGCATTATTTTACCAATAATTTAGCCAAATTTTACACAAACAACAGTTAAACTGTAAAAGCAGAAACCTCTCTGTGTGTATCAGTGGCTCTGAGCTCTGCTGGGTCATGGTACGTGGGGAATGTGCCCCCATCTCCTCTGAACCTTTTGTGCCAAGCCGAGATGTGATGGCTGGCCAGGACTTTGCTTAGCTACTGCTGTACAGCCATTCTTTAATTTCTGGCACTTTATCTTTCATGTAAGTGATTAAAAAGTAATTCAAATCAGGGTAATTTTGGCCACCACAGAGAGCTGTGACTGTAATATAAATCCTTACTTCTTCAGAGGTCTGAAAAACTGACAATTTCACACATGTTGTCCGGTAAATTAACAAAGTTAATTAAGAGGCTCAGAAGTTAAGGAACATATTTAATTGTGATAATTAACAATAGTGGGAACGTAAGTCTTTCAAGGCCTGTTTTATTGGTTAACATGCTAAGTAGGAAATTCCTTCAGTGTTGGCTTCTCCACTATATAAGACTCCAGGACAGTCCTGCCCTCATGGTAATAATCCAGCTTGCTATTGGACCCTGTGAATAAAGTACTCAGTCACTTGGCTATCGAATACAATATCCTATTTGCTAGTTCTAAAAGGGTTATGTTTTGTTTTTCAACAGTTTTATTTAGTCAGTTTTCTGGCAAGGCCTGGGCAATATTATTTTCCAGTATTTTAATTTTGTTTTTCCATTTTCTTCTTCCTAAGGCTACATAAGCTATTATGTGTCCCTGCAGAGAGGTTTTATAAGCCTACCAGTGTGTGGCAGGGGTATTTGTATGACTTCCCTTTTGTTGCTGGGGGAAAAAAAAGAGTATTCTCTGCTGTGAAAAATATTCTGATTTCTGTTGAATGATTCAATGAACCCTGACTTATTAGAGGACCATAGTTCAAGCAAAATTCAGTAAGGTATTTTATCTCCTTAGCTCACAGAAGCATTTCTATCTGCATGATAAAGCAGCTCTTTCCAACATGCAAGTCATGAACACTTGAGCAGTAGGTATACTCATCTGCACCATGGTAGAGTACTGCCAAATTTTAAGAAGGTTAGTTTGGAAAGAATTTTATTTCATGCTCTCCTGCCTGAGTATGTTCTTCAGCTGCAAGTCTTATAATCACTGTTATTTGGAGATGCAATATTGCTAATGTGTATTTAACACTTTTTGGCTCCAACAGATTAGAGTTTTAACTTTTTTATTTGAAAAGAGATTATTAAAAGCATAAAGGGAAGGGAACTCCTCATAATTTTTCTGACACCTAACTTTTCCTTAATAAAGCAGGTCTCCTAAAGTAAGTGCCTAGTCTTCCTAGGCAATCAGTACAGGGAAGTGCCTCACAGGTATCCTGAGGGAGATCTCTGTCCCACTGATTCTACAACATTGCTCCCTGCAACAGGTTATTCAAGTATACCCCCCCAAAAGCTGACCACTCTGTATTAATGCATTTGGTGCACTGAGGAAAACAGTCCCAATACAGTCACCTGCTAATGAATAAGTACTTACAATTAGCAGAATTAATAGCT